>NC_052533.1:138871156-141371156 GCF_016699485.2 Gallus gallus | reverse complement strand
GAACACATAAAACCTGTTCCCAAAGACTCAGGTGACAGTACTTCCCTGTAGAGCATCATCCTTAATGGCTGTTGTGTCACAAATAATGCCAGAAACACTCTGGAACTTAGAAGAAGGAAGCTGTAATACTTTTATCTTGCTTTCTCTTGGTTTAAAAATAACAATATAAACAAAAATGTGCTTTTCAGCTACATTTTAGGAAACTAATGTTATGTTCTCACACTTGAAACTATTTTTCTTCTTGTGCTTCTTTTCATTTAGAATGCATCTCAGCCAGCCCTGCTAAACTGGGGGTGATTGGTTCTCATTCTACCTTTTGTAGGATCAATTGGAACCATTGTCAGTGAATGACAAATGACCACCAATTAATGAGGACAAAATTAGCATAAATTCCAAATAAAGTAGGAAACATCTGGGGCAAAAAAAAAAAAAAAAAAAAAAGAGTAGAGAAGAACAAGGTCTGTAGAGACCCAAACAACACACAACATTGCCTGACCTAGGAATTCTATTAGATCTTAGATATTCAAATTACTTTTGAGATGCTAAATCAGGATAGGAATACCTTACAATAAGGGTGGTGTAGCACTGGAATGGTTGGTCAGAGAGGTGGTGGATATCCCATCCCTGGACACATTTAAGGTCAGACTGGACTGGACAACCCTATCTAGCTGTATGTGTCCCTGTTCATTGTAGGGGAGCTGGACTAGATGGCCTTCAAAGGTCCCTTCTGACTCAAACAATTTTATTATTCTTTAATTCTATTAGTTGTCTGGGGAAACCTTGCCTGGGTTTTGCATCATAGCCAAGCAACAAGCCTATCCATAATTGTACATGATTAGATGTGTAAGGAGGTGAGGCTTGGAAAGTGACCGAGCTTCACATGGGAACATTTTGAGGGGTTTTTCAACATAGAACATACTGCTAAGGTGCAAATCTGATCAAAATTAAGAGAAAAAGGAACACTGGAATTTTTTAGTTCATATTCAGTCTAGTTGGGTTTCGACAGCCATGTCACTGAAACACATATATGCAAAAGCATTTTCTTAGTTTATATCAGTCGCAGATACTCTGGATAGCTAGAGCTGTAGAAACAGTTTCAACACGAGAAGTGTTTGCTCTGCCCTTTCAAAAGCAAAATATGGATATAAGAATTTTTCTTAAGTTACAATCTATTGCTTTGCTGCTCAGATGCTATCACCTGCAGGTTTTCGTCTTTTCTTCCTGGTATAGAGCTGAATCAGAGAGTTGCATTTAAATGTCACTGGCAAATTATATTTGTAAATACACACAACTGTGATTTGATTTCTGCTTGTTTTTGTCTCTGAGCTCAAGAATTTCATACAATATGCATATTATCGGATCTGAGAAGACATGGGTTAGAATCCTGGCTGTATTGCTTATAATTTCAGTTACTCAGTTCATCATAATCAAGTCTCGTCATATGAGGCATTGTCTTCACTGCAGTTCTGGAGAATAGGCACAGACAAAGTTTGTAAAGGCAAATGATTACCGTGCCTCTTCACTGAGATAAATGGTAACAGCCAGAATTTGATTCTAGGTATATATTTTTAATTATTATTCTTTTCTCATCTCATTGCTATTCAGCAAAGTACTTTAATGTTGATTTCATGCGTGCTGCAAAACAGTTTATAGAATAATAATGCCTTAATCAAGTGGTAAAATGGGGTTGTGAATGATTAGCACTAAATGGGGTGTGTGAATGATTAGGGCCTGAAACAGAAATCTGAAAAAATGATACACACAGCTACTTTGCTCTGCAGTTTTCCTTCAGTAAAGAACTGGTTTCATTGCTTGAAATCAGTGGAGTCTTACATAGAGTGAGGTAGGATTTTGCTTGATTAACTACAGTGAAGCCCAGATTATAGCCAGCTCCACAGCTACTCTCAGACTGTCCCAGTTTAAGCATTTAAGCATAGCTCAGCACAAAGGCATTCATAGAATCAGGATATCCAGAGCTGGAAGGAATCTGCAGGCAGGATCAAATTCATACAGCAGTAGCCTCGTTAAAATTAGCAATTGGTGCTATGGTGAAGTCTTTCTTTATATTGAAAGTTTGCTTGTTGTAACTGATATTGTACATGTTATCAAACACGCTGAAAGAATTTATGGTTGTTTTTGGTTTTTTTTCAGACACTGGAATTTTGCAGTAATCATGCAGTGGAAAAAAGGTATAATTTAACATATCTTAATCATTGCACTATGACCAATTTAAGAGATTGGAACATCAATGAAGACATGCTTATTTCTGTGGCCCTCAGTGTATACTTTGACTATGAACCCTGTAGCTGAGGTCACCTTCATAAAAAGAAGCAATTAAAATGGACTTAACCTAATAAAGATCTCTGACCAATGAACAACAACAAAAAAGTTGATTACCGAGCATTAATTAGCTTTGATGCTGAACAGATTACAAATTTTAAGGATGAGTTAGATGTTTCAGAGGAGCAATTCATATTTCTTTACTATCTCAACCTATTTAAGTTATTGAAAGAAAGCATAATCAGAAAGGTTTCATCGGATTCTCTACAAGGTCAAGATTGGTTGCAAACTATTTAGTGCTTGAAAGCAGCCTACTGAAGACATTCAACTTTACTGAGAGCCATAATATGTTTCAATTTCTGCTGAAATGCTCATCCCAGATGTATCCTACTCACAGCAATCTTTATAGCTACTTATATATTACCTATATTGTTTTATTATTTTACCTTTAAGAAGGTAGTTTAACACTTGAGTGCTTTTCAATTTTGCCATTCAGACTTTAGATTAAGTTTATAATGGCCAGCTTAATTTTTATAGTCTGTAGCATGTATTTTGTCTGAAAAATACCCCCGGCAATAGGCTTTCAACAACTCTGGTGTTTCAATAAAAGTTAGATGCAGTCTGATGCTTTCTTGAAGTCATATTGTGGCTGATTATATGACTGCATGTTCTTTCTGGCCATTGCAGAATGTAATTTACAGCATATTTCTTTCATGAAGTTTAGAAAGGCAGAGATCACTAATTAGAGGGTTAGGAACAATTTTGCCCTCCATTTCTTGTGCCACAAAGAGATTGCAAGTGAGTGAGGAGTCTGCACTGAGACTTGAAAGTTCCTTAGTATAATGAACTATTGCAGAGCAACAACATCAAGCGTGAGAGGCTGTAAACCACGCATAAGTGAATTTTACAGAGTAATCTCCTTGGCATCTGTGTGTAACTTGGAAAGCATGGGGTTCTCCCATAAGAATGTATCCCATCAGCCAACTCCACATAGATATCTTTGATGCTGTGGGGTATCACAAGGCACTAGGCAAATGTCTGAGCATCCCAGTGCTTCTTTGCATACCTACAGATAGATAGCTGTGTTTGGTGTCTTAGTTTAAAATGGGACGTACCTGAGTGGCCTCAGCCCAGGTGCCTCCACCCAAACACTGGCTCCTACTGTAGTGAATGGAGAGAAGTGCAACAGAGTCAAGGAATTTTAGGGCAGGACTCTCTGAACAAATATAGGAGTTTATTGAGACTGATATGAAGGATTCAGTTCAAGGAGTCTCAAATGACACTTAGGTGTTAAAGAAACCAAGCCAAGACTGAGCAGTTTCATGTATTCTACTGACTTCATTGACCAACTCTCCACTCATATAGAGAGAACCCAGAGTGGTTTGTTCAGACACATCTGCATTGCAGAAATCCACATTCACTCATCTGAATTTTATTTTGGGTCTCCTATGCAACGTGTGGAGAGTGAATGGACAGAAGATCACAAAAATCATGACTCTGCTCTTCCAACAAAATGTCAAGGGCAGGATGAAAGCATTCAGTTTTCTAGGATAGCTGAGCCCAGGCAAGTTAGAATTTGTGCTTCAGAGGTGATACTCCCATAGACTGTATTAACTGAAATGCTAGGAACAATTGGGCACTCTTGAAGTTTCTGGTAGCTGAGGAATGGAAGCAAAGTTATTATCCTAATTTATAAGTAAGACAAAGAGTAGACATTAATGTCTGGTAAGGGGTAGCAAAAAACCTCAGGGATATGAACATCTTAAAATGAGACACTTTGGTGTATGTGAGAGCCAGAAAAACTGGAACAAGAAGGCTGCTCATCACTGTACTTCCTACACTGTATATCTCCCACAAAGAGGAGAAAGGACTTAAGAAGTGGACTTAAACCCTCCAACAATTAATTCACAGACTTTCATATACACGCTTGTTGCTAACAGCATCCACAATTCTTTAAAGACAAAATTCTGGAGAGCTGTTACTGAGCCAGACATGACCCCAGTTCATCCTGGAAGAGAAGTCAAACCTCAGTTTATAGGTTATGCTTCATGTAGGTTCTATCTCTTCATAAGTAATTAAATAAATAAATACATAAAATAAAAGCAAAAACAAACAAAACCCATCCAAATAGTAAATGATGAGATTAGCTGAAGTGACCCTATAGCCAGGGTTTGAGTATTTACAGCATGTTTGCAAAGTGAGCCTGGTTTAAAGATTGCTCCCAAATTTACAAAGTTGACAGTAGAAGAAAAACCCATTTTTAATTTGAAGCTTGAAAGAGTGACACTCTCATTAGCAGCAACAGTAGTGTGTGAGATGGGAGGAATAGGGTGTATTCATCTATGAGAGAGTCCTGGCTCAGAAAGAAATTAAACCTGAAGGAGTTAATTCCTTCCCCCAAGACAAAAGTGTATCCCAGCTTAGAAAGAAAGGGACAAAGTCTGCAATGCGAAGAACTGCAAACACCTCTGTACGTTTTTGTTAATGGGATTAAATTCTTCAGATAAAAACTAAGTTTTTGACATCATATGTAGTATTGGAAGAGAGAAAAGTTCTGAGAAAGTTTCACAGAAGGACGAAAGAGAGACAAGTAAATGCCTTTTTTTCTTATATTTAAGAAAAAAATAATAGGATAATTTCCCACTGAATATGAGCTTTTCAAAAATTCATCTTTTAGTAGAAATCATGGAAAATTGTATAACTTTTTCCCTCCAGTGAATTAGATTTCACTAGCTAACATCTGTTTTTAGTAATTGATGTAATAAAACTACCTGTGCAGAGTCAGAACCTTATGCTTACTGTAATAAAGTAGAAGGATTTGCATGTAATAAAGTAGAAAGATTTACAACTTGGTGCAAAAAGGTTTTACGGTTCACTATAATTCTTAAATTCAAAGTATTTCTTAATTTTGAGACAGAAGTGATAAAAGTGAAGAGGTGACCTATTACTACAATTTTTCCTCACTAGATTTTAAGGAACATTCTGAATATGGTATCATTTTTAGAGAAGGTCAAGAATAGCCTCTTGGAATAATTTTTCAATGGAAAAAGGTCTTTCGGGGAGTCATTGTTTTTCCATGAAAAACTGTCCATGAGAAAAACAAAAAAGACAAATCCCCAGGCATCCACATAAAAAAACATCTGCAATTTCAGCATTCAGAACATGGAGTTAAGAGACTTCCAAACCTGAAAAGTTAAAGGGCCTCAGCTCCAATGCTCTTAGTGTTTTAGAACAAAGAGGAAATTCTGATGTCACAGAGGAATTAGATCTGTATAGTAGTGTTTGTTTGCACCACTAGCTTGTTTTATTTATTCATTCATTTATCTATGTATTTATATATCTATGTATTTACGTATTTATTCATCTATGTATCTATGTACTTATCTATGTATCTCTATCTATTTATCTATCTATCTATTAATTATATGCCAAGTCAATATTGATAGTTTAGTTCATTTCTGTAGAAATCTTTTTTGCAGGAGAACCTTTATTTTTCGCATGCTTAGATACAATATCACATGCACAGAATCGCAGGGGTTGGAAGGGACCTCTAGAGATCATTGAGCTCAACCCCCATGCTAAAGCTGGTTCCCCACAATAGATTGGATATGTAGGCATCCAGATGGGTCTTGAATATCTCCATAGAAGGACACTCCACCACTTCTCTGGGCAATCTGTTCTGGTGCTCCATCACCCTTACTGTAAAGAAGTTCTTCCGCATGTTAGTATGGAACTTCCTACGTTCAAGTTTTAGGCCATTGCTCCTTGAATATATCACTATGATATGCTCTTTATGGCAACCTATCCTGAAAGAAAACGTGATGTCTACTGTTTAGGAAGACATCTTCTTAAGTTTTTAAAAATCTACCCTATTTAAAGAAACTCCAAAAGGAAATGGGTGCATAAACAGTACCAAAAGAAATCCACTGATGAACCTTTTTACCAAAAGCCATCAGATCAGAGAAATCACCCCTCATGAGAAAAAAAAAATGAAGAAAAGGTCTGAAACTGTGTGCTGATTCCTGGGGGGATGAAAATGTTTCATCATGATGTGCTGTTGTCTGGACAACAGCAGAATCACTGCTTTCTCAGGCATTACTGCTCCCGACTCTGTGAATTGAGTGATTACAGATATCATTTTAAGACATGAAAATACACTGTCAAAGGGAAAAAATGAGTGCAGGTTCAGCTCATGATCGTGGAAAATATTACAGTTGACTTTGAGGAGGATTTGCCATCTCACTTTATTATTTATTGTCAGATACAATATCGGACAAGTGCTTAGCCTGAGTATGATGTCCAAACTAAAGCTAGACAGAAAATGGACTGAGTTCCAATTGCACTTATTTACCCTAGAAAATAAGATAAGTATATATTTTCCTGGTGCTTCAGTCCTCTCTTTTATAGCATTGGCAACACAATTGATTTCTGATAAGGAGTTTTCTCTAGAAGCAACATGGCTACAGCTGGTCTATTCTTTTCATGTGCATGTTGGAAATCAGCACTTCTAAAGGGGCCACGATGATAATCCTGTTTGACTTTTTCTTATAAATGTGAGACTTATGAGGACAGGTTTCCATCAACCTTTCTTTGTCATTTACAAAAAAATGTCATGTCACATCACACCCCTGAATGGCCATGGGATTGCTGGGACTGTAAAAGGGTGTGGGGATGGGAGAAAAAACCTCTTGTATGTGCTTTATTCAAGTGGGCATAGTGTTGCTGCTAGCTGGGTATGTCTATATTGCCATGAGCTACACTGGGAGACAATGAAGTGGTTGTCACTTCCTGAGGTCAGATTTGATTGTTTTCAGGTGGATGGAGATGACAAAATAACACCATACAGGAGAATCTATGAGATGATATGGGACCTTTTAACACACACACACACACACACACACACACACACACACACACACACACACACAACACACACATACACGCACACGCACACACACACGCAATAAGAATGGAGCAACAACAGAATGAAAGAGTGGTGTTAGAGTGAGAAGATAAACTGCTAGAGGAGAAATACTTAACCTAAGACTCCACAGGTTCTTGGATCCTCAAGTGAACAGAATGGGCCAGCCTACATGTGTTTGTCAGGTTCTTTTGGGGAAATAATGTTGCAGTCACCCTGAAAGCTGTGTCATGTCAGCAGAAAATCGGGGCTTTGTACTGTATTCACAATTAATGCACTCTCTGCTGCAATCAATTTACACTTAATGATGCATTTAGTGGTAATAAAAGTGGGAAGCCATAAATATTCTTATAACTAGTATAATTTGCTACCTTCGAGGTGTCAAGGACAGACAGGAATATAGTGTTTACCATTCCAGTGAAAAGAAGTCTCAAATAGTTGCGGTAGAAGAAATAAAAAGGGTTAAAAATTAAAAATAAAAGAGATTACTGGGGATTATAAGTACTGTATCTCTGTAACAGTTACAAGAGTGCTGAGTTAGGAAAACAGCATTTAGAAACTTATTTTGTTAATTAGAAATGCCCTCCTTGTGTCTGCACAGTATTATTCCCTCTGAGATTTCTGTGCCACCAGGCAAGGCTTTCTGGAAGTCATTATGACATACAAATAGAGCATGCTAAATTAAATTGATTAATTCATCACAGTAATATTTTCAGCTGCTTAGTTTTGGCTTCCAGTAAATTCTAATGAACATCTAATCAGCAAAGAAGGACCCAGCATCGGTGAAGTCTGAAATGCTGAGGAAGGTATGGCACAAAACTTACTGACAAGAGAAAGATGTCTGACACACCAATTTCCATGGGTCAAGGATTTTGTTCAACACCATCCTCCCTGCAGCATAAGGCCAAATCAGTCCTGAAACAACCTATGAATGTTTCTGCTGTAGGTTTCAGACAGAAAAGTTCAGACACAGGGATTCATTTTTCTTTTGAGTATTAATCCCCACAGTTCAGAACCGCTAGGAATTTGATTCAGCGGTCCTTGGCTGGGCTGAAAAGCATTTTTGTCATCCTGTATTTTATTTATGGAAAAAAACAACATAGATGAGGGTAGCTAAAAATTAAATGAGGTCATCAAACTATTTGGACATGCAGAATCAACTCACTTTTCACTTTCTGCCCTGGAATGCCAAAAGACGTGACCTCATATTTTGGCAGAGGGAAGAGTGAAGTGGAGAGTTGAGGCTGTCTAAAAACACTGAGCAGGTGCAGGGAGTTTAGGTGGAAATACAATTCAGCTATTGAATATTGGTTCACACAGTTTGGACTTCTTTTTGTGTTTTCCATAAAAGCTCGAAGTTTAAAGGGGCATAGTACTTTCAGAGGCCATCGAATTTCAGTCAATAAGGAACAGACCAAGCTAATGTGAATAAAAGCATGAGCTTGTTCCATTTCTCTTCCAGAAATTCAGCCCCTCTGAACTAAAATGCTGAGGTTCAAAAATTCCAGCTAATGAGTTTTCTTTTACTGTTTGCCCTTTTGGACCTCTTTCAGACTTCAGGCTGCTTTCATTACTGTAAGGAAGTTACCATCATTTGGAACAATAAAAGTGTTGAAATCTTATAGGAAGACACTAAGAGCTGTCTGTCTTAATCCTATGCTCTCAAATAGAAGGTGAGGATGCAGAGAGGAGAGCACTATTTTTGTACAATGGAAATGAGGCTGAGTTATATTTACAAATGCTTCTATTGTAAAGCAGCCAGAAGAGAGAGAATTTTGTCTTGGGAAAGCAACAGTGAGTCAGGGAGAGTTTAAAGTTTGCATCTGTTCAATGTAAAAGAGAGGAAGTTTGATGAGTGAGATGAAAGCACATGCGGAGTGTCTCCTGAGCTTCAGTGGGACATGATAGGGGAAGCTGAGATCTTCCTGTGCTGGGAAATTATCTTTGCATCCTCTTCCTTGATTTTGTGATTTTTCTCAAGGAGAACACATAAGTATTTTAGAGGAATCTTGAAGAAACAGAAAAAAAAAAAAAAAAAAAAAAAAAAAAAAGCTCTATTTGCCCTTAAACTGCTTTTTCTCCTATTGCTCTGTCACTTTCTTCTCCGCCTTGGCAATCAGACATGAGATTTCTTTTCAAGCTGGGAAGAAGACTTACTGAGAGATGGGATCACTTTATCCAACCCCAGCGGTGAGCTACTCATATGCTTCTGGAAGGCTTGAGGCACTTGGTACATTCACATATGCAATAAGCTATTTGCAGACCTTGTCCTTGCTCCTAACACTTACCATCTGCTTCTTTGTCACCAAAAGGAGAACACTGTGCCTTCAGATAAGAAGGGATACCTGTCATAGCAATGCTTGCCTAGATGTTACAAGATGTAGACAAGTTTCTTTCCCCTGCCTTCACAATCCACAATCCAGCATTACATACTGGGCATCTCAGTAATGAAGGGTGATGACATATTTATAAAGTGTCTTTTTCTGAGAGAAGTTGCTGGGATCAAGAAAGCCAGATTTCAAGTCAAATTACAGGATTCCACTTAAAATTAATGAACGTGTGCTTGAGACATTCCTCACAAACTTGAGGAAATGAGGCAATCTCCCCTGCTTACATCAACAGAAAATATTTGCCCTGGTGATCATAGAATCATAGAATGGCTTAGGATGGAGAGGGCCTTGAAGATCCTTAAAAATCATCTAGTTCCACCCCCCTGTCATGTCTTTCCTCTGAAGTCTGAGAATAGATGAACACTTGAGTAGGATGAACTCCATCTGGAATGGAAAGGAACTCTCCGAGCAGCCATCCTGCCATCTCCTGTCATAATGCCCTTGTGATATTGTCCTGTTTTGGACAGTGCCCTCTCTTTACTCCATTCCTTCTCTGTCCTTCTTTAGGATGGCTGTTGTCTGGTCTGCAGTCCCATTTAAGTGCAGTGCGAGGTCATTATCTCCAGGCTGTTACCTCTTCCACAGTAGTTTAAGTTTCTCTGGTTGGGAATAAAAATCCCTTTTCACCTCCTTGTTGCATCTTCAAATCCAGAACAGCTTTGTACTCCTGTGTTCTTTTCTGATTAGATATTCATTAGAATTTACAGGCAACCAAAACAGGCATTTTCAGAATTTTCAGGCAGCTGAAAATATTACTATGATGAAGATCAATTAATTGAATTATAGAAAGAATAGGCTGAAAACTAAACTCTTTTATTCTTTGTCTATCTCGTGCCAGAACTCCTGTTTTATACAAACCAGTGACACAAGAGCCAGGTCTTTTCTCCTCAGAAGTGCTTTTCAGATAAGGAAAGTAGGTTTTCCTTTTATTCATATTCTTGAATGAGCTGTAAACAAAACTTCAAAAGCATCCATCTTGTCATAAATATTATCTGTGAAAATTAACTATGTCCCGTACTCCAGTTCATCAGTAGATGGAGGAAAAGAGTTCTTGCTCACCTGAGTTTCAGACCCCAGGGGCTACAAAAATATGACAGTAAGAAGAACTGATGGATAATATTTTACCATCTGCTGCTCTCCTTAGCTTCAGCTGCTTGACTTATGTGTAAACGAACCTATTGCAACTTCTAGATTTATACATGAAATGATTTGTGAGTTCACAGAATCGCTGCGAAGTTTCTTTTTTTCAGGTAGTCCTTATCTTCCAAAGGTTTCCAGAACTTACTTGCCTGGCTGAATCTAGGGAATGCATCTATCTGCAATTAAATTCTTCTTTCTGCTGCCTTTGTTATTATTTAACTATGAGGCATATGAGGTAGGATGTTTACGAACTATGTGGCAAAATGCAACTATATTTCAGTCTGCATTTCTCTATAATTAATGAATAAAATGAAAACCGTTTGTTTGTACAATAAACCAATACACAAAACATGCAAAGTTTCTTACATGGAAGATCTTATCAGAGAAATAATTATTCCCTGAAATTACAAGTACTGTGCTTGAATTCTCAAGAGCATCTTACAGCACAGACTGGTGTTTCATTATTCCAGTTTCATGTTACTCTAAGATCACTAATCCTAAACCTTTATTTGGAATTAGAATATAGACTGTAATTCTTCATGGACAGAAATGTATTTTGTATCAGCAATCTACTAAAAACCACACCAAATTAGCATTTTGATCTTTACTTGCTGCAGATCACAGCATGTATCTGTTGTCTATGTCTTTGCAACACAGCTTGGGAGATATATAGAATTGTGGATGTCTTTAGTATTAGCAAGAATATTAAGCAAAAAAATGGTAAAAACCATGGGGTAGACAATAGCACTGCTCCTTATTACAACGGTGTCCCAGTTCTGTATCCAGATTTGGATGCTGATGTCTGTATCAAGGAGACAAAAAAGACATATTTAGAATATGGCATTGTTAATCTTTTCCTTTCCATTTTCCTTTTCCTTTTCTGTTTCTTTTTCTTTCTCTGTTTCTTTTTTTTCTTTTTTTTTTCTTTTTCTCCTTTTTCTTTTTCCTTTTCTTTCTTTTTCTTTTTCTCCCATCACCACTTTATAGCCAAATTTCCTTTCCATTGCAATGGAAAAGCACAACTTCCCCATCAAAAACCAGACTTGAAAGTGAAAATGAAAATTATTTTCCCTCAAAGAGAAATACAGTGAGTGTATACTGAAATACCTATTCACATTAATAGCTTTTAAATGTTATTTTTAAAATATTTAAATTCACTCTAAATACTTAGTAGGAAGTGAGGAATGTCACTGTGAACTGCTGATAGTTGCAGAGTGCTTGACTGCAGAGCAGAAAGCAAAGATGGCATTCAGTTGTATGGGAAGCAGCACAGGAAGTAATTCAGAAGACACAATAGAAGTGAAATTCAAGGAATGAGATGCAATCAAACATATGCCACGGTGAAAAATCCTCAGCAGATATTCTAGAAACTGGGATCTGAAAGGCTCAGACTGTTTATGGAGGAGGGAGGCAGGCAGTTTTGAGAGGACTATTATAAAACCAAGAATGATAAAAAGGTCAATCGTGCAACAAGGGACTTTCAATACAGCCAAAAGGCTTTACTGAAGGCTTATTCAAAGCTTAGAAAAGGAGATCTGAATAATGCATAATTAACCTGAAACATATTGTCACAACATTTCACCAGCAGGAAGAAATAAGAGAAATGTAAAAAGAAGGTAAAAAGAAGCTCCAGTGTTAGTTAGGAAGTACAAGTGTTAATCAAGTGCCAGACATGACATACATAATATTCTTAGTCTTTAATTATATGTTCATGGCCTAATTTTTGCCCGGGATCCCTGCCTTAAGCAGAGAAAAAGTGAATACATGCACGGAACTGTGCTTGAATGCATTGTTCAAAACCTACCTCCTGTTTAATGCCAGAGAGGTTGGCTTTGCCACAACATTGGTCTTCTTGTTTAAAATTTGTGTAGTGCAGTGACCTTTGTATGAAAGATTTCAAAGTCAAAGTCCCAAGTGTAATATACTGGGGGAGCATGAGGTCACTGGTACCAACACTGTGACACCAGGATGGATCAAATGGTGTATCTTGTACTGAGTTTGCCCATATCTGCCCATTTTCTTCCATTTTCAGCAGGAAAGGACTTGAGGCCTGGACAGGAAGCAAGTTGAACATTAGGGAGCAATGTGCCCTTGCAACAGTGAAGATAAAACAAGTCCTGGGCCACATCTGCAAGCCTGTAGCCAGCAGATCAAGGGAAGTGATTGATAATTCTACTCCAGTTAGCATGTATTAGGCCACGCCTGGAACCACGGCTCCAGATTTGATCTTATCAGTTAAAGAGAAACCTTGAAGAAATGGAGATGCCCAGTGGAGTGCCACTGATAGGATCAGATAGTTTGAGAATGTGACACATGAGGAAATGTTGAAGTAAACTGTTCTGCTAACCTTAAATTAGGACAAGTTAAAGGGGATATAATCACAGGCTTCCAATAGTGGTAAAGGAGTTGTAAAGAAGTGGGGGTGTCATCTGACACAATTCCCTTGCAGTTAACAGAGACATCTACAGCTAGATCAGGTTGCTCAGAGCCCCGTCCAGTCTTCCCTTGAGTGTCCGAAGGGATGGGAGGGCTTCCGTCACCTGTCTGGGCAACCTGTTCCAATGTCTCACCACCCTTACTGAAATAAACTTTTGTCCTTGTATCCAGTCTAAATCTCCCCTCTTGCAGTTTGAGGAAGAATCATCTGGTTTGAAGATGCTTCTGGAAAGAGCTAGAAGACGAACAATAGGGCAAGGTCATTGACAGCCTTTAGTCTCTGACCTGGTACAAAGGACAAGCATGACTTAAGGGATTTTTCCTGTCTTTGCTCCCTAAATATTCTGAATAATATTTCCTATCTCCTGCTATGACCTTCACTATGACAATGGCTGTCAAGTGATTGCCCTAATGAGCATCTCTTCAAATGGAAGGAAGTGTTGAACCATATCTTCCAGCAGCAGCGTATTACATTGTCTCTTAACTTAATGGATTTGTTATTATTGCCTCAGTTAGAAAAGTGTAGCAGTCACTGCTAAGGTGAATTACGAGAGGTTAACAATGAAAAGTAAGCTTTGTATACTAAGCCGATGACTCATACAGATCCCTTCAAGAGATGCACATATTAACAACAGCTGGAAAATTTCAGACAACATAAAAAATAAACCATTGCTTTTCTAACCTCAGGTGTTGTAAATATACTTGGGAATTTAGTACTGATCATATCTAATTTCAGAGCATTGGTGGAAAATACTGCATCACAGTGGTTACAGTGGGACTTTTGATTTATCTCTCTGACAAGCATCAGACACTTCAATGTCTTGATGACAAAAAAGCACAGAAGAGGACAGATACGCAAATTGCAATAGGAGTGATTTATGCGCAGTGAGGAAGAACTCCATATGTGCGTACAATCATCTTTTCATTTTGGCTGCTATATGCTTATCTGAAGCTATTTCTGTGCCTGATTTATATGGCATCCAGTGGGTTTCTGATTGGTGAGCACCTGCAAGGCTAACTTTACTTTAGAAACACATCCATATCCCTGGACCATCCAATGGAGTTCAGAGATTTTGAGATGAACAGAATGTACATTCCTCATGTGCTGCTTCAGTATGTGTCTCCTTTCTGCACATTATACTGTGAGGTGGAAAATGAGGAGGAAACTATATAGAATCATAGAATTGTAGAATCACTAAGGTTGGAAAAGACCTACAGGATCACCCAGTCCAACCCATCACCAGTAGTTCTCACTAAACCATGTCCCTCAACTCAACGTCCAAATGTTCCTTGAACACCTCCAGGGTCGGTGACTCCACCACCTCCTCTGGGCAGCCCATTACAGTGCCTGACCACCCTTTCAGAGATAACAAGCAGTCCTTTGATTTGAAAGGAATGTCAATATATTTCAGCATCACATATATCTCTAAAATGAGAGTTCAAGCTTCAGAGTCACTTTCTTGGAAAAATAGGTCCCAATTAATCCTTCAATAATGCTTACTGGTTGTATATAATTTAAACGCTATAAGGTAATAATAATGAATATCTGACCTGTGAGGCCAAAGAACTATTACTGATCAGGATTTTATTATACATAGCTATTCAGTTCTGATACGTTATTTCAAATGAAATACCTGAGGCCCAGTTACTAATTCTGCAGCCAAAGACCAGCTGCAAAGCAATGAGGCAGGGACTAATTTCTTCATGTACAGATGGGAATGTCAGCAAATTTTGTGACTCACCCAAAATCATCATCTCTGAAGAGGTAAGATTGCACTGCAAGAATTGCTGGCTCCCCAGCCTACTCTTGGACCCCATGTGGGTTTACTTTGGATGAGCTGTGAGGGCTATAATAGGCAATTGATGTATGCAGTATGCAGTTTGTTATGTAGCACAGCTGAAAAGGCACATCTTTGAGTTTTCTTTGCTTACATTTGTCACTGCCATGACATGCATCCCTGCATTAAAGAAACAGAGGGTAACAATGTGGAATGGATACTGCTCAGAATGACTAATGTAGGTACTTGTTACAACAGATATCACTGTGTAGAGAAGCAGGTCAATGGCATGAGTGAACTGCCAAAATGGTCTGCAAAAAAAGACCAACCAAATAAACTGCAAAACCTGAAAGTGCCTAAATCTCAAGTAAGAAGTGTATATTAAATTATACTGGACAGTCATTTCTTGTGACTCAGTGCACAGATGCACCCTTGCAAAGGTTACTTTCCTTAATTAATCATAGTTGTTCTCCTTTGGGGATCTTTCCCTTGGCACATCATTCTTCATTATTTCTTGCCATTAGCAACATTTGAATCTTTAAGTGCAGTCCATTTTTCTGCAACTCCCTCCTTACTTTGTTCCAAATTGCTTCCACTGTATGTAAAGCTTTCCCAAAGCTGGATCTGCTTAATATTTAGAGGAGAATGACAAACTATGACTATTCCAATCAGTAACAAGTAAAATTGCATGGGAACAATGCCATGTTCTTAAAATCAAATGGACTACTATGGTTCATGTCTATAAAACAACATACTCTTTCCTTTCTTTTGCTAGCTACAAAATTTTATGTAGAATTGTCTGGGGGGCAGTTCTTGGCACAGAACAAAACTACGTCTGATGTTCTTAAGGGGTTTCAGAGCAGATGAGTTAAGGGAGTTTCTGTTATCTGATGAGTGTTATTCAGTTCAATTGTCTGTCACCATCCCCAGAGATGTTCAAGACATGTTTGGATGTTGTACTAAGGGACATTGCTTAGTGGGGAAATATTGGTGGTAGGTGGATGGTTGGAATGGATAATCTTGGAGGTCTTTTCCAACCTTGGTGATTCTATGATTCTACATTTGGATTTAGTTTGACCCAGGAGTATATGCACTTGAAGAAAACTGTAGCTGTAACACCACATTAATCTCACATCAGACACCAATGACCAAGATTTTCCAGGGCTGGCTGTTAATTTAAGTTCTCATCTGAAGTCTTCTTCCAGAATTATAAATAAAAGAAAGAAAGAAAGGAAGAAAGGAAGAAAGGAAGAAAGGAAGAAAGGAAGAAAGGAAGAAAGGAAGAAAGGAAGAAAGGAAGAAAGAAAGAGATTATCTGGCTCTTTAAAATGGTTTTAAGATTTGTGAAGCTGAACAATCATAAATGGCAACTCAGAATTACTCAGAATTACAATTCTTGTTGAAAAAATGTAAGCTCGTGATTCAGCAGCTGACACTCAGTAGAGTCTGTTACCCCCAGCAATCTTTTTTATGTCTCATAGTATGTCCCTAATGGATCATATGCCATTTTAGACTAAAGTGGGAACTTCAAAGAGCATTAGTGTATACAGGGGTGAAAATTTAACTGTATATATCCCCCTTGGGCTCTAGTTCATCAGTGTCCAGAGTTTGTGTTAGATCTTGATTGACACAGGCACAGGACAGACACAGGCTGTCTGGGACTGGGACCTTCAGCAAGGCACCTGCATTATGACATATGTTACTGTTGTAACATCCAGCAGCAGATTAAGAAATGTACCCCAGAATGATGTGGTCTCCTAAGGAACGTGAAGCCTGGATGACACAGTGGTGCAGTGGTGTGCCATTGGTTATTGCTATCTCCTGCATGGTGGTCATCCTTTTTTTTTAGCTTTCTATGTTTGGAAGAAACTTGCTTTATTATTTATTTTTTATTTTTTTATTTATTTTTTTTCCAGAAACACCTGTGTCAGATGCAGGACCATGCCATACTCGTATCAGACATGTTTTGAGGGATTGTCCTGTAGAAATTACAAGAGGTCAGTGTGACAGACAGAAGTAGCATCAGACAAAGCCTGTGCACTTGCAGCCCAAAGCATGCCCCATGTGCACACTGGTGGTGAGATCCCATACAGCTCTCTGTCTTACCTTTTTGATGGTAAAAGAGAGAAATACTTCCTCAGGCACCTCAGTGGGAAACAGCAGATCTGAAGCCCACAGTGGTTCCTGTGGGATCACTGTGCATTTCACAGTGTGGGGGCAGAGGACTCCCCAGACTGATGTACTTAATTTGCACATTTTCTTTGTATTTACAATCTAGAAGGGGGACAAAAGTTCCCTCTAGACTGGGCATGTTGGAGTGAACAGAAGCAGAATCTGTCTGTTCATGTCTGCAGTTGACTGAGTAGTTCTGCCTTTCTGAGTGCCACAAAGCGACTGCATAAATCCTGCTCTGCGCTGAAAACGAAGCTCATCTGCTACACTTTCTTGCCAAAGTGCAGACAGTCTCTTTCTAGGTAATCTTTTCCAGGGAGCAGGATTTTTATGGCTCTAATGCTCCATCAGGTGTTAATCGTAACGTTTTACTGTCTGAATAACAAACATATCTCCCTCAAGAAAGTCTTGGTTCACCTCCAAAATTCTGTTCCCAGAGCAGACAATACACTTGGATTGCAGTGACCACGTTCTGCCCTGCACTCAGTGAATTTCCAGGCTCAGGAATTGAACAAGAAAGAGATTTGTTAGCTGTTGTCTTTGTTATTACTGAAGTGTCTTTATGCTATATTCCAGGATACTGCTGCTGTGGAAATTAGTAATTCCAGGAAAGAATAATCTAATTCCTCTCTCTTACTCTTACATGAAAGTGTGTCTTGATTAAGGTTAAAGTATAGCAGTGTGGTGCATGAGGGGTGAAAATCAGTGATGCACAGGTGATTCAGGACTGGACCAATGCAGAAAGGTGTGCATTCACAGAAGCATGAGCAAGTTTGTCTTTGTTCCTGTAAGAAAGGGATTTAAGTATGTTCCCTTCTTCCACACCATGGGCTTTAAGAAGATTTAAGTACAGACTCTTGGTCAATATTTTTAAAAGGTCACCTAAGTGACTGAGAAACTAGGGCCTCATTTTCAGGGCAGACAGTTTACTTAGCACCTGTCTTCACAGTAATTGTGGAAAATTGTATTTTGGTTCTGAAAACACACAGTAAATTCTATCTTTTTTTTTTTTCTCTTCACATTGTGCCTTTGCAACACTGAGCTCATGAAGCACCGCTCTGTGAAATATTCCAGGCACCAGTTTTGATTTGACTCAGGAAGAGATGTTGTTTTTCAGTATATAAAGTCAACATGAATTATTCTGTCAAAAAAGTCTTTGAGGCAGCTATTCTTGTCTGAGTTTTCACCTGTAAATTAAACATAATCTTATAATGGTACCCTTCAGTAACTGCTCTACAGAAAAAATAGGAAAAATATAATAACCATCCCTTTCATTCCTTCAATTGCAATTTTTTTATCCTTTATTTTTCACCTTTTGATCTCAGAATCTTTCATGAAAGAAATAAAAACAGTGAGTGCCTAGCCCCAAAATCATTGCGGTATCAAATTTATGGGCTTGAGTTCAAAGCTCCACTGTAAGTATGCCATTTTCACACATGGATGACACTGCAGTACACAAGTGCAGATGCCAAGATTTTCATCTGGTGACTCTGGGACTGCTGGCTGGGAAAATGCTCCAAGAAGTCACTCTCAGGGTTGGATGACACTGCAGCCAAGTATAGAGTGTGGCTGCTCCAAGACTGAACGTACTGGGGCCAGAGGGACAGCTCATGGCTAACGGTCTGGAAGCTCCAAAGTGTACTTCATTTTTTCTCTAAGTAACCTCACATATGGGCGTCTGGCTTAGTCATACCAGGATCACGGACACTTCCTGGGATGTGGTCTGAGCCATTGCATTTAGCCACTGTCTGCGGTATTCTCCATATATCACGGATGGAGAAAAATACATCCCTTGATGAAAGATGAAGTGGGGAACATTCTTGCTTTATGCACCTGGTGTGTTCAATTACTTCCCATGTGGAACAAGTGATGTTCTATGGGCATGGTTTAGTTTAGGGGGATGGTAGTGATGGGCTGATGGTTGGACTAGATGATCTTAGTGGTCTTTTCTAACCTTAATGATTCCGTGATTCTATGAACAGAGCTAATGCCACGGCATTACATATGTGGGTGTGGGATGTATGCCACAGCCAAACGTAGGGATAGTGTCCAAGGACTTTTGGGCTTAGAAAGTCAGTTTCCAGCAGCCTAAACACTGTGGAGGCTCAAGACCTCAAGACACATCTCTCAACTTCTGTGTTTGCTTTTTTTTTTTTTTCTTTTTTTTTCTTTTTGGCTAACTGAACACAGCAGGTTTTGATGCAGCCTACGGGGGTGGCTGCTTTGGGCATGCTGCAGCCATGCTTGGTTCTGCTGAATTGATGTGGAGATTTAGGGCAAAAGCTCAGATCTTAACCCTGGCTTAACAGAATTCACATCACTTCTGCAGCCATATTTACTTCTGGCACCTGTGTTAGCAGGAATTTTAGAGGGAAGGGGAGTGCAAAGCACACTGCAGTCCTTCAGACATTTTTCAGGTGACTTGCCAAATATCTGATCTCATCAAAGGCATTTGTGCACAGTACACCCTGAAACGGAGATTGCATCCAGGGCCTCCAGCCAGAGGGTCTTGTGGGCTTTCAGAGCTTGGAACGAATCTAATCATGTCATCCAGAGGCAGGAAGATGAGCCAGGCTCCAGGAGACCAAGGAGACTGTTTATATTTTAACCTTACTTTTTCCTGTCAGTGTGAATCAGTCTTTTCTTTCTGCCCATGCAGTTCTGATAGAAATTTAATAGCCACAGCCCAATAACTCTTACAGTTTGTCTGTGGTTGTGTTTGTTGTTGTTATTTGCTTGTTTTTATTTCTTACTGTTTTAAGAACTGCGTGTTTTCATGGCTGCCTCCCTTGCCATTATGCAGGTGACCTTTCCATCTGTTTGCACTCTCAAATCATTGCAGTGGCAACAAAGGAAGGAAGCAGCTGCTTTTTGAAATCCACAAAAATCCCATCATTACTCTTCACTTAATCTTAGGTAATGAACCTATCTGACTGTATTATAGGTTAACTGCAAGAGCAAAATTTTCCACCATCCATGGCAAATAAAATAAAGCTGCTTTTGCTCCTTATTAGTGTTGTCTTACCTGTCCGCTAACTCTAGATCTTCTGCTACCTGTCCTTTCTGCTGCTCATTTTCCCTGTGCAATTAAAGTACTGCAACCTTGTGGTTTGGTCACCTAAGGAGACAGGTGTGTTTCACCACCAACAACCTTGCAGCTCTTTGTGTCTTTATCAAAGATATCTTTCTTTTTTTCTCAGAAAGAGTGATGAAGAATTGGAACAGGCTGCCCAGACTGGTGATGGAGCCACCACCTCTAGAGGTGTTCAAGAAACATGGAGAGACAGCACTGAACAATGTGGTTTAGTGAGTGTGATGGATTGATGGTTGGACCAAATGATCTTTGTGGTCTTTTCCAACCTTAATGATTCTATGGTTCTCTGAAGCCATGAAGCAATGGGAAAATTATTAATGACTTGTCAATGAACTCTTAAAATCTATTTTACTACTGGTAATTGTAATGGTAAGGGCAGTCCACAAAGAGATATAAAAAAATATTCTGTTTGTGAACATTTGTATTTTATTTTTTCTGGGTTTATTTTGGAGAACATCATTCATTTTTTCCTCATTTCTTTTTTCCTTTAAATTTTTCTCTTGAACATGATTTCTAATGTATTAATTATCAAAACATTTTTCCTTCATTAATTTGTCTAACATCTCCTAGAGTCTATGAAATCCATGTCATCGGCTATATCGTGTAGAAGGAGGACCTCAGATTCACTGTATGCAGTCTCCTTCTCTTCACTCTAGTATGACGTCCATAATTCTTTTACTGAAGGAGGTTGTGAATAATCTATTTCACCAAAACTTTCCATGCTGGCAATAATTTTTACAGAACCCAGCTCTCTCTCTCCTTCTGTTCCTCCTCTGCAGTTATCCTAAGTTGTGTCATCCAAACTGAGGTTTTCCTGTATAGTCACTTATGTGCATTTTTTCACTTTAATTGCACCTGAGATGCTTCTCTAAATCTTTCCCAGCCTTATGCAACCTTACAAGGTAAGAATACCAGAATTGTAAACAGAATTTAAAGTGTGGTAAAAATATGGATTTATACATCAACATAGTAATCTTCTTTCCTTCATTCTTTACCCCTTTTCTAATAATTGTTAACATTTGACTTCCTTTCTTGACAGTTGAAGTGCACCAATACAGTGTTTTCACAATACAGTCACAGCCCCAGGATCTCACACCTGAGTGTCAATGGTCAGCTCAGATTCTGTCATATTATATGTACAACTGGGACTGATTTCTATCTCATGTGTCACTTTATCTCTACTGAGTTCCACCTGCTAGTCACTGAGTTTATAACACATAGGGCATAGCATAAATTATTTCCGTTACTATCCCAAATATTTTAGTATTATCACCAAATTGGTTAGCTTACTGCCTTTTCCAAGCCTTTAAAAAGTATATCCTAATGTAGGAAGTGGAAAGAGCACAAGAAGTATACGAGGTTCAATGAGAAGAATGGTTCAGAGAAGCCCTTGTGTCCCTGCCCTCTGAACAAGAAACCCCAAGCTTTCCTCTCAGTATGGCCTTCAAGCTGTCTGTATTTTATTGCAAGAAAAACAAGTAGTTACCACTGTCAGCAATTTGTGACAACAGATCTTGGAGGCAGTGAATTGTTTAGCCTATATGTGTATTCAGTGGCAAGTAAGGGGGAAGAGAACACCACAAGGAGTACAGTGTCTTCCTACCTACTGTATGACAGACAGTAGCCACATCAAGTATGATTTTCCGGTGTCATCCAAGGAAAGATACCAAACACGTCCATAATTTTTTCATCAGAGAAAGATATGTTAATGCTCTTTTCATATCCAGGAAGAACATTTGTAAGTAGTGTTGAGCAAATTTAATTCTCACACAGTCTTGTCTTTGATGAAACTCAGTTCTTGTGTCATATAATGGCTACTAAATATAACTATGGGAATAATCATAGAACCATAAAATCATAGAATCATAACAGTTGGAAAAGACTACTGAGATCATCTAGTCCAGCCATCAGCCCATCTCCACCATTCCCAGTGAACCATGTCCATCTGTGTCACATCTACAGGTTTCTTGAACACCTCCAGGGACAGTGACTCCACCACCTGTTCCAATTCCTCACCACTCATTCTGTGAAGAAACTCTTCCTAATATACAACCTGAACCTCCCCTGGTGCCATTACCTCTTGTCCATACCATGTATCATGTATGTCTAAATCCAGCTGAAATACTAATTGATCAAAAATAATTTTAAAAAAATTAAAAAAATATAGTAAAATTCTGCTAAGGATGAAAAACTAGTTCTCAAAAATTCTCTGTATTGATAAGTTCACATAACTGCTGTGCTAAAAGGGCATTTTGAAAGCTGCTCTGTGAAAGACTTTGAAATTAAGAGAGTTCAAGTTTCCTTACCTTGGCTTCCTCATGTGAATAGAGCCTGGAATTAAATATTCGTGTACATATATTCTACTCAAAACCTTTTTTATTCTTACTGGGAAGCTGTCAAAGTCTTTGCAGAGCAAGGAGCTTCCAGTGTCAGTGGAGGGAAATGCGCAAACAGAAACAGACATAATATGATTGCTTACATGAACTACATCAACTGAAAATGCCCACCTTTTAATATTGGATATACACACGATTAAAAGTCTGTATATCAGTGTATTATGGAACTAATCCAATGGACTTGCTCCAACAATCTTTGCTCTCCTGCTTCATGTCAGTTATGATTGTAGTAGCCCATACATAACAAACATGGCAACTCTCATAGCCCCAGGATCACTGCAATTTTTACACTGTTTCTTCAAAACATTATCCTAGGGCTGAATTAATGCTGTTGAGACACCTAAACCATACAATTCTATTTCTAAACTGTGCTTCTTTTAAGTTTAATTATGATTCTGAATTCTCTTGATTTTCAATACTTTTTTAATATGTAAATATAATTCCTCTGGATTATCTTTAGTTATTAAAGTGCACTTCCAAACTTAATTCTAATTTAATATGACTTTTAATATAGGGACTTATGTTATTTTTAGTAGTTAAAACTTTACGTATGAGAAATACAAAAGGACAATTCAGAAATAGAAAACTAAAAACCAATTTGCCTTCATGTGCTATAATGAAAAAGAAATATTGCAGTATAAATTAACCAGATATTCCAAGGTATGGAGTACGACCGCCTTTACTTCTTTGTGAGTTTAAACTTCACTCTGGAGACTGGATTTGCAGATATGCTCTAGGTTAGTTACCATATTCCAGAAAAGCTGAAGGGATCTGTTTCACCCTTAAAACCAGTTCCTATGATTTTTCTCTAACTGTTGCTCATGGGGAGCTTGTCAAAAAAACAGACTCACAAAAACTCATCACTCTTCTGTCCCCCATCTCACACGGACTTTTCTATTTCTCTCATCAGCCTCTTCCTCCCTCCCACCATATTACCTTCAGCTCTTCAGAATCTCTGGAAATTGTTTCTTCTTGGCATTTTCTCATGAATCAACTTTCTGTGAAAGGGAATTGGTAAGATGTTTTGTTTTTCTAATGACATTGATGGTCAAGTTTTGACCTTTTTGGTTGCATTTGAACATTTCTTCCCCAAATGTGGCCAATAATTTACTTGCAGAAGACGATCATACAGAGCAGTAATCATTCAAAATGTCAAACTCTTCTGTTCTCACAGGCAGACAGACCATTTTTGCCCTTAATAAGGATGTTTTTTGTCAAAAATGCCACTGTAGAGAAAGCATTTTACATTTGAATAAACTGTTATCAGAATCATTCTTAATTTTATTATCATGCAGATTCATAAAGGGAATGAATTTCCTCAGGAATTTTAGTTTCCCTTTTCTAAAAATTAAAATTTGAGCTTAAAATTAAATTTTCTCTTATTCTAATCACTGTTTCTTTAGGAAGATCTCCTTTTTATGTATGTATATATATGTAATTCTTACAGATATAATAATGTATAGTAATGTACAGCATATGTAAAGAATTTCCCTTTAAAAACTGAATTATAGAAAACAGTCCACTGGTGTTTCTAGTTCAGTTACTTGCCAACTGCATGGGGAACTCCTCTCTTCTTTCTTTTTACACTGTCCTTTTGTTTCCCTGTGAAAATTACTTTAGTTCTCTGATTCCCGCTCAGTTTTGTTATTTTGGGAGGAGTTGGGGTGGGGGTTGGTTCTGCTTTAGGAAAAAGAGCAGTGTAAATACATTGCTTTAAAGCTCTTTGGGATCTTTATGTGAAGTGTTGTGTAAACCCAGAATCACTGACACATTCAAGGTTGCTATTACAGCTTACTGAAGAAATGTGGGATTTCTCTGTGTTTGCTAAGATTTCCACTTTATCTGGTACTGCTTGTATGAATTTGAATCCTTCTGGGGAGCTGGAAGGCAGCGTCCAGGCTTCCAGAGCACTATTCATGAAATAGGACTGTGAGAAGATAGACAGGAAAATCCTATTTTTCAAGGATTTTATCAGACAGCTCAACATAGACTAAACATTCCCTCCCTCTCTCACACAATGCTTTGTTCAGATTTCAAGTTACATTCCATTTCACTGAACTGGATTACTGAGTCCAGCAAGGACAGTCAAGAATTTGTCTTGAGATAGCTCTAGTCCATAAATATCTAGAGGCATAGATATTCACACAAACAAAAATGGGTTTTTTTTGCTGCTGCATCTCATCTTGATACCTTGATCCTGACATTTGTGCAACCCAGTTAGACATACTATTTTCCCTCCACGCAGGTTGTTAGCCCTACCTGTTTGGTTATCCATACAAAGATTTACTGTAATTTCAAAGAAATTTGGGGCTTAACAGAAGTCACCTTTTTTTCTCTTGTCACAGTGTCACAACACAAGAAAGAGAAACTTGGCTTTCTCTCTGCATGCTTTACAGACTGTAGGAGCCAGGTTTGACAGCACTGTTGCAGACTGAGAGCCCAGGTGATGACATCTCAGCATCTTCACCACAGCCTAGTTGAAATTTAGGATGAGTTTTTCAGTGAAGCCCTAACAGTTGTGCTTCTTCTTATCTGTTCTTAATTTTAGCTTTCCAATAGCAGATTTTCTAATGTAGATTGATCTAATCTCAACCAGATTCACTTTATTATCAACTGGAAACAAGAACAGCTGAAAGCAATCTCACTATAGGTTGCAGTTGGCCTCAAGCGAGGGCATAACTGATCCTCTCTCCAGTGCTGATGCTTACCATTAACTCTGACAGAAATCTATCTAAACAACTCACAATTTCTTCAACAGTAAAGAATCAGACAAGGTTTTGATATCTCTACAAGCAAAATAAGCAGTCTATTTCTGTTCCTTCCCTCCCTTTGCCATCTGGATTTTCTTCTGAACGAAGACAAAGGAAAAATTGAGGAAAAGTTGGATCTCAACAATGTCCATGCCCTGCAGTCTTCCAACTTAGTGTGGTCTGTGTGTGCTTTTGACTTGTTTCAGTTTTTCTCCCAAAAACTGGTTGAGAAGAAGCCAAAAATGCCACAGGGTATTGACAAGATTCCTCATGCTGGTAAAAAAAAAAAAAAAAAAAAGAATGCTTGTCTCTCTAGGCAAGAGCTATGTTGTGCCCCTCACCCTCGGGTCCATAAAACAGACCATGGTCCGTTTTCCTTAGCAGAGACATACCATTTCCAAACACTTCATCTGTGTGTCTCTGTGAATCTTTTGCACTAAGAACGGACAGGGTGATTTCTCTATTGCCAAGTTGAACAGCGGACACTTGCAGCTGGTAAACCTGACTTACGCAGCCCAAAGGCAGCCGACCATGTAAGAGGGTGCATTGCTCATCATAGCAAATGAGCCCTAGAAAGAAAATGAGATTTTCTTCACAGGCATGGATGTGATGTGATACTTTGCTCAATTTCCACTACAAATATCACTGATGAACTAATGAGAAACAGGTCTTTTACTTCTCAATAATCTCTTTTCATTGTTTATGAGATAAATCCCAGTGATCCTCACTGCCTCCTAGCTAACTTAAGACCATGAGAGAAATAGTATCAGATTTTAAAAAAGTCAATTTTCCCTACCATTCTGCTTCAAGCAGCAGCTAACAAGAGTTATCTGTAGACAATAAAATGAGAGGTCATAAGGAGCACTGCAAAAATAGAGTGACTCCCAGAGTACTCTCCCAAACTCTATTTGTTTTATTGGAAACTAATAGAGTTCAGTAGTTTGGTAACAACTTGAGTGGATGAGAGGTTGTACGTTGGATACGGCTGTAGTAAAAATATCTTATAATTCCTAAGCTGAGTGTCCTAGTGTTCATGTTCTAAAATACAATTTCTTTCATAGAATCGTAGAATGACTTTGGTTAAAAGAAACCTTAGAGATTACCTCGTTCCTGGAGAGAGTCCAGCATTGGTCTACCACGATGACCAAAAGATTGGAGCAGAGCACCTCTTCAGAGCCTGAGAGCTGGGACTGTTTAGCCTGGAAAAGAGAAGGCTTGTACAGTATCTAACCAATGTCCGTAAATACCTGAAGGGAGGGTGCAGACTGAATGGAGCCAGGCTCTTTTTAGTGGTGTGCAGAGACAAGTCAAGACGCAATGCGTTCAAAGTGGAACATCAAAGATTCCATCTGACCATCAGGAAGGACTTCTGTGCTGTGGAGTAAGCCACATAGGCATGCTCCTGGGCTCCCTGTTCTGTGTGTCTCTGCTTGAGCAGGGGGTGGGCAAGATGGACTCAGAGGTCCCTGATGACCCCAACCATTCTGTGATTCTGTGATTCAATTGTATTTCAGCATTGCCATTACTGTAAAGATAACTTGCATTTTATTGCCTTATATGCACACTAACATACAATATGTTTACAATAGCTTATTTTTTAGAATAACGTAGGGCTACCTAATATAAAAATAAAGCTGAAATTCAAAGTAAGTATGTTGACTTACTGAAATTAAAAATTAATTTTACAAGAAGTGTAACAATTTGTTGTCATGAAAGAAAAAAGAATTTGTTGGAATTTGTCACGGAGATGAAGAAAAGCCTTTCTGTTAATTGTAAAATAAAATAGTCACTTTCAACAAGCGCTTCAAATTGACTTTTTGAGTCTTTTTTTTCCAGAATGAAAGTTGAAATGAAATGCTCTCAGTTTGTTTTCACCTGAGTAGAGCTGAAATCAGTGCTTTTCCTTCTTTCTCTTCTCATGCAAACTGAAAAAAAAAACCCTTCAATCACAACAGCACCACATTAATTTGCCATAAGTGACATAAAAACGCATAAATTCATCCTGAATAATTTCAGTTGAAGTATAGAATCGTTTTGAATGAGCTCATGAAAAAAACAGAACTTTCTGATACTTTTATAGTATGTTTGTAAATTAGTTTCTGTAGTTGAAAAAGTTTTTGTTTTTGTTTTTCCCCTGAAACAGCTTTTTCAAAACCATTTTGCAAGCAGGACCATATTTATGCAAGTACGTTGTCTTGATGAACTCCTTTTCAGACATCATATAAGAGAAAACACTGTTAAAATTCCTTTTTATTTTTTTGCTTTAGTTCCTCTGCCTGGCATTTAACACGTCATTGAACCTGATGGCTGACTCTGAAATGTTTTGCTATTCTGGTATATGCTCTTTGTTATGAATATTTACTTCTTTTGGATAAAATAAAAACCCCGTACCTCCCAACAAAGTGGCTGTATAGAAGTATTGTTATAGCAACCACTACAGGTAATTGGAACCAGAATGTTTTGGGCCTACGAATGATGCATATTTTACAGTTTGTCTTCTGTGTTATTAAAGGCTTAGTGATTACAGGCTTGTTGGCTTTCTATCCTACAGTAGAATGTCAGTGATCATAGCGCTCATAAGATTGGGGGTCAGAGGGAGAAGTGTACAAATATTGCAATAATAAAATGGAAAGAGGAAATTGAAGTAAAGAACAGAGATGCACAGAAAAACAAACAGTTTGGGGATATTGTACTCAATATTGGGGTTTAAATCAGGATGATATGGATCAGAAAGCTAACTGTAGTGGAGAGAGTGAGAAGAGAAATTAACAGGTTAATGCTAAGATTGTGTTATTTTCACAGTACAGAAAATGAATCTGTGACAAACAATATTCTCATTTCAGAGTGCTGGTTTGCTTGTCTGCTATATTATGGCTTTATAATTATGTCTGAATTCAGCTGCTCCTCAGTCATTGGAAGGAGATCATTCTGCCCTGCAATTACAAATATTGATTTACAGTGACATTTGCCTCTTCTAATGTATTTCGGTAACTTCTGCAAAAGCAGATGATGCAGAGGCATTAATTTCTCCATCTCTCTGATTAAAAAAAAATATATTGTTTCTCTTTGTAATGGTATAAAGGGGCGTAATAATGATGAGTAATTTAGAAAAGGTTTATATTTCTAAATCTCATATGTAGTGGCTTTAGGCATACAGATAAAGATTATGGGATACTAGAAGCACTATATCATCCTATTTTGACATGTTAAGCAAACAGAAATAATAACCCATGAGCTGCACATTCCAGTTTTTGGTTAATAATGGACCTTGAAGTATAATTGAAGTAAAACTCGCAGAAGAAACAAATGAGTTGTCTTGGTATGCAACAGAACGTAGATGAGATTTGCTTGCGAATTTAGGAGTGCTCATGTCTTGTATTCAGGTCTGCAGCCAGATATAAAACAAGCTGCATTTCACTTTCTTTCCTCTTTCATTGTGAAAGTTCCCTATGTTTTCCTCTATTTTTCTTATACAAATCATCTCACCAAATGACTTCAAAATAGTATCCAGAAATAAAAATCACCAAAAGGCTTCAAATTAGAATCTCAACATAAAAGATCAGACTTTCAAAACACTAGTCAAAGAGTCGTTAAATAACAACATAAGACTGACAAACTGGAAGAGAATGGATTTTGAGACCTCATCTGCTTGTGACTGATTATTCAGTCTCAGTTTAGCTCAGTTTAATATATTTTCAAAAAAAAAAAAAATGCTGTAGATGACATAACAATAAATAATAACTTTGAGATCAGCATAGGAGAAAAATCTGTTATGCAAATAAGCATGTAATAGCTAGGATTCTTCCTACACTATTGCTTTCATTGACTTTGGGATTTAGATGTAGTTATAAATATTAAGTACTTGGATCCTACTGATCTTCGAAGAAGGAAGAAAATTAATAATACACCAGAAACTCCTATTTGCCCATTTGAAATGCCCTATGTATCCAAGATATCCATACTAGCAGATAATATCCACAACTGAAAGTGTTCTTTTCTAAAGATGGAGGCCAGGAAGAATCTTATGGTGTATTGCTAGTGCAAATAGACAGGACAGGCTCAGCTGACGAGTCATAAGAATCTGAACCATACTGAAAGCCTAATGGTCAGGATGAAATAAAATGTCAATTCTTCTTCTTGAAGTCTGGATGCTCAGTAAACATTTAGGCTTCTTAATGTGGAGCTGAATCTCATTCTTACATTTGGTCAAATGAACCCCACCTGGAATTCTTGACTTTCACACTGCAACTCAGGTTGCTACATGGGCTGCACATGAGCATAACACCACCTATAAAAGACACATGGTGCCAAACTGCTGTGCTTTGTGAGGTGCTGTGAAAATAAATACTTGTAATTCTGCGGGCCCTAACATTAACAGAGTCCTTAAACTTATTTACTGACCGCAATGTTATGAAACACAGTATGTATACAAAACCACTTCTCTTTCTGAACAGAAAAGCCATCAGTAACCACAGAACAGGGCTACACTTACATCTCAATCAGGAAAACTCTCATGTATTTCTAGAAACTTGTTTACTTCTTTTTTTTTTTTTTCTTCCCCCATGTCCTTATGCACCACCTGAGCTTGCTGGCTCCATGTGATGGAAATCCCATGCTTTTTCAGAGACCAGAGTAAGGACTGCATTGGTGACCTGCATTGCCACTGCATTTAAAATGTCTGCAACCAAACTAGTACTGTGACAGGCACATGAAACTGTTTAGCCATTTTTGGAATCAAATAATAGTATATTTAAGAACAATAATCACAATGGGACAAGAGATGCCATAGCTTCATATATATGATAGGCATTTGAATGCAGAGTAGTGTATCCCAAGCTGTGATAGCACAGGATTGACCACTGGCAGCTGTCCTACACAAAAGAGCCACCCAGCTGAGCTGAAAAGTTGTATGAAATTGGTCTGGTTTGAGACCGCCAGCCTCCTGCTTTCATTGTGTCTGCTGTGATCAAATTTGCCAAGATTTCCATTACATTTATAACATCGATAATGGGACAGATGGATGCCAAAGTATTCTCTGTCTCTGTGGCAGCTTATCTAATTAAACATTTAGATAGAGAAAGGTATAATTGCAAAATAATCTATCTGCTTTTTCATGTGCTTTCCCTTAAGACACTCCTGCCTTTCCAGTGGAGCAAATAAACTTTGACAGATGTTTACTTTCAAAGTGAAAAGATAGCAGAGTTCTATTAACACAAACCATATTCAACAGCAAAGCTATTTTTTTTGCTGCACTTCATGCCAGCATTCTTTGTAGAACAAAGATTTCGTTGCTGAGTTAAATTTGATTTGCATGCCTGAGGGAATAATAAAAGAAACCTATTATGGAATGAAATGGACTGTAATCACATTGAGAAGAAAGAGATTGGGGAGGGGGAAAGGCTACTGCCTTGTAAATGGCCTGTTGAAGAAGAAAACATAATTTTATCCAACACACAACACATACACATAATGAGGAACAACGTATGGAAGTGCTTCCCAAAGCAGACTTCCACAGCCTTCAGCTGGAGCCAACATCAGCGGTTGGCCTCTTTTCCAAGGTAACTAGTGATAGATCAAGAGATAATGGCTTTAAGTTTCACCAGGAGAGGTTCAGGTTGGATATTAGGAAAATTTCTTCTCAGAAACAGTGGTGATGTACTGGAACAGGATGCCAAAGGAGGTGGTGGAGTCATCATCCCTGGAGGTGTTCAAGAAATGTGTAGATGTGTCACTGAGGGACATGGTGGGGATGAGTTGATGGTTGGACTTGATGATCTTAGTGGTCTTTTCCAACCTTAGTGATTATATGATTCTACGGACTGAGCTTCTTGCATAGTGCAGCGGAGAGGGAAGGGCTGTTGGACACTGAACCAGAGAACACCATTCTCACTGGGTTATGCCTTAGGAAATGTTTACTAACTAACTGAATGTCGGCATCCAAGTCTAAGATTTGTCTGTGGTTTGAATAGTCCCTAGGTTTCTTGTTAGCTGCTGAAGCGTTAGCATTAACTGTTGTATGCAGAGAGATGAAACTCCCTCTTCTTTCATTGCTGGTTTATTTCCTGGGAAATTCCTAGTTGAAAGGAACAGTAGTTGCTGCTGCACACAAAATAAAATCTGTTCTAGAACTGAGCATGACAAATTGATACTTGAAGTGGAACAGACTTGGGGCAGCAGGATCAGAGCTGTCCCCATGGCACACAGTGCTTCTGGAGCCAGGCTCCACTTCTGCTCCCCTGGACAGGGATGAGTCTCAGTGCAAGCCAGGCAGTGATTTCAGTACTGGAGGAGACACTGCTGTTGGTGAAGCCAATGGGTGAAGCCAGTCCCTTCTATGAGTGCCACTCAAACTGAGCAAAAATCACAACTGCTTCTCAAGGAAAGGACACCAGATTAGGTAAGGTCTATGCATTCAACAGGCAGTGCCCAGTCTTCCACCCTTGATGGACAACAGCACAAGCTTCTCATGTATGCATGCATGGTCCTTGCCTCTAGGACAGATTGATCTCCACTCCACTGCATCCCCTGTCTCTGCTAGTGCTATTTCCACTAAGCAATGTTGTGCTGAAAGTTGTGTGTGTGTGACTGTGATTTTGAGAATATACAGCAACATATGCTCTGTAAGCTTACTGTCACACAGGCTGTTCCTGTTAATGGAATTTCTGCATGTGCTTATATACAGACATGCTGAACACTTAGGGGCTTTCTAATTCTTCTCCTTGTTACTCCTACTGACAGCCCTGGTGCCAGTCCTTCTGCCAGTGTATTCTGCTGTGATAGTATAAAGAATTTTCCCTTAAGACTGTGCAGTATGCAAATGTAATTCTAATTGTATAGAGATCATTAGTTTGGTTGTATAACAGTATACGTTATACTCCCAGGCAAATGACTGATATTACTGAAGATAGATACATATAAAAAACAACAACAACAACATAAAAACAGTTATAAATGAAGTTCAGCAGCAAACACTGGAGAATAAAAAGCAATACCAAAGCAGATCCTTTGTGATTTGAACATTTGAATTGTCCTTGTTTCCAGAATGCTGCAGAAGTGATTGCAGTGACAGCCACGCTTGTTGTGATGGGCATAATGCCATTCATTGCTTTTATACTTGAATGACTTGGATACTACACAGTCTGTCAAGTCTAAATCTATTTAAGTCATGACAATTTATGTTACACTACAGTACATTACTTGTTTTGATCATAAGACTAAAACCATTCTTGCATGAAATAAACTAAAACTTTTCAAACAAACAAACAAAGCACTGATCTTCTTTATTCAACTGATGTTTTCTTGACTGTGAGGATGACCAACCAACCATAAATTCAGAGGAGCTGTGCACGAGAACAAACCTTCCTCCACCCACATCCTGAAGTGTTCCAACGTAGGTGCTCAGGACCCTAAAGCATAAGCAAAGTTCTGCACACTAGCTAAGACAACTGATGTGAGATCAGATCCACAGACAGGATGTTCCGTTTGAAGTACGGGGCTTAGTTTGTTGCCTTTTGTCCAAATACATATACTGTGCTAATTGATTTTCAATTTTTAAAGGTGAAAGATGTGTTATTATGAGGAATTTTCCCCCAAGACTGTGCAATATGCAAATGTAAATCTAACTGTGGATGATTAGTTTGATTGCACAGCAATATGTTATATTCCCAGGCAAATGACTGATACTGAAGGAGATATATAAAAAAAAATGTGCATAGCAGATATCTGGGCTATTTCTTTGACCTGCCAGCTGCCAGAGAAACATTAAACACTACTTTGGTCAGTCAGAAGTGGAGGAGGGGAAGACATTTGCCAGAAGAACAAGAGGACCCTAAATTCTTTGTGCAGTCACACAGTGAAATCCCAGCAGGATCAACAGAACTCTTCACTCATACAAGACAGGAATATCTGTAATCTGTATTCTCTTACACTGGTTCTTAAAAAAACAAACCAAACTCTCTGCTATCCAACCACAAGTTCCTCCTGCCCTTCATGCACAAAGACACAGTCATTTTCATAAGACTGGGTGGATATCCCAATGGGCTCAGTAACAACTTTTTCATCCTCTTGTTATACATTATGCTGGTTTGGAAATTCTCTAAGCTTCTCAAAGGTGTGTGCCTTGTGGCACAGATAGCTCTCACGGCCCGGTCCTCAGGATGTGCATGCTGCTACACAGACCTTCACATCTGGTGATACAGAACTGTTGGCTGAACCTCTCTGATCATTGGGATGTAGGAAGATCACGGTTGGCCTGCGATTATCCAGCCAATCCATTAGGTTGTCCATCTATCAAATTGATATTTTTCAATTTAAAGACAAAGATGTCATACAAGGCAATGTCTTGCACAAGTTCAGGTGGGTGATGTCAAGTGTTCTTCTCTTATCCACAAATGCTGTAACTCCATCGTAGAAAGGCTCCAAATTTGTCAGTCAAGATTTGCCCTTAGTGAAGCCACATTGAGTGTCACCAGTCAGGTTTTTGTTTTCCATAGTGCAATTTCCTGGAGGATCTGATCCATGATCCTGCTGGACATAGACTGATTAGCCTGTAGTCCCCAAGGACTTATTCTCTTTTTAAAAAAGGAGACTGTTTTCTCTTTTCCAGTCAGTGGGAACTTCTCTGGTCTTCATGACTTCTCACATATGATGGATAGTGGCTAAGCAGCTTCATCTACCAGTACCATCATCCCCTACAAAGACAGGCTGAGGAAGCTGGACTTGTTCAGCCAGGAGAAGGCTGCAGGGTGACCTCCTTGCAGCCTTTCAGTACCTAAAGGGAGCCTATAAACAGGAGGGGAGTAAACTTGAAGACCTAATTTTATTATTATTATTTTTCCTTTCTTGATTGCTACTTCCATTTCGTCTAGACTTTCATCTTGGCCTCTTAGTTGCATATATATTATTCCAGGCAGAAAAAAAATATGAAGATTCCAGTTGTATTTCCAGTTTACAATAAAAATGTAAAGCCAGAGATTGGAAATATGACGCTTTAATCAAGATCTTCAAAGTTTAAGTGCATTTGGGAAAAGTAGTCCTGTAGTGACATTTCTTTGTTTAAACAGAAAGTTGAATTCCTCAGCATGGCATTGAAATCACTGGCAAATCCTATTAACTTGCAGGATGCTGGGTTGGGGAAATGGAAGGAAAGGGTCTATGCTATATGACTGCTTCTAACAACTGCAGTGAATTGGAAGCATAAGCTAACAGACACAAAGTGATGAAAATTTGCAGGCAATGCTGAATAGAGAATTGTTAAGAATAGACAGGGAGGCTGCAAATTAAGACAGACACCCTCAGAAAGGCCAGATGAATTCTTATAAAACCAAAACCACAAAAATAAATATAACAAAAACATGGGGAGATACAGTTCTATAAATATATATGTCCTTTCAAAGGAAGAACACGTATATTATCAACAGAAATTTGAATCAGGGAACAAAACCTGACAATGAAGCCCTCTGCGAAAGGATTTAAGTGAGATGTAGAGAGCAGTGAGTTCAACACTTGCCTGTAAAATAACACAGTTTTTAAATACAAAAATAAAATATCTTGTATGTTTTCTTCTCAAAGGCAACTTTTCAGTTAAGGATATTGTAATCTAGATAACTATTGAAGCATTTTCTCTTGAAAAAAGAAATCTTTTTTTTTTTTTTTTTTTTTTTTTTTTTGTTCCATACTACGCAGAAAGCATATGCAGTCTACTTTTTTCATTATTGGAAAGGGTACTGAAAAAATTACAGTGAGTTGAGAATAAAGTGCTGACAGTGATTAAAGATGTGGAGGAGTGGCTTATGAAAGCACTTACTTACTTTCTGGGGAGCTTTTACACAGTCTTGTCTCTGATGGCAAAGCTGCTCAAGTCATTTATTCCATCCTCCTGGCCCTCAACTGCTCATTTTCATAGAGTCATAGAATCATAAAATCACCAAGGTTGGTGATAATCATCCTACAGGATGATCCAGTCCAACCATCCACATATCACCAATAGTTCTCACTAAACTGTGTCCCTCAACACAACACCTAAACGTTCCTTGAACACTCCCAGAGTTGGTGACTCCACCATCGCCCTGGGCTGCTCATTCCAGTGACTGACCACTCTTTCGGAGTAGTATTTCCCAACATCCAGCCTGAATCAGCCTGGCACAACTTGAGGCCATTCCCTCTAGTCCTATGACTAGTTACATGAGAGAAGAGACTGAGCCCCACCTCACTACAACCTCCCTTCAGGTAGTTATGGAGAGCAGTAAGGTCTCCCCTGAGCGTCCTCTTCTTCAGGCTGAACAATTCCAGCTCCCTCAGCCACTCCTCGTAAGACTTGTGCTCCAGACTTCTCACCAGCCTCCTTGCCCTTCTCTGGACATGTTTCAGGGCCTCAGTGTCCTTCTTGCAGTCATCCCATTGGCTTCATCTCAGAAATCCAGCCTGTCCAGCTCCCTCTGTAGGGCCTTGCTACCCTCAGGCAGACTGATACTTCTTGCCAACTTGGTGTTGTCTGCAAACTTACTGAGGATGCACTCAGTGCCCTCATCCAGGTCATCAATAAAGATATTGAAGAGGATGGGTCCCAGTACCGACCCCTGGGGAGGACCACTTGTGACCTTCTATCCCAGTGCAGCTGGGATAGAACTCTGGTTCCCCCAGGTCTGCCAGTGCAGCTGCTTTAAAGGATTGTGCTGGAAACCAGCAGGAATCTGGGGGAAAGAAAAGGAAAGGGGAAAAAAAGAGCGGGGGAAAAAAAGGGCAAGGGGAAGGGAAGGGAGAGGAGGGTAGGGGAGGGAAAGGAGATTTCCTTTTTAATAGGCAGAGATACTTTCTTAGACAATTCTATTTTCTCCTCCATGACGTGAACAGAAATTCCAAGATTAAAATTATGAAGAAAACCATTATGTCATATGGTAACATTTGAAAGCTAGACAATGTCTTGCATGGAAAAAAAGTATAAACTATTTGAAAATGAGTGAGAGAAGTCTCAAGAAGAACCTTCTATAGAATAGGAGCAGGTTATAGAAATTAAGGATTCTATTTCTAAGCTGACTGTGACATATTTCTAGATAAAACTTTTTATTGTATTAAAGGTTTTTTTTTTAGATTACAGATATTTCATTTTAGGTGCAATAAATGTTTTAAACGCATGAGTTGTTGGGTGATTATTTTTTTTAATATGTTTCTACTGAATGCAAAGGAAAATTGAGCTGTAACATTCTATGATATCTGTAGCAATAGATGTTAAATCAATATGTTTTAGGAAAGAGTGCAAATATTCTTCTCCCTTTTACTATTTTCATTTTTTTGTTAAAAGTTGATCTTGACAGAGTTTATTCTGAAACTGAAAACTTGAGGCTAAAAACAATCTCTGAAGACTCAAAGATAGATTAAAGGGAAAGCTTAAAAAATTCTTAATTTAATTAATGAAAATTATTCTTGCTGAGTGATGCCTTAAAAATGCCTCAAAAGCCATAGATGAGAATTAAAGTGCCATGAATATCCATTCATCGCATTAAATAGAGTTCCAAGAGTACGGAAAGATATTGCTTGGAGCTACCTCCTATTAGAATTTGCCTCACAGCTGTCGTTGGTAAAAATGGGAGATTTTAAGTTTAGGATCAATATGAGCTGCAGAGCCTGTGAAATAATGTAGTTTATATGTAAATGAGAACAAGAAATTAGTAGATGCAGTACTCAGGGACATGGCTTTGTGGGCATGGTGGTGATGGGATGACAGCTGGACTTGATGATCTTAGTGGTCTCTTCCAACCTTAATGATTCTATGAAGAACCAGATGCAGGCCATAAACACTAGTGAATTATATGGAAGAAAGGAGTGTTTAAAAGGAATTGATAGATTGATTTCTCCACTGCAAACCCTCAGTCAGCAGCAGCAGCATGCAGGCATCACAGCTGCACGGATCACTCTGCATTGCTCTGCAGGCAGTCTGTGTTTTACAAGGCTGTTTACAGCAGCAGCTTGGAGTGACACTATTTATAGGCTCCTTTCTCCACAGAAATACATGTGAGAACACAATGGACAATTTCATACATGTAGCTGAGTTAACACAACTGGGGTTACTTTAGTGTTAAAATTGGAAAGAGGACAATGGGAAAGAGAGGAATTCGTAGGCTGGAACAAACTGCCCAGAGAGGGTATGGATGTCCTATCCCTTGAAGTGCACAAGGCCAGGCTGGATGGGGCTTGGGGCAGCCTGATGTGGTGGGTGGCAACCCTGCATTTGACAAGTGTGTTGAAACTAGATAACCTTTGAGATCCCTTCCAATCCAAGCCATTATGATTCTATCACATGCCAGGTTGTTTTCAGTCATTACCAGTTTCAGCTCTTCTACCAAACAGTTTCACCTCCTCTACCCCTAATTGCCACAGAAGACCACGAAATCTTCAGGATGACCAGGTCACAGGGTATGCATATCCAATCCATATGACATTAGTTGTATGGCACGCGTTGCCAGGCTGGTTTCTCTGGGCAAATTCTGGAAAAACCTCTACCCCATTGTGTAGGGATTCCCTTCATTTTAAAGTCTTGAGGTACGGCTTATATCTTTAGGTATATTTAAGATTTAGCCATTTCCATCTTTCTGTCTTATAGCACACATAGATGTAAAATGCCCCCTTTTAATGGGTATTCCTGTAGCTCTTACACCACCTGACTGCCCTTTTCCATCTCCAACCTCACCAGGTACTGAGCTGTTCTCATGGGCACAACTTGTGTTCTATGGTTACTTCAAGTGAATATTATTCTAGGACTCTTAATGAAGCTTTCAGTGAGAAGTGATGGTTGCAATGCTTTGGAGATGTTAATACTGTCTAAGGGGCAAACAGCATTACATTACTGCAAAGGTAGAAGAGTGCTTGAATGGACTCTGCTCAGTGGTGGGTAGAGCATTTTCCATCTCCACCATTAGCAGTGACAAGAAGCATAGAGGCCATTACACTGTACAAAGGTACCAGAAGATTTTGCAAACTGACAAATAACTTCCATACCTCACGGAGAAAAAAAAAATAGAGAGAGAATAGTGATGATTACTCATTATAATGCTGCAAGTCTTTTTGTTTATGCAACTATGGTGTCTTTATAGATGCTTAGCTTGTGCTATTACTGCAACAGAAATTTACACTTCTTGCCTTTGGAGGCAGGTAAAAGATCAAGGGCAAAATTTCACAACAATAGTTTGTGCTGATTTACTTTTCCTATGAAAATAATTATAATTAACACATGAAGCATTATTAATGTCCTCCAGACTTTCTACGTAATAGAGTTATGCGTGAGATTTACTTTGCTTACTCAGTTACACAGTTTAAAAACTTGGGGTTCATTTTATAAGCCACCCAGTTTCCCTCTATCATCAAAGGAGAAATAAATGCTTCCACAAAGTGAGTTACACCATTCTCCCTAAGCCATGGGTGTCCAACCTTTTGGTTTGGGCAAGCCAAATATAAAGAGAAATTGTCTTGGGCTGCATATATGTAGGTCATTCCAAAAATAGTGCCTCCTATTTATTACCATGGAAACTACAACAGATAGAATGAACAGAGGAGCACTGTTTGATAGAGCAAATTTTCAGCTACGACACACCGTTTTTCAACATAGTCACCACCATTAGCTCTTCATTTTTGTCTGCAGTGAAGAGGAACTTGCATGCAGCACTCGTAAAAATCTGCACCAGCAAGGGTGACCTACTGTAGCTACTGCCACTGCTGAAACACACCACCCACCACCTCAGTGTGCTCACATCCATGCTTTGGTCTTCATAAATGTTCAGCAAGCGTCAGTGAATGTCAGTGGGTGCAGGTTTTTGTTTTTGTTTTTGTTTTTTTGCATGGAGTAATTCAATGACATACCTTTCCTTCACACACCCTTCCATGTTAGACACTATTCTGTCAGACTGCCCTGCTGCTGCCATCTATCACAGAGCAACAAAATGTAAAGAAATATTGGCAGGAAGGTTCAACCTCTACTGCCATCCCAGCAGCATCCACCTCTGACATTGTGGGCCAACATAATAAAATAGGAGACATTACTTTTGGAGCTGCCCTCATAACATATGTAATATAGTTAATGTATAAATGTAACAAAACATTTTAATTTTTAGACAGCAACAAAAATATAGAATTACTGGGATATTTGACCTTGTTTTTGTGAAACTAACAAATCAGGCTGGTTCAACGGCAGTGGTTGCCATCATGAGGTATCAAGGTCATTTGTCAGAGATTTTTGATGAAATTTCATTTTTCCTGTGCTTCATCCTTGAAAACAGTTGTTCCCAAATATACATGCTTCCAAAAAGCGATGACATGAATAAGGTGTGTCTGTGAAGGGAGGGATATTTCTTTCTGTGCAGGGCAGGGGGTGAGTCACACTGCAAGCCATGCCAGGCTGTGGGTTGGAAATGCCTCCTGGGCTGATGGTCCCATCTCTGGATGAGATGAACTGTACAGTTCATATACTCTACTGCACATTAAGAGGTTGTTGCTAACAAGCTCAAAACAGCTGAATTTTGTAGATGAATTGTGCACCAAGTGACTGAGCTGGCTGTATTTTCCTTTTGGTGGTTTTCATTGTCTCTTAAAGAAGTTTGTTTATTCAAAAAAAAAAAAAAAAAATCCACCCAAACATCTCAAATTAACAAATAAACAAACTAAAAACAAACAAACAAAAAAGAAAAAAGACTTGTAATAAATCTCTAGCTTGCTGCTGAAAATAGAAGTTTTTGAGAAAAACAGAGACTTTCTGCAGTTTTTATTTAGCTCCAAACTGAAGCATTCATGGATGCAACCCATAATTGTTTATTGAAATATTTCTGAAGGTTAGAATCTAATACTCCCATTCACTTGAGATAATTTTGCAACATGAAATTTGAAACTGATGAAATAACAAAGTCTTGCATGAATGGGGATCTTGTCAAAATTAGGAGTCTGTAAATTCAGTTGATTATATCTTCTGTTGAGTGAAATGCCATTCTGTGAATTCTAACTACTTCTGACTGAATGACATGTTCATCTGTTGTCTGGGATCATGTAGAAGTATTCTGGTAAAGGAATCTGGAAGAATTAGTAGATCAGATGAAAATATCTAGCATTGCCCATAGATGGAGACTGACTACCAGTCAAATCAGATCACTGTCTGGTTTATGCTTGGATTGCTAGAGGAATCCTGGTTTGTCCCTGCAGGAGATACAAGAGGAAATTCTAACCTTCCAGGAAAATGGGGAAGTAAAATTGTGGACTGTGAATTGGCAGTGAATAGATGTAATGCCAACCATGCTTGTGGAGTACGTTAAACTGATATTTTGCCAGGTACTCGTGGATTGACTGTCAAGAGATATATGGACAAAAAAGCCCACATTTAGGGGTAGTAGATTTTAAACATCTCTTTGCACATCTCTGAATAATAAATGCTATCCACTTTTTGGGTGCATCTGAAAGAATTTCAGTTTTGTTTCTTTCCCCAGATAATAATCCTATTAGGAGAAAATTCTTTGCCTTTTTGGAAGCAGGCAGACCAGACTCAAAAACACTCCCCACTGTGTTAGCCAAATACTTCATTTTCTGAACATTTCTGAAGTCTAGAACATTCAGAGAACTTTAAAAGTTTGCAAGTCAGGACTATAAAACATTTTCTTGACCAGTGCTAACAAATCATCCCACAGACAGGCAGGTGCAACTGAGTGCAGACTCCAGAACATATGAGCTCCGAAACAAATTCATCTTTACCCAAGGACAGCTCTCATTTATATCCAGTGTGTATTGAACTCGCTGATTCAAATAAGACTTAGTCCCTAACTTTCCTTTAAATATCCTCTGAGGAAACATCTTTCCTTTCTTACTCATGAGCCAATTTCCATTAAAATTCTACATTGGTCTTTATTAAAAAAAAAACAAGAAACAAAAAACAAAATAGAAATGAATTTGGGAAAGGATGACATGACACCACTTTTGACAGAGCCATGAATCAAACTGCTCAGATGAATGGTTATCCAAAGCCATTAAAAGTACTTCCATACTTCAGCACAATGCACTATTTAGAGAGAGTTATACTGGGCTGGAATCTGGTCTCTGTTACACCAACTTCATAATGAACTTGAGCAGGAGTCACTTTTGATTTATGAAGGATCAGGGTCAGACTGGGAACTTTTCTATCCTTTCATAGCATTGTCTTCATCTTGTAAATAACTTCAACACACAAAACTACCTAAGAGAAGGATCCAAGAAGAGTTACTACAGTATATCCTCAAAATGCAAAATGCCCAAGGTAGGTTGAAATAACCAAGATTTCCCCTCCATAAAAAGCAGTATGAAAAATAACAGCTAGCTCTTAAAACAGTTTTGTTTATTTCTTTAATTTAGGAATAACGGTAAGTGCTCTTGGTAGTTCAGAAGATTTCAGGAATTTAGAACACAGAGATCATTAGCCACATTTTGACTTCTTAAGCGGACAGTTTTATTGCTAGTTTTTAGCTAAATTAACAAGTTGATAGTCTTACCTCTTTTTAAATAGGATGAGTACCTATTGGGAGATATAACCAGGTCTGGCTAATTGAGGTTCAGTTTATCTGCACTTTATTTGCACTGTATGTGTAGCATCATCAGCAAACTCAACAAAACATTAAAGATGATTCACCTTCTTCTCATGAAAACACTTTGCATCAGAAAAGACTATTTTGCCAAATACAAATTTTCCATGACGCTTACTTGGACTTTTTATAAATGTATGTAACAAAAAAAAGCCTTGAGTTTCCAAAAATGTTTTGAGTTCCAAGTTTAAGTTTTCTTTTGAACACACAAACAAATGGAGTAATATTTCCTGTTTGAAATGCTCACTGTATATGTATTTCTGAAGATTTTATATTTTCTTATTTTTTTCCCTGTGGGATAAACAGAAAAACAAAAATGGAGAATTATGAGGAAAGAAAACTACTTTTCAATATTTTATGAATTCTTCAGGTGTAATAAAATGTTGAAATAAGGATTTTCTGTTAAATACTTAAATATTTGTAGTCCTCTGTAGAATGTAGAATATTTGTTAATACAGTCTCACTGTTCTAAATTTTTACAGGTGAACTTTGATACACTTGAGAAGTGCCCACTTACTTGATTTTACACCTGTAAGATTAATCTGTGATGGTGCTGACGTCATTTGGACCAGGACAAGACCAAGATGTAAACAGCATTTCTTCTATCCATTTCTCTCTGTTTCATAGAAGAAATTGGCTTTTAGCGCTTACAAATCAATCAATTGGAGCAATTTTCTTAAACATTTATAAGGTGGTCAGTTAGATGGTTTTGCTTTCCCTTTAGGTGGTGAGTTATCATATTGTTTCCAGGAGGTTATGACTGGGATCAATCATTAGATTGTTCAGTTTGAGTAATTACACTACAGTTCACTCACCCCAGATGATAGTTCTAAAAAGCAGTTATACAAGAGCATTTCAGCCCTGCAGTCACTAAAAAGTGAGCATGGAAAGTTTTGAAGGAGTGAGCATCGCCACCAGCACCAGAGGTTACTGCACAACGTAGCTGGCATATTTTGTCTCACACCTGGAGGTGTTCAAGACCAGACTGATCTAGGGCCTGATTTAGTGGCTGACAACCCTGGCCATGGCAGGGGGTTGGAACTACATGATCTTTAAGGTGCCTTCCAAATCAAATCATTCTGTGATTCTATGATTATTCCTGAATTATCACAGCAAACAATCTGAACTTATATCTACAGAGAAACATGAAAACATACACACACACAAAAAGGACAAAAAGAGTCTGAAGCATTCAACTGCATATCTGAGATGATGCCTAACTAATCTGACTGCTCTGACTCAAGCAAACCCATGCCCTTCATTCTTGTCTATCCCAGCCCCAAGAGGCTACCAGATGAAGACCAGAACATGAGATCACACTTCCTTGATGTTAGACTCATTCCCCTCTCACTCTGTCAGTGATAGTCACAATCATTCACACTCTATAGGGATTGGCAATGCCTCTTAAAACTCCCACTTAAACCAAAGCTCCCAAGGAACTAAGGTTCTGAATGCAATAACAAGCATCCATGAGACTGCTCACTGAGTGGCCAACACAAACAGAGTCATCCCAGCTGAAACCAAAATGTCCTCATCTGTTCCCTGTCCTTGGCACATTCCTGGGCCTCAAATGGTGATTATAGCAATAAATATCCCAGGGAAAAACCAGCCTTATTAAAACCAGTGAGTCAATGCGTGTAGAGGGTTAAGTCAATAAAGTAATACAAGGACGAGTCTGACTGGTATGTAGGAAGATTGCTGAATCTTTAAAAAAATGCATCCCTGTGGTCATAAATCCAGCTACACTTTCTGAATTCATATTATATATGGTATTATACATAATCTTCAAGTTTCTCATCACTAATACACCACCACTCTATTCAAAATAAACCTGAGAACAAATTAGCACTTCTATAGTGATGATTAAGAGTCTTCACCACCTGCACATGCAGTTTTCACCACAACAGTCAAATTGTTTATCATATGCAATAACACATCCTTCTATCATTTCCCTGTCAGATATAGGATTTAACCTTCACCTTACAGAAACCAGAACAAATGGACTTGCCCTCAAATTTTATTTTATCACTTCAGTGCAGCAGACCTTAGCAAGTTCGGATTCATTTCTCCAGACACCTCCAAAATGTTTCTTTCCCCCTGCTGTCAGACTGAGTTCTTCAAATCACTGTTGCTGCCTTGTATTTGGGCTTGCTGCGTTCCTTCTTCCCTAAAACTAAAATAGGTAAGACTTCTCTGTGCTATAGCATTTGTTTACTGGACACTTCCTTTTTTTTCATTATTTTTTTGAAAAACTCATATTATCACTTGATATGAAATCATTAATAAGAACTGTTGGTTTTAAGGTTGCAGATATACTGCAAATGTCAGGTCATAAATCATGGCATATCTGGTCATGAGGCAAACAAACCTGAAACTGTTTGTGTTCTCTGTATCAAATAGCAAGGCAAATTTCATAGAGAGACAGAAGATATCATACATATGATCTCACTTGTAGGGGAAAAAAAATGTTTTGGCAAACTTCTAGCCAAGAATATTAAGATACGTAGGGACTCTTTACTCAGGATGCTTCAGAGGGACTTCTGCATAATGGATGTTATCACTAGCTATGAAAAAGAAATCAGAAACCTTTTTCTTTTTCCTCATCTCCTTATTACCAGCAGTGCAGTCTATGCTGCAATATGCAGCTGGCTCAAGAGAACTGAGTTTGGAAGAAACCAAGCAGAAGCTGAGATCCCAGTGCAGGCTCATTTCATTTATTGGAGCAGTGTAAACACATAAAAGCCTTCTTAAAAATAATATGGTTTTAAAACATTTAAGCCTTTACAACATGAGGAAGCTTTCATTCAGTAAAACATTGGTTTCCTTCATCATGTTGTATCTTCACAGAGATGGAGAACTTTGTGATCTTTAAGAACTAGGCTTTTCTGAGCTGTGCCATTGAAAGTGTTATATATCCTCATATTTTATTATTTAACTGAATGTAATACATTTTATGTACTTAGTGCATGATCACACAATACTACGTAAGGTTACTCATGCAACTGCTTCAAGAGTAAACGTGGATATTGGCAACTTTTTTTGGTCCCAGGTACTAATAGAAGAAAGATTCTGATATTAAAAACAAAACAAAACCAAAAAAAAACAAAACAAACAAAAAAACATCTGCAAGGGCTATTTGTGTAAAATTGTAAAGAAGCAAGTTTAAAAATAGTTATGGAGAGGATGAAGATACTTGACCTGTTTGAAACAGATATTTGCCCCTGAGAAAACTGAAAGGAATCCTCAGTAAAATTGGTTAGAGCAGAAAAGATATTCTGAGAAATCCCTGCCACAGAGGCAAAAGATTAATTCCGCCTCTAATGCACAGGTGCTATTAATCCACTAGAACTGTTAATAAGGTGAGTTAGGAAAGTGTTTTGTCAATGAGCAGGGCACAATAACATATCTCAAAAGTGGCAGTGTCCACAGGAGAGAAATTCTCTCTTCCCATGATGATATGTAAAAGAAGTTATAAAAAGCTTTAAGAGTGCCCTTTGCTTCCTCCTGAATTTTACCTTGTTATCAGATCTCTTCTCAGCCCAACAGCAGGTGTAAAAGTAAAAAAAATAACATAGAAATCTGGAATGAAATCAGCTCTGCAGATAGAATACGTTATTCATGCTACATTGCTGAAACAGCAACATAAGGTTGGGCAGAAATTGTTATTATATTTGTCCAGCAATTAGTAGAAATACTACCTTGACTGAAGATAATGGAATCTCTGGTTAAACACCATACCTTCTATATTTAATTTTTTCTTTTCCTGTAAGAGGAATTAGTATAATATTGGTCACAACAGTTAGAAGAAAAAGTATAATACAAGTTTTAAATCATCCCAAGACTATAAGAGATTTATTTTTGGTATTCTTCTGATTTCCCGGATTATAACACAACCGATTATCATAGTAGTTACTTAATTTTGCTATATATTAATAATTAAATTATCCATGCTAAAAATAGGAAGCCTAGTATGCTATTTAGTAAAATGATTTTGTTATATTATAACCTGCTTGCATTGTTTTACAATAGAGCAGGGCATAAAATATGGACTGTTTTTTGTGGATGAATGTTCACTGAAAACTCTCCCCATGAGGATATGCAGAAAAAAAATGGAAACTGGAGATCATAGTCTCTATTGTCCATTCACTGTTGTTCTCTTTTCTACCTTTACTCCCCTCTATCTTTGAAGACAGCACAGAAGACTAGCATTCTGGGACTTTTTTGCTGTCTTTAATCGTCATTTCTTTACACATCTGACAGGAAATCCTACAGGAGAGAAATTGTGGGATTCATTGCACCCAGCAAAGGCTTTTCAACATCATTTAGAAGAGATAAATGTATGTGACTTTTCATATGCATTAGGGATCTGCAGCCCTGTGGGCAGTTTTCCTCGCTAAATGCTATTAGATTAGGGTAGTCTATCCAATATGAAGTTGTTTTTTTTTTTTTCTTTTTGGAAAAACATATATTCTGCTTTATACTGTGTAAAGAAAATGAACTGGGTTTGCTTGTGCTACACTTATTACATTTAAAGATTGAAATGAATCTAGTTCTCTTTTCCAAGCATTTATTGTTATCTCTTTGACATAATGGGCTAAGGGGAAGGCAAAGTTAAAACATGAGCTAAGCAGAGATAGCATTAACCAGTTTTAGTATGATGGGCTTGTCAGACATTGTTAAATTTTGTTTGGGTACATCAGGGTTCTCAGCATGTTAATAAACATCACCACTAAAAGAAGGGAGCAGAAATTACTAAATTCTTCTTTCCCCTCCTTCCCTCAGAAAATCAAAAAGTAAATATGACAGAATGGCTGGAAGACTAAATTAGCTTTGCCTCCAGGATGCCTAAATCTCAGTTCACCTGTTAAAACCATCCATGACAACATATTTTGCTTTTTAAACTCCCTGAACACATTACTTTCTAAAATCTCTCTCTGTTCCCAAGATGGAGTTAGCTGACGCACTCATCCTAATGTGTTTGAACAGTTAGACTAGCCTAAAGCACTAGAACTTTAATGCATTATAAATGAATCACTATGGATACAGGGTGTCTTGATGATCCTGAGTATTTGCCTTTGTATTACATTTTGATATCTGTAGTGTTTGCCTACCCAGCAGAATAACAAGCTACATAAAATTTGATTATTTTATTAGAGCACTCAAATTAAAAATTTTAAAGAGATAATGAAATATAAGACAGATGAGAATAACAAAATTTCCCATCTGTCCAGTTTTGTGATGTCTTCACAAAACTTTGAAGATAAAAAGGGACTCATAGCTTGAATCCTGCAGCCAGTACTCAGGACCCTTTCTCCCCACTTTGGTACAGGGGTCTGTAGTAGATGCATAACAGTACATGCATGAAAGACTGAGGAAGACAGGAATGTTCCATGCAATCTTCCAGCTGTCTTGCCTGCTGTGTGCTGACACTACTGCCAAAAGCCATCTGTCACATAAGGAATGTGTGGAGTCAATTTCAATATGAAAATGTGGTTAAAAAAGGCAATTTGATCTCCCCCATGACTTTGCATTTTCCTATTTAGAGCTTCCTCTGAGTTCAGCAAGAGGTCTGGCTGAAAGCTGATGAAGCAAGGATTGCAGGATTTGGCCCAAGGTATCATGAAAATCAGATTGGAAAGCCTCATCTGTGATTACTGTTGGCAAGGCAAGCAGGGCTGTAATTCCCTATTCTTGCCTCCTACAACTATCTCGTTACTGTGGATCAGTGTAGTATGCAGTCCTCTGATGATATAACCAAATAAGTCTCATCCTACTGGGCTGTCTTTTCCCACACAAATCAAGACAGCATCTTTTATTACTTTGGATTGTCTCCTAAGGGATTAACTTCCAACACCCTCTAAAATTCATGTACTGCCTCCAAGGGATTGCAGCATACTTAGGTAAGAGATTTAAAGGTTCATTCAGTCAACTGTATTACAACAGCCAGAAAGAAAATGGTGAAAAGTTTTGCACTTGGGTAGAGGCAATCCCCGATATGAGTATAGGCTGGGAGAAGAATTCCTTCAGGGTAGCCCTGCAGAGAAGGACTTGAGCATCCTGATGGACAAAAAGCTGGACATGAGCCAGCAGCGTGCGTTTGTAGCCTGATAGGCCAACAGTATCCTGGGCAGTATCAACAGCGGGGTGGCCAGCAGGGAGAGTGTGGGGATTGTCCCACTCTACTTTCTCCTCGTGAGGCCCCATCTGGAGTACTGCATCCAGGTCTGGGGTCCCCAGCACAAGAAAGATGTGGAGCTGTTGGAGTGGGCCCAAACCAGGGCCACAAGGATGATCAGAGGGCTGGAGCACTTCTCTTATGAAGAAAGGCTGAGGGAGCTGGGCTTGTTTAGCTTGCAGAAGGCTCTGGGGAGACCTCACTGCAGCCTTCCAGTGCCTGAGAAGAGCTTTCAAGCAGGAGGTAAACTAACTTTTCACATGGGCACATAGTGATATGGCAATGTGGAATGGCTTTAAACCAAAATAGGAAAGATTTAGGTTAGATGTTAGGGGGAATTTTTTTACTCAGAAAATGGTAAGGCACTGACACAGGCTGCCCAGAGAAGCTGTGATTGTACTATCCCTGAGGGAGTTCAAGGCCAGGTTGGATGGGCCCTGGGCAGCCTGATCCAGTGCCTGATTTAGTGTTTGGCAAACCTGTCTACAACTATGATGTTGGAACCAGGTAGTCTTTAAGGTCCCTTCCAACCTAAGACACTCTATGAGAACAGCCCTCCTTGGGCTCCCCAGAAGAAACAAGAACTAAGTTTAACACAATAAAGAGGACAGTTTGTGACCTCAAAGATGAAGCAGAAAAAGGATGAGAGAGATGGAATGTAATCATTGCCATTTCTTAAACAGCTAATTACAGCCTATGAAGAATTCAAATACTTACCTGTGTCAGTTTTCAGTGCAGTATGCTGCCTTGGTGAATCTTTGGTTCCCTGAGGGATGAGGAAGTTGTTCTTTAGACTCTGTTATATTTATTTTATATAGGTTCTATACATCTCTACTGTTGTTACTGAAACTTTCTCCACTCTGTTGCATCCCCTCCAAATCGCCCAAGCCTCACATATATGACACCTTCCTCTTGCTTTGTCCTTCAGAGCAAGTCATTGCTATCTTCTCTGCTTCACCACCTACTTTTTGAATATCAGCTACATCACTAGTGCACGACCAAAAAGCCCAGAGAAGATAGTGAACTATAAATGGGATTTATATCAGTTTACTTCTCAGTTGTCTCACGCCTGGTTTTAGTGGGGTTTGTCCTTGCCATTTATCCTCTTTGCTTTTTTTTTTTTTTTTTAATTGAAGAAACTAATTATCTAGTAAAGAATCTTCATGTTCTCTTTATCTCAGTGGTTTTCTCCCTCCATTATATTTTCAAGATTCCCACCCCACGAAAAACAGACAGAGGCATGATGCCCTTCATAAAAGTCGACAGGAGATATGGAGAGACCATCCAATTATGACATCCCTTAGAGATATTAAAACTGTCAGAAGAAGTTTACAGCCAACTATGTTTGTGGAGAATGACAGCTCCCCAGATGATAAGCAGGCAATCATGGTTGGACTCAGATCTGAATAGTGCTTGTTCAGTTGCTGCTTTGGCACAGACTCAGGTGCCCTTTGAAGGTCCCTGCTCTTTATGTACCCCAATGAGAAGTGAAGGCCGTGCAAGTGCATTTCAAAGAGAGTTTAAAGATTTCTGAGTAATAAATGCATACATTCAAATCAGCAATACATTTGTGAGTGTTTTCCTGGGGCATCCTAGAAGTAAGCGCTCTAAATACCTCTTTACAGGATCTCTCTGGTTTTGATAAGGTGTTCACTTCAGTCAACCCATTGAAGTTGAGATGCTTCCTACTGTAGCACAGTCATGTTGAGAAAAGGGTTCTAAATCCTTTTTCTGATTTAGCTTAGGTTTTTGCATTTTTTTTTACCTATGGTTCAGGTAAGAAGAGTTAAGAGGATTGGTGTATAGGGGAGTGCAGTCAGAGACATGGCAAGGAGGGTTGTGGACCACTGCTATTGACTACATGAGAGCTGCTAGGGAACAGCCCATGGGCTTCCCAGAACATTAGCAAATGAAGTCAAATGAAAAGGCAATGAGATTTGATCACACAAAAGCAAATCTATTAAGGCTAAAGCAGTGTGATGAAAGCAGCAATCAGTGCAGGCACCAGAGGATTTACATAACTTGCAGAGAAACAATAATTTGGGTTTAGCTATGTTTTTTGTGCAATCTAGCAATCATGAACTATTTTATATTCCTCTGCAGTCTTCTGTGAAGAAAACATTTTCTTATTTTTCTTTAAAGATGTTCTAAGTTGCTACATTCTAAAGCACTCTATACAAGAAATAGCATCTTCAGCTGCCAAGGGCTGAAGATTTTTGCAGGGGAGAAGCTTTGCATTCAGGAGCATCCCACTTAGAGTAGGGCTAGAAGGTACACCATGCATCTGTCTTTTTTTCATGAGGTGGAAATCTCTGAAAGAATAATGGAGGGAGAAAGCCACTGGGAAGAAGTCTCGCACAGCCTAGAGTTATGCTTATTGAAGAACGAAACAGCAGTAGGAATTCAGTTCTGTGTTATCAACAGCACAATCTGGCTAGAAAGCGCTGGAAACTCAACTGCACATCGGCAGCTTCATAAATCAGTCCTCCTGATTTATCAGTGAGGGCTGGCTGTTTTCTGACCAAGTCACAGTTAACACTTATGCTTTAAAAATTTAAAAATACATTAGAAATGGACAGGGACTTTCTCACTATATTCTGGGAGAATATTGCCACTGGAGGGCCAAAACTATTAGAAAACAGGAAGAAGTTGATATTAATAATAGGGAAGAATTCTCAAATGCCTGGTTTTCTGCCTGCCCTGCTATACATTAATAACACTAACAAGCAATTTTATTGCAAAGCCAGAAATAACTCCTTTGTCTTTCACTACCCTTAAAAGAAATAATTGTTTGGGAAACATACTATTGCTCTTGGCAGGCCACTACATCTCAGCTCTCACTGAACTTCAAAAAGCATAAATCCATGCACATGGGACACCTAACAGGAAATTTACTTCCTCTTCTTTCTATTGACTTGTGGACTGATAAATCCATAGAGCTTACTTTCTCATATTCTTTAGAATAATCTACAGACTCAGTACTATTATATGACCTTCTATTGATGTGCACATAACAAAGGATGGCTCAAGACTTTACAGATGTATTTTCTGATTGAAGTAATAGTTCAATTCAGAAAGAAAAATAGAAAAAAACAGTGCATTTTTTTTGAATTATCTAAATATTTTTAAACAGTAAGAGACTTCTCTAATTTTATTTCAAAGTCTTCTTTAGGTTGTTGGCTTCTTTTTATTGGAAGTAAGACAGAATAAACAAAAGTCTTATCTTGACATCAGTACAATTACATTACAAAGGCATTTCTCAAGTCTCTAGCCAGTATCATTTTACTTAGCAGCCATCTGTCCCTGATGTGAAGATATGCTCTGCAGCCTGTTTTGTTCCACTTCCTGCTAGCTACAGGGTGAGAAACAGTCCTTTACCAAGCTCTCATTAATTAACCTAAAAGCTCTTAAATACTGATCATTTGAAAGCCAGATTTCAATTATTACGCATGATGTAATAACTCACACTGGATGCACATTATTATCCCAGATAGAAAACTAATTAAAGGCTGAATTAATTCCTAACATAACAATTATCTTTTCCAGGAAAAAGAAACTACCTAGTGATATATGCAGTCTGCTGTAAAATTCAAATAACATGAGTTTTAAATGTTCAGTGGTTGAGCGTATACAGATGTCTTTTAACTTTGAAATATGATTAATGAGCAAAAAATATCTTCATAGAATCATAGGATGGATTGGGTTGGAAGGGCACTTAAAAGCCAGTCCAGTACCAACCCCCTGCTGTGGGGAGGGTTGCCACCCATCAGATCAAGCTGCCCAGGGCCCCATCCAACCACAACTTCTCTGGGCAGCCTGTGCCTGTGCTTCACTGCCATCTGAATAAAGATTTTGTTCCTAATGTATATTCTAGATCTACCAAATTTTAGTTTAAAGCCATTACCTATTGTGCCTGGTTACCACATTCCTTGATAAAGAGTTCCTCCCAAGCTGTGCAATAGGTCCCTTTAGGTTCTGGAAGGCCTCTATAAGGTCTCTCTGGAGAATTCTCTTCTCCAAGCTGAACAACCCCAATTCTCTGTCCTCACAAGAAAGGTGCTCCAGCTGTCTGATCTTCTTCACTGCACTCCTCTAGATCTGCTCCAACAGCTCCATGTTCTTATGTTTGAGGTCAAATAGCTGAATTTCCTTCAAGCTGTGATTTGTGTAGAACTCATTTGCAACCTGAAAGTGTTTACATTTCCTGATTAAAGTTATTTGTAACTAATAGTTAAGACATCTGTAATCATTGTACTTTCCTATCAGTGTTAATTGCATTCTAGATTGCACTATTTTGCTGTGTTTAGCAAAGAGAGAAATGGCATCCTTCTTCTGTGCATGCTGTTCAGTATGCACCACATCATTAATGTGAAATGCTGCGCAGCTGGTTTGCAATTCATCTTAAAGATGAACTGTGGTGCTTTAATGGTCTTGAACTTTTAGTTTAAGAAAATAAATAATATAAATCCTTTGATGGAGGGCAGAGGGAAGGAACCAAAAGTGCCCATTCCTGGCAGTGAGGTTATAAAAAAACTGCTCGAAAATGCCTTCCTTATGATTAGACATTACTTATTTCCTGACATCATTTCTTGCACTGGATTAATCTTTACTGGCCAAATATTTTGCATAACACAGTAGGTGCCAAGGAATTGTCTGAGCATGTCCATCCATTGCAATAGAAAGGTGATAGCTGTACCACTGAAACGATCTGTAGAACTTTATAGATGTCACAAAAAGTTCTCAGGCTGAAGTGATGGTATAATAATACCACATTAACTCCAGTTTTCTCTTTTCTTCTGTAAGTAAGAAAATAACACTTGCTTATAGCCAGGATCATTTTTCAGATAAGAGTAATATTTCACAACAAGAGCAATAAATTCTTTAAGAGTTTAATTATTTTTCCCTCTATTAGGAAATTTTAAGCCAGTGCATTGGAAAATAGTGACTCATAGCACTTCAGTTGGGAATATTGGCTAAATTTCTGTGCAGACCATAAAAATGTGAGCAATTTACTGTGTACACAAAATCTTTATATATATTACTTCCTACTACTCGTATCTGGGTGCACCATTGTTGACTGATCACTGACAATTATAAAAAATTTCCCCTGATTCCAGTCGGTAGCAAAATGAGGGTCCAGGAAAGACAGAAAATGTCTCTAATGTCAAAACTGTAGTAACAAAGTAGAGTAACATTACTATTTCTAATGACTTCCCATGGGAGCTGGCTAACAAACCTTTGAGGTGACCCTGAATTTCTCCTTTGTTTTGTTTTGACTATGACTAAGGCATATAAAATTGAAACCCGTATGAGAAATACTTTGCTCTGTGGGGCAAAATTATGGAAGGGAGAAAATGCAAAAGTTACGGACTATGGGAACCAGAGCAGAGGCTTCAGGCCAGAATTTTCATCCAGTACAGTCCAACTAGGGATGAGTAGACTCTTGTGGTGAGTGTAATGCAAAGATGCCATTGTAAGGCAGTGTCTCTTATAGCTCACTGCATCCTGCTGGTCAGTCATTGAAGATGACATCTGTGCCCTCCTCAGCATCACTCCTATGCCCTACAAGTTATCTGTCAATCACCTAGCATGAAATTCAGTGGATGTTTTACTCAAGGGATTTGGTGTATATTCCTGGACAGGTATTATTTTACTAAGCAAGTTCATAGAAAACTGTTATTTCATGTATATTCTTCCACTTACAACATTACTCTATTGGAAAGGTCTGTTCTTAGTGTAAGCAGTTCAGTTTTTAACAGTGGTGTAATACAAAACAGAGGCTGCTTTTTCTTCAGTTGTATAACAGAAATCAAAGCACAGTTGGGGAATCAAATTTTTTTTATGAGGAGAATTGTGTAGAATAAGATGGAGAGATACCGAAAAACACATTGCCGATTAAAGACAAGAAGTGACTACTCGGCAGTTAGGCAAAGAGAAAACTGAAACTGATGATAAAGTCCAAAGACACAGCTGTAACCTTGGGTGTAGTTTTGGATTTGTATGGGATTTTGTTATGGCTGTTATTTTATTACGGCTGGAGGATTTCTATTATTAATTACCACATCTCAGAAAAAGGTGTCAGATGGGACACCATACAAGCAAAATTTGACTACTTCATTCACAAAACCTTACAGTGGTGGAGAGTCCCTCTTAAGTCAGTTTGTGTGAGTACTGAAGTCCTCTTCTTTGAAAGTGTTTCCCAGAGACTCACTGTAGTCTCATTTACTTCCAGAAGTAGGAACCATGAACATGGGGAGAAGGTTGCTCCAATCCTCTTTGTTTGAAGAGGAAAAAGTGTACTTTGGCTGTCTGAGTTTTCAACTTTTAATGTATAAAATCATCCGTTTCATTTTTAAATGTAGTGAACTCAATTTACCATTATTCAGTCACGTGGAATTACTTATGCCATTTTACAATACGTCCTTTCAGACTGCAACCATATCTGAAAAATGTGGCAGCTCAGTAACTAAACAATAAAAAAAAAGCCCAAGAAAAAAAAAGAGATATGAAAGGTTATGCTGTGATACTTGTAACATACAGGAACTTTATGGCCTGGAGTTCACTGCAACAGGAAACAATCTTCCATTGTAACTGTGGATTTTTTTTCTATTAAAATTTCAAATTGCTGTGACAAGGTATGTAAGCATATAAAGGAAGGTTATATTTCTCTGAAGCTGCCAGTGTAAAGAAGAATACATATGCACACCTCGTGGGTATTTGAATAATACAGAAAATCATTATTTTCTGTACATCTTTTTACAATGGTAAAGAAGTGCTGAGATATTTATCCTCTTTTTACTACTAGTATTTTGTTTTCCAACCACCTATTAAGTTTCTGTATCACTGTAGCATGCACAGCTCTTTCTTTCCATTCATTCAGCTGTAAACTGTATAGCCATCTAGATGAGGAGATTTGTCAGCAGAGACCTCTTATTTTTGTAACAAGAAACCAGACCAGTCCATTCCCAAGGGACATAGAATAACTTCTTTCTCACGGTAAAATCCAAACCATTCTGTGACATACTGTAAAATGAGACTATTCATACAACGCCATGTCACAAACTGTTCATAACAAATGAGACAGGCAGGCACCTCTCCTGCCAACAGCTAACACCCTGCTTACTCTCTTCCTGGAGCTGGCACTTCTTAATAACATCTTTCAGAAAGCAAGGCCAGAAGAGATCATTCTCATTTAGCAAGATAAATATTTCATTAGTGAGAAAGTGATTTAGGGGCCTTTGCCAAGTTCAAAATCCTGATAGAGCTATGAGTTAGTTGTTACAACAAGACAAATTGCGGCATTTAAGTTGCATTTAGATATTGCATTTAGGATCTTCTCAGATGGTCATTAGTAAAGTCAGAGCTAGATGTTGGCACAGATCTGGCACTTCTGAATTTGGAGTTAGTTTGGATTTGCAGGCTGTGGCATATGGCAGTGCACCAGTGCCTTAAGGTTGAGTCTGGATCTCTATAATTTGTGCTTATTGCTTGGAGAGCAAAACAGTACAGCTTGGGAAAGAAGGAGAGTCTGACCTGCATTATGAGAAAAGAGAGAAAACAGCCAGTCCTAACATAGAAACTAGCTGCCACCAGGTATCAGTCCATGTGGAGTGGAGTCCAGTTCCTGGGTTGGCTTCTTTCAGCACAGTGTTTTAGTTGAGCGTAAGCACTGTTAGACATATGCACTGACCTCAGCACAGTGTTTTATTTGAGCATAAGCACTGTTAGACGTATGCACTGACCTCTACATAGCATTCACTGTGTAAAGGCAGGACTTAGACCTACAAGCCCTTGTTCATCTGTAGGAGGGCAAACAGCCTCTTTCAGGAACTGTAGGCAGCTGTGCAACGGAGGAGCCAGGAGTGTGCTGAGCACCAGGAAGCTGGATGCTGGTTTGTCTTGCTAACTTTAACATGAACAAAAGAACAGCTTGGGAATTGGCTTTGTGAGTTCAGTCATAGCACTTGCTTAGAAATGGCACTGTATTTCCACGACCTTCTTCAGCTGGCATGGCCACAAAGAGGGGATCACAGGATCACAGAATGTTTTGCGTTGGAAGGGATCTTAAAGGTCACCCAGTCCCAATGCCCTGCTGTGAGTAGGGTTACCACTCACCAGATCGGGCAGCTCAGGGCCTTATCGAACCTGTCCTTGAACACTTCCAGGGATGGGGCATTTACAGAGATGGAGATCCCATTTGTCCCTTCCTCCCACTGACTTACCTTCTCTGTTCTTGTCATTGCTCTTCTTTCTGCATACCACCCTAAACACTCATTAAAGGTCACGAGTGTCTAAGAGCAGTGAGGTGAATTGGAGATAAGATCAGGGGATAAAAAGGAAATATGAGGACAGGACTGTGTGTACAGGCATGAGGGAGAGACAAGACACTTTCATTAGCATAGATGAGAGACAGAACCCTTTAATTAGCAGAGCAGTTACTTTCTCTTCTTCGTTGTAGAATGGGAATGTAGACATTTTGGACCATTGGTTATGTGCTGTAAAATCAACTCAGGCTAAAACACAGGGTCGCATCATGAGGACATTATTTGTCACCCATAGCCTAAATATCTGCCAAGATATATATCTAATAACTTCAGGGGGAAACAACATATTTTCTGCAGGTTGCCGTTTTCTACTGGTTTTGTTCATCGCCATAAGTCATGAGGAACAGAAACCAGATGACATCCAACACTTACAGAGGTGCAGTTTTTTCTCTCTGGGAAGCAGCTTAATTCAAGTGCCTAAAATAGAGCCTCTGACATTGGAACTGGCTGCCTTCAGTCATCACATAACCCAGAAAGAAGTGATGTCTAACTAATGAATCCCTAGGGCTGACTGTGAATAATTTTCACACAATATTTTACTTAGAAAAGTGAAAAATAACTTGTTACTGTGCATTTTCTTACCTCTGAATTTTAATTACAAAGATATTGACATGTTTTCAATTGACTTTCTTTTGCAATCTTACTTACGTGTTCAGTACTGGTATTTGAAATTTAGACCACTTAAATATATTTTTTGTTTCCTATAGATAAAAAACAAACAAAATTAAGACAATATATTTGAAAAACAGTTAAAACATTTAAAAATGTTTCGTTACCTTTAATCATCTTAATTTTCAAATTCTTTTGTTTTGTCTTTAAATTGCAATAGATGAATGTTTGCATTATTCTTCTGCTCCTTTTTTCTTTGCAGTACAGTTCTTCTGACCAATGCAGCTGGAATGCCCGTGGCTTCTTTTTGAACAGATTAACTACCTTCAGTGGGCCTGTAATTTCCAACTCAAGCTTCTTACATATTGTCTGCAATTTTATACTGTCCACAGTAGTTACCTTTAAATTATCAGAGCAGTGGGAAGCCTGGAGAAAACCATAGCTGTCCTTATCAGGGCTTATGCCGTTTAATGCTGCATTGTTTTCAATCTTCTCTTCCTTACTATTTTTACATATAACAGTCTTGAACAATCAGAAAGGATACGGGTATTATTTAGTGTCCTTAATGTTGTGTTCGTGTGATGGAAAAAAAAAAACACATATTCTGCATTCCATGTGTTATTTGATGAAAACTGCCCTCATGACTGATTCTCATTCTATATGCATGACTCCCAGTTTCATTACAGTACTAGCACATTGCTCAGTCTATGGCAGGTATTTTGAAAAGATGTGAGATGCAGCCATTGTCAAACTACGTGAATAACCTGAGAAAAAAGGCTTATATGCCTGAAAGCTTATTTGATATATCCCCTAAATCTATCAGTCTCACAAAAGATATTACCTCCACCACAAATCATACTTTGCTCATTGGAGCACTACGTAGCATACTTAATTATTATAAGCACTCTGGGGATGCAGGATTAAGAAGTCTACATGCATTTAAAGCAGGATTAAAGTCTTCACATATAACAGTGGAAACTGATGTAACTTCCATGCCACTGAGAAGCAAATTTGCAATGGAAATAATGCCAATTTAATGACAAAAATTTGAATGTCTGTTTGGTTGGAGGAAACATTCTGCTTTCTACATTATCTCAGCTTCAAGGTTCTGGAGTCTTGTACAGAAATCACACAATAATCGGCTTTTCAGACTTGTTTCCTAAAGAAATAGAACTTTATGTATTTCTGTAGGCTCTACCGGTCTCTCACTTTATTCCTGACTCTTGAATCTGCTAGCCAATTTCAACCGAATTTTCAATAAAGCTGAAGTTCAGAAAGATATTATGTTCCTAAAGTTGTGCAGAAATTGGAAGCTGAGTAGAATAGAAAGATTTAAATTAGTGTTCATGAAGACAGAGGCAAATGACTCAGGTATTACCTGTAGTGGCTGGAAGTAGTTTGCTGAGCTATGAGAAAGCTGAGTCAACACACAGCCCTAAGGCTCTATTTGCCACAGTATGGACCAGACCACCTCTAGTCAGCCATGGAAATGGGACTGGAGATGGGGCCATTAAACTAAGGTGAATTTAGGGAACAGAGAACACACGTCTTTATGAAAGTGGTGTTTGTTTATTGTGTTGTTTCTGAAACAGCTTTTTCTTTGTTGTTTTTGAGATGTCTATTTTGTCTTGAAACCGTGAATTTTAATAGTTGAAATATACAAAAGGCAGACTTTTAGTAGGGTCTGTGGTGATAGAACAAGGACAAATGGCGTCAAGCTTAAAGAGGGTAGATTTAGGTTGGATATAAGGAAAAAGTCTTTTACAGTGAGGGTGGTGAGGCACTGGAATAGGCTGTCCAGGGATGTGTTGGATGCCCCATCCCTGGAGACTTTCAAGGTGAGTCTGGATAAGGCCCTCAGCAACCTGTTTTGGCTGTGTATGTCCCTGTTCACTCCAGGGAAGTTGGACTGGATGGCCTTTAAAAGACCCTCCCAACTCTAAGAGTTCTATGATTCTTAAATAAATAATTAATTTTCCAGCCTTGAAGGTTTGCAAGGATAAGCAATATAAATCCCTGAGCAAACTTGTCTAATCCCATAGCTGACAATGGTTTGAGCAGTACTTGGGGCTAGAGACATCCTGAGGTCCATTCCAACTTGATACATCCTGTGACCCTATGAAAGCAGAAATGTGCCTTGCCATGTTGCTGAGAACAGAGTAGGGCTCTGGGTATGGATAGGTTTGGTTATCGCAGGTTTTAATATCTGTCAGCTGTCTTTTAAAAATCCTTTAGGATTTTTCAATACAAAATAAGGTAAAAGGTATTGCTAATCCTTAATATTTACAATGTGCTAATCACCAGAGAAGTTAGCTAAGGTCAAGGCTAAGCAAAGAATGAAGGTAATTTAGCAACTAACTCATTAACCTACAACACAGGAAATCAGAGTTTATTAGAGTCTTCCTGTATAAGTTTATGTCAGTGACAGTGGACAGGATTCATCTCACGTAATTTTGGTCTTCCAGAAGTTAGTTAGCTAATTTAATTTAGCTCATTAGATTCCCTCATGGGTCAAGAAAGAAACCAGTTGCTGCAGTATGTTCTGGTGGGGTTGACTTTCTTTTCCCCTTTACAGAGAAAAGAGGAGAGAGAATAACATTCCATCATTTCACAGAGGACCATGCAGGTAAATCCAGCCTGAATGGCATGATACTCAGAATCTGTCTAAGTATTTAGGTGTACAATTACTCTGTTTGCTGCATTAACAAACAGGAGGAAGTGATGACAGATGGATAAAATAGTGCTGAGGGAAACAGTGTAGGTACATGTTTGTGGCTGCAGTGCATACACTGGAAAAAGTGAATTGTTTCTCATAGAGTTTTATGTCTAACTCGGTAAACAAAATACTCAAATACACAATGGTAACTTATCTTTAAAGATAAATTTTGTTGAAATTCACTTTTGAAGTTTTTTCTTCCTCCTGGCAAACCCATTCAGCTCGACTCTCCAGGCAGCCAAAATAAAAAAGGCAACCAAATACAAAACAGAAAGGTGATACAGTCCAATGAATTAAAAACAACCTCTCCCCCCTTCATACACACAGAAGAGTGGGGAAAAAAAAGGAAAAAAAATAACCCACAGAAATATGTAATTTTGATGTTCCTTTCAGGCATGCATTGGAAATAACCGGCTTCTATTTACCAGTCTTCACTGTTTACTGCACCTCTGGGAAGCAGGCAAACAATTCTTGGAGAAAAAGGAATAAGGGGAATAAGGAAGATTAAACTGATGTAAACTTTCATGTTGTCTGGGTGGAATGAGCATTGCAAGTGAGTGGTAAGAAATTCAAAGAATTTCTAAGGCAGCACTCAGATTTCATTAACTTTTTCCACTGAGCCCTAACAGCTTACAAAACCCAGCACCTACCAAACTTTGCCATGCTTCCATGAAGGAACTTATTCTTGAAATGCTTGCATTGCTAGTAAGTCAGCTGCCATAAAATCAGAGGAGCACACTTTCATTTAATCCAGCTCCTGTTGTGAGAAGCACCAAGGTCTTCTTTGAAGTATTGAGGCTTAGCAGCAGTGAACCTCAACCTACTTCAACACATGCTAATCTTCTAACAGGCACCACAGCATTTGGTAGACACGAGGAAGGATTTATCCACAGTGCTCTCTCCCCTGGTAGTCTGTAGGTCCAGAAAAGCCATGATTAAAGTGGCTCTCTTTCAGACTTCAGGAAGAAGCCTAGAGGAAGATGTCAAAAAACATCAAAACAAAACAAAACAAAAACAGGAAACAAAATCTTTTACCTTTTTTTGTACTTAGTAGTCAGGTGGGCTTACTGCCCAGATTTCCCCAAGTAGAGTTCTCCAAGAGTTTCCTAGAGACAGCTGTAAAGCTGGGCTTAGGTCCCCCAGTTTCAGCTGACCTTCTTGCCTTTTTTAGGAGCATAGCATTTGGGTTTTTTGACATTATTGTGTTTTTTGTCAGTGGTGGTGGTCTTACATTTGATAAGTCACTATACCTAAGCAATCCCATCTTTTTATCAGTGCAGTGTGATTGTTTATAAAAGCATTCTCAAAGGCGCACTCCTCTGAACACAGTAGAAGCAGACTGTATACAACCTCCTGACTCAGAAGTGCTGTGGATACACAGAGTAGGAAGCTAGATGTGCCAATACAAGATCATGGGGAGTTCTGGAAAATGCTGTCATTCTGTCTGCACCAGGGATTAGAGGAGAGAAAACTGGAAAAAGTATGGAGGATTTAAGGAAAAGCCATAGAAATGATTCAAGTGTAGAGAAGGAGGTTCTGTCTATTTCTAGAGGCTATGTCTATTCTGGATTAGTAGGTAACACCTACTGAAAGAAAATGGTGCAGACTAGCTCAAGTCCATACCACACAAATCTCAGCTGTAATCTCTAAGCCCCTGTGTGATCACACTGGTTTTAAGGAATACTTGTCACATGTTGTGCTTTTTTCCTGCTTTGAAATTAACTAGAAAAACTGAATTTGTCCTTTACTTAACTTCACAGTCCAGCATGGAGGCCATATGTTGGAGCCAAACTTGCAAAAAGTTTACTGGTAGCAGGCTTAGATTCTGACAACATACATCTAAGTTGGCAAATAGATGTGGCTGTTGTCAATGTGAAATAGCTCACCATGAAGCTAAGAGCAGGACCAATCATGGTCATCGTTGTAAATGATTTTTGTCAGTAGATAATGGGATATTTTGTTCAAGGTTTCTTATGCACTGAGGTTTTCTGAAATTTATGTACCGGGCCCTTAGATTCACCACACTGATTCTGTTATGGGTGTGCGTGGTGGACTTCACTTCAGGAGGCTTTGTGCAAATTCCATAGGGATATTTCCTAGATACCATTAACAACATGGGACCAAGCTGACCTTGGGAAAATCACATTAATGGATGGTATTTTGTCTGTATTAAATACAGCTAAGTTACACCAGAGCCTAAGAAGGTGATGAAATAAACAAGCTGGTCAAAGAAGAAAAACTTAAAGCATCTTTTCCTGTTGCTTTTTTTCCCTACATGTAAAGAGCTCTTCAGATATTTGGAGATCAGCCTCATTCTCCTTCAAAACCTTTGTACTGTTTTGTTACCCCGATGACTATGAAAGCTGTGATGTGCTTTAACTCCTGGGAGCACAGATACAGTTACAGCAATTGCTCATAATTTTGATGAGGCACGAAAGGTAATGCAGTGTTTTGTAATCTTTAAGTGGGAAATTAATGATACCCAAAAGCTGCTTCAGCAACAGATGTGAAGTATTTGTGTGGTCATATTCCTTGAGCTATATATTAGCTTATGTATTAGCTGAGAACTGTTAAAATGTGGTATTGCTGTTCAGAGATAAGATTATTTATACAGACATTTTTAAAAGATAGGTTTTCTTAAAATTTAAAATTTTAGAAAGTAAAACTTTGTTAGATAGTGCATATGTTTACATATACATACATATAAATACATTTTTCAATCTCTACCTATCAGTATATATGATTTCTATATACATATATATACGTATGATGTATGTATTGATTTTCCAGCCTGAAAACCCATAAATTATACAGTATTGGATGCAGTGGTGATGAAATAGAGAATCGAAGGGCAATCAGGTTGAGCTTGTGAGTATCGTAATACATTGATATTAGATTGTTAAATTAATGATTAGAGGAAAATGTTCACAAAAGCATGAAAGATTTCTTTTAGTCTTGGTGCAATGTTAGCTAACCACTACCCTGTTCTCACATGTTCTAGAGGTACAACATATGCCCTCTAATTATCACTACTGACTTAGTAAAGTCATCTGCAGCTTCATGGCCATTCTTGTTTAAATGGTATTGCAAGTTTATTGCAGTTCTAGATGCTGGAGCAAGGGAAAAATTTTGCTTATCCTATTAAACTCAACCTTGAGATAAGTTGTGAAGTGTCTTGAGAAGGGATCATCTAACCATTTAAGACTCTGTGGCATAAAAAAAATCTTAGTATTCAAATTTAGAGTTTGTTTGAAAGAAATGAGTGTTCAAGAGGATTGTGGAACTCTACTTCACAATATCACTGAAACAAAATGTGTGCAATTGTTCACACCCAGAGTTGTACTGAATATGTATTTTCTCAATCAAGAAACATTTTACCCTTTTTACATAGAATTCTAACTGAAAAACAACTATTTTTATTGCAAGGTATCTTCTTTGTGAGGAAAGAAACAAAACTATAATTCACTAGAAAAAAAGCAAATAATAATAATAATAATAACAATAATAATAAAAATTGTGCCCAGCTATGTATTGCTATACTGACATTTTGAAATAGATTTTTCTTTCATAAAATGTATATGAATTCCTATGGTTGCTCCGAAGATTGTAAATTTTCCAGCTGGAAAAAATTCACCAAGGAATTGCTCCACTGAGCAATTCTGCATGTTTTCTAATCCTCTGATAATCTGTATTTGCTGGTAGGTGAGAGAGTTGTGAAAATTCCATGCATTCTTAAAGCCATAGATTAAATGCATTCTACAGGTAGGCAGCATCAATCACTAAGATTAGATGTCAGGCCAAAATTAGTTCTCTAAATTACCTTCCTAGCCAATGAGTATCAGTAGCTATCTTCATGTTGTGAGTCAACCACTTATACGAGAAACTAAACTTTTAGTCTCTTAGAATTAACTGAGCCTGAGCTCAGAAACACAAGTCCATGTCTCGATTTACAGGGTATTTCTACATATTCCAATGACTTTTGCATCCCTCCGAACAAAAACATTTTAAAAGAAAATACACTTTAGAAAAGACATTGCATACTCTGATAAGTACTAAACTTTCCCTAAGAACTTCACCACAAATTTGTTGGCTGAATGTGAGCCAGCAGTGTGCCCAGGTGGCCAAGAAGGCCAGTGGCATCCTGGCTTGAATCAGGAATGTGGTGAGCAGTACTAGGGAAGTAATCCTGCCCCTGTACTCAGCATTGGTGAGGCCTCACCTCAAATACTTTGTTCTGTTTTGTGCACGTCAGTACAGAAAGGACGTGGAGGTGCTGGAGCAGGTCCAAAGGAGGGCAACAAGGCTTGTGAAGGGCTTGGAGAATGTGCTATATGAGGAGAGATTGAAGGAACTGGGGCTGTTTAGCCTGTGGAAAAGGAGGCTGAGGGGAGACTTTATTGTTCTCTTCCAATATCTGAAAGGTGCTTACAGGGAGAGGGGGGCTGGTCTTTTCTCACTGGTGACAGGTGACAGGACGAGGGGAAATGGTCTCAAGTTGAGCCAGGGTAAGTTTAGTTTGGATATCAGGAAAAACTTCTTTACAGAAAGGGTGGTTAAACAGTGGAATAGGCTCCCCAGGGAGGTGTTTGAATCACCATCCCTGGATGTGCTTAAAAACTGTTTGGATGTGGTGCTCAGGGACATGACTTAGTGGAGAGCTGTTAGAGTTAGGGTAGTTTGGTTAGGTTGTGGTTGGATTTGATGGTCTTTAAAGTCTTTTTCAACCTGAGCAATTCTATGATTCTACGAAGTTTAAATTATCAGCAGCTCTTATTAGCAGGTTGCAGACGCACAGTCACATTCCTATGGTGTGGACTGCCCTAGTGTAGGATATAAAAGCTTCAGGAGTTACATTTGATGGCTTTGTTTACTAGCAAAAGTACCCTTGAAATTGTCCTCTATCTCTGCATAAAATATTTCAAGATTTCTGAAGTTTTCCCTACAACTGGAGTAAATTTATTTTTTATACTTACGGTGTGCTTGTAATAAAAACACTAACATATATTTTTGGGTAATCCTTTGGGGAAAAATAAAAACTGGAAAAAAAGTCATGTCTTGGAGATATTCTTGGGTTTCTTTGTTGTTTATTTTGCAGGGTTTTTTTTTACAAGATGCTTGTTTTATTGATATTTAAGTGGTATTTTGGTTTATTTCCCAGTAACAAAACTGAAATGCACCATTTGAGTTTAAAAGAAGATATTTTATCATTTTGAAAATCAGTTGGCATACGTTTGCACCCTTGAATTAGAAAAGTACATCTATGTACTTATTTGTTTTCTTAACAAAGTAATACATTCTTACTGTTTCATGAAACCAAAACAATATATGTTTTTATTTTCTGTATTTGTGTCTTTATTTCAACCAACATGATCGCTTCAAATATGATGGCTATAATTCTTATCCTCAGCTTTTGAAGTCCTTTGGCAACATGGTAATAAACATCAAAAACACACTTGGAAAAATACATAGGAGAACTAAAATGTATTATTTCCACAAGGTGTCCAAAGTGGGTGAAATATGTTTTGTTTTTTGTTTGTGTTTTTTTTTAATAATTAGTGTTAAATTAGTCAATTTTCTAGAACCAGTCCTTTTGCAGCTATTTTTTTCCTTTTCCCCAATTTTTTTTATTTATTTTTTAAATATAAGCCTAAACGAGCTCCGCAAGGATGGCAAATATGATGATGCATGATATTCAAATGAATCTGCCATTTTCTTGTTAAACGTAGGATCTCAGTACATATGAAATGCACCAGAATAGAATAGCAAGCATAGCAAAGAATTGCTTTTCGTCTTGACTAAGAGAATCCTTTTTAGACCAGTTTTTAAACTCTCTTTAAGTAGCTGGACCTCCATTGCTTGTTCTCTTTGGCAGGTAATTCAAAGTCTTTCCTGACAGGTAGTGTTTTTATTATAGTTACAGAATTTGGGGCACAAGAACTGGGATTACAGCAGCACACCATTTATTTGTTTGTTTGTTTGTTTGTCCAAACAGACTGAAATAGTCAAGTATTTCTGAAGAGAAAAAGCGTGATAAAATCTCTTCATCTTTTCAGAGTTCCATCATACAATTACTTCCAAAGCTAAGCCTACCTTTATTGGGCATGCTCATGGAGTAGTTTGTGAAGGCCACCTACAAGAGCAACTAATGGATTGAAGTCATATTTTAAACCCAACATGGTCAACTGACAGCAAACCATTTCCTAATATACTTGTTTACAAATGCAATTAAAATTATTCAGCAGTACTACACTGCAAATAGTACTTGTGCTCTGCTGCACTGATACATACTTATCAGACAGCGCACGCACAATGCTTCCAAGTGGTAAAGAGGATACAGTTTAAGTAGGCATGACTTTTTAATAGACCTGTGAGATTGGGTTCATCTCACCTAATTTTGGTACCTGAGCAGTCTTAGTAGTGATCTAAGTTACTCTGTTAGGAGTGATCTGAGATTAATTAGGATGCAAGTAAGGATTCCAGCTGCAGTCACCTTGAAACCAGCACAAAAGCACTTATTTCTATTTTGATCCCTACTTGGTAATATTTCCTGAGCAGGAATCTATCACAGCTGTAGGAATTAATTTCCTTCTACTTTAGCCTTCTGAAACTCAGAGAGCACCAAGTGATGAGATTCAGCTCTAAATGAAGATATTTTAGTCAGAAGGGCAGATTCATTTGCCTAAATGTAACCATTCAGTAGCACGCTATGCACATGTGGAACCCACACAGCTCTTCACTGGTTATTTTACATGCCTAAATAGAGTACTTCCAGTCTCATGAGGACTGAACAAAGAGTCTATGGCAGATCTGTGCCTTTCCAGTGTGACAAGCGGAAAGAAAAGGCATCTCAGTTGCCTAAGATGTGATGAGAAACAATAACTAACTCGTAGAGTCGTATCACACGTGATCTAGACACAGCTCCTGTAGTACACAATGCAGATATTCTCTTAAACATAAAGACCTGTTGTTCTTTTAGGATCTTTAGGATATTTCATCTTACCTTCAGCTACTCCAAGTGCTTTAAGACCTCTGAGATATCTTCATGGTGCTGACAGTACATGGGATCTAGCTGAATAGGTCAGTGGAAGCCAGGTAAGGTATCTGTCATGGAATAAGATGCCTTTGTCTCAGCAACTGAATCTAAGTTCGGACCTCCATTAGCCATAGCAAGAGTTTAGAAACCTATATCTCAAGTAGATACTTAGATTTAAACAACATATATATTCAGAATTTCTACCTCAAACAGACCTCAACTCCAGTCTAATTGACAGAATATGAAAAAAAAAAAAAATCTAGTTCAAAGAGAATGTTAATCCCAGTGCCTAATTTTAGAGAAAGAAACTTTCCTCTGGAGCCACAGGATGGACAGAAGGAACTTTGTGAATGTACTTTGTCATAGTTGATAAAATATCAATACAATACATTCCATTGTATCTGCCTGTAGATTTTATGAAAGTTTTAGAAAAAAATACAGGATAAAATATTGATTTCTTTACATTTTCTTTAGGAGTCTCTTTAGGAAGACAAGCTTTCAAGAATGTTACGATTACAATTCAATCTCCACTAAACTTTCCAGTGACTTAGGGGTACTGGATCACACCCTGAAGGGAAGATTAAGGGTATCAGCCTTTCAAGAGCATGGAAAAAAAAAAAAAGAGATGTCAAAATAAATTTGGGAGTAGGCAAGCAATGTTTGTAGGCACAGCAAAGCACAGTGCTAGAGAAGATGTGTTCTCAAAACAGACAGACAGGATATTAAATACTAAGTATATTTTCTATACATCATTTGGCTACATTATTATCTGAATTATATCCTCCTGCCAGATCAGGTGGTAAGTAATTTTGATATATTCTGGCTTTGGAAGGAGGTATGGCTAACCGAAAATAAAAGAGAAGCACAAGGAGTGGTCTTCAACACGAATATGCGTGTTATGGTGCTTTGCAATCCAGCAAATGTTGTGGGAGTCCTTTAGGCTGATATTTCTCTCTTTTTGGAGGAAAAAAAAGCAAAAAACAAAAAACATGTATGAGTTTGAAATTAGTGAAGTGAGAGACAACTGCATATTTATTACTGGGCCAGGAAGATCAGCAAGGCTGGGTAACACATAACTGACCTAGAAAAGTATCTCACTAATGTATGACTGCAGAATGCAAAGTACTTAGAGGTGTAATTGGAGTGTATACAACTCTGAGAACAGGTTTTTCTTTCTAATTTGAGTTACCCTTTAGCTGACTTGAACTCCAAATGTTCAAGCACTGAGTGCCGTTTAAGCATTTCTTCAGGGTTTGAGGCATTCCTTTCACGAGTGAGTTACAAAATGTGTCTCACCCAGACATTATCTGCATTGATTTCACCTAACAAGGTGAATCAGAGGGAGACTTAGTTTAGAATGAAAGGAGTCACACCCATGCGACACATAAAGACCCTTGTGCTCACGGCTTACATACATGTTTTTTCATCTGGACAGGGTGGGTGCTCAATGAGCTATTCTACTCTATGGCAAGGGAAGGTATTGAGCTGGCATAAGCAGAAATACACATAGCACCCTGTGAATGTATTATGGTGTGTAACAGCTGATGGCAGTGGGCTTTTGTGATGAGCTGTTTGAGGCGATTTGCAACTGCTGCTTCCAATTACAAATAACCCTTCTGCAAACACAAATGAGTGAGATAATGACTATGAAACACATGTAGCTGTACAGCAAAATAGAGTATGGTCATTTTAAAGGAATATCTGGTGAAAGTAAAAGTCCAACATTTATTTTGAAAAGTCAATTATTCTTTCAAATTTTCTGGTTCGGGATGAGAAAGTTTAAACTATTTTCTTTGTGGGTTTTTTTTTTTTTTTTTTTTTTTTGGTGGGGGGAGGAGGAGTGCTTTATAAAGTAAGAGATTTTGTTTCTTAAGAGAAAAGTTGATATATTTAGGAGACTTCCAATCCCTTCCAAATTTTCCACATAGAATGGCATTTTAATAACTTGTAATCCTTCAGGGTTTGGATCTGCAGCAATGTTAATGTCTCTCTCTTTCTTAATACTGTATGAAATCTAGTTGCTAGGCTTACATCCAAATATGATTTCCAAAAGAGAAACAGAGAAAGTCAGTGATTTTCTTCATTCTCATTTCACATTGGTCTGGCACTTTAGAGGGACTCTCATGTCCAGGTTACAGATGAGGTTCATCTCCATTGAAACTGTTGAAGGGGTTTACGTGACTTGTTAAAAGACTGAGGTCTTCAAGTCTGAGAGCACTGCAACAGCCAGCCCGTATCATGGCAAATAAAGGGTGGCATTAAGGAAGTGGGGGGAAGCAAATCAGTGATGAAAGAACAGGCATTTCTTTAACAGACTTTTAAAATGATGAAGCTTTTCTTAAGCCACAGATTTTCAGAAAGTTCATTTAGTAGGTGAAACGCAAGCTGGTAATAACGGAACGTTTAGTAAATGGTAGGCTCACCCTAAACTCCTGGTTTGGCCTCAAGTTAATAACGTGACAGTTTGTTATCTTTTCTAGGAAAATAGCTGTGATGAGTATTATCATTAAACCCCAAACTTTCCCAATTCTGTCTGCTTAGTGCTAGCAGTAGTCAGTCTTTGATATACCCACATGCCCATCAGATCAGTGTGGCAAATGCTATCAGACTTACATTCAGATTTTTATAACAAAGACATTTAATTCAAAATGAAAAACTGATCCTACAGGTGAACTTTCATCCCATCTTTCTGTATATTTATTTCACAGGAAAATATCCCTTCAAAGTGGCAGGGCTACTCAGCTTAAACCCTTATACTATGAGGGCTGCTTCAAAAGTAATGTCTCCTATTTTATTACGTTGGCCCACAACATCAGAGGAGGATGTTGGTGGGATGGCAGTTGAGGTTGAACCTTCTTGTCAATATTCCATTATATTTCATTGCCATGTGACAGATGGCAGCAGAGGAGCAGTCTGACAAAACGATGTCTGACATGGTGGTGTGTATGATATGAAGATATGTCACTGAATTTCTCCATGTGGAAAAAAATGGCACCCATTGACATTCATTGATGCTTGCTGAACATTTATGGAGACCAAACAGTGGATGGGAACACAGTGAGGCAGTGGGTGGTGAGTTTCAGCAGTGGTGACAGCAACAGTGAGTCATCTCTGCTGGTACAGATTTTTATGAGCATGGCAGGGAGGCTCTTGTTCATTCCTGATGAAAATGCACAGCTAATGGTGTTGATTATGTTGAGAACTAGTGTTCTGTATCTGAGAATTTCCTCTATCAAACAGTGTTATTGTTCTCTTTGTGTCTATTGTAGTTTTCATGGAAATAAGAGGCATTGCTTTTAGAGTGACCTAAGTATTTAATTCTAGAGTATCTGAAAACATGGTTTTGTCTGTTCCTCCTTAAATAACTTCCAAAACCTCAAACAACATTCAAATCTTTACTAAAAGTATCAAACTGTTCACAGCTTCGGTTCAAGGTATTTTTAGAGCTGAGCTGTAATGAAAATGGACAGAAGTAGTATGATCACTTTCTTCTGAGGTTTGCAGTTTAATTATTATAACCACAGCATGAGTGTTCATCCCATGTTATCTGCATCCTTGTCTGTGGCTGTGGGAAAGCAGCATATTGTCCAGGAGTGGTTATTGAGCCAAGCCCACAGATGTCCCTTTACCTAAAGCCAAACATCCAGACGCAAACAACTTCAGTGATCTGAGTGTGTCATACAGACAGCAGGCTGCCTGCCAGACCACTTCTTCCATGAGGCTTCCTAATTTCTTTGACTTTCTTCATCACTACTTCCCTGTCACAGTAGATGTGTGTAACCCATTGGAAGCCAACTCATCTGACGCCAGTTTTGAACAACCACTCAGTCGTAAGTTTGTCCTCCTTTGTTTCCTTCCTTCAGGAATTCACATCATCTTTGTCCCACCTCACAGAAACATCTAAAAAATTTCACATTCCAGGAGAAGCAGCATCACTTTACTCACAAAGGGGCAGCTTCCACTTGGCCATGTCTTAAGCTGCTTTCAGTCAGCTCCTCTGCTGTTGATGCACTTTTGTCACGACTCTTTCACATTTTAAACAGTTAAACATTGAGTGAAGCAAAGAATAATCACTTGTCTGAGATGGGCAGATAAAGAGCAGGATTAACTTAAAGATTTCCCTCTTCTCAGCAGAATACGAAACATACTTGGCATCTTTTAGCATACTGTGCAAGAGATTTCAGCTAGACTCACTTCTAAGGATTTTATTTTTACAGCTTGTGCTGGTTTTCCATCAAGAAAATACTGTCTGCACAGGTGGAATAATCTTCAGTGAATCAATATCTGTGAAAGGATTTTAAATAAATGTGGTTTATTTCAAATGGGATGGGCTGAGTATCAGCTAGCTCAGATCTGCTGACAAACAGCGACTTGTTAGGCTGTGGTAGGATTAACGGGCTTATATCATTCTTACCACTCCAATTTCTAACAGCTGTAAAAGGAAAAGGTTTTTCAGGCATTTGAATGCTGTGACATTGATTCATTAAGGTTTCTCTATTCCATCCACGGTTTATATTCCCCTCAGTATCCCTCAAGAATATAGAGAAATATTAATTACAAAAGTGAGATTTCTACACCAAGAAATATAATATCCATCACTGAAGTACATATTTTTTAAGATCATGAATAACATTCTCTGTTGTTATAGCATGTAAAATAGATTCTTGGTCTCTCTTGTTGTTATCATTTCATCCCCAGGAAGTTTAAACTATGTGCTAAGGAATTAAATGCATCTGGATTGTTCTCTGGCATGAGAGCGTGGATAAACATACAGTAGTATTATTAAGCCCTCTTAACATACAGATCAGGGTAGTGACATCCAAAGTGACTATGGGGAATGGACACAGTCCATCTCCTGGGCTGTGTCTGGGAAATTCCTGGGGGAGGTCTACGTGACCTCAATCACAGCCACATTTAGACTCATTCTGGCATTTCACCAATAGAGACAATGTCTTCCAGTACCCACAAATGCTCCCTGACACTACTGAATGCAATGGTAGAGACACAGTCCCAAGTTTCAGACTGCTGCAAGAAGAAAACAGACTACATTCCAGATGGTTATCCATGCTCTCCAGAGGTAGAAGCTGTATTGGCAGCATGTCAGTACTGATAGGGTGAACCACCCACAGCCGTAGTCCTCAGAGTTGTAGTCTCTGCAATCCTATTAGCATTGCATTTACCTCTGTTCATCCAAGTCAAGCATACAGAGATTTTAGTTGGATTATGTTGTCTAGGAAGGATTTTGATGAGCACAGGTGAGAAATTTCTGGGACTCACTATAGCTCTCAACACAATTTTTTGTGATGTCAGTTAAATATCCACAGGCAGAAATAGAAATTATCCTGCAGTGGTACCCATTTTGGTGTATATTACAGAATCATTAAGGTTAGAAAAGACCTCAAAGATGATCTAGTCCCATTGACCCATCACCACCATGCTCACTAAACTATGTCCCCAAGTGCCACATCTCCATGTTTCTTGAACATCTCCAGAGACAGTGAGTCCACCACCTCTCTGGGCAGCCTGTTCCAATGTCTCACCACTCTTTCTGAGATAAAAATTTCCTCCTGCAACCTGGAGGAGTACCTTTCCTCCAGTGCAGGTTCATTTCCAATGCTGCCATAGAGACAGCATGCAACTCTGGTAGAACTGTCAGGGACAAATATCCTTCCATGCACTTCAGAGCCTGCAGAGCCACATGGACATATCTGGGACCTTTTCTCTATCGAGCTGATGTAATTTTTAGTTGTTCGTCAGCTTTACTGAATAAAACTGCATCAAAATTTATCTGCATGGTAAAACAGGTTATAGGACAAGAGAAAGCAAGAGGTGACAGTTTGCTTTTATCTCATCTCAGATTCCAGGGCTGGTTTTACTAAAAGCAAGAGAAAGGAAATGCCATTTTCTTCTTTGCTCCCAGTCCTAGCTCTGTCAATGTGCTGCACCACGTTTTTATTGTTGTCATCAACTTCTGGCAGTCTCTGGATGTTTTGCAGATAGGCCAGAAGAACTCAGCCTGCTCAAAGACCCTCCAGCTACAGACAATTGGTCCCTTCTCTTTAAAAAGGGAGGTGAATGCTGACAATGACTGGTCTAATGTGAGAGGGTTTCATCCTGAACAAAATACGACCTAGGATCTTGCCCTCTTACCGTGTTGCATTGTTATCTTCAATTATTTAATTAAAAAGACAGATTTTTCTGCTTCCAGCCTTACCATCTGATATTGCAGGGTCTCACTCTAAATAAAATAAAAAATAATAAAAAAAAAAAATAGAAAGCAGGAAGACAATATGGCAAAGCTAAGTAAGCATATATATATATATGTAGCAACTTTTCATTAACTGAGGAATTTGCTGACTTTAAGATTAAGAACAGTTTTCTCTGCAAAACTGTAAATAGAAAATAAACTGTCATTTATTACAAGAGAGGTAGCCAAGAGTCATAATTATTGTTGCGATCCTGGAAAATTTTAGCTAATGCATAATTCAAGAGTGAAGCTCCATGTAAAGGTCTATATCTGTACAAATAAAGTTCTCACACATATATAAGTTCTCCCTATAGGTGATTTAACTCTCAGGTTGCTCTGTGTGGATTCCGGTGTTGGGCTTGATGATCCTCAAAGGTCCCTTCCTGCTCAGGAGATTCTACACTACTACCTTGTGCATATATTATATTCTTTTATTTCTTTTTCCCTCTAAGGCAAGGAAATAATTATTAAGCAATTGCACCAACTAGGAAATATTTTCTTCTGGTTAGATACATGTATGGAAATGAGAGACAATTAATTTATCATAAGTTTTATTATAGCAACAAAAAATATTTATTTGCTCAAGATAATTTGCATAAATGTTGGTATCTGAATAAAAATAGAAGTTAATCTAAAAAAAGAGAAAAAGTTCTGCTTAGCTTCCATCACTGTAAATATACAACCATCCTGCTGTTATTAATGTATATGTTCTGGATTTATGCCAGCAGAACAGCCATCAGAGTCTGGCCCAAAAGAGGAATTTGAGAAAGGAAAGGTCACTGTCAACTCTAATTTTGTACCCAGTATGATGAATTATTGGCATGAACAACAACCACTTAACCTTCCAGCTTTCATTTCACTGCACAAACATTAATGGATTTCTCTCCCTAACTCCCATGTGAGGAAGGTCAATGTTATCCTGGTTTTAAGGATGAGGAATTGTGCAGAGAAAAGCAAATACAGGGTTTTTTATGATTCTGAGCCTTACTCTGGCTACCTAACCACAATGAAGTTGGCTCCTGTGCCTCAGATCTATGTTATATGGTTACGATCTACAGCCTACACCTCTGCAAGTGGTCATGGAGACCTGGAGCACATGCTCCATGGAGATTCAGGCTTTAGTGTATTGTGAAGTAGATGCAAAATTTGAACAGGGCTACTTGTACAGGGATGAGAATACTTAAGAGGCCTTAACCCTTTCTCACCCTTCTCTTCACCTCCATTGCAGTTGGGTGTGTAGCATTTTTTCATGGGAATTACTGCCTCAGCTCTGCTACTTGTGCCTACCTGGTGTCCCTGCTCCAGATCAGCAGCACTGCTGCATGTGCCAGGGAGGACCAAAGGTCTGATCATAGAAACATGCATTTAAACACTCAGCCCTTTGCCTTGATCATCTGTGTAGAATTAATGAGTAATTTATCTTCTACTGCCCTTGGTCTTGTACACTTAATTAGGGGTTTCTCTGACAACAGGATTGATTTAACACCTTGCTGAATAAAATCCATAGAATGATTGTTCATTTTTGGGACTGTTTTTGATCCCTGTTTTCCATTCATTTCATAACAAACACACATACATACGAGATGTTAAAGTCCCCACTTGCATTCTGAAGGCACAGTTTCACCTTGGTCACTGGGGTGTGTTGAACTCTGCCTTTGTTTGTGGACCAACTAATCCCTATTTCTTTAGGTACAAAAACTGAATAAAATACTAACATGTTTAAAATATGTTAATCATCTGACAAACACAAAAACATTTATTTATTTATTTTTGCAGTTTGACTATTCCTACTTGAAGGCTCCATTGCATAATGGAGGACTTCTGTCCTGGACAAGTTTTTTACAGCAGTAACTCATAAAACCATCCTCAAGGCTGTGACAAGATGATTACTCCATTAATGTCATCAACAGAGAGAAAGCACATTGGTTATATGAACGAAAATGCAGCTTTGAGTCTGCTTAAACAGTAGAGGATTTTCCAAATGAATGAGATTTCACAAAATCCCCATCAGAGATCTAGAAGACTGTCTCTGGTGCTGGCAAACTTAAAGACAGTAAAGACTTTGGACATGTTTTGGTTTAAAAGCCTATTCCTGTCCTTACTGAAGCATTTTGACTTTTCTGCCTCACTCTTATAGCTCATTTAGGCACACTACAAATCTTGTTTTGATGGTTGGCTCAGTCATCTGCAGGAGAGTGATCTTATCTTCAAAACACCTTTATTTCTATTTCTTGATCTGAAATCTGTACAATGACTTAAACATTTTGTCACATATAATCTTTATCTATCTTTATTGCCTTTTATTTTATTTTATATTACTTAATTTATAATTTCTTTCCAAAAGATACTACTCCTTTGCTGTTGGCACCATACACGTTGGCACCATATCCCTGTGTAGGTTATCACTCCAGTTAACTCCATGTGTAGCCAGAATAATTTTGCAGAGATCATTCACTCAACTATGCCCATAATTCATGTTCTTTCACACTTGGTTGCACTGCTTGTAGATGCCCCTGGCCATCTGTAGCTGTACTTCTTACCTACCAAAGGAGCAGACAGCACAGATGTGATTATGGCTCAATGTCAGTAAAATTGAATCTAGTTTCCTAGGCAAGAAATGTCTTTAAAAGGCCAAAGCAACGAACCAGAGAATTAAAGACCAGTCAGACAAGCTTAAATTGCTCAAATTAAAAATACTGAAAGAAATAATCAGGCTATTGGCAAGTGATTGGAATTTAAGGTGATGCTACAACTGCACAGAAAATGTTGCATTTAGAATGATATTTTAAATGAAATACAGTCACATGCAGGTCAGCATTAGTACTAAAGATCTCCAGAGGTTGATCTTTAGTCTACAAATATATCCAATCCCAAAAATCAAATTCTCAGAATAATTACATTCATTTCAGTTTTTCCATGTGCAGAACTCCAAACACAATACATTTCTTCTTAAAAAGACTTACATGGGACATACAAGCTCAGAGGAAAACAATTCTTTCAGATGATAAAATAAAAAGTAAATGGAAGTTTTAGTATTTTCTAAGAGAGAAAAGATCTACATAATCAATCCCTACAACAGACTGTACCTCCTGTTCTCACCCATAGCACACATTTTCAATGGATGCACATTTTTTCTCAGATTGTCTAAGCATACACAGCTGGTAGTAGCACACAGTGCAATGTTTAAAGTCTGAATGCACATTTTATTGTAACTACTGTACCTGCTGTCATTTTGTCAACACTGAAACACATTTATTAAAAGGTTTCACAAAATGCATAGAAGGAGAATAGTAAAAATATCTGACAAATTTTATCCAAATGATGCAAATGTTCATTGCTTTCTGTAGGAAAATTTTATGGTGTAAGTTTACTTAGGTGGCTTGGCAGAAAGACCTATCTGATAGGTATTACTGTGAGGGAAGTCTGACTTTCTAAATCATGCTGTCTGCTGCATCAGCAAAACGAGGGTATATATATTAAATCATATTCTTGTAAAGAGTGACTGGAAGACTGTGCTAAGGAAATGGACTTGCAGGTGTTAGTTGATGCTTGGCTGAACGTGAGCCACCAGTGTGTCCAGGTAGCCAAGAAGGCCAATGACAACCTGGCTAGTATCAGAAATGATGTTGCCAGCAGGATCAAGGAAATGATTATCCCTCTGAAGTACTGTGTTCAGTTTTGGACCTCCCAGTACAAAAAAAGACACTGAAGCCCTGGAAAGTGTCCAGAGAAGGGCAACAAAGCTGATGAGAGGTCTAGAGCACAAGTCTTATGGGAAGTGGCTGAGGGAACTGGGATTGTTCACTCTGGAGAAGATTCTATGATTCTATGTGATGGCAAAGAAAGCCACAGAAAGCCAGTGATTCCTTGTATTATGACTGTCAATCTGAGTGAAATGTTGGGAAAGCCTTGAAAATTGAAAGAATGCCTCCTAACACATCAGAAGATACGGGCAGCTCACTGAATACTCAAAGGCACATATGCAATAGCAGACAAACAGGACTGGGTCTCAAGTTCAAAAACTAGGCCATGGCAATTTATACTGTTTAATTGCTAGTATGCTTTCTGTCCTATATTTGCCCGATGTCAATTGACATTGTCTCAGACAATGCTTGGAATGATTTGAAAAACAGGATGCACAAAGGACCATTCCCAGAAGACAGACTGGTAACAGCCAACACCTTTCCGCAGGGAAGATTAGTCATAGGAGTTTCCAGATAGTTTTGTTTAGTAGTACAACTCTCTCATCAACCAAGAGGCTGTATAAAGATTAGGATTGCCTTGCAAATATTTTTTGGTATCATGACACGTCTACATATAGTATGGGAAATGTGCTTTTTTGCCATATTATTTTATCTGTCTCTCATTTCATAATGAAGATGCTTTCAGGACAGTTTGAATGAGTAATTTAGATTACTTCATTCATTTGCAACAGCTAAGGATTCATAATGGAAAAGAATTACATAAGTTCAATTATTTTGTTATTAGATTCAGCAGAGCCCAGCTCTGCAGATCACAGAAAAGGGCACTATGACCCTTTTTAACAATTCTCTCTTAATTTCATGGTTCACTAATTTTCATAAATATCAGAAAGAACAAAAATATTAAGAAGTGTTCAATAATTTCCAAAGTATCCGTGCTGAAAAAGTATAGATGATTACTATTACCATTACTAATTCTTCCTGTAGAATCCGTCGTAGGTCATCTTTAAAATTCCTTGAGGGAAGGAGCTTTTCCACTAGAAGCCAGACACTCCTTAATAACTATTCAGATATGTTTGTCAGTAGAGAATGTCTGTTTATTTGCATTCTATCACAATATTGTTCCAATACCACACAAATTTGCACATTATTAAGAAAATACTTGCATCATCAATGAAATATTTAGTCTTCCAGTGGAACTGGATGTAAATAATACAGATTGACCCAACACTCACTGATAAGACATGGATAATCTGAAAGAAGATTCATTCTCAGAAGTGCTCAGAGAAAATTTAGGTAATGGTCACAGATCTCATAGACAGAAATCCTGACTAGACACAAGGAGAAATAAGTGAAAATAAGAGTGCTCAAACATTGAAGTAAGTTATCCTTAGAAAGTATGGCTGTGACATGTCTCCCTTTGGAGAGAGGCCCTGGGAAACCTAATTTAATTCTGAAGTTGGTATTAGCCTATACAAAATATTAGATTAGATGAACTCTGTGATCTCTTCCAAAAAAATATTTTTATGATTTTGAATTCAAGTATGTGAAAATACATTTATTTCAAGCCATAATTAGAACAAACTATATTAAAAGTCAATCTATCACTTTCCCATAAAATAAAACATTATAGCAGCCAATGAGAGTTCTACTTATACCACCAGTGTGCTAGAGGCTGTGTGTCTGTAATCAAAGGCCAGCTTGTGCATTGAACAACTCTTATGTTTTCAGTCATTTTATAATAACTAACAAACGACTCATGAACCATAACTTTCTTTAATTAAACATGAAGATTTTCCATGTGGATGCCGGAATCACGGAATCACAGAATGGCCCGGGTTGGAAGGGACCTCAAGGATCATGAAGCTCCAACCCCCCTGCCACAGGCAGGGCCACCAACCTCCATGTTTAATGCTAGATCAGGCTGCCCAGTGCCCCATCCAACCTGGCTTTGAACAACTCCAGGGATGGGGCATCCTCAACCTCTCTGGGCAGCCTGTTCCAGCACCTCACCACTCTCCTTGTAAAGAACTTCCCCGACATCCAACCTAAATCTTCCCTCCTTCAATTTAAAACCATTTCCCCTTGTCCTGCTGTTATCTACCCTTTCAAAGAGTTGACTCCCCTCCTGTTTATAGGCTCCCTTTAGGTACTGAAAGGCTGCAATCAGCCTTTCAGTACCTAAAGTACAATCAGAAGGAAGCAATGCAGCCTTCTCTTCTCCAGGCTGAACAAGCCCAGCTCCCTCATCCTGTCTTCGTAGGGGTCTGCTCTGATCATCTTTGTGGCCCTCCTCTGGACCCTCTCCAACAGCTCCCTGTCTTTCTTATACTGGGGGCCCAAGACCTGGACATAGTGCTCCAGATGGAGCTTCATGAGGGCAGAGCAGAGAGGGATAATCTGTCCTTGCTGGCCACTCCTCTTCTGATGGAGCCCAGGATACCATTTGCTTTCCAATCTGCAGGAGCACACTGCTGGCTCATGTTAATTTTTTCATCCATCAGGACCCCCAGGTCCTTCTCTGCAGGGCTTCTCTCAAGGACTGCTCCTCCCGGTCTGTATAAATGCCTGGGATAAAGTGCAAAACCTTGCACTTCGCTGTGTTGAACCTCATTAGATTCACCTGGGCCCACCTTTCAAGTCTGTTCAGGTCCCTCTGAATGGCATCCCTTCCTTCCACTGTGTCAGCACATGCCTACATGCCTACATGTGATTGTTAGACAGTTTACAGTGTGAGTACAGCTAATTGCTAACCCTAAAAATTTCAGTGGGGATTCACCCCATTTTGTAATGAAAACTTTAATTTTTGCATGTGATCACATCCTAAACTTCACAGACTGCAATGACTGCAGTTCTGCTGACTGTAATGGGAGTCTTGATGTAAAAATACATTATGAACATATAAAACTGAGATGAATGCTGTTCAAAGTACTTTATAAATGAATTAAATATTTTTATGTTTAGCTTCTATGCTACAAGAAGGGAAAATACAGCTCAAGAAAGAATTACAGAATCATTAAGATTGGAAAAGACTACTGAGATCATCTAGTCCAACCATCAATCCAAACCCACCATGCCCACTAAACCATGTACCTCAGTGCCACATATACACGTTTCTTGGATATCTCTGGAGATGACCACTCCACCACCTCCCTGGGCAGCCTGTTCCAATACCTCACCACTCTTTCTGAGAATAAATTCTTCCTAATATCCAACTTGAAGCTCCCCGGTGCAACTTGAGGCCATTATCTCTTGTATTATTGCTGTTACCTGGGAGAAGAGGTCGACCCCCACTTCGCCACAACCTCCTTTCAGACAATTGTAGAGAGCAATAATGTCTCCCTTTGAGGCTCCTCATCTCTGGACTGAAGAATCCCAGTTCCTTCAGCCACTCCCCATAAGACTTGTGCTCCAGAACCTTCACAGCTTTACCGCCCTTCTCTGGACATGCCACTAGGCCTCAATGTCTTTCTTGGAGTGTGGGGCCCAAAATTGAACATAACACTTGAGGTACGCCCTTATAAGTAGTTGTGTGACTCCCTTACGCCCCATGCAAGTCATGTGAGAAAGCAACTGAAGATCTCCAGCATTCAGTCTGTGATGCATGGTTGAATAGTATCAGGCCAAAGGACACAAGACTTATTAATGGTCATCTGTTGCACAGCGGCTTTAATTAAAGATCTGAAATAGCACACATAGCTTTGATTTTGAAGGGGTCTGTGTTTACACAGCAGGCTAGAACTAGCAGGCAAGAACAATAACAGATATTTTACTTCCTACAGCAACCTAGGGATCAGCAATCAGACTCAGAGTAAGTTACAGTAACTGATGCTGTAAGGAAAGACTGATCAGGCATTGGAACAGGCTACCCAGAGATGTGGTGAAGTTGCTGTCCCTGGTGGTGTTCAAGAAATGCATAGATGTGGCACTTAGGGACATCAGTTAGAAGACTTGATGGGAATGGGTCGATGGCTAGAATAGATGTTCTTAGTGGTCTTTTCCAACCTTAATGATTCTAAGGAAGTTAGCATCCACTTCATTCTCTAGCTCCCCAGTGAAAGATATTAAAAACTGATGGCTTGTTCTGCTTTCCCTTATTGCTCTCCAGGCATGCAGGATTTTGATCAACTGCACTGCCATGAGCAGGATTTACTTGTATTACAAAGCTAATGAGATTTTATTTACACTGAGCTAACAGCAGCAGTACTAAAAATCTCACAGTTTCGGTAGACATTAGCTGATACGGCTTCCTACAGAGCAAATCCAGACTTCAGTATTCAAGTTTCCACACTAGTTTAAATCAAATTCTATGTCTAGCAAACACGTACCTCTGCTTTTCTTTCTCTGTAATGCAGGGAAGAGTCCAGGTCTTTATCCATCTGAATAACATAAGCTGGATTTAGGACTTAAATCAATGCAAATTCCTTGGCAGATTATATCTAGGACTACATTTCTCATTATAACTTCTATCTAGAGATACATAGACAGGAAATTAAAAATACATGAATCTAGGTGATACCAAATCAATATTACTGCCCATTAAACTTCTACTCCATCTGTTCACTACTGGAAGCACCTTTTTCTGCCCATCATTCAGTACCTTCACTGAGAACAGGATAGTTTTCTTTCCTATGCTATGTCTCAGAAGAGGTGTTCTGTTTTCCTCCATGAATAATTGCTCATGCTCACAGACTATTGGAAAATCAGGCGTGCTGAGTTGGTGAGGTCAGTTTGGGTAGACTCGATAATCTTTTGGCAGAGAAGATGTCAAACAATTTATAATCATGTGACACATCACAGCAAGACAAGTTTAGCTTGGGAGTTGGAAGGCTTTCATGGAGGTCTAGAAGATTTTCATTCTCTCTAGACAGAAGAAACATTAAGGATTTGTTTTATAGATTGATGCATAAGACCACAGAAGGTTATTTTACTGCCTACAAGTTGTCAGTAACACAAATCACCTCCTGCATTGTGGTATTTGTTGCAGGTAGTAGCATTAATTAACTGGAGATCTGCCTACAGGCAGGGAACAGAGAGGAGCAGGAGTTATTGTGGTGACAAGATGAATAGTTAAGAGAAATATGTGAGTTTCTAAGTATATCAAATCCACAGATCCTGCAGGTTATGAAACACTCATTTTTTTACAAAGAAAATCGACTTGCATTGCAAGCAGAATTGCACCAAGGTGGTAGAGCCTGAAGGTCTTCCAGACCATCCAGGTCTTGAATACACTCAAAGAGAGCTGGCCAGAAAGATGAGAAACGACTTCCTACAGGGGCATATAAGCGACAGGACAAGGGGTAATGGCTATAAACTGAAAGAGGGTAGGTTTAGACTAGGTATCAGGAAGAAATTCTTCATTGTAAGGGTGATGAGACACCAGAACAGGTTGCCCAGTTAGGTTGTGGATGCCCTCTCCCTGGAAGCATTCAAAGCCAGGCTGGATGGGGCTTTGAGCAACTTGATCTAGTCGGAGGTATCCCTGCCTATAGCAGCAGATTGGAACTAGATGATCTCTAACATCTCTTCCAACCCAAACTATTCTATGATTCTGGGATTAGCACCCAGAAGGTTGAGTGTGTATTAATGCAGTTTGCTGAATCATTAGAGTTATACCGTTATTAATGATCTGGGAATCCCATATCTAGGGATAAAATCAAAGAACCCTAAGTCTTTTATGGATATAAGTATCAAAGTAAATGGAGAGATAACTCATAGAGATTAGAAATAGAGGGGAAAATTAAAATTAGCACTGATTGGAGGATGTTGTTTTCTCTGTTATTTTCTTCCCAAAATAACTGAACTCTTCACTTCAAAAATTCTTTCTTTTGCCAAAAAAACCTTCAGATTTTGGTCACTTGCCCAAAAGTGTATATTCTGGGGAAAAATAAAATAAAAATAAAAATAAAAATAGAGAAATTTTCCACACATCTTAGACATTAATATTTTTTTTAATGTTATTTATTCTTTTTTTAATTTATGTAAAAAAAAAATCAGAAGAATGAAATGCCGTATTTTGCTCTGAGTGAAGAGTGATACTCAGAAAAGTGTTTGAAATGAAATGGTTTGAAAAACTTTATGTTCCTTCGTAAGGAGTCAAAATGTAAATTACCTCAATTGACATGTCATCTTAGCTGAGAGAAAGCTGTTAAGGGCTACAATGAGGTGGTATACAGACTTCCCAAAGTATAAAAAGGAATAAAAGAATTAGGAGCTCAATTTTGTGTGTGTTCTTGGAGGCAATGAATAATAAGAAAGATGATTAGCATTAGTGAAGGACGAAGAAAGTGGAATCATACAGTAGTGCAAGAAAGGCATATATAGAATCAATAGAAATAATTTGGAAAAATATGTGCTGTTTTCAGAGGAATCTTCCTGACAGTCAGACCTATTAATTTATTAATTACTGAGTTCTGAAATAAAACTCTTTTTATTAAGGTTTTCTGTCTCAGCTCTGATAGATGTTTCCTGGGAAAGCTAATGTCTTCCATCTTTCTACCAGCTTACAAGGAACCCTTGCCCACACACAGTTTGAAGGCCGTAGTATCATAGAATCATAGAATGACCTGGGTTGAAAAGGACCACAATGATCATCTAGTTTCAACCCCCCTGCTATGTGCAGGGTTGTCAACCACCAGACCAGGCTGCCCCGAGCCACATCCAGCCTGGCATTGAAGACCTCCAGGGATGGGGCATCCACAACCTCCTTGGGCAACCTGTTCCAGTGTGTCACCACCCTCTGTGTGAAAAACTTCCTCCTAATATCCAACCTAAAGCTCTCCTGTCTCAGTTTAAGACCATTCCCCTTTGTCCTATCACTATCCACCCTTGTAACTAGCCATTCCCCTTTGTCCTATCACTGTCCACCCTTGTAACTAGCCATTCCCCCTCCTGTTTATATGTTCCCTTCAAGTACTGGAAGGCCGCAATGAGGTCTCCCTGGAGCCTTCTCTTCTCTAAGCGAAACAAGCCCAGTTCCCTCAACCTTTTCTCATAGAAGAGGTACTCCAGTCCTCTGATCATCTTAGCAAACTTGCTGAGGGTGCACTCGATGCCATAGTCTATGTCACTGATAAAGATGTTGAAAAGCACCAGTACCAAGACTGACCCCTGAGGGACACCACTTGTGACTGGCCTCCACCCTGACACAGAACCATTGATCACAACCCTTTGGCTGTGTCCAGCCAGCCAATTCCTAATCTAACGAACAGTCCATCCTTCAAATCCACACCTCTCCAATTTAGATTGAAGGATGTGTTGAGAGACCATGTCAAAGGCTTTGCAGAAGTCCAGGTAGATGAAATCCACCGCCCTTCCCCCATCCTCTGAAGCTGTTACTCCATCATAGAAGGCCACCAGATTGGTTAGGCACGATCTGCCCTTGGTGAAGCCATACTGGCTGTCTCAAATCACCTGTAGTGCTTCTCCTGTTCCAGAAATTTCTGACACAGCTCTGTCACATTTGTGACCAATGTTTTACTGTGTTTCCATTTGTATTAAGTGAGGATAATTCATCATTATCTCACTAACTCTCTACCCAGCATTGGCTCAGACTGAAAACTCATAAATTCATATGATTAATGTTGGCACAACCAAGTAGCTTCACTTTTAAGTCAAATATTGCTTTACCATAAGTATTTTGGAGTGTGTTAATCCTAATTAGATTTTGTAAACTAAACTAGAGGCTGAAATATTTAGGAAATGTTTTAACAATTTGATTGCAATATTTAATTTTGACATTTCAGTGTTAATGAAATTAAACATTACATTTTGCTAAATACTTTTGTTTTAATATCAGAAATAAATACAGAATAACTGTAATGGCATATACCAAAATTACAGGAAAAAAAACAACAACATGCAAATGAACAATAATTTTTTAAAAAAACACCACAACTGAATTTGCATTTCAGGAATAAGATATGTGATTTAGTTTTCATTTCTTTGGAATCACTGAAGATCCCAACTTCTACTCAGCTCTTAAGACAAGAGAGGCTCAGGGATCTTTGACAGAAGCTTCTTTATCTAAAATTCAGGAAAGGCACCTGGAGAATGAAATGCACTGTATCTGAGGCTCATGCATTCAATACTTTTGCTTGCTCCAATTCAATTTTTGTATGCTACTATCAAATAATGTCAGATTGTTTTTAACAAATGCAGGCATTTTCCCTTTGCTTAGAAAATCTGAATGTGGTGTTGTTGCTCTTCCAACTCATGCAATAACTATTGCTGTGGTAGAGGCAGAAGTTGGATATAACTACTTGTGTCTTGTTTGTATTTCCCAACTCTAATCCACTGGCACAAGCTCAAAGTGCATGGATTTACTTGGTTTTCTGGGCCTAGAGAAGGCAGAAAGTGAATGAAGAAGGATCATATGTTGAAAGAGATCGCTGATGTATCTTGAAAAGCACAGCCTATAGGCCAGAAGAGCTCTAAGAGAAATCTAAGTGGATGATGAGTGTAGGTATTTAACTATGGACACAGAGGATCTCCAGGCCTCTTTTTCTCCTCTATCAACTCTATTTGCTGTATACAATGAGTCACAGAATAGGACTTAAAAAACCCCAATTCAAACTGCATCTGTCTGCACCCCTGCAGTCCTGAGATGGTGACAATTGATCTTTGCTCAGCCTTGACTCTGGTAGCATCAGAGCAATTGCTAGGACATAATAAAGAGTCAAATAGCACCATGGGCTAAAAAAGCCATTGCTCTACCTCCACCTTCTACAGAGGACATTGTTGTAGGAGGAATGATAAATGTATCTGAAACGTGTCTGTCTGTAACTCATACTGGAAGACTGAGATGAGTTGGCAGAGATACAGTGTCTCTTAGAAAGTGCAGTAAATTTTCTTCCTTGTCAGCAAACTCTCATCATCCCCACTGAAGCAAAGCTGCCAGTGAATTTTAACTGAAGAGTTGCTTAAGGGGAGACTGTATGAAGTTAGTTAAGGATTGCATAATTAATTCTTACATAATGTTGATCTGCACAGAGAGAAAATACAGATGACTTTTTCAGCCGATAGGGCAAAAGAACGAGAGTGGCTTTTCTTAGTTCAGGTAAGGGCTTTCTAGCTTTATTAAAGAGACAGCTTGAGTTAGAGATATGGCTATTATATTGGCAATTATATAGAGTCCCACTTTAAATTTAAAAGAGGTCCATAAATTGCTTTCATGGTGTTTTCCAACCATCTGTTGGATGTGTTTGATGGCTATCTGAGTTATTAGTGAGTGATTTGGTACACTGTTAATCATTGTGCTCTCATACTGCCAACTTTGGCAAGAAATTTTGCTTCCTCAAGGAATTTCCCATTCTGCAAATCAGAGTTTAATACCAACCAAACACCATCCATCAAGACTAAAGTCTGCCTTACACAGCATGAATTACATTATTGTATTCCTTTCCAGTGATAAGTCGCTTGAATGGCTTGGTTGTTTTTACCATTTTCTTGGTTTAGGAAAGCAAAGCAATTCTTCAGAATGAGTTTTCAATTTATACGGTTGAATAGTTTAAATTCCATTCCAACAATATATAACACATCAGTACCATGCTCTGAATCTTACCCGGGCTTCTTGGATGAAAGGCAGTAATCACTTGTACTGAGCAAGCTGAGGAAAATCGTAGGATTAAAATGACTGTCCACATGTTTTACATTTGGTAGCTCTAAGCTTGACTTCAATACAAACCAGGAGCAGTGAAAAATAAAATATGCTTTTCCTTAATATGTTCTAGAGAAAAGTCTTTTCAGTCTGATTTGCATTGACACAGCATGCTGATTGTGTGAAAAGCCATGCTTACTGCAGTGCATTTACTACCATCATGTGGGGTCTCATTAGATTCTAACTCAGGATTTGAAGGAATGGGTAAACTCGTGTGCAGCCACAATATATTCTGCTGATGACAATCCTTGATGCAAAACTGAATGACAAGCTTCCAGCATTCTAGCATACAGCATGTGCTTTACAAATGGAGTTATAATGTAAAAATACCCTAAATATAGTAGTCTTCTGCACAGAAGAGAGTGAAGAGGTCTGTAAGTACCAGAAGTCAGAGGTCTACTAAAAGTGTTGTCTTTCAGGGAACTGAAAATTGTATTGTTTGCCATTTACAGTCATTTTAAATTTGTCAACCGACAAATTATTGATCCCTGTACTAGGGAGAAATTCAATACAAGTCACTCTGCTACTTAAATTCATATTGATGTGTCAATTCTATGCACTGTCCATACTTAGTTTTGGTCATAATATTCCTATGCAGCTGGAAAAACATATTTTAAGGATAACTCCTTGGAAAAAGGAAACCTAGAATTTCTATAAAGTGCAAAATGTAGTGTTTTGAAATGGATTTAATTTACACTGGGATAAGATAAAGGAAAATAAAACAAAACAAAACCATATTTCTCACGCTGAAAGGAAAAATCCTGCAAAATACTTTTGTTATGAATGAAATATTCTAATTAATAGTGAACAGTATGTTCAATTATGAAATAAAAATTCATTATGCAGCAGATATCCTTCCATTCTTTTCTTTCAAAACAACAACAACAAAAATCAACAAAAGACGACATTGCTGCAATGTTTGTTTTGGTTATTTCTTCTGGAAATTCTTCTGTATTTCAGAATACAGAAATGGTAAAGTAATTCACTCTTTGGGTTGTAAAAGAGAGAAGAAACAAGAAAGTCCATTCTTATTGCTAGAATTCTTTACTTTTGATCCTAGGCTCAGATGTGATACCAATATTTTTACAGTGATGGGGCAAAGGGGCAGCTCTTTGGACCTGCCCATGAAGAAACTAGCTCTTAGACTCTTCTGTTCATAGAATCATAGAATGGTCTGGGTTGAAAAGGACCACAATGATCATCTAGTTTCAACCCCCCTGCTATGTGCAGGGTTGCCAACCACCAGACCAGGCTGCCCAGAGCCACATCCAACCTGGCCTTGCATGCCTCCAGGGATGGGGTATCCACAGCCTCTCCAGGCAACATATTCCAATGCATCACCACCCCATATGTGAAAAAATTCTTCCTCATATCCAACCTAAATCTTCCCTATCTCAGTTTAAAATCATTCCCCCTTGTCCTATCACTATCCACCCATGTAAACAGTTGTTAAAGAAAAAAAAATATCTGTTCAAAGATAGTTGTAGAAATTTCTGATGTGTCAATATTTTAACAGGAATGGTGTGACTTCAAAGCCCCACTGTAACCTCTGACTCTGCAGGGACAAGTTGCCCACTGTCGTTCCATCAATTTCTGTAGTGAGCAGCCTGACTCCCCAGAGCATCCTGAAGTCTAAGGCCAAGAATTTAGGAATGGAAGTGGGAGGAGCAGTATCTTCCATTTCCCCTAGCAACACGGTTATTACTGAAGGGTTATCTTGCAGAAAATTCTATAATTGTTCTTCCCCATTCTTAAGAAAGGTCACGTTTTCAACTAAGCCATCTAATACAGATAGAAAGGCAACACCACCATCAACAACAACAAAACAAAAACAAAACAATGGCAAACAAACTAAAAATAGACCTGTTGGGGAACATGCATATTGGTCTAATAAAATGTCTTCCCTGCCCAACCAAACTTTTCTCATTTATACTCATAAACTTTCCCAATTACAGACTCACCATGCTAGTTTCCACATTTGTGAAGAGTGGAAACAAAAATAAATGAGAATACAGAGTGTTGTATGCCACAGGAATCAGGTTCATGAACAGCACCTGTCATCAACTTTTTTTTTTTTTTCAGGAAAGTTTTCTTCTTCCTCTAAAAATAAATTACTCTCTTGTGCCAACAAAATATATAGCCTTATCAAAGAATCTTGCAAACTGACAACTGCAGCAACACAGAAGTGTCATCAGATAACAGAAAACTGAGTTCAACAATCTGCAAGGGCAGTAATGTTTTATAAGCACCAACTATTACTATTTGCCAGCTGAAGTTTCAAGCTAAAATAGAATCTCTCTTACGATGTAGCCACAAAACTCATTTCCAAAAAGATACTCACGCTTGACCTTGTTAGTGAACTACAGCATGGTGCTAATTAATAGATATTACTCTCAGTTTCAGACTGAAACAAATTAGATTAAGAAAACACCAAATTACTTCAAGGGATATATATTCGGGTGCCTGTTATGTCCACTATTAAATTTCAGTACTCTGTGCATCTTCATCTTTCTCTTTTTATGAAAGCTATACAGCAGAGATTTAATATTTGAGCCAGTGGCAGAATAAAGCTGCCCTTTAACAATTTTAATAGCTTCTGAGCAAAAGCACACAGTGATAACCAACTGCTTGGAAACTCAGGCCTCAATAGGTAGCTGCACTAACGGTATTCCAATAGCTGCATATTGTACAAGACACTCCTGAGTCCCATGATTACTGCTGCTTAAGCACGAGCCATTAAAGCTCTAGCTTAGTAGAGTACTTAAAAGTATCCTTATTATAAAGCATTAAATTTAATAAAACTTCTCAGATGCTTAAAATTACATAAAAAATTTCTATGCAAAGTCACGAACTGATGCATTATAGTTAAATGCAAGTCTGAGACTATGCCTTCAGAAAACACTCAAACCACAGGACATTTTTTTTTCTCCATCTGCACTACCAAGTGAATCCTGAACAGAGACTGACTATTGTTTTTAGGAAACTTCACTGTTGGACAGAATTTAGCATCATTCAACCTGGTATGCTTAATAAATTTGGATATGGTTACTGTTTTCTGGATTATACTGAAAACACAAATAAAGAGACTGGTTAACCTTGGCTGGAGTTAAGATCAAGCTTGGACTTGATGTGACCGGTATTTCCTCATTCTCTAAATGATCTAATATTGGAAATGAGAGCCCTGCTAATCTACTTCAGGGCCTTATTGCCACTCACATTTGAAAGAGTTAAACTACACTTCCATGGTATATTTAGACAACACAAAGGATCCAGGTCTGATTTCTAATGTGCGCAACCAAAGGAAAATTCAGGATGTCATAGACCTTTAGAAGACACCTGTCCTGATCTCCTACGTAAAACATGCCCTGTTATACTGGAATGATCAGGACCCTCTTGTTAAAGCCTTGCTTGTCTCTATAGATAGATTCTACAAGTTAGAATCCTTGCTTCAATATTTGACTCTTGTCGTGGTAGAAAATATTTCACTTGCATCTAATCACATCTTCCCACATACCAACTTGTAGCTTTAGCCTCTGATTTATTACCACGCACCTTCAACAAGAATCTGTTCTTGTCTTTTCTATAAACCTATCAGATGGTGGATGACAGAAGCAAGTTCCTCTGCACACCCTTAGTCTTCATTCTTCCAAACTAGATTCATTCATCTCCTTTTTCTTATACATCATCTGACCCACTGCCTTGTAATGTGCAAGCGCTAAAGTTTTGAACTGGAGAATAAATAAATTCTTTGTGTATTACAGTAAAATTATTAGCCTTCTTTGAGATAACAGAGATATATAACTTAGAACCAGACAATTTACAAAATTATTTTTTTCTATGCTGAAAATTACAGCTTTAAAAAGACTCCAAACACCATACACCAGCAAATCTGCTCCTTTCATGTGTTCAGAACAAGATTTATCAGTTTAGGTGAGAAAGATGTATTTCCTCTCCTGTTGATCAAGCACTGGTAATACAGCTGAAATTGACACTAAGCTTGAGCCCACTTTATCCACTACTGTAAAAAATTTACAAAGCCTAAAAAAATGAATCTGAACTTTCTCCACTCCTGAAGTCCAAGCTGCTTTCCAGATACCAAATAAGTTAATTATAGCTGTCAGCATCTGAGACTAAGAATCTTGATGAGTTTACAAGATAGTTTGCCCATGAGTAGCATGTGGCGCGACCTCTAGAAGACTTGGTTTTATTTCCAGCAATTCCAGAGCAAAACATGAAGAGTGTTTTGCCACCGCAATGCAGGAATGTTCAGCATAAGGTAATTAATCATACCAAAGGACAAAACTTCACTGTTGTATTGCATTTAAAAGCTAAACAAATTTTAAAGACTTGGGCCTTTATGGCCCTTGGGCTTTACAGTGTAGATCAACAGGTTTGTGCTCTCTGTTCCCTTGTGGGAAAGCATCTCTACTTTCCTTGAAATGGATACAGTCAGGATTTGTGCAAAATATCTTGGCGAGTTCTCATGCACTATGTAATGGGAGCTGTGCACCTGTGAAAGGCAAACACACCAACTCTTCTCTGTGATACTAAGGTACATGCCACCTGACTTTACTTGGTTAAAATCCGAGATGTAAATATCTCCATATGTAATTGCAGAAGTAGACAATGCAGGCACCTGAAATAGCAATTTAGAATCCAAATGGTTTTCATGAGGAGTTGATCAATACATCTGGAAGAGCTCAGGATGCTAACCATTAGGTTAAATGTATTCAAGGTTAAAACATATACCAGTAACTCCATTTGCCATTTTTTCCATTGCTGTAGAAAAGACCAGGAGGGCACACTTAGATGCTGCTGTCCCTCCATAAGCAGCCAGACTACATCCTGCCCACAGAGATAGCTTAAGTTCATCAGTTCTCCTTCTGTATGCTGTTCTAAGACATCTCTAAAGGAACGTTCAACTCATCAGCTTTAGTTACCCACTTCACATGTGCCTCCATATTATCTCCTCCCTCTGTTGACAACAAACTTACTTTTCGGATGTGTAGTCAAAAAAGGTGAACCCTACTCTGAGTTTGTCAATGTGACAAATGTGTAAAGAGAGTCCTGAATCCGTGTCTGTTCTTTACCAGAGCAATTGAGGGGATTTATTTCTAGAAACACCTGCTTAGCATTAATTTTCACATACACATCTGCATTTCTGAGGTGTTAATAACTTAATGGTATTATAACTCAGTAAAATTTGGCACTCGTCCTCACTCGTCTGAAGATGTCTCAGTGTTTATTCAGGTCTCTTTACCTGCAATGATATGATCTGTTGCTTGTTTAAAAGGAGCTACTTAATAATCAGAGCAACGTTACTGCAGATTGAAGCAGCTTTCATCTGCCAGCATTGGGTGTAATTTGCCCAATTTTGTCCTCCTGATGGAGACCACGAATTTCAGCTGGAAGAGACCTATGAATAAAAACTCTTATCATCTCCTGTGAGTGATAACAGCATTCCAAATAACTAATGTTCCATGACTCCCCATTCCCTGATTTATTTGCACTGTTGTAATATTTAAGATATCTGCAAGAGTTGCTATGATTCTTTCTTTCTTTTTATTTCTTTTTTTTTTTTTTCCCATTACGATCTATACAAACATCTTTTGTTAAATAGAAAGGAAAATGCACAAAGGAACAGTTGGCCATTCCTTACTATCTGTATGAGCTAGGGGAAAATACAAATAATCAGACTCCCTCACAATGTGTCAGGCACCAGGTTTTGTTTGACTATAATTGCTCCCTTGATTGCCATGCATGCAGCCTCAGCAGCAGTCTCAGGTTTGAAAAACTATCATCTCCTACTGTAATTCACAGAAGTGAAATAAGGATGCAAAATTGCCTCTGCCATTCCAGTTTTCACACCTTTTTCTAATCATTTAAGCAAAAAACAATCCAACCATACCTTGATTTTAGATAAGATACTTTATTATTTCTAGTAAAAGCAAGAGAATTTAATTGGTTAATTTTTGCTGTCTAATACACCTTACTTTTCAGTTACTATTTTGTTGAGAAAATCAATGGAGTTTTAATACAATTCTAAAAAGATGAAGATAGAATGCAAATTATTTAACAGTGATTTGGGATGCAGAAAACATGAGTATTTTAAAGATCTCATCAGAAGCTATGTTCCCAATTGGGCAAAGTTTAGCTAAGCTCAATTCTATATATTTATTTTTCCTTCAGAATTAATTGAATACATTACTAAGTATCTATCCTGGGCTACACACATCTTTTTGTCCATTAAAATGCCAGCAGAAAAGTAATTGCAAACTCAAAACAGTGCTTTATGTCTCCCATCTCACCCTACTGTTGCTCTGAGTCAGCGAAAAGAATTTCAAGATAAATTAAAGGCTTCCCATCTCCTTGTGGCAAGACACATCACAGTACATTAGAGCCATCTTTCAAACATTCCTACTAGCTGGGACAAGAACATTAAAGAAAACCAAAACCAGAATTACAGTGTTAGCAAATCTTTCAAAAAAAGATATAGCAGTATTATAAAATTATATTTTGTCATGGTTTTCAACCACTCTTTACAGGATGATTTATTTGTAATAAAAGTGCAGGTTTCGTTCTGTATGGAAAATTGTTTTCATATCACATTAAAGAATCTGGAATACAATTATTACTTTGACCTTTGCAAAAGTTCATCATAGCTGAGCTGCAGCAATCCTCGATTCCTGCACTTTTTGTCATTCCTCTTTTTTCTTACAATTTCTGTGCTGTCACAGCTGAGTGAGCATTTAACAGAGCACCATGGAGGTAGAAAAGAGCTATAGACCTTTTCTCCAATAATGTGATGGAAAGAAGTTCTGCTTATACACAGCCCTATTTATCTTCCCTCTGAAATAGGGAATTGTAATCTAACGTAATACTTGCCCTTTGTTTTTTTTAACTTTTCTTCTTCTTTTAAAGGTAGGATCTATCAAATTTTCATTGGCAGAAGTCACCTGTAAGAACCAACATTAAAAAGCTATTAAATTGTTATACTTTTCTTTTTTTTTTAATTTGTCCACAAATTTTGCCCAGCTCTGAGTTGAAGCCAATGCTTGAATGAACTTTTCTTTGCATCCTTAGCTATAAAAGCTGCAACCTGCACAAGTCTGATAACAGTCTACAGCTAATGCTGAAATATGTTTCCAGCATATAAGCAGTTCCTTTAAAGGAAAAGAAAATTGCAGAGCAGGCATCATCACCAATAACATTGCCTCCCTCTCATCCCATGACATGGCTAACGCTGGGGCTGCTATGTGAGGGATCCCATGATTCTAGGTGGAAAATAAGGCTGACTTTGTAAAATCAACAGCGTTCCATAGAAGGGATATAAGTCAAACTCTTCAGAACAGCAGTAGTCAGAGAAGTGGACTGTTTTACTCTTAAACCAGAGTTCAACCAGTTTTATTAATTCCTGTTGCTTTTTAAGGGAAAAGGCTTCAAGCTCAAAGAGCCCGAGTCTTCTTTTCTGGAACACTCTTTCTTGTCCAAATATCAAGCTGTCAGACTGAGCTTCTCTGGGTTTTCCTCCTACTCCATCTCTCCAGAGACTTGCTAAGACTTTCTTTGCAGCTGAAATTAAACTAGCTACCCTGTAATTTTACATGTAGCTTGTCACCAGTAGTCTTAGTAATGCAGACACCTGCTGGTTGCTCACCACACAGGCATCAGAGAGATCTCTCCTGGCATCGATTTTAATTAGCTTGTTGCAATGCCTTTTGCCTTCTCATCCCCCTTTCATCATGAAACCTTCACCCATACTACTTTTAGAATCAAGCTTTGCAGATCTGGAGTTGTGCTGGGATGCAGCTGGCTCAAAATTGGACCTCTTGTGTTCAGAAACTCCACTTCTGAAGGCAGAGCAATAGAGCAATTGCCCTCTCTTCTTATGCCCTGCTTATTTTCAAGGACTATAAGTAGTTCCCATAATTTCTGAACAATTTGAATACTATAGAATCTATACTAAAATTATCTGACCTCATTAAAAAAGAAGTATTTTGACTTCTGACACTGAACAGTCAAAATATATTATTGGATGAGCAAAATTGTGAGCTGCAGCTATCCTTCATAATTTTCATCATGCATTTATAACAGCAGTTTTCCTAACGGTGGACCAGATGTGGTGCATTTGATCACAGGTAGACCAGTCCTCCTGAGAGAAAAAAGTATGACTATACAAAAAGCTATTATCATCATTATCTGATGTGGAAACAACTAAAGGTACGGGTATAGCACCACAAGAGACTACCTACAGAAAGGTATAGAGATGAGCAGCACCAACATCAGTAGTTAAACGCCTGTGAAGCCTTGGTGGCTTGTTAGCAACAGGGATGCGGAGGGCTGTGCTTTACAAAAGATGTGTAGCTTGTTTCTTGGCCATTCACAGACCGTATTCTGCAGCACTGGTCAGACCAGGAAAGCCTGCACTGCAGAATAAAAAAGGCAACAAGGGGAGACACCAAGCTCTGACTACCCACATAGTGTAATGGATCAGGACCATAAAAGCTAGTGCAGTGATGATAAATATATATATGTATATATATTTTCAAAGGAGGCTGTTTCTAGCATGCAGCAGCATCACAACGGGCCTTTTGAAGTGAAAAGCTACAAAAAAAAAAAAAGCCAATAGATTGACAGAATTGCACAAGGCTTAGTGAACACTGCTCAGTGTTAAGCCCCAGCAGCCTTGGATAATTGTCTTATGGAAAGAACAGTCTGAAAGAATCAGCGCTACAAGTAAGTAGGCATGGTCTAATGCATGGTTTCACAGGTGGTGCTGTGCTTCTCCCATGATGACTGTGAAAGATAGCCAGCATTGAAAGTCCTGCTACAGTCTTGAACAAAGAGAATGATTTCTGACACTCCTCCAGCCCTCTGTTCTTCGAATACTGTCAATAAGACCAAACACAAATTATGCATCCTTATCTCTGTTGCCTTTGGTATACAGTGTTGTAATAAAAAGAATTGGAAAAAGATTTTGGGAGAGCTCAACATGATTGTCTTCCTAAGTCTGAATAAAGAGTTTCAGGCTGAGAAGATAATGGTTTGGAGGGTAAGGACCATCTCCAGAAAACACACACACACACACACACAACAGAGTATATTTTCTAATTCTGCGTAATATGTATCTACATCCTTTACCTCTGTATCCTGTCCCATTCATCCTAACTCCTATCCCTCTCTCCTTTTAAAGTAACGTGTAACACTTCAAAACCTTCTGGGGAGGATAATGTGTGAGCAGTAGCCGCGAGGAGTTCTGATGCTATGATAATAAATACTTAGATATGTTTTGGGTGACTCACCTCCATACTGATCACAGTGCAGCCCATGGGAGATTGGAAATAATATTTCCTACCAATTCTCAGAAAAATTATTGAGGGACAATCAAACTTGTGAAAAAAGATATACCTTGTGGAGGCATCTTTGCTATTGCCTCAGACTGAGGTTCAGCAACCTTGTGACATTCAACAAAGCCAAGTACAAGGAAAAGGACTTGGAGGTACTGATGGATGGCAAGTTGGATATGAGTCAGCAATATGCTCTCAGAGCCAACCATATCCTGGACTGCATCAAAAAAAGCATAGCGAGCGGGTTGAGGGAGATGATCCTGCCCTTCTACCCTGCTCTGCTGAGACCTCACCTGGAGTACTGCATCCAGATGTGGAGTCCTCAGTACAGGAGAGACGTGGACCTGTTGCAGCGCTTCCAGAGGAGGGTCACAAAAATTATCTGGGGGGTGGAACATCTTTCCTGTGAGGACAGACTGAGAGAGCTGGTGCTCTTCAGACTGGAGAAGAGAAGGATCCAAGGTGACCTGATAGTGGCCTTTCAGTATCTAAAGGGGAGCTACAAGAATGGGACAGACTCTTTAGCAGGATCTGTGGTGGTAGGACAAGGGGAAATGGTTTCAAATTAAAAGAGGGGAGATTCAGATTGAATACAAGGAAGAAGTATTTTACAGTGAGAGTGATGAGGCATTGGAACAGGTTTTCCAGAGATGTAGTAGCAGCCCTGTCTCTGGAGACATTCAAGGCTGGGCTGAATTGGGCTCTGAGCAGCCTGGTCAAGCTGTGGATATCCCTGTTCATTGCAAGGGAGTTGGAATAGATGATCTTCAGAGGGCTCTTCCATGTCTAAGGATTCTATGATTCTGAGTACATTCAAGACTGAAAAGATACATTTGTCTGATTTTCATCCATGAAATGATGATATTTCTACTCCTTCATGAGTCAAATACCATTGCTTGAGAGAAAAAATGACTGATCTGTTTGTAAATGATTATTTACATGGGTTGATAACGATAGGACAAGGGGGAATGGTTTTAAACTGAGATAGGGAAGATTTAGGTTGGATATTAGGAGGAAGTTTTTCACATAGATGGTGGTGACACACCTTCTTGCCCAAGGAGGTTGTGGATGCCCCATGCCTTGAGGCATTCAGCCAGGCTGGATGTGGCTCTGGGCAACCTGGTCTAGTGGTTGGTGACCCTGCGCATGGCAGGGGGGTTGAAACTGGATGGTCATTGAGGTCATTTTCAACCTGTGCCATTCTCTGATTCTATGACTGTATGATCTGCTATGTAGTATTCTGCCAACAAAAGTGGGAGCTTCGTAATTTCCACCTCAGAGAGAAAATAAGAACTTCAGGCCCCAGATACTATTTCCTTGTTTTTTGTTTGTTTGTTTGTTTGTATTTATTCCTTCCCTGTTCTAGATGTTTAAGCTTCTTCTCAGGACAGTCTCTTTTAAATGCTGCCATAGTGAGGCAATGCCATCAGCTATGCAGGATAGCTCTCTTCCTGCTACTACCTAGCTCAGAAACCACCTGAGGCTAGCAGTAATAACTCATTATCCCAGAGTTGGAGCATGAGCAGTAATGAGCTGGCTTCTCAATTAAAATCTGATGTCCAGTAATATAAACAGTTCTCATGGCTTACAGAATCTAAGACTCTTAGGAATTTAATTAGTATGCTAAGAATTTCTGGGACTTATGAGTAATATGAAACAGCACATTGCAGTTTGGAGTTTATGTGTCTTCTGAGTTAAGTTCAGGATCTGACATATGATGAGCAACTAGTATGGCTGACAAGTTGAATCAGGAATATGTTCCCTTTGCCAATGAATCTACTATTTTGATTATCAGAAGCCTGTTTCTCATTGACATGTTGACCAGTAATGTCTTGTTATTTCTGAATTTCCATCATCTAAATTGGAGAGATATGGATTTAAAGGCTGGAATATAGAGTGGATAAGGAATTTCTTGGAAGGTTGCAGCCAGACAGTTGTGATTAATGGCTCTATGTCCAGGTGGAGACCAGTAACAAGCAGTGTCCCCCTGGGATCTGTCTTAGATCTGGTACTCTTTAATACCTTTATGAGTGACGTAGATGATGAGATTGAGTGCACCCTCAGCATGCTTGCTATGACACCAAGCTGAGTGGTGCAGCTGATACGGCAGAAGGAAGGGATGCCATGCAGAGGGATCTTGACAAACTCAAGAGATGGTCCCATGGGAACATAATGAAGTTAAAAAAAGTGCAAGGTTTTGTACTTGGGTCGGGGTAATCCCAGATTTGTATAAAGTCTGGGAGAATAATTCCTTGAAAGTAGCCCTGCTGAGAAGAACTTAGGGGTCCTGATAGATGAAAAACTTGACATGAACCAGCAGTGTGTGCTTGCAGCCCAGAAGGCCAGCAGTATCCTGGGCTTCATCAGAAGAGGGCTTCATCAGACAGCAGGGCAAGAGAGGTGACTGTTCCCCTTTACTCTCGTGAGGCCCCATCTGGAGTATGGTGTGCAGTTTTGGGACTCTCAACACAGGAAAGATGTGGAGCTTTTGGAGAGGGTCCATAAGAGGGCCACAGAGATGATCAGAGGGCTGGAGCAGCTCTCTTATGAAGACAGACTGAAGGAACTGGGCTTGTTCAGCCTGGAAAAGAGAAGGCTGAGGGAAGACCTCATCACAGCCTTCCAGTATTTAGAGGAAGATCACAGACAGGAGGGAAATCAACTTTTTACCTGAGCAGATAGTGATAGGACAAGAAGGAATGGTTTTAAAGTAGAGGAGCAGAGATCTAGAGTAGATATCAGGGGCAAGTTTTTCACTGAGAGGGAGGTGAGATGATGGAACATTTTACCAATACAATATTTTTATTGCAATGATCTGGCATGAGAAGGAGTCTTTATAATATTAAACTGCTTGAGAGAGAAAGATGGGTCAGCACGTAACTCTGGTGAAAGGATCAGAGTGAACCCAGTGGGCTGAACTTCTTCTAGCACAGACTAAAGGACAGAAGAGGTTGTCTGTTACACATACATCAATATCCATAAAAACAAAACAACACAAAACAAAACAAAAAAAGAACAAAACAAAAAAAGAAGGTTAGTACTGGGATAAAGTGTTGCCCATTCTGCTACTCCTTCTTGCCCCACCATGAAATATGTACTCAGAGGTCTCATTCTGCTTAAGGGAGTTGGTTTACAAAGCATACCTCAGAGTAAGCTGCTGCTTCTTTTGTTTTTTTATCCTCAAAAATGGGCAAAGAAGGGGCCCTCTGAATCCTATGAATCCATCTCCAATGCAAAGTTGGGGATGTCTGCAAGGTGTTCTCCATATCAGCTGCTGTCGACTATGGTACCTGTCTGTGTCTGAATTCCTGTAAGCAAATGGTTGCATTTCTGATCAACAACTGTGTTTCATGCACTTTTACCTATTCAGTCAAATGCGTTTGGTTTGAGCAGTTTCAAACCACCTCCTGGTTTTGTGAGGCACAGTAGGTGAAATCCTTCCTTCACTGAAACACCTACATAGCAAAAATCCCTCACTGCAAATCATTTCCTATTTGGGGGCTTTTCCTTAAAAGGAAACACTATTTTGTTTTAGTTTTATGAGACAAAAATATGTGCTGTTTGTTACTTTATTCTGATTTTGTGCCCTTTATTTTAAACACTCATCTTTTGCTTTTAGATTATCAGGAGAAAAAAAATAATTGGACAATAATATTTATCAAATTGTACAAAGCTGGAGCTTTGAGTGGCCTTTGTCCTTAAGTGAAAGCAGTTGAAGCAGGCTTCTCCACTCTTGCTTACTGTAAGATACCTTTTCCTCTTCCAAGCAGGTCATGGCATGAGGCTTGGGAAAAAAAAAAGCTCCAATTCCCATCTCTATTACCACTTCAGAAATGGAAGATGAGAATGAATGAGCTCCTTCATGTGGCAAATTATCAATGCTTTTAGTCTACTTTCTGAGGGGTTGTAGTATCTCATATTTCTAGGGGTGTGATCATAGCCACAAAACCAGTTAAAGAGCTTCCCACCACCTTGTCTCCAGCCAAATATACTGCAGTTTTTGGACCATCCATCGAACCAATACAATTGCTTCTGCAGCCAGGAAACAAATCTTATTACCGGCATGGCCAACAGATCCTTGTATCACAAAGATATTGTCTCAATATTTTGCTCTGGAGACAGAGATCTGCTCTCCTGTCAGTTAACAGAAATATCACAACCAGCTCTTCAGCTTCAGATCACTCACAGAGCTCTCTCTGTTCCCTCTCTGTTCAATTTTGGAGACAAGACTGTACTCATAGATTTGATTTTTTTAGGGAGTGCTGCACTCCTCAAAAATGTTATACGTGTTCATATTTCTCTGTCTCTAACAGAGGTGACTGGAAACTATTAAATGCCCAAAGCATTTAATAAAGCTACAGAAAAAAAACATCTTCCAAGTCTTTTCCCTCCCTTTTCCTGGCTCTCATTTTTTCCAGATACACAGTGAGATGTACAAACTTTATTTGTTTGTATCTTTTGCATTCCTGTTGAGGTCTCTCTGGAAGGCAGCATGACCTGCAAATATGTTGAGGATACCCATCATCCAGATCATTTACGAAGATCTTAATTATGTATTTGCTATATATAATGGAATACTCACAATACAGTGATATAATTCATATATAATAATTTAATATAATATGTAGTGACATATCCGCTATATAATTCTATATTCACTTTTAATCAGTGTTTTTTTCTTTGTCCCCAAGAATTGCAAAGCTTTCCAGATAATATGTAGTAGGATTAGAAGCATTTATGAGACCTGTAGAAGAAAACCTGTGAGGAGGCTCTTTATTTATCTGGAAATAGTTTGTGTTCAGCAGGTCACAGAGCTGATAGAATTGCCTAAACTGCCCTCTGTCTAATTAAATAAGACAGCACCCTCCAAGGAGGCTAGATTAATATATCTAGCCAACCTCTTTATCTAAATCATAGTCTGTTGTGAGGTGTGAAGCCCTCCAAGATTTCCACTAGACAGAATGATGTCTTGGGAATAAAGTCATTAAAAGATTTCAACAACTCCAATATGCTTTTAGTTGAGAGATGGAGTAGTATCACTAGGGGGTTCTTAATTTCTCTCAGATGCTAGGAGCATTTCTGTTGCTCATTCCCTGAACAAGAAAATGAATCCAGTGTGTACAAGGTAAAACTGACCTGGGAAAATGAGAGTTGAGACTTCTTTTTACATAGCTACTTCAGATTATTTATCACGTCTATTATGATTGTATGTACCATTACCAATCATGCCAAGGTTGTAGGAGGTAGCCCATAATAAATGTCTAGTTTTATAAAATAGCATAGTATATCAGAAGTGGGCAAAGTTGGTGGGCAATGGAAAATAAGAAAGAATGTGAACTGATAGGCAGATGAATGTGGATATGCCAGGTGTAGGCACTGCTCAGAGCCAATCAGAAGCACTAATCATGGCCGACAGTGGCAAAATTATGCGGAAATAGAGAGGGAAGATTGGTTAGTGTTATGTGACTGCCTCTGATTGCTCTGCCTAGAACTAGCAATGAAACAGTTATTAAAAATTAAACATTTATATAAGTGGTAGACGATCAGCAACATCAAATATACTAAATTTCTGCATCCTTATCCTCTCAAAATTTCATCAAAATATATATTATCTAAAGTGCTGCCTAAAGTGCCAGCAATTTCTTCCTATTTCATACAAACATGTTACCTAATTTACTGAAATCACTCAAATTCTTCTTGCATGTGCAAATTAATTTGGGGCTATGGATCTGTGAACGCACCTCAATTTCCTCAGTAAACAAAGAAAATGAATTCATCCCAGGACGACAGACTGGCTGTAAGAAAACAACTTGCTGATAGCTGTACAAAGAGCACTTCAGGGCCATCATGTTTACCAGATTTGAAAGGCTGCTGTCACAAAAACACAGGAAATCTCCTTTTCTGAAGGTACAATCTAGAAATATCTATGGAGTTCCAAAACAGAAGATAGCACTTGTCAAGCCTGATTTCTTACTTCTTTGGAAAACATCCTGATGCATCCTGGGTTAGAGCTTGATATTTGAAATGGTAATGTTCAAAATCTACATGTTTATATGTAGGTTGCGCCTCATAATTCAGCAACAAACAAGCAATTTGGCATCAGCTATCTCCTGAGTTTCACACAGTTGCCTGAATTTTGGACTGGCATTTAATTCACTTTTTGCAAAACCAACACAGTAAATAGTTTTCCTGCTTTCCTGGGGTAAGTTTATTTCACTTACCATAGGTTCCTTGTTCTCAGCCACCATACACAAAGACATACAAACCTGAGAGTCTCCTTTCTCCCATTTCAGAAATACCCTCACATTCCTCCATTCCCTACATGCCAGCAGTACTGTGTGTTTCTTTCATTCTTCCCATACTGGAGGCTCTGTGGAGAATGATCTAACCCGTTAAAGTGTCTGTAAGCAGTCTGAATGTAATTACCTGCACTGGAATATATCCAGCACTCTGGATTTAACAACCATTAAAGATCTTGTTAAACATTTGTCATACCTTCTTAAATCGACACACACAGTGACAACTTGGCATCTGAAAGACGGTAGTTCAGAATATGTTCAGTTCTTACATAGGTATGTGTGCTCCTCAGTCAAAAAAAGTGTAAATGCCCCAGTCATGGAGACTGTGTACATCATGGATGGTACATCACAAGACATTGCAATTCTCACAGACTTTGCACTCAAACATCTAAAGAACACGTAAATTAAGCCTTGGCAAAGCTTAAAGTTTCGTAAGTAACTGTTAAATGGAAGGATTTCATCACAGGAAGACCAGAAATGTGACTTGCCAAATGTCACAGAGCAAATCTACAACAGAGAAGGGAATGGAATCATCCCTGGGAGCTCACTCCTACTGCACACAGATTGCTCCCTGCCAGAGTCACCATGCCAGAGGCTGTGCAGCAGTTTAAACACATCAGTAACACAGTGAGGAGCACTGTGGTCCAGGTTTACACTAAATCTTCTGAGTGGAAGATTTATACATAGAAGACACAATACTTGAGTAAATTAATTACAGTAAACAAAAACATCCAGGCAAGGAAAACGTGTGAGGAATACAGAGTCAGGCTGCTCATGAGATAAACTGCTTGGGTATGGTATTGCGGTGAACTGCTACAAGATCTGACTGTTTGGTATATTGCAGTGGTGGAGAAAGCCCAAAGTTACTTTTCAGTACAGTATCATTTAAGCATATTTAAAGAGGATGTAACTGTTCTGAAAAAGCTGTTTGCTGTGGAAATGCTGATATATAACTGGTTTTGTTTGTAAATTAACTTGCAGATGACCCCCACCAGCCCTTCCTGCTCAGCTGGTACACTGCATGCTGTGAAGGGAATCGACCTGCTATTCCTGGAGTGTAAGCTATTCAGTTAAGGTACTTACAAATGGTTTCATGACTGTAGCTCATTGCCAGCAGACAGCTTCTACTTTATAGCCTTATTTTTAATATGCATTTATATTAAAATGAGATGTAGCATGATCTGGTTTTCATTACAGGTTCAGATCTTAAAAGCAAGTGGATAATAAATCTCAAGTTAAACCTCACAGCTACTTAGCCACGCACAGAGTGCTAATGGGGAAAGCAATGCACTGTAGACAAATAAAAGAAAGTGACTTTATTCTAACAAAGCAACTTATCTCTGGAATCATATTCTCTATGTTCTGAGTCTCTGATAAGCATTAGTGAATATAACGTTCATTGCTGATTCATCAAATACTTGGTGCCAGTGGTATTTGCTTATACAGCTGTATTTGTTAATCCACTGAAGTCCTGAGTAAGGGGATTCTTGATTACTCTTAGTCACAAGGAGCTTGTGACCTTCTTTGAGACTGGCTGCCTTCTGCCTGAATGAGATTAGGTTAAGTGAGAGTCATAGTCCCTTCATAGTTTGTTTGGGTACATGCTTAACCTTGAAAAAGAACATATTTCCTTCCCACAGAGTAAAGCAGCATCTCAGCTTTGTTGCTAAAGGCATGATGGACCCTTGATTTAAATGTCAAGTTCATGTCTCATCCTAGTGCCCACTCTCTAATAGGATCCTATTTCGTAGGTAGAGTACTTCTTACTTTCTCTGGAACAAATCCTGGCAGCTGTTCAAACAAAAGCAAACAAACAATTGATCAATAAAACAAGCAAACCCATATGCTTTGGTCTAAATAATGTCACATGGGAAAGAGGTGAAAGAGAAATAACAAGTCCATCTCATTTAACAAATACTGTATACTAACTAGTGTATGCCTTACAAGAAGATGTTGTTAGCATAGGAGCTCTGGGAGAGAAGGAATTAAAAGAGCGAACAGACTCTGCAAGACTTGAGTTTATCCATCCACTGGTTCTCAGTGATACATCGATTGTGATTGGTAGTCAGATTCACAAAACTAGTTATATATTTATAGTCTACTGCAGAAATTTTGCATCAGAGAGGATTAGCCTGGTGAACTCTAAAGCTACAAGTAGTGTGATTTTTGCTTTTGCTTTGATTTAATCCCATCAAAGTCAGTATGAGATTCACTTTGGATTAAGTACCTGATTGCAGTGAGAACAGATAAATGTGAACACCAAGCTTTTCTGAAAATCTTACATTCTTACAGAATTGTTTAAAAAAATCATGGCTAATCTTAAAATCAGAGCACCATCTGTACTTTTTCCCCCCATTTATTCACTGCAGAAATAATTGGGTTCATTCCTGACAAAGTGTTGCCCTTTGGATTGATGCTACCTCTGAAAAACTTTTTTCCCAAAAGACAAGACAGGTCTACATAAGCAAACTTGTAGATGATGAGGATGAAAGCAAAAGTTGTAAACATTACAATCTTTTGTATCATAAAGCCTCCAACTATCTACAGTTTCAGTAATCATTCTGTTCATGCAGTAATTGAATCGAGATATCCCATTAACTCAATCACCCTGAACAGTGAGAAATTAGTGCAGCTAGAATAACAGAGTACAAACAAAAAATTAAAAGAATTGAAAAATTCTAGTTTAATGCTGCCACCTACTAATGCTTGGAGCTCATAATTAGGATCAAGGGACTCCATGGAGGGGGAGATGTCATTTGATGTACCACCAAACAAGGGCCCAGTATAGCATTTAGTTTAAAACAGATAGCTGCACCTTAGGGCACTTTGGCATGTCCATATTACAAAGATGAAAAGATCTCAGTCAGATTCAGAAAGTGAAAAAGAAATACAGTAGCATCATTACTTTAATATTACATATATCCACATGTGCATGTGTAACATAGGAGAAAAACATTTCCTACCATTAAAGTGAGGCACACTGTAAATGCGAATAGAGACGTTACCCTGAGGAAAAAAATAGGACAGAAATTTTAAGTAAAAGGCAGTTTGGAAGTTCCAGGAAATCTATGGTGAGATCTTCCAGAAGTTAGAGAGAAGGGTTAGATTTGGGTCCCTTGTAAATATACTTTATGTTCATTAGCACTAATTTCCATTTTCCTTCAGTGGGATATAACTAAGCATTGTCAATATTTTGACTAATTTCCTGACCTAAAAAATATAACTGTTCACCAGCTCTGTAGACCAATTGAGATCAGCCATGTACTGAGTCCATACAAAACGACATTTGTGATGCTTTGGTGCTCACACTACAACAGCGAAATATTTTCTTCTAACAGCCCTTTTCTGGCTCCTTAAGAAATGGAGACCTACTGTGACTTTTTTCCATTCTGACCATTTGCTCAGTGTCCATTTCTGCCCCTATTCTTCATTAAGTACTTGTCGAGCTCAGCTTGAGAGCAAGTCAACTGTTTACTGTTAGACCTCATATAGCTCCACAGCCTTTCTCTTTCCCCTATTCCCACCAATTCCAGCTCTACCTTTACCCAGTTGGTAAACTGCAGCCGATCGGATTTGTTTCTGACCAAATCTCTTGTAAACCATGCAAGGCCCTCACATAATTTTTGTTTTCTAAAGATACCATGTCTTTTTGATTTGGTGAGCAAGAGTCATTAAAGGAATTACTGTTTTGTCTTGCCTTCCATTTCTCCATCATCTGGCAAATGCAGTTTCTCCTTCCAGTCTTTGTCGTGGCTGGCTATAGTGTCTTTATTGGTGGAGAGTATCATTCTGCTGCCAAAACGAATACTCAGATCATGTTATGCCTCAGTGTGGAACATACCTCTGACTTGCCTTCACACTAGTGAGATCGGAGCCCAGCCTTTTTCTGTAACTAGCTCATACAGTGTGTCATTTACTTAAAAAATGCTGAGAGCTGAGAGTTTCAGGGTCTTTCCTTCCTGTGACTCATGCAGAGACTTGAAAGAGTCACCTCAGCAGACCTGAGTGTGTAAGCAGCTGCAGGGGAAAATGTCCATAGGGAATCTATCACAGCTCCACACTACATACAGAGAATGCACAGCCCTTTAAAAGGATTGCCTGCCTCTGCAGATATGTGGGTGCTGGTGCAAAATGTTAGACAAGTTAACAGGCTCATACTGAATTTCCTAAAGAAACACAGGCAGCCCTCACTCATGGTGTTTCACATAACTGTGGTACTCAATGACCTTGGGCTCAAGTAGGCAGGCTCTGGGTTGGAATGGAGCTATTCAGATCTGTTTGTTTTTAAAATCCAGATTCATAAGATCAATTCTACTCTGGCCAAGAGGACACAAAAGAACATCCTGCTCGATTCATCCACTATGGAAGTTCTCCTGCTGCAGAGGTGGGTGAACCTTCTGTTGCTTTACTGGACTAACTAGCCAGAGTCTGAGTAAATCCTTTAGATACTCAGACACAAACTATTTCAAGATACTGATTTGTAAAAATGTCTAATGTTATTACCTCATCTTTCTGACCCCCCTCAGTTAATGCTGGCGCAGAACAGTCATTAAATTTATCAATTGATTGTCAGGTCAAGGTGTATGTGTTCTGGAAAATTAGCCTGAGAGAGAAAAATAATCAGAAGGTTCACACGTTTACGATGTGAAAAGCCACAAGCTGTTTCTGTATAGGAACAAGAAGTGACATTCTCTGTGCGAAGCTGAGACCCAGCATCTCCCAGTATGCTTTGGAAGACCCTACTTAGTATAGAACATAGCTCTCTGCAACAACAGTCAAAAATAAAGGTCTCATTCTAAGCTTTTGAGTTTGCAATTCATTCCCGCCAATTCCCATGCTGAAAGCATTTCAGATGAAACAAGTTTCATAACAGAGAGCTCTGTTCCAGTCTGTCTGTCTGATGAGCCATTGCAAGGCCTTTTGTCTGCTCTTTACAAGAAGTCAAAACTTTCATTTTTGTTCACACCAATTAGCACTTGTTTCCTGCAGTCACAGCACTGAGACCAAGTCCAGAGTGAATGAATAATGGTAGCCTGTGTCATGCAAGCAGACACCAAGCATGTCAACTGAGCTTCAGACAGTCTGAAAAGGAAACATGTCACCAATGAAGTGTATTGGTTTTGGGGTCATCCTTTTTCTATTGAGCTTTTACACATAACATGCATCTTCACAAATGAGTTAAGGCTGAAGTAGTTAATGTGTGTTGACTTGCATTACTTCAAAACCTAATTAAAAGTATGTAAGTGTTCTTCATGTCTAGCACAATCATTGTGTTTTCCTCATGCTACTTCTTGAAGCATAAGGAGTGCCCAGCCTTGGGTAATTTACACACCAGGTCTAGCATGGTGTCTGTTTCAGCATTCTTACAGCTCATTATACACTGCCCATGCCAGATATGGATAAATGCCATCTGAGCCAGTTCCGGTTGCTATGTGGGGACATGTAGGAACAAAGTTGTCAGTGGCTGCTTTGGGGGAGACTTGCAGCCTGGCTTTATTGACATCCTCTGTCCTGTTAGGAAGCTCCATGGGAAGAAGAGCAGTAGAAGTCTTGCTTTGCTGTGCCCTCCAGTATGTCAGATGTTCCTCAGCATGGGCCTGGTGACCTAAAGCTTAATTGGTAGAACCTTGGATGGACACCATATGAATTTCTGGATATGCTGAACAAGTTCCTATCAGCTTCAGTTACCTTTGAGTTGCTGAAGCCATGGCTGTAATTGGGTACTGGTGCCTTCACACCTGACTGCAGTATTTTGTTTGAGGCTCCTATTTGATTTTGCTGCTCATATCTGTATTACATTTAATTAGAGTGAGTCCATCACTCCTCATCAGTCTTTCTCTGACTTTTCGAAGAAGGTGCAGTAGGTAGGAAAATGACATCATCTGCTGCTGAGCTGAATTCAGATGAGCTGGCCTGAAATGAATTTGCTTGCAACACAGTTTGACATTTTAACAAAACACTGGCAAATAACTATCATTTCACTTTTATTGTGCTGAGAATGGGAATACAGAGGGCAGAAAATGACATCTTCATTGCACCTGGAGAGCTGAGGAAGCAGGAAGGAGGGAATCCATACGTTGATTTTGATTTTGCATTTAAATGCCACATTTTTACCACTAGGGATGCTGAATGCCCTTAATTAAAGAAGGATGCTTTTAATTTAAATTTTGACTTTATGAGAAAACTAGTCAGAGAAATGAAAGGAAAAAAAAAAACAAAAAACATGGTCTAGTCACAGGTCTCAGCAGGCTGTGTATCAATAAAGATCTCCAGGATAGCATTTTTATTTCTATAAGATAGATCTCTTCCTTTGTTATAAAACTTACTTGGTAATTATACATAATGAGTGCAGTTTTACATAATAGCAACACTTATATATAATGACTGCATAGGCCACAACAGCTTAACTTATGCTGTATTGATCTTTAAGCTTTCAATTTTATAATATTTAAAGAAAGAAAGAGAAGACAATGTACACATCAGTGAAGAGCCAGCATTAAGGCATATCTTTACCCTTAAATAAAAATAGTGTGAATTTGTTGGAAATAAGACTGAGACTGTATCCAAATCACCTTAAAATGGTGATTTGAAGTAGTGGGAGCTACTTGTGAAACACATCAGCTGTCATTACTGCGGAACACTAGACCCTGAGTACACAGTGAGGAGCCCCAGAAGTTGTCCAGCTTGTCTTTACTTCAGTGAGTCATTTCTTTTTTGAAAAAAAAAAAAAAAAAAACACCTTAGCTTTATAGTTGAAGACTAGGTGGGCAGCTTAGAAAAGCAAGTGATGAGCTAAAATAAGTAAGAGTGAAATTCACACCTGTCAAGAAAGCTGATGGTCCACACATATGCATGTCAGAAGTCTCTTCTGCCCAACTGCTGACCACCACTCCTAGCCTGGATGGACAATTCATGGCAGCTTCAGTTTTAAAGGTATTAAATGGTCAGCTTGGTCAAGGTTAGCATCTCTAAAGTTGCTAATAACCCATAAAATAAGTAGTTATGAAATTCACTGATTCAGCAGTATTTAGTTTTGGAGAGTTTGCTGCATCCAGCTAGAGATGCTTCTTTACTGAAAGGATATTGAGGGCTCTTTACTGTTTGGAATGTAAGTTCAAATACAAACACTGAGACCTCATTCCTGTGTTTTGTTTAGCATGGGTTGTTTGAAAGCTTTGATTTACCAGTTTGATGCTCCCCATCTTTACAGCATATCCCTATAAGGGGAAAGAGCATATCTGCTGCCTTTTTCATCTGAGTGAAGCCTTGCAAAAAATCTCCAAAGCCTGCCTATTATGGCATTACACCTTAACTTTTATGGTATTTACAGCGACATCAGTTAGTTCATCTCTGTATTTCAGGCTGCTTAGGCTATAATTTTATTTTCTGTAAATATTCTGTGGAATGACTTGCAAAACAGTTCCCAGAGGAAGTGGAAAAATTGATAAAATAGCAACAGCTAGCCTTCCAGCAGCCCAGCAAAGCATCATCAGTACTGTGGCTGGACTGCAATGGTCAATAATGGTGGCAGGTGAACGGTTGGGCTAGATGACCCTTAAGGTCTTTCCAACCATAACGTTTCTGTGATTCTACAATTAATAACCAGCAATGATAAGGAAAAAATTGCACAGTCTCCTTTTTACTTAAGTTATAGCTTGTTTTTTGAAGTTTACCTCAATAATAGAATCATAAAAGGTGGAAAAGACCTCCAAGATCATCTAGTACAACTGTCTACCTATCACCAATGTTGCCCAGTAAACCATATTTCTTAGTTCCACATCGACACGTTTCTTGAACACCTTCAGAGACAGTGACTCCACCACCTTCCCGGGCAGCCCATTCCAGTGCCTGACCACTCTTTCTGAGTTTTTCTTAATATCCAACTTGAATGTCCCCTGGAGCAGCTTGAGGCCATTTCCTCTCATTCCATTGCTAGTTACTGGGGAGAAGAGGCCAATCCCCGTCTCATCACAACCTCTTTTCAGGTAGCTGCAGAGAGTGATTCAATCCTGCATTTGATTTCAGGAAACGCTGGTTAAAGTTTCTTACATTTAATTTCCAGTACTAACTTAAAAAACTAAATCTGTAAGGCTTTGTTCAGTGAGAAACTTTTAAATGCAGGCAAACCTGGGAATAGTCTAATTGACTTCAAAGGAACTGAAAGGTGCTTAAACACCTTCCTGAATTAAGAAATAATTGCATTTTAACTTCAGGAATAAACTTTGTTTCATTTGCAAGTTCAGTATAATTTATTCAAACTTCCAGTTATAGATGGAGTGCTCAGATCTGTATGTATAAACTCAGTGGCATATCTGAAATTGAAAATTAAAGCTTGCACGAGGAAAAGAAATCTGACTTAAGTTATTCAGGAATAAATTAGACTAATATGATTTCAGAAGTTCATCCTCAAAATTGATGCTGCTGTCTTTATTCTTGCGAGCTGAAAAGTTATAAGAACTGACAGTAGTATACTATTACAAAGATAGGAGGAATGAATGAATTACTGGAAAGAAATGAAGGGTCTATTCAGATGAAAGTTTATTTTGCTTTTCCAGTCAAAAAGGTTTCTGTTACTTCTCATATACAGAAAACGCTGTTAATTGTTTTTCTTATGCAATACTGTGTACAGCAGAAGCAACAAAAAATTTAGATAACACTTGAACATATTTCAAGCCATATTGCAGTATGCTAAAAAATAAGAAATACATTTGTTAACTGAGGGAGTGTAAATGGACTTTTTTCTTTACCCAATATGGGCAAAATGTAACCAAATGGCTGAACTGGTCAAGTGATACCCTCTTTTTCATTGCTCCTAGGGACAATGGAAACTTTTCTTCTAGTGAGAAAGCTTTTCTGGCTCAAATCTTTGTGAAAGATTTCATTCCTTTGTAAATACTCTGAAGAAAGGAATTTTAATAGAAAGCTTTAAAACAGTGTAAAAGGGTTGTGCTGTTAATTGGATGTGAATGCTTAGGGGACAGCCATGGAATGCCCTGGAATTGTCCCTTCAAATAACCATTTGCAGTACTATGTCCTTTGTTTGCAAAAGAAATCCCCACCAGATCTATCAGGGACCACCAATACTCCATGCATACTTATTTTCATAAAGAAATATCTAAAGCTGCGTGAGATCATCCAGCTAATTTCACCTGGCTCTCAATAACAAGGCAGTAAGACTCAGGTTAATTCAGCCATTGTGATGAGTTTACATCCAAGACGAATTCAGTTTATAAGAAAGAGTAAAGCTGGGTTTTTAACATCCATGGTGACTCACATTCCTTATGTTATTCATCACTGTTGCAAACACACCACATCCTTCCTGTGTTGTTGCAGTCACCTGCTGTCTGCAAGCCGTTATCAAAGTCATGTGTTATTATGATGTACGGTGCAGTAAGTTTGGAGAAGATTTTACACATAAATCAAAATAGCTGGAGGTTTGCAAGTTCAAATCAGCATCCCGACTTGCCAGAAATAAAATGATAAAAATGTCTTTTCACCTTTTTCAATTATTTTAAATGTTGCTATAAGCAACTGGAGAAAATTGGTTTTCCACTTTTGAAGGCAAAGCATGGGGCCTGCTGGCTGTGGGCATCAGGAGGCATTTGGAGAAGGGGAGAAAGCCATTTACAGCATCGCTGCTTGGTCCTGATCTTGGTAGCCCGCAAAGGGCAGATAAGAAAGGTCTATCAGGCATCTCCTGTCACTGCAGGATCTCCTTGTGAAGTATCTCTTCTCGTGTCTTAACTATCTCAGCTGATGCAGGCTACTTTCTATATTTTTCTTTTCTAAAAAATAGGATCCCAGCATTTTTGCTCAGATGAGATAGGTTGCTTTCAGCTGAATAAAATCAGGTCTATTAGCAGGTGGCATTGATAGAGCTGATAGTGTCTGTTACGTAGCAGCCTCTCTTCCTTCTCTCTCAGAGGGAAATACATTACAGTGTAAGTCTTAACAAGCAAGCGATCTAATCACAGTATTTATTGGGCTCCTATTAACTTAAGTTTCTCATGCAGGAACTTGATTCACTACTTTTCAAGGAAGGAAAATCTCTAAGCTGCTATGGATAAGTATGGAGGCCTAGAGAGCAAATGAACCAGCCTGTGCATCTGCAGCACTGCCTTCAGCTCCCTGAGCCACCCTGAAGCACCCATGCTTTGTGTAGCACAGATCGTATAGGGGCAGGCACCCTGACAAGTGTCCTGCATTGATGCCATGCTGGCTGGTCTTGGACACAGAGTTCCGTGGCTCCTGTGTGGTCAAATGACAAAAAAGCTGCAATAAGGCTACAAGCCTACACATGATGTAAAGGACTTGTAGAAAGTAGCATGGGGAAAAGCCCAGGTATGGTACCCTGAGCCCTTCCATTGCGGGATGTATTTGCAAGGCTTGTTAGGAGCTCTGGGTTTGAAAACTACAGTTTCCACTGAATGCCATTAATCTCTTAGATTTTGTACTACGGTTTGTGCTGCTTGGTCTGAGTCCTGAACCCTTCCCAAGCCTCTAGAAATGGTACCACAGAAGTCTCCATTTCTGATCTGCTGCATACACAGCACGAGTGTTTTTAACAAGCTGTGATGATGACCTGATACCGATGCCTGAAAATGTAAGTTTGAAGCAGCTTTGAGAGAGGTGCTGGGGCCTTCATCCTCTTAAAAACTCAGGTGAGTACCAAATAGATCTTCACTACAGGGCAGAAGAGGAGGAGAGGCTGAGCAGAGAAACCACATGTCAAACAATGTTCTCAGCTCCACAGTTCATTTGCACATTGCAAATTGGCCATTTGCACACTGGCAAATCTTAGTGTCTCGGAGAAAATGAATTTATTTCCCCCCTCCCCCCCCAAAAAATATATATTTTATTCACATCTGGTTTTCATTAAATATTTGAAAAATAGTTTTAGGACAGTTCCTATTTTCTGAAATTGTCTTTCCTTTAAACAATCAGAAACTTAGAAAGGAAAAAAATATCTGCAAAAAGAAAAATCAGGGGAAAAAAAAAGAAAAAAAAAAGCTGTGCAATATATTTAATGTATTTCTGTTAAAAAGAATGAAATGAAAAGTGTTGAGAAGGAGGACTTTTAGCCTCCTTCAGGACTGTGTCATACTGGCAAAGCAGTCTGGGATATATATTTAATTGCATATCTATGGATAAATGGAAGACTTCTGCTTCTGAGACTTCTTTTCCTTAACACTGAATTCTATTTCAAGGCATACATACAAGCTTCTCTGAAGTATTACCCAAAAAAATCCTCTTAACACTTACAACAGCTTTCATCTCCTTGCTTTCTGGAAGAACTAATCCATACCTACAGAAACAAAGCACCTTTTGTTCAGCTCCAATCTTAGCACACTTTTTATCAAATGTTTCCTCTGTAATGTAAAGGATAATGTGGACCCAGAGAAGCAAATACAAAGGCAAGCTTAAACTGAATGCATGAATCTAAGTCTCTCTCAAGTGTAAGGAGGACTGGATAGGCACAAGGATATTTTCTACAGGCAGTTATACAGATTTTTATGTAATAATAAATTTGTGGCTCTGATTACTCCTATTGCTTGGCCTAGAACTACAGTGATGGAATGAATTAAGCACTGAGTAATTGTGCTGTCTAAGCTCTACCATTTCAGTAAATTGAATATTTCCAGGACCAATCTCTGGTACTCATGTCAATTGGGATGGAGAGGATCCAAAGGGGACTTCTGGAATCCTTTCACCTTCAAAGCAAGGCACTTAAATGCACAGTGTCTCCTAGGGGCATCTCCTAGCCCCATCAACTGCCCATCTGCACCAGGATTTGTGTTGGTGCCACTAAACATGGGATAAAACCACCCCAGCGACAATCCTAAGAGATCAAGAGAAGAAATGCTAAAAGGCACTATCAGAGCATATTTCTGAACCAGTGTCACTGTCATAAACAGTGTACCCATTCCGTAGAAAAGTGCTAAGAAAGAAGTCCTTGTTGGGAGTGATACGGGTTTATTGTGCAAAGCTGGGTTTCTGCTCATAGACTGCTTTTCCCCTTCTAACTGCCATTCCTTTCTGGCAGTAAGTGAGTCTTATCTCATAGGAATCATGACTCTGGCTTCTGTTAGTCATAAAGTCAGCCAGGTAAGCTTGAGGAAAGAGTGTGAGGCTGTTGGTATTCAGATTAAAATTATTCAACCGTGTATTCCTACGAAACGATATTTGATGCATGTTCCCTGTTTGCTTCAATGCCCTTTCATAGAGATGGGAATTTTCAACGGCTCATTTAGTGGCATGTATAATTCACTGGTGAGTTACACATTGCCCCATCTGTGTCAGCTCGCAGAGCATAAGGGTTAGGATAGCCCACAGCCACAGAGCCAGACTCACAGCACAGCCTCATTCATCTCCTTCCTGAGCTCTCTGGCCTTCCCCGCCAGCCAGCACAGCAGCTTGCACACAAGCACCTATTAAAAACAGAATAAACCAAGCATTTCCTACTCATTGTAACATTGCGTCGTATGTTTGCTTTTGTTTCATTATGGCTGATTTCTGTTTTATATCCCAGATTTTCCTAGGGTGGGGTCAGTGGTTGGCACTGACAGATTAGCACCTTCCCCAAAAAAGCTCTCTGTTCCTATGTATGGAAACTCTTTTCTACTCAGCTTCAAAACCTTCAGATACTTCATCTGCCTCATTTCTGGGTGCTCTTTTCCTTCCTCTCTGAAATACAGTTGGAGTGATCCCTGCTTGGGGATCTCTCTTTGTTCTTTTTTTACCTTCTGCCTCACAGAGTGGTGCCCTGATCCCAGTCAGGCTTCTTACTGAAACCACAAGATACATAAGGCATACATTTTACTATCCTGGGCTTTAGTTCTTTGGTCTTTGTGACAGATTCTGTAGTCTGCTCTGGTTTGAGTACGTCAACATTTTAAAATTAATAAAACTTTGGAGAGGGAATAGCTTTGTGTATGCTGTATATGTCATGGTCTCCTAGTCCAAAGTAAATAATTATTATTAGAGCTTAACCTTGCTTTAAATATGTCTGGGATGAAGGCATGAATTATTTCCCTACAGGAAAAAAAAAAAAAAAAAAAAAAAAAAAGAGAGAGAGGGAAGAGAAGATGTAGGTTATTTTTCCAGGTACAAAGCAAGTGATGCCATAACAAATGGTTACCTTGTGTGGGGACACTGCTCATTCTTTCCTCTCAAGTCAATCCCTACTGGCTTTGACCTGCTTGAGTGTCTTCCTTTACTGATCCTTCTCTCTGCTGCCAACTGGAGAAATGGTGGAGTAAAGTCTGACCTCCGTGATTCATCCAACATCACTCAGTGAATAGGTTTCTTTGTGAAGAACTGAGGGTGACATGAGACTCACATCACTGTCCCAGCCAGACATCTACAGTTCTCCCACATTCTCTGTGCCTGACCACTGGCAAACTTTGGTTCAATGCATACTCACATGCAAGTCTCCAAAACCCTGCATATGCATGTGCATGCACACATACATAATTATTCCCCTGCTTGCTGCTGTGGCTTACTTTGGGATGTAGAACTGAAAAGTGCAAACTAGAGCAGCAGAAAATTTTTCTGTTGTTTAGATCCTGGCAAATGAGGGATGAATTCAAAGTGCAGCTGTGGTTGCAAAGGCTAGGGGTCAATGGTAAAGTTGTAGGTAGGAATGGTAAAGTTGTTAAATGCAGTTTAAAAAAGTGCTCTTTCCTCTTTTGTTGCCTCCAAAATGCTCATTTATAACTTTGTTTAGTTTCAGTAATACATATTTGTCCAAAACAGAAAAGAGAGAAAAATATGAATGATCAGAAATACAGCTGGGTGCTAACACTGAGGCTGTAGGAATGGGGATGGCAGTGATTACAAAAACCCGCAGTAAAGTCTGATACCCTTAACAGATTGCAGCCCCCTGCAACATTCTGCACAAGTTGTAACTGCAGAAGCTGCCCAGCCCAGAGCCCTTAAGCACTGAACACATCCTAGCTTCAAAAAGAAACCTGAAAGTACTCCAAAAAGAGAGTAGCTCACCTAGAAGATGCAAGTTGAGAAAATACCTTACCATGCATTAGAGATGACACAAGACGTTAAGTTTTTGCCAAGGCATCTAATAAGCTGCAAGTCTGGAGGAAGTAAGAGTGCAGTGGGTGGCTTGTTATAAATGTGAATTTATTGCTCTTGCAATTCAAATGTCTTTCCCTTCAGCCATTGTAGCGCAATGCAATTCATTACTGGGAAGTAGAGTGACATTTCAATCTGAGCAATTTGAAAAAGGGAGATGTGAAAGCCTTCATTAAAAAAAATGACAATGTTGGGTGGTGGGGAGGTTTCTAAGAAAACTTTGTAAGAGATTTGGCTTTCTAATAAGTCTCTATTAAATTAAATAAGCATGAACGTTACAGAGAAATGAGTCATTATGTCCTGTGAGATTATATCTACCTGTCATTAAAGTCAATGAAAGAATTTCCATTAATCAAAAAAAGAGAAATATTTTCTTCTAATCACCAGAGGAACTTGGAGACCCATCAGCTTTTTCAAGTTGGGTTTAATTCATATGCTTTTCTTTTCATCAGTCTTTGCATTACCAGTATGCCTCACAAAAGCAATGCAAACTGTTTTTATAAAGCTGTTTTTATAAAAGGGAGACAAAAATTAAAGGTTTCCAGCTTGCTGAAAAAAAACAGGTTGCGAAATTTAATTTCAGTGCAATTCCTGCTATTGTGTTTGCTTCATTTTCTGCATGCTTTGCTTAGCTTTTGCTAATTTAGTCAATGCTTGATGAAATCTCCTAAGAAATTTGCTCCAAAATAAAAATGGCATACAAACTTTTCATTGAGGACTGAGTCTGTGTCTGTACAAATGAGAATGAATGAAACATGAACAGGAAAATTTAACCTGAGTAGTACCTAAAATCTGAATGCCTGCATTTTCAATCTTGGTGTTCATATACTGTGTATTTTTTGCATATAGGTCTTGAGTATTAAAGCAGAGGTATTAAGTGAAGCTTTATACCTAGACTGCAAGTTTATTTTCCTCAAAAAACAATAGAAATTGTGAGTCACGGGAAACTACATAAGAAGATTAGTGTAGAACAAGTACTGCTAATTAATATTTCACTTTCTCAAATATTGGTAACTTAGTGTTAGTCCTGTGTGTGTCATGAACAGTGCTCTGTAACTGCTCTGGAGACCTCCAGAAAACAAAAGTTGTTACAAAATTAATTAAATCATTTTAGATAGTGAAGAAACAGGCTGCTATCTCAAATGGTGCTAAAACTTGCAAAATTAATATAATATTTGCATAGGAGTTTGAACATTGGAGCCTCAGTCTTGCTAATGAGTTACTAGCATAATAAAAATGATAAACAGTTTGTTTCCAACAGGAGACCTCTTCAAATGCACTGCCTTTCAAAGGTAAAGGATGGGGAGTAGGCATTTTACTATAAGATACTCATAAACCTCATAATCCATTGCTGAGGATGCTTTGACTCTCTCAGCATCAGGTCTAGGCTGCCAGCTCTGTGGAGAAATATTCTTTTTTTCATATCTAACAAGTACAATTTCATGAAGTAGAATCAACTACGTGTCAACTCTGACGTGAATAACCATCATCCTTGTGTCTACCAGCTTTTCAATGAAAACGTTGTGGTTTGGCTTTTTTTTTTTCTTCAAAGTCTATTCCAAACCTGTTCTGTGCAGTTATTCTGTGCTGCTCTGAATCAGAATTACTCCACATAGCAGTTTGAAGCATGTTTGGCATTTGCATAGCTTTATGTCAAGTAAAACATCAGGAATGTAGGTGTGAGGATGATATGAGACAAAAACCTGACCAGGAAATGGCCAAGCTACTGTGAAAGAGACACGATACATTCACTCTTTGGGGATACCACCTTTCAGCCATGCACCATTTCCTGAAGCACTTGTACTAATAGGCATTAGCTTGCCTATGAGTTAAATGAGTTAAACAGCTAACTCATTCCTGTGCCTTGCCCAGGCCGTCCATCATACTCCCAAGTCAAAGCCAGCAGCTATTGCCAAAACTGTTTTAAGGCTACTTTCTGCACTAAATTTTAAAAATGAATTTAAAGATGAGATTTGAGAAGATGTATAGGCAGCTGCTCTTCTAGCATATAATGAATACAGAGAGGTCTTTTATGGCAGACAATCATTTCTTTCTGGCTCTCACTCTCTTCTCTTTGTAGATGAGCATTAGAGCCCTATCTCCTCTTCCAGCAGGAGTTTCTCTGTGAAGAACTGTATAGGGCTACAAGCTGGAGGACCTTAATTTTCTCTTCTGTCTCCAAAACTACAAATTGTCAACAGTTTGTAAAACCATAAAATCACAGAATCACTGAGGTGGGAAAAGTTCTCCAAGATCATCCATTCCATCCATCCACCTACCACCACCATTTCCTCACTGAACCGTGTCCCTCAGTACAACATCTAAATGTTTCTTGAACACCTCCAAGGACAGTCACCTCCCTGAGAAGCCCAGTCCAGCACCTAACCACTCTTTTGGAGAATAACTTTTTCCTAACATCCAACCTGAATCTCCCTGGTGCAACTTGAGGCCATTACACGGGAGTAGAGGCCAACCCCTCAGTTGGTCTTACCTTTATGTTTTCAGTGATGTTTATAGTGTAATGGAGCAGTTATCATCATTACAGCATACTTACAATCATTACTACTAAAGGTCCACCTGACCTGGTATCTACATCTGACAGCTGTGTCCTACAGTCCAAAAACATGCCCTAACAGAAAACAGGGCAAGCATTCATCAGTCTTTGGATATTTCAAGCAGTCTAAATCTAATGTGGTTTGTTCCCAGAGGACGTTTCTTATGTGTTCTTGCAATGTCTCCTCTTAAACTCATCTATATTTTTACATCTTTCACAATCTAATGTCCAAATCTACCGCCCATTGTAAACAAAACATACCTGCTTGCTTTGAACAACTCCTAAACCCTTTCAGTGGCCTTTTGCTCTTGTAAGAGAAAACTAGATGAACTTGCTTTATCATCTAGACATTTCCATCAGGTTCTCAATTGTCTTCATAAGCAAAAACTATTTACTAGGGCCATAATATGTCTGTGTGCTGATGTACTGCTATCTCAGACTGTTTTCTGAGCTGTTTTCCTCACTGTGATGTTTGTTCACATCTTACTTGAGAGCAGGAGAGGGAGGAGGGAATTATGTCCTCTTGTGACTGGGATCATGTGCTTCACTGAATAGTCTTCATACAGGACAGTGAGAATTTCTCTCTCCTTTTCCTGTTCTGTTTACAGTCAGTCTATTTGGTAGGAGAAATCTGAAAGAGACAGTTTCTTACCATGAAAGTGACTCTTGAGCAGTCTGGGTTGTGGTTAAACTGCCTCCCACACATTAACGTGCAGAAAATCAATGCAAACAAGCAAAATTTTTCCCTAAAAATGTAGTACCTCAGCAGACAAGTAAAGCTGCACTATACTGAAGGTACACATAATCCACTGTCTGGAGAGTCCTGCATTCCTGATGTGAAATAATAGTCAAATGTGGGACTATTTGCTGTTCTCCTCTGTATTTTCTGTAGCTTTCTTTCTAATCTCAGACTGTTAGAGGGTGACTTCATCTCTACCACATGCACTCTAATATCCTCTTAAAAAATATTATTAGCATGAACTACTCTGTCTCTTAATGTCCTCAGAATGTATAAAATCCTAATCCCCTGTCACTTCTTGGTAAATTACCAGTCTGGTAACCTTCCACTGCCACTCTGACCAAAAAAAAAAAAAAAAACCCAAGCAAAAAAACCTACATTGGTTTTGATATGCTTTTGCTTTGTAGAATGTAACATTGCTTTTTTTGCTTTGGAATAGACAAAAACTAAGCTGCCCATTTATTTTGTCAAGGCTGTCTGCTGGGCTTGATTCTCTCCTGCCACACCACACAAGGGATAGTTACCAGATTTTCCTCACTGCCCTGACCAAGAGCCAGTAAACCACAAAGCAGGGACCACTAAGAGGGAACTTGGGAAGAAATATTGGACTGCTGAAATGCCCCTACTCATGGGGAGGGGGAGCTGAAGAGATGTCTTTCTGCTTGTCCCTCTCCTCCTGATTAAGGTTTCAGCCAGGAGACTGACAGCTAGCACGGCTATTAGGTGGCTGTCAATCCTTGTGAGTGACATGACAGGTTGGAGACGTACATCTCCAGAACTGCCAGCTTCTGAAGGCACAACATGTTGAAGGAGATAAAACAGTCCCGGGAGCACTTGCGGGCTCTCCAAAGCGCATGATAGACTTTGTCCCCCCCAGCAATAGGCCTGTCTGCAGATTCCATCACACACTGCTTTCAGCCATAGGTGGCACGAAGGGCACAGAGGGTACAGGCTGAGGAGGAGGATTCGAGTGAGAGAGAAGCAGAAGAGGGGCCCCAGGCCCAAGGAGGAGGGCAGGAGGGGCTCCTTGTGCAAGTTGGAAAAGCCAGCATTATGTCCGTAGGGGTCAGCAGAGTTACCTTCAGTTGACCCCACCAAGCATTCGAAATCATTCCCTAGGTTTTGTTTTCAACAGGAAGAACATACGTGCAAAATGAAAATAACAGGACCAGATTGCTAACAGACTGAAACCGTGACAGGAACAGCCCAGAAAAGATTTACTGAGAAACATTTTTAGTCTGAAAATAATTGGGTGATGGGTAGGATCAGTGATTTCTAAAAAAGTGGAAAATGAAAGGCTGAGAGAAAAATATTTGGGGGTATAATTGCTGAAAAGTAAACATGGAGAAGCTGATTTTCTCCAGGTCTTTCCTTTTAATTAGTTTCTGGTTTCTTTTCCCGTCTACATTTTCTGGTCAAAGACTTTCAGCATAGGAATGATGAAACACTACAGTATTTCCTGCCACTCTTTTGACCCAAACAGTTAACTAAAGCACTGTGGTCTTCTATATTTATTCAGTTACAAAAACCTGCTGATGGAGACAAATAGCTCTTTAATGGAACCCGTTTTGTTTACAGAAACATGGCGCAGTAAGTGTGATTGTGATCATTTTCTCCCCAGATCCTTTCTAGCACTCTTTCTGACCTCCAAAGTTGTCTCTGAGTCACAGTCTCACTGTTTATTCCCCCAAGATCTGATATTTTCTTTTTGTCCATTCTCTCCACTTGTGTCATCTTTTGGCTTTTCAAAATCTTAAGAACTTTAAAGTAAAATAGAGAATTGATCATCACTCTTCATGCGTGCCTTGCAAGTGCCTTTGCTTGGTCCGTTGCTTTATGTCTGTGCCTAAAGTAAAACTGCTGTCATTGTTGCTAACTAGCTCTGTAAAAAAGGCCTTATGAAATCTTAAAATCCTTGAAAGAAGAACAGTAGTTACACAGAACTTACAAAACTGGTAGCATTATTCTTCCTTGTCTTTTTTTTTTTTTTTTTTTTTTTTTTAAGGTATGTACATGATGCATCAGAACATAATTAACTTACTGTTGCTCTTAGGACTTAAAATATAGTGGTTGTGAGTGGTTGGCCCAGCTCCAAGTGCTTCAGTGATAGTATTCATCTACCCAGGAGCATCTTGAATGTTTGATTGCAATTAATAATTTCACAGAAATAGTTCTCACCTTGTTAATGGTTTCTTGTTCAGTGTTCACTCCGATCTCAGGGGCCTGCTCAAGGTCTGCAACACTCAGTACCTGACTGCTAACTGCTGTACTTAGGACAGATAGGTTTTCTTTCCCACCAAAAGAAGAAAATACAAATTTAACACTCAACAGTATCTTAATGAGAAATGCTAAACACACCCAGATTTGGTAGTTTACCAACTGTGCAAGTTCATCTACAGACTGGAGGTTGCTGCCAGGGGATCCTGTGGTTGCTAAAGCTGATCTAGGTTCAAAATGTAATAGGCAAAGGCTGTCAGACACAAAACCCAGCTCCAGCTCAGGAAGCCTGTGCCCTGCTAGTTACCAGAAGAATAGAAAATACTCCTATATATTCCTATATATTTGCTTTATTCTTTGCTCTGCACTTAGCATTCACTACTGGTTATTACCCTGAGAGACTCCTTGTGCAGATGGGCCTTTCTTAGGATGTAGTATGATTTTTCATATTTAGGCAGTGTGAACATCTATGACCCTAAGGTACAGCACTGAACTAGAAGGAGCCACTGCAAACCTGAAGCATTTTTGAGCAGCCATCAATTTGTTGTACAGCAAAGGGTTAGTCTGAAAGCAATAGATAAAGCAAAGACAGTCCACACAGCAGGTGGCTTGCCATGGAGATATCACTAGAAAGAAAAGGATCAGGATTCCTGCATTACAGAATGTCTGTAATGCAAATCTCTCCCAAGATTTCAGCCTGTAAATGACAGGCCTGTATCTGGGATTGAAAAAAAAACAACAAAACCAAGCATAACCGTGACTCTGTTCACATTGAGGTGTTTGCCAGCCAGCCTTTTGGCAGAGGTAAAAAAATGTGGCTTAAGGTGAGCTGCAGCTAACACTGCTATCCTGGAAATAAAGAAATTACTTTTTTTTTTTTTTAATATCCATGGACTTCAGCCAAAGCCTCCTTCTCCATTTCAGCTGCATTGACATTGTTTTTATTGGCACTCCCAGCCTGTACAACAGAGCTGCTGTATGACACCCTGCCAATACCTCCTGAGAGGTGTCCTTGGATGAATCTTACTTTGTGACTACTTTCAGGGGTTCTCTTTAACTCTATCAGGTTCTCAGTAAGACTCCCAGCCAATGCCTTTTGGACATCCTTGTAGAGCATACTCATACTGGTAATTTACCAACTAATTTTCCTCTCAGATTTTAACTCTCTAACACTTCCTGTTCATCTCCGTGCCAATCCTCCCCTGGGAAGGAGGGGGCAGGTATATTGGCCATAGTTTCAGTTCTGCTGGAATTTAACTGTAAACTTGTGTTAATTACAATCCCAAGTCACATCTGACATGCAGAACTTGTAGCAGCCACTATAGCCCTGAGAAGTTCCTGAGCTCCCTATACCCTTAATTAATATTGTCTACTGTTTTTCAACAGCTCAAAGTTTCATCCAACAAGATCTCACAGCCTGCTGTAGTGTCAGGATCACTTTCTGTTTTTCTGTGAGACATCTTAGATGTGTAACATATCCCATCTCGCAATGTCTTTCAAAGGGAACACATAGCAAATGTGTGCGGTGTTTTGCTTAGGGAACCTGCCAGAATTCTGCTTACACATCGAGCATAGAAAAGTATCTGATTTCAGACTTCCTTCTGGGAATTTCTCCTCAAGTATGGAAGATTATTTAGTATTTGGTACATTCAGTTATTTGGGATTCCTACTAATATGATTTGTTTGGAGAGGCTTTCAAATGACGAGTTTGCCAGCTTTTTAAAGGTTGGTTTTTTTTCACCTTTAATGAGTCCTTTGGCAATAATCTGAATAAGTTCCTCTGCTAGATCTGCCTTAGGACCAGAAGAACTGTGATAATTAGTTTAATAGATGGAACAGCTGCTTTTATCTCAGAGATGCTTTTTCAGCGCTGTTGGTCCCTTGTCCTTCCAGAGGATGCCACACAGGACTGTGCATATTTCTCCCCTATGTGGTTAATATACAAACCCTCTTAGTGGGAAATTAACAGTATGTCCTAAATTTAGCCCATTAACTTGCTACAGCTTTTGGTTTTGTTCATGTGTATGCAAGCATTACTGTTGCTGGACCTGACATTATGTTGTGCATTCAATTTTGAATCTTCAACTTAGACCATCACTTGCTTTTTGACATGAAATTCCTCACTTGTCACACTCCTTCTCCATAGTCTCATGTTTGATTGAGCCCAGTCACCTTGTGGCAAAACAAGACCGTGCTGGTAAACTCTGTAGATAAGTGAATTCACAAAAGGTTCCTGATGATGAGGGTAGAGAATGAAAACCCCAGCATATTTCTGGCCCATTTCTCTGTATCTCTGATCAGGAAGAACTAAATAAATAAATCAAGTTAACGCCAATTGTGTGTCAGTTTTTGGCATCATACTGAATAGATGATGGGGCCGTATCAGGTGTACCTAGGAAGGAGTGAACCTGACCTCAGCAACAGTGATACTAACGATATAAGTAAACTGGAGATGATAAAGGAAACAAAAGAGACTTTTACATCTTTGTATAAGAATATGTTGATACCTTACGTACCACGAGTACTCCTTCAAAAAATAATATAAAGTTGCAGCTTTGAGGGGACATGCAGGTGATGAGGAGTGCAAAGAGAAAGCAAAGGTGACATCTAAGTTATGAGAAAAAATGACATATTTTGGAGAGACTGCTTTAAGGCAACTAGCAGTGACATGCGAAGTCTGAACCTAAGTGACAAGCAAGGCTGAAACAACATGTTGATTGTTTTGAATTGTCAAACAGAAGTGAGAAACTGAACAGGCAGATTTGAGGTGTCAAAGAGCTGAAACTACTTGAGCTGGAGATGCATAAAGCAGTAGTTTTACTGAAGGCCTACTATGAAGGCATACTTCTATTCAGCATGAGAGCAGTGTCCTCTCATTTAGAGCAGCCTGAGGATATCCAGGGAATATTGGGATTACTATAGTTTTTATGCCAGAAGATGGGCTGGCTACAAAAATTGTATTCACAAAAACCTCAATAAACAGCTATGAGTGAAGAGTAACAGAGGGAAAAAAAAACATCCTTTTAAACACTGCACTTTGTTCTCAACTTCTATTTAAATATACACTTAAATATGACCCACTGACAGTCCCAGGGAAGGGCTGAGGTCAGACCCTTGGCAAGACATCCTGAAAGTGACATCTTACACTGCTGTTCACATAACCTTATTCTGTTCTGCGTCTTAATGCAGAGTTACTGGGTTGTTTGTTCAAGTGCCTATTTATCCCCTCAGAATCTGGAGAGATGCTTGTGTTGCTATTTTTTCTCTTCCTCTTTCTGAAGGAATGCAACGTTTTTGTGACCAGCACCTGACACCTGAGTCCCACTCAGACTGCGTCCATTTAACAGGGCTATACTGCTCACACTGACAGAATGGAGACCTACTTGCATTTCCTCCAGCTGTATTCTATGTATTCGGAGACTTTCTTTTTACATGAGGCATTTGATTGCCCCATTCTTTCCACTATGAGTATTTTCCTACTTATACTAGCCATATGTTCTCTCTTAAATCACTTGGATCTGAAAAGATGTGCAGCTCCCCAGGTCTGCCTCATGCCTTGTCTAACGGATCACCTGTCTCAGTACAATTCAAGTGATCCCAGCTGACCCATCTCAGAACAGTGATATCAACTGCCCACCATGTGGACAGCTTAATGTATTTTAGGTTGGGCAATCTTGCTAATAAAATACTTATCAGGGTCTGATGATGTTGAAACACAGCATTTCCCAGTGCTACCCAATTTCTTCTAGAATAAGGCCAAGAGGAAGGAAAAATGGTGAGTGTGGACACACTATAAGCATTTGCTCACACTTGCAATTGGTTTTCCTATAGAAAGTCCTGCTAGTGTTTCTTTATATTCCTATACCTTCTAGGGTTACTTCAAAGGAAGTCAAGTCAGTTATGTGTCTCAATGCATATTTGGTGTGTTTTCAATCATGATGAAATTTATAGATGCATGGAAGTCTAACAGTTCAAAAGGAATGCTCACTGCTGATTTTTTGTGGTGAAATAGTGGTATGAGATACACCCATCCCATTCAATCATCTTTTGTCTCTGTATCATTTGAAGAAATCAAGTAATGTCATTGCTATGAAAAGATTTTGTGATTAGATATGGAAAATGGAAGAGCAATCATTGAGAACCTGTTTATTTAACACTCTGAAAGGCAGTTAATGTCTGTCTGAGGCAGGGATGTTTCTCACAGAACCTTCCTCTCCCTCTAATTTATGAAGAGCCATGGCTGTTAATAGCATTCATCTTGATGGGCTGAACACCTCTATTAAAGAGATGAAAAAAAACTACTGAAGAACCTAATAGCTGAGCCCAAGACTGTAAATATTTGAATCATATTTAATTCTCCTTAGCTACGAGAACAACGGAAAGAAAGTCACATCTCAATGAAAAGAAAGATTTGAAAACTACATGAAAATGCCTTTAGGACATAGTTTTGCAGTCTGACTGAGGGAAGATGTACTTTAAAGGGGGAAGGCAGTGCCTGTGTCAAGATGTAAAGAGGTGCTGACTTCACTTATAAATAGTGAAAGAGTCATGAAATCCACTCACCCCCAAGAAGTTAAGAAACTGAGGAGAGACATCCAACAAGAATAGAGATTTTCAGGAAGATTCTCTGCTAGAATACTGCAGAGTGATGAACTTCTTAGATGAACTGTTGAAATTGGTTGGTTTGGGTTCAAAAGGCTACAACAGGTTAAACAGTTGCTAACTATTTAGCATTTGCTAAAGGTGTCTTATAATCCATTTACAAAGCTCGGTTAGGTGGTGTTTGAAACTAATGTGTACCAAGTGTCTCCTTGAGTGATCTGCACTCAATGATTCTATTATTTCCTTTTATGTTACTGAGAGCCTTGCTTTAAGTCAAAGTGAGGAAGAATTAAACTTTATCAGTGGCTATGCAAATGTCCTAGACAGAGTGCATAAATATGAAAGCATTACATCAGTGAACATGATGTGAAAACTTTGCTTGAATTAAGACTATAAATCCTCTTACACCTGTATAACACTACTTCTCTAATGGGAGAAAAGGAATTAAGAGAAGTGCATAGGGGAGAAGAAGGTAGCAGGAGGGAAATACTAAATGGTATACAATAAATTTTCCTATATCCTGAAAGAAACGTAAATGTGCTTAGGCATTGAGAAAAAGAATGGGTGTGTACCCAGGAAAATGCAAGGGAAAGCAAAAAGTTAAATGAATTCTTCAGTGTTCTTGAGACCCTAATGGTGCTGCCTGATAGCACACTCATTTGCCTAGAGACCCGCTGTGGTTCCACCCTTTCCTGCCACAGCTGTCACTTCTACAACTCCACATTCTGGGCATGGCAATGTGTGTCTTATTAGATACTTTTGGGAAAAACAAAAATAAAAAATAATAATAATAAAAAAACACATCTTGGTCTTATCCTGTGTTTTTCTATTATCTTGCTGTTTCTACTTTACATCAAAGAGTATTGGCGTATGCTACTGCAGGACTTTTCAGTGAATATGTGGAGTTAGTACCTAATTTAATCCTCTCAGAGACAATGGCACCTTTCCCATTACTAGGACAGAAGATATAAATACCTGCTGAATAAGCTGCTTAATATCTTAGTGCTCTAAAATCTGCCTTGCTCATTTGCAAGATTATCTGAGGTCCTTCAATAAGCAGTTCATCATAAAATTGATCCTATTAGCCATACAGATACATTGATCTAAGTTAGTGTCTGAATTTCAGACTCCATAGCATTTTGAAAAGTAAATGTCAGAGATGTTCTGAAATTAGAAGTTTAGTTCAACTTCACATTCCTTCCCCCAGATAATTAGATTCTCACAACTGTCAGAAGAATGTTTCATGTGCTGCCCCTACAACATTCTTGACTGTGATTTTGATATTCCTTATTAAGCAAGAAATACTTAACTCTAAAGCTGTACTGTGGTTAGTCTACAAGATCACTGAAATTGCTTTTAGCAAAGTTTTTCCAGTAGTGATGTTCAGATTCAGATCTAACAACCCTGAGAGTTACATATAGAAGGTACTGACAGTAATCCTAAATGTGTCATGTAGTCACGCTCATAGGAATAATCATTATATTTCCCTCACAGATCCAGTCCTTAATGAAAGATGTCTAAAGATTTTCATAAATATACAGTTATGGGAGAGACTCAGTAAACTTGCTTTTATGAAGTTAAGCTTAACACAGTATGAGGAAAGGCAATCTTCTCAGTTTTTCTTCAAACAAGCTGAAAATTCATACTTTGTTAATTTAGGATCTCTTCCCCATAGCACTTCCCCTTCCACTGCATTTGTATATTTCCTTTTCTCAAGAACAGGAAATAAAGAGTTCAAGTAACCTTTTTATAAGTTTCTACTCTGTTGTTCCAGATCCTTAACTCCATGACCTTTCTTTTCTCAGTTGTTCCCTGATGCATTTTTCCTAGCCTTCTGAGAAGAGGGGTTTTTTTGCCCATTCACTTCAAATTTTTTAATAAAGGCGCACCCAAGAAATTCAGGTGTCTTTTCTACCCCAAACAATTATGTGCTTTGACACATTTCTGAATATAAAACTAAGTAAGACTGGAGCTGAGCATTCTATGCCTAGCAAATAGACCTTGCAGTCGGCTGGAATCATGAATGCCAATTTCTTCATTAATTCACTAACTAAAGAAGAAGAGATATTAAAAAGCAACAGGAGGCAAAAATAGTAACAGCTCTTTTTATTTGTAGCCGTATGCCCACCTTCCTGACCATCACTTCACACACCATCACTTAGATAAATATGGAAAAAAGGTAGAGCTCCGCTCTGGGAAGCAGGGACAAAGATGGACAGAGACCAAAGCCACCTCTGAGAAATGCCTCCGGGCTTTCATTCTGAATAGTCTTCTTCTGCCTAATGGCTCATAGTTAGCTATGCTAGTGACATTCACCTTGAACATCCAGAGGTGATTCAGGCATGGTAAAGCTGAAATCTTTCCTGCAGTGCGACAGCATGGCTTTCTGCTGGCTTCAGAAGTGGCAGTGCAGCTTGTGCTGCCACGATCTTATTTCAAGGCCTCCTGTTGCTACATAACACAAAAGAGAATTCTGTGATTTCTTCCCTTGAGCAGTTCCTTGCTTCTTCTATGTTTATTCGGTAAGTTTGAAAGATGAAGCAAACTTTGGATGGAATGTGCATGTTACCAAAATCTCTTGGTTGCTGAAGACAGCGTGTAAAGCTGTATTAATACACAATTCTTCAACTCGTGATTTTATTTGGTAATTTTAATTATGCAATTTTTGCAATTATATTTTATACCTTCACATCAAAACATGGTATCAGCCCCTGCTTTCCTCGTACAAGCACCTTTATCAGTAACTTAGATGAAACAAACACGCACAAAAATTTTGCATTTTATCATATTTTTGGATTTGTGTCATCAATCCGTGCCAGGAGGTGGTGCCACAGAGCAGGAAACAGTTCAGGTATGGTCTGGCAAGCGCATGTTGCAAGATTAAGGGCTAAATACATGCTTTTGCCTTTTTGCAGTATCTATTAATGATCATAGCTGAAGTGTGACACAATCCAAATATATTAGGACAGAAAGCAAATACCTGTTTGTCCTTTGATTTGTGTTCCTTTCACACCAATTTTGCATTTTTATTTGAATGTTTTATCATAGAAGGATTCCCAGCTTTGTTCTACACAATAAAATCTCTCCAACTCTCCATTATAGATTGACAATAAAGTCATTAAAGATCTGTGACATGATCCATCATTTTTACTCTTTCTCTTTTCCTTGCAACAGCCTTATTTACAGGTCTTGATTTCTTCTGAAATGAAAAAGTTTTCAATCATCTGAAACAGATTGAGGACCAATATGATCGCTCTCTTACAACTGATCTGAGCAGTTTCTGTCAGTCTTTCCCTGTTTACCTGGCTCAAGACTGCTTAGAGAAGCGTTAGGCTGCACAAAGCAGAAGGAATTGTACACATCAAAGCACATAGGAGATATTTAATGTCCTCAGTGCTCAATAATTGTGTGAGACATCTGCAACACAGAGTGGACATTCTTTTAATTATTATTTCTGCAGAGATCCTGCATGAAACCATGCACTGAGACAGACTGCTCAGTACGCCTCCGAAGAGTTCCTTCCTGACAGATGTGTTCCTCCTTTCAAGTCACACAAGAATTGTTAAACCACAATTTTGAATAATTTTAGGTGGGGTGTACTTTACAGGTTTATTTGTCACTAAGGCAAGTGGACGTTAACCTGTTCCTGAACCTACATATGTGGCTTTAAGCACTTCTCTTGTTTTATGTTTTGAAGTCATACACTTTCAAATGAGTTTGTTTTCAAACTAGTTTCCCCACGTCTTGTTTACAGTGAACTTTTTTTAACCTTATTGCCATCTTCCTTCTGTTGCATGGCAACCTCTTGACTCTACTTCAAATCCCCGTTCCTCTCTCCTCTGTTCTACTGACACCTCTTCCTTTGGGTCAAGCTTATTCAGGGTCATTTATGCCTTTTCTAGGTCCTCTGCTACCTACACTTTGCCTTGAGTTTCAGGGCAGGCTTTCTGTTCACAACCACTCCTTTCATTTGAGCTTCATTCTCTGCTTGGAGTCTGTACCTCACCTGTTTAGCTCTCCTAACTGTTGTGTTTTGCTGTTGGGTTGTGAGGCCTTTAGTACTAAACCCAGCTCTGCAGGTTTTCTGCAACTGCCTTAAAACTCAGCCTTGCCAGTATAAAAAGTGCCTTTACTCCGAGGGACAAGGTATGCCTCCATCTTAGGATAACTCTGAAGTCTGATAGAAAGATTGCTTTCTCCCTTTCAATAAGTTGTCTGGAAGTTGTCTGGGACAGAACTAGATTGCTTGACCCTAAACCATACCACACACCAGATTGTCAATTTAAAAATGCAGACAAATATGTTACAGTGTTCAAGAACACTTCCTGATATTGTTGAATTTAGTAACAAGCCTGAAAAGTACAGTAGGAACTCACAACTCAAAATATCTCTTACGTTTTACCAGCCTTAAACTGTTGCTGAAGTTTCTTCAAGGTCTCTTGCATGGCAGCTTTACGGGCCAAGGTTCTCTTCCAGACTTTGCTTGCTCTAATAATACAAATGTCACCAGTTATCTCAGAGCCAGCTGTTGGTTTTATCATGTAGCACCACAGGGCCTTACCCTTTTTGTGGTACATATCCAGTAGCACATGCCCCGCTTGGCATACACTGGCATCTAACAGAGCATGCTGACAAGACTGGGTAGATTCACAGTTTCTGATAAAGTTTACTAACTGTATTAATGTTAATGTCTACAGCAGCTTTAAGCCAATTCAGATTTGATTACCCCTTGCTGTCATACTACCATATTTTTGTTGACACGACAGCTCCTTTCCTACTGAAACTGGCAAGTCAATTGGATCCAGATTTTTCAATAAATTCATGTTGCCAAATTTCTCACTCAAACTTTCTCTGTAAATGCCCTTTGCTTTGGGAAAAAAAAAAAAAAAAAAAAAAAAAAGAAATGTATTTATAGTCAGAGACCCTTCCAGCCTCATTTTGACACTGCGTATATTCTAGTGTCACGCTCCCTGGTGTCCCACAGTAGATAATAATTCTGCATGCCAACTACTATAAATGACAAGATAGAACGTGTCTTGTTCCCTGGGCTTTTTATATTTGACAGGCTGCACTTCCCCTTTGGCTTTTAACTGCAAACATCAGGCCTCAGCCACATGTCTCCAAGAAAATTTTGTTTTTTATGATGACTGATTGTCAGTCTGACTGGGATCAGGCTGATTTGGATACATACACCAGTGTTGGTACACAGAAACCATTAGAGTATGTTATAATCATGACACAGATCTTTCCCTGTTCTCTAGAAATCTCCCTGTCTTTGCAACTATTCTGTGGGATTCTTTGGTTTTCCCTCTTGGAGTATTTGGTTTCTGGGATATAAAAGTTATTTACATCATACTCTTTTGTTCCATGTGGAGATTCTTCATTCATCTCTGAACAGATCAGACTCTGTGTCATAAGCAATTAGATGTATTAGGGCAGTACTCTAACCAGGATAATGATTCCTGCTAAGAATACTGCACTCAATATTCCCACAGTCTCTATGGCCCTACATGAGTGCCTGGAATCTCCTTCCTGCCTTTCACAGTGCCATCATTATTGTACACACTGGACCATCCTCAGTCAATTTGCTCGTCATGTGAGTCCCATTGCTTTACTTTGATGCTTGTATTCTTGTTCTGCACAATGGCTCTTTGTTTTGATGCCTTCCTCACAGATGCCTATTGTACTTATTATTAGCTGGCATTTTTTTAAGGTTAAATCTTCTCTGGTCTGCTAGAATCTTAAGTTCCACTAACAAACCCATATCTACTTTGATATCTTTGCTGCTCAAAACAGGCGTCTGCATTTCTTTTACTAGTTGGATTCATTCCATATAAAAAAGTATCTCTGAATGGCTTTGCTCCATCTGTATCCACAGCGCTTATCATATACTCTTATCTACTATGCCAGTAGCTAGGACATTATTCCTGCCTTACATATTTCTTGACATTTTTCTTTGAAGCTTTATATGTCTTTTCTTTCTTTTATTCTCTGTGATAAAGGCAAGTATTCTTGCATGTACTTCATTGTTATTATCATGCTTGAGAGGAGTTCTGATCTGGAAACTGATGGATCCTAGTAATCCAGATCCTTTTGTGGTACCCATTTGCTATACTTTTAGGTGCTGCTGTGCTACGTTAAATGTAATTGCCTTATAATGTGCAACTACATTTCACAACACAAATTTTGTACTGGACTTAAATGTCTCCCATAATCTGCCAGTGACTGTGGATGATGTGGTGGTGCCAGGCCTACATGGTGCCTGGCATATTATTTCTTGAGGTAAATGACAAGGGACTCAGTGCCCTGTGCCTGCCATTCCAGAATAAAAGTGTAAGCATGCTAGAAGACATATGACTTTCTTCAGTAGAGTATCATTCTTTACCAGAGGAACTTTTGACGTATCTATATAATTCCATAACTGATTCTGGATGTCTGTAAATGATTGCAAATATTAACTCTACCAAATTCTCCTTTCAAACGCTCTGCTTGCCGCCTCCTTGAATCAATGAAAGCTCCTTGGGCACCAAGTGTTTCTGAAAATCAGATTTTATTTTGGTGCCTGTCAGTGGATTTTATGTGCTTGGCTCTTAGCACCATTTCATCTGCTCAGTGATGTATGGAGCAGTCCTATGGGGCAGATGGGCTGTCAGGTTCCATTTCTTCCGTGGCAGTTTATAATTAAGTGCATTTTCATGCAGATCATTTTTCTTTGGGCACAATCTGTTTCAGGCATAATCGCTCCTCAGAAATCAAATGCTCCCAAACCCATGTAGCAATTAGAATGACTGGTCATCTGGCACTTCATAGAGTTCATAAAGACATAGGGCAACTGCGTATGAATTCCCTACTTACACAAATTGGACATGCAGAGTTTTCATTCTTTATATTTCTTAAATATTGAGATGCAAAATGGTGAAAATGCAGTTATTGGCTGTCAGAAATTTGAAAACCTAATTGTGTGTTTCAATGTGCATAATACAAATGAGGAGACAGAGAAGGCACTTTTAAGTTTGATATCATGTTTCTTTGAAAAGTGCAGGGCAAGGGTAGTGTTGGCTGGTCAGACTCATGGCTGTGGCTGAAGTGAAGGTAGTAAATGAGTAGGAATGCACCCATAGTGCACTTATATACAGTAAAGATTATGAAGAATTAATGCCACCATTAGGAAGCATGTGCTCATGGAACTTGTATCAGGAGGGAGAATTCAGAGGTGGGAAAGTGAAAAACAAGTAAATGTGTTGAAAACTGCCTTTCTGTGCTGAGTGAAGTGAGTGCTGATGGGGTAGAGGATGGATCTTGTATCTGATTATATTGCAACATAAATTTTGCAAAAATGTACAGACAGAAGAAAGGCTTGCACAACAACAATAACAACAACAACAACAAAAGGAGCAGAAGTAATGAATTCTGAGATGGCATTTCTGTCCACTTCACCTCCCTGAAAGATCTACTATGTAAAGAGAATGGAATTAAAAACTTCCTTTTTCCTTCTGTATTTTGCCAGAGTAGATTCTGGAGAATTTAGGAAAGATGTTTTCATTACACCTTCCACTTGTAAGTTCTGATAGAAGGGATATATTTTGATAGATCTTGGAGGAAGAACATAAATAGTAAATGCTTGAACAGAACCATGCATATTTTGAGAATTACCCAAGCTTGTAACTGGAGGTAGAGGCAAGTTGCCAGAGGTAACTTTACAAATTTCTTCAGTCCATTAAGCATCCCAGAGCCTGGTAGGAGCGTAAGGAGATGGAAATATCTTGCAGTTCAAAAGGGTGTAAGTGGCACATGTGGTATCATGTTACCCAGAAAGGTTTTGGGGTCACATCTCACTGCACTGTGGACAGGAGGAAGGGCCTTTTGCAAGCTACTTAGTTTTCAGTGGAAAGGAAGACAGGAAAGATCCAATGTCCCAGATGAGAGTTAAGTAGGACAGCAGTACACTGAGTGACTTCATCCCTTGCCTGCTCTGTACACTTTTAGTTAGAGTGACAGTGCCCTAATTACAGCCCCTCTTTCCAGCTGCCACAGCTGCAGAGAGGCAGGTGCTGGTTATGCAAAGTCTCCCCAGGGGTCAGAAAAGTAGGTTTGGTGTAGCAGAAATGCAGCAAAGTGGGTACCAGACAACACCAAGCTTTTAAAAGTTATGTTGGATATTTGCATTCATAATATGGGTTTATTCCACCATCAGGACAAGGAAACACTGGAATGTAAGTTGCCAAATTTCTTCTCTTGCTAATTAATGAAGAAAATGAGTTGATTTGTTCACATCAATTTCCTACTTTACTGGCGAGATAAAGTCCCAGGTCTCTCCAAGATCCCAAAAATTTACTTTCAGAGAGCAGAATTATATGGGAGCATTTGTTCTAGAACCAGACACTGATCTTTAACAGTAGAAATAAAATGAGTTTGACTCTGGAATGGATCTCAGAGCTCTTCAGAATAAAAATGCCCAATACTTCACCTTCTTGTCAGCACAAACAACAGTCCCAGCAGTGTACAGTCTTCTCTTCATTTCCACCTATAGCATGGATGCCTGTGCATTAAGGCTCTGTGATTGATAAGGCACACATTAACAACGCTGTTATTTTTTAAACAGGACAGAGTTTGCTCTTGGGCATTTTGCCAGTGCATCTGACTAGGGTGATTTACACAAGTGGACAGATTTACAGCCACCAGTTGACCACTTGTCTTTCCTTTCAGACTGGTGATGAATTGCTCGAATATGAATGTATGAAGATATGGATATATCATACCAGTATATCTTATATCCTGGCTCGCTCTGGGGTCATCAAAATCTCTCTTCCTCATTCTGGAAATAACTATATATGTGTTTAGAAGAAAAAGCAGCAACCCCTCCCACCAGACTATACTATTAAAAAATATCTGGTAGTTTCGCAGTGTTGTACAAGAGTCAAAGGAAGAGTTATTCCTGTTTGCATGGTGACTAGATGTTTGGAAAAAAAAAAAATCTATTATTATAGCTTGTGAAAGGGGAGGAAGGATTCTGCATCAGGTTTCATACCCAGTCACCCTTCAAGATTACAAAATAAATTTTCCTTTACAATCATTATTCATTTACTGAAATTTAGAGTAGACTATCTAGAATTTCTTTGTGGTAGATGTCTGGCCCTTATCCTCATTTATATTTCCAAATTTTGTTTCAAAATTCTCCCAGTCAAAGTGTATTTAACTGGGTCTTGCCTGTGGCAAATCATTAAAGCAAGACGCTAATCCAGTGCAAGGAACGTCTCTACCAGGAAATGTTAGTGTAGCAGTGATGTGTAGCTAGATCAGCAGACATCTAGCTAGAGCAGGTTGCAATATTCGCTCTGACATTCCACATGCTTACAGGTGCCCAGCCACCTCAGATCTTCCATATTCCACTTTGGCTGAGTGTAGATTCAGTGGATGATGAGGATGTTTCATTATCTGGTTGTGCAGGCACTTCTTATGCTCACATCACTACAGTCAGATCTTCCCTTTTAATACAGATAAAGCCCCCTGTGGTACCCTGATACAAAGAGAGAGCAGCTAAAACCAAGCAGATTGCCATTGGGAATCTGTTCTTTCCTTTTAAGTTTAACTTTAATAAAATACTTGTTAATTGACAGAATTGCCCCAAGATAAAGGGCAAAATTATAAAGCAAATTGTTCACAAGCACCCCCCTCAGCTGATACTCTCTTGGCTGAGCAGAGATAATTTTCATGCAGTATAATATTTCCCAGATTACGAAAAAAAAAAAATTGATTCAGTTCAGATTTACATTAAATGTGAGAGATTCAGGTCCTATTGCTAGTTATCTGGGAAAAGAGGCCAACCCCCATCTCACCACTACCTCCTTTCAGATAGTTTTAGAGAACATTAAGGTCTCTTCTGAGCCTCCTCTTCAATCCTCTTCCACAATCATCCAGATTGAACAAACCCAGTTCCCTCAGCCACTCCTCGTAAGACTTGTGCTCCAGACCCTTCACAGCTTTGTTGCCCTTCTCTGGACACACTCCAGGACCTCAACGCCTTTGTTGTAGCATGGGACCCAAAACTGAACGCAGTACTCAAGATGTGGCCTCACCAGGGCTGAATAGACAGGGATAATCACTTCCCCAGTCCTCCTTCTGTATTGGACTTGATGATCTCTCTGGGTCTCTTCTAACTTGAGATATTCTGTAACTGTGTTGGCTCCGAAACTGCTGGCAGCTTCCCTTTGGGGCAAGAGGACTAGTCTTGATGGATTTGCCTGGGAAGTGAACTTTCTTGGGCTTTGGGATCTGAGGATGTCAGAGCTAAAGGGATGTGCTGGAGCACAGGGTCTGAAGTCAAAGCTTCCTTGGCAATGGGAAAAGAAGTGGAAGAAAAAAGGGGCTTAGATTCAGAGAAGCACACGTGTCAGAGAGATTCGTTGTGGATAAAAGACAGGGCAAACAGTTGCTCAGGTCATTCTAGGGAGAACACATAACAAGGATCAGCTAAAATTAGATCCAGATTTGACTTGAAAGTTCAAAATACGGAGAATAAAATTTGTAATGAGAAAAAAAAAACATGAGGATTTTTTTTCTTTTACTGTAGCAGAAAAAAATTAAATTCATTTGCGTTTTTTTTTTCTCTGTTCAGAGAAGCAAATTTACCACTTGAGATATAGTTTATACCAGTTATTAGTTGAGCTGTCAGTACTAGGAGGGATTAGGCTGAACAAGACCAAAACTTCCATTCCAGAGGAGCTATATGTATACATGAGTTTAGTTATTCTAGTTAAAATAAATATTTAAAGGAAAGAGCTGCCAGCACAGCCAGGCTAGCTCTCTAACAAATATGTTGCACGATAAAGTGGAATTTCCCTTCTCATACCAGATCAGTGAAGTTTTTTTTTCTTTTTTTCCCTTCTTTTTTTTTACTTTTCCCTCCTCTCTGAAATTCCCATTAACTCACCAGATAAGAGCTGTGTGAGAACCGCTACATTCCAAGGGGATTAGGTAACATGGTTGGAAGAAGGGAGTGGATTGCTGAAGTGTCTTGACAAAAGTCAAGGGTCTTCTCCCCATACCTTTTTCCCGGCCTCTAATCTACCTGTCTCTCTCCTGGTACCAAATTGCATTAAACAAATTAAATCCGTAATTCAAGTACACATACTTTAGCAAGGTGAGGGTCTGCCTCTTTTCCCAGGTAACTAGCAACAGGACAAGAGGGGTTGAATGGCTTTAAGTTGCTCCAGGGGAGGTTCAGGTTGAATCTCAGGAAAAATTTCTTCTCAGAAGGAGTGGTGAGGCATTGGCACAGGTTGCCCAGGGAGGTGGTGGAGTCATCATCCCTGGAGGTATTCAAGGAATGGAGTAGATGTGGCAGTGAGGGACATGGTGTAGTGGGCATGGTGGTGATGAGCTGGCAGTAGGACTTGTTGATCTTAGTGGTCTTTTCCAACCTTATTTTTTCTATTATTCTATGATTCTGTGATTCTATGAAAGTTTAATTAGCCCTAACCCTGGATACATGTCTGACTTTCTCCACTCTGTGATGTGGTAGCTAGGCGTGCAGGGCAGGACAGGAAACTGGAATGAATAGGCAATTTCTACCCCAAAATACAATAGAGAGCAAGTAACTGCGTTTGAGGGTGATTCATTGAATGAACTGATCTGCCAGCAGGAGATAAAATGGGAGTGGAGGCGAGCAAACAGTCCCAACGCCTGCACACAGCCTTTGGCTCTGTATCTACCTCTGACAGGGACCTTGCAGACTTTTATAGACTGGCGATGTTTTCACAGTTTGTCATGACAGTTAAGTGTACTCAAACTGAGAGTGAGAATTACAGATGTACACATGCTTCACCCTCACCGATCTCTTTGCAACAGCACTGCTGAGGAAAGTAGATAGGGGACTCCATTCTGCTGCCACAGGATGTGAATAAATGTCATTGATTTCAGAGGGTACCGCTGCTGCTCTGTTTGGCTGTTGGTAGCTGGATCTCTACAGTAATAGCCGGGCTAATCCTGCTGCCAATTTTCTCCCTGTGTTTGTTGTTTTATGCTCTGCTTTTATTGAACTAATCACTGGCTATTAGGCAGAAACTTTCCCTCTGGCCTGTTATTCCATTATTGTTCGTTATGAGGTTTTTGCACTTCATCTGACACGTTCAGCACCAACTTCTGCCAGAGATGAGGCTCAGAACCCGAGGCACCGCAGGGGTTCAGGATGCACAGAGAGCTTGGAGCTGCAGAATGGAAAACACTGCAAATGCAAATGGCAAGAGCAACATTTCATGCACACTCGGCTGCTTTAAATACTCCTGCACTTCACTTGCCCTGGTTGCTACAGCTCACGGAGGGGATCCACATGCTTCTCTGTGATTCCACAGCCTCAGTTTTCCAGCCATTTCCACTTTAGAGCACTGCATTCCCAGGTCTGTTTTCATAGACACAAGCCTGTGCTAATCAGTTTTAGCAGGCTCCTCATTTGGTTGACTTCAAAGCTGTAGCTCAGTTGCTGTATCTCTTAACAGATAAGGATGGCCAGCTGGACAAGGGTTGTTTTTGCCTGCCTTTAGTTTGTAACTGTCCTTTGTGGGTAGGTCAGAGTTGAAAGTTTATCTGCTTCGTGTAACATTTGTCAGCTTTCTTTCAGTCACCGTTGGATCCGTTTCTCACATCTTTGTCCAGAAAATGTATTTTCATCACTTGTAACAAAGCCTCTCCTTGCCTGGTGTCACATGTCCATGTTGAAGGAGCGTTGCCTTTGCTTTTTGTGTTTCTAAGGTTAACCAATGCACTGATCTGCCACGGGAATTCACTCTCTCCAAAGGGAACAAAAAAGCAAAGTCCAGTACAAAAAGTACAATCTCCGGAACAATCTCCATAGTTAAAAACTCATGTGCAATAGGCTCTTTCCATGGCAACACCTTGCAGATAGCTGAGTTTCAACAGATACCTGGGCTGACACATTTATTATTCTGCACTGGAAGAGCAGAACGTGAAATGATCTTATATGCAAACGTAAGCAATATTCTGAGCAACTCAGAAGTGGAAAGCTTCAACTACTATCTTCTTGTCTATCATGAAGACTAAGGTTTAGGATTTCTACCAGCAATGAATTTTTCATTGCAAGTATCTTCCTCCCTTCCTATTTGTGAAATAATCACTAGTATCTTTTGTTCGTTCATTATCCAAACATGAGTTACATACCTTTACCCATTCATATTTGGTGTACAAGTCATTCTGAACATAACTTTCCACAGTGTGTACAGTCTGAGATTTCTGAGCATTGTTACAGAGATTGCTCTCAGAGGGAGATGCTCTCTGTGATGCTTTGATGCCTCTTGATTGAATGGCTGTTTACCTAACCCAGTCAGCTGGAGCTGTGGAATGGGAGAAGTGGTACTTAACTGTCTTTAACCAAAGCATTCTGTCCACACAGGCACGCCTTCTCCAGCAACTGAACTTTAACTCATCCCAGCATGGGTTCAAGCATTGTAAGTTTGCCTCCCAGCTTTGTTCTGTCTCATTCTTTGAAGCCCTGTAAGTGAAGGATGCCCTTCCTGTTCATGTATCACTTTATTTCTTGAGGTTTTCAGAGAGAAACTAACAGCTAAAATGAAGAGATTTTGCAAATAATAGGTGAAACAAACAAAACCCAGACAATTATGTAGTCCACAATGTTATTTGTAAAACAAGAGATCTGCCTAGCATGGGGTAATGCTATTTACACACTGCTGAAAGGGAAAGGTGAGACCAGTAGGTGACTGAAAATTAAGCATCAAAGTGGAAACAAATTCAAATGGAGCTCATTTTTATTTCATCATTCAGCGTTACATAGGCATGAGGAAATACATCAGCCCTTTTGGGTTTGGTGACTCACACGGGTGGAGCTTCACTTTCTGGGTAACACTGCAGAGGAATTACAGCACTTTTTCCTCCCAGTTTGTGGCTGGCATTTCGAGTCCCAAGTGGTCCTGCAAGAGAGAGGTCAGAGAGGGAAACCATATGTTTTTCTTCTATTTATTTTTGTCCTCTCCCTACCTCTCCTTTCCCCCTCCCTCACACTATCAGCATTCATGCCTACATCCCTTGTTTTGGGGAGCTTGCTCTGTGCCAGGCTTACAGGTTTCTCTATCTTACCAGTCTGGCTCGTCAATGATGGCTAAGACTGGAGTCATATAGCTTCACAGTGACACCTCCCTTCCCCTCAGCTCCCCTTTCCTGCTCCAGGAATTCTCCGTGCCAATCCAGTGGATGTTTCAAATCTAGAGCACAGCACAGGCATTGTATGAAGTGCATATGTCAAACATAAGCGTTCAGAGAGCTGCAGCGTCTGCCGACAGCGTGGGGTCCAGGGGTTATTTGACACGAAACGTCTTGGTGAAGGACCTCTCCTCGTGACAGCCTGCTGCTTTGTGTCTGCTCTTGGGATGAACTGCAGTCCCAGCCCAGACAGGGCCCCTCTGTCCGACCGCTGAACCGCGCTCCTCGCGGTTTCCAGTTGCTTTGGCTAGACAAGAAACAGCGGAGCTAATGGACAGAAGGGGTTATTAATTTGCATTTGAATACAGCCCAACACAGTTGCTCAGTGTTACTGCTGGGTAATGGGAAAATTAAGCTAAAAGGGAGTTAGCATATGGAAAAGAAATGTAGGTGATGCTGCGAAAGCAGACTGCAGTTGTGGTGAATTAGTGCCCACAGCTGCTACACAGGATGCTTTACTGCTCTCGGGGCAGGTAGCACTGCAAAAGTAAATATTGCTTTTTACACACATTATTACACAGTGCAGAGTGGCTGGAGAAATAAAATAAACCGAGAGGAATAAGAAAAAAAGCAGAGGAAAAAAAAAAAAAAGAGGTTGTTGCAACACTGATAGCCTAGTGATGGAAAAGACACAGAGGTGAAGGAATACAGTGGGGAGATCCTGCCATCCTCAGAAAAGCAATAGAAACCCATAGAAATGTTTCCTTTGACTTGTGGGCCACCACGGTTTTTCAGGACAGAGTCTGATAAATCGCAGCCATTCTGCCTCAGTCAGAGGGAGACCAGAGCTACATCCCTACGTGTGTTGCTGGGTGTTGTTATAGCTGAGAGCAATACATGGTTACTGTCCTGGAGCTACAGCTCCCTCTGAGTCCCCCTCTTATCAGGGTCTGAGTTTCTTTTCCTGTGCAGAACGGCTCTGTGAGCTGTCTGTTGTCCCAGGGGGATCAGAGGAAGGTTTGAGAGGGTTTGCACAGTCAGCCTGTGTGCAGATCTGGGTCTTCATTTTTATTCATTCAACCTTGATTTGGTTTGTAGCATTCACTGATGCACCCTCATTATGGCAGGGACTCACTGCAGAGTACTGTGGAAAGTCACAATTCTTCCCTCTGTTATCCTGTAATTAGAAAGCTTGGAATCACGGAATCATTAAGGTTGGAAAGACCACTAAGATCATCTAGTCCAACTGTCAACCCACCACCACCACCATGACACTAAACCATGTCCCTCAGTGCCACATCTACACCTTTCTTGAAAGCCTCCTCACTCCTTTTTCTTGCCAGACAAACTGCCTACAACTTGAATCAAAATGCCAACCTTTCTAAAGGTACTCAGGCATCCACTGCTCAATATAACCACTAAAAACTTTCAGTATCCTTTGAATTTTGTCACGAATATTCCCAAAAAAATGACCAGTTGTGGAGATGAATTATTTTGTTTCTTTTGCTTTCTAAAGCAATGCCCAGGATTTAGTTACACATCTGCCAGCAGTAGCGGTGCGTGCTTAAATACATTGCATGGCTTTGAACTGCTCAAGCATGATTTTAGAATGATATCGTCTCTTTTTATTATTGGTTGTATCAGATGAATCCTACTTCAGCTCTTTTCTTGGCTGCTGATCTCATTAGAAAAAAAGTTAAACTTTTCATCTGGTTCACATTTAGCAGCTTTGTTTAGTTGTTTTTATTTTGTTGTGGTTGTGTTTTTTTTTTTTTTAACAGATCATTTAATTCTGAAGCCTGCACCATGCTGCTTTTCAACTAGAGTTATTATTACCAAATTCTTTCTCAGGGTTCGCTATCTCCTTCATAAATCATTATGTCTCCATTTAGCAAATTTAATAACAGGATCTGGTTTCAATCCTTCGTACACAGAAAAGCCATTTCAGCTTTTCATTTGGATAAGGAACTTGATGGAATGTATCTGGAGTTTGCTTGGGCCATGCTGCCTGGACTACGAAGGCATGGGGCTGCCTCACCTCTGCTTCAGGGAGAGAATGGGTGAGGAATGAAGAATAAGGGTAAAACAGCGTAGTCTTTTTTCCATTATTAATGATTATGGTGCATGCATTAAGACATGTTCTTGTAGTAAGCCAGCACACTCTCTCTGATGTTATCTGGATCATAGAATCACAGAATCATAGAATCATTATGCTTATTGGAAAAACCAATAAGATAGTCTAGTCCAACCATCAACCCATGCCTATGACCAGTCTAGACCATGTAACTCAGTGCCACATCTACCCATTCCTTGAACACCTCCATGGACGGCGACTCTACCACCTCCCTGGGCAGCCTGTTCCAATGCCTCACTACTCTTTCTGAGAAGAAATTTTTCCTGAGATTCAACCTGAACCTCTCCTGGAGCAACTTAAAGCCATTACCTCTTGTTCCATCTACAAGATATTTAACCTTACCTGTAAACACTCAGAGAGGAAAATACATCATCTGTCATCACAGGGGCACAGAGCAGAAGAAGGACCTGGGAGCAGTTTTAATCTCAGTCACGAACTGTGGGTATGAGGATGTCAAGGTGGGGAGAAGGAAAAACATCAAAACTACTCCTTAATGAGCATCTCTCCCATTTCAGCTACCCAGCCATTTCTTTGCAGGTGATCATCATTCATGCATTAGAGCATGTGCAGGCTTATAGGCGTTCACTAAGTCATAGCTGTGTAGGCTTAAAGGCATTTCCAGAGTCATAGATGAAATAGATCCACCCATTTGTTTACCCCACAGTCATACTTTCAGCTAGATGCTCCTCTAAAGTTACTTGACACCTGAAAACAGGGATGTATGTGGGTCTCAAGCCTGCTCCAGGTCTCACAACACAGATGTTACAAGCACATACACAGGACACCCTGTGTAGTGTTCAAACACCAGAGTGTTTGAACCTCCCTTGTCTTGAGATCTGTAAGATGTGAACAGTGAGCTTTGTTTTCCTCAGAAATTTGAGCCAAAACTTTAAGTAGAGGTCCTATAAGACTATGTGGTTCTCATACTTTTGATGGTAAAGTGTGTCCTTGTTTGAACTCTGTGGCTATTCAAGCCTGCAAAGGTTTTGTTCATTGTATTAATCTGAGATCTACAAGAGCCTGTCCCTGTATCCTGCCTACACAGCTCATAGCCCTTCCTGAGAGCTCATTAGGCAATTGAATTTCACATAAGGCCCAACCAAAAGCCTACTGGAGCCAGTGAATGATTGATCCAAGCCCTTGAACCACAGTGGCACAGGCAAAGCAAATTGCACAAACTTTCTGCTTTCAACACATCAGGACATTTAATTTCTCTGCTTTACGTCTCTTTCTTCTTTTGTCTTTTTTGGTGTTTGAAATATTTAGGCCAATTTCCCCTTTCTAAATCTGTTTGCACTTCTAAGTGCAGTTACTGCTCAAGGAGAAAATAAGCAGTGGGAAGAAATCAAGGCAGAACTGTGAGCGGACAGTGAATGGAACTCTCTTTAACTCATCAACAGCCAGAAGAGGGATAGTGAACCACAGAGGATTGTCTGAATAATGACGCTATTAAAAACAGTAACAACAAGAAGTCGTCGTATATTCTGGTTTTGCAATTAAATAGTATCCTTTATCTGACGAGCTCCTTGTGCTTTATGCACTTCAGTTAATTAAACCTTCCTCATGGACACAATATGTAGAATGTGGTAATCTGCAGAAAGAGTTTCAAATGGCTGCTGAAGCTGGGAGTGGAAAGCACACTGCCCTTCCCCAGGAAGCAAACACTTTGCTTTGGAAAAACCATTGTTTTCTGTATCTCTCTGGCAAAATTCTTCCCTGTTCAGACAGAAGAGTTACTGAGGCAATGACGCATTCATTTAACAGAGCTCAGACAGGGCAGTTTAGGGCAAGAGAACCTGAGTTTCTTAAACAGCAGCTGTTAGAGGCTGTGAAAGGACTGTAGCTGGAAGAGGAAGAGAAGCAAAGGTTACACAACTGCTACATTAACTGCCACATCATCCTTTGCCTCCTGTTTGCCTGGTTTTCCTTTTTCCTGTTTTGTTGAACCAGGAACAATGAGAGTTTTCTGCTTGGAAACAAACTTTGTTTAATAAAGGAATTTTAAAATGTTTATTCTGCAACAACTTACAATGGCAACACCGGCAATAGTGAGAAATAAATGCTCCTTTAGGTGTATGCCAGCTGTCAGGTCTATACCAAACAATGTTCTTAATCAGTGGTAATGAGCTGGCAAACTCCAGAAAGTTCATAACCAAATATATATATTTTTATAACTATGATCGTTTAAAGACAATAGCATATGACAAATGATGATTAACAGGACAATACAAAAGTCAATTAGAAAATATGACTTTAACCATCACACTTTCCCTTAAAGCACAAATCATTGCACGTGCAATTCCTGTTCAAAGCAAGGGAAAAAAAAAAAAAAAAAAAGGCTAAGGAAGAGCTGACTGTGTACTGGGAAAGTAAAGAGCAGAACTATTCTGCTTCCGACACAAAGCGACTGTCATCATGGTGCTGTTCTCAGTGACCAGAAATCACATGCATTTTCAGGGCATCCCAGTACTGTGGGAGGCAAGAGAGTGGTCTGTGCAACCGTGTCACCATTTGCAAGGCACCTGCAGTGAGATACTGTGGCTTTCACACAGGTAGCTGCTGCCCTTTTAGACACCTCAGGATATTCCTCCTAATTTTCAGCTAATCCAGCTTCCCAATACATCTACACAAGACACATAGGACATAGGGCCCATGGCAATGTTATCATCTCCTAGAGGGGTAGGTGGAAGGCAGATAAGAGCAAAAGGGAATAATTACATAGGTTGCTCCAAAAGTAATGTCTCAATTCTTTCCATGTAAACTTAAGCAGATACAAAAAGCACAATAATGCTGTCTGATAGAGTGAATTCTCAGCTACAAAACATGATTTCTCAACATAGTTACCACCATTAGCTGTGCGTTTTCACCAGTGATGAACAGGAGCCTGCATGCCGTGCTCATAAAAATCTGCACCAGCAGAGATGATCACTCTGCTCACATCCACTGTTTGGTCTCCATAAATGTTCAGCAAGCATTGATGAATGTCAGTGGGTGTAAATTTTTCTGCACGGAGGAATGCAATGACAAAACTTTTCTTCATAAACACTTTCATGTCTGACACCACTTTGCCAGACTGCCCCTCTGCTGCCATCTGTCATGTGGCAACAAAATGTGATGGAATATTGTCTCAACCAAGGTTCATCCTTTACTGCCATATCACCAACATTCACCTTTGATGTCATGGGCCAAGATAATAAAATAGGGGGCATTACTTTTGGAGCAGCCCTCATGCATTAGGTGCCAGGGTCTAGGCATCCACAAAAAGAGCAAGGAACAGTTTCTGTCTATTTTTGCTGGCTCTGCAACATCACACCTTGTCTGGCTCAGTATGGATCTTTCCCATCAGACATTCTCTGAAAGTTTCTTGACGTAGAGCTATAAGGCAAGAATAGAGCTTTGAGTTCAAAAATAGGTTCTATATTCTGACTGGTAACTAGCTGGTGATTGTGTCCTTAGGAAGAAGAAGAAAGGACTATTCTGGAAACTCTGGGCTTGCTAAATCTGAAGAGTTTTTGTGGGAAGGATGATAATGAAGGTAGGAGAAGGTCTCAGGTTTCCAAAGGGTTAAATGCACTGATGAAAATCCCCTTCAGGTCTTCTAATGTCTTTTAATTCTGCTATATTATTATTACCACTGATGATCTGAAAGTGTTAGACTAGTTCTGTGTTGTTCATTTGGAGGTTATTACTTTTTGCCCCTCCACCGAAGAGCACGGTAGGAAACTGTCTCCATGAAGTACAACATAAGCATTATCAAAACACTTTGTTAAATGGAAAATATCAACCTGCAGAGCCATGGAGAAAGATGTCTCTCATCCATTATGGTGACACTGCTGAAGGCCAAGAGAGAGATGTTTGATTTAGCTCTCTCTGACAGCATTCATTCAAACAGTGATTCTCTGCCACATTGCATGCAGATCTGAAAGGTAACTGGGAACACAAACATGACTTATAGATACACAGGCACAAGCAAACAAGATGGGGGAAAGAAAAAAAAAAAGAGAGAAAAAAACATCATAATCTTGAAAGCTTTAGACAGATAGAATACATTGAGAAGGGAACTGCCATTTGTGCTCCAACAACCTTTAGCAAGGGTCTGTTGTGAGTGGACAAGGGGAAATAGTCTCAAACTAAAACAGGAGAGATTTAGACTGTGTATAAAGAAAAAGTGTTTTATAATGAGGGTAGTAAAGCACAAGAACAGGTTGCCCAGAGATGTGGTGGATGCCCCATCCCTGGTGACACTCAAGGTCAGGCTGGATGGGGCTCTGAGCACCTGATCCAGCTGTAGGTGTCCCTGTTATTGCAGGAGAGTTGGACTAGGTGACCTTTGAGGATCTCTTCAAACTCAAACAATTCTACAATTCTATGATTCTGTGAAAACAGGTTCTATGCTCAGCACTGGAAGTTTGTCTCTTATATTATGTCTGGGTAGTTTCAAAGTGGATTTAACCAGGGACTAGGGATACTACAGCTCTTCCTACATGTGCATGTGCATTTAGAGGGCTGTGTGTCAGAGCCATGCCGTCTGCACCCTCTGTCCTGACTCCAAGCTGAGTGGTTTCCTCCTTTACATTCACATACAGGCAACATTTTAAAATCAACATTCAGCACCCTCAAAAAACTTTAAGTCTTCCAAATAATTACAAGATAAAAAAGAAGTCATTTTTCTTGGTACCTTTACCTTTTTCATTTTCTAACCCTTTTTGGCATGACATGACTGAGTACTTCCATGTCATTGACCATGGTACAATATAGTTTTAAATATATAAGCTTAGATGCTAGTAGCAGCTTGGCTGCAGAAGAATTTTGACAAGACAGAAGATCTCATCTGTAAAACCTGGCAAATCAGGTCAGGCTTTGAATTCTCTGCTGGCAAACTCAGACTGCTGTCACACCAACCTGGTGAGCTGTAGGACAGGACAGTTCAAGGTTCCAGGCTGACAGGGTGGGTTTATAGCCTGTGCATGGATAACCCTTCTCCAGTTGTCTGAAAGGAAACAGAAGATGTATTACAGTGTTTAGAATCATAGAATGGCTTGGGTTGGGTAGGACCTTAAAAATCATCTATTTTCAACCCCTCTGACATGGTCAGGATTGCCAGCCACTAAATCAGGTTGCCCAAGGCCCCATCCAACTCGGATTTAAACACCTCTCGGGATTGGGCATCAGTAGTCTCAGTAGTCTCTATTTTAGTCTCAGTAAGACTTCTGGGTGTATCAGACACTGAAGTGATGGCTGGAGGTACAGTACTCCCCACGTAGCTCTCTGGCTTGGTTGCAAGTTAGTGCAATTAAATTTTGCTCACTGTCAGCTCCCAAACTTTGCAGTAAGAGTAAAGGACAGACCAGACCTGAGCTCCTCATCTTTACAGCCTCTCATGTGCCTGGATATATTATCTATGTTTACATGCCATGTTTACATTGGAGAGCTACTTCAGTGATACTCAGTTTCACCACACCCTGGACCCGAACAGTCTGTTTTTTCTGGAGCAAGCTATTTTATAATCACTTCAGCAGAGCCTACCTAAATAAATTAGCCTTTCTGAGAAGCAGCTAACTGTTGACTCAAGAACAGCTTGGCATCTGCATCACTATCGGCACCTCTAGATTGCACAGTGCTGAATGGCACTGTGCGGGTGCCTCAGCCCTCTTGGCACTGACTCTGGGCTCTTCCCACTAGGCTTCTTTGTGCAGTCTCATGCAAACCATAGGATAAAACCATAGAATATAACCTAATGACATGTAGGGAATTACAAAGCTCAGATCAGGCTGGAGGAACTCAAGATGAAGTGTTATCATCCCTCTCTAATGAGGATTAACAATCAGTTTTCTTTTGTACATTAATTTAGGTTGGCAGCTGACACAGATGCATTTGAGTTGTCATTTTGACTAATCACAGAAAATCATCATATGGAAGTAATTTTGTTACATACCTGTGCTTTCTGAAACCCGTGGGACAGTGTGTGAAATAGCCTTTATGAGAAGAGACAGTGAGAAGATGTTTTCATATTGGCCAAGGGTGACAGCTGCATGGCTAGTACCTTCCATGTGGAAATGCAATGACGACTGGTATGAATGGTGCCTTTTGAGGCATTTTGCTAGCTGGAACAGCTCCCCAGCCTGTACAGTACCCAAGGAACAGCAGGAGCTGAATCACATTTTGGCTTTATGTATGTGGCCCAGGACGAGAGTGAAGAAATTAAACAGCTGATATCCTGGCTGCAAAGATGTGGCAAAGCCACTGGTCAATAAGCTCCCTGGAACAAACGACTGCAATACTTTCTTGTATACATCAGGAGGTTGGTCCTTGCTGTCAGCATCCATTCAGTTCTTTTGCTTTTGTTGTTGTTGCCTCAGTGTAAATGAGGTTTGGAGTAGAACCTCTGATTTTTTTTTTTTTTTTTTTTCAGTTTTTAACTTCTTTGTTTGAGCTTCTGCTGCCACAAGCCATCATACACTGATGCAAGAATAAATGAGCAATTCCAAAATGCAGTTTAACTTAGTCACAAGCCAAAAAGACAAGGAAAAGAAGAGCCAAAAAAAACCCCAAAAACTTGAATATGCCTGGAAGAAATGGTCATTTTTTTTTCAAGAACTGCACTCAGTAATCCTATCATTATTAAAATGAACTGCAGTGTCATAACATGGACATTGCTGTTATTCATACATTGTTTCATAAAAAAGACAGAAAGTGCAGCTTATGGTCCCTATTAAGCAAATAGGAAACTTAACTGCCTCAGTAACAGTTGGAAATTTGAGATAAAGCCAAAGTCCCGTGTTTTATATTAGCAAATTACTAGCAGGCCTGCATAGACCATTGTACAATTAGTGACAAATACAGTGCCTGTGACATATTCAGTGCATGGAGAATAGAAATGGTCTGTGAGATATATAGAGAGTGGGTAATGACTGTAAGTGATGGCCTGTTTGTACATCTGAGCAAAGCAAAGAAAGCAATTAGCTCTTTCCATAAACTCTCCAACACCAATGGGCTGTCACGCATCTGCTACTTGCTTGGGACAGAGGAAAAATGGGAAGAAAAACGAAGGGAGAAAAAATGTATTATTAGAGAAGAAACAGAGCAAAGAGCAAAGAACAAATCTTCTGTACACAAGTAGATGCTATGTATGATTCTGCTCTATTAGGTACTTACAGTGGATGTGGAATATGTTCAGGAGGAAGGAAAAAGGTGATTTGAAGAAATAGACTGCTTCTGTATGAGGAGTAACTGGAATAAGGAAGAAGTATGGGAGAGGTCTGTAAAATCGTGAGTCACAATGAGCTGCAGATGAGAGAAGAACTGCTCCCCATCCCTGTCTGTCAGCAGCTGGGGGGTTTCAAATAAACCAGTTGGATGCTCCAGGCCAAATCAAATCAAAGCAAGATGGTTCAGACACTGCAGTCAATCCATGGGACTCATTGCTGCTGTCACCTCCTTTCTAACTTTACTTTTTAATTCTTCCCCACAGTACAGACAATGTTATTTTCTCTTTCAGCTCCATCTGTCTGCTTCAGCAGAAATCTTCTCTACAGTGTTTTCCTCCTGCAGCATCCATTTTGAGTGCTCAGTCTCATTACCGTAATTATCTGGGCTCGGTATTTGCTTTTACTCCGCTATTAATTGGCGTTAGTATATGAGGTAGTACCGCAGAAAAATTTCCCTTTCAACCTGCGTACAGTTTTTACAACAGCTGTAAACAATGAGTTGTTTGTGCCATTCCATGCACATTGTAAACGCAGAAGATATTGGACTGAATCATGGGAGCTAACAGAGGATTGATACCACGTTCCCCTTCCGCTCACCTTGGAGGGAAGCTGCAGTCTGAGTTTATTCTGAATGGAGCTCCTCTGCAGAGCATGAGGTGCTGGATGGGGATTCAGGTATTTTGAGTATGTTATCTGTCATCTCGCTCTCTTGTCTCAGTATATCAGTATCTTTCTCAGGGTCACTGGGATGCAATCACAGCCTATAAATCCTGCAAAAGTGCTTTTCTCCCTTGGCATACGAAGGGCCGACCCTGCAGAAACTCTGGAGACTGGAAGTGAGGAGGAACGGGCGCCACAGCGAGACTGGCGTGAGAATGTACGGGAGGGATTTGCAGATCTTCACACTATTCTTGCTCAGAACAGCATGAAAAACAACCTCCTTTAATCTTGGGTAAAGAGAAAGCTGGCTGACAACTTCACAGAGAAATGCAAAACGCTGAAGGATATTGTGGAAATAAATGATACATTTGACCTCGGGTCAAACAGAAGGGAGAGAATGAGCTGCAGATAAGAGAGCAGCAGGTAGAAGGGAATGTGAAATATGAGGGGAAAACACAGGGCCAGGGTAAAAACAAACAGCAAAAGTGCCTTCTTTGTTCTGTGGCGTTTATTTCTGATTGGTTCATTGAATTATTTCTTTTTTTTTTTTTTTTTTTGGAGGAGGAGGAGGAGGAGGAGGTTGCACACGTTTTAGATATGAGGAGTTTTGTTTGTTTTTGTGTTGCTTTAATTTTCATTGTTTTATGTATGCGTGTGTGTGTGTGTGTGTGTGGTTTTGGGGTGGTTTGGTTTTTTTGTTGTTTCTTTTTTCTATTTTGTTTGTTTCAGGGAAGAAAACTTCTGCAAAGTGGGAGGTGAACAGCTTTTTGAAGTACTCGGCTCTTATTTCAAGAAAGGGGAATTCCTTGCATTTTCATACAATACCCAACTAATTAAACAAAGCTGCTGCAGATTACAGCAGCGCAGCTCCTTCAGATACCTCAACAGCTGTGCACGGAGTCCTTTAAAATCCAAAGCATGCTGTTTCTGTTAGTCAGAATATTTTCATCTTTGCTATACTCCATTCTAAGCTCCACCCATCCACTACCCAGTAAATTTCCCTGCCCTTTTGGCAGGAAATGGGAAATGATCACAGAATCACACAATCAGTCATAGGAGTTGGAAGAGACCTCTGGAGATCGAGTCCACCGCCCTGCTGCTAAAGCGGGTTTGCAACATCAGGTTGCACAGGCAGGCATCCAGACAGGTCTTGAATATCTCCAGAGAAGGAGACTCCACGACGACATCTGTTAACTTTTACAAACATGCTGGAAAAAAAAATAATGATAAGAAATAAGAAAGATTAGCTCTTTGATTTCCCATCCTTATGCAAGAACTGCTTATTCTCTGCACTTCCAATCTCAATATCTTGTTGGATTTCTGCTGGGCCAACAGGTGGAGATGGCACACAGATCCCCAGTGATGTGCTCTGTCCAGGCTAAGTCTGGGTCTGGAAGTTGCCAGATTTAAGAATGAGTTTGCTACAGACAAAGACTCTGTTCACCTGAAGGTCTCAGCAGGAACTGGAGGTTCCCTTCACACGTACAAGATGCTACTGACAAGACGAGGCCTGCATCCTGCTCAGGAGAACACCTCAGTGCCTTCCACTGGAGGTACAGTAGGCTCTTTATCTTCTAATTTGAGAAAGAAAAGAGTACAATCCAGTTATTTTCCCTTATCAGTCATGTTTGCCCCAATTTTGTCCACGGTGACCCTCGTTGCCTCAATAAACTTGCTAGCTCACTTCAGAAATTACAGGGCAAAATGGCCTCGTAGGGGTTTTGCAACAGTTCAGCAAGGTGACTCTAATTGTCCCCTCTGGCCTTTGTGTTTGTACTTCTTTGAACATTTGCCCCTAAAGTCACAGGCAAAGAGATATGACAGAGGTTTAGAAACCAGAGGTTCCTACATTCTGTTCAGGTCACAGACCAGCAGTTCAGCCCTTTCTCAATATCTATTACTTATGTGCTGGTAGAATCATGTATAATCTAATTTTTTAGAATGGAGAGATAAAGGCATGCTGGAATCTTTCACCAGTTTATTTATCCTATTAGCTTTTTTGCAGCTCTCAATGCTTAAGTCTGCCAGGTGATTCCAGTGAACTAAAGCCCAGCGGAGCTAAGACTCTTTTCTCAGAAATCTAAGTAATTCTCTTGCTCTTTTTTTCACTTTTCAGCAAAAATTAAAGGAAAAAAATGTCCCTTTATTACAGTCCCATCACCTGCTGAATCATCAGTCGATATCCTGCCTGTGTGTAGGAAGCTTTTTAAAAATACTAGACTCATTATTCCCTGACCTAGTGATTTATATTGTGATTCTTTGTGGGAAGAAAATGCACCAAGGTCTCAAAGTTGGGGACTGAAATCAAGAGTGTATTGTAATAGGTTGAGCAAACAGTGCCTTACATGATAGAAAACTGCAGGCAAGAAGAAGGGAGACATCAGGCTCATGGGAAATATTCCAATTTATATTCTTATTATTTTGACAGAACAAAATCCATAAGGTTTTATTTGAGGTGGGTTTGTGTTCTCAGAAGTCCCTCTGAAGACACAGACAAAGCCCAGCACTCCATGCACACACTAGTGGAATTGCCAGCTGTATATATCAACTTATATAGCTGTGTATAAGAGACTTATCAAGTATTTTAAGCAAGTTTTAAGAAGATCCTCAACTTGCACTTGAATACTTCGTGGAGATGAATGTCTTCCAAAGACTGTTTCACCCAAAGGCTTAATCTGAAGACCATAGAATCACAGAATTTTTTGAGTTGGAAGAGAGCTTTAAAGGCCATCTAGTCCAACTCCCCTGCAATGAAGAAGACACCTACAGCTACCTCAGAGTCCCATCCAACTTGGCATTGAATGTGATGGGCATCCACCACCCCACTGGGCAACCTGTTCCAGTGCTTCACTACCCTTAGTGTAAAAAGCTTTGTCCTTACATCCAAAATTATTCTCTCCTCTTTTAGTTTGACAGATCATTCTAGATTGGTCATTCTTTCAAGAAGGATCTTTAAATCTACTGCAAACTCAGCAATGTAGATTTTGGCACTCATCCTCCAGGCTCTCCCATGGGTGGTTACCACAGAATGTCAGACCATCTTCTGAAGAAAGATAAATAGCCAAGTATTAACTTTGGGCTTCGTTTGAAAATCAACTAGTTTTCTTTAAAATTCTTCTCCAAGATGTCCAGAGGGTGTGGACCTGGTGTTCTCTTTGCAAACTGGGATCTCTTCCATGTTCATGTGGGGGATGGCGAGGCAGCCAGAAGACCAAAAGGGCCTTCACAGAAGCTATTTCCCCCTTCATTGCAGCAGATCAGTTCAAATTACAGTCAGCACTCAAAAAGGGAGTTCAAGTGAGAAGGGAAACACGTCCTCTTAGTGCCCACCACTGCCAAGCTCCGCTGCATTTTGTGCAAGCCAAAGCTGCTGTGACTTCAAAGTCTGAAGACTGTCCTGAGGTGTAATGCATTTATCAGGTGTTTCGTTGGATAAGTCCCTTCTCTCTCAACTCTTTAGGAGTTTTCTTGGCACCAGATAATAGTGGAACAAACCACATCTTGTCTGTGCACGTTCAGTTAAGATCAACTGAATTAACTTCTCTTAATTAAGACAGTTCCTACTCTGCCAGCTCCCTCTGGATTTTTACATCCTGCAAACCCCAGCCGCAATGCATAGTGCAGTTCCAAGTATATAAAGAAAGCTGAAGTTTGCTGCTGAAAAAATACTGTAGGAAACATCTGTGGAAATTAGTTTTGTACTTTTCTAGAACTGTTTCTCCAAGATGACTGCTGGTAAATTTTATGGGAAATATTTGTCTTTGTTTTCAGCTTCTTTAAAAGGAAACTTTTAGTTTTTTTTTCTTTTAGTTGTTTCCCCGTCCTTTCATCCTTAGGTAGTTTTATGGTAAGTAAAACAGCAAAGTTCAAGCTCAGTTGGAGACCACTCCAGAGAAGCTCTTAACTGTGTGAAATGTCCTTCTGACTTCCAGAGGGAATGCTCAAATGCTTCAACTTGTGCTTAAGTGCTTTGCAGCAGGGAGCTCCTGATCTCTCTGGAAATGTGACCTCAGGGGTGTATCTTGGATGGGTGATAAATTTTTCTCTTGAGGAGGCAGAACACAGAGAGCATCGTCTCAGGTAGTCGTTGGTGTGCAGCTCTAAGAGGTGACCGCTGTGAGTGACACCAAAGGTGATTGTGTCCCACTGGAGACTGGCAGAAGGGAGGGGAGAGTAGCAACTCAGCTGCCCTGCTGCAAAGTCCAGGATATCTTTACAAAGAAAAAGATTGAGATGACAGACCACACCGCAAGGTACAGCTGGTGAGGTAGAGACACGTGGTCTCCTTCTCTGACCCTCCTTCACAGAAGGGCAGAGAGCAAAGCACAGATTTCTGCAGCTGTTTGCAGGGATGTCAGAGTCCTCTGGCAGATATGTTTGGCATACCATGAGCTGCAAAGCAGTGGTCAGAGGTTGCTGCACACAACTGCCTGGGATCTCAGACTCAGGAACATTGGTGTGGTTTTGTTATATAACCAAAGCTTTTTTATGCAACTGTTCCTCCAGCACTGCCCTGCTTTATCCGATTATTATGGAGGATGACAAACACTGTTATTTTTAACAGCTGGATCAAGGCTCAATGATCTTAAAAGGATATTCAGAAGCAGCTGCTTCCGTAAGGCTATGCAGACAGTGGTGACCGCTGCAAAAGCGGTTTGCCTCTCTTTTGGAGACTCTGAACCCAGCACTGATGTTGCCTTGCACTTTCAAATGACAGGCTGTGATCTTTTTTTCCCCTAAATGTTGTAAGCTGCCTTTTGACATTCATCCAGAAACACAACAACAGCTTTCCATGAGGTACCTCTCTATCAACAAAAAATTAAAATAATAATAATAATAATCTAGTGCTTTTGGAAGCATCTCAGCCTCAGTGTGTAGCCTGATTTTTGTATGGGACATCTATCCCCAAGCACCTGTTGATAAAAGCAGTTGACACACAGCTCAATATCAGACTCATTTAACCATAAGGGGAAGGGGGGAAGGGAAGGGAAGGGAAGGGAAGGGAAGGGAAGGGAAGGGAAGGGAAGGGAAGGGAAGGGAAGGGAAGGGAAGGGAAGGGAAGGGAAGGGAAGGGAAGGGAAGGGAAGGGAAGGGAAGGGAAGGGAAGGGAAGGGAAGGGAAGGGAAGGGAAGGGAAGGGAAGGGAAGGGAAGGGAAGGGAAGGGAAGGGGAGGGGAGGGGAGGGGAGGGGAGGGGAGGGGAGGGGAGGGGAGGGGAGGGGAGGGGAGGGGAGGGGAGGGGAGGGGAGGGGAGGGGAGGGGAGGGGAGGGGAGGGGAGGGGAGGGGAGGGGAGGGGAGGGGAGGGGAGGGGAGGGAAGGGAAGGGAAGGGAAGGGAAGGGAAGGGAAGGGAAGGGAAGGGAAGGGAAGGGAAGGGAAGGGAAGGGAAGGGAAGGGAAGGGAAGGGAAGGGAAGGGAAGGGAAGGGAAGGGAAGGGAAGGGAAGGGAAGGGAAGGGAAGGGAAGGGAAGGGAAGGGAAGGGAAGGGAAGAGATAGAGGTGTTTTCTCCTGTTTCAGAAATAAAGATACAGTGCCTTGAAGTGACTGGTATGACTTATATGAGGAATATATTAATACATTTCATCAGTTAGATGATGACGAACTTGATGTTAATTGAATTTTGTAGTCACAGATTGTTTCACGAGTCGAATCATCTAAAAGTTCTGGTCTGCATCAACTTGATATTTACAAATAAACATTGATGTGGAATTTAAACTCCTACTTAAACTCCTACTAAAATTAAATTAGAAGAGTAACATCTGTGATGCAGTGACTGCACTGCACTGATCCTCAGCAAGTAGTTTCTCTTTCGATAGTTTTTCAGACAAATGTAGTTCTAAAACAGCACTGAGAAGGATTAGTCCATATCACATATTTTCTTTCATTATACAACGTTGTAATGCTCAAACAGCACAAAGATTCAGTTTCACACTTAAAAGCATAAGCTTATTTTTAAAATCATGAAATCAGAAAGAAGTTGCCAAAATATGGTTTTAATCCAAATGTTACAACCTGACATACTGTTGTTTGCCTTTCTGGACCACAGAGAAGACACTAAGAAAGGTTCCAATATTCTGAATTATTTTTTCAGTCATCTGTCATTCTCTGCTCTCTCTTCCACCTTGTATATGTATTCCCTCTGGAAAAAAAGTCACCAAGCCAAACACTGATACATAATATTTTCACAGATTCTATGATTCTGTGACAACGAATTCACTCACTACTTCCCATCAGCAGGCAGATGCTCAGCCACTTCCAAGTAAGCAGGACTCATCATGTGTAATGATTTATTGGAAAGGCAAAAACCTCACTTCAAACATCTCACCTTCCTCCTTCTTTCCCCTTGCTTTTATTGCCAAGCATGATGCCATGTAGTATGGAACATCCCTGGGTCACCTGTCCTGGTTCTGTCCCCTCCCAGCTCCTTGTGCACTCACAAACCCTCTCTGGCGGGGCAGTATGAGGAGCTGAAACACCTTTGGCTCTGTGCAGCACTGCTCAACAATAAACTAAAACATTGGTGTGTTATCGGTACAGCTTTTCATTAAAAATCTCAATCACAGGAGGCTGTATGAAGAAAATTAACTCTTTCTAGTCTGATATCAGGACAAAGTTATGCCCTGAATTATTTATTTATTCATAATGACTACAACGGGAGTTGAAGTGGGCTAACTTGGACATATCTACAATGTAAAGGTCTTAATGTAATTGTGTCATTATGAATTAGTGAAGTCTCAACCATGATTTCTGTTGTCTTCAGCAGTCAGTATTGCCAGGAAGGGATCAGGTCTGAACTCCCTTGGGTGCTGTACAAATGAAGAGGAGAGGAAATTTTTTATTCAAAGCCTAGATCTGACTTACCTACGGCAGAGAGAGAAAGAAAAGGGAGACAAAGACATGGAGTGACAGACCTGTTGGCTGAGAGATATGGAGCTCTTCAGTCTGGAGAAGAGAAGGCTCTGGGGGGACCTTATAGTAGCCTTCCAGTACCTGAAGGGGGCCTACAGGAAAGCTTGAGAGGGTCTTTTTATAAGGGTAGGTAGCGACAGGACACGGGGAAATGGCTTTAAACTGGAAGAGCGTAGATTTAGACTAGATAGTAGGAAGAAATTCTCCACTGTGAGAGTGATGAGACACTGGAGCAGGTTGCCCAGTGAGGTTGTGAATGTCCCCTCCCTTTCAAGGCCAGGCTGGATGAGGCTTTGAGCAACCTGGTCTAGAGGGAGGTGTCCCTGCCTATAGCAGGGGGGTTGGAACTAGGTGATCTCAAAGGTCCCTTCAAACCAAAACCATTCTATGATTCTTTGATTCTATGAATCAGATGCTGCACCGTGAAAATCTGCCAAGGAAAAAAGTAAATAACATAGTCACATCTACTGTGTAATTCAGATAGGAAAGCTCCTGTATATATATTTTTACATTTTATCACAACCAACTCTGAAATACAATACATGAGGGAGTCACAGAATAACCTGCAAGACAACAGGACCATACTTGGATGACATGAACATAATTTATTTTTATTCTCCTAGGCAGTGAAGACAAAGGACACGACTGGTCATAAAATATGAGACTCCAAGAGAAGTGTTTGTATTTGGCATATAAAGAGCTTGCAAAATGCAATTCTTTAAGGATATTACATTATAAAGAGAATGAAGGTCAGCATCAGCAGATATTAACATCTTCTGCTCAAAAAAGAACAATTAGACATCCTAGGTTGTAAAGATCCTAAAAGGAAAATACTGGAAGAAGAATAGTTTGTCAGTGATAGTTATTTCACTAAAGACAGAAATACTAATGAGATAGGCATTAGGTCTGTCCTTTCTTGTGGAGCTCTATCCTGTATTCCAAAATGCCTGGCAATATTTTCAAGATTTTTTTTTCTCCTTAATTTACTTAAAACATTAAAAAAATACACCTCTCCAAATAGATTTGGAATTGAAACTATGTCCTGATCCTCCTCAGTTTCTTTAAACCAAGTAACATTTAATCCACTGAGTTGCATATTAATGAGTTAGCCCTTGGCAAACAGTACAGTCAAAAAATTGGAGAGAAAAAAAAAAAGAAGAAGAAGAGAGAGAGAGAGAAAGATATTTCCTGAGAAATACTACATACTGGACCACAGTTAGAAAGGCATAGCACTTTTTTCCTTGCTGTCACTGACCTAGCAAGAGTCAATTCATCCTATGTCTTGCTGTTACGGAACTTTTCATCACTTTATTTATTTATTTATTACAGCACTTTATTTTTAATTCTTTCCTCCACTTCAAAAAACCCTTCTTTTCCAAACTCAGATTCTATATATGCACATCAGTCGCCCAGTGAAGGTCAGGAACCCTCAGTGCAGAAGGAAAAAGAGTAAGGACCCCAAGTTAAACATGCTATAGAACTCAGTGCTATTGGTTGTGTGAGGGCTGTAAACTATCTGGGATTGCTCATACTCTCCATCATGAGGAGTCACAGAATTTTTAAGGTTGGATAAGACCACCCAGTCCAACCATCAACCCATCTCCACCGATATTGCCCACTAAACCTCATCCCTCAGTGCAACATCTACATGTTTCTTGAACACCTCCAGGGATGGTGACTTCATCACCTCCCTTGGCATCCTGTTCCAATGCCTCTTTCTGAGAAGAAATTTTTCCTATTATCCAATCCAATCTTCCCCTGATGCAACTTAAGGCTGTTATCTCTCATCCTAGCAATTGCTACCTGGGAGAAAAGGCTGATACCCATGTCAACACAACTTCCTTTGATGGAGTGGTAGAGAGTGATAAGGTCTCCCCTGAGCCTCCTCTTCTTCAGACTGAACAATCCAAGTTTCCTCAGTCGTTCCTCCTAAGACTTGTGCTCCAGACCCTTCACAGCTTCATTGCCCTTTCTGGACACACTCCAGAGCCTGAAAAGTAATGGCTGGGAAAACTGGACAATGAGTGGGTCAACAGTATCATAAGCTCCCTCTTAGACCTGACAGTAAGTTGTCTTGTCTTCCTTAGTCCCAGCGTCTTGTAATGACACTATGAAATTACCTCTGTCCTGCTAGTCATGTACCCTCTGTTTGTCTCAGGGAACTACATACTCACATGCAGTGAGGATCTGGACCTTTCTGAACTAAATCTTATTACCATTCACACAAGTAAAATCCTGTTCAGAGAATTATGCAGGAAGCTTGTGAAGATGGCCATCACATGTACTCAGTGCATGCCTCATTGAAGTCAAGTGGTACAAGTAACACTTTTTACCTGGGCTTCATCCAAAGTGTAAATTTATACAGCGTTTGCATAGGATGGGCACAAGTATTGGAGTGGCAGCCTACAGCATCGTTAAGATTCTCCAGAATCTGAGGGTGGAGAAGTGAGTGCCAGAAGTACCCCAACGGGCCAGCCTTGGCCTCTCTTCTTGGATTTGCATCTTGCCAAGCAAGCAGATGGTGTAAGTCAGACTGGAGATGTTCTGCTGGTGCTGGGGAGCTGGGAGACCTGCGCTGCTCTGAGGCACGATGCTCACTGCATAGGTAGGCTTCAGTTTTCAAGATGAGAACACGCTCTCTCTGTGGGCTCTGGCTGTGCTCGGGATAACAGCACACTGGTGGTGTATTTACCTTGTCTGCTTAGGTTTTCTGTATGACCAATAAATAGTGGAAGTTTCCTCCAGGGCAAATTTCAGAGGAGGAATTTAACAGGACTGCGCTGGTGACTTTCCTCACTTTTTAATCTGGATAAAACCTCCGGCTACTTTTTTCAGACTCCCACTGCTCCCAGCTTAACGTAGCTCTGCTTTGTGCATCATGAAAGCTGAAGTGGTGATATCGCTCTGTCTCAGAGCAATGTCTACTTTATTAATGGTGGCGCAGGTACTATGGTAACGAGCACCACAGACAGTGCCTAAACAGGATTTTATATCGCCAGAGACGCTGTCTGTGAACAGCTTGACACATCTGTTCATCAACAGCAACCTGATCCTCTGTCAGCCCACAGGAAAGCTCAGCTGAGATGCAGCTGGATCAGACAACGCAATGGTGTCAAGATTTCAGAGGTAAGGAAGGCAGAGCCATCTGACATGTGAGTGAAAGTGAGAAAATACCTGGAGGTTTCGAAAGGCAGCAATATTTATCAGGAGTCTGAAGTTATCAGTTCTGAGCAAAGCACCAGGAAAAGCAGAACTGTGTATAACACGTAAGCAGAAAGAAAGGCATACTTCAAACCAAGAGATGATTAATGCTCTCCTAATCCTGGCAGTCTTTGTGGCATTTTGAAATATTGGCAACTTCAGGTGGTTGCATTTTCCCAAGAAGCAAAAAACCTTGACTACTTTCAGACAATATTAAGTATGCCAGGAAGAACTGAAAAAATCAAATTAAACCTTGGAATAAGCTGTCTGACGCTAGCAGGACTGCCTGGAATTGAATGCAATGCTGAAATCTCTCTGGTTCACACACCCATAAAATGGTACATTGTTTTCTTTCTTAGCATGTTCCACCAATTTTAGGTCATACATTTTGTAGCAGCAAATGGAAGGTCTCAAAACTGTCAGAATACTCTTTAATTTAATTCCAGAAATGAAAGCAAAAGAGAGACAATGAAAAAAGAGAGTGAAGAAGCTGAAAAGAAATAAAGAGCAAAGGTACATAAAAAAATGGAAATTAAGAGAGGAGAGGGAGAATATTTCCAAGATTAAAAGAAGCGGAAAAGCAATTAAAGGAATACACTCGGGCAAGACGCAAAGACCATGACCCATCAATTCACAAATGAAAAGGTACTCGAAGCTGCAGTTTTTGCTGCTTGTAGGAGAAGGCACTGTGCAATTACAAATGTAATGAGATCTTTAAGTTGATTTTTAAATTAAAAACCTGATATACAAATATGGAAGAAAACATTCCTATTTCAAATATTAACACTAAAGAAATCTATTTCACACAAAAGCAAGTGTTCACACATGGATTGTATGAAGCATAGGGATTTGGGCTGGTAAAAGAAATCAGGAGAACCAGAAAAATGAAGCTGAGATGGAAAAGGAAGCAGAACTACACGATTAGCCTCACCACCCACTGAGCTTGGTGTTATCTGCAAACTTGCTGAGGGTGCACTCAATGCCATCATCTGTGTCACTGGTGAAGAAGTTGAAGAGCACCGGTCCCAGGAACGACCCCTGAGGGTCACCACTTGTGACCAGCCTCCACCCAGACACAGAACCACTGATCACAACCCCTTGGCTGAGTCCAGCCAGACAATTCCTAATCCATCAAACAGTCCATCCTTCCACACCTCTCCAATTTAGAGAGAAGGATGTGGTGAGGGACCATGTCAAAGGCTTTGCAGAATTCCAGGCAGATGGCATCCATCGCCCTTCCCCCGTCCACTGAAGCTGTCACTCCATCATAGAAGGCCACCAGATTGGTCAGGCAAGGTCTGCCCTTGGTGAAGTCATGCTGGCTGTCTCAAATCACCTCTTTGTCTTATATGTGCCTTAACATAGCTTCTAAGAAGATCTGCTCCATGATATTCCGAGGCAAAGAAGTGAGGCTCACTGGCACACCCTCAGCAAGTTTGCGGATGACACCAAGCTGAGCAGTGCAGTCAATACATGGGAAGGAAGGGAAGCCACTCAGAGAGACCTGAACAGGCTGGAGAAGTGGGCCCATGAAAACCTAATGAGGGTCAATAAGGCCAAGTGCAAGGTGCTGCACTTGGGTCGGGGCAATCCCAGGTATTTATACAAACTGGGTGAAGATCTCCTTGAGAGCAGCCCTGTGGAGAAGGACTTTGAGGTCATTGCGGACAAGAAGCTGGACATGAGCCAGCATTGTGCGCTTGCAGCCCAGAAGGCCAACTGTGTTCTGGGCTGCATTAAAAGAGGGGTGGCCAGCAGGGAGAGGGAGGTGATTGTCCCCCTCTACTCGGTTCTTGTGAGGCCCCATCTGGAGTACTGCGTCCAGGCCTGGGACCCCCAGTACAGGGAAGGACGTGGAGCTCTTGGAGCAGGTCCAGAGGAGGGCCGCTAAGATAACCAGAAGGCTGGAGCACCTCTCCTATGAGGAAAAGTTTAGGGAACTGGGCTTGTTTAGCTTGAAGAAGAGAAGGTTCCAGGGAGACCTCATTGCGGCCTTCCAGTACTTGAAGGGAGCATATAAACAGGAGGGGAAATGGCTGGTTATGAGGGTGAATAGTGATAGGACAAGGGGGAATGGTCTTAAACTGAGACAGGGGAGGTTTAGGTTGGATATTAGGAGGAAGTTTTTCACTCAGAGGGTGGTGAGGCACTGGAACGGGTTGCCCAAGGAAGTTGTGGATGCCCCATCCCTGGAGGCATTCAAGGCCAGGCTGGATGTGGCTCTGGGCAGTCTAGTCTGGTGGTTGGCGGCCCTGCACATAGCAGGGGGTTGAAACTAGATGATCATTGTGGTCCCTTTCAACCCAGGTCATTCTATGGTTCTATGATTCTATATGATTATCAGCAATGACATGGACAACACAGAAATGTGGTTTTCACTTTTTGTGTTCCCAGTGGAAACCAGCTTCCCTGGGTGTAGATGCCTACTGTAGTGCACTCAGGTGGGCTCCACCTGTGCAGCCCCAGAGGTTTAATGGCTGCAGTTGGTGGTATTCTGATCATTAGATTGGAAGAGCAGATACAATTTTTTTTAAAGAATTGTCAGATCTCAGATTGGGTAATTTCGGTTAATAGCTTTTAACAGTAGAATATTTTCATTTTGAAAACTTCTAGTGAGCTTTTAATATGTAGTCAGGGGACGCTGGCAATAAAGATAATTTCGTATAAATACACTAATTTAATTGAAAATCAGTATTTTTAAACTATGTAAGCATTTTACTAACATCCTCAAAATGATAAGAATGTATCAGCCCAGTGAGTGATATATACAATAGGTACAAAGGTGATAACACACAAAACTGTTTCAATTACTAGCTCTAATGGGCTTTCCATCTTGCACCAGCTATCCTTAAAGACAGAAAGAATGGAAATTGATATGAAACATTACCGTGATGAATAGAAGGGTCTGGGTAGAGGGATACATAGGATGCAGCTACTGACGTTTCTGACTGCTTGGAGTTTGATGATTATCATAGAATGGCACCTGTGAATACTCTGATATCGACCTAGACTGAAAAAAATAGTTTAACTAAGGAAACTAAACAAGATATGGAGCTACCCTGCATTCCGTCTCCAGACAAGAAAGAATAATGTGTTTCTTAAAGACAGTTCAGAAGTCTGAAGATCTCAGTTGCCCTCTGGATGTACTTATTCCTTTCTCACCAGGAAGACAGTTTGGAACAAAAGGACCAAAAAATACTGAATAAATCTTAACGTTGAGCACAAAGAGGCAAGCTCCTTCTCTACTATTTCTTTAAATACTGTGTGTTCCCTCAATGTTGGATCATATCAAGTTGGAAGCCTGACATATCTGGAGTGAGTTGGCAATCAAGGTTTGTGTGGATAAGTTTTCATCATATATATGCTGTTATTATGTAACTGCAGGAATTCTCAAGATAAATGAGGATATATTTGTGGGTGAAGGAGCCCTGGGAAGGTATAGATTGACCTTCGGGCAGCTTCTAATTGGGATGAACCTATTCCTCTTATGTCCTGAAATAATTACTTTGTTTTTCTTCTCTAAGGCCCCACACTTTTATGTTCTGTAATTCTATTCTCTATTCCCTTTTGTCATTCCTGTCTCTGTTTCTTCCTGTTTTGCTTGTCATTCCTCATGCTTTGGTCTAAGAGAATATGGTGAAACAACTCTTTTTCTTAGTCACTTAAAAAGGAACTTGTTTCCCTGACCAAAAAAAAAAACAAAAAAAAAACAACCCACAAAACCTCAAAGCCAACTCCAGCTGGACATATTCCAGGAAATTCTAGTTAATGCTGGATTTCGAATTACCATTTTCAGATATAGAGAAAGGATTAGAATAAACACGTGCTTTTCACTGCACATGATGAGAAAGATCGCTCCAACAGCTAGGATCATAGGAAGATCGACAAAATCTGTTTTTCAGACCACTGTTAGTTCTAACTAGTTAGATTTATATTCAGTGCAGTCCTGTGAGTTACAGAAACATTGTCATCCCTGCTTCACAGTTCAAGAAATGAGTTACAGCAGAGATTAAGTGAAGGATGAAGAACTGTATTCAAAGACTAATTATCAATGGTGGCAAATTTAAATAAAGAATTGAATGGGTTTCTGTAAGAATCCATCCAGTCCTGTTAAAATACTTTATTTCATTACTTGGAAAAAGAAGTATAGAATGATCTTACTGAATTAACTGATTACATAAAACTGGAAAATGTTTTCCAACATTTTGGAGACTAGGATAAGGATTCAAAAAGATCTCAGAAAATGGATAGGATATGTGAAAGAATGGAACACAATGCTACAAATACAAGAGAAGAGTCCCAAAGACAAACACTCCCACTTTGGATTTTCTGTACTTCTGGGGCACAACAGTCCTTAGCCTGAAAGAAATCTCTCCCTTAGGTACTAAAAATTCACCAAGAATCCCATTGGTTCTTATTCTACATTAAAGATTATTTCTTTGGATCTACCTGTCAATACCTACCATGTACCTATGTATCTACAAACATTTTATGGCCCCTAGATTTCTCCCTTAAGGAAGAGAGGCTGCACCACATCACAGGGAAAGATGTGTTACCACATCTCTTCACGTACACGTGGAAGGAGAGGCATAGAGAAGCAGGACACTGAAATGCACGGTACAGGCCCTTCTCAATGCTACTGGAATCTTCTGCTTTTTACCAATTGGTTTAAGAAAAGTTTCTTGCTACTCTGTTTTTCTACAAAAGTTTCAGAAATGTAAGCTGAGACAACAGGCTGTGATATGGATGTCTAGAACAGCAGGTCTGCTCAGCCCCATTGACTTCCATGAAGAACTACCTCAGATGCTTTAACTGTCATAGAAATTACTAGTTTCAGTGTTGTTCTAGATACCATTTAAAGACTAAGTACATGAGGAAAACATGTCTTTTGTGTATCTTTGTGATGGCATCCTGTTTTTAAATACTCACAGCATTATATCCTACATTCAAAATGTTGCAAGTCCTCAGGCAGGGAAAGTCCGGCTCAGTGAACCCAAAGTCTCTCACTGACTATTCACAATTAAACTTTTCCATTGTACTAATGAAGAAACTTTGGATGTGAATGGAGACGAGTCAGATGCTACTTGTTAGAAGCAGGAAACTGACTGCAGAATGGAATGCAATCCTCCAAAGCAGACCTCATTTTGACAAGGCCGTTTCTCATTTTGTCATAATCATTTCTGTCTTTCACCCCCCCATTTCTTCCCCTTGTTTTCACCGAACAGTTATGGAGTACAGTAAAAATATTATATATGATTTTTCTTTGATGTTTTCAAAGTCAAAAGAAGAATCTGCATATTTTCAAGTGACACTTTGCGGTGACTAAAAGATTTGTCATCTGGTGAGTGTTCTAATTAGGAATCTTAACTACCATTAAGATTTACCTGCCAATCTCCAATTCCAGTTGGGAGTCTCACAGTTTTATGGATTTACAGACACTGGAAATCAGTGTAAAATGTCACAGCTCACTGCTCAGAATTGCACTAGAATCAGCACATTCTTGTCTTTGTCACTCATATCTTTGTGCAGGACTGTGAGGACTACAAAAGCCTTCCAGACATTCTAAGAAGAGAAAATGGGAAGAAAGCAGTACCAAGAAAAGCAAACTATCTGAATATCTGAGAGGAGAGAGGAGACTCCTGTGGAGATTCCAGGCATGGTCACGCTACCTTACTATTAAGCTCAGGCAATATCCCGGAAGCAATGAAAACAACTACACGAAGTTCACACTGAAGGAAGTAGGTGGTCGCAGAGCATGGATTACATGCGGTAGTTTGCACATGGATGTTTCTATATTTCAAAGGAAGGACTGTAATATTACTCCCAACTCCAGCCTTTTGGGTTTTCGTCCAGATGGATTCAATCCCAAGCCACTGAGGAAATGAAGCTAACCAAACACAAGGAGATAAATTACTCGATACAAGGAGTTAATAAAGCTTTGTTACTAAATCCAGAGCTAAGCATACAAGACTAAAAACACAGAAGCTGTATGTTTCTACATAGTATGCTATGATGAAGTTTAGTCACCCTCTTGAAGACATATGAGGCCATTAGACACCTGGGTTGTAGCTGTAGTTCAGGAAAAGCTGAGCATCAAAGGTGAGGATCTAGAAAAGCTAGCTGTAAGGGTGGTTAAGTCAGCCAGCAGGACACCATTTGTGTCATATGGCTCTCCAAATCAAGGTGCTTAACATGAGGCACTGGGGAGAAAGTTTCAGAGACCAATATTGCCAAGAAATCTCTGTACCACTGGGCACCTTTTCCAAAAACACAGGAGGAAGTAAAGATGTTTTTCCTTTACCCAGTAACCTACCAATTATAAAACTCAGCCATGAGACTGAAACTCTAAATTCAAGACCAGCAGCCTAGCTGAACACTCTCACTTGTCTACAGAAAATTACAGGGATAAGAAAGTGAACTGATAGTGCTCTGAGCCAAAAGAAGACAATCTGGACCCAGTCTCTTCTTCACACCACTGTTATTATGATGTATCTATTTAGACTATTGATGTCTTGGTGACATTTGGCATACGTTAAATACAGCATTTGTGTGGATGTTTGAGAAAGAACTATGGATCTAGCCGTCCTGAGTTCCCATTATTTTTAATAGAAGACAAATAATCTTAGGTGCTATGTGCCTTAGTCTAAGTTGGATGCATAAAGCAGATTTGCTAAATTATACCCTGGCAAGACCTAAAGGCTAAGAATGGTCCTAAAGAGCTGTGAAGATTGTATCTGTATGTGTACCCACAATATCTCCAAGACATCTAAGCTTTACTATGATTTCAAAAGAAAAATTAATAAAATGATTTAGGTTGGAAGGGACCTTCAAGATCATCTAGTTCCAACCCCCTGCTATACACAGGGACACCTCCCTCCCAACCAGGTTGCTCAAAGCCTCATCCAGGCTGGCCTCAAATGCTTCCAGAGAGGGGACATTCACAACTTCACTGGGTAAGCTGTTCCAGTGTCTCAGCACCCTCACAGTAAAGAATTTCTTCCTAATATCTAGTCTAAATCTACCATCTTCCAGTTTAAAGCCATTTCCCCTTGTTCTTCCTCCCACTGGTCAAGTAGTGAATAAAATGAGGGCCTGTTTACAATAGTTAGGTCTTTTAAATGTTTTGCAAATCAGGAACCCACAAGAGGTTCCTTAATTGCTCTATTTCCTTTCCCTCACATGTGAGTGTTAAAAAAAGTCTTTCCATGACCTTCAGAGGCAGAGCAATTTGTCCAGTAGTGTTGCATTACCACAGGGTGCTGGGCAGTTGTCAGCACTTTGGAAGCTCTTCAGCAGTGTGTATTTGGAAACAGCTTTGACCACAAGTATTCTCCTTTGTGTATGCTCCTGCCATTTGGTACATTGTAGAGCATCAAAAGACATGAAAGAGCTCATCCAAAAATGCTGCTGTTCACTTTCCTTTATCTTTTGCATTGAATCCCAGTAGGGAAACTTGAAGAGGAAATATGGAGGTGGCAGGTTATTAAACTATATCATCTCTTAAAGAGTTTTCCTTCTCTTTTACAATTTGAAAATCCTGTCATAAAGCAGGTATTAAAAACAATCAATCTGATTTCCCACAGGGTGCAACATTAATTATTCAGATTTAGCTCCTTGCAGAACAGACAAGGTCTGACAACAGTAGATACAAGAAGAAAAGGAGCTAAACCTGTTCAGGTAATCTTTGGAAAGAAAATTTTATAGTCTTTCCAAAGGCAAAGAATACAAATAGTGATGTCTTCAATAACAGAAGCAGGATATTATCCCCAAATCACTTCTCTGCCATAGGCAAAGGGTATCTGATGGGTTTTCTTACTTGGCATCTTACTGTCCCTTGGCAGATGACATATAATACACCTTGGATTCCTGCTTTAGAGAGCAGTCCTATTTAACGTATGTGATTCATGTCATCAACTCTAATAGGCAGAGGAGGCCAGGGCTCATTGTGTCCTATAAGTGCTCTATACCTTTTCTACTTCTCTTTATGATGTTTCCTTCTAAAGTATGTCAAATAGTCTATGAATTAAGCAAACTCATCTTATTAGAAGAGCCTCCAGGGTGTCTTCTGTACTCTGACTTCTAACTTCTGACTTTGGACACAATCAATGAATGAATCAATAGTAATCGATGCACAGAGCATTTCAGCAGGATTAATGACTGTCTGGGAGGTGCTGATGGGCTGAAATTAAGTCAAGGACCGTTAATGCCAGCTGGTCATTTGTCTCTAGGCAGTGCTTTGTGCCGAGGCCGTTACTGCTATTCTAAGAAAAAATAAAATGAAGTGGGCATTGGCACATGGATATTTTTAACCTGGGAGTTGCAGTCAATTGTTTCATGTGACTCTATCAAACATTACCCATTTGCTCTTAGGTTTTTCTGCTGCATAAAGTGTCCCACCACTGCTTTCTCCATTTAGTGTACCAACAGATATTTTTCATCATCTACAGGCTTCAGAGAGGTTCCCTCGGATCCATGGAGCTTGCAGCCTGCCCCCACAGACATTCAGTTGTGGACAAGGGAGACAGACCTTTCTGCCAAGTTTTTAGGAACCGTGGCAGTCACACGTGTCTACCAAGTCCTCAATAAATCTGATCAGCTCAAAGCAGAAAGGCACCACAAAATAAGAACTTCCAATGATTTTTAGTACCCCTTCTTGGAGAGTTCCCAGTGTGTGTCTAGCACACCACTACACACAGATGGGGTGGGAGTAGAACTATAAACTTTCTCAAAGTATCCCAAAGTTTTCTACGTTGACTGTAATATAGCATGACCAACAATGACCGGACCAAACAAAGCAATTTCTTTCACATCAGGATCCAGATATATTCTAATCAAAGACATATACAGTATACAACACTAATACAGACAACACTATACTGTGCTTAGTAATTCAGTTTGAGGAAGGAGCTAGGCAATCCTAGTCATGCCTGGTAGTTTGGTATAAGGAAGGAGCCAGAAGTCCTAATCATGTTAGGGAAACTATAATGTACCAGACAACTGGAGAACTGTCTTGCACTATTTATCACAGAGCACAATTAAGTGCACCTATTAAAAGTAATTTTAAATTTCTCCTAGTTTCCAATGAACTTCAGGTTTTCATGTAAGGCAGATAAGAAACAGATCAATCTGGAGTGCTCCTCTGTTCTATGAAGTAATTACCTAAATACAAACACGAGAGCCCTGAAAATGTTGCAAAGGGAGATGAATATTTTGAAGGGGAAAAAAGCAGATGAAATCCAAGATTCTTCTGAGACAAAAGGTGAAAAAAGGTTCATTTTTACCAGATGTGTTACTCACTTGTTGGGAGTTTTGGAAAACTTGTCTCCCAGGGCACACAACCAAGGCTTAAAACAGAAGGAAGAATAGACAGTTTGGATCACAATAGGACAATGTGCAAATTCTCCTGGAGAGAAGGAATTTTGCTTTGTCATATTTGGGCAGAAGAAGAAAGCTATGAAGCTCACATTCAGTGCAAATGTAATGCCAATAACAAGACAGATTGTTTTGCATACAAATACGCAGTTGCCTTGGCTGTAAGGGAAACCATCAGTTACAACATTCAACTACAGAATGGAGCTCCTCAGTGTAGATAAACTTTGTGTGAAGTAATATTTATTTAGGCGTGGTTTTACCCTGCATTTCCATGGTTTCATTTTTCCTTATTTTTACTTTTTCAAAAAGAAGCAACAGTGAATAAACTTATTCCTATTCACTTATGCTCAGGTCTTTCATAAGTTATATGATGTTGCCTGGATCCTTCTTATGGGCTGCCTTAGGATTGGTGAAAGAAAGAACTATACAGTTGTGGGTTTTTTTAGAAAACTTCTAAAACAAAGTCAATATTGAAATATTAACAAGACAAACTAACTGTATGTTGCAAGAGAAATCAACCATGTGCTACCATAATGCCTGAAAGAATTAGTGGTTAGCAAATGAGGCGTTTCCTGTGCATGGTTTCTGTCATATTGCACAATTGTGTAATGAAACTAAGATCAATGAATGTCTTAATGACTTGAAATCCTGGAGAAGTCATGCATAACTAGATGGAAATCTCGTGGAGACAGCAGGGAACAGTAGCCCCTGCCCTGTAGTACAGAAAAAGAGAAAATCCCAAGCAAAATAATTTTGTGCTTTTCCGATTATCCTCAATAGTAATAGGATCATTCTCAGCCTATGGCCACAGCCATGCTAGAGAATGCTTCTGGTGTGATTTCAGAGTTGGTTTTGACACCATTTAGTTAGAAAATTACTGTCTCACCTTGTACTGACCCAATTAAGTTACAAAAGTGCACCTCTGCAGAGCTCCCCAGAGTGTTCTCACTATTTCACCACCAGTGTTTAAGCCCAACACAGACAGGCATATTCAATTAGAATGATGTACTTTCTGAGGGCTTTCTGGAGCATAAACTACACAAAGAATGACTAAATTCCCCCTCCTGTTGAACCCATCAGCACACACAAACCCAGCAGGTATTGCACCCAGTATCCCATTTCTGAGAATATGAAGAAAATGACTGAGAGAGAAGTCCCCAAGAACGAGGTTCAGGTAACATGACAGCTGCCATTCAGAAACTCTCAATGGAGAAGGCTGTGACAAAGCTGTTACTAAATCCAGGATGTGCGCACATGCTGAGTTACAGGCTGACATTTCTCTCATACCAATTACAGAGACAGATTGCTTAGCTGTCTCTCGTTGTCACTGTACTTTAACCTAGAACTCAGAAATCCTTTGGCACAAGGTGGGAGCACTGCCATGCCAAAGGCCCGTCACCTCTGCTATGTTCACTCCTGGGAAAGGGCTGCTATCACCAAGCTACAGAGGATGGAAGGAGTGGTGGCAAAGGGTCAAGCAAGACTGGTTATTAAGGGAGAGAATGATGAAGTAACCAGTCTGGAAGTAGACTCCAGTAGGCCTAGAACAATTTAAAAGATTAAAAAAAAATAGTTGCGTACCTGAAAAATGTTTGAGATTTTTTCCCAGATCTGAAACCTTTTATGCTGTTTCAGATGAAAGAGGAACTCTGCTCCTGGTTGAATAAACTGTATTTGCTAAGCAAGAGAGGAGACTTCCACATCCAAAGTAGTAATTAAATGAGCAGCTGTTCTAAGAGTATTCACATGGGTAAATATTATTGACATTTACTTTCTGCTTTTTCCAGAGGAAATGTCAGTCAAATTATTAATAACACATTGTTGCAATAATGAGCTCTTGATAGACATGAAATTTATTTTTCCCTCTGATGGTTTGGTCCTGAGTCAGTTTTCAGCAGTAACAAATGGAGCTTATTTTGCCTTAGCGCTACTGACAACAGCAGAAAGAAGAACACAACACAGGAACATCACAAAATGCATTGCAGGGCACTTCTAAAGTCAACAAATCTAGAGCATTGATGCTGGTTTGCCACCTACTGCCTCAGTCACTGGAAAGTGCTGATCTAGGTAAACTGCAGAAGCAGCAATCGAAATCTCAGACCCAAACCACTAATTAGACAGAGAGAAGCCTTCCAATTCCTTCTTCTCCATGTTCTTGGGAACACACTAAAATGAATCTTCTGGTTCCACTGCTTGTATGAGGTAGCTGAGCTGTTCTACAAGTACCTATTATATTCCTCGTGAGTAATTACAGACTTGCTTAATCCTTTGCTTTAATGTTAGTTTGCTTTGTTTTTTGTTTTTTTTTTTAAGGAATTTTCCAGGAACAGATCCCTTAGAATATTTAGTAAAACACTCTGGAACTCTACTTAAATATATTGCTCAGCCTCCCTCTTGTTTATGGACTACCACTTAGAATACAACAATTATAAAAATTGATGTTTTTTTTTAAGAAAAGCTGAGTCAAAAGTGCTCTTTTTTTTTTTTTTTTGTGCTATAAAATGACTCATTGCCAATCTAGAAAGTAAAAAGCATTTTGTTGTACAAAAAGATAGAAAACTAAAATATTTCAAATAGAAAATATGTAATTCAATACTTTGGTCTTAGTAGAACAAAGCATACTAAGGTTGAAATAGCTTTTCATTTGTTTGTGTTGAAATGTATTTCATTTAATAGTGAAGCAAGACTTGTAGGGAGAAGTAGTATATTTCATTATATGGAATGGTGCCTATGGAAAAAAAAAACCAAATTTCATAGGCATGCACTCGTTTTTCTCTTAAAAACATTAATATAAACTGAAAGAAATGTTATGTTCAAATCTGAACTTTCTTTTATTTTTTAAAATGTTTAAAATTGCCTGAGTTCCACTTTTCTACCCTAAATATTACTTTTCTTGTAGTTTTGAAGTAGAAATAAGTTTTATATGGAAAAACTGTTTTCAATGTGGCTATTGCAGCATACAAAGGATTGGAAAAAAATGCTATTTTTCCAACAGATGCCAAATTCAGAACTACACTGATTTATCTGTCAGCAGAGGAACTTCCTTGTGCTTTCAGTCCATTCATTTTGACCAAGGGAACTGACGTTGTTCAATCTGGAGAAAAGAAGGCTGAGAAGAGGAAAACTTCATTACCCTCCTGCTGCAAACACCTGAACATGCTGTAGTGATGAAAAACTTATTCTCAGAAAGACTGGTAATGCATTGGAACAGGCTGCCCAAGGAGGTAGTAGAGTCACCATCCCTGGAGGTATTCAAGGAAAAGGTAGATGTGGAACTGAGGAACATGGCTTAGTAGGCATGATGAGGATGGGTTGTTAGTTAGACTAGATGATCGTAGTAGCCACTTCCAACGTTTATGATTCTATGAGGAGGCTGTCAGCACCTTTTCTCACCTGAGAGCAGATGAAATATGAAGAAAAGGTCTCAGGTAGCACCTTGGTAGGTTTAGATTGGATATAAGAAAGAATTTCTTTACAGAAAGTGTGATCTGGCATTGGAATGGGCTGCCCAGGAAACCGGTGGATTCTCCATCCCTGAAGGTATTTAGGAGACACGTGGATATGGCCCTTAGTGACATGGTTTAGTGGTGGACTTGGTAGTGTTAGGTGATGATTGGACTTGATGAACATAGGACTTTTTCCAAAATGAATGATTCTAAGGTTCTGTGACTCAGTGATTTAGATGTTGGTAATAATGGTCAAATTATCTGACTTAAATACAGAAGTACAGTCCAAGAACAGCATTAATGAAGGTGCTGTGCAAATCCAGAGGTAGATGCACACAACACTACTCTTGTCTTGTCACAATTTACACCCTGACACCTGATCAGGTTGGCCACATTGCTGACTCCTTCATTCTGCCCTGGGGCACTGTGCCCTGCTCTCAGCTACTCTGCGGTATTTACATTGTCCTTTGGGCATAGTCCCTCAATATCGATCTACACAAACAGGAAAGAAGAAAAGCAAACAACAACAAAAAAAGTGTGAAGTCTTCTGTTCCTCTCTGCCTGATGGCTGCTAAGCAGCTGCATGCAGCACAGCTGAGACCTGCTACTCCTGGCTGAGAAGAGCAGCCCACAGAGCAAGGCCATTGAGCCGTTTTAGGAGGAGTCACCCACAGCACAGAACTACAAAGCTCTTCTGTGCATAATGATTCTGTGGGTCTTTTCCAACCTTAGCGATAATCTATGATTCTATGATTCTGTAATCTGTCACTGTACCTGGCCCTGAAGAGCAGTGGGATGTGGATTTTACTTGCACAGGAAAATGCAGTGGTTTCTTTGATAACTCTCTGCATTGTATGTATGTATTTATTTATTTATTTATTGGCACATACAAATCCCAAGGAGAAACCTATCATTCATTTATACTATCTTTAAATAAAAACCTCTTCAGATTAAAAAAAAAAAAAAAAGCCTGGGAATATTGTTTTTCTGTGTGCTTGAGATCTGCTGGATGTACACAAAACTGCTTTTCTGTTAATTCAAAGCTGTAGTTATTGACTCTTGCTTACTTTCTTTAGTGCACTCTGGGATCAGCCAGGGCACCAGAACATCTCTCAGGAGCTACACTTGAGGAAATTGGCTTGCTAGCCATGCAACCTCCATACCCAACCTCCACAGTGGAGATTTCTTTAGTCTTGCAGATAGTTTCACCTTTCTTTTCTGATGCCATAGGAGACAAAAGAAACTTAACAAAACATTGCATTAGCATGAGACTCTGGAATTGAAGGCAAATTGAAATAATCTTTGCTCTATGATTTCTTCCCTCCTCATCTCGTACTTTCCTTGTTACCTTACACGTGTTTTGGAAGTTTTTCCAAGATATTCTGGCATTGAGAATATTTCAGAAACAACTGCACACATTTTTTTTTACAATAAAAGGAGCGAGGCACTGGAACAGGTTGCCCAGAGGGGTGGTGGATGCCCTGTCCTTAGAGACATTCAAGTTCAGGCTGGACTGGGCTCTGAGTGACCTGATGGAGCTGTAGGTGTTCCTGTTCCTTGCAGGATAGTTGGACTAGATAACCTTTAAGGGTGCCTTCCAACACAAATGATTCTATTTAGGGACATGGTTTAGCAGGCAATATTGATGGTAGATGGATAGCTGACTAGCTGATCCTAGAAGTCCTTTCCAACTTTAATGATTCTATGATTCTATGATTTTGTTCATCAACAATGCAATATTGATACTCTGTGCAGGCTTTGGATAGCACTTGTCATCTCATAACTTTTCTCCCAGAGGATGACAAAACATTGTGTGGAAAATCCATAGTGAAAGCACTGCTGAAGATCCTGCTCCCATGGGACTGGTAAACCTTTCTATTAGCAAAGAAAATCACTGAGAAGAAAACTGAAAACAAAGCTGAACATGTTGTAGTTTTAGTTCAAATATCTGTAAACAACTGTTTAGAATGTCCTGTCATTCAGATGTTGTTACATTTTAATGCAATCTGGGATGTTATTTCCATGCAAAAATTTTACTGCAATTTTTTTCTGGCTGTACTTTCTGATTCAGGGGATCCATGCGTATCTTGCCCAGAGAGGCTGTGGATGCCCCATCCCTGGAGGTGTTCAAGGCCAGGTTGGACAGTGCCCTGGGCAGCCTGGTCTAGTATTAAATGTGGAGGTTGTGGAGGTTGGTGGCCCTGCCTGTGGCTAGGGGGGTTGGATCCTGATGATCCTTGAGGTCCTTTCCAATCCAAGCCATTCTATGATTCTATGATTGTATGATTACCTGTCTGCAAGTTATTGAAACAGAACAGGTAAATGCACGGAAAAAGTGTTTAAACTCACAAAGATTTGATCAGTTTTCCTCTCAGAAGAGGTAATGGGGAAGGAAATGACATTGATGGGGAGAAGAGAGGAGAGGAGAAATGGGGGCAACATGGGGGGACCATTTACACAGAGGAGAGATAGGAACCATACTTGAAGAAGAAGCAGGCACACAGAAGGAGAGGAAATTGTAGCATAATTTTGATAAATTAGGGACATAATGATCCTATTTACTGATTTATACTTAAGATTCTACTCTTAAACTATCAATATGGTAATAGTATGAAGGAGGGTGGATGCTACAAATCTGTTTGCTACTGGTTTGTGGAGATGTATGTGTGGTTTCATGTTCTTTGGGAAAAATGATGAGCATTGCAAGCCAGTAATCTCTTCTGAAGATTCAGCACAGCAGAAAGGGCACAGTCAGAAAACATCTCTATTTCCCTCTTAAGATCCCATTCAGGAAACACTAGGGACAGTACAGGTGCAAGATGACCTCTCATCCGCAACACATCTGTCATTTTAATAAATAACCTAAGGTGATGGAGAGAAAAATACTGGTGAATATGCTTTACTGATAACAAAACAAAACTCAGCGTACTCCCCCCACCCCATCCCCAAGACATACGCTTTTAATCTGTTGGTTTTGTTTCTGTTTGCCTGAAAGAATAATAATTAAAAAAAAAACAAAGCAGGGATAATGGGAAGTGCATGTCTGTGCAGAGTATTTTGTGCGTAATTAACTTTATGTAAGGACAAGAGCTGCTTTATCTACTAGATTAAGTTTCAATTCCAAGGTAGTGTCTCTTGCTTGTAGTTTGGGGCACAGGGCCCTATTTTATTAGTCATTTTATATTGCTTGTTGGATTTTTATACTTCAGTAAAACTTCTGGCACAGTTGTCCTTTCCCCTTCTTAGAGATGAACAGAGAAGAACGTACAGTTTTAAAGTAAATCCCTGGATGTTTTATTGAGCTCCTAAAGACAAGCACAGTCAGACCTGTCTGCAGATGTTCCATTTCTCCACCTGCTAGAATCTTTGCTGCACAGCAAAGTCACATGTAGTATCTTCAGCAGCAAGGTGCTCCAGAGAAACATTGCTAAATCACTGATGTGGCTTGAATTGTACCCTTTGACTGACTCCATCTCCTGCAAGGAGACTTGGAACAAGAAATGAATGGTTTTTACTTTGCCCCTGACTTACTGATGATTACCTCAACAAGAACATAAAGGACACTATCAGCCAAAAACTCTCCCTTCCTTCTGTGCCCATACTCTGGTGAGGATAGATTAAACCCTGCCACTCACTGCAAGGACAGAAGAGCTTGATTAGAGCTTTCTTCTCAAACTGCAGTCCATGGGGAAAATATGCATAAGGGAAATCTAATGGCCAACAACACCCAGAGCAGGAGGAGAAAAAACCTAAAAGGCTGAGGTGGGAGGCTAGAGGAGGGTCTGCTCTTTTTCAAACTCAGTAACAACAATTTCAGAGTCACACTGAAACTGCTCCATAAACTGATCAAGAAAGGAACTTTGACATCAGTAGAACTTAAGGGCTTGGGCTGAAACAGTACTTCAAATACTCATGTGGTGTTGACAGAATAGCATGAGGAGCAATGTGATCTTGAATATGCATTACCTTACAACACAGACATAACCCAAGAAAACTAGAAGATCAACAGAACTCCCACTGTGTACAAATTATCAGCTCTGTATGCTGAAGTATGACCTCCAGCTAGGATATAATAACCAGCTTTCATGAACAGCACTCATTATATTGTGGCCATTATAAAAGAGCAGCTACATGACAGTGCTGTAGGCTATAATGTTCTTACTCAGAAGAGTTTCAATTTTCTTCCAAGAGACAAATCTCCATTTGGCAAACTCATTTTGCACATCCTGTGGTCACTTTTACTCAATAGGATGGGTGGAGGTTTTTGTTGTTCTGTTTGTGTGTTTCGTTTGATTGGCTTGGTTTGTTTGTTTGTTTTCCTTCTAAAACAAGAAAATAACAACAAAAAGAGTTCTGCAATGATTTGGGAGGCAGAGCAGGGTAGGTAATCAGCTAGTGTAAATCAGGATGATGCACAACAGCTGAGGGCTTTTACCAGACCACTATAAATCTGCTGGATCAGAATGTTTGTTGATGACCAAAATATCTGACAGAAAAGGCCTAGCTGTCTCTCTGTTGATGCAGCAGAAGGTATTGACAAGTCAGCAGAAAACTTGGTTTTATTATGCGATGATTTAACATTCAAACAGAAGAGCTGAGTGACAAAACTTTAACGGCGAGATAACACAGGGAGCAGAAGCAGTTGAAACACCTACAGTTTTACAGAGAAACACCTGAATGGCATAGGCAGAGCCAGTCAGAGTTCACTGTCTCTGACTAACTGCCCGTTATCTGGTCCAAACTATCAAGTCACCAACACAAGTTTCCAGGCCTGTCTTAAGAGATCTCTGCTGTATAGGCAGTTAAATCTGAGCAAGTCATCCTCAGCACCCTTTGAAGACAAAGAGTTGCAGGATGGAATTCATCTCATCCTGCAGTACCTCAAAACACTGCAAAGAACAGCAAACCTCAAGTGCCCTTTCCATTCATATTAGTCATAAAGGAATTAGAAAGACATTCCCATGGATTTGGTGTTTCAGCAAAAATCTGAGATGGCAGTCGCTTTCCCTAGAGAGAGACCAACCTGGGTGAATTTACAACTTACATTTTCAGGGAGGTATGGGGAAACATACAGGAAAGTCACACAGGAGTCAGCTTCTAAGAAAGACAAGACAAACAGGTTTCCGCTCCCGGTGCAGTAGCTGCTATCTCTCTGATTGTGGAGATGTAAGTATTTTGTGATATGCCAAATCACTATCTAAATACTTAACCCGAAGAGCACTCCTGAGAGCTCTCTCTAGGGTACTGCTTTCCATTCAGCCAGAAAAGTTTGTCTGAAGCAGTCTTGAGCACAAATCCTTGCAAAATCCAAGGCACTGTTCTGATGGAGCTGTCTTTAATTTGATAGTAGGGACCTGGTGATTCTCACTGCCTTGATAGAAATGGCATCTGGTTTCAGTCTGAGAAAATAATTTTCTTGTAGTAGTTAAATGTGGTGTCACCTGCAGCCTCCACTCAACCTCTCTTCTCAGCATGGCCAACAAAAGAAATTGTCCCAGTCACTGGTGCAAACGTGTAAATTGTCCCAGTTCACTGGTGCAAACATTGCACGTGAACAAGAGCTGTTAAACCCAAGGTGAGATGTCCAGTGGTAAATGGAACATATTCCAGCGAGGGACCAACACAGAAAGAAGGAAAGACCTAGAGATAGTGAGATCTTCTCCAACTCATCACTAGTAAGAGCCATAAATGGAGATTTTGAGATCTTGATGGTTGGACTAGATGATCTAAGAGGTCTTTTCCAAACTTTATGATTCTATTATCTTCTGGATCATTCCTGGTTGTGTTGCTGCAGACATGTGTAAGAGATTATTCTTTTATATGATTGACTCAAAGTTTGCTGAGGAACAAGTCCAGGCAAGTCTTGGGCAAAGGTAGAGAAATCTTCTGTCTGGAGGACACTGATGGACAGGTCTTGGCTAAGGGGTTGTGAAATCCTTTAAGGAGCACAGATGGACAAGGCCAGGGGCAACAAGAGAGGGATAAGCTGCAGATAATGGCCGGGAAACGGTCTTCTGTGTGGACTTATCTCGAGGAAGATGGCCATCTCAGGAGGTACGCACATGACTCTTGCTCAAGCATCCAGAAATGTCACATAGGCAGGAAAAAAGGAGGATAAAAGAGAGTCCAACAACCATGAGGATAGAGGGTTTCTGCCATCAGATCCCTCACCACGATGGACTCAGGGTTTCTGCCATCAGATCCCTCACCACGACGGACTCGGAGGTTTCTGCCATCAGATCCCTCACTATGGACCGTATGCTGACAGACTTTCCTGGTCCTGCTACCTGAGACCTGCTGCTTCCTCCTGGGCTTACTCTGCGGCTTCTTCCTGGACCCACCGGGTACCTGCACCCTCTTGTTGCCCAAGACCGGCCTCGCTGCTCCTGCTCTTCGGCCTCGGACCGTCGGAACGTCATGCAACGGGACTACTGCCGGATCCTGGTGCACAATTCAAGCACAATTCTTGCTTCTTTCTATCTTTTCTATCGCTCGCCTTCCCTTCCCCATCACCCCAATCCGTAATAGTGTCCGTCCTCCCCTTTCTTCATCTCCCTTATTAACATTTGTAATAAACTGGTCAGACCAACATTTGAACCGTTGTTTCTTAATCTCACACCGGGCATACATATTTCGAAGAACGTCCTCTCCCTCCTATAAATTGGAGCGAGACAACATGCTTGTAGAGATGCCACATCATTGTCTTATCTTCACTGGGGTGGGAGGTGAGTGGTCTCACTGGCCTCTTCATGCTTGCCTTACATGAATTAGTCCCACATCAGATTTCTCCCTTCACCTCACTCTTGTGGTCTTTGTCAAAGGACCCCAGCAACAACTGTACAAACTGTGGAGATGATGAAAATACAACAGAAAGAATCTCAGGTTCACTGAGTAAGATTTGTTCTCTCTTTCAGGCCTTATTTTCCAGATAAACCCTTGTTTTACCCATTTCTTTATTTAAAGTCTAGTTTCACCAATGAAATTGGGCTTGTCTGACTAAGCTTTGTGTGCACCCGTGTGATCTATACTAACAACCTCTGAACCTGCTGGCCAGAGGTATTGACATTATTGACATATTCCTTGCTTGACCAAATAACCCTCTGCACACATTTTAGTTAGTTTCCTTGGCTGTGTTTTCAAGGAGTGAGGATATTCCATAGATAGCCCACAACCTATAGAAGTGATCTTTTAAAGGCTGTAGAAGATGAAAGAGTCAGAGGCTTATATTATCATTTTTGGTCAGCATACCCAACTTGCTTCATGTAGGTATAATCGTATTCACAGACTAGGTAGGATCACAGCCCTTAAGCATATGCCATCAGGATTCATGGTTGGAAGATACCAGATTATGTTAAAAAATATTGACAGAAATCCTGAGTTCTACTTACCCTGTATTTGCCATCTTGGTTTCTGCAGCACTATCCGCCCTAGTAAAAGAGCTTCAGTAGGGGATTTGCTAATAAGTTCTTGTGCCCAGGAGAAGTGTGGGAGGATGAGCCTGCTACAGTTATCTCCTGTCTCCCGGGGAAAACATACCAAGTGTATTTTCGAAAAGGTCTTTCCATGCATTAATTAGAGCAACACTGAGTCACTCATCTCATTACATTGCTGATGGAACTCAGCAAATACTTCCTCCATGAGCTTTTGACATCTTCCAGGGGCTGCAAGTAACAGCACAAAGAGACATACCACTTTATTTAGTGAAAAACTTAGTGAACTTTCTGATGGATCTAAATATTTACTAGCAGCTTGTGAAGAGATTAACAGTCTGGATCCTCTTCTCTATACACAGAACAAAGCTTTTGGAGGTGGGAGGTAGATACATTCCCATCTTGATGGCAGAAGTATCTCAGTGATGGGAATTTGGTCAAGGTGATGCTCAATATCTGTTTCAATCCCAAGTGGCATAGTCAAGAACTCTCACTCTTCTCTGTGGCCATCTTCTCCTTGTATTTTCTTCCATGTCCAATACAGCATCAAGTAGTAGGAGAAGGCTGAAAGTGGCATTTCTGACAGGTAGAAAATGCTTTGGGCAGGGAAAGTGCACAGTCTCTTTAGCTGAAATGCTCATGTCAGATTGGCTGTTCTCCTGTGCCAGCTGTGGGACTGTAAAACAGCTATTCCCAGTGGAATATCTAAATGACTTGGAAAAACTGTTGTTTTTCAAAGGAAAATTTTTAATTTGATCATTTCCATCAGAAGTTTGTTAAACAGTTCTACCAAACAAGAAGCCAGAGGCAGTGATTTCAATTAAAACACTCCTAATATTTTTAAAGCAAGCTTTCATTCCTCTTAACTTAAAAAATGCATGAGGTTCTACTATGCAAAAACTGAGGATCATGTTCAAAATTCACTTAGGATATGAATTACAGTGTTAAGGATCCTGAAACGGGCAATGGAAGAGTATTTGCATTGTGGGCAATACTCTGGAATGGACTCTCAGAGATTACAGATGTTCCCCTTATATATTTTTTTTTGTTTTTATAAGTGAAAGTGCAAGCCTAAGACATATCTCAGAGCATCACAAAGCTTCCTTTGGTAGACAACTAAATCTGAAAAATGGAAAAATCTGAAAACTGAAAAATACACACTTTGCTAGGCTCAAAAATTAATTACAAATGCCTGGTGCGATTCTAGAGATCACCCACTGAATCTCTGTGATACATTTTTAATGAAAAAATACTCCTGAAATTCATTAAATTTTACAGATTTGTATCTTCCAAATAATTCAAAGCAGCATTTTCAGAACTAGGAGTGATCTAATTTCCCAAATTGATAATTATTTGGAATTACATAAATAAGACATTTGACATGCAGTAAATACTCCAAGATATTCTATTTCACACACACACACACACACACACAAGACCTATTAAAACAAATTAAAAATAAAGAAAAGAGAAAGAAAACCAAGTAATTAGGAAGTCTGAAAGGAAGTATGTCATTTGATATAAATCAAAAACAACAATTCACAAATAATTCAGTGCTTTCATTATTACACTTTATAGGTTTTGTAAGGCTTCCAGTATTGCTTGTTACCAAACAGTTCTACTCAAAAGGCAATTTGGGGTTATAACAGGTATGGAACTTCTATACCTATTTGGTGCAAGATGACAGCAGCTATATAAAAGCAGTAAAATATCCTCAGAATGACTTGGGATCTAAATTGAGTACATTTTTGATGAGTGTCTTGAGAGACCTTTGAGGGACCTGCTTTTTGAGGATTCAGTGTGCTCGGTCCTCTCTCAAGTGCTTCTCATACAAGAAGTTGTGAACCTAGAATTACTAATGAAGCTTTGAAGATCTAGGATAAAAATGTGCATATTAATGCTAAAAAGATCTCTTTTCTGAAGTTTGTCTTTGTTGGCTCCTTCTAGAGAAACATTCATTTCTTATCCTAAATCACAGCAGCTAGAAAACAGATCACTCATGTTCTTTGCAAAAGTACATTTAAACCCAAGTGTCACTGAGATGATATAGCTGTATTCCAAGGTGTTAATTCTTTTTTTTTAAAAAAAGATCTTGGATTAGTTTGTACAGCCATGGAAGTAATGAACATCTACAGGAATGAATAGCTCCACTGAGCTCCATGGGGATTCCTTCTATGAAATTCTGCTCCCCAGCACAAGGAAGAGATACAAAACCAAGACCTTACCATGGGAGAAGACTAATATTTTTAAAACCTGGACAAGATGCCAAGTGTAAAGAGTTATGTGCTGGCTGTGAGTGACTTACTGGCATCACACTCAATATAGAAATGGTCTAGCTTGTCAAACAGGGTTTTGCAGCATCCGCCAGGTTTGCACCTACACATTCCTGAGCAAAGAAGGAGAACAAAAAGGGACTTGAGCATTTTATTTCCTCTGGCTGGCTTACCATAACCAGCTGTCTCATTTTTGCTGCCCACACAGTTTTATCCAAGACTCTTACACTTTATCTAAAAAAAAATTGGCAATTCAAGTGAAAAATGCAGAATTCTTGGGAATAGTTATATGATGTTTCTATTTCACACATCTTCTTCTTCACCTCAAAATGGTAATATCTAATTGACACCGTATCTTATGGATACCTTGGTGCTTTTTGTTGCTATTAAAAAGAAAATGAAAATTTTCAGGTTCTGTAGCAATTTTAAATACTTCTGTGTAGAAGGTGAACCACTGGCCTACTTGTGTAAATCAAAACTGATATGAATTTTGGGGCTGAGAGAAAGGGAGGCAGATACTATGATTCTATGATTCTATGATACACATATATACTGTCTTGTAGCACATGACTATGGTTGATGTTAGTCTGGAGAAGAGGAGGCTCAGGGGAGACCTTATCGCCCCCTACAACTACCTGAAGGAGGTTGTGGCAAGGTGGGGTTTGGCCTCTTCTCCCAGGTAACTACTAAGAGGACAAGAGGGAGTGGTCTCAAGTTGCACTGGGGGAGGCTCAGGTTGGATATTAGGAAAAATTTCTTCTCAGAAAGGGCGGTGAGGCCTTGGAACAGGCTGCCCAAGGAGGCGGTGAAATCACTTACCCTGGAGGTGTTCAAGAAAAGTGTATATGTGACACTGAGGAACATGGTTTAGTGAGCATGTTGATGATGGGTCGGCGGTTAGACTAGGTGGTGGTCTTTTCCAACCTTAACGATTCTATGATTCTATGATACCATGACATCCTGATCTTGCTGGTGTCAGTGTTATCACAGAATTTGACCCATGGATCGATTAGGCATAATGTAAGAATAGAGGCGGAAAAGGAAAAGGAAAAGGAAAAGGAAAAGGAAAAGGAAAAGGAAAAGGAAAAGGAAAAGGAAAAGGAAAAGGAAAAGGAAAATAAAGGAAAAGGAAAAGGAAAAGGAAAAGGAAAAGGAAAAGGAAAAGGAAAAGGAAAAGGAAAAGGAAAAGGAAAAGGAAAAGGAAAAGGAAAAGGAAAAGGAAAAGGAAAAGGAAAAGGAAAAGGAAAAGGAAAAGGAAAATAAAGGAAAAGGAAAAGGAAAAGGAAAAGAAAAGAAAAAAAGAAAAAGAAAAAGAAAAAGAAAAAGAAAAAGAAAAAGAAAAAGAAAAGAGAAAGAGAAGGAAAAGGAAAAGGAAAAGGAAAAGGAAAAGGAAAAGGAAAAGGAAAAGGAAAAAGTACTTATATCTGTGATGAATTGACTGGTTCTGCTTACCAGCTGCTCTCTCACTGCCCCTCCTCATCAGAACAAGCGCAGAAAATAAGGTGAAAGAGCTCTTGGGTTGAGATAAAGATAGGGAGATAATTTCCCAGTTACCATCGGGGAAAATTAATTTAATTTATTGCCAATTAAAAACAGAGTAGGATAGTGAAAGTCAAAAGTGAAACTATAAACACCTTCCCCTCACCCCCATGTCTTCCAAAGCTCAGCTTCACTCCTTTGTTCCCCACTGAACACCTATAGAGCACTCCTGTAGCCTCAGTGCAATCAGAATCTTGACACATAAACCCTATACATTTACTTAGAGGAGAGGGACAGGAAGCTTTTAGATGAAATTCCACCTTCCCCCGTAACAAATACAGCAGCTGTTGAAGAGAGTGTGATGGTGCACAGTGTGAATTAAGAGCTAACTGTCCCATTAAGTCAGTGTAGTGAAAATCAAGGCATAAAGGAAGGTGACAAAGGAGATGAGAGCCAAGAACATAAAAAATAATATTCCCTCCCTTCTTCAAGTGATAAAGTCTAAGCTTTCCTTGGAATTAAGAAAAAAATCACCCTAATCTTTCCAAAATGGAGCAGAAGGACAACACTTGATCTGCAGGGAGCATGGAAGATGATCTCCAAAAAGTGACAGAGGTTTTTGGCTTCCCCAGGCATCTGAAGCAGCTGCAGCTATCCATCCAGCTTCACAATAAATCCAGGCAGAGTCCAACCTTCTCCCATAGCCAGGAACTGGTACATTCATTTTAGAGATCCAGAAACACTGAAGTGTATAACTGCTTGAGATCCCCTCCCTAGCTGAATTACAGAGATATTTTTTTTTTAATGTTTCCTTTATTTGTATGCCTGTGGGTTCTCAAAACATGTCATGGGTTTAAAATATTTCTTTTAACGGTTAGCATTTTTTACTGAAACAAATGTCAGTTTTCACAAAACCACAAACTGTGGTCACTCAGATTTGCTAATACTTTCCACAAGCATCTTAGATAGTGGTTAAAGGAAAGGAATTTGCTCTAAGTGCCAGCACCTGAGGACAGCTGCTGGGATTTTTTTCACATTTTTTTCATGAAACCCTTGAAAATAAGAAATGAATTTAAAGAAAGATATTCTTTTTAGTACATTTCTTAAAATTTCTCTCTGCATGCAAATGAATAATGGGTTATCAGTGGTATAAAACACAAGGCAAACTGACACTTAGATAAAAAATAATTAGCTCAGAAGGTCACAGTCTGTAATATGTTAATATTGTTTATTGTAACCTGACACAGACAATGAAGGAAGGCTTGTTGCTATGTTGATAAACAAATGTTATTTCTAGGAAGCAATCATTCTATTAAAAAAAAAAAAATCTCAAATCTCAAGTGGAGGTGGAGTGAGGCTGTGCAATGAGGAAGCTGGACACAGCTTGGGCCACAGAGCGAAGGCAAGTGGCCAAGGTGACTCCCGTGAAGGGTTCACCTATGGTGTTTCCAATATACTGAAGAGATCAGGACAGTCAGGGTGGTGCAGCTTGATTTGACCTTGTAGCAACATCTTTGGTTGTGTTGGGAGGGTATTTACGGGCATTAATAAGAAGCCCCTGGAGCCTCCTCTTCTCCATACAGTCCTATCTCCCCATTGGAGGAAGAAAGAGACAAAGTTAACTGCCAAAAAGTAGGAACAAATGGGGCAGTATCCGGGCAGTATCCATTTCCCTACAAGGGAACTGCTAAATGTGAGAGTGTGGAGTGTAGAGGCAAAGATGCTATTTCTCAGTCTTCCTGGCTCCTTGTCCACTTTGCTGGGATGGCTGCAGCCAGCCTGCACACTCATTAAGAGAGGTTTGCTCTGTGACAAAAGGCTCCCCTTGGAGCTGATCTTAAGGAAATTATGACAATACAGCTTTCCTGACACGAAAATGCATTGATTTTTCCAATTAAAATATTTCACAGTCAGTGGTTAAAAAGAAAAAAGAAAGAAAAATAGCAATTTTGAAGCTACTTTTAAGAGGAGAAAAAAAATGAAATGTTTCATCATTCTAGTTTTTATTCATTTTATGTTGACAGATTAGATGAGTTCACATTGTATTTTCTTGTGCTTTGTACACATTACAGCAATATTAATCTGGGCTACCAATCCTTTTCTCTGTCTTACTTAACATCTTATGACTTCTGGGACTAGAGCTGTTGTTTCAGCCTAGTCCAGAACATTTCCAATATACCTCAGTATATCCTGTGGGAATGTTAAATGGGGTCAGGTGAGAGGGAGAGGAAAGAACATAGAGCCAGGTATGAATGCAGAACATTCCGTTTTCTTTAACTGAACTTTAACACAATGAATGATGTCCTCTGAGCCCAGTTTGTTTTAGAGCGGGCATGTATATTTCCATGGAGAATTTCTTTGCTTTTATTAAGACTAAAAGAAATTCATTTACAACTATGTTTAATTGGCTGCTGTCTTCACATAACCTTTTGAGAAAAGTAGGGGTTGCTCTTGCTGTCCAACAGCAGCACATCCCCAGAGACCCTGCTACCACACATCCACTTTCCTCAGCCTTAGAGAAGCACTAAAAAATGAGATTAAGCTTTACAGTTTTAACCTGTGCTATGAACAAGATGAAAGCTGAAGACAGATGAAGCTTTGAGGGAACATCACGTGTCTTTATCCTTAGGTCTGAAGGGCTAAAAACGATGAAGTGTTTTGCTGAGTAGGCAGATGTGGCTCAGTTGGCAAAGCCCAGGGATGTTCTGAGAAAGCTGAAACAACTGCAGTTTCATCAGTCACCTCTCAATATATCTCTTATTTGACCTTCTGTGTGTGTTGCACCTCCTGGTCTCCTTCAGAACCTGTTCCAAAAAGCTCCTTGCCTTCTGGGTAGCCTCTCCTCCAGGAAAAGCCTCACTCAGAAAATATGTTTCCTAGGATGTTCACCACCTGAAGAAGCTCTCAGCCATGCCCATGGTTCAAACCCTCTGCAATATGCTCCTTCCAGGTGAACGTCTCCCCTGAGTACCAGAAGGATGGAAACTCCCTTCAGGTAGCCCCCTTTGCTCCTGGAGATGCTAGGGTGAAAGGAAATGAGCTGCTTCCATCCATAGTTCACAGGGGACTGGTCCGAGAGGCATCAGGCTAAGGAACTCTGAAGCCATAAATCAGAAAAGGAAAAACGCTGTAGTTAAATTGACACCTCTGGTGGCAGCTGAAATGACCCAGGAAGTCTCTAGAGGCAATTGAAGTTCCTGCTGTCAGAAGTGAAAATATCTGAGTATTAAGATGTCTCTTACATCAAACTCTGATCTCTGGTTCCTGCACAGAGAGGTCAGCCGTGTTTCAAACCACTGGAGAAGCTGCAGCTGCAGAAAGTGCTCTGCACCAAGGGAGGCTGGGAACAGTGAAGCACGAGAAAAGAAGAGATGGAGATTGCTCACAAGGCAAAGCTGATAAAGAATGATGGAAAATCAAAGACGGAAACAGGGTGAGGAGAGAGGAGGACAGCAAACAAGAGTGAGACAAAAGGCATCTAAGAGACAATGAGAGGAGGGTGAGAAAAGAGAAACTGGGGCAGGAGGGAGGGGCAGGGAGATGAAATGGGAAAAGTTTGAAGGAAGCAGTATGAAAAAGGTGATCTTTGAAAGCTTTTCTCCATTCTGAGGTTTTTCCTTCACCACGAGACTGCAGCAGTAGCACTTGAGCTGAGCACATATAACATCGTTTCCCTTCTTCAAGCAAAAGTACCACCTGCTTGACAGTTCATCCACTTATATCATCCAACCAAGTATAATTTAGAGGAAAAAAAATGGCAGACTGTTAGTCTAATTGAGGAAGAAATTAGATGTTGGATGATGGTTATAAATAGCAAGGATCACTTCCCAAAACATCCCCAGCAAACAAGGCTGAGCAGGACCCGTGCCCTGGGAGGCGCAGGGTTTCTCTAAGGCCTAGTATAGGAAATGCAGGATCTATAAATATATTGCAAGATATACTTTGGTAACAAATATTGCTATCTAGAAAGATGACCACATAGTGAAGGTAAAAAAAAAAAAAGAGAGATAATTTAAGGAAGAAGACTGGCCCAGAGGGAACTGCTCCTTTCTGAGTCATTGTATCCGACTGCTTAAAATAGCAAAGCAGAGCTACCTTCTTCTGTAAACACCCTGGACATCAAGTTTCAGTTCTTTACTCTGTTTGTTTGTTTGTTTGTTTGTTTATTTATTTATTTGCTAAGTTTAGTGGCAGACATAGTCAGTTTTATATATATTATTCGGGGGCTTCAAGATGAAAAGTCTTACAGAACTGGAAAAATATGTCTGACTTTCATAGCAGATTCTTTCCTGCCATCTCTCTGGAAGGAGACTTATCAGAAGTGTTTATGTATGGAGTGGAATCTGTAGCATCCCAGTCATAAAATGGCAATGGAAATTAAATTAAATTGTATCTCAATATATGTAACTCAGGAACTAAGCAATATCATAACTGGTAAAAATAAGTAAACAGACAAATAAATAAATAGTCATTTTTATTAAAACAAATGCAGATTCTAAATAAAATTCTTTGTCTGGATGCCAGGTCAGACCTTTTGAGTCCACCATGCTGGGCCATTTTCCAAATGAGGAACATGTCAGATTTACAGTGCTTTGGGAACACGTGCAGTAGACTTTTCATTACCCAGGCCTCGAAGGAGATATAATTGGTTTCAGAAATTATGTGCAATAAATCCTTCTGCTTGGTTATTAGTTAAATAACACTTCTGTTTATAGCATTTTTCAGTGCCTCCTGCCTGTGTTTTTGCAATAGATATCCATGTTTTGTGTGTTGGACTCAGGGAAGGAAGGGAAGAAGGGAGGGAAGGGAGGGAAGGAAGGAAGGGAAGAAGGGAGGAAGGGAGAAGCGCTGCTGGTTTATAAATACCTTAGTGCCTAACATATCCAAGTCCCATGTCTGGCTCCTCTTGGAAAGGCCCAAGTGTACTCTAAGACCTGAAGGCACACCTGGATCCCACCTCAGGACATGCTGATACACAGGTGAACAAACAGCAATGTTTACTTGCCCCTAGGCTTCCCACAAGGCCTGAACGGGGAGAACAGCTAACAGAGTTTACTGTCTGCTCAGTAATGATTAGATGTAGCCGCCATAACAGAACAAAACCACAGCAGTCACAGGTTGTCTTCAGGTAAAGAAAGCGTGGACTTGCTATGGGCATAGCCCTTTCCCCCATAACAAATAGTTTTCACCATCATCATTATGTCAGTAGGGAGTGCCATCAGTGATTAGACATGAGCAGTTCTTCACAATTAGTTGACAAGGAAATCTCCTACCCAAACAGGTTTGGATTTAAAAAATTCAATGAAATGTAAAGGTCAGGCTCAAGAGTGCTTCCCCAGGAGCTGACTCCTCAAAGGATTTGAGTATCCTGTTACTAAATCACTTTTTATTTGCAACTTTCTGTTGTACCTATTGCACACAATTCCTGAATTTAGACTAAAGGATGGTATATATTTTATAAGAAGTTATGACAGGGCAGGCAACAATTGAATTTTGGAACTTGCAGTGAATTACAGTCTTGGATGGTTTAAAAAGCACCATAAGATAAATGGGTGATACATGCCTACCATTGCACATAGATCACCATGACCCAGCTTTGGGAAAGGGCCTCTCTGCCCTTACGTCATTCTCTGCAGCTGCTTTTTTTTCAAATGCTTCTTCTATGCATGATAAGAATCATACTTGATGATAAGACAAGAAGGATTTGACTTTTATAAATCTAATTTATGGCTACCAGTGCTGCTCTTTCACTAGTGACTCTTGTTTAACTTATACTGGAAAAGAAAGAAATTGATAGATTCCTATGGTACTAAACACATCTCTGAAAGATAGAAAAAGGAAGGGGAAGGGGAAGGGGAAGGTGAAGGGGAAGGGGAAGGGGAAGGGGAAGGGGAAGGGGAAGGGGAAGGGGAAGGGGAAGGGGAAGGGGAAGGGGAAGGGGAAGGGGAAGGGGAAGGGGAAGGGGAAGGGGAAGGGGAAGGGGAAGGGGAAGGGGAAGGGGAAGGGGAAGGGGAAGGGGAAGGGGAAGGGGAAGGGAAGGGAAGGGAAGGGAAGGGAAGGGAAGGGAAGGGAAGGGAAGGGAAGGGAAGGGAAGGGAAGGGAAGGGAAGGGAAGGGAAGGGAAGGGAAGGGAAGGGAAGGGAAGGGAAGGGAAGGGATATTAAAGGAAAGTTTAACTTCAGAGATGCTGTGGTACTGCAAAAGAAGGAGGGAGAAGAAGCTAAAATGGATCAGCTTTTGGTAAAGGAGTTGAATGTTAAAAAACAGAGGGGTTTTCTCTGGATAGTTGTCAAGTCCTGATTATTTCTTTTCATCCACAGCAGCAAAGGAACTGCCAAGTGGTGTCAGATGCAACTGGAATCACACCAACAGGCATCGCTCACCTCATGTGCCTGCAGCACCTGAAGCAAGCAGAGCTGTGGGAAGGTGACGTATAAGCCTCTGTCTAACGAGACATAATCCAATTTCCACATTGAGAATAATCCACTCTGGCTTCAGATGGGTACTTTATGCATCAAGCTGAAGAGAGAGAAGCAGATTATTGCCTTAATGATGAAGCAACCTATTGCTCCCGATAAAGGCCCTTTTACATGTACTGGCTTTAGCTCCTGGCTGCATGCAGGGAATGACTTTGTCACTGCCACTCTCCTTTAATATATATATATATATATTCATCCTCTACCACAACGATATTGCTACCTATTTCCTAGCTACCTTTTTCATTGTCTTGCTGGGAAAGAGACTTGACCACAAAATGGATTTTGTCTTCTTAATCAGGGGAAGTCAGGAAGTTATTTCATCAAGTTTTGCCCAAGACAAATAGCAGAACTTTATATATTAGCTAAGAGTCTCTGAAAACACCCCAGATTTTAGGTTAAAATGAAGTGAATTGGTGCTTACAATCTGAGATTATTTTGTTTTCTTGGGATGTGTTGTGTATCTGCTGTTCTTTGGTGCAGCCAGTGAAAACATCAGATTGCTGTGTATCGTGGAGTACATCTATGGTTATTGTATTGAATCTGTAGTGGCCACTAGTCAATTATTTATAGTATAACACACACACTGTTATTTATATACCCTCCCTCTGCATAGCAAGATGAATCACTAGGATGTGGAGAGTGATCCAGGATATTCCTCACAGAATTTCACAACAGTTTACAACTGCCAGGAATCATCTCCAAGAGGCTTTGCCGTAATTGCTATAGCAATTAAGACAAGGGACTGTACTGCAGACAATTCCCATTTTGGCAACAAACATGAACACAGTTTTGGAGTCTATTTTAAAGTGTCCAAGGATAACTACACCTAGTCCTTGTTCCTAGTGATCTGGATATACACAATGGCTTTGAGACCTATCTTACTCTTTCCCTTCTGTATGTAAAAGAAATGAATGCAAGGCTTATAAATCAAAGGGAAAATAATCTGGATTAAATTTGCTCTTGGGTGTCTGAGTATGAAAGTGCATCATACATTGTTGTTCAGGTTCAGGTTCTTACTCCAAGCCTCATCTACCTCTCTGGGAAGAGAAGTCTGTTGTTTTAGTTTCGGAGATTTAGTTTTTGGAGTTTTAGTTTAGGAGATATGCATAAATAAACACATTTTTGGTCCTCTGGGTACTTAGTATGAAAAGTAGTAATATTGAAATAAACACAAATGTTCTAGGCAGTATAGATGGGGATATATTGAATTATGAAGATGTAAGATCCATATATGTATATATATGCCTGTTTATATATATGTCCAAATTTATTGTCAATAATCCTCATTACTTTAGTATCAAAACATGAATTTGACAAGCATCAGTTGTGCTATTTTGCAGGCCAAGAAAAAAGGCCTGGGGAGGGAAGTGAGGAAAAAGAGGACATATTTAATGACTTGTTGGAGGACACTGGCAACCCTCTACTTCTTGCACCATTGTAACGGGACGATCACCTTTCTCACAGAGGTAATGCAGATGTTAGTTTCTGTTAGTGAAATTACACTTTGTTTGGTGTACCTTAATCCCACCCTCTCCTGGTTCAGTGCTGATAAGAGCAGTGAAACCCAACAAACTAAATAACAAGCAAGAATATTCTTCCTCAATACAAGTGGTCCATGCAGAATCAGATGGGCCCAGAGCAGCCATGGAAGCAGCCCTGGCAAGAGTTGTAAGTGGAAGATTAGATTAAATTTAACAGCATTTTGCCTTGTAAACATCACACAGATGGAGAGGCCTGTTCTTAAGGAAACCTAAAGATCATGCACTGCTTAGGCAGAATTGAAATTTTTGTCCATTCTGCTAACTTAAACAACAAACAAAAAACAAAACAAAAACAACAACAACAGAAACCAAAAACTGTTAAGATGTAGTAAAACTGGACTTAGAAATGGAAGCATTTTAATTATTTTGAAATACTTATGCATGAGACACGTACAGAACCATAGAAACAGGGAACTTACATAGTAATTAAAAACATGATCAAGAAGACTGTAAGCTCTGCAAGACAAACTGCATTGCTATCCCAAAATTGTCTGGGACAGTTTTCCACATTTAGGACTGGCACCTCCAAGCACCACAATAACAGCAACATTTATGCACAGTGGGTGCATATGACTAAATTACTGAAACTGGTAAGGATTAGAGCACCTCATCCATTGACTTTAGGGACTTTGGAAAAATACTTGTTAGCTTATATGTGATACTGTATCTTTTTTTTTTTTTTTTTTTTTTTTTTTTTCCTTTCTGTTTAAGCTCTCTGGCAGATAAGATTTTGAATAAAGAAAGAACTTGCCCTTCTGCCCCCAGAGGAAAATATACAACCCCATATCTACATCAGTTTCAATTAGTCTTTAAAGGAAAGGTGATCCCTTTTGAAAAACTGACTCTGTAATGGATAACTGCCATGAAGGAACTCAGAACTCACAAAATTAAATCAGCTTTTTTCTTTTTTCTTTTTTTTTTTTTTTTTTTACAGATAAGTATTTACAAAGAGGCTGCAACTTGCAAGAATCCATATAGTAATTCATGCAAGGACTGATCTGATGGATGTCTCTGTTAAATGCACCCACTCATCATGTATGCCTCCTTCTGAGCCTTAGGCCAGTTACCATGGTGGCAAATGGCACAGAAGAGCTACCACAACTACTGGTACAGGTGTCACATAAGTGTCACCTGCCTATTTGCAAGATCTATCGGGGATGGAAGTATAGGAGATATTGAAACAGCTATCGCTGTCATAAAATAACAAGCAATCACCATGTGATGCATGATGCTTCCTTGAAAGTTATCAATTTGATACGATATTTTAACAAGACCACCTGCTACAGAAAGGCATGCTAGATATATTATATCATCAGAACAAACTTCTACCCTAAGGGAGGCATACTGTTCTGAGTTGTTTGAGGAAAGGGTAGCCTGATTCCAGAATAAGAACGTTAAGGCTTATGTGACATGCTGACTGGTATTTGGGCAATGGAAAAGAGGCCATCCCAAACAAAAATCCCAGAGAAGGAGCCATACATGGGTCAGAATTTTCCCACAAGATGTGGCATAAAGTGACTGAGAAAATGGATGGTGAGAACACTTTAGGCTTTTCCATCCTTTATCTTTGCTGTATAGCAGCAGAACTTATTGGAAGTCTTCCTGAGCAGAATTTCAATCCACACTGACTGAAGTTCTGCATAGGAACAAACATCTCAGATCCCAGAAAGCTTTGCTGAAAACGTCATGTGTTTGAGGAGAAACTTACAGTAGTCAAAGAACATTTGCTCTGCATCCCTGCCACTCCCCACCACAAAGTTCCCTTTCTCTGCAGCTGATTTTTACTGTGCACTTGACAACATCAGTATGATAGACAACAAAAGTTTGCAGAGCTTCCAGATTCAGAAATAATGGTTTGAATCCAAGGTGCAGCCAAACACACTGAAAGAAAAACAAAGACTACAGCCAGCAAGAATTCTGCTTAATAGTTGGCTTTATTTATCAGCTCGTCCAGTTTGAAACCTAGATCTTTGCTCAGAACATGATAATGCTATTAATCATCTACCAAAAAATTTGCATAAACGGGACATAGGCAGTTTTTATTGTTTTATGGGTGTTATGCTTTTTAATAAGGATTTGGTCCTTCTGGGAGACCTCAGAGTTCTAAACTGGTACACTGATTTTGAATGGGAAAGAGTTAATTTTCCACATAGTAGCTTGTATGGTGCTGTATTTTTAGTGATGAAAACAGTATTGATAACATAATGATATTTAATTGCTGATGAACAGTGTTTACAGAGTACCAAGTGGGTACACTTCTCAGCCTGTGAGGGGCTGGGGGTGCACAGGGAGCTGGGAGGGGACAGAACCAGGACAGCTGGCCCAGACAGACCGAAGGGATGTCCCATATCGTGTGACAGTGTGCGACAGCTGGATGAGAAATTTACCAGGGTTGCCATTGCTCCGGGAGCAGCTGGGGATCCGTCAGCTGGCGGTGTGCAATTGCTTCTTGCACCATTCATTTTTCTTTGTGTGCTTTGCTTATTTGTTCGTCTGTTTACTTTTTGAATTGTTTTTACCTCAGCCCATGAGCTTTATGACTTTTGCCTTTCCATTTCTCTCCCCCTCATCCTGCTGGAGGGGAGTAAGCAAGCAGTCGTGTGGCACTTATCTCCCAGCCAAGGTAAACCATGACTATCAAATTCAGAGCTAAATTGGAGTTTATTCAAGGCTGAAGGTTTCTTATATACTGTAATTGTATTAGGATCTGCATCTGTCTAGTTTAATACAATTCCCTTTGTTTTACAGCCCTCAGTGATGCTTTTTGCCCCACAAACGCAACAGTCAGTAAGGAAATCAGCATCAGAAACTGAATTCTTCAATCTGTTTGGCAGATGACAGTGCCTTTACAGATACACAGAAGAAGCCTCGAACAAAGACACATTCCTGTCTGCACAACTCATTAGTGCTGCTTTGGTTTGGAAATATCTCCTCGCTTGCTGTGCTGTACTAAAGTGTGAGATGAAGCAATTCACTGTGAGAAGAAAGGAGTTCTTGAAACACTGGGCCATGTCCTTGCTAAGGGCTCCCTACAACTCTCTTCTTCTGGGCTCACTGGATTTGTGCTCTTCATACAGACATACTGACTAGCAACCTGTTTACACCTAGCTGGCCACTTTACCCCTATCTAGTTCTTCCCCAAACCAGTTACACCCATCCCCTAAACATCACACAACCTTCCAAAATATTTTGCATCAGTCAAAGAGAAATCTTAGGAATAAAGCACTGGAGGTGTCCCACTCCTTTCCGTGCCCTGCAAGTTATGAGTTACAGTCTCACTGCAGTTTTGAGAAAGCGCATGCCATGGGAGAGCATGGGTGGAAAAGGATGGCTGCCCAACCTAGCAGAATTAATGAAGTGCATTTTGTTAATGTCTGTGTTATTGCCAAAGACTTGGTTGAGAAAAGAAGGGAATGTTGAGTAAATATTATAAACAAATGAAAGGCGAGAGGCAGGACTGTCCTGACAGGGCACTTCCTGAGGATTTGGGACATTTAGATTCAGATTACTTGGAAAGGATCCATGGTCCCTGCATCATGGAATAAGACTACAGGAGTGTGAAACAGCGTTGAGTCCAGAATCCTGGACTGGCTCAACCATGTATTACCACACATCCTTTATCCCACACTTCACAACTTTCCATTCCAGCCTGAGGGGACCATAGTCTGTCTTCCTCAGTTTGGGCATTAAACCCAGGTATTGATCCTTCTTTCATCTTCTCCCTTGAGTCCAGGTGAAAGTACTATTGTACCTTCTGAATTCATCACAGTGTGCAAACAATATTTATATGACAGCAAATCCATACAACTTTCAGCTAGCAAAAAAAGAGGAAGCCCATCAGGTCCTTGCTAGAGGGCACAGTAGTCCTCTCCTTTTCATATTTCAGTGCAGATTCTTTGCATTACATGAAACCAGCCACCACAGAATTTCCTGTGGGTGTAGTTTGGTTGTTTGTTTGTTTGTTTGTTTAAGATGAAAAAACCAACACCCTGGGTTCTAATGAGTGATTTTTTTTTTATTTTTATTTTTTTCTTAACAGTAATTCAGTATTAACTTGTTTGTTTTATAGTTAGCTTGGTCCTACAGCATATTGCATACTTTCCATTATCCACAGGAATATATATAAACTAATCAAACGAATGGAAAAGAAATATACATCCTAAACACCTCTACTGAGATAAGGGAAGGAGTGAGGATCTTGGTCTATCTGTGCCTTTCAATCATAAAATGATGGAATACACTACTGTGAATTCCTTGAGCAATCCATTGGAATGTTTGTAGGGGGCTGGAAATAAGAATTGTCCCAGAACAGCAATCTAAGACAGACTGATAGCTCCAGATTGAAAACAGGACTAGTAGATTTCAGATCAGACACTGAAGGTGCTTGTATTTCTGGGAGACTCATACATTTCTAGAAGACTTCTCAGTTTTCCTTGGTGTCAGTCACCTTGGTCTCCTCATACTATAGTGTAGACTTCAGAGGGATATGTCTTACTGCTATAACTTGAGAGCAGTCAGGAAACAAGAAAGTTTTTGCCAGATAATGTCATTTTGAAATATTCATGGAAATGTGTCAAATGTAGCAAACTTTCAATAAACTGTAAACTTGGTCGGTACCTTTGGGGGCTGCAATGGAACCCTGAGTCTTCTTGGTGGGAGGAGACTTTGGATACCATAGGTGGTCTCAGGTCTCTTTTCTATACAGGTAGGTTTAAAGATTTAAACCAAACATCAGTTTCCAAGTATTCCTAAATCATTAATTAGTATGTTATCATTCTGGCATGTATCTCAAGTTTGTTATAAAAGTTTTGATGATTTGAGGCCTCCGGGTTAACACAGGATGTTCTTATCTCCTACAGATTCTGAGGTGGATGGGGGAATCTGGAGATTAAGAGACAGGCTTCCAATATTAGGAGCCGTGTAAATAACCCTAATCAACAGATATCTTTGTATAAGAGATATTAGTTCTTATCATGTTTTCTGGCTTCAGACTGAGCCCTCTCAGGAACACAGAAGCGTAATGTCCCTCACAGCCTGGTGGGATTAACTATCTAAGGGTCCCAGATGAACACAACAAACTCATATTATGGTCAGCTCTGAGTGGATGATCACTGAAAAGCCTCTTTTTCCAAAACATCACCTGGTAGAGCTTTTGAAAATAAAAATTGAAAACATCAAAGCAATCACAAATTCAATTTCAGCCAGCAGTATTTTTGATCTACCTTGCATCCATTTTACTTATGTTGAGAGAATCGTTCCTGATGCAGGGACTGGATAGTGATCAACAGGGAAATTCAATCAGATTGGAGTCGATTAACCCATGCATTACTCTGAAAATCACATTTATTATGTACCATGGATTTGCTGAACCCTTAGACTGGATTGCCAAATCCATCCTGTAAACACATTGGAGGAATCTGAAACAGACCATTTTCCCACAAGTTCAGTAACCATATCTTTACAGTTTTTCTAGAACCATGTCATGGAAGAAGATGCTGGCAGGACAATCAAGGTCTGGTTGAGGAAACAACAGATATAGTCTCTCTGGTCACGGATCCTTTTTCTGCTCCCTGTTGTCTTTCTTATATCTCACAGCTCAGCAAAGACAACTCACACTGATGGAATGAAGTACAAGTCTGTTGATGGCCAGATCTCCTCCTATACAATAAAGTATTTTAGCATGAGCTTAGTATCTAAATATTCAAAAAAATCTGCTCTAAGTACTATTCAAATTACTGTGACAAATCAGGTTCAATGAATCCAAACATCAATGTTGGCTCATGTCAGAGATATGACAGTCTCTATAAGCAAATGAAATAGGGCTGTGGCCTTGGTGGCTAGTACAACCAGAGAGTATCACTGGGGAGACTGGTTTCCAGGGCCAACTATTAGGCAGACTGAGTGCCTGAGCCCAGATGCTGGAGGGATGATACTGTAAATGTGTGTATGTGTGTGTATATGTACATACATACCCCCTTCTGCTCAGCCAGCCAGAAAGGGGAATGAGATGAAGGCGTTGGTGCTGTGTATGTTGTTCATATGTGTACCCTGTGGGTTTGCACGTATTTTGTGTGGCCAGACATGTCTGCCTGTATGTATGTGCTGAATAGGTGTGCTGAGTGTGTGTGTCTGCCAGGACTCTGGGCCTGGCTGCTGCTGGGATCTGGGCATGGGCCCACTGCAGTGCCACCTCTCTCAGGTTACTGGAGTCATGGAATTCCAGAATGCCTGAGGTGATAAGAGACTTCTGGAGGTCATTTGATCCAACCCCTGCTCAAACAGGGACACCCAGAGCAGAGTGCTCAGGACCATGTCCAGGTGGCTTTTGAAGATCTCCAAAAAGGAAACTCTACAACCTCTCTGGGCAACCTGTTCCAGGGCTCAGTCTCCTGCACAGTATCAAAGTGCCTCCCGATTTTAAGACAGAAGTTCTTGTGATTCAGTTTGTGCCCACTGCCTCTTGTTCTGACAATGGGTACCACTGAAAATACTGTCTCTTCTATTTGCATCCTCCCTTCAGATATTTATAGATGTTGATAAGAACACCACCCCCACCCCCCACTGAGCCACCTTTACTCCAGGCTGAACAGTTTCAGCTCTCTCAGCCTTTTCTGAGGATGTCCTCCTGTTCCTTCATCATTTAACTGGCCCTGCATTGGACTCTTCCAGCATGTCCATTTTGCCTTCTCCTAACAGTAATCATCACCACTGACAGGACATCACCACCAGGTACAGATGGAAGCTGTGTGGTCTGTCTCTGGCAGCCCAGTGTCACTGTCCCAGAAAAAAAGTCCAAGGAAAGAAAGAAAGGGTAAACACAAGGGTAAACTACAAAATCCAGGCCATGGTGGCAACGGCACCCATCACTGTGAGCCCATGTGACCTGTGGGTTTCAAAGCCTCAGCCCCCTTTCTTTTCTTTCCATCACCAACATAGAAAGTTCCTATCTTTGTACAGGAAACCTAGCCAACACTTCTTCTCTCCCACCTTCCCACTTACTCAAACCTAATCTGTGATCAAATCCACCCACCAAAATCAGATGTCTTTCCAGGGATGAACTTTCACACAGTCTTGGAAGACATTTCCTAGTTCTGTGGTTAGAGAGAATGAAAACTTAATGCAGCTTGTTCTCTGTAGTAGCATCGGTCCCACTTTGCATTTATGCTATGTTCACAGGGTTACAGAAATTAGAAATTAGAAAGCCCAGGGGAAACAGCTGCTCCAGCTAAGGCACTGTGCAAAAATACTGCCTGTAACACATTAAAGAAAGGGAGAGGTTTCATGAGCTGCCATGTTGTCCTTGTTTTCTTGTCATCTTCTTCCTGAAACATGGGCGTGGGTACCATCTTTTCCAGAGAAAGTTATTTATTAATTTTAATGAGCAATCAAGATATGTGGAGTTGAGGAACAAGCTCAAATTAAAATGTTATTATTATACAGTGAAACACAGCCCTTTCACAGTGACATTTAAAGAGCTGTGTCTTTATTTTTGGTTACAACTGCATTGAGCTGATGTGAGATCCATCAACTTACCTGTCAAAGGAGCTGACCCAGATTAGATATATTTGTTTCAACTCTCAAGCTATTATTTAATTGTGGATCTCATTTTAATGCCAGTTGAATGCTGTTGAAAAATCTCCAAATGGCTTGGGCTGAGTAGAACTAGGCTCCTTTCAGAGCACGTGCTTAAGGTCACTTGCTGTTCTCAGGTATACACCCAGCAGAGGGTCACTGAAAGCAGTACTGCTGATATACATAATATATTAGAGTAAATAACTCCGGCAACAGCAATTGGCTCATTGCAAGAGTCTATCCATGGCCTCCATTTAGCATAGAGCTCCTGGATCCATTGTGTGGTTATCACTTGACTCTCGTCTGAATTCTTTTTAGTTGAACTTTCTGATGACACCGTAATGATGGGATGAAAAGCACCGTGTTTGTTGTAAAATTGTTGCCCTATGTTTTCCTAGCTCTACGCAAGTGGCCAGCATTGGAAAGAAAGTGACCCCCTTCTCTGCCTTCCTAACTGAGAGTCAGTCAGCCTGCATTTCTTCAAGAAAGCTAAGACAGGGGTATGGCTCACTGCCCAGCACCTTCATTTGGTCTCTGCAGAGCCACAGGAAGTGTCTTCAGGTGCTTCCTCTCTTGCACAATGGCCCCTCCACACTTCCCAGCATGGGGTGTGACTTTGCTGTTCACTTTGTTCGTGTCCCAGATTCACTCCGCTTCACAGAATTAATAGTTCAACAAAGGGGCAGTCCCACATGAGGATTTAGAGGGCTCCTAAGCCTCTGCTGCAACCATCTTTTGCTCTCACTTAAAAGCAGCAGAGTGCTGGACATGAGAAGAAATCCACAAGGAGCAGGGAAAACATATTCATTTGCAGTGGCTTGCTGACGATGTGGTTTTGCTGTCAAAACCTATGGCCTGAATTACTGCCTGTGCTGCCAGAGGGATTATTGGAAAGAGGATAGCTTCGCTGGGAAAAGAAATCAGATTTCTGGGCAGAGTTTTTTTTAGAAATAAAAGGAAAAAACTTATCTCTGATAAGCAAAGAGGACATGATCTGAACATCCCTATTGTGAGACCAGGCTGTAGAGTGCATCTGGTCCATGTGAACCGCAAGCCAGGGACACTGCAAACTGCCTTCATGCCCTCTTCAACTTAAGCACCCAAAACTTTGTTCCCCAACCTACAGTTCTTTGGGTGCTGCTCTAGTTTCCAGTAAGTTGAAAAAGTCACAGCCAAAGAAGTGGCATGGCATAGGGTTGTCTTCAGATAATCTCCCATTCTATATGAACATTCTCCAAAAGGAATTCTGCAGATCTTTAAGGCTGCTGGAAGCCTAGAGTTCTCTCTCAGATGATGTTTCTGAGATATTGGCAAAATACTAGGGGTGGAGGAACTTCCAGAGCAGTTTTGAGCATGACAGCCTGCATCCTGCCCCACTCCTGGGGATGCATTGCCAGGAGGACAGCTGGAAGGCTCAGCCACACAGTCCTTTGGGTCCACAGGACTGACTTGGATGCCCTGCTCATCCCATATTTATCATTGTGTAGTCTTATATGCTTTGCTGCAGGATAAGGTCTCTTCCTTTTATTTTTCCCTTATTTTGAGGCAAAAAAACAAAACAAAAATCTACAGTGATTGCCATAGACTCATAAAATCATTAAGGTTGAAAAAGACTACAAAGATCGTCTAATTCAACCATCAGCCCATCCCCACCATGCCCACTAAACCATGTCCCTCAGTGCCACATCCACCCTTTTCTTGAACACCTCCAGGGACAGTAACTCCACCACTCCCTGGCCAGCCCATTCCAATGCCTCACCACTCTTTCTGGGAAGAAATGTTCTCTAATATCCAACCTGAATAATAATATCTTGTTCATGCTACCTTGAGCTATTCTCCCTGGAGTTTAAGGGGCTTGAGCAGCTTGAGCACTGCACCCTGAAAAACCCTGCTTGACCAAAAGGGAAAATCACATCACATTAAATACTGCTAACAAACTTGTCTCAGACAGGTGTCCCAGGGATGTCAGACACTGCAGCTCTTCAAATGCTCTAAAATCACCGTAAGTGAATTTTGTTGGTTTACTGACATTTCAATTCTTAGCTTTAACTTTTAGTTTTCTTGCATATAGCATCACATGATGAACTCCAAAGGGCAAAGTTTAGGATACAAACCATGAACAATAAAAACCTCAGCAAATAAGTTCAGGTAAGCCATTAACACTGGTGTTTATGCATCTTAGAAATCAACATTCCCTATCTCAAAAATATTTTTAACTATATAAAGATTAAAAGGTCTTTTCAGACCACTTTCTCTTCTAGTGAATGGAGTCATTAAATATCAAAGGCTTCAATGTTTATCTACAGTAACGTTTCTGCTATTGTGCTTCTGAAAGTTGGATGCCGATAGGACTTGTGACTTCAGCAAGCTGCAAAACCTTCCCTCATGATGTTACCCTTTGTAGAGATATCAGTGTCCTTTTTGTTCTTGCTCATAGACACCCTTGTTGATTCTTTAAATATTGTGTCTGACTTTGGGGAGGAGTAGTAGTAATTTTTGAGGGGTAAATAAAACACATTTTTCTTTAGGTGTGTTTTGGCGTATTTTGACACACTGCCCTGAAAACAGGTTGATGGGCATTGACACTTTTTCCCTCTGGAGTTTCAGTTCTGATGGTAGTGTATTCAGACTGAAGCTTTGTCTATAAAGGGGGATTAGCTTTGATCTCAAAAAGCCATCTTTCCCCGTCCTTTAAGACAAATCCCTTTTCTTGAGTGAGTGTTGGTATGATTGGAATCAATACATTTGATCCTTCAAATATTACTGCTTTCCTAGTAAATACTGTGTACACCTCCCCCACACATCTTGCACACACCCATGCTCAAAATCCTGCTGTAAGCTGCATCCTGCATCACGAAGTTATGCTTACTCAGGGCATGTGGTTGTTTTCAATACGTAGGTTGGTAATGGCATCAACAAAACTCCTGTGCCCTACTGAAACCTGGGCTAACCTCAAATATAAATCACTGGTGATATCTTCAGTGTCATTTAGGGAATACTTTAAAGGCTTTAAATCCTTGTAGACACTGATTTAATTGGTCTACACGTAGAAATTGATACTGCTGTGGCTATACACATAGAAACCTCTAAAAGTCCGTTACTCAGTGACTTTGAAATTCGTGTGTTATCTCTAAAAATGAAAGGCACTGACATGACCAAGCATAAGTCAAAGCCAGCATGCTTTAAGCTTGTAAATTAAATAGCTGCTTTTGTAACTTGACCTAGGAATCAGGATAGAGATTCACATGAATTTCCATTGCCGCCTGTGAATATCTTCTCTTCTTTCACAACCTTCTTTCAAAAAATGTCACAGCTTAGCCTCTCTATCACATACTTCATCACGACTCATCCTCTCCTCTGTCTCTTCTCATTAAAATCTGTTTATTACATCCATGAAAACATTTTTGTCAAGATCCATCCACAAATGCAGAGAACAAAGTGCCAACATTCTTCAATGGAAGCTAAAACAGAAGGATTTTTCTCTTACAGCTTATTTTCCGAAATGTTATGTTTTCATGTCAAATTGGGCAAAGTGTTCCAGCTAAACAATATGTATATATGAATGTGTGTGTGTATTGCGTATATGTATAGAATAATTAATCATCAACTTTCTTTTCTTGTCATTATAGTTCATGGCAGCCTCACATTCTGTAGGATAACTAGGTTCAATTTATATCCTCCAGAATAACACTCCTATTGTAAAACTACCCAAATCCATATTTGCTCTTTTGCTGAAGTTCTTCTATTTTGCATAAAACATCTGAATTTTAACTAGCACAGCAATAGGAACCCAGATGGCTTACTGCCCAGGTGAATTTCTGAGTATCTGACACTGTTGAACCCTCTCCTCCTATACTTCCCCCGTTTTCTAGCTCAGGGAATAATTATTTAATCTGTGCAAAAGAAAATATTATTAAGAAAAACAATAAAAGAAAACAAATTGCAGATGCACCCACAGAACCCTGGGAGATGTAATTTAAGAAGCAGGTGAAAGCTAAATCTGTTTTTTCATATAATTCTCTGTAGATTACATTATTATAAGTGATATTATTATATTAGCAATGTTTTTATATCACCTTCTGTAGATTGGTGCATTTACACTAGGCTGCAGGCGTATCTGGAAATGCAGGATATTCCATGGTGTGGTGACCACTTTGTGATGGATGTCATGGGCACCTTTTCTACCCATGACTGGACACCAGCTATGCAGGTGGAAGGGAATATAAGGGCCTGGGATTCCCTCTCAGAAAGACATACTGAGAGGTTGAACAGGTGCAGATGCTTGCCCTAGTTTATCTGACAGTTCCTTGTAATACTCATTGATGCTTTCACCCAGCCTAAAAATGCAAGGCAAACTGAGACTTAGAAATATGCTAGAGTCACACTAATAGTTTCCCTGAGATAAAAACATCCAGGAAATAAAGGTGTTTTTGTCTGCTGTTGGGAAGACAGTTAAGCTTGACATGTCAACTCATGCCTTAACGGGTGAAAAGTGTTAATAGGTTGTTCCACTCATCTGGAGAGATGAGCAATGAGATAGTCAGCCTGTAAAACAGCTAACAGCTGCAGTGCTGTTGCTGGTAATTCCCTCCTTACCCAAGAGTATCTCAGAGGCTAAGCCAATATTTGGACAGCCTGAGCCCGTTCATTACTACCTTCGGTAAACCTCCAAATACGATGTTAATACATCACCTTTTTCATTGGCGGTGTGAGAAAATAGAGAACAGGAACATGAAGAGGTTCCTCTCACATGATTTGTTGCATTTTAAACTTCATGATGGAGTTCTGTCCTTGTTAACCACTACAGGTCACCCATTTTCAACCTGTTCTCAAATCCTTTCCCAAACTAGTTGCTTAAGTTCGTATTAAACAAGAAAGAGAAAAATTAAGGACAGGAAAGGGGAAGAGTTTCAGGGAGGCTCAGGGCATCCTAGAGATACAGAACAATGACTTCACCACATTAATTTCCTGAAAGCAGGAACTGAAAGCAGGCTAGCCGTGCTGATGAAGTCTTCCACCTAGGTAATTAATCCTCCTTGAAAAGCAGGATAACCTAGGCTGGAAAGACTGTCTGTCTTATTCATGATTGCTACAGTATCTTTATGTGCTATTGTATGGCTCTGTGTAGGCACCCTTTGACTTACAAGCTTCACTTCTTTCAGTAAAATTAATGCAACAACATGCAGTTACTATGGTGATTTACACTACCTAACTATTTTAGGCTACTCCCATACTCACGTGTGAGCCAGTTCTCGCTGTCCCTGAAGTTTGTTGGCACCTGACCATAACAAGATTGCAAGCCAAAATATAGGCATGGATGAATAATCAGGGAATGTGAATACAACTGAAATAGGGAATTGTGCTCTTCAGTAGCTTTGGACTTATTTGGGTACCCCCTTGTACCTATATGCTCCATATGCGTACAGAGGACAATGAAAACAAGCTTTGGTCTTAATGAAGAGAATAGCGACGCAATCAATGTCTTTTGAACTCGATGCTTGTGGACCTGTGTATGCTGCTGTCATTTTGCCAGGCTCCTGCCTTAGCACAGGAGGTAAAGGTGCTTCTGTGCTCTGTTCTCAACTATAAAAGGCAAAGCTTCAGAGTAGATGGAATTCACCCCAAGATAAGAGCCCTGAAGTCTCTGAAATACCTGGGATACTGAGGCACTTCATATCTCCAGGACTTCATGACACTGAATAGATACTTACCTTCGCCCTCTGCATTAACAGGCTGAAACTGTAAGTACCACAAGCAAGTAGAAGACTTCCAAAGGATCTGTTTGTGGCTACAAAGATGGTGAACTTAATGAAAACCATGATTTGCTGTTCATCACCTCCTCAGCTACTGATGGTGTACGGCTTTACTCTGCTGCTTGTTCACAATCCCTGGAGTCTCCGTACCTGAACATTGCCATGGTGATTTTATTTCATGGAACTTTTTCTTTAGAAATAAATCTCTGTGTCCACTGATGGCTTAGTCAGCAGATTTGCTTCCCTGGTGCATCTCACTCTGGCAGATGGTGCTGTTGCGTATTCTGAAAAAGAACAGAGTTGCTCTGATTTACTATAACAAGGGCAGCCTTCCTGCTATGGTGGCACAGAGACGTTTATTTTTTCCAAGATTAGGGGACATCTGCAGAGCTTCTACTGACAGGAATGTGCTGCTGTAGCAGGCTGTTTGCAGAAGCACCCGTTCATTGCTCAAATGGCTTTGTCTGCAGATGCATGCTGCCAGAAGGAGGAAAACATGTTTTCTGTTCAAAAAGAAAAGCAAAAAATGGTGATAGGGAGGTGCTGAATCTTCCCATCAGGTCTGCTTCTTATCTTACCTATTGTTTTTTTACCTATTACTATATATTACCTATATTACTATATCTTACTATATCTATATCTTACTATATCTTATTATATACTATATCTTGCTATATCTATACTATATATTACCATATCTTACCTATATTGGTTTTTCACCTATTACTATTGGTGATGGGTGGATGGTTGGACTGGGTGATCCTGTGGGTCTTTTCCAACCTTGGTGATTCTATGATTCTATGATTCTACCTGTGGCTCAGGGCACCAACCAATGTCTGACCAACACAGATTACCAGTCTGGAAAATTATGCAGAAGCAGATTTTGAAAAGTGTCTGTAGATGCAAAACTCTCAGCAATATGAAATAAATAAATAAATAAATAATAGATCTGTTGGACTCAAAGGAAGATGGATGCCTAAGCAGCCAGGGATTTTCAAATCCCACTTTCTGCATTTTCAGATATTGACTAGCTCTGAAAACCACTGCAGAGTTTATGAATGTCTTTGAGGGCTTTATCTACAGAGGTGCTTTGGATATCTTCAGATATTCTTCCAAATCCCACTGGGTCTGAAGCACCTCAGTTGCTCTCCAGCAGTGGAGAAGGCTGCAAGTTGCACTTCTCTGTGGAGACGTGTGACAGTGACAAAATTCTGCTTAAGAGTTCTGGGTGAGAAGAGCACTGAGTTGCTTGAAAAGCTTCAGAAGTGTTTCCTGGTAATGGGACTGGCCTGAGAAAGGACAAAGCCTGCAAAGGGCACAGGCTTCAAAACAGTGAGTTTCCTCCACAAGCATCAAGCCAATGACTTTAGGATACATTTGTAGATTGTTTTAACCGGTTTAGGCATCACAGTGACCATGCAACAACAAGCCTGCTGGGGGATGCACTGATGTATCTGAGCCTTCAGCTCTGTCGTACCTCTGCATTTCCAAATGAACTGTCTCCTGTGAAACGTGCTATTTCATGGAATGGAGCAGCCCAGCTGGTTAACACGCTACATTCCCTCACACAGACCTTCCTCTTACGCTTCTTTGTTGTTTTTTACTTATTTTTTTCATTCAGTGAAATAATTTATTTTAATGCCATTTAAGCTGGAGGAATCCGCTGGCTGCTCCCTTGTGCTGTAAATCTGCTGCCCGCCCAGCGCTGTACAGCCCTCCCCACCAAAAGAGCAAAAGAAACTGGGCAAAGAAGCTGAGAAGTAGATGGGAATAAGATCTGAACTACACTAAGGGATGATTATTTTAAGAAGCTTATCATCCATTCTATCTTCTAGGCATTCTATCTTCTAGTGCAGGCTACCTGCCATTAAATCTGGAAAGGAATTTGTTCTTTTCTCTAACACACAGCAGTGATTTTTGTCTCACTGAAATATAATACAGGTAACTGCCCTGTTCAAGACACACTTGCATGCTCCCGGTACTGCAGATCAGGAGTTACTGCTGTGTTTAACTGCTTAGGCAAAGAAAAAGGAAAAAGTATTTCCCACATAAAGTAGAAGCAGAAGACTGGGCAGAACAAGCAAACTAACTAAACAAAATGAAGACATTGTGTGGAATTGCACAGTTCTTCTTGCTTTTTCACTGTAGGTTGACATTGTCTCAGTCTGAATTGCACAATTACCTGTTGACCTCACCAGTATAACAAATTAGGTAGCTGTGCCTCTTCACATTCACTGGTGTGCAATCCAACCTACCCACACTAGAGAACAAAAGTAGAGATTTTGCCATTCAAAACACTTCACAGCTGTGAAAGCTTGTGCTGAAATGGAAATCTTCATTTTTGCAGTGCAGGAGCTAAACCACAACTGGAAAGCAAACGGTCTGAGGAGCACTGAGTGAAATCTTAGTCAGTGATAAGTAACAGGGGTAGTAAGGCTGGAAGGAGTTGTGGTGGTCATCTCTGCTGATGTTCTGCATGATGTACACCGGTGTTTCACACACATCAATCCCACAGCTCATGGCTGACCATAGTAGGTGCTAGTAGCACTCTGTTCTGCATGCTAGATGCCAAGTGTGTGAGCCACTGTGCATATTCAAGGTGGAACAAAAGCTTCCTGGTGAGTGCTCTAACCTTCTGGTAAGCCTTTGAACCATAGAATCATAGAATGACCAAGGTTGGAAGGGACCTGAAAGCCTGCTCAGTTCCAACCCCCTTCCATGTGCTGGTTGCCCCCCACCAGGCCACCCATGGCCCCATCCAACCTGGCATTGAACATCTCCTGTGGTCCCCTCCTTTTTCTGAAAAACTCTCAGGTCCAACCATGGCATCGTGGAATGTGATAACCAACATCTCAGGACATTCAGGCACTGAGTAACACATGAGTCAGGAACCACACACTGTCCCAAGGGTAGGTCTAGCTAGTAGCATAGCTAGCTGATCTGCCATTCTTATTAATTGGCCTCACTGTGAGAAACTTCCACTTTATTTACATTGTAAATATGCTTAGATTCACCTCGCAGATACCACTTCTCACGAGGTACAGTAGATTCAAGGTTGTACATGAGAAATATAATCTGAGCTGTGCCTTCACGACCTATGCTCATATCTGCAGTTGGAGTGGTGCAAAAAGAGTGGCGTAAGGTGAGCTTAAAGATCTCTGACATCAAAATCTGGTTTAACTGGGAGGATGCATGAGCTGCACAGAGCCTGATCTCCTTCTGACATGGCTTCTGCTTCTTGGTTGCAAGCTGAGCAGCTGAAGCCTCTCCTGGTCCCTTGACGTGCTGTGAGCCATGGGCACTGCTTCTCCCTGTGAGTCTCTGCAGCACTTTGCAGAGCTACCAGACAGCTGAAAGGGCTACAGTAAGCCCCACTGGGGACACATGATGTGGGTGAGGTGGAAGTTTTGCCATGCATTCATTGCACTCTGGAGATTCTTGCTGATTTTCACAAGAATGCCAAATGCAAAACCCATGAATTAGGCCGTCCCCAAATCCCCAAACCAACATTAAAATATTTCTTTATTCAACGCTGTAATAAATGTTGCAAAGTTTTTATATGCCTTCTGCTTTCTGAACCTTCTGGGCACATTCAGTACACTCATCAAAGCTAGAAATACGCTTTTTCTTCTAACTTACTTGATCTTCCCCAAACCACCTATTTCCAGAAATGAGGAATTTCAGTGAAGCACCAATGAGAAGCACATACCAGACAGCAGTGCTGATGCACAATATTTGCTCAGGTAGCGTCAGTGATTTTTTCCCCTTCAGGTCTTGTTACAGATAAAGACATTGCATGTACCTGTTCTAAAGCAATCACATAAATACTGCACATTATATAAGTAATTTGAGGGCTTGGCATTCAGAAATGATAATTTAGCTTTCTAGAGCTGTGCATTAAAATAAAAGCTATTTCCAAAGTCCAGTCCTAACGTGCAGCCAATGACATCCACAAAAACAACATCAGAGTTTAAATTTGAACTTCATACTCTTCAGCTTGCAGAAACACACTCAGCCTCTGCGTACGCTACCTTGGGAGCTGAGGATCCATCTGAAAAACTCTATAAATTTGAAAAATAACTCTCATAAAAACTAATGTGATTTATGTAAGCACATTAAGGGGAAAATACCCTGAACAGTTGGTTTAAGTGCTTAGGCTTCCTAAACCTCATATTTCCATACCGTTACATTGTAATTTTAGATTTTTAGTGTCTTCATACCCTTCTCCGTTAAATTTGAGAAACAAATCAAGGTACCAGCACAAAGAAATTAAGATTAAGGAACAAAGATGCCTGCAATGAGTATTTGATTGTTCCCACACGAAGCTATGATTCTTCCTACAAATTTCCTTAATCCTCCAGGAAGCACTGTCCCAATTGTCACAGGACTGTTTGTGAGACATTGCACACAAATGATTATAAAATTATTTTGGTATAAATAGCATACAGAAAAACAAGGGGAGAAATGAACACCCTACATTTTATTTTATATTTTCTAATGCAGGATCATATTAGCTAAGTGAAGATTAGTTTCAAAATTCCAGGCAAGGCTTGAATTCTTGCTGAATATTTCACGCCTTTAACGCTCTCATATTTTTCCCACACGATTTTCACTTCTGCCTATCCCTCGGTGGCTTTGCAGTGAAACACCACTAAAAACGTGTTTTATCTGTAGCACCAGAATTGGCTCAGGTTCCAGTTTGCAACTGAAGGCAACAAACATCTTAAAAATGATTATTTAAGCCAGCACAACCCATTGCGCGAACCTTCCCGAATCAATCGGAGCCCACGTTGTATCGACTTAACCTGTGCTGATCCCTACTGACTGCAACTAAATGGATATAAATCACCTCTACAACAATGCAGAGGGATGTGCGGGCAGGTTTTGTGGTCTCACCTGCATCACCTTGGCTCACTGACCACAGCAACGTGCAGCAGAATTTAAGGAAAAAAAATCCTTTGCGAGGGATCTCTGCTACGATCCATTCTTGCTTTCCCAAAAAGAAAGCCATGGTAGAAGCACACTGAAAATAGATAGTGCAATCTGCCTTCGCAGCATGTATTGGACTATTTTACAGGTAAAAATGAAGTTGATGTGAAACAACATAGTGAATGTAGGATACAGCTTGGTTCTACAGCATGACCTGGGCGTTTTCAAGGGACACAGCCATAGGTAAGAAAAAATGGCAATACTGCTTCAGAAGTGCTGTCCATTTTCCTAAAAGTGTCTGCAATCAGGGGTAGTAAATGTGTGAGAGAGAAGGCAGGGATGAGGAGATAATAGGCAAGAGAGAGGGACAGGCAGAAGTAGGGCACACCTGAGCTGTTCCTATTATTTGTGGTAGAAGACGTCCAACAGGAATAGCAGGATGGGAAAAAAACAATCCTCATTTCTCCCTGCCAGCTACTCTTACGTAAGTTCTTCCTGAGAAGTGGCTGCTGGCCAGGTGAGTAAGCAATACATAATCATGTAACAGCGATAATACTAATCACATAAGAGCTCAAACAGGGATGTTGGTCAAGAGAAGGGATTCACATTACTTCCTTCCTGTAGACCTAATAAAACTCTATGAGTGACGGGTAACACACTGACACTTAAACACATCTGATTTGAAATAAAGGGAACTTGTCCAGCCACACGAATCCTTTGTCTTTTGTTGCAGAGATTGTGCAATTCTCTCGTTGTCTTCTTCAAGTGGGAGCGAAAAACAAAACAAAACAAAACAAAGTTGGATTCATTGCTCTCTGCTTTACAACTTGACAGATGTTTGTATTTATTTAAAAAAGAAAAATCTGGCAGCTGTCTGGCTGGGCTAGTGGCTGAGCCTGGTGTGATTAGAGACAGCTGAGCAGCTGATGCTAAAAAACCAAGTTGGATGAAAGGAGCTGTGGTGCTGCAGGGGATGTTAATATCAGAAAAAAATGGAAAACATATAGAACAAAAATACCGAGATTAATAGTTACATAATACAGTCTTTTTTTCCAGGAGGACCATAAATATTAAGGTGCTTTCTCATTCTTACTACATACTCCTCGTTAAGAAAGTACAATTAATGCAAAACACAGACTGTGGACAACGTGCATATTGAAATCCAGCTGTATCTCCCTCACCAAGTTTTCAGTGAACTGCCCCAGTGTGCAGTCCCAGCACTTAGCAGTGAGGCATCCTCTTATGTGGATATTAAAGTCATGCTTCTGCTCAAGATGTTTCAAAGTCTCATTTGTGTGAGGTGCAGAGGAAATGATTCAAAGCTGGAAAAATGACAGCTGGAAAGACTGATCCATCTTGCCTAAATACACTGGTCTACAATGCAGGCTTGACACAAGAGGTAGTCACCACAGGCTTCCTCAATTGTTGCTAGAGAGAAATAGAAATGCTGTGAGGGACATTCATCTAGTCTGTTTCAAACATCCACTTTAGGATGAGATGAATTTCACTCTGGAAGGGCTCATTTCTCTGCACTGCCTTCAAAGGGAGATGATGGTGAGTAGTACTGTACAGCCATCTGTTGTGTAGAAGATCACATCTGGTCAAGGTATCCACCTGAGAGACAGGAAAAACTCAGTCTACTTAATTCATTAGAAGCAGATCGTGGTGCTAACTTGGTTATAACACAAGGAGGACCTTCAGGTGAAGACATTTGTTTCCAACTGATATTGTTATCCAAAAGAAATAAATAAGAATTAACAGCTGGAGGCTGAAACAATCAGACACGTGCAAAAATCCAGAAGGTTTTATTTGTAAAATGACTGAGAAAGCCCACTGTCAGGTGAAGATATCTTTCCAAAATACCTCTTCAGGCCAACACTCCTTTTTTGACTTGAAAAGGGCTCCCTGAATAAAACCCTGTGGGCTGTGCTGCTCCAGAAGATAGAGAAGATGACTTGTCCAGATCATTTGGCTAATCCCTGTCTTAAATTTATTTTGAATCTTGCGTTCTGAAAAGTCCACACTCTTTTCCACTCTGCTGGAAAACTAATAAACACAAAGATAACAAACAAACAAAACAACTTAAAAAAAAACAAACAAAAAAACCCAACAACCCAAAATGCAACAACCAACCCACAACCAATCAACTAACCAGCCAACCAACCCAACAGAAACACATTAAAATGCAGCAAATTCTTTCATCTGCTAACAAAAGAGACCTAATCTTTTTTTTTTTTTTTTACCATAACTATACCTTATGTAGTTGTGTGAATGATCTCAAGGATTTGATCTGCCCCTGTTAGGAAGAACTTCACAAGCCAAAACGAACAAGTTGTCTGAGATGCCATCCTGAGAATGAATAAATATTTGCACTGGACTATGCATGTCAGGCTCAGTTCTGATCTTAGTTGAGATCTGCATCTCTTCTCAGAGACACGAGAGCTTCCCAACAGGTCAGTATCTCAGCTCCTAGCGTGTCAGGGAGGAGTGGCCTGGGTATAATCCAGGTTCATACTGGATAGGTCCTTGATTCATGATGGGAACTGATAGGAACGACCACAGTGTAAGAAATACAGATATTGTTCAGTAATGGCAACACATAGGATTTAATACAGAACAAAGAAGAGAAAAGAGAAAGAGCATCTTACCTGTGGCAGAATGGGTGGATTTCTGAAGTCAAGAGGGGAAGGAGATGTCAGTGAGAAAACCTATGGAGATAGAGTGGGAAAAAAAGACACTGTGATAGCCCAGCATTTTATTTCTTAGACAACTGTTTCCTTTCATCTCTTTGCCTAAGATCTGCATTCCTATGATGTGTAATTTACACCGGTTAAGGCTTAGATAGAAATGTTAATGATGTGAACGGCAGAAGAAAGGAAAGATATAATGAGTGTCCTACCAAATAAAAGATGAAGGTAGATCACTGCTTGATGAAGATCATCATAAATCCATGAGAGTTGCTAAAAAGCTTCTCTATGCTGAGAGTGCAGCCCTAATGTCTGCAGTTATTGACAGATAAAGTTTCAGTGTTCAGGGAAGAACGTCCTCCTGCAGTAACGGGGAAAGAAAATTGCAAAGGCATTGCAGCCCTGTATGAATTCATGAAGCTCACTTTGAAACACATCCTTTTTCAATTAACAGTGGTGAGACTGGAATGCCAGCCAGTACTGCAGCAGGGTCTCTTTCCCCTCATATCTTGATCAAAACTTCTTTTGACTTCTCAGACTGCTCAAAGTACAACTGAAGGAAGGAAGAAGACAGTAAAGACAAAAAGTGTGTTCAGTGACACAAACTAGCAGTAAAACTAGGAAAATGAACAGTGGCACCTATTTTGCTGTAAAACATTACTGTACCATTCAAACCAGCTTTATTGTTTATTTTCATTTTTAATTGAAAATCATTCTTCTGCCAAAACCACAGTATTTAGAAACTATATTTTGGAACATCGTATCTGTGGGAAACTTTAATGTTGCATAGCATGTGACTGATGATGTGAAAATACTAACAATACCTGATCTCAGTGGCATTTCCCACAACAAGCAGCTTCCTTGTGCAGCTTCATTCCATCTTCTTGTAACCTCAGCGCTCTCATAGGAGCAAAGCAGGCCACCCTTTGCCCCTTAGAGAGGTTGGAAAGGGTGCTGGATGGTGGCCCTGTTGGGAGCAGCAGAATTCCTGCCAGGCTGTGCAACATCTTTTGTTTCTTACTCTTTTCAGTGCAATGTAATGGGTGCCACCTGTTATGCTGTATCTCCTTGAGCATACGCGACATCAAGCCACACTTGCTTATATAAGGATATTAAAGTTGGATCCATTAAGATTGGTTGTTTACTCATACAGGAAACTGTATCATAAAATTTTCCTCACAAATGCATCAAGCCCTGTATGTAAACACCATGAGTTTGCTCTCCCTTCTCCAGTGGAGGCTTTTTTTTTTTTTTTGCATCATTTTGTCTTGGTTAGTAGCATTATTTTAATTCACAATCTGAATGTGTTCACCTGCAGCTAACACTCATTGCTCCTTTAGCTGCTATACATTTCCCCCTTCCCTGCCATTTACTTCCCAATTAATAGACAGCAATCGGATTCCCCCACAGCCTTCATTTCAGTAGGCTGAGCAAATCTCATTTGCCCATTTCACGGCTCCATCCTGCTGGCGGCTTAGAGTCATCTCATATACCAGAATTTTTCCCCTCTTTAATTGGAAGCAAATGAAGAGCTGCTATCTCAAGGCAGATGGTTCTATTCATTCCTAAGGGTAGGTTTCACCTCATTTCACTTGGTCTAAAGTGCACATTGTCAGCTCCCTCAAATTTGCTGACTGCTTTCCAGCCACGAAGCAACCCCCAGCCCAAGCCTCTCTACAGATCCAGGGAGAGAGTAGAAGATTGGGAACAGTGCAAAGGCATGATAGCCTTGGATGAGGCTTGTTTTGAGCCACAAGTGTATTTAATTAACAGTGGTGAATGTGGACTGTCAGCATATAATGGGGGATGGGCCTTCTTCCCCATATCTTCATATGAAGCTATTTTGAATCCACGTTTACATAAAGAACAAGTAGTTCAGCTCTGTCTGTAACTTCTGATAGCTCATCCTCAGTACACACATACTTTGATCCACCAGACTCACTCACCCCCAGCTTCTAACAGAACCACCAGTAATCCCAGTAGTACCAGTCCACCTGCTTCATCAAAGACCAGGTGAATACAATCTACTACATCAATCTTTCCTTGAGAACCACTCTCTATCTCAAATACACTTCCAAATTTTCCCTGTTTAATCTCCTTCTGGTAAATACAGGTTGCCTTTTATCCAATTAGCTACATATCTCGTATTTATCTCCAGATCTTAATGTTTCCTTCTGAATGTGGTCTACGATATGACACAGCATAAATCTTAGATTAACTGTCCTCTGCTTTTTAAAATAAATTTCTTTCCAACTTCTTCAATGCAGGTTATGATCTAAGTGCTGCATCCATCTGCTTTACAGAAAGATTATTTTCAAGTCTTTGAATTCTTTTGTCCGGCTCTCATTTCTGATCATTAAAGCAGCTCCATAGTTCATCCAACTTTGACCTTCTGAAATCAGGTACTCGTAGTTGTAATCTTGGTTTTCTTTATCAAGACACACAATTTAAGTAGAAAAAGGTCACAATCAGTTACTTCAAAGTGATCTGTTATGACCAGTCCTTCTATAGTAGCTGATCTGTTTACATCAGGTAGAAAAAAACACTGTGGATGACTTAATGCTGCCTTAGTAAGTAGCTCTGCAGAGAAATAATACAACCTAAATATTTTCCAGTCTACATCTGGGAGATTTAATTTTTCCAGACCATTTCAATTTCTAGATTCTTTTTTTTCTTTTTTTTCACCTCTAGTAGCATCTCAGATACTCAGTTCTACATGGAGCTCCAAGCCTGTGGGTTAACATCAGCACTACCCCCAGCCCCACCGCTCAGCTGCATTCCCTGGAGCAATCCTGTCTACACCATTTATCCCTGCTCAGCTTGTCCCACCAGCTGAAGGGATTGTGCAATGTTATCTCAACATTTACACCTGGTAAAACAAAAATCTTTTCTACTCTATGTAGCTTATTACGTTGCTTTTCTACCAACGAGCATAAACGTCGTTCCACAGTAAATTAAGCTGTGACTAACATCTGTCAGGTGTGGTTCATTGTTCTTCTCATTGTTTTCCTAGGGGATGACTTCCACACACAATTAGTGCTTTGTTTTCTTAGTGTGTTTAACTTAATACAGCATGTAGAGCCCTTTGTAACGTGTGCAATGTCCTTTGAGGGAGAATATTTATCTCAAAAACTGCATGGTGGCAGACTTTTGTGTGCTTCTGTGACATTCAAGAGAGATGAAACAGTTAGCTGGTACTGATGAGACAAGCACACTAGCCTGACTTTGAAAAGGTTCTTCTATGTTACTATATTTATTTTATTTGAGTCACCAAAAAAAAAAAAAAAAAAAAAAAAAAAGGAAAGAAAAGAAAAGAAAAGAAAAAAAAAAAAAAGCATTCTTGTCCAAATGTTTCCTTAACAGGCTTTGCTTGCCATCCCTCTTGTGGGCTGGAGACTCAAACACAGACCTAATACACACTTCAACCTCACCAACATTTGTCTTCTGAGTCTAAATCTAATCTCACCTTCTAGTTTACTCCTGATTATCCTGGGGGTAGCTGAAATAAAATGAAATGAAATGATGCTAATAACTGCACAGTCAGTTGATGCATCAGTTTTCAAGTCTTAGGCTGGGAACAGATAAGGATTTTGAGCTGAAGTGACTGAGGCACTGTAGGGCAGGCGCTCCAGATGCACAAAGGTAAATCAGGTGAATTTTACTCTTGGCCCTTTCTGTAGGTGGCTTCTGAACTACCTAAAATGGTTCTTCATGTTGGGGAGATCCTGCATGTTACACGTGTATAAAACACTCCAAAAGTATACACTTGGTCCTTCTTTGCTGTAGTTACTTATTTACCACTTACCCTCCTCTTATGTGCTTTTGTCACTCATTGTTCTCCAGTAATTTATTGACAGCTGATGAATATTTCCACATGAATTTAACCTCCTTTATTCTGACAGATGTATTACAGTTTTATCTAATTTATAATATCCTCAAAGCATTTTATTCCTATCTTCTGTTTAGTATTTCTTTTGAGCTTTATAATGCTCTTGCAGAAAAACAACAACAAAGACCCACAACACTTATCTGAGAGTATAAAAGCAAGGCAGTATTTCATAGCTAGGATTGTTTTTATGTGAGTTTGCTGAGGGCTTGGATTGAGATCCAGACTTGCTGCATATTTCTGCTAATCAAGCTTCTGGTATTTACTGTGTGATTTTATGTGCTACAGCACTGAAACGTTTTTCTGACTTTCCTAGATATTCATTGAGAGCAAGTTGTGCCATATCAAAACCTCTATCTATAGCAAATGCTTCCATATCCAGTGCTAAGGAGTCCTAAAAGCTAAAAACATTCTCTGTATTATAATTTGATCTCAGAGGAAAGCATGCTCTGATATGCAAGTCATCCCAGATGCACTACTGCACCCAGGTGCTGAGACCACCGGCCATGCATCAGTCCCACTCAACCCTTGCAGATTTCTTGCTATTTGAACTCCATTATCAACCAGAGAAAGGTGTTGCATGCTTTTTTTTGGTTCTTTCCTCCTTGCTTTTAAAGCCCTCCAATTCCAGAGTCTAATTTTGGGCATTTTGAAGGCTGAGAACTTGATCTAAAACCCTGTTTCAAACCTCTGAGCAATTCTCGGGAACAGAGAACCATCTGCCATTTGTATGTTTTGGATTAGAGGACACGATCACAATTATGCAAAATTCAAAGTGAGACAGGATGTAAGTCCAGTGTGTTTTCTGCTAAAAATAAGCTAACACCTGAAATCAAAGAGTCCACCAATTATGGCAAAGACAATTGTCATCAGATACTTCTATAAAGTTTACAATCTTGTTTTTACTATGTACAAGGGCTTCTCCTAAAGTAATGCCTCCTATTTTATTATGCTGTCCAACAGTGTTGGAAGCAGATGCTGGTGATACGGCAGTAGAGGTTGAACCTTCCTACCAATATCTCATCACGTTTTGTTGCATTGTGGCAGATGGCAGCAGAGGGGCAGAGGGTATGAATCCCAGAATTGTACACTCACCAAGATTGGAAAAGACCTCCAAGGTCATCCAGTCCAGCCATCCACCTATTACCAATACTTCTCACTAAACTATGTCCCTCAGTACAACATCCAAATGTTTCTTGAGCACCTCTAAGGTCAGCAACTTCACCACCTTTCTCCATGAAGGAAATGCGTGTTAATTTAATTCCTCCATGAGGAAAACATGGCACCCATTGACATTCATGGACACTTGCTGAACATCTGCAGAGACCAAACAGTGGATGTGAGCACGGTGAAGCAGTGGGTAGTGTATTTCAGCAGTGGCAACAGTGACAGTGACAATGGGTCACCTCCAGCAGAGCAGATTCTTATGAGTGCAGCATGCATGCTCTTGTTCATCACTGGCTAAATTGCAGAACTAATGGTGGTGACTATATTGAAAAATAGTGTTTTGTAACTGAGAATTTGTTCTATCAAATGGTGCTATTGTGCTCTTCGTATCTGTTGTAGTTTCCACTGAAATAAGTAGGAGACATTACTTTTGGAGTGACCCACATACTTACTGCTCTTATGAAGCAATGTATGCAACGTAATGCCAGTGCCTCTTCTGCATTCAAATAAAGAATATCATTTATTTTCTCAGTGGAAATAACATTTACATAGACCAACTGTCTCTCGTATCAGTCAGAACAAACAAATGGTGTAGAATTCTGTCATGGTCAATAATCCTAATGGTTACAAAGTTTTGTAGTATTTAATCTCCTTCACAGCTAAACATAATAGACAATAGGTGTCCTTCTGTAAAATACGTAATAAACGTGTATGATTAGCTGCAATAAAAATATATAGATTTAACAGTAAAACTATCTGTGTGGAGTTGGTGTTGGACTGAAGACAATATATTTCTCTGTGGCAGGTCAGTAATATCAGTTGTGACAGCAATCAGACAGCATTTCAGTGTGTACAATGGTTTGCATCAGCAGAAATAGTGGGGAAGCTCAGGATGGGGCATTTGTTGGCGACGCTCCCACTCGTCTCCTCTTTCCCCCATTGGTAGCATAGTTTAGTGGATCACAGAATCATAGAATCATTAAGGTTGGAAAAGATTTCTAAGATTGTTTAGCCCAACTATCAACCCATCACCACCATGACCACTAAACCATTGCCCTCAGTGCCACATCTACACATTTACTAAACACCTCCAGGGACGGTAACTTCACCACCTCCCTGGGCAGTATGTCCCAATAACTCATTACTTTTTCACAGAAGAAATTCTTCCTAATATCCAACCTGAACTTCCCCTGGCAGAACTTAAGGCCACTACCTCTTGTCCTAACACAGCTGCCTGCAAAAAGAGGCTGACCACCACCTCATTACAACCTCCTTTCAGGGAGCTGTAGAGAGCAATGTCTCCCTTGAGCCTCCTCCAGTCTGCACAGTTCCAGCTCCCTCAGCCGCTCCCCATAAGACTTGTGCTCCAAACCCTTTACAGCTTCACTGACCTTCTCTGGACACTCTCCAGACCCTCAATGTCTTTCTTGTAGTGAGGGGCCCAAAACTGAACACAGTACTCAAGGTGTGGCCTCACCAGTGCCAAGCACAGGAGGACAATCACTTCCCTGCTCCTGCTGACTGCAGTATTTCTGATACAAGCCAGGATGCCATTGGCCTTCTTGGCCACCTGGACTCACTGCTGCCTCGTGTCCAGGTGGTTGTTGATTAGTACCTCCAGATCCTTTTCTTCCTTACAGCTTTCCAGCCACTCTGCCCCAAGCATGGTGTTGCTGTGACCGAAGTGCAGGACCTGGCACATGGTCTTGCTGAAGTTTATACAGTTGGCCTTAGCCCATTGATCCAGCACTTAAGTTTCATTGTGAATATTTTGGAGTGAGCCAGCCATTCTGAATGACAATTTATTTACACAGGAGAGGAGAAATAGCTTCTTGGCAACTGTGTACAGACCAAATGCTGGTTTTCTATTTTAACTTCTTCTTCTTGGCCAAGACACAATGGCAATTGGCTTGTTTGAAAGATGGCAAGTTACCTACTGCAAAGAGCCCAAACGTGGAGAGAGCGAACACAGGCCCAATCTGCACTCTCAACTTCCATCTCATTGAAATACATGACATTGGTTCTGGTCCCAAAAAGCATTTAAAATAATAAAAATAATTTATTTTAATTGCAAATCTGGAGTTACTATGACATAGACATGACGTGCTGGCCAACCCAAGGAAATAAGGAAGTGAGTGGACATAGGTGTGTCAGCCTGAAATCTGTTCTGACTTCGAGCATCTGCATCATTGGTTGCAAGCAGCCAGGGAGGGACAAGAAGCAAAGCCAATAAAATGTGAATCATTGGGTACTTACCAGCAATTAGCATCGTTTTTAAAACTGCCAAGAGTGACTAAGCTGACGTTCCAAGCACTGCATTGTTTAGGAAGTTAACAGGAGGTTGGCGAAAAAAATGTGTTCAACGTTAAAAAAAAAAACAACCGCCCAAAGTCAACACACTGTGAGCGTCAGGGTCTCTCAGCTCCTCCTCTGCCACCGCCTGGGTCCAGCCCTCTTGTAGCGTGTCACTGAGCAAACTGCAGCTCCTCCGGGATGGGGTGTTTGGAGGCGAGCGAGCCCCAGCTCTGCCCACACGTGGTTCACCAGTGTGTAAGGGGAGAAAAGCAGTGAAATTGCTTCATTTCTCCTCTTTTCTGATCAGTGCCAGTGATAATGATTTCCCTGTTACAGCTTGTAGACACCAGCACACCACTGTGTCGATGCATAGGAGGGCTCAAATCTGAGTCTTAAATAAAAAGGGCTTCGGTTCCAGCACAGCATGTTTGTGAAACATGTACTGACAAGACAAAAAAAAAAAAATTGTTCTACATGGCTTGTAAAACATATGTTAAAAATTCTGCATCATAGACCAGCTTTAAATTATTCATTTTTAATTCCTTCAGCCTTGAAGAGCCTTTAAACAATCCTGCCACTGAGGGAACAGCTATAAAATAAAATACTGGCTACTTAAAATTATAGAAAAAAATGCTTTACCTAGACACGGTTTCTGAATTTTAAGATACGAACAAAGGGCTGGATCCCCACTTGGTGAAAGCTGATAGAGCTGCTTTGATGTCTGCACAGCGATCCCCCATCAGCTGCTGAAAGCCCTGGCCCTGAGTTTAGAATAGATTGCGTTTATCCACATAAGAAGACAAGCAAGATTTGCATGGTTAGTTCAAACTATTTCATATCCACTGAGCTGTTGAGGAAATATTGTCTGTGAAACAAATCCTGGAGTCTTTCCCAAAAACATCTAAATGACACTTGATAGGGAAATGCTGAGATATAAAGGGGAGCAGATCCAACCCTCCAGGCTGAATCCTGCTGTAATTACTCCTGCATTAGCAGAGAGCATTTGCTACCTGCACACACACTGGGGAGCAGCAGAGAAGTTACAAGCATCCAAGGAAGTTAACTGAGAGCAATACTGACGAAACAAAGAGAAATAGGTTCCATGCTTGCCGACGCAGGGGGATGTGGTCTTATTCTCTCTTCCTTGCTCAGCTTCTTGCTGTTTGTGGTGGCAGTGGCTGAGACCTGAGATCCTCCTCCATGCCCCACAAATGTCCTTCTCCATGCCTTATCATGGCACTTCTCCATGCCCCAGCAAACCCCTTCTCCACGCTCTACCATGGCACTTCTTCATACCTCACCAATGTCCTCCTCCATGCCCCACCAAGGCCCTTCTCCATGACCCATCAAGGTCGTCCTCCATGCCCCACCAAGGCACTTCTCCATGACCCATCAAGGCCCTTCTCCGTGCTCCACCAAGGCACCTCTCCATGCTCTGCCATGGCATAGATACAGGATATCATCGAATCAGAATGGCTTGGGTTGGAAAGGACTTCAAAGACCATCTGTTTCAGATAGTTCCATCTCCCCATCCTTGGGAGATCTCATCACTCTCTCCATAACCTCAACAATTTTTTAGGTGGGATCCCGAAGGCTGCTGTACAGCCCGACAGCTGGCAAGCCATTGCCAGAGACTTCCTCACAGACAGACCCACTTACCCACAGTCATCAGGAAGCAAATGAAGCAGAAAACTCAACCACTTTGCTCCAAGGCATAGGAAGGGTACAGAAGCTGTCATGGTTGATCACACAGAGCTCCTTCAGGAGCTATCCCACCTCCAGCAGCTCTTGGGAAAAGAGCTATTTAATACTCTGCTTCTCCCCAGCAGCAATTATTTGCCTTAATATACTCTGTGTAAAATAATTTTTTAAACAAAGTATTTTCTTTCACCCTCTTTACTTTTGATTTAACTTCTTCCACACCCCACTTAGGAAGGACACAACACGATGTTGCTCTGTAGCATCCAGGGGCAGAGTTGGGATGGGGGAGTCCCCCTATGGTTTTATGAGCCAGTTTATGGATCTGTGGGTCCATGCTCCATGCTCAGCCTGCTGCAGGTGCTTAAACCCCAATGCAAATATCTGCAGAGTGGTATGCAATGTGGCACCGGTCTGCAATCACACTTCACGCCTTTAACTAATGCAAGTATGGAAATGAGCTCGGCAGTGATTGATGACTTACAGCTCCTACGTAGCGCCTTACAGCTTCCAGTGGAAGTCAGTTGTGCTGGATGCAATAAACCAACAACGTGGGCAGTTTGGGTAAATAGATTAATAACTGTAAACTCATATGCTTCACAGAGCTACTTATTCCCCAGCTGCCCAGCATCCTTCAGAGCTCGCCCCTGACACATGCTGTGGATGTGTATCTTCTATGGCCCCCACCGGGACCAGGGAGAGGAGCAGAGCAGCATTTGCTTTCCTGGAGGTGCTATAACCTCCGCGCTTCTCGGCTGGGCTCCAACCCTCGCACACCAACACTAAAAAAGCCGGCATTATGTTGTTAAATAGTTAGAGCAGACACTTCATCAGCTGAATGTATCTGTCTGGGGGTTCCTTTAATGACGCTTTTTAATTCGACAGCATTTTATAGCAATCTTAAAAATGTCAGATGCGGGACGCAACGAAGATATTATTTATGACGTGCACTTTTTTATTATTAACGACGCAAAACACACTTTCACCCCTGAGAAGCACTGAATTTCCTTCCAATTCTTCCCGCTGCCATCACCTTTGGGATCCCTACGAGCGCAATCTCGGTGTCCCAGCGATGGGGGTGGACGGAAGGCACTTCAGGGTGCTGATCCGGGGAGCAGGTAGTGAACGTCGGGTGCGGAAGGGGGTGATATGGGCGCCCACCGGACAGTGGAGCCCCGCGCACAGCCCGCAGACGGCGGCTGCCGGTGGGAGCCGCCCCGGTATCGCCCTGCCCAGCTCCGAGGAGGAGCCGCGGGGGCCCCGCGCCGTCCACGTGGCTGGCTGGCTGGCTGGGGGCGCGCTATATGAGCGGGCAGAAGGCCGGGAGAGAGGGAGGGAGGGAAGGGGAGGGACGGGGTGCCCGGAGCGGCTCCGCGGGCAGCGGAGGAAGCAGTAGCAACAGCAGCAGCGCCGATCGCCCATCGCCGGCCATGGGGTTTGGCCGCCCGCCGGCCCCCCGCTCCTCGCCGTGAGTACCGCGGGACCCCTCCGCCTTCCTCCTCTTCCTCCTTCCCTCCCGCTTACCTGCAGATCCCGCTCACCCCGCTGCAAACGCGCGGCGGGAGCCGCCACCCCTCCCCACTCCTCATTAAGTTCTTCATTTGGAGGTTATTTCTCCTCTCGCCCAGAAGCAGAGAGAGCGGCTCCGGCGCCGCTGTCGCTCCGTTGCGGGGAGGCAGCGCCCGCGCAGCCGGGAGCGCCCCGCGGGGAGCGGCCGCGGGGGCGGCGGGAGCGGCGCAACTTCTGGACATCCCCGGGGCCGCTCCGGGTCCCACCCGCCGCCCCCGAGGCGTCCGCCTGCCTCAGTCCCGTACCCTCTTGTCTGTTAGGAGTAGTATTATTTTTTCCCTTATTATTATTATTTTTTTTCCCCTCTCTGTGCCGGTATTGCTCCGTTAAGAGGAAGGAAGCGGACCTCAGGTACCCGCGCATCTCCGCCTGCAGCATTAATTTCCAGCGCGGTGTAAATAACTCATCTTCGAGGTCAGCGGGTTGTCAGGTGTTCGTATGGCTCTCGGTGTGTCTCCTCTAACCAACACTTGGTGCATGCCGTGGTGGATCTTAGCCTTGGTGAAAATAAAAACAAAATGGTCCAAATTGCCTTGGTGCGCGTGGACTCATTTGAGATGCGTGTGCTTTTTACAACTCTTTATAAAGCTTGAGTTCCTCTGTGTTCAATACTCCAAAATAACTCATTCATATATAACTGTAAGTCAGAATTGTATCTTTGCCTGCTGAGCACGCGTGTGAAGGGAGAACCCCCCTGACTGTGGATCGTTTGGGGAGATTGGAAGGGTGACAAAGCCCTTGTAATCTTCTGGGTCCGTTTTCATAAGCTCCTGAAGCTCTCTTGGAAAAGGAAATTAAATTTCAGCATGGAAAAGAGACAGGAAATTTGAGGATATGAAAAAGTAACTCCACCTTTTCTTTCTGTCCCGTCCTCGTGCGTTCCTTCTGAGCCGTGGTGCTCCCCGCTGACATAAGGCACAAAGAAGCGTTGCCCCTTACGGGAGCCTTCCTGCCACTTGACAGCTGGCAATGCTCTCTCCTCCTATGTGTTATGCACATGGCTTTAGCTGGAGGGCTGGCTCTGTGCAGAGCATTTGCTTGGGAATACTTGGATCCCTACTTGGTCTCCACTTGGATCCCTGCTTAGCGTCCCGTGTGATCTTTTGCCCATTTCTTCACGCCTTCTCTGTTTTTAGGGCCTGACCCAAAGCCCGTGGGGTGCTGTCTGCTGTAATGCTTTGGCAGAGCTGCTCTTGCGTTAGAAGCTGGGGTTTGCCCCAGGCCCCCTGTCCCACTTTTAGCTGTGCTTCAGGTCCCTTCTGGGAGCGTGATGGTTTTGAATGGGTCTGAATTTTCAAGCTTATGAATGATGGTGTGTGAATTAAAAGGGTTTGTGAGTTGTTTTCTTGTTTTGCACTTACTTTCTTGGTTATCCTGGAGACAGCAGAACCCCCGTGTAGGTCCACAGGGAACGTGTTGCTGTATCCCCCTCCTACTTCCTCACTCCATTTGCTTCATTTTGGTGCTGCTGGGGGGTAACATTTCAGCAGGTTTAAATCCTAAGCAATGACAAAGCCGCGCTTTGTAGCCCTACCCAAGCAGCTTCTGGTCTCTTTACCACCAGGTTTTTAAAGTACGCTTCTGCCAGACATACTTGTGTTGCACTTCTCTGCTAGGAGCACGTGAGAGCACAGTGTCTGAAGGAGCAAAAGGAGAGAACAATCCAATTCCATGTTCTTTGGGCTTGCTGTTTGTGCACGGTTTGCTTGTTCAGGGGAACAGGGAGTTGCTCTGTTTGTATCAATTTTTCATGCATCCCAACCAGAAAGGAACACTCAGCCTGGATTGCAGTTTTTCTTCCAGACTTGATATTAGTAACAGTAAGAGAAGCACAACTGCAAAGGTAACTTTTAACTCTAAGCATCATTTTGTTTGAGGCTTTGCTTCTGCTAATCAATTTGCTTTTCTATTGCCGGAAAACTGGGAGTAATTTGAAGGGAAATCAGGGTTACACAGATGGAAGTTCCATCCTCTTGGCTGTAACAGCGTCCTTTATCCCAAATACATTGCAAATGTTGCTATTAAATGATAGCAGTAATTCCTTTTTTTTATTAAGGACGCCTTGCAGAAGTGTTTTCAGAAGTGTAGTGAAGCAGAAATGTGCTTCTGAGGGCAGATCCGGCTCCACAGCAAATTTAACATGCTGTTAATCCCACCACCTGGTGGAGCTTTTTATGGCGCCAGCTGAGGAACACCGGATAAGCACGCGTTTTTGTTTGGGTTTGCTGACCAGATGCCGTGAGCAGAGTTGCTTTAACTTTTTCCTTCCTCGCACCAGGCTTAGTTTTCTGTGCCTTCTACCTTTTCTGTACTTTGCAGAAGGGAGCACAAGGCTGTGGGTGTCTCATCTGAAGCAACGTTTCTGTGCACAGTTAAATCAGTGACAGATTTCCTTCCTTCCTGCCCTTCTCTTTCCCTCACAGCATGCTTTTTTTTTTTTTTTTTCCTTTCTCCTATTTATTTCAGAAGTATGATGTTGGCATAGATCACAACTGTAAGCTGGGCATGCAGAAGCTGCTTGTTTTCACTTAGGGGGCAAACGACTTCTTGGAGGAGGTATCTGATCAAGAAGACAGAAGCAGCGATATCTTTTTGCTTATCTGAGATTACTGGTAAAGGTTAAAGCATGGGGGTGCATGTAGGAGAAGTGTTGAGGGATTCCTTTGCCCCTGTCTGATGTATGTAGTCCTGCTTGATTGCATCAGAATATGTAATATTTGTTATCTGCTCAGTGAAGATGCTGATATGTCAGAGGTATGCAAATTGACAGCTCATACATCAGAGTGCAATTAAGTACCACAGTGTGAAACTTTCTGTTAGCAGTCCCCAGAAAACATCCGTGTAGGACAAGAGACTGAAGCATGCAGACAAACTACTGCTGTGTGCCTTTGCGTTCCTTTTACTGCCTTAATGTCTGTGTCTGAAGACAAGAGGCTGACCCAGGCCTCAGCTCAGGAAGGTGGCAGCTTCCGTGTGCCTCTCAAGTTCTGCTGTGATGCCTCTGGTCCCACATCTGGTCCCATTTATCCCAAGGTGGATAAATGCCTTTGCAGTCCATCCATATTCATTTAGCTTTGTAGGTATCTGCTCCAGTGTACTGTGTGAGCCATGTCCCAGGCTTCAGGGTCTGCACATTTGATGTCCACAGAGCATAGGAGGAGTGCAGTTGTCTACCTGTAGGAATCTGTCTTTCAGCATCTTGAACACAGTGTCATTTTTAAGTAGCAAACTGAAATACTTAATGGAAAATACAACAAGCTCCTGTTGGTTGGGTTTGTCCAACATGCATTGCTGGGAAGTACAGAACACGAGGAGGGAATGGCTGTGGTCAGAGCCCACAGGGACCAAACATTACCTTCTCCATATTTTACTACCTGCCATTGGCTGCTGCTGCCATGGAGGTACCCACACGTACTTTGGGTGTCCCAAAACTTCTCTGAGCTGGAGCCATTGTTATCCACCCCCTTGGAGGGTTTTTCTGCAGAGCAAGAAGCAGCACAGGGAAGTTTAAATATTCAGCTGAAAGTTGGAAGCAAGATTAAAATGCCTCTGGACTGGATAAATTGCTACTGAAATTTTCCCAAGATTGGTATATTCCTTTAAGTTATTGCTTTCCAGCTGTTGATGCACCAAAACAAAGGTTGTTCCTTTTAAAGGACACGACATCATTTCTGTAAGCTGGATCTTCAATCAAGGACTTAAACTTACATAGCTGAAGTGCTGTATGTGCTGACACATCACAGTGCCGCAGCAGCTCAACAGAGAAATCTAATTCTATTGAATCTGCCAGCTCAGTTAATATGACCCTGCTAGGGAAGTGTAAGGTGTCACCTCCTGATTTTTAGGTAAGAATCAGGTTCTCTATCTGTAGCTCAAATTCAGTGAACGCTACGGGTGGCCAGAACTGGATTTATTTTTAAGGTAACTGCTTACAGCATGGCATGCAGAACTAAAGATCAGTTTGGAAGATATCGTCTGAATATTAGGGTCAAAGTACACCCATTGGAGTCCTACAGAAAGTCCTTGTTTGGGCTCAGTCTGGAAATAGGGTACTTTACTCTTAGACTCCTACAAAATTGTATGGAAAGAACATGGTGTGGAGCTACCTGCAACTTGAATTGGAGCTGACCTCTCTGTGTGAGTCTCTTGTATGGTACCCTGCAGCTATCAGGCTGCAATAAGGGCATTCATGCCTATATCTTAAGTTCCTTTAATCTGATGGGATATAGCGATGCCTTTCACATGATCTGCCCTTGGGCTGCATTAGCACGAGCCTTTAGCTGCTACTGCTCCATGCATCTCATGTTTTCTCTTATTAATTCTTGCTGAATAGGTTTGTGAAGGTGATCTGACTTAGCTTTTGGTTTGGTGTAGAAACATAACCAGGTCAAGATAGTAATCAGATCATTGTTTTTGAAAAAAAATTAAGCATTCTTGCTTTTTGGTTCACTGAAACTTAATTCTGTGTCAATTTCAGACCCTTGGAGATAAAGCAAAGAATTTTGACTAGAAGGACCAAAAGGAAAGTTTGCCTTTAGAAACATCAGGATGATTCCCATGGCCACACAGGATCGGCTCCATCCACATTTCTGCTGTGTAGCTCTCCTGCTTGGCAGCCAACTGCATACCTGGTACAAGGTTTGCCAGTTGGGTTTCTAACACAAGATGTCAAAATTGGCAAAAAAATAGCAACACTTTTGTGATGAAGAGTCAGGCAGTAGTGAAATTCCCATGTCAATTACATTCAGACTTCTCAGGAAGCGTAACCTATGGACATGTGGCACTGTGCCCTGCTGTCAGTGACACATTGTGTGTTTGGGTCAAAGTTAAAGATACTGGGTGGAATCTGTGTGGGGTTTTTTGTGCTAACTGCCATCAAAGCATTGAGTGTGTGAGAGGCTGAGAGCTTCCCTGGAGCTTTCCAGTGAGTTTTCCTTGTTTCCTCTCCATTTATCTTCTTTATGATCACACAGTGGGATGTTTTCCAGTCTTGCCTTTCCTTTCCCTTCTGCTTGTTGTCCCTTCTTTTACATGAGTCCTTCCTCCATTGGTGTGCCACTGTTGCTCCTTGCTAGGGGAGAACAGGCTCTTGCAGGCCATTTCTATCTATCTGGTACTCCCTTTCCTCTGCAGTGTTTTGTCCTTTAAGTGCCATGGTCAGAGCAAACTGAGACATCAGGAGGGCTGAGGACACTTAAACTTTGCACCTGAGGTGATGTCCTGAGTTTGAATCAGGAAAGTCCAAGTAAATCTGCAGCCTAATGGACAGGAGATCTTTAAGGACATTGTCTACAGTGATTCCTTGTCAGCCACTCCATTGAATAGTGCAGTCATTGGTGTTGTGCAAAAGCTTGGCAACAAAAGTCATTCGAGTTTCTGCTCTGTCTGCTTTAGTGATACTTGTGCTGCAAAGATTGTGCAGTTTGGTACTTTGTCCAGATGGCTCTTAGTGCACTGCTTTTGCTAGCTTGGCTCTTGAGATCCTGCAGGGCAACAGAGAGCATCTCTGTCAGTCACTCCCTGTGACTGCCGCAGAAGATTTTATGTGAATATTGCAAAATGCTTATGTAAAAGTTAAAAAGAAAAAGCTTCAGACCAGAAAAGTTAGAGGAAACTCCTGTAATGTGGTAGCAGGATGTGTGAGCATGATAAAGGTTTACGGCTGCTAGAGCCATCTCCGTGGCTGCTTCATTAGCTTGCTAGGATAGTAGCATATGTCTTGAACGTAGGAAGTTCTGTGCTAACATGAGGAAGAACTTCACAGTAGGGGTGTCGGAGCACTGGAACAGGCTGCTCAGAGAGGTTGTGGAGTCTCCTTCTATGGAGATATTCAGGACCCAGCAGGGCATCTACCTGTGTGACCCATTGTAGGGTTCCTGCTTCAGCAGAGGGGTTGGACTCAGTGGTCTTTTGAGGTCCCTTCCAACCCCTGTGATTCTGTGGTTCTATGTGTATATTGGGAGATAACATAATCAAACCCATTAATGAGTATGCTGACTACAGACTTTCTGCAAGCCAACGCATTAGGTTTGATAAGATTTGTTTACCTAATTGTGAGCAATATTCAGGTGCTCTTTGGCCACTTTGAGGGACTGGAAATGTTTCATTCACCTGTAAGATTTGTGCACTATAAGATATTTAAGGACGCTGGAGAACTGTGGTGTGTGGTTCAGACAGAAGGATACTTGGGCTGATTCAGATCTGTCACAAGTGGGAATTTCCCTCCAGTTACAGGAAACAAATATGATTCAAAAATACACTGTATTCTATTTTTCTCATGATCCTTAAAAACCACAGAAGTTCTTAGGAAAAAAAAAGTTATGATCAATATATATAAGCTTTCCAAATGTTACCGTGATTTTAACATAATGTTCACAATTCAGACTAGGTGTTAGGAAATGTATTTCCTTATGGTGAGGGTCAAACACTGGAACAAGCTTCCTAGCAAGGTGGTCCATTCTCCATGCCTATCACTGTTCAGTATATAATTGGGTAATGCCCTCAGTAATACACTTTAACTCCTGGTTAGCCCTGAAATGGTCATTCTTTTGAGCTTGATCTTTGCAGTCCCCCCTCCTACTGAAATATTTCTTCTCTATTCACAGTTAAACCACACCATCATGGGTTGAATGTAGGTGCCCAGTTGAGCCTGCCTCTAAAGAAGTAAAGGAGCAGGAGGTCACAGAATCCCAGAATTGCAGGGGTTGGAAGGGACCTCTAGTGATCATTGAGTCCAATCCCTCTGCTAAAGCAGGTTTCCTATAGCAAGTTGCACAGGTAGGTGTCCAGATGGGTCTTGAAGATCTCCACAACCTCACTGAACAACCTATTCCAGTGCTCTGTCACCTTTCATTTAAAGAAGTTCATATCTGTAAATCTGTGTGGAACTTCCAGTGTTCCAGTTTTTGGCTGCTGCTCCTTTTCCTGTCGCTGCACACTACTGAAAAGAGTCTGGCCTCATCCAATTGCCTCCTACACCTTAGATATTGATAAACATTGATCAGATCCCCTCTTAGTTTTCTCCAGGCTGAACAGACCTGTTGTCCACCAGAACACCCAGGTCCTCCTCTGCAGAGCTTCTCTCCAGCAGGTTATCCCCTGCCCTTCCCTGATGCAGGACTCTGCTTGCTTTGTTGAACCTCATCAGGTTCCTCTCCACCCAGCCAGATGGATGCTGGCTGTTGAAAAATACAAGACAGTATACAGTAACAGCAGAATTTGTTAAAACATTTGCTGATAGCACGGAAACAAAGGAGTTTTGAATAAGTTACCTTTCTGCATCTCAGGAGTCTCCTGTCAATACTGGGTTGAGTGTAAATATTGGCTGAGTAAGCAGCTATGTAAGTGTGATTCATTTTGGGATTTTTTTTAATAGGGGAAAAACTGGAGGTTTGGATGGAAAAGAATCGATAGGCTGCAATTACCATTCAGCTTGTTTGGAAGGGGATGCCTGTTTTGCACAGACAGGAGAATAGGATGCTCTTTTCTTCCTCTGTCCTGCTGTTGGAATAGAAGAGGGGCTCATTAGTTGTGTCTTTGCTTCAGCTTGCTTAAAAAGAGGGCATACTTATCCTTTACCTATAGCCCTAAAAACAGTGGGTGAAGAATGCTTTGTTAGGCAAAAATATTCCCAAATGAAGCCAGAAGTGCTCAGTGCGGTCACTGCCTCTGTTGTTTCTTGGAGAAGAGTTTCCCTCTCCCCTAGTCTAGACAGTAGCCCTTTGTCCTGCATGTGGGGACTGCCATTGCGTTAATTGACAAACAGTCCTATCAAGTCTCATGTTTGCTCGATTTAAAGTTGTTATTTTGGGGAGAAGGATGGTCCTCTTGTGGGAATGAGCCTGACTAAGAGTTAGAAGTTAGAGCAGCAGGGAGCAAACCTTGGATCCTCGTTAGGCGAGCCATCAGGGATGTGAACGTCCCAGCTTTCTTCTCTTGTGTATGTGTGAGTTTCTTAATGAGGCTTTGCTCAAAATGTCAGCTCCCTAATTTATCTTGCCACACTGAAACTAAGGGATTTTCTGCTTTTTATGAAAAAAAAAATGCAGTAGAGCTTCTCTTTGGAAAACTGCATTTCTTTGAGGTCAGTCTGCCCCACGGTTGTTCCTGTGGAGCCACTAACCATGATTTCGGCATGTCTCTGAATGTGGAAATTAACACTGGGACTCTGACTGTCTTCTGATAGCAAAGTTTTGTGCCATTACTGTCTTGCTTAGAAGTGTGCTGGCTGTGATGCTTACATGCAGGAGGCATTGGGGTGTATGTATCCTCAGGGAATAGACCAGAGGCAGAACGAGAGACCCCATCCCAGCTCCTCCTTGAACTTCCTGTACATGCTTCAGATTTGCTTGGCATAAATGCATGCGTTAAGGGTTGTATTACCAGGGTGGAGTGCAAATCTTTTCTGTTTCAGAAGAAAGCAACAGGCTTTTCAGGACAGGGTGAGGTGTGGTATTGAAACTTCTACTGCCTATTCCTGTGCCAGTGACATCTGTCTCAGTTGAATTATGAGGTTTTACATTCAGGCATCAGTGCCTGAGGGTCACGTCAAGGGTAGAAGCAGGTGAGATTTGCATATTTTTGAACAGCATCACCCTCTGACCTCCTCACCTCTACCAAAGGAGCTGCTTCAAATTTGTCAAAGTCAGGATCCCTTTTTATATATTCTTGTGTCTAATCCGGTGTTACTTGACAAGTGTAACTCTTAGAGATGGAAATTCTGTTATTAGGGCACTGACGCTTTTCTGAATATTAAAAACCCTCTTGCTTTTTTACAGCTATCAAAATCAATCTTTCTGATCTCCCCTTGAGCTGCCGTGCTTTCTTCTGAGCTGATTGCTGCTCCTGAGCAGGTGCGTGGCAGCACTGCTTTGGCTGGAACTGACAATATTGACTTCCAAAGAAATTAAGGTGCTTCTGCTTCTAGTAACAACTTCTGCTTTTGGTTTTTAATCCTCTCTTCCATCACAAATGCTGCATGACGATTTCACCTCCTTCTCCAAGGGAGAATAGGGTTGTGCACAGTAACCTTGAGTATAGACTTGTCATATCTAATGAGCTCATTAAGGCTTGATCTGCTCATTACCTGGGTATTCTTTTGAGCCTGAAATGTGTTAAGGAGACAGAGTGGGTAGGATGCTTCTCTCTGAGTCAGCACAGGGCTATTGCTCAGCACATGTGTTAGAATCGATTGCTGAAAGTCTCATCTGCTTAATGAGACTTGCAAAGCATCTCAGTTCTCATAATCTCTGGAACACATGGCACTTTTTTGAGCGGGCTCATTGATGCTGATTTCCTTATCCAGTTCCAACTGGACTGTTTTCAGTGTGTCTAGCAGAGTTATTTTCCTAGACCTATCTGCCATCACTGTCCAAGAGTGTGGTTAGAGGTAAGAAAAGATAAAATTTCCTTTCTTGCAAAGTAACCTCATGAGACTTCCACCTCTTTCCAAAAGAAGTTCTTGTCTTGAGGTGACAGTCCTTGGTACTCTACTTATAGCTCCTATTGAAATTCAACTTCCAGCCCAAAATAGTTGGGATGTGAGATTGTTAAGTTTGCCTTGAAGGCCACTAGATCCTTGCAAACAGTGCATGGTAAAAGATTTCAAACCTGATAAGTGAACTTTATGGCATGCCACAGGAACCTGCAGAAAGCAGCTTGGATGTTGGAAGAATTAGAGAGTAAAGAATTGGTTCTCCTTGACACACTTGGCATCCAGAATTAAAGGTGTCTACCAGTCAGGCTGCTCAGCAGGCTATTTTAGGAGGCATAAGCACAGTAAGCATCACGGCAGAGAGACTGAACTACTCCACATCAAATGAGAATAGTATTTATGTAGGCTCATGCTGTCCTCAGCAGGTAACTTCACAGCCCTTACAGTTCCTCATTTCTTGCAGCTTGATCTAAATAGGAAAGGGACTTATGCCTTAGTCTCTTATGCCAGGTTTCCCAATGTGCACACTCAGACTGGTGCATTAGCACAGTCGTGAATGGCAGAACTTGTATACTTCTGATACAGTGGTACAGGGATGCAGTTTTATCAAGACAGTGACTTACTGATGTGTTGTTTGTTGTTGTTTCCTGAAGCTTCAAAGGAGAAGGCAAAAGGGGAATGACTCTCAGGTAGCCCTGCATTCATTCATATCAGCACTGGAATACCTGTTGAGATGCTTTGTAAAGAAGTTACATGCATCTGGCCAAAACTCCTCTTATGTTTTCCTTTGATATATGCCTGGAACCAGGGACAGATACTGTAAGTCAAGGTAATTAATTGTGTTGGTTTCTTTTAAAAGATGGTTACTGCCGTTCATGTCATGGTTCAGGGGTCAGGAGGGATCTTAAATAAAATGCTGCTCTTCCTGTGTAATTTACCTTCTTAATTTTACTATTTTTTTTTTAAGTGCAAGGCTTACTTAATAAATCTACAGGCAGAAGTATTTTGCAATAATGAATGTCTTCTGTTTGGTGTTAGCAGCACTTCTGAACCTCAGTTAGGCAGAATGGAGGGGAACGTGCAGAAGGAGAATTTCTTTGTGCATAGAAGAATTAGAATAAGCCCAGCACATGGTTTGTACTTAACTCTGCGAGCCTGAACCTGATCTTCCTTTTACTAATCTCTAAAGGGATTAAACCTGATTTACACCATGCTGAACAACATCAGAATCTGGCCTGGAAGCCTCTGTACTTCAGACATTGTCTCTAAGCAGCTGACCAGTGAATAGGGAAGGAGCAGCTTGGCTCCCCACAAGTTAATTGTTTTAAATTTGTCAAGCTAAGTGGAATATAGCTTGTTTAGCAGGGTTTGTCTCTTTATCCAGGAAGGGGGTTTGGATCTTTATCCAGGAAACTGTTGTAAAAACTCTGTCTAGAACCCATTTACTTCTGTTGGACTAGCAAGAGATGGTAATCAGAGGACCATCTTTGGTACATCACAGTGCTCTTTATTTGCATAGTTCCTTCCGTCTGAGGATATTAAATGAATACTTCTTTGCAATTCTAGAAGCTTCTCAGCCAGACAAGTCTTGTTAATGACCTGAAGTGACTGTAGTTGCTAGCAGTGAAGCAAAAATAAGCTATTGCACTAGGTCTGTGGTTACAAGAAACATCTGGAAGAAAAGGTCTTCAACCAAGAGGGGAAGGAAGCTGTTAGCTGAAAATATGGGGGTTGTGGAATAAAGGTCATAGCATGCCTGGTTGCTGTGGAGAGAATTCATCTTCTTAGCACAAGTTCACCAAGACAAGTACCAAAGGCGACTCTGGGTAGGAAGGCTCAGGTCACCTTTGTGTATTCACAGCTTCCAGCAGATACACTTTCTGTTTACACTTGGATTGACTATGTATTCCTTTTGAAGGCTGTGTTTATGTCATACCTGTTTGTATTGTCATGAAAGGAAATTGGAATACAGCTTTTCCTAGGGACACTAATACCTTATATACCCTTGCATATTTCCAAATGAACAAGTCACATTTGTCTTTGCTGTAAGGAACGATTTTACTGTAGTGCTACACTTATACACAGTGTTTGAACTGCATAAATACAGCCATATAATGTCAGGAAACAAGATGAGTGGCCTCATACAATGTCTCTATTTCTTCTGAAAATTTTCTTGTTGTGTTCTGTTGCCAACTTTGTTTTCCTGAGAACTGTTTCGTTGCCGTGACTGTTTGAGGTGCTCCAAGCTTTAAACTACAGCAGTACTACAGAGCAATCAGAGTTATTAATATTTCTAAACACTAAAAGCATGGGTGGCATAGGTGGCTGAATCACATGTCCTGATTACTGTCTTTGCGACAAGGTGGTAAATGACTCTCAGAAGATGTGGAATTGCTTAGATGACCATAGAGAGTCATGTGTTTATGGACCAGATGATATCTACAGCCTGTAATTCACCCAGCATAGTGGAAAAATACATTTCTGGGATACCTGTCCAAAAGGCACGGTACAGGAAGATTTTGCTTGTGTGGAATCACTTATCCTGTACAAACATATGCTCCTGACTGAAAGCATGACTGTGTGTGGCTATGGCATTAAGTATGTGCCATGACGTAATAAACTAAATTTGATACGCACAGCCATTTGGCTGGAGAATACTCTTAATTTTCTTTGCAGTGAGTACAGAAGTCTGCTGTTTGTCAGTCATAATTTACCTTTGTTGCCTGCTGTTCTGAACTGAGAGCCAGGAGAAGCTGGACTTTCTTTTGGAGCTCTAGCCCTTTGATTGAATTAAGTTTCTGTGGACAAGGGGGAATGATTTTAAACTAAAAGAAGGGAGATTTAGGTTAGATATTAGGAAGATATTCTTTACTCAGAGGGTGCTGAGGTGCTGGCATAGGCTGCCCTGACAAGCTGTGGGTGCCCCATCCTTGGAGACAATTCTAGGCTAGGTTGGATGGGGCCTTGGGCAGCCTGAGCTGGTGGGTGGCAACCAGCCCACGGCAGGGGTTGGAACTGGATGGACGTTAAGGTCCTTTCCATCCCAAGCCATTCCATGATTCTCTTCACCTGTATCTCCTCCGTAGAGTAAGAGACATTTTTTCCCAGTTTCTCTGCTCTCAGATGGTCCTGCTAAGGCTGACATTACAGCAGATGTAGGGGTGGAGAAACTTGCAAATGCAGCCTGTGCCACGTACGAACTCCGCTGCTTTACCCAACTGGGTAATGTTGTTTAGCTGACAATTTTATAACGTAGAAAAAGCTGCTTTTTATTGGCCGAGCACCTCATAATTTTCTGATATTTCTAAAATGGATGACAGCACTTGGAAATATTGAGTAATTTTTAATTGAAAGGATATGATCAGTAGGTGATTAGTTTGTAAAGTGCCTTGGATGCATGCTGTGTTGTAGAGACAAGCCATCTGGAGCGAGCCTGTGGTTTGGCTTCTGTAATGAGTACCCGCAGACCACGATGCCAAAAATGAACCAGCTTTATTACGTATATATGAAGATCTTGAGTAATTCAGTTCATTTTCATAGATCTAAATGAACTAAAATAGGAACATAATTTGGCCCAAACTATTGATTTGCTGCTCTTAACCATTAAGTCAGAATCATCGATGTATCTTCCAGTACCCTTAATAAAACCAGCCACAACAAATCAGACTATTGAGTTGCTGCTTCAGTCTGTAGCTTTACCAAATTCGCTATGGCCAGGATTTCACCGTGTTTTTTCTTTTTTAGTTACAGAACCCATAGCTTGCATTGCTGTGGGATACCTGAGTGGTTGCTATTTTAGGTTACATGTGTAGAAATACAGGGATTCTACATTTAATTTAAAAAAGGTTGGCACTTGACTTCTCATCACGGAAGTGGTTGCAGAGCTGAAAAGAAATTGTTAGAGCTTTGGGTTGATCATAGAATTGTTAAGGTTGGAAAGACCTCGAAGTTCATCTAGTCCAACTGTTGACCCGTCCCACCATGCCCACTGAACACATGCTGAACACCTCCAGGGATGGTGATTCCACCTCTTCCTTGGGCAGCCTGTTCTAGAGCCTCACCAGAGTGGCATTGTCACTAACTCAGAGGTTCATGTCTCATAACCCAGAGACCAAGTGCATCTGCCATACTCTCTTTGTTCTTTCTCCAGCTTTTTCTGGACACCAGTGATATCCATGAGAGAGATATGGGACACATGGGTGCCTCTTGGGTTCTACAGCTCTTAGTGGGTACCTGCAGCAGTGCTGGCTGTATTGCAGCTCTTGAAGCGGCTTGAGTTAATTACTCTGAAATGGAGATTGATTTGCAGCATCACACCCAAATTAATCCTCCCTCTCTCTGAAATTATCATTACACAGTCGTTTTGCTGAGGTCCAATCAATCATCCTGATGTACAGCATTAAGACTCAAATCTGAAGGACTGCCCTGTACCCGATCTGTTAGGTGATGCAGGGAGCAGCAGGTGGAGGGAGAAATAGCAAAGAAAAAAATCCTTAAGAAGGCTTCAGTCTGGTGTCGAGTATCTGTTCCCTGTTGGGGAGGGCACTTGTAGGAGAAGGGAAGCAGATGTATTCTATTTGATGTGCGAGATCAAGGCGTCAGAGCACTTAGCTGCTCATCTGGCTATCTTGCACATTTTTCCTCTTAATTCCTCCCTAGTGTTTAGGAATTGTTTTTCCCTCTCCTTCTGTGAAGCATTCTTATGCAAAGCCCAATCTCCTGCAACTCAAGCAAGCTGTTTATAGCATAAGAAGAAAGAGGTGCAGAAGTTCTTGCTTTGTACAAAACCATTTCTTTTTTTAATCTCCTCTGACTTGTTATTGAGTGAGCAGTTCTTTAATGAAGCATTTCATGGAGGGGAAAAAAAATCATTTTTTTTTTTCATGTAGATCTTTTCCAGATCCACGAGGGAAAGATTATTTACAGATTAAAGCCCTCACTGTTTCCTGTGTCACTGCAAAGCAAATAATGAGCAGAACTTGAAAAGCTCTGCTATCTCCTGGCTTGGAATGCCAGCCCCTCTCAGAACATTAGAAATGCCAGCACACTTTTGTGGTACCAGATGACTGTGTTTCATAGTGTATTCTTTCCTGATTTAATGCTGCTAATGATCGTGTGAGCTGGATTGAAAATGTATGTGCACATTTAAAATCTCAGCTTTTGTATTTGAATTTAAGTCTTACAGGAAGAGCCCATTTGGAACAGAAGCATGAGTTTAAAATCTCTTTTTTTGTTGTTGTTTTTCTTTTTTCTTTTTTTTAATTGTGATTCCTTCAAAGCCATGCAATCCATGTAGGATTACAGATCAGGAATGAAGTTCTTGCTGTAAGCATGGATGTGTGGTGTGCTGGCACGTGACAGACAGACAGCAGTCTTTCCACAGAAGCTGAGTCACTGGGGTAATTGGGGAGTTTCTTTTTTAAACAGCAGCAGTGAATTCATGCTTGAAGCAGCCTCAAACAGGAAAAGAAGAATAAACTTTAAGTGTAAATCTTCTGCTTTGTGTCATTACTTTCTCCTTCCCTTTTCCCATGCAGTGACAATGTATCAGGTAACAAAGGAAAAGTGAACTATGTCATAGATGGGAATAATAAGAAGTAGCAAGATCTGTGGGATAAAGGTCCCAAACTAAAACAAGAAATATAGAAGCATCTAACTTCTAACATAATGGAAAGAAAAATAGATACAAGTATATATAGAACATTTGGGCAAACTGAGTACAGTTTTCTTCTATACAAGATAGAGCAGGTGAGAAGATTATCCAGCTACCCATCCTTGACTAAAGGAAAAACACTTCTAGCTAGCTGACATACGTTATTTGTGAAATACCCAGCATATATCTGTAACACATTCTGCTCCCAGACTGCGCTTTACAACAAAATCTGGCAACACTTGGCCCTTCTGCTTGCAGTGCTGGTATTGCCACTGCTTTGAAAAGATTGGTTTCAGTGACAGGGTTGATCTGAGCGTGTCTTATCTGCTGTATAGCCATGGGATGGAGACTTGTGACCTGCAGTCTCAGGTACAAAAGATAACATTTGCTTTGTCTTTGTTCCAGCAGAAGCCTGTGATACAATCTCTGACTCCAGCCCTTGAAAGAGTTTGTAGAGATTAGGTAAATAGAGACATTGATCATTTTTAGAACAAGTGAAATGGGATAGATTTTTAGATAGGACAGTGGCTTGAAGATATTTGCATAGGTGATCTGGGAAACTCAGCTTTGTCTGGTGTGGTTTTGCCAGCCATTGGCTGGTACTGCTTTCTATCTCTTTCAGAGCTTATCTGGTTTTAATATTTCTTTTCTATCTCATTTTCAAATATGCTATCACATTAAACATTTTTGAAACATAGCTGGCTGGGTCTACATTCTGAAGTACTGAAAATCCTTAGTCATCTGTTATTAAAGAGCTGAAATGCAGGTACTTTATTTGGTGGAGAAGTCACAGATGCCAAAAATTTAAAGCAATGAAGAAATACAGGGAACCTTTGAATGTGCAGTGTAAGAAGACTCTGGTAGCACAAATAACACCATGGTTTATTTTTTTTCTCTTTTTAAGGATTCTTCATATCCCATGTTGTGCAAACATGATTGATGATATGTTAAAATGTGCCAGAACAATGTTTCTAGAGATTCCGCTGCTCTGGATGGGGAATAGAGAGCTTGATACTTACTTGGTTGCAAATTCATCTATTTATAAAATATAAGTATGCCCCCTTTAGACAGGTAGATGGGTAATTTATAGTACCTAAGCTCGCAATGTATGGAAGTCTTATGTAAATGATTTTGGTTTTGTAAGCTATAACCCTATAAGCCTTACTATACTAAATGAGAAGAGTGAATGTGACTTATTAATAGCTCTTGATGGGTAGCAGCCATGGTAGCAAGTAACAGCATGTGGTTGGCAGCGTGATGAGAGCAAGGGGCCCTCAGCAGGATTTGGTGGCCCTGCAGGATTTGCTTTGGCTACGAGGATGGAGGAGGTCTCAAAATGGGATAATGCTGGCTGCCAACCTATGAAAGCAGAGGTTAAATATAGCCAGGATGACCCTGGACTGGTAAAAGATGCTTGGGTGAGGGAATGGATCAGTCCAGGTGCAAAGTAACACCCTGTGGCATCATAGTTTAAAGTCTGCTTGGCCCAGAGTTGCTGCGAAGGTGTCAGCCTTTCAAGCAGAAAACCCTGACATGCAGAGGAGTTGCTGCTGCCCTGGGAACTCAGTAGTTTGAGGTGAAAAATAAGTGCTGTTAGACTGCAATTACTGTGGCTCCAAGCCCCATATTTCACTTGATGTGCAGCAATAGAGAGTGGAGGGAGTCTATCAGAGTACTTTTCCTGGATGAAACCTAGGACAGTGTTTTCTCTGTCTCTTCCTGAATGGAGGCTTAGGAATGGGGAAGAAGATGTGGTGATTGTATCCATGTTGGGGAAGGTGGTTTCAGTGCCTTTAATCAGGTTTGTAGGCCTTCACTTCCACATCTTGCTCCAGGCCTAGCAGGCCACGCACACACATGGCCATAGGGAACGGGGCTCCTGCTGTATCACCCCTGTGTTGCTGGTGAACACTATTGGAACAGAGTGTTTAGCTGTCCTGTCCTGGGACTTTGCATAGACTGTGGGATGCAGCTCACCAAGTGCATCTGCTATGATGAACGACACAGGTGAAAATTTACCCAGCCATTGTCTTTCCAGTGCCTGACACACCCCTGTAAAATGGACTCTTAGACCAGAGAGGTCCAGGCAGAGGGAAGCCTTCTTCAAGGATTCCCACATCAGAAATCAGCTTCCCCGAGTATTGTATAGTTCTTCTCGCGCCCTACTTGAAAAGATGCTGTCGGCACTCTGCCAGGGGCCATGTGTTAGCATTTTTTTTTACTGAAGTGAAAGCATAGCAACATTTGAACTCTAGTGAGGTGTTGCTGCTTTGTCAGTGCCTGACCCTGAAACTTGACGCTGCACTCCAGGTTTGAGTAAGCCAGAAAAGCGGTGTACGTGGTGTGTCAGGCACTGAATCTCATGCTGCTGTCTCCTAAAGGTTGAGGAGGAGATCCTTTTTACTGTCTTAAAGGGCTTTTCACAACTTTCTGCTGACTGTCTGAAGCACTAATTGCTGCTGATAACCCGAGGAAGGAATTTCTTCTGCAAAAGCATCTGATCATTTGTAATTTCTGTGGCAGCCTCCCTTTGTTCACACCGTCTAGATGCTTTTTTGTCATGTTTTGTAGCAGAGCATGCATGAGCTCTTTTCTCAGTGGGATGCTTCTGCAGTGTATGCAAGTCACCAGTGATATTATAACATGTTCGCCTTTAATTTGATAGCCCTGTTGGTCTTACACTTGTTCACTGTCACTGCAAAAAAACTTTTATTGGTTTTTCTCAGGAAGAGATAGAGGGATGCAGGGGGAAAATTTCTCTAGTAGTGAAACGTCGATTCTCCTCTCTGCTATTATCTAAATACATAAAAAAATAAGGCTAAAAATATTGATTGATCTATAGAGAAGTAAAAGGACTACTAGCTTGCAAATGCAGCCGTGGGGTGGGAAAACATGATTCTCATTGAGATTTTGGATTCTGCACCACACTTCTGCTCTTCAGAGCTTCACTCTGTGTCCCTCTGTGTGTTCAGCTCGTTTGGAGTGCTTGTGATGAGATGGACAGCTACAGACTTCGATATGATGTAATCTAAAATCATATGAGATGCTGAAATACTTGGAGGAAATAGAAGACGTGGCTAAAGAGTACATGATGTAACTGGAAAGTCTGACCACAAAAAGCTCAAATGTCTGCTGAAGGCGCTGTTTGCTTAATTACTTAATTTGGGTTGTTTAAAGCTGTATGTAAAAATAATACTAATTTGCAAGCAGTTCTTCTGAGGTCTAGAATGACAGGGATGGGTGTATCCTTGGACTGTGAAAATACAGATGCATCCAGAAAAACAAACAAAATTACTACATGATTATTACTTTTTTAAATTATTAAATAAAACTATAGCTTTTACATCAAGTTCATTGGCATTTTGAGTTGCTCTGAATTCTGCTTCAGAGGGGTGCTTTCCTTATTCTTGAGGCTTGTGCTCAGCCATTGATGAGGATCTGGTTTCACTCATCCCTGAGCTGCTCTCTGTGTGGCTTTGCACTTGGCTGACTTTCTGTGTGCTGGCTGCTGCCATTTCTCAGTGCCAGACCCCAGGGAGCGATGACTTCCCAGCACAGAGCAGTTGGCCCGTGGCTGTGCTTTTACATTGTCTTATACGTTGTCTTTTTTCCCAACCTGCTGCTGATGACTGCATTGAACCCCTGCCCTTATATGTAGCCTTCCCACCCTGAAATCTCAAGGACAAGAAGCATCTGGAAGTTCCATGCTGATGGGCAGTTCTTTTAGCAGATTATCTCTGTTTCCTTCTGGCACAAAGCCCTGAAAAAGTCATTTGACAAACCCAGGCTCTGCAGATCCACATCACTCATCTCTCTTTGCTCATGCGATGCGATTCCTCCACGCGCTGCCCTGGTGAACATCTGCTGCTTGTAGCTGCCTTCTCGGGAATCCCTCAGGTTTTCCCCCTTCTGGTTGCTTTACCATTTAGAAATGAAACTGCAGGGCCCTAGGGAATAGCTGAATCAAAATAGACGAAACTGCAGGAAGTGAAGTTTGGGACAAGGTTAAATTTTTTGAACATCTGCTTTCAGTATGGGTAATGCAAGGAGTGGCATTCCCCTCAGCTCTGCATTTGCAAGTTTTCCATTAAGAGAAAAGGGATGTTGGTTTCATTTTGCAGGTATAAGAGAAAACAAGTTTCTATGGCTTCCTTCTGATTTTACAGTGACTTTTTTTTTGTTTGATGTAACCACTCTGCACAGGCTTGGCACCTCCTCAGCCGTTTGTGCTTTCTTGAGTTGCGTCAACAACAAATCCAGCCAGAGGAGAACAGCTTAATGATCTGTAGTAATCAAGTAGCCAAAAAATTCCTCTCCCCGCTAACCTGTATCACTCCTGCATTCATCCCATAGGGGATGGCACTTGTGTAGGCAGTTTGGGTTTTGGGGTCCTTCTGCCCTGGGTAGGGCAGGCGATGCTGGTGCAGGACAAAGATGTCCAGAACCCCCATATCCCTGCTGAAGCCTTTTCTCTGGGTAATATATATTCTACTGCGTTCCATATAAGCAGATTTCACTTTGACTTTGGAGCTGCAGGTTTTCTACTCGTGGATTGTTGCTGTACCGAGGAGATTCATGTTGGCGTTATGGTGCTTCAGCAAAACCTCACCTTTCACTTCACTTTTCAAAGTGAAAATGACTTTCTTACAGCAGGAGAAGCTTTGAGGTGAAATTCCTAATGCTAAGATCAGAAGCTCTATTCAGAGAATGCAAAACCTCATGATTTCTGAGGCCTGTCTGGAGGGTATTTAATGTCTGGGACTGCTGACATGCACCAAACCCCTCTGAGTATGCCTGCAAGGAGCAAAAGCCTGGGAGAGACATGCTAATTCATTACTATGTATGCTCATACATTATAAAGCTTAATGTTTGGTTGAAGCCTGGGTGACAGGGACTCCATTTATGCTGTGTTTGGCTGTTAATCATTATGATAATTCATTATACATCATTTTTGAGGGTAGATTAAGTCCAAGCTTGACAAAACCTCCTATTGGGTTGCTGCTGAGATCTGTCTAATAAAACCGGTGTTGGGCTTTTTTAAAAACAGCAAAATTCTTACTTACCTATTAGCAAACCATGCAATTACTTAAAGACTTTGGATTGCTGCTCAGTGAGGAAATCAGCCCCCAGGATATATCAGTGGGGTCACCCTTCTACCTGCAAAGGAGGGCTCGCAGCTTAGCAGCACTTTGCTAATGACTGCCGATCCATTGCCCGGTGCACAGCAGTCATTAGCAAGATGCTGTTGGCTACTGGCTGTCCCCAGGCTGGATGCTGGTGGCTGTGCTGTGCTCAGCATTACGGAAGTCCTGAAGCAGTGATAACCCTGCCATCGGCACAGGCTGAAAACAGAGAGGACATCCTGATGGAAGCCAGGCAATGCTGTTCAGTTCACAGCATGGTCTTTCTTCATTGCAAGAATTTATTTTCCCGTTCAAGGCCCCTGGGCTGGCCTTTGAAAATGAGAACCAGATTTTGAGCTTTTGTTCCAGCAGAGTATCAACTCACTTGCTCCTGCTGAACCTCTCCTAGGGCTGCAAAGGTGCGAAAGAAAATCGCTCTTGCTCACATGTTGAAGATTACTTTCCGTGTGTGCCTGGCGGCTGTTTTCAGCCGACCCCATGCCCACAGTGCAGGCTGGCAGAACAGGAGAGGTCCCACGGTGTCATTGCACACCATGGGTTTGCTCCCTGCCTGCAGGTACCTCTGCTCGCTTTGTGTGAGATGTCTCTTCTAAGTGAGCAAATCCAACTTTCACGGCGAGCTCACGGCTCCTCCTCCACGCTGCTGCTTTGCTGGAGGCAAATTAAACAGATCTATTCCTATCTGACTGAAGCCATCGAGTTACTTAAACAGATTGACCCGACTTAGGCTTATCAATTTCTTTAATGAGGTATCCTCTGCAGCTTCTGCTTGGCTTTTCGCCATCCTTCTCATTAAAAAAGTTTATTTTGAGATCACTTTGTTCCAGGTGGGTTCATTGCCAGCCAGTTGGCTGACCCTTGTCCCCTAATAATGCTTTAATTTTAGATTTCAAATCATGAGAAATGGAAAGCAGATGCACTCAGAAATAACTTTATTTACAAATTAATGATTTAAAGGGCATTTTAACTATTTGTAACCCATTTAACTCATTTTAACCCAAGAAATTAGAGTTTAGAGAGGGCTTCCTACCTCCAGCTACATGGAAATAATCCTGCAAAGCACAGTAGTTTCCAGATTAAGATACTTCATCTTGCAGCCTGGGTGAGATGCCTTCTCATGATAGTCTTTGAAAATGACAGAAATGACAGATTCCACCCATGCTGGAGGACAGCAACCTCCCACGGCAACTTCTTCAACAAGCAAACCTGCAGGATTCAGATCTGTGAAGGGCCTACCCCGTAGTGTAGGAAAAAAGGTCATTATTAACCTTAAGAGAAACTGATGTGTTTCTCTAGGATGAATATGCATGAAAAATGGCTGAGTTCATCTAGATTTACTTGATAAAACTATGCTCTGCCCTGGAGCCCCTCTCCTTCTCACAGTCTTTCTTTTGGATCCTGATGGAGCATCTCTTAAAGCTATCAGGAGAGCTAGTGGTTATCAAACCTGCCCATTGCAGGGGGAGGGAAGCAGGTGATCCTTAAGGTTCCCTCCAACCTAAGCTGTTTTGTGATTTTTTTAAATAGGTTAATGTTAGGGGATTATTTTGCTTTTTTCCTTCTGCTGGTAGCTATCATATATGTCTGTCATGCATCAGCCAGAGCCAGGTCCTGTAAAGAGACTTATGTACATGAACAGATGCCTTTTTGAAGGCCTTATTGAGGGCTACACAGAGGCCACCTTCCCTGTGATCCAGATCTTTTGCCTTGAACCTTCACTCAAAGGTACTCCCAAGCGTTACAACCCTGAGATGTAAGGCATTTACCTTACAAGCAGATCTGTTCCCTTTAGGAACATGGATTATTAATCCAGCAAGTGAGATACGGAGATGGGAATCCTGCAGGGTGGAAGAGGACATATAACTTAAATTAGGAAAAATTTCATCTCAGAAAGAGTGGTGGGGAATTGGAAAAGGCTGCCCCAGGAGGTGGTGGAGTCTCCGTCCGTGGAGGTGTTGAAGGAACGTGTAGATGTGTCACTGAGGGACATGGTTGAGTGGTCATGGTGGGGATGGGTCACGTTGGTTGGACTGGGTGATCTTAGTTGTCGTTTCTAACCTTAACGATTCTATGATTCTAACTGCACGTCCTGCCTCAGCTGAGTGGTGGGGAGGGAGAAGTTCCCTCCATCTCCTTCTCAGGAAGACTGATGCCTATGGTTGACTTTTCTGCCAAAGTCGTCCACTTGTGTTAGTCACAACACCTACAGTGCTAAGGCCCCAAGGAATGCCTGATTTTTGTGTGCCTGCTGTGTGCAGTCATGACACAGATGCTAAACGCTGACTTGTTTTCAGATGCAGTGTGCAAAGGCATCACTCTGGACACCTCTGGGAACCTGTTATTATTATGTTAGGATTTACTGTATTCCTTTATGGCAAAATCCCTGCAACAGCTTGGAGTGCCAGTGTCAGAAGAGTGCTGTTAAGCAGAGGGTGTTAGACAAGCAAGTTTGCACTAAGGCATCTGTCTTAGTCTCTTTTTGTTGGTTTTAACTCTGACCTTTTCCTGAAACAGAGTCTTATCAGAGCTGACCAGACTTACAGGGACCACCTTAAGCTTCCCCAGCACGCAGTATGTATAGTGCTGGCAGAGGCAGGATGCCAGTTCCAGTGTAGTATCACTTACATTTATTTTGAGGGTTGCTCATTTATCCTGGTTGAAATAAAGCCAATTTAATACAAAGCTGCTGCAGAAGAGGAGCCTTATGCTTTGGCAAATATACCACCTCTGCTTCTGCCCCTCTCCAGCTTCAGGCACCTAGCTGATGCGCTGACACTATCTACATCTTGAATGAATTGTAGCAGGGAAACCCAAGATAAATCTTGCATAATAGATGCCTTCTATATTGAGACACATCTTATTCCCAGACAGGGAGAGGAGGAGGAGTGTGTGAAGCTCTCAGCCTGTCTCTGCACACCCAGGGAATGAAACGGGATGCAGGGCGCAGAGGCAGCCCCATAGCACCGGCATTTCAGGGCACAGATTCACTCCATCCTTCTGGCTGTAGAGCAGAGATGACTCTTGTATAGCACAGCATTTATTACTGGCTGCTATTGGATTTTTGTAGACCTGATTCAGCACTGCATTTGCATCTGCATTATTTAAGTGAGTGGGAAACCCACTCTGTCTTTATAAAGTTGGATGTGTGCTTAAGTGTCATGCTGAGCTCAGATTAATTTAGGGAAAATAAATAGCAAGCAGTCTGGGGCCAGCGTTTGCAAGCTGACTAGATTTAGGATGTTTCGGTTCCAAGTACCCAACTTGAGATTCCTCAGCACAGAAGTTTATCAAAAATACAAGCACTGGTGAGAAAATCAGAGCCTTCCCTGCACCGAATCCCACATGGCAGCTTGAACACCAAATTACAGAGTGCTTTCTGAAGTCCAGACAGTTGGATAATGAATACAGAGCTGGCCACAGAGCTACATATATTGGATCTGTAGGCAGTGTTATTGAGTTGTGGTCAAAACGACCACAGATAGACCTATTCTGACCCAAGTAACACTGCATCAGTCTGTGTGTGATCCAGAATGGCTTGGAGAAGCTGTTTCTTGTCCTTGTGTGTGCTCAGCAGGACCAAGCCTGTGTTGCTGTGCAGGGTCTGAGAGAGCTCCCATTAAAATCAAAGAGGTTTTCTATGAATAGGGAGTTTAGGCTCTATCGCTGTGTATTTTAATTCTTTCTGTTAATTTTCCTTTGATTATCTGTACAACACTTTATTTTTGCATAGCGCAATATTTTATTAAAGGCACATTTGTAGCTAATAACATTTATGAAGAGGTGGCTTTGAAACTGCATCTGTATGTCACTTAAATAATGAATGGGAATGCCATATATTCATTAAAATTTGAACAGTGATAACTGTATGTCTGTTAGAATCCCCTTTTTTGGTGGATGTGGCCAGCAGCCATCAAAATACAGTGGAAATTCTTGTTTGCAGGCTCACAATGGCTGATAATAACACTCTTGATAAGCAGTTGCAGCTCAAAACACTGAATTTACAAAAAGGATTCATCATAGCTAACAGCGGCTGTGAAGATGGAAATGTTACCATCACTCAGCTCAACTTCTTTATTATTTTATAGTCTGTGTAAAGAAAGGATTTCACCTCCCTGTCTGTCTGCAGAGTTCATTTTCTGCTGGTTCCTATGGGTAGCCACGCAAGCAGTTAGCATGAGCTGGATGCAGTGGGAGACGTGGGGTCTCAGTGCGTGATGGTGTCTGGTGAAGATGTACACTTTGCCCAGGCTTTTCACAGCAAACCATGCATAGACAGAATACGTAGCATGCAGGAAGCACTAGGATGTGGTTTCAAATGATTTGACACCTAATCTCAAGCAGCTGTGACTACCGTGATCCTTAGTATAAACAAAACTGTCCAGCAGACCTCTAAAACATGCCTGTCCCTATTCTGAGGACAAAGCAGCGTTTAGCACCCTGTCCCCCATATGTTTCCTCCAAAGAGAGCATATAGAGCTACTTGGCCCTCTCAGCCTATGATGGAGCAGTTGTTTTATAGGAAAAAGTCTACTTTTCAACCTGTTCTTAACACAGAAAGCTTTGTGGAATTTAGAAGTGGAAGAGACTCGTTGGCTCATCTCACTCATTTTCTCCACTCTTCCTTCCAAAAGTTTGTGTTTCTGGGCTTTTTACTGTTTACAAATGCATTGCTACTGCTGCTCTTTCTACAGCTGTATCATGTGTGGGTCTGATTTGGCTCTAACAAGAAGACCTACGCAGCACTTTGAAACTGGAAGTAAATATGGAAAAAGCAGGATCTATCCCAGAAAGTGACTTCGCTTACCTTACAGTAAACACAGCATTGTTTTAAAAATATATTGACTACAGACTCATGTAACTCTTTGCTTAAACCTCCGAAGCTGACCCGACAGAAGCATTGTGGTGCAGTGGTTACGATGACTGACAGGCAGCTGACAGGCTTGTATGTTCGCTTTGACCTTCAAAAAGCCACTTTAATAGAGCTTTTCTTTTTCCATGCTTGACCATTCTGCAGGGCAAGGTTTATCTGAGCAAGAACCGCATGCTAAGCATCAGTACAGCATCGACAGGGCCAGGACCCTGAGCGTTATCTCTCAAGCCTGGTCAAATAGAAGTAAGTTGGACTCCTGAAGAAGTAGAGCTTTGAGAGCATCGTGTAGGATTGGATTTTCTACTGGCACAAAGGATTTGCCAAGACATTTGAGTTTAGCATTTTCTCTTTCATCGAGGATATAGTCTGTTGACTTTGCTGATTCTTTCCCCCATTCATGTGTTCAGTTCCAATCTGGCAGCAGGAACTGGAAAGCTCACATCCTTGTGCATTAAACAGGATGCAGTGCCTAATTATTATCTTGATTAAATTTTGTGATTATGTGGTCTGTAATTGTTCTGTAGGCTCAGACTTTCCAAGAGATTACTCAGAGCTGCGTTGACTGATCATCTGGTCAGGGCTGAGGTGGCCATGCATTGATTAAATCTTACTTGAAAAGGAAATGGCACATCTCTACACGCACTTGAGCTCTGTGGAATTTGGTTATATTTGTCTTTGGTGAGTAATATGTACAAGTCTATCAAGTGCTAAGCTAGATAGGTAATAAGTGTTGAGTAAGAACCTGTGGAGAGAGGCACGTGTGATGTTTTAATGACTCCTTGTTTAATTTCAGAAGAGGAAGAAATAGCAGTTTACTGATGGAAAATACGCACAAAAAAAACCCTAGATAAATTAATATTTAGTAGCAATGTGACTTCCTCTTGATGATACAGCTACAGATTTTTTAAAGCTAGGGAAGAAGCAATTGTAGGGGTGATTAATTTGAAAACACTACTTTTGTATCCTCTCAGGATACAAAAAGTTTTGTTCCTTCTAATATGCTATGGCATATTGGTTATTAATAAGAACAATAAACAGCAGTCATTTTAACAAATAATATGCAGTTTGGATATTCTTAGACTTTTCAAGCTCTATCAGCTTGGACTTAAAGGCTCAAATATCACCCAACAATAACAGTGTGGAGATGCAGTTCACTTGGATAAAAAGTACAGAGCAATGCAACTTGACAGGCTAAGTCCTAAAGGGCAGTAGTCTTGGATCCAGTAGTCTCTCTCGTTTTGAATAATTGCTGTTCAGCCTTAAATCCAACATCTATTGCTGAGTACAGGCACATTTGCTCTCCCTGGTGACCCTCTATAAGCAAATGTGCAATACGGTTTTATTACGAGGAGCGCATTTCACACAAGCTGTTTGCTTTACAGAATTAAATAAAGGCGGACAAAGGACAGTCAGTACGATTGTTTTGCCTTCTTGCATTTAAATGCTCTATCCTAGGCAGTTCAGTAGCAAGCCAGGAGAGAGTACTGCTCTGTCTAAATGGTTTGCACAGAGAAATTCACCTTTGAGGAAAAGCTCACAGGAGCACAAGAATCGAGGGGTTACTTCTCTGTAGACCAGCCATGCATTCAGACCGGTGCCTTCATCTCAGCAGCCGGTTGTGATCGATGGCTTTTGAGGATTAGGTTGACTGAGGAAATCTCAGCCAAAAAAAATTGTTTCCAAGCTGGAATGGCCAAGCAGTGGCCAAGCTTTGATTTCACTGCCAACGCAGAATTTGAAGAGTGAAACCATATTTGTGGCTGTGGCTGAACGAGCTTCTGGGAGTCATGTTTAACCCGTGCCATGAATTTATGAGCTAGAAACATTTTTCAGTGCACAGAAAAGAGGATGTCTCAGACTAGCATTTGCCTTGGGGAGGGGTTGAGAACGATCTTGTCTTTGGGCAGAGCCTGCAGTGGGGCAGCTGCCCCTTCAGAGCAATTAAAAATAAAGGCATCTGGTGCCTCCCTTGTCACGATGACAGCACATTGCACTTTTGTGGAGGGACATTAGGAGCCACTTCAGGTGCCAGCAAGTGCCTTATTGGTTGTGCTGATGCATTCGATGGTTGGACTGGATGATCCTGTGGGTCTTTTCCAACCTTAGTGATTCTATGATTCTTGCACTGTTTGGTCTCCCTGCTAGGAGTACATAAGGTTAAACAGGCAGAAAGGTTAATGAGTTCAGCTCCTGTCTTTGAGAGCTGTTAGCACACAAGGGTTAAAGCATCCCGAAACATGGAGAAGAGGCTGTGATATTGTCACCATAAAATCTTGAGAATCCTGCTCAGATCTATAGATGCAGCACAAGCCCCTAAGTTCTAAAGTCTTCTCATTGCTCATTTTCTATTACACATTGGTGTTGTTTCTCACCCATAGCCCTGCCCCACCACTATACTTTGTTCAGTGATAAGGCGAAGTCAAACAGAGGCAGTATAAAATATATTTTGTTTGTGATTGATAACACTGTGGGAAAGTAGGGGTAAATTTGAAATATTGATTTGGCATTCAGAGACCTGTAATTGAGCATTTTGAAAGCCTTTAACTCAGGAATATGAACATTATATGACAGGCATTTGTACTGTACAATCACACTTTCCTGTTGTTGTTGCAGAGAATAGCAGAGAGAAGCTAGCAGTACTTGGCAAGAAGCCCTTACCTGCTGCAGGTCTGCTGCTGATGCAGAGATGAGATAGAGTCCCAGGGGTCACGATCCTATACTGTGCCCAATGCAGGGGCACAGGGTGAAGGATAAGAGCCGTCGTGGACCATTTTCTGAGGGTTTGACCCCAGGTCTAGGCACAGCTTCAGCAACTGGCTTTGTCCTGAGCAAAGAAGGGAGGGGGATGATATGTAACATCAGCACGTGGAGCATGTGACCTGGCAGAGGAGTGCTCTCTGCTGACATTCCTTGTAAACATTCATGAGATGAGTAAAAAATGAAGCATTACCCACAGCTGAATGAAATGGAAGCTAATGCAAAGATAGTTGGAGGAGTATAAATGGGCTTTTCTCCCAAAAAGATGGATAATTGGTGACCCAGACTTTCAGGACACTACTTGACACAGTTTGACAACTGATTGTGGTCTGTAGAAATTCTCTTGTTGCTCAAAAGCTCCCAGTTCTTACTGTCTCAGTAATGTGCTGTTGGGACAGGTAGAAAGGACTGCTTTCCAAAAATAAACGGATGTTATGCAATAAGCTTAGTTACATTAATAACGAAAAGACAGATGTACTACTTACTATCAGCTTTAAAATCCAAGCAGGCAGTCATACTGATGATTATGGATTTTTTTTCCCTGCTCTTACATAGGGAAACGTGTGGGGAATGACAGAACTCACTATTTAGCATTCTACTTTTGGTTCTAAATAGCAGCTCGATGATTGATGCCAGATCGTGGTACATCTTGCTCACAGCTTTTCTGCTGACTTTGGGCTTTGAACCAGGCCTAAGAAGCCACATCAGGAATCGTTCTTGGGTCCTCTGCTCTATGCAGGGTGAGACTCTTGCAGGACCTGCTTCTGGAGTTGTCAGTGAAGTGAATAGAATAGATCTGGGTAGAAAGTACCCATCTTTGGTCTTTTGCTTCCTATTTTTTCTGTCCTCATGTTGAATCTAGGAAGGGTCCTCCACCTCATGTCCAGTATTGTAAACGTGAGAAATCTTAAAATACATCCTGAATTTTAAAAGGGGAGCACTGGATTAAACAGCTGGTGGAAATCATTTAGAAAGCTCATCTGGTTTTACTAGGACATGGAGGAGGCTCAAGATACAATCACAAGTCCAACAGTGAAATAATGTCTATATTTGTTGTCAGTCGGTAAATGCTTCCCCTGCACTCTGGGTTATTCACACACACTGCCTGCGTTAGGCAGTTAGTTTGATGTCTAAATTGGGAGGCTGGTAAATGAGAGGGCAAGGAGAGCCAACGGAGGGTATGAGAGTTGCCCAGCAGAAGAATTTGACTTTGAAATTACAAGTGTGAGTTGAACATGTGAGATGAATCACAGAATCATAGAATCATTTGAGTTTGTCACGTAAAGGTCATCTAGTCAAACTCTCCTGCAACAAACAGGGACACCTACAGCTAGATGAGGTTGCTCAGAGCCCTGTCCAGCCTGACCTTGGATGTCTCCAGGGACAGAGCTATCCACTGCCTCTCTGGACAACCTGTTCCCATGCTTACTGTAATAAAACTATTCCTTATAGCCAGTCTAAATCTCCCCTCTTCTAGTCTGAAACCCTTTCCCTTTGTCCTGTCACAAACAGACCCTGCTGGAGAGTCTGTCCTTTCTAATCTGACACACCTTGACTACAGTGGGTACCTGCTGATTTATATCAGCAGTTTATGTGTTTCATTATATGTGTATGTATAAAATCCACACAAACTGGGCTTCTCTGATGAGCCATGACTAAACTTTTGTAAGCAGCACAGACAAGGAAGTTGTGAAAGTCATAGCCCACAGCCAGGCAGCACCAACCATACACAATACTGCTACTAATACTCTTCTAGGCCACCTAGGCTTGGCTCTGGATGGCTTTGTTTCCAGTACAAACATTTTTTTCTCATTCTTTCTCCTTGCTTTTGAACAGATGGCACTGAAGGACTTTTACCTTCTTCCCCATCTTTTTTAGGCTCTCCCTGCCTTTCCCAGCTTGCATCTTGTTATGGATGATGCCCCTGACCATTCAGTCCTACGCTAGCAAGCTTGCTTCTCCAGAAACCAATCTGTTACAAGGAAGGCTTCCAATAAATAACCCCTTCTCCTGCCTCAGGCAGCCTCCCTTACCCTGCTCAGTCCTACAGGAGACACAGGAATAGGGCAGACTCACACCTTGCAGTGCTGTGGCACATGCAGCCCAAGTTAAATGACTGATGGCAAAGCCAACTGAAGCAACACAGTGTTCCCTTCATCGAGCTGTTCTCACCTGGCATCTTGGAGCTGATCGTATTGGCAGAGGCCATTGTGTTTTTTTTCTCCCATCCTTGTCTTGTTTGTTTAATGGTAAATTAGAGCACGCAGTCATGACATCTATTAGGCTATAAATGCTGCTGAGTGTTTTGGCTTTGTGCAAAATAATTGTGCGTTTTATTGCTATTTACACATTCATTTTCCTGGGCAATAAAATGCAAGCTGCAGTCCCTGGTACTTTTTCTGTTTTCTGTATGTATCGTGATGGCCACAAAGGCTTAAGCAGCATCATGCAGCCTGCTGCCATAAATTCACTATTATTTGAGCAAGTCTAACATTTATTTATAATTAATGTCGGGGACCTTGCATAATAATGCCAATTATTGATTTTTCTTTTCTTAAAGGAAAAGAAAACACTTTTTTCCTTATTACTACCATAGCAACCCAGTCAAGTTGCAGTGGCTAATCTTGTCCAGGGCTATGGGAGAAAAGGCTCTTGGAATAACTTGGATAAAGTTATAAAAGCAACCTGTGAACCCTTAACACTTGGGTCAGTATAGGTTGGCAATATTATACTGGGGAAGTAGTAACCAAAATGAGCATTTCTCATGGTGAGTGTCAATGCAGACAAGTGGCAGTGGGAAAGATCTGCTGCAGTCTCTCAAACCACAGGCATGTGCAAGTGGCAGTGGGTTTAGATGTCCCATGGCAGGACATGTCCCAGACTCCTGATAACATTTGCTAGGCTTGACTGCACAGGGGACTTTGAGGGTTGGATGCAGCTCTTGCATGTGCTGCAGTGAAATACAGTTGGAGAAGAACCATGCACACATGCACAAAGCTGCATATTGTGACCAAAGAAACATTAAAATCATAGAATCATAGAATGGCCTGGGTTGAGAAGGACCACAATGATCATCTAGTTTCAACCCCCCTACTATGTGCAGGGTCTCCAGCCAGTAGACCAGGCTGACCAGAGCCACATCCAGCCTGGACTTGAATGCCTTCAGGGATGGGGCATCCACAGTCTCTCTGGGCAACCTGTTCCAGTGCATCGCCACCCTCTGTGTGAATTATCTAGTCCAGCTTGTCAGCCCACCACCACTATGCCTACTAAGTCATGCCTCAGTGCCACATCAACACATTTCTTCAACACCTCCAAGGACAGTGACTCCACCACCTCCCTGAGCGTCCTGTTACAATGCCTGACCACTCCTGAGAGAAAATTTTTCCTAATATCCAACCTGAACCTCCCGTGATGCAACTTAAAACCATTACCTCTTCTCCTATCATTAGTTACCTATCCGCCACAAATCTCAAGTACATTAAATGGCTGCAGTGAGTGCACAGGCCAGAGCTACTTGTTGGTCATCATGCAGCTGGTTAATGCCACTCCGGTTTTGTGATGCATGTTTTCCTTATTTTTTTGTTTTGTCCAGGACTATTATGGGCTCGAGGCAGACATCACCCGTAGGAACCTCACCCTCTTATATTACTGATAGGTTCCTGGGCAGCAAATTCCTCCCTGTGGGCTCAGTTGGGGCTGCAAAAACTTCTTCATCCCTTTTGCTGTGACAGTGACAAATGTGTGAGTTAACTCCATGTTTTCTTTTAATGCTGTTTCTAAAAGCTGTGCGGAATGCAGGGTTGAAGAGAGTACCTGCAATAGCAGCCATGGAGAGAAAGAGCTGATTCCAATTCCTCTCTCCTTTGTTCAGCATTTTGCTTTGAAGAGGGTTTTATCCTGGTTAGTTTGCTTTGGTTCAGCCCAGAAGGAATTTGGACTGTGGGTAGATGCGTGTGTAACTCCCTGCATCCTTGCATGCAGCAGGATGTCCCACCTAAGGGTTAACTCCAGCTGCAAGCTGTCAGCATGGCTGTAAGCTCATTCTCAGACCCTTCCTGCTTGCAGCTAATCCCGACAAATCCTCTTTCCTTATGCATTCTCCTCTTTCCTCCACAACTGTGGGGTAGAAAGAAGGTGGAGCTAAAGGAAAGTTATGGAAATGCGCTTTAGCTATTTTGTTATGTGCATGAAAACAGAATGAATCTCCCTCCAGATACAGCAACCCCTGATATCCTTATGGGCTGTGTACATTTGGCTGTGTCCTTCCCAGTTGGCTGCCTGGCTTGGGCATCCCAGGACTTTTCCTGCAGTTATCAAAATAATGTCCCGTGAATAAGGCAAGGGATCCGAGGCTGAAGCTGAACCCACACCAGAGGGGTGTTCTTACTCCTTGCCTCCCGCATCTCTGTGGGGGCTGCAGTGTGGCTTCAGCAGCAGATTGCTGCTCACCAGGACCATAGAATCATAGAATCATTCAAGTTCAAAGGGACCTTTAGAAGTCATCTAGTCCAACTCCCCTGTGATGAACAGGGACACCTACAGAGCACCTGCAGGGCTCTCAGCAGGTTGCTCAGAGCCCTGTCCAGCCTGACCTTGAATGTCTCCAGGGGCAGAGCATCCATCACATCTCTGGGCAACCTGTGCCAGTGCTTCACCACCCTTATCGTAAAAAATTGGTTACCTATATCCAATCTAGTTCTCCCCTGTTTTGTACTAAAATCATTTCTCCTTGTCCTGGCACAACTGACCCTCGTAAATAATCTGTTCCCTTCTTTCTTATAGCTCCCCTTAGATATTGAAAGGCTACTCTCAGGTCTCCCTGGAGCCTTCTCCAGGCTGAACAGCCCCAGCTCTCTCAGTCTGTCCTCACAGGGGAGGTTCTCCATCCCTGAGGACTCCATATCTGGTCGTAGTACCCCAAGTGAGGTCTCACCAGCACAGAGTGGAGGGGCAGGGTCACGTCCCTTGATCTCTTGGCCACGCTTCTTTTGCTGAGAAAGAAAAATAGCTTGGAATGGCAGAACAAGTTAGACAGACATCTCCCAGAATGGCTATATGTCACTGGCTGGTTCTGCCTTCACGCCTCGCCCAGCTGAGCCTCCTTCATTTCCATGAACGAATGTCCAGAACCAAAGCCAGACTGTCTGCGTTCTGGCCAAATCAAAGGGCCAGCCAGGAACCGCACCTCGCTGTGCGACTGTGAGGGCTGAAGCATCTTCCTCAGCTGCTTTTCTGGGTGGTGGAAGTGACTGAATGTATTTGTAAAACTCAGGTGAGGTCATTTTGCCTTCATATTCCATGTGTTGTCACCATGAAGCCTGGTGCTGCCTGTCTCCCACACTTCCTTCACTGCTTCTCATACAGATCAGCAGTGCATCAAATCTTCCGTGCATGTAAATTGGAGCAGGGTTGATGAAATTAAGTAAGAAGCACAGGAGGCAAGAAAATGAGAAGAATTTCAAGTTTGGAAATGTCTGTGTAATGGTGATGCTGATCTCTAGGAAGGAGGTTTTTTAAACAAACAACTGGGACCTACGGGTATTTACTGTTTGGATGAGAACAGCCCGGTAGCAATAACTGCCCATTGCTGGATGAAGCTGTATGCTGTGAAGTTTCTGGTCTGGGAGCTCTTGACCCCTCTTAGAGCAGCATGGGAACAGCAATGCCCTTGAGCCAATGCTATGTTTCCTGCATAAAACATCATTGATCAGTTCTCCTCTGGGAATTTATAAGGATTGTTTCTGGGATCATTTATTCTGGAGACGAGGAGACTCTGAGGGTAACTTAACACTCTCTACAACTCCCTGATAGGAGGTTGTGGAGAGTTGGGGCTTGGCCTCTTCTCCTAGGTAACAGCAATAGAGCAAGAGGTGATGGCGTCATGTTGTGCCAGGGGAGGTTCCGGTTGGCATTAGGAAGAATTTCTTCTCAGAAAGAGTGGTGAGGCATTGGCAAAGGCTGCCCAGGGAGGTGGTGTAGTCACTGTCCCTGGAGGTGTTCAAGAACCATGTTGATGTGTCACTGAGGCACAGTGATTAGAGATGGTGTGGATGGGTAGGTGGTTGGACTGGGTGATCTAAGTGGTCTTTTCCAACCTGAGTGATACTACTATGATTCTATGAAATTCTGTTTGCTATGATTTCCTTCTCACATTTGAGTGAGAAATACATCTTATAAAAAAGGGGGGGATTAAAAACTTACTGTACCTGTTTAAAGCCAGGCCAAGCAGAACAGTGTGTTTTCAGGAATTCGCAGTATATACAATTCCTGGCAAATCCTTTGGACATTTTAATTAAAGGTGAAATGTCTTTTCTTTTTCCTTTGCTTAATTGAGACCACACAAATAAAGATCCTGTAGCTCCCACTTGCGAAGGAAACTTATTGACTTGAATTGATTGCTCATTTAAAAGCAAACCCAAAGCCCCAGCCCACTGCTGTGGTTGCAGAGACCCTTATTTTCCCTTACTTTTTAGTGCTGTGTCCATTAAAACTTGCCTGGAACTTTAATGCTAGATCAAATGGTGACATTTTTGTAAGTTCCACTTTCAATGACACTTTTCATGGGAGTGAGAACAGGAGCCCTAAGACCCCACATTGACTGCAGTAGCCTTTCCTGGTCTGACACAGCCATCCTTCTTCGGGAGGACAAGATAGCTTTTTATTTCTGTTGGAAACTTTTGTGCACAGTAGCAATATTGGTGTGCACTGCTAAGTAGCTTCCGTGTTGCATCCCAAATGGAGCTTGCTTTTAAGCCTTTATTTAGGTGATGCTCATGCATTCACAGCTCCTGGAAGCTGCTCAGAAGGTTTGACACTTAGAATTGTAGAATCATTAAGGTTGAGAAAGACCTCTAAGATCATCTAGTCCAACTGTCCACCTACCATCAGTGTTGCCCAGTAAAACAAGTTCCTTAGTACCACATCTAGATGTTTCTTGAATACCTCCAGGGACAGTGACTTCACCACCTCCCTGGGCAGTGTCTCCTTTCCTCTCCACGTCATTGACAAAAATGTAGATTTCCAGCATCTGGCCTGCTACAGCTTTATTTCTGGGTAGGATCAAAGAAACACAGAATGGTTTTGGGGATGGAAGGGACCTTTAAGATCATCTAGTTCCAACCACCGTGTTTTAGGTGAGGACACCTCCCACTAGACTGGGTTGCTCAAAGTCCCATCCAGCCTGGGATGTGGCTTGGAGCAGGCTGTGGCTGGCAGCCCTGAATAGGGTGAGACCAAGGTGGTGATGCCATATGTGCAAAACGGAATTAGTGACCATTTTCTTGTGCTAAAGTTTCTGCTTTTTTTCAAACTCAGTGGACTATAGTATGATACCATTATTCAGAGTTCAGAATTTTAGTACTAAATAAATGAAATTTTTCTCTGCTAATTATTTCTTCATGGGACATACTTTGAATTTCTCTTTGAACCAGGAAGCCCTTAAATATTCTAGGAGTGCTGGCTACCTAGCTCCCTTAGTACTCTCTCTTTTTATGTTTTAACCATCCAAGTAAGATAAGTGGAAAAGATGCCATAGTTTTGTGCTCATCTGTGTGTATTTCTCCGGGATGCAATTATCAGCATCCACACACTTCAGTATTAACATTTTTAATGCACTTCAGGATGCCCAGTCGAGCTGCCATATATGCAGTTCTGATGTATGCAAATCCATTTTGCATGCAGCTCTTGACATATTTTCATATGCAGGATTACGGGAAGCCTTTTCTGTGCCACTCTGATGTATGCTAATCTTTGTTTCCCTACAAACACTTAAAAAGTCCAGACAAAAAGACAGAATTTCTTCACTGAAATACTGCTGTTTTCTCTACCCGGGCTGGCACACAATCCAGAGCAAAGCTTCCACTCACAGAACATTGTAGGTGCTTATTCAGATTGCCTGCTCCGGGCATCTGCTTCTATCCAACAGGTATTAGAGACAACCAGAGATATGGCAGTCCTCTGGACAAAAGGCAGCCTGAGTCATTCATTTCTTTCCTGTCATTGTAGATGTAGGGCAAAAGCTGGCCTGGGAAGATTATTGTGCACAGAGGCTGGATGATGTGTGAGCACAGTGCGCTTGGATCCAAATAGGTCAAGTGCTCCTCTTAAGGGTGTATAAATGATCGATCAGTTCAAAAGACCTGCATAATGGCTTTGTAATTCTGGCTTGTAGCACGGTGTATTAATTACCACGTGCATTACTTATCTCTGTTATTTATTTTTTAATGTATTATTTATTGATTCCTTAGAAATTTCCCATGACTGCCAGTCTCTCAGAGGCATGCACAGTAAATAGAAAACTGGACATTTTAATTTGTACATTCTTTAACTTCCATAGGCTGACAAGTCCAGACTGCACAGATGCTAAAACCCCTCCAGATTTTATTGTGGGCTGTCCAACACCTATGCCTTCACTAGGCTGAATTCAAATCCCACGTTAATGAAGGAGCAAATCCCTGTGGTGCTATTAAACCTTCTCCAGCAGGAGTGCAGTGTGTCTGGTGAATAAATGTTTAACGCAGAGCCGCACTGGTCAGTGTCATTGATTCTAAGAGAGAGGCTGTTGGTTTGACAAGGAGACTTCACTGTGCATGCAATGAGTTAATGACCCTGAGGTGCCAAAAACTGGTCAGTAGTACTTCCAGGCAGAAATTCCAGGGAAGACAGTGAGAGGTGCTCACATGGGCCTGGAAACATATTTCCTAGATTTGGGGGATTATCGACAATACTGTTATTGTTATTATCTAACCTTTCTCTGGATTTAGAATTACAGTGCTCTGAGGCATTCTGCAGCATGTTAATCACACTGTTAGTATCAGAAATCAAGATTCCTCACAATATATTCCTTGCAACATCCTCCACGTTAACAACTATATTTGGACTCACATCCATTTCCCTTGGTTTTAACTATGAAACAGCCTGTTTGGAGCTGGTGACTGTTTGGGGGCTGGATGCACGTAGACATACTAGCAAAGCACGTGCTGTCAATGTGATTGAATTCTACCTTTAGTTTACAGTGTTCCGTAATCTGAAGTAATCCTATATCCTCTCCTGTAATCCTATAAAACTGAAACTAATGCATGTACAGGAATTCTATTCTACAATATTTTTAACTTGCCTCTATTTCTATTACTGCTGTTGCCACCATTAATTTGTCTTTTTGTACTTGGATTACCTGAAAGTAGCATTCTTCCAGAGGGAACTGCTGCAAGATTCTTAAATATATATATGTATTTATATAGTCAGATCAATATGTAGTGAAACCAATAAGAAAATGTGAAAATTTCTTCACTCTTCTCCTACCAGGAGTGAAAATAGAGCTTAGAGTTTTTCATTTCAAATGTCAAAGGTTCTTTTCTTTCTTGTGAAAGTTTCCTGAAACAGAAAATCAAGATGGAAAATTATTTTATCTCCAAAAAGTTTCAGTTTTGGCAAACTGATCAACTTCACCCCCCAAAAGGAAGGAAGGAAGGAAGGAAGGAAGGGGGGAGGGAGGGAGGGAGGAAGGAAGGGAGGGAGGGAGGGAGGGAGTAAAAAAGAAAGAAAAAATGTAGGAAAGAAATGAAGAAAGGAAGAGAGAAAGACAAGCAAACTGTTCTTGAAAAGCTCCCTGTCTAGGATTGTTCCTATCATAAGCTGTTGAAGAACTGCACTTGGTGGAAACACACGTGAGTGTCCTGAAAATCCCTTTGACAGCTTCTGATCTCCCAAGCAAAAGCCAGCAAAGCTTGATCTACGATTAAATACCACCTAATGGCCTGGGAAAGATTTCAGAGTACAGAAGCTCTCTGTCCACCGTGGTGTCTCTGCCGTCAAAGGGCGTCAAACAGCAATTTTTAATTGGTCCAGTCTTCTGGTTGGATGTTTTTAAGAACTGTTCACAGAGACAAACGTTATGAAGGAATTTTAGGTTTGGATTGCCACTGCGGAGTTGTTGTATTTGTTTCCCCAGCTTTGGGCTCTTGGTGTGCCAGCCTGGATAAAGACAGCACCAAAATCCCAGCCCAGCCCATCGGTGTGTATTACCCCACTACAGAATAGCCTTCCTAGTCCAGCAGGTTAATCCTGAGCCTGTCTGGCATTGCAGACTGCAAGGTGAGGAAGGAAAAGAATCTTTTTAAGAGTTCCTAGTGATGTGTTTTCTATTTAAAACATAAGATGTGTTTGTGTGAAAGAAAATTTGGAATACATATGAAAGAAAATGAGGCACCACAAGGGAAGCAGAGGTACTGTTTTTGAGTCATAGTGTGTGTGGAAAGAAGTAAGGCTCCTCATCCAGAAATCACTTTTTAGTGGGAGAACGTTGCTTCCTGAAGCATGTTCTTCCCTCTCTGGTTTCCAACACAACCCATGTGAGACCTGGGAACCTCCCACCTCCCCCTTGGCCATAATCACTGCTGCTCACGGTGTGGCTGGATGGCTTTTGCTCTGGTGCTCTCCTTTTGTTTTAAAGAGGGTTGACTCAACTGAGGGTTGAGTCAAATGAGTGTCCCAACAGTGGAGTTGCCTGTAACGTAGAATTAATTGCCCATCTCAATGGTCTCTTCCAGTTTATCCCATGAAAAAGATACTCGAGCTGATTTGATCACAGGTTTATCTTCACAGTTGCAGTCACCTCTGTGTTTTCCAGTAATAACTGGGACCCAAGAGGATGTCAGCCTTAGACAGCTGGAATACTCCTTGCAGCCTGCCCTTTCACCCCAAACCCAGTTTCGCTTCTCTCAAGGATGAAGATCAGAGGCTGCAAAGAGATGGTAGTAGGTCATGTGGTGTTTATCAAAAAGGTTACAGGTTGATGAGATCCTGGAATGATTTTGCAGCATCAGCATCTTTTTCATTTATTGAGATCAGCCAAGAGAGCAAACACTTAAGACCACGGGGTATGTTTTCCTGAGCTATTTTTCATTTGGAGTCCAATTCAAGCTCTGCTGCTCAGAGCAGAGTTTATTTCAGACCAATTTCTGTCTCACCAGCTCCCTGCTTCCTTTATCCCTTAAAAGGTTTCATTTGGTCATCTGCCTTTCTCCATGCCCAGTTCCCAAGATGACCTCTGCCATAGACATGATAGACAGGGAAGAGCAAAAATGTTGTCCAGCCCTCCCCTCAAGAACTGCAGTAGGGATTCTACTTCCATGCGCTTTAGTAACACTCCTTTTAAAAATTGCTAAGATAAAGATTTATTTTGAGGTAGTAGAGTGCAACTACCCCACCCAAGTTTCTGTTAATATTTTACACATCTTGCACAAAAAACTGTTTGCTTACTCTGACCACACAGACCTGTTGTGCATGTAGGCAGGGTGGGCTCTGTTAGTACCAAGGAGATCTCTTACCTGCGCGGAGAGCCCAAGTGTGACAGATAAGACACAGATAATAATTCTTTTCAGATCACTAGCACCTAAATGCCATGCATTTACGCTCCATAAACCACCTGCAGTTTTTCTCCTATTCACTGTGATGGATGAAACAGTGCCCAAGGGCTGGCTCCAAACTCAAGAAACGTGGAGGAGTTGCTGTCTTGAAATTTGAGTAAAGCAAATTCTTCTCATAGCTTAAATGTTACTTAAGTGTAATTTTACTTTTTGTTTTCATTTGATTTTTTGTATTTTGTTTCCATATGGGCAGTGTTGATATGATTAGTTGGAGTTACTTGAGGTGAGCATTCCAACAGATGTGAGCAGTATTATCAACGTGTTAGACTGACTTTGATATTGTGACCCTTTTTGACAGCAGTGGTCAAACAGATTTGTTCCTCACAGTGCAGTCAGAGATGTGGCAGGGGAGTTAGAGGTCCTTCTCTTACTGATTAAAACACAGGCGGGACTTGGAGCTGCTGTTCAGTGCACACAGGACAGGAGCACCTGTGTCACCCCTATCAGGATGGGCAAGAGCTTCCAGTTAGCTCTGAGAAACAAAACACAGTTTGGTGTTAATTAACTTGTGGATGGAAAAGAACAAATTCATGGAATCATAAGAGTAGTTTAGGTTGGAAGAGACTCTTCATGAACATCTAATCCAACCCCCCTGTCATGGACAGGATCATCTCTCACTATACCAGGTTGCCCAAAGCCCCATTCAACGTGACCTTGAATACTTCCAGGGATGGGGCATCTACGACTTCTCTTGGTAGTCTCACCACCCTCATGTTCCAGCTGGTGCTTTTCCAAAATAGCATCCGTGGGGGCTTTTGGTGGCAGAGGCAGTGATACCTGTGTTCCTGGAGCATGGGCAGCATCCCCTGGTGTCTGCATCCTTCATGTGGTCCTTGGTTCCTTCTGAGACTGATCACATGGAGGTGGAGGAGATGGCCCAGAGGTCTTGCATGGGCTCCCAGCATTGTCTGCGTAAAGGAGATTTGTGTTTAACTCTGAGGAGTTGTCAGGCTGTCTTGTAATTGCTCAATCCATCTTACATAGCAAAAGCGTCATGCTCAAAGGTCTCTGGCAAGGTGTCAGACCAATGAAGTGTTTCTAAATGTCAGCCAGCTCCTAGCAGTGGGAAGGAGCCAGCAATGAGCTGGGGCAGGGCAGACAAGCCCGTGGTTTGGAATAACACAGTCCCATTCACTGTTCCTTTCCAGGATTTAGCACAAAACTGAGGTGGAAAATTACATGTGTTTTTCCAGGGACAAGCTTTCTGCTGCCCTATGGTGATATCTTCTAAAACATTTGGGACCTTCATTTGTACAGTAAAGCAAGATTTCATTTTGCATCTTCATGGTGCCTCCCAGGACAGGGCTCTGAGAGCCAAGGTTGGAAAGTCCTAAAACAACAGGAAGCGTGCTTGAGGAAATACAGCTTCTGTTGCCGAAAGGCTTGACAACAATATAGCTATCAGTACCTTACCTGGAAAAATAACTTGGGTTTGGGTTTTTTTGCAGGAAGGGAAACTGGAGCAGTGCTCCTGAAAATGGGCACGTGTTGTTCTGCTGCAATCTTTCTAACACAGAATAGTGACTTGAAATAAAACTGCAGCAATTCTCTACTCCTTGACTTCTTCATTTTCCAACCATGCAGTACTAGGACTTGTATAAATGTGCTGTGCAATGGTTACCCTCATGGGAGAGCTGAAGCAAGTCACCTTGTCCCTCAGCACCTCATGTGGGGTGACGCAGACCAGAGAGCATCAGGATGTGGTTTGTGAATGAAAAGCACCTCAGGACTTCTGAGCTGTGCAAAGTCTGCGTGGAAAGCTGGAAATGCCTCTGTACAGGGATGTTGCTTCTTGCTGCTTTTGTGCTGTTCTCACCCATGTGCTGCCTATGGAAAATGTTGATGACATCAAACCAGAGAAGTTTGTTTTACACCTAGGTTTTGATGTGGGAGTCTGGATCCTGAACTGTCAGCATCAAATGCAGGCTGGCAAAGATCTCAGCGATGTGCTGGCAATTAGTACTTTCCTGCTAGCAAACAGGCATTAGGAAGTGGTCAAACTCAACCATGAAAGGCTGTTTATGTGGGGAGATGATTATTTTCATTATGCTCTTTTTTTGTTTAAGACTAAGAAAAAAAATCAAGAAATGAAGCATTCTGCTGATGTTCATAGAATCATAGAATCATTACAATTGGAAAATGCCTCTAAGATCACTAAGTCCAACTGTCAACCCATCACCACTATGAAATACTGTCTTTAGCACACAATTGAATATTTCTAAGCATTTCTTTCATTTCTAAAATAAATCAGAATAATCTTGAAAAAGAATTTGCATGTTTAGAAACAAAAGTCGGGAAGAAGTGATTTTATTGTGAGCAATGTTAAGCACGCAGGTTTGACCTCAACAAAATGCCACTTTCATAGCTCAGATTATTTTCTGTCATTCATTCCTGAATATTTCCAAAGAAATTACCTGTGGTCTGTGGCCAATGTGATTTGAAATGACAGAGTAATTCACACTGCTGTTCTGACTCAGTGTTGTTGGGGGACAGTTGGTCTGGATCCAGCAACCAAGGGAAGGTGAGGCTGGGGCAGCACCATGCCTGGATCGTAGAATCACCAAATGGCTTGGGTTGAAAGAGACCTCAAAGACCATCTAGTTCCCATCCCCCTGTCATGAGCAGGGTTGCCAACCACTAGATTGAGCACTAGATCAGGTTCTACCATCCCCAAATACTTTTCCCTAGCACCCCGTACTGTACTCTGTGCTACCAGGCAGTCTGAAAAATGCTCTGGTGTTGGCTTATCTGGGTGGGTTTCACACCTGGACAGTGGGGCTGAGGCTGTCCTGGGATAGCCATGAACTCAGGGTAGCTCTTCTTCTGAGTCATTATTTCACATTTTCTTCTCTCCTCGTGCCCCTGTGCTTGAGGAACTGGGCTCGGATGGGCTGATGGCTCCCTAAGATGGGCCAGGAAGCAGCCAGACAGGGTACTGTTTGGGCTTCCCCACCTGTCCATGTCTCTTTGTACTCCTTTGTGGTGTATGGGTGAGCTTTCTTCACATTACCTAACAAACGCAATGAGAATACATTGCATTTCTAGGTGGATTTATTAAAAAAAAAGGTCTCCTGAAGGTCTTAGGAGTTTCTTCATATTAGTCTATCACATAAATGTGATTTTATCTACATTCCAAGTTGGCAAGGACCAAAGACTTTCTTCAGATTTTGCAATACAAATAAGATCTACCCTAGGAGGAAAAAAATGGTATTTCTTTTCCTTCTTTCCAGAATGCAAGAAAACAATGAACACAGTCAATCACAGTGAATTAGTCCCAGGATATTTTATTTCAGTTCATAAAGCTTAGACAGAGGAGTAAGCTCTGCCCTCCTTTATGTCCATGCAGTCGCAATTGAACCACTCCTGCACTTAGAACCCACCATGAGGGAACCTGCCTCACTTTTGATCTTGCCTGAGAAATGCAATTTTGTATTTTCTCTGCATTGTGTGCCACTGTGTATTGCAAGTTTGCTGCAGAATTAAGTTATCCCTGCACGTCCAAGGGTATTTTACTTGAGGACAAGGGTATATGTAGGAAGCAGGAGGAAGTGGGAAGGAAGCAGGAGAAATCCAGACTGCAGATAAGACCTTAATCACTCAGTAGCTTAAGGTTGCTTAACCTGCTACCAATAGACAAAGCTAGACACAGGCACACTACAGTTCAACCCCGTTAATCTGTCAGTGCATCATAGTTGAGCAGGGCTGGGCACGCCATTGAAACCTTCACATCTTAAGTTTCCCAGAATTGTTCCTTGGTCCAGTGCCAAAACAACCTGTTTTGCAGACACATGAATGTCAAGGTCACAGTGAGTTGTATTGATAAAACCGTGTCTGGTTGCACGCTGCTTCTCTGCAATAACTTAAATCGACTAGTGCAAATAGTATAGGGAGGTGAAACAACTCCCCTAGAGTGGGGGTTGCAGGCACTAGCCCCGTGCCAGCTCTCATGTCAGCAGCAAACATAGGGCTGCTACTGTGGAATTGCCCCGCTCTTCTAGCACAGTACATGGTCTCAGATGCAGTAGAAGCCTCGGTGCAAGGAAGAAAGAAAATCCTGATCTCTGGGTTGGATCTAACTTGTGTTAAGAGCAGGAAAAAATGGGCCTCATCCAAGTCACAGCGAAGCCGGTGAAAACTTTTCCTATTCATTTCAGCATTCCTTTTCCTCAGGCCCTAAATCATATTTATAGTCCCAAGAGCCTTTCTGTCAGGATATATTTTTATATATTTTTTCCTATTCCGAGTGCTCATAGGAAACACGAGCATTCCTAAGGCGGAAATAGCGAGAATTAAAATAGAGCACACAGTGTGCGTTTCCATGCTGGAGAAGGGCCATGGGAGTTCTGCTGTTTTCTCACCTTCACCCTGTGCTATAGCAGGTGGTATGATTACAGTTTGGAGTCACTGCAGTTCACTGCATAAACAGCACTTTTTTTTTTAAATTCTAAATATAAGTATAACCATAGATCAGTTAAAAAAAAAATCTAGTGAAATGGATGTTTATTCTTGAGGCTGCAATTGTGTTCTTTTCTGAACAATACCCCATTTTATAGCCTTTCCCTGGAAGAAAACTCCCTCCTCTACTTAAAAATAGCTGAAGAATGGCAACTGTGTTGACAAACAGTGACTTGGCTCAACATTAGCAGCAGCAGGATTTCAACCCGCCAGCATTGCAGCTTTTGAATTATCCAGACCGTAAATGGAAAATCAGTTTGCTTCTGGGACTTGGCACTGCTTGGTGAGGTTGGGGGCTTTGTTTTTGTTTCGACTAGCAACTGCATCCATACCAGTAAAGCAAACACATTTGGGACTGCTCTCTGGCACAGAGACCAACTGGTGTGGACGGGGCTGTTAAAATCCCATTCTTACTCTCCAAGGCATGGTGACCTCATCCCCAGTGCCTTTTGGAATGTGAATCCCAAACTGTACCCAGGGAGGTCTCTGGTTAGCACCAAAACTTACCACAGGTCCCTTCAAAATGTTCATTTTAGAGACAGGCACACAGGATTGCTCTCTGCAGTGTAATTCACTGCCTGAGCAGCCTGGGTTAATAAAGCCTTTCGTTATCCAGGTTGACCTGCTTGTCAGCCTTGGTTGCATTTGTTTGGTCCAGGCAGCAAATAAATCTCAGGGCATTTGGCAAGCAGTGACTAACTGGGTGGCACGCACTGCCCATCACGGAGGAGAAAGTTGGAGCAGAACAGGGGCTCACAATCATGATTGAAGCTGCTGCTCTCAGGTTTGGCGTTACAAAACTTGGTAAATATTTAAACAACACCTCTAAAAACTTTGCTGCATCTATGTCCAGCCCTTTGGAAAAGCAGTTTCGCCTTGAGGGTCTCCTTGCAGATCCCCAAGTGAAGAGGCAGCAGCCTCTTTGTCTAGAGGAGCCTCAGCTCAGCGGGTGAAATGGGAGGGATCCTACAAGGAGTAGTTTAATATGAGAATTTTTGACAGATAACAGTTGCTGTTTTGCTCTTTCTTTGCTGGCTGTTTGCCTGAAGCCAAGGCCATGAGACTTTGTTTGCTGGATTTTTGCTTTTTCACAAACTGTATGTATTCTAATGCAGACCCTTCTTCAATGTTTTTCCTCATTTTTGTTGGGTTTTTTTTGTTTGTTTGTTTTGTTTGTTTTTGTTTTTAGTCAAGAGGATATTGATTGAGAAATGGCACTTTAGAGGCCTTTTTTTTTTTTTTTTTTTACAAAGATCCAAATTTCAAAAAACTACGAGGCATTTTCTTTCCATGAAACAGTGGTGTTGTGGGAGGAAAGGATCCATTTTTCAGCTTTTAAAAACTTGGTGCTTGTTTAAATCTCCTCTCCGGACTGCTCAGCATCCCCCACTCCCCGCCTCTCTGCCTGGCTGGGATCTCAGGGGAGCCTCTGAGATCAAAAGCTGGCTGTACCTAGTCTGCCTTGGCAGTAATAGGGGAAATAATAATAACCCATGCAAAACAAAGGCCATTTATCCTTTAACTTCCTTTATCTGTCCCAGAACATATGAGCTGTTCTTGCTTAGCTTTCTTCGAACTACAAATCCAGCCCCAATACTTTGGAAATAAAGCATGTGGGGGAGAAAGAGAAAGGAACCAATTCCTCTTCCTTCCTGTCCTTCCTTCCTCTGTCTGACGCTTTTTGTTCAGCTGGATCACATTATGCATACTTGGCGTATCTGGTGGCTATCAAGGTCAGCCTAAGGGAATAAGGTGTTTCATTGCTATTCAAATGACTGAACTGTAATTCAAACAAGGCCAGAGAGCTGTGGCTGAGTCAAGGGAATCAACGTCCACAGGTCGATGTTTCTGAAATTTCAGCCTGAAATCCCTTTGTATGCATGTAGGGCAGCTGAAGTCATAGCTGGTGCTGTGTTGAGGGCTCAGAAGTTTTGGGACGGACAGTGAAAAGCATGGATACTTTGATGTCTGTTTTTCTCTCTTTTTGCATGTGTGTGTCTCCAGGCTGCAAACTGCTCTATGTGGCTTAAATGGACATCAAAGTATGTTTCTCTGCTGGAATATACATCCCCAGATGATCTGATCCTTGGTGAACTATCTATGAAGAAAAAAAGAACCACACACTGCTTTCTACAGTTTGGGTCCCGCACAAAAAAACTGGAATGTGAAGGGATAAGGATCTGTCTTTGTTGAAGCCATAGTGGGAGAGACTTCCAAGCACCCTGAGGAGGGGAAAAGAAATACCCAGCTTTGCCTTTTTTTAAGCCTGTCTGGGGAAAACGAATCTTCTTTCCCCATGGACAGAGGTACTGCAGGCAGTAGGTGCAGCCTAGGCCCCAGGTGGTGACCGGCCCCAAGAAGGCCGGCAGCAGCCTGTCCTTGTGGCCTTAGCTTCCCCCCACGTCGTGCTCCACCAGCAGCAAGATGGTCACCGTCAGGAAAAGGAACGTGAAGGTCTTCACATTCGCCTTCGTACTCATCACGGTGACGTCATTCCTGCTGAACTACAAGCACCAGGTGACCATGACCACTTGGGATCCTAAACATATCATCAGTCAGTTTTCTGAGCAAGTCCGAAAACTCATCAAATTTCCTAGGAGGCCGTGCAGCTGTAGCACCTGTATTTCCGAGCTGGGACATTCCCTCTGGTTCGACCAGAGGTTTAACTCAACTATGCAACCTTTCCTGACCTCACAAAATGCCTTGATCCCAGAGGACAGCTACAGGTGGTGGCTGGTAAGTAGAAGGCATGCTGGCAGGGAGGCGGCCTGCCCTCAGTGCATTGAGATTTATGGCCTCAGGTGATGCCGAGCAGATAGTGGGAGGTAATTCCTTCTGTGAACATTTGTGGTCCCAGCTGATGAGGCAGTCAGAATTGGGAGAAACGAGTGTTTTTGTTGATGTTTACCACACAGGTACTTGTTGCATGTGTTGGTTTGCTGCAAGTAAGGAAAATCGATCTGTTGGAGCATGTCCAGAGGAGGGCCACAGTAATGATCCAAGGGTTGGAACACCTTCCCTACATGGACAGGCTGAGAGAGCTGGGGCTGTTCAGCCTGGAGAAGAGAAGGCTCCGGGGAGACCTGAGGGCAGCTTTTCGATATTTGAAGGGGGGCTATAGGACATAAGGGGACAGATTCTTTAACAGGATCTGTTGTGACAGGACAAGGAGAAATGGTGTCAAACTAAAAGAGGGGATATTTTGACTGGATATAAGGAAAAAGTTTTCACAGTAAATGTGGTGAGCAGTGGCACATGTTGCCCTGAGGTGTGGTGGATGCCCCATCCCTGGAGACACTCTGGGTCAGGTTGGATGGGGCTCTGAGCAACCTGATCTAGCTGTAGGTGTCTCAGTTCAGTGTAGAAAGGTTGGATTAGATGACCTTTAAAGGTCCCTTCCAACTCAAATGTTTATATGAAATTCACTGGCAGAGCTAGGGAAATCTCACTATTACCTTTTCCTCCCTTCTTGTTGTAAAGTCAAGAATCTGTAATGCAGCTTATTACACTTCAGGTGGTAAAAAAGGCCTTTTGCCTTCTTGTTGAGGCAGCAAAGCAAACTTATTAGGAAGTGTGTAATTCGTTTGGGGCTCTCCCGACTGTAAGACATGTAAATAATTAGCAGGATTAAACAGAAAATGATTCATTCCATGTGTATGAGCACAGGCTGCATTGTTGCTGGTGACGTAAAACAGGTCTGCAAGGCACACAGGCACACAGTGGGTCACGGGGAGGGAGCAGCCCATACGTGTCCTTGGGACCAGGTGGTACAAAGAGCTAGATCTCAACATCATGAAAGCTGGTTGATATCTTGTTCCAGAAGCACAGGAATGAAGAAGGTGTTTCCTGACAGTTTTTCTAATTGAAGCCCCTTTTGTGTTTTCTTGAAATGAGATCGTGCGTTAAATGAGTTGCTTATGGCCCCTGCTGCCCAGCTGCTAAAGCACAGGTTCTGGCTGGTTTCGTGATGAGTTGCTTCCCTGCTTGTCAGATAGAAAAAAATTGTTTCACAGAGCTTTTCCTTGAACACACAGCTGCCTACAACTTGGTCTCCCGTGCGCAGCCGTTAGTGTGGAATTAAGGTGGACATTCATGTGCACGTTGGAGGGGTTCAGGTCTCAGAGGAGGTTCAGGTTCTGTAGAAACAAGGCTGGATCTGATTTATCACTTCTTACTCCATTGCCTGTTGTATTTTCTGGTGGAAAATAGCTGCCAGTAAACTGCAATGTTTAACTGCTACATAAAATATATCCTCATTTTATGAAAAAGCCCACTTCAGGGCTACTAGCTTCATATTCCAACTCTTTCATCCTTTCACCTGTCCTTTTGCCATGACAGCTGTTTCCAGTCACTTGTGTATTTTCATGCTGCCGTCATACGCTCTTCCTTCTGGTCCCCCTATTTCTCAGCTGGGCTGTGCCAGATCCATTAAAAGGGAAGATGACAAGTTCAAGTTCTGCCCTCAGACCCAGCTTTGATTTAAACACAAGGCTTGAATGCATTCTCTCTTTAAAATAAAAGTTGAAAAAAAAGGAAGAAAACTTGGGTCTTTCAGTACTGAATTTCTGATTCTCCTTGTAGTGAAACTGAAAGAGAAGAAGTACAAATTAACATCAGTTCAACTCGAAACAGATATTTGGAGAGGAGGGTTCTTTATCAGCTAAATGAAGAGACTTTCGGGACAGCCCAAAGCTTTTTTTTTTTCCTTCCCCTAAATTTTCAGGTCTGTCTAACTCTATTTTTAGTGTTTTCCTTCATTTTTTAAATTCAGGTCAGGTTCAAAGGGAATACAGTATTTCAGAACACAAAATCAAAGCATCTTTTTCTTAGATGGAAGATTTCTCCACTTTCTCCACTATTTTTTTTTCAGTCAGAGCTTACCTTCAACCAGAACATGTGAAATGTTTTGGTGCCACCCAAAACTTTGTTGTTTAGAGGAAATCAGCCACACACTGGAAACACTTAGTTTTAATCTAATGTTAAATGATGAAGGAGCCCTGCATCTCCTGGTTGCAACCAATCTGAGTAGCCCTTTCTGAGACGGTCTGAGTTGCTTCTACAGTCAGTGTATCCCAGGTGCATCCTGGATGAGCCCCTTTTCTGCTGTTCAGTTTTAGTCTCATTTTTCAAGTTTATTCAGTGATTTCTGCCAGTCTTAAAGAAAACATTGCTCGTGGCCACATTTTATGGTTGCTTGGTTTTCTAAGTCAGTGATTGGTGACTTTTTTACTATATTTGTACTTTAAAGATGAAGCATGAGGAGAGCTGAAATTACTAGTTGTTACTTCAACTTCATTTCAAGGCAGAAATGCTTGCAGGACAGACTCCAGACCGTGCGATGCTTTCATTACGCTCTAATTGAGAGGAGGGTGACAGTGCTGGGACTCTTGTATAAGGCTGTCTCTGGTATATATAGGGGTTATTCAGCCGAACGATGACATGGGATAAGTATCTCTCCACTTCTTGCAGAGTCATAACTGATTTCAGAGCCTAATGACAAGGATTTGAGGTGAAGTGACGTGTGAGGCCAAAGGACAGGGTGGTTTTGCTTGCTTGCAACTCTTTGCATGGTTACCAGTCTCCTTCATGGTGTATTCGTGGAATATACAACCAGCTTTGTGGGATGTGGCCTTTTGGAGGGAAATACTCTTGCTATGTGTGAAGGTGTAAAAATATGCCTGGTTGTGTCTGTGTTCACAGAAATAAGGAGCTTCTTTGTACAGCTGTTACTTGCTTTTCGTTTGCTTAAATCCATCTAGGAGATAAACCCTCTCTTGATTTAGTCTGTCCTTCCCTTCCTTCCTTCCTTCCTTCCTTCCTTCCTTCCTGCCTTCCTGCCTTCCTGCCTTCCTCCCTTCCTCCCTTCCTCCCTTCCTCCTTCCTCCCTCCCTTCCTCCCTTTCTTCCTCCCTCCCTCCCTCCTTCCTCCTCTCCTCTCCTCTCCTCTCCTCTCCTCTCCTCTCCTCTCCTCTCCTCTCCTCTCCTCTCCTCTCCTCTCCTCTCCTCTCCTCTCCTCTCCTCTCCTCTCCTCTCCTCTCCTCTCCTCTCCTCTCCTCTCCTCTCCTCTCCTCTCCCCACCTCTCCCCCCTCTCCCCTCCACTTCTCCTGTCCTCTCCCCTTCCCTGCCCTCCCCTCTCTTCCCTTCCTCTTTCCTCCTCTCCATGTGTCCCTCTGTCTTTCTGTCCATCTGCCTTTACTCATCTTGCATTTCAGGGATTGTCAGAGTCTCAGTGTTTGGAAGTTGGCACGTTACGCCACGTGCTGCATTTCTTCCTATTTTCTATCCCATTCTCCTGAACAACAGGCTCACTTTCAAGTTTTCCATTGTTCTATGAAGCAAATGCTGTGGACAGTCCCGCTGAATTCAGTAACCCATACATAAGGAGCTGGGACAAAAAATACATGCTGTAACATGGCATAGCATTTATTTATAGTTCTCTTGTTTTGTCCTGAAAGCTTTTCTTCATTGTTTTTAGTGGTCAGAGAGTATAAAGAATGCAGGATTGGAACTTGCTGTTCTAAATTCCAAATAACTCTACTCAAGCTGATGGATTAAAGCTGTAATATGTGAAATCAGGCTCAGAGTTCCCTGGCAATCTTATCTGCTGCACATTGTTCATAAACTTCCACATTATGACGTGTTTTATCTTGAGTTTTACGATATTGGAGAGGTTTGTTTTCTTTTTTTTTCCTCTCTTTTTTTTTTTCTTCTAAGAAAGCTCAGCTCCTGGGGACATTTGATTAGCATATCTAAAAGAAAATGTTAGCTTTTAGGCCTTGTGACTGTAAGAAAAAGCGTAATGTATGGCTTAAAGATTTTCTCACCAGACAGTGAATAAAAGGGCATCCCCACCACGTGCACGTGGAAGCTGCTCTTATTTTTAAGGCAGTATCAGAGCTACTTGGCACCTGTGTCATGCATTTTGAATGCTCTTTGTAGAAAATTTATCCAAATACTTTGATCACAGAAAATCTTTAAAACTGGGACACCGTCTGTGGTGCTTGAAATGCAGTACCAAGGGCTCAGCGCCTTGAAGGCAGCATGTTCCCTTCAGAAGGTAGAGCCAAACACAGTCCCAGTGGTTATACATACTCGATGTGACCTGGTGTCGTCCTGCTTGGGTGCAAGCCCAATGTTCAGACCAGCCTTGAACATCCTGAGAGAAAGAGCCTGACCTTGTGTTTCCCCTTGCTCCTGCCAGCAGTCTCTTCTATGTCCAGCTGGGCTGCAGCACCAGGTTCTCCTATGGCGAGGATAGATGGATTTGAAAGTGCTTTGAACCTGCAGTCTCTCTGAACTGCAGGCTCAGTTCTGCTGAGCTGCAAGCATCCCACAGCCAGAAACACAGGCACACAGAGCTGGCAGAGGTAGGGTCTTTTTGCTCTTGTGGAGGTGGCTTGTACCAGCTGTGGAAGCTGGAAATCACACAATTTAGCATACACACATTACTGTGTGCTATTTACATAAAAATGCATATTACATTTATATTTGAAAATGCATATTTTATGACAGACACAAATCATCACACAAAGCCAACCCAAACCCTTGAAAGGCCCTATATACTTCCCCTAAATCTCTTTGATGCATGGTAATTGCAGGACATTAAGTATAACAATAATAATGTCATATTTTCCAGACCGAGGAGACATTTTTAAAATTGATGGTCTCCTTTTAACCTTTCCTTCGGTCTGCAAAATGGAGATTACCTGCATTTGCCCCATCAGGCTGTTGCTAGGATTAATCTTTGTACAATGTCTTATGACTGGGATGTGCTGTCTGAGTGTTAATGCCTCCAAACTGCTGCAGCAAGGCAATTAGTAGCTGTGCAAAAGAGGTTCTCATGGGGCTTAAGTCTCTATCTTTCAAAGATGCTTTAAAAAAAGGAAAAGCATTGAAAAACAGTATTTCTGCACTTACTTCGCTAAGCTGCCTGGCAACATTCTTGCAAAAGGGCTGCCCCAAATGTGCTGCCAGGCTCCCACCTATGGCTTTCCACCACTTAGGTTGTGTCCTGACCCAGGCTTGACACATTTCCATCTACCTTCAGGTTAAGCAGGATATTTTCTATGTGCTAAAATATAGGGATTTTGAAGGTGTGTCTAATATAATGCAGTTCTAAACTTAGAATCAGGGAATCATTAAGGTTGAAAAAGACCACTGAGATCATCTAGTCCAACCATCGACCCATCCCCACCATGCCCACTAAGCCGTGTCACTCAGTGACACGTTTACATGGTTCTTGAAGACTTCCAGGGATGCAATTCCACCACCTCGCTTGGCGGTTTGTTCCAGTTCATTACCGCTCTTCTGGAGAAGAAATTTTTCCTAATATCCAATCTGAACTATCCAAATTGCCCATGGATGTAGCGTGCACAAGCACCAGGAGACTTCCCCTTCTAGACTCTGACTACACTGTCACTGCTCCAAGCTATTAGCTCTTGGTTGAATTCATATCCTCCCCTTGCATTCCCTTAGTTAGTTTTGAGTATTGCTTCTTAGCAATACTTGGTGCCATTACTGGTGGTGTGGTGGTACCAGAGAGCCTAGGGAAGCCTTCTGAGATATAAAAGCAGGAAATCCCAAGGTTTCTGGTATCTCATTCTCAGAGGGCTACAGACGAAGTGTTGTGCAATCTACAGATATTGGATATGTGGACACAAGTCAGGTTAACATTCCTTTTGGACTTGGGCGAGAGATTAAACTGCACCATTAGATAAGGCTGTTGATTGCAAAGACTTTGGAGAAAACAAGTGACTCCACCGAAGACACACAGTTCAGGTATTTCGGTATATTTAAGCTGCTGTTTCCAGCAGCTATGTCCATACACGTATCCCTGGCACATACCCACAGCACTTGGAGGGAAAAATCACATCCTGGCAGAGCTCCAAGCGGGCACTGTGCTGCCTTCTGCACTGCCAGGGTTTACATGGCTCTGCTTCACTTGACAGGGATGGGCTTACGCTCCTCACTGTTGTTCATTTATGGGAAATGCCAAACTGGTTGTAGATTGTTAAAATAACACTACTAAAAACAAACAAACAAAAAACAAAACAAACAAAAAAAAACAGCAAAAAAAAAAAAAAGACAAATATTTGGTGTGGGAAAGTGACCTATAATTGGCTTGTCATTATAAAGCTATTAAAATAGACGTTTTCAAGAAGTCAAATAAACATTGTGAAATAAGGAGCTTGGCTGCATATTAGGTCTGAAGTTTTTAAAGAGATCTGCCTTGGAGTTAACCATCTTTATTGCCTGTTCTGCTTTGTACTACTGAAAAGTCAAAGACTAACCAATTCTGAATGAAGATTAGTCCTGGTCCTGAAAAACAGAGTCCAGTCAGATAATGACTGAGGATATGAAAACAACACTTTTAATGAGAGACTGGTGTTTTCCTGAATGGATGTTCAGCTCAAAGTCCTCCTCCTATTTAAGGTCTTTGCAGTCTGTAAAGCCAGTACTAATCCCTGCTGGAGAAATTCTGTGTAACTGAGAGATTTTAGGACAATGGTATCCTGCCTTCCGGCTGGGCTTGGTGGCCACGTTTTAACTTGATTGCAATGCAGTTAGTATAGACTGATAGCAGTGTAACAGAAAGACACTTCAGATCTCAGTTTTGTGCAAATGGAGGTGCCTGTCCATAATGCTTGATATCACCTTCATGCACCAAACCAAAGTAAGTGCTACTGTTCATTTCCTTTACTGATGCTATCATTCTGTCTGAAAAGATAATTTTACATAAAAAGAAGGCTCATGTGCTTAGGATTTTCTGAAAATTACCTTCTCTATCTGAATTTTGTTGGGCAAAATCAGTTCAAGAATAGATTTTTGTTTTCCCTAGAATGTTTGCATTCTTTAGAATGTTTTGAATCAATATTTAGTGGTTTTCTCTTTCATTCCTTAAAGGCATTTAAAGTCAGTTCAGTCTACAGAAAGAGGAGTATGCAAATGGTGTGTGCACGTGTGTTCAAATAACTCAAAACAAGTTCCTTCTTCAAAAATGGGATTTTTCTGCAATATACACCTGATTCTGCATTCTGTGACATCTGTGAAAAGCCCACATTTATTTTGAAGGCTGCAGGATTAGGCTAACATTAAGTGGTTTGCTTATAGGCCGATTAGTTTTGAAAATTAGGTTAGACTGGGTTCATAGAGAACACACAAGTTTAGTTATGTGAACATATGTTTGTAACATCACACACAAAAATTTAGGAGAAAATGACTATTTGTACTTAACCTGTATACAGAATACTGGCATATGTAGTAATAATAACAGTGCTTGTCTGTGCATCCTAATTACCTTTTAGCTGTAGATGCAGCCATTTGGTTGCTTGGCCTGGCTTTTCTGCTGTCCTGCCCTCAGGATGGGTTGAAGGAATAACGTGAAGGTGTGAGTTGTTATAAATGCATCCAGAAGAAGGCAGTGCCTATTTCAGTGATGCTATGATTGTCAGTTCTCAGTACTGCCCAGTGGACTCACAGCTGTGGTAGTCCAACCCTTTCATCTTGTCTCTGCCAATACTCGACATCAGCTGCAAGCCAAGGCAATAATGGATGGTAACTTCAGCCCAGCAGGAGTTTTGTGCTGACTTCTTTTAATGAGAACCACCTTGTGCAGTCCATACCTGAGTGTGTAGGTTAGCAATTGTTAGCAGGAAGATGAAGTTGTTGTCGGTGGGTAGTGATAGAACAAGAGGGAAAGTTTTAAACTAAAAGAGAGGAGATGTAGATTAGATGTCAGGGGGAAATTTTTCACTGTGAGAGTGGTGAGGCCCTGGCAGAGGCTGCCCAGAGAAAGTGTGGGCGCCCCTTCCCTGGCAGTGTTTCAAGGCCAGGTTGAATGGGGCCCTGGGCAGCCTGTTCTAGTGGGCGGCAGCCATGCCCATGGCAGGAGATTGGAACTACATGATCTTTGAGATTCCTTGCAACCTAATCCTTTTATAGAATCATAGAATCACAAAGTTGGAAAGGACCTACAAGATCATCTAGTCCAACCGTCCTCCCATCACCATTGCTACCACAAGCCACTAAACCGTATCTTGTAGCTCCTCATCCAGATGCCTCTTGAACACTTCCAGGGACGGCGACTCCACCACCTCCCTGGGCAAGCCATTCCAGTGCCTGACCACTCTCTGAGAGAAAAAGTTTTTCCTTATGTCTAAATCTTCTCTGGTACAACTTGTGGCCATTGTGTAATTCTGTGATTCTATCAATTTGTTTGGTAAGATTTCTTTGGCTCCTTTGTTCTGAGTCCTTGGCCTTGTTGTCCTGTATCTCTGACCTCCATGGACTTATCGTTCAATTCAGTGCAAATAAGGTTTCTTTACATAGATCAGCAAAGGGACAACACATAATTTTGCTGATCAAACAGAATTTACAGTCATAGTTCTTCATGTGTACATAGAGAGAGTAGGACAGATTTACAGATCCTGGTGCAGGTGAGAGAAAGGTGTCAAAACTAAATCCAGATTACCCCAGGCCATTGCTAGGAGTCATGGGAAAAGGTATTTTTCTTCCCTCCCTCCCTCCCTCCCTCCCTGTCTTTCCTTGCCCTGGGCTTGTAGAGCAAGGGCAGAGCCTTTTGGCGGATGTTGTCTTGGATCCATTCTCCTTTAGGGAGCTTTCCATCCTACTTGTGAGCATGTGACACCATGGGTGTGGGCAGTGCTTTGTGTGAGCATGCCAGCACTCCCAACCTTTTTAGCAGCCCTCAGAGTGCAGATTCCCAGAAAGAGAGTGATTGTAACATCACCTGCCCTGCACCTTGCCCATGCCTTCACCATCTGGCCATTGTTTCCACCACGCACCACAGAGCTGATACAAAGAGCTTCCCTCCATGGCAACAGGCACAGTGACCAAGGTCCGGGGTGGTTTTCTTCATCCTTGAGAATTTTTTATATGGATTTACATCTCCAGCTCTCAGGGTTAACTCTACTTTTCTATGGTTTTCTGTACTACACTAGCGTCTGGCTTCTGTGCAGTCTAGAACAACAGAAGTGAAAACTCATCGTCCCACTTCTGGCATATGCCAAAACTTGAGGGAAGGGTGTCCATGGCTACCCTTGCTGGCTCAGCCCTACTTCTATACTCCATCAGGTTCCCTTAGATGGTTTTGTCCTTCCTAGGAGAGTTAAAAGTAATCTTATACATGTCTTAACAGAAGATATGTAGTCCAAGGCAGTACAAGGCTTTTAGACTTCAGAAGAACTTTAATTGTGCTAGGGTCAGCCTTGAGGAGAATGTATGATCTGTTCCATTATGGCTAGATAGAGACTAGGGATGAGAGGCAATTAATGGAAAAGGAGGAGAAAAGGGAAAGCAAGTAAAAAAAAAAGTAAATGAGAATGGATTTTCCCTGTTTTTCCTTCACAGTTGAAGCTCCCACCTGAAGCCTTGTAACATACACTATAGGAGACAGTGTCTGCAGCAGCATGAACAAAGGTGGTCTTTGGGAAGACATTTGAAACCATGTCTAGCTCACAGAGAAGCTGGCTATATTGGTATAGTGGTAACCTGGAGTGATTTTTCTCCCTAACAGAAACTGCAAGGAGAGAAATCTCCAAAGAATATTAACGATACTCTCAAGGAATTGTTTGGGATCATTCCTGGGGACAGGGACCCACTGCAGGAGCGAGGCACTTTCTCATGCAGACGGTGTGCCGTCGTTGGCAACTCCGGCAACCTTCGTCAGTCTCAATATGGCCAAGATATTGACTCCCATGACTTTGTGCTCAGGTAAGCAGGCACCACCTCAGCTCCAGAGGTCTCTGTTATTTGAAGATTCACTGCTATTTTCTGGGACAAGAGAGCAAAAAAGATTTCAAGGACTATCTAGTGAAATTGGGTGCTTAGGTACTGTCTAAGCTACAAGAACATAAACTATGTGTGTTAAAGATATGGCCTCTTGCTTTAGTCCAGAAGGAAAACATGACCTGTCTTGGATCTAGGTAGGTGTTGATATTTTAACTTATTCTGCATTGTTCATAACTACTTGTGTTTTAAAAAAATCCCTGAAAAAATGATAATTTTGGGTCAACATTATCTCTGTAGGTAGTGCTTACAAATGATATTTTGCACTTCACTTACAAGCAGTGGTAGGTTGAGAAGGCCAAAGTTACTCAGCTGCAGAAAGGAGACAGCTTAATGGCTAGAGCTACTTTCTTAGGGGACACATCACCTCTGTCTTTCCTGACCATGAGCATTGTCTATTTTTTCCTGCTGAAAGACAAGGAGATGTGAGGTAGGCAGAGAGAACCACCCAGAGGGCAATCAAGATATCTGGGCTAAGTTCACCTTGCCGAGGTGACAGGAGGAGCTCTCTTGATCACAGTAGTCCAACACATTCTCCAAATCTACACCACAGCTGGCAGTGCAGCACAATTCAGGGAGCCTTGAGGGCAGGTCAGAAGGCCTTGAATGGAGAGACTACTACTGAAAATACAGTATGTGAAATTAGGCTCTCAGAAAGAGTGTAATGTTTAGCTGGAAGCAGTTGAAAGTGAGTCAACAGATCAGCGCTATTTGAACTGCTAGGTCGCCTTAAGCCTCTGTTTTTGATGTGGCTTGGATACCTAGATGTATTTGAAAAATTATTTCATGGATTGCTTCCTTCGAGTGCCCTGCCCTCAGCAACAAATACCTTCCCAGAGGCAGTCAGCCAGCCAGATCTTCTCATGCATGAGGGGAACTGAAGAGCCCTCCACCTTAATCGCACAGGTTGTAAATGTGTGGCAGTGGAGATGCATTTATGCTTTACTCTGTGTTCCTTGCTTTGGAGACCACCCTGTTCGTGTGAGGACTTTCTTACCTTGCCTGGTCTACATTTCCAAAGCTCTTATAGAAAAGCCTGGCAGGCTCTGCTGGAATCAAAATTAAGGTTTTTTTAATAGTAACTAGGGGGATGTGTGTCCCCTGTAGCTGTGTATCCCTGGCAAAGGGGAAACTCTCTGTGATTTGGAACTTATCATGCCTGTCTCTGACTTCGAGTCATAGAATCGTAGAACCCTTAGAGTTGGAAGGGACCTTCAAAGATTATCCACTCCAATCCCCTTGCAATGAACAGGGACATCCACAGCTAGATCAGGTTGCCCAGAGCCTGATCCAGCCTCACCTTGAAAGTCTTCAGGGACAGGGCATCTGCCACTTCTTTGGGCAGCCTGTTCCAGTGCCTCACCCCCTCACTGAGAAGGATTTTTTCCTTACATGTGACTTCTAGTTTAGCTGTCTCAAACTAGATCTGAATGAATGGCACAAGGTTTTAGGATTTGTTAAAGAACCTTGTGCAGAGGAGATGGCCCCTCCGTGTGCTAATCCAACAAGCAAAATCTCTGGTGAGATTTTGATCTCTGGTGATGATCTGATAATTCACTTGCACGTGCTCTGGCAATAGATCCAAGTGTAGGAAAGAGCCTGAGGTGACACCCTTCTATCCATACACTGTGTTCCAGGTCACTTTTGTTTTGTTGTCTGTTTTCTTGACAAAGGGAAATCCCAGTCCTTCCTGTTGAGACTGTGTGTGATTGTTGCCTTCTGCTGTGCCTGCCAGCCCTTGCTGTAGGTATGGGACCCAGACCTGAGGGCAGGTTGTTTCCATAACTGAGACACAATGCTTGGCTTTGTCTGCACAGAAAACGCACCATGTATAACATACTTCAGATTGACTAATCTGAAGATAGAAGTGTAGGAATTCTTATTCTTTGCATAGTATTGTTACACATCAAAGTGAGGATCTCTAAAGCTAGCAAGGAAGAGACAACTCAGCAACAAGTCCACACAGGCCAGAAGGATGTTCTACCTATGTTAATAACTCCCTTTGAGGAAATTAGAAGGAATTTAACTAATTAACCTGGGGGAGCACTGCAAGAATGCAACCTGGCTTAAACTTGCTAAAGAGAGTTTACTTCCCTGTTTGCAGTGTTAGCAGCAGCCACAGCAGTATGTTACCCAGCAATATATGATGCTGACCATCGTTTCCTCAGCTACATCCTTCCTTGTCCTCCTGCCAGGAGATGAGCTTCTGTCTCTACAGGAGACTCCTCTGGGCAGCAGAGAAACTTGTTTTGCTCAGAGCTGACTTGAGGGTTTCTCCTGGTATTGTACTGTACCATGGAGATATGCAAGGCCAGCCACACTGTAGGGTTCTCTGATCTTCAGACTGGATATAAAGCAGATATTATCAGGCTTTGAAGCTGGTTTTGTAGTGCTCCTTGTTCCCTAGATAGAAGATCAAAGTTGAAGAAATGAAGGGTTTGGCAGTAGATCCTGCATTTACCTCTGAGAATTGGTGCTTTCTCATGAAAGGACCACAAGGAGTATTTGCTGCTTCTCATCACAAATAACGTGGTTTGTTACCTTTACCCTAGACATACAAATACACCTGTACAAATGAGGCAAATGAAACTGCGTGAAGTTAAGTTGATGGATTTGAGGGCAGTAATTTTCTCACCTGCAAGAGGTGCAATTAATACATTGATTAGGGTGAGAGGATATGTGTCCTCATGGGCCCATGGCTCTGTTGACTAACTCTCTGCTGACTGTAAAGGGGACCCAGGGACATGCTCAGAGAGACACCTTTGCAGACAAACCCAACTGCACACTAAAGCCTATCTTTTATTTGCTGCCTGGGGATCCCTACACCTGAAGAGCCTACATGCAGCACTGTCTTTAGCCATGGGAAAATTTTCCTGTGACTTCAAGCAAGAAGTCACATTTGCACCTATCTAATTCATTTCCCACTTTCTCACTCGCTTACTTCTTATTTTTGGGCTGTAGAATGAACCGTGCACCCACCATTGGCTACGAATCAGATGTTGGGAGCAAGACCACCCACCACTTTGTTTATCCGGAGAGCTACAAAGAGCTGGCAGAAAATGTGAGCATGATCGTGATCCCCTTCAAAACCCTGGACCTGCGCTGGATTGTCACCGCTCTCACCACAGGCACTATCAACTTGTGAGTAAGGGTGGGTGCTATGAGGGTCTGTGAAGCTCCCCTGTAAGTTAATCAGAACTGGGGATTTGCCAGTGTAGTCTTTTCACTCCTGTAGCAACATAAGGTAAAGAATCAGGCATGTGATGGGTTAGTCATTTAGCAGAGGTCTTAGCCACTCACATTATCCTGCTTGTGACATTTTGGTGGCCAAATGATCCTCCAGCATACGTTATCCCACTTGCAGAAGAGGACAAGGAGACAGAGAGGAATCATAGAATTGTTTGAGTTGGAAGGGATCACGAAAGGTCATCTAGTCCAACTCCCCTGCACTAAGCAGGGGCACTTACAGTTAGATCAAGTTGCACAGAGCCCCATCCAGCCTGAACTTGAATGTCTTCGGGGACGGAGCATCCACCACCTCTCTGGGCAACCTGTTCTTGTGCTTCCCCTATTGTAAAAGACTTTTTTTCCACATCCAGTCTAAATCACTCCTCGTGATTTCCCCTTGTCTTGTCACAACAAACCCTGCTAAAGAGTCTGTCCCCTCCCTTCTTATTGCCCTCCTTTAGGTATTGAAAAGGTGCTCTCAGGTCTCCCTGGAGCCTTCTCTTCTCCAGAATGAACAGTCCTAGCTCTCTCAACCTGTCCTCGTAGATTGCTAAACGTGCAGAATGCTTGTGTAAGGCAGCAAGAGCGGACACAGACCACGGTACTTATACATCTGTCCGGAACTTCTTCCCTTGGGCATGTTGATAAGAGCTCGATGCATTTTACCTGGTCAGAAGACACCTACTTCTCCCCAGTCTTCCCAGGAAGGCCCTGGCGGCTAAACACTTGCAACATTTCTCTGAATAGAGCCATACCCATCTGTAGGAAAGCTGGATCCATATGAGAGCATTATTTTGTTCTGAGACTTGTTCTCAGGCTGGAGAGCCCCTTCAAATTCTCTTACTTCCTCCGCTCTTTCTCATACTCCCACTCCTTCCCTTCTACCTGCTTCAGAGAGCAAAGCCACCTTTTGAATTTTCTGTCTGGTGTTATTTTAATTTCCTGATGGGAAGTTGTCTCCAGTCCAGGTGCTCTGGCACAAATCCGTATCAGAGCTCAAATGTACAGTGGAGGTCAGAGATGCAGTGGGCTCAGATCTGTAGCTAATGGCAGGGCTGAGATCTGAGGGGGTCTTCAGGATGGGTTGCAGCAGAGAAGAGAGGTGGAAAATGAAAACTTGTGTACTTCCCCCCTGTCACAGGCACATATTTATCTAGATAACTCCGTGACAACTTATCAGCTGTTACCTGAGCAGTTTTGATCCTTTCTAGATTTTTCAGCAGAGGAAGAACAATCCTGCCTCCATCCTTCTCAAGAAAATCAACTCTTCCTCCTTTGTGTGACTCAGAGCCACATGGCTCAGGGCAGAGGAAAAGCTGGAAATGGCTCATCCTGCCCTGACTGCTCAGTTCAGCTCCCCACTGGCTGTGTTGGTGTCCTCCTTTGTCCTGGGATTCAGTGACTGAATCTGACCAGAGACACAGAATCACAGAACCATGGAATGGTTTGGGTTGGAAGGGATCTTAAAGCCCATCCAGTTCCTTCCGCTCTGCAATGGGCAGGGTTGCCACCCACCACATCAGGCTGCCCAGGGCCCCATCCAACCTGGCCTTCAACACCTCTGGGGGTGAGGCATTCACAGCTTCTCTGGGCAGCCTGTGCCAGTGCTACACTACATTGATAATGAAGAATTTCCTCCTAACATCTACCCTCATTCAGTTTGAAACCCTTGTCCTGTCACTACATGCCCTTGTGAAATTTCCCTCTCCAGCTTTCCTGTAAGCCCCAGTCATCCTCGCGGCCACCTCTGGACCTGCTCCAACAGGCCCGCATCCTTCTTGTGCTGGGGGCTCCTGCAGCATTCCAGGTGGAGTCTCATGAGAGCAGAGGTGGGGTCTCGCATCCCCCCAGAATGGATTTTCAGGGAGAACAGACAAGTAATTGTTCCAGGTGAAGAAGAAACAAATCTCTCTTCACCTATCCTGGGACTTTCAGTGGGGAATAGTGGTGATGTAATGGGTAGTATTTGGGTTTGGTGTAGATGAAGACAGTGTTACTCTCTGTATCCTTGACTAGCTTTTTCCTTCTCCTTTTCCCATTCATGCCCTGCTCCCTGAATTTGCCTCAGATAATCTTGCTGAAGGGCGTGAACTTCTGCTCAACTTTGCCACAACTGAAGGGCAGCATCTTTGCTCTGTCAGTATGAAGGTGTCTGAGGATAGCATGGCACGTGGTGACTGAGAGCCATGCAGAGGAGACAACAATTGTTTCGTATGGCACTTGTGTGACTTAGCCATAAATTAATGCATATTACCTGGCAATAATGTGCCACAATGATATTTGTTCTCTCTTTCTTCTTTATGAGTGCTCTCAGATTGAAGTGCATTTTTGGCAGCACTAGAATTAGAAATGCGAACAAATGGTATGTTTCTTCTGGACGCTTGCTAGCAGATTCTCTCCTCCCATAAAACGACTTTTCCTAATCCAGAGCATGAAATATGTGATATTTGTACTGTGAATGAGGTTATCTGCTGGCTGTAAAGCCACAACCTTGTAGGATTGCTACAGACAGATAGCAAGAGCAGATCAGATTGTTTTATTCTAAGGAGAAGTACTTTAAGACATTTCAACCTTTGTCCCAATCTCAGTCTCAGAAAATGAAAAATGTGAAAAAATATGTTCCTCTTGACTGGGGTCTAGACTTCCTTTGCATTTCTAAGGAAAACTTTTTGATGGGACAACAAATAGAGTTTTAATTCTTTTTTTTATATATTTTTCTCTTAGCAAATGCATTTTTTGTTTTCTTCACTTTTCTTTAAGATTCTCTTAATTAGTAACTGTCTCGCTCCAATTTATAGGAGGGAGAGGAGGTTCTTTGAAATATGTATGCCCGGCGTCAGATTAAGAAACAACGGTTCAAATGTTGGTCCGACCAGTTTATTACAAATGTTAATAGGGGAGATGGGGAAAGGGGAGGACGGACACTATTAAGGATTGGGGTGATGGGGAAGGGAAGGCGAGCGATAGAAAAGATAGAAAGAGGCAAGAATTCAGTGTCCTCAAGACAAAAGATTTCTCTGCCTTTGCCCAGGACTTGTCTGGACTTGTTCCTCAGCAAACTTTGAGTCAATGATATAAAAGAATAGTCTTTTACAGTAACAAATATGATTTCATTTCTTTTTAACTTTTTTTTTTGCAACTGCACTTAATATGTCCAGTCATAAGTTGTCTCAAAAAAATCCAAATTCAAAAGACAGTCATAACTCAGATAAATCAGCCCACTTAGAAAATCAGCTAAGAAATATCGCTGACCTTTTTTTCAAGGCTTAATTCTTTTCTTTCATAAACTGTATTGATAAAGAAAGGTTGAAAAACTCTGGCCTTAAGCCTGGATCCAAATCCTACCAGGAAGCAATGGAAGGCTCCCAGCTGCTTTCAGTGTCTTTTGAATGAAGCCCCTTGCTGCATCTTTGTCAAATACATGTCTGTGCTAGGAAGAGTTTGCTGGGGGCCAGTTTATAGAGTCATTGAATCATTAAGGTTGGAAAAGAACACTAGGATCATCTAGTCCAACCATCTGCCCATCATCAGTTGCTGCTAGCATCACCCACCCATGTTTCCATCACTGTCACTGCTCTGTGCCCAAACTGCAAAGCCATTCCTATGTTCTGTGGAGTATTTACCTTACAGAGGTCACAGTGAGTGGGTTGCAGTGAGCGGTAAAAGTTGAGTGAGCCCTAGCCTGGCTGGAACTTATACTTGGTTAACTTCAAGTCAATAACATGAATTAGAAATCAGCCCATTAAGGGAAAAATATCTCTGCTTATTAAGTTGCAGGACATGTATTTATAATTAGATTGTATTAATAGGCTTGGTAAGCAGCTGGTGTAAATCAGTATGTATTTATCACAAGGAAGAAATAACAGTATTTTAAGATTTTTGTCATACTCATTGCAGGGCAATTGCATAATTAATTAGTTGGCACATGGTGGGTAATAAAACCAGACAATCAGAAGCACACAAATCATAACAATACATTAAACAGAATTTTAGACTAATGGTATAAACCTCTGAGGATGCATTAATCATAATGTCAGATATAGTGCATAAGGAAACTGTTGACAGTGCATTGGTGGAAGAAAGAGAGGATCAAATAAAAATAAAACCCATCTGAAATTTGATATTTTGAAAGAGAAGAAGTGTTCAAGTCCTTACTCCATGTGCGTGACCATTATGTGTTGCACATAGGCTGCGTAGTATCAACCAAGGTTGGGTTAACAGCACTCAGACTTAAAAAAGGTAGGCATCACTGTTGGTTAGACTTCTATGCAGTGTTTTATTTTCTGTGTTCTATTCACGTGAAATAATAAACTCCTAAGACTCAAATCTGAGAGCCTATTCACCTCCCGGCAGCGTTATCATAGAACAGCTTGGGTTAGAATGGACCCCCGGGGATCACCAGGTTCCAGTTCCCCTGCCACAGGCAGGGCCACCAACCTCCATATTATATTATTATTATATTATTATTACATTATTATTATATTGTTGTTATATTTCATACTTATTTTTTTACTGTCCAAAATAAAAGCCAAACAGCAGATATTTTTATAATTGATGGCTTACTGATTCTTTCAGACTTCTACCACTCGATTGATGGATGTCCAATTACAGCATAGGTCTCTAGGACTGATCTATTTGCTAAAAGATCACAAGCATTCCGGCTGCTTGGCAGCCCAGATTTTATATAAGTTTAACAGTTGGGGTCTCCATTTGGCTTCAAGCAATGCGCCAGTACTCTCTGCAGCTGTATGAGATTCTGCATCAGGACTTGGGTATTGCTTCTAAAAAAATATATCCCATGGTAAGCAAGACTGACTTGTCACATGACAAGGTCTACAGGAGTCTTGAGGGTGGGTTAGAGCTGTCTGCCAATATTATCTTGAATACTTGAACTAGACCTGGCCACATGCCTGTGAAATATGGTCTCCTTGTTTCCTCTACATTACTGTCACCTTTCTGGAAAAGACTGTTTATTTATGTAATAGTGAGATTTTATCAACAAGGAAGCCTTTTCTGTCCTCTTAACCGCAGAAAGGTTTGTCAAGCTTGCTTCTCACGATCAGGGTCAGGCATGGGAAAGAGGTGCAGGGGCAGATTTGCTGACGACAGGCTAAGAAGTCTGCATGTGTGTCCCTTTCTCCATTAGCACCAACAAACTCTGTGCATGTCTTGTGTCACACCTGCAGGGACTGCAACCCACCTGTCCCCTCTCCTATTACATCCAGCCCGGAGTAGATGTCTCAGGTCAGGATGCTCAAAAGTAGTTAAGGAAATGAGGACATTGCCATTTTCACCACTGGATTACCAAAAATCACAAACAAATGTTTAGATGATGCTAATGGAAGGCTTACAGCTTCCATGCAATAAGTATACAGGGCATGTTTTGAGATACGCTCCAATTAGAAGGCCAGTTCAACAGATTTTCTCACTTGACACAACCTTGGGGAGATTTTTTTTCAGCACTCATGATGAGCTGTGCAATCTTAGCATGTGCTGTTCATGGGACACAGAGCAGAGAAGACTTTTTTGTTTTGAGACATGACTCGTGATTTCAAGCCAGTCATGAGGTATGATCTGAAAGGTTTACACTAGAGATTGCTGGCAGGGAATAGCCTGGTGGTGAGGGGCTGTGTATTGGGATGCCTGAGTTGCACATAACTGCAGAAATGAGCTCTACTACCACCTTCTCTGAAAATAATGCAGCAGCTACAAGTATTAGGAGGGGAAACGTCTCCCCCTTGTGGGGAAAGGTTTTTCTGCCGTGAAATTAAGTGAAGGCCTGTTACCAGCATGCAAAAGCTGCAAAAGTAATGGTCCAAGAATTAGAAGTCATGATCTCTGTGTCATAGTATCTGTGTAGTATATGCTCCACTACATCCTTGATGTTCCAATGTCAGTAATTACCTTGAAAATTAAAAAGAAGTCATGCCTTGCTTCAATAAAAGCTCAGATTTTTTTTTTCATGCTCTATTACTTAATTGCTGCCTCATTTTACAACCACTTGCTGAATTTGTTACTTTCAAATTATTTGAATGTATTACTTCATGTGAAGTATATTCATTCTCTCTTTGGAAATGCATGACTTTATAATGTGCTGGGTTTTCGCTAATGTTGGTTGTTGTTGCTTTTGTTTTTTTTTTTTACTTTTAACAGCACATATGTTCCTGTTCCACGGAAAATCAAAGTCAGAAAAGAAAAGGTGAGCAGTGCTTGTCTGTTAAGTTTTTCTTCTGGTCCATCTGTAGATCATTTGCCTCTTTGGGAGACTGCAAGGATCCAAGGAAGTCTTTAATGTCCATGAAAGTAGCAACCAAAATACACTCTTTTTACAAGACTTATATAAGCAAAAGCTTTAGCTCCCACGTGCTGTTCAGGGTATAGGTTATGCACTAAATAATAGTCAGCAGACTGACTGGTTTTCCCAAGTACGCTGTGATTTAACAGACCCTGTTGCTGGAGGCAGGATTTCCAATGGAGCAGGATTGCCGTTCCCATGCTGGACCTTTAGCCTCCGTGCATAGTCTTTTGTTGTAGCTCCATGGTCTAAGGACATAAGCAAGGCAGGCTGTGTAGAGGGAGGTTAAAGACGTTTAGTCTTCCACAGACTTCCCAACAACATGGAAGTCTTGTTCCAGCAACTTTTGAAGAAGCTGATTTTCAGAGAAGCTTAAAGCTCTTAGTGTCTCAAGGACTGGCACACTATGTTGTCAGTCACAGAGGATTATGATCAGAAAGTGCATCTTTCATTCACCTGATTGGGTTTTGCCAAAGACTGCAGATGAGGCTTTTAACCACTATCACTTTATATCACTCTACTTCAACCGTGGACCTATGTGGGGTATTAAATAATCAATCAGCTCACTTCTACCTGTGGTGATAGACACATTAACTTCTGCAAAACACTTGTGGCAGGTTGTTAAAATGGTGTCATAACTGTGTAGCACCAGCCTAGCCCTTTGCTGGGGATATTCAACAGCTTCCCAAACAAGAGAGACAAGAAGTATGTATTTCCTCCCACACTGTGTGATCCTAAGCACCATTCGAGAATCAATTAAACACAGGCAAAATATCAGCAATTAACCCCTGACTTTGTAAAAGAAAAAGCCCTGCAGCTAACCAGATAGCACTGAAACACTGTCACTCTAATTCCAAACGCAGCATGGAGGGAAAAGCCTCTCTTTTCCCGATTCAGAACAAGAAGGTTAAAAACAAGGGCTCCTACCAGTCCTTGGAATCACTGTTCTGTCTTGCCTGTTCTAAATTGCTGTTTCCATTAGATGACCCCATAATTTCCCCAGGGGATAACAAAGGCTGATGTATGTCTTGCTGGAAAAAATAAAAAAAATAAATAAAAAATAAAATGCATAGAAAAATAATGTTTGGGAAACAGGAGAAATGCAGCTGTTGCTCCCTGATAGTCTTCCTGATAGTTTATACCTGACCCTCAGGCTTGCTTTGACCTATAAATATAGACACCAAGACATGGTTGGCATACATTGCGGAAGATGTAGTTGCTCATACAGCCCCCAAATACAGCATGATATCTTGCATTTTCTTTGCTCAGGCCTCAGACTCCCCAGAGCTCACCTGCACTGTAGCAGGATGCTGCAGGGTGAGTTGAATGCCTAATTTTCTTTTTCTTGCACAGTCTCATACCCACTGGTTTCAGGAGGAATTACTTGTGCTTTCTGTTAGTGTGATCAAGTGGGGTACTGAGTCTGAAGAAGGAAGAGATGTGTAATTGCACATGGAAAATATGGAATACGTTTAACTATTAGACTTTATGTTTCCCTTTTACTTGTCCTTAAAGAATACCTGTTATTCCATTCTGTCATACTTCCCTACCCCAGTGTCACTTATGATGAAATACTACAGTTCGTTTGTTTTTGTTTTTTTTCCCCAAGGTGTTCTAGTAATGAATCCATCTTTCCAATTTTGCCTAGGTCCTGATTTACAATCCATCCTTTATCAAATACGTCTATGAAAACTGGCTTCAGAATCATGGAAGATACCCTTCCACAGGCCTTCTTTCTGTGATATTTGCACTCCATGTATGCGATGAGGTAAAGTTTGGCTACATGTGGATATGTGGGTTTTAAATAAGATGTGTCACACTGAGGTTCAAGAATAATGTCCTGGCCTTTATTTGCCACCTTCTGTGCCTTTCACTTCTTCAGACAGATCCAAAGTCCTCAGTAACATTCAGATATGCTCAAGTGACAGTCACTGTTTCTTTTAATGTCAGTGACTGATAGGGTTTAAAATGCATTTCAGAGAAATTTAACTGAGCATAAAAGGTGGTAGTCCATTTGGAATTAAAAGATGCATAAATATGGATTATGTCTATATCTGCAATTAGTTGTGTATCCATCTCATCAGTGGAAGTCCAGAGTATATTGTCTGACTTCAGGCACCCAGAGACATTGGCAGTGCCCTGAACATGCCCCGTACCTGCAGGTAACAGTCCAGAAGAGTGGGAATCTCTTGGTTCCATGTGATATGTGCCCTTCCTCAGTAGATGTTGTGTACTCAAGAACATATCAAGTGGCACTTATGTTTGGGCAATTGTATTGAGGTCTTACCCATTTAGTCAGTGGAGTTAAAAGGCAGACCAACCGTTTGGTAATACATCTGGCGAGCAGGATTGCTCCCTGAGCTCAAAGATTGTTGCCTAGTTCTCCAAGTGCTCAAGCACATCCATTTAGATATCTGAATCTTAAACATAATCCCACTGGAATAATTTTATTTATCAACTCCTACATAAATCTGTTTGGAGAATACAAATGACTTGTTTTCAAATCCTTTTCTGTTCCCAAGCTTGTGAATTTAAACAGTAAATGCCTCTGTTCCATGAGTTTGAGGAGATTTCCTTGACTGGGTAATGTGAGGTGATTCAAGCATGAGCTTGGTAACATGGGAGAAAAAAAACACAGTGTTGGCAAAATCCCTGGCCTGGACACAGCTCTGCTGATTAAAGAGAGCTTTTGTCTCCTTGGCCTGTGTTGCTTGGAGAGGTGATGGCAGTACGCCAGCAGTAATACTCCTAATGACACTGGCAGAAACTGTACCATGGCAAGGCAGATAGGATGGGCAGGTTGGGTGGAGATAGGTTTCTGTCAAGCAGGCAGTGAGCAAAGCATTGACATTATCAGAAATAATGTAAAGACACTCATATTTCAGCGAGTCCAGGTGTGGGCAGGTTAGAGTGCTTGTTTTATGGGCCATGAGTCATTTGAATCTAGCCATATCACCACACCTAATTTACACTAAAGTCAATCATGATGTTTGAACTTAACACCAGAGGAGACAGGCATATCCGCTGATGAGTGAGCAGCTGGGAGAAAAGAGGCGACAGGAGTACAGGAGTATACATACACAAAAAGCATAATGCCCTATTGACTCCGGATCAGAAGTGACTGCAGGGCTTGACAGAGGTCATTATTTGGAAGACTAGGAACAAACAGAAGATTTTTCTACTCTTTGTGGCTTTAATCTTATACAGAGGAGATTCCCAACCTAGGTTGCTGACCTCCTGAGGTCAAACATCATGCTTAGGGAACAGGAATGTGTTTTCCATATCACTAAACAAGAAGTCATGTCTTCATATGTCCTTTTCTGTCTAGGTATGGTAGTTCTTAGCACAGCTTAGGGTGTAATGTGCCTTGATTAGGCCTTGGGCCATCCTGTGGTCGCACCATCTCAGTCAGTAGAATAGTTTAATATAACAATGACATCCTCAGGTGGTGATGTCTACAGATGTACTGACAACCAAGAGAAAAATTTCAATATTTCAGATGACTGATTGTTTTCTATGTCATAACAGTAGTTCTCTCTTATTTCCTAGGTGAATGTGTATGGTTTTGGAGCAGACAGCAAAGGACACTGGCATCACTACTGGGAAAATAATGCTTCAGCTGGGGCTTTCCGACAGACAGGTGTCCACGATGGAGATTTTGAGTTCAATGTAACTTTGACTCTTGCCTCCATTGAAAAAATAAAATTTTTCAAGGGCAGATGACCCTAGCCACAGGGACAAGCAGGGGCTGCAATTTCCAACATGCAGCAGCACAAAGCTCAGTGAAGATGATCTGGATGACAGCCAGGTTTGAAGGTGTGAATCTGGAGTGGATTCGGAGCGTCACACTGCTGCAGTGCTCACCACAGGGAGCTCAGCTGAGGAACAGATTCAATGCTGCACTTGATTTGCTATCTACAGATAGCTGGGAACTACCGATCAGATGTTGGAATAAATGACATCCTGACTCACTCCTTAGTCTCTACGGATTGATTCCTGAATTACTGGTGAAAGATCTACCGGTTGCAATTCAGGGAAACCTAGACACAGGAACTGCTGTTTGTATGTCCATTCTTTCCTTGAGTAAGGCAAGAAATCCTTGAAGAACATGGAAAATGTCTTCTGGGATTTGATACCTACTAGAGTAGCTCTGAACATCATAGTAAGGATTACCTCAAAGAAATTAATTCAGTTCTGCTGTTAATCTTCTTTTTGAATTCTCTTCTGTTTCCTCTATTACTTCTGGTTTCATGCACTATAAATCAAAAACGTGATGAAGTTGCCTGGAGTAGTAACTGTTTCTACCATTGCCACATTCTGCATTGATGGCATCTAGAAAATACAGATCAATTCACCTGTGATCATTACTTATTTATTATTGCTTCCTATACAGCCATAGTAAGAAAAAAAAAAAAAGAATACTGAAAACTCCAGAAAAAAAAAAAGAATTAGAAAAAACAAAGGCCTTTTTAGCCTGTTTAATTGTCTTGTTTGGTTATATATAACTTTTTAAATTTTTTTTCTTTTTTTTGTGAAAATTACTCCAGAATGCTTATTTTTATTTAATCAGTTTAAGGTTGGAAAGTGGACTGTTTTCTCTTTCAGTCGTTTACATGTGCCTTTTATAGTTGTGCAACAGATGTGATTTTTTTTAATGGTGACAAATGGTATTTTTTTTTTTAATAAAGGGGAGGGAAATTAACCAAAGTGTAGCCTCCTAGTGGTATACTTTTGTAGTTGAAACTAAGAATAATAGCTCCTATATTGTACTTAAGCAAACAGAAACAAGGCTAATTTTTAAAGGTAGCTTTTACCTTTTTTATGGGAAAATATCCAAATGTTCCAAGGAATCTTTTCCTCTTATTTTTTTACAAATTTAGAAAGTGGTATCTCTTTACAACATCTACATTTGGAATGGAAGAAATAGCACGAGTTGGAATATAAGATAGTGACGCAGTAGTGATGAATCCCTTGCACAGTAGCAGCATCTATGAAGACACGATCTACTCAAACTGATCCTTCACTGTAAGCCAGACTTTATGTGCATTGCAGGAGGAATGAATGCATTATTGGCAGAGCTTCTAGACAAGGGGAGGAGGGAAGTGACAGTGGAGATTTTACATCTGCAGATTCTTCTGGATTCAAAGAGTCCAAGAATGAAGTTCAGGTGCTCAAGAGTGGAGGACTGTGGGTTTTGCTTCCCAGTATAATGAAAATAGAATTTATGGATTGTTGACCAGTTTTCAGCTCTGGTGAAGCCAGTGGAGTTCTTGCCACAGACTTCGAGGGATGTTAGATCAGGCCTAGAAAAAAAATGTCATCTTTCATTTCTAATGGATTACAATGGTTGGGATTTGAGGTAATTCAGAAATTGTCATCTAAATGACCTTTCATGCACCAGTTGTGACAGCATGTCCTAGTGGATAGGCGTTTTGATGTGAGCTCAGTGAAAGCCTAGCTCTGCAACCGGTGATGTGCTTCAGTCCAAGACCTGCCCCCCTGGCCAGCTTTTAATAGTAATAATGACACAGTCAGATGGAGTATACGTTTCACCAAGATGAACTGCTTTACCCCCATGAGTATTACTGGACTTATAACATGAAAAGAACCATGGATGCCAAACACTGATGCGAGGAACTAAATTCTGTTTCATGTACACATACAACTCTTCAGTTTAGCAATGTGGAAAGGGCTGGATTTTCAAATCTTCATTATGAAACCTGTTCATGATCCTCATGTCAAGAAGCCCTCTCCCAGCATGTTGGCCAGCACAGCTGCTCACCTGCATGTCACAGGTGGAGCAAATTGAACATGCTTAACATTTCTACCTGAATCTTGTTTATTTGTTTAATAATTCCTACTACTTAAATTGTTGATCAGTATACTTCTGGAAAGATGTCGCATTAATATTTGTCAAGCAGATAAACTTAAAGAGGAAAAAATTTCTATGGAAGACTCCCAACAGTATCTTGACCCTCTGACTGGATTTTGGAGATTTTTTTAAAATCATTAGTTTGAAATATTACAATTTATTTTCTCACTGATTTCTTCTCTCAGATGTCAGTAACGGGAACATTTCATTGCTGTTCCAGTCATTTTCAGAAAGATGTGGAAGAGAGTTGTGGCTTGGTACCATTTCCCATTGATTTTTTGTTACAAGTGGACTTGCAGTCAAGAAAAATAATATTAAAAAAGAAAAAAATCAATCGTCTTCTAACCTGTATTATTTTAAAAGTTTCCTGTTGCTGTTCAAATTAAATTTCCAACTTTTCTCTGAATATTCTGCTTCTGACAGCACATACAAAGCTCTTGGCTCATACTGTTCTGGATAGATTTAAAGTCTTCATGTGACAAGCTGCAATTTGTGTTTTTCTTGCCAACAGCAAGTAGTAACTATGTACCACTGAGGTCCATTTTTCAGAGCAGGAGGAGAGCAGAGGGTGGACCTTACAAGCTGTAGGATGAAGGATAGTCCCCACCATTGCATTTCTATTCCAGAGGAACTTTTTATGGAGTCCTTTACGTGACTGACTGCTTATATCATTCAAATGCCTTCAGAATAAGGAGGTACCAACAAATGATGCTGGAGGAAGAATTCATTCCCACCGTCAGTGCTGAAGACTGTCTGTCTTCCTGCTACACATTTTCTGGGTTTATTTTGTTTTAAAGAACAAGTTGCTAAATCAGCATGTCAAGACATCAAACTCTTGAACTGTGTTTACCACCCCTGAAAATTCTCTGAAGCACTCCTTGAGTGTGTGTTGTGTTCTTAACCAAAGCCAAATGTCTTGAGCACTTTTTGTTCTCTCATGAACACATTTTCTTCCTACTTCTTCTGACTACATAATTGATTATGATAATCATTTTTTTGTTGTTGTTTTGTTTTGTTTGCTGTGATGGTGGGGAGTCTCACTCAATCATTCTTTGACATTTTATTTATTTAATTTTTCAGTATGATATGAATCAAAATAAATTTTTTACTGTTATCGAGTCAAAGGTGTTTTTTTCTCTGTCCACATTTTATCTTTTTCCCACAGTATTTCCATTAGCTCCTAGGACCTCCTCTGACCCATAATGGTGCAATGAAGCATTCCGTCTTCCTTCTCTTTACACAGTTTCCTTCTCCCATGAAGGAAATGACCACAATCATGATGTCTGCAAATTGTTCCTCACTCCCAGAGTAAAACTTAAAACAGCAAAACTTCAAGGTTTTGAATTGAAGGTTCCCACATTCTTCAGCAAGTTTAGCATTCCCAGTCCTAAATCCCCATAATGGCTTCCTAATGTGCAAGAAGCTGCATTTGGGTCTCCCACTCTGACTTGTAGGTAAAGCTCACTTCTCCGTCTCCTTTAGGTATCTCTAGGTCTTACCTCCAACTGATCCCAGTCTTACTGCACCTTCAGTAACTCTCAGTAATTGCCTGATTCGTTCTCTCCAAGTGTCCCCACACTCACTCACAGAATAGGCTATTCCTTACAGCCATCAAATGATAACTAGGCTCTTAACCTAACTGTGATACCAAAACCCTTTGCCTGTGGCTCTTAGTTAGCTTAGCCTCACACCGTGCCAAAGGCTGATGCTGCAGAGGGATAGTTACTGAGAACAGAGGTTCTCTATTGGCCAGCCCCTAAGCCCACGTGAAGCCCGCCAACACCAGCATAAAGTTTCTAGATTTTTAACCCTAAATACTTCCTTATGTCACTGTTATTCGAGCTTTCATGATAATGGGAGCTTTTAAGCAAACAACTGTAGTGGTAAATCTGTTGTCAGTGTGGCTACTCACTGTTTAGGAGCATCTTCAAAACTGGTGAATCTACCTAGCCTGCTGAAAAAGAGAATAGCCCCACCATTAACTAATCAAATGTGTGTGTGAGGTGGGGTCAGAGTCTCACAACCACTGCAGACCTCTCTCCAAACACATAGGTGTAGCGTACCCAAATGTATATAAGGAATGTACCTTTGCTCTGTTGGGGTCCACAATTAGGTGGAAGGATCTGCTTGTGCATCTGGCACCATATTAATGCCTGCTTCTAAATACCACATTGTTCTTAACGGATTTTGTTTGTGCTGGGGTTTTGCCAGCAACAAAGTTACTCAGAAGGGTAAAGGGAAGTGCCGTCAGAATGACAGAATTGTAAGGACTGGAAGGGACCTCTGGAAACCTTCTAGTCCAATCTCCTGCAAAAGCAGATTCCCTAGAGCAGTTAGACTGAAAAGTGTCCAGGCCAGAGTTGAACGTCATCAGAGAAGGAGATTGCATAACCTCTCTGGGCAGCCTGTTCCAGTGCTCTGGAATCCTCAAAGTAAAGAGGTTTTTCCTCATATTCAGATGGAACTTCTTGTGTTCCAGTTTGTGCCCATTGCCCCTTGTCTTGTTTCTGGGCACCACTGAAAAGAACTTGGCCCCATCCACTTTACTCCCATCCATTAGATATTTATAAGCATGATGAGATCCCTTCTTAGTCTTCTTCAGTCTGAACAGTCCTGGGTCTCTCAGCCTTCCTCCTCTGTCATACTCAGCAAAGCAAAATAAAATGGGGACAGCTTGCCATTCAAAACCATGCTTCATGTCCACTCACAAGAAGTATGCTGAAATGTAGATTCCAGGCCTAAAGTGATTTTGTCTGGAGGATAATTTGTCTAAATATACAATCTAAAGACTCCAGGGAACAGTAAGATATGTAGTAGCAACAAGAGCAACATCTAGACAGATGGACCAACTACAGGAGTTGGACAAAGGCTTTTGTTTATGCAAACAACTGAAGAAACAGCTACCCACAGACGCAAAATGTGGCTTCAGTTCATGGTATGGGTTCCTCTGATGGCTCACAGTGAGGACAGCAATTAAAGCAAACCAATGAACAGGAGGAGGACTCTCCTGCCACCTTTAAAATGTGTTCTCACTTGTCCCTCCTATAGACTTTCAGTGAGCAGATCTCATTATGTTTTCTCATCTTCAGGCAATGCGAAATAAAATGTGGTTCCCTCAGTGGAAAGTTCTCCAAGGTTAGGTTATTTCATGCAGAGGTAAATCTCCATGTTTTCAGATTAATTTTCTCCTGTGGGAAATGTTGCACGTTGTTTTACTCCTTAGTTTCTAAGGCAACATTTGGCTGGCAGATTATAAATATATCTGTATGGGAATTTGGCTGGACCTGTGACACTAACACTCCTACTAAGACGGAACATTTCCTAGAACTGTTAATTTTTCCACCTGATCAGATATTCCAGTGTCACATAGCAGGCCCATGGCTGTGCTGTCAGCTGCCTCCCTGTCCACCCAGACGCTAAATCAGCAAGAAAATCATCCTGCCCTATGCCACCAATGCTACATCCCACAGCCTCGCAGTGTTCCTCCCATGAAGTCCAAGCCAAGTGCCAACATCAGGTTTTAAATCAAGGAACACTTAGAGCAGCTTCTTCCCATCTATTTTTGTTGTGTTTGATCCCATTTCTCCTTTGGGCGTTGGAGGACTTGTTAGAACGCATCCTCATGCTCAGACGTCGGAGGGTGTGTATGGGTGAGCAAGGGCCTCGGGAGGCTGATGAAGCACTGAGTTTCTGTCTGTGGAGTCACAGTCATGGGAGTGGCTGATGACCAGCGGTTCATCGTTGGGGATTTTGGAGAGTTGCCTGTGGCTGACAGGCCGTGTCATTGAGGGTTTAATCTGAATAGGTAGACAGGGAAATAGAAATAAATGGAAGGTCGAGACAGGCTAAATAAAATCAGCAGTACTTCATAAAACCTTCAGAAACAAAAGTGTTTTGACCATTTGTTTGGTCAGTCAAAGTTGGTAGTCCAGGAGAGAATTAGGCTGCTCGTGGCTATTGGGCAGTGCACGCTGTTGGAGGTCAACTGCAGACAGCAGACAAGCATCCACACATCTGCTCCCTCCTCCCAGTGAGATGTATGAGAGAACAGAAAGAGCAAAAGAGAAAAAACTCATGGGCTATGATAAAAGTTTAATCTGTTAAAAGACGCAGAAATCCAAGCCATGCAAATGTGGTCACTCAGCATCTCATGCCAGCAGACCAATACCCAGCCAGTGTCCAAGCAACAGCCACCTCAGAAAACAGCCCCCCATCTCAGCTTATTGCTGAGGTTGATACTATATGGGATGGAATAACTAATAGGCCAGTTCTGCCTGCCCTGGCTGTGTCCCCTCCCAGCCTCTTGCCCCCCCCAGCCTCCTCAATGGGGGGCACAGCAAGAAACAGAAAAGGCTTTGATGCCATGCAAGCACTGTTCAGCAGCAGCCAAAGCACTAGTGCTCTATCAACACTCATGCAAAGCACAGCACCACATGAGCTGCTATGAACAAAGTCGACTCCAACCCAACCAAACCTTAAGGTTAAAATGGACTCAAGGGTTGTAAAGAGCTTTCTAGAAGTCTGAGAGAAGGTAATATCAGTAACACCTGAGAGAAACCAAGTCAAAACTGCACCAAGCTAGCTCAGTTACAAGTTATTCCCAATTACTTATCCCACAGATAACTCACTGGAATCAGGTGATATAACTGCTTATCAGTAGCAGGAATGACATGATCCAAACTGGAAAGAACTGGGTGTTTCATCAGAAGGAGTGCAGCCAGGGGCACTTTGTATGCTCTTGCTGAAGTGCTTCTGAAGTTGCATGAAATCACTGGTGGCAATTCTTGTTACTGTGAGAGCTGGAATAATTTTTAAACCACCATTTCCGAAAGCCAGAGGCAACAAGAAATCACTGTTCAATGTGACTGTGTGTGTGGTGTTTGCTTCCCTCCCTGTACTGGTGCAACACCTCCTTCCCTAAAAGTGTGTGCTACCGCAGCAGTGATAGCATTCCCCACAGATGCTATTCCTCAGGAACCAAAGGAATTCACAGCTGGTCACTGGTTGCAAGCCTGGCCCATAGCTGCATGACTTCATAGATTAGTGAGGAGATCCAACGACATAAGTTAATAAAGATAGAACGTTGTTTTTATTTTCTATCATAAACAAAGGAATGGGAAACATGAGCATACATGCAGATTAATGAGTCTCTGAGCAGTGAGATGTGATTAACTCATTTCAGTTAGAGACGAAGATCTCAGCACCTCATTAGCTCTTTCATTAACGGTTACAGCTAATATCTGATTAGCATCTCAGTTTAGCCTGTAATGAGTTCTCCATCTTAATTAAGAGGGAGTTTTCCACTGGGTGATGGTGAAAGGGAAAGAGAAGAAAGGAGCCCACTCATTGCTGCGCTAAGGGAACATCCTGACATCATCCTCACTGGTCCATCTGTTCTCCCTTTGCCTGTGTCACTGTCCATACACTGGCAGAAGCACGTGTATGATGTGCCAAGAGCAAGCCCAAGGGAGAAGACCCAGTTCTGGTACCTGAAAAAGAAATCAGCCAAAGCTGGAAGGCAGCAGGTGGGACAGTCCAGAAGGTACTATCTTTCTCCTTGGCTAAATGGAGGCAGTAAGTGGCCAGAGATGTACAGAGAAGGTAGAAGAAACGTTGGGTAGAGATATGAAGCAACAGCTGCTTTCCAATGGAGCGTTCGACACCACACAGTGATTTGTTTTCCAATAGATTATTTTATTTCCCCACTAGAGAGTGCTATTTTTCCATTCCCAGGAGTAGTAGAGCAGCTTCTAAGGGAGCACAGCTCACTCATAGCAGGGAGGCTGTGATTCATTTACTAGATCTATCTTTTTGGTCTGTGGGCTGCCTTGAGAACTGAATGCAGCAGTACACTGGCAATGAAAGGGACAGGGGAATGCTATAGGGAGGAGTCCTGCAAGGCTCCACACTGCAAGGGTTCGCATCACTGTGGTTGTCTGTGCAGTTTTTCTTTTATGCATTGAGGGAGGACAACACTCCCAGTTATGCATTTGTTGTCTTCCGTAATGAGTCTTTAAAAATCACCATCACTGCAGAAAAGGAAATTATTTTGCCTTTGAAATTTAATTTCCTGACCATGGGCAGATATTTGGCATTCCTGGTGATGAAGCAATGCTCAAACCTTTTTAATTGGAGATCTAAAAGACTTTAGTTATAGCAGATGAAAATGCCTTCTGTGGACCATAAGGTCAGCTCACTTGTTTCTAGCAAGGCTTGTATGCTATGCTACCAATATAATCAATTTGTGTGGTTTGGGATCTTTTTGTTCTCAGGCACAGTAGCCACATGTTAAATGAGAGACAAATATATTGCAAAAAGCAATCAATGTCACAAATTAATTAGCTGGGCTCAGTGAAAGCAGAAGTCCTATCTGGCCCTAGCTGTGCCCTAAAGCCAAGGGATCAGGGAGCACGGGGGGGAGCAGCATGGCCCACTTGGCAGAGCACCCACAAGGACCCAGTGCTCCTGGCACCTGCCTCACATTCACCGATGGCTCTGCTGGTGACCACACTAGCTGTGTCCCATTCACCTTCTAGGAGGGGACAGTTGTGCCAATCCCAAGAGACCCAGAGAGCAGCAACTTACTGCAGCATTCGGAGATGCAGGATGCTTCATCTCCAGAAGTGTTCAAGGCCAGGTTGCATGGGGCTGTGAGCAACCTTATGGAGTAAAAGATGCCTGTGGCATAGTTGGACTAGATGATCTTTAAAGGTCCTTTCTGACGCAAACCACTCTCTGCTTACAGTGCGATACAAAGTTCACCAGCCTGACTTACAGATGCTCCTGTCACTGTTGCCTGCTGGACATTAGGACATGAGAGTAAACTTCCTCACTGGGAGGATGAGAAGGATCAAACAGAAAATTGATGGGACATCTGTTGCTGGAGAGCTGGAGAGTCAAAACCATGACTGGTCTGATGCAGCACTGGGGCTTGCCGCTGAGATTAGAGATGTTCAGGGAGTCCTTTCAGGCTATGCTTCTAGGAAATTCTCATGAACATGCAGCATTTTTCTCTTAATTTGCAAGACTGAGTCTGTATTTGGGTAAGCTTCCCGTCCAAGGGTGGGATAGCTTTGTTGAACCAAAGATACCACAGAGTTTTAAACATAAGATAAAAACTTCTCTCTAAACAAACCACACACATCAGCTCTGCATACCTGTGTAGGGATGGATACCTGTTGGTATAAGGATGGAGGCAGCACATTATTAGCTGGCGATCTTCTCAGTAGATGGACAACAGCAACAGCTCCTCTTCCCAGAGGTCAAAGCAATTATATCCATTTACACCAGCCGAAAGCAACACTTTGCCATTGTTTTTGTCATCGTCTGAGCTCTATCTCTGTGAATTTAGCTTTCTGAATATTAATTTGTGGATTTATGGAAATGCCATTTCTGGAAGTGCCATGCCCTGCCATCCTCTCCATTCATCCCTTTGAGCTTGTCTTTTATCACGCCTCTGTATAGTGCTTAGCATGGGAGGAGATGGGGCTGATTGGTTTTGATCTGTTCCAGCATCCAGCAAAGCCTGTCTGCCGGTCAAACATTTTGCTGACTCTTAACGAGTTCCTAAAACTCATATCATTTATATGATGTGCAGCAGGGCAACTGGTTGTCTGTAAAATGATAGAGGAAAAAATTATTTACCTTCTCATGGTTAAAGCAGGCGTGTCCTGGAGTTTCTGTAATGTAGACATGTGCAAAGACATATATGTGCATTTATCCTTTGTGAGTTTTGTTTGTTTGTCTTTAATATGTTGTCCCAATCTTGGTTTTCTCCCAGAACTTTAGGAGTTTTAAAAGCCAGAAGAAAATATCAATTACCTGCTTTTACAACAGGGCAAAAGGCACTGAGGCAAAGTGAAAATTTTCCTTAGGAAAATTAATCATTTCTAAGGTCTTACTCCCTTTTGAAAGAATCCTCATTTGTGAAGGAGTGCAGAAGGCTGCTTTAAGCACAGGCGTCACAGATTTCACGCTACAATAAGTCACTCCGGCTCTGCAGAGCAGGCATTAAAAATTATCCAGAAGACATTTCTAAATCTTACCTTGGCTGGACTGTGTCCTTCTCACAGTTACAGATTCTTAGAGCTGATATAACACATGAATACTTTGCCTTCAGGAAGCAATCACCCTGCAGTTCAAGCCCTATTATTGAAAATTCGTATCAACACCTCCACCGACATCAGGCTAAAGCTGCTTATGTGAACTGGGCCTGATCCTGCGTTGGCCTGAATTCAATTTAGAACACGGCACGGAGACTGCTGAAGTCTCTTGGAAATCTTTGCATTTTCTTTAGTGGGTTTGGATTAGCACTGAAGGAGATGCCTGTGCCAGCAAACAGAAGAGTTCACAGAATTCCCCTGGCACTGGTGCAGTCAGTGCCACGTACCAAATATTGCCTGGTGGGAACAGTCCCTGGGCAGTGCTATGATGGGACAAGGGGAAATGGTTTCAAAATGAAAGAGGGGAGATTATGATTGGAAATGAGGAAAAGGTTTTTACAATAAAGGTGTTGAGGCACTGGAACAGGTTGCCCAGAGATGTGGTGGATACCCCATCCCTGGAGATATTCAAGGTCAGGCTGGATGGAGCTGTGAGCAACCTGCTCTAGCTGCAGGTGTCCCTGTTCATTGCAGGGGAGTTGGACTAGATGACCTTTTGTGATACCTTCCAACTCAAAAGATTCTAAGATCCTATGGTTCTATGCTTGGACACAGTGCTGGTTGTCCCCTACCAGAACTGACTGAACAACAGGAGCAGCTGTGGGACAGAGCCTTAGTCCGTGCTTTGTTTATAAGTATGGGCCCAACACAGTCAAATCCTGAGCACACCAGAGCAGTGGAAAAGGCCACTCTGCAGCAGGCAGGTGAAGCCTCCCTGTGCTTCTTGCTGTCACCAGCACCATTCCTCCCCTCAGCACAGCAGGTGCCAACCAGTTTCTGTTAGATTTGGCTCAGAAATCAGGTTTTGCATTTCTCCTCTTCTATACTAGCATAAGAGATGACAATCAAAGCCCACGTGTGTTTGTTTTTCCACTGGAGAGTTGGACTGGAACAATAGCAAGCAATTTATGCTGGAAATTGTGAAGAAAAAATACTCCATGAACTCAGACCCTAAAAAAATGGGAATGAATAAGGGAAGATATAATGCATGGATTGCATACAATACTGGAATGATATAGTACTGGGACTGATTCTGTTTAATATCTTCATCAGTGACACTGAAAATGGGTTTGAGTGCACCCTCAGCAAGTTTGCAGATGACACTAAGCTGTGGGATATGGCCAACGTGCCCAAGGGACAAGATGCCATCCAGAGAGACCTAGACAGTCTTGGGCAGTGGGCCTAGGAGAACTTCATGAGGTTCTACAAAGCCAAATGCAAGGTCTTGCACCTGGGTTGTAGCAACCCCCACTACCAATACAAGCTTGGGGACAAAAGAATGGAGCATAGCCCTGTTGAAAAGGACTTGGTGATACTGATGGATGTTTAAGCTGGACATGAGGCAGCAATGTGCCCTCACAGCCCAGAAAGCCAAATGTACCCTGGGCTGCATCAAAAAAGTGTGGCCAGCTGGTCAAGGGAGGTGATCCTGCCTCTCTGTTCTGCACTGGTGAGGCCGTACCTGGAGTACTGCATCCAGATGTGGAGTCCTCAGTACAGGAGAGACATGGACCTGTTGGAGTGCATCTAGAGAAGGGCCACAAAATGCTCCAAGGGACGGAACAGCTCTCCTCTGAGGACAGGCTAAGAGAGATGGGGCTGCTCAACCTGGAGGAGGCTCCAGAGAGACCTGAGAGTAGCCTTTTAGTATCTAAAGGGGGCTACAAAAAAGGACACAGACTCTTTAGCAGGGTCTGTGGTGACAGGACAAGGGGAAATGGGTTCAAACTAAAAAAGAGATTTAGACTGGGTATAAAGAAACAATGTTTTATGATAAGAGTATTGAAATGCAGGAACAGAAAGATGGTGGATGCCCCATCCATGTAGACACTCAAGGTCAGGTTGGATGGGGCTCTGAGCAACCTGCTCTAACTGTAGGTATCCCTGTTCATTGCAGGGGAGTTGGACTAGATGAGCTTTAAAAATCATTTCCAACTCAGACAATTCTATGATTCTGTGGTTAGTAAAATAGCTTATCCAGCTTAGAAGATTGGCCAGTGTGTGGGTCTAGGTGCTATGTTTAAGGGCAAAAATGTCATTTATTTCTTTCATTCACTCTTGTCTACAGAAAGGACTATTCTCTCAAAGAACTGTCCTTTTCACAGCACATTTAGCTGTAGTGAGACAGCTCTGACATGGTTTGGAGAAGGGAAAGGCAGAGAGCTCAAGTACCCCATCCTAAACATGATCCCATCCCTATGTAAATACACGGCCAGTATCAGCCTGACCTCAGGAGGAAGTGACCTGTGCTCCACCTCCTTCCTTCATCTCCTCTTTCTCATGATCTCAAGCATGGTCAGACCTGCAAGCTGTCTTATTGCTGACCCTGACTTGAGAGGAGATAGTGAACTGAAAGCTGGAAAATACCCTGCTCCATTCCCTGCCACTTGCTCTGTGCAGTAGCCTCAGGAAAGGCTCTAGCTCATCAATTTGTTATCGATCTACAGCAACTGTAATTGCAGAGATGGGAGCTGCAATTAGAGCAGTGAGAACAGCATAACCTGTTACTCCGAGGTTGTGGTTACCAGGGGAGGCACATCTCCCACACAGAAGCGGGCAGAGATGGTCCAGAGGCCATGTGGTCAGAAACAGTATGTTCAACAACCCACTTCCCACATAGCAAATCATGACTGATTTGCCATTTTCCTCACCCCATACCTTGATATGTGGGTGTCCCGTCCCATTTCTCTTGACTTGCACAGAACTAAAAAGTCCTTTGAGCTGCTGAGGACTGACTGAAAGCCTGGAGGACTAAGAATCTCTGACATTCACATGTCATCTGGACAAGAAGAACCGGCCTATTCACGAAGACTTCACTGATAGTGAGATGAGCTGGGCAGTCAGTGTGTCACAGAATCACAGAATTATAGAATGGCTGGAGTTGGAAGGGAACCTAAAGATCAACAAGATAAAACACCCCCGCCATAGGGGTGTTTTAATAACAACAAAATAACAACAACAATAACAACAAAATAGTAAATATATATATATACACAAAAAGAAAACTATATTTTACAGCACTTGGTATAGCCCCAGCTGCTGTATCACTTTGAAGATTATTTTTTCTCCTTCCTATCCAGGTAGAGCCTGATAAGGTGCAAGACAGCAGGACTGAAGAAGGAGAAGTGAAAAACAGGGGGAGTAAATCCGACCCTCTCAGCAGCCAAGAGCTGTCAGATTGCATCCCTCGTTTTGTGTAGTTCCACAAGGAAGGACTTGAAACAAGGGCAAATCGCAGTGGGCATTGCTTGTAAAGATCCCAGATCTCTTCTTTTCCTAGTAAGTGCATGCTTGAGCTAGCACTGCTCTGGCTTGGTTGTTCCAAGGACCGATGGGGGCCAGCAGTAACTGAATTGGAGTATGGTCACTGGAGTATGGTCACAGGAGTATGGTCACAAGCATAATTAACAGATTACATCATCATGCTTCCAGCACACAAACCTCTCCAGCTCTTCATGATTTTGTCCCAGAATAGTAAACAAAGACATAAGACATATGTACAGCCTTATTTATCCCTTCCCTGACCTGCGTTTTGATCTCAATTCTCATCTCTTCTCTGCTGAAAGCTAATGAAATTCCAACATGTGCTTGCTCTGGTTTTCCTCCACACCCCTGCTCCCATTTCTGAGATGTCCTGAAAATAATTCAGTTAGCAGGAAAATAAACAGGACATTACTCCTGATGGTTTTCAATTGTATTTTCTATTTCCCTGATATCAGCCTCTGGAAGAGGTGGGTGGGGGAAGAGGAACTCAGGGCCATCAGCGAAGATTTTCTGGCACCAGCGAGCAACCTGTGTGCTGCCAAACTCTTCACTATTGTTCAGCATGCACCCTGCTGTTTGCCTGAGACCTGAATAATAGAGCCTTACTGTGAAACTGTTAAAGAAAAAGATTGAAGTTGAGCACAGAGAAGGCAGGTCAAGCAGCAGAATGAACTGGTCCCAGCAAATGTACATTTTTGCCTTCTCTGACATCTAATAATGATGACAGAGGATGAGTACTTTTTAATAGCTGTTGTTTTTTGTTTAGTACTGAGAAGCATTTGGACAACACTCTTAAACATAAAGTTTGAATTTTTGGTGGTCATGTAATGGAGTGAGGAGTTGGACCTCCTGATCCTTGAGGGTCCCTTCCAGCTTGGCATATTCTGTAGTTTTATGTTTCTAAGTGAAGGGTCTGAAGTACAAGTCTTACGATGAGCAGCTGAGGGAATTGAGATTGTTTAGTCTGGAGAAGAGGAGGCTCAGGGGCGACATTACTGCTCTCTCCAACTCCCTTAATTAAGGCTGTAGTGGGGTGGGTGTTGGCCTTTTTTTCCCCAGACAACAGCAACAGGACAAGAGGGAATGGACTCAAGTTGTGCCAGGAAAGATTCAGGTTGGATATTAGGAAGAATTTCTTCTCAGAAAGAGTGATGAGGTATTGGAACAGGCCACTGTCTTTGGAGATTTTCAAGAACTACGTAGATGTGGCACTAAGGGGTATGGTTTGGTGGGCATAGTGGTGACGGGTGGATGGTTGGACTAGATGATCTTAGTGGTCTTTCCCAACCATAATGATTCTGTGATTCTAAGTATTAATAGAGACTGAGAAGTAAGATAAAGCCTAAAGCAGACTTGCATCCTTTCAAATTCCATTCACAGAGTAGATTCTAACCCTGGAGACACAGGTGACCTATGTCCCTGGTAACAATAGGGACCACCTGGGCTCAGTTCACCACTGTCCACCATCCACCCTCAGTCTGTGGGATCCTGGGTCGCACCAGCATAGGGCGGTGCCCTGTTCATCCAGCAAGCCTGTGTCCATACGTATTTATGATACTGAGAGTTCCTGCTCAAGTCTTCAGTATTTCCTGCTATGAGTAAAATAAAGATTTGCAGGATCAGTTCCTTGCCAGAGTAATTTTTTTTTAAAGTACATCCTATATTGGTTAAAAATGCATTATTTAACTTTAGAAGGACTTCCTCTGTGCCACAAGACAGAGCTGTCCCACTGCATTCACACCACATTTTAAGGGGTTTCATCAGATTCCTAAAAGAGCTCAGAACGTACCAGCCATTGTAAGGGAGAACCAGTTTCTGAGGCTGCTCAGCTGAACCTCTCAGGCTGGAGCAGGCTCTGAGCAACCTGGCTGAGCTGTAGATGTCCCTGCTCATTGCAGGGGAGCTGGACTAGATGACCTTTAAAGATCCTTTCCAAGTCAAACAGTTCTATGATTCTATTATGTTAATTGCAGTGAAAATCACTACCCTGCTTTTCAATTCTCAGATGGCAACCAGCATGCTCTCAGTTAAACCAAGTGACAGGCTGCAATAACAGGTGACATCAGGAGGGACATCAAGAGTATTGCTTGAGGCAACACTCCAGACTGGATGGAGTTGGTTGAGCAGGAGAGCAAGCAGATGAAAGAAGTCCATATGGAAGAGGCAAAAGAAGACATCTGAAATCATCCTTTGTCCTTCTTTCTTACAAATGAATATCAGCCTGTCCAGCATCCTGCTGCATTGCTTTATGAGGTGTGATTGCTCCCCGAGTATCTGAGTCTCCCCTTTTCAGCCCAGATATCAACCTGGACCAGGAGTCATAGTGTTTCTGACCAAAGGCTCAGTTGCCCAGCATCTCAACTGCAGTGAATGCTCTGGAGCAGATGTTTGAGGAGCATTCCTTCACTTTCAGCCTCTGGCAGCTGGCACACGGAGGAGGAGGTTATATTCAGCCTGTCCTGTCCCACATGTATTTCTTTTTGCTTCTTTTGACTCATCTGTCCTCCAGCATTGCAGGCATTGAAACAGGCCTGAATTCTTCCCATCAGTAGAGGGCAGTACTGTCCCAACTGTCCCAGTAAAGGGACGTGTTGCAAGAGCGGTAAAGTGTTTAATTAAAGCTTGAGGCCTTTTTGGCACAGCTCTGTGCTTTGGTCTCCTAGTAAACCAACTTAAGAACTGCTCGGGTTACAAAAGCCAGGAGTTAATCAGTAACTCAGACATTTATCACTTGTGCATTTAGCTATTTAGTCCTCCCTTGCAATACCTGCCTTTTTTTTTTTTTTTTTTTTTTTCCTAATCTCCAATTTAATGAGTAACTACACTGGCAAGGAGATGACATGCACCTGTTCTCCCAACATATAGGAACTTTTGCACTGGTGGCCATTTTGACTCTATCCCAAATTCACTGTCATACAGAAGTGAAAATCCAACTGTTGATGTTGTTTTACAGGCTTATTTATCTACGTACATCTTGTCTATGTGCTCCCAACATCTCTCCCAACCTTTTCCTTCTCACCTATATTCACAGAACTACAGGAAAAAAAAAGAAACGTGAAGCAGAAGAGATCTTGGGAGTTTATTTGGTCTGGGGATTTACCTTCCTTCTGCTCAGTGTGCCCAGGTGGCCAAGAAGGCCAATGGCATCCTGGCTTGTATCAGAAATGGTGTGGTGAGCAGGACTAGAGAAGTCATCCTGCCCCTGTACTTGGCATTGGTGAGGCCTCACCTCGAGTACTGTGTTCAGTTTTGGGCTCCTCAGTACAAGAAGGAGTACATGGAGGTACTGGAGCAGGTCCAGAGAAGGGCAACGAGGCTAGTGAAGGGCTTGGAAAATCAGCCCTACGAGGAGAGGCTGAGGGAGCTGGGACTGTTTAGTCTGGGGAAGAGGAGGCTGAGGGGAGACCTTATTGCTCTCTTCCAGTACCTGAAAGGTGTTTACAGTGAGAGCGGGGTGGGTCTCTTCTCACTGGTGACAGGTGACAAGATGAGGGGAAATGGCCTCAAGTTGTGCCAAGGTAAGTTTAGGTTGGATGTTAGGAAACACTTCTTTACAGAAAGGGTTGTTAAGCACTGGAATAGGCTCCCCAGAGAGGTGGTTGAGTCACCATCCCTGGATGTGTTTAAGAGCCATTTGGATGTGGTGCTCAGAGATATGATTTAGCAGAGGGTTGTTAGAGTTAGGGTACTATGGTTAGGCTGCGGTTGGACTTGATGATCTTTGAGGTCCTTTCCAACCTGAGTAACTCTTTGATTCTATGATTCTATGATTCTATCCCAGTGCATCCATTTACCAAGAGAAGAGCAAGGAAGTGAGCCAACTTCATTGTGCATTGTGCTTTGAATTAGGTACTTTCTGTAGGGGGGGACTCAAGACTGCTGCTCAAAGTTTTGCCACTGCTACCTGTGGGAATGTGGGGAAACCAACAGCTCTGCCCGTTCATGGATAATCTAAAGTAAAATTGTATCAATCATCAGAATATCCCAAATTAGAAGAGACCCGTAAGGATCATCACATCCAACTCCTAGTGTCTGCCTTTGAGCTCTGGGATGTTCCATCATCTGAGTATGATCTGAGTTTGACATCTATAAAAGAGTGTTATTAAGACAATATAAACTACTACTATCTTCCTATGCAATTCTTCCTGTACATGGGATGTGCGGATCTCTCTGTGCCCAGTTCCCACCTGATCACTCCAACTTTTTCTCTTACATTTCTCCCCACAGTCCTCACCAAATTTGGTTGCTTTTCACAGGATCAGAGTCACAGAATGCCTTGGGTTGGAAGGGACCCCAAAGATCATTGAGTTCCAACCCCCCTGCCACAGGCAGAGCTGCCAGCCAGCAGATCAACTGCTAGTTCAGATTGCCCAGGGCCCCATCCAACCTGGCCTTGAACACCTCCAGGGATGGGGCATCCACAACCTCTCTGGGCAGCCTTTACCAGCACTTCACCACCCTCCCAGAAAAGAGTTTCCCCCTGACATCTTGTCTTTTTTCTCTGTGTGCTCAAAATATAGCTCCTAAAATGACTGTTGAAAAAGTTCACGGTGCCAAAGCTTTGTACATATTCATAATACAGCCACTACTGATAACAACTTGCCTTCTGAGGTTTAACCCCTCTTTGCCCAGCAGAACCAGTACAACTGCTTAGTGTCATTTTTTTCCCTATTCCCAGTCAGGGCTCTTTGCCCCCAGAGCCTCCCCTTGCTCATATCACCTCCAGCAGAGAAACAGGCTGTGAAGATGGGCAGGAACATTTCTGCAGTCTTTATTCCTGGTAACTCTGACTGAGTCTGAAAGCACACAGCTGGATGCCAACAGCCCAGACAGAGTTGAAGAAGTTGTACTGTGAAAGGAGGGGTGGATTGGTGGATGTGCTCTTCCTGTAAACTGAAAACTGAAAGTGCCTGACCACAGACAGCCAGAAGAAACAAATCCGGAACCCTCCAGGACACATTTTATGGTTGCTTTTGACAGAAGAAATTATTTCAACCTGGCAATGATGTCATTAACTTCTCGGCATTGATTCGGAAATTCTCCTCTCTCTTCTAGCCTATGTTAAACACTAATTAAACCCACTTATTGCAAAAACAGCCTCAGGTTCATAGTGCTATTTATTAAACTCCTTAATGAGACAAGAGGGAAAAATAGTTTTATGCTATCAAATTTTAATTAACACTGTCAGTTATGTGCAGTCAGCCTTGCCGGCTGCCTGGGAGAGGGATGCAAAGAGTGAAAAAGAGGGTGAGTGATATAACAAAAAAAAAAAGGGAATCAGGGACTTTCCCACCAAATGTCATGTACAAAACCATTTGTTGGATGAAAGAACTTTGTTATTAAAAGCCAAAATCATCCCTGGATGCAAAATGTCCTTCATGGTTTTCCGTAAGTATGATAGAGTCATAGAATATCCTGAGTTGGAAGAGACCCACAAGGATCATCAAGTCCAACTCTTGGAAGACATCTAGGGAACATGGGAACCAGTCTCCTGCAGCAGCAAAGTGCTTGATTATTAAATATTTTATTCTCTGCTGAGACATTGTCCAGATGTAAACACTGTATGGGCTCTCCAAAGTGTTAAGCATTAAAATGTCTGTCTGTCTTTCATCATGTATTTACAAGAGATTTGAATTTCTCATGGTAAGAGACAACAGTGAGCATCTGCACCTTTATCTGAGCACAGTGTCTTGTATGCTTTTGATAGCACCACAAAGCTTCTTCCATAGCCATAAAATTTCTAACTAAAAAAATAATAATAATAAAGCAAGAGAAAAACAAAGGCCAACAGGCACCTGACAGCAGGATGTGAGGTATTGCATGGAACTGTTAGGATCAGTCACCTCGCCCCTGTGACAACAGAAGCATCTGTCATTTGACAGCAGAAACTCTTGGAAGGTCATTGATGTCTGCCTACAGCCGCAGCATGGATGCATGCAGACCACATTTCAATGGCATAGGGAAGCTCCAGGCTGCAACTGTGAGAACTCTCCAGGCACCCAGACCCCAACCATGGAACATCAGTCTTCCTGGTATCTGGGAGAGGGCAGTGGTACAGGCACCAAAATTTTGCCTTAGTCACTGATCATTCACAAGTTAGTAATGCCTTTGTACAGGTCTATGTACATTCATCTCAATTGCTCATATGTTGTTGTTTCTGTGAGTACATTTAGTCAGGTGGCCGCAGGTGAGGTAAGCACATATTTACTGACACAGGTTGGAAAACACTTCCTTTGGAGGATGTAGTATTCCTTTCACTGTGTTACAGTGACCCGGAAGATGCTGTCAGTGGAGATAAGAGATTGGCATGATGGCTGCAAGAGCCAAGGGTCAAAAAAGTGTACTCCCTGTGTTGTAGTTTCCTGCTGGCCAGAAAAGATGTCTTTCCATCATAACTCATTCTGAAATCCTCTGGTAAGCGGGGCTTATGGCAAAACTGATTGTTATGGGCAAACATTACCTGCAAATTGAGAGAGTATTTGAGAGAGTATTTGGGAAGCTTTGCTTCATACCTTACTCACTGCTTTTTTTTTCTATCTGCATTTCAGTACAGGAAGGATGTGGAGCTCTTGGAGTGGGTCCAGAGGAGGGCCACTAAGATAAACAGAGGGCTGGAGCATGTCTCCTATGAGGAAAGGTTGAGGGAACTGGGCTTGTTTAGTTTGGAGAAGAGAAGGCTCAGGGGGGGCTCTCATTGTGGCTTTCCAATACATGAAGGGAGCATATAAATGGGAATGGCTGTTTACATGAGTGGATAGTGATAGGACAAGGGGAAATGGTTTTAAACTGAGACAGGGGAGGTTTAGGTTAGATATGAGGAGGAAGTTTTTCACACAGAGGGTGGTGATGCACTGGAACAGGTTGCCCAAGGAGGTTGTGGATGCCCCATTCCTGGAGGCATTCAAGGCCAGGCTGGATGTGGCTCTGGTCAGCCTGGTCTACTGGCTGGAGACCTTGCACATAGCAGGGGGGTTGAAACTAGATGATCATTGTGGTCCTTTTCAACCCAGTCCATTCTATGATTCTATGATTCTATGAAGACATTCTCTTACAGGAACTGAAGGTAAAAAAGGAAAGAAGAGTTTTTATGGAAACAAATCACACCCACACCTATAGTCAATGTATGTGGGCTGAAGAACCTTTTATGGTCTCAGAGTTTAATTCTCAAAAACAATCAAGAAGAAAAGAGGGAGGATGAAAGAGAATGTTTAATCAGAAGCAATGACGTCTTCAGGGCTAATGCAAGTAGGAACAGGTCAGGCAGCATTGTTCTTTCAGCACTGATCACATGAAAGGTATGTGTCTCAGGACTGCAGATCATTCACTCCATTGAGACATGATGGACGTGCTTGCAGGAAAATTCACTGATTTTAGAGAATAGGTTGCTGATTTACCACTGGGATTTTTTATTGGGTTAACGTTTTACCTTATTTTCCTAACACTACACAACTCAGCCTGGAGGTCACCAAGCATAGCGAGTTTTATAATCTGTTAATGTTCAACGTTGCCTGCATTTTTCTCTTTGTTTCATATCCTGTGTTACTAATGATAGCTTTATTTCTAGACATGGGGAGAACTGGTCAATCAGGCACCAAGTTTCCAATTCTTGCTATTTCCTTGGACTCTAGGCACACTTGCAAAAGCTTCATATAATCTTAGTATTTGCACATATGTTGCCTCCTGGGCCTCATGCAGAGCCCTCTGTCCTGCAGTTTCACTGTTGGTTTTACCACCGTTCCCATTGTGGGAGATGCACGGGGGGAGTATTCAACATACATGCACACATACCAACATATAAGACCTTCAGACCAAGTTTCTCAAGTCACTTCTTCTCCTCTTGTATTCATATGAGGAAAACCACAAACATAGATCTAAAAAAAATCCTACGCTCAAGTCACATCCTCCATGGCAATTCTCTGAATTCCCAGGTGTCTCTTACCTTCTCTGATATTAATTTCTTCTCCCAATAAACAATGTCAATCTTTTTTCCTTCCTGCAAAGTGATTCCCCTGAGTCTAAGATCCTTATTCTTTTCTGCTTGAAAATTCCCTGTACTTCCTTGAAATCTGTGGCAGATCTCACCCACTAAACTGCCTTCCAATGTGGAGGAAACAAGTCATATAATCATAGAATTATAAAATCAGAGAATGGATGGGTTGGAAGGGACCTTTAAGATCACCTAGTTCCAACCCCCCTGCTATAGGCAGGGACACCTCCCTCTAGACCAATTTGCTCACAGCCCCATCCGGCCTGGCCTTGAATGCTTCCAGGGAGGGGGCATCCATAACCTCACTGTGAACAGAGACTGTTCCAGTGTCTCACCACCCTCATGGTAAAGAATTTCTTCCTGATATGTAATCTAAATGTCCCTTCTTCTAGTTTAAAGCCATTTCCCCTCTTCCTGAAGGTCATCAGTTTGCCCTACCTCAAGTGTGGGTAGGATGATGTCATCATGTCTGATGACTCACCTTACTCTTCTAGCTGAGATGAGACATCTATTTGTCATCAAAGCTGGCTAGATGGTACAGTGTTGATTTATACATCAGCTGCCTCATACCGGGACTATGTCTATAATCCATGTGGTACACATGCCCTGAACAGCGCACAGTTCAGAGCTGAGAGATTAAGAGTCTTCAGATTATTCAAGCCATAAACTCCTAAGTCACTTCTGAAAATCCCTTCACTGAATTGTGCAAGTCTAGGGTCAAATGAGAAAAAAAAACCTGAGCACATAAAAAAGAGAGCAGAGGTAATGATCTTCTTAAGGAAATTAGTTTCCTCAGTACAGGAGAGACAGTGACCTGTTGGAGCGTGTCCAAAAGAGGTCCACAAAAATGATCCCAGAAATGGAGCATCTCCACTGTGAGGACAGGCTGAGAGAGCCAGGGCTGATCAGCCCGGAGAAGAGAAGGCTGCAGAGAGTGGCTTGAGAGTGGCTTGTCAGTATCTAAATGGGAGCTATGAGAAGGAAGAGGGCAGACCTTTATGCAGGGTCTGCTGTGATAGAACAAGGGGAAATAGTTTCAAACAAAAGCAGAGGAGAACTAGATTGGATATAAGGAAAAATATTATGCTAAGGGTACTGAAGCACTGGAACAGGTTGCCCAGAGTGGATGCCCCACTCCTGGAGACATTCAGGCTGGACAGGACATTGAACAATGTGATCTGTCTGTAGGTGTCCCTATTTGTTGCATGGGAGTTGGACTAGATGACTTCTGAGGGTCAGACTTCCAGCTGAAATGATTTTATGATTACATGATTCTATGAGTGTGGACCAGGACATATAGACCTGTTAACCACTGGTGCTGGTAACAAACAGAGAGTACCAGACTTCACATATGGACAATAATACCATCTTCTCTTTTACTATTCTTTATTATATCAAAAAAATGAAAGAAAATCTTATATTAAAGCTAAACTTGAACTCTTGCTATTAAGAGTTAAGTGTGAACTCATCTAGGATTTGAATGGGAAATTCCTACTGTGGATCCACACTAATGAATCATACTTGATCAGTTGGTAGAAAAAAGTCAAACTGGATAAACTGAAATGTTCTGAGTGGCACTATCTACGCAGATCAGGTCAACAAATAAATTATTACAGTGAAAGAAGATCATAGAATCATAGAATCATAGAATTGCTAAGGTTGGAAAAGACCCACAGGATCATCCAGTCCAACCATGCGCCCTTCACCAATGGTTCTCACTAAACCATGTCCCTCAACACAACATCCAAACACTCTTTGAACACCACCAGGCTCGGTTACTCCACCACCTCTCTGGGCAGCCCATTCCAGTGCCTGACCACCCTTTCAGAGAAGTAGTATTTCCTAATGTCCAGCCTGAATCTTCCCTGGCGCAGTTTGAAACCATAGGAATAATCAATTTCTGAAGAGGCTGAGGAATTAGTTAAACATCATAGACCTGATTCTAGAAGGACTGGAGCTCTCTGAGTTTGGGATGAATCAGTATTCTGACTCCTCAAACCAAGAGAATATATTATGTGCTTCTCCAAATCTCAGAAATGTTCAATCCTCAAAGAAGGCATAACAAAATAATTGACACCCTGGACACTGAGGAGGAAGATGCGTCTGTTCTCCCATCTCCAACTCTACTCCTTTGTATGCTGAAAAGAAAACAGATGTTCTCGGGATGAAACTGATGTTATTACTGCTCTTGGTGATGATCCCTAAAGGGATGTCATCCCTTGGTGACATCCCTTTAGGGCAGGGATGACCTGCCCTAAAAATCTTATTGTGAAGCAGAGGTCTTTTGTGAATGAGTAGTGCTGGTCTTGTGATGAGACTGCTTGAGTACTGAATGCAATTGTAAGTCAGAAACAAAATAAAACAATTACCAGTGGAGTCCAGGCTGAAGTCCAGGCTTTTTCTTTGCTACACAAGTCTCCAAATTCATAAGTATAGCACAAACCCATTGAAGGAAACCTAAACTCAAAAAAACCTAGGACAAAGAATTGCATTAATTCAGCTATCAGCATAAAATTCAAATTGTTTCTTCCTTTTGGTTTCTCTTCATTGTCTTTCCATCCAGTTTGTTCCTTGACCAAACCTCCGCAGGGCCCAGATCAGGTCAGCTCACTGTCAGCAGCTGCAGTGGATGCTGGTGTGAGAAAAGTCACCATCACACAGGAGTCTAATTGCTATTAACTACAGAAGTAGCTTCTTTCTAAATTATGCCTGCAAAAAGTTAGATGGAAAACTTGGCTGGATGCTGGAGAGCACTGCTCTGGGTCAACACTGCCAAATTTCTGGATGCCAAATTTTCCCAAGACTGCTGCAGACAATACCTCCTACCTCCTAACAAAGGACTTTGCATACTCCTACCTTTCTTCTCCAAAACATCCTTCCAGGAGCACATCATTAGGAATATCTTTCAGAGAATGTCTAGCTGAAGTGTCTTTAATATATTTTATATTTCACTGAGAAATACAGTCTTCATCCACAGCAAAATGTAGGGAATAGTAGCATGCAAAGATGTAGGCTGTGATCCTTTAAAGGGCCTATGAATATGGAGGAACAGATGCTTTAGGGAATTAACATATCAATTCACGGCATGCACAGTACCATACAAAAAATGCTATTTATGATGATTATGTTATTTTTGTGGAAACAAAACCTGCAGCAAATGAGCTAGAATAGCGCTATTCAAATCCTTCAGAAATGCAAAGCTTCACCAGTGTTAGTTTCTAGAAGTCTGACCTTTTGCAATGTAAATACTCTCTGGGAGGATAAGAGATAAAAAATACGTCCCCAGGTCTCTCAGTTTGCCTTGAGAGTTCCAGCTAGGATTAGCTGTTATTCTTGCAAATTGGATTTCAGTGACAGACAGAGAAATATTTGACGTTCAGTGCTATGAAGGCTGCAGGTTACCTGTGCTAGATGTCATCCAGCAAATTAATCTGGCCTACAGCAGTCTTACGAGTTTTCTGGCACTCATGCTGTTTTCATCACTCCTAAGAGCTTCACTAAAAAGAAATCTGTCAGAAGAAGAAGTCCTTCTTCCTCATCCTCCTCTATGGGTATGCCTTGCATTCAGGCTCTCACAAACCTATCATTTCTCCATCCTGAGCTGTTGGTCCTACCATTCTGTGGAGCATCCTACTGAGCTCAGCTGTGACTGAACAAATCACTTCAGTGGACACTGAGCAGTGTACTGAAAACAATGTAGTAATATGGAATTTTGGCTATTTGCCCTTCCTGTCAAACATCCGAGAGAAGCTGGCTCTCTGCAGTGAGGCAAGAATGCAGTACCTTATCTAGCTTCCTGTGAAACACACAGCAAAGAGACACATTCTTAGAAGACATTTCAAAACCTTGTTCCAATTATATCATTTTCCGTCAGACCTTACAGGATTTCTTTGCCGAGAGCAATCCTTTACAATTCAGTGTGATATTTTCTTCAGGCTCCAACATCTTGGTCCTCCCACCAACGTTCTCTGTTCTCTGTCCCAGGTGTTTTCCTCTTAAAAGCAGTTTGGGCCTCACCCACTGTGGGCTGGGTTATTCCAGCACACTACATCCCAGGTGCATTCCTGAAATACTTGCTGGGTGGATTGAGCTTATTCTGGGGCCTATCCTGCTTGAATATGCAAAGGATTCCAGTGTTATCTGGTATATCTGATGCGGCATTGACCTATACTCTCATATCTTATCTTCCTACTCAGTATGCAACCAGAAAATGCTGGTGCTGCTGTACTACTGAGGGCAGTGCCTCCCTCCAACAACTGCTCCGCAGTGTGAGATGTGGCCACTCACACAGACTCCTAATACAGCCCACCGCATGTAGTCTGGCAAGGTTTTGTTAGCCTCTTCCCCACCAAGGTATGGTATTAAATATTAAATTAATTAACAATCAAGTAAAAATAATAATCTTTCTTTGCAGTGTATAGGACAAGTGGTCCCTTCTTGGAGATGATGGAGGAGAAGGACATTTGTGGGTATGCACACTGTGTGAAGTAATCTTCTGGGAAATCTTTACCTTTCATGGGAAAAGGCGGACACAAATAAATTCAAAATGTATCTTAGGAGGAGGTGATTAAAGAACTTGTCATTTCAGACAAAAACATTGAGGGGGGAAAAATAAAAACAAATTAACATCAACAACAAGATCAAAAGGGTATTCTTATTTTTTGTTTTTCCAGTAAAAAGTTTGCAATTCCCACTTCCAAGTGACCTTTGATAAATTTCCATTCCATAATTCAGAGTTGCTTGGTGGAGCTTGGGTTGCTTCGTGTAACTCCTGAGCTGGATGCAACGCTCAAAGATCCTGAGGCCCAGGTCTCCAGGAGCTCCAGGGCCCTTTTCCTCCTCTGAATTTTGGATAATATCTTGGTGCTGAAACTTTGTCAATAGAGACTTTCCAATCTGGGGGACCTCTGGTAGAAACTGTATCAGAAGGGAGAACATTTCACATTTCTGTAGTGTGGAAAGAATATGAGTGAATGGGCAATTGATATAGAGCTGAAGGAGAAGAGACCGGACTGGCACTGGTGTCACAACAAGATTTTGCCCTATGGAGTGTGACATCTCTGGGCAGATGCATGGAAATGGGGTGAGAGATGGTGGGAAAGGGCAGGAAGGACAGGGATCATGAATAGAAGAGCAACCCTGCAGCTGTGTTTCAGTGACGTTGGAACAAAAATCAGGACTGTGAGATAAGAAATATAACAGGATATGATTTTTATCAGATGAGTTGGCACAGCTGGAAATGGCAGAGGACTGCAAGCCACACGCCTACATGCTGGTGGTTTACCCATGTGCAGCAGGCAGAAATAATTCCTTTTCCCTCAGACTTTATTGCACTTATATTCAAAGAGCTGCATGTGTGTTCCATCACTTCTGAAATGAAACTCTAACATCAGCAGCAACCAAAACTTGTAATAACGCTTTGCCTACCTAACAGTGAATGCTCCAGCAGTGCTACATGTGAAGCCTTAATCTGATCAAGCTTGAGATTCAACAACACCAAGTGCAAGGTGCAGCACCTTGATCTAGGCAATCACAGACATGAGTACGTTTTATTTTTCCAGGTTGGATGGAGCCCTGGGCAACCTGGTCTAGCCCACGGCTGGGAGACTGGAACTAGGTGACCATTGATGTCCCTTCCTACCTAAGCCATTCAATGATTCTATGATTCTTCAGCTGGTGTTCTTGCTTCCCATATCCCCCTTTCATTATTTAATTGTTTGTTTAACTCCGAACTCTGAAATATGCATGAAAAATTAAGGGGCAGAGGAGCACTTAAGATCATAAAGCACCTATTTGATCCTGTGGCTTTGCAGGAAACAAAGCTTTTGCCTTGTAATCCTCTGGAACCCAAGGGAGAGCCATCTGTCTGTCAGTACCAGAGATAACTTCTCTTCTAGAGGAATACAAAATCTGAACCACAGCTGCAGCTGCAGCACTGCTATCCAAGCTTTACGAGTGTTTTTAAGAGGCAATTGAACAATCAGTCCAGTAAGTAAAACTTGTGACTTGCTTTCTCCCACTCACACTTAGGAGAGTACAAAAGATATAATAATGTTCATTGTTTGTGCTAAAAATTACATGGGGGAAGTAATACTTCCCCTTAAATGAATCAGCTTGAGGCAGCTTTTTTTAAAGAATGGTGTGTCGTGTTACAGGACATTTCAGCTTCTGAGAAATGCCAATGCAACGTCTCCACAGATCTGTGTTCACTCTCAGCAGGTCACTGGGCAAACCAAGCATCTGCCTAGGGTTTCAAAATGCTAATACCCTTCAGAAAATGTTAACTTTGGTTAGATCCTGATGATTTGGACAGGATAGAGCCTCTGTAGGCAGTGCTGTCCCAGGAGACAGTAAAGTCAAGCAGTTTAATTGAGTAAGAATTGGCAAATCTTTGCTACAAACTGATATTTATTTGCATTGTGGCAGGAACACCGATGTTGACCTGATTTCTGCTTAAGGAACACCTGACTTTGTTTCCCACTTTCTCCCTTCCCACCTCAGTTCCTGGGGTGACAGGGCCAAGTTCCAGCAACAATAGCTGAGTTCTGGCATTTTGACATCCAAACCAGGGTAATTGGGTTGTTGGGTTTGTTTGTTTGTTTGTTGGTTGTTGTTGTTATTTTTGCTTGTTTTTTATTTTTGCTATCTTGCTTCTCCTTCTCAGGATTGTTGTTGCAAAACCATGTGCAATTCAGCGCTGAGCAATGTGTTCCCTACACACAGCTCAGTGCAGTACACTGGGATGGTTACTATTATCGACACTATTAGGACATACAGGAGAGGTGTGTATGTTTCAAAGCATAATAGCAACAGGATGGCAGATGGACACACATGGTTGAGTAGTTATCACATGTTTCTCGATAGAACTTCTTATCTGAAGTCAAATTTTCATGTTTACATTTTGAACACTCATAAACACTTGCTGAGCAAAAAGTAAAATGCAATAAAAAAGTACTTACCTTCAGGCACTGACCAAACTTAGGCATATCCCTGGGCAAATTGCACCGAGTGTGCCCGAAAGTGCCCTTAGCACAGTAATCTGTTATGAGTGATAATGAAAATTTAATCAATAACTGATTTCCAGAGATGTTTCAGCAGATATCACAAACCACCACTGATCTTTGCTCAAGCACATGACTTTCTGAATCAACATGTGATGTCCAAGTGTGATAGTAGGCAGTCTCCTGAACAGCAGCAGAAACAGGAGTTTGTTTCCTGGTTGGCATCAAGATGGAAAGTCTATTTTTGGATCTGTACAAGTTAAAATTTCAGGACATTGTTCCCAAAAGGAGTTTGCTCATGTTTCTAGTTAGTTTTTGTCTCCTTCACAGATTCAGCCATGGTCTTATTCAACTCCTGCTCCTTTAGTACATACGTTTTGAGATTGGTCTACAGGCCAGCACCTTCAGAAAGAGAAGCTTTCCTTCCTTAGGAGTAGATCTAGACATCCATTCTGTTGGTTTTTGCCACTGATGCAGACCTTATTCCTTCTTTCCCTTGTGTAATTCCAATGATGCTATTCCAAGCAGTGCTCAGAATAAACACATAATGTTCATTCTGTCTCCCTTTTCAGCATGATGCAATAGAAGGAACACCAAGCTGAGATAAAGGTGACATGGGGAACTGTTGTAGGCAGCTTGAAGGTATAACTATATGCGAAAGCCCCACTGGTTCTGGAGTTGGCCTATGGATTCGCAATGAATGGAGCAACCAGAAAGGAATGCAGATATAACGGAGAGCCCTCCCTGCCATCTGCACCCATGAGCCCACTGCATCATAGGATTTTTGCAGGCCCTGCCATACAAAAATAACCAAAACCAAGTGAAAAAGTGTTTAGTCTTACAAATCTCAAAATAAAAGGAACCTTGGATATGAGTGATTCTTTCTCATCTCTAAACATATATGTACTTCCATAATGCTGAACTCAATTCTTCTTTTCTTTATCTTGCATTTAAACAATAGACCAGGTTTTATGGTTCTATGCGAAGAACTTGTTACACAAGCTCCAGTGACTCACAATCTTGTTGAACACTGTATTCCCAAGTACTAGCCTCTAACACCAGGAATCCTGGTAAATGGAATTAAATATTTTGCAAGAATATCTTGCTACAGCATTTAATACATCTCTTGCATAACTGACTCTTTTGGTGGGATCTTTACTTTGGAAAGTAAAACAGATATATGCATGTATTCAGTTGAGAGGTTGTAACATGTTGATACTGATTTACTTGAGAGTTTTGGCCAAATTTGGTGTGCTTATGTTGCTGGGAGTAAAAGGGAGTTACACAAGCAAGGCCAGTTGTTACTTTCCAGGTCCTTACATTTCAGCTAGTACTGCTGGCCTTGAAAGCGCATTGGTAATGGCACTAATATCATAGAATCCTAGAATCATAGAATCCTTAGAGTTGGAGGGGATCTTTATAGGTCATCTAGTTCAGTGTCCTTGCAGTGGAGGTTCTCCATCTCTGGGATCATTTTTGTGGCCCTTCTCTGGACGTGCTCCAACAGGTCTATGTCTCTCCTGTACAGAGGACTCCACGTCTGGATGTGATACTCCAGGTGAGTCCTCACCAGTGCAGAATAGAGAGGCAGGATCACCTCCCTTGACCGGCCATCCAAGATCCTTTTTACGCAGCCCAGGGTAGTATTGGCTTTCTGGGCTGTGAGGGTACACTGCTGGCTCATGTCCAGCTTCCCATCCACCAGTACCCCCAGGTCTTTTGTGACTGGGCTTTGCAGAATCCTTTCACAGCTTGTACTGATGGTGCCCAGTACAAGACCTTACACTTGAATTTGTTGAACCTCATGATGTTCTTCTTGGCCCACTGCTCAGTCTGTCTAGATTTCTCTGGATGACATCTTGTCCCTCTTGTGCATCAACCACGCCTCACAGCTTGGTGTCATCCCCAACTTGCTGCGGGTGCACTCAACTCAACCCCATTTTCAATGTCACTGATGTAGATATTAAAGAGTATTGGTCCCAACATTGATCCTCGGGGGAAACCACTAGTCACTGATCTTCATCCAGACATTGAGCAATTTACCACCACACTCTGGTCTCAATCAACATGGTCTCCAGGGCTGGAGAAAGAACTCCCCCAACTGTTCTCCTGTAGGAACACAACTGCCTGTTACTGATGTCTTGAATGAGTGCTACCCGGCCCACAACACTACATATTATCTGACGCACCAAGCCAAATTTTGCTCCATTCAAACACTCAACATAACTCCTTCTGTGAGTGAGTAGGAGTCCCCCATCAACAGCGAGATCGTTACTGAAGATATTAAAACATTCTACTCCCTTCCTCCCCTACCCTCTTCCTCCCCCTCAATCTCCCTCTCCACTTTCAAACCAATTTCCTCTTTTCCTTGTTATATTAAGAACCTATGCAGAAAATCCAATACCTTATCCCCAGGACTAAGTAGCATTAGAAGAGCATATTAACCCATTGCCATTGTGATTATATCAGTGGCATGTTTATTCTCTACAGGCATTAAATGTCCATAGCGATTCCATGTACAGGGAAGGTGGATAGCATACCAAAGCCATATATTTAGAAGCTGTGGGAGTTTAACTACAGATATATTAAGGAATTTGCCTCAGGAATGTAAACAGATCCAGACAGTTTTGTGAGCCAAGGCAATTAATTTGAAGAGTTGTCTTGCATGCACACACGTGTACACATGCATGCCTGTTCACACCCCTCTCCCTACCCGTAGCCCTACATGAATATACACCAAAACCAATATTTCTAAAGCACGAATAACAGTAAATACTTCTGCCACAGAGAGGAAAACTTTGTATTTATTTGGGGTGGAGTGGGAGGTCATTCACTGGTCAAACAAGGATGTATCTACTCATGATGCAATAACAGGCTGACCTGGGTTTAGCTCCAGTGCAGTGAAATTCTGTGTAAAGTGAATCTGTGAGGAGGTTAATAAGGTTAAATAAATTAGCCAGAACTAAGAAAATCTTGATCTCAGGAAAAGAAAAATCACGTCTAATCTTGTCAGGCATATATTGGTGTCTTGGGTCATCTTAGTCTTCCAGTGCAATTTGTTTACTCCTTATATCCTTGTGCAGCTCTCAGCCACTCAGATGAAATATTTTTACATGGTCTGAACAGTCAGTTCTCTCCTTAAGCTCTTCCAAACTCACCTTTTAAGGACTGGACTGAACTGTTTCGATGATACACTCAAAACACTGCACCTAACATTTTCACAAGACACTTTTGCAAGAAAAAGATCAAGGCATCAGTAATTGGAGATGTTCAATAATTTCTGAGCACCGTTCAGTTAAGCAGTCTACTTCTCAGCTTCTTCACATGCAATCATTTGTCCTGTCCAAGCAGTTACCACCGTCCCTTTGTCCAGCCACAGTCCTGAAGCTATGCTGGCAACCACTTCAGTGCACTGAGGATCCTGATCCAGCTCGTGACAAGTCCCATCTGAGGTTTGATCTTGGATGGTACAAACCAGCAAATGCCAAGATGACAGGCGAAGACATCAAACCACAGCCTTAATGTCAAAATTCAGACCACTGGAGAAAATCTAACATCGGTGTGGTCTTGCAGGAGGGATTATTCTGTGCTCTAGTAAAAACATAGAGATGACTTCAACCAAGAAAGTGACGTAGAGATTTTCCTATTGATATAAGGAGTCAAAATAATTACCTGTATTTCATTTACATATAGAACCAAGATTTCAGCTCATGCCTACCTTTAATTTTGGTTTTGTTCTTAGAATTCTTACCATGCTTTAACGTTACTCCTTTAGAGTGGAATAGAAAACTCACCATGTTTAGTATGCTTTAAATGAAACGAGGTAGCTATTGGAACAAGAAGTCCAAAAGAGGCTAAAGCTATTATTAAAAAAAAAAAAAGAAAAAAAGAAAAGAAAAAAGAAAAGAATTGTTTGTTATTCCTAAAACACTACACATCACAAGTTACCAAACTGTCATTCTTTCTTATTCAACTTCGTTCCACCTGTTGAAAGTATTAAGGAAGTTCCCATTACTTTACAAACTCAGAAAAGTTTGAAAAGTATCTTACTTCAATTTTGCCTGGGTAAAGATATTTTTTTCTTTTTTAAACTTTACTGATTTTATAAATACTGTTGGTCACATTACTTATAGGGGCTGCGCCTGACAAAACCCGCATCTCAAGGATCTCTGCAGTGACCATAGTGTGTAAGCGTGGCAGGAAGAGAATGCCGCACTCCCTGCAAAAAAAGAGGGGACCTAAAAATGCTTCTGCTCCAGAATGGCATTGTCTGAAGGACTCTGAGCAGCTTAATCCTTGTCACTTAGCTCTGCAATTGTGCCATAACATCTGTCTGCACAGACTTTAAACCTGAATATTGCAGAAGCTCATCTACTTTACCCTGGGTGTTAGGCAGCACTGCACTTGAAAGAGAAATTAAAACAGGTTTGGATTTTTTGAGAGGAAGTTCCCATACAGAAACACAAACAGATCCATTCAACTCCTTGCTCAATAGGCAAAACAGTCCAACTTCAGCCTCAGCTAGGTGAACTCTGTTTTTTCTTGCCAGTAGCAATACAGGCACAAACAAGTGTTAGTGTCATCACTGGAGTTTTTCTTAATTTTTCTAACCTTATAAAAGAGATGCTTGGTTTCTTTATGAAATAGTTGGAGCCTGCGACTAATTGGATCCTGATTTGTTAATGTGTACTCATGTCCGGGTCACAGCCCAAGATCTGGTTCTCTAAGCTGTAGAAATGCTGAAGGCTGGCATCCTTGGGCTGGCACAACATGACTTCCCCATGGACATGCAGAACAAGATCTGGTGGGCTCCACTCTTTTCTCACCTCATAAGACAGTCAGGTTTTTTAAGCCAGAATGGCCAAAGGCCTTCCACACGCCCCTCATAGATGAGCTGCTAAGTCTCCCTGTATCTGCTCTCATATGGGTTATCTCCACCCATAATTCACAGAAGGATTCTCAAGAATGATGTTACCTAATTTTTACCTACCTAAACATGTGATATCTAATGCAAACTCATCTTCCACTCTCCCTCTATAATCAGTGGAGAAAGTAAATACACAGAGAACAGTTAAACCCCTCTTAGTCTTCTATGAATTGGATGCATTGTCTTGTGTAGGTGCCTTTTCTTTGCCTTCAAATGACTGACTTGCCTCTTTGCAGAGATTAATTCCATTTTTAAGTTGTACAAAATGAGGTCCAAAGAAGAGACCATCCCCAGGACCTCTCACTTCTCCCAACACTGCACTGTAGCTCAGCTGCCTTATCAGCACAGGGGAAAAACATCTGATCCTGTGTCAGCTGTCAACATTAAAGCTCCCCATTGACTCTGACCTGGCGAGGGTTAAGCCCTTTGCCAGTATGTGAAATTGTGCTGAGTGTGCATCCATAGCTGTTATTCATTAAATGGATTCACCTGACTAGAGGGCTGCCACAAACAGTTCATTCTTGGTATTGTTTTGGAATGGAGTGGTTCAGAGGTAGCAAGGCTGTTTATTTCATCTACACTAAAAGCCTGCCTGAAGAATTGTGCAACTGCTGTTTGGAGTGGCTACTGCAATTTTTTGAAGCTTAAATACACTTTCAGCTTATTGGTAATATAGACAAGGGGAAACCACAGTCCAAGTGACAAACAACATAAAATCTGCATCTGAAGACACGTAGGGCTATAGGCACTTTATGCTTTCCCCGTCGTTAATCAGATTCCCCATGAAACTGAGAAGAAGCTCAGTGTAATTCCAGATCCAAGTATCATCAAGCCTCAAATGCAGTCAACCCTTTTACTTTTCTCAGCTGTGGGGTCTGGCCAAATAGAAGTCAGGTATGCCTCAGGAGTTTGCACTGGGACTTGCTCAGCTGGGGTCCCTGGCCTCTCCACTGTTGATCCTGTTACTTTGTCCTGTGACGTTTTTTGGAACATTACAGATTCCTGTAGCTTTTCACTGTCATTTCCTGATTTCTATTCCACATCTTCCTACCCTGTTTTGCTCTTCTATCTCTGTCATTTCCTTTCTTTCCTTAAAAAATAAAACAAGCAGGCAAACAAACAAACAAAATCAAGAAATTAAAGCATGAATCCATCTCCTTTGGCTTGTTTTGACTCAATGCCAGCCCAAAATGTTAGTGAAATACTGTTGCATCCAAAATTGCATCCAAACTGACATTGAGTGTTGTCAAATGAGTAGCACAGTGATCAGTGTAAGCGCCTCGGAAACTTGAGCCAGTTCCACAGGATATCACCACATTTCAGCTCAGCTCAGGGCCAGTGTCTTAGCTGCCAGCTACAAGTGATGCTCTACTGTTTCAAATGTAATTGGACAGGAGGCAAGGCAATGGGCCTTGATTTTTTATGTCTGCTTGAGAAGCTTTATCATCCCCTGCTAGACACAAACCTGATCATAGAATCATAGAATCATCGAACCTCCTGAGTTGGAAGGGACCCATAAGGATCACTGAAGAGTCCAACTCCTGGCTCCACACAGGACCATTCTCACATAACAAGTGAATTGCTCTTCACTGACATATGAAGGGATGGGTAGAAAAGCATGAGGGTGAAAGGTGAAAAGCTGAAGTTTCACAAAGATGTGTCCAAAATTTTTTATCTTTTTAATGAGAAACAGTGTATCAGAGGACAGCTTTATAGTTCCAAACGGGAAAAAAAATGGTCTAAGGCACCTGAGGTTTGCCTTCTCCCTGAAATTTGGCATCCTGTGGTTCTTCTTTACCACCAGTACTCAGGGAAAAGAAAAAAGAAAAAAGACAAAAAAAAAAGAAAAAAAGAAAAAAAAAAGTAATAGGCTTTTTCCTGCTTTTGTTAAAAAGAAAATTTAAATCTAATTTTGCCAGCAAAAATAATTGCAAACCTGTAGGGAGGACTATGATAAAAATAAACATCTCATGTTCCTTGTGGCCTGGCTAAAAAAATATTCTTCCCTTAATCTTCATTATAAGCAGTATGAGGAACAAGATCCAAAAGAAACAGGATGACATATTGATTCTTCACGTAACAAATATATTTGAGTGAGTGCTTCCAAGTCATGGGATTGCTGCCCAGGAGCTGCTCTTTTTCTGCTTCTCTGTTCTCTCTTCCAGCTACCTTTTGATGATTGAAGTAGATCTTTGCAATCTGTAAGAACAAAGAGATCATAATGCTTCTTGTCCTGTTGTGTATGACATTCAGTGGTTGTTTGAGACCTGTAATTTTTTTCTTTTCTTTTTTTCTTTTCTGATACGGAAAGAAATTGCCTGCAGTCAGATAATTTACTGGGCATGTTCTTGCTTATTCTTCATGGAGACATAAACATTTGAATTCCCAAACACAAACAAACATGAAAATCCCTTGCTCAGTGACGCTCTTTCTCCTAGTCCAGCAACTATGTGCACAAGTATACATTAGAGATCCACTGAGGAGACCTCAGCCAGCACAGTGAGATGCCATCTGTACGTGCCAGCACAAATCTACACAACATTTCAATACACTGGCTGAGAGATGTACTCAGTCTCCACCCTGGATTTTGGCAGTGATGAGTTGAAGTGAAAGGCCAGCACATCTATGTTAAGGCCAGGCCAGAATGGCTTGCATCCAAGCACATCAGAAAGTATCTCCACACTCCCCAGCACTTCTAGGTTATGTCAGATCTAAAATACAAAGCTTTGCTGACATGCCATATTGATTTAGAGTGGGAACAAATCACAATATGAACTAAAATAGGAAAAAGACCCACAGAATTTTCCACGGAGACATAAGGTATACAAGCAATAGGAGCACATTTTTATATATGTATTTTATTGTTGATGTAATCTAGGAGGAGATTTAATCAACTTCTATAGTCAACACGAATTGTGTCCTCACCAGCTAAATGAATCACGTCTATGTGTGTGTAGGTTTACCCTCCTGCTTTTCTTGAAGATACACACGTAAGCCTTAAGGACAGCATCACAGAATAGTTGGATTGCAAGAGATCTTAACAACCATTTAGTTCCAACTGCCTGCTGTAGACAGACCCACCAGACCAGGCTGCCCAGAGCCCCATCCAGCCTGCTCTTGAATGCCTCTGGAGACAGAGCATCCATGACTTCTCTGGGGAGCACCTCATTACTCACACAACTGCAGATATGCAGCTGTGCACCTTTGCAAGAACATACGTTATGCCTTTCTAAGTTGAAAGTGGTTGGTTTTTGGTTCCTGGTGAGTTGAACTGCAAATATTATAAATTTGTTTCTACTCCCTTTCTACTGTTATTGAAATGGTATCCATCAGACAATAAATCTCCCATTGATTAGTGTTTTTTCCATGGTGACTGAAATCTGAGGTCAGCATTGTTATTATGTTTATGCACAGAGAATACATTATCTAGTTTTCTATGCCCCTCTCTGGCTCTCTGAAGGAAGATGGGTATTCATCCAAGGACTGCATGGATTCAATCTGTCAGTAACAGTCAGCTCCGGCTGTGCAGGTCTGGTTTATAGATTGAAGGGATTCACTGTCTTTACCCTGTCTACCTTGTAAATCCAACATTTATGTTTGACTACCAGTTCTGACAATAAACAGCAATCTTTGTGTCACATTGCTTTTAATGTTTTTCTTTGCTCAGATGAGTACTGTTAGCTTAATCTGTACTAACCTGCTTTCAGAAGCACTGCTGTAATCATCTGTGAAAGAGCCAAAGTGGACTGCCAATTCAAATCTCCAGCAATATCCTGAGATTCACTTAAATGTACTATACCAGGACAGACACAGCATAATCCTGACAAGCAGAACTGATCTCCAAATATATATATGTACTTTCTATGATATTTGTTTCAAGTAGTGTCGTGAAAATTACTATTCAGGATTCCAGAACTGAAAATGAAGTTTTTGGGGTTTAAGAAGGAAAAACACTGAATATTTTTAATCAACAACATGTGGAGTGGGAAAAAGGAAGTTTTGTGAGATTTCTCCGCAGGAAAAAATTGCAGTCAGCTTTACTACTAATACAAACACACATGATCTGTTTTCAGGAACCAGCATGGAGGGGAGAATGGAATAAGAGAATAGGAGCAAAATCAGACCTCTCTGGCCTTAGAGGGAAGGTTTCCATGTGAAGATAGGTTTGCAAATGCCAGGAAAGGTGTTAGTACAACTGGGAGTACCAGCTGCCTTCTCTTGAGCACACAAGCAGTTGAAGAGGCAACACTGACACTCCTAATGGTAATTCAGCAAGAGGAGCCTCATAGAGAATCACAGAGGTTGAGTTGTTCTGTTTACTCACAATCTATTCAGTAATTGCTCTGTCAGGAGGAGAACCTGTATTTGCAGTGGCCGTGGGTCTGCTTCCACTCATACATCTGAGCAGAGCATCTCTGGACACATCTCTGTACTGCTGGTGTTACCTGGTGTGCTCTGCTTGACGCCCTTCTCTGATGCCCTCTCTATCTCAATCCAGAGCCACCACCCTGCATAATTTTTTGCCTTTTTCTTGTGTTTTTTTTTTTTTTTTTTTTTTTTGTCCCCCTAATCAGCCATTTTTCTCTGCCTCAGTTTCCATGCAGAATGGCTGGATGGAAGGACCCACCGCAGCATGTGGGACATAGAACCGTGTGACAAGAGATGTGTGTAGGGTTGGCTTGTGCAATGGGAGAACTTGTGACATAAAGGTGAGAGTCTGCAATCCATCCATGATTGTGTGGCTTGGTTGGCAAGGGTAGGTCTCACCTGCAGCACACTGCCCCAGTCCCCCTCCAGCTCGAAGAGATGAGGCCCTGCATGTGACTATCTACCCAATTAGTCATGTACGGTGCCCTGGGGTGGCTGATGACCTTATTAAAGGATTCATTAGCTTCTTTTTAAAGGGCTGGAAACAGGGTGTGGTGCTGCAATGCACTGTGCATACAGGACAGTGCAAGGGAAAAGATGGTGATTTTGGATAATCCTGGAGATCAGGATGTGTGATTTGATATATTTGAGAGAAGATGTGAAAGGTTTGAGGATCACCAGTGTGCAAACGCTTTTACAATATGGTCCATCTGCTGACCAAATTTTATGTGCATATCCTGATTTCTATGTGTGTTTGCATGGGCACAGATGTTTACTAACAGTACAGTTGCCTTTTTAGACTGACAATTATTGGTCTGTGGCTCTAGAGAGAATCTCTCACAGGGTCAGTGTGTTTAAAAATGAGGCATCCCCAGAACTTCTTTTCTTCTGAATAGAAGTTGGTGAAAATACGCCTTAATAGGGAGGCCTTGGCGATGTGTTAACTGGAAAAGGAAGTATATGTTATACTGCCTGGGCTTAGCAGGGTCTGCTTTTCTGTTTCATGCCTTAATTTGTGTGTGCATGTAAAATGTGATCACAATATCATTTCCAGATAAGAAACCAAACCGGTGATGTCCAGATGATTAATTTTGGTTAATAAGTATCTACATGACAAACAGTGAAGTCTGTTGGAAAGGACTAAGTATAGGATGAGAGCGATAAGGTGCTGAAATGAGCAGTCACACTTTCTGCAGCTTGTGTGCTGGATGATCAGATCCAGGAGAGCTGGCATTTCAATCAAACTGCCTGGATGGGTTTTGCTGGGACAACTTCTGACTGTTCACACTGACCTGGCATCTTGGCTCGAAAACGTTCTTTCCAATTACTGGGAAGGCTGATAAATTTGAGGGCATTGGGTTGTGGTTTTCCATGCTGTTTCCATGCCTTAAAATGAGTGTGAACCTTGAGGTTTGAATCTTAAGATTTGCTGTTTGTGTATCTTGTGGTTTTAGGTTCCTCTGAATTTCTTGTAGAAATCTTCAACCAAAATTATCCTCAAAGGCCTCAAAAAGGGAAGGAAGGAAAGGAACAGAATGAGAAGTGGGAGGCTAAGTCTTCCACAAACAAAAAGGAAAGAGACCATCAGGAAATAAAACTAGAAAAGGTCACCACAGAGAAGAGAAAGACTCACTGCATGAAGCAGCTGAGAAGTAAAACGTGGTGTAGTGAGGCAGAGGGGAGCTCCGCCATCCTTTGGCTCTGACAGAGCCATAGGGAAGATGAGGCTCATAGGGAAAAGAAATGACCTGTCCAATTTCTTCTAAACAGATCAATATCCAGTTACAACATTCTCTGGCAGCAAAAGGTTGAGTTAACGTAAGAAAATAAAGCTAACCTGTTCATGCAGATAGCAAAAGAAAGTCATCTGCAAAAAAAGAATAAAAGCTAAACCCAACCAGCCAACAAACCAACCAACCAAACAAACCAGAATGATTCAGTATCTCACAGGAGGTCTGTGAGGCCTTATGGTTACCAATTTTAAGTTACTACCATGTTAAACTCCCTAAGAAAGTTTAAAGGAACATTTCTCATGATCTGTACCTTCATTTCTCACATTTGTTCTGTAGATTTGTTTTTGTTTTGATGAGGATGCTTTGAAAGCCTCCTGACCCTATTACCCCCACACTGCATCTGCTGTAGGATGTGCTGCAGTCTCCTGGTAGCTCTGGAGAAGATCTAAAAAGCTGAGCTGAACTCAGTGAAGCCCTCATCTGGTACCTTCAGTACAGGGCACCCATTTCTGACCCAGAAGAGCTTGCTAGTTTGTGCAAACATCTGCTTATTCTGCAGGAATGAAACCTGTCACAGAAAGGCGGTACAAGGAGGTCCAGGCCAAAGAACTGAACAGCTCTGGAGACCCTTTTGCTGGACCTATGTGGTTTCCAACTGTGGGCCTCAGGCACTTCACAAGCTCCTTTCTCTTGGCTTTGAAGGGATCTAGCTAACAACCCCACCACTCAACTTCACCCCCACACAGAGGCAGGCTGACAAATTTGCATTTTCTGAGGGTATGTCCTAGCCTTCCCTACTGCCCAGCACACCCCAGAGACCAATACGGCTTTGCTAGGTCACAGATTCCCCATCTTAACACATGCAGCATTGCACGTGGGGACACCATCAGACATCCTCCAGGTGATGTCTCCATCCGACAAGATGTTAAGGCACCATTGGTGAAAAACAAGTTTTCAAAGAGCCTGGCTTTGTCTCTCCATCCTCAGAACATTGCTGTATTTATAGCCTTTCTGGGATGGTTGCCTATTCTTTTTACCCCATCAGCACAGGAGGTGACCCTTCCTTTAAAAGGCATCTTTTGTGATGGAATTTCCAGCTGAAAGCAGGATTTGATTCCTTTGTCAGAAAGAGAAAAGGAACATACTTCGTTGCACTTTATGAATTCTTTCAACATGCACATCTTTGGTTACATGTTTATGTTGCTGGACATGTGTTTCTGCCACCAGGGCAAGGAGAAAAGAATTTCCACTGATGTAGAGTGTGGTGCTCCCTTTTATCCTGATCTTGTTGTTAAACTAATGAGTTGCCTTTAAAGTGCTCGGACAGTTAGCTGAAAGTGGTTCTTTCCACCCTTCTCCCAGTTTACACTTCAAACAGAAACCTTTCTATGGGGAATGATGATTAAGGGGGATAATCTTAATTTCAGTTAGTCAAATTGCTTTGTGTATATGTGGGTGTGTGAAAATAATACGGTATCTTATTTCAGACCTCATGGGGTTTCAGCAATTATTTCTTAAACAGAAAATCACAGAAGTCACCAGCCTCATAATGTCCGACTCTCGGGAGCCGGAGTAAGAGGAAATTACACATCCATCTTTGAGTTTAATGGTGTAAAAACATGTGTATAGATAACTCTGCCATACTATGTGGAATTCCCCCCTGCTGGCATACAGAACCCAAAAACCTCACCCTGCCCAGACAGGGCAAAGCCAGATCCCACAGTCCTGCTTGTATCAGCCTGCATGGGAATATACCACGTGGGGAGGAGAGTGGGCGGTGGTGGGGCTGTGCCTAGGCAGACATTTCCAGGTGCAAAGCAGCACGTTCCAGGGGAGGAAAGCCTCACCCACTTCTGACTATACTTTTCTTTTTGCCTCTTCCCAGATCCCGCTCTTCTTGAGCTCCCTGTCACTTTTTTTTTTTCCTTAATCAAGGATATGCAAATACTGCTCTGAGTCACAGCTGCTGTATTAAGTTTCATCTCTTCTCAGAGGCGCTGATCTTTACGTGATTGCCTGCACGTCCCTTGGCTCACATGTTGAATCATTTCCACCCCGAAATCTTGAGGCTGTGTTGGGGACAATATAATAACTAGTTTCTTGCAGCCTTGTGTTCTCAGACAACTGGGAAATGATCCAACCAGAAAGCACAGTGAATCTGTCATCTGAAGTTGAATTTTCCTGAAGTTAAGGTCCACAAGTAATCTCTAACAGCCTCATGGAGAGGCAAGATTCAGAGATATCCCACCTTCTGGACACTCCTGCTCTTAGCCTGGAAGGGGATCCAGGCCCAGCAGGGCTGGTTAGGTTCTAGAAAAAGGGATCTGCTCACTTTTGGGGATGGAGGGCTTGTGACTGACCTGTGATTGCCAATCAGACTATTGTAATTTGAAGTTCAAAATTTGTTGTCATCAGATAGCTTTGCATTCAGCTGACTGAGATTCCAAAATATTCTTGTCCTGAATTTCTATTTGTTAATGTTTGCACACAGACCAGTAATGGGATCTGATTCTGATTAAGGCCACAGAGTCAAAGAATCATAGGATAACCCAAGTTGGAAGGGACTCATAATCTTCATTGAGTCCAATCCCTGCCTTCACACAGGACCACCCAAAAATCAGACTGTATGTCTGAGACTGTTGTCCAAATGCTCCTTGAACTCCCATAGCTTGAGGCTGTGACCACTGCCCTGGGCAGCCTGTTCCATGCCCACCAAACTCTGGTGCAGAACCTTTCCTTAACCCCCACCTTCCCCTCCCCTGACACAGCTCCATGCCATTCCCTCAGCAGGGCTCATGAGGCCTCCCCTCAGCCTGCTCTGCTCTGGGCTAAACAAACCCAGGGACCTCAGCTGCTCCTCATACATCTTGTCCTTTAGGACAGTTGTAGTGTACTTTATAAATATCAGCAGAGATACAGCAGCTTGTAGACAGTGTGGATACAGATACAGAGACTGGTCCATAGCCTTGTCCTTTAGCTTCATTAGAGGGGCACCAGACAGACAGCAAGGACAATAATAGTGAAGTGAAAGAGAATCTTTCCTTCCTTCCTCATTTCCCATGTTTTGCTTTTGCTGAGTCCAGCTGAAGGCATAAGCAGACACTCGTCCAAATTTGGCACTTTGCCTTCAGAAACTTATTTGAGCAGGTAATGCAGGATTGAGCCCACTGAACCATTTTCACATTTCGAATTTGAACCATTCACCGCCAGCCAGGGTATGCTGTGATGTGATTTAGGACTTTTAGGCCCACCTAACAGCAAGTGTTTCTAAGGAGAGGGTGTGGGGCTGCAATTTTTCTGCACAGCCAACTTTTGCTGTCCATCACACCTGGTTGCACAGTGCTCTAGACTTCTCAGTTAACCTCTACAAAGCTTGATGGGAGCCTTTAGAGCAGTATCTATCCATATCAGTAAACTTTTGGCCATCTTAGAGTATTCTAAAGTGATTTGTATCAAATATTTCCTTCTTGTTTATCTCTTTACTTGTTTTCTTCATTTGAAAGCTCTTCCTCACTTAAGCACATATCTTTTGACTTGTGAATAAGAAGAAATACTCATAGCATATTTTGGCTCAACTGGTAGTGAAGAAATTGAAGGAGAAAATTGGAAGAACAGAATATTTCTCATTTGGTTATGTCCCATATCACAGTGGTTTGCAGTACCTACTCGCAGACAGAACTGTCCAGTTTGCTAGCACTTAGGAGTCACTGGATGTAGGCTGCACTCATAGCTGTTAAAGAGAACTTCTTCCTGGTAGAGGGAAGAAGAGACTGGAACTGTAAATATTTGTTGGGTTAACCTGAGGAAAAACAAAAGTTCGGTAAAACAATCAGTGAGACATGTCTATAATTCACTAACACACAAGGGCTCAGGCTGGTGGAACAGCAGGTTGGGAATATTATCTGTGGAAGTCATTTTGTTTAAAGGCCTTTGCTGGACATCACTGGCAAGGAGGTTTCTTTTCTTTGAAGATCAGCATTGAGATAACTGTGATATTTGTAAACAGTATGAGTGAACTCAGTTTGGATTACAAACACTTTGCTGAAAGCAGAACCAGTAATCATCCATGGCAGCAGATACAGATGTGGATCTGTGCATGGCTGTCACTTGAACACCCCACCTCAGCTGGCCCTGGTTTGCTGTTCTGGCACAGATGTCTGTTATCGAACAGATGTTGGCTTGTAAGCTCCACTAAGCAGCTCCATTTTCCAATCAGAATTGTAACTGGAATTATGTACAGCAGATAATTACAGTGTTTATAAAAGGGGAGTCTAAAAAACTGGCCATGCAGCTCAGGGAATTGAGGTCACTCATCAAGCTGCTGCCCTCCCCTCCTGCTTTTCCCAAAAAAACCAGATGACTTTATTAGAATCAGCCACTGACTAGATACCATTGACTTTACAAGCCAGGAAAGACAGCTAGGATACTCTTTTGTCACTAACTTATTGTTTGACCAGAGAACAAAGCAATGCTTGCTGTATCGTCAAACAGGTAACGGTCTCTCATGTAGTCATAGAAAATTATTATAATAGTTATTATAATAATTTATCAATATTTGTCCCTTAAGCCAGCTTCTTCATTATGTTTCTCACTGTCTGCTCTGTGACTGTCTTGTTGAGATCATAAGCATTTTGGGAGGGACGGTCTGTGTTGTATGCAGCACTGGTCACCTTACTTGTGCCTAATGAGCCAGGTTCTGCTTCTGGTAATAATACTGTGTCTCTGAACTCAGCTGGTAGTAATAGGAGAAAAAGTTATAGCATCTGGATCAGTATATAAATACTGTAAGGAATCACAATATTATTTTCCCTGCTCTTGCTTTCACAACTTGTACAAACACGTAAATTCATCAGGGCTGAATTCTCTCTACAGCTGCCTAATGAGATATTGGCAATTAGTTTAGGCCTCAGCTTGTTAGAGGCAATGACCCTGCCTGCCAGCATGTGTAAATCAACATATAATAGCTGTTGAAAATCTGACCCATAGATTAAGGAGAGATATACCTGAAGCCAAGAAATCATCTATGGATACAGCATTGCCTGGATAAAAAATGTGTTTTGGATTAAGTCTTCAATATTTAATACTAATATAGCTTCAGAGAAATGATAGAACCTGTTCAAAAATGTCTCTGGGGCAGAGAAAACAGAAGTTTTAAATGAAACAGTGTAAATCTCTGAGCCAAACAAAAATCTTTTGAAAGGTAATAAGGAGTGCTTGTGTTCAAACAGTTCTAAAGTTTCTTCATAGATTCTCTTTCCTTCCATGTTCAAATCATGACAGGGGGATGATAGTCTAATACCGGTATCAGAGTATGGCAGATAAAGGAGATACTGCACTGCAGATATGCTGGTGACTTGGCTAACATTCACTTTTTTTAATAGGAGCTTTAGCTCTGCATTTTGCTGTTGCAAAAATTCTGTAGGTGCAAAAACCTGTACATAAAATTCAGTGTTAATATCTAAATGGGTCAGCACAGACCATCGGATAATGTGCCAGGAAACTAAAACGTGCGACCAGACTCAGCTGTCCAATGTCAGAAATTATGTCCAAACAAATTTCACTGCAATAACCAGATCCACACCAATGCAGGATGCAAGCAACGCTTCACATTCAAGAAAAAGATTTGTCTGTTGCACACTATACAGTGCATATCATACATTGATATATTTATATGCTTATTAACATATGTATATAATGTATACACATGCATACATAGAACATATATATAATCACAAGGAACATATATGCATCATTTTGGTAAGTTTTCAATTTCTCTTCTCTTCAGTTTCAAAGTAAATCATTTTGACTCATTTGATCTTATAAACAGTCAGATGAATGAAGCCAAACCAGCTGACTTTCTTTGCTTACATTACAAAATCTGGTAAAAGATGTTGGTAAAAACGGTAAACGTTAATCTGAAATATGAAACTTGGAAAGCCAGTGGGATGGGGGGTGAGCTGTAAGGACAGGATGCACCCGGCAGACACAGGTGGGCTGGCAGGTAAGCAGGGGTCTGTCAGTGCTGCTGTCTGCTTTGTGTGTTTGGGAAAGGTTGATTCTCTGAGCTCTGTTTATACTGCTGAAAGACCTAAGGGATAAATGTCCTGAAGTCCTTGTGAAATGCTCTAAGGTGACACAAGGCAGTTTTTCACTTGAGATTAGAGGAAGCTAGGACCAGGATTTTGTCCATGCCTATATGGGCTGCAAGTGGCTCTTTCTCTGTCCCAAAGCTATGGGGCAGGCTGGCTGCTTGGGCAGAGCTGATTTCCTCCCTTGCAGCATCCTGGGAAGTTGAAGCCAAACCCATCTTGGCACCCAGACCCATCAGTTTTGTGGTGGTAACAGTCTGGAGGCTATGCAGATACCCTGCTGACAGGGTTAGGGGCAATGGAAGAGGCTGGAGATGGGGACAGTTTGGTAGGAGTTTGGGGAAAGAGAAGTGTGTAAAGTACAAGTTGTTGCACTTGGGTTGGGTCAATCCCAAATACGTGTACAGACTGAGCGAAGAACTCATTGAGATCAGCCCTGTGGAAAAGTACTTGGGGGTCTTGATGGGTGAAAAGCTGAACTGCAGTGTGTGCTTGCAGCCTGGAAGGCCAACAGTATCCTGGACTGCATCAAAAGATGGGTGGCCAGCAGGGAGAGGGAGGTGATTGTTCCTTTCAGCTCTGCTCTTGTGAGGCCCAATCTGGAGTACTGTGTCCAGACCTGGGGCCCCCAGCACATGAAGGACATGGAGCTGTTGGATCAGGTCCAGAGGAGGGCCACAAAGAAGATCAGAAGGCTGGAGCACCTCTTTCATGAAGAAAGGCTGAGGGAGTTGGTCTTATTTATCTTGGAGAAGGATGGCTTCAGGGAGACCTCGTTACAGCCTTATCCAGTACTTGAGGGGAGCTTATAAGCAAGAGGGGGACAGACCTTTTTTGTGGTCTAATAGTGACAGTGGGGAATGGCTTTAAGCAAAAGAAGGGAAATTTAACTTAGATGTTAGAAAGAACTTTTTTACTGAGAGAGTGGTGAGGAACTGAAAAAGGTTGCCCAAAGAAGTTGTGGATGCCCCATCCCTGGAGGTGTGTCAAGACCAGATTGGATGGGGTCCTGCGCAGCCTGATCTGTGATTGGTAACACTGCCCATGGCAGGGGGTTGGAACTGGGTGATCTTTGAGGTCCCTTCCAACCTAAGCCATTCAATGGTTCCATCATTCTATGGAATTAAACAGTAGTCAGAGCAGAGCTCAGCTTTTAATGTGAGAGGAAGGGAGACCCATCTCACAGGAATGAAAGCCACCTTACTGCTGCTCCAAAGGCTATGTTGTCACTTGCTAAAACACAAAAATGCTTTGGGGAAGAGAAAAAAGAGGTCAGTCCTCTCACTTGAAACAGAGGAGAACCAGGCTCTCCAGGCCCTTCCCCAGGCACTGAGTCTGCCAAGACATCTCCTGGAGATGTTGGCCAACTCCCATTTCCTGCATCTGTCGGTCTGTTGAGGCAATGAGAATTGAAACCCCCCTCTCTTTTCCATCACATTTCCCTCCCCAGGGTGATGGTTTGGTGTGGGTTGTTGTTGTGGGAAACCCCTGTTTCACAGGGATCTGTAAGTCTGCTTTGTAAGAAAAATGAGCTCGGCAGTGAACAAGAAGCAAGACATAAAAGGGGAATCAGCCCTGCTCTGGCCTTCCTTGGTCACTGAGAGAGCAGTGAAATGTTTCAAAGCTTCCTTTTGCTGTCCCAAAGAGCCCTGGCAGTTGCAGCACCAGGGCCGGGGGATTTGTTGCCCTCCACAACAAGTCACCCTGGACACAGTAAAAGCAGCCTCCTCTCCATAGCAGCCGAGGAGACTGAGAAGGCCAAAGGAAGCTCTCAAACATTTGTTTTCTAGATTTTGCCAGCCAGATCTCTCAGGAGAGGCTGGATTCCTCACAAAAATGCTTGATGGGAAGAAACTCCCTAGGAAGGGATTGTTTTCTTTTGTTTTGAACTTGAAGGCCTCCAGTTTGCTTGGGACACTGCCACCAGCCACCTAAGGAAATCATGAATCCTTCAGATACAGGGTGGGGTAAAGTCCTACTGAGGGGATATAAAAGGACTTCAGAGGCATGGCTTTTCTTGGAACATAATCTTCTTGCCGCAGTATATTTTGTGGTTGAACCACTTGATGGTTTGGTGCTTTTAATGACAAAAATCTACCAAGATTTCTCTTTTTTTGTCCCTCTCAGTATCTTCTACTTCATGTTAAGATGAAATTTTCCCTTGAAACCAACTTTCTATGGGTTCTACATGCCTGCTAGGGTTTCTTTAGTCCAAAGACTTTAAAAATGCATAGGAAACACCAAAAAGGATATGGAACACTGGTTTCCTTCTCAGGGATAGGAGACCTCCTTGTCTCATTCTGGGCTCAAAGTGGCTCTTTCATGAATCCTTAACACTCTGTCCAGTTTCTATCCACATTCTATTTTGGGGTGCTGCTTTGGAATATTGCTGTTAGTCATTCTTTGCCTCAGTTTCTTTAAGTATATAATGGAAGTAGCAATATTTTCCAACTTCATGATGATGCAAAATTTAAAGGACTCAGCTCAGAACAAGATGAAATTAATCTTCTACATGCTTGTGATAAATAATTATAACCCTAGCTATTTCCCCTATTTACTAAATGACACTTCTGATCCAAGAACCACAGATGCTTGTTGTATGAAGTGCAGTAAAGCAGAACAGGTACAGTGCTGAGGCAGCTAAAACACTTGTCCAAGTGCCAGTTTCTCTAAAAACATCTTTAAAGATCAAACCTGTGAAAATGTTAAGACATTTTCCTTGTAAGCCATATTGCATTTTCTATTATGTTTTCAATGTAAGCCATATTCCTTATAAGTGTAAGGAATAGAGCTTATTTATTATCTAATATATAGAAAATAAACAGACTCTTTTGCCTGCCACCTGCAATTCCCACAAGAAGGTCACAGCGTGACTAGCATAATGAAATTAAAATACAGAAGTAGGCAGAAAAGTATAGGCAGTTTGCCTCCTTTTATTTTGCTTACAGAGGTGGCAGTGGGAAACTGCCAAAGTCAAGAGCTGTACGATGCAATGCAGTGATCCAGCTTTACTGTAAGGCTGGGAGCTCAACCTCCACAGGTCGTGGTGTACAAACTGTGCCTGTGTCCTGTTTAATTGATGTTCTGCTTACCACTCTGTTAAGCACCAGATCTGGAAAGTCCCCAGCTGCTGTGGAGGAATGAACACAGCCTGTTTGCCTCTGCTCACTCCCCTCACCATTGCACAGAAAAAGGCAGGGTTTGCTCTCTGCTCAGATTTTAATTATTACTCTTCAAACCAGTACAAAACAGCTATGATTTTCTTTCTGCCTGGCACATGGTAAATGACATTAGGACTGACCTGTGAATGGAATGAGGCAGTGGTGAATTGCTCTGTTTAAAGCTTTGGAATAGGATAACAATGTGTTCCTCATTTAGCAGTGCTAACCCATTGCAAACATGCTCATGGCCAGTTTTTCAATAGTATGTTAAAGCTTCTCGATGAAGTGCTCCGTTTATTCTGTGTCAAGTACATCTTCCTCTTCAATCGCAAATGTCTTTTCTTTTATCTCCCCCGCTGTGCCCAAGAGAGATTTGCTTTACATTCTTTGAACATAGAAAATAGAATGAACAAGTGAGCCAAAGCAGTTCTGCTTATCACAGTTTCAGTTTTAAATAACAAATATTGGAAAATAGCATATGTGAAGTGATGTACTGACCAGTGATAATTCACATGCAGAATCAGGCTGCTAACAGACAGCTTGTGAAGAGAAGAAAAAGATGTTTACTATACTGTTGGCCCATAGATGTTATCTCTATTTACACATAGACAAGCTGAAACCCATAAAGACTCAGTTGCTTGCTGAGAAAGGGCAGAAGAAGTCAATGGCAAGCCTGGGGAAAGATTTCGCATCTGCTAAGTCTAAATCATCAGCTCTACCAAAAACCAGTAGCTCTCTTTAAATAATTATTCATTGTCAAGTGTTTGGAAGCAATGAGCATATTACTTTAAAAAATATCTTGTTGGCATCTTTTTGGCCATGCAGGATTTGAGTTGGTATTCCTCTCTTTTGGGGCTGAGAATGCCTGTTTTTGGTAAAGAGCAGATGTGCCTGGTCTGCTGAATCACTGAAGGTGGACAACTGATTATTTTTGAAATGGATCTCATTAGCAACCATGCAAGATGTGAATTGCCTTCTTGTATTTATTGCAGTAAATATAGTGTTTTCAGCATGATAAATTATTTATTCACATACTTACTTCACTAAAGACCTCTTCTTCTGCCTGTGTGTGTTATGCTAAACCATCACATCTCTCTTCCAACTTGTCCTCCGTAGAGGAAGTTTTTAAACTCTTTTCATTCATGAAAGTGAAAGGGGAAAAAGGTCTTTGATTGTTTTCCATATATACAGATCTTTGAACTGAAAAAAAACCTCCTGGATTATGTCATAAGAATTTCCTTTCTGCTGGTAAAGACTCTACCTTCAGTCTCTTGGTAGCTGAGTCTAGTATTTTGGACCTCCCCAGTCCAGATCCTGCAAGCCTCCTACAACCTGGTTTCAGCTGTGCGTGTCTAGCTGAGACTGGCTATTTCTCTGTGTATGCCAGATGTCTTCAATGGGAACAATAACCACAGCCAACCAGTGTATAATCACAGAAGTACTTCCCCAGCAGCAGTTAGAGGCCATCTCCAAATCACTGGACTCTTTAAACTCAAAAAAGAGAAGAGAGGAAGGCTTGACATGGTTTCAGGAGCCTGACTGCTGTTTGTTTTGCTGGGACACAGGCACTGAGGATAGTTTGGAGGAGCATGGCCAGATGCTCATGAGGCCTCCAAGAGTATAGGATCTCTTGTGCTCACTGACACCCCTGAAGAAGCTCTTTAAAAGTGGCACAATTAGTCCATATCTACAATCACCCACATTCATGCTTGGCTTCTCTGTGTATATTTTGTGAACAAACACTGAACGAACTGCAACTGCTCATGAGACCTTATTCCCTGCTTCAGCAAGTCTAACTATTTTGAGCATTTCTTTGATCTAAGCATTATCGGTGTGCCACATCTCCATCCATTCTGAAATCACTATCTGTGAGTCCACTTCCTGTCAGGCCTTCCAAAGGACACACAGTAACAAGCCTTCTACCCGCACAAAAAAACATGTCCCTGTGTAGTCTGTCAGTGTCTGCTGCTCGGATTCCTGCACATGCAGAATGTCTCTAGCAGTGTGCTCCCAGGTACACAGAGAAATGACACGCATCCTCAAATAATACCAATGAACAAAGTCCAAAGGTTTCCTTCTTTTTAGCCATCCTCCTACCCCTCTGCTCAAAACTTTTGCTCTGATTAAGTTCACTGACCTTGTCAAAGTCTTTCCTGCATTTCAACCCTTGCTCAGCTCATGCTTACCTTCCTTTCCTTCCTGTTTCACCCTCTGTCTTCCTACAAGACTCCTCTAGGACCCTTCTGGGGAGCTCCATACTGTGGGACATTGACCGATACTATGTCATGTAGGCTCTATTTTCAGGTTGTATCAAACATACTTTTTCTTTCTTACATGGGCTTCTTGGACCCCTCACTACAAGAAAAGCATCGAAGCCCTGGAGTGTGTTCAGAGAGGGGCAATGAAGCTGTGAGGGATCTGGAGCACAGATCTTATGGGGAGCAGCTGAGGGAACTGGGACTGTCAGTCTGGAGAAGAGGAGGCTCAAAGGTGACATTATTGCCCTTTACAACTGCCTGAAAAGAGGTTGTGGTGAGGTGGGGGTTGGCCTCCTCTTCCATGTAACTAGCAATAGGACTAGAGGGAATGGCCTCAAGTTGTGCCAGGGGAGATTCAGGTTGGACATTAGGAAATACTTCTCTGAGAGAGTGGTCAGATGCTGGAGTGGGCTGTCCAGGGAGGTGGTGGAGTCACTGTCTCTGAAGGTGTTCAAGAAACCTTTAGGTGTTGTACTGAGGGACATGATTTAGTGGGAAATACTGATGATGTGGATGGTTGCACTGGATGATCTTAGAGGTCTTTTCCAACTTTGGTGATTCTATGGTTCTATGACTTCACCTGGCTGAGGTCCTGCATGGGGTTTTCGTGCTTCATAATAGCAGACAATGTTTCATGCTACAAGTTTGTGATAAAGGGGATGGAACTCCTCTCACTGGAGTAAATTAGGACTAACTCTAAGTTTGGTGTGTTCATGTCTGAATGGAAAGAAACAGGCCTGTGTGCACAAAATACTGCAAAGCATGAAAGTGTATTGTGGTGTATCACTGTGAAAAACATGACCTCTGCATGTCATGTGACAGCATTAGTAAATGAGGTTTGAAAAGAGAATGTTTTCTAGTGACCTCTTAGAGAATGTGGGTGGCAAAACAGCAACAGTAATCAGCAATGTTAATTGCAGTCACACATCAGTTTGCACTGGTGTTTACCAACTTTCCATATAAAAGACATTGTTACACTTGAGAGCTGAGGTCGAGTTAGCTAATCATTCATAGTGTGTTTACTTTCTCCCAGGATTGTCTAGCAGGAACTGTACCTCATGCTTTAAAACAATTTTAGGGAAGGAGTGAAATTGTTTAATTGATTTACAGATGTTTATAGCTGACCTGCCAGTCAAACTGATTCAGATAACTGCTTGGTGCTCTGCTTGGTGTATGAGACTGAGCTGTGCGTTAAACTGACTGATATGTGGACTCTTTCTGATGGATAGATCTGTGTTTTCTTTTTAAGAACACCAACTTCAGTCAAACGTGTTACTACTTATTTAAAACTGTCCACTATGCCTATTGCTAACAATCATGGGACTGTGAGTCAGACGTCTTGGATGACTTATGGTTCTGCCACTGATTCATTGAAAATGAATGTCCATACTGCACTTAGCACAAAGTGAATGACAGCTCAGGCACAAGAAGCAAACTAACTAAAGCATCAGAGGGCCTGTCACGGGATAATTATGGCAAACCAAACTGTTTTATGAGGCGGTAGGGTTTACAGTTATCATTCTGCTTACGTGTTCAGAATGGACTAGCTCTTGTGCTCAGTGTGAACTAATTGTAGTGAGTAGTATTGCTTGCTAGATGAGAAACACATGTTCATAGTAAAGGGTTTTGAAAGCAATATTTTAATCATTTAGTTACAGTAAGTTTGTTATCTTCAAGTTATGGAACATGAATTTAATAGATAATGGGAAAATTAGGCTTTAAGTTATAACACGTCTGTTTGTAAGTCAAATATAGAATAGATTAAAAAAAAAAACAACACAACCCATCAAAAATCTATAATTTGTGTTTAACTACATGATTTGGTACAAGACTACAATGCAAACAATTGGTGGTTCAACTTTATCAGTAAATTTTGCTTCTCCCAATCTAGTAACAGCCCAGACTACCTACCTTCTGCAGACAAAGGTCTCAAATTTATTTTATTTATTTATTTATTTATTTATTGTTTTATTTATTATTTATTTTATCATTTCCTCAAATTTATCAGCCAGTCATTGTAAGGCATTGATCACTGGAGAACTCCTGCCCTGGGAACATTTCCAGCAGCTCAGCACCAAGCCTGGCTGTTTGCTGCTATGGAGCGCAGAGAAGTTGGAGGTTTTCAGCCTTCACTGAGGCCACAGTGACCTTTGGGTCTGCTCTGGTTTTCATGTGCCAAATGCCCAAGGGAACAGGCAGAAGAGCTGTGGGTGGCTGCAACTGTGGTGGCACTGAGATCGCTCCGTCAAGAGGTGGGCAGCAAAACATGCCAGGAGTTCCTGTAGCTGCCCCTGCAGCTTCCCCTGCATCTGGGGCACTTGCTACAGGCTTTCCACAGTAAAGATATGTATATATATGTATATATATATATGCATACTTTAGCCTCTCTATGCCTTGCTCTTAGGGAACAGGTTAGCTAGTTCTATCTCATGGATACAGCATTGCTAAGTTATAAGCCTTCAGTGATGGAGAATAGGAGCAGAATTTACATCAAATTTTGGAGAAATGTCTCTTGCCAGGACCCAAATAAGGACTACTTTTCCTATTCCTTGCAAAGTTCTTGTTACACATGGCATCTTTGATTGCTCCTATGGTGATACCTACTCATCACATAGTGCTACCAACTATTATGGTTATCCTGTATGGACCACCATGGTTCACGTAGCATGTTCTGTCATGCCACACAGGAGTAGGTGGTCCTGTGCCAGAGGTTACCTACATTGAAAGTCACCACTGCAAAGGAAACAGTCTTTGATTTTCTTTGGGACCCTGGGCGGACTGGAAGGATTGGCTTCCAGATAAAGTGTCAGGTGATTAAATGGGCACAGCTGAAACTTTATGAGCTTTCTTACTCAATATTTTGATAACAGCTTTCCTTATATGTTTATACTTGACCTTTACTGCTACTTTAAGGTTTTCCTAAGACAGTGGGAGTGTACTACTACTATCGCTGTAGTGCTGATAGGGGACTTGTTATTTAGACTTGCTGGGCTCTGTTACTATTTCACAAGCACAGTCATCGAGCAAGTTCTCTGATCAGGCTGACTCAGGAAGCAAAATATTGCGACTAAACATATCTCTCTGTGCCTGCATTTGTTTCAGCTTGGAGTCAGCTGGGCCTCTCTATTGTTTTTTTTTTTTTTTTTCCTACACCTTATTTTTAATGCATTTTTTTCCTCCTGTCCTGCTCTCTTCCTCCCAAGCATTTCTTCATCCATTTCCAGAGATAATCAATCATCTCTCACATTCTGAACTGAAAGGACACATTTCTAATGCTGATATGTTCACTTGGTTATTGCCAGAAGTCATTGTGCAAATCGTGGAGATGCTGGAGGTTCAGGGGGAAAACCAAAACACATTGTTGATGATACAGGAATTCTTTTTCACAGGTGATGGAAGGAATTCTACAGTGCTACTGTTTCTGGAGACGTGCAGGTGAAATAATATGAATGCTTATCTCTTCTCCCAGATATTCCCTCAGGAATGCTCTGAAAAGCAGAATATACAGCAAAGTACCATAGAATTGTCACGTGTTCATACTTGTCTGAGAAACTGATTCCAAATTGCAGTGGGAGAGGTGATGGGGGCTTTTAATGCCTTGTGGTTCCCCTTCTTGAAACGTCTTGGCCACAAGGATACAAAAGTCTTTGTTTTTCTCAAAAGAGAGAAGGGGGAGGAAGATCTTTGAAAAAGGCAAACTTAAGCCAACTGTGCTAGTTTTAGTATCCAATGCAGTACACAATGTAGGGCTTTGTGCAGACTCCAAAGAGAAGAGCATATGTGTGTATTTAAATGAGAACTGAAAAGAAGTGCTCTGTCAACTGCCCAGGAGCTAGGATGTTTATGGAATAGTTTCCCAAGAGAATGTAATAGCATGAGAGCAATGAGGAGAAGGTTAAGATTAGTACACAGATCAAAGTCCCCTGGAAGACAGGTTTGTCTTGGATATATGATCTGTAGTACAGACCTGTAGAATAGATCTCAACTGAACAGATCTTTCTGAAGTAGACTTAGATAACTAAAACATAAGCAGGAAATGAGCTCTGCTTTGCTTCTCCTGGAAATACATCTTTGTAGGCAGAGGAAAAGTTGATAGGGAAAGCACAGAGGTGAGTCATGCACACGTAGTAAAAAATGTGCAATAAAAACTAAACCAAGTAGATTCTGACCATAGCCCAAATCCAAGGAAAGAACATAGCAGGGCTGATGTCCACCTTGCTAGACATCCTTCTGAGTTTTGGAAGATGTCAAACCACCAGTCAAAGCCTAGAAATCCTATATTCACTCACTTCATTCAATCACCATAGACCCCTGGAACAACCTGTGAATTGTGTAACTTGGTAACTGTCACAGCAAAGTGAGACAAATCCCTAGTGAGTGCTGGGATCTAGAAACTAGGTAGGTATAGGATCACCCAAGCTCAGGCTGGGCCAAAGTGGACAAAAAGATGGGATATAAAAGCAGAAACTGTTTTGTACAGGTTCATAACTCTTTCATACAATGCTGCTTGCACCAGCAGTACTGGTACATCATGAATAATAGCAGAACATCTCTGCATAGCTCTGCTAGATAATGGCACAGACAAGAGCAGAAGGTGTCTGGGTTGGAAGGATAGCCAGTACAAAGCAGTCATATGGCTTTCATCCTCAGTAGAAGTGGTAGAGATAACTCCGATTCTCTTTTGTTTCCAGCATATAAATCCAGAGCGGGATTGCAGTTCAGCAAACACATGCATCTACTATTTCCTGATGTGGAGCTCTAGGCAACCCTTGTTCTGCTGTTTAGATCATGTTTATGCACTATTTAGGGAATCTTATCTCTGGATTTCATTGTGAGGATTCTATATGCTAAGCCTAGGGCTTGGAGTTCCTGAGGTCTGTCCAAAGTCTGGCCACAGAAAGATTGGTTTGTTGTGTTGCAGGATCACCACTCACTGCATGATGAAATGTGCCTTTGCTGTTGTATGTTCAACACAGGAAGTTTTATACAATGGTGCTACCATGATTTTGATAGGGAAAACATGGGTATTCAACTGAAAGTAGAGCAGGTCTCAGTGGGTGATTACAGTCTGTTACTTTTCACATTATTTTTGCCATGCATAAAGCAGCCTTTGTCCCTGTGCAACTGAAATATTAAACAGACTAACGAGTGACTCCTGGCCTTTCCTTATATGTAAGCACCTCTGCTCACAACCTCTCCCACCAGCTTGCCATTGTCTGAGAGGACCAAATGCTTTGCAGAGAGCCCACCAGCAGGGAGGCTAACCTCTTCCCAGCACTGCTGAATGAATGAACCTTCTTGTTATCCTCTTTGTAGCAGCAGGGGGTGCACATATTAAAAGAGAGAGGTAAACTAAGTTAGCAGAAACTGTCTTTCACAATTTCGTAACTCTCCTGGAAAGTTCTTCTTCCTTCTGACTGTCACCACATCAGTCACGCTGCTGCAATTGCTAAGGGAACTAAATGAAAGCAACCTCTCCTTGCATTTGCTGCCAACATCGAAAATGAACTTAACTCTCTCTCATTGCAAACAGTGACGGCCCTCATGGAAGGAAAGCACTGAGACCACAAATCCACCTGGCTACCAGTGATTGCTGTCACCTTATCTTTACAGCTTTGAGCTCTTAGGCCCCTGGGTCATTGTAATGAAGTCCTTACACACTCAGTAGCTATATCACCAGTTAAAGTATCCAAAGAAAAGGGTATTGTAAACACTCTGTAGGCTATTCCTATTCCATTCCAGGCTAACGTGTTGCCAAATACATCTTGAAGCAAATTTGAAAAACTATGTGTTCTACATGTGTATCTAGCACATAAGCAAGAACATCCATCTGTTCTTCCTTTCCCCCAGTGCCTTTGGAAATCTGTCCCTGATTTCCATTAATTTTCTCTCAAAGAGTTGAAATTCAAAAGATTGGTCCTCTGGGGTTTGTGGTCACCTAGTTTGGGTAACCTGAGGAGTTAATGCAAGTCCTATGAACTTTGTTAACCTAGTACATAAGGAAGGTTTTTTTATAAGGTTAACCACCAAATTTGTGTTTAGATGCTTTATGTAATCTTGTATTTTTTGTTTAATGGAAACATTAAGCTGTTTTAACCAGGCAGTGCGCCTCAGAAGTACATACACAATGCCCACTCCAGCTGCCTTCCGTTTTTTGACTTTTAGATGACCTTCCTTGCATACCTCTGAGACAAGCTTCTGTGGCTGATATTAGATGGTCAAGTAGGTTGATAGGATTTGTCATTCTGCACTTTAAATACTGCAGTTTCACTGAAATGTTCATTAGGCATCAGGCAACCAGTAGCGCATTCCTGTGGAGCCACATTTACAACACTAAATACTTATCCATTATAGGAAGTGATCACTAGCTCCTACCACAAGGTCCACCAAGATGATGATTTTATAGCATGAGGCTGAGGGCACGTAACTGGGAATTAGGGGGTCAAAACCATCAGAGACAATGATAATAGCAGTACAAGGCAGAAGGAGATAAATATAGTTGAATATAACCCTCATTGCTGGCGAGGAAAGCTGCTTGGGAGGATTGTCACCAGCACCACGACAGGGCTTTGTCTTAGGCAGAACTAGTTGGATAACCTCAGAATTCATCCAGGAAGAGGAAAAAATGTTTTTGTATTGTTGGCAGTCAGGGGCTCATTGCCTTAATTTCTTCCCTGGGTGTTCTTTATTTAACAGGGTGAAGATAATCCCAAAGTACAGCCTATTCTATAGTCCTCTCTTCCAGGGAAAGAGCAGACATAGTCTTTGGCGTTTGAAAGAGGCTCTCCTGCTTAATTTTCCCTCGTGCTTCTCAGATGTGGGCTTTAGGCTACAAAAAAAAAAAAAAAAAAAAAAAAAAAAAACCCACCCTGAATGCTGAAGATGTCCTTCTCCAAATGCTTTTTCCTTCCTCCCTCTTCTGCAGCTGGTTGACAGAAGGCCTTAGAGATTAGCTGCATTTCTGTGAGCTATTTATACTGAAATATTTTGTGCTGAAAGATGTAAGCCCTTTGTTTCCTCTGTATGTACACAGTGATCCCAGGGGGCAAGCAAATCCTGCTTTGTTTTAGATCAGATACATTATGAAATACTGCTGTAAAACAGCCTTGAGTGCACTTTTATGAGTCAGTCTCACCTATACACACATGTCACCAGGCACTCTAGATGTGTGCATTTTTGTGATTCCGGATTACCCTAGTTGAAACAAATCTAATCCCCGGTTGAGATGAAATATTTTCTCTGAAACATTATTTCTATTAATTTTTTCCAGGCAGAAAGAATACTTAGCTTCCTCACTGAGAAAATAAGAAAACTCTCTGTTAAGATGGCAGCCAGGTTATCTGGATAATGATTAGAAAATATTCATCTTTAATGTCTCTTGGTATCCCGAAATAAAATGCATAGGCCACACAGTATTGCACACTGCCAAGAATTGAAATGGAGTCACAGATCTCAGTTAAGAGGACCTGAACAGAAACACAGGGATGAGAACGTTACAAAAAATATCCTATCTCCAAGTCAAGACACTTCTCATCACCACCTAAGCTCAGCAGCAAATCTGGCAGTACAAGACACAATAGGCACACATGGAAACATAGGAGGCTCTGTCTATCAGGAAGCACTTCTGTGCTGTTGTAGGTGATGGAGCACTGGCACTGAATGCCCAGAGAAATTGTGGAGTCTCCTCCCTGGATCTCTAAAAGCCCCTGGATGTGGTCATGAACCCCCTACTCTGGGTGTCCCTGCTTGAGCGGGGGGGGGCCAGGTAGACCCAGAGGTCCCTGCCAACCTCAGCCATTCTGTCATTCTGTGACTCACCTGGAAAGATCCTGCCTCAAGATACCTCCTGTGTGCTATGCGGTAGCTGGAAAGCTCAACATTAGCAGCAGCTCTCTGTTATATTCACATACCAGGGAGCCAGTTTTGGGTGATCTCATATGATTCACTGAACTTGCAGGTCAATGGCCAAATTCTTTTTGTTACACCCATTTAGTCCTGTGGGCTTCAGTGAGTGGGAGGGTAATGGAAACAGTCCAGATACTTTTTATGAAGCAAAAAGAAAAATGCATTTTGGTCCAAGCTGTTTCAGAAGCTCTCAGTAAACAAAACACACTTCAATACAATGCCCCGAAAAGGTCACCCCAGTCCTTTCACTTTGGGAAAATAAATAATTCAAGCAGGAGTTGATTAAGGAATAATACTATTTTGATGGGAATTTTGCTTTTTCTTGCGGAGTATAGGTGGCCATCACTTGCTGAATCTTTCCTTGGTTGCACAGTTTAGTGATACAAGCATAATGTTTCTATGTGTTGGGCACTGTCTAGCATCACTAATTCCTCTTAGAAGAGATTTTATGCTAAGTACCCTCATACTTCATTGGTACTCTGTTTTTAAGAATTTCAATGGGAAGACCTTCTTCTTCACTCAGCCTTGATTCAAGGTTTTTATTATTTGCTATTTGCAAATTATTAATACCATATTTAATAGGCATGCTGCAAGGTTTCTACAGGGCAACTAAAAATACCCTGAACCTTTTTCCACTTTTTTATGATGCCCTCTGGAGAACTTAGGGCAACTATTTTGGAATGTAGATAACAATGTTTACCAAAACAAGCAAGCAAGAATACAAAAAAACTTTTCTAAGGCCAGTATTTACGTACAAAGACAGCAGCTGACTTTGGGCTGAAGTGCAGTGTTATTCTGTTTTGTAAAGAAACAATGCTATAGGAAGTGTCACTATTGTTACAAATTTTTATTCAAATTTAAAAGAAGTTAGTTATGATCAGTAGAATGTTTACAATTGATTGTTGCATAGAACTGTTTTAGGGTATTGCTGTTTTTTTAAAGCAATCATAATTGTGGTGAGTAAAGCAAAAGTTATTTGTGCTTTGCAATTTTTACTTTATTAGATGGAATATTTGCACTCATTAGATTTTTTTGTTTCTGTTGGCAGAATCTTCTAGCCAACAGAAGTAAAGAGACATCTGTATTTATGAAGAACGTGGGCAACAATTCTATATTTTTTCTGGTTTTCATCCAACTCCTTCCTACCTCTTATCCTGCAGTCTTCTCTTTCTACCAGCACTGATTGCTGGTATTGTGTCTGGTGTTACACACTTAAGAGAGCTCTTTGGTTTCTAACTGCATGGTCAAGACAAATGCTAGGTTGTTAAAGTAGGAGCTATGTTAACAAAAGTCAGTCAAGGACCTGTCAAAAACTCCGGCTCCTTGTGCAGAATTCAAAGGTGTCATAGGTGTTTTCTCAGAAATATCAAATGGTGATTAAAAGTAGACTGGAGGGAGAAACAATTTATGTACATCAGCTGCAAACCTTGGGAAGAAAGAGGACATGGAAAAATATAATTGGAACCAGCACGTGTGCCATGAAGTGTGTACTTTACCTGCTTTTGTAAGAAAAATCTTTAAAAGACAGAATCTTTAATGAATCTGGAAGTGTTCAAGGCCAGGTTGGATGGTGCCCAGGGCAGCCTGATCTGGTGGGTGGCAACCAGCCAATGGCAGGGGTTTGGAACTGGAACTGGATGATCTTTGAGACCCCTTCCAACCCGAGCCATTCTATGATTCTATGATTCACAAGTAAACAGCAATAAGATGAGCTCTGAGGGCTCATGGAGGGTGAGTATCATATCTACCTCTCAAGAGGTAGAAGTGAAGAAGAGGGACAAATCCAGGGAATTCAGCTCAACTCAGAATGCTACTGGAACAAACAGTCTATAAACACCTGGAAGATAAGGTGGTGCTCAGAAATGACGAGCTCTATTTTGTCAAGAATAAATCATGTCGAGGGAATTAAGCTTCTTTTCTGACTCCATAACACAGCCAGCTGATGAGAAAGAAGCAACTGACATGGTTTATAGCATTTGTAATAAAACTTTGGGTACAACTTCAGTATAATATTCTCATAAGGAAAGCAGGGATGCATGGACTGGATAAAGCTACTCCAAAGCAACTTAAAATTTAGTGATGTGTCTCAGAGAATGTTGCAATAATTGCTACCCAGCAAGGATGACACATTAAATAGTTCCCTTCAGCTAGTGATTTATATCACTGTAAAACATAACTATAACTTACAGTAATCACTTGGCTTCAACCTGTAGGGACAAGTTCAGCATTCAGAATGATCACATGAAAGAGGAGGAATTGTCTAAATTTATTTGTTACTATCTTAGAAGGGAGAAATCATAGCCCAAATAGGAAAAGACATAAAGACAGCAATAGCGCAAAAACAGATCTACAAACTGAGCATTAGAGAGAAAATAACAGTTGTGCAACTAAGCAGGTGTCATCCTGGAACACATTAGCAAGAGTGCTGTAAGTCAGACCTGGGAGGTAAATTCTGTAGTTCATTTTTCCCCTTTGAACAACAAACCTAGAGAGACGCTCATCAGCACCACTGACTTCCAGAGCTCAGTGCCAACTCTGAATACTGCCCTTAAAAAAAAAAAAAAAAGAATGCAAAGAGCACGGAGAGACTTGAGAAAAGAAATACGTATGAACCTGGCAAGCACTTCAGGAAATATGATTTATGAGGAACTGTTCTCAAAATTAATCTTGTTTTGCTTTCCATAAGGCTAAGAAGGACAGGCAACCACAGAAACACCACTGAAACGCAGAGAAGGAGAAGGAAAGCAGCCAAGATGCCTGCCCTTCTGGGCATGGAAGTGTTTTCAAGAGTAGTACGTGCCAGAAGGAAAACTTGATCTCTAGATGCCCTCAGGCTATGATAAGAAAGAACTAACAGGAAGAAAAGATAGAAAAAAAATCTCCAAGAAATATGTCTCAGAAGACATTACCTAGAGAATCCTCAGAGTGGGGGATTTACTCGAGGATTTTAAAAGGGATTAAACAAACTTGATAAGGAATGGCAAGCTTTACCTGGTTCTTTTTCTGAACAAGGAGACAGATTCCTGTTTTGAGTTCCCTTCAACTCTGATCTTCTGTAATGTGATATGAAAATAGAGGTTCTATTCTTCCCTCTAGAAGCTGCTTGGCATCCTTCTCACATTAAGGGAAAAAAAAAATAATATTTGTAAAATGCAGAGAATTTCCTTTCAACTCTGGCTTCCTGTCAATAGAGTAAATCCTCAATTCCTGCTCTATTCCTTGGGGCTAGTAGCTTGTTTTGTCAAACATATACAGTAAGTCAATACTTCCAGTAGTACTTTTATCTAGTACTGAGTCCCCATTATGCAGCAGCGCAGTGCTTTAGACCCATTGTTTTGAAGTCGTGTGCTGCTGTGGTTGCAAATACAAGAAGCTGCCTGAGTTTCCCTAATCCCCTCTCTGTAGGAAGTTGGCTCAGCTTTTTCTAGTCTCTTGCAGGCTCACATCTCCTGTTTTCCAGGATGCCTTACCCTCCCTTCTCCACATGATCCTCTGGTGCTTATGCTGTTTTTCTTCTCCAAATATTTGCACCATCAGTAGATTGAGAACAAAGCAATAAACAGGAAAATACATTGTTCAACTTCAGAGTTACTTGGTTTGTTTCATTGCTTTGTACAATGATGTAGGACCACCTTGAGCTCCTGTCGTCTTGGCTGCTTGCTTCCTCAGCAGACTTTCCTAGACTTAAAGGTATCTTAAAAGCAGCTAAATTTTCTCAAAAGCAACAGCTATCACTTGCATTTATCCTTCAAGTGAGAAACAGCTTGAATGACAAGAAAGGAGGGTTTGTGCTAGGTATTAGTACCATGTTTTTCTTTGCTTCCTGCTACTAAATCTCTCCCTTTTATGATCAGATAAATGGGGATCTGTCCCCCTTCAAAAATTCAATCAATCATGCAGGCTAAAATGGATATGTCATTCTTTTTCTACTTTTGCAAGCAAACCTCAAACATGAAGGGACTGATTAAAGTTAAGTAATATCAGATCTCCTAACACAAAATGATTGTCATTAACAATAACAGGCCATTACTGTTAGTTAACTATGGGAAGGAGTTTGGGTGTCACAGCATATATGAATGATTATCAGATGAAAGTGTTTTAAAATAGTGACTAACCCTCATCTTAAATATTTACCAAATCTTCATGTTCAGCATCACACCCCTGTGCCCTGGCTCTGCTTCTCTGCAGTACCAGGGAATGTACTGGCTGAGACCTCTAAAGATTATTTCAGAGAGGTTTGATCCTGAGCCAGGAAAACTCTTGAGTACATCACTGCTGGATGTTGGCAATGGGCATAACGACTATGTGGATCTAAAAATGTCTAATTCAGTAGTACCCTGCAGCTGCTGGGAAAAGGATATTTCCCTTTTTGGTGAAGACAGTTCTGTTCTGACAAACTTCTGCTGAACCCTGGACATGTTCGGTACCATCAGTTATCATGAGCCACGTTTTCTTTTGTGCTCTCACTCTTTGGCTCAGTGTGATCATCTGTGCAGGGAGTAGAAATCAGTCTGCAACACTGTGAGTGGCTATTTCCAGCAGCCAGCCACTCCTTTGAAGCCTTTGAATTGCATGGATATATTTTCTTGTGTATGTTTTCTGCAGCAGCTGCCCCAGACAGACAGCTTTGATAACCTGCTCTTGCCGTTTTGTGTGAAGGAGAGTCCGAGCCAAGACGGTGGATTCTTTCATCCAGAAAGAGAGTCTTGAAGGATTTAACCTTATGGTGAGGCTGCTCTCCAGCAGCAGAGGTTACAAATCCCCTCTGTGTGCAACCTTGTCGTTACACAAGATCACGTCAAAAGAACCAGGTGGGTTTCCTTCAGATAGTTCAGAAGTCCATGGGACCCATCTTAGAAAATCATCACATCTGCAGATAGAAGGACTGAGAGCTGGCTTTCGTGTCTGCACCTGGAGCCTTCTGCTTGACCAAGACTAGGGTTAAGCAAAGAGCACTAACGTGATGAAAGATCAGTAAAAAATGAGCCTTCGGCAGCTCAAGTCTTTCAGCCTCTGTCTTGAGGTTGTAATAGAAACAGAGGCAACCTACAGAGACTCCTTTCACAGATGAAAACAAGTCACTGTAAACAGCTCCTCAGCTGTTGGAGGGGCAAAGATCTGTTGCTTCTCCCAGTCACTGCAAATCTGCATCAAATGGCATAGATAGAACATGAGATTAAATTAGGCCCCCCGGGGGCTTTTATGTCTTGGAGCCAATGACAGTGATAACTCAGTAGAAAGAATCAGATATACCAATGGTTCTGTAGACAAAACTAATAGTTTCCAATTTTGTCCATGCTACATAATGCTATCTTTATGACATGCTCAACAATGGATTGTAATTTATGCAGTTCTAAATAGCACTACAAACAGATGTTTATGCTTTTCACAAAGTTATATCTGGTTATAGTCAGGACTTCCCTTCTGGATTAAGAGGTTTTGGTTTTTTTTTTCCACATTATTTAAGATTCTACCAAAATGGCTTTGAAGTTCGATCCAAATACAACTGGAAATACCATGCTTGAAAATTAGCCATAAAAACTGCAACATATTTTTGCTCTCTTTTAAATTGTGATAATTTTTAAAGAGCTCCTTCTGAGAAGAAAATAACCTATGATGTGAGGGACAAACAAAGCAATAAATGCATTCCAGCAGGGAAAGCATGCTAAACAGGAAATCTTGCATTCAGTAACTAATGTTCTCCATGACATTCCTTATCAGTTTGCTCAGTATCTTTCTGAGCTGAAGAGACACAAAGTATTGTATTTTCAAACACAGGACCTCAGACATCAAAATCTCAGTACATACTTACTTTTTTTTTTTTTTTTTTCTCAGGATGAAGTCAGTATTAATCATGTTGTTAAATACTCTGTGGCTCAGTGCGTTCATCACCAAAGGTGAGGAAATCCAATGAGAGCTCCATGACACAGGGTGGTTTTCTGGTGGTTAGATTCTCCCTTTTTGCAAGGTTCCCTGGTACCACAGTAAGTGGATTAATACATTCAGGTCTTTCTAAAAAGCATGTCTACATGCATTCAAAATCTACTCATCCTGCAGTGCTACTATTTATGTGAGCTTTAATACTTGTAATTACTAATTGAAGTATTCTAGACTCAGACTCTGGCCCCAGTCCCCTATTCAAAAGATGATAGGAAATGCCCTCACCATTTCAGTAGTGAACATTTTTGCCATGAACTGTCACTTGATATTCATTTTTAGCAAACTGTAACAAAGCAGGGCTCCTAACCTTAGCTCTACCCAGCAGTGTAATATCAGTGCTAATGAATAATAATTAGCCAAATTTGTAAAGTTTTGCTACACACTATTGAACACCTGTAGCCTTGCATCCATCGATGTTGTATCTTACCGCTGGGTGATGAGAAGCTAAATTAAATCCTCGGTCATTCTGGCAGACACCTGCAGAGTTGAGTAAGGGAATCAGAGCTAAACACAACCTTGCTGTTCATGAATAGCTGCTTTTTTAATTCAATAACACTGGTGACCAACCCATTGGAGGAAGGACAAAGAAAGCAAGAGCATCTTGACTACAGACAGTGGGAACTCATGCCCACAGCGCTGCGAGTGCTGCTGACCATTACTGGCTATGTGGTACAGTATATAGTAAAAATAAATGTGACATGCCTGCGTGCATCTTAGGATAGAAACCAGAAGAACTTATATATTCCAGCTAATAAACACAGCTTGGCATTTTAGATGCAATTTTTCTAGTGCTACTGTAAACAGTGCTTTGGGTTGTTTCTTCTTGCTCTACTTGGCCTGTACTTCTGGCAAAACGACAAGCTTTACGCATTATTACTGTCTCTTTCCACTGCATTCCCCTCAAGATAGCCCCAAGAGTCTTCAGTGGTTGTGACTTTCCTGTTCTTCTCAGTTCTTTCTTCACCTGAATTCTCTGTCCCAGTTAGTCTTCCCTTATATGGTGTCTTTGACTCAAGTTCTATTCCCTGGTGAGCTCTTCCCTTTCTGATGACAACTGAATCTGGAAATAGTCTGTGCAGCCAAACCCTACCTGTAATTTTAAACAGCATTTTAATCAGTATCTAAGCCCAGCACTATAGCTCTGTCATTGCTGATCCACCATTTGTTCAAATCAAAGTACGATGTGCTCAGATTCTAAGTGAAATTGACCTGCTCATGTTAAAAATGAGGTATTGACTCTGATACTTACTCAGAACTTTAAGACATGGGTCTGCCATAGCGAACATTCTTCCAAAATTTTCTTTGATTTTTAATTCTGAAAATTATTCTCTTTTTCTTTCCGTAGGAACTAGTCTGTTCAATCCAGCAATGACATTAAGCATTGTATATTCTAGTTTTGTGTATACAAAATCCTGGAATTTTCCACAGGCCAAGTTGTTCCTATTACTACCAAAACCCTGTCAGATCTTAAAAATTATATGTTTGATCCTTTTTTAGAAGAGCACTAATTCAAATTGCCCTTTGGGCAAGGAATAAAGCCAAATATGGCTAATAATCATGTTACTGTATACCAAAATTTTTGCATTTTTAACTTCTTTCTTGAATTTTTAGAATTATTAGCCTGCATTCCATACCCGGGTGACATGCTGAACTGTAGTATTTCAGGCCAGTGACTGGTTATTTTGGACAGTAAGATGAAGCCTTCACAGTACACCTTTATAGCAGTCTTGGTCTATCTCACTGCCCACTCTCAGTTGTATGGTGGTAGTCCCCACCTTGTGATCTACCATACACCTTCCTTTGACAACTTTCCCTTTGCCTGCAACTTTCACTTAGCAGAACTTGTTTTTGTTCTCCTAGTTATGCTAGTTTCTTAAACTTAGAGGTAATCCCGACCTCTCTGTCTGTAGCCATGACTTGATTCTATGCTCTGCCACTACTGAACATTTGGCTTCATCACCCCTGCAGTTTGCATTTGGATAGAGGTAGGCTGCTATTGGCCTGTTCCTGAGAATCCTCTTTGCAAGTCTAAACAATCCCAGGTCCTTTACCTTCTTCCTAAAGGTAATATGCCCTAATCTCCTGACTATCGCTGCAGATCTTTGCTAGGCTCTTTAAGGTTCTCGATATCTTGGGAGATCCAAAACTGGTCTCACCAGAGATAAATAAAGGAGGTAACAATTTCTCCAAATACTCTGGGCACATTACTGGTGTAATCAGATGTGCTTCTTGTACTATTTGTAGTGAGAGCGGTCTCTTGACTCATTCTGGTATCAACCACAGTCTCCAGATCTCCTTTCACTAAGGGTCAGCCATCCAATTCCCAGCTTGTGCCAATGTATGGGAGTATTCCACTCGAGGCGTAGACCTTCTGCTGCTGGATATCATGAAGTTCCTCTTAGTACAGTAGTCATATTTCACAGGGTCCTTCTGTGTTAAATCTTTGCTGCTTAGTAGAGCAATCACCTTCCCTCAGTAACACCGCCTTGAATTTGCTGTGGGATACAGCAAATGATGATAATCTCATTATCCAAATAATCGATGAAAATCTTGACCAATATTAGACCTTTGCAGCGCTCCACTTGTTACTGGCCTTCACCTGGGATTATTACACACTTTGTTCTTAGCAGTATACCCATTTCTTTAAGCCACATTCATGCATCTCATACTTTCTTAGATTGAAAAGAAGAATATTTTTAATGATGGTTGCCAAAAGCCTTACCGAATCTAAGCTATATTACATTCACCACTCTCCCTTCAGTGATTTTTCATTAATCAGGAACCTCAAACCAGCAATTACTTATTTCTGCTGATTTCACTAGCTAAATGAATCCTAGAGCAAGAGTCTCTCTACTTCTTTTTGCCTTAGGTCAAAGAAAGGTTTTTTTAGAAATGGAATTTGGATTTCAGTTGCTTTCCTACTACTCAAGCATCTTGAGAACTGCTTAATATTTCTTTAATTTTTCCTTTCTGATAAGAATACAATACCTGTATTTTCCTTATATTTTTGCACATTTAAAAAAATATATATTTGGTAAAGCTGACATTTTTCTTTGGCCAGTGTCAGCCAGTGTTCCATGTACCCAACTGAAATTTGAATTTCAATAAATCCAATAAAACAATAAGATAATAAAACCTGTTCAGTTCATCTAGGTATGTCTAAGCTAACATAGGACAGAGTGTGAGCTCAAATCCCTGTCCTTCATCTGCCCACACCTCTTAATTGCTGTTTGCTGCATGGCTGTCCACCAGCAGCATGGAGAAGACTGCACTCCAGCCTACACAGATCCCAAGGCTATCCCATTGGGCTTTGCATCTTCCAATGTGCTTGTGTTGTCTCATTCATACCCTGGGGTGTGCAGAATATCCCTTCAGCTTTGTGCCATAAAAATACCACTTTTGTGGATTGCAACACTTCCTTCAGACTATTTAAGATCTGTTAAACTGAAAAACAGATGAAAAAATATTGATAATGTCTTAGAACTATGGGGACATCACTTGTAGCACAGAAGAAAGGCAGGGTCAAGTGCCATGTAACGTTTATGTGGTCGGTCTGCTGCAAAGGTCTGGTCTTATGACATGAAGCCGGAGCTAGTTTGGGCCACTTAGTGTCAGAGACAGAGATTGGATTTTGGTCAGTTTATATTTCGTGATATGGACCTAGCATCTGTTTGAGATTTAGCCCATAAAAGACAAACTTAACACTGAAGTGGGAATTTTTTCTGACTCATTCAATTTGCTAATCTCAAACAGATTTACCATGTCCAGTTTAATAGGGAACAGCCTTTAAAGTTATTAAATAAATGAACTGATGATTTAGAGCTGGCTTTTGATTCTGAGCAACTGTCTTGAAATGGCTGACAAAAACAAAGCATGTTCAGATTTATTGCAAGAACTGCAATCACCTTTTCTATTGCTCCCTTCTCCTGCCCCTACTCCATTATTTCCTCTTAGTATTGCACACCTGGCCTTTGACAAATTCTGCCTAAAGAGACCCTGAGACTAGATTGCAGTCTATAATTGCTCTCTGTGTCCTACACCCTCTGCAGCACCTTCTTTACAACAAAGTCCCTTTGCTGTGAAAAGTGAATCAACTTGCATTTCTCTGAATATGGAATAGGAAAAAAAACTGAGTTATTTGTTACATAGGTGCTTGTGTTTTATGCGCTTCCTTGGCTATAGGTTCAAATTATACAAGCAGCTTCTATAACCAAAAATTTCATAAGCAGTCATCTAACTGACAGCAAATTATGCTATTTAGCAGACCGTCTTGCAGAGCAAGTCTTTCTTTTAGTAAATTGTTCATCTGTGCTTTTGCTATGTAATTCTGTTCCCAGACCAAAAGGTGTATATTTTTAAGTGCATTCTCAAGCAGCAGGCACTGCCTTATAAAAATTAGACAGATCTAGCTGGGAAAGAATTCTGACTTATACTTACTTAGTTGCACCTTACACTGATGGGCAGTGGCCAGCCTGTTCTGATGGCTTGGTTTCAAGCCATCTTTGGCCAGTGGGCTCAAAACTTCATCTGAGATGTGAGCTGGATATTCAGAGATGCTGTGAAAAAAAAAAAAAAAAAAAAAAAAAAAAAAAAAAAAAAGAAGCATTCTGCATTCTGGAACACACATGTATTTGTGTTTCTGTATTTTTGCATAAAGAAACACTTCAGCAAGACTGAGTGGGAGGTGAGGTGAGGGGGAAGAAATTATCTTCCAGATTGATAGATAGTAGAGAAACTTCCTTCAAAACATAATCATGAAAGATGAGGGGTAAAAGGAGAGTGGGAAGCACGGGTATTTCGGTTTTGGAGAAATTTTTTTAGCAAAATAAAGGTCACAAACAATGACATCACCTTGCATTTGGTGTCTTCTGCCTGGGTCAGTACAGGAATTGCAGAAAGTGACCAAGCTTTCTGACTGACATGTAAGTCAATTTGACCAGCACCAAAGTGTTTAGAATTACGAAGTTTTCTGATGGCTTACAAGTCCTGTGATGGCTGGGTCTGAATGGTTTGTATCTTCCTGGTCATGTCTCTATTGAGTAACAAGTCACTGCAAAGTCTGTATTATATAAATAAGTGAAAAACTCCAGGCTTGACACACGTTTCAGAAAGTAAGTTAGTGACTTGTGCAGCTTGTCTTCTTGCAGGTCATTTTTGGAAGAGAAATAAATACGCTGCTCTCAGAAGAGAGATAGAAAATAGTAGTTGCCCATGACAAAAAGAGTACTTTGTAATATGATTTCTTCAGTCAAAGTAAACCCTTCCTGAATAATGCAAAGTATTATTGGATAAGGGATGGAGAAGATCATCTACCTTTGAGATCTGCAAAAAATTCCCACTCATTTATAAAGGTGCAATGTTGCATTCCTCCTCTGACCACTGTACAGGGTTACAGAGCTGCTTTTAGTTCACAGTTCAAACAGGTCTCTGTACTTCCTTGCCTGCTTATAGTTGGCATGAAAAGAATCAACACGAATAAGACAAGAATAATATCTCATGCCCGCTCAGTACAGCTACGCCTAAAAGGGAATGTACTGCATTCATCTGTATATTTAGCCTTGATCCCTAAAGAAATCAGCTCTATGTCATTGTATATACAGGTGTGTACGTGTGTGTTTAGCAGGTGGACAGGCCTGAAGATTGCAATATTCCCTCAACAGGCCTAAATAGCCTCATAAAAGGGGCTATCAGGTGCCATAAAACCTATTCTCTGATCTCTCAGAAGCTCCATACAGCTTTGTGTTTAGCCTTGGGAAAACAAGAGGACTGTTGAGCAGCTGGCCACCATGCACTTTCCACAGAGGCCATCATCAGCATGCAGACAGGCCATGGCGAATGGCACTCTTCTGCTTCTCCTGCTCTGTGACAAGCAGGTGATAAAGAAGATAAAAACAAAGAACCTGCCTGAGTACAAAACATGAGATTAAATCAGGCAAGATAGTTAGCAGCAGTGCATTACACTCCAGCTGTGGTCAACATGCAAGCGAACAAAGACATGTTGTGGTACCTGGAAGGCAGGTTCCATGCAGCCATTTGCTCACTTCCCCAACTACCCAGTGGGATGGGGGAGAGAATCAGAAAAAAAGGAAAAGAAGTAGAACTCATGAGTTGAGGTAAAAACTATTTTATAATACAGAAAAGGAAGACAGAGATAATAGTAATGATACATATATTTACAAAACAAGTGATGCACAAAGCAACTGCTTACCACCCACCAATCAATGTTCAAACGGTCTCAGAGCAGCAGCTACAACACCAGTCAACTCCGCTCAGTTTTATGGTTTTTTTCACACATGGAAATATGGTATGGAATATACCTCTGGCCATTTTGGGTCAGCTGTCCTGGTTCTGTCCCCTCCCAGTTCCCTGTGTTCCCTCATCTCCCTCACTGGCCAGGCAGTACAAGCTGAGAAAACGAAACATCCTTGGCTCTGTGCAGCACTGCTCAGCAACAACTAAAACATCATTGTATTATCAACTGTGTTTTTCTCCAAAGGCCAAAACACAGTATTATACCAGGCACTACAAAGGAAGTAATTCTGTCACAGCTGAAATCAGGACAAGATAACCCTGCTGGGCTGCCACCAAATCCAAACCTTTACCACTTGCTATGTGCAAAACCACTGCTGTACTAGGAAGAGGAGTTGTTCTAGACCCTAACTGAAATCCCATTCGGGATTTTCTCCTTATTGTCTAATTGTGTGCAAGTTTCAGAGAGTCTCTGTTGATTCCATCTTTCCCCAAGAGACACAATGAAAAAGCTCTCTTCATGAATATCTAGCTTTAAGCTAGATATTACAACCTGAGCCCTATTTGGAAGAGCACTGGAAAAACTGGAGTACTACATGGTAAATCCTGATTCCCTTTCCTCCTGTAGCAGGGATATGGAGCAATCTCCCAGCCTTTCAAATGACATCTGTGAGCCGCAGAACCAAATTCTTCTGGTTTTGTCTGGTTTGATGATTTATTTTCCCAAGATGCATTAGCATCAACAAGAGAAATTGCAAGCAAAATGTTGTGCAATGGGTGTATAACCACTGAGTAGACTGTGGTTGAGATTTTTTCCTGGTAAGCAGGACGGCTGTGCTCCAACTCAACTGCATGTGTATGGTATCTGACCTGCATTATCCATGGGTTATTGACTATGAGGCAGTAATAGAGAAAGCACAGACTGATGGATCATAGATATTTTTCTCTCAGAGATGACTCAGAGCCAAAAACCTTATGTGGAAATAAACATAAAACCTATTTTAAACCTTGCCTCTCTTGGCACTTTCTCTTGGGTAGGTTTAATATTTGCCATTCAGCATGTTGAGTCCTCTGAAACCCAGTTCTTAGGCACTTTAGTAGTTCCCATGCATTGGACTGAAAGCATGAGGGCTGATTCTGGGGCTGGGACCATCACTCAGCAGCTGAGTCCTGCTGTGAATTTTGCTCATAGATGTCACGTCAGTTCACCGAACTTCCTGCAAAAATGTTCCCTTTGGAAAAAATCATAGAATCAAAGAAAGGCGTGGATTGGAAGGGATCTGAAAGATTGTCTAGTTCCAACCAAAATCTCCTGAATGCTTCACCAGAAACCTCCTGAAGGGACATACCTTTGTAAACAAACAAAAATAAAATAAAATAAAATAAAATAAAAAATAATAAAAAAATCAGCCACTCCATTCATCAAATTAATACCTAGAAAAAAAAAATACCCTAGTTTCTAAATAAACATATGAAAAAAAAAATCTGTTACTTCCTTTGCAAATGGAAGGAAGTTCATATTGCAAGCCCAATGAGTCATCTCACATCTATGCTCTTACTGAAAAAGATAAACCTGCCAAGAGCAGTTTCCAAACTGGAAATAAGTACTTATGTGGGGATATGAATGATATCAGGGAAAACTGTGACAAGGGCATGTGAATCTGTAGTCCATTCTGTTATTTATTTATAATTTTTATTGAGGTCAGTGCCCCACTTCAGAGCTGCATTGGATAATTTTTGGAGGACAACTGATCCATATGGCTGCGTGTCAGCATCATCAAGGGATCCAAAGACAACAAAAGCTCCAGTAAAATAAAATTCCCGGTGGATAGGGTGTGATATTTGATGGGTCACACAGGGAATTCTTTTTACATGAACCAGCAAACATCAAGTATATTTTTCATAAAACATGTAGCTGTATTGTTAGTGAGAAGAAGGGAACACCCAGTTACTCTAGCAGTGACTAATAATATTACCACTGCTTAAATGTAAATAGAGTGCAGAGAGTTTTCTAAAGAAAGGGACTTCTTTTTTCAAAAAATAATGCTGTGCTCCAAGTTCATTCAACTGTTCTTCCTTCTTTACTGCTGCAGCACAACCACTGAAATTTCCTGTGTTAATGCTGTCATAGCAAGGAAAGGAGAACAGTAAAATAATTAAAGTCTCTTCCTATAGTATTGAGACAGATGAAACCGCTGCCCTTTGGTGGGTACTGAATCAGGTCCCTAATCTTCATTTGTTCCATCTTGTTTTCCCTGGAGCCTGGTAAGCATTGATTAGTTAATGGCTTTAAAGAGCTTTTTAAATTCTGAAAGATCATTACTTCCAGGTACTGGAAGACTTAAGCAGGTTTCTGGTCAGCACATATGATTATGTACTGAACATCAATCTTTCTCTAACATGGAAATATGGAAGCTTGACCTTTCCTTTCCTTCTGTGTATCTCTTTGGGTGTGCAAAACCTCAGCTTACTAGAACAAAGTAAACCAGTAAATCAATGCCTATTTACTTTTAAAAATCTTGGGAGACCGATGCTGCCATCTCAACTGGAAGTCATAGACAGAACTGGGGAGCAGTGGTGCTTTCAGGAAATTCTGAACAGCCTGTTAGCTGGTAGAGGAATGGAAATCAGTGGCTGGGCAGACTTCCCCACAGAGATGCTCATTTGAAAAAGCTAAATGCATGCCAGCTGCATAAAGCTGGTTTATTAAATAAAATAATATTTAAAGTAGAAGTACTCATTAGCTTTTCAGTAGGCCCCTGTGGTTGGCAGCTGGCCTGCCTCCCTAGCACGGTGGTTCCTCCAGTCCACAAGTCTCCGCACGTACTGCGAATGGTACATGAGATGCTCAGCCACCATGGGAAGGCAGCGTGAGCAGTCGTGCAGCCCAGCACGGGCTGAAAGCTCACTGAGGAGCTGCCTGCTGCTTTGTCAGCAGTGCCACCCTAGCAAATTAAGCCTTGAAATTCCTGTTTTCCCTGTTTTCTAAGTAGACTGCCTGAAGCCAAGTGGATGAAGTTCCCCAAGCTTTCAGCTGTGTTCCTTTCTGGCACATGGCAGGATTTGGCTCTCCAAGTACAAACTTCAGCAATTACATCTTCACATAGTAAAATACTTCCTAACTTGGTTTTGGAACAACAACATCTTCTTTTGCAATCTACCAACCACCCTCAAAAGGCCCTGTGAATCACTATGTTATTCTCAGCCTATTCTCATCTATTCTCTTATCATAAACAAGCAGAATAGGTAGGAACTCTGCTTGAGCTAGTGAGGGGTCTCAATATGGATGCACATGTTTCCAGCTACTGACTCCTGGAGGCTTCTACCTCTCTGTCTGCAGTATTTTTGAGAGTCCAACACTACATGTGATCCAAATAACAAACTGCAGAATTCAAAGCAAAAGAAAACACTTCATTCCAGCTCTCCAGTTCGTTCCAATCTCAGTACCTGTTTTTACTGCAGAAGTCTGTGTTTGCTGCATATGAAATGGTTCGTTCCGTTTGAACCTTTTGAGCTTTCAGCCCCTTCCCCAGAAAGCAGCCAAGCACAGCAGAATGAAAAACTGCTTGAGGGTGGGCCAAACCACACAGACACCAACCCAGATCTGTTTTCTGAAGGACTGAATGCTTCCGAGTGATTTTGTTTCATGATCAGATGAAGAAAGGATTAATCCCTTGGAAAATTAGTCAAGCCCATCTTTTTGTTCTAGCACTTGTTCCATAACTTTAGGAGCCACTGATCTAGACAGATCTTCCATAACAAACAGCGAGCCAAGCTATTAGATGACTTCATTTTGAAGATCTGACTTTGAAATTGGATCAGTTGTAAATGATTTTTCATGGTTTCATTAGCTTCTTGGCCTCACAGTTTAAAAGGAGCACGAAAACTGTTTGACCTTTTGTGATGAAAAAAAACAAAGAGAGCATACACAGAGCAGCTCTGTCTGTGTCTCAGAATGACAAATGCTTTCCTTTTGTTGCTTTAGAAACACTATTCACCCTTGTAGACATCAACTAATCCAAGGTAAGAAAACCTGATGAGAACTTAGATTTAGTAAACACTTAATATTTCATAGTTACTGCTGCACAACATGGTCTCTCACTATTTCAAAAAGAACCAGATTTCCAGTTTGCTGTTTCCAAAGTCAGCACTTTTGACTCAGGTGCAGAAGCGGGGTTAGGAGGAGAGAAGCTAATATGCATCTGAACTGCAGCAAGCTTTTACAGGCTGGACTTGGTAAGCTTATTGTATAGCTGAGAAAACAGAGGCTGAGAGTTTAGCAGAGTTGCAGAGTATCAGGAATTTCTGATTTCCCCTTCAAGTTGCTGCATGACAGAGTATGAAAATACGCTGTGGATTTCAATAGTTTGGGTCACAGCAGTCTGTCATAGAAGTGTGGCTGTTATGTGAAATCACACATATGGAGTTAAGTGCGCTTTACAGAAAGTCAGAAAAGCAGAGCAGGCTGTCACAATTTAACCTGCCCCTTTGCGGGTGGTTACACAGCAGATCTGTGTATACAGAGATACTCTTTACTCAGCAGGCTAGGGCCTCTTTTTGGAATAAACGATTAGCTGTGCTTCTTGCCAAAGAGCTGTTCTCTGGGAAACTCGCACAGCACTTGTTGCGCCCGCTGCACCCTCTGAACTTCATTAGAAATGTACGACGGCGTTATTTTGTTTCTACTGAAAGCAGCATTCAGCCCTAGTGGTCATATTAATGCCTAAGTTTCGCAATTCAGAATTTGGTAAGCAGGCTTATCTTTATATAGCAGCACACACATACACATGGTTTTGACCCCCTGTACCAGGATCCCCCTCCCCCGTTGCAGTCCTTTTCTCAGCCTTTCCCAGGAATGCTACTCTTCGGGTCCTTGGGAAAACCTCTTGTGCAAACTCGCCTCTCCTCATTGAATTGTGTGAAACTCTTTCCCGGCACGGTAAACACTTCGTGAAGCAGGGCAGGTCTCAGCCATTCACTGCACCCAAATCTTCCCCGGGAAGAAGACGTAGAAGTGAGCCCGCTCCCGGCTGGGCTTCACGACCCGATGGATGAGGGGGGACCCGAGATATTGACGGAGGGGCACTTGAGATGTAGGAACCCGGTACAGATCTGGCAGCCGGGGTGTTGACATCCACAGGCGGCGGGGGAGGCACTAGGACGCTGGGACGGGCGGGCGGAGCCCCGAAACGGGTGGCGTCCCGCCCCGTGCGGCCGCCGGGAAGGCACGGACAGCAGCGGCGAAGGGCAGCGCCTCCCGGCGGGCGGGGCGAGGGCTATAAATCCACCCCGCGGGAGCAGGCGGGTGGCGATCGGAGTGCGGCGGTGGCAGCGCACGGAGAGCGGCTCTTGGGGCAGGTAGGGGTGGGTCCGCCTATCTATCTATCAGTCTTTTTACCCGTTAGTCTATCTATCCATCCATCCCAGTTAGCCATCCAACCATCCACTTAACCTCCCTCTAAGCCTTGCAGCCAAGCCCATTCGAGGGTCTAGCATTGCGTCATCCCCTCTTTTTCTCTTTATCTTTTTCTTTCTTCTTTCTCATTTTCTCGCTTTTCCCCCCCTCTTCTTCTGTCTTTTTTCTCTCTTTATTTCTTTCATTTTTTTTTTCTCTTTTTCCTTTTTCTTCCCACTTCTTCCAAGCAGGGTTTTTCTAGTTGCTGGCAAAGTGGTTGGTGGAGTGGCGGGGGCTGCAAGCTGGCAGCCGAGCCGTGCCCCAGCCCTAGCAGCGGCGGCGGCAGCTGCTGGATGCTGCTGTCACGTTTGAGGCTCCCGTGGTAGCAGCGGTCTGGGCTGGTAAACAGCTGTGAAACGAAAGCACATACTTTATTACGGAAGTTGACTACTGGCGCTTGTTGCTCTTGTCTCTGTGCTGTCGCTGCTCCGCGTTGTATTTGCAGCAGATGATAGACTTGATTGACATCCAGACTTTCCTTGTCAGTGGTTTCAGTGGGGTTACCATCTTAATATGTTCTGCTGGGTGCAATTAATTAAGCCCTTTCAGGCACTTCTCAGGTTCAGATCACTTCAGTGTAGTGTTTGTAGTGGAGGCAATGTGTGTACTGGATCTAGTGAAAGAAGAGATTTCACTCTGCAGTGAGGATGTTTTGGTTAGTGCTTTCTACTTAGTTATGGTTTATGGTTTCTCTATGAAACACTTGCAAACTCGCCTTACCCACTGTCTTACCCACTGTTTTATGAAGTCTCTCATGTCCAGTTTTGCACCCCATCCCCAGAAATGCTGGGGATTCTTTTTAGGCTCCGGATAGAGATATTTACCAGCTGTATTATGTTAATTTTATTTTATTTTTCCTGATTTGACTATTTAAATGAGACTTGTGTTTTGAACCTGGAAAGTGCAGTAGTAGAGGCATGGAAGAGATCAGTGACAACATGAAGCTTTCTGTCCAGATACTCTACTAGGTTTCACACTGCTTTGACTTACTCTGACTTTTTCTCCCCTTTTTTTTTTTTGAATCAAATGTGTCAAAAAATATACAGCTGCTGATATGTGCACCGTTTGGGGCAAGCAATGGAAATAGCCTTTAAACAAGAGCTATGAAATACTTACACACGTGTAAGCCTGCCTTGCTGTTTTTAGTCTTGGCTGTTACAGGCATAATTTACAGCAAAGCTTTGGCCAGCAGCAAAGTTTGTGCAGTTTGAACTTGGCTCTGGGAGTGTGTTTTTAAAAATCTTGTGTTTTCTTAACCAAAGTCTAACAGAGTTTGACATAGAGTAACTGTGTTCTTACCACGAGTACTGAAGTCAACAGTGAGCAGCTAATGCTGTACTCTGTCCCATGCACAGCAAGATCTTAATGACTGTGGATGAAATGTAGAACAGGAATAGATGCAGCAAAAAATAAAGTGTTCCAAAGTGTTTGTATGATCTCCTGAGTACTAATAAGCACTGGTGCCTTCAAGAAGAATAATTCATCAGTGGATTTAGGGGGAACAGGTGTGTGACTGGACAGACAGAGGAATCTGGAAATCGCTTGTACAGTGAAAACAGTTTTTAATGTAGTGATGAGAGACTTCTTTGGAGGTGTATGGTTTCTAAATCTGATATTTTTCAGCATAAATGGAACAGATGCTGTGGCGTAATGGTTTGAGGAACTGCAGGCTGCAACTTCTGAATGTGAGTTCCTTGAACTGCTGTTAGGCAAACACAGAATAGGCTGGGCTTCAACTTGAAAACTTTGAACCAAAACATCCAGAGTATGCCCAATCTCAAGGAATTATTTCTTCTCTCGGTTCACTTAATGTTTTAAGTCATCACTTAATGTTTTGGAATAGCTGGCCTGAAACCAAACTAGTAGAGGGGGATCTAGGAGGTCTTGCCAAGCTGGGATTTTTCATTTATTTCTCTTCAGAAAATAGATTTATATACTGGTGCCCTTCATTCATTGGTCACTTCACCTGAAGTGGCACCAGGATAGACATGTTGAACTGTTGGGTGCCCACGGAATTTGGCAACAGCACAAGAAATGATGTAGGTGTCCCTGCTGAGGGAACGCTGCCACATGTGCATGCTGCTGTTTGGGAACCAGCACCTTCACCACCTAAAGCCTCCTTAAGTTGTGCTCTTTCTCCCCTGCACAATGGTGTTTTTTTTTTTTTGTTCTTGCCAAAATAGAAAAAGAGGCTAAAGCCATAACAGATTATTTGAGTAGATCAGAAGAATGCTCAGTGAGAACAGCAGGATTCCCCAGTTTTCTTTGCTCCTAGGGGAAATATTATTCTATAATTTGAGTTTTCCTTTTACACTATGACAGCTACATATAGAATCATAGAATCACAAAGGTTGGAAAAGACCGACAGAATCATCCAGTCCAACCATTCACCCATCACCAATGGTTCTCGCTAAACCATCTCCCTCAACACAACGTCCAAACGTTCCTTGAACACCTCCAGGGTCAGTAACTTCACCACCTCTCCAGGCAGCCCATTCCAGTGCCTGACCACCCTTTCAGAGAAGTAGTATTTCCTAACGTCCAGCCTGAACCTTCCCTGGCGCAGTTTGAAGCCATTCCCTCTAGTCCTATCACTAGTTACGTGAGAGAAGAGGCTGACCCCCAGCTCACTACAACCTCCCTCCAAGTAGTTATAGAGAGCAATAAGGTCTCCCCTGAGCCTCCTCTTCTCTAGGAATATCACAGTGCACCTTGGGAAACAGTTTGGCACGGGAGCCTGGTCATTTCAAAATAGTTCTAAGCCAGATGAATAATTTGTCCCTGCAGTTCAGGTGGGCTTAAGAGTGAACTGACATGAGAAATATAATCTGACTCAAATTGTTAAACCAAAGTGCTGAATCTGTTTGACTGAAATGCAACATGTATCTTCTCATGGCCAGCTTAATGGATTTTGGCAAACTTTGAACTTCCCACAGAAGACACTGTTCTTTTACTTATCCTTATTAGAGCTGTGTTGCACCAAATGAGGAGTGTAAACGTAATGAGATGTTTCCTACTTTTTTTGCCTCACAACGGACAGAGTGAAAGAAGTTATACAGATGGGTGAAGCTGGCTTGAAGTTCTTTGGAAAGAAGATGACTAGGAACAGTAAAATTCTCAAAAATAATACAAACTCTAATTATAGTAGCTCAGCAGCGTTTACATCATGCATACAGCTGGAAGCTTAAGGCAGCAAAAGCCCTTTTGCTGTCAGGGGAAATACAGCCTGGGAAAGTAGTGGCCTGTATTAGTTAAATCCCAGCAGTATTCAGCAGCAGTGACTTTCTCTTGTTGCTCTGATTTGACCACTGGAAATGGAAACTGCAGGAATCAGGAGATGATGACAGGTGCAGCAGCTGCTTGATATGAATAATGATGAAATCATGGAATCATAACATCATCAAGGTTGGGAAAGACCTCTGAGGTCATCCAGTCCAATTGTCCACCTATCACCAATACTTCCCACTAAACCATGTCCCTCAGCTGATTACTGAAACCAAGTGAGACTTCTAGCTGACAGACTTGTTTGCTTCTGACTTAGAAATCTCACAGTAGTGCAGAAGAGCACACTCTGTCCTGTCAGTGATGCTGTTTCTCCAAACAAATAGTGCTACATGTAGATAGCCCTTCAGCTTTTAGATGAGCATTGCTAAGTTTACCTATGCACAAAGGTGCTGTCCCTGTCACCTTCTTGATGGAGAAGTTTCTAGACTTAGACATGGGGATCTCCAGCAAATCAAGGAAGCAGCAGTTGCCCCTGTGCTATCCATCAAAATCTGTGCCTGAAAAGTGGTGAATATATGACTTTCTAGTACTGGAAAGTCATGGGAAATATTCTGAAAGTGTCTAAAAGGCTTTGAATATGGAATTCCTGTTTTCAACTTCGGTAATGTGTGTTGGTACTGATTATTAAAAAGCTGGGTTAGGCTTCTTGGAAATCAATGGCTATTGAACTTGTTTCTCTCAAATGGTGGTGTTTTTTCCTATCCGTGTCACTTCCAGAGCTCTGGGTAACTTCAGTGGGGGCAGTCAGCGGGAGGTAATCCCTATTGTTAATTCTCTTTGACTGCAGAGTTGGAATAGCAGTAACAAATCATTCTCAGCTTCTCTCAGATAGGTGATCATGTATTATTAAAGTGTTATTATGACATAACTGAACGCAATTCAGAGCATCTGTGGGAATCAGTACCATTATTTGCCATGTCATTAAACTCAGAAAGTGCTTAGAGAGTAAAGCCTGCAATTATCCAAGTTTCAGACTCAAATGTGCAAGCTCCTATGTTAACAATGAGGGAGATGAGTTTAGTTTTACTTTTAGCTAAGGGCTGATGCAGGATCAGGCCTGTTTTGTTTCCAAACTGGCATGGGAGTGTTGTCTTTGGATGGCACCCAGCAGTTTGTTGTCAACGGGATGTTCTCCATCCAGCAGAGCTCCACGTTGTGTGTGTGGATGCACAACTGGACTGCTCATACTGATGAAATTTTCCACAGCTACATCTGTTTGTACGAAGCAGGATGTATGTCAGTTTTACTGCTCTAATTTTGTGTGGCTGATCACGTTTCCTATGTTTCTTTTGGGTTTTGTGCTACTTCCTTTCAGTTAATTGTCGCAATTTTAATATATCTTTTTCATCTGTCAGTCAGGTTTTTTTTTTCTCTTTATAGCTGGAAGTTGATCCATGCAGATCTTCCTTTTCAAGTCCTGTTTTTAAAATTGGATATTGAGTACTTCTCCAAGCCTTTAACTGTCTACTTCCTCTCTGAACTAAGTATAGTGTCAAAAGTATAGCTCTTGTTCCTTCTTTGCTACTATGCCTAAGACCAGTCTGTTAGTATTGTATGGGTGATGTAAAACTTTATGGAAAGAGCAAACCTTAAAAGCTAGGATAGCATGAAAACCTGATTAGTTAAAACCATTTTTTTCATGTTCTATCAAGGTTCTCATGATGTTTTCTTGTCACTGTTGTTTGTTTGGTTTGGTGTTTATTTATTTACTGAATTAATTACTTATTTGTTTCCTTGCCATTTCACCACTCTTATGACTTCATTTCTCTATAGAAATTCTGATGTTTAGGAAGAAAAAGTAAGTGATAGGGATCTTAACTGTAATGTCCCTCAAGAAGATTCTGTAGATCATAGTCATAGAATCATTTGAGATGGAAGGGACCCTTGAAGTTCATTTAGTCCAACTACCCTGCAGTGAACAGTCATCCCTACAGTTAGGTCAAGCTAGATGGAAGAACTGGTGTTCAAAGCTTAAGATCAGTATATATTTTATGTACAGGAATGTATTTAATAGTAGGCACAAAGTGTAATGGAAAAGTAGATAGGAAAGTAGAATAAAACATTCAAAGGAAATCTTATTCGTTAGAGGAGTAAGCAGACATCCAGACAGGAAATACACTATTAGAGGAAGGAAGGATTGCTCTTGTTGTCAGTTTTTGGTTTAACTTCCTTTGGGAAGCTTGTGTGCACCTAGTCAAGCTAATGATGTCATTTTCTTTCTGCTAGGATTCTTGAGTGCTCTAAATATACTTTCTGTGTATTGTATGTAACATTTCCCTGCTAAATTTTAGGATGTGTTTATATCCTTTGACAATTTGGAACCATTTTGGATTATGTGATTATTCTATGAAATACAGGCATTGCTGTGTTTAGTGATGACCCCTTATATTTTGACATGTTTAAAAAGTATTTTATTTAAGAACATAACACATTTTTTTTTTCTCCCTTGTGGAACATACTGCATTCTTTTTTATGTCGTGTGTAAAATCCCAATTATGAATGGCAAGGTGTGCCTGGGTAACCCCAGCCTCTCTTATAAGGAAAGTCTAGAAAGTGATAACTTGTAATTCACTACTTGATGCAATAGATGCTGACTTGGAGTGTAGATGGAGAAGGTATTGCAAAACAACGTCTGAGGATAACAAATTGCCTTTTCATCATCTTGATGGAGTTTGGAAGCTCTTATTGTAAGAAACAAAGAGTATTCCAGCACTTGGTCGTGCTAACTGTGATACTAACCCACTGACCTCTTACCTTGTGATACAGGCAATGGTGAGTACAGCCCTTAGGAAGATTATTTTGTATCTCTAGATGTTGAGGCTTGTAAACAATATTGCTGTTACTCAAATCTAGCCCTGAATTGTTCAGCATGTGCTAATGCTTAAATTTGAGTAACTTTATAATGGGAATTCCCTGGGAAGAATGAAAGTTGTGTCCTTAACACAATGACCATTTGTGCAAAGTTCCAGTCCTGGTTAAGTTCAAGAATGCTAAAGTTCTTTCCAGAAAAGGGGACTGAAAGTTTGCAGGAACAAAAAGATATCCATAAATTATACTTTTCTACTGAAAAACAAACAGAAACCATTGGACACTTGTCATGGAAAACTTCATCCCAGACATTTTGGCAAGGATTTTAGAGAACTTATAATAGCAATGAGCAAGCAATTTTAGTAGCTGGTAGAACAAGTAGTCTATGAACTCAGAAGCTGTAACCCATATAGCATGACCTAATGAATAAATGTAAATTGAAACACATCAACAACCTTTGTCATGCTGTTTTGTAATTTGATTACTTGTATTTGTAACATCAACATGAAAATGCAAAATAAATAAAAATAACTCACTATGTGTTTGAAAGGGTGCAGTTTAGAGCCCAATAACATTCTTCATCTCTGAGTATACTATGAGCATGTCCCTTCTGGAATAATCTCATTGTGTTTTTGCCTCTAACTTGCACAGAACCACCCACTTTTTGAAGTAGTTGCAGCTGGGCAAAAGCTACGAACTGTTAAAGCATGGCAGATTGAAAATAGGAGGGGGTGGGGAGCATAGCCTGACACTGGTGAGCTGCAGGAACAATAGATTGTTTCTTGTCTGTTTAGACTGCAATCTTTGTGGCAGAAGCTGTCTCTTTCCATTCAATGAAATGCTAAATATGTCTTTGCAGTATCAATTTTTTAATCCACCCCCAAAGCCCAGCCTAATGCTCAGGTGTCAGGGTTTGTACTTTGCCTTAAATTTTTAGTTTAATCTTTGCTTAAGACCCATTTACCCTCAGCTCAAGGAGGAGAGTAGGGAGGGTGTGGGGAAGAATACTGAGAGGATGCTAGGAGTGCTGGGACAGTGAGAGGAGATGTGCTGGCCTGGTAGTGTGAGAGAGCAAGGCCTGGAAGGCATCTGCTTGCTCTTTGATTTTTTCACTCTTTGGTGCCACCACTCATGACCTGGAGTTGTTTAAAGCAAAACTTTGGCAGTAGAACAAATGGACATAATGAATATCTAAATTCTGGCTGCCACTTAGATGTTGAATTTCTTCTCACTGAGGCCCTGGGCTCCCCTACTGCTATGCTGGGCCACCACACTCTACAAGGAGTGTATGCTGCCATGTCAGCACTGAACAGTGGCTGCTTGAGGAGGTGGGTGGGGATAACCATTGTTTAGAGCTAAAAAAACTATTTAGTGCTAATATTAAAAGCATGGGTATTTTTAAGCTTTTTGGAAAACGAAATCACATTATTGGAGACTTTACTTTCCACTGAGATTTCCACCAGTTTCAGATGCTAAAGAAACATGAATTTCAGGGTCTGTAGTCTACCTTTCCTGGACTCATGCTATTATACTTTAGATTATATTGGGAATTGCTGCAATAGGGGGGGGGGGGGGGGGGGGGGGAGCACAACATTAAGACATTGCAGGCTCTCCATTTGTGCCAACTGTTGCCCATTATATTGTGGAGTGAGGTAGGGGTGTTCAGCATAGGAAAAAAAGAAATGGAAGACGTGGCATGGACTTTAGTTAGCACTGCCACCTTTTGTGTGCTAGATTTTACTCCCAAGAAGCATGGTTGGACCCTAGGCCTTCCAAGGAACATTCTTCATTGCATCCCACAGACAGAACATTGTGCAAACAGTATTGCAACAGTTCTCTCCAATTTACTCAATATCTGTGGAATAGAGAGAGGGTTTGCTTCCAGTTCCCTTTGCTTTGATGCTACTACCAGTGCTCAGCTGCCAGAGTGTATCATGCCTGTGAAGAGGAACCAGGCCCTGGTATGAGGAATTGGCAGTGTAAGGGTTCTGTCTAATCCCAGAGTGATTGTAGCAGACCAGCTCTGCACTGGTGCCAGCCACACAAGGGAAACAGATGGAACAAAAGGACTGGAGACAATCCCTGAGATCTTTGTTTTCATACCCACAGTGGTATGATGAAGCTGTAGGGAACACTGTGGTGCTTCACCTGGAGCCCAGCAGACCCACCACTGGCTCCATCATCGGGGTCGTATCCTTGTGGCTTAACTCGGATGTTACTTGGCATGGGACTCAAGCTTTTGGCTGAAACATCTCAGTTTCCTAATCAGATTGATTAGTGCATTACATAAATCTCAATTTTAGAATGTCTAAAACTTTAAGCCCTAATTATTTTTGGCTTTGAGAACTGCTGTTATGATCCATTATGCTATTAAGAACCAATTTTTTTTGTCAGACTTAAGCTTTATTTTCTACTAAAGCATGATTGTGGAGAAACTTCAAAAAGGGGTTGGAAGGGAATAAAGCCAAATTGGTTAGAAGCCACAAAAAAACTTAAGGGTCAGCAATGCTCTGTGCTTTAAGAAGGGTAACAGTGATGCACAGAATATCTATGAACCCAAGTGCACCCTGCCACTCTGAGGCAGCATAATTGTTTCAGATTCCTGGTATTATTTAATTAAAAAAAACATGTTTTTGATAGAGAAGTTAAGCAATGTAAGGGTTACCTGGTTATTAGCATTTAGTTGAAAATCAAGAGGCTGATGTAGTAACCAAAGGCTAAGGACAAGTATCGTGCCCCAAGTAGGTGAGCATCTTCAACTTTTGACACTTGCTGCTCAGTTTAGTTAGATGCCATGTAACTGTCAAGTCATGTATTTTTAAAAGGGGAAGAGCTCTGAAAGAGTCACTTCTGTTAAAACCTCTTCTTGATTTATTGTGTGAAACTATGTCAGAGAAAATCAGTAATTCAGACAGTACACAAAGGACCTCGTGACACCAGTGCCTGTAACAAAGAATAGCTTAAAGAGGGCATAGTGTGGGCAGATGCTTATGCATGAACACTTTGGGATGCTTGCAAGATGATTAATTTCCAAGCTAATCATAAACAGGAAGAATAAATTTGTAACATTTGTTATGAAATATCTGAAATGCAAACTGCGTTTAAGACATTGCAGAGCATAACCATACACTGTTGCTATAAGTGAAGTCCACGTGTCTCTGTGCAACAGAGATGTTTGTGGGTTTTTTTCCAAGTTCTTCTCCATCTTACAGAGACCATATATATATATATATATATATATATATATATATTTCTTTTAAGTTAATCAGACTAGCTCACATCGCTTGCTGTTAATCACTGGGAAAGCTCTATTTGGCTATATGCAAGGTTATAAATGCTGTTTGAACATCACAATAACTTTTTTTTGCCTTGTTGCCAGAGGCCTGAGCTGCTTGGTAATTTGTCTGACCTGGATGTGATAGATATCATTGCTAGTGAACTTTTACTGAGCTCTCGAGATGTCATAGCTCTCTCCCTCCTTGCTCCAACCTTGCTTGTTTATGAAGTCTTGAGCTGCTACAGAATAACAGAGCCGCACATTCATAGAATGGCTTGGGTTGGAGGGGACCTCAAAGATCATCTAGTTTGAACCCCCTCCTATGGGCAAGATTATTAACCACTAAATCAGATACTACACCAGGTTTCCCAGGGCCTCATCCAACCTGGCCTTGAACACCTCCAAGAATAAATTCCTACCTGGATAATCCTCCAGGGATAATTCCTACCTGCTTTGGTGCCTGAGCTCTTAGGACACATGGGGCTTTCAGAGCGATGTGGCCAGCCTGGAAATGGCTCCAGCATGTGGCCCCAGGGTCAAGTCTTGCATGGTTCCTCTCTACCCAAAGAGAGCAACACCAGAGCTTGGATCTTCAGAGTCCAAGGCCTTCTCCCTTTTCTCTTTGCCATTAAATCCTCACAAGTATTTAGTCCCATGTTTAAAGTGACTGCTTGCTCAACTTGTGGTGGAAATGCTGTCAGGCTGTTCTGGTGAGGTTAATTTCTTTTATGTCAGTATTATATCTCAAAAGGAGAATAATATCTACCACCAATGTTTAAACAAACTGCTTTGAGGAAATTGCCTTCTTTATGAAGCATTTAGCCAGAAGTCTTTTCCTGTTCTTTGTTCTCCATGATACCGTATAAATAAAGAAAGGTTGGGTTTGAGTGCAGAGGTAAATCCTGTAGTGTTTGCAGTGGTTTCCCTAGGCCCTCATGGACATGAGACCATCCTGCTTGGCAGTGCACCCTGTGGCATGAACCTGGACATCCCTGTGCATGTCTTCAGCATAATAAAGTTTGAAGCAAGGTAGGATCATAGAATAGAATCATAAAATCATTTGAGTTGGAAAGGACCTGTAAAGGTCATCTGGTCCAACTCCCCTTCAATGAACAGGGACATGTACAGCTAGATCAGGCTGCTCAGAGCCCCCTGCAGCCTGGTCTTCAGTGTTGGGACACCCACCACCTCTCTGGGCAACCTGTTCCAATGCCTCACCAACCTTATTCTAAAAAATTTTCTCCTTATATCCACTCTAAATCTCCTCTCTTTTAGTTAGAAGCTTGTTTCATCAAGGTATACTGGAACTTGTTTGATTTCTGTTCTTGGAATGAATTAAATCACATATTATGATTATCTAGTGTTTGGTATGTGTGATTGCATCATTGCTGGTGTCTGAGGATGGATAAGCTGATGTGTGGTTTCTTAGCTCCTTTGTTGGGATCCCTGTTCTGAAAACCCAGGATGCTTTGCCAGCTGAAAGCCTTTATTTCCTCTTACTCAAAAAAAAAAAAAAAAAAAAGATTGCTTTACAACTTAAAACTGTAAGGTGCATCTGCAGTGGATTCAGCTGATAGCTGGATATAGTGTGAGTCTGCTGGGTAGATGTGGCTTGTCCAAAAGGGAATAACATGGGACCTTTTGCAGGCTGAGTTGGCCAAATGGAGTGGAAAAAAACTTGTTTTCTCCAAGTTGGCAACTTTACTGTATTGCATGCAGATATAAATGAACTTTGTATTATGAGTACTTCTGTGAGGCAAGTGCTTTTGCAATTGATATAAAAGAATGCTTGTCTGGCTATTTAGGAAAGTTATGCAGTTACAGTAGCTTCAAGCAACCCTGTCACATAAGAGGGGAGCACAAAGCACCTTTTTAGAGGTTTTTAAAACCTCTATGCAATCCAGCATCTTTCTCTTTGGAAAATTAGAAGCTTTTTACAGTGGTGTCAGATAGCAGGGCTTTGTTTGCCAGCTCTCAGGAAGAAATAATGTGCTGTTGTGCTGGCTTATCACACATCTGTTCCTTAGTTGGAATGTTTCAGGTATTCGTGGTGCAGATAGGGGGAACCCAGAGCTTGTAAATGTCAGATGTGAAAACATAATGTGGCTTGAAGGCCTGGTATCATTCCAAAAGTGAGAACGTGGTGCTCATTGGGCTTTTGTTCAGCAGACTTGATGGCAGTAGTGTAATCTGCTGGTCAGCACTTCCTAATGTTGGTTCTTTCGGAAACATAGAGCAACAACTTTGAACTATTATGAAAACAGGATTGTTTTTTAAGGCTATAAAAGACATCCATGTTGTTCTTTTTGGCACAGATTTTTGGTCATTTGTAGTCAATGCTCTGACTCCCTGAAAACCTGAAGCTGTCCTGGGTAAACAACTTTCTTCCACGAGTGCTAGCTGTGGCTTTGTTCCCTGAGCCACTTACTGGAAAACTGCAGGGAGCCTGGCTTCTTACTTTCCTCCTGTATAGGGAAAACATGGAAAATCCCTTGTAGTTCTAGCCTTTCAGATTGCATGTAAATATTTTCAGCTTTTATTTTCCTTTTCTGCCACACAGAGTTGCTTACTGTGTAGAATGGCACACTGCACAGATGGCTGTAACTTCAAAAAATATGTAATGCTGTTTCTAAAGCGTCACTTTCAGTTGCTTGAAACTTTGGCAAACTTGGTTTTGCTTGTTCTTTATGATTAAGATCTGTAACACACAAAACTGGAGAAAAAGGGTGAATCAAAGTGACTTCTGGGGAAGTAACTGTCTTAACTATTCAGACTACTTAAGTAGTTTTGGTGTCTTGTTGTAAATTACTGGGAATGGGAAACTAAAACAGGAGATTTAGACTGAATGTATATATATATATATATATATATATATATGTATATATACCCTCCATAAGGGTAGTGAAGCACTGGCACACATTGCCCAGAGAGGTAGTAGATGCCCCATCCCTGGAGACATACAAGGTCAGGCTGGATGAGGCTCCCAGCAACCTGCTCTAGCTGTAGGTGTGCCTATTCATTGCAAGGGAGCTAGTCTGAGTGACCTTTTAAAGTCCCTGCCAACAAAAATGGTTCTATGACTCTATATAACAGTTCTGCTTTCGCTCCCATGACTCAAGTTGTGGAGTTATATACCCATGAAGCACTTCTCAAACCTTAAAACCCACTCTTTGCCAAAATTTCCATGCAGTTGTATAGCTTCCAAGAAGGTTTCCTAAAATCTGAAGTCATTTACACATACATAGATGCCAGCACTTATTTGACATTATCTCTCTTAATCAGTGTTTGCCGTTTCATAGCTTCCTGCTGTGGTCATTCATCAGGGCTTCAGAGGGAACAGTCCTCTGCCTCTGGCACTTTATCTCCGTGGAGAGAATGAAATACTCCGTTTTCTAGCTCTCGGTTTGGACTGATATATTCACCAAACTGAAGTACAACTTGGTCAATATGCAGACAGTGTGTTGCACCTGCAGAAGGATCTGCTGCACCATTTGTGTCAGCACTCATGTGCTCTGGGGCTCCAGCAGGTGTTTCCAATGCATGTGCCCAATTAAGCTGGGCAGTGTGATGCTGTGCCATTACTAGAGCAGGATGCAGCAGTCTTCTTCCTTGCTGTGATGGTTTTCAAACATTTCATTGCATACGCTGCATTGGTGTGCAATTAAAGGCATGTTGTGTTTAGTTGGTATGTGGTACTGCTTGGTTTGTTCAGATCAAAGAAGGTGTTCCTGTTCCAATTTTACTCTTGGTAAAAGAGTAAAACGGTGCTTATGAACATCTAATTTAGTTTACTTAAAGCAGAGATCCTGGAGAGGGAGCCTTCATTTAAACAAAAAGAATATTTAATCTAACTTAGAGAGAAGATGTTTGTGTACATTAGGTTATGCCTCCTTTTACATGTGAAATGAGAGTTTTCATGTGTTTGAATGCTGCAGGTTCATAGAATCATAGAATATCCCGAGTTGAGAGGGAACCACAAGGATCAAGTCCAACTCCAGCTGTACTGCTCCTTGCCTTACTTCTTTCAGCATCCTCTGTTCTGCCAAACCTTTGTTCTGATCTTGCAGCCTTAACATTTCTTTAATCTCATGTTGTACGGGCATGTGTACATAAATAAACCAGGGGATGTTTTACAGGAGATTCATAACCCTCTTGCAAAGCTGTGTTAAACTATAACCTGAGACAGCAGATTACTGGAGGTGGTGGAGGGGGAGGACCTTTATTTGCTTCTGTATCTTTGATGCAAGCTGAAAACAAATATTTCTTCATCTCCACAGATACCAGCTACTGACCATGTCAACAGAGTTCCAGGATGCTCACCTTGCAGAGGTGAAACCTCTGGTGGAGAAGGAGGAGGTAATTATCTTAAACATTTTTAAAGCTTTTGTGTCTTCTTTCAGTGTTCCTGTTGCAACTGTGCATGTATTCTTAGTTCTAACAAGCTGTATGGAAAGACAGATGAGAAACTGGTGGTGCAATAACAGTGTTCTTGATATCTGTTGATGTTGGGGAATGACAGTTTTGTTAATAAGGCATAATTGAGTTTTAATTATTGCTCTGGCTTTGTGCATCTTCAATGCTGATCTACTGTGGACATATATATATACTTTTTTTCTGAATAGTTACAGTTCTGGGTTTATTTTGAATAGTTCCAATTGAACAAACTCAAGTAGATCCCCCTATTCCTGTAGACTTCTCAGTGCAGAGGTTCATACTTTGGTCTATCCTCAGCCTTTCATGGAGGAGCAGACATGCAGAGAGAGCCTTTACATTGCTCTTGGTAGTTCTGGGTCTGAAGGTATGACTGCCCCATCGTGTCTGCTCAGGATGCCCTATGACTGCAGCATAAAACCACCTTCAGCCTTTTGTTTTGTTTGCTTAACTCTGTTGTGCTCCTTTGCATTTGTTTTTAAAATATTTTTCTCCAAATCTCTTCCCACAGCATCTAGGGTCAGTGTCTGTCTGACTCTGAACGATGGCGCTCCTACCCTGTACATGTTCATTGCAAATAATTCATTGGAACATTCAAACAAACCTCTCTGCTTTGTTTCTTGAACCAAGGCAAAGACTTCTCTTTCACTTTCCCCAGTGATTGTCATTCTTGACATGTGGTGACAATTTCTTCTAGTTTTCTACACTGAAATTCCTCATTGCTTTATTTGCTACTTTCAATTTTTTTATTCTCTACCTCTTTTTTTTAAGTAAACACTTCAGGAAATTATTTCCACTAATGAATGTAATGAAATGTCTAGAGAAACTTTAAACACAGCTCCTGTGCCAAGGACATTGCATGAAAGCAGAGCTTTCAGGAACTAAGACCCCTTTCTAATGCCAGTGTTGCTCAGTAGCAGCAAAACGAAGCAGAAGTTCTCTGGTTACTGAAATGTTTTTGCTTCAAGGTTCAGAAATGTCTTACACTGAAGAACTTCCTGGGTTTCTGCAGCATGTAGATGAAAATTTGCTATCTTGACAAGGAACTTACGTGCTTTTATTCACAGTTGCCTTAACTTTTGTCTATGTGGGGAAAGTAGCAGAGTTAATCTGGTTTGATCACCTGTTAGGCTAACCTTATCATAGATGGAGGAAGTTTTTTATAGTATTTCGAGAAAGTGGAAAAATGATTGCTTCAGAGGACACTCAGCACATGCTAGGGCTAATGGTGGAGATTGGCGTTGAGTGGGTGATGCTCTCTTAAGTCTAATCTTGACCTATTGTGTACTAGGTTTCTTTCTATAGCCAATTCTTCATTTCTCAGTGGTGATGGAGCCCTATTTCCTACACTGTATAGATGGCCGCTGTATCTACATACACCTTCCATCTATAGACCACTTGGAAACATGAGTGTTTGAAATTAGTTACATTTAAAAGGTCATGAATGCAACAGTATAGATCAAAAGTTTGCCTAAGGTTAAGAGTAAACTTTAAATCTCGGACTCGGGCTGGTGTAAAATGATTTCCACAAATTCATCAACTCTTCACTTACATGTTTGCATGCACATCACACTCCCTAATTACCTAAAGATCACAGCTTTAATGTTACATCATAATTGTGTTTTGGACTGCAAAGTTTAGAAGTCCATCCTCTAGATGGTATTACCCAAGACAGAGTTGTATTGCTTCCGATATCTTCTATCCTTCATTTACTAGGATTTTAAGACTGCATGATCTCCTTGTCAGGTTCCTGAACTTTGCTTTTTATCTCTGTACTTCTCCCTCAAGCTTTGCCTTCCCTGTCACACTGCAGCGTAACAATTGCCAACTTGACTGCTCTTCCTACTGTGTTCATCTCCCTCACTGTAACTAACTTCTTCCAAGTTTTCTAATCTCTAGCAATGTCTTGAAGATATGTCTTCCTTTGAGGTTACGGAGATGAGAAGGATGTTACCTTACTCCGTCTGATATTAATACAGAGGATGCAGAGGAGCTTGTCAGTAATAGCAATGGCTAGACGTAGGGGTGGACATTTTGACATTCAGCAGTATTCAAGAAATGAAGGAAATGGGAAAGAGCTCTCCACTGTAGAACCAGTGGGTCAGAACATTTGTCTCAGTGCATATACAGGTGCAGAACTTTTAACTGCAAAAGTTACCTGACTTAATATCCTATAATCTCTTCACAGGCTATCACTCGCCTCCTTCCAGACTTCGATGTTCAGGTCAGTGAAGCCATTCTTCTGTTGTTGTTGTTTTTTTTCTTTAGTAAAAGAGAAAAAGGGAAATGGGATCAGAAAGGAGTGACTGCTCATAAAAAATGCTGTAGTTGTGAGAAAGAGCTTGAATGGGGCTCTTACACTATTTTGTGAAGGGGACTGCAGGAGGTCTTTTCAAACTAAAGCTGGGAAAAAATCATCCAAAAGAATGAGTTGCAAGAAGCCCTGTTCTTGCTAAAAGAAAGATTCTTCAGCTGTGGTAGTAAAAGCAAAATGCACTCCCACATGGACATGCAGTTTCCCCAATTAATTTCCTTTCATTAGCGGTGTGTGTGCATTTCCTCTGAGGAAATGTCCATCTCAGTGTAATCTATTATGCCATTAAAAGTTTCCAAAATACTTGTGAAGCCTGGGGAGTGAGGGAAGGCAGTAAGCAATCAATTTTGTCTGTACCAAGAGTGATGGCACTTTCCATATATTTATTTGCACCCTGCACGCAATTTTGCATGAAGTACACTGCCAAGTCCAATGGCATTTTTCCATATTTCCCATGTATTGTGTGTTTGAGAGATGACTTTATAATTCTCTTTCCTCCTCTTTTGAATTATTTTATCTCCATGTGCTATTATGACTGAGTTTTGTTCTTGATGGCTTTTAAGCTATGACTAAGGAAGTTAGTGCTGGAGCTGGGTTGGGTTGGACTGAGAGAGAGAATGAGTGCACCTGCCCTGACAAAGAGTGAGCAGTGCATTCCCATCGCTGAGGACAAGGAGTATGAGTTGGAGACTGAGGCTTGCCAGGTGTCTCGTTTATATCAAGGGTATGAGAGAGGTAGATCATGCAGGAATAAGGGAAGCTGATGAGTGTTGTTAGTCTCTTGTATGTGCAAGTGGAGGTTCTTGAAAAATAATCCTGTTGAGCACTGCAACATCTTGCACTTTGTTTTCACTTCTTTATATTTTACTAAGCGCTTTGCAAATTGGTTATAAATCCAGTAGAAAAACTGCTGGCACTTCCCTGGAAACCAGGGGAGACAGTTATTAAAAACACCTCACCTTCTTTCAGCAGCTCTTAATTTTTTAGCAAGAACATAGTTTATATTAGTCCCTCATCTTCCCCTTCATCCTTTCTAACGTTGAAATGCACTGCCTGATGTCTTTATAGATATAAGTTAAAGTTCTTATCATTGGGCTTTCTGCAGGCCTGTGCACAGCATGGGAGAAGCTTGTTGTTTGGGCCCAGATTGACCACTTGTTCTAAATAAATCTGAATCCCAGATTAAGTCTGTGAATAGGAATACTGCACCATTTTGATTAAAAATCAAGAAGTGACCCATATTTTATTTCTATTCTGGGAATAAATTCGCTTGACTTGTAAACAGTGTGTATATATAGGTTTTTAACTTGCAAGATCAAATTCTCTAAGCCATTTTGTTGGGTTTTTTTCCCATGTTTTGGATTAACTGTCACTAATCCAGACCAGTGGTTCTTGTCATTTAGCGCTGTTCTGCCATCTCTTGCTTTTTTTAATGATGTTTCTTTCTTAGACTTTAATCTTTGATTGCTCTAGTTCAAGGAGGCAAAATGTGGGGAAAACAACCTCAATTCCTTATTTTAAGAACTGCTGCTGGAAAGGAGACTTTGCTTTGGTGCTTAAAACCACGAGAACCCTACCTGTGCATCTTCAAGTTCCTTTGTGGTTGATCTGTGAAGAAAGATGGTTTGAAGCTGTTTTGAGAACCTTGATGACTTAATTCATACAAGAGGTTCTGGAGGATCCAGGTCACTCAGAACTGACAACAAAGCTCACACATGCCCTTAGTGAGTGACCTGTCCCATGAGCTGTGTCTGGGAGAAGGAGGCATCTAGCTAAGAAAGGATCCCAGGACTCAGCAGGACACTCCTTTAGCATCCATGTGTCTGTATAGGGGTGTGACAGTTCTCTATATTGCTGTCCTTTTGCTGGCAAGTTATGCAGAGCTCAGTTAATAACTTCTGTCATCAGTGAAAAGTAGTGGCTGCCTGTGATGTGCATTTGTTCCAAGAAGAAATTTCAACTAGCTACTCAGATTTGGAAAGAAGCAGGCTCTTACTTCACAGGCTATTTTTGACAAACTTTCCATTTTTGAAGTGACCCACTATATAGCAGAATATCATCCTCCAAATTGCAAGATTTGTGTGTGATTGTTCTCTGGAGAAAAGCCCTATATGGAGCTGGACTTGATGTTCCTTACGGGTTCCTTCCAACTCAGTATATCCAATGATTAAATGATCCTGTGAGTTACTGGGAGTTGGCCAAGACCAGAGTTGAATGGAAGAACTGATGACTCTGAACTCCCACCACCCTGTACTGTCTATATTTCTGTCCGTGGTGCATACTTGAAAATGTAAGTTAAGTTATGCCTTCCAAGAAGGTGACTGTTCCTCGCCAAACCTATTTTAGCACAGTTCAAGATAAGCTGGTGCAGGGCAGCATGCCCTGTGCTGCTTTATGTTGGCTGAATGCCCGATGTGCTTTTATTATATTTGCAGTTGAGTGCATTGGCCTATTCTTTTACCTGTTAATGTTGGAATCCGGGGAGAACTGTATCCCTGCTTCTGTGTACATTCCTGTGGCTCTGTACTTCAGAAGTGAGCAGTCTGCCAGAACACTGCTTTCTCAATAATGAAGCAAAACTTTCCAAGCTGTGCAGCAGCTGTAGGTGGCAGAGAAGAGCTCGTCCTGTGCAATTCAGCGCTCATGGCATGCAAATTCACTAGCATGCAAGAACCCCTTTCTCTTGCCTGGGGAGAGGGAATGAGCCACCGTGCATGCAGTGGGAGACAAATCAGCATCATGATGTGATGAAGTGCATTTCCCCTTGGCTGTGGTTTTGGGACCTTTGCAGTTCATTAGATGAGGGTTTCCTTTTAGGTCTATGAAGGATAGGGTAGGAGACAGTTGAGTTTTTGTGCTTTTGCAGAGCATTGTCACTCAGTGCTGTCTGGACAAGGAAGAATCCCCAGAGAGGTACTATCATAGTCATCAGCTTCAGTCATGTACCAAAGTTTTTGTTACTTGTCTAACAGGTGTATATATAGAAACAAGCTGAAAAAATGGTGCGAATTCCACCTTAGCAGAATCACTTGTTTTAAATCTAAAAGTCCATGATACTTTAATGACCCAGCTTACAACCCGAACTGGGGAAGTGTAATACTGCTAATTTCAAATAGATGTCCCAATAAAAAGAAAAAAAAAAGATGATGAAGAGAGAAAAGCAAAAGTGGAAAAAGTGGGCATTGGGTTTTTAGTGTAACAGAGAATGAACTGAAATAATTATTTTAGTGTAGAAGAAGATAAGGGTAAAATAACTGAAGCAGGGTAAGGAGGATTTGAAACATAACATTGTAATACCATATTAAAAGCTCAAATGCTTTTCATCTGCAACATATGAAGGAAAAAAGTGAAAAATAGCATAAGCAGGTATTAGTACATTAAATTTCTTAAGTAATATGTACTTAAAATACACTGTCTCAGAGCAATTTTTTAAAGAGGTCTGAAGATTTTCCCTCGATTCTGAGATAAAATAAGGTAAAGGAGATGTTTTTAATTAGTATGACATAATATAAATTAAATAAAAGCATGAGACAACAACTGGGAACTAAATATATCTGAAAGCCTTAAAATAATCTTGGTAGAAGACAATATTTTACTTAAAATACAAAATGCACTGTTTTTTGCAAAGTGGTTGTCGGTGTGGTTTTCCCTTTGAGATAGCAAACATGGTTTCGTTGCATATTCAGAAAAAAAAAGAAAAAAAAACACCAAAACACTGTTCATAAACATGTTGCTCATTCCATGTCTTTATCTGCTGGTATAGAGCAAGGAAGGAGTAAATGAATTCTCCTGCATTACTGTGTTGCCTCCCTCTCAGAGACCCATAACGGCATGTCAAAAAATGTCAATTTGACCCAAAGAAAAAGAAAATCTGCCATAGAAGAGAACAACTCCCTTCAAACCCAGATAGTCTGTCTTAAATTGCGTGTATCGTAGGTATTTTTGTGTGTATTTTAGAGCAGTGAAGAAAGACTGCACCTCTGTTAAAGTGAGATGTGAACAGATGGCACGCTTGTCTTTATCCTTCTATCGGATTAGTGTACCTTGGATGTTTTTCTAAGATAGTGTTTTAATACAAATCAGTTGGTTGAAGAGCCTCTTACTACAATGTTGACGTTGGTTGGGGTGTGCTGCCATCTGTTTTCAGTGCTCTGCTTTTTGAAAACATCCGTGCCGACATCACGTAGACAAATCTCTTGATCTTTAATAGGATCAATCGGGACGTTGAGTTGTTGGCTTGGCATCACTAAAGAAACGAGTTTAAATTGTTTTTAGGAGAAAATTTTGGGGCATTTTTCGTTAAGAATTAACACTAATAGAGAACAGCGCAACACTATTACTATTGCATTGCTAGAGCCTTATTGTGAAGATAATGAGGAATTAAACTAATAGTTAAATTGATGGTGACTTTTGCTGGTAATTAGATGTGTGGTCTCCCATCACCTCTGAACTATTTTTAGTTGACACTGAGTTTGAACTAGACTCAGGATTCCAGTTCAGAATAATTAGCAGTAGAGGTCACTGGGGTGGGCAGGTTGAAGTGTCTGGCTTTGTCACAAACAGATTTTGTCTGTTCTGCACAAAGGATGAAGAACCAAGGTCTTGAAAGGTGGTCTCTCTAAGAAAGTGTTCTGGGCTCTTAAGTGCTATTGTTGAGAAGGTCTAGCAATAAAAACCTGATCATAGAGAATGCTGTTATTCTCTAACTGAGGAGATTATCTCTCACATGAAGGTGTGTTACTCATTACTGGTGCTAAAATTCCCAACCTATCAATTTTTATGCTCCCTACTGAGAATAATTTAAATGCAGAAGGAACGCAGAATGTGGAATATATTAATTACTATTGTTGTTAAGTGCTATCTATTGCTATTGCAAATTTCTCTTCTGTATAATTAAATAATGAATATACCTACAATACTCTACTTTTACTAAAAGTGAAACTTAATTTTCGGGTGAGTGATATTGAAATATTTTAGACTGAGTGTTGCTTATGCACTTTGGAAAAGACAAAGTTTTTAATGCTCAAAGTCAGACTTTGTTGTGTTGCTGTGCAGAATCATTCTCATTTGTGTGAAATTTTTAATTTATTTTTGATTTTCGTGGAAACTTTACTCCTGCCTTATAGTAAAGAACTTGCTTCCAATTTTATGTACAATAAGTTTGGGGTGGTTTGGCATTTGAGATAACAAAAACTCAAATTAATCTATATTTACCAAAGCCTAATTGAAACATCACCAAAAAAATATTAAGCTTATCACTAGTTCTCAGGTCTGAAACTTGGCAATTTGTACACTGTGTGACAGAGTTCATCTTTGATGTCTGAGCTCTACAGAATAAGCCCTTCTCCTGGTCAAACCTGACTCAAATCCTATTTAACAATGACGTCCTCCTGAGTTAGTCTGTTCTGGGTTTTCCGGCTGGGCACTGTGGGTGTTATAAGCCTATGCAGAAAAGCAGCCTCTCCATATAACCCAGTTTCCTACTTGGGGAAAGTAGGAACCAGTTCCTGTCCTCTCTTTGCTTGCTGGATTTATCACCCTGTTTTGCCTAAAGATGGTATTGGATGTGGAAGACACAGCATACCTGCTAAATAATGCAGTGAGTATGCAAAGGAATTAACCTCTGAGGAAACAGAAAAGCTGAGCAGTGGTTTTCAGCATAGTGTAGTTCAGCAGAGAGACTCTCCTGGTATTTGGGGGTAGGGGAGTCTTGATTTGTTGATGTGATCATAGCTTAAAGCTGATGTAAATTGCAAGGAAAATAGGTGAAATGTGGAGCAGTACTGCTTAGCATCCTTATGTTCAACAGAACGCATTGTAAATTTCACATATGAAATTACTGAGCCATGATTTAGATTGAATTAATTTGTCAGGTCTCAGAAGCTTCTGGATTTTGCTCTGAAAAGGTTTCTGCAGGAGCTTTATGCTCCTGATTTCTACAGCATAATTTGTAGTAGTTTTAATTTAATTTAACTTGGATTTTACCTCTGGGCATTGTTGCAAATTGTAAATAAAGCCAGGAAGGAGCAGTATGCTGTACTGAATGACATGGATGTCTGTATCCTACGCAGAAAATACTCCTATGAAATATTAAAGCTGGTCACTAACTGCATACTGCTTTGATTCCATGAGAGTAACTGTAAATAGAAAATAATTGTGATTCCCCTTAAATACATTGTCAAGCAAACAAATTGTTTATGTCTGTCTTAAGTGCAAGTGTGAAAGAAACAAAAACTGTTCCATACATTGAGGATGTTGGTATAAACCAAGTTTCATTTATCCAACATAGACATCTAGCAAATGAGATGGTAATGAAGGGGTCTAATAATAAAGGTGTTTTAAGCTCATTAAATAGAACAAAATCCAGTTATGTCAGATAATAGCAATAGGCTGTGTAAGGTTGTTTCTGTGATAATCACCACAGCATTGCTGTAGCCATATTACTCTGTTGCAAACCTCATTGAGTTGAGTTTGTGCTTAGATTTAAGCAATAGCTAGCCATAAAGCTAACACATGTAGCTGTCATATTTATCGCAGAAGGCTGATCTAATCACAAAGTCCTGCAGAATTCACAATTCTTTATGGTGAATACAAGCTATTTAATAGAGTGTTTTTTAGAGGAATATTAGTTATTAGTTATTTGCTCAGTTACGATCATTTTCCTAGAAAACAGAAGTGAGTTGGAAACTGGCACCATTGCAAATGCTGCTGGCCATACTTGTAAGCCATTGTTATTTCAGGCATCTTTGCCTCAAACTACGTTTTTTAAAATTTTTTTCACCTTCATCTTTATTTCCCACTTTTCTTTTTAGTTTCTCCCTTCCTTTTTTTTTATCTCCTTCCTTTCTTTTTTTAGTTGTGCCCCTCCTTATCTTTTTTTTTTAGTTTTGTCTCTTCTTTTTTTTAGTTTTGTCTCTCCTTTTTGTTTTCCTTTTTAAAGCTTTTTTTTTTTATACTGACTGTGTTGTGGTCAAAAACCATTTCCTCAGCATCTAGTTAAAGCTAGCAGCTTGAGTGCTTCTGTCATTGGCCGTCAACAGCAATCGATGACAGCTGCCTGTAAAACATTAGCAAAGAGCCTGCACCGTGGAGAGGCATGAAATGTGTTGGCATGGGAGTTACAGAGGTCCTGGGGCCAGAGAGGCTGTGGACAGCCCTGAGATAGGGCAGGAGCTATGCTCATGGTCATGGCTGCCAACACTAGGGTGTTAAGTAGAGCCCTTCTACAATCTGACAGTTCCATCTTGTTCTTTCTCAGGAGCAAGATGTGGAGACCATGCATGGCATGGTCCATGTCACCATGTGTGGGACACCTAGAGGGAACAGACCTGCTATCCTCACGTACCACGACATTGGGCTGAATCGTAAGTAGGCTTTCTATTTTATTGCATAGTGATGGCCTGGTTGGTTAGCACTATAGCCGTAGCCAAAACTGTGGGATCTGTGATGGTTAGGAAACGTTTCCCAGGTCCTTGCACGCTTGTGTCTACTACATCCTCATAGAAGGTACCAGCCTTTGTGCCTAGCCTAATTCTTCTCTTACGGCAAGTTTAATTCTCAGATTTACACACTCCCCAAGAAAATAATTGGAATATTTCACTTAAATGGGCAAAAGGATGTCCTGGTAGCTTGTAATGACTGTGTATAAACGCTGTAATAACATCTGAAGAGGAAGGCTGAGGCTGTGTTGAGGGCAGGATTGACAAGAACACTGCTGTTGCTTTGGCTTGTAGGTTCCTGTCTGAAACCAGTCTTACACTTCTGTGGGTTTGTATGAATGGCGTGCCAAATCAGAATGATGAAATGAAAGCTGGCATTGTATCCTTAGCCAGAATTAAGAAAACGACTTTGACAAGTGCCTTCTGTCTTGTCTGTCATATTCAAGAATATAATGAGCTAGACATCCAGATCTGCTGGACTGTTCTTCTCACTAGCACTCTGTTTCACACCATTTGCTGTTTGTTAGAAAGCTATCAGTTTTAAAACTAAAAACAGCTGCAAACCTTTAATGCCTGCCTTTTGGGGGAGAGGCAGCAGTGATATTACTCAGAAGGAAAAAATAATTTGTCTGTTTTTAGTAGCACTGCCTTATTTTATTTTGGGTTGTCAGTGGATCAGGGCAGAGCTTAATCTGGGTCTCATCTTGGAATAAAACTTTTTTCTTTCTTTCTAGAGATGAAAAAAAAATAATCTTTAGGATGAGTAAGCTTTCCTTTTAAAGGAGAAGGAGCCTTATGCCTACCTTGCATATTCTCCGAAAGCTGGATTTTAGCTGAAAATATTGTATATCTCTACTGATTTTTTTTGCATGTTGTGCAGTAAGAGGGCATTCAGAAACGCATACAAATGTTGAGTCATTTTCTGTGCATATCAGAGGTGGTGCTGCAGAATTCCTGCTTCCCACTCCAAGAGGAGAACATGCTAACCTTCTCCCCACACTAATATTTGTTAAACATCACAAATCAAATCATCTCAGAGCTGGGGGCCTGCAACATTCGGTATCCCAAAAGGACACTTTTGTCTTGAATTGCCTGCTGTGAGAGACACAAATGTAATGTTTATCTTGCAATAGCTGGGCAGAAACACAAGTCACGATCTCAGAGCTGGATACCTTTTTCTCCATCTGTTTTGACATAATCCAAAGAAAAATGGCTGGACTAGTAAATGGATAATTTTACCTAAGCCAACTCAGTACGAATATTCCTGATGACACTTTATGACTATTTTACTTCTGCATAAGGAGCATTTTCTTGATTTTGGTGCACCAAGCCAGTATTTCTGCAAAGGACCAGAATAATGTGGATGAATGCTAGCTGTCTATGAGGAGAGAGCTTTTCATTTTTTTGCTTGAGGGATTTAATACAAATTTGCACAGGTTGCTTTGTAGCAGGACTCTATTCCTTAGAAATAAAGGATTTTCTGAGCTGATGGAAGGAACTTTTCATTAATCTGCAGTTGAGGTTTTAGCAGAGGTAACATTAACAAATGATTTCATTATGGATGCAGATTTACTAATGAATGGACCATTTAATCTCAGCAAAATTATTTCATGTTTTCTTTTCATTCTCAAGACAAAACTTGCTTCAATCCTCTCTTCAACTTTGAGGATATGCAGGAAATCACCCAGCACTTTGCAGTTTGCCACGTGGATGCACCTGGTCAGCAGGATGGGGCACCATCTTTCCAAGCTGGGTGAGTTATGAGGGAAACAGCCTCTACTTTCAGAGTTATCTTTTGTCAGGTGCTGGAAAAAGAGCCTCAATCTGCAATTCAGCTGAAGAGCAATTGCAGAAAGAAAAGTAGTTTTCTTCTGAATGCTGACACTTTCTATTTAAGTTTCCAGAGCTCTGTTGAGTTTTGCCAGTTCACAGTAAAGTTTGGGGCTGTAACTTTGTGTTTTATTGCCAATAACCACACTGCTTGTAAAGCAGTTCCTTGACAGATGTTTACATCTGCCAGTTTAAGTATTGGGCTACCTTGTTTTGTAATGACATCCTGCATGCAGTACAAAACAAAGTTGTTACTTTAAACAACATAGTCATTCACTACTGTATCACGTCTTTCCTAAGTCTATAGCTTCTAGGAAATGACTGCATGGTGTTGTTGATAAATAGATACAGTAAGCATCCTGGAAATTTAAAGTAGCCGTACGGTAACAAAGTGATGTAACCCATGGGATATCATAAATTACCGCATACTCTTGACCATGTAACATATATGATGTTGTAACTCTTGGAAACTTGTCAGTTTTGAGTGCTGTCTTTGCCAAAATGCTTGACCCATTTAGTGAAATGAGATGGGTTTGCCTGAAGATGCCCCTAGAAGGGAAGTCAGCTTGGTTGAAGAAGAGAGTAGCCAATATTCTGAGGTGGGGGACAAGTCAAGGGACAGTTGTTCTGTAAGAATTGGGCATTAAGGAGCTTGTACATACCTTACTGTGTGAGCTGCACCTTCTTAAATTTTAAGCTGGTCTGGCTGAGGAGGTCATCATCGGCCATGTTCTGAGCAGAGTTAAATGCAGTGGCTCAGTTGGCTACTCAAGCAGGTGACAAAGCTATTTCAGTCACCTCAGTTTCTGTTTATTTGAATCAAAAGCTTTTAAGTGTCTTAACCTTCATGTCCTAAACAGGAATTAACATGTCTGAGTTGTCAACTGCACAACCATCATGGTCTCTGCTAGTAAAGACCACTGCTTAACATCATCATGATGGCAGCAGAAGAAGCCATAATATGTTCTCCAGGTTCTTAGCGTGGACATTTTTCCATTTGCTGCTCAGTAGAGATTTTGTTAAAAATTTTCTCCTTTCATAATTTTATTGCCACTTAGCATAAGAACAGAAGCATTAACATAGAGCTGTTTCTGTCAAACTTCAGCAGCTTCACAGCCTTTCCTTTGGCTTCAATTTCTCCATCAGTATTAATAGAAAGTTTTCTTCATTTTATTGCTGTAGAAATGTACATCCTTGAAAACATGCAGGTAAATATTTGCCAATGATCTAGATCACACTGCAGTAGTCTGATTCCTTTACATGGAGGAACCTCTTTGTGGTGAACCAGAAGTACAAATGTGGTGAATGTGGTTGGAAACTCACCTCTGAAGTTCAAATATTTTATAGGTTTTAAGTGTTGACTTGCTTCTTGGAAGAGATTTGCTTGCTTTTTTGCTCTCAGCTGGAGCAGACATCTTTCATCCTGTAACTCACATAAAGTACCATATTCAGTATGCTCATATTCCTGTGAAATCACATAATTGTACTTGCTCCTGATTTAAATTCAGTGCATGCTGCCTGTGACCTGGCAATGGACACATTTTTTATTTAATCTGCAGTGACCACTTTTTCCCTAAATACAGCAGCCTACTCTACTGAATGTGTCATAGTAACTCACAGACATGTATTTTTGTAGGTACATATATCCTTCCATGGATCAGCTGGCTGAAATGCTTCCTGGAATCCTGAAACAGTTTGGGTGAGTGCCGGGTCTTGACTTATTTTCCTCACTTATTGCCTCTATGTGGCACACCAAAAGGCATCTGTGATGCCCCAAAGCTTCAAACACGCTACCTGACATTTTCCTAGAGTTACAGTTGTGGTTGTTTTTTAACTCCTCCATTATAGTTGGCTGCCTTTTGACTTTGATTCTGAAAGAGCTTATTTGGCCTTTTTTTGGAAAGTTTGTATATTTTTAAACAGGAAGCAATTTCAAGTGAAATCACATGTGCCTAATTTAGGGGTTTCCTCCAGGTTTTTCTGTTTGTAGCCCTGACAGGGACAGGACAGAGACAATCTGTTCTTCCCACTGAAGCAACCCACGTTTTCCTGTGTGGTTAGCAGAAAAAAATTTAGCCCCATCTGAAGACATGTAGTGTTTTGTTTCTGTGGCTTGAGCACATTTAGGGGTCAGTCCTGACTCATTAAGCCACTTTGCAAGTGCAGATCCAGATCGCTGATGCTGAGGAACTTGGTGACAGTGTTCATGTAATCACGGAATGGCTTGGACTGGAGAGTTGGATCATCTAGTTCCAGCCTCCATGTTCCTCTGTTGTCTACCTGCAGCAAGTTTAGCTGTGTATATTCCTTCAAAGCTTTGTTTTAACTGGAGCTATGCATAATGCCTTCTCTACCACAGAGCTAGGGCTCCTGGTGTGCAGTGAATCATAGAATCATTTGAGTTGGAAGGAATCCTTAAAGGTCATCTAGCCCTACTGCCCTGCAGTGAACAGGACACCTACAGCTAGAGCTGGTTAGAATCTGCAGGTGAGCACCTCGCAGGTGTTTTCAGACTAAGGAGAGAAAATCTGACATTCAGGGTTAGGCAGCCTTGGAGGACAAACAAGTTGGGCTGCTGATGGAGCGCTCAGTCACAGACCACCACCTCACTTTAGACAATGCTCAGCATGCAAACCAGCTGTTAGAATATCTTGACTAGTATACCTCTCTGATCTCACTACCTTCCTAAAACAAAGGTGTGGTTTTAAACCTTCTTTTTTGAAACCAAAGCACAGTATTAGCCATTAAAAAAACAAAACAAAACAAAAAAAAGCAAAAACATGCTAACGTAATGTCAATACCGTGAAACCAATTAAACTGGAGTTGACTTACAAAAGCTTAATTTAATATTGTAATGAGAATGAAATCTTTCTCAAGATATTTTCCTAAAAGCATTGCATAACCTGTTTTTCTGACAGGTTTTGTCTGGTCTCCCTTCCCTGTATTTTCTAAGACCTTGAAGGGGATGCTTTAGAACCAATTTGAGCAAAAGTAAATATTTGATTTGTCTCTGCCCTGCTTAGTTCTGAAGTTTAATCTCACTCACTCCAGCAACTGGATAGCAGGAGAGGTTTCCCTGCCAGCTCCCTGCTAGAGAGGACTCGGCGTCACAGTTTGATAGCTGAGGGCAGGGGAGACTAAGGTGGGGTTGTTGTGTTTTGACTGCAGACCACAGGACTCTATCTTAGAAGTTTTTCTGGCAGAGGAGCCATTTCCTTCCAGAGTCAGAACAATGCTGTTGTTGCTTCATGTATTTACTTAAGGATAAGTGAGGATTGCTGCTGGGCTGCAATGCATGAGGACCAGCGTCTGCTAATTTCCTAAAACCAACTAGTTGCTGTGCCCAGCTCTGTACTGGAGGTATTGCTGAGGGTCTGTGGTTTGCTCAAGATATGATCTGCCCTTTCACTGGTGTGTGCAAGAAGAATCATTGAATCACTAAGATTGGAAAAGATAATTAAGATCATCTGGTCCAACCATCAACCCATCCCACCATGTCCACTAACCCGTGTGCCATGTCTACCCTATCTACTCTATCTGCAGTGCCTCCACCACCTCCCTGGGCAGCCTGTTTCAGTGCCTGACCACTCTTTCCAAGAATAAATTCTTCCTAATATCCAACTTGATAGGAAGGCTGCTGATAGGGTCTTGTTTATTTTTGGTGCTCTCTTACTGATTTGTCTCCTCCATCTCATGGCACATAACTGCTGTGCAGGCTGAAGAGCATTATTGGAATGGGAACTGGAGCTGGTGCCTATGTCCTGACCAGATTTGCTGTAAGTTTCCTGGAGCTTTCTTAAAGGCTTGAACCCAGTTTCCTCGACGTGTTGCTGCCCCCATAGGGTGTGCAGAGAATTCCTGCTCTGCTGTGTGCATTTAAGCAAGCAGCCAGGCTTTTAAGTGGAATACCGCAGTCTGCAGGATAGCTCATCCAAAAGACCTAGATTTTCCACTCTAAAGCCTGGGCTCTACCCAGTTGATTTGCAGAAGGTTTTTTTAATGGGAGTTCTCTATTTAAACTGAGGGTGGGGAAGATGTTAAATCTTAATGTTCTCCAGCTGCTCAGTTGAATTGCTTTAATGAATTTCTTTCTCCATACATGTGCTTGTTTTGTGCAAGATAAAACTACACCTACCGCCTTCTTCCCCAGCAGATAATTCACTAATTTAAATTTTATGCTGACTGTCAGCTTGCAAAGGACCCACAATGAATCTTAACTCAAACCTTTTCTTTTGCAGTTAAACCACCCGGACATGGTGGAGGGATTGGTTCTTATTAACATAAACCCTTGTGCTGAAGGTTGGATGGACTGGGCAGCGACAAAGGTAAACATTTTTAAGTTAGAAAAATAAATCATACCGTGAGGCTGTCAGGCATGAGAAGCTGGACAAGCTTGTGTGTCAAGCCAGGGCTGCAAAGACAAAATATCTTAGGCAAGTTTCTTTTGGGTTTATTTTTTCATTTACAAACATAACTCCTGTAGGGCTAGTGATAAAAATAACTGCTGCTAGGAAGCAGATACCCATGGTATAATGGAGCTGTTGGGTACAGACAATTCTTGAGAGCTGGTAATGACTCGGATAAAACTATTTTAACGTGGACATGAGATTGGTTTGGAAACAGCTTTCTTCCAATTAAACTTCAAGCTTAGTGTTGCTTTTCTTGCCTGTGGCTTTGTTTACAAGCACAGTCCAAAATATTAATTGGAGCACAGAAAAAAATGTTCAAAACAGCATATTCCTGGTTTCAGTCATCTAGCTGAGTCTTGGTTACTGAAAAGACTCAGAAAAGAGCATTAGCTACGGTAACGTTGGACAGACTGTCCGTACAATTAGACTTCTAAGTGAACTTGTTCACAAAGAATCCCCTGTAAATTTCATTCTTTTGTAGCTATAAGATTACAGCATGGGAAATAGGTGGTAAGAGCTGGTTTCAAACAGCCTCAAGGAGCTAATAGGGAAATAGGTATAAATGTTACATTATGCATCACGCAGTTTTAACTTACTAAAACATTTTTCAGCGGAAACTGAAAAATCTGGCACTTTGTATCATTTAGGGTCGTGTTGTAATGAATGACAGTATGAACACACAAAAGTACAAAAAATAATGTTTTGTCTTTTAAGCATACATACAGACAACCTACGTAAATGTCTCGGGAGACATTAAGTGATCTGGATGTGTATTTATTAACTCATCTACAATGAAATATAGCAATTGACCCTTTTGAGTTACCTCATCCAATATTTCTCCATAATTAAATTCTTTCACATTTGTGTCTCTGCTGTCCACCTCTCCTAGGTCAACCTCAGCTGTGCAGCAGGTCCCTTGTATCCTTCTGTCTTTCCAAATTAAGAGCACGTATTCTGGAATGTGACCTCTATAGTCCTTAGGTTCCAGCTCTGAAGTATTGTCATTATGTCATTGTGTTAGGGATGGTATTGGACAGCAAGGTTCAATTGCACACATCTGGCTGATTTTCAGGGAGCAATTCCATATATACTTATGCCACAAGTAGTGTGTTCCCTGTGTATCTGCATTAGTAAAAACATCCTATAAGAACAACTCAAAAATAATCAGTGCCTAATGATGTTATAGTAGGAATGGAGGGGAAGAACATCAGTCCAGGATAATAGTCCAGGATATACATAAGAGAAGCAGAGAAACATCCATTCTTCTACTTAAAGGTAATTAAAGGGTTTCAAAAGATAGTTTTAATATCACATACTTAGATAATCTTGCTGTTCAGATTTCAGGTTGGACAAATGCTTTACCAGACCTGGTCATTTCACATCTCTTTGGAAAGGTAAGCAAGTTCAAAACGTTATTCTAGTGTTTTCAGTCATCTGTGTTTACCTCCTGGAGCTGGAAGAGGGGATAATCTTTCACTTAAGTAGCAAAGTTTAATTTTAAACCTGTGGGATAGGATTAATACTTGTATTCCCAGCTCTTTGAAGTATGGATACTGCAGTGATGCTTGCTGAGTGCCAAACAACCAAGTACAGTACTGTCATGGCAACTCCAGAAGGTGTAGCTACCAGTTTGGCTGGCTCATATTTAAGCACGAGTAGAGTACTAGTATTCTTTTATATAGTAATATACTTGTATCTCTGGGAAAACTGCTTACTAATACAAATGATGTTCTCCAGTGCAAGCCTACTCTTAAATTGAAAACCACGGAACAACAGTCAGATGCTAATGTTAACTCTGGGTGATAACACTGAGTGCTGCAAGTTGTTCCTGCCCTAAGAGTGCACTCCTGTTGTATAGATATGAGTCTGATACATGACTGCTGTGCCATGTCTTCAGATCCTCTCAGAAAACAGCCCCTGTTCTGAACAATTCTGTTTCCACTGTAGGAAGAGATTCACAGCAACCATGACCTGATCCATACTTACCGTCAGCATATTATTAATGATATGAATCAAACCAACCTTCATCTCTTTGTCAACTCTTATAACAGGTAAACACATTTACCTGATTTTTAACTGGAAACTGTTTTAAGAGGCTGTCCCGCTCTTTTTCAGCCAGTGTTACTTGTGTGGTGGAGTTACTCGTTTTCCCCCATTATGAAATTCTACTCGATAAGCACCTTTAGGGATCTGAGGTGGTTTGTTTATGGGAGAAGGTCCTCGTGCATTTATGGGGAGAAAGATGGTACATGTGGACATTGATACTTCAGTTTAAAAGTGTTTCACCATCAGTTATGGAGCTTTCTACATGTATCAGATTAACATATTGTGAGTGTCTGTGCTTTCTGTAAACTAGAATTTGGAAGCATCTGTTAAATTTCAGAGTGTCAAAAACATTTGTCTTCTTCATTTTCTTTAGTCGCCGAGACCTAGAGATTGAGCGCCCTGTTCCTGGATTAAATGTTGTCACCCTTCAGTAAGTCTTTTATTTCCAATCAGTTCACTTGTATGTGGTGTGAGCCAAGAGATGAAATCTGTGGGTGCGTTGCATGGACACCACAGGGCTGTAGCTGAGTTTCTTCAGGGTCCTGTAGCTTCATCTGGGAGCTGAACTGTTGCTGAAGTCAGGGACTTTCAGTAGGGAGACTTCCTCTTTTCAAACTTCAGAGCCATATTAACTGAAGTGCATAGTCAAGTAGTGCCTGCCATGTACTGTGTACTGCAAACTTGGGCTTACAGACCAGGTGCTAAAAAAAGTAGATGTACTTAGCCTGAAAGTCTGTCCTAGTTAAAGGGAACTATGGCTCTGGATGCATTACAGCCATGCCTACCCAACCAGAGAAATGTAATCAAAACCAGTTAGAAGAACAAAGATCTTCAGGAAAGTGGAGCAGGTGTGAAAATGGTTATCTACCAGATTTTCTGCTGATAGCTTTTCACTTACGCTGCATCTTGTAAATGAAATAGTTTTCCAGTCCTCTACTGATCTTTAAACATGAGAAACATTGGCTCATCTCCCAGAGTGGTTGGAATTGGCTGACAGTCCTAAGTTAGAGCTGGGGGAGTAGTGGGGAGAGGGGTGAGATTTTGAAGCTGATACTCACATTCAAATCCTTATTAAACAAACAAACAAAGAGTGATGGGAAGGGATGATTGCCACAAGGTGAGGAAAAAGGACAGGATTTCAGGCAAGGTATCAGAGCATGTCTGTGTATCCGCACTTCTGCTTTGTGGGTGACTGAGTACTGGCACTGGATGTCCAGAGAGGCTGTGAGGTCTCCTCCTTGGAGAACTCCAAAAGCCACCTGGATGTGGTCCTGGGCCCCCTGCTCTGTGTGTCCCTGCTTCAGCAGGGTTGGGCCAGATGGACCCAAAGGTCCCTGCCAACCTCAGCCATTCTGTGAGTCTGTAATATGGAGGATTTTATGTGTGCCAGGAACATACAACACATAATTTTCACACACCTGTCTCATCCTTTCCAGGGCACAAAATGAAGCTGAGGGTTGCATCACAGAAATAACACAGCTTTTGTCTGCTTCCTTGCAGGTGCCCTGTGCTCCTGGTGGTCGGTGACAGCTCCCCAGCAGTGGATGCTGTGGTGCGTATATTGAGCCCTCATCACCACAGTGTTGCTAGGCAGGTGACTCGAGATGCTTAGCCAGCCCAGCAGAGCTCCCAGCAGCACAGCAATCTCGCCAGCCATCGAGTCAGCCCAAATGTCAATCCTCTTTCAGACCGTGGGAGAGCTGCCATTATTCCTGGCTGTTTGTGCCCTCCGTCTGTGCATCATTATTTAATAGCTACTGCACCAAGAACAATTGCCACAGCAGTTCCAGTGAACCGCAAATATTTTCCTTTAGAAAGGAATCTGCTGTTGGTATCTGAACTTGTTCTGTGGCATTGGAGTCCTGCCCTGGGTCACTATGGAAGCAAAGAGCTTCTATTTGTCTATTATTACTTGCCCCAGATGACTGGGTGACTTCAAGTGTTGTGCCCTAACAGGCATGCCCAGCCTGCTGGCTGGTGGCCATGTGGCTGCTCACCACTTGGGATGCTACCAGATGACCCCAGATCACAAGATAAACAACCCTTGTTGCCACAAGAGTACCAGATACACATGAAAAAAAATCCACAAGCCCTAGCTAACGGGTTTGTTCATGCATGGCAAATAATACAGTTGTAAACGTGAACTGACACTTGTTCAGCTGTATACAAAAAAATTATAGATAGTATATATATATTGTCCTTATGCAGAAGCCTAAGATATTAGTCTGTAGTAAGCCAGAAACCAATGTCTTTAGCAAGCAGTTCATATTTTGTATCTTGTTACCATGCCTTATCCTGCTCTTCTTTCACATAGGTTGAATGCAATTCAAAGCTGGACCCAACAAGAACAACACTTCTGAAGGTAATAAGAGCTGTTTCTATTAAAATTAACATTCCCCTTTTTTAAAGATGAGGACAGACACTTTGACAGGGTCTGTTGCGATAGGACAAGGGGAAATGGTTTCAAACTAAAATGGAAGATTTAGACTGGATATATGGAAAAACTTTTTTACAAGAAGGGCAGTGAGACACTGGAACAGGCTGCCAAGAGAGATGTAGTATGCCCCATCCCCAGAGACATTCAATGTCAGGATGGATGGGGCTCTGAGCAGCCTGCGCTAGCTGTAGGTATCTGTTCAGTGCAGGGGAATTGGATTGGGTGACCTTTAAAGGTCCCTTCCAACTCAAATGATTCTATGGTTCTGTGCATATTTTATTGGGATAAAACAAGCTGGGGACTTCTTGTCAAGGCTAACAACAGGGAACCTCACAGCTCCTCCACTCTAGAACACCAGATTTGAGACTTAGAACACTCAGTATTTCACATACCCATAATGAATCTGACCAGAGCTGGCAGAGTAGGTGTTCGGAAAGGGTTGAAAAAGCCTTCAGAGGAGTGGAAATGCAAAACAATCCATTCAATTTTCCTCAGCACCTCAACAACTTTATGAGATGAGTAGGGAACTGATCTATCCTTCACGGTATTCACATCCTGCCTTTTGTGTGGACACACTGCAGGACAATTTATATTTGGAAATAACTTCTGTATTTTCCAAAAAGTTGGTAAATTGGGCTGACAGAACTGCAAAGAATCATGCAGTCTTTGGCTGATACTTGGCATTCATAGTATGGATGCAATCTCTAGCTCATTAATGATGACATAAAGTCATAAAGTATGATGAGTATAATAGCACGCAAATAGTGACACAAGCTTGGTCATGCTTCTACTGGGAAATTCTAATGTACCTCTCTTTACTAAACTGCCCAGAGGAAATGATAGCAGATAATTATTTTTTAAATTCTTTTTCCTCCTAATGTTGGGGAGTTCCAACACTGACCTACCACATGGCCATGGCAGATTAATCCTAAGGAAAAATCCGACAATATCTCAAACATTTGTCAGTGGTCAGCCTTTGCCCATCCAAGGATACGGCTGATGCTAGAACCTGCTGCAGGCCTGTTTTGCTGCTAACTAATCCTAGATAGGATTTGGGGTTTCCTGTAATTCACAACTCAGCTGTTTTCATCTTGTGGTGTTCCTTGGAACAGGATTGTTTTTGTTGGGATGACGTTGAGGGGTGGAGTGGCAGGAAAAAATGAAGTGCTCCAAAAATATTGCATGCACTCAAGATAGCTTTCTAATTTGGCTTTCTGTGCTTCCCTTGGCAAGTCAGGCTGGTGCTTGCCATCCACAATCTCAGCAAAGTGTTTTTACCTCACCTCTGAGGTTTAGGCAGTTGTTTTCTCTCCCCTGTCATTAAGGTCAATACTGCATCACATTCATGTAATTCAGAACTGGAGGTGTAACCAGGAGTGTCAGGCTAGTTTCTAAGAAACTGATCTCTTCCTATCAAATACATTTATTTGTAGCTCTAGCTGATGCTTTGCCTGAGGGTCAAATTGCTTTGGAGGTTTTCTGGGGTGCAATCGTAGCTTTCATGAACGCTCAGCTACTTGCTTTAGTGCGCTCACCTACATGTGTGTTACTCGTACAACAAGAGGAAATGCTTTCCTGCCAGATAGCTAAAAAGGTCATTGTAGTATATCCTGAGCACAAATGAGTTCCTCTGGCAATATTCTAACTGTTCTCATCCTCATTTCAGATGGCAGACTGTGGTGGGCTCCCCCAAGTTTCCCAGGTATGATTTGGCTGACGGAAATCCTACTAATCCTGTTCTGCAGTGTCCCAGGCTGCAATAAATAGATGTTTTCCTCCGGGGTACTTGCTGTTCCCAAATTTCAGCCAAAAGGGTGGTTATAATTTCTTGAATAATTAAGTCAATCAGTCAACTCAGCTTTTTTTTTCTTTAAAGACCAATGTAGCTCAGAATTAATAATAGAAGGGGGTATTGTTTCCACTAATTAAGTCTTAACCAAAGAAAGGTTTGAGATGGGAATGAAAAGATACTATTTTATGCCTTTCTACTAAGCTAACGTAGATTAAGGCCTGTGCACTAGCATTTTCAAACTGTATTTTTACTTGGACTATTTTTAGTACAGATCAGGAAAGTGGGAGGCAAGGAATAACAACACTGTGTTCTCATGTACACTGGCCTGACTCGAGTGAGAACAAACTGGAGTTTCTGAATTATGTTTAGGTACAAATTAGGGGGCTGCTAGTAAAACCAGGCTGGGAAAGTTAAAAATGTACCTCTGCTCTAGTTTTACTTCACTAAAAATGCTGGCCTCTAAGCCAGGTTCAGTCCATGCATTACCACTCTGTGATAGATTCCATTCTTTGCATTGATTCAGAAAAAATTATGCAAAAAGGTATTAGCAGTATTTGCAAACTCAGTGACTGAGGTAGAGGCTCATCTGGCTGATGTATTATCAGCAGAGAAAAATACTGAGATCCTCGCTGCAAGAATATCAGTCATACAGCTGTGCTTAGATATTTCCACTTATATTTTGCCCTGTAAATGTAACTGTTGGTTCTGACTGCTTGGATTTGTTCTCTTCTGATTAGGACCCAGTATGAAATGCCTTGTGTGGGGCCAGTTGTTTTACTTTGATTCATCTGCCTAAATATCTGCACTAGTAAAGTTTGGACTGGGCATAGACCACTTATAGTCACTTCTCCAAAAACCTCATTCTCAAATGCTAGTGTCCTCTTGTTAGTACAACGGGGCAGGGAAGCTGATGAGGGAGGGCAGTAGTGGCGTTTCCTCATGTAAATGAAAAATTCAGGGAAATTCAGAAGAACCTAGAAAATATTTAATATGCCCCTATTAAGGTCAGACATCTGTGGCATCTACCATACTGTAATATAACTAAATTTCTGATCACTGTGTACAATAATACTCTGTTTCTCTTACAGCCTGCAAAGCTTGCGGAAGCTTTCAAATACTTTGTTCAGGGAATGGGATACAGTAAGTATTGGGATTATGGAATGGCTATCAAATTTGTTGGGCTTCTAAGCATTCAGAGAGCCTTTTGATCACTGATATTTGGTCTTTTCCCTGTTGGACATGCATTTGCAAGAGTTAAAAAAAGACTACCAGCAGTGTCTTGGAGAGGGGTTTTGAGTCCAAATCATGTTACTAGATAGTAGAAAGCTTTGTAGATCATTTTCTATTACAAAGTAATTCTCCAAAATAAAGGTGAAGTTCTTTTGCCTCTTCTTTATTTATCTGAGTAATTGTATGTAATTCCCAGGCATCTCATCTAATCCATGTTTTCCAATAGTCATTATTCATACTATTCTGTCAGTTCTTTAATGACCAGTAGGTTGAGGAAGGGATGCTTTTGTGTTTCAGAGAATGCACAAAGGTATCCTTAAACTAAACGGCTTAGTTCCAAAGAGTGCAGTAGGCAGCGCTTCATAAAGCTGCAGAATATCTCTGAGGCTTTTGGTCAGGCTTGAGCCTGATATGTGGATCCCAGCACAGGTTTGCAGGTGACCTACTGTATTGGCTACAGGGGAAACATTTGGTCTCTTGCTTTCATCTTCCATTTTGCTCTCCAAGCCCTGAAAGTTAAGATGGCATAGTGGTGACTCCATTCAAGCTGAGTCTGAAGTAGCAGTCCTTTCATTGCCAAACTCGCACTCTCCAGCAACCCCAACTGCCTCTATAAGGAACAGGAACTTGGGGTTTTATACATGGTAAAAAGTGTTTCTACTTCTATGTGTGAAGCTACCATGATTACTGCATTCAACATGGATGGGTTCTTAGGGCTGGAAGTAAAGCAAGGGCTTTCATCCAAGCCTAGACAGCAAGACATTAATGTAAGTCTGTTAGACGGTTGGACTAGATGATCTTAGTGGTCTTTTCCAACCTTAATAATTCTGTGATTCTGTGATTCTTCCAGTGCCCTCTGCTAGCATGACCAGGCTGATGAGGTCCCGCACCGCTTCTGGCTCCAGCGTAACCTCCTTGGAAGGACAGCGGAGCCGGTCCCACACTGGGGAAGGCACGAGGAGCCGGTCCCACACTGGGGAGGGAACTCGGAGCCGATCCCACACTGGGGAGGGTTCCAGGAACCGCTCCCACACAGACACACGCATCGAGCTGACGCCGAATTCAGCCAGCAATGCTGAGCAATCAGGCCCCAAGTCCATGGAAGTGTCCTGCTAAGCGTGTGCGGGAGGTTTAAACTGGTCACAGTTTGAAAAAATAAAGGATGCCCCTTGTGTATCACAAAAACATAACTGGTATTAATCTCAAGCTATTCTGTAGGATGAGCTCTGTTCTCCAGGGTCTGACGGGGACCAAAGAAAAGAAGCATCTCATTTGCTCTATCGTTGCTCTTGTAACTCAGACAGTTGCTGCTATTGTGCCCTCCTTCAGTGGATGCCAAATTCTAAAGGAAACTTGCCAAAAGCTGATATGGTTGTAAACACTTCAGAGTCAAAGCAGACTTGCTTAATATCCTTCTTCAAAATTGATTACGTGCCCCTTTATCTCTAACTCACTTGAAGTAAACTGGCACAATTTGAGATGAGCTTCAAAGAGGGGGAGAAAATCACTATTATGGATGGCTTGTTTAAAAAAAAAAAAAAAAGGAAACAGATGTGTTATGGCCTCATGTTGAAGCTGGAGTTGAATGCATTGTATATAGCTTGACTTCAAATGATAGAGAAGTTAATGTATCGTGCATTTATAGGCCTTCTAATTCATTAGTTTTCCTACATATAATAATATTCTACTAAAATAGACAAATTTAATGTGACTTTAAGATTAACTAAATCTTTAAGCTTTTTTTATTTCACTTTTTTGAGATCTAGTTCCAGTCTTCCTTTCTTTCCCCCTTTCTAGACCCTAAAATCTGCTTAGCCAAGTGAGGACAGGATTAAATTTTATAAGCAAGGAAGCATCTCCTCTTTGGGATCTTGGGCCAAAGGGTTTACAATGCTGCAAAAGTTGGTGTAGTCTGAGCAAGTAGGGTAGCCGTACATGCCAGGAAAGCAGAAGCAGCTTGATTCTTACTTCAGACAGCTTCCTATCTCTGCAGCTCAAGTTTTTGTGTCCAGCACAATTGAAAGACATTCAGAATTCTGTAAGCACAGCCAGATCCAGCTGTTCTTTGTCAGGAGAGATGAATAAGTGTGGAATGGCATGTAATTAAATGCTGTACATTCAACTGTGGCTAATTACTAGATTTGAAACTGAGATCTCACTGGTGCTGGGTAGCGTATTAGAGAAAGTGATGCAGCAACAGTACTGTAACTGCAAAATACAGTGTTTAATGACTGTGTAAATGTAGTGATCTGCTGGTTCTGCATCTTTAAGTAGCTGCCCGATACCTTGGGTTTCTTCTTTTGATGTTGGTGGTTTGATATCTTTCTGCCAGTCAGATTTTCACAGTTGGATGTCCTTAAGTTTGTCCTTCACCATGTCATGGGATGGGATTTCCTGAGTCCCAGTGCATACCTGCTGCATTGCAGCCCTTGCATAAACAAGAAAACTCAAAGACCGAGCAGTTAAATAGCAGATGTTAATACTTTGGGATTGCTTGTTCAAAAGAATGCCATCTAGGTTACTTTATATTGACTAACTCAGCTCTCATGTAGAATATCCGTAATGTTTTGTGGGAAGAGCAGACAATTTCAAGAAAGAATAAAGCTATTGTGTAAAGTCTATCAAGAAAAGTTTCTTAATGAAGTATTTGTATTTATTTCAAAACAAATAAATTTGTAACTTTGCAATGTTGTGTGTCTTCATCTTTTACCAGGAGTACAGTGATCTTTCTCAATGGGAGCTTTTTCCTTGTCACTCCTTTGTAAGAATGAAATATTTTTAAGTCATGCTCCTATTCCTGCCTTTCCCTACTTTCATGCTCTGAGTTTTTTCTTTTTTTCCTTTTTTTCTTTTTCTTTTTTTCGCTCCAGTGTACTATTTATACTAAGCAAACATAAAACATTTTGGTATCAAGTGTTAATGACTGTTCAAAATACTAAAGGATAATTTCTTCTCAGAAACGGTGGTGAGGCACTGGAACAGGATGCCCAGGGAAGTGGTGGAGTCACAGTCGCTGCAGGTGATCAAGAAATGTGGAGATGTGGCACTGAGGGACATGGGTTAATGGGCATGGTGGAGATGAGTGGATGGTTGGACTAAATGATCTTAGTGGTCTTTTCCAACCTCAATGATTTTGTGCTTCTGTACAGTCCTGTCTTTCCCACAGGAATTGGTGTCTTCCTTATTGCATCCTTTCTGTCCTCAGCCTAACTTGAGAATTGTAGGTGTGTGACATGTTCCCTACCTGTCTTTGGAGGTATTTTTGCCTCTTGACTGCATTGCAGCTATCTCTCTGTGTTTCTAAGTGCTGTTCTTTTTTTGACCTAATGCAAGAATTTCACTTTAGAACATTAGGGCTAACTTATCCCACCTTCCAAAGAATTTCTGAAATCAAACTCCAAACATAAAAGAGAGAGGAAAGAATTAAAGCACTGTTTTATTTCTGTCCTTAAAGCAGAAGTACAAGTTTCCTTTCTCATGCCAATCTGGGTGCAGGTAAACCATTCTGGTCTGGTTTTACATACATTGGTACTCTTAGAATTGTTTGAGCTGGAAGGGACCCTTAAAGGTCATCTAGTCCAACTTCCTTGCAATGAACAGGGACAGCTAGATCAGGCTGCACAGAGTCCCATCCAGCCTGAGCTTGAGTGTCCCCAGGAACACCCTCTTACGTAGTGACCAATGTAAAATATTGGGAGTTTCAGGAATAGGGGGATTTTGTGGCTTTGCTGGGGCAATTTTGATGGTCTTTCTTCCTGTATCTCAAAAAATACTGTGATACGAAGAGACAAAAGCAAATATTTGTCATGTCTGAGCCCAGGTCCCAGTAAATGTGATTATTCAGCAATTGTTACTGCAGTGTTACCAGTATAGAGATTGGTTTGGTCAACCACAGCCTATGCCACTGCCAGTGAAAATGGGAGGAACATGTGCCAACACATCTTACAAAAGAAGGGCAAAGTTAAGTTCTTCTGTGAGCTTTTCTGGGAATGACTAATCATTCCTTCCACAAGGACACCATGGTGTGTCTGTCAAAGCCTGTGCACTTTAGTTTTTTTAAACAGGGAGGAATGCATCCAATCCTTCTTGTAGCACAAAGTGACCTGTGAGCACTTCTCAGCAGCTGGGAGTTGCTAGGACCACTATAAATGTCAGCTTTGCAACAAAAAGTATTCATTTGGCAAGGAACAGTGTGTACCTGTACAGAAAAGCTGGAGGGCTTTACGGAGAAGTGGTGCTTTACCTTTCAAAAGGAGTTAAGGCTCCTTTTTGCCTGCAGCACTGGGCGTCCTTTACTGGTACTTAACCTGAAGAGATGCAAGTGGCTTGCAGGCTTATGAAATTTTATTAAAAAATAAAAACACCCAAATCCTACAGCTTGCGAGAGCCTCAATGTCCTCCTTGTAGTGAGGGGCCCAAATCTGAACTCAGTACTCAAGGAGCGAGGAGTGCCTGTGGCAGAGAGGAAATTCTGATTAGATAGCAGGAGTTATACGGAAAATAAACAGTTCAACTTTCATAGTGCTCCTGAGCAGAAGAGAATGCGCTCCTAAGGACCAACAGGCTTCCTGACTGCTCTTCAGAACCTCTTGTAGAAGGGACATAATTGCTGAAATCAGAGTTCTTCCCACCTCTGCCTGGGCCTCAGCATCCACTATGCAAATTTCAGCTAAACTTCAGTGGAGCCATCCCACTCCCTGTCCTTGCAGAGCAAGAGTGGAAGTGGATGTGCCAATGCTGCATCAGCAACGCAGGACTTTTGTGCTGAAGGATGCTGCTCTTCTATTTAAAAGTCTCTAGAGAAGAAGAAACAGCTGGAAACTTTAACCTAGATGTGTTTGGGGGGTTTATGATTAATGTCACGTGTTGCAAGCGATGGACTGAGCTGGAGGAAAAGAAACGGTTTATAGAAAAGCTGCTTATTTTTCTCTCCATTGCTGGAACCCTCTTCCTGTCTGTTTCTGTGTCTGTTGCAATCTGCGCTGTGCCAGTAACACACTGTTGTTTTCACATCCAGCGATCTCACAAGTAACTCGGTCTGCCCTCTTCCCACATGCCGTCTGCTTTTGTTTTGCACTGTTTTGTACTGTGTTGTGCTATCCCACGTTCGCTGGACCTGTAAGTCTCTCTGGGTCCGTACATATCAACAACTGTTTCGATGTGTGGATTTAGTGTTTCCACTGAGCCAAATATAGGCTTTATGTTGATAGCTGATAACTGCTGTGTCTGATGTTTAAATAACCAAAAGAAAGGATGTCAGGGAATTTCAGGAGATCAGCCCCTCCCCCTCAGCCCTTTGCAACAGACAGACACAGCCTCTCACTGTTTCTATCTATTGCTTCATTGAGGGCTCCATTCATCCTATAAACAACACAGCTGCTGACCAGTGTTGGGAAAAGAGAGAGAAAAAAAAAAAAAGGCTTTTGATTGCAACTGCCAAACAGTCCAATGTCTGTTCCCTGCAATCCAGTATGGAGATCTTTTGCTTACCCAGCAGCTACTGGGGCCAGAGCAGAGCTGTTATTCGACTGTAATTAAAGCAGCAGCCCTCACAGTCCTTACCCTGTGTACCTCAGACACTGGACACAAACATCATTGAGCAACCCCAGAAGAGACCAAAGGTTGGGAAAGGGGTTATAGGAAGCTCTTCCTTCCCACACAGCACCTAGTGCAGTCACCACCACTGTGGTGAGCTGTGACCCACATCACAGCTGAAAACAGTCCTTGGGTGACCCGCCATGCACTGCTATTCCTTGTGGCTGAAGTGGATTATGATATTCGGGTCAAGGTCAGTGCGTGCAGAGCGCTGGGGGCGGGGAAGAGATTTTTACTGGGCGATTGCACTCAGGGAGAACTAGGGCAGCTCTGCGCACACCCTACAGCCATAACCAATGGCTCTTGGAAGACTGTAAGACTACTAGCAGCCTGGATTTCATAGAATCATAAAATTATTAAGGCTGGAAAAGACCACTAAGATCATCTAGTCCAAACATCAACCCACCACCACCATGCCCACTGAACCATGTCCCTCAGTGCCAAATCTACCCTTTTTTTGAATACCTTCAGGGACAGTGGCTCTGCCACTTCCCTGGACAGCCATTTCCAGTGCCATACCAACCTAGACCTCCCCTGGTGCAACTTGAGGCCATCACCTCTGCTCCTTTCAGGGAACTGTAGAGATAAGGTCTCCCCTGAGGTTCCTGTTCTCCAGACTGAATAATCTCAGTTCCCTCAGTTGCTGTTCATAAGACTTGTGCTGCAGACCCTTCACAGCTTTGTTGCCCTTCTTTGGATATGCTCCAGGGGCTCAATGTTCCTCCCATAGTAAGAAGCCCAAATCTAAACACAGAAGTGGGGCCTCACCAGATCTGAGAACAGAGGGATAAACACCACCTTGGTCCTACTGACTATACTGGCATTCTTTGGCTGTGTGTGTGTGCATGGCCCTGCAAGGCCCAGCACCCTGCAGGCAGCAAGGTGTACAGGGAAGGTGCAGATGCCAAGCTCGGGTTCCACCCCACGTGGTGGTCCAGTTGTGTGACATGGCCAACCTGCTCACAGGGGTTGGTAAGACCAGCAGTGGTGTTACCCAGCCATTACACAGCACTGACAGACATATTGGTAGGACTTGGTGAAGCTGCACCAGGTGCCACCCAGCCCATCACACACCAGTGAGGCTCTTCTTGGTCTCTTTGCCTTACCTCACACCTACACTTGCATCTCCCCACCTGGGGAATAGTTTCTGCTCAACTGATTGCAATGTGGTTTCATTTAATATTAATGACAACTAAGGAACAACCCCAAGAAGTATTAGTTCTTTACTACCAGCTGACAGTACTAAACCTTGATCCCACAGTCATTCCCTCTTCACTGCTCAAGTTGGGGGGAATTTCATAGCAGTAGAGCCCATCATGGCTGCCAATACTTGATTTGGAAAGTGCTTAGAAGGTGATGGTTTTCCCAGGCTACTCCAAATACAATGGCTGAGAAAGCAGCCAGGGTGCCCTTCATGCCTGGCAGCATGCTTGAAAGCTGCCAAACATGCAAGCAGAAGCAGCATCAGCAAGATGGGATTTTTGTAGGAAATGTGTTGCCTTTGCTGAAGTCTATTTCTGGAACACGTTTAACTTGTAGAGGAGTTCCCTTCACAGCCCAATTAAGGCACAGTGGAGGAGAAGGCTGGGAGGAGCGTGATTTCTCACCTAATGCCTCAGTAGCCATAAGCAAGTCCAGCACACAGGCCCATTGCTGCAGCAGGCAGAAGACCATGGAAAGTATTTTAAATTCCCATTGGGTCACGAAATCCCCTTTAGATTTGTAGGAAAATTCTGAAAATCTTAATATGATGACAATTTAACTTTTCTAACACTAAATGATGGAATCCTTTCTGGGCATATCTGTGAGCATTTGTAAATGCTGGGGTATGGAACGATTCTTTAATTAAAATGTGTTTCTCCTTGTTTTTAATAACCTCGTTTAAACCATTTCTGTCCATACAGCTGTTGCAAACAGATTATTCTTGTAGCTTCTTAAGAGAGATAACAAAAATGTCATGCTTAGGCAGGTTGAGTAACACACTTAACTTTGCTGAAAGAGCCTAGACAAGCTATCCCAAGTCCAATAACAGTACTTAGAAAGGAAGAAAGGAAGAAAGGAAGAAAGGAGGAAAGGAAGAAAGGAAGAAAGGAAGATAGGAAGAAAGAAGGAAAGAAGGAAAGAAAGAGAGAGAGGGAGGGAGGGAGGAAGGGAGGAAGGGAGAGAGGAAGGGAGGGAAGGAAGGAAGAAAGGGAGAGAGGCAGGGAGCGAGGGACAGAGGGAGGGAGGGAGGGAAGGAGGGAGGAAGGCAAGAAGGAAGGCAGGAAGGCAGGAAAGAAGGAAGGGAGGGAGGAAGGAAGGAGTACCTGGCATTCCCAAGCTGCCAAAATATTCACACTGAAGGAACTGCTCTCAGAGCATCCTTCTTTTCCATACTACTTCATTTTCATTTTTTACATATCCTCCAGCTCAGGGCTTTGTCACACATTTCAAGCTCACACCTAGATGAGATGAGGAGAATGGAAAAGAAAAAAGAAATGCCCATAGTAAACATACTTCACCTTTTTTTGCTTGCCTAATCCTCTAAATGAGGTGTCAGTCATATATTCATTAATCGTTTACCTCTTATGAGGTTATTTAATATATTAAAACCTCAGCAGCAACATGCCACCCACAAAACCTCACCACAGCACTGTATGAACAAATAGCGTGCGTTACGTGGTTGGTGTAACTCAGACTGACACTGCCAAACCAATCTGTTTTTCCTATTATTTCTTCATATACTTCGGCATCTGAAGCTCACAGAAATACTTCTGCAGGACTGCTGAAATAAGGAATTAGCATTTGTATGGATATTTGCTTGCTTGCAGTTAATGAGAGATCTCTGTTTCCATCAGTTTAATAAACTGCCTATCTTACAATTCATTCCAAAAAAATGGAGGAAAAAAATCACAGGGTTTAATTCACTGCATGACTCAGAATTTCTGAGTGCTGCAGTCCTGATGTATGACTTATATACAGCACAATCCTCATGAATCCGTTAAAAATGAAGCAACTGCACCACACCCTGTGTGCACACTGAAATAGTGTTTTAAATTCTAGCCAAAGCTCCATCCATGGAAAGGCATCTTGTAAATTACATGCTTGCTGCATGCTTGAAGGAGTAGTTCCCAAACATAGCATCTTGAGCTGCCTTACAGACACTGAAAAAGCCCCTATGGAAAACAAAGGGCTATGGGTACTGGAGCCTTGCCATTTGCATCAGAGTCCCATACTCCGTCCTTCTCCCAGCCTGCAAGGCCAACATGATGATCATCATGGGCAGGGTGTGCGTCAAACAGCCTCAGCTTAGTCTGCATTGCAAAATCCTTGCTCTCATCTTTTCTCAAGCCTGTTTCTGGACTGCTGCACCAAATGGGTCTAGCACCAGCTCAGAGTATGACATCTCCACAATGGTATTATTGTTGCTTTTTTGGATGATGACACCATTTTCAGGTCCCAGCAGAGACCTGGGCCCATTGTACAAGGCACAGTACAGATGCACAGTGATCATCAGTTCCTGTTGATGGAGGAGTTTTCACTCTCACTAGAGGCAATGAACACTATAGCTTTGTTCTGGCCTCGCTAATGAAGGACTGAGGATAAGCAAAGCCAAGGGCTGGATCCACCAAGGTCTTGGAAGGCCTTGATCCTCAGCGTATTTAAATAGTAATCACAAAGGTACTTTTGTAAAGTTACATGACTTGCTCAAGTTCAGAGAGAGCCAGTGAACCAAACCTAAAGGTCTTAACCCTAGAACTAATCTTCCTGTAAACATCATCCCTTAAAGGAGCTTTAAAGCACCACAAACTATGAGTCAGGTTCATTGGCTACAAGAGTTACTCATCCCTTTCATTGTCACTGCACAGAAAAGCAGTTGCACCAGCAGGAAAGCCATCAGCGCTTGGTTTCCTATAGATTTGTGTCCAACGACTCAGAAATACCTTTAGAGCAGGGTAATAACCATTACTTCTCACCGGGATACCTTCAGCACTCCCCTCACCACGGCTACCCATTTCCAAATGACAGATATGTTCAAAATGTCTTAATGCTGCTCTTGTGGTTGGGCAGTCCTACAGCTGTGCTGGCTTCCTGGAAGATGTGTACGAGTGTGGTAGGAGCAGTGTGCTGGGCCTCACCTCTGCCCTGCTGTCTTATTTCAATTTTTATTTCAGGAATCAGTATGCTTTTAAGAACTTTGCTCCTCTGCCTGCTTTGTTTGACATTTGCTACCAAGAGGGTGACTGATAGATAAACAAATGTTTGCATATGCCTTGTTCCCTTAGGAAACCAGGCCAGAAACCTAAACATGTTGGGTGTTAGGGGGAGATTTGTGGTTTCTAGGCATTCACTTTACTGAAAACCAACACACACTGGAGCTGCTGGTCATGCATTAGCTTACAATAGCTTCTTTTATCTCTCAATGAAATCTGTGTGGTTCAGCCAGTGCAGAAGTTGACTCTGGTGGTTACAGTGTTAGCTAATTGAAAATCTAAGCAAGGGTATTGAGTGCCATAGCTTTGGGTCTGTATATTCACCCTATTTTTTTCTTTCTCTATCTGTACTTGTAAGAGAGAAAGACTTACTGTACATGGAAATATGTTATATATGCACTGTTTTATGCACCATGTATTTCACAGTAGGAATATATATACGTAATTATGTATATATATATATTCATGGACATGTTCATAAATGTTTTATATATAAAACATATAAGATATTATATGCAACATTATATGTGTGCATGTATATAAGATGTGTATATATATGTTCTTATATACACCTACCTATGTAGGTATGCACAAACGTATATATGTATATACCTGTGCGCGCACACACACACACACACATATATATACATATACATGGTCCAAATCTAGAACATGGTCCAAATCATATTCAGGGAATCTTACTGAGTTCCTGGGATGACCTCTCTACCAAGAACCTCAGTGCAAAACATTCCATCTTTTGGAAAATATTGCCAACTTCTTGGCTAAGGCCTCTTATTCTTATGCGCCTATTGGCTGTTTTTCCAAGTGATGATGTTTAAAATGCAACATGCTCAGCCTTGCAAAAGTTGTACTTCAATTTAGGTTCAGCTTTGGATTAAGGAATAACCCATCTCTATGGGAAAATGTACACAACAAATCCTTGTACATAATGCTGTTCTTGAAGTTCAGAGTTTTGAAGATTTACAGCATTTCTCCTATATGTTTTTACCTACTGATTGCATTATTTTCATCCTACTCACAAGAAACATTAATTTATCGTTAGTCAGAAAGATTTATGTCTCTTGGGAACTAATCTAGCTTCCTCTAGCTTATCAGGATGAAGACAGACAACTTGCCATTTGGAACTAAAGCAAAACAAATGACTAATTTAAAACAGTTGCATCATCTGAAGTTCAGACCTTTGCTGGCCTGGGCTCCAGTCCATATCTCACTCAGTGGTTCTCTTGTGTCACCAGGGAGTTTGCAAGCAGACACTGAAGTTTCCCATGAAGAAACACATTTCAACTGCTCAGCTCTCTCAAGCGAAGCAGTTGGTGAACCTGTCATGGTGCGTGGGATCTGTACCTACAACTTGCTGTAAAAATCTGACTCCAGTACACTTTAGTGACAAGAAATGTGTTGTCTGAAATGGTAACAACGGGACTATGCTTTACTCTTATCTAATATTTGAGTGTGAAAACACTTCTACACATCATTTTATTCTAGCAAGCAGCCCATTTGTGACTGATGCATCATTGGTTATGCCACGAACTGTCCTCTTCTTTCACATGAACTCATCCACAGAGCTGATGGGAAGACTAACACATGCATGTAACTCCTGTCCTCTACCACAGGTGTTTCTCTTCATCTCTCATCTGACTCTCTACAGCTTCTCCTCAAGGTCTGCAACAGTGACCTGTGACAATAAGTAATCTCTGGGCAAGAGACTCTATCCTGTAGGTATGAGCTCTGGGGTGATCATATTGAATTCAGAGCATTCATGCTGTTCAAGATGAGAGCTGGTAGCAAAAGTGTGAAAATGTCTCTGGCACAAGGTTCCCCAGGAGATCAATGGGAGCTCAAGTAGGGCAGGGGACAGAGGATCTTTTACCTATCCTAGCACAGTGAGACAGGGACAGCACAGAGGAACAGTCTTCTCTTTAAGGTCTTCCCATGGACCCATAACAGTGGGATCTAAGGGAGAATGACAGAGGACTTCCTAGGATTGTTCTCTGTGTGTGACAGAGAACAGGTCAAGTCCAGAGGGTCACTTGCATCAAAGACTGAAGTATAATGGGGAAAATAAATTACATATAACAGTGCTCATTTTTCATCTTAGACTATATTATTCAAGAAGTGATAGTAAAGATGTGTCAAGCTCATGTCTAAGTTCCTGACAGCCATACTTTTGCTCTCATACTAGTGTAATACTCTTTCCTTTGGACAATGAAACTGCTGGGCTAATAAGTTCCAGTGCCAGCAGGATTGTTATTTAAGTCCTGGAGTCTGCATAGAAGAATTTCTGGCTGCTCTTAATGGATGGAGGTCTGTTAAGAGTTGAAAACCCTGCTTGTTCAAAGCCTCTCTAAAAGCAGTGTGGCAAAACAAGGAAATTTAAAATCCTAACTCAGGAAAAAACAAATTGTACATTGGCATCGGATGAAAGATTCTCCTTTTATTTTAAAACCTCTGTAAAATCAGAGCAATGGGTCAATTCCAGCATTCAGCCAATTTAATTAGCAATTTCAGAGTAATCATGGTAATGAGCCAAGTCGGCAAAGATGTCATTGGGGTTCTTGCAGTTCAGGTTGCAAAAACAAGCATTGATCCACATGATTTTCCAGGAAATCTCAGTTCCATCTGGGCACTCAAACCTCACTTCAATAGTCTTGGACTTGTAGGGTGTGCAGCACCTGTTATCTGTGCAGATACCACAATATTTGGGTCTATAAGGACTTTTGCTCATGCATCCTGAGATGGTGTAGTTCATGGGTTCATTGGTCCTGTAGACAGCCAGGCACTTCTTCCCAGGCTAAATTGGGGAACAGAAAGAGAGACTGATTAATACTCATTGCTTCATACTGACATAGAGAGATGAAAAGCACCTTCCCAAGGTTTATGGTTTAGTGGGCATGATGGTGATGAGTTGGTAGTTGGAGTAGATGATCTTAGCATTTTTTTTCCAACCTTAATGATTCTATGATTCTATGAAACTGTTAAAAGTGTTCTACAGTCCGGATCTAGAGGTGTGAGAGGTGGACACATCTAAACACACGAATCCAAAAGCTGCAAGTAGGATACTTACAAAATACAATTTATAGCCATGACCAGAAGTGCAGCATCACTTTTCTGCTAGCTGAGCCTCGGATCTGCCTACACCAGCAGTGAGCAGAGCTGGCTTGGCTTGCTTTTCCTTGTAAGGAGCTTTTGGATGAAGTTAAAGCTCTCAGGGGAAGATTTTCATTCCGGCATGTGAAAGCACAGGAGGGGACATTTTGACCTCCCTGCAGCACAGTGAGTCCACGTGTGCTTGCTAATGGCCTCTGAGTTCAGAAGTGCAGCTCTCAGTGGCCAGCACACTGCCAAACAAAGGCTGACCCCATGTCCAGACAAAGTTCAAGGGAAGCACGGAGGAACAGTCCCCACCTTAATGTGCTTGGTGATATCCACCTCACAGGGCCGCATGTTGCACAGGCGGCTTTCCTTCAGGAGCCGGCACTGGTCGTTGTCGTTGGAAATCCTGGTGGAGATGCCCAGCCCGCAGGTCTTTGAGCAGGGACTCCACGGTGAGGTGTGAACGATGCAGTTTTTCTGCCAGGCTTCATCCTCCCCCTCATATGCTGTAGGGACCAGATTATCGTATATTACTCAGCCAGGCAGCTTTCTGTATTAAACACCCTTGCTCAAGCTCATTACCCATTCAGGCCACTAACCCAAATAATTAAATCACAACGGAGCAGCTCAGCATCCCCACGAAGCTCCGCTTGCTTTGTTACCTCCCCATCCCACCCTCTTTGCCACTGACCTACTTGTGTCAGCCCCTCCAGCACTGTGAACTTTCGGGGCCAGAGCTGATTTCTCTATTTCTCTTTGCAGCCTCACACAAGGAGGTCCTTGTCTGGGCCCCCAGGTGCTACCACAATGCAAACACTTCATCACAGAAGTTGGTGCAGAGAAGTAATGAGATCTGATCACACCATGAAGGGTTATTTCTGAGTCCATTCAATCGATTCCCTGCAGCAGAAAGTTGCTGACAGTCTTTGCTGTACGGCTGAGAGGTCTGGGAAGCAGCCACTGCCTTTCATTGGAAGGAAGAGTGGCTTGAATAGCTCACAGGGAACTCGGGAACCACTTGAGAAAAGGGTGGGCTCTGTTTTGAAAGGAGCCATAGACCTCGGGTCAGGTTCCTTCACAGTCTCTGCGAAAGTGCCCACTGGTCTGCAGCTCACAGCACAGCTCTGATAGAAACTCAGCTGTATTGAGTATGCTCATTGTAATACTAGTTATCAATTTTAAAATGCTATTTTAATAATTATATCAAATATAATAAAAGATAACCCCACTTCTAAGATAAAAAATTAGGCAGGGGAAGCTGTGCTGTGCCCATTTGTGTGTCACAGTCCATGCAGATAAAAGGCAAATTTCAGTAACAGATGCTTTAAATTTGGACCTACTTTGCAGCTCAGAGATATCAGGGACAGAACTGAGTGATAAACTCTGGTGGTTTTAACCCACAGAAAGGAGACTAAAGATGTTTCAGGAGTTGGATTTGATGATCCTTTATGGGTTTCTTCAAATTCAGGATATTCTATGATTATGGTTATGATTATTTTTGTACAACAAACATGCAGTCCAAGGATGGAGAAAAAATGTATGTATAATCAATGGAAAAATAACGAAGTTCTCTGGTCTACCACAAACAGTCTGTGTCTCCTTGAGCTCTACTTTTCTGACATAGTCTGTGGAATGGGGCTGATGTGACTCATGTCTCTACATTGCCTCACAGTGTTATAAGGATAAATGTATCACACATTTGGCAATTTCCAATGGCAAAGGAAGCACATCGTAAGATTTAGGGACCATGCATGTGGCAAATGGTACCATATCTGTTCAGAGAGCTATGTGATCCTCACTGTGAATGTGAGTGTGAGGAAAGAAGATACCGTATATGGCACATAATATAAGGTTAATAACGACATCAATCCAAGTGAACACAACTGCTAAAATCTATAATGATACAATTTTGCCTAGAATTGCTAGTGAACCTCCCACCACAATAACTTATTTCAAAGTGTATCTGAATTTGGGACTATTCAGATAAAGAGGCTTTAAAAATGTATTACTAATGCAGTACAAGCCAGAGGGAAACTCTCAGTACCAAATTAAAATGAGATCACTTTGCTTTTCAAAGGTGCAGACCGAGAAAAAGTGGTGAAGTAAAAAGGGTTTGTGACATCTTACAAGTGCCAGCAGTGTGTTTATTGTCACACAAGCGTGTCTGATCGATCTCACATTGCTGATCAGGAGGTAAAGCACCCCACTGGTGTGTACATGTCGGGTCCTTGACTACAAGTCATCTAAGAGTGTCTGTGTATTGTTCACACAAATACAAGACACCTGCCAGGCCAGACAGTGCAAGCTGATAATTTTGTTGCTGACACTGGCTTCAATTTAGGACAAGAGGCAGTGGCCTTAAGTTATACCAGGGGACATTCAAGTTGGATATTAGGAAGAATTTCTTCTCAGAAGGAGTGGTGAGGTAGTAGAACGGGCTGCCCAGGGAGCTGGGGGAGTCACTGTCCCTGGAGGTGTTATATAGATGTGGCACTGAGGGACACGGTTCAGTGGGCATGGTGGAGAGGGGTTGATGGTTGGACTAGATAATTGTAGTGTCCTCTTCCAACCTTAATGATTCTACGATGCTATGATTCAATTCCCTGATTACTAAGGAGAGATCCACCAAACTCTCACCATACCTGCAGAAGAGATGTGGCGTGGAGAAGTCTTCCTGATTTTCTTGGAGTCATCACAAACCCACTGCTCACAGCACTTCCCTGCCATCTTAATCAGTTTTGGGTTTGGGCACCAAACAAGGGGAGGGCGTGAGTTTGTGCACATGGGAATGCAGCCCACAGCCCCATTAATGCATGTGCAGTTGTATTTGCAGTTGGGCTGAAATGTATCCCCATTATTATATCTCACTCCGTTGAGGACACATCCTACACCGACAATCTCTGAAAGAAGACAAGAAAAAGGCACACAAAGCACCATTAAAATTATGCTGTCAACAAACTGTGTTAATGTGTTCCTTTTAATGCACTCTGGGGTGCATTAAAAAAGAGTGTGGCCAGCAGGTCAAGGGAGGTGATCTTTCCCCTCTACTCTGCCTTGATGAAGGCACATTTAGAATACTGTTTTTCTGTTCCAAAAAGACAGGGATCTCCCAGAAGGGATCCAGCAGAGGGCCACAAAGATGATACAGGGCCTGGAGCATCTCCTGTATGAGAAAAGACTGACACAATTTCTCACTTAAATGATCATTTCATGGCAGGCTGATAGAAGCTATTAGAAGCTATTCATAGTAGGAACAACCCAATTAATTAAAACTGATATTGAGTGAAATTTGATAATTTCAGAGAATATAAAATAGGATTACATGCAGTCTCAAATGTAGTAAAGATCTGGTTGACACCTGTACCCTTCCAAAGCAGCAGAAGGAGGACAGCCAAGGAGCACCTAAAATGAGATTGGATTACTCTATTATTTAGACAAGTAGATCCCACCCAGTTTATCACAGAACAATTTCCTTGGAGAATGAAGAAAAACACTATAACGTTAGGAAAAATATAATTTGATGCATATTTGTAAAAAAAAGCCATGAAAGATCAAGCTATTTCACTGCCCTTGAGCACGGATCTCATTGATTCAGGCAATGAGACACAGAGCAACTTTTTAATTTTGAAGGCATGGACAATTATTTGGAATTGGTGTGAGAAATCAAATGGAAAATTCAACCTTCAGTTTCCTGCTTGGTCACACGGAGGCAGTGTGCACACAGATATCAGACTGCTCAAGTTTTAAGTCTGGATGGAAATGGAGCTGCAGTGCTTCAGGGCCAGCACAAACTGAAATGCTGGATTAAAATCCTCAAAAGCTGCCTATTTTTAGAATGAGTTGAATGAAAAGATCAAACACAAATCCTTTCCTGTACACGCACAGAAAATAAATAAATAAGTACACTTGCTGGAATGTGAAGTACAGAACCAGAGCTCCAATTGCGATAATGCTTCAGCCTTTATATTGAAGGCTTACTCACTGTTGGAGCCAAAGCAGAGGATTCAGTTATGTTTCTGGCTGCACACACACATTATATTTCAAGAAAATTCTGTATTTCCTGGTATCTTTTTATTTGCTTTAAGGACACTCCTCCAGGACCGTGCTAACTCAGCTTCCTAAAGTCCACATCCATCAAGAGGTTGATTATGAAAATAGCCCCAAACATAGACCGTGATGAGACTGCATCTAAGATGGGCAGCTCAGGGGTACTTCACAATTCCCATCCTTATACGCATAAACCCTACTTCTCCATCTGGATGTGTGTTCTGCACCCCACTATCCCTTCTACAGTACAGAGAAAATCCAGCAACACTAGGAGAGCTGTAGTGACTCCCAACATGTTCCTATCTGATGTCCCAGACATACCTCAGCATGCCAGTCCAGATACAGCCTGAATTTCCATCCTATTTCTTTTCCTGACTCTGGTTCCAAGATCATTCGGGATCTTTATTTTCCACAAATCCTACTGTTCCTGCAAATCAAGAATGCCCAGAGAAGTTGTGTATGCCCCCATCCTGGAGGCATTCAAGGCCAGACTGGATGGGGCACTGGTTAACCTGGTCTAGTGGGAGGTGTCCCTGTCTATAGCAGGAGGATTGGAAGTAGATGATCTTAAATGTCCTTTCCAACCCAAACCATTCTATGGTTCTATGATTCTATGCCTTGGATTCTCTAGAGCTAGAGTTTTTGGCATCCAGCTACAAAGAAAATTCCTCACAACAGTTAGCCCCCAACCCCCAACTCAGGATCCCACTCTTGCCTTCAGTCACCCTACAGCCAGACAGTATCTGGTGTATTCTGAGAGGAGGAATGCAGCCCATACACAACCTAGCACATGGAAAAGAACGTGTCAGCACATCCTGTCATCTGCATCCACCCACATGCTGAAAGCAAGGGGAAGACTGCAGCTTTTTGTGGTAGTTGGAGATAAGCTGTTCCACCTCCTAACCATGGAAAGACCTAGCTTCTCATGTCCCTCAGCTGTGCACACCACCATGCCCCTCACCATATAACCAAAAATGTCACACAGTAGGGAATATATTTTCATGACAATAGGGATGTGAAAGCATATTGGACTGGGAATCCTTCTAGACCTCACCGGACAAGCTGGAGATGTTCTCCTACAACACACTGTTGTTGCCATAAGTGTAGCGATTGTTTGGGATTTATGGGAGGACTACAAATTGTGAAATCCAACTAAGAAAACAAGTGTTTAGATAAGTAAACACAATGCAATGTGAAGTCCTTCAAAGAAGCTTAGGAAGGCTGAGGAAGCTTAGAGACAACCTCCAGCTTGTTTTCCTCTCCAACTGCAGGGCCAGCTGTACTGATACTGTTTTTGACAGATGTTTACCTAACCTGTTCTTACAGACCTCCCAAGAAGATTCCATGTTCACACCAGACAAAATGTCTGAATGATCCTATATCCTCTTTTCTTTATCTTGGATCTTTCTAATGTTGAAAATGACCGTTCAAGTTTCTAGCTCCTAGAACATAGCTTCTCTGGTTGTTATTTTGTATATCCTACAAAAATGTGCTGTTCTTCCTTGGAAACCATTATTGGGAATAAGTCAGAAGTCTTTCCATCAGCATGTTTTTCATCTAGACCCCAATACTTCTTGTCTTTAAAGCCAGCTGCACACCTATACTTCCTACATCCCTGACCTACTACAGAACCTCTTCCTGTTACAAAGAATGTAGAATCATCTACTTGCAGACCTGAATGCCTTCTAATGCTAGTTACTTCTTGCTTGTGGCTGCAGCCAACTCAATGAGCAAGAATTCATTTGCCTTTCCTCATTCAGCCAGCTACCCCGAGACTAAAGACAGGAAGGAAATGGAAGAGGATGAATGGAGGAGCTGCTGAATTTATAGTCAATTATTTAATGAGATAAATTTCATCTCAGACAGAGAGGAGCTGCCAGTGTATATCTAAGTCAAAAATATATGTACATCACTTACGTGAACATACTCCTATTTCGTACCTAGGTCTGTCTCCACTGTAGTCACAGTACAGGCCCCTGTGAAAATCACAGGTATCAGCCTCAGTGCAATTTTCTCCACGCTGCTTGGCGCACATCTTGCAGCAATCGCAGCCATCTGTGACAAGGCTGACTCCTATTGAGCACCGAGGTGGGGACTTCGGACACTCGCATGGCCACTTACAGTACTGAGTCCGTGTGTAGGCCTCTGTTGCAGCAGGGATGGTGGGGGTCATGGTTGTGGAGGTCTGGGCAATGGCCTACAAACAAAGAAACACAGCTTGGAAACTGTTCCAGAGAAAAGGGGCTGTGAATCCTGTGGTGATTAGTCCTCAATAAAAATCCCATTGGTTCCAAAGATGCTACAAGGAGACCAAAGAATAAATGTCAGGAAGGCGCTGCTCTCCCATAAACCCCTTCAGATATCAACCAAGGACAAAGACTGCAGCTTAGACTATCATTCAAACTGCATAGACCCAGATTGCTGGTACTCAGTCTATTCCAGATCTCTCCTCTGAGATGTAGGAACATCTGATATATGAGATGAAGGCGTGACGAGTTCAGTCTGTGTTATCGTGGGTACATGGCTATGAAAGAGGGTATGCTGGTGTGGCAGAGGACACTTCACCATAGCTGTTGTTGCCTGTTCATTAAGAGATGGCACTAGAGTCTTTTGACAACTTGAAGGCTTCCTCAGGCAACAGCAACTGCCATTAAGGTCCCCAACAAGGATCATCGAATCATCATAGAATGGCCTGGGTCAAAAAGGACTACAATGATCATTCAGTTTCAACCCCCCTGCTCTGTGCAGGGTTGCCAACCATAAGACCAGGCTGCCCAGAGCCACATCCAGCCTGGCCTTGAATGCCTCCAGGGATGGGGCATCCTCAACCTCCTTGGGCAACCTGATCCAGTGTGTCACCACCCTCTTTGTGAAAAACTTCTTCCTAATATCTAACTTAAACCTCCCCTGTCTCAGTTTAAAAGCATTCGCCCTTGTCCTATCACTATCCACCCTTGTAAACAGCCATTCCTGCTCCTGTTCATATGCTCCCTTCAAGTACTGGAAGGCCACAATGAAATCTCCCTGGAGCCTTCTCTTCTCCAAAAGAGGATAAAGTGCTGTAATTTGAAAACACAGGAAAATGGGCTTTATCTGACTTTCTTCTCCTTAGGCTTATCCACATCTGTGTGGGTCATGCATTCAAAACATCCCCTCACAAGAGGACAGGAAAATGGTCTGTGAGCCCATAGCCCTCACTGGTATGCAACCAGGAACCTCATTGCTGTGAGGATGAACTAAAACCTACAGATTTTACATTCCATCATGGATCTCCTGAGGATGGCTTGGCCATCTATTCTCTTCTTGTAATAGCATTAATACAACTGCGTTCTTACAATATCTTAGCCCTTTACCTTGAACAGAAACAAGGTTTGAGAAAAGCAAAGAGAGTCTCTGAAATAAAAATCTATCCAACTGGCTGTGAGTATTTTGATATTCAACAACACTCACGTCTGAATAATGTTTTGCTTGCCTCCAGCCCTGTAACACAACACACATAAAATTGAGTTCCCTGAGAGATTCCCAGTGCTAAGCAATGAAGCTATACTCTGGCTATAACATTTTAAAAAATGGATAAAAAAAGACATGCATTTCTTTTAACCATCCTCATCCTTATCCATCCTTTGTAGTGTTCACACACAGGCATTCAATGGAGATGCTCTCTTTCAGTCCTAAATTAGAAACTTTCCCCAGTGACAAGATGTGAGGGATGCAAAGAATGCATGTGTAACTCTACAAAGTGCAGAGAACAAGGATAGACAAGGTCTAACAACTATTAAGGTAATCCCATCGATTCCTGGCTATTTTGTGCTGTTGTGGCAGTGCACTCCTTGCCCTCCCCATCCCCCTATCCAGCCTTATCGTTGTGGCCTAATTAAGGCCTAGTGCACACAGTGAGGTGGAAAAGATCTTGTTCTTGGGACTAATTAAGGTTTCACCACTGGTGCCCAAACACCTGATAACAGACACCTGGTTCAATAGAACCAATTCAAAATTGTATGACTGTGAGTCAATCATCTTACCCAAAAATAGCAAGCAGTCTAAGAACCCTGGGCGAGTTCTTGCAAGCATCTGGCTGCACACCAGAATCTCCCCTTGAGCAGGTGCAGCTCTCGAGGTTACTTAACATGTATGCAGAGATCCACTCAGGACGTGGTGATGCCTTGCTGACAGATCCTCTGTGATTTATTGTTTTTAAACTATACTGGTTTTGCTAAGATTTGAGCTTAGATTCACCTTTCACCCCCCACCCTTTGTGTAGCAAATAGTCAAGGATATCTAGCCATTTCAAATCTTGTTAAGTCACTGTTCAAATTACCATCTTATATCTATACCAATAAATGATTTTCTGCCTTCCTCTTACAAGTGAAGTGTGCAGTGCTTTAGTCTCCTCCTACAACTGTTCTATATATTCTCCAATGCATTATTCTCTTTACAGTGTCAAATGTCTCAAAAAAGGGGGGTGTGGGGGGAGGGGGGTGTGGCTTTCCATTCACTGCAACCAAAGGCTTTGCTGGGAAAAGGACCTCCAAGAATTGCCACTGCTACTGCTGTATTTGAAGATGTGTTTAAGTATCTTAGTAATTAGTTACCCTTTATGTACAACACTAAACTGTTAACTCATTGCTAATCTCTGCCAAATAGGCACTGCATTTGCTCTGGGCATCATTCCCAAATCCATTAAGGGCTCCTTTAGACAGAGCTGGCCTTAAAGTTGGCTCAAAATCACATTTAAACTCATGTTTAAACTAAAACATACCAATATAATTTATTCCCACTTTAAAGCTCCTTAATGCTGCCAAAGTTGTTACAAGAGGACTGCCCAGAACAATGAAAAGCCCTGTCCCTTTAATGGTGTTTTTCATTCCACTCAGAATACTTTGAGAAGGTTCAATAATCTGTTACTTGAGAAGCCTCTTCAAGTGCAATAAACCTATTTACTTTGTTGCTGATGAGTAAAAAAGTGCTTAATCAAATCCAGATAGGCAGACAAAAGTCACGCGGCTATTTAAAGGGCCCATTGCAATGGCCCAACCGGGTAAATTAAAGCCTTCCCAGACCACTGTTTCTACTGTTAACAAGAGCAAGCAAACAGCTCTATGTGTAAATACATAAAATGTCTGTGAATCAACACAGGTAGCAAAAAGTAATCAGTAAGTTCTGTTAGTCCATTGGTTATAGTTAATAGATGAGGGTTAAGACTGCATACTTGTAAAGGACTTGTAAAGGCTCAGTCACCACCATATATTCCTTGAAAAGTGTCCATCATGCACCAGAGCAAGTGTGCTACCTGTGCAGCTTCCAGGCCTTCTTCCTCCACCCTCCTGATTACCTTTGTTATATAATTAGCAATTCTACAGATTTATAAAATTCTTGGCCTTTTGTCATGGCCATATGTCACCCAGTGGTGGATATCTAAATCTCTTTGGAAAAGTCATTCAGCCCCTCTACTGCAGCATCTCAGAGCCTTTTGGGATACAAAATGTTCCTATTAATAGGCATGATGGTTAAGTCACAGCGAGTAATGTTTTCTAAAAATCATAATAAAATTGATCATTTCCATGGGTGTTATCAAAACCACACAGTAATGGACCTCATCAACAGTCATCCTTACCAAAATCAAAGCAGAATAAACAACAGCAACAAAAAAACCTCACAATACAACAAAAAACTTCATGTAAGTTACCATTTCAAGAATCACGTCTTGGTGATCAGGTCAATATAATATATAGGAGGACAACTATTTTGTATGAAATTCAACATTAGAATGAAGAGAAATGTAATAACAATACTGGGGATTTAAAAAAAAATATTTTAAAAGATTAGTAAATAGAAAAGCGGTCTTCTAGGAAATATTCTTTTTTTCCAGATACTGGTAATTAACTTCATTTTTATGAAGTTAATATTTAATATAAATTAATTCATATTAATATGAAGTTATACTCTTCAAACTTGGGGTCTACAAATCTGTTGTGTTGGATGCTGAGAAGATGTTCCACTGCAAGTTATTAATGAGATCTAATTATGTTGCTATTAGGGATTAAAAATCCATTCTCAGTTACAGACTGAAGTGTTTCTAATCCTACCATAACTGATAACTCTTTAATAACGTCTCCTCTAATTTATGCTAGGCAAACTCCAAAATCATTTCTTCTTGTATCCACAGATAATAATATTTCACTAGCAATAACTTCCTGAGAATTTCTATGTTCGCATTCAAGAAAAGAGAAGAAGAAAATAAAAAATGTCTGACTGATGCTATGTCCACAAAATCAATACTTGTAATAGCCACGAGTTTTATTATGCAAATTTTTAAGATGAGATATGAATACTAGAGTTTGTGCAGCATATCCTACCTACTGGAACGGTGTATTTCCAAACTGTTGGAAATACCATAGATGTAAGCTTGTTTTGTTTCTTTAAAGTTGGAAAGAAAGACCAAGATGCAATGTTGAAATTAATGCATACAGCCCAAATTGCAACAGATACAGCAACACTTTTACCTAATACATGAGGAAACCTCAAGCTTTGTTTTTAGAATAAAGGCTGAGATACATTGCAGTATATTCCTTTCCTTCCACTTCTTACAGATCTTTGAAAGCACATTTGCGTGTACTCATTTAACTGTTCCAATGCTGTAAGATCTTATTCTTAAAATCTTTCTCTTTCAGGTAATTTTTTCTCAAGACAAGGTAGGTAAAAAGAGGGAAAAGTTATCAGTGTTCTTCCCCTCTATTTTATTGATGAGAAAAAAAAAAAAAGTGGACTATCTATTTCCAACTGTAGAGCACCTCAAAGGAGTATTTTTAAGCTACATTTCTGATATTGCCTTTCTGAACATGTTTGAAATATCACCAGTGGAAGAATGAGACACAGTCTGGATCATCTCCAGTCCTCCACCTCTGGCACACCCATAAGAGAAGGATGTTGTTGTGGAGACTTTTTTTTTATAATATCCTCCTTATTATAAAAAGGAGATTATTTCATCAAATCGTCTGATTTGCAGACTACCCCTAACAGCCTTGCTGGTTGGATTTGCGCACCCAGGGCTGTCAGCAGAAGCTTATCACTCTATAGAAATAATTATATTTCTTTCAGATTGACTGTCCTAAGCCAGGACACTGAAGTTAATAGCAACGCTTAAAGTGGACACCTAGGTATGCATATTGGAGGAAAGGACTGTGAATTCGTCCTGTCTCTCCTCCAGGTGGTGCATCAGCTTTCTCCTGGTTCCATCTACTGGCTGAACAATTTAGTCAGCCAGAGCAGAAACATCAGTAGAGCCAACTCTACGTACAGCATACAGCTCCAAATGTTCTCACAAACTCGAAGCTCTTTGAAAATCACCCCAGAATACCCACATTGAGTGAGCTCCATTGAGTGAGCCTCATCAGAGCAGAGTACAGAGTGATGATCACTTCTCTAACCCTACACTATTTCTGATATAAGTCAGGATGCCATTGCCCCTCTTGTCCACAGTGAGGACACTGCTGGTTCATGTTCAGCCAGATGTCAACTAACACCTGGCTCAAACCAGGCCATCAAAGTAGAAATTTGTTTTTTGTTTTTACTCAGTTTGAAATTCTGAGCTGAATATTGCTGAATATTCGCATTACTACTATATACAAGACAGACGGGTTGACAAAGAACCAGTTCTTACAGCTAGATCAGCAGTAAACACAGTGCTATCAGGTTTTCCTTGTTGTTATACTCTCACAGCAAATCCCCGAATCCCTATGGATGTTCGGCAACTATCACAAGATAATACTAATGATAAGTGAGCCAGCATCAGGACAGAGATATAAATCAGATTCTGCAGGACACATAACAGGAAGAGGAAAATACGATTACTGAGGGCTCAGCTTCCCCAGAGCATCCATGAGTTTCTAGATACCTTCTTAAAACTGATCTCAGGCATGAAATCTCCAAAGCATATTGTAAACTGGTGGATCCTGAACCCAGAAAATGTAAGACAGTTTTATAGATGTCAAGTGCCAGTTGGATTAATTCTTGCTGCGCACTGCAGGCTGAGCAGAAAGGAACATTCTCCATGAAGCATAACACTCAATAGTTTAAGAAAATAAAAAAATCCACAGTGAGTCAACCATTAATATTTCTGAGATCTGCAAGTGATGAAAAACCAACTTCCCATAACATCATTTTGGAAAATATATCTGCGGGAAGAATGTAGGCAGATGTTTGAAATATCCTTTTCTAACTCAGTTCAGACAATTGCAGAGTAAAGATTATATACATTTACTGCTTCGCCAAAATACTGCTTATACTGGCAAAATCAATGTAGTCTTGCCTTTTCTTTACTTTTTTACATGGAGTGTTCAGAATGAAAGAACTTTCCTGATAGAAAACAACCTGTTGTTTTGTAAGCATTCTTCCAGTAAGAGCAGCACTTCCTTATAATACAGTGACCTAAAAATGTTTGGCCATCATTAACAAGTTGACACGGCCATCACATACTCCACTAATTAGGGCATTAAACAACATATTTTCTGTGTTCTGAAAACATTTCAAAGTCTTGTGCTGCACATGTTCCATCTGTGCAGCTAATGAGCTCATGTGATAAAAGTAGTTTGAACTAGAGTTTGAAAATTAACAGGGAACATCTGGAGGAGCAACAGAGAAGAGTCTCCAGAAGGGATGAATAGGCAGACTTCAATTTTAGGAAAGTAGAGTGGAGAACAAATGAGAGTGCATTTGGACCATCCAAGGTCATAGGATTACAAATCATCCTAAAACAGTACAGAACAAGATGCTTTCATATGAGTCGTGGGCTGGGTGACAAAAGCAGTATCATAGTTCCAGTTCCCAGACAGGACCAAACTGCTTTGGCAGAGGTTTTACTTTGTGATTAGCCATGGTCTGCATTTGCTTATCTCATATTATTCAGTCATGACCTCGAATCAAAGGGAAGATGCTTTTTGTCCTCTTACTCTTACACTCTGTTCCAAGCCATGCAAAAAAAGTAAAGACAGAAGTTCCACTTTTTTCTTTTTTTTTTTTCTTTCCTTTTTTTCTCTCCTGTCAAGAATAGCAGAAGTTTGGTGGCATTTTTCTAAATCATCTTAGTTTTCATAATAATTCTATTTGAAACAGAAGTCTGAATTTTGAATGTCAGCAGTTTTCTACCAATATTTCCAATTGACTTAAAACAACTTTTCATTTCAAAATTTTATCATTCAAATCTGAAACACTTTGCTTGAACTAATGCCAGCCTTTCCCCAGAGATGATGATGAACTGATGAAGTTGTATGTTTCTACTTTCTTTAAATAACAATTTTCCTCCCATGTCAAACTGCCACTGCTTTAGGAAATAGGCACCAGAAAAGGGCAAACAAGATGGTCAGAGTCTTAAAGATCATAATTTGAGGCAAGATGCTGAGGAAACTGGGCTTCTGGAGCCTGGCAAAGAGGCAGATCAGGATCAACCCACAGCTGCTTGACGGTGAGCAAAAAATATCACAACCAAATTCTTCTCAGTGGTAGCAGAAGGCAAAAATATGGGCAATAGCCACAAAATTCATTCAGGGAGCCTTTGTCTGAACACCAGGAAGGCCACTTCTTGACAAGGAGGTAAGTGTAGCACTGGGACAGGTCGTCCTGTGGGTCTGAATTCTCCATCTTTCGCTGTTGGGATTTGAAGCCTCCAGAGGGCACTGGCAACAACAATTTCAGGGACTGTGTGATTGCATACTTTGTCAAAACCATTTGCAGAATACGCCTGTAAACCAAACCAGTTCAGTCCTGCCTTTAGCTAGCTCAAGTCTGGTTCTGGCACACAAAAGTAAAACACTATCATTTTTTTGTTAAACAATACATTTAATACGGATAAAAATATCCTATTTTTTAGATACATCTTCTCTTCATAAGCACAGCCAAATATGTTATTTGGCAGCTAATTATTATTTTATCTGATAACAGGAAATATACCATATGTCTAGTTTTATAGCTGGAGGATTTCAAGACAATAGAACGAAAGTGAATCTGCCACTGCTGCTCTAATGGCCCCTTGAGAACACATGGCATGTGCAGATTCATCCAAAAAAATGTAACTACCATTTAATGTGGTGTCATATCACTATATCAAAGCCACCTTAAGACTTTCAGTGAAAGATGAGCAGTAAAACTGCACTGCTAAATCCTCGTGGTTGAGTGAAAAACAGACGGAGCCTACAAGTTGTCTGAATAAACAGTATAATTTCCAGGCAAACAGTATCATTTCCAGGCAAAGAGTCCCATAGTGAAAGGATATTTTTGCTCCAAGAATGGCATATTTTGGTATTTGATTAGATCTGTTAGACAGAGAATGCAGATGAAAGAAATATGGGTCAGTAGCATCTTTAGGACAAGCAGAAGATGCCAGACCTTCATATGCTCTAGAAAGACTTGAAACTATTTCAGAGTCTGATTGCAGAATAGAATGACCAATCTTAAAATGATATGCCTTATTCCACCCTTTGCCAGGGAAAATCATGGCAAAATCTTCTATAACATCGGAAGTGAGTCAGCTCTGTGTGTGCAGAGAGTAAGACAGCATTAGTAGGTTTGAAGCAAAGATACCCACATCAGTATCTACCACAGCCTAGTTATCTGAGCTCTTCTGAGAAGGTGGAAACATGGAATTCAAATATTCATCCAGCATCTGTCTAGTGTCTGAGGCTGTTGCTAGAAAACCAAATCAGAAATCCATTGAAACCCAGAGCGGAAAAGAAATATCATCAGATTCCATTACATAGGTCAGTGGTACAAAAAACAAACAAACAAACAAACAAAAAACCCACTGTTTTTTTGGATGAACAAGGGTTCTCAGTACTGACGAAGCTTAGCTCTGCTACACTTCTGTTTCCAACATCTCTTTAATTTCCCACTGCGGAGACAGACTGATTTCTCTGAAGGCACAGGAACAAGTGATCTGTTTTAGCACTGAGGATGTGTAGCAAACAAGTGCTTTTTTCTCAGCCAGATGGCAAAGCAGAGCTGTGGTATATAGAACTCTCAGTTGATGAGAGGGAGTTAGGGGAGATATTTTGGCCCAAAAGGAGAGAATGTATTGCTAGGAAAGTGGGAAGAGGAATAAGCTGCAGGATTCTCCAATGGGAGTTGTACTAGATGACATTTAAAGGTCCCTTCCAAATCAAACATTTCTATAAATTCTCCCTCACATCCTCTGGAAACCTCTCTGGCCCTTCTTTAAAATATATGATAGTATTACTATACTTGGAGGCCTTATAATACTTACATATCTGTACTGTGAAAGGTTTAACTGATATCACTCGTGATGAAAAAACCCTTGAGAACAAACAGATAATTTTCCTAACTTAAGAGATTGATGCTTGTAGGAAGCACAGAATTTCCTATACTCAGAAACATAGAAGAGAATCATAGAATCATAGAATCATAGAATCAGAATCACAGAGTCATGGAATCACAGAATCATAGAATCATAGAAACATTTGCATTGGAAGGTGCCTTTAAGGGTCATCTAGTCCAACCTTCCTGCACTGAAGAGGGACACCTACAGCTAGATCAGGTTGCTCAGAGCCCCATCCAGACTGACCTTGAATGTCTCCAGGGACGGGACACCCACCACCTCTCTGGCAACCTGCTTCAGAGCTTCACCGTGCATATCATTAAAATAAATAAATAAATAAATACAATTATTGTTATATTTGGCCTAAATCTCCTCTCTTTTAGTTTGAATCCATTTCCCCTTGTCCTGTCACAAGAGACCACGCTAAAGAGTCTTTATTATAGCTTCTCTGTCTACGAAAGAATCTACTAAATCATCGATTCTTGTTACTTTCAGGTAGAAATGAGTACAAGGCCTATCAGATGAAGGGAAAACAAGTTCCTGTGATTAGTATAAATGGTCATAGAATCACAGAATGGCCTGGGTTAGAAGGGACCTCAAGGATCGTCAAGTTCTAACTCCCTTGCCACAGGCAGGCTTGCCAACCACTAGATCAAGTACTAGGTCAGGTTGCCCGGGGCCCTAATGTGGTAACACTGCAAGTATGAAGGGCTTAGTATTCTTTCATGAGTCTATGGAGGTTTAAAGGGACCTTAAACTCTGTGTAAAGCAGAGTTTTAATGAAAATCAGATTCTTTTTTTAAAAAAAAAACTGGGATTTATTAGGTAAATTGATTTGATTACACTAATTTGGACAGATACAGGAAAGACTGAAGAGACGCAGCCCTTCTTTGCAGTGACTGTGCATAGTGCACAAAGGCTGTCAGGAAAAACTCACAGAGATAAAGGAAGTATTTATGGTGTTATAAACTTATTTAGCTAGTGGGACAGCAGCATTTAAATTAAGGAAGGGAAACAGGAATTGAAGATAATGTTATACATCTAGACAGCGAGAGGTGGTCTCATGTTCTGACCAAGTGCCAGGCATCTGGAAGCCTCTGAAAATAGAACAGTAGGTATGCTAATATGTATAGGAAAAGAAAGAGTTTTGTGCTATTACACTGACAGTGCAGAGGCAGAAGAGACACACAGTCAGGAAACAAACCACAGACACCCCCTGCCAGGACATACAAAGTGGGTAATGGCACGGGGGGAATTCAAATATGAACACAGAATAATAAGAGCGTCCATGCTGACAAAAAGGAAAGGGAACTGGATATCTTCTATGGCCTCTGCTGACAAACATTCAAACTCTCCTGGCACATCACAACACCAGCAGCAGGACAGAAATGTTGTCATGGCCTATACTACTTCCAGTGGTTGACTTTTCTGCATTCCTCTCCCCCTGGAGGGGAATCCTAGAAAGATTCCTATTACATATGTGTGTGCAAACTGATTCACACAAATAAATGTGTATCTAAATAATCCACTTAAGGTTCAGGGATCTGAAAGAAAATATAAAACAATACACAGCACAGAACAGATGCTGCTCTAAATCAGTTCTTCAAGGAGATGAAATATTGAATTCCCTGGGAATACATTATCTTCCTAATTGTTTTCTTCCTAAAGCTGATGTAATGCCTTTAGCTATATTACAGGCTACTAATGTCAAACAACTGCCTCTTGAAATCTCCCTCGGTGGATTTAATTAGGATTTTGTCACTGTGTTTTATTATGTGCCAAAAAGGAACTCTAAAAGGAAGTCTGAAGTTCTTTGCTACAGTGATTCTTGATGTTCAAAGGAGAAGCAAGCAGCAGAATGTGAAGCACACACTTCTGAGCATTTATTTTGCTGTCTTAAAAACCAAAGACCTACTGAACAATAGAAAAAAAAAAAAAGAAAGTCTTCAGACTTTTACATAAAACCAGTAAATTCAATAGAAATATAGCTGACAGCACAGGATGAGGTCAGATGTACAGAACCACTCAGAACATAGTTGCAAGGGGGTCTGTGCCCAAGCACACCAGGTAGACATCAGACCAAAAATGTGACAACTCGTAAGCTAGAGAAACGATGAAATGCTCTATGCTCATATTAAAAGTGAGACCAGCAGAAATAACCCTAGCAAATTTATAGTGAGATCTTTCAGGCAGAGTGCGATGATCAGCTGAAGGTTTCCTTTTCCCAACCTCTGCTGAATTTATGTGTCCTAAAAATATGGAACAAACACAGACTATCTGAAGGAATTTGCCATTTCCACATGTAGACGAGAGGTATTACTTGTGAAAACATATATCAAGAAACACTTCACACACATGATTATAAAGGCTAATGCTATAAGGATGGAGGAAATCAGAAAACATCTGGAACGATCTGGAAATCATTAACTTTTCTAGATGGTAGTCAAGAATGAAATAGTTTGGAGTATGGATTCTGTAAGCAGAAAAAGGACAACTGCAAACTGAACATACTAATGTATTCGTCTTAACACCCCTGTGACAAGATTTTTACATTACAAGAGACAGGACTAAGCAGATAGTTTAGAGTCTACCAAAAAGACCTGTGGAATGAAGCATTCTCCTTCTTTAACATCGCTGGGTAAAGTCGGGGCAAAATGTTCCAGTGCCTCACCAATTTCTGAATAAAGAATTTCCTCTTAACATCTAATCTAAATCTCCCCTCATTTAGTTTTAAGCCATTTATTTCCCTTTGTCTTATCACAATACTTCCTAACAAAGAGTCTCACTTCAGCTTTCCTGTGGACCCTCATTAGGTACTAGAAGGCTGCAAGGTCTGGAGTCTTCTCTTCTATGGGCTGAAAAACCCCAGGTCTTTCAGCCTGTTATCAACAGGAGCGGTGCTCCAGCCCACTCTGATCTTCCTCTGGCCTTACTCTGGACTCACTCTAACAGGTCCATGAACTCCTCAGGTTGGTGGCTCCAGACCTGGAAACAGTACTCCAGATGGGGCCTCATGAGGGCAGAGAAGAGGGAGACAATCATCTCCTCAACCTTGCTAACTAAACCTCTTGATACAGCCCAAGACAGAATTGGCTTTCTGGGCTGCAAGCATACACTGTCAGCTCATATTCCGTTTTCTGTTCATGAATACATCCATATTATTAATGTTTGTAATGCTGCAGTTAACTTCATCTGAGTTACATGCTCAAGCAACTAACAAACAAACCAAATTCCACGTCTTTAATAAAAAAATAAAGCAGTGTTTTCACAGGTCCGTCAGGAGGGCAAAGCTTTGAAGTGCTTTGAAGTATTCAAGGATCAGTTCATTCCATTACAGGTAAAAAATAACCCTTTTTCTCCTGAGTGAATGTAGAAACTATTCAGGGAATTTATCGATTGAATTTCAATTACTTGGAATTGAAGTTAAAAGTAGTAACAACTTTTTTCTTCACGAAACAGAAAAGTGAGAGCTGCAAGGGAGAAGAACATTTTCATCAAAATCAAGAGGAAATCCTGTTCGCTCTGAATAAAGCATTAAACCACAGCAGGATGGAAAATGTGTGGGATGTGTGAAGGAAAGAAAAAGAAAAAAAAAAAAAAAAAAGGCTGCTCTGGACAGAGACTAGAGGGGGAATTTGCTTTCAGGAGAGAATCCAGGACTTGATGATTCTTATGGGACCCTTCCAACTCTAGGTATTCTCTGATTCTATGAAGATTTGAAGAGTTGAACTGTTGTCTGTTTACCAAACCAGCGAGTAGGAAACATGTGGCTGCATCAACAGGAAAGTGGAACCTGGAGTCAAAAGTGCAATCTTAACATGTCCTTTTCTTCCCTAAATCCACTGAGAAGATGAACAGTTGAGATTCAATAACAAAAAGAAAGACCCCAACTGTGTAAGTTGTGTAGCAACAAAGTATAGAGAGGGGAGAGATTTGGCTCCAGTGTGCTGGCAGCCACACAGTGCTATCAGCAATAACATCCACTTTCCAGGACACAGCCAAGAAACGAAGCCTATTCAAGGTTGAAGAAAGCTCACACAATGTGAATTTGCTGTCTGGAGGATGAGTGCCAGGCCCTGAGGTCAAGCTGAGCCAGATGCAACCAGAGCTGTATGGACCAGACCTCCCACGATTGTCCATCTCTATATGTTGCCAGGCCTCCAGGTCACTTTTCTCCTCTTTCCCCTACTCTGCTAAGCTGAAAACCCTAGAATTTACATTTTTCAGCCTATCTTTCAACCTCAGAGGAGTGTCCAAGGCTCATTGTTTTCAGTTTAGGTTCAGATACACAGCAGAGAAAAATACAGAGATACCAAAATGTGTGTATGCATCCAAACCGTACTGTGGTCAAGAGGAGTTTAGGGCTGATCCTTGTGGACCTGGGTCTCACATCCAGTATTTACAGAGCCCAGAACCATTAACTCTCCAAAACTGAAGGGAATAGGTGCTGTCTGCTTTTCAGGAGCTTTACAGCACAGGATGCCTGAGTTTTAGGCTTTGTTACATTTTTGCCCTCTGTTTCATCCTTAAGAGTGATTTAGATCCCTATCTGTTTTATGTTTGTTTGTTTGCTTTTCCCTTGGATGATTACCCTATTCATGTTAAATTTTGATCTATCATTTTATCCCATAGATCTTAGTAGCATCAGATAACTGCTAAAAGTAGCAGTTTGACTAAAGATGAATTAAAACTATAAGGAATCACAGAATAATATAATCATTTGAGTAGAAAGGCACCTTTAAAGGCCAACCAGCCCAACTCCCCTGCAGTGAACAGGGACACCTAGATCAGGTTGCTCAGAGCCCAGTCCAGCCTGTCTTTGAATGTCTACAGGAATGAGGCATCCACCACCTCTATGGGCAAGAACGTATACCACTCAGACTTTAATAAGTCTGAAAGGAAATTAGATGACCAGAAAAAATTTCAGAGATGAGTGAATTTCCTGAAGTTAGGAGCTTTCCACAGGCAGACTGTCATGGAAACTGCATGCACACTGATAACACTGAAATCATTCGGAATGATTACTATTAAAATACCTCATATATATTTATTTTGGTGAGAAGAGAATAAAAGTATGTTTTTGTTCCAAAACAGTGCTTTGTCTGCATGGTACAGAGTTCCTTTCCACAGATGATCTGAGATTTTCTTTGCTTCTTTAAAGAAAACTTGTAATTTAGACTTAAAACAGTACTGTTCTCTCACAGTTATCAAGTTTCCTCTGCATTCTTGCCATGGATAAATTCTCTACATCTTGTCCATACTGGTCTGGATTTCCACAAAGTATTTAGAATTCTATGGACCTGGTATGGGAAGGATTCTCCTTCCTTTGCCTCCTAACTCATGACTAGGAGTGTAATTCTTCCCCATACTGAAAACAAGCCCAGAGTATTTGGCCTACAAGAATTGCGTAAAGCTGTTTGTACCCTTATGTACGTTTGCAGGACCATTGCACTGCAGTATAGTTTTGCAGCAGACACTTGCCCATTTCCTGCCATTATCTTTATCAAGAGGATGCTGGTTGAGGATGTGGTTATATGGATAGGAGGGCCACATGTCTTCTTTGCAGTGCATTAGCCAGCCCCATGCAGTAGCAGTGGAAAGCAGCGTGTCCTCCATACCCACAGATTAACAACATGGAGTCCTTTCATACATATTTTGAACTCTAGAATCCTAGAATGCTAGAATGACTTAGATTGGAAGGGACCTTAATGTCAATCCAATTCCAACCCCCTGCCATGGGCAGGGCTGCCACCCACCAGCTCAGGCTGCCCAGGGCCCTGGTGAACCTGGCCTGGAATGTCTCCAGGGATGGGGAATCCACAGTTTCTCTGGGTAGCGTGTGTCAGAGCCACCAACTGCTGAGTAAAGAATTTCTTCCTAACATCTAACTTAAATTTCTCCTTTCTTAGATTAAAGCTATTCCTCATTGTCCACTTTCTGACTACTAAAAAAGTCAGTCCCTCTCCTGCTTATAAACTCCGTTCAAGTACTGGAAGGCCACAGTAAGATTTTCCAGAGCCTTCTCCAGGCTGAGCAAGCCCAACTACCTCACTGTCTTCATAGGAGAGCTGCTCCAGCCCTCTGATCACCTTCATGGCCCTCCTCTAGACGTGCTCCAACAGCTCTGCATCCTTTTTGTACTGGAGGAATCAGTACCGTACTGGACGCTCCAGATGAGACCTCACAAGGGCAGAGTAGAGGAGGACAGTAACCTCCCTCTCCCTGCTGGCTACCCCTCTTCTGATGCAGCCCATCATACTATTGGCTTTCCAGTCTGTGAGTGCACACTTCTGGCTCATGTCCAGCTTTTTATCCTCCAGAACCCACAGATCCATTGCAGTCTCAAGAACAACTGCAGGACAGTCAGCAGAGCGATGGCTGAAAACAGCATCTTATCCCACATGCTATGAACCAGGAGGAGGGGGTGGTGAGGGGAACAGTCTGTTCCTGAAGAGCTGGCCCAGAAACAGCAAAAGGAGCAAACTCAGGCAATGGGGAGGAGGGAGGTTCGGAAGCGGATGGAGCCAGCTCTCAAGTCAGCATGGGCTTTGCATGACAAACACTATTCCAGACACATTTGAAGCTCAGATTTTGTTTTAATATGCAACAGAAATCCCCCAAATGCATCTGTACCTTCCCTCCCATTCCCAACAAAGGAAAGCTGCCACATTGCAAATGGGGATGGAAAAAAGGAAACCAGAGGCCTGTAGATTTGCCCTTGGCTCGTACAAAGCTTTAGGGACAAGACTGTTGCTTTCAAATTAAATACAGTGTAAACTGCAAATGGGGAAACTAGAACAACTCTTGGCATCAAATCATGAAGAAAAAAAAAAAAAGGAGTGAAGTTATTCATATAGGAAAATTATGTATTTTGCTGGAGAATGAATCCTGATGCCCCAGAAGTCAGTGGAAGGAGAACTGAAACATAAGGTTTTGGTAATCCAGATGTAAGAGAAAGAACATGAAATAGCTGCTGAAAGCAGTGCACGCTGATACACTCAGTGGTGTCAGCTCTGTGGATGGAAACTCATGCATTGCATTTGCAAGGCCAAGCAGAGCGTGACACATTCTGCTTCAAGAAGGGAATGTTCAGGGTGAAAAGCAGCATCTTTTGCAAGGAGGAAAGTATCAAATAACCCTGTTTAATCTCGGGCCCAAGAGATGAAGTGACTGTCCTGAAGGCAGACAGGATGTCTGTGGCAGATCTAAAAATAGCAGCTAGATTTCTTGTTCCTCCACTGTAACCATACCATGATCCCTCCTCCTACACACAGATAATAAACCAAGTTGTTTAGTTCTTACTGGATGCAAAAAAGTTGTTGTTCCACTGAGCCAGTTCTCACATGCTGCCAGCTGCTCAGCAGTCACTTACTTTGTGTTTTATCTTTCATCCATCACATGCACCCAATGCCTGCAAAGGGCATCAATCTTTCACCTCTCCAGCACTTCCAGCTCTATCAGATCAGTGGTGATCAGCAGTTTACAACTTGCTGTGCTGATGCAATGCGATGTAAGAACCCATCACACATGACTCAGATACTGAGATACCCACAGGAACTCAGGTAAAAAGCAACTAGGTGGAAAAATTCCCCATAATTCCAGTAAACCTCCAATGCTCTAAATTACATGAAACCAAAAACAACAACAGCTTGAGGTCACACCTTGAGTACTGCTTTGGGCCCTAGAAGAAAGACGTTGAGGTCCTGAACTGTGTCCAGAGAAGGTCGGTGAAGCTGTGAAGGGTCTGGAGCACAGGTCTTATGTGGAGCAGCTGAGGGGACTGAGATTGTTCAGTCTGGAGAAGAGGCTCAGGGGAGGCCTTATTGCTCTCTACAGCTACCTGAAAGGAGGTTGTGGTGAGGTGGGGGTTGGCCTCTTCTCCCAGATAACAGTAATGGGATGAGAGGTAATGGCTTCAAGTTGTGCCAGGGGGTGTTCAGGTTGGACATTAGGAAAATGATGGTCAAGCACTGGCATGGGCTACCAAAGGAGGTGGGGGAGTCACTGCTCCTGGAGGTATACAAGAAAGTGTAGATGTGGCACTGAATGCCATGCTCTGGAGTGGTCATAGGCTTAGGCCGATAGTTAGACTAGATGATCTTGAAGGCCTTCCAACCTTAATGATTCTATTATTCTATTAAAAAAAACCCTTTTTCTAGTCACAAGTACTGCTGCAGCTCCACCACAACCCGCTGTCATGGGGGGTTCCAACGAAGCACCTTAGCACGTCACAAGTAGAAAATGTTTTAGACTTTGCCATGCCCATCAGCACCCTCACATCTCCAAGGAAAAAAAAAAAAAAAAGGAAAAAGCAAAAACACTCCAGGAAAATATTGCCATTTCCCCCACCCTAAAAAAACCATAAACTGATAGAAACATTTCAGCTCTTAAACAGTTAAAGCTGCTGCTCTCCCACGAAGGAGAGGACACTTTCTATGGGTTTGTCTCCAGGAGGAAAAAGATTAATTTCTAATGCTATGGGTACTGACATTTTTGCTTATCTCTGGAAAGCTGGCCCTGGTGCTGGCTGCACGCAGCGCCCTGCAGGCCAACGGGGAGCTTCGAGCACAGAGCTGGGCTCCCGGCTCCCCGACACGCGAGGGCAGTGTTGGTGCACAGATGTCAGGGCTCAGAGCTCTCCTGCTTCTCCCGAGCGATCTCCTCGGCTGGGGCTTCTCCCTGTGCACACCCCGTGTCCCAAATGACGCGTCTGGGGAGCGTCTGGGGAGGCAGATGTGGTGTTAAGCTTAAATATTTATATCTGCACAACTCCCGGTGGTGTTTCTAAGCGAGGTTCCCCACTGTGTTACAGGGTGAACAATAAAACCATGGTCAACACATTGACAAGCATGTGATCACGTGGGGAATCGGACAGATGGAAGTCTTCAACTATTCCTCTTTCAAATGGTGGAATCATTGAGAATGGAGAGGTTTTAAATAAACCCTAATTGCTCTGCTGTCATATCCTTTTATTCCTCTAATCAAATATTCCAGCCTCCAAGATGATACCTTGGAAAACGTTTTAATATAGGTGAGGGGAAAAAAATAAGTTAAAATATGACAGACACCCCCTCAGCCTATAGCAGACAGCCTATGTGATACATATGGAATAAATGACACAAACCATAGAAACACAGGTGTGTAGGGGGAATACACATGTCTATTTTTTGCATATACATATATGTAAATCACACCGAATTAAGCATATCATCTAGAAGAAGCAGAAGCTTCTTATCTGAGTATGAAAGCAGGACTGTAGTGCATTGTTCCACTGCAGGCTCAGGAGCCCACCCACACCCGAGCAACTCTGACGAGCGAGGAATCCACCTGTCTGTACAAACACGGTCACACCAACCCTTCGGGGAACTCCAGTGCACCAAAGAAGCCAATTATCAGTTTTAATGCAAAATTTCTAAGAACAAGTAAAGCGACCCCTGGAAACCCACCAACTCATAGACATCAACTTGCAGTTGATCCCATTCTGATGTCCCTGGAGAGCTGTGCATCACAGAAATATTTGGTTAAGGGTCTGTTTTTAGAGACGTACAATTGGCACTCAAAAGAAAAAACAAAAACAAAAACCAACCCAGTGAGAATTAGAATCATAGAATTGTAGAATCATCATGGTTGGAAAAGACCACTAGGATTATCTAGTCCAGCTGTCATTAATAGTGAATACATCATTAACAACAAATGATCTTCATAGATGAACTTTGTTGACAGATATCAGGGACGCCAATATAGATTTAATGATGGTAACTGCAATAGATGAAGTCAAACGTGAAAGAGGAAAACTGGCTGAATTTGCACCCATATTCTTATAGCAGCATTTACCAGCCCACACACGGGTGCTGTGGATATGACCTAGTCCTCCAAGACCAAGATCCAGCAGGAAATACTGCCAGCAGTGCTTATGAAAAAATCACCTGCTGAGTGGCCAAACTAGTTAAGGGAATATGTATACTTTCCTAATTTATTTTCCACTTTTTTTTTTCCCTTAAAAATGTAACTGAAGAGTTTTATAGCATAATCCACTTGAAGATTCTCAGCACTGGCTGCAGTTTTTGTGGTTTGGTCCTTCCTTGCTAAAGAGATAAAATGACCCAGCTGTTACTCTAAAACCAAAGACCTGGTTGCCTGCAGGCAGCCAAGTACATGTGCCAGCCATTCGAGAGAGTGCTTAATTTCCTCCAGATGGATTTTGATGTCTCTGCCTTCTTATCAGCCCAAATACAGAAGTTTCCCTTTGTCACAGCAGATATAAACTGGTGATCATAAATGTGAAATATAGCCTACTTCGTTATCATACATATGAAGGAATGTTTTGGTGGGCTTCAAAACCCAGGAAGCAAGATCCACAAGTCCAAACAAACACAGAGGAACCTCTTGCACCACAAATACAAGCATGCAAAGGACAGCATTTAGCAGGCATGGCAGTGACAACTGTTTACGACACAACCTGGAGATGCTTTAAGATACTGCTGGAATTTCAGAGCAAAGCTACCAGTCTGACTGCAGAGACCTGGTACAAGATAATAGTGAAGGTCTTTTTCAAACAGGATGATTTTATCATTCCATGATTCTATGAATGTCTCCCCAGTGCAGTATAGCCAGTCCCATAATGAACAAATACAAGTTCAGTGAAGTCATTGCTTTGGGTGTTTAATGTTGTCCCCCCAAAAGTCATAGAATCATTTATTATCATATAGAATCATGAATGACCTAGGTTGGAAGGGACTTTAGAGAGAATTGAGCTCAAAACACCTGCCATGGGCAGGACTGCTGCCCTACAGATCAGGCTGACCACAACCCAATTTAACCTGGTCTGGAATGCCTCCAGGGATGGGGCATCCATAGCTTCTCTGAGCAGCCTGCGCCAGTACCTCACCACCCTGTGAGTAAATAATTTCTTCCTAACATCTAACTCAAATTTCTCCTTTTTAAGGTAAAGCCATTTCCCCTTGTTGTATCACTATCAGACCATGTAAAAAGTCTGTCCTCTCCACCTTGCAAGCTCCCCTCAAGTACTCAAAGGCCACAACAAAATTTGTTCATGAAGGGCGGGTCCTGCTTGACCAACCTGATCTCTTATGATCTAGTGACCCGTCTGGTGGATGAGGGAAAGGCTGTTGATGTAGTCTACCTGGACTTCAGCAAAGTCTTTGACACTGTCTCCCACAGTATTCTCCTGGAGAAGCTGGCAGTCCATGGCTTTGAAAGGTACACACTTCGTTGGGTAAAGAACTGGCTGGAGGGATGGGCCCAAAGAGTGGTGGTGAATGGAGTTAAATCCAGCTGGCAACTGGTTGTGAGCGGTGCTCCCCAGGGGTTGGTACTGGGGCGTGTCCTGTTTAATATCTTTACTGATGACCTGGATAAGGGCAGTGAGTGCACCCTCAGTAAGTTTGCAGGTGACACAAAGTTGGCAGGAACTGTCAGTCTGCCTGGAGGTAGGAAGGCTCTACAGCTCTGTACAGGCTGGATAGTCGGGCTGAGGCCAATGGGATGAAGTTCAACAAGACTAGGTCCTGCACTTTGGCCACAACACCCCCAAGCAACACTACAGGCTTGGAGCAGAATGGCTGGAAGACTGTGTAGAAGAAACAAACCTAGGGGTGTTGGTCAACACTCAGCTGAACATGAGACAGCAGTATGCCCAGGTGGCCAAGAAGTCCAATGGCATCCTGGCTGGTATCACAAATAGTACTGCCAGCAGGAGAAGGGAAATGATCACTCTCCTATTCTCAGCAGTGGTGAGGCCGCACCTCCAGTACTGTGTTCACTTTTGGGCCCCTCACTACAAGAAAGACATCGAGGCCCTGGAGCATGTTCAGAGACCAGCAATGAAGCTCATGAGAAGTCTGGAGCGCAAGTCTTATGAGGAGCGGCTGAGAGAGCTGGGTCTACTTAGTCTGGAGAAGAGGAGGCTCAAGGGAGAATTTATTGCTCTCTACAACTAAATGAAGGGAGGTTAAGGTGATGTGGGAGTCATCCCCTTCTCCCGTGTAACTAGCGATAGGACTAGGGGGGAATGGCTTCAGACTGGATGTCAGGAAATAATACTTCTCCAAAAGAGTGGTCAGGCACTGGAATGAGCTGCCAAGGGAGGTGGTTGAATTTCTGTCCCTGGAAGTTGTCAAGAAACGTTTAGATGTTGTACTGAGTAACATGGTTTGGTGGAAGTATTGGTGGTAGATGGACAGTTGGACTGGATGACCTTGGAGGTCTTTTTCAACCTTGGTAATTCTATGATTCTATGATATGGGTGGTAGGTATAGTAGTTCCATGGTTCGATATTTGATGCTACATATTCCCTTGGAAGTATTGCACTGGATAGGTATTTAGTATGCCAAGAAGGGAAAGAACAGATGGTCCCTAAATATCAGTGATGACAAACTGAACAGAAGGAATTTGATTCAGCTCTAAGAGAAAGGTATTTAAGCAACATAAGCAGTACTGGTATTGAGAGTTCTGTTCATTCAAACATCAAAGAAATGCTGGACCAAGATACTTTGCTATACTGCTCTATCACCACACATGAGATATTTTTTCTTCTAAATCTGCAAGGACACAAAGCCTTAGGAGAAGGTCTGGAATTGCTCTGTTACAGCAAGGTTCTAGCTGCACACATATCCAGCAACATCAGGATCCAGGTATGCTCAGCTGATTAACAACCCCCCCTGGATGATGCATGAACCCACAATTATTTCTGCAAGTACTTCTCAGGTTTCCCTTTGGGCTCAACAGAAGCCATCCTGGAGTTCATGAAACTTGGCCTTCCAACTTGGTCATCTCTCATTTGCTTTCTAGGTTAAGTAGAATGACAGACCCAGAATAATAAAACAGAACAACATGGGAGCTGTTGAGAAAGAGAAGTGGAACACAGAGATGACCGCACAGTCCTGGAATGCATCAGCAACCCAAGTATTAGAATTTCATTATTCAAGCTGTGCTGTAAAGCTTAGCTTAAATGTTATCTTCTTCCACAGCTGTTTCAGCCTAATGGCTCTCTTTTCTTTCCCCATCTGCAAGAATTACACATACAAGCAGAGCCAGCTGTTGGCACCCAGAGAGGTAAAAATGCTTTTTCTTCCTACTACTTTCCCATACCTAGCCTAGAGCAAGGATTACAAATCAAAGCCCAGTCTATTAGAAGCCATGAGGGATTAAGAAAACTCTAGAAGATTCACCCAGGATGCCAGAATAAGCAACAGGCAAGAGAGAAAAACATAGGTTTTGGTATGGATGCACTGAAAAACAGGGACCAGTGGAGGTATTGCCTAGAGCTGGGAGACCACTAGTTTGCAGGAGATCCTTACCCACAGCTAGCAATCCCAGAGCAGCAGAGGAGAACATCTGCAAATATCTGCTAAAGTAGCAGACTCAGGGACCCTCAACCCAGGAACACATCTGTAAAAACAAAACTCTGTGATCTCCTGCCAGCCAGCATTGAGCAGTGGAAGGCTGAAGGTAGCCTGTATAAGGATGCAGCAACTTCTGGGCAGGATAAAGCTTAGAAGAGGCACTGATAGGAAAATTTGGGTGCTGCAAGCCCAAACCAGAGAGCTAGAGTTGATTTCTTGGTATGTACAGGAAAATAAGTGGTAGGCTTTGTTTGGCTTCTTAGGCTTGTTCACTGCCACACTGACAGCTCTCAGTCAAAATTTCTACTTAATAGAAACATGAAATGTTGTGTTTAATGTAAGCATCTTAAGACTGACAGTGGTTGAGCTATATTATAAGAAAGCAAAGGGAAAGTCAGGAGGACATCTTAACCTAAGGTGCCTACCTGCTTCTCCAAGGGACAAACTCAAATTTGAAAAGAGAAGGGAAACCTTCCCCTGATCTCTGATCCCCAGCTTGAGACACTGACGGATTTGATACCCAACAGTATCTTGAGTTGAAGCTGTGGGCATTCAGCCTCTTCCAGGACACATCTGTCAATGTCCTCATGCACAGCACTACTTCTTTCTTTTTTTATTTTAAAACAGCTTCATTTCATTTCCACTCACACATGAGAGCCAAGGCTGTCCAGACAGGAATGCTGAAGACCCCGCTGGGACACTGAGGCCATCCAAAAAAAGAGCAGTTCTCAGAAAGATGAGTGTTGACACGATACTAAAGCATCTCCTAATGCCCCAGTGTGGGCGCCCAGGGCTTCTGAATCACGGAATCATAGAATAAAGCAAATTGGAAGGGACCCATAAGGACCATCGAGTCCAACTCCTGAATAAAAAAGTCAAAAGTCCCATAGAAACATGGAGGACTTCTGAAATTTTTGACCTTTCCCCAGCACCTTGGGAAAACAGAAGAACATAAACATACGCAACTCTTTCAAAGAACAGACACCCAACACAACCATGGGAATCTCATACTTCTGCTAAAGCCCACAGTTATTATCATTAACTAATGCCTTTCCCCTGAGAATCCCAGCTCGAGGAGTATTCACATGGCAGACAGAACTGCTGCCACATGAAGCAATCCCAGATTTGGGTCTAGGCCTCAAAGCCATCTGAAGCACCATTCAGTTCTGCTTTCAGTGTGCTGCCTTAGAAATGGCAATGATTTTGTTATGTGTGAGGATTTGCAAGGGGCAATGCTGAATAAAACAGATTTAGGAGAGTCTACGTGTGGTGCAGCCATACGCACAGGGGTGACATCTACCAGCGCTGAGCCATAAGCTACTCACAGCTGGCTCTTTTGCTGCTCTAATCAGAGTAACTTCAATTGACATCTGTAATGTATGGAAGTGGAGGATGAAACTATGCTTCTAAGGAGCACAGTCAGCCTCTCTCTGATAAGCATATGCAACAGGGAATGGTGGGAAGGGTAGAGGGACAAGTAATATGAACCTTGAATCTATGCTGCTTGAGATTATCTATGTGACATTGTCCATGTTGCAAGCCTGCATCCTTCCATTACAGGGCACTCAGTAGAAAAACCTCAGCTTACCTCTCTCAGAGAGCCACAGGATTTTGCAGGCAAGGATAAAGGCGTCTTTAGTTCTAGACTATATGTGAGATGCTAGCAAAGCAAATAGATAAATTAATAAATCAATCTCTGGATTTTTCTTTTTCCTTTTTTTTTTCTTTCTTTTTTTTTGGTTCAAACTTGGTCAGAACGTGGTTTTTTCTGGAAGAGCACAGAGAAATGTAATCATTTTTTCCTGCCACCATATCCAAATATTTTGCAAATGAATTTCTTGGCCTCACATCTGTGCCAATAAATCTTATAAAAAGGAGAAGGAAAAACCACACATTACAGTTTTCAAACCACCTTCCACACAGCCTTAGGCAGCTCTGAATTCATGTTGTAATCAGCGATTAGTTAATGAAATCACTGCTCACAAAAGAGGCTGTAAAATCATATTTGAAGATCTCACTCCTCCTTTCCACCCACTAAGCCAAAAGTCTGGTGTTTATGTGTCATGTCTGCCATCACATCAAATAAAAGTGTCAAACCTGCCTACTAGTTGATATAATGAAGAGCAGTACCACTCTGCCATCTGACCTGCTGTTACCAGCACCACCGAAAGACCTGATAGTGACATTTCAGTATTGAAAGGAGGCTATAAGAAAGAAGGGAAAAGACTCTTCAGCAGGGTCTGTTGTGACAGGACACATGGAAATGGTTTCAGATTAAAAAAGGGGAGATTTAGTCTGGATATAGGGCAAAAACTTTTTACAGTAAGGGTGATGAGGCACTGGAACAGGTTGCCCAGAGAGGTGGTGGATCCTGGGGACACTGAAGATCAGGCTGCATGGGGCTCTGAGAAACTTGATAGAACTGCAGTTGTCCCTGTTTGGTGCAGGGGAGTTGGACTGGATGACATTTAAGGGTCCCTTCCAACCCAAATGTTTCTATGATCAAAGGCGAATTCTGTGGGACTGCACTCATTCCTTATCTACACACCACCCATTCCCCCCCTTCACACTGGGGATTTTAGAAAAACCCAATGCTGTCCTTCCTTCTTCCCATATAATTCCCCAATTTTCTAAAAAGTGCAGAATTGCTTTGCTAACCATCACCCTGCTCTGGGATTTTTTTGTCCCATCTGAATAGGGATCTCCTATCTGCTGAATCAAGAGGACAAAAAGTAGAAGATCCCAGCTCTGATTCCTCTGTACGCAGCACTAAAAGGGGCCATCACACCCAGACTTAAAGCTCTTGCTGCAGAAATGACTCAGGCACTGAGGAATCTCAGCAAAGCTGATGGGACTTGGGCTCCCATGGTCTCTGCCCTTATATCTATGAAAAACATTTTAAGACATCTGAAAAGATATGCTTGAAGTTCTAATTACACTCTGCTATTTCATAGAATCATAGACTCATAGAATAGCCTGGGTTGAAAAGGACCTCAAAGATCATCTAGTTTCAACCCCCCTGCCACAGGCAGGGTCGTCAACCACCAGACCAGGTTGCCCAGAGCCACCAAACTCTTCACCCATACAGTTAGGTCCCAGTACAAAACCTTATCAATAAAACATTTTAAGAACTCAGTAACCACCTGTGGCTGAATGCAGCACTGAGGTGAGGGTGACTCCTGCAGGACCTGAGAGCTGCCTTCTGAAGAGTTCTTTATGACATACCTGTTCTTTTCCTATTAACTCTCCTCTCCTTTTCTCCTTGGAAGAAGCCCATAGATATATATATATATTCTAGGTATATTCTGGTTATCATCCCTGCTCTTCTCTTTCCCAGCGTAGCATCTTTTTTTTCTGTCTTTTTTCATCTGCCTGTCACTGTAGGAGAGTCACAGGTCCCCAGAGAGACCATGGATGTTTGCATGTGCATTGTGGCCTGTCTGGTGCTGGCACTCCATGGAGACTTGCACCAGGTTGGGAAGATCTTTATTGCTGTTGAGGATTGAAGATCTTTATTGTTGTTGTATCAAAGATACAATGCAACACACAGTGAGGTGGGGCTCTGACAGCTTTATTAGTGTCCATCTGCATGTGGTTGTAGCAGATGACCATGAGATCTCTTATCTGGCGACCAGTGATAGAACCCAAGGGAATGGCATAAAGCTGCAATAGGGGTGAGTCAGGTTGGATATCAAGAAAAGGTTCTTCACCAGAAGGCAGTGGGCACAGAATAGGCTGCCCAGGGAAGTGTCACAACCCCAAGATGCCAGAGTTCAAGGAGCGTTTGGACAATGCTCTCAGATATACTGTCTGATTTTTGGGTGGTCCTGTGGTGAGCCAGGAGTTGGATTCAACGATCCTCGTGGATCCCTTCCAACTTAGGGTATTCTATGATCCTAGGAGACATCTCCTTGATCATGGGATATCTCTCATGAGCAAGGTGGCCATCACAGGTAAATATTTATAATATCTCATATCATTTGCAATATGCATTTTACTGTTTAACATCTTTCTCTTAAGCAGACTAGATCATGCCTGATCTTCCCTCAAAAGTCCTTTCAGTACTGCACAGACTAATTCTTACTCCTAGTTGTTCTGCCTTGCATGTCTCATCTCTCCATACTGTCACATTACTCACCCCCATTCCCTCATCTGCTTTTATATAACAACCACAAATCTGCCCTTCAGCAGCTTACTATCCCCATCCCACAGCAGTTCAGGTGTGCAGAAGGCCCACAGAAAGCTAGTTTTGCACTGGAGCTTTCTTATTAAAGATGGCACAAGCTCCCAGGGTCCAACTCCACATCTTGGTCCAGGAGGTGGCAATGCCCTGGGATACTTCAAAGAGATGGAGCTCCACCAGCACAGATAGTTTGACAGCTTGAACTGGAGACAGTCCAGAACCACGACTCTTTTAGGCTATTTTTTTTATATTCTTTCAAATACTTTTTTAGATACTCTTTAGACCAAATTCACTGCCAGAACTATTCAGATTGCACCCACTCATTCATCCCCGCAGCAGGCGCATGTGTCTGCATGCACTCACACATACTTTCATGCTACAGCTGCTTTTCTGACAAACAGCTTTGATATCAGGGAGCCTGAGATAGCCACTAAGAGATTTCCAAGGCACTCACACACACCTTCTGTAATAACCCCACTGGAGGGGAGGTGGCAGGAGTTGGGCTCTCCTATTCTATTCCTGTGACTTTTTGCTTGCTCAACAAAAATCTGAGTTGATTATTACCTCAGAGAGACAGAGAGGTGCATTTTGTTTGCTACTGGTTTTGTGATCGTTTGGTTTGTATTTTTTGTTGTTGTTGTTTGTTTTTGTTTTTATTTCTTTTTCTAGAAGAGGCACCATATCAGCCCATCTCCACGTTCAAGCAGGACTTATCGCTGAGCCATCTGCATGCACACAGGTGCGTTTCACCACACCACGCGTGCTACTTTCTCTCTGTAATGCCCCACTTCATCTCTCTACACACCCCACAACCAGCAGCCCTACAAACCCAAATTCCCCCCCGTGCAAAGCAGTTCATTTCACCCCGCTGTGAGCAGAAGCGATGCTCAGACGCTGCCTTACACGTGGCTGTCTCAGGGAATGCCACAGCCTCAAGCGTGTCGCTGGCACCCTCTCTCTGCACCTCCTTCGGGTTACCCACTGCTACCACTGCTACCGCCGGGGATGATGATGAGGGTGGGGTGTGGGACTGCTCCCCGCTCTCCCGTTGCGGACAGGCACTGCCCGCACGCATCGCCTCCCTGCCTTGACTGTCTCCTAAACAGGGAGAAACAAAACTGATCGGAGGCAGCGCCGGCGGCGGCACCGCACCTGCGGGGAGCGGCCGGCAGTGTCCGCTCCCGGTCCCGGTCCCGATCCCTGCACGGCACGGCACAGCACTGCTCCAGCCCCGCTCCCGGCCCGGCCGGTCACCGCCGCCCGCCTCTCCGCTCCAACCTGCTCCCCTAGCAGCCTGACTCTGGCTGCTCCGGGCAGCGCAGGGTCACCGTTTCCTCCTTGTTTTGCTCCACAGTAAGAATAGTAGCAATAAAAGAAAACAACCAAGCAAACAAAAAGAGAAACCCACAGTTTTGTGTGCAGATTCACCTGGATGCTAAGTAGAGATGGACTCAACTCACAGACACTTCTGCACTTTTCCTTTTTCCTTTCCTTTCTTCTTTTTCCTTTTTCCTTTCTTCTTTTTCCCTTTCTCCTTTCCTTTCCTTTCCTTTCCTTTCCTTTCCTTTCCTTTCCTTTCCTTTCCTTTCCTTTCCTTTCCTTTCCTTTCCTTTCCTTTCCTTTCCTTTCCTTTCCTTTCCTTTCCTTTCCTTTCCTTTCCTTTCCTTTCCTTTCCTTTCCTTTCCTTTCCTTTCCTTTCCTTTCCTTTCCTTTCCGTTCTTTTCCTTTCCTTTCCTTTCCCCCACAGCTCACCTTTCCCTGCTCACTTCCACTCTCACCTCCCCACCACTTACCAGTTCCCACCTTCCCGCATGCACCGCACTTACTCCCACCACCCTACCATGCACTAAGCACAAGAGTGTTTGCAGAGGATACTCCTGCAGTTTCCAAACTCACCTGCAAAATGCTGCTTGTTGCTAGAATCCAGGGCAAAAGCCACCTCATCCCTGGAAGCCGGGATTAAATACATTGATTGAACCCAGATTTAGAGCCGTTTTGAACAAAAACACCACTTTCGGGAATGCAGAGCAATCCTTAACTGGTAACCTAGCCTAGGCACTCTGCCTTTTTCTCTTGGCTCTTTGGGGATTTTATTAAAGACAGATCTGACGTCAGGGTGAAGGACAAGCCCTGCATTTTTCCTCTGGAGAAACTTTTCCTGCCTTCACTTCTTCATTTTTGTGTGTGGTGTTGTCCCACCTCCTGCATTTCAGTGCACTGCCGTTAGCCAAAGGGCTCTTAAAGGGAAAGCTGCAGTACAGTGGTCCAACGCTGCGATTTAACTCTGCACTGAGAGGCTCAGAGCCTGTCCATAACACTGCTCATGGCATTCAGCTAGGACGGCAAGAAACATTTAGTCTGACTTTGCTGGTTATGAATAATAGGCTTTTATGCATGTAAATATCCCCAGATGTTTGATATATACAGCCCAGTTAAGAGCAGCTCCTCTTGCAGTGCAGAAGGGGTCAGCCCTGTGAGTGCACCCCGTGGGGCTCCCCTCTTTATAGAGAAACCAGAATCAGAAAGGAAGGACACACTGCCATGCTTTATATCCCCCCTGTGATTTTTGTGGTGTGTACTGGAGTACGTGTCATCTCCTGGGCATTGCATTTCTAACCTGTGCCAGCAGTGGGCATAAGGAATACTGCCCAGGTAGACTGGAGTACAAACTCCACTGTGAGCAGAGCTAAACTCTCTGATCACTTTTAATGCACAGCCTGGCCTGGCTAGAAGGATTTTCACATCTGAATCTTTTTCTTCATACCTAGGCACAGACATGCTATTTTCCCTCAGCCTTCTGAATCTGCATTTGAAAGAATTTCAAGCCTCACTTTCTTCAACAGAAGCAGAACAATGTAAGGAACAAAGTCACATTAAACACTTTTACATACTTTAAACCCCAAAGAGTCAGGATCTGTATTTATCTCTCACCCGCACCTTGTCTGCCACCAACACGCATCCTCCTTCCTATGCCAGCAATATTCAGCTATGTGCATTCTCCTCTGCTGAGGAATCTAGAAGGAATTCTGCTATCTTCAACCCACCTTGTGGGTGTGTTTCATCCATAGCATGTGGCTGTCACCTGGTACCTGACTTTGAGATCCAACCCCTCCCCCCCCCCAAGACTTTCTTGTAGCACAAGGACTATTTAAAAAGCAATTCCTCTGACCTAGATAAGATGTTTTCTTACAAAAGGAGATGAAAGTAGGTAGATTAGCCAGAGTGATAGGCTTAGATGCAAAGTGGATAGGCTACAAGTGACACTCACTTTTTGTGAATGTTTTTGTTTTTGAGCATTTTTCTTGCCTATTTCATTCCCCTCAGTGAATTCCTTAGCTAATGCTGTGGTCAAGTATGTCAGCAAGGATGGAGTCTTTGAGCTAGGGACATCTGTCTGCTTGCAAGTCCACAGCTCATCTCATGTTGGTCATGAGAGTCTGTCATGTGGTGATCATAAGCCAGAACTCTGTTTTAGCGTGGGTGAGACAAGGATTAAGGAGTGATCCTGTTGCTCCAGAGCGGGATGCTGAGACATCCAGGCAGGTCAGCAGCCTCTCTAATACTGATTTCTGTATGCAGATGGCAAATCAGTGCACTTACAGGTGTGACCACATACACTGTCATTTAATAGTCTAAAATGACGGAACGCTTTGGCTTTTGTTTAACTCAAGGATGGCAGCAGCCTCCACCTTGACTTCTATTTCTCAGGATTCAGCTCTTTCTGAGTTTGACAATGCTAAAAGAGATTTCTGCACTTGTTTCTCACTCTTCTTTAATCTTGGAGAGTTTTGCACTGACTCCAATAAATGGTTCAGGAGACACTTCTCTGTCAAGTTCAAAAATTAAAACTGAGTTTATGATTTTCAAATGACAGAAAATAGACTTCCTGTCTTGGGAACTACAGCTACATTTATTGTTAAAAGTCTGTCCCATATTTTCAGTCTGAGTTTGTTAGTTTCATCTTTCTGCCAACGTCTTGTTGGCTGATGAGAATTCAGTAACTTCTTCCAGAGAATGAATCTTGAGGTGTTCAATAAATCACCTCTTCCTCTTCAATAAAATAAGGAAGCCTCATTGCTTTCCAGTTGCAGTGTCTAATGGATTTCTGGATATTGAAGCACTATTATAATTTTAATGCCGTTTATCTCTTTACCTTTCACCTTCCATGGATATTGTGTCTGCGAATGCAACTATCCATCACTCTGCAGTCACGCCATTCACAGTGAACTGGAAACAGGTAGCATGACCCAATGCAAAACAGCTCTGATGCTGTAAGACCAGCACTGAAATGTCACTCCTTCTTTAATATGTCCTTGGCCACATAAATGCATTTCTCAGTTCTACTTCATTTTTGTTTTTTAGACTAAATAAACCAGGAAAATGATTGATTTGTTTTATGCTGTTTGCTGTGCGTGACACTTTTACTGAGGGCTGCAGGTAAGCAGACTACATGGGATTTGCTAAGAGCAGAAGGAAAGTTCAGCAAACAAAACAGTTTATTCTAAATGTGTGGCACAAATAGCTCCTTGCCTGCAGTAGATTTGCCCTATAATAAGTGAGATCAGAGTCTGCCTGCAAGTCCAAGGGAAAAAAAGAGCACCTTGGATTTTTTTAACTCATAAAAGGTGAAGGCTGAGTCATGAATCTGGCTTCTGAACAAGCCAAATAGGTAGCTGTGTTAGTCTTCTATGAGGGTACCCTTTGGTACCTCTCCCACATAGATCCAGATTTACCTGCTGGATGGACCTTGCTGGCCAAGGCTGGGAACATCACCTACTTGAAGATGACAGTATGGAATGGGAAGCAAGATGTGGGAGTCAAATTGCAACCTCTATTATTGTGGATATTATTACTTAGGCCATAAGAAGGATAGTTACATCCTGTTAGAGGCAAAGCTTGCACCTTTGAAATACCAAAGGAGACTGAGAAACATCTGGTTCAGCTGACTCCTGATAGCATCTGAGCAAGCAGCCAGCCTCACTTCAACACAGGTGAGTATCTCATTTCCACAACCTTTGCAGACGCAACTAGACACCACAGAGTGCAAGAACCTATTGTACAGCAGTAGTGTTCACTTTTTTGCTTTTTAAACAGTTAATTTTTCAACAGTCCAGAGAAGATGGACAGGAATCACTATACAGACAGACAGCCAAGAGCTTTTGCCCCATTCAGCCTTGTATCCCTGGTACCATTATGCAGAAGATACCAGCTGGTACTTTTTGCCTGGAGATGAAATAACGTGATTAATCCACCACTGGATTCCATCAGTCCTTTAAGAAGTGCCAGGTGAAGAGAAGTGTCATTCAACCCAACTTTCCACTTCTTGAGTAAGCATTTCTCAGTTCTGTGCCTTGCACCCCCCATAGATCTAAGGCTGATAACACACCCAACAGCTAAAAAATCATCTGGTTCTGGTAAACCAGTCTGAGGGTCAGCACTCCAGGACAGAAGGATTATTCCTCCAAAGATCTGGTATGAATCAGCTCTGCTGATGTGGGTGAAGCTATACCTAAGTCTGAAAAACAGAACCCTCAATATTTAATTCATTCATGCAGCCATGTGAAAATACTGCCCTTGGGGAGACATGACTGTGGTTTCAGCCCCCATAAATAGACTCAGATTTATTAGGACAGCTCTTCAGCTGGTGTCAATCTGTGCGACTGTTGATTTGAGCAGTATTAATCTGGCTGACAGCAGATGAGCTGTTCCACTGTGAGTGAAAACATCTAGGATTTGAATGGCAGTCATGAAAAAAATGAGCTATTAAAATACTAGATTCTGTAAGTTCCTATTTAAAGAAAATGTAGAGCTTTATATTCATTTTCAAATATACGTCATATTAGATCTTCATCGATATATGCCAGCCAGTTCAAGTTGTTTTCTTCCACAAATGCTTTTATTTTCTCTCAGATTTTGCTCTCAAGATTATTGGCCTTACTACTGTGTTCATCTATTCTTAAATTCTCACAGTTTCTTGGTGAACATTTATGTGGCCAATATGTGGGCAAAAATTGCTATTTCTTGTTCTGAACCAGTACCAGGCACTCATAACAATGGCAACAGCACCCAAGGGAATTCAGTGTCTTTCATGTGTGACTGCCTGTCTCAGTATCCACTCTGAAAAATATACCAGTTCCTTAATTAAAGCTTTAAAAAAATTGGAATAAAAAAATGAAACACAAACAAACATCACACAATTAAGAGGCCAATATCCAAGAATAATTAATAACCAAAATTAACAAGCCACAGAGAACCAAGAACCTGACAGAAATATGAACAAGCTCTGAGAAATTTTTGCTGTAGAAAAGTTCTGAAAATAAAAGTTTACATACTATTAACTGACCAATAAATGAAGTTGGATTAATAGCACATATTGAGTCTGAGCTTCAGCTGGTGTAAAAATGAAGTCTTTAGAGTTCATTTATGGCATTCATTGATGCAATAAAATATTTATAAATATTAGTTCAACTATTTGAACAAATGTGGGAAGTGCAGGGGAGGAATTATCCTTTGGGTTTACCACCTGCAGATGCACAAGAAAAGAGAGGAAAATATATTGACTAATAAACTATGAAAGAATGAAAGGATGAAGAATCCCAGCAGATACAGCACACATTCCTGAAGTGGCACAGTCTGCTTCCTCTGTAGTTTGGTCTGCTTCATATTGTGGTCTCCTTGAAAAGTAATTCTATAGCTTGCTCCAAAAAATGACTTCACTCATTGTGGATAATGTGCACATTCTGGTATTTCTATTCTCTAGATAGGTGACCACAAAATTACACAACTATTCATTCATCAGTGCTTTTTTCCTTCTGCTACTACAGCAATATTCTCCAGCCACTGGGATGGAGTTGGCCACGTGAGGAGTGAAAGCTCTTAAAGTCTGCTGTAAATGCACAGTAGCCACTGTCTTTGCTCCTAGTCAAGTCTGGATAAGATTGGAATTAGATTTGGCCTTTTAATTACACGCTGAGGCTTTCCAACACTGCAAATGCATCACCATATTTTCAAGTTTGGGGTAGACTGTACATATCTTTGGTTGGAAAAATAAAAACAAACAAACAAATGAAACTGCATTAAGTGTAAATGAATGAAGGTTATAAAGCATAACCATCTCCTATCTCAGATGGGCTTACTTTTTCTTTTGGAAAGTAGCTCTACCATTCTAGCCCACGTGTTGTTTCTTAAAATTTGTCTACATTTATTAACTTTTTTTTCACTGTAATGAAAATAAGAAAGTAGCCTAATGAGACATGTACAAATTATGATTAGATCCCCAAGAGACCAAGTCCATTTTCAACAAGAAATATTCAAGTACCACGTTCCAAATTCTATGTTCTAACTCTGGCAAAATTTTATTCAAAGTTTTATTTCATGCTTGGTTAGTAAACATTTCTCTTTCTACAGAGCAGCTTTTAATCCCTGTTTCCTGGGGAAACTGAACTTATGCGATCGTTTAATACGTGTTCATGTCTGTGTGTGTCCCCTCACAGTAATTTTTTGAGCCTTTTGACCAAAATGAAGCCAAATCTGATTGATATCTCAAAGATGACCACATTCCCGTGCATTTTGTGAAAAGAAGCATGGAGGAAGGAGAGAGGCTGTAGGCAGCGGTATCCAATGTTTGGGAAAAGTAGAGTCTTTACCCATACACTGTTAGAAGCCACACAGCTGAGACATCTCAGACAAACAACTGCAGGAAAACAACTTCAGATGAAGTCAGCCGTCAGCTACTTGAAACAAATTTGCAGGGAAAACAGCTTTATTCATGTAGTGCTCACAAAAATAATGCTACTTAAGGAACAGGCGGTCCACATATTCTCAAGTTCTCATCTTGTTATTTTTTTTTCTTGCAAGCTGTACTTTCAGTCTCCTCTCCTCCCAGCCTACATCAATATTTTTCCTGAATTCATTCTTGGTTATAAAAGCAAAACAGGTGAAAACAGAAGTATCTACTTTCACGCTATCACTTTAGGAAGTAAAATAGTAAATCCCTCACAAATTCTTAACTCTTTCAAAGGGTCGAGACTGAGTGTCAAGGCTGGAGCATTAACTCTTTAACTCCCAGTGCACTACATGATGTTATGATGTGGAATACCGATAACCAAAAATCATAAAACTACGACACTGAGTCTCCTTCTAGTGTATCTATAGTGGTTCCATTTCAGGAAGGTGAATGAAAATAAATGTCTGGTATTGGTAATTTTAGAGAAGACCTCAGCAGAAGACCTATGTAGAGCATTCAGGAGATACGTGTTTTTATTACTACTGATAATTGCCAAAACATTTTAATAAGGTCATAATGAAGATAATAAAGTACATCTCATCTCCTGAAGAGTGTCGACCACGACTATTGTAATGTAAAACATTATCAGTTTTACAAAACTAGGAGCACTGTGTCTTTGCTTTCTGATTTTCTTTGGAGCACTATAATTTGCCAACCCAATATACATAGTCCTGAAGTGAAGAAAGGGAACAGGGTATGGGAAGTAACGTATCTGAGCAGGATACTTCCCTCAGCTCTGCTGCTTGTAGTCAGTGTTCACCTTGCTCAGTCCTTGCCTTGTGTGACAAAATATGTCACCCTTTCCTGGACTTGAGGGGACCACATGGAGGAATCATGATTTCCTTCTGGGCTAATTTGTTCCTCCTGTCAGCATTTTGGAGCAGATGTGATAATAAAGACTTCCATTTGACCTGAGGGAAAGGAGTAGAACGAGTTGCCCTGGAAGAAGGCCGTAAGCCCACGCACCCAGAAGGACTGATTGAGGCCCAAGAGCTGAGGCTACCTTGATCCAAGAGCAGGAAGCAGGCAGTTCCCCCATGGCTGCAAACAGCTTCCTCTCAGGCCTGGGAACACTCAATCAAAGCTAAGGAAACAGCAAATGATTTTCTTCTTACATCAAGTAAAAAAATGGGTTCACAGGGTCTGGCAGTACTTCTTTCCCTTTAACATGGCTTCAGTCCTGTAATCAGGCTCAAAATTGTTGAGTTCATAAGCAACTGCTGGGCTGCATACGTTCAGCCAAGACACACTTCCTGAAGTGAATCTGGATGAGGAGGACTTGCTTCAGGACACTGAGTAGACGGTCACTGCATGGAAATGAGGAAGGAATGGGGACTAGATCCCCATTTTGGATCCACAGTGCTCCTGAAGCTGCATCGTATATTCCTGTTCTTAAGCATCAAAAAATATAGAGAATGTAAACCTTATGTCCCCCACAGTTGGCAAAAATTGTAGCCAGCATGTTTAGTTTGTTTAAAAAAAAGAAAGTTGAAAATATGTCTTGTACATCCATCAGCCCTGAAAAACATCCAGTTGTACTGTGATGGTTGCACTATGCCAAAAAATAAAACTTCCCTGTGTTCCACAAAGTAATTTTCTGCCCTAATGCTGTCATAATACCTAGTTCTTGCTTGACAAAGGGAACGTCTTTTTAACTCAAAGTGCAGAACAATTCTGCTTGACTTTGGATATTGCAGACTGAAGACTTTGAGGATTTACTGTATTGAATCAAAGGATTTCTCTCACAAATCCCACTGAAGATAACTCTCCCCTAAAATATCCATCCATACTACAGGATTTAATCTGGGCTAAGTTACCATCTCAAATGAGAAAATTTCATATGAGACAGTAACAAAAGTCTTACTGACAGAAGTCTTACCACAGTCAAATCACATCATAGCAACTTCTTCATTTTCTATGATACTTTCTCTCAGGTCCTCAAGAGTTATCACAGATCTAGTGTTCTTTTAACCATGATTTTCAAGACAGTGGGTAGCTGGCTCAAGCCAGCTCTCTGATTTGAACAAAAACAGTCTTTCCGAAGAATTCCCTTAGCTTGCCCTTTGCTTATTGTAGGCTGAATCCTGTCCACTCATGGGTGTTAATGTATCAGTCATTGGCTCATGACAGTTTTAGTGAAGACTGACATGTGAAAGGCATTAATCTCTTTAGCCCCTAGGCATTATTAGATTTCCTTTCTCACTAAGTGGAGGACTGGCTTCTGCCTTGGTCTTCCTCTCTTCTGAAATATTAATGGAACACTCTTTGTTACCTCTGAAGTCCCTTGCTAGTTGTGTTTCATTTTGTGCTTTAAGCTTTATGATTTTGGCCCTACATGCTCCAGCAAATCTTTAATCTGCAACCTTAGTAAATTGACCTAGTTTCCATTTCTTGCATAGCCTCATGGACCATCTGTCTGATGTATGCAATTGCAAGTTGTTACCAGCACAGGCTGTGTTTTACCTCTGGTCTAAGGAATGGTGAACCAGGATCATCTATCAACAGGATTTCACCAGGGCAAAGTTATGAAGAAGAAAATGTTGTAGGATCATCATTTCTGTGAGTAAACTGAATAACAGTCTCAGAGTTGCATAGGGTTGAAGCAGATGCCTAAGAAAGAGTTCTGCCATCCGATGGCTAAACCTTTGACCCTCTTGTCCTGGTTTCAAGTAGGATAGAGTTGATTTTCTTCATAGTGGCTGGTATGACATGATGTTTTGGATTTAGGAGAAAAAAATGTTGATCGTCACTGCACATCAGTGCTTAAACTAAATCAAGTAACCTTCAGCTCAATGCCAGTGAGGAGAGTGATGGTGGGAGAGACAGAACAACCTGCGAGTTTTATCTTATTCCCCCCTTATGGGGGAATGAATGAATGCCTTTATGATGCTTTGCTTCCATGCTGGGTTAAACTGCGAGGGCTGGTCCAGAAGTAATGCCTTTCATTTTATTACTTTGATCTACAAAATTCAAGGTGGGTGTTGGTGGTATGACAGCAGAGATTGAACCTTCCTGCCAATGTTCCATTAAATTTTGTTGTCGTGTGACAGATGACAGCAGAGGGGCAGTCTGACAAAACTGCAACTGACATGGAAGTGCATGTGAAGCACAGGTGTGTCACTGAAATCCTCCAAGTGGAAAAAATGGCCCTCATTGGCATTCACTGATGTTTGTTGAACATTTATGGAGACCAAACCCTGAAGGTAAGCACACTGAGGTGGTGGGTGGTGCATTTCAGCAGTGGTGACAGCAGTGTGAAAGAAAAGCAATGTTCTGGACAGCCAGTAAAAGTTGTCACCTCTGCTAGTGCAGATTTTTTGAGAGGAGCATGCAGGCTCTTGTTTATCACTGGTGAAAATGCATAGCTAATAGCGGTGTCAATTTTTAAAAATAGTGTTCTGTAGCTGAGAATTTACTGTGTGAAGTAGTGTTATTGTGCTCTTTGCATTTGTTGTAGTTTCCATGTAAGTAAATAGGAGGTATTACTTTCAAAGCAATCTAATACAACACCTTTGTACTCCATTTTGAATGTCCCTTCATTACACACTGTATCTGAAAATCTGAGACATGGGAATTCTGAAGAGGAATAAAATATTAAACGGTCACAGACATGTACATGAATCCTCTCCCAGCTTTTCTTTAAAATTCTGCTCCAAGGAAAGTCAAAATGGCAGCACACATGCACAATAAGCCCAAAGCCTACATTTCTTCAGCCCTCTCCTCTGTAAGCATTCCTGGGAGCTGCATGTGCATATTGAAGGATAGCTGTTTCCACTGTACTTTCCTATGGAGAAGCATGGTGAAGAAAATGCTGGAGTAAATTATCTGCTGTTTGACTTATTGTCATGAGTGATAAAACAGATGTTCCATATGAATGAACTTTTCATGATCTTGGGCTGCAGGCTGACTAGATAATGTGAAATCCTATTACAGTATGGAACAAGGAGTTACAGTGGGCATATAATTCCAAATGTAGCTCTGATGAAAGTTTTTTCCACATCTTATCCCTTAAATCACACGTGTGAGTCCTCACACATCCAGCAGCAGTAGCATTTACGTACCCATTATTGGCTAAAGTGAGATATTTGGCAAATAATTTGGAAAATTCCATAAAACATACTCCCACTTCTCTGGCTAATAGCATGCCACTGCCCCTCAGTGTGCACTGGGGGTGCACTTGGCTTCTCTGGAAGCTTTCTGGTCATGATTGTTCCTGTTGCCTTCTCCCAGGTGAGAATACTTATTCTTACACCTACCATTAGCGTGCCCTAGGCTTTGCAAGAGAAAATGTATCAAATGCTTTGCAATACCCCAGAGATATAAAGCAGCCATAAAGCACACAAAAGCAATTCGTAATTGCTCTGTTTCCCCAGGGCAACATAAAAGAGTTGGAGTGCCCAGGAGAATCTGGCATTTACAGAGTACTTTCTGTCGCATGAAAGGCGCAACCCTTGAAATCAGACAGAATACTCAGAGAGATTTTAAGAGATCACCTAGTCCAGCTGCTCACACTGAGGTGGGCTCAAGGTTACAACTTCTGGAGTTTCTGCCTTTTTTAAAACTAGAGTTAGTGATTATTTGGTGTATCTCTGGAGTCTGATCTATGCCTACACAAGCATGAAAGATAAGGTTTCAGAAGAGACTTGCATAACAAATCCTCAGTCTATACTTTGTTTGCTGCACAATTTTCATACCTACTGTTGAGTGGCTGACAGGAACCAATACTGGATACAGCATCAAAGCACCCTTTTCCAAGTAGTCCTTCGGACTTGAACCAGAACTCACAAACCTTTGGGCTTTTCCCCCATGTAGGCTTGTGACCCTGCACTTCAGAACCAGGTAAAGCCTACTTCCATCTGCACCACTGGAAAAGAGCAATGCCTGAGCAAATGTAGCAGAGCTGAATATCTAAGATCAACCAAAGATTATGTGACTTCTATATTCTCTCTTGGTAAACATGAATGAAATGTGATGGTATAAGTGGCTCTGTGAGTAATTTCTTGCAGCACTCCTTCACATTCACCCTACTAATCATGAGGTTATGGAAATACTTCTTGAAAGATGTAGTAATGGCTTGGAACTGGATATAAGCAGTAAAACATTGCTTTGTTTTAGGAAATATTGTGATTATCCCATAAATATGGCTTATCTGCATAGTCTCTGCCTTAGTGCATATGGAACATGGAGAGGAAATTATATTACATCACCACATTTTCATGTGCAGTTGGCAGGAATTCTGAGTGCTGTTCTTTAACTTCATGGTCAGACAAGTGGAGAAAGGGGAAAGAAACAAGTGACAGGTAGAGTTATATTGAAGGTAGGTTTAATTTTTTTTAATAACTTTTCATCTGAGACGGTGCAGTGATGGAAAGACTAACCCTTGTTCCTCCAACATGGCCAAAGTTTATAATGCAGTGAAGTCCTTCGCATGTGTTGAAGTTATTTGTTTGGTTTTGTTCTAAAAAAAAGAAGATACATTTAGTTTTCTTTACCAAATGAAGTAAGTCATAACAACACAGCTCACAGCCCTACATTCAGTTTGGCTCTACATGATGCTTAGAGCAGAGCCCACAGCAATAGCATTAAGAGGAGATCTGTAAGACCATGAAAGGTAGAATTAATCACAAATGCTATTGTGGGAGTTAGACTTGAGCTGGCTGCCTGGGCTTCCATTATATCCAGTTGAGTCAGTGGAGCTTATGGTTCAGTTTATCCACTCACATGTAGATGTATACTTCAGGAGACGAACCACCCCCTAAACTCCTACGCTACTGACAGGCTCTCCACTGACCACAAAAGGAGCTTGGGTTTGTTTAGTCACATGTAGACTCCTTACAGAGATGTGCACTGCATGATGACAAACCCGCCCACAGACTTCTGCAGGAATATGCAGTAGTAACTCTGCTATGGAAGTGCATGGTAATTTTGTTTGCTTAGGTTTTTATTTTTAGCAGGAACTTTGCAGCACTGATGGATATGCAATGTTATATGCATACCCTGAGGTCTGAGGACTTTGCTTGACATGCTGTATTGCCACTTCTAAACTTTAACAGGGGTTAAAAGAAGTAAAGAATGAAGGAGTTCTAATGTATTCTGCTTCATAATTGGTTATTTAAAAAGTAAGGTATGCCTACACAGAGTAATGCAATGAGATCTCTGTATGGTAACATAGATAACAACTTGTGCAACACCAGCAGCAGCAGCAGCAAAAAAAAAAAAAAAAAAAAAAAAAAAAAAAAAAAAAAAAAAAAAACTGAACTGAAGATGATATTTCTTGTTTCCTGTGAATTGCAAGTCACAAATATCACCCAGTTGCCCACAAACAACTCATGCTAAAGGATCATCCTGAAAAGCACCCAACCACGGCTGCAATAGAATCATAGAATGGTTTAGATTGGAAGGGACCACAAAGCATCTAGTTTCAACACCTCTGCCATGGGCAGGGCTGCCACCCACCAGATCAGGCTGCTGAGGGCCTCATCCAACCTGGCCTGGAATGCATCCAGGGATGGGGCATCCACAGCTTCTCTGGGCAGCCTGTGCCAGTGCTTCACCACCCTCTGAGTAAATAAATCCTTTTAACATCTAACTTAAATTCCTCCTCTTTTAGTTTAAAGCCATTCTCCCTTGACCTATCACTATTAGATTGTGTAAAAACTCAGTGCCCTTCCTGCTTATAAGCTCCCTTCAAGTACTGGAAGGGTACAAGTTAAACAAGCCCAGCTCCCTCAACCTGTCTTCATAGGAGAGGTGCTCCAGCCCTCTGATCACCTTCTTGACCCTCCTTGACCTACTCCAACAGCTCTGCATCTTTTTTGTACAGGAGGCTGCAGACCTGCATGCAGTACTCTAGATGGGGCCCCAGGAGAGCAGAGTAGAGGGGGACGATCAACTTCCTAACCCTCCTGGCCACCCCTCTGTCAATGCAACACAAATCTCTGTAGAAGACCTATCTCTTAATTAAGCCTACTTATAAATAAATAAATAAATAAATGCCAGATAAGTGATTCTTTTAACCCATTCAAAAATGTTCTTTGATGTTGAACAGAGCACATTTTGTTGTATTTTATTCAGAATATTTAGTGGTACTAAAAGCCCTTGAAAAATATTTAGAGAATGTCCAAACTTAATATCTCTTTAATCAGTCAGTTTACTGGCATACAAATATGTCAGTTTCATTAGATAAGAGCTGTTTCCATATTAAAACGTCATTAATGGTCATTAATTGTAGTCCTAGTGTTTAACCTCCTTGTTGATTTATGGATATGTCTCTGTTTCATACAAATGGCTGGCTGGCTTTCAGCCTATCTTTGCATTGTCTTGTTTTTCCTCAGCAAATATTGGCACAGAATTAACATTTTTTCCAGTCGTCCGTAATTTCCCCAGCATTGTAAGATTAAAAGAAAACATCAGGGAACCAGAGTGCATCAGCTTCACATGGAGGTATCTGAGTCAAAGTTATATGAGCCTGCTGACTTCAAAAAGAGTTTTTTCATGTTCTTCTGAACCACAAAATGCTCAGAAAGCAGTTTACCACCTACATATGATCATGTATCATCCTGCTTGCTCCCAAACACAGATTAGAAGCATGCCACCTCAACTGCTACTAGCACTTAATTTGTTCCTGATATACTTAAAAAAACCCACTTCCTGTCTTTGGTCTTGCCATCTCTGGATAGCATATGATATCTTCAGCTTCATTTATCAATTGCTTAATTAGACAGGAATCACAAAACATATTTCCATCTGTTTGTTTCTCTTATTTCTAAACTGTTTCCTCTTGTTGCCTTTAAGTGTCAAATTGACTTTTAACTAAAACTGTCTTTTTTTTTTCCTTTCTTTTTTTCCCCCATTATCTGATATCTTCATAAATAAAATGCAATTGTTACTCCTGATGGCACCTAGTGTTCTTTCTTTAGTGCATTTTTGGTTGCAAAACACAAGCTTAAAGGAAAGTCCATTGCTTCTATTTCCAGGAAGCAATGAACAAATGATAAGAAGAGTTTGAAACTTTAGCAGGAGTGTCCTAATATGTAGACAGACTTACCTGTGGGTATCAAATAAAGAAGTAAAAAGGGAATTAAAAAAAAAAGTCCAATTAATGAACTGACAATGTTGATAAGGCACCTTCTAGATGCTACAAGAGCAGGACACAAGGCCACAGATTGATTACTGGAAGAATTAGGCTGATTACTCCTACCACGTGTCCACTCTCACCTTCTTCCTCTCTATTTGTCCTTTGAATAGTTAACAGTAAGAAAATCTATAGGAAATATCACAGAGTCATAGACCCGTTAAGGTGTGAAAGACCACTAAGACCATCTGGTCCAGCTGTGGACCCATTCCCACCATGCCCACTGATCACATCCCTCAGTGCCACATCTACACTTCTCTTGAAAATCCCCAGGGACGGTGACACCACCAGCTCCCTGGGCAGCCTGTTCCATGCCTAAGAAGACTTCAAAGAAATCTACAGTTGCAATCATAAATCTGATGCTATTAGCTGCCTTAAGATTTGATTTGAAACAAAACAATTTACTTCTTTATTGCCTCTTTGGTTTATGTTGTTATTTTTTTAAATAAGATGTTTCCCCATGTGGGTTTTTTCACTGAGGGAATAAATTTGCTTTCTTTTTCTACACGTTGTTTGTCTGCTTGCTTTTTTTAATCAGCTGCTCCCTTAAATTCCTCCTTTTTTTTTTTTTTTTTTTTTTTGTGGGAAGCAAGGAATCCCAGAACATATTGCATCAGTCCCTGTATTATGTAATAACACCACAGCTTCAACCACATCTTCAGTGCCGTAGAAGAGAGCCTAGCTGGAGTTAATATTAACTGCTGCCAGGAAGTGTCTGTCGGCCACAGGCAGCCAGGTGTTTAGAAGCGCTCTGAGCTGAGGCTGATGTGGTGGGCACAGGTGAGCTTACAGAGAGATCTTGTCTTTCCCTTTTTACACCCCCTTTTATGCCTCTGAACTACTGCCAGTGTGCTTTTACTCTTGGGGCCCCAGCTCTGTACACTTACAGACACAGATTTATACCCCAGCGTTGTTGCAGGCTCGTAGAATGTTCTTGAGAAACAATCATGAAGGAAAAACACTGATTTTTTAATGAGTAAGGCATTTTTATGGCTTTTTTTTTTTTTTTTAATGAATATCAGGTTGGATATTAGGAAAAACTTCTCCAAAAGAGCGGTCAAGCATTGGAACGGGATGCCCAGGGAGGTGGTGGAGGCACTGTCCCTGGAGGTGTTCAAGGAACATGTACATATGGTACTTAATGGACATGGTTTAGTGGGCAATATTGGTGGTAGGTGGATGATTGAACTAGATGATCTTACAGGTTTTTTCCAACTTTAATGATTCTTTGATACCAGGATAAATGCAACTCCAAAGAATATGGCCAGATTCTGTTCAATGAAAGGAAAAAAAGCATATCTCAGGTTGTTAGACTTCCTTGCAGTGAAATTTCAAAGGCCAGCAGACAGCAGGGCTCTTTTTGCATTTCTCTAAAAGGCGACAATTATTCAGGAAGTCTGACGTGTCTTTATTTCTCTCCTTGTGTTTTGACAAGTTCAACATAAATATTTGTGTTGCTCAATTCTTAAGCTATGTCACCATTGCACTGTTTCTGAGCATGTTGTGAGCTACCAGATCTGAAAGCAATGCAGAAGACACAGAGACTAGAGGAGAGGGAAAATAATTTACCCCTTGGGAAGCCACTGAAATCTGTGGAGGATTCCTGTAGAGATGATGAGATTACTCCTGGCAGGGCATGTTCTTCTCCACTAGCTGATCCTTTGAGGGCTGAGTGACGCCAGCTGTACTAGAAACTGAGAGATGGGATTTCTGTAGTCATTCAAATTAATTGCACATTGAACATTTGTATAGGAAACTCAAACCCATGGTTGTATTTCCTTACTATCTTCAACATTTTTATAAAAGTGTCCTGAAAATGTTTTTAAAAAAGTTTTAAAAAAAGTTTTCATTGGAAGTTCTTTTAAAAAGTTGTAAACAACACATCATCAACACAAACTTCTCTTTCTGTGACTTATTTTTTGTTTTACTGAGGACACTTACTGATTCCAGATTTATTATCTTATAGTGACAATTTCACCTGGCAAGATACAAAATACAAACGACACTAGCATAGATCAGCATGATCTACTGACTGACCCCAATCCCTGTTTACAGACCTTCTTAGCAAATCTTAGGTTATATGTTCATAATGTCATACACAACCATTCAAAATTTACCTTCAAGTCTACTCCCTTATTACATTCCCTAAATACTAATTCTCACTTGTGATTTGGACTGAACTAGCTATCTATCCAACACAAAATGTCTTAGTAAAGGAAAGTTCAGCTCAGGAATTCTTCCCAACAAGCAAGATGGGTAAGAGTATGTGTCTTCCCCCACTCTCCTCTCCTCTAGCACAGGCTGTCCTCCAAAGCATGCCATTTATATCCTCTGATTCATGACATCAAAACACCCCTGGGACTGTTATAGAGTGGTCCACAAATTGTTTTTGATCAATTAAACAAAAATAACAAACATAAAAGGGTAATGATATCTTTGAGGTACTGGGCAGCGGATGCCTGGAGGTGACCAGTGCCAAGTACTATGCAGTGTGGCACCCAGAAAGCATCATTCTGAATGATGTGAATACACACTCTCTGTACCATTTGGCTGTCGGCCCATGTTTGCTTCTTGAATGGCTGTAATAGATGCGTTTAACAACACAAATGTTGCCTACAGTGTCTTTGCCTTGGCTGTGCAGCTTATACTTTTCATGCTTGACTTCTCTGTGTTCTGTCCTTAAGGCCTAAAAAGGATTTTGTGCATCTGCTCCCTCTAAAATATTCACCGTAAACATTTCCAAGTTGAAATATCCAAACAATATGCCTCTATCCATCTCCAGTGCACGTAAATAACTCACCTGACTCTTCACTAAGCATCCCCTTAGTGCTATAGAACATACCACTATCCATAAATAGCCAAAGAACCCTGGAAACCCCAGCAGCTCTCCAAAAATAAAGAAATGGCTGTTATTATCACAGTATGTAATGGAAATGCTATTTGAGATACATCATACTCTTTACAAACTGCAAGAAGCATTCTCTAGTGTTTAAACCTCATTACTTCTCTCAGAAACAGGTCATGGAATCAAATTGACAAACCTTATATTTAAATAACATTACTGGCCTGGCTGCAACCCATGATAAGTAATGAGAATGCTCAATTAAGGTTTCCATTTTAACCCTAATTCACTCCACATTGCTTAACTATTACAGCATATGTCTCATATTGTATTTACAATGAGATCTCTCAGAGACTGAAGAGTTCCTCTACAACCAAGGAGTCTGGATGAGCTGAAAAGATTTTTACCTTAGTTTTTGAACTTTTTGAACTACTCAACCCTCCTTCCTGTCAGAGAGCAACCTACTGGCAGTGAGAGGGAAGAGGGCTTGGGTCTGTAAATTACATCCTGTTTCAGTGCTGTGCTACTTTCCCTCTCCTATCCTAAATTGTGTTAAAAAAGTTTGGGAACGTAGTTTTACTTCTTTCCTCCACCCACACATAAAAAGACAATAAGAATAAAGGGATTCTGTAACAAGTGAGTGTAAGGATGGCAAACTGGCCATTATTGTAGAAATGACAGTTTCTTTTCCAACTTCCATCAGACACTAAGAGAGCCAGAGAGTATTTATTAAGACCCCATATCTTTTCATCAGGAAGGGTAGTTTCATAGTAGTGGAAGCACATATTTTTACAAAGAATAAGACAAAAAGAAGCTATTTTGCAAAGAATGGATGTGTTCATTACACTCCATATATGTATCACAGATGTTTCACAAGGCCAAAAGCTGTGACTGCTATGCAGAGAATTTATGTTTGTCTTTCAGAGCTAACCATCCTTCCACAATTACAAAATATTTCCTTTTCTTCTTTTTTTTTTTTTTTTAAAAAAAAGACTCATGGTTGATGAGGGATGATGGAATGTCTGTTATGCTGTAATAAAGGACTGTGTTGGCTAAATGTTGATGTGTGAAGTGTAACTTTTATGTAACTTGTCATCTTTAAGTATTTAACAGCTGCTCCTCAAGAAGGATGTCCTCCTTCCTGCAGAGTAAGCACATAATATAGATCGTGGTGCTGAAATATGTTGCATTCTGGGATTTAGAGCATCTCTTCTTCTAGGGCAAGATATAATAGAAAAATTAATCTATCGAGCATAAGTTCAGCAAGGATACATTCAACAGCACTACAGTTATGTGGAAGCTGATATGCTTTCAGCCTGAGATGAGATGTAGACTCAAAGCTAGAAACAAGAACTCCTACTGCTAGCACTCATTTCTGAGATTTACAGGGACTAAAGTAGATGACATCTTCCAAAATAAAGGATGCTGAAATATAGCAAAAATATGAGCCTAGTCATGGCATGGAAAGGCCATGTAGTTCAGTAGACTGAAACCAAGACAGGATATAACCATCCTTGTATTTCAGCGTTTTTTTCTAATGATAAGGACAAATCTCTTATGCTCTCTTTTAATTCTTGGTTCTGTGTCATTGCTTATGGAGAATAAGACGGAGAAGCTTTATAGTTCTTGGGTTTCAATTTATTTAGGCAAGTTATTCATCTGTAAATAATTATACTTGTTATAACGCCACAGACATGCTGTTCTAGAAGATCTTTTCTGTATTTTTTTTTTCTTTCCTTTGTGCTGAATATGAATTTTCCCTACAAAATCCTGGCTGGAATTTCACTGTTCGTATTTCTGAGTATTAATCACAGTAAGTTGCTCAGGAACCACAGATAAAGTTACTGACAGCTAAATATCATATATACTCAGAGAAAAAAAAAAAAACGTATGACTCCAAAGCATGCATTGCTATCTATGCTCCAAGCACTACTCTTTAATAACACAGCATCCCAGGAAAACACGGATAAGAAGCACGCTACAGTAAACAGTCTTTCTCTGATAGCTCTTCACCAATGATCTCAGTTCCACTAATCATTAAGAAATACACGGGACAAGACTGACATTAAAACTGCACAGCACTCAGAATTTCTAGCTGTTACCATTTTTCTTCCATGTTTTTTACACAAATAGATTTTGCCTCTTCAACCAGACCATTAGAGTTAGAAATATAGTTCTATTTAAAGAGAAAGGCAAACCTTTGCAAAAGGTTTGGGTTTTGAAGAAAAAGAAGTCATGGGCTTTTTAATGAAATCATGCTCCTTTCACATTAATTCTTAACAACTGCCAGTTCATCTCATCTTATGCCTTTTGCAAAATACTGTCAGGAGGGAGAGCAAGACAGACACAGTTAATCAGTTTGACCATAAAAATGCTGAGATGTCTGGGCAAAGCTAATGATAGCCACATTCCAGAGTCAACAGAAAAAAAAAGATAGGGAGAGGGGGTTAGGCAAATTATTTTAAATATCTACCTCAGTATGAGAAACATTTCCTTCTGAGATTGACTAAGCAGGGAGACTAGCTCACTATTTGGAATACGTGCAAACAGATTTATAATCTAATTATTTCAGATGACCTTAATTGAACCCTATGTGCTTTCAACAAAATCACAGAAGTCATGGATCACCCTCCAGTATGAAAGTATTCTGGGAAATTCCCAACCTTTGCAAAACTACAGAGCAGAAGCCATACATAAAACAGTGTTTCAAAATTAACCTTGAAGTAGCTGTAAGCAACACAATTCCTTTCTGCTGGGACAAATTTTGCTGTTTTATTGTCTGTTCTGTTCCTGAACTGGTACTGCAGCCCTCTGCGATCTGATAATAAAGCTAACATTTCAGCTATTAAGTTAATTCCTGTAGCATATATGGTCATCTTGAAAAAGCCAAAATGGAGCAGGTACTGGAGAATTACACATGGACTGGAAACGTGTCTAAACTAGTGCATCAATTTTCTACTCCATGTAAATAATTCTCACTTGCAATGCACACATATATAGAAATCTTTGGAAAACAGAAAAGTAGCAAAACTCTGCATAGCATTTCAACTTCATCTTTACCACAAGTTCCCCCTGGTCTTATGCTGTAGTATAATTAGAAGATATGCTTTCTTCTGTAACAGAAGCCAAGCCACAACAATGTGTGGTAATGGGTACTTCCATTGTTATTACTGTGGGGCAGACAGGGTCTAGCATAGAATCACCATGGTGAAAGAGTACAACCCTAATTGCCTTGAAATTGGGTCTAAAGGGAGCAGCTTCCTGTCTAAATCTGCTGTGCTAATTATAGTCCCCCAAAATGAACATGAACTTTGACCCAAGTTTGCAGACATAGCTTGAAAACTGCTCTTGGCCCTCATTCAGTAACAGCCTCCAGACTGGTGGGTGCCAGCACTCATGAATCATCACAAAAGCAGTTCTTCCTTGTGTACATTGAAAGAGATGGAAAAGAAATGTTTGTTGAACAAAGAGATTACAAATAAAATCTCCAATGTAAACATTAGAAATGCACAGAAAGATGGAAGATGGAACTTCTGAAAGCATATTTGTCCAGCACAGCCTGAAATATAAAGATTGTTTTATAATGAAGATAATAAATTAAACAAATCCAGGTTCAAATGATGTCTTTTATAGACACCTGTTTTATATTTTTCATCAAGTCGCAGGTTAGATACTCCAGTAATGACCCAGGCCCCAGATCCCCTTTTCTCTGCAAGATGGAGAATATATATTTCCTCTTGCTATGTCTTGTTTTTTGCAGAATCCTCTTCATCGTCTTCTCTTCCATCTTGTAATCTCTCTATGAGTAGTTCAGCTACATATATGAAACTGCCCATGAACTACCCGTAGAATATATAGGCAAAACTATATGTATATTTTACATTCATAACTTGTAAATAAAGATTGACTTAACGTTCAGTTCTCCAGTGAAAATTCTTCTGCAGAGATTTAAGGAGTTTTAAATACCATTTAAAGGTGATGAAAGTTGGATTTCCTAGAGAAAGTGAGCAGAGCCGGCAGGGATCCTTGGCAATTAACAGGCATTCTATAATAGTAGTTCAGTCAGTGTTTTAGAGCCATAAGCATTTACTGAGATTCTGTATTTGAAGGATAAATAGGGAATACGTTACTTAAAACTTTTGAATGTAAAGATAATATACTAGAGAGAATGGATGAATGAATAAAGTTTACATTTTTTGACTTGCAATGCATATGAAAAGTGATTGTCATAATGTCAGCCTTTACTTGTGCTTGTAAAGCTAACAGCCTCAAGTACTGTATGTCTGTGGGAATTGAATGTTGTTTCTGCATCAGAAACAAGATAAGAATTTTGTTAATTTCATGACCTCTGCTACCATATGGGTCCTTTATTACAATTAATAACTCTTTTCAGGCGTCTTTCTACTTTGTCAGGGTCCTCTGGTAGTTTTCATTGCTCATCCTCTAGATAAACCTTCCCCAACAATGTATACTCAGTATATAAGTAAAATAATATATGCATACATATATAAGCTAGTAACAACTTACGTATAGCCAGAATGAAAAAAAATATATGTCCCACACATTGCAAGAATATCCTGCACAAATTAAAAGGACAATTCGTGACATGCCTTAGGGGGTGCCTGAAGAACGTATTAAGGAAGATCTGGCACCCCCCCCCCTCCCTTCTGTACTCTTTGTCTAACAAAGACTCTGAAGAAAATCACCATATCAATACGAATGAGAAGGGTACTGAGACATCTTGGAGACAACAGTACTGCTACTGACTGACACCAGATAACACACGAATTAACAAGTAATTAACAGATGTAAACCTTTTGATAAGATTGTGAACCCGGAGTACCCAGCCAGTGGGGAAACAGGGGAGGCAAGAGGGGGCGGAGGGGGGGGAGAAACAAGGTACAAAAGCTGTCATATCCATGCCCATAAGCGCTCTCTCCTGCTTGTGGGACACCCACCATTGCAATCGCAAATAAAATCTGCTTTATCAGAGATACCGTCCTGACAAAATTATTTGGATATTTCCAACATGTCTCTCCCTGATTGGAAGATTACCCCAGGTAATTTAAACTTCATGGACCTTTTGTGAGATGAGTCTAGGTTAAGTGAGCAAGTAAACTGAAGGCCTTCAGAGCTTTAGTGCTGATACAGAAAACAATTTATTTTTATGAAACATCTCCATTTCCATGGCTTAAAAATCCAGGATCTAAGGCCAACCTGTGTCAGTTATCAAATCATGATGCCTGAACGGAAAGATATTTATAAAGAAGCTGGAATGAGAGACTGCCCTAAAAGTCTTCAGTCTTCAGTAGAGGATCTGATCATTTGTCAGCAAACTTGAAAGACTGAATAGTATTCAGTTCCAAAACGGAAAGCATCTATAAAGTCTGAGTACTATTTATCAGTGCACTGCTTTACATCAATCTAGCACAAGACATTGAAAAATACTGCAACCAGGGAGAGATCACTGTTGTTGTATGTTACTACAGGTAACAGGGTAGACTAATCAACACTAGCAATGTGACGACATGGGAAAAAGTCCAGAAGTGGATCTCATTTTTAAAAAAAAGGTTTTCTGAAATTGGCTGTGTGAAAACTGGAGTAAAGGGGATGTTCGGCTTCCAGGTTTCCAGGTTATGTTAGTCATACTGGAATGAATAACGCTTGAAAAGAAAAATACAAATTGCACTTGGGTAAAAATGAAAAATTTTTCATTGATGCAAATACGGAACATTATTCAGAACAAATCTGTGTTTCTCGAATGAGAAGCACACAAAGCACAGTAGTCTCCAGTACTTGCATTTTCTGAGTTAGAGAACAAAAGGAACGTACTACTACAGGCATGACAGAATTTCCATTACAGCAGACCAGAAACTCATGTTTTCTCATTTCAGTGTGAAAGAAAAACTGATCACATGCCTTGGAATTATGAAACTGTGGTTGAATTTCCAAGAAAGCTTAGCAGCTGTGATTGAGCCAATTGCTTCAAGCCAGGAATACTGGTGTGTGCACATTAGAGGAGAAGAAGAGAGTTTTTGGGATGCTTATAGCAAGGAACATCTTAAGCTCTGAGGTTAGAGGGCTGCTCAGAGGGTGAGATGGGCTACTGTTCAATGCAGATACAAACTGGATCCGGGTCCCTGCCGAAGGCAGGGACCAGAGAGAACTAGTCAGAAACTGATGTTTCATTAAACAAAAAAAAACACATCCTTGACATTTCACAGATACACAACTGAGTGATGTTAACGAGATGTAGAGTAGTCAGACAAATCAGGAATGCTGAGAAAGGATTCCGAAGAAAGATGTGACCCAAAATTGAAAGTTGACAGTGAAAGGAAAATTGACCTTCAAGAGAAAGATCAGACTGGAAATATAGCTTTCAGTGACCATTTCTTTGATGTCACTTTTCTTCTATCTCATGAATAGACACAGTGAACATTGCTCAAAGAAAAATTAATGTTTTTTTCTCTCCATATTAAAAATAATAAAAATCCTGAGGTAGATACAGCCTGTTGTTTTCTTGCATTGGTAGAGAAAAGTGTCAAGTTCCTAAATATCAGTACTGGAAAGTGAACAGGTTGTGAACTATGGCCACGGGCCATTCTATGACAACTGATCTAGCATTAGACTTTAACTTAAACTAATATAAACCAGGAAGAACGCATCTAAACCATGCCTACAGCACCAGTGACTGTATACACTTGTTATTGCACACATTTATTTGTTACACATCTATTATGATACACCACTGTAGAACAACAGTCTGTTTTGAGGGTTGTTTGGGGCTAAACAGACAATTGTTTCTATGTTTTCTGGCCTTGGATTATCACTATCACTCCACATCAACTTTGCTTTCAGAATGATCTGCAACACAGGAAGAGGGAACAGAAATATTACTGGATGAGGCTGGGAATGTGACCACTGAGGATAATGAAAAGGCAGAGGTTCTGAATGCCTTCTTTACGTCTGTCTTTAAAAGTCAGATCAGTTATCCTCAGGGTACTCCACTCTCTGACCTGGTAGTCTTGCTTGGGGAGCAGACTAAGCCCCCCACGATTCAGGAGGACACAGTCAGAGACCTACTATTCCAACTGGACTGCCACAAGTCCATGGGGCTGGATGAGATTCACCCGAGAGTGCTGAGGGAACTGGCGGAGGTGATAGCCAAGCCACTTTCCATCATCTATCAGCGTTCCTTGTTGACTGGTGAGGTCCCAAAAGACTGGAGGCTTGCCAATGTGACTCCCGTCTACAACAAGGGTTGTAAGGAGGATCCGGAGAACTACAGACCTGTTAGCCTGACCTCGGTGCTGGGGAAAGTTATGGAGCAGATTGTCCTGAGTATTAGTGTAGTGTAGTGAAGGAGATCACGCAGCATGTGCGGGACAACCGGGGGATCAGGCCTAGCCAGCATGGGTTCATGAAGGGCAGGTCCTGCTTGACCAACCTGATCTCCTTCTATGATCTAGTGACCCGTCTGGTGGATGAGGGAAAGACTGTTGATGTAGTGTACCTGGACTTCAGCAAAGCCTTTGACACTGTCTCCCACAGTATTCTGGAGAAGCTGGCAGCCCATGGCTTGGACAGGTACACTCTTGGCTGGGTAAGGAACTGGCTGGAGGGCCAGGCCCAGAGAGTGGTGGTGAATGGAGTTAAATCCAGCTGGCGACCGGTCATGAGTGGTGTTCCCCAGTGGTTGGTGCTGGGGTCTGTCCTCTTCAGTATCTTTATTGATGACCTGGATGAGGGCATTGAGTGCTCCCTCAGTAAGTTTGCAGATGACACCAAGTTGGCTGGAAGTGTCAATCTGCCTGGGGGTAGTGAGGCCCTACAGAGGGATCCGGACAGGCTGGATAGCTGGGCTGAAACCAGTGGGATGAGGTTCAACAAGGTTAAGTGTTGGGTTCTACACTTTCATCACAACAACCCCAGGCAATGCTACAGGCTTGGGGCAGAGTGGCTGGAAGACTGTGTAGAGGAAATGGACCTGGGGGTACTGATTGATGCTAGACTGAACATGAGCCAGCAGTGTGCCCAGGTGGCCAAGAAGGCCAATGGCATCCTGGCTTGCATCAGAAACAGTGTTGCCAGCAGGAACAGGGAAGTAATTGTCCCCTTGTACTCAGCACTGGTGAGGCCACACCTTGAGTACTGTGCCCAGTTCTGGGCCCCTCACTGCAAGAAAGTCATTGATGCCCTGGATCATGTTCAAAAAAGGGCAACAAAGCTGGTGAGCGGTCTGGAGCACAAGTCTTATGAGGAGCGGCTGAAGGAGCTGGGATTATTCAGTCTAGAGAAGAGGAGGCTCAGGGGAGACCTTATTGCTCTCTATAACTACCTGAAGGGAGGTTGTAGAGAGCTGGGGGTTGGCCTCTTCTCTCACGTAACTAGTGATAGGACTAGAGGGAATGGCTTCAAGCTGCGCCAGGGAAGGTTCAGGCTGGACGTTAGGAAATACCACTTCTGTGAAATGGTGGTCAGATACTGGAATGGTCTGCCCAGGGAGGTAGTAGAGCCACCGACCCTAGAGGTGTTCAAGGAATGTTTGAACGTTGTGTTGAGGGACATGGTTTAGTGAGAACTATTGATGATGGGTGGATGGTTGGACTGGGCCATCCTGTGGGTCTTCTCCAACCTTGGTGATTCTATGATTCTATTTTTGTGACACTAGAACACTTCAAAACACTCCGTAGAGGAAGATCAGAAAGGACTGAAGTCCTCCAGACTTTTAGAGTATTAGTGTAGTGAAACGTGGCCCCAGATTATCTCTGATTTTCTGCAGGATGAAAAATGAAGACCCATGAGCAGCTTGAAAAGCATTCAATTAAGAAAAAAATTAAAACTTGCATTTTCAATTATTGTTTGTTGTTCTTGGGAAGTAATTAGAGAAAATATTCCTTTATTTCAAAGTAAAACTTTTCAGGCTGAAAAATTCTGCCTCACCCTTAATGGTGCAGGCGTGTCTAGAGCATACACAACAAATTATCCTCAAACAGCCAAGAATTAATGTGAGAAGTATGCTGCCATATCCTTCCTCTTTTTTTTTTCTTTTCCTCTGCTTTTTATGCAGCACTTGGTTCTATCAACACTATTTTTCTTCAGGAGAGATAACTTTTAATCCCAAAGGACCTCTGAATGATAGCTTTTCCGATCTTTAAATGTTTGGATTTCTTAAATAGTGAAGAAAAATGAAAGCTTCAGCTCTCATCTGACTGACTCACCAACTACTGGATGACAATCTGGAAAGTTTTAAGCTCTCCTGAAGGTTTTGTCTATTAATAACTGAGGCGATACACACTTTTCTGAGACTACCAACAGCCTGATTTGTCAAAGGATTTATTTAGGACTCTGTGGATGATTATTATGTCACTTAATGCTTTTTCTGCAGAAAGCATTGTGCTTAATAAAATTAGTCACAAGAAGACTCTGCAAGATGGTGGTGAAAACTGGGCAGGCTGCATAGTCCATATCTGTGTTTTGGGATTTTAAAATAAGTTCTCAGTGTCTGCAAGTTACTTCTCTCTGCTCATTCTATCTGCCGTCAGCCTGCAGAGATTTCCCCAAAGCTGTAATAAATAAATGACGTCCCTATCATGTCACTAACTGCATAGGTTCAGATTACAGCTAAAGAAATTGTCACCATTGAAGAACTACAGCCACTGGGGAAAGACAGGTATATGAGTAAATCTGATGCCTTCATGTTGTGAAAGATGCACAGATGATGAGGAGCAATAAAGCCTGCAAAACAGTGCTGTTAGCTGTGTCTAACAGTGGTCACAGAAGCATAGAATCAGAATATCCTGAGTTGGAAGGGACCCTCAAGGATCATCAAGTTCAACTCCTGGCTCCACACAAAAGTCAGACCATATGTCTGAGAGCGTTGTCCAGATGCTTCTTGCACTCGGACAGCTTGGGGCTCTGCCCACTGGCCTGGGCAGCCTATTCAATGCTCACTGCCCTCTGGTTAAGAATCTTTTCCCTAACCCCCAGCCGGCCCTCCCCTGACACAGCTCCATGCTGTTCTCTCAGCCCTGTCGCAGTCACAGAGAGCAGAGCTCAGCGCTGCCCCCCCGCTCCCTGTAAGGAGCTGCGGCCGCCATGAGGCCTTTCCTCAGCTCTTCTGCTCTGGGCTGAGCACACCCAGGGACCTCAGCTGCTCCTCATACATCTTGTCTTTTTTGTACTGTGGCACCTGTCATGGGGACTAATTTACACTGTATGCATCATACCAGTGTGACAAGGTATTGTACATGTGCATATATAAAATGTACTTTCTTCTATCGTGTATCTCCATGTAACCCTAGCAGTGCTCCTGCCCAGTACGGAAGTCTGATGAGTCATAGAATAATAGAATAATAGAATCATGGAATCGTAGAATCATAGAATGACGGAATCATAGAATCACAGAATGGTTTGGATTGGTAGGGCTGAGCCTTACCTGACCTGGCTCTTTCTAATTGGGATTCACTGCCTTGCAGTGCCAGCACGTTTATTTTCTTCCCTGTCCACTGCTCCCACAAGGAAAGCCTTTGACTTTAAGTTAGAGAGCTTGATAGTGATTTCAGTGAGAACAGGCCTCAGATCTGTTTGACCCTCTGTCTTCTTTCAGAGGACTCAGAACAGACATTCAAGCTGTTTCCAGGGTCAGTTACTTTCCTGGTCAATTGCAAGAAGCTTTCCTTATCTGGCTGTGATACAAGTGGTCAGAATTTCACTTGAATGAATTGTTCTCAAATAACGTCTCGAATGTGTGAGGCCAAAAAAGCTTTTCTTTTGCTGTCAGCTGTGATGTAGTATTTTGTTGTTGTTGTTGTTGTTGTTGTATCTTAGCATAGTTTCTTCCCCAGACCTATTTACTCTGGTGGATGGGTGAAAATGCAGAGTGGGAGTTAACCACGTTGTGATTGACACCACTGCAGTACAGTTTTTTGTTTTTTGTTTTTTGTTTTTTTTTTGCCATACAATTACCACATGGTTTTATCTGCTCCCTGTGGCTGTGACTTAGCCCCTTTCTGCAGAACTCCATTCTTTCATTTAGCATTAAACTGAATTTCCATGCACCTTTTAACAGCACAAATGCTACATTCTTCTCCATTTCTGTGGTGTTTTTTCTCCTATTCAAAGTCATGAGAAACTGTGAAGTAAATTTCATGAAAAATAAAAGCTGAATAGCTCCAAATTCCCCACTGTCTCAGCAAAATGACTGGCAACAGCACAGTTATAAAACATACTGGGTAAAATATTTCTGTTAGGGTCCCCCTAACATCCCCATATGAGTGAAAATGATCAGGATTCCTTGCAAAGTCGTAGTCATCTGCAGAGAAGAGAGGTTCCTTTTTGGGACTTTGCAGTGCCTTCCAGCTGTTGGTTTTGCCCTTTGTGCTCGGATTGAAGGTAGGAATTAAGGAGGAGAATTGCATGATGTGAATATGGATAGTGAGAAGAAACAAGACGGAGTGAAGATGAGTAATTAGGGGTTAAAGAAAAGAGCAGCTGCAGAGGACAGGAGGAAGCGAGGGCAGGAGAGAAATTGTGTTGGAAAGCTGAGCCTCGGCAGACCAAGGGGACACAAGCAGGACTCTTCCAGGAGAGCATTTCCTGTTGACTCAGGGGCTGTGACTAAACCACTATCAGCTGAGGAATGTGGAGTTGTCAAAACGTTTAGGTACTGGCAAAAGCACTGCCGTTACAGATGAAAAAGCCCTTTCCTGGAGTCTCATCAGCATTCACTAGTACAAGCTGATCTGTGCAGAAAAATCTAGATGAACCAACGATCCTAGTTCAGGTGAGCTGGAAAATCTTTTCTAACATGGACCTCACTCAAGGCAGCACCAAGAATAGGGTGAGAGTGGCTCCTCCGCTAATTTATCTTTGTTTTATAGTAATTTCATGTGTTGTTATGCAGTAAAATCAGACTGGCTTTCCTCTCTGCTCTGCTCCTCCAACCCTCTTTAGATGGTGAGAGCAGAAAAAATGGGCAAGCAACTGATGGAAGAAACCCAGGTAGACACTCATGATGACCTGCAGCTATCTCAGCCAGTCCTGCATTTAACTGTTGCCCTGTAGAGATATAAGCATGACACTGCTGGCAAGTTGACACTCAGGAGCCCCTAGAAAGATGGAAGAGGTTCTCATCTTCCATAACTTGGGCTAGCTATGCCTGGACTTGATTTTGTTTGTCCAGCTGTAAAATGAAAGCAGGAAAAAGAAGTAAATGTGCCATGTTATAAACTGTAATAAAAATATTATTTGTGAAAAGTAGAGAAAGGACATAAGTTTTGGAAGTAAAGAGCAGTTACCTTCCCTCAAAAGATAATGGATTCAAAGATTGGCAACAAAGCTGGTGAGGAGTCTAGTGTTTTATGGGGAGCAGCTGAGGGAACTGGGATTGTTCAGTCTGGAGGAGGCTCAGGGGAGATGTTATCATTCTTTACAAATCCCTGAAAGGAGGTCTGTTGAGGTGGAGCTTGGCCTCTTCTCCCAGGTAACAGCAAGAGGACAAGAGAGAATGGCCTCAAGTTGTTCCAGGGAAGGGTCAAATTGGATATTAGGACAAGTTTCTTCTCAGAAAGAGTGGTAACGTATTGCAACAGAATGCCCAGGGAAGTGGTGGAGTCAGCATTGAAGAAATGTGGAGATGTGGTAGTTAAGGATATGGTTTTGTGGGCTGGTTGATGGCTGGACTAGATGATCTTACTGGCCTTTTCCAAACTTAATGATTCTATGATTCTATGAGAAAGGGAGATTGTACATGTCTCCCTTCAATGCATTTTGAGAAGTGACATCCCTCACAGAGATCCTTTCTGGAAAAACAGAGCTCGTCCTTCCCTGCTGTTTTAATTGCTAGAAATTCTCCACAACTTCTAACAAAGAACTGTTGGTCACCACATCAGGCTGGTTTGCACACTATGGGATAGTATCTGGTTTGTGTAAATATCATACACCTTACCCCTGCTACGACTAAGAGCCCTTTGAACAAAAAATACCCAATTGGAATTTCTGCTTCATTTTAGGTTTCTGAAACTCAGTGTTTGCCCTAGGAAAGCTTGTCATGGTAGCCAGGATAGTAAAGTTCTATGGCTAGATGCGAGCTAAAAGCCTACTAGAGGCATGGTCTATCAGACTGTCATGCCTGAACCATGCTAGTTTTGGTAGTTGAAGAGTAACATAGTGAGTATCCATCCAGCCATTTGTCACTCCTATGGTGAGCCATTAATTCAAATCTGTATTTGCTCTACATGTCTTATGAGACTGCCTTACCTAGAGATTTCATTCCTGAGGTTGAGAGAGCAGGCAGAAGCTCTTAAAACAATAGACTTTTTCTTTTAAAATTCATCTGTTTTTTTACAAATGAAGTATTTGAGCACTGAATTATTGAAGTATTTGATCTTAAAATGAAATTATCTGTTCTTCATCATGAATGACTTACTGAATTATTTAATTTTATTGATTTTGAAATTGAAATAATTGATTTTAAAATAAAAGTACTTGAACAAATACTATTGCATAAATGAAATCAAAACCATAGCCTTCCTGGCTTGTTTTTTTCTTTTCTTTTTTCTTTTTTTTTCTTGTTGTTTTTTGTTTTTTTTATTATTTTGTGTTTATTTCTGCCGAATTTTCAAATCATTTCTGTCGCAGTTCCTTTCAGATGACAAATGCCTTTTAGATGTTTTCAAAAGTATTTTTTATCTTTATTTTTTATTTTTTATTTTTAAATGAATTTTTGTTTAGGTTTGATTTTTAACCTTTCAGCCTAGGGCCATTTTCTTTGCTGTGAAAAAGCAATACCAATTTATGTACATGATGTGTCAGTCTATGGGATATGAACTGAGAAGCAACAGAAGGTCATTTTGCTCTTCAGCTTAGGCTCTCATTTCTTTCAACTGCCTGATGTGTAGGCTGGATCACTGCCTTCAGCAACACATATAAAATGCTGTTGTAAACTGGATGCAACTCCACTGATTTCTTTTATACTGTGGTTACAAAAAAAAAAAAAAAAAAAGATATGTAGGTTTACATTTACGTCTGTATATGAGAACATACATATGTATTAACTATTGTGAAAACAGGCCAGATAATCACATTAAAAAAAAACATAACAGACAAACTTCTTTAGGTCTGTCTTGCTCAGTATTCATCAGAGAAGCTAAGGAAAAGACTAAATTATCCCTGTGTAAGCCCACAGGAATTCTAACAGCTTCCAAATGCAGTGGTGCTTTTTGACGTGGACATCTGCTCATTATGGAAGGGTCAAGACTCCCAAGTAAGCACTGACCATTGCACAGATGTAGGGTGGGGTTTCCAAAGCCATAATGTGAACCGGGCATTCAAATTCCCTACAGGTTAGTGGGATCTGACTTACAGCATTCCTTAGTAAGCTTGGAAAACAAAGCTGTAACATTAAAAAAATATCTAGTCCAGGCTAATACAGTGGCCTACAAGATACCATCAGCTTCACTGACTTCTAGGGTCAGTAGAGTGATCTCTACCTTCTCTGTATAGTCATCATAAAGGAAGCAGCAGAGATAAGATACTGGGACATCGCCTTTGGTAGCGTGATAGCACAACACATGAGGAATAATAACTGGAAGGACAAATAGATCTCTTAAAACAACAATATAACAGCTTTTGTAATGACTCAGATTCTGTACTGTGATACGTGGCGTTTTCCACAACATCAGTACAGTCAGCCTCCGAAAGTCTGAGTAAATTGGGCAGGAATGCTGATACAAAACAGTCTTAATTCTTAATGATGACACATAGCTCTCAGATGAAGTTCGCTGAGCTTTAGTTGCTGCTAGAATCAAAGCATCCTTTGGGCAGCTGGAAAACTGCGAGAGGGAGCTCGCATCGTTGTGACCAAGGGCCACATGGGAGGAATGGCTTCTGCAACGGAAGGAACTTCTGAACTCTCAGCTTTGGCCCAGATTAACATCATGGAAATAGAAAAAGCTGAAAGCACTGACTTTCACACTTCCTATTAAACAAATTCCCTCAACACCTGAAACTTATGTAAAATCCCTGCTAGGCAGGTATCTATGTTTCAAAGACCAAACGAGAACCATGTGGAAGAAGATCTTTGGTTCTGTGATCATGTTTATTTTTTTAGCTTCATATGGGGAGAAGCAATGGTCCGTAAATCTGTAATTACTACTGTATAAGCCACTGGTGTAACTGAAGCAAGTTAGAGAAAAGAGGAGCCTTTCATGTAATACAGAGTATTTGCTATGATGCCGTTGTGGTGAAAGACTGAATTGTTAAATTTAGCCAAGTGAATTATATGATGTGTGCCTGCAACATCAGGAAAACAACCATGATGTCCCAGCTGCATGTGTCAAATCTTATGAAAATAGTGCTCCAGCATTGCCATTTAGTTAGCTTTTTTCTTTCCAACTCTAAGTGGTGAGATATTTCCAATACAATACATTTTCTTTTCCTGTTGCCTGATATCTGTTTTGTAAAAAAATCACACAAAATGCAGTAGGTTAGATGGCCAAGCCTTAAAACGCAGTGTAACTCAGCTCCATGCACTGAATGGTTCTGGTGGCCTGTCTTTGAAAAAAGTTGAGCCTAAATGACTTAACTGGCATCAGCTTGGTTTGTCTGTGTGTGTTCATAAGGAAGTTTCAGTTTTAATAAATAAAAGCTATTTCCAGCAGGAGGGAGCAAAGCATGGCTCTACGCAGTGTGCTTCTGTGCATTGTTCCACTACCAGATCACTGAAGACTTCGGCACTTCAGCTTTAAGCACAATGACCTAAATAGTCTGAGAATGTATTTTTCTTACAAAGAATTATATGTGGGTGCAGACTTGGCCTCTCTGTATCATGAAGACTAAAGTCTCCTGACCTCTCTGTCAGTCAGCCCTTCCTTATACTTACTAAATCTTCCTAATGGACTTGACTGGGCTGTTTCCATTGGCGTGGTTCCCCATGGGGAACACTAATAAAGGCAGGAAAGTGACCAGATTTACAACAGAAGACTGGATAACTTGTGCTGCTGCAGAAGTCACTTCAGATTTCAAAGATGTTTGAGCTTAAGAACCCAAGATGGAAGATGGCTGAAATATGGAATTAGATTAACATATGGAATCATAATACTGCAGTTTTCTGCATCAAAACATCCTGTGGCAGAGGGGAGTTAAAAGTGGTATGGAGAACGTACAGGACTGGCATAAGGGAAGAAGAGGTTACAGAGAACCAGAGAATAATAGAGCATTTATAAGGAGAAAACAAATAGTGGACCATAGAAAGGAATGTGAGTGCATTTAGGAAACTGGGAGAGAGACAGAATGGACTGAAGAACTGCATTCAGTGCAACAGGGTGGGTTTGGAGCAGTCAGCCACTAATGAAATAAAAGATGCTTTAGGAAAAATCTGTATTTATAAAGGTTCTTTTACTAACTGACAATCAAGCTGAATACCTCAGAAGGAATAATCTAAAAAATACTCATACGTACCTACCTACCAAGCCTACCAGGTGGGTAAGACTGTATTTAGTAGGCTCTAAGGGCAAACTGTTGAGCTGCTAGCTTAAAATTAAAAGCTTTTCTCCAATCTCAGAGGTACAGTCATGCTCAAAATGAAACTGAATACTGAGTATGGAAAGAGTATATATTTGTTTTTCACAAACGTGAGTCAATACTGAAGCCTTTTAAATATGTCCTCAGCATACCAGCTCCTTGGCAGCAGATAATAATGAGGCTGCTGAGTAAAATAGTTTTCAATGGCATTCAGTTTTGTATATATAATGCTTTAAGATACTGTGATGCAGAAGACAGTGAGATCACAGTATTATGAAAAAAAATCCCAGTGTTCAGTTGAACATATCCTGTTGGAGTTATTGAATTTTTGGAGGTTGTTTATTTGCCTTTTTTGTTGTTTTCTGTCTTAGAATTTGATGGTTTAGAAGCCAACCAAGATCAATTACTTTTTTGGAAACTGTCTTGTTTGGAATTACTTGACCAACATTTATATACACAGAGGGAAAAAGAAAAAAACTTCTTAATTTATATTTGTAAATATTCATATATTTATACACACACATTTACTTGTTACAATTTACTTGAACTTATTATAATTATAATTTTCTGGAATTTGAATTGTTGCAGTATTATATTATATTATATTTAGTACTCCAGGGTTTATACAATAGCCTTTTAATGTCTCTTCAGCAGGAGTTATGGCAGATAGGGTTGATTCATCAAATTCAGCAAATATTCACAGGACTGTTCAGGTTAAGCTAAGGGGGAACAGTGTGCTGACATATTGTGCAAATTAGTTAATAGTGCTGGAGAGACCCACAGTTCTTTAACCCATGTTACTACTAAATGAATATGAAAAGCTGTAACTCAGCCATGGTCTTCCCGGGGCTGGAGGTATGTGCATGACTGCATAAGTGAACACATGTAAAATCCTACCTGTTATTAATATAAGAGGTTTTGGCAGGGTACAGTAAGTTTTAAATAGAATTCGTCAGGCATTGATTTCCAAGAACAGTCTCAAAAGAGGAAAGAGTGGACCCTGCGTTGGCCAAGGAATCACAACTACTGCCTCTGCAGTTACTGCAAAGAAAGCATTCTCTGTTGAGCTATACAATTAAGATCTGGGCTTTTTAAAATCTTTTTTTTTTTTTTTTTTAATTACCAGTAATCTATTATATAGGAAGATAGCAGAAAACATAGTTTAATTTCTCTATCTTTTTCATTTTTAACAAGTTAACAGGCTCCTTGATTCTGTTGTTTTTATTGTCTATCAAACAGGATGTAAGTATAAGTTATACAGTTTTCCTTCTAGCTAGGTATAATTCTTGGAAACCTGGCTAAGTGACAGACAGCAGTAACTGTTCATGTACTGGCAGAAGTCCCAAGCAGCAAACAAAGCCTTACGGGTTGTTTTATTAAATCCTTTCAACGCTGCAAAAGAAATATGGGTCCTACTGAAATTTATGAGAACTTTGCTACTAGGTTCAGGGCAGTCTGATTTCACTTCTTCTCATTTATCAAGAACAAGCGTGTGATATACAGCCAATTATCTGTTGCCAAATAATCCCAGCAGTGGATTAACTACCCAATTCAAACTACCTGCGGAGCCTTTTAGAGCTAACCTACAATGCACTTTACCATATGCTTCCAAAACTATTCTGTGTCACATGTCCCCTTGCAAAAGGTTAATGTTCCAAGGGCAAGTTATTCTAAGCTTTAATTAGGTTTTGCATTGTCTCCTTTATGTTATATTATAAGACCCAAACAATCTTATACATACCTTTATGAGTGAGGGATTTCTCAGCTTTAAAGCTTAGGCATTTCTGGTTGGAGGTACTATAATGTGTAGGCATTTGGGTCACAAGAAATAAGTCCAAGTACTTTTGTCTCATTTTTGCAGTTTTTATTGATATTTCATTTTTCACATTACAGTTTCTTCTGAATAATAGCTGTTCAGCTTATTTTATGCTATATTCAAAAGCTTTCTTGAACAATCTACTTTAGTTGTTTAGAAGGTTAGCTAAAGGAAGCAGCTGTTTTATCTGGTGCGACTCAGTTGCATAGGTGTACAGTTATGTGGCGAACCCATCCAACAGCAGATTCTATCTGCTGTAGGCCACCTTGTCTCCCACGGGCTGGCTCTCACTGGAGGAAAGTCCTTTGCTAGGGGCATCAGTAGAGTTGAATTCTGCAGATTGCTCTCCATTACTTTCACTTCCTGCAAAGACAGTATAATTAAAATTAAAATATATGTAATATCTTTGATGCAGCAAGCTAGAAGGTATATCCTTTGTTAATGACACTTTAATGCAGAGACTTTTAAGAGACTTCTATGCAGCTGTAAGGGTTCAGGAAGTTATTTTTCTCAGTTGCTATCCATTTGCCAAATGTTCTAGGGTAATGACAGATCACCTAATGGTAATTAATTATGCTTCCAGAATTCTTTAAATAACTGCCACTACACCTGTGCAAGACTTGTTCTCCTTTTTGTTTTATCTTCTAATACTCACCTACCATGCAGGAATTGTGGGGAGCATTACAATTTTGTTGGTCTGGAATACAGAAAACCCCCCAAACCACCTCTATTAGCTCTTTTCTTCCATTTGCTTACCTTCTGTGATCTTAGTCTTCTGCCCTATTTCAGAAGTGTAGCTGTCTCTACATAACCAAACTGTGCCAAGAATGTGTACCAATGGTGTTTGTTTAATGTATCCTAGTCAGAGTACTCTCAGTGCTGCACAGATGTCCCTCATGCTGAAGGAATCTGTTTTCTCAAGGAGATTGCCAAAAAGAAGGTGTGAATAAAATGAGTAAAAGATGAATGCTAACCACAACATTCCTGATTCTGCCTTGTCTGAAGTCTGAACTATGAATAATGCTGCTGTATTTGGAATTTTGCTTGTTTACACATTGTGTCTCAAAGCTAATGGATAAGTCTTCAGCTTTGTTAGCATTTGACTTTTCTAAGCCTACAAGTGGGGTCAAGTTTGGCTAATTTAGATGTGAAAAGCATGTCTAAATATCTACGTTTAAGCACATGTATTAGACAGACAAGATTTTACTTGGGAGGCACTAAAGGTATCGCATTCTGCCACAGGCACTTATTTGAGGAGGACTCATTTTGCTAGATGCCAGTTAGATGCGTAAGGGATGTGGACTGAATCCCAGTTAACCTGTTTGGGATGCAGTTAAAGGCCCCTTATAAAGTGACTCACTGTTATGCAGTGCAGTCACCACACTATGCAAGGGGAATTTTTGCATTTAGACATACTGTCTGAGTATCCATAAACACTCTGGAGTTCCTGTTTTTAGTTGAATTTCAAGTTGTTAACACATTCCCTGGAAAAAGCCATCCACAGCTTTTTTTTTTCTTTTTCTTCTTCTTCTTTTTTTTTTTCCACAATGGCCACTCTTCTTGTTTCTGGTTTTGATTATCCCCATGGAAACCATCATGATTTGGTATATAAACTACTTTGGATTCACACTGAAATGGAACCAAGGGAATTCTATTTATGACATCCAAACCTTTTCAAGCACCATCACTTTCAAATTTCCCCAGGTGCACTGCCCTCCAATATACCAACTTTGCAAACTGGTTTCAGACAATTTCTACAGATTTTTTAGAACGTCTGCAATGAAATATATTAAACAACTCTCCATTACTAGAAAAGTCACTGCCAATAAATACAATGAAGAATCATTGCATTTATAAAATTACTTTTCGTAAACTATCTTCAATTTCACCGAAATTCATTTCAGTTATAAGCCAGGAACAAATGACACATTCCATCATTACATAATACAGTCTGATCACATAATGAAACACCTTTTTAACTTCAGACAATATATTTACATAAGGGAAAGAAAATTACATGTACCAGTCAAGTTGGATATATGTACACAACAGATTCTATATTGAGTAGTGAATAACCTAAAAGATATGTACCTTCATCTGTACAAGAGATTCTAAACATTATAGGCTTTATTCTAGATGCTGGAATTTAGGAGTTTAGGAGTCACTTCATTTTCTGTTGGACTGAGACCTATGGAGGTTGAACCTTTATCTCTAATTTGATATTTTTAAGTCAAAGCATTTCACATGGTAGTAAATAGAGGATCAAGAAGACTTTCTGAAACATCAGTTGCAGTCAGATTTTATGATCACTTACTCATGCAGTTCATCTCCCTTTTACTTAAATCTATTTTTTTTTTTTAATTTAAATTGTTGGTGATATATGAAGCAAGAAAGGTATCAATTCCAAGAAAGTGGTGTAATGGAAAAAACACAATTCATCAAAGATGGCTGCATCAGAAGAGACCCTCTACAGCTTTGACAGGACTGCTTTAGTAGCCATGTCTTTTGCTACTATGCTTGTGAAATCCATCAACTTGGCATGAGGCACAAATTGCAACTTGTGACAACCAAAACTCAACAATTATACTGGACCATGTATCCTGCAGTCCAAAGCACTATCACAGAGATTTATAATTACTCAAGAGCAGGAACTTGCTCTTTTTTTCCACTAAGTATGTGTTGGGTTGGATCTCACAGTAGCTGACTGCCGAGTAGTCCCCTCTCCAGACAGAGTGCCAGGTGCATCAGCCAAAAATGGTTTGCAGCATTGCTGTCTCAAATCTACCATCCAACATAAAGCAAAGATCCCATATGATGGCCTGGAAGCACTTCAGAAACAGAAAGTTTGGAGTAGCAGAAGGTAACAATAGAGCTGCAGGGCTTCAGCTCAAGAAGGGAAGTACAGCAAGCTACCCCTGGAGCCAGGAAATGATGAATATTGATTTAAAAATAATGGCAATGTATATCTGAACTGATTTGGACACATTTTACAGTCTCTTGTCCATTCATTCTGAAAGTGACCTCTGGGATCAATGCAAGTGACAGACTTGTACTGATGGGCTGACAGAACTTTGGCATGAATTTCAGCACAACCTCCTCTAAAAAAGAGGTTGAAGGTGTTCAGCAATCAGCATCTGAAGTTCATACAATTCTGCTAGCTGAGTTGACGAGCATTAAGAATCATTTTTTTTTCATAGGACATTGGGCTCAAGCTATTATCGAGAGAGCCATGGCAGAAGTGTCTTAAAGTCACCATCCTGTGCTGATTTCTGGAACCAAAATGGGTTTGATGTGATGTATATTTAAGCAGAAATTGTTTGAGAAGTTTGAGTATTCCAGGGTGAGAAAAGATTGAAGATAACCATAGAAGCAAAGCAACAAGCCAGCATTGCTATGAGATAGAATTGAATAGAAGTGAACCATGTGGTTGCATTACCATGGTGCTGAGGCCAAGCAAACACTGGCTTGAAGAGAAGGCAGGGTGTACTCACTTCTGTTTGCAGGGTAGCGTGTTGACATGCATTTTTAAACCTTCCTTTAAACCTTACTCCATAAATCTCACACTGTATGACTTGTTTTCCAAAAATTGACTCATCTTGGTGAGCTCTTACAGTGTTTTTTTCTCTCCATCTCAATTTTTATGAAGATTCAACATTTGGCTTTAGCCATTGATGAGGACAGGATATTGAGCTAGACAGACCTTTGGACTGACCCATACAAAAATGTTGTGTTATTTTTTCAGTTTGGACAGTTTAAAATGCCCTACATCTCAAAAACAATCTTCCCTGTTGCATATTTTCCCATTTTTTATCGAATTTCCCATAAAGGCTGGGAATAACCTCTGTCCGTGGTGCTCAGTCAACAGCTTGAGCTGTAACTTCAGCTCAGGCTGGCATTATATAGCCAGAATGCTGCAAAATTAAGTCTCAGAAGTTCTATCAGCTATATCCAGGACAGTTTAAATATCAGAATCAAGGTTTTCAAACTAGGAGTGTCTTGACCAGCAGAAAACCATCTGACAGACTGAAAGACACAAAGAGATACCAAGGAACAGATGAAAAGGCCTGCAGGAAAAATGTTTAATCCACTTTTGAAGAAAAGTAATGATATAGTCTGTTACTTCAAAAGGAATATTAATTCTTTGTGTTTGTATTGGAACCACCAGTTTGATGGCTCAGTTCATTTGAGGTAGTCTGTCAAACATCAGAGATATCCTGGGTAGGCTGGTGTTTTGGACAGTACATTTTGTTCACAGAAATGCAACTGGCTCCCAAAGCAGAAAGGGTTGTGGAGATGAGTCCTTGGGACATAAAAAAACACTTGGGACATAAAAATATCTTGCACACTTCCAAGAACAATTCAAAAATCTCAGCCTGCCAAAAAGGGATGTTTTTTGTTTGCTTTTCTTGAGGCTATCCAAATTTACTAACAGCACACACAAAAAGAGGTATTTATTTACCCAAATAAGTTGAGCATTCAGTACAGAGCAGCAAACTGAAATTGGTCTAAATGTGCTCAGAAATATGAAAAGGAATTGAAAGAATCCCAGATCTGCTTGGAAATTGATGGTTACAAAGGAAAGCTACAAGGGGTGTAATGAGCACAGCTATATATTAAAAAAAAAAAAAAAAAAAAAAAAAAAGTGAAATGAACTTATTTAGTGTGAAGTCAAAACATGAAGAATCCATAATAAGATACAGCTAAAGCCTCAGTAACAGTGGATAGAAGTTATCGTTCCCCTCTCATTATAGGAATCCCAATGCTTTCATTTTACTTGCTTCTGATAGACAAAAGAGGATAGTCTTCCAGTTAAGGTAAAATCAATACTGCAACTTCAAATAAGGAGCAAATCATTAGAAGATATAGCTTCATCACCTTTATAATTACTGCAGGAGGTCTTCTGTAGCTCAATGAACAGGACAATTAAACTTTATTACAGCCTAGTTGCTCTGAAAGAAGTATGTTCTGTGTGGCATCTTTCAGTTTTAGGATAGTCCAAAACACATACCCTGGACAGTGCAAGATGTTTGATCTGTGGAAAGTATTTTTCCACACATGTTAACAGTAGTACAGACAAGGGAAATGCTAAACAAAGAAGTTAGCCTTATTTAATGTCAGGAAACACTCGGCTCACCCATGGATGCTTTCAGTCTTCTAATATAATCAGACCAAAAGGAACAGTCTGCTTTTTTCAGTCCTTTAAGAGTAGGCATTGAAATGGTGAATTCTTTGTAGTTATCTCCATCATCGTTTGGCAGAAACATTGGCCAGGGTGGCAGCAACCGTGACATTTTTCTTGAGAAACTATGAGGATAGTTTGGATTTCTAAAGGGAATGAGAGAAGTGATTTTTAGAAAATAATGACATGAGCAGTAGAATCAGAACAATAGATCAGCTGACAGTAGGTCAGCAGGATTTAAATCCAGCCCAGATTGTTGAATAGTTCATAGTACCTCATCTGACAGTCACTTGTTTGTCTGGTTCACTTCCTAAGGAACAGGTACACAGGGCTTGTATAGACACAGGCTCATCAGCATCCTCAACAGCTCTCAGTCCCAGAGCAATCCAGCATAATCTAAAGAGTTTGTGAAGCTGTTGTTCCCACACTAGCTTTCTAGAGATACTCTTTGTTCTCAAGAATGGCCACAACACAGTAATCTGAGGGTCATTCTCATGGTAGTTGGCAAACGTGTTCAGTCTGTCTTCATGTGCTTTCCCCCTTCTGGTGGGAATAAGGGAAGTCTAAGCCCAGATGCTTCAGATCTGGAATCCTAGAACTAGGCTCTGAAACAACATCAAGGCCTTCCAGCCCCAAATATTTAAGTAGATTTTGCAGATAATCCATGGAAATAAATTTCCTATTACTTCTAACTACAAATGATACTACAGATCTTTAGTATCTACTTGACAACATGGCCACATCTTTCCAACACTCAAGGAAAGAAGCCTTGGTAGGAATACAAATTGTAAGAGGAAATGGAGGCTGCCTGAGTGAGGGAAGGAGTTGACTTACATTCACTCTACTCTTTGCACCCTCCCCACCTACAGAATCTCTTAAATGTCATGTATTTACCCGGAGTTTACAAAATTGGAGATATACTGCATAACTTGTAAGGAAAGGCTCTTTTCTTCCAGAGTAAATTGTTCTTCATACTTGGGATAGAATGGCAGTCCAAATGCATATTGAACATCCAGCAAGAGCTCCAGACCTGAACTAAAAAAATATTACATGAAGATAATTAAAACCATCATTTATTTATTTGGAGGAGAAAGGGAGCTAATTTAATTCAAGAAATAAAGCAATTTTTAAAATAATTAATGACCATTAATAATAATTTTTTGAGCTGGGGGATTTCTTCAATCCAGAATGTAAAGAAAGAGTAAGTGATAACAAGGAGAATTTGCAATTAAAGGTCTTAAACTTGTTACTAGAGGAAAATGTGGACAGCAGGGCAAATTTGCCAAGTTAACTAGGCATGTAACAGAAAGTCATTTGGATATTGCTTAAATGCCTATTAGTTTTTGTACAGATTTTCACTAACATTAAATTCAGAAAGCAGAAGCAAATGGTGACATGGAATCTGGCAGCCAGTTTGGAAGGTTAATTATAATTTATTTCACAAACTTGAAATAAAATCTTGGCCTTCTAACTGGCAATTGGAGATTTTCCATTGACTTCATTGGGGCCAGGATTCTGGTCCAAGTCTTTGGATAAAGAAAGATGTAACAGGAGATGTTTATGAAGATTTCTCTTATATATAGTTTTAATCTAATTTCTGGGCTGGCTGGGTGGTTTTGGTTCATACACTCTGTTCCCTCCAAGTTTTATATGGCAGTCAATTCAAAACAGCTTGAAATAATCACCTAGATAAAAATTAAGAAAGAATCGTCGTTTACTTCCATGTAACAATTAACACATATAATAGGTAATTTTTTAACAATTCAGAGACAAGATTGCCCACAGAAGACAACAACACTTGCAGGACTTAGTAGCAAATTTTACACAACTCAGTATTATCATGCCCTGTGGAAAAAAAACAGCAGACAACTTTCATTAATAACATTACAACTACATTATTCTCAATCTATAGCTTTACATCACAAATCTGAACAGGATATTTCTGGTCTGGAGTCCATTTGCATTTTTTGTATCATGCAGTTAAACAAAGATCCTATTGACTTGGTTAAATGCTGCATGAAAACAGACAGCATCGGGGGACCTGAGAGAAGGAACAGATGTCTGTGAGCAGAGACAAACAAATCCCAGATCCACTCAAAAGAATTTCATCTGCAGTGGCTGTAGAGGTTGTTGTTGAAAGGTGGCACAACTGAAACTATTTTATCTTTGGACGTGAAATGCAGCAGCACTGATCTGACCCAGATAATGTCTCTCATAGAACAAGGCTTGTATTTCAAACCATCGTGGGCAGGTGGACTGTAAGCAAGACGACTCATTCGCATTTTATGAGTGGTGGCACTATCCTCTCTTTATTTTGAAAAACAAACACACAACCCTCTAAATGAAATACATCTTTGGTTGTATTTTTCTTAGTCTTATCATAATACCTTGGTAATACTTTGCATCTGGAAAGCGAATTATTCACAGATTATTCACCAAAAAAATGCAGAACTGAAACAAGATTAAAGCATATTTTTCTTCCACAAATGTTTATAGAAGGATTAAGCAAGATCATAGTTTAATAATTTTACTTTAAAAATAATTTGCTTGGCTCAATACATTACAGCAATATTTAGTGTCAGTATTGCAGCAAAGGTATTATTTACATGAAGAAGCTATTATCTTTTTGACAAATAAGTCACTTTTGAACAGAACAGATGACATAAAATTAGTTTAGATAGAAAGAAGAGACAAGCTTACACTTCCAGGGAAGTTGTAGCAGGAGCGATTTTAGCTCTAAATCTAAAATGACTGAGTTAGTAGTGGAAGTTTATGCAAAAACAAATATTAGGATTGAAATTATTTATTTACTATTATTTATTTATTTATTTATTTATTTACATATTCATTGGGGCCACAAAAATAATCCAAGGGATTAAACACCTCCACTACGAGGACAGGCCGAGAGAACTGGGGCTGTTCAGCCTGGAGAAAAGAAAGGTCCAGAGAGACCTGATAGCGGTCTCTCAGTATATAAAGAGCAGTTATAAGGAAGAAGGGGATAGACTATTTAGCAGGGTCTGTTGTGATGGGACAAGGGGAAATGGTTTCAAACTAAAACAGGAGGGATTTAGATTGGATATAGGGAATAAATTTTTTACAATAAGAGTGTTTTTTTACAGTAAGAGTGGTGAGGCACTGGAACAGGTTGCCCAGAGAGGAGATGGATGCCCTGTCCCTCAAGACATTCAAGGTCAGGCTAGACGGGGCTCTGAGCAACCTGCTCTAGCTGTAGGTGTCCATTGCAGAGGAGTTGGACCAGATGATCTTTAAAGGTCTCTTCCAACTCAGATGATTCTATGATTCTACGATACAAGTACAACAAAACTGTAGGGGGTTTAATACAGAGCACAGACTGGTACAAAACTCTACAATTTCTTGGGCTGCCTTTTGGCTGGTGGTACCGCATCCTGGCCTGTGAGTATCAGTAGTAAGAGGATGAAGAAGAAAACACAGTCTTGAAAGTGGAAAGAGGCACAAATATGTCTGCACAGGTCAGCAGTAGAGTTAAGACAACTGTGAAAGAACTAAATGGTCACTAAATGGAAAATATCAGGAAAACTTTTTACTCTTCCTTCAGACTCTGATCACCATTCATTATTGTCAAAAGTGAGCAGCCAGAAATACCCAAACAGGAATTTTGGAGAAGGATGTAGTATTTCTGAGCTGATAGAGATCTCAATGAAGTAGCAAGTAGTGACAATATTTTTACTAGAGTGGGACACATAGGGGAATGACAGATAAGCGTGTATAGCTTTGCTGCAAACTCTGCATAGAGGTTGTTCCCAACTGCACTCCTGATACCCCAGGTTCCACATAGGTGACTTATCAACACTAATTGGAAAAATGCAGAGTCCAACAACTGGTAAAGGACAGGTAGCTGAAAGGGAGAATTGCATTGACAATAGAAAAAAAATGGGTTTTAAAAGTGCTTTTAAGGAAGAAAATATATATATATATTTTTAATATAAACATAACTCTAGGTAGAGTTTGGCTACAATTGTCAGTAAATTAGTCAGGCTAAAAGAAAACAAGTTGAAGATTAATAAGCCTGGCATTAGTGCCCATACCAGGTATTTGTTTTTCAGTCTTTTTAGCTGTATTGACCAATAAAAATATTTTAGCCCCTGTAAAGTATAGTATAGTTATATATATTATATGATATATAATAGTTATATTTATATGTAGTATAGTTATATATATATATTTATAGTTTTATATATATATAACTATTATCAGAATAATTTTCAAATACATATGGTTAAGAAAAAGAAATGCATGTGTCACTATGTTTTTCAATGTGGCTTTTTGCTTTATTTATTTATTTTATTTATTTCTGACTGATATCTACACAACGGAACCACAGAAATGGATACAGAAATGTACTGGAGAACATTACACTGTACTACTATGTGATAGGAATTTAGCTGATGTTTACACTCCAAATATCTGGATAGTAGTCTTAGACACAGGGTTTGGTATTTGGGTGGTCCTATTTAGAGCCAGGAGTGGGACTCAATGATCCTTATGGGTCCCTTTCAACTCAGGATATTCTAGGATTCTATGAGTGATTCTATCTTCATTCATACCAACAATTTGGGCCAATTTTCTTCATACTCCTTTATATGCAATTTACGTACTCAACATGCTGCCTGTCTTATGATACAGGCAACCTTTTTTCTACTAAGGCTGCTGTTTTGATGTCGTTTTATTTATTTTAAAAAAAGATTGATAGACTTTAGGCAAATATGGAATGACAGCTGCATTTCTTAAGCCACACCTTTAACAATCCTGACCCTCAATAGCACACATCTGCAGGGCAAACATACATATATACATATATATATATATATATATATGCATAACAAAGGATAGATATATATTAACAGAAATCTAATGAGCCAATATAAGTACTGATGTGACCTCTGCAGTTGTGGAGATGCATTTGGTTCTTTGTGTCTCCTCACATTACAAAGTCCTGCCAAACTAAGAGCATGTGAAAAACAGATTAATACTTTTATTTCTTTCTTCTTTTCAGGAAAATCAGGACATATGGAAAAAGCTTAATTCCTAGCAGGATTTAACTGCCAAGTTTATCCCCCTTTGTACCAAAAAGGCCCTATGGATACATGTGATTTCTGAAACTATCCTGGAGTTTGCTGTGTCTTTTCCACTTGGTTTACTCCCAGTACACGCAGTATTCTACTTTGCACTGTAAGGCCGTGCCAGTGGAAGAATATAAAACTGAAATAGCAGACAATAAATTCAAGAACCTGAAATCTCACACACACACAAAAAAAGTAAAAAGTAATTAATCTTAGTAAAGGAAGGAAGCAATGTTACCATCTCAGATGTCTTAAATAACAGATTACAGAATTTTGCCTGGAAACTTCTGTATTACAAAGCCAGCAATAAGCATGTTGGCACTTTTGTGTATTTTGGGGGATCAGTATGCTAAATGAATGGATGGATTTCCTTAAGAAGTGTATGTGTTCATCCAAGGCCCAGAACATCAAGAAAGGTCTCTCTAGCTATATGGATTTTGGGTTAATCTGCTAGATTCCATTCTCTGGGAACAGCACATGCTATTGCAGCACATGCAGTTCCAAAATAGCTTTACACTTTTCTAAGTCTCTTAGCTGCATTTTGCTTATCTTGAAAGTGAATTTTGATGCTTCTGAGCTTGGTGCTTTGCCTTTGTATATCTATGGCTAAACTCCAAGATCAGATCCAAGTTCTGAAATATCCGCTGAATGATAAAGATCCCTAAGCCACTCTGTGGGAAGAAAAAACAAGTTGTCTAGACCTCAACCCTTCAGCAGCACAGACACTGTCTAAAGACTTGAGAATGATGTGGCTGAATCAGCAAAAGAGTGCTTTCATAGTTGTTGCAAGCATAATGCAACAGATAAGGCAAGAGGGAAAAGAAGCTATTCCAACAAGAACAGCAAAACAATAATTTAGGAGATAAGGGGGAGGGCAACTTTATAGAGAACAGTGACAAGCTGTTGTGGCAGCAAGTGTACTACAGTGGCACCTTCCCAGCTGGGGAAGCAGCAGGCATTGCATCTATTCTTTTTACCACCTCTGTGTTTAGGTGACGTACTTTGAAGTCCAGAGATGCACATTTCTGCTTGCCTCCATAGTGCTCTGTTCAGGCGTGGCCCTCCGTGCTATAGGATGTTGCTACTCATGGACTAATAGCTATTGTCATGGGTAGAGCCTCTAGTGGACAATGCGTAGAGGCCAGATTAAAGCATCAGAGTATATTGCCAGGGATATAGCTATCACAAAAGCAGAAGAGTAGAAAATCTCCTTTATATAAAGTGATAATAACACCAGCAAGAATTAGCACAGTGTACCTACTAAGAAGAAAATGAAAATACTTCACATAGTTAATAGGTTCAAACCCATTAACTATGTGAAGTATTAAGTATGGGAAACATAAACTATGTTAAATATTAACTGAGTGAAGCATATATATATATATATGTTATATATGTCTGTCTGTCTGTATGTATGTATATATTGATCGGTCAGGAGTTCCCATCTTGATAATTACGGGAAACATAATAAGTGTCACAGAAATCCAGCCAGCTATGTTCACCTTGGCATGGGGCAGTCTTTTAATAGTTCACATCAACATATACAAGAGCATATAGTCAGGAGGTGAAGACAGCTCCAACTAAAATGACTCAAAATAGACAGCAACTTAAAAATCTTGGAGGATTTTGTCTGGTGCACAAGTTAACAAAAGCTTGTGTGACCATTATTATGGTAAAGTTAATGACTAAAAAAAAGATAGAGCCTCCTGAAGTCTCAGTTTAGACCCTTCCAATGATAATGATGATGTTTTGCTGATGATCTTGTCTCCTTAGAGATCAGAGCACTAAAATCTTCTTTAAGACTTCTTTAAGTCCATCTTCTTTAAGACTGCACATTTGGCAGTACTGTGTGACTTGGAAACTATGCTGTTCTGGAAAGCAGTGCTGCTTCATATCCCAGTAAAATGCAACAATCACCCAGAAATCTCTTCAAGGGTTAACAAGGCAAGTCTTTGTACAGTTAATAATATTATCTCTGTCAAAACATACTTCTCCTATCACATATTTCTTTACTGTAACTAAAACTGCAGCTTTCCTCACTAATCTTAGACAATGCTGAGCAGCCGCATTCCTCCTGCAGTTTAGAATAACTGTTTACTCCAAGGCCTAAATGTTTTCAAGAAGAGTGCGAGAAAATGGCATCTGGAGTACAAATATTTTCACCACAGATCATTAATGCAGGAGCTGGCTACACATCCTGCTTTATTCAAATAGGAACTGAAGACTAAAGCAGAAACAGTGCCATGCCAAGCTTGGGAGAAGGCTACCATGTGGAAGGATGTATTTTGCTCTCTGAAAGATCAGTTTATCTATATGACAACTGTCAGTTTATGGCCTTACATGATTTTCCACATATGTCATAGACATCAGTGCGGAGTGTGATGTTTAGGCCTGACCATGTGTGTCTGAGTGTGTGTCTGTACATTCTAGAAACATCCATTTGTCACATGAACTTTTGCTAATGGATTTCTACTCCTAAAACATTCCTCCTTGTTTAATAACTTTTGTTCTACTTCACATCATTCCTGTTGGGTTTGTCTTCACTGGATGACTTCTTGTCCTCTTTGTTTATCTTGCTGTGAATTATTAAGAGACTGCTCCATGTGAAATGAGAGGAAATACCAGTATTTTTCATCTCTCCATTTTAACTGTTTCTTCTGTTATACATCTGGGGGACACACATAAAGTAGTAGAGAGGTAACAGAACCAAAATTGAAGAATGTGCAATATACATGTTCTATACTGTGCAGGAGCCTAATAAATTAATGGTCATTTCCACAGTCAAAATATTTTATCTGAGAGTAAATAGTTTACCATTGCTATAGCTATCTGAACCCATCCCAATACCCCTGTTAGGTAGTTACTAGTAATAGATAATATGTATTATTATCATCATTGTCATCTTTATAATATAGGCAATGAGAGAAATGTCCATATCTTGTGTAAACTGAGATCACGGGTAGAATTTAGACTACCTGTGACATCGACTACCTAATTCAGACATCAAAGACTCAAGAAACATTTCATCCGTTATGCTATCCTTTAGATGCAATGCTATAGAAGTTTACATTTTTACAAACAGACATCAGAGCAAACCTAGATGTGATCCAATATCAAACAGGCTGAGAAATTATTTTTCTATCAAATACCTATGAGTGATCAGAATATCTAATAAGGTATTCCTCCATCTACATTCACTGAAGAGAACTGATCCAGTATGTGCACTCACAGAAAAACGCAGATATGCCTACTACATGCAAAACATACTGTTGGTTTTTGCATTCATTAACACAAAGAAATGGCTGTATTAGTGTTCTCCTCCTGATAAATGTAATAGTCTGGACGTTGGCATGGTATCAGATTCAATTCTCACCTCTCCTGAGGAGGTTCAAACCACACAACCTACGTTCTAGCTTAAGCTGATGTTACTCTGCCTCTGTTCCTCCTCTTAAGGAGAGTCATGATTTTCAAGGAGGAACCTGAGAACCAGCAGGACTTGCTATTCTGGTGGTTATGGATGTCTCTTGGGAGTCAGTAACATGGTTGACGTATCTTTGTCTAGTAAATTCTACTTGAAGATTGTTTCATGTATATCATCACTGTAACCCCATAGGGCACATCACCCATTATGTTCCCATACACTGCATTTTGTCAGTTTCAGATTACTGAGGGTTTCTCACAGCTTTTAGCCAGTCTCTCATGAGAAGCAACTAACCTCCACAGCACTGCTACACTGGCATGCAGTAAGGCTGCTGGAAAGCATGCTATGCACGTTTGCTATACAGAGGGAAGGATGCCACAGGGAGAAGGAAGGAGGTCGGTCACATGATGAAAATGGGACAGAGAATAAGGAAGGAGTCATTTAGGAATGAATGTCAATAATGTTTAAACAAAAAACTTGGAGTATATTCAGCAGCAGACATAGTGAGTTGTCTTTGGGAAATATGCCATTTGCAAAGCAGAAGCCCTATGGAAAAAGAGGATATCAATTCATAAGCAGTTAGGTTGTACTATCAAAAGAGGCCTGTTGGTATATAAACAAGATAAATTCTATAATTTATTTTTTAAATGCTTGGATTTAAAACTAAGATGATGCTTATTTTAAAAAAATGAAGCATGAATAATAAATAATAAATAGTTTTTTAAAAAAGAAATAATAAATATTTTAAGAGAGTTATGAAAAAGTAAACTAACAAATTTAGTGCTAAAATTTAAAATAATTAGCTTGAAAGACCACTAACAATGTAGATATTACTGAAATGCATAACTAAGTCCTACATTAACTATTATTTTCCTGGAGAGGTGAATAACTAGCCCAAGAGACATTTTTAATAGGACTAGATAGAAATCCTTATCCATTCAAAATCACTGCCTCAAAACCAGTGACTTTCAGTTGCAAAATGACTATTTCATCTCTGTTCATATAAGAGGTTATGTCTGACGACTGTGTCACTATCATTCTCCAAACCAAGAGGAAACTTGCTAGCTTATTTGCAAACACATCTTTTCTTTCTGTGTGGCTGGATTTTTGGCATACCATAGCTCAGCTCTATTTGCAGCCTTGTAAAAGTCACTTATCTGAGCCTCTCGGTAGCCAAACAGAGTACTGTGAACATTCCCACTGGAGCTGCCAGAAAAATAATGGCTCCCCAAGGATTAAGTTCTTTTCTGCTAAAAAGAAAGCGAGTCTGTGTTACCACAACATAATGGCCTTCATCTGTAACCTGGATCTTGGCTGTCTTCTTTCAAGTCCTTTTTCACTATGCTATCAGGAAAGGAAAGAAATGCATAGTTTACAGGCAACTTCTCAGTATCAAATGGTGCCAGTAGGAACGCTGTGTCCCCTCCCTGAGCCCTTCCAAACAATTGTGGCTCCTCATCTCTTCAGAGAAAGCCACAGAAAACAGAAAGGGTCTCAAAAATCTTCTTTAGACAAATTAACGGGACAATATGGAGTGCAGGGGGTGAATACTGCTCCGTCATAAGGACACACTTAGCAGATCCCTTTTGTTAAGCAGCCCTGTGGGCTTTGCTGCTCTGATGTGGGGGGCAGGAGGGCTATGAAAGCGGGGCATCAGGAGGTACCACAGTGTGTTACACAGCATCCAGAGTGCTAACCACTGCTCGCAGATGTCAGTGTCTCATCTTGATTTCTAGGAGGGTCAGGTTTGAATAAAGCTACCACTTAGATCTTTCATCTCAAAAATGATGCAACTTCTGAAAAGTTTTCAAGCAAGCTGCTAACATGAAGGCTGACATGGAGCTTCTGTCTGCAAACGCTTGTCATCAAAAATATTTTCTCTCCCATGAGACAGTCTGCTGGCTGATTAGAAGTCACAATGCTAGAGCAGGAAGGAATAAATGCCAGAGCCTGACCACAATGAAGGCCATCCAGCATAGCTGTGGTGCAGCTGCACTGACTTCAAAAGGGGGCAGTGTTAAATTGGTGTTCAGTTCTTAAAAATTTTTACCCCATTTATCTTGAGATCTGTGAACTCCAGGTGACTTAGAACACATTATAGTTTGTTGTGGAGGATTTATCAAGTACAAAGAAGAAATCTGAAATGCTATCTGGAACTGGCAACACTAGAATAATAGAATCACAGAATCATTTGAGTTGGAAGGGACCCTTGAAGGTCATCTAGTCCAACTCCCTGCACTGAACAGGACACCTACAGCTAGATGAGGTTGCTCAGAGCCCCTTCCAGCCTGACCTTGATTGTCTCCACGGATGGGGTATCCACCTCCTCTCTGGGCAACCTGTTCCAGTACCTCACCACCCTTATCCTAAAAATGTTTTCCCTATATCCAATCTAAATCTCCCCTCTTTTAGTTTGAAACCATCTCCCCTTGTCCCATCACAACAGACTCTGCTAAAGAATCTTCCTTATAGCCCCCTTTAGATATGGAAAGGCCACTCTTGGGTCTCCCCGAAGCCTTTTCTTCTTCAGGCTGAACAGCCCCAGCTCTCTCAGCCTGTCCTTGTAGGGGAGGTACACCATCCCTTAGGGTAGGTAAGCTGGAAAAGCAAAACCTAACTTAGACATCTAACATGAATTGCCTGAGTTCAGAAACATCAGTCCTAAAGAGTCAACAGAGGAATAGCCTATAAGAGCCCAATCCCAATACTCCTTTGTTAATCCCAATTTTTCATTAGAGTTTTCTACATCTGTCCTTTTACTCTCCAGAGTGCTCAGACAGCCATGTTTTGGCAAACTCTACATCTCAGAAAAACAAAAAAAAAAGTATCTCCTTACCTGCTCTCTGAGGAGCTTGCAGGCACATGGTACATGAAGACATTTCCTCTGGAGTTAGCAGCCCAGTGATTGGCCATGTTTATGATGGGACATGTGATAAACTGGTCACTGTTTTAAAAGGAGGAGTGGGAAACAGACATTGTCATGTAACAAAACCAAACGAAACAAAAAACACCTTATATATATATATAACTATATTGATATCCTCCTTTAAATTTTCCAAAGTAGCTCATATCTCTGCTTTCAGCCGTATTGAAACAAACCACATTTACTCTGCGACCCCCGTACAAACTAGGATTTAGTTTATCTACAGTTGCACTTTCATGGAGTGTTGAACAATAGTGATGATACTAAATACACAGAATCAATCATGAAATGAGACAGAAACTTTCCCTTTTTAGTCTAGTTTATGGGGGCTCAGGCTGGCAACACTAAAAGTAGTAGTGTAGCATAAATAGGTTTGTGCTCTGTGTAGCATAAATAGGTTGCAATCTTGTCTTAGCAAATAGACATTTCCTGGGCAAACGATCAAGGATATCACTTCAGTATTTGAATCTGTGTAATTTTTTGCATAGAATTTCCAGAGCTGGCATAGGTAAGAGATCCCTATTGAAGATGTACAGCAGGGCTCAGCAATAGCTGGTGCAGATGCATATCTGGGAGAGAAAGGTTAAACAAGAAGAGTGCAATGAGACAGTGAAATGATCCACCTGGGCATGCGATACAAAGATATAAGTGAATGCAAATATATGTAAACCTTCCTAGCTGCCATCACCCCAAGAAGAGAGGCTAGAAGTCTATGAGGTGGAGTGAATGGTAGCTGGAAAGAGCTTAAGAGTTTTAAGACAGGCAGGCAGACAGAGCCAGACACCTTACTGCATGATATTTCATTGTTATTCCTCAAAGCAATATCATACATACAGAAGTATACCACCATTTCTCATTTAGAATGCACAAAGAGACTCAAGGACACTCTTCGAGTATTTATATATCCATAACTACAAGAGGACACACAAATGTATCTGCTGCAGAAGTGGGAGGTTACCGTTCACAGCCTAGTGACTCTGAAGCACTAGTTGTTCCTTCAGACTTCGTGGGTAAAAAAAGAAGGACTGGTGGCAAGAAACAACAGTGCCAGAGAAGCATAAAAACACATTGCTGTATTTAGCTAATACAATTCTGCAAGCCATGGGTTGGGTAGCTATTTTGGTTCAGCAGTTTATTTTAAGCTCAACTCTGAGACCACAAGCTACGGGCTGGCTGACCACAATGTTCTTTGACAGTTATGGTTGACAACACCCATATGAAATGAAAGTTACCATTCTTCACGTGCCTACCAGCACAAGTTTATACAGGAGAAAACGGCCTTTGAAAATTGTGGAGGGCATTAGCTCTCAAGAAATGCTTTGAAATACGTAGGAATGACCTGCTTAATTACAACATGAAGCAAATAACATTTTAAACTGTTTCTAATTTGGTGCAATGGAGGAAAGAATAAGCCAGCTATTCTGGGCAAATTAAAAAACAAACTACCACAAAGAGGAGATGTCTATTTCTTACAGGCATAGGATACCAGAATTAAAAATAAATAAATGAATGAAAAAGAAAGTGAAACTTATTTTACAGAAGAGAAAAAAAAATCAGAGAATTGTAGCTAAAACAATTTTAAAAGTGGAAATGTTTTAAAACCATCAGATGTACACAACATATTTAATTCACAAAAAAAAAAAACCCACTTTGGTTGCTTCCTCGCACTTCAGATACTTGTTAAATCTTGAACTAATAACTTCCTGATATAGAATTTTTCTGAGAATAATATGTAAGCTGGCGGTAAGCTTTTCGTTAAAAACAAAATCAAAAAGATTTTCTCTGTTCTATGTGCAATACCGATGTAGTTGACTATAATTCTGTAAAAAAAAAAAAAGAATTGTTTATCATCAGATGTCCCAGTTTCACTTTTGATTCTCATGCTTGCTCGAAGAGACTCTAATCCAGTCACTTCTTTTCCTAACAGAGCCATTTGCTTCACATTGTAAATTGGCAGGTAGTTCCTCTGTCGATGAGGCTGAGAGCCATAATTGCTCTTTGTATAGCACATCCCTGCTGCAAACAAGTGTGCAAGCTGCTACGGCTTTGCAAAGGTCAATGTCTGCACCGTGCTGAGCCCTAGGCTGAACATGGATGACCAAATGTGACAGCCCTGCATTAGAACAGCTCCATATGGAGGTAATCTCTGGACAGCAAGGTCACAACGCAGTGATTGCTGTCCTCCTCTTGGGCAAATGCTGCACAGTGCAGGACTTGAGAAACGGCACACAGCTCAACCCACAGACCTCTGGCTTGTTTATGCTGTGAGCTCAGTGCACCAGTGCACCTGGACCACCCAGAAGCCTTCCTTGAACAGATGTAGACACAGCTATCTTGGATCAGATGTTTCCAAGTGAATCTTTGCTCCTGTTCACTCTCTGCTCCCTGAGGCTCCCTTGAAGCAGCAGTCTGCCATCCTAGTAGAGGACAAAGACCTACTGAAAGCAAAGTCTTGCTTCTAAAGTCTCATAGAGATACCTGTGGTGTGACAGAAAACTTTAGTGCTGAGAAGCCAGATACCAGGAGCTTCTATCTATGGTATCTCAAAAGAGAACAGAGGAGTGAAGCAGCTTGGACAGACATATTTGATCACCATGTTATAAAACACATTACCTTAGAAATGGAAAGTGCTTTCATAAGTAAGTTGCACTTGAAGAAGGAAAAGGAACTTGGAAATAGGGTTTTTTTTTTTTTTTTTTTTCCTGAAGATATGTTCCACTTAAAAGTTTTGCCTCAGTGTCTGCTCATTGGCAGAAAAAAAAAGAGGAACGATTTCCTCTCTGTTTGCCGCCTTTCAGAGAAATGAGCTTTCAGAGAAATACCCCACAGCTCAAGACCTGCTACCAGCAAAAGCAAGCTGGCTCCCAAGAGAGAAAATTCCAGTCTTCTCTGCAGATCAAGCAGCCTATCAAACTGCCATGTAACCCAACCTGAAGATACCTACTGGTTTATGGCCTACTAGAGGTGCCCAGCTTTACTGCCATGACTGCCTTAAAGTCTTAACACAACTGAGCAATGAGTTGTTCAAACTGATTGTTTTCCAGAGCTGCTGAACCCTGAAGCCATGCACATAACTGCATAAACAGATCATGATGTTGAAGCTCTGCATATTTAGAAGGTGGTCCCTGCCTGCAATGTCTCTGCTGATATTCAATCACATTACAACTATTTCCATCAAAGAGGCTGGGAGGCACTTTGAGTCTATGGTGCATCCTGAATGGATTAAATAAGGTAAGAGCCTGAAATCATGTTTTCTCCTTTCACCTCTGCAAAAAGACCTTGTGTTCATACATAAGTCTTGCGTTGCCTAATTCTCTCACCAAGGGCAATCATATGTAAATGGGGTAAATGCTGGTTTTAGACATTATGCAACCACCATACACTGGCACAAGTCATTGCACAAGAGTCAAAGAAACATGTGAATAAGCCAAAGGGAATTTTTCTGCCATGGATATAATGAAGATTAGCTATGAACAGAATTATGCTGAGAGCCACTTTTAGGAACATTCACAAACTGTTTTACCTGTAGAAAGCCTGTCATGGTGAAGACATGTTTTTTACTGGTTTCATAATATAAAACTTCATGTAACTGCTGAAATCAAAGTTTTCAAACTTGACCCCCTAAAAATATAGCACTCACTTAAGCAAACACTTAAAATAATAAAAAATACTGATTTTCAACATTTACGTATTTCTGCAATCTACAACACTGTAATGTCTCCAAACTTCTGAAGAGTAAAAATAGCATATAACTGTATAATTAGGTGAATGTTTTTGAATAAAATCTAATCATTTATTTGTATTCCCTGTCATAGGGATTAGAAGACTCAAGGAATAATTGATGAAGAGTTTGCGGATAACTAAGACATCTTTGATATGAAAATGTATATAAGAAACATCAGTAATTTGAATCCAATGTATAGTTCTGAAAAACCTTCTCAACCTTTTCACAAGGGTTAAAAGCCCCTTACATTTCTTTTTATTATTGTTATTGGAAGCTTTGTGGAAAACGAAATAATATAGCCCGTTTTCTATTCATTTGCATAAGAATTTATCATGTTATTCAGAATATAAATGCACATTGGAGATAAGCAAAACAAACCTTCCTTAACCCCAGTTACATAATTATCATAGGATGAATCTGTTTCTTACCGGGTGGCATTTTCCAATGCCCTGGAAAACGTTGAATAATCATCAGTTGAATGTTCAAGGGAGTAGTACCATGTAGCTGCATTTTCAATGAACAAGTTGGAGTCTTCTCCTCCAAGAGAATTTTGCAGAGCTTGATAAAAGGTTGTTTTGCTGTTGGTTCTTCCTTGACTTTCTTCAAATTTCTGAGAACAAAACAAATGGAATTTGCAAACAAAATCAAAATAGACATTTTTTTTATGGAACAACACAGGCTCAGATCCCCCTCTGATGGAATGAGTTCTCTTTACCATGACCTCTCATTTAGAGGATGAAGTAGGGGACAGTCCTACTTTTATTTTCCCAAGACAGTCACCAAACAGCAAAATTGACTTCGTGAGTAAATAACCTAGGACTGAATCACTAAGCTGGTAGATCCAAGTTGTAGAATTAGTTTTGGTGAGGTGTAGCTATAATACTGCAAATCTCAGCTGGCTCTCACAGAAATAGTCAACAGAGTTGTTTCCTTAGTGTGTATGTGCCCAGTGTTATCTTTCTGATGAACTTGAGTGGGAAAACTAAAGGGGAGAGAGAGGGAGATTGCTCCTTACCTTTGGACATTAGAGAACACTGACACATGGCTATATCACTCTGACTCTTCAGTAAGTGCTAACAAAGAAATATGTCTGCTATAAAGCTTTTATTTCAGTCACTACTGGAATAAAACCTGCTTTAGCCTTGGAAGAGAAATCACTCTCCTCCAAAACTCAATAGAAGTAGCAGCCATGATCTTCAAAATTCATAATCCCTATTCCTTTCAGAGAATGAAATGCCCTATATATGAGTTTGAGAGACTGAAACCTTGTCTGACATAATGTCATTTTCCCCAGAGCAGTGAGGACGTGTCTCTGCAGAATTACTGATAACAGAGCAACATCCTGAAAAAAAAAAACACACACAACACCTTTCTAAAGAGAACACCTTGCATGTGCATGCTGGCTGAAATTTAGTACTAGAGCTTCAGAGAGAAAGATCTAATAAACCACCTATATTATTTTGGGCAGTCAGTCTAAAGCAAAATATAATTGTGTCTGCCCAGTCCAGTTACCAGAGATGCTTTATTGAATATATTATTTTGATGGCCTGCAGCTGGTTTTCATCATGCAGCTAGAAGGTCTTTCCACAACCCTACACAGAAAGTACAGAAGGAATAATTACTTTTCAACAGATTCACAGAAATGAAAGATGGAAAATTAGTCTCTCTCTGCTGAGGCCTAGGCCTGTCCTTACTGACGTGCTTTAAAGCTTTGTGCAGTTTGATTAAATGACTTTACAAGGGATTTCAAAACACTACCAAATATCCCAAGGTCTAAAAAGATCTTGGCAATTTTCCTTGTATTTGTAATAAATTCTTCTTTCGCTAGACTCTGGCCCATGCAAACTGAAGAGTCATGTGGTGCCAGTTTTAGTAACATGGCTGTAATCCGAAAAAGATCAGCAACTGACAGGTGACACGTCATTTCGTCTGCACAAATGCCGCATATGAAACTGCATAGTGCACTTGTCTGCAAAATCATTCACTTTGCATACAACATGGACACATATATTTTTTTCTGCAAGAAATGGAAATTATCACTAAAGAGCTGACTGCAAATCCACAGAATTCAGAATCAAGCTTTTCATTGGCTTTGGTAGAATTCAAGTCAGGTCTCTAACATCCAGTGGAAACATTCCTGCTGTCCAAATAGGAATCCCTCATTTGGTGACTGAGACTGGAGGATGTGGCTAATAATCATGATAAAAAACACATACTCTTCTGTGTCAATGCAGAGTTGAAGCTCTAAAGTAAATTTAATCAACTTTCCTGCTTCTCTTCTATTTCACAGAATCACAGAATCACAGAACCATTTGAATTGAAAGAACCGTTAAAAGTCATGTAGTCCAGCTCCCCTGCAATGAACAGGGACATCTACAGCTCAGTCAAGTTGCTCAAAGCCCTGTCCAGACTGACCTTGAACATCTCCAGGAATGGGGCACCCATCCTCTGGGCAACCTGTTCCAGTGCCTCACGACCCTTCTCCTACAAACATTTTCCTTATATCCAATCTAAATCTCCGCTCTTAGTTTGAAACCATTTGCTCTGGGAACTGATCATGCACTGCCTCATCAACTATTAAGCCTCAAACGTCATGGTTCAAAAACGCAGAGAATGAGGTGGATCATCACGCAGTGCATGGTTAAGCTGAGGAACAACTTGCCATGAGGTGTTGTGGAACTGGTGAAGATGAAATCTCGTGAAGAAGCTAATGGAAAAGTAAAACATCAGTTGGTAGTTAGAAAATGCAGAGGCCAATTCTGGTTAGGGTGTCTCTAAGCTACTAAGTACTATGGGTTCAGAACATCTAGCAAAAATATCAAATTTGCTTATATATTCTTAGAAACATTCAAGTCTTAGCCACTGCTGAAAACAGTGTTCTGTGCTAAGTGGGCCTTCGATCTGACTCAGTGTGGTTGGTTTTAGGTTTTTACTGTGCCTGTGTACTAGTTTCTGTGATCTTCAAAATGCCCTAGAAATTTCTGGTGACTTTTCTCAGCAATCATTGCTAACTGAGAGGGGTCCATGCGATGTGATGACTCAGCTGACAGAGGCACAACCAGATAAAAACAGAACTGGCATCTGTAGAATATTTTGAGATTTTCATCTCAACCAACACTAACATTGCACATTTTGAAATACGATGTTTCAAGAGTTGATTTGGCTACTATAAAATGTAATTTAAATATCTGACTTTAACATGATAACACCAATCAGAACAATACAGTCAAAACCCCTGAAACATTAAAAAGACAACGTATGTTAATTGTTCAGAATTTTATTCAGTTTGATCAGTTTTCCATGTCCAAAAATATTCAAACAACAATTTTCAAATAGCAGTAGATATAACCAGCTGCTACTTGATTAGAAGAAACAGCTGCACATTATGTAAAACAATTTACCAACCCCTAGAGAGGTTGAGTTGCAATATTTTTTTAATAAATAGGTAAGAAAATAATTAAAGACAGCAGGCACATTGCTTTCCACTGCTCTGGTGATGCAAAGCAGTCAGAAACATTGCCTAAATAATGAGCTAAAAAATACTAACTGTTCTTGCTGCAGTATGGCTTCTGGAGCATTTGAGTGAGCCTGGTCCAGTATTTCATTTAAAAAGAAAGTGCAGCAATTGGTAAACATATATTTACATCTTCCATAGGGGAAAATGTAATTTTCTGAGAAATCGAAGTAGTGATAATGCTAACAGACTGTGCACAGATGTTAGGTTTGAATGTTTTTTGATGAACTTAATCACAAAAGATGCTGAAAGACCCTGCCAGCTATTCAGCGGTGTTTCAATTACTCCAGCTAACTGCAGTATGAAGTAAAGAGCTTATATCATCCCATTCTCCTCACTGATGGCATTTATCAGAACACTGTTCACCAGGTCATTGCAGCTAATATACTTATATCTGCCATCTGTTGCATGTAGCTAGATGCCTTTACCCATAAAGAAATTAACTGACTGTATTATAGTGCAGGATGGAAGATCTGCTCTGCTTAGATTCAGTTGCTTACATGTGGTAAATAGACTATATTTCTATTTATTCACTCTCGTATATCCTGGTTCTGAGTTCTGCAGCCAAATAAATGGGAAGGAAAGAGAAGGAAAGTAAACATACAACATGCATTCTTACTGTTCCAAATTAAAAAAAAAAAAAAAGAAAAAAAAAGTTAACAGTCCTTACAACGAGGAGATTAAGCAGTAGGCATAGAACATACAGAGGACATCAAACAGGGCTGTACTGACTTACCCAGACATACAGACTAACCACAGATACACATCAGCATGAGTGAATCTGTATGTTTAATGCCAATAGGAACTGTTGGATCCTGTCACCTGAACATCTCATATAGCACAGGGACACAATTTTGCCCATATGGGAATTGAAATAAACATTTTTAGAGGTTTCTGCTCAGTTGCTCTAATCTATGACTGTTTGCAGCTAATATCCCTGAAGGTCTGTCATGGGAACTGTGATAACGGATTCAGAGTTAACTGCTCCATATGCCACATAATAATGCATTATGGTGCCACTTGCTGTTCCCTAAACAAACCCAGCTTTGTTTCTCACTTAAGACTCAACCATCAGATGGCTGCATTGGGGATGAGTACGTAGTGCTCCAGGAAGTGGTAAATCTGTCTGAGTTCACATGAATAAGCATTCAGGTGAATGCCATAAAACAGTCTACCATGAGCAAGACATTGAGCATGAATGTCTGAAATAGACATCATCAAGAGACTTCAGCTTTTAATGGCAAACAAACAGAAATGTTTTGCTAGCACAGAAATGGTTTCTTTTGTGCTTTCTGTCATTCTCTTTCATTTTTAATAGTAAAGGACTGAACAGTCATAAGTATAGTCTTATAGCAGAAATACAGAGACAATCAACACAGCCAACTTTCAGTAAGCCCCCGCAGAAAAAACAGAGTACAAACTGTGTTTACCATCTTCAGGTCTAGTTGCAGTCTAGAGGCTTTAGTCTCACTCATTGACTGCTAAGACTTTCTAAAACTTTTATATGAAGCTTCAGTCTGAGGTGATAAGCTTGTCTCAAGCTTCTTTGCATCTAAAATGGCTAAAAGTGTCTCCTCACCAACTACAGTATTAAAGACATCAGTCATCCTAAAAGAGGTGCAAAGGAAGGACTTTGCCCATTTTGTATATTACTACAGTACCCTTTAGCTGTGCTGTTCATCTGCCCAAATTAATACATGGTTGTTTTCATTACAGAATTGGAGCACATTCACAATCACAGGTGGACTTTCTCATTGTTACAATATTGATCAATAAAAGAGGTTTACTTTACCCTAGGAATTTCTGTCCCCTCTCTGTAGAATAGCTGAAGTAACTTTGTTGTAGTCAGAGACAAACTAGGAACTATGCCTTGTTTCTCTAAGTTGAGTTCAGTGCTCTGTCTACCAGCCAAGCCCACCCACCTTCCTCAGCATATATCAGTAAAAACAGCTTTGAGCGTTCCCAAAGAGATCTAAGTCAAAAATACTTCAAGGGAAGCTTTCAAATTACAGAAGTAGAAAAGGGGAATACAGTGTGTTATGTGTCAAATTCTTCTTCTCCTTTTGTTGTGGGAAGAGTGGAGGAGAGTTAGCACAGATCAGGGATCACCATGTCATTATGACAGAGGAAACAAAACACGAACAGTAACAACCACCACCTGCATTAGTTTCTTCCACTGTGGCTAAATGTGTCTGTGGCCTACTCAGGATTTTATCATCTGACTTTGGTTGCAACGCTTTAGGTGCTTAAATAGCTCAGTGATGGAGGCAATGTTAGCATGTGCTAGAAATTAATGAAGTAAATGTGCGGATAAGGAAAAAAGATGGTAGCTTTAACATCACAGCATGTCTCTAAGTACGCAATCTGAAGACAGAAAGGAAAACTGCTCAGAACAGTCATATTCACTCAACCCCTCAAAACCTGATGACACAGGAAGGTAGAAATAGGAAAATGTGGATTATAAGAAAAATCACTTCTCGGTAAAAACAAGAAAACAGCTCAAGAAAGTCAAAAGGAGAAATCAAAACATAAGCACTTACAATGAATATTGTGACTTTGCTGGAGCTGAGATGAAATCTAAGTTACAGCAGTGGCACCAAGTGAGATAGATACTATTATAGTAACTAATAAGGAAGTTTATTATCCTCCTAAGCAAAGACAGTTAAGCCCTTTTGTTCCCCTGAACTTCAGTAGTAGGGCATTTTAAAACAGGTCTCTCGGGTTAAGGTAGGCACAACCACTTTTTAGGGTATTGTTGCAACAGCTTACTGAGTTCCTTCCAAACTTATTTTCTGCAAGTCTTTATAAAAGAATACCAAAGATATCCCAGATTTTCTTTTTTAAAGGCAGCATTTTATTATCAAGCTATGAGTTAAAACTGTTTTTTTACTTTTCATTTCAACCTGACAGTGCTGGCTGTTCAGACTTGTGGGTTTCATTAACACCATGATTGATTTGGTGCATCATTTTCAATTCAGCATGGAAATTCATTTCTGATTTGCGGGCAACTGTCATATGTGGAAGTAGTGGTAGAGGAAAGAATTTCACTTCCTAATTTTATCACATGGTTGTACTTGGGTTACTGAGGGTTATTCCCTTCTGACGGGGTCTGGATCAGTATCTGCAGCCTCCAGGATCACAACCCACTTACTGTGCCTGACTTCCACTTTTAATTGATTTCAAAAGAGAAGGGCACATGAAATAACAGAAAACTTCTGACAAAGACTAAAGAAGCAATATCAGCTTTCTTCAAGTGGATCAAAAAGTCTTCATCCAAAGGGATTATTTTATCATTAATTCTGAGGCAAACAGGTATGTGTGCTGCTGACTACATGAAAACCTGAAAAGGGAAGCTAGCATTGACCCTTCATGAGCTCCCCAATGTTACAGAAAGATTGCAACTTAGTTCTCGTAGACGTTGTTTAAAATAATCCTGTTGATTTCTCAGCATATATATGAGCATTTTGCAGTGTTTAATTTTAGCAGTGCTAAATGAGAAGTGCTAAAGTTTCCAATGTAGAGATGTGTAGCTGAACTAGAAGAGGTTAACACACTGCCTCAAGAGCAGAAGTGCCAAAGGGTTTACAAGAAGAAGTACAATCCTCCAGGAAGATCTTCATGGCTTTGAGGACTTATGTCCAAAGTACTTCATGGACCCAGTTAATTTTTATTGTACCAGTTTATAGCTCAAAATCTGAGACTGTAAATCACGCAGGAGTTAATGTTAGCCATACCTAGTTCTTATTCGAAAACACCTGTTCAGGAGCATTTATGTCCTATGGGCAATGGAGAAAAAAGGTCACAGAAAAAGATTGGCATGAAAAAGACTGAATTAACCATGTTCTGCAGTGACAAACCTAATAAAAAAAAGTCTGCTTTATTCTTCCTACCTTAATTGCCTTAGCTCTGCTGATCAGTCCATCTTGCTGAGCACTTCCAATGAGCAGATCTACTTTCCGAAGTTGAGGGCGCTGCAAGGCTTTAGCTAAAGGTTCCTGAAGGTAAACTTCATCTACCACTGGACCCCAGTACTGGAATGGGCCGCTTATCGCTAGGAGCTACCAAAAAAAAAAAAAGAGGGGAAAAAAAAAAGAGGAAAAAAAAAAAGGAAGAATAGTGCAGTTAAATAGTTTACCTTTTCATTTTACTTATGCTTTAGAGAACTGGACTGACAGATTCATAGTGAACAAGTGATCTGCTGATGTAAGTGCAAACTCACCGTTGCAAGAAGCAATGCTTTTGTTGACATTCGTTATAGGTGAAGTGAGCTGAACTGGCCAAGAAAATTGATGGTCTTATAGAAATGCTATTTTTAATCAAATTGGGTCTCTGCCAGTCCTGACTGAGTAATGTATTGCCAGTGAATGTTTTGAGCTGTGGGTAAAGGATCCATCTCTATAGCCGTATTGCAGCTTTCACAAACTTCCCATTTAAGAAACAGTGTGGACACCCATGCCCATTTCCTTTTTCTGCAAAAATTCAATTCTTGACACTACAGAGACATGTTTCTCCTCTAGAGTAACAATCAAGTGCAGATGAAATGAGAGTGAAAGAGGGCAAAAACTATTCTGGGATTAATATTGGAAGACATGGTCAAAATAGTGTAAAAGTACTTCAACCTAAAGAAGAATTAAGAGGTCAGAGGTGGATGCCACTCCACAAAACCAGTCCAGTTCATCTCTTACAGGAGTTCAGCCCAATTTATTTTTTATGCTTCCTCATAGCTTTATTTCAATAGAAAATTCTTGTTGATTCCTCTCATAATGGCATACACATTACTATAGTGTACCTTTGTCTGTGCATCGTTGAGGACACGAGCAGGCAACTGGCGGAGGCAGGATACAATTTCCTCACTGGTGGAGGAGGGGCATCCCACATCATCAGCCAAGACTGCTGCTTGGGCTTGAGCTCTCCTCTTAGTTATGATGGACGCTGGAGAAAAAGCTGAACCTCCCTGGAAAAGAAAGCCAACATCAGTCAAAACATCCTAACAAAACACCTGATCCCCTGGTGCAGATAAATAAGGTGAAAAGCACAACTGACACAGTTGCAGAATGCAGAACACTAGTATTTAAAAATAAGGTGCAGGTTCTAATGATCAAAGCAAGGAGAAGGAGAGGTCTGGCTGTTTCTCAGATCTGTCACAGTCATTTCAGAAGCCTTCTGAAAAGCCTCTACATTATGTCTACATCTGAGTCACATCTATGCAATAACTTTCTGAAAATTTTGCTCGGAGACACATTCAAACAGGAACAGATAAAAAGAATTTACTGTGAAGCATGTCAGGAAGTGGAGAGCACATCTTTCAAGAAGACACTAAAGAATTTGGCTTGCTTAAACTTTAAAAACAAGGACTGAGATGGGGCATGATCTTTATAAATGAACCAGTGAAGAAGAGCTACTTACACCTTAAGACAATGCTAGTACAAGACCAAGTGGTCACTGAATACTCATATTGACTGTAAATAAATTTCAGCTAGAAACTCTATGATCGCTAGTCCAAGAAGGAGTGAGGATATAGAAGAGCTGTAAGCAGAGGTAGCAGGAACAAAAGCCTAAGAAATTTTACGCTGTGATTTGAATATTGCAGTAAAGTCAGTATTTTGTGCAGTTCCATCATTACAAGAACTTGGACCCACAGCCTTCCTAGTTCTATGCTTGCATGAATTCATTATTTACTCTAGATTATGACGACAGCTTTCACTGACTATGAAGTATGCTGATTATTGTGGTGATGTGCAGTGTAAATTTCTTATGTGGTCATCAAATATTCTTTCAGACCTTACACTTAGTTTTTAATTCTACTGAGTGTTTTTTATCTCACAGCATTCCAGAGTTAGCTACGGAAAGGGAAAGTGAATTTATGTTCTTTACTTACACTCTAGGAATCACAGAATCATAGAATAGACTGAGTCTAAAAGGACGACAGTGATCATCTAGTTTCAACCCCCAAGCTATGTGCAGGGTTGTCAACCACTAGACCAGGCTGCCCAGAGCCACATCCAGCCTGGCTTTGAATGCCTCCAGCGATGGGGCATCCACAACCTCCTTGGGCAACCTGTTCCAGTGTGTCACCACCCTCTGTGTGAAAAACTTTCTCCTAATATCTAACCTAAAGCTCCTCTGTCTCAGTTTAAGATCATTCCCCCTTGTCCTACCACTATCCACCCTTGTAAACAGCCATTCCTCCTCCTGTTTATACGCCCCCATCAAGTACTGGAAAGCCACAGTGAGGTCTCCCTGGAGTCTTCTCTTCTCCAAGCTAAACAAGCCCAGTTCCCTCAACCTTTCCTCATAGGAGAGGCGCTCCAGCCCTCTGATCATCTTAGTGGCCCTTCTCTGGACCCACTCCAAGAGCTCTGCATCCTTCCTGTATTGGGGGTCCCAGGTCTGGACGCAGTACTCCAGATGAGGCCTCACAAGAGCTGAGTAGAGGGGCACAATCACCTCCCTCTCTCTGCTGGCCACCCCTTTTTTAATGCAGCCCAGAATACAGTTGGCTTTCCAGGCTGCAAGCGCACACTGCTGGTTCATGTCCAGCTTCTCGTCCACCAGGATCCCCGGGTCCATCTTTGCAGGGCTGCTCTCAAGGAGACCAGCCCCCAGTTTGTATAAATACCTGGGATTGCCCCGACCCAACTGCAGCACCCTGTACTTGGCCTTATTGAACCTCACTTGGTTCTTGTGGGCCCACTTCTCCAGGAAAAAAAACAAACAAAACACAACACAAAAACAAACAAACAAACAAAAACAACAACAACAACAAAAAAAAAAAACAGAAAGATCTGAGCTTGATCTTTACATCGTAGGCTTATCTTCTAGACCAATGATTAACAGTGGAAAACCACTAGCTGTTAATTTAAAAATAGTTCTTAAATTTAAGCATCAGAAGATTAACCAGATCCAGAACACATCAAAATCAGAGCACACAGCTACAGTCAGTCTTTATCCCAGACTCTTTTCTGATCTTTCCTATAGCTATGCCAGTAAGGGAAATAATATAATGGCACAACACTGTTGAGTAACAAAAACTATTTATTTAAAATGCAAATAAATTAGCATTAATCTGATAAGATTTGACCTAGAATGGAAAGGCTGGAATAGCTCTGAAATGGTTCAAATGACTAATTTCCAGAGATTTGCTGTAACAACTGCTAAGAAGAGCTTCTGTCTTCTAAAAAAAAAAAAAAAAAAAAAAAAAAAAAAGCCTATAGCTGCATGATGTGGAAGACCTTGATCTATTGAACAGATTAACTTTTTACTGAATTTGCTCAAAGCACAACTATATGACGGAAAAAGCATAAAAACGAGGACACGTTAAAAAAAAACAGAAAGCAAACAACAAATCCTCAATTAGAAACTGTCTCAAATCTTTCAGCCCAGAGAACAACCAGGATGTTTTACACTTAGAACAAGCAGATCCACTGGTACTAATAGGACATCATTGATCACAACTGGAGTAATTGGTTTCCAAAAAAGAAAAGAAGAGGTTTTATTTCACAGTGTGTAATATTTATAGTGTTACTGCATTTCTGAAAAGTTCCCCTTTCTTTTTAAGCAATCATAGAAGCACAATTATTTACTAGCTTAATATCTGAGTTTCAGGTAGTTGCAGACAAGCAAAGGAAAAAGCTAAGATTTTAAGTCTTAGGGCACTGGAAGTGTTATGTCTGTCCTCAGTTAGGGCAGGACTGCAAATGAAGAGGAAAAACACTACTTGGTCTTATTCCTCACTTCTGACCACAATTTAGATGAGGACATGAGTCAGCAATGGGCTTTAACCTCAGAGGGGACTTGTGGCCTATTTTGTATTTGCAAGGCTCAATATTAGCCATCTGCTGACTGGGTGCACTGACTCAATTGATTATGAGAGAGAAAGAAATCTATCCTTGATGAGAGCACCTGTGTATGTGGGTATATCCCCAGGATGCAGAATTTTTGCCTGGCCTTTGGATGAGCACATTCACCACAACTAGGATGAGTGAGACTATAAAAGGGACAATGTTCTTCTCATGTTGGCTTCTCCAAAAGAGTAGTTTGCTTGATTTTCATGTGAAGCAAGGAATTGCATGCCTCCTTGGCAGAGCAATGAAATTAGAACTAGGTTTGCACAAAACTCATGCATGAACTTTTCAAACATAGGTCTCAATGTCAATTTCTGAAAGTGCTCAGCATATTTTATCAAGTATCCAATATATCTAAAGCATTCAGGAAAAAAATCTAAAACTAAAATTAAAAAATTAGAGGGCTTAGTTTTCCCACATTCTGAAGGTGGAAGAAATTATTTATTCAAAGGTTGAATTTGATGGTTAAATTGAGCGCTGAGTACAGATAAAACACAGAGTCCAAACACTCACAGTGACTAAGCAGATTTCTAGCGAGTGCTTAGTTTTGAATACATCTCAAGGACTTTAGAAGCTATGCTAAATTCCCCCTGTCTCTGATCTCCAGAAATCAAAAGGCTGCTGTAGGGCCAAGTACTGAGCCAAATGGTGATTGATAGAAGTTTCCCAGAGGTAACAGAAACACAGAGTCATGGAACAACTTGAGTAAGAAGGGACCCTGAAAAACATCTCGTTCCCACACCCTTACCAGAGATAGGTGGTGACCCACTAGACCAGATTTCCAGAAGCTCTATCCAACTTGTTCTCTCCATGGAGGGAGAATTAAAAGCTTGAGCAGGCCAGTCTTCATCTCATAGGACTGGATGTGTATAGGCTAGCACTACACATGGTCCAAGCTCTACAGGTAAGAGAAAATGCCCAAATGTCTGTGAATATGTTTGCAGGGTGAGGGGAGTTCAAGGGGAAGAAGACTTGTTTAGAGGCTTATTCTAGCTGTGGATGTTTTCCCTTCTTTGCCTCATTGGTTAGAGCAGGCTTACAAGTTCTACTTATGTTTTTCTTCTATTTCACATGGCAATGTCCGCTTTCATAGTTTGCTTTTTGTATGCAGGAAGCGTGTCTTGAATTTGGCATTTGAAATAGATGTGTTGTCCAACCACTGTTATTCATATTTAATTTTTATTGGGACTGGACATGGAGAAGCTTGGGACATTATTCAAGCAGTATTTGGAAGCAGTAACATTACATCTTCCTCCACTTGGTGCATCTGAAATGCATTTCAGGCTTTGAAAACAAGGTTCCTCTTACCACAGAATTTAAGAATTTAAGCAACCAAAACCATTCAAGTTCTCTGTTTTTCAAATTCATATCACAACTTGAGCTCATTGCTCATTGTATCCTCACCAAAAAACAAAACAAAACAAAAAACCGATCAGGAACAAGTAAGTGGAGACTGCCCAGAATTAAATTTCTTCATTTTCAGCCAGCAGTTTTCACATAAAGCAGAAATACTTTCTAAACACTGCAACCACATTAGAGGCAGGCTCAAGACACATAAGATAATGGTTGCACTCATCATTTCTTTTGTTTTCTTTTCCTATAAAACTATAATTTCTTTGGGAGATTAGTCCTAGTAACCAGTAATAAAGGAGTTGTGTGCTTTCACCCATATTTCCACCAACATGACAGAATCATGAGTCAGGAAAACAAAACTCATGAGATCACCTCAAAAATAATAAACACTCTGTTCTCATTGTTAATCCCCTGATTTTTAACTCTTCAGGAATTCTCATCTATCTATAAACACAAGAACTAAAAATTTACATTCAAATGTAACTGAATATGTTATATGTTACATGTTATGAAAATGTAACTGTAATAGCTGAGATCTTCATATGTACCCACAGTACAGTTCTTGTAAGCAAACCTCTAAACAATATGATATACTATTAGATCATGAAAATTCGTCATCCTGGTGCCATGGGGTATTTCCTATCTCAGCATCACTTTTTTTTCTTTCTTTTTTTTTTTTTTTCAGTTGTCCATATGGACTGACCCACTGTGATCAGAGGAAATTCTAATGACATTTTTGACAACAACCTGACGAAAGCATTCAGTACTGAACTTCTGCAAAGTAGCTGCAGCTATGTTGTGCAATCCCAAACAGCAATATTACACAATCCCTCTACATTCACAGGATTAGAGGGAGCATTGTGAAGTGTTGGGCAGTACCTCATGTTCCAAGTGACAGTGTTGCAAACAGAAGGCAAAGTTTTCAGTGCTATTTAGTTCACTGATTATCAGGTTTGCAAGCATTTCTTTTCTTTCTTTTTTTTTTTTCTTTCATATTTAGAGGTTACATTCAGATGCTAAGAAATGTTGCAGCTCACAATGCTGATGAATCAAATCAGTATTACATGCCAAGATGAGTTCTTGTTTTGATGTTAGGCTGTGATCAGCTGAACTGAGGCTGGTTCATCTCACAGACTGTTCTCTTGGGTCATCATTGTTCACTGATCTGCGCAGATGCTATCCTGTCCACCTCAACTCTCCCACCACTTGTCGAGCACCTCTATACATTTGTGCCTGCTTCAGCTATCTCACAGTTCAGACCTCTCAGACAAATAGCATCCCTTGCTATTATCATCTCCAATGAGATAATAAATAAGAATATAAAGACCATTACTGTAATGCTGTACCTCTGTCTCCAGCTTAAATGGAAAGGACAATATGCCATACACATTGCAAGGCAGCATTTTAATTCCTCATTTATTCTGGAAACTCATGCAAAGTATTTCAGAACTCATTCACAGCAGATCTAATGATTAGAAACTTTGCTGCAACTAGATACCATCAGCACTGTAAACTCTGGACCTCTCTCCTCTATTCACATTATCATTTCTTATTTTTCCGGCCTGACTCGAAACTGCAAACCCTGCTTGACTGAGGTTGATCTCTTTGGCACACATACTCCCTTCAAATTAATGCAGTTCTGATGGTTGTAAGGCTGCAGAGTCCTTTTGGAGCAGGCTTTCTATATGCCTAGAGGCTATGGGTGATGCAATGTCAGTAACATCACTCAAAAAGGGAGGCTGAAATATATCTAATAGTAACAGTCCAATGGATGAATTGTCCTGATGCTTCTACTTTTCCCAGTATCTCATTTGTTAAAGATAGTGTCCCCATAGAGTTAGGGGTTCTCCAAGCACACACTTCAAAGCCAGGCATATCGGTCACACCACCTGTTTTGACCTCTGGGATGGCTGGGTTCTTCCATTTCCTGACTGCTGAGCTCCAGTGCTTCCTATCACTTAAAATGAGGCTCATATTTGGCTAAAATCTGATCTTGCATAGAGCATCTAAGCTGGTTTCAGAGCCACCAAGAAATGGACACCACTATCTTCTCCTCTGCATCTTGCACCTGGAAATAATCACCCCATTGACAGAAAACGGCACCTTATTTCTGTTGGAGGATGTCTTTGGTTTCGGTTAATGGCTTCTGTTGCTTTCAATGCCCGATTAAAGAGGCTTTCTATATCCTGTTTTTCTTCTTGCAAAACTAAAGCAAGATACAACAAACTGACCACTAACTCCTCTTTCAAAGATTAACTTAATAATTTTTCTACAAAAGACTTAAAATCTTCTCAGAAGTAGTTTTCAATTTAGGGTCTTCTTTTTACTTCTTTTCTTGCAGAGCTGTATTTCTGGATCCTGGGTTTTCCTTTTCTTACACATCTAATTCTGCATGATGGCAAGAGGCTCATCACACAGGCAGATTGCAAGGCTGTGTGTGAAGTCATTGACACCATTTTTCCAGGCTTTCAAAGTCTGTCTTAAAGAACCTGGAGGAGCATAAAACTTTGGGACCACCTCGGAGAACTTCTATCAAAGCTAAAGAATTAATTAAGAAAAAGTTCTGGCAGATTGGTGGGAAATACTAGTGTACAAATCAGGAGATCAGTTTTTTTTGCTTAAATTGCTTAGCAATGAAAGGGGAAATGAATATTTTTTCCACTCTACCCGTCAATTACAACTGTGATTTTCAGATTAAAAGGGGGGAAAGGAGCAAGGAGAGAGTCTCTGTCTTCCATCAAAAATATCTTTTTTTAAGATTTTATTGTTTAGACATGATTCTTGCCAAATCCCTCATCCCTGTGATAGGAGCAGCCCTGCAAAGGCAACACTCTCTTCTCTCATGTGACTCACTGAGTGCCTCCTTTTGGCTAGAGACTTGAATGACAGGATATAAATACTTCTAATATAATGTGTAAAACCCCACTAAACTCAACAATTTATTCTATTTAGATATAAGTATTACTTTATCATTATAATTTAAAACAAGGTAGCTGAACACACTAAAAGGATAAAGTGGCTCCCACTATCACGTAAAGGTAAAAAGTTACCAGAAACAGAAAGTAATGTGGAAATGGAGATTTTTTTTTTTTACCTCCCTTCACTACAAACTTATCTGTTCTTGTATGAGCGTGAAACAAACCATGGATGCAATTCCCAGTGTTTCCAGTGGGGCATATTCAATCAAGCAATTCCAGTTTCTACCCTTTTCTTCTGAGACCAACACCACTTGTCAATGCATCTTGAGATGTAACTTCATCTCTTGTGAAATCACGAAGACAATCAGAGCCAGCCTAAGGCATGTGTGGTGAGAAGCATTAAGAAAAGGCAGAGTTCTGCCCAGCCTTTTCCCAACTCCAGCACAGACACTGCCTAAACTCTGCTCTATTGGTAATTGTAGAGATATTACATATCCATTTGGGGAGTGCTATTAGGAAAAGTTCATGCCATGTTTCTATGATCTCAGTGGTCTTTTCCAACCTTCAAGATTCTATAATTCTATGATTGATTTGCTTATCATGTTCCCTAACACTTTCCTGTCCATGCTGAGTACTGCTAGCACAGCCAATCAAACAGAACGGACATTCTCCTGTAATTACCAAACCTCCAAATTTTGGCACAAACCTGGGAATATTATCACTGTCTCCTTGTTCCAATAACTCTTTACACAACAGTTCCTTCACTTGTCCACTTTCAGTTTTCATCATCAAACAGATAAGCATTACATTATGCATCTATTCAGAGCTTCCTGTGAGAAGCAAGAACTCTTCTTGGGTCTGTATGCTGGGTTTCTTGGGTTCCTGCTTGGCTTTACACAACACTTTACATATACACTGTGAAAGTATGCTTCACACACAGTCTTTTAGTCTGAGTCTGATACTGAGCTTCAAGTATTTGCAGACAGGGGCATTTCAGGGTGCAGAGTAAAGAATAAAGCAAACCTTGGATTCCTACTCAGGCTCAATAAGAGTGAGAGACAAACTTTAGTGCCTTTACCCGTATGTCCAAAACAAACAAACAAACAAAAAACAAAAACAACATCAACAACAAAAAACTCTAGGAAAATATATAAAAAAAAACAACTGGGGACCGAACTTTACTGAAAAAGAAAAAAATATTTCTGTGCAATTAATTTTAAAAAGGTTATTTTGCTATTTTGTTTAATGTGTTCTCAACCAGCTCTGATGCAATATGTTGAAAACCTCTCTATTTCTCTCAACACAGAGATAAAAGTTTCTTGAGTAGTGACTTGCATCAGAAACCTCATCTGTTGCAAACACTTTGTGCCTTCCTTGTTTCTCAGAGAGGAAGTATGTGGCCCATTTGGCAAAGGCTGCTCTACATGACAGTGTGAACTTCACAACACGCGCATTCGCCTGGCTGCTCCTTGGCTTGATCAGCTAACCTCTGGCAGCATGAGAGCAGTGTTGTGACTACGGCTTGGCTAAGAAATACTGCAACTTGGAGTATCATGCCTAGCATTTGAAGGTAAAAATTAATCTGATGCATTTTAGATTATCTGCAGACAGGATCAAGTCCTCCTTTTTTTCTTCTTCTTCTTTTTTTTTTTTTTTTTTTTCTATATAAAGGGGAACTTTATTTCTTTAGTAATTACAGCATTCAGACCATGGATTTCGAGTACCACCTAAGGTAGAATAAGAAAAGCCTGCCTTTATCCTTTTCATAAGGACTGGTACTAAACATGGAAGGAACAAGAAGTGTTTGGTACGTGGACTAAATGATCTTAGGGGTCACTTCCAACCTTAATGATTTTACATTTTAATGATTCTATTTCTACTGAAAGCTGGCATTAAGAAAGACGCATAGGACCTCATGCTGCAGCAAAACGTAGCTCACTGAAACACAAAATATGAGAAATGTCATGGACAGATTAGTGGGCTTTTTTCTCAAAAGGTTAAAAGTTTGCATGATGTGGTATTACTGTACTTAGATTTTTGCATTTGAATTACCTTGATCACGATATCACCTTGCTCTTTCTTATGACAAAGATACAAGTGTCTAAAAATTGAAAGGATGCTAATTTTAATTAATGATGAATTAAGGGAAATTCACGTAGAAAATTCAGTTTGTTAAATCAAAGCTTTTTTTTTTTTTTTCTCTCTGAAAACAAACAAACAAAAACCCAACAGGTTGCTGTTATCTTCATTTTCAGGCTAAATGAAATTCAGATTTTACATGTGGACATTATTGAGACTTGTATTCTAAGACCTTGAAGGTATAGATGTCAAAATCAGGTAACAAAAATAAAATAGGGTATAACATACCAAGAATGATAATATTTCCTCATTTTACTAGTCTGCAGTATTCCCTGTGGAACAGCTTTTCTTGGGTGCTTACATTTTGGTTTTTTACTTCTCTTATTATTTCTGTTTCTTTATGTTTACTAATCTTTGATCATTTTAAATATAACTTTGAAAAAATCCTTACCAAGCAATGGAATTTCCTCCATGCTCTGCTATTTAAGTGCAACAAAGTCACGTTTTCTTAGAGAACAGGTTATGTGAGAGGAAATTATTACTACGTGTGCTGCTTGCAGGAACGGAAGGTGCAAATTGTACAGCAGGTTTTTGTGATGCGTGATTTAGGTCAGTAAGATTTCAGCCTGAAATGGTTTCATATTTGCCAAGAGTCCTGCCCTTAACAAATAGGATATAAAACAGAACTGGGACTGCTGATGTTTCTTTGCATTCCATTTGGTTACAAAAATAAAGCAGTAAAGCCCACCAGGTTGCAGTAGGAGTGGGTTTACAAACTGCTGTGTCTGCAGCAACACGCTTTCCCTAAGCAATAGGTGCACGAATTGAAAGGGCCAAAGCTGGGGAAACTGAAAACGTAGTCTTAATGGTTAAAATAAGGTTTTCACACAAGCCAGAGGAGGTGGACAAAGAGCAGGCAGAGCCAACCTTCCACCTGCATGTAGAGCTGGGCTTGATTTGCATTCCAACAGCTGCACTCCTCAGTGCAGGATTTGGGGTTGCTACTACAAGGTAAGTTTGGAACCCATCACCTCACCTCAGTTCTTCCCAAACAGCTGTTGGTGGGCAATTTTGTTTGGTCTCTACTTGTATATGAAACTCGAGCCCTGGAACAGATTCTCTATTTCAAAAGAATGTCATCTATAAAACTATTGTTGCTCCGATATTTACTTAAATGATAAAGAATGAGTTCAGCAGCAAGATGCTCTACAGTTTCCTGTTAAGTCTATTTTTGCAGAGCATCTCAAAATTTGAGAAAACCATCATACAATTTATCATAAAGTGGTACAATGAATGTAGGTTAAGCTGTTAATACTCAATACAAGCACAAACTACTTAAATTTTTAAGATCTACCATGTACTTAAGAGTTTTGTTCAGTGTTGCTTTAGAAATACTTAGAACACAAATTAATGCACTGCTACCCTAAAAACAGTGATGTGTCACTGCCAGCATGCAAGTAGAAACAACCTTCTCCCTGCCCAACTTCCCATTTCTTCCATTTCTATCCTATTTTATAATGTCTGAGAGTTGAGCCGTAGCTTGGGACATTCACTCCACCACCTTTAATGGAACAGCAGACACCTTCACTCTGCCCAAACACACAATGACAGGTGTTCTTGGTGGGAAACCCAGGCCTGAAATGTCATTTTCCATTTAATCACTTTGGATTAGCAAACCAATGGCAGAAGCCCTTTCCATTTGCTTATTTTTGTTATTGAACACTTCTGCTTTGAATTTAGAGAATATCTTGATGTTTCTGCCACCTTCAAGATTTTATGCTGCCACCAGTAGCAATTAGCGACACTGAAACTTAGCCTGGAAAATGTAATGAAGCAGAGCAAACTGTCGTGCTAGTGACATCAAAGTCCAGAATGCCAATGTGCGTCACTGTTACTGAAAGTACTTCGTAACACTTTTATTTTCCGTAAGTCAGATTCTTCTAAATGAACAGCACTAAGCTACACACTCCTCCATCCTGTTGACAGAAACAAGGTCATACAAAGCGACAACTTGTATGGTAGAAGCGAGCCAAGCTAGTTTTCCATGTGGTCTACAGAGATACAAAGTAGGCACATGGTGTTATCCATACTCAATCCTTCTGGACTAGACAGAAGCAATTAAATTCCCAGCTGTGTATCAGCAAACCTTCAAGAACGTATCAGGTGTTTTTAAAACAATGCTGAGTTTTGACCCCTATATACCACTAGGGAAAAGAAAGTGCCTTGCTCAACAGGTCTCTTCTCCCACACAACTAGTGATAGGACAAGAGGGAATGGCCTTTTAAGCTGCACGAGGTAAGGCTCAGGTTGGATATTAGGAAAAATTTCATCTCCAAAGGAGTGGTCAGATTCTGGAATGGGCTTCCCACAGAGGTGTTTGAGTCATCGTCCCTGTAGGTGTTCAAGAAACATTCAGATGTTGCACTAAGGGACATGGTTTAATGGGGAAATATTACTGGTAGGCGGACAGTTGCACTGGATCATCTTGGAGGTCCTTTCCAACCTTGGTGATTCTATGATTCTATGATTCTAAAAGCGTCGTCTTTTTAGAAAGTTTCTAAGTGCAGGGTAAAACTTTCAGAAGTTTTTCCATAATATACACATGCTCCACTTTACTTTTCCAAGTGACTCAGGTACCCCTGACAATAGTATCCACTCTATCAGTGTATCTTAAGAGAGTGAAAAAAGGTCTTGAAAGCAGTGTACCACCAGTCTGCTCAGTGGTAGGATGACTTGCTTTTCTGGCTCTCAAATACCAGGAGATCAAGAATAAAGGGGCACACAGAGGTAGGACTGTATTATTTTTGTGTGTTTCTTTGTGACACAAAATTCGAATACAATTCTCATTCAACTGTCACGTATGTTAAAATTCTAAATGGGGACAACCATGTTGCCATGTTTGGCACCTTTCTGGAATTGCACAAGCTTCTGGTAAGTGCAGCTCGGCATCAGCTTAGCTAGAGATGAACTGCCTTTTTAAGTGTTAGAAAAATATAATTACTGCAGGACAGTGAAGATTCTGTGTGGGTATTTATCCCACCTATCTGGCTGAGCTTTTCAGCCCCGTAGAGCTCTCTACTGTCATGTTTAGGAAATTTTGCTGGCTGATTTGAAGATGCATCTGGAAAGTCTATAATATCTGTACCAAAGCACTGGCTGCCCTATTACTTTGCCTATACCTGTTATTCTTGATGGTATATAAATGAGAAAAAGTACTGAAGAAATTAAACCTAGGTCTTGAAGAAAAAGTATTCAAAGTTAGTTCAGAAAATTATAATCTTGCAAGTTGAGAGTGCCTGGGAAAATTAATTCTGGGTTTAGTTATAGAAACTGAGATGTATTTTAATGGAGAATAATCTAGAATATTCTATCAAGAGTGACTGTTTGTTCAAATATAAGTGTCCATATAAGTATATTTAAATGTTACTTTTTATCATTACTATTCAGCCTGTAGACTCCTTATATCAGGCAATGGAAGTTCTTGTTAAGTAGATTTGAGTCACTTGTCAGAAAGACACTGGTGCAGCTGCATCCTGCAGATGTGTCACAAACTGGATCCTAAACACAGACAGCAAAAAGGACAATGTGCCACTTGGTCGGTGAAATATAGGCATCTACCAAAAGCCTTTGGGAACAGAACTACGAAGTTTGAAAAGCAGATGGAGTCGGACTGCGCACTGCCATTCTGTTTTAGCATTGATCTGCTTCCCCTTGAGTAGAGGCAAAGTATTTTTCTTTGAATAGTATTTTATTCTCAAAGGTGTCTAATTTTCTCTAAGATTTCAAATATGCATTGTATTAAGCACTATCATCAATTTCCAAGACAGTTAATAGTAACGTATCACTGACTTCAGCAGTACTGCTTTGCAAGCTAGACACCGCTCCAACTATCACTGTCAGGCACTTGCCTGTCATAAGAAAAGCTTCCCAAAGGCAGCAATCAGCTTCAAAATATCTATAATAGAGAGGACTGAAAGATACAGATGGCACATCACTTTGGTATAAATGCACAGAGTGCTGGAGGATCGTATTTTTCAGGGAGAAAATTACAAAAGTATTTTTTTTTTTTTTTAAATCACAGGTTATTAGCTAGCAGTGCTTAGTTATTTTAACGTACAATTTTGAACAAATACAGCTTCTTCTGCTCTGCCTCTGCGAATCTAGGATAGCAGATGAGAATCAGAATGGGTACATGAGAATGGATTCTCCCTGTCGTTATTTTAGTTCCACTACTGGCTGACAAAGCGTTTCTCATACATTCACCCAATGGACAAAATTCTGAAGAATTTGTGCTCCTGCAGGAGGAGTGTTCTAAGATCAGATGTTTGGGGGCAATGTGTTACTTTTAAGAAAAGAAGAAAAAAAAGGGGGGGGGGGGGGGGGGGGAGAAGAGGAAAAAAAAAGAGGAGAAAAGCATTGCCCGCATTTGCTGAGATCACAACTGCATCAGAAGAAAACCACCGAGCAGGATTCTTAATGTTCAGCAATAAAGCAACACAGTACACAGAGCTGAAAACAGATACGTCAATCTAATTAACTTCTCTGTAGCTTAAGAACTCCAAGTGCTGCAAAGAACATTTTTATACACAGATGTCTGTACGGGCATGGCTTTGCTGTGACTTCCTATTGTGCTGAGGTACTGGTAATGGAAACTTTTACTACATTATGTTCTTCTGAGCAACTTCCCTAGCTGTGGTTTTCTGCTATTCCCCTGATAAAAGCACCAGAGTGGTGAGAGTTTAGCAAATATGTAAAACTCTCACATGAATTTGAGACACATTCTCAAAAGTAAAGCTGTATAACATTGGAGACACCAAAACTGGGTTATTTTTCATGTGTTGGCACAGCAGGTGTTCTGCAGTTTAAATGCAATGTTTTCTTTTATTTAGTTCTGAAGAGCTTTGACGGAATTAGAGAACACAATGGGAAACACTATGAAAACACCGAGAGCCTCTGCAGAAGGAGGAGAAGAAACAAATGTGGCAAGCTCAACGGGTAAGGACTCATTTAATTTCTTTCAAGAGCAAAAAGGTGTTCAAAATATATGATACATTCAGTCATGCATCTTCCTTCATCTGTCTGATAGAAAAGTTAGGCAAGTGTGAGGTTTTCCTGTGGGAGGAGGAGGGCATCTGTAGACAGTGTTTATTTTTAGGTATGTCCTAGCCCAAAGTTCCAAGAATTACTTTAATTAAAAAGATGTAGTACATTAATACTTCTATATGCGGGTGCCTCCTGAAAGATGTTCCTTCCAATTCAGAAAGAACTGACATGCATTAGAATTGAGAAATACCCCACTTTGAGAAACTTTCATGAGAAGTTTCACACAATTTTTCTCCTGAGTTTTAATTTTGATCTTTTTAAAGGTTAAAAATCATAATGATATTACATCAAATCTGAACCTGAAGTTTACTCTTGCACAACTGTATTAAAAGTAGCACATGGCTATCTTTCCATGTCACTAAGTTTATCAACTATGGGTATACAAAAACAGACATTTCACAGGTCAAGCTTGCAAAAGGTGAATCTAATGCAGCTGCTCCAAGCATGCCCAAATGAAAAAATCAAATTGCAAAACCCTCCATAGGCTGATAGAGATTGTGTGTCTGAGACAGAAAGCGAGAGATCTCTACTGGCCTCCCACTCTCAAACTGCAAGTCAGTGGGTAGAGACTATGCACAGCCCTAGCTCTCATCATGCTGCAGCGTGCCAGACAAGTGCTGCAGTAAATTGCTCCCCAGAGGTGCAGAAGAGAAAAAAAAAGTGGTGGTGTTGTTTTTAAGGGGTGGGAGGAGGGTGTTAATCAAAATATTGGGGATCTCCAAGAAGAATCATCTACTTGTGCTGCTTGGCTTTGTAAGGATGGAGAATCAAGCTGATTTCATGACTGCTTGAAGGAGCACATAATGTGAACCACTCATTTATTTATTTATGAAGAGTGCCTATGCTGATCTTCCCAACAACTGCCATCATAAATACCAAACTATCAAAACAGAGATGCGTGCTCATTTGGAGCAAGACCTTATGAATGATAAACACGGGTATGAGGGGTTACTGTCATGGCTGTGACCTGAAGTTTATATAGTTCCTGTACCTGGTAAAATCCTAATTTAGCAAAACTAAAGCCAAGTGTATTCCTTCCAGTGACAAATAGAATACATCCCTAAACAGATGTAGATGGCATAGTGATCTCTATGGGAAATTACTCATGTGGGAACTCAGGACTTAATCCCCTTGTGCACTCCTACACATCTAGCACATCCAGAGCTTGTTTAAGCACCCAAAGGCATCTTTAAATGCCTGCATAGGTCTTTTGATCTCTCTCAATCTCGATCAGGCCAGTAACTTTCATAATGGCTTAAAAGTTGCTAGTTAAAGTCAGGCACACAAGCATCAGCACTGTCCTTCAAACTCAATGGAAACAACATTTTTTTAAATGGAACTAAAAGTATGAAAAGCAGATATTGTGGTAATCCAACAAGTATGTATCTATTTAGTTTCCTGAGCAGATCATACTCTAAATCATGTTATCAAACTGAAGTTTTTCCTCAGGCCAAGAAGTGATACCTTTACTTTAGGAAAGGTGGAGGACCTGATCCACAGACTTAAAAGAGTCCAAGTAGTTATCGGGAAGAGTGGCTCATTTCAGTGGGGTAGAATAAAATGAAGGACCGAAATAGAAGGGAAAACAAAGAAAGGAAGATAAACAGAAAGGGTGAGACATTCAAGGAAGATATATTCTTGGGAAACACTCAACGTAAGGCTGGATGGGGCTCTAGGCAACCTGTTCTAGCTGTGTAAGTCCCTGTTCATTGCAGGGGAGTTGGACTAGATGACCTTTAAGGCTCTCTTCCAACTCAAACAATTCTATGATTTCATGAATTGCAGTTGCAGAATTGATCCATAATACAAATGCCCTTGTCAGACTAAGTCTCTTGTGCAGCCTGAGAGCTGCAATCAGGGCATAGCTTTGTGCATTTCTCACCTCCAGTACATCAGCCTCAGTCCTGAAATAAGGAAAAATGCATAACTCCAAATACAACAGCACTCTGAAAGCGTACTGTGTGGGCATCCCTGACAAAACTTAGTAGCAGTAAGACATCATCAGAGGTTGTGAGCCCATCCCCTCTTTTATCCTCCCTGGGGACCTTGAATCGGGTTAATCCTTTCTCAGCCATGCACTACTGCACCTGCATAACTCTGACTTCCCGAGCTGGCTGGTTTAGATCTAATTTGGGTACACGTCAATGTTGTACTGCAGCCACACCTCGCGGCAGAAGCACAGTGAGCTGCTCAGGCACACCACTGCTCTCCTTTAACCCCTCTTGGATTTGATATGCCATAAATCACAGTATTCCTGTCAGACATTAGAGCTGGAACCATGCGTGAATTAGGATTTGGATGCACCGCCTGTGCTCTGCCTCCTCTCTTGAACTGTTTGGTAGTCCATTCACAGCTGGCCTTTGGGGCATGCAGGATTCAGTGTCACACCGTTAAAGACATCCAGCCATGCAGGCACCTAAAACTAGCCTGTATTTCATACTCATGTTTGTCTCCTTAAAAAAAAAAAAAAAAACAACACACAACAACAGCAAAAACAAACAAACAAAAACCCCACAACACCTTACTGAATGGAAAGGATTCAGCGCTTTGATTTTTCCACTCTAGCTTTTGAGTCGTTCCATTTCACCTGTCACCTACACACTTAAACTGCGGAGGAGAGGTTGTGTTAAAAGGAAGCTCAGTCAATATAACTGAAATTTGGGTGTGGAGAAACAGGGTAATCTCCTTAGCCCCGTTTCAAGGCTTTTGTCTTTGAAAAGAGGTCGTATGGGTTTTGTGAAACACTATAGAGCGTGGTGGGGTATTTCACATGACCAAAAAACCCAGTGAGGTTTGATTTAAATACCAATTAAAATGAGGGCTTGTTAGTGGAGTGGGAAACTTGAAAGTATTTGCATAATATAAGCACACACATTTTAAGTGGTTGCATGGATGCAGCAGCCAACGCTATGATTAATTGCTTCCTTTTCAGATCTCCAAATTCACAAGCAAAAATGAAAGTAAAACAGATATAAAGATGAAAGTGTAATCAAAGTAATGCAGATCTTTCTAGAGCAGAGCAAAAATCATGTTCTCTTCAGTGCATAACAAAATGCAAACCACCACATGCAATAGGAAAGAGGGCAGAAAAGGTCTTGTTTTCCACTCTTTCACCATGGAAAGAGAACACTTAGAAATGATATAAGTTTAAAAGAAGCATCACTCAATGCAGTTTCATAGACAGAGAAGATATTTCTTAATTTTTAGTGCGTAACAGGAAAGTGATGAAAGGCTTGTTTAGCACAGAATGTCCTCAGTATAGCTCAATGAATTATATAGGATACAGTTGACTAATCATGGCAATTGGGTGATACAAAGGTGCTGGACTTGTTCTCTTCAATTCAGTGACACTTACCAAGAAAACCATGTAATACTAAAACAGCATGTACTGACAAATTAATTTGTATCTACTCCAGACTCTAGACACCCACATATCTACAAGTAGTAGTATAGTAGTATATACTATAAGTATATACTTATAAGTAGTATATAATATAAGTAGTATAAAATTAGTAAGCATTTTATCATAGGAGTATTTCATTCGGCAATAGCTAGGAAAACTAAAAAAACTTAAAACCATTTGGAATATAAACAGGAAAGGACTTTCTACATTGCATAATGTTGCTTCATCAAGCTACTCAAAATTAACTGAGAAAATGTTGTTTTCTACGTCTTTTAAATGATGGATATGGAATATTTTTCTTATCACCTATTTTTACTATCACTGCTGTAAGGACAACTAGAAGCATTAAAACTCTCCTCTTGAAAAGACCACTAAGATCATCTAGTCCAGCTATCAACCCACCACCACCATGTTCATAAAACCCACCACAGTTCATTTCCAAATCTCCCACCTGTCAGCATTTTCTGGGTACTCCTGCTGGATAAGGAGCTTTTCAATGCTTGGTAGTCAGTTTTGACCAAACTGTGAGACTCCATCCCTCAGGAATCCAAGATCTCAACACATGTCCTTACAGTGCTGCAAGACCCAGACTCATCCTGACTGATGTAAAAACCTTCTTATCTCTTTTCTGACCTCAGTTCTGGGACTTGCAGCTACATAGAGATTTAATTATAAACATCCATTTTGCCTCTCTTTGTTAATGGAAAATAAGGAGCATCATGTGCACCTCTAGGACAGAATTAACATAAGAAAGAGAACGAGAGCCTCTGGCTGTTCATTAAACTGATTTACAAAGGTGATGGGAAATGGGCAATTATAGCTACATTCACATTGCCCTTTACCTGAACTAATCTCATGATTTCGAAAAGTACCAGTGGTGCTAAACACTGGAACAATTCAACACACATCTTCATCTCCTTAAAGGAAAGTATAGCTCAGAGTTGTGGCTGGAGTCACTTAGAGACACAGGCATTCATCAAATCTAGGTTACCTCATAATATTATAAATACTCATTTTGATAGTTTCAAACTGAATATGTCCCTTAAATACGATAATTACTAGAAGTGGCCTAAAATTAGTTAGTTATAATTAACTAAGTGGCCTATTTTCATTTCTAGTATCTTCACATTCTTCTCCAAAGTTACAGGCACTTTATGACTTTCTATAAAACAGAACACACACATTTCTTCCGTTTCTTCTTCAGAACTCCATCACATTGCTAAGTGACATTTTCTGTCTTTTATAACAGGTCAGGAGAGTGATTTCCTTGCTGTCCTCTATGACTATCCCTCAGCAGACATAAGCCAACCTATATTTCATGTAGGAGAAAAACTACGTGTGCTATCAGAGTAAGTAGATCCACTTTTTTCTTAAGTTAGGTCTTGTTACTATTGATGCAAAGTTATGTTTTATGTAGTGGATGCAGTTCAGCAAAATGAACTGTGTTCAGAATCAACAAGGAAAGATTCTTAGCCATAGTATAAATTTCCCTAGATTTTAAAGATTGGGGATTTCAGTTTTTTCTTAGATCCTCTGAAATGGCTTCTGAAGATGGATTCAGACTATAATTTTAAAAAGGAGTCGAAAGAGAATTCTGCTTTAAAAAATGATTTTCAGAAAGCACTCTCATATTTGTGGAAAACAGAGTAAGCAAAAGTAGTTTGAATCAGGTAGAAAAAGAAAATGATTCTGAATTTCAAGCATCTCTTTCACTGCTAATCGAACAGCTCCTTCATGGTTAGGACTTTGGATTTCATCTTCCAATTAGGGCATCTATAACAGAAATAAACTAGCTGTTTTTATTTTTAAAACTCACTCTGCATTTTTTTTTAACGGAAAAAAAAAGTCAAAGATTTCTTTGCTATTTCTACTCAAAAATTTACAAACCTCACAGGGAAGCAGGCTCAAGAAAAATAATTACACTAGCTTAGACTGACCTTAAATATAGTGCAAATATTGTCACACACCAGAATAAGCACACTTCTTGAAAAATGGATGGCAGTAGATCTGTTATTCCTTTTTGCACAACTTGTATCTGCACACGATGAACTCCTAGGAGTTACTCAGCCCCTGTTTTCACAGCTTAAATAGAAATGAGAGATTTCATTTTCACAGCTGGAGGAGCAGACGGATTTAAGAGGAGATAAAAGACATTCATATCAGAGAAATCCTTTGAGGATCTCTAAATTCATGGCAGACTTCTCTAACTGGAGAAGCCGGAACATGAAATGGTTGGAGGACAGAAGTACTTAAGAGAAGTATCACAGATGCTTCATGAATTCTCAGAGACTTCTCTCACAGCTGTATACAGACTTCTGATCTGACCCAGAAGTGTTCTGCTGACACAGTGCTTTCCCTGAACCTGGAGATCAAAAGGCTCAGACAATACCACGAGATAATTTCTTTTCTGATAGAGTGCTTCCATAAATCAGTGTAACTCTCTATGAATCTATGATTACCTTAGCCTGGAAATCCCAGCTTAAAGCCTCACTCCTAACTTTAATCATCACAAAATTACATATCCCCATAACAATGGGAATTGTATGTATCATTTGCCATATGCATGTGTGTGTTGTATAATATCATCTGCTAGACATAAAACATCCAAAAGGAGTAGGCTACTACAGTAGCAGTTTTTATCATGTTTAGCTGTTGTGCAACCATCAAGAACATCTCCTGCTAATAAGCAAGAACCAAAGTAAGCCTTGATAAGAACTTTTCTCTTCCTGATTTGGATCAGCTTGTGCACAGACAAAAAGCAATGCTCCATGCAAAGCATGGTGTCCTAATGGAGGACCCAGTTCTTCCCAACCGGTAAGATGTTAACAGGAACTATTTGCATAAAGGTTCTTGCTGTGTGTATATAGCCTTTAGGTATAATCATCCTCTGAAGTCATTCAAAGAAGCCACACACAGAAAAGCAGAGTGGCAGGCATGATCAGAACACAAGTGAGAAGGAGTTACCACAGAGAAGCATTAGAAGACAGCACATACTGCTCTTGTATTAACTGCTTTTCAGCCTTCAACCAAAGTAATTAAGTGTATTGGCAATCAGCTCTGTGAATCATACCAGGAAACTACAACTCCTCACAGATACTGATGACTGCTATAGTTTGGCAGAATTAGATCAAGATCACTGACAGAATTCTTCACTCTCCACACTCATCCAGGAACTGTTCATTACCTGATGTACCAATGGATTTAGTTTGTGCTAGTAGGACCAACTGTCCTCCAGAGAAATACCCCAGCGTATATGATTTCTGTGGCTCCTGCCCCAGGAGGAACAACGCTGCTCTTGGACTTTTAACCATCACTGGGATTACAGATATTACAGCATTAGTAATATTACAGTTAGTAGGGAGGTATATGCTGAGTGTCTCCAATTTTTTTTATTCTCGCAATAATGGGTTCTATCTGGGAGTTCTGTGGGAAAACAAATAAATGAACTAACAAAAATAAGGTTCCTAAACTTTTAAACTATTTCACAACACAACCACAAAAAAAAAACTTGCAGGGCCCTGAAACTTCCAACTCTAAATAGCAGGCTTCTCGTTTTCCTTCAGTTCATACTTTCTGGACCATGATACCAGTCATTATAAGCCAGGAGGTTTAACTTAGTGTTTGCAACTCAGCTGTCTTGACCTAGACTGAGTATTGGATCTGCTGTCTGGGAATTATTTGGAAGCGTTATTTTGGAACTGCCATAAAAAGAGTATTCAAACACTATTATTTGGATTCAAATTCTTAAAGGAAAAGGTGGAGAAAAAAAGCATAAATCACCCTAACTCAGCATTGACATAATTCCTTTCATTAGTCTCTAAAGCACTGCAGCATCCCCATGAAAATTTTATTACAGCCCTCCAAGGGGACTCAAAAGCTAAAGCCAGTATTCAGTTCATCAATAACCTATGATAGATCAATGAAGAAACATATGCCTGGTCACTGACATTTGGCTATCATTTTTTTTTTTTTTTTTTTTTTTGAGCCTGGTCAGCAACGTATGGAAGAAAAGGGAAAGAGCAAACCACGAAGCAGTTCTGTTAGATTGAAAACTTGTTTCCTTGCAGGCAGAGTACATATGCTGAGCTTCTCTCCCCTGATGCTGAAGGAGGAACTACAGGGCTGTCTAGACACAGCATGCTCAGCCATAAGCTGAGTGTCTTGGATACCAAGAGAAGTCTAGCCGTGGGAAGACAGAGCACAACATGGTTTAACCACTGCATATTTACCCTTCTTCTTTTAACTACAGAAAAAATATTTTATTACTTACGCAATTGAGATGGAAAAAGTGCAGCTTATTTCTGTATCCAAATTTAATCTTAAAGAAACTTCTCTAAATGAAACAAACTTGGGTCCTTTTCTGAGTGTGAGAATTCAAGAACACAGATAGAAGGTTACAGCCTAGCCTGTAAGTCTTAACTCACTTCCAAAATGAGGACAAGCTCCAAAGATGCATCTGAAAATATCCCTTGTCTTGCTTTCACAGTGAAGGAGGTTGGTGGAGAGTCCATTCCCTTACAACAGGACGAGAGAATTATATTCCAGGGAAATATGTAGCAAAGGTTTATCATGGGTAAGTAAATGCATTTCCCATAACAACTCAAGAGTAATTTTTGTACGTTTACTACACTGATTAAAGTTATTCAGTGTCATAGTTAAAACAACACCAAGATTAACTAGAGAGAAATTTTATTTATTCATAGCCTGATGTACTTCCTCATGTCTCAGTTCCCTTGAAATCAGACATCAATTGAGATCTAAGTTTAGAATATACGAAAATGAAAAACATGGTTTTAAATAACTGGAAGGGTCAAAAAACTTTTGATTTCACATGAGATACTTAAAATACTTCTATTGTGTGGACTGATTTTTAATTCTAAAGATCTCGAGAAAGTGATCGGGTTGAGAAAGAGCTTTTTACAAAGAGTAAAATGTAAGTCCTATTTGTCCATGATAAAACAAAAACAACCCACAAACAAATAGAAAGACAAATAAGTCGTTCAATGAAAGAGCTAAGGAATATTCAGAGCTCTCTTGTTGCCCTAGACAACAGTCAGGAAGAAAACATTGAAGCATACACTTGAGGTTTTTCTAGAAAAGGATTTTAACACCTGTTTAATCTTAAGCATACGAACTGTGAACTTCATTGGGATTTATGCAAGTGCTTAAATTTTAATATGTTCTATACCCTCTTGAAACAGAGATGCTTTTCAAAATGTGAGGCACAGACAGGAGCTTTCCATTACCATGCTTGAAGTTTCCCCAAGACAGGATCAAACACATAAGAATAACATTACTTTAAAGTACCAGTGACTCCTACACTCATACAGCAAGCTCAGCTGTATCATTACTGACTAGCTGTAGAAAAATACTGCAGTGTGTCAGGTTATCAGGAAAATTGGTAATGATGTTTTCCCTTATTCAAAAAAAACAATTAATTTGAAAGACTGGACTGTTCCCTAGCATAAGGTGAATAATTTTATTTGTACAATAAAATACAATCTGTGTTAACAAAAGTTGAACAAAGAAGAGAGGACTACCTAAAGCATCTCTAATGCCACAGATGTGCCATCGATATGTTACATGGACATGTCCCTACCAATCCACATAAAGGTAGCTTGAAAAGTTTTGTTTGCCCTATTAAGTCTAAGACTTCTTTGCTCTTCTCTTAGTCTTACAAAAACTATTTAAACTCAGTACGTGAAAACGGAGAGCAAGATTTTCTCCATAAACTGAAAAATATGCCTGGACATAGTTTAGAGAATAACTACAGTTGTTTTTGCAGTCACTTTCCTGGCTTATGCTGCATTTTCACGACCACATGCTGCTCTCTTTCACTGGTGTCCAAATTTCAGAATTTGTTTTTTCCTGCTTCACAGCTGGCTATTTGAAGGGCTGGGAAGAGAGAAAGCAGAGGAACTTCTACAGCTCCCCAACACCAAGGTCGGCTCCTTCATGATCAGAGAGAGTGAGACTAGGAAAGGTGAGGAACATTTTTTCCCCTTTGATCTCAGGCATGAACAGTTTTACAAGCCTTAATTCTCTCCCTATCCCCCTCCATATGGATAACCTCAAAACTTGAGAAGAAAAAGGCACCCAGTGCAACATTCCAGTCTTCACCAGTCACCTACACTATGAACAGTGCTGAAAACAAGGTTAACCATGGCCTTGGAAAGTTCCACAGGCACCAGCATAAACAAGACACAGTTGTTTAAACATATTATTCACTTTGGTCACATGTAAAACTTACTAGGCAGTGAGGATTTTCAAGCAGAGGAAATGTTGTAGCTTTGCCTTGGTCTGCAAACAATTGGCTGAAGAAGTCATAAAATACATACAAAGCAGAGAGGACGATGGATAATTATGTTTCCCGTGTAAGCAGGTAGCTCTTTCATATACTTCCCAAAAATTATGTCTTAATTTTTTTTTACCATTATTCCATCTGTTTTTCTAAACTACTGATTATTAGAACTACTGACTCTAAACTATTCCATCTTCCTAAGAAATTTATTAAATTGATTTCCCACCTCTCATCATGCTTTTTCTTTGCTAATAAATCAATTTTCAGCATAAGCCAACAGAATTTTAATTATGTTGCAAAATAGGAATTATAATGTTCACACTTCACTATTTTTTTCAGTGGGAATACATCTCCCATTGTCCACTGTGGTATCTTCTATAAAGCACTGGGACACACCCAAATTTAATAATACTACAGTTAGAAAGGAACACTAGATCATCATCTTTTTGCATACCACAGATGAATTAGTTTCATGTAATACTAACGCAAATTTCAAAGAAATTTAGGATATATGTTCAGTCCTTATGAACGAAGTGCTACAGAATAGTTTTAAACCAACAGAAAAATCCAGTTGTAATGTCCTGCCAGGACCACATTATCAGGTACTAGCTACTGTGTTACTGGAAGCTAATTAAGCCAGGTGATTAAAATCAGGAACCCAGCAGATGAGTCTGGTCCTTGTGTTCAGGGAAAGGGGAACAACTTCTGTGAATGCGTGCTTCCCTTACACCATTTCAAAAAATACTACATCAGTAAATGTAAAAGAAAAACACATCAGAAATTCAGATTCAGTCAAAATCCAAGTCCTGAATTCTGGGCACTTTATTCTATTCATTATACTTAAAATGGAGAAAATTAGGACAGACATTGAGTTTTGTAAAAACTTTTTAGGACCTTTTGAAACATTTTACCATTGGGGTCTCAACTATCCCTGCAGAATTAGGACTCAGCACTGTTGTAATTAGTCCTCTTGTTTCTCCAGGATTATATTCCTTGTCAGTACGGCACAGGGAGGTGAAACATTACAGGATCTTTCGCCTTCCAAATAACTGGTATTACATCTCTCCACGGCAAACCTTTCAGTGCCTTGAAGACCTCGTGAATCACTACTCAGGTAAAAACAACAGCAACAGCAGAATAAACCTGTTTTGCACTAGCAACTGTAAAACTCCGTATCAGAGGTCCAGAGCAAGAGGTTTTCCCTATGTCCAAGACTTGCAACTGCTATCATAGAACAACTAGCAGAAAAGTGATTGGTTTATATCTTCCACCTTATTTTTGATCCTGAAGATAAGTTAGCTACTGCTGACAGTACAATGTGAATCAACCTGAGAACACAACAAGATACAGATATGCTCTGCCTGTATTGGCTTAAGCTATTGTATGCCCATACGACTGTGTCATTAGAGCTGTCTGTAACACGGTTTTGGTCAAAACATTAGTGCCTAGCACCTCCTTAGACAAGTTTCAGTTACAGTTCAGAAATGGCACAGGCCAGGGTCATCCCACTGCCTTATCAAAGAACAGCCAATGTCGAAGTTTTAGAGGTACAAAAAAAAATTAAGCTGTATAGGTGACAGTCACACTTCTGTGCCCAGGGCCATAGGTCAGCTCCTGGCTCACTCTGTATACCAACGTGGATATTTCTGCCATTTATTCATTTACCATACAGATAGTATCAGACATGCAAGACCAGATTCTGAAGGCAAGTTATCCTTGGTGACCTTGTCTGCAGCAGAAAACTCTCAAGATTTTGACTTTTTTTCCTACTTGATTGCTTAAGAAAACTATGGTTGAATTAATGAGTACAAATCATCTAAGGGGTTCAGCTGTTAGTTTAAATCTAGCTTTAACAACCTGCTTTAGAACAATTTTCCAGATTTATGGCAATCTAACCTGTGTCAGAGAGATGACTTAACAAGCAGCACAATTAAGTGACTGCAGTTGTGGTACATTAAAATAAGAAAGTTCTAAAATGAAAGAGAAAGGAGAATTGAAATAAAATAGTTACATAAAAGTTACAAGAAAATGACAGGTTCTGGGCTTTCATTAGTAATGTGGACAAAGTATAGAGCCACAATATTTGCATATTTCATGGGTAAATGGAAAAGGGTATTCTGATAAACTAGAAAAAAAAAATACCAAAACACCTCACCTTCAAAACTTTCAAGTCCAGTGATATAGGTGAGAATTTAAGCATGGTAAAATTTTTCGTTATATTTTAGTTATCTGACATTTTTCTCTGTTTAGAAAGAAGACAACAATTGAACCCAAACATTCTGAAAAAATAATTATAACAACTCGAGTTATAGATGTAAGAGTGGACGTAATGGAATTCAGCTCTTCTCCTTGCCCCTACATGAGATATTGCAGAATCTGACCGTGAAGAAAAATAGGTTATCCCTAATAGTGCAAATGAAATCAACCCAAAAATGCAAGATAAGTACAGATAGGCTTTGCTGAAATAAAGCTCAGAGGTCTAAAACATCAACATTATCAATGACAGAAGAACATATGCAATGTTCGTAGGGGAGCAAGGAGGAGACAATGGAGAAAAAGAGATGAAAGTTATCTGACTGCAACATGTGAATCTTGAGTCGTTCCAAGCAGAATAGGTGCAAACACAATCCAGTCTGAGTGGTTCTATCTTGAATCTATTTTTTACTATGCCTGCATGGCTGAGAGGATGGAAAGCAAAAGCAGAACTCACTAAAGACTGAGGAAACTTGGGTTTAAGTTTTTGATCTGTCATAAAATTCCTTCTAGATTTTTGGCAAGTCACTTATTCTGTTTCTCAGTTGCTCACTCATACTGTGGGAAACACACCCCTTGATAAATTAAAAAGCAAAGGTATGAGGAAAAGAAGTTAAGCCTGCGTCATAGCATCCTTGCTGAGAACACAGTGAAGGATTAACATCATGTGTCTCATGTCTCATTCCCCTGTTCAGAAGTTGCTGATGGTCTCTGCTGTGTCCTTACAACACCCTGCCTTACCCAGTGCACTAACAACCACAGCATAATGAATCAAGTTCCTCCTGTGGTGATGCGGAATAAAAACTTCAACTGGAGAAGCATTCACAGGTACCACAAGCAACACAAGCTGCCATAAATAACAAATCATTTTTCCAGTCTTACATGTACTTTCACTTACAACACAGGAGGAGCAGCCATTTGCTTCTCCTGAGGCCAGTTTTAAATCTTCCAAGCTGCTGACAGCATGTGAACCCATGAGAACTAGATGTCCAACTCTCTAACTGCTAATCTTAGTACTTTAACTTGCAAAAGTAGAGTTATAGCATTAAATCACTTCTACCCAGCCAGCAGCGCGGTTGCATATGTCCACTGGGACTCATGAGCCCTCTCTGCCATGGGGGAAGAAGTAAGAGACAGGCGATAATCCATGCTCAGGCCCACTACTAGTAGCATACAAGTCCCTGTAATCAGAAATGGTTATACGCTGTTCATGGCAGCCACCCACAGAGCAATGTACACAAGTGCAGTGGACATGTTGTCCCAGCTTAAATCTTTCCTGTTTCCTCTCATGCAATATATAGTCCATCTGAAGGTCCGTAAGATTTTTAATGGCTTGACTGCACCTAGAGAAAGTAGGTGGGTTTTCAGAAGCTGGTGAAGCAACCACCTTCATAAACAAAACATTTCCCAGGGATAAACTTTCCTCTATTACCCTTCTTTCACAAAGTACTTTCATTTGCTTACAAATACAAGATCATTTTGTGCTGTATTGAAGTCCACTTTTTTCCTACAGATAAGAAGGAGAGAATGTATAGAGATGTTATTTCCTTTTAAAATGCTCAAAAAAAGATACTACTGTTGTACTGTTCTGGAAAATCACTACGAGACAGAAACGTGTGGTGATTTATAAGATCGGAATTTTTTTGTGAAACAAAATTAACATTGTCTTAATAACTGTTAATAGTAGACTCAGTTTAAGTAGCTGGAATGGTAACAACACTTCATTCTTTTAAAGGCTGGAGATGACTGGAGATACGGAAAGCACGCTGGCAGCAATAGATGATTCCTGTCTCAGCTATGGCCTGAGGGAAAGCATTGCTTCCTACCTCTCCTTGACAGGGGATGACAACTCTTCATTTGTAAGTGCCAGAAAGAAGAAAGCACAGTCTCTTATATACACAGGGAGCAAGCAGAAGAGTACCCTTCAATTGCCACCTACATATTATGAGGACTGACCCTGAGACTACAAGGGAGAAAATGGAAGTTGAGCACTTAGAAAAAAATAAAAGAGCATCCCCTGGTCCTGCAGTACTTCAACAACTGAGAGATAATGCACACCAGCTGGTGATCAAACTCTGACTGTGCTTCTGCATTTCCTCATCTGAAGGTTAACCAGAGACCTTTGTAAGGGTACTATCTCATGCCATATACTGGAATTGTGCTATGTGCACCTGAGATTAGAAACTGTTCACCAGCAAGATAAACTGAGACACTCTAAGCCAAGAATCAAGTGAGGCAGAGGATTCTTCAGTAAGAATGATGCCCACCATTGTACAAAGGTGACTGGATACGAAAAGACTAACTACAGCTTGAGACTGTAAATTATAGTCTTAGTCTAGTACTCTCTACAAGGGTGAAAATCATGTTTACAGAATCTACCTACTCTGAGAGAAAGAGCCTTTTTTCTTCTCCATACATACTCATCATTAACAGTGATTTGGAAAGTCCCCAAGAAAATATCAAGTAATTGGCATTCAAGAGACACCTCGTTATATTGACTGTACACATCTGTCATTTCTACCTTTGGGGGAAAAAAAAAAAATGTTATTATTGACTTTTCACATGGCTTTTAATTCATATGGGTGTGATGGCCTGTTGTGTCACTGAAAGATCACAAAATGAAGACCAGGCTTAACTCACTGAGAAGTTCTTGCTAAGGCCTGAGATGGAAGAACAGGCATATCCAAAAGCAGAACTTAACTGCTCTTAATCCAGTGGATATTCATCAGAGAACAAAGTTTCGTTGGTTGTTTTTTAAAATGAAAAGTAAAATATTGTAATATAATGCCTAACTGCAAAGGTAGGCTTGCAAAGGAGTGACTTTTGAGTAGAGGACAGAACTTGAACTTCATCTCCTGAAGGCACGCCATATTTATGTATAATATTTATATTAATATCAGCTTTTTAATAATTAAACTAATAGAACAAATCAGAAACAGTGGATGTTGAAGTTTTCTGAACGTCTTGTCTGAAGTATTATGTCAAATTGCTTAAAAATTTCTTAAAATAACTGGGTTGTTTTAAATATCACAGACAAGAGAATTTTTCAGTGTATATGTACCCTTGCCAAAATAAAAAGAAGTCTGATAGTGACAGATCAAGGGGGAATGACTTTAAAATAAAAGATGGTAGATTTAGTTTAGATATTAGGAAGAAATTCTTTATTCCAAGGGTGGTGAGGCCCTGGCACAGGCTGCCCAGAGAAGCTGTGGATGCCCCATCCCTGGAGGTGCTCAAGGCCAGGTTGAGTGGAGCACTGGGCAGCCTGAGCTGGTGGGTGGCAACCCTGCCAACAGCAGGAAGTTGGAACTGGGTGATCTTTGAGGTCCCTTCCAACTTAAGCCACTCTATGATCCAATCAGATTGCACGGTCCTTGGAACTTGACTTGTGTTTACTGTGTAAATCATGTAGTCACATCTGGGGACATAAGATGCTGCAATTTTTGTACTTGAGTGGGCATGTTTTCAATCCAATGTGCTGCTGTACTCTTTTTTTCTTTTTTTTGGGGGGGGGAGGGTGAGGGGAGGGGGGCGGTGGGGAAGGTGGGGTGAAGATTTGAGTTTAGAGACAGAGGGAACTGAGGTTATATGCATTTCCTCTGTAAATATCTCTTGGCACAAATCCGTGCATTCCACAGATCTTATAGTAGATCATTTGCACTAGAAAGAGAGCAAGAGAAAGTCAGAGAACAAAATAGTTTAAACATACTTCAGAACTTTAAGGGTGAATGTAGTTTGGCTTAAAAATCCTTGAGTAAAAGCTTTGATCAAAAAGCAAAATGAGCTCAGGTACTCTAGACGTTTATATAATCTAATCATTACTGTTACTGATCATTACTTTGTTACTGTGGCAACTGTATTGTAACCAGTGAAATGTACATGGAGAGCATTACAGATTTCTAAGTCATTACTTGCATCTATTAAAATAACACCCAGGAGTTACTGTGTATTGCTTTAAAAGATTGAAAAGCAGGTAAACAACTATTACAAGCACCCGGTCTTACAATGGTATGTCTAGATGTTATCTTTGACACAGCACAACAAAAAATCCAAGAGTCCATGCAACTGGGCACCTGGAAAACACTTCAGTCTTCACTCTGTAGAAAGGGGATAAGACATGCTCTGATGAGGACAGGCACACAAACTCGCAGAATGGCTGAGGCTGGCAGGGACCTCTGGGTCCATCTGGCCCAATCCTGCCCCAGTAGGGACACCCAGAACAGGGGGCCCAGGACCACATCCAGGCAGCTTTTGGAGATCTCCAAGGAGGAGACCCCACAACTTCTGGGCAACATGTGCAGGGCTCAGCTGCTGACAGCACAGAAGTACTCCCTTGTGTTCAGAAGGAGCCTCCTGTACTCCAGTTCATGCCCATTGCCTCTTGTCTTGGCAGAGATGCTCCAGTCCCCTAATCATTTTTGTGGCCCTTCACTGAACTCTCTCCAGTAGCTCTCTGGTACTGTGGGCCCCAAACTAGACACAGCACTCCATCGATATAAACTAGATTTTCTGGCCAGAAATAAGTAGATTAATTGTGTAATCCTTGGTGTTACACACACAACCTAGATATATGTCTAGCTGTACATTTGCAATTTCTCCATGATGACCATTTATACAATCACATTGTACAGTACAGACAGTGTTGGAGAAAAAGCAATCTCCAGGCTGCTAGGACAGTACACGTTGGTTACCTCCCTCTACAGACTATGGTTTGAGGAATACAACTTTACATGAGTAAAGTTGTAGGAAGGATGGAACTTGGATGAATTTTCCTAGCAGGTGAGTCATCTGTGTACTAAGAAATAACTAAAAAGAAATGGAAGGCACTCTTAAGTTTCTCTACTCCCTTACTCTCGGAAGAACTAATGTCACCTAGCACAATCCTGACACACTTATGGTTTGTTTCTAAATGCCACCAATCATGATACTGGGGTTACAGGCAGATTACAGGCCTTCTGCCCTAGCCACACATTAACTTATCTATAAATAACATGATTAAATATAGCATGTGGAATGGGAAACTGCTGGGTTTAAATGACACATATAATGAGAAGGTGACAGAAGCTATGAATTGAGAATACGTGAATGGAAAAGACTATAAACTGTTAACAGGAGCCTGGTAGTAGATGGATCTTTGAGGGATCAGGCATCTTCACCCTATTTTCAGACAAGACATATGCTTCCAAATGCATAAGACCTACAGTAAGTCAACAGGCCTCTTCTTACATAAAGTTGCACTGGTATATAAATCAACTAATCAAAAGATGAAGTCAAAAAGTGGTAATGCACTTAATTTGATTTAAAATGAGACTCTAATCATTAAGATTTAATATACATTTTTAATATCATACCAGTGAAAGATGAAATAAGTTATAAAAAAGAGTCACCTTGACAGTTTTGCACTGATTTTAGACAGTCTGCTTTCAAATTGCTTCAAAACAAAACATATTACAGGACAGATAGAGGAAACTCAAAAGCATTTCGCCATTTGAGGTGCATCTCTCCTTTCAGGCAAAGCTTCCTAAGCAAAATCTCTCTGCCTACTAAGACAGAGTATCTAGTATCTGATTTTTTTTATACAAGACGACGACCTATAAAGGAACAAAAAGTTAACACCCATAGAAAAATAATATCGCTTAATGTGATTTCCCTCTGAAAATCTATTTCTGTTATATATAATCAGTTTCGTGGTTCACTGTCTGTGTGCAACTCCTTTTTTACAAGTAAATTAGAAAATGTTGTCACCTTGGAGAAAAAAACAAGACACATTCCTTTACAGGAGGTATATCTGAGGAAGCTGAAGAAATCAAAAGTGTTATTTTTAAAATTAAATTTAAAATTAAAATTAAGTCCACCATGGCACTGTATGGATTATTTCATAATATTATTTTGAAATAAATGAATAATCCTGCTTTTGCTGAGGCAAAAGTGAGGTCTTCACAGTCTTGAGAAGAAAATTGCTGTTACAGACATTAAATCAGTGGGAAGAGTAGACACATCTGCTGCTCACTGCATTTGCCACAGTTTTCCACTTTTCAATATCCTACTATAGAGAAAGGAGCAGTTCAATACTTATTTTTTAACAGACCAAAAAGATGCAGTGTGGAACCAGACTCCAGCAACAGTGATAAGCAACGACGCACTTTCACTTCCCTTTCATCAGTTGCTCAACTGGTAAATTGCACTGTATTCTGTTACAGTTCTCAACAGGGCCACATCCTATCCTGTTTCAGAAAAGGGTGTTTGACTTCAGAGAATGAGTAGGATGAAACTGTATTGTGAGAGAAGAGGACTCTACTGTCAAATTACCTGCTATGTCAAAAGATGAGTAAAAATCTGTGAATTGTGTTAGGAATTATCTGAGATTGTCATAAAAAAATACAACTAGTGAACAGTAACTTTCAACAATTTCCCTTGTCTTCTCTGCTAGAGTTATACAATTAAAATGGTCTTACTGAGATACGGGGATTCAAAAAGCAAGTTATACTTCCTGGCAAAAATGAAGAGAAATCAAGTAACGAATAGAAACTTCATTATTTTCAAGGCAAGTTTTTAATAAATTGGGCTCCAGGTTTCCTGGACTAAGTTACTCAGCTCACATTTCCAAGTATGTAAAAGTCCACTGAAGATTAAGCCTCATTTCACAGCACAGTACTCTTCTTTGAGGCTGTGAAGATCAGTGGTAGTATTGAGGCTGACAAAGCTGGCCTCAAGTCCTGCAATTCAGCATAGGAAGGGCAGTAAAAATAGAGAACACCTAAGGTGACAGCAAAAAAATCCAAGCTGACAAGCAAACAGATTTCAGAGGCTCTGAAACTTTATTTTCTTTTAAATGAAATCGTTCATCTGTCACGAGATCAGATAAAGACTGGATTCTTCAAACATGCGGATGTTTGGCTCATCATTTCTAGAGTCTAAAAACTGCTGATCAATAACTGTATTTATGGAATGGAAACTAACCTGTTGTCCTTATAAGTTATGAAACAAAACTATTTATATAACACAAAAAAACACAGTGACGAGAAAAAGATTCTTAGTATGACTAAATCAATCACCAAATTGCATCTCTTGTACATCCTTGTGAAACACCTAACTCCTGGAGATAGCAATCACAGGTGAGAAGAAAAATAACTACAGCAATAACAGTTATATTCGTACTGCAAAAGATATGGATGAAATAAAACCAGCACCCACACACGTATCACAATATTGTTTCAAAATGAATATGAAGCAGCAGGAATGTGACTTACCATCAATAACATCCTCCTGAAGAGACCCATATTGATTGTTTCTGTGAGCAGGTGAATGCTAGCGATGTCTGCACCACCACGGTCAGCTCCTACAGACACCATGCTCGGATCTCCGCCAAAGCTACCAATGTTCTGCTGCACCCACTTCAGAGCTGCCAGCTGATCCAAAAGGCCAGCATTTCCACTTGCCTCAGCAGAGCCTGTTGTGGGAAATAAATAAAGCAACTGGAAGGTCCCTTCCAACTCAAATGATTCTATGATTCTGTGATGATTTAGTCTATGATTTAGATGCCTGATAGTAGGAGACATGAATCCAGGTTGAGGTTGAAACTATGACACTCTAAGTAGCTTGAACTTAAAATGAATTAAAATCAAGCAAAAAATCAGTGTTTGAGTATTTATCTGGAGCATACCTCACTGCATCTTTCTGCCTCCTATATCCATTTTACACCTTCCCTGTCTAACCAATTATATATGTCACATCATCTTTGATTTCTTCAACCACACTTAAGGGTAATATTTTCTGATTTATAATATTTTCATATAAATACTTTGAGATTGACTGATGTATAACTGATAGAGATATGAATTAGAAGTATTAATGATTTTGTTTCCATGAAAATAAATGAAAAAATAATCATGTATTCCCAATGTTTAGGTATCACCATTGGAAAAACTTTATCTTCCACACAAACCCAATCTTTCAATTACTAGGAAAATAGCACTGAAAACATCTAATGATGCAAATCCCAAGGCAAGCTTAGGTTTATATCAACAAAAGCAAAAATAAATAACTCCTTCACAGTCTCCAAGAAGGAGAAAGAAAAATGATTATTCATTCACTATCTCCTTCATTTTAATTCACAATGAGCCATTTATTTTTAATGATTTAAAATTCCTCACATTCAAAACTAGAAAAAAATTCAGCAGAAGGAAGAAAAGCCAGGAATAGAAACATAGCTGAAACTATCCGTTTATTCCACTGCCAAGATCAAATAGTCCACTTTTAAAGAGTAAACTTGGAAACAGGCAGTGGAATAAAAAACTGTCACTTTGTGGATCTGTCTCAGGCAAAGAGCAATTGAATGCATACATTGTGTAGTAGATATCTGCATGCCTTCCGTAATGAATTACTGAGATATCACAGCTGATTTAAGTAGCAGAACAGAATGTAGTGGAGGCCAGATTACTGATAGCCTTGCTGATCATAAAGATACCCACATCACAACAGTCATCACTGTAATTCTCCTTTCAGAAGTACAGCGATTAACTAAATATATGGCTCTGGAAATTACAAACTTCTGCCTATAGCCATAGCTTCAGTTGATCAGGTCAAGCCACTAGAGTGAAGCAACGGCAATAAATCCTCCCTGAACTGTTGTAAGAAACCTAATTTTAAGAGCTTGCTGCATGCATCCTGAGAGCTCCCTGGAGGAAGTGAAATCCTTGTAAATGTTACAGACACACAACGCGCTTTGCTACCAGTATGTTAAAGCGGAAAACCAAGGAGGGAAATACAACCAGTTCCTTCTGCTCTGGCAAAAGCCACAACCAGGTTGTGAAACATACCATGCTGGGGAACTGGGGCATACACTGGCATCCACAGCACTTAGACTAAAATAAATGTATCCTTTGACTTCCTGAGTGAATCTTTTTCACTCCTTGAGTCATAGCCTATTGTAAAAATTTCATGAGCAGTATTTTTACAAAAAGAAGATTACACTTTTGTAACTACAGGAGAATGAAAAGAAACTGGTGTTCAGGAGGAAGCAGACAATGTCAAACATATGCATTTCTGTTATTACTAAAGCAGAGAAAAACAATGGTGCTAAATTTAAAAATGAAGATGCTGTTTCATATAACTTCCTGGGCTCTTTTAGAAGAATCAGGCCTAAAAGACATGACCATCTTCCTTATTCCCTTGCCATCTAAATCACTGGCAATTAACATTTCTGGGTGCAAAACCAGAGATGAGGTCACTAGTGAGAATGTGTCAGATTTATAGCATTAGTGGTGGACAGCAAATCAAATTAAACTTTCAGTGTATTCAGAAGTACGAGTTTTAACTCCCTGCAAAAGCTCTTTCAGTAGGATACCAAATCAACAGCAGAACTAACAGCAACAACAACAAAAAGGAAATCTATTGTTTTTCTCTCTCTTCTTCCTCCCCAGAGATCTCAGTTTGACTCCTTCATTTCCAGTTTTGCAATTCACGGCGAGTCAACAGGAAAGGATACTGCACTTTGCTTAGTTGGACAATGAAAATGATATTGCTTAAAAAGTGAACTTTTGTGAATGTCCTTCTAACAACCTTGCTCCTAATGCCCCCAAAATCCTAAGAGCATTATCCAGAGAGTATGTTTCCTCTTTGAAAATGATGGACAACTTCCAGTGGATCAGGATTCATCCAAGACTTTCAGCAAGAGGAACTATCCACATGAAAAAGAGGTTAGAAAATCCATGCTGATTCCTCAGCTATCGGCTTTAATATAAACACTGCTATGTAGTATTCAGTCCAGACAGCAGTTTCTACTTAGCAAGAAACCTAGGTGAATTCACAGGGCTGAAGGTTAGTGGGTAATGCGTGAGCAGTGCTGCGTAATGGAAGCTTGCTCAACATGTATCCACACTTTGTTTGACTCTAGCCAGAATGCAGCCACAGTATCACTTTCATAAACATCCGGCCTGCAGTGATGAAAACAGTGATTCTTTCCCCAGATACACCTATCACCAACTCTATATCTAAAAATAAGCAAGGAGACTGTGGTGTGAACTCTCTAGTTAAAGGATAGTCTTTGCTGAGAGTGAGTTTTAAACAAAAGCAGACAAAAAGAAAACAATGGCAAAAATCTGCAGCAGTAATCCCAAATTAGGCAAAATTCACAGTGTTGCCAACAATGAATATTCAAAAGAGTCATGTAGCAAACTGTATTGGTCTAGCATTTGCAAGTATGGAAAAAAATAAACTCCTAAAGGATATACAGCTTCTAATGTGTCCACTGGAGAGAACAAGGATTGTCCACCAGGAAGAGAGAACCAGAACTCCACTTGCAGTTATTTCTTGGCCATTTCCACTCCTCCATAATACAGGCAAAGATACAGACTTCTAAGAAGTCCTAACTAACATTTTTGTTTGTTTTCAAGCATAACTGTTACAAAATGCAATTAAGCCTATGGTTACATTGATTCTAGAAAACCACAACTTACCAACACTAAGGAAGCCAAAAACACCAACCCTGTAGTCTGCTGTTACAACAATTGTGTTACTGACTGCAGCGAGGTATGAGCCATCTATGATCGTCTTTCCTGCCTCAGTACTGCCACTCCCTCCACTGTGGAAGAACAGCAACACTGACATGTTTTTGACCTGCAGTGACAAACAACTCAGTTAGTATTCCTGTAGCCAACTCACCGATGAGAATACAATCTTCCCAATTAAAATTATCTAAGCTGATCATAGCCCTTTAACAGTGAGCATAATGACAGGACCTCTGTTTACAAGACTAGGCCTAAACTGTCCATAAGGAACTTCACATCATTTAAGAGCATCCAGTGAAACACAGTGTTTAGTGTGTGTGTTGTTCTTTATCCCCCCTGCAAAGAGCAATGTAGCCTGCTCCCAGGCTAGGAAGGTTTATCTTAGAATGCAACCTCATTTTTACATTTAGTGTGCTCAATCTCTGTCACTCTCCTTGGGACCATACAAAAAGAGGCTCTTCTGCTCAGTAGTGTGTTGCACATACACAAACACGCACACATCCTACTTTCTGGTCAGAAATACGTGCACTGATAGGGCACCACTATGTCATGTCTCTCCCTCTCTTAGTTATTTTGGAGGCTTCTTATGATCACCATAAGGTTACCAAGGAAAACCCAGAAAGTGCATGAACTGAAACATGCAGCTTTAAGGAACTTCTGATTCTGAGGAAAAATAACTTAACTCACTGTCCCTTGCCGCTGGTTCCCATTTCTGCACAGCACAAAGCATGGACAGAAAGATGAGGGAAAGCAAAGAGGAAAGAACTTGTTTTCCCATGAAAATTCATTCTAAAATACAACTGTGTTGAACCATACCAGCTAAGACCAAAGGAAACGTGATGCTGAGCCTGCTTAGTCCCCAGCTCACCGCAATTAAACTCAAGGTTGGAAATAGCCATTTCCCACATGTCCACAGTGGGACATAACCCTCTGACCTCCACCTACCCTCTAAGGCATATACTACAGTACATTACTCAATGCTGTTGGGATAAAAAGATAGGAAGCTGAAGATAGGAGACAAAAAGGGTAAAACCAAGTGTGATGCAACACATATGGAGCAATTTAGGGGAAAATGTAGCACTAGGGCTGTACCCAGTGTCTGGATGTAGAATTCTTTTTAGTCTGCATTGAGCAATGACAGATACCTCTTCTACTTAAAGGTATGTTTTCATGAAATATAACCTGAGCTTTAATCCCAAGGGATTGCAGTCTCAGAGTTCATGGATTTGGGCAGTTTAGATGAAGCCTGTTTACCATAACTGCCTTCCTATTTCTTGTTAGCCATTTTAAGAGAACAGCACAATTATTTGCAGGCTGTAATTGAACTATGGCTCACAAAATGAGACATTTTGTATTATCTCTCTCTGTATGTATTTACTAGCCAATTTGTTTTACTATACATCAGCTGCTGGATATTTTATGTAAAAAGAAGTAGATTTTCTCCATGTTCTCAGGCAAATTTAAGCAACCACTGCAGTAAAATCCATGAGGTTCAAGAGCTGTCAAAAGTAGAAGAAACACAAGCCTTTGACTAAAGCCTTCTGGTATCAGCTGCAGCTTCTACACCACCATCACAAAATCACAGAAAGGTTTCAGTTGGAAGGGATCTTGAAGCCAACCCCCTGCTGTGGGCTGCTTGCCACCCCCTCAGATCAGGCTGCCCAGGGCTTCATCCAACCTGGCCTTGAATGCAGACAAATTAACTTTGTTGTTGTAAAATCTGTACGAAGACTTCCAGCTGAGACATAGCCAGATGTCTCCAGACAGCTTAGCTAGCAAGGGATTTCTTCTGGGGAAATCAGCAGCTCCGCTGTGGTCTCATGCATGCAGGGTCCCCCAGGCCCCAGAGGAGACAGAGGCTACCAGTCAGCTGGAAGTCTGATATTCAGAACCATCTTTGGAGTAGGCCTCTTTTCCCATGTGACTAGTGATAGGATGAGAGTCCTCAAGTTGGACCAGGGGATGTTCAGGTTGAATATTAGGAAAATTTTCATCTCAGAAGGACTGGTGAGGCATTGGAACAGGCTGTCCAGGGAGATAGTGAAGTCACTGTCTCCAAAGGTGTTCAAGAAATGTGTAGGTATGACACTAACTGACATGGTTTGGTGGGCATGGTGGTGGTGGGTTGGCTTTTGGACCTGATGATCTTAGAACTCTTTTCCAATCTTAATGATTCTACAATTCTGTGATTCTTCAACCCTCTACAGAGCACTTAATTAGTGATAATTAAGGCAGGGATAGATTTGAAACAGGCAACCTACAGTGCTTTTAACACTACAGGATCACTTTATAAGGAATTAAGCACACAAGAGATGATGTCGGGGGAAGTTCTTTACAGAGAGAGTGGTGAAGTGCTGGAACAGGCTGCTCAGAGAGGCTGTGGATGCTCCATCCCAGAAGGTGTTCAAGACTACATTGGATGGGGACCTGGGCAACCTGGTCCAGTACCAGGTCTGTAGGTTGGTGACCCTGCTGTAGCAAGGGGGTGAGAACGTGATGATCCTTGTGGTCCCTTCCAATCCAAGCCATTCTATGATTTTATGATCATATGATTCTAAGATGCAATAAGAATGGGAATAATGTGCAGGTCACAGCAAAAAGGGAGAGGTTATGTTTTCTGCTCTTATTTAGTGGAGACTTTCAAGCCTTAATCTTGCATTTGAAGCCTCTGTAAGTCAAGCTGATGCAAGTAATCCATCAGGTGGTGATGGTTAGAGGCAGAAAAGTACCTCAGGAGTGCCAGCTTTATTTGGAGGGTTATGCAGTACTCGTAGCTGTGGAAGCAAAATGAGGTGATATCATTCGTCTTTTTCAGTGCTTGACACTATGAGTCCTTTGGTGGCAGGGAGTAGTGCCCAGATGATGCTCTAGATCGGGCTTAAAATGCTACTGAACAACCTCTGCATTTTCTGCTCTCCAGAGGAGTCTACGTTTCAAATTTACTTAGCTAGTTTAACTTTCCATGGGAAAAAAAAGTGTAAAACTATAGCTCTCAGTATGCGAGTGAAAAATAGAACTCGTCTCAAGAAGAAACAGGAAAATGCCATGCCTTCTGCTCCCAGATACTTATGCAAAAACAGAAGTTTTGGTTCTCTTAGGCTGGCACATATGACATAGTGACTTGACCAGGCATGCTTCTAACTCATACCTGTACCAAAAGACGAGGGATTAAGTACAGTGCTACTAAGAAGAAAAGAAAATCCTGTTTATTCTATCAGATGGTAGAAAATGCAGTGCTTTCAAATGAGCTGTCTTGAAAGCAACAATTAAACGGAGATGGCAAACTGCCTGGGAGAGCAACCTGATGTTTTTAATAAGTGATGCCTGTACTCAACACAAAATGACAGTCTGGGACTGCAAGGGGAAAAGTGTTAGCCTTCCTAGTGATTAAAAGGGCCCTGCATGGGGCTGTGTGCTTTGCTGCCAGAGGTAGCTCTGAGGTAGCCAGGCCAGCTTTTTCCAGTCATGCAGTGTGACAGAGACATCATTTGGTGTCACCTTCTGAAAATAATGGTGGAAATAAAAGCCCTGTTCCTTTATTCTGTGTCCACTCATCAATGACACTGGCATGTTATCCAGTGTCTTCCTCCCCAGCTCCCAGGGGATTGGCCAACTATCTCAGCATGGCTTTATATCTGATTACAGTAAGAAATTCAGGAGTTTTCACGTGACATTTTCTCAGGTTGCACCACTGGCTCAGTCATCTTTGAAAGCCCTATTTTAATGCAGTGTTGGCAGGGCACAAATTTAGCATTGCTTGCTACCCTCATTCCTCAACTCTGCCTCCGTGGAGGTCAACAGGGGAGCAGTCACTGTGCTCTGCCACACAACTGCTGGCAAGGACTGTTATTTGGTCTACTGGACTCACCGTATCACTTCAGGGACATTACCATTTCTGTCCCCAGCCTCTCCTCCTTTGATTCCACCTTCCTCTTGTGTTCTGTTTCTCTTTTTGTCTCTTTCATGTCCAGCCTTTTAATTTTCTACCCTCCAAGTTACCCAACAAAGCCTGCAGGGACTAAGTTTGCACCAGGAAAAACAACAGTGTGCTTAATTTAACCTTGCAGGCCTTTGTGAACACTACATGGAAAACAGTAATTTGCACCAATTAGAAGTGCTTTGAAAAGAGACAATGCTTCGCTACAAAAAATTCTGCTCCTCTCCTACTTACTGTGGTGACAGGAACAAAGACATTCAGATATAAGCAGTCTTCACTGACAGAGTATGATGGGGTCTCTCTGTCTCCTGGCTGCCAACAAGTTGACCTATGGAAATCGAGAAAATTGCAATGAAAACTTGTACTCTTTTTTTTCCACCACTGCTATTTCTTCATATTTTGATAACCTTTTTGACTTTATAAAATCTTTAATTCTGTGGATCTCAATCACATTTAACATGAAACCCTTCTACACCTCAGTAAGAAATAGGTGGGTTGTATGCACTCATACAAATGCAAAAAAAACCCCAAATATTTTGTATTTTCACAACTCTAATTCTTCCCTGAGAAAACCAGCACCATTTTAAAAAGATGGCTGCACTGCTTTGTACTTTTTTTGTGGTATCTCATGAAGTGCTCCAGCTCTTCCATCTCCCAGGATCTCCTTATTCCAGGACTGACTCTGAGGAAAGGCTGCCATCTGCTGAGGCAAGTCCACAGCTCCTCCAACAGCTGGATATTGTTATTTTATTTTATTTTATTTTATTTTATTTTTTGGCCAGAAGTCTTTGTTCAGATCCATGTTGATGTTAGGAAAAAAATCTTCTCAAGAAGAGCAGTTTAGGGATATGATTTAGTGGGCATGGTGGTGATGGGTTGATGGTTGGACTAGATGGTCTTAGAGTTTCTTTTCCAACCATAGTGATTCCATGATTCTATAAATATTTATCTTTTTTTCATTAATGGAATTGGTCTAATCTGAATTTCTTGGATAAAAATATTGTACTATACCAATATACTAAGAAATATACTTGTCATCACTTTTTATACACACAGAGGTTGAGGTGTTTCTGATTCTCCAATGTACCTCCACAGAGCTAAGCTCAAAAAATGTTTTTGAACTTAAATGAGTAACAGAAGATAGATGCCAAATGTTTCACTGGCACTGAGAATTCAACAGATAGGAGCAGATTAACTAAGGTCCCTAAACTTCTTGCCATTGCAACACTAGACATTGTCATCAATGGGAGACCATGCAGGTAGCTGAGTCTTACTCAAGTCCTAGCAGACACCACAGTGTTTCTGCATACACCAAGAGCTGATGGTGTGTATGCTAATCTAACATCACTGTGCATGTGAAGAAACAAAAGGTCATGTCTCGCCAGATCCCTCCAATGTGCGTAGATAAGGCTCAGTGCCACATGTGGTTATGCTGTTAACACCCCCACAATTCAGGTGCAACCTGATGAGACCAACAAAGGACAAATGCACTTCAAACTCTCACAATGTCATACCTCTTCACTCAGTTAATCATAGGCTGTCCTAGAAACTTCTGGTGACAAATCCTGAGTAATGGAGGGGTCAAATAGCTTCCACACAGCTGACATGTCTCTAAATCTATAGCCTCAGGGTAGAATAACTCAGGATCTCAGTAGATCTTAGGTTAATATTAGCTGCCTTGGAAGCACTCAAGACACTAAACCTCACCTCTCAGCCCTGACTTCTGGAAATCCCTATAAAGGTCTATGGAATCTTTCAACCAGCTTCTCTCCTTTTTACTGTTTTGCATCTTCAGTTTTGTGTTTCTTGATTTTAACATTTTTTTCCTCTCAGCCCTTCACTTCATATGCTCTGTATTTTGCTATTAGATGCACTATGAGAAAGAAACATGTTTCCATTTACTGTTGCATTTCTATTTGCTGAATTTCTATTTGCTGCTTTATTTTGTTTTTTAAAAAAATCCACAGTACTCATACATTCCACAGCACATACACTTCTAGTAGCGTCACCCAAACCTTGCTTTCTTTCATTAAGAAATACACGTTCAAAACTTGTCATTTTGATCTCCTAAATAAAAAGCTCGGAGTCATGTCATAGGTCTAAATGAAACACAGACATGCACATAAAGCTTATATCTGTAGAGTACCTCCAACCTAAACTCTGTAAATCAGCAGAGCAGTGGTGTCTACACAGCACCAAAGAGGTAGGGCTACCCACAAAGGAACATTAGATACAGGGACTGTGGGAGAATTTAACCCATTTGCTAACACAATTCCTATCTTTTGAATCCTATTAATACATTACCTAAAATGCATAGTGCTTCAGTACTATGACCAAGAAATTTAACAAATATTTTCCTTTTAAGAGTTTTTGTATGATAAAGGCCAGTTGAGTCTTGACCTAGATAAAACTTGGTTGGTTAGCTTCTGGTTAAACCAGCATTAAAACGGCCCTTGTTTGATTCAGTACTCCACAGGTTTGTGGCTTCACAGGACCAAAATGTTTTTCTGTAAATACTGTAAATGCTTAGAATTAAAATGGATTGATGGTAGACATTATATGTGGAGTTAATTCAGGTCAGTGTACCTAAAGCTGCCTTTCTCCTTGAGCTGCTTGCATGCATTCACAAATAGATGGAGAAATTATTCTTTTTACTAAACGAAGTCCCAAGCATAAGTCCATATGTATGCTATGGGCTCCTTTGCAAGAAAAGATGTGAATAATTTGGCCATAGCTATTCTCATACATGTGGGTGAAACAAGTGCTTCTGTGGATGATCACAGGTATTCCTTACCGAGCCACAGTAGCATTCCAGGTTTTCTCCCAGGCAAATGGTTCTGGAGGATTAAATCGCCTCTCTGCAAGAGGAGGTGCAGCGTAGGGAATCCCAAGGAACTGGCTGATATTTTTCCACTCTGAGCCAATCCGTACTGCCTTGGATTTGCCGATCAAATCACCATGGGATTGAATGTAGACAGATGGGGCTAAATCTGATTCAGAAGTAGGCAGTATTGAATCTAATGGGGTAGAGAGAAACAAAAAATAATTTGCTCTTTAAAAATGGCACCATTTCAGAAATGAAAATTATCCATTTGAAATTCAGGCAAGTGGGATTAAGTGTGTAATCTACTTCCATAAATGGGACATGGATAAAATTATGTTGTTTCTCCACTTGAAGTACGTCATGTTGTGCAAGATGTTAGCTAATAGGTACAGACATTTATCTAATGTGCTCTCAAAACCCTTTCTCAAACATTTCTTTCCATTTAGACATTGCATTAACATGTATACTTGAGAATTTTTACAAAAAGATTTTCAGATTCTCCTCCTCTCCCAACTCTAAAAACCAAGATATTAAACCTTTAAATACTCATAGCACGTCAGAAATAAGAAAGATAACACCACATCTCATTGGTTTAGGCTGCTACCAGGACAGATTTACATCTCAATCTCCTTATTTTTTGATTGCAGAAAATTTTGAAATGTTCCTCAATACGTTACAGTTTTGTTTTCTTTTGTTTTAATATAAAGATTGCCTGGACTATTGGCCACATATACAAAAGAAAATTCTTCCAATAACCTTAAGTACTTTTTTTATACAAACAGAACTAAGAGATATTAAGTATTATTCCACTCTTAAAACAAGCTATACCATAGGCGGGAACCAAATTCTAATTCTAATTCTTCTGATTGATAATGGGGTTTCACCATTCTTTGTGCTATTCACAGAATTTAGAAGGAAGAAGAAAGAAATAATGTCTGCAGATTAAGAGGAAGGAGCTGGACTTTTGTTATTGTTTTTTTGTTCATTTGTTTGTTCGTTGTTGTACCATTCTGTACTTTCCAGAACTTATTTTATAGGCCAGACTTCCATTATTTTATCTCCTTCAGCAGTTAATGTTATGATTTTGCATGTGTAGGTTTTTTTTTAATATATACAAAAATATTTAGGGGAAATTTTCCCATACTACTCGGTCTTAATTCCACTAAAATAATAATGGACACCTATCTAGAAAACTTCCATAATGCTTGTATCAACTATTTCCTCACTCTCTCATAAGCGAGAATTGCACCCAGGCCACCACAGTTGAGTTCCTTCATAACCTTACAGCTCTCACCTTGTCTCCTGTAGATGTAGGTAGCAGGCTCTTTGAGTAGAACCTTACAGCTGTGCCCTTCCAGGCCATGTGAGCATATCTGTGTATCAGGGTAAAGAAGGCATCTTATTGCTGAAGCTTGGATTTCCAGTGTAACTACTGCACACGACTGGTTTCTTGAACATGCTGTGAGGTGAAACATGAAGAAAAAGAACAAATCAAATGTGAAGTGTTTTGTATTAAATTGTTATGAGATGCTTAAAAGAAATGCTTCACAGCAGGTCAAACAACAAGATTACTTAGTTCTAAGGCAGAGTAATTGGAATAAAATGTCCCTGTATTTCGCAAGTGGTCTATGAATTAGACAAAGGTTATATCAGCCTTAAAATGGAGCATTACAGCAAGAGAACTGCTCTCACAGATTTTAAGAGAAATAAATCTTCTAACAAATCACTGAGGACCTCAACTGAATTCATACAGTCCCCAGGTCAGACTCCTGATCAGACGAATTCCCTTCTTTGTTACTACAGCCCAACTCATGCTGCATCCCACTCACAGGTAACCTGCCCATACACACTGCAGCTGCCTGTTACTTTAGGTAATGGCAGGTAGTTCTACCATGTCTTACATATGGATCCAGTTACACAAGTGCACCTCTTAACTGCTCTTTAGAAAATAATTACAGTGTGCCTTCCATTATTTGCTACTGTATTCTCTAAATGCCTGAAGAACAGATTTTCAAAAATATGTAAATAAGCATATCTATATTGGATGTGGGGGTAGGGAAGGAACCATTCCTGACGTTTCATTCTCATAAGCCAACGTACTCTGAAACATTTCTTACCAGATAGACAATAGTCTTTGGCATTGGCAAAGCCATTGGATATTTCCCTGCTAACATGCACAGCTTCAAAGTTTGAGATGGTTGAATCCACGAGAACAGAGGACACATTTAAGGGTTGCCATGTATCCAAATACTCTGTAAAATGAATCATTTAAAATAGTAGAGAAACAGTAGAACAAACAAACATGCACAGAACAACAACAAAGAAATAAACAAACGACAACAACAAAACCACCAGAGGAATATCATATAGAGGTAAAAGCACTAAACAGTTATCCAACGAGAGGTTTTCACCTTCCTTTACATCAACTCAGAATAAATTAAATACAACATTCAAAGGCTTAGATTGGCTGGGGGGATCAGTCCTACCTGCAGAGGTCATGCACAGCTAAATTTACAAAAGTATTCATTTATGAAAGAGGAAATTGAGAGCAGCTCTGTCCAGGTCTCATGCATCAAAACTCACAGGCCTACTTACATTAAAGGATGTGGATCCTAATACTTTCACACAAGTGCCTGAGCAGGCACAGCAATAAACTCCTTTGAAGGCAAGTAAGCATCCTACATATGACCAAGCACTTCCAGACAGAAATAGAAATCTCTATATGTGACGGGCTGCTGTGCTAAGGTACGCTTCACCCCAGCCCTAGTCACAGACAGGGTAAGTGTCTACATCTGAATTAATCACACAAGACTCCTTTTATTATCAGGAGGAACAGACAGTTTTAGGATGCAGAATCTCTATCCTGATCTAGCTGTTTACTTTGGGATGAGGAAAATCATCACATGGACTTCAACAAATACATGATCTGGATGTACATATTGTCTCATGTTAATAGCTGAAACAGAGATGTGTGTTGCCTGTATTTATCTACATGTACATATACTTGTGTGCCAATACAGATTAATTCAACAAATTCTGTCAAATTCATCATATTCTTCTCACAATTAGTTTAAAATAAAAATAAAATCCCATGAACATTTTCTCATACAGTGATAATAACTACAGGCTATCAACTCTGTATACACAGATAAAAAATAAAAGAAAGCTCAGAAAAGGACGTGCCACTGATTATTTTAGTTCCTTCCTACAGATCAATATGTTTTAAAAACAAAATGGCCCTAATGTGTACAGCTGAGTCCTAAACAGGAAATTGGTGTTACCCTTCCTGCGTAATTGTAGGATGGGGACAGAGCTTAGTCAGCTGCTGCCTTGCTATTCTTGGCAAGCAGTTCTTGTCCTGTTGCTTCAGCTCATTTACCACACAGATGCAAAAGTTATGATTCTTTTGGTTCATTTCATTAAAGATTAAAGACCACTATGTTAAAAGACTTTTTTATTTTATCCCTTCATGTGGGGTAGAGCAAAGTGAATAACACATAAATGCACAATGGCTGCTTTCCAGCCCATGCTGAAGCTCAGAACAGTGACCATTCACGATGCAAGAACCAACAGTTCCATAATTCATACCTAAAATATCATTTCCTTTGCTTATTCTTCACCCTGAATCCCATGGGGGGTCCTTTCAACCTATCCATGTGGGTTTTCTGTTCCTTTGCATTTTCACTCCTGGAGGGAGCATTCATATTTTCATACCAGATTTATACTGATGACTTCTAGTGCTTTCTCTTTCCATTATTCTGCCCAGCTGACCCAAAATGCAGATAAATGCAGAAACACTAAGGCTTGTTTTGATGTCAGAGCATGGCCCACAGCAGGCAGATATTTATTGAAAGAAAAGATTTTACCCATTGGTTGTTTCCTTCTTCCCTTTCTCCCACCCAGCTGCAGATACAGCAATGCCCAGAAGCCATGTGCATCCACACCATTATGTAGGCAAAACAGTACTTTCTATAGCTGACCTAAACTTCTAGAAGCTGCTCTAGAAGCTGTTCTCACAGGGCACACAGCATCAGCCTGGCATTCCTTACTAAAAATGCATAATACACCTGATGGACTGGAACACATTCATGACATATATAGGTTAGGCTGTGTCCTTCTAAACCACATTTTGGCAATTGCTTTGATTGGATAATTACAAAACACTGAATCCAGCCAGCCCTGTAACTTTTATTGCAAAATTATAGATGTCCAATAAAGAGAGCTTCTTTCTTCCAGATGTTCTTGTTTGGGTAGGCAAGGTTTTAAGAACGGATTTGCAAAAGGGTCCACACTGGTCTTCCTACTCAAATCAGGATCAGAAGGCTGAAATAGATTTCCTGAGGACATGCAGTCCAGCCTCCCACTATCACACTGTAAAATCCTCTTCATAAAGTCAGCAAAATCTTCATAACTGACTTCAGTGAAGGCAAAGAAGGGTCAGTTCTGAGTTTGCTGGAAAATCTGACATTAAGTACAAGGGACTAGAGATACAGAAGTACAATAATATAACAAGTTAAATGTAGAAGACAATTCATGATCTTGAGGAGATACATAAATCAGACAAGGTGAACATGAGGTTAAGGAGGTACATAAATCTTTGGTTCTATCGTGCCCAATTTACATTTGAAAGATAAATTTGGATCTTGATCATGAAGATTGTGAACCATATTTAATAGTTCAGACTCAAGCCAAAAAAGCTTGTACAGACAGAACTCAGTGTTTTATATTCTTAGACTTAATATGTTTTTGTTCTATGTGCATGTGTTTAGTGTTTTTTGTTTGTTTGTTTTGTTTTGTTTCTCTCTTCAGTGAAGGCTGCTAGACTGTATACCAATAATCTCTGGAAACAGTACATTGTCAGCTCACAGTGGACCTCCAGAAAATAGAGTTGCCTCTCATTTTTGTCAGACTTCTGAGATTTGAATAACTCAAAATGAGAAATTTTCTTAAAACTACTGCATAATAACTATAATCAAATTTCAGACAAACATGTCCCAAACTATCAAAGGTGCTGCTTTTGGCCTTCAGTAGCAAACAGTAATGCTATGCCAATGTGAAACGCAAACTTTCTGCCTCTTTCAGTGCTTCCAATTATAGTAAATGGCACAGAACAGCAATATAATAAGGTAACTGTACCAGGCATTTATTTAGTTTAAAATAAGTTGTTTCTAAGTAGACTAAAATCCTCTTGGTTACAAGAGTAATCACAAAGACAGAGTAATTCTAGCAAGGAGGTCCAGTGTGCTGTATGGGGCATAGTAGACCACTTCCTAGGAATGGATGAAAAAGGCTGTCTCCATTTTAATACCAAAACTCCCTCTGAAACATTCCCAGTATTGTGGGGGGAAAAAAAAACCAAAAAACAAAAAACAAGGATGCTATTAATCATCAACAATCAGCAACACTTACTAGAAACAAGAGAGATTTCCCACAGTCTTGTAGGAAAGACATGAGTTTGTTGGCGAGGTAGTCCACCCAAGTGTCTAGTCATTTTCAGATGTTACTCCAAAGGACAATATTCACTTTGTGAAGCCTTCAGACTCTGCTCTAGTGCTCTGCTTCACTAAGTAGCAGTAGACTACAAGTCTGCTTGCGGTCTCAAGAAAGCCAAGAGGAAAACAAAATAAAAGACATCAGTTGTCCTAAACAGCCCCAAGCCCTCCATTGTCCTCCGTCACCTCACTGGATCGATGACATGGAGGGATCCCTCAGCTGAGTACATGCTGCAGCACCTCTACTACCATGAGCATCTCAGTTGAGACTGGAAATATTTCATGTGCTGAGGTATCCTGAGGGGAAACTTATTGCCATGGGAGAAAATCCTGTGGGTACTGCTCAGTGCTGCATCATAGAAAGAATGATAAACATAAAGGAATACAGAAGATAGAATCATGAAGAGCCTAACTGATCATCACATCCATATGCCTTGGCAGTTTCCCAAGGAATTATTTAATTTGAGTGGAATGGGAACTGAGCCCATATGATCCCTCACCAGATTTCTGTATGTAATCTGCAGTCACATGTAGAGATCACCACCAGCAGCTGCCAAATCTTAGACATGTAGCTCTATCCAATTTAAAACTGAGGAACCTGATGACACTAATGCTTATTAAAGTTTGGATAATTACTATACACAATTATGTATAATATACATAAATATAAGTTACATCATAACTATGATGATGAATTTAAAAAGCAGAAATTAAACAACAGTCTTGCTTCTCCTTTCCGTATATTCAGGAATACTTACAGGATCTCCATTTTGCTTTCAGTATAAATAAAACAAAGCCAGGTAAGATGTTTCATTTTTTTACTTCTCTAAGTCTCAGTTATAAAGACATAAAACTTTCTGCCAAACACTTCTAGGTAAGCTGCATTGAATAACAGCACTATATAATATATATATAATATGATATTTTTCTTATCATCCCTTATCTTCAGCTGGCTGCAGGAAGTTCCACCTAGTTATGAGACTGGACTATTTTGTCTTTCAAAGTAACATCCCTCAATATTCACAGAAATCAGCAGATTTCTTTTTAAAATACTATCATCAGTAAATCAAAACTGCAGAATGACTATATTAGCATTTTCAGCATGGGCAATCTCAAAATAACAGCTGTCCTCCCATGGTTAAAGGTCACACATCATATCTGAAACTAGCCACAGATGGTTCCATACTCAGTCTTGTCACAGTACATGCACTTCTTCAGGGGAAAAAAAAATGCTCCACACGCAACAAGTAGGACTTTCCCAATTTGTTCAACTTAACTACTTTTTGAGTATTATTTCTCAGCTAACAGAAACTGGATCACACTCGCAACACAGCAGGAGCATGGCCTGCTCCATATGATACAGAAATCAAAGCAGAGAAAACAAATAGAAGTACTATTTTAGTTAAAGATGAAAACTGCACATTCCATTAAATCTTCTACAGATTAATGATGAAGATGACTTGGAGAGTTCATTCTGATACCAGAAGGGGTATCACAGAAGGACAAACAAAGGTTGATGAAACAATAACAACACAACAAAAAAATCGGGCAAAAGGCACAAACCAAACGGCAGTGTGCACCTCACCCACCTCCAGGCAGACAGCAGGCATTATGTTTTTTCAGACTAACAGGGCTTTGAATGAAAATTAGAAATGCCCAGCAGTGCTGCTTTGGGTATGCAACATGGGGTATATGAAAGGGAGCTCAGTATGGAGAGAGGAGTCACAGGGCTACAGCAGGCTGCTGGGTGAGTAGTGCTGGTACAGGGAGTACTGCATGCCTTCGTCTTGCTGTCCCTTTCCAGAGGCTAATCTCATGTGGGGAAGGGTTTTTTGTATGCTGTCCTATGACAAGACAGGGAAAGAAACTGCAATTGGATATTATTTTCTGCTGCTACAGGTACAAAGGTCTAGAGTTTTTATGAAAATTTCTGTTAATCAACATTTTCAAAAGCCCAGATAGAGAAGCAGAAGGAAAACAAATATATGGCTTTGATCAATTTATTTAGGAAAAGTTTCAGTGAAATTATTTGGACGAGACAGAGAAATTTGGTCTTGACTTTCATCAGCACAAGCTATTGATTTTTGATCTCTTAATCCTGCAGTGACTGCAGTAGAATTCCCCTCTGTGTACAGCAGGCGGTATGGGGATGGATGGATGGTGCCATGCAATTCCTTGTCTCCAAGGAGTTCTACTTTCAGGCAGATTCTAGGATATATTCAATTGTTCTAGCTGTCCCTTGCTGACTTTGGCTCATTAAAGACTCAATATGCAAGTTTCAAATAAAACAAAATAAACAAATAAAAGAGTGAGATTCTGAGTTTAAATAACATAGAAAGTGAGACAAAGTCTATCTAGCTCTGGGAGAACTGGTGCTGTTGAGTTGTAGATCAAAACTCAAAGCAGCTTTTGCGGTCATTAACATTTCTTTTGAAGAGTGTTCTCTGGTCTAGCTATTCAGTGGGGGTCGGGGGGCGGGGAGTGGAGAATTTTAAGTTTTGTTTCAATATTTTTCACTAAAGAATGATACTTTGCATTGGAAAGATGATCTGGAGATGGGTATGATAGAAGATTTTAAGGGTAAAACAAAGTATCTCATTTGCTGTGGATAAGTTCTGTGCAGCCTTACAGCAAAAATCAAATAAAAAGGTTTAATTATCCTGAGTGTTGCTTAGGTCACTATCTTCCTACTTAAGAATGCAAGAAAAACATAAAAGGAAAGTCACAGAATATGTACTAACCACATTGGTAAGAAGAAAGCTTTAATAAATCATGGAATCATAGAATTATAGACTGGTTTGGGTTGGAAGGGACCATTAAGATCATCTAGTTCTAACCCCCCTGCTATAGGCAGGGACAACTCCCTCTAGACCAGGTTGCTCAAAGCCCCATCCAGCCTGGCCTTGAATGCTTCCAGGGAGGGGGCATCCACAACATCACTGAACAACCTGTTCCAGTGTCTCAGCACCCTCTCAGGAAAGAATTTCTTCCTCATATATAGTCTAAATCTACCGTCTTCAAGTTTAAAGCGATTTCACCTCGCCCTGTCACTCTGTAAAGCAGGATTCTGTTTATCCTACAGTATGTGAAGGAATAGAATTACCCACCTTACAAATTACCTGCTTAGCTTTTTCCAGCATTTCTCATCAAAATCATTTCTGCTTATTCATAAAATAGGATTTTTCCTTTCACTATATTACGACACTAGAAAAGCATAATTTCTACCAGCAAATACACTGTCTGTACATGAGCATAACCAGAAGTCAAAGATGATAAAAAGATAAAACAGTTAATAATAAATCCTGAACTCAGTATTGAAAATGCCATGATTAACAATCACCTGCAAGCCCTGTTGCAGCTGGTGTAAGTTAAAAGGCAAACGGAAGCAAATTAAAAGATTTGCTTACAGTCAAACAGATGGTCAAGGGCAGGAATGGATGAGACTCTTCAATTTCAGTCAAATCCAAAGTCTAAACTAACTGAGTTACGTAATGACCAGTCAACCTGTTTTCTTTCTGTTACACACAGCATTTAGCAGACATTCTATGTATTTTTTGGAAAGAATGCATTAGGAAAGCCTGCAGCTCTTTAAAGTTTTCATGTTTTTAGAGTGTAATAAACACACTGCCCTGAAAGATTAAGTTTCATTTATTAAGAGGAATCACACATGCGAGAGCCATAATACCGATTTACTGCAGGAATGAAATAAATATTCCTCCTGATAAAAAAGACAGTTTATCGTGACTCAATTCTGAATAAACTTTGAGAAAACATTCCTAAACTTGAAGAAAGCTGTAAACAAGGACTAGAGGCAGTGTAATTTATTGTTTTTCTACATCAATTCTAAAGTTGTACAAATCTGCCTTCATTTCTAGAGGTATTTACCCTCCCATTCTCCCAATTTTTAGGCACAAATTTTTAAAGGCACAAACTAGGTTTACTAATTTTGACTCTGCATTTTTATTGCATTTATTTGCATTCATCTGGAAACTCATTGTCACTCTCAACTGCTCTCTCAACTGTTTCCTTTTATTTCTTTATTTCATGAATGCACTTACCACTTTCTGGCCTGAAAGGTAAACTAACGGGTGGACACAGATTAGGCACAGTGTTCGTCAAATCAGCTGAAAGTAGAAAACACAAAATAAAATCAATACTACAGTATTTCCCATATCATTTGTGGGATGCGAACGCTGCATCTTCTCATCACTAACACCAAGAACAAGGATCTGAGCCTGCTTTGCTATTTAACCCTTTTTGGCTTATTCATTAAACCAGACATTCTGCAGTTTATGTATTTATAAGTATTCCTATAAACAGTTTTCAAAATGCAGCTTTTTTATGAATAACTCATTTCAGTAATTCTTTGTTGAGTTTTTTTCCACAACCCACTCTGTACTCAGTTTCATGCATCAGAAGATGCATCAGATTTTCTGTTTCCTGATTAGGAAACTGGATTTTCTCAAAAGAAGAATTAGGAACAAGTCAGTTTCCAGAAGGAAAGGTTTCAAATTAAAATTCAAATAGTAATTCATATTTTCCGCACACAAAACTTCTCAGTTGCCATAGCATTTTCCTTAAACATAAATAGCAAATAATATTTTTCCTCAGGCATTCATATTTTGTAAAGTACTTTAACTAATCAAATCAGTTATAAGCCCTCTATTACTATCCAACAGATGCCGAAGATGGATCAGATTTTTTATTTGCTTCTTTTGCTTTGTCCTGCACATGTATGCAGGCCATAAATATTTCTGGAAAGTCATGAGTTTACCACGTTCAGTGACATCTGTGAAGAACTAGGGCTGTATCCTGGACCCCATCTCTTTGAAATTCTACTGTATGTTCACCAATGACTGAACTGCAAGCACGATTATACATACATACCTAGCCAAATTGCTAGTGTGCTGAGTGGCAGGTGTCAGCTCAACATGGTGACTTAACATATTGTGAAACACAGAGACACAAGTACCTTCTTACAACAGCAGGCTGTGGACTAAAACCAAAGACTCACCCCATGTTAACCTCCTGCTATCTACAGTAAATTCCTCCCTCAGATTTCACTCATTTTACCCTTCAGCGTCAAAGTCTTCCTGTTCCTCTTCCTGGTTCCCAGACACCCAACACACCAGCAAAACTGATACAAATTTTTGTCTGCAAATAGTTTTATTTGCATACACATCTGTGCCTTGCTGTGTGTTACGGTGGAAAAACATCTGAAGCTTCTTCATTGCAGAAAGAAACATCATCTTTTCTCCTAACACTCCCCCTTTTGCATACACTCCTCTTCTTCATTCCTCTGTCCATGAAGCAATCAGTATACCTTATTTTTAGTTGTTTCTTTATCAGTGAGAGGAAAAATTATTCCAAGAAGTGTATCTATACCTCTGCTGTCTCCTCCTCTTCACTGTGCCTTTCTACCGCTCTTCACTCTTTTTGTCTACTTCTCCTCAATTTGCATCTCTGCTCCCTTTGTCCACAGATCCCTACATAATCTGAGCTGTTGTTTTCACCCCTGTAATGTTCAGGCCTCCCCTCTCTACTCAAGTATCAGTCCTTCCTACAAGATATCAAGGAATTTATAAGTCGTAAAAAGCGCTCCTGATTCCTGTTACTTGGCTCAAATTGTTTCCCTGATTCTTTCACTGTTGCCAGATTTGCTCTTGTGGGACCTTCCTGCTTAAAGTAGGGTTCAGCAAGATTCTGTCCATGTAGACTTAGCAACGGGTTTGAAGCTGCACTCCACAGGGATAACTGTGATGTAACTTAAAGCTGTTTCAGTGTTGGCTATCCATGGAAGCATTAGCTTTTGGGGATAAGAACATAAAATTTGCACTTTATCCAACTCCCATTCTGTAACACCATGATTACAACTACAGGAGGTCTTCATGTTGCATGTCTACACACTCACTTCTATTATGGAATTTTATACTTTTTTGTATGTATAACTCTCTTAGCACACCTGAAATAATAGCTTTCTTATAGACAGAATGATGATAAAATGACAAATTCTCTGGATATCTTAACTTGAAGTTTTACGTTAACTTGTGGTTTTGACCTTTTCTATTAGCAACTAGAATGTGTTGTTTTCATTTCCTTTGACAAAACAACTTCTTGGGTTACCAAATTTTTCCCAAGACTACTCATATTTAATCAGCATGTTTTAAGTTCTTAAACAAACAAAAAAACCTCTTAACAAAACAAAACAAAAAATGTCAATAAATAAAAAATGTGGGTTTTTTTTTTTTTCATTTCTTCTTGGTTTTCACAACCAGCAGTACTTTAGGGGGGACTTTTCTATATTTTTATTTTATTTTAATAATAACTTTTCAAAAAGTAATGGAGACTTTTATTTCAGTATGGAAAAGAACATTCGCTTTGACTAAATTGATTTTTTATTTCTCTTAAAGAAATATCCTAACCTCTCATAACTTCTGTTCAGTTTATTGCCTGAATAATACCATGCTACCTTGGAATTAGGTCTTGACACTTTCTTTACCAAAGCAGCCAAAAGTGAATTTTAAATTCTGTAACAAGCCCAAATCTTTGAAGTCACTCACCTACACATACTATTAAGGCAAGCAGTGAGAAACAAAGAATGATGTCTTCACCATGGCTGTGCAATGGAATTGAATATGTTTGGGTTCCCTCATAGGTAACAAGTGTCACATTCAATTTAAGAAATACAATTAAACCTCTTTAAGATATTTCTATTCTTTAAAAACTTGAAAAAATAATACACTTTTCCTTACTTCAGACATACTTCGCTGCCTTGTCTATTGTTATCCTTGTAAATGGGCCTTCCATCTGAAGGCCCTTTTATGCATTGAAGCATTCAATGATTCTATGAAGCTTATTAAGAAGACTCAATATGCAGACACCAGTTGGAAAGTACACATGCTTGCAACACTCACCAGGTTTCTGATACCAGCCAAATGGATGTATTCTGACTTCAGTGTCTGGCAAACTACAATTAGAAATTTGCCAAGCACCTGATTCCTCAGAACATGTCTGAATTCCTAGGCTGTTCAGAGTCAGGCACATGATTTTTCCTCCTGCCAAGGAAATACGTGGTTATAGCAATGATGAGGAAGAATTTCCTCTCCTAGATAGCATCTTAAGGAAATTGAATACTGTGGTTCCATTGCATGTTAAAACAAATCTCGCTGAATTAGAAATCAGATGAAAACACCTAAAATGTGCAAAGTTTTACTACTGGTGAAAATAGTGTTAAAAAAAAATCAGACTAAAGTCAATGTGAGGAAGGTAGATACCAAAGTTATAATCCATTTAAGGTCACTACGGGCATTTCTACTAAGCAAAAAAAATTGGATATTCTGTTGCAAGGTCAGGGTCTTTGAGCAAGGAGCCCTTTCAAATTAATTCAATTCTGGAAATCAAAAACCCGCATGTATATTGAAACACAGCTCCTACTTAAATCAAAATACAAATTCTGCCTTTCAAAGAGCTAGGGTGAATACTTCACTACCTAAGAAGTACTGTAGGATTTGAAACAGTTAAAAGTGTAATTTAATATTTATTTTGGTTCATGTTAAAATCACTTCTGAAATTCATCTTGAGTATGGTACTGCCAGTACTAGATGTCTGAAATACTTTAGACAATAAACATAATTTCCTATATTTGATGCTTTAAAACCCGTGATTTGTTATACTTATTTAAAGAAACTTAAATTCATATTCAATTAACACTTCCAGTTTTATATAGTCTCATGGACATATGAAACTTGTCAACTGCTTCTAATTTCCACATTCAAATTTGAAAAATGTTGGATTAATTTTTCAGTCTATTCTTTTTTTGACTGTGTGAAAGCTTTGCCTACTTGCCAAAAAGAAAAAAAAGAAAATAATGAGAATTTTTATTTATTTTTTTTAATTGTTCCAAATTCTTCAGTGAATCATAAAGCCAGTGCTTCTTAGCCTCAGGCAGAGCTGGTTAGCACACATTTCTGAAAGCAAGGTTGGCCACTTTAGGTGCTTAAATCAAAATTTGGAATAAAACATTAAAAATTTCTTCACTGGCATTGACCTGGATAGTATTCAATTTTAAATACCTACTAAAGACTTTCTTTTAAACAGAGCACTTACTTTACAGTCCCTGAAGAGAAAGAAAAGCATCTCCTGAATAGGACTCAGTCAACCAAAGCTCCTAAGGACACTGTAACTAGTGCCCATGAAGCTCTTTGCTGATTATATAGAGAGCATAGTGTGACAATACTCTTAATTTAGCCATCTCAGGTAAGTAAAATACACTTGTTTGAATTTTTAAATGCTTTCAGGTCACACATACTTTCTAAAATACTAAGTGTGAGAGGATAAGCAACCTCCATCTCTCTTCAACTATACCTCCTCAAGTAAATGACTTAAATTTGAGAGCAGGAAACTTCAGACATACAAGAGAACAAAAAAATCTAACCTACCCCAGAGTAACCACAGACATTGTGTTCTTAACCTGCATTTAATTTCAGAAATACTTAGGTTTCTGATTAGGCTGTCTTAGGTTTTGAAAAAAAGTGAAACAACAGCAAAAATCACAAAAAGAAGTCAACCATATTGGAAGAGAGGCCAATAAATAAGAAATAACAGTTCCCTACAGTTTTATATGCTTGAACTCTGCTGAAACTGCATCCTCTCCAGGAATCCTTTTCCTAAAGATTTCCTAATAATTTCTGATAAATTGAGCACATTCATTGGGGTGAACTCTTAGAAAGGGTTATGATCACTCAAAAAGGTGTTAAAAAGAGTTAAGATCAGCAAGGGTTTTTAAGGTTGCCTTTTGTAGGAAAAGAGTAGTAAAGTTTGGAATATTAAGATTGAAACCATTTTTCTTTTTAATATTGAAAGAATACCTGACAGCTGGGTGACATTTAAAAAGCCAAATCCTGTGCAACAAGGGTCAGCATCACACCAACGTTCACACTCAAAAAAGCTGAGAATGGAAAAACATCATTACTTTTAATATCATTAGTTGTCTGCCTCTGTCCTAGAGAAGGGAGGATGGGATATTGCATAGGGGAGGGACACCAAGAACCTGTAGTGATGCCTCATGGTTCTTTCTGCTGTATAGACGCTTCTGTACATTTTCCATTTTCTAGAATATTTTGGTATTTTGATTCTATTTTCTGAATACTTTGCTATCTGCCCTAAAAATATCTGCATCAATTATTTTCATGTATTATTGCCAAAATATAATTAATTAGATACTTCGTTATTTATATCTCAATTATAAATTTCTTTTAAACTGTATGCCATTTTTCTTTGTTAAATATTCCCTTGAGTAAATAATGCTATTCTTGTATCACCTGATCCCCTTCAGCTATAGAACATGGCCTTGGTACTCAAGACAGTTAAAATTTAAGTAAAAACAAATAATTAGTCATGTCCTACCCATCTGACACTGCTTTTCTGCTCATGTCAGTAACATTCCTCACTGAGATCCCTGTTGCTTTCCGGAATGGTACACGTGTGTAGAAGCTCTTCACAGTACTTCTCAGAGTGACTTGTACAGAAAAGAAAAACAAAATTGGAAAAAAAATCACTTTTTCCTTATAATTTACACATATTTGACAAGTAATAACATTGTAAGTGTAAAGCTTAAACTTCTATGCGTTGTCAATTAAAAAGCATTTTTACACTATTAGTGGACTAGTGGTAGTTAAGTCTAAAGATGAACAAAAATCCAACAAGGTTTTAAAAGTTGAAGAAAGCACATTGACAAGGAAAAACTTCTAAGGACTTCAGTTTTTGATCTGTACTGACATGACTCCATCATCTTGGTCTGAAAACTGGATAATAGTACTATGTTTGAGGAATCCTGTGTGTATGCTCATGTATAATCCTGTGCCGTACTTTGGGTTCCCCAAAAAGACGTGATTTAATCATTTAGTTCTGTGGATATCTATATTTTTTTGCAGAAAAACTATAGATTCTCATGGAGTGATATCAGGCTTGTTTGTCTCACTTTCCTCATCTGAGCACTAGGAGAAAACCAAGAATTAAAACTCCTCAAACCTTCAAAAAGCAGAGGTTAAAATCCTTAAGTCTATAACTCTAGGTTTGTTTTATTTCGGCATATATTCAAGAAGAATGCATTCATGTGCTTTCAATATCATGGAAATTCTAACAGTAGAAAATGAAATTATTGACGGTCTATGATGGTCTAAATTCATCCGTATTATAAAGAAGCCTAAGATTGGTACACAGATCATTTGAACTACCCTTGGCCTCTTTGAATTGAGAACAGCTAAAGCAGAGAATGGAATGTGTGCTTAGTATCTTTCCACTAGGCACTGAAATATGGTACCAGTAAATGAAAAACCATACCAGCACAGCTCAGCCTTCCCTTAGAATCATAGCATCACAGAATCATTAAGGTTGGAAGAGATCTCCAAGATCATGTAGTCCAATCATCCACCTATCACTGACACTGCCTGCTAAACCATGTTCCTTAGTACCACATCTACATGTTTCTTGAACACCTCCAGGGACAGTGACTCAGCACCTCCCTGGGCAGCCTGTTCCAGTGCCTGACCACTCTTTTGGGGAAGAAATTTTTCCTAATATGCAACCTCAGCCTCCCTGGTGCAACCTAAGGCCATTCCCTCTAGTTCTATTGCTGTTACAGAGGAGATGATGTTGAAACCCACCTTGCCACACCCTCTTTTTAGGGAGTTGTAGAGAGTCATAAGGTCTCCCCCGAGCCTCCTCTTCTGTGGACTGAACAATCCCAGTTCCCTCAGCCACTCCCCATAAGACTTTGCAGCTTCACTGCCCTTCTCTGAGCATTTTCCAGGACCTCAGTGTCTTTCTTGCAGAGAGGGGCCCCAAATTGAAACAGCACTAGAGGTGCGGCCTCATCAGATTTGAGTACAAGGAGACAATCACCCCCCTGCTTTGGCTGGCAGCACTATTTCTGATGCAAGCCAGGATGTCATTGGCCTTCTTGGCTACATGGGTACACTGCTGGATGTATCATATTCAGCCAAGAACTGACCAACACCCCTAGGTCCATTTCCTCAACACAGTCTTCCCTTGTATCATCATATTCCAGTACTCATTCATACATTCAGGCTTTTTATCACAGAGTCAAGATGTAAAATTGAAATTATTTTGGCTTGAATTGCCAATTCAATAATAATGTATGCATTACAAATTCAAGATCCATAACTTACCTATTTTATGGTACAATGCCTGTGGCTGCCAGGGTAGCACAGTATGACAGTTTTCCAGTATTTGTTCAATGTTACCATCACAAATCTGTGCCTCTGGATACAGGGTACACACTGAGTATGTGTCTGCAGTATTTCGGAGATCTGCCATTTGACAAAACTCATCCTCCTGTGCACAACCTAGGAGGCAAAGCCACTAGAAGTTAGACACACCAGGGTTTCTTCCCCTCTCTTCAGAGCACTCACTTAATGGTATCAATCAGCAAACAAATAAAAAAGAGAATTTCAATATTATTCTACCACAGTGCAAGTTAAACAGGGACAGATTCTGTTTCTAGTTACGCTGAAGAACAGGTTTACTTGGACAGCACAGAAAAGGAGCTACACCACAGCTGTTTGGATAGATATGTTCTTCAGATGTGACAAGCACAAGCCCAGGTTATTTGTGTCACAAACACTGTGACTTGAAAATCGCTATTTTTTACTTTGCATTAAGTTTGACACACCAAACATGCAATCAAAAAAACTCTGTCACTTATCCACCTCTTACATTAAATAATGGACAATAAAGTTAAATACTTTCTATAATATTTTAGGAAGCTTTTGCAATCAGTTTCTGAATTATTATTATAGAACACAAAAATAGACATAACTTTTCTAGAATTAACCTTTCAAGTCATTTGCTTGCAGAAATTTGTTCAGAATTTTGCTCCAGAGTAATACGTCACTTTCAGAAAAAAAATAGAGTAGTCAAATCTTATGTAAGTTTAATTCGTAATTACAGTGGCAACAACTTCTCTAAAGACAAATGTCAATGCTTAAACATGCATGTCTCCAAGGAATTTTCACAGTAATGTTTATGTACTGTATGTACAGTGCTCTCACTTCAGCATTCCTGGTAGTCAGAGCTAGAGATTCTTCTCTTTTTATCATATTCAAAATATGCTTTATTCTTGAAATACCTTATTTTACCTTCTCATTTTACCACTGTAGGCAGTGTATTTCCTAGTAGCCTAAGCTGTATCCACAATAGGGATACTCTGCTTATGAATGATGGGTATCCTTTCTTGCACAGTAGACAAAGTTCGTAGGGAAGAAATAGATGTCCTCTCCCATTAGCAAACTCATTGTAGCTGAATTCCATGAAAATTTTGCCCTGAAAAATCTCTAAGTCCAGCATTTCTGCAGAAAGATTTCAGTTAATTTTTCTCTCCTTACTATCTTGCAGAATAACTGTCTATGACATATCTTACGTGTAAGACACCAAAGCATAGCTTCTTCCGCTGAGTACTTCTGCCTGAAGACCCAGTACTGCTGGTAAGGGATAGAGGAGTTCGGGTCACTTCGTAACTGACTGTCATCCATTAAGTAGAAAAGATCCTTTGTGGAACCTAAGATTCAAACAAACAAACAAACAGCTCAAGCCCACAAGAATAATTTAATTAGGATCTGAAATAAATTAATTTTTATGCTGATTAAATTAAAATTAATTAATACGCTGAAAAATTAAAATTAATTTATGTGCTGATAGTACTGCCTCCCTTTTTTTTTTCATGGAAAATACAACAGATATTAAAAGAACAATGTCACAATTCGATAGAACAAATTCTCTGCTACAAAACACTATTTTTCAACATTGTCACCATCATTAGCTGTGCATTTTTGACAGCAGTGAACAAGAGCCTGCATGCCATGCTCATAAAAATGTGCACCAGTAGAGTTGATTGGCAGTGCTGAAATGCATGACCCACCACCTCAATGTGCTCACATCCACTGTTTGGTCTACATAAATGTTCAACAAGCATCAGTGAATGTCACTGGGTGCCATTTTTTCCACATGGAGAAATTCAGTGACACATCTTTGCTTCATATCCACTTCCTTACCAGATGCCACTCTGTCAGACTGCCCATCTGCTGCCATCCATCACACAGAAACAAAATGTAATGGAATATTGATGGGAAAGTTCAACCTCTATTGCCATATCACCAATATCCACCTCAGACATCAGACATGATTTTTTATTTTTTATGTATATTCCATAAACAACTTTCTATTTATTGAATGTCATCAGCAGGTCTCACAACCAGTTACTCCTGTATTGTGAGTTTCTTCTTAATTAAACCTGGATGCACTGGAACAGCCAGATAAAAATGAAAACAGAAAACCAAAGATGCATAACTGCAGCTGAAATGCTGAAGTATCTAATAACATGCTGGGAGTGCACTGTGATAGAATCATAGAATCATTAATGTTGGAAAAGACCTCTAAGATCATCCAAGTCCAACTATTGATCCATCATCATCATTCCCACTAAATCCACAGTCACAAGTGCCCACAAGCATTTTCTATCATCAGAAATCATCAGATTTCCATCAGAAAATAGAAAAGATATGCTAAAACGTCCTCTAAACATGATCATCAAGTAATAAGACTTTGTAAAGATTTTCCCTAACTTATCCATTATGTTTCTGAGAAGGTGATTTGTAAGTCTCGTTACCTCCCAACACATAGTTTCAACCTCTGCTTGTCTTGAAACCATTTTTGTCATAGCTAAGATTAAAGCATGAAGGAGGAAGCTGCATTCTTTGCATAACTACAGGTTTTAATGACATTATCGGCCACAGCAAGGAAAAAGGAGAGCCCTGAGGGCTGCTCTCATGCCCTGGCAGGCAAACGCAAGAGAATTTCACCCATCATATTAAGTGCAGCTCTTCCTTATTTTGAAGTCTAGACTTTAAAATACCACTAATTGCATAAAAGTGCCACTAGGTAAACAGACATTTTTGTCCATCTTCCATTCAAATTACAGAAAGAAAATCAGCATTGTACTTTGTGTTAAGATTTTACGTGTAATAAAACGCATGCTCAGACATCCAATAAGGTTACTCAGAAAAGATTTAAGCTCATCAGAGAGGTAGCAAAAATGCTCTTGACAGGCTTCATTGCTCTCCTACTTTCAGAATTCATAGAATCAGAGGATGATGGAATGGCTTAGGTTGGAAGGGACCTTAAAGATCCTCAAGTTCCAAGCTTCATACTGTGGGCAAGGTTGCCAACCACTAAATCAGGTTGCTCAGGGCAATTGGGATGCTTGAAGGCCTGGAGGAACACATAATACAAATGATTTTGGATAAATAAATTACTTAGTATAACTTAGCAAACACTGGAATAAAAGGGGAGAACTACAAAGTTCTCTAACTTGGAAGAAACACTTGTGTTTGCTGTTTCATCCTTACTCCACATTGTCAGTAGCAGTAAACATGCCCATGTACCACACTAAGAATTAGATTCCTGGGTTTATGCAAAATGTTTTCTCAGCTGAGTTACATTTCCTGAGTCTTTACAGTTCAGTATGAAAGAACAAACTTTCTCAGAAGCTTTCCACATTTTCTCAGGTAAAAAATCGCAAAGACAGTGGTGCCTTCCAGGAGGACTATATTTTGAAAATCTTTCTCAAAATCTGCATCATGTTTCCTACTTAAGAGAAACCTTTTGTACTCGACAACACCTACATCATTACAGTTCATATATGAAAATATGTGCTATGAAACTCTCTGGTTAAATTCTGCACCGCCCTCTGCTGTCTCCTCTGTCTGCCCTTACTGTGATACCTGATAACATGATATTGTCCTCTGTCTTCAAAGCAGTAGAATCACACTCAGAGGTTTCAGGTCGGGTGACCATATCAGAGCCTAGAATGCAAGAGGAATTAAAGAACACAATAATTCAGTTTATCAGTTTACCTCTCTTCCACAGTGTAAGTTCATCCTTGGTTCCCTAACTTAAGCAAACATTTTGGAGTAATCTGTACCAGTTAGGAAAACTCCTTATGTAGTTTCTCCAGCTGGTGAATCAAAAAATGAGTAATGGAAAAACTGAACCCAAAATTCAGTAATTCATCTAGTTACTTATAGTTACTTATAAATGTCCAAATTATTTGTGGTACCTTGAACACTGATAGGTCAAAGGCAAGTGTTTCCACAGAGTAATTTTTCACAGGGATATGTCTCATGTTGGACATTACCAAATAAAGTGAGAAAGATGCTTCTAGTTTAAACAAGTGGCACTCATGTAACACACAGCTGCCACTGCCTGCAGTTGACCATAACATTTTATAACAAGTCCTGTGAGATAACTTACCTCTCCACAGATACACTTGCTGAAAAGTGGTAAAATTTCTTTCTGCCTCTTCTGACAGCTCAGATGCTTATAAAGAAGAAAATGTGTGTTAGAACAGTTGTTAAAATTAAGCAAATAGATAGCACTGAAATGCATGAAAATTAAATTAAAAACACATCTTTAGAGTATGTTTTCCCTTACTTACAGCACAAGACCCCAGGAAGGCTGACACAGGTGTCCTGGTGCTAGTTTGGTCACAGGTACCAAGGTTTTATTCTATTTTTTGTCACTGTTCTGTGCTAATCTGGATAAATCTCTTTCTGTCGTTGTTCCACAGTTTACATTTCTTTAGGATTATTGACTTGATTCTGTCTAAATTAAATGCTAGAATTATTAAAGGATAACATAGTAGAAGTAACACATTCTTGACTTTCCCTAATGTTCCCAAAGAAAAGTAAGGCCATCTAACAATACATCTGATTTGGGAGTTCTAATTCTCCTACACTTGTACAGGTATGGAGTTGAGAAAAAAAAAAGCAACACTGAAGGTATAAGAACAGGCTGGAAGAAAAGATAGATTCTGTAGACAAATTAAATGAAAGTAATGTAAATTAATTCACTGACATACTTCCACTGAACACTTGTCCTCCCAGGGTGAACGAGAAGATCTTCCCTCCTTCGTCATAGCTCAGACCTCTGCATATTTCATTTATGACTGATGTTTGTGTTGGACTCCAATCATTTGCATTGCAGATCAGCACATCTGGGGATGTCATCAAGCTACACAAGATGGTACCTAGGTTCACAGGAAGTGAGAATTGCATCACTGCCATAAGGCCATTCATGTACATAGAGATTTACATCCAAACATCTCAATACTTTCTCTAAATGCCAATTGAACCTGTGTTACTAAAATAGCTACTGGTTTGTATTGTCACCTAAAAAAATGAAAATCAGAACATACTTTCAGTTTGGAGTACTCATGTTAGGCATTCACACCTAAACCAAACATTTGTAGCCTCAGTTTGAGCTCATACTGTTATCACCTAATAAAATATTACTATTATCTGATAATACCCAACAGTGTTCTCAGCAAAATGTCCATTTCTCTACAGGAGAAATTTTCTGCTTCGGGTCCTTACTGCTTCAGGTCAAATCTCAGTCCTTACTCAAAATCTGACTATGCCAGAAAATGTCAGTGGTGCAGAGATAAGCACAGAGCATCCAGAAATGAGCTCTGCTGAGTGCTGGTTTGTTGTTGTTTTTTTCAACCTAACAGCTATGTATGTGTACTGAAGAGATTTTAATTTTGCAGTGTTTAGACAGTACCTCCATCAAGTGCAATCTGACTCAAGATGAAGCCATCACAGCAAGAGTCCCTGCTGCAAGTCTGCCTGCAGAAGAGCTGCGCATCCGTCAGAGACGTGCCAGCTGCTGAGAGAGCCATGGAGCGATACACACCAGAAAGCACATTCTGAAAACTGGTTCTTTCAAAGGTCTTGAGTCCAGATGAATTAAATTCTTGTGCTGGGCAGACAGAACAGAAAAGAAATGTTCAAAAGAGCTCAGGTGGAGAAGTGATGATTTCAGAATGCCTGCAGGATAGAGTTGGTAGAAAGTTTTATGGTAAAAGCTAGGATTTAAAAATCATTTCTTGGACTTTGAGTTTCAAAGGCAAGATAAGATTACCAAATGGTCTGGTTCAATTAGAGATTAGTAGAGAGGCAGAATATATTGCCATTTAGGAACCATACCAGAAAAGGTTATTAATATGTAAAAGAAGACTGGTAAAATTCTATTTTCAATAAATCCCAGGTATAAATGAAACAACTTTATCTGGTTAAAAATAGTAAATTGTTATTTCACCAGTAATGCTGCATTTGCAATTTGGACTTCTGCTGAAAAAGTCACATATGTAAGAGGACACAATTCCTCTTACCTTGGATCTAACTATCAGTATTAATACAAATGCAGAATAAATCTGATATCAAGATATAATGTTTATCACAATAAACCCAAAGGACTAGCATTTTTTTCAGTTGAGACTTAGCTCTTTCCTTGTCTTATTATTAATAAACAATATTAGGTGCTTGGATAGAAGAGGAAACCACTGAGCTTTGATTCCAACCCTACTGAATTCTGCATTTGGATTTGCTTCAAGTTTGTCTTAAGGCCCAAAACTTAACACAGGTGAGATGGGGAACTCAAAGGTAAACACTGTGTAAGGTTATAAATGTGAAAAAATTTATACTGTCTCTTTCGTTAGTTCAGGTAAATCAGTTTTATATTTACTGGGGAGCAAGGTGTTCATGGCTGGTGAAGACAATCTACAACTAAAATGAATGTAAACTGTTAAGTGATGTACAAGCTTGTCAGTAGTAATGTCTTATATAGTCAAATAACAAAATGTTTTAAAGCTAAATAATAGTACAACAATATATAAAAGTATAACGCTTTGGATATCCAGTTTTTTTTTATATTAACTGATGGAAAAAGTCATCAAAGCAAACATCAACAGCCATATTTCTTATTTGTGGAGAACAAGCTGTAAAGGAAGATTTACTGAGGTTTTTGGGCACTGTGCTCTGAACAGAATTATGTCTTCTTGAACAAATATGTTCCCCCACATCATCAAGATCCTACTCAGAAGTATCCACAATTTTAGCCACAGCAGTCTAACTGATCTCTGAGTTGTATCTGGTACCTTTCTTCAAATAGACCATCACAGCATCTCCCTCTGGATTCCTGATATATAGCAAGCAGCTGAGACGACCGATACTAGTGGCAGCAGGATTCCCCAGAGCACCTTGCACCTAAGACAGAAAATAAGCATGCAATAAATGCAACCTAACCAACTTCCTCTGTTAAAACACCTTTTCCTTAGCCATAAATAGAGGGAAGAATTATCACACACAGCTTATGGCCACCACAGCTTGCTGTGGCCCACTGCAGATGCTTTTTATCTTGTCAAACAGAAATCTTAGCTGATCTTCAGTGCCACTGTGCTGTGTTTAGAAAGCTGTGAGTAGGAAACTGTTATAGACATAGAATTATAGAATGGCCTGGGTTGAAAGGGACCATAATGATCACCTAGTTTCAATCCCCCTGCTATGTGCAGGGTCGTCAGAGCCACATCCAGCCTGGCCTTGAATGCCTCCAGGGATGGGGCATCCACAGCCTCCTTGGGCAACCTGTTCCAGTGTGCCACCACCCTCTAAAAGCCTTTGACTTAAAGCGTGGACAAGAGGAAGGGACTGAGAAATGATGACCATTCAGGTGACGTGATTACTGACCCAGATGCTTCTAGTTCTGACTATTCAGATGAAAGTACTTTTTAAGTTAACCTGACATCCAGACTGTGGGAGCTCATTATGTTTTATGAAGAGAAGTGCCATGTGGTGTTTCATGGAAACACTGAGGCATTCAGTCCCACTTCTGGGAATGACCAGGTGTAGTTTCTCTGCCAGCTTGAAGGAATTTATTACACAGTGTCCAAGGAATCAGATAATTGCCTGCTCTTCATTTGTGATACCTTCTACTTACATTTCATCTATAGTATTACAGTAAATAGATTCTTAAATATCACAGTTTTTTACCAGTCCAGAGATGGTGCAATTGAAGTTGACTTCAGCAGCACTGTATAAATCACATAATATTTCAGCACCAGAAGGAGTTACAGCAGCAAAACTGCAAGCTTCTTCCTTATCACAGTCTGAAAAACATAGAGGAAACCTTAAGTTTCATAGTATTTCATACCTACAATTTTTGCTACAAATTCCTCTGTCTTCTGCCATTTACCTAATTTTTCATACATCTATGAGACTGCAAGCACATGAGTTTCATATGCCAGATGAACTTTGGCTTTCAACCATTTTAGTATAGGATTAAGTTTTCAAATTAAATGATATAAAAATGTATTTGGGCATTCTTCATCAACAGCTGAATTAAATCTAACCACTGAACTAAATATTTAAGGTCTGCAGGATAATTTTGCCTGTGGAAGGTAGGGAAGACTCACACAAACCACTTAGCATATCTGCACGAGACAGTAACTCCACAGCAAACAGGTTGTGGTCTAAATCAGCGTGATAGACGGTAATGAAACACGAAATTCTGGAATCATGTCTGCTAAGTAGTGTAAGGCAATGAGCAGCCATCCCCTCCCAAAGTTATGAGTGGCTGAAGATCCTTTTGCCTATATGCTACCACCACCAATAGGCTCCCACAGCTCTGCTCCTAAAACAGGAGGCAAAATTGTTTCCAAATATTTGTTGCATAAAATCAAACAGTTTAGACTACAACACCAACAGAATATAAACTAAACTATATGACTGCACAGGAGCAGAGAGGGAAGGCTATTCATGTCCTATACAGTAATATTTTAGATTGGCATTGCCATTTGGCAGTGAATATAAGCTCATATGCTAATTAATCACCATGTTGGTCCAAACTTTCAATAAAAATAAAAATAAAATGCACCCTTCTCCTAGCTTAGCATGCCTTATAATGAAAATACAAACTACATGCATCAACTCAGATAGCCTGCCAGAGGGGCATCTATTCCTCCCTAAATTCATGTCTGAAATGCCTTGCTTTTAAGTTATCTCCAGTTTCAAAGCTAGGTGCAAGAAACCTTATACTAAGTGAATCTGTGAAGCTCTGTGTGTACTCCCAGAATAATTTTCATCACTAAACCATGTCCCTCATTGCCACATCTATACAATACATGAACACCTCCAGGGATGATGACTCCATTGCTTCCCTGCTCCAAAGCTCAACCAGTGCTTAATATTAGCCCTTGACACAGGCTACCCTTGTTATTAGAGCCAGGGTGTATTTATTTTGAATGCTACACCTCTACCTCTGTTCACAAGTCTGCATTAGGAGACACAAGGCAAGGCACCTGGAAAGCAGTGCAACTGTGGTTTTAGATAGCTTTGAATCAACATAAGCCAGCAAATGTGATGTGTCCAAAGGCAATACAATATGTATGCTGTAAGACTCAGCAGAGGAATACATCTACACTCCATACAATATCCTTATGATGTAAGCAAAGGTTATTATTCCTCTTTAATACATCAATCAAATAATCTGGGAAGAGACAAAGAATCTGAATTTCACATGGGCTGAACATCTAATTCTTCTTTTTTCTCTAAGTATCTGGAAAGTCTGATGGTTTCCTGGTTTGAACCTTGGCTCTCATTCGTATTGCAAATTTCTGGATTTAAACTCAGATGACTTGCCTAAAATGGAACATAAAGTCATAAGATTTCTTTCTGAAAGAAAGAGCAATCTCTTCTGTGAACCAAAGTTATGACAAGTGCTAGCAGTAAGCTAGCACTGAACTGCAAGACACACAGTTCATCTAGGAACTTATCCATAAGTTCATAATACAAAAGGATTCAGAGTTCGCCAAGATGGTTCCTATTGTCTGTGCAGATTCTCTGAGAGTTTTCCTTACCTGAAATGCACTGAAAAGTTAGACTTTGCAGGTCTCTCCCAAATGACTGAGATTTGAGAATTTGAACGTTGTCTGACCCATAAACGAATGTAGAGGCAGGAACTTTCTCAAATTTTCTGAGCACTAAAAACCAAACAAAGACAGAAATATCAGTTCCCATGCTGCAGAGAGACAAGGAGACTTTAGCTAGAAGTAAAAATTAAGGACTTTTACAGGGAAATAACTCATTAAGTGATGTACTCTGACTCCACAGGTAACACAGGAAACAGTAGGAATAAAGGGGGCCTACCGGAAGGCTGAAGAGGGACTTCTATAAGGGCATGTATTTCTGTTCTGCAAAAACAGCATCACATTGTCTTTCAGAAGCAGTTAGCCAGATGTGGTCTGGCAGTTTATATTCAAGTAGGACTTCCCTGCCAGCAGCAGACTGATTGTCTTCCATTGCTTGTGGTACAGAACAAACTACTGAGTCAACAGGGGAACCAGCTTTCTGAAAAACGATCATTGAAATAAAAGTCACCTCCAACCGAATTTGGCTACAAAGGAAATCTAGGAGCTTCATACTCAAGTTTAGGAGCACACAACCATTGTTATCCACTAACTTTAAGCTTGGGGATTTGTTGTAGGCAGTGTAGTCAGCATGCTCCTTTTTGACACCCTCACTGAACATTTAACTATAGACTGTCACTTGATTTAAATCTACTCTCTCTGAGCTGCACACTGCACATGTGTGAGGAAGCCCATCAAGCAACACTGTTCACAGATTAGGAAAAGCTCATGGGGTCTAGAGATGGGGTCTAGCAGTGGGTTGTTAGAGTTAGGGTGTTATGGTCAGGTTGCGATTGGACTTGATGATCTTTCAGGCATTTTTCAACCGAGCAATTCTATGATTATATGATTCTATGATGCAAAATCCATAGGTCACCAAATGCGGCCAAGTATCCATTTAAGCTCAGGTTTGGCCCTGGCCATGCCCTAAAGAATTTTATAGTCAGTGAAAGAACACAGGGAGACATTACAACCACTATGCTCAGGTTTCTATTACTTATAATACACGGTGTGTCCGTCAGCTGATAAACTAATATCTTTCAGTGAGCACAACATGCTAAGAAGGGAAGAATGTGGTGACTTTAGCTTCACCCCTCTCTTGTCCCAGCTCTGCTCAAAATTCCATAAATTCTAACCATAGAATCATCTAGGTTGCCAAAAACCTCAGAGATCACCAAGTCCAATCACCAATCGGATCTGAGTCCTATTACTAAACCATGTCCCTTACTGCCATATCCACATGTCTCTTTAGTACTTCCAGGGATGGGGACTCCACCATTCTCCTGGAAAGCCTATTCCAATGCTTGACCATCCTCTCTGTGAAGAAATTCTTCCTGATGTCCAGTCTAAACTTCCTCTAGTCCATCATGAGACCATTTCCTCACATCCTGACATTTGTCATCTGAGAAAAGAAACCAACATCCTCCTCACTACAACTTCCTCTATTGTAGTTGTAGAGTAACAAGCTTTCCCTTCAGCATCCTCTTCCCCAGTCTCATCAAGCCAATTCAGACCTTTGGTTCACTGCAGTGAACACCTGACCTAGACCTTAAAGAGCTAAAAAGCAGGAGTCCTGGTCCAATCTCAGCCAGCATGAGATATCTGCTGGTAGAAGAGCTGGAGGTGCAGCCCTTCACATCCCTGCACACTCAGGCACAGAGGTTCAGCTGGAAGAACCCAGGCCTTTCTCTCTGCAACAACTGCATAAACCACAAAATAAAATTCAAGGATAAGTTCTTAAAACAATCATTTGTACTCCTGTAGCAAAACAGCCGGGCTAAATCAGAAGCAAATGTCCACTGTTGTCAGGGCTGAGTGAGCAGGTGCTTTTGATAAAACCATCATTTCTGCTCAGAAAGAACATAAGGGCTAGCCAAAAACTCAAAGAAAAAAAAAAAGTTCTCTCACTCCATTGCAACTGGGGAGAGCATAAACAGAGCTGGAAAGTTTTTCCTTCTGAGGAATACAGGAGAACACAATATAAGCATTAGCCTAATTCTACAGTAAACTGAATTCTTTTTACATCTGCATCTTTCAGCAATGCCTGGTTGAAAACAGAATTTACATATTTTCATAAAAATGAAAAGAATCTGTATTTTTATGTTGTTTGCAATTGTTTGCTGCCCTCATTTCTAACTCAAAATTGGAAGCACGTTGAATGTTTCTCTATTATTCTTCTTTTTTGTTTGCTTGGTTTGCTTTTGTGGTTAGTTTTTTAATTCTGATATTCCATTCCTCCATTTTCTCTACTTCAGTAATATGGGAGAAAAGTAGAGAAAAGATAAAAAGTGTCTAATTCAGAGCTCAACATAACATCAGTTTCTAAAGTGAATATTCCATTAAATTTGATGCCAATTATATAATGAATATAAAATATGCTGGAAGACTAATTTTTGGGAAAGGGAAAAGCTTTGAGTTTGAGGGTCATAATTAAACCTTATTGCAAGCAGTCAGGAGACTGTTTGATGGACGACTTCGGTGATAGATCTCTTGCATATGCTTACATGTACCACATCCAGCTTGACAAAGCCCACATTTTGCATCTTTTCCTTTGGACTTCCAACAAATTATGTTCTACTTTGTCTTTCTGTCATCTCTTCAATTTCATTTTTTCTGAATTCCACTTCAACTGTTCCAAAGGCTCCTCCAGAAGCAGTGGAGTATTAGGTAAATGTTTTCAAACAATTTCTAGGAATATCATGGCTGGTTTTAATTTGGTTTGGGCTTTTTTATTTTTATTTTTTGAAGGGTGACAGTATTGTTTTTTTTTCCCCATTTTGTTTTGTTTTATTGTTTGTTTAACTTTGTTTTCCAAATTTGTTTGAGAACTGCAATTTCACAACTGTGTTCAAGCAGAAGGAAGTTTCCCCAGTTTGCAAGGGCATGTTCACCAAGCCAAATACCATACATCAGGAGCCCAGACGGTGATGTTATGCCACAGCTATGAAGTCATTGTAAAACATAGTCTGTTTTACAGGATCACATGGACGAGTGATAATTTTACAGCGAAATTCATCATTCTGTTTTGTTCCCCGTAGCCTACTCATTATTCTCCTGCTCAGGAGATCAGCATACATAAAACACTGTCAGCCATTGGAGAGTGAAAGAAATCTCCTCTCTCTCCGCTTACAGGAAATGACTTTGTCAATCCAGTCAAGAAAAAACAGAAGTAAGGAGCAATGTGGCTGAAGGCAGAGGCCACAAGTATGGGAAAATGAGTATGCTGGCAAACCAGCTGTGGAGCACTGGGTCATTTCATAAGGCAGTTACACTTACATTGGATAAAAACATATCCAAGCATTATTCTGGCACTTACCTAAGCACTCATAGTCTGTAAGGAGATCATCTGTTTCAGTCCAATCCAGAGCTGCTCCAAAGTCATCAACACAGAAGGATTTTTCAGTATCAGGGTCTTGTTGTGAAGGCCTATACTGACCATCCCCATCACACTGCAAACCCTGCTCATTGCCTTGACAGTAAGTAATACCTGTAAACAAGGTGAAAAAAATGAGAAGTTTGACAGCGTTGTCTCTGGGTTTTGAAGCATCAACAGGACAAAAAACTTTAAGTACAATAGAAACTTTACTGCAAATTAATCTCTAATTTGTATGATGTTTTATTCTTTAAGACATGCTTATCTCACTTCTTTGTTTTCACTGTAAAACACATTCAGAACATTTCTGGGACTTTCTGTATGCATACAATCTCCCTTGTTATAAGCACTGTAAAGTAGAGAAGTATAGAGAAGGAACTGTATTTTCACACAGGCTTGTTCAGTGTCTATTGCAATGGACTCCTGAAATGTTATGACGAACACCACAAGAGCCACCACAACAATTTATTTGTTACTTAAAAAAATAAAATAAAATCCACTGTTGGTGGGAAATATGGCTTTAACTTAAAGAATAAAGACTTTGATTTAAATTAGCAGCATCTTTCTAACTACTTTTCAACCTCTAATGTGTAAACAGCAAAGCACATGAGACCAATACCTAACTGGGAACACAGATATAATGAAGATGACAAATAAGTCTGATGTCTTCTTTAGGCAAAAATAAATTGATGCTAGGGTGATTATAAAACCTCTCTTTTATCTCACCCAAGAGAATACATAGACTGGAACAAAACAAAGCAGTTCCTGTACTCATCAATAATACCAAGTCATCAGTGTGACTACTTACTTTTAGCTTTATCCATGGGCTTAACAAGTGGTATTCTTTATAGAACTGCTTACAAAAACAAGTCATTTAAAATGCATACACTAACTTTACTGAATATATCAGCTGTTGAAGTGTTTGTACCAAAGCTGGGTCTTGAAAGAGCTAGGCAAAAACTCCTTTAATATTCATGAAAATGCCAATAAATTGACTATATCAGATGTTTCTTGCTAAGTGAATATCCAGATGTCATTCCACAGGACAATGAACGTGTCTCAAAGAACCACAACATCCTGGATGAGACTGACCACTCATTTCTCACACATATTTGATCTAAACACCAGACAGTTCATTCTGTCCTTGAAAAACATTTTTGAATATATGCAGAAAGAATTATATCCATTAATAAAAAATTAAAAAAAAAATCAGAAAAGATTTATTTTCAACCTGACAGATGAAAAAAAATATTCATCAGATATTTGAAGTCAAAATACAAAGGGAAAAATGGACTCAACTTACAGTCATCAGCACTGAATGCCCCATAGGAGATGGTAGTTTTGCCCACAGGACACTTGATGCAAGATAAACGTCCTGTCTGATACTGATAGTAGCCAAGAGGGCAGGGAATGCATTCACCATTCTGGAAATTAGTGCCTGGAGGACAAACAACTGCAAACAGAACAACATCATTACTCTTACGGAATCCAACCATTTCAGGCATTTGCACACCTGTGAACTACTGTATGTTTTATCATGCTGGTAGACTTTCTAAGGTTTCAAGCCTTTAATATATGTATTTCTAAGTGGAATAATACAGAAAAAATACAAAACAAAAACACTCCTTAAATGTTCGTTAAACTCACTATTGTTATATATTATATTGCATATTGCATATACTATGACTTCTTATTTTCAGATCATCCTAAAAACATGCCTGAAATAATGCACTACGCACTCTTTGGAAACACCAAGTGCAGGCCTGATTTCTAGCTGAATACTGTCAAGACCATTTATAATAAGATAATGCACTTTGTGAAAGAAAAGAAAGGAACTGAGGCTACAGAGTCACTTCCACAAACACTATAGGCAGAAAGAGGAAGACCCCAATGAGTAAAAATTCCAAAAACTTTGTACAGAAATTCACCATCTGGTAACAATTTCATTCAGAATTCCTAGTAAAGAAGTTTTTGTAAGCACTTCCAAGCTAAACATAAATGGCTGGATTAAAAGTCACTAGTTGTGCACATGACAACCCCAATACAAAACAAACAGATATCCTTAGGCTGAAAATAGGATTGTTCTGAAAATTATATTTTCAGAAGTAATATTTCCAGCTGAACAGTTGCATATTCCAAAGAAAACTCTTTGTCTTCTGGGAGATCATGCAGCACCGTCTTTCCCTCCAGATCATTCAGATGATCATTAAAGCAGAAGAGTCACAGATATATTTGCAGGACAATACCTTTATTTATTATTTCACAGTTGCTTTCCAGATGCACTTTTCCTTCAAAACACTATCAAATGTATATTTTGGGACTTTGACAAGGTGCAAAACTTTATTTCTGTTCTTGCCCTGTATTTTGACAGCATTTTAAGCTTGTATTAGAGAGAAACCATGATGGAAAATTGGCCATCTCCACTACAACTCATATGATGAATTTCTGCTCTAGCCAGCACATGGGAATGTAAACTAATTTAACTTATTGAAGCACCTAAATTATAACAGACTAAAAAGACAGCTAGTGTCAGTGATCATATCTTCCTTCACTTGCTCTAAATGGTCCAATGGGAAATTCCAAGATGAGACAAAAGAGAGGCTGAAATCTTCCTCTCAAGTAGTTATAATACATATCTAAAACCCACTAAAGAGCCGAAAGAATCCTGGATGAGACAACATTCTCCTTCCTAATGCATATTGCTTAATATACAAGTGTGTGTGATACATTTTAAAGACATTTTCCAACACATGCAAAAAGGATCATAAGCATCTCAAACAAACAGCAGAAGAAAGTAAAATGAAACGAATAATCCATGCCTAAATCCAAGGCGAAATGCAAAGGATAGGAGTGACTAATTAAGCAATTGAATTTTATAAAAGAAGAAATCAAGCTTTTCAAAGCATCTTCCTCTTTCTGTAGTTATGATCATGATGCAGATGTAACATCTGTGTCTCATCACATTTTAAGAAAGTAGAACAGCTTTTTGTTTTACATTAGATTAACAAAAGGACATAAAGAACAGCAAAAAAAGAGCAAAACATTGGTACAGAGACTGATGTTTTCTAGAATCTACAGCTCTTGAAGGCATGTATAACATCAGCTGCAAGCTAATATCCCTGTGCTCATGTTGAGTGTGTGACACTGAAAGTCAGACAACCCATCAAACTCAACTCTTGCAAGCTTTAATGTGCATATGTTTTAAAAAGATAAGAAACTAGAGGATAGTCTTGAGGCTTGAAACTAAGTGTTACCAATGGACTCAATTTGGTCCACGTGGACCCACGCTAAGTTTGCTTAACATTATTACAACTGATTGCTACCCAATGCTTGCACTGCTCTCTCCTCCCTCCAGGAGGAGACTTCTGGGATTCGTGCTTCTTGGTTCCATCAATTACTAATGAAGCCTTGAGCTGCTAGTTTGGCTATAAAATCAGGGCTGTGTTTGATTTGGGTTATGCTCTGGTCAAAGCAATTCTGATAAAATTTAACAAACATTCTGAATATTTTAAGAAGTGAGCATAAAAACGTACAGTAAAACAAGGGTAAATCACAACAAGAGCACAGGTATTTCCCTTTTTCATTATTATTCAGATCCCTTGACTGCAGAAATTGAAAAACATTTGCTCTTGCTCTTGTAACCAGCTGAACATTAGAAAGCACTACTAATTTGCAGAGAACCACCATATCAAGCACAGAGCTAAGTTCTTTTCATGTGTCTTTTCATTGATTTGTCCTTAGGATCTCTAAATTAAGCTACATAGTGTTCAAGTTCACCCATTTGAAAAAACTCCACATTTGGGAAAATTTATCCCATACTTTCTGTTGTTGCTCTTATACCTATCCCTACTCAGTTTCCAAAAGAGTTAGACAAAATTAATCCCAATTAATCCCAAACTGACATCAGAAAGGCACAGGATCACAGAGGCTAATTGGGACAACAAGAACAACTGGGGTTGCACTGTAGGATGGTTGATGTCAACAGAAATAAGAGCGGTGCTGTTAACACAGAGGGTTTTCAGCAGCATGATGTGATACACAGGGATCCTGTGAAGAGGTAGGCTTGGCAGCCCCAAGCAGGATGTTGACAGAAAGACAGCCCATTCCAGGGAAGTAGACTAAACAGAAGGAAAGAAGATGAAAAAAGGACAGAATTGCAATCAGGTCTGGGTGTTGGCCAACACAGAGAAAGCTTCCATGTGAGCTGACTGGGACTTGGCCCAAGAATTCTCAGACTCAAGATTTCTGCCATTTCTGTAGCTGGGTTTCTATTCTGGGTAGTGTATAATCATACAAAGCACTGACTACGTTATCTTTGCTTCTTAGTAAGGATCGTGCACAGTACAGAAAGACCTTCTAATACCAGACAGGTCTAAAAACATCCCAATAAATGTTAGTGAAACCTTCCATACAGTATCAGTGCCATGAAGTCTACTTCTAAATCACTGGTTCAAATCCATCTACAATGCAAGGACTAAACAGTAACCAAAGTAATAATTCCTGTCCCTCCTCAGATTTGTCACTGAAATTGACACTTTATGCCTTTGACCTATTAACCATAAACACAATCTTGCTGATAACTTATGAACTGTATCTTTTTATCAATCCCTAACATAATCAATGAAGGGAAAGCTAAACTGAGGCATACCACATCCTTGTGCATTTGGGACAATTTTCCCAGGAGACGAAATTCTTTGAAACCCGCTTCTACATCCCAGCTGCACTCTTGGAGACAAATCAAACTCTTCATCTTGGGGAAAATCAATGAATGAATCTGCTAGAAATTGCTTGGAGTCTAAATATAGCAGAAAACGACCATCCTCAATCTCTTTAATGAATGCTCCAATGAGTTTTTCTCCAACAAGTGCATTTTCTAAAGGAAATAATATAAGAAGAAGAATATATGAAAGAGATTCCTCATGGGGAAATGGATAACAAAATAAAGAGTGATAAATATTATATTAATTAACAGCATCAGCAGATTCAAATACAAAATACAAGCATGCTAGCAAACAGCAGAAAAGAATGAATGTGCATAGTATTTACAATATTAAAGTCCTAAATTTAGTATATGTAGAGGTCCTAATGCAACAATCATAGAATCATAGAACATCCTCGGTTAGAATGTGGCCACAAGGATCATTGAGTCCAGTTTCTGACTCCACACAGGATTACTCAAAAATTAAACCACATTTCTGAGAGCGCTGTTCAAACACCTCTTGAACTCCAGCAGGCTTATAGAGTTATAGAACGGTTTGGGATGGAAGGTATTTTTAAAGATTATCTAGTCCACCTTCAGGCCATGGCAGGGCAAAAGAAAAAACAGCAAGCACAAAAATTAAAGTACCAGAAAATGAAAAGTGATTTAATTTGTTTCTGTTGTTTCAATGGCTATATTTGGTTCTTCTGTAGCATTTGGCTTAGTTAGTTTTGAAGACATTCGTAACTATGTAATAATCAGCTGCTGTCACACTACTGATTCAGTAGGCACTCCCCTCACAGCTGCTGAAGCTGGTGTTTAAAGCTGGAAAACACTGAGCATCTTCCCATGCTTCCCATATTCTTAGTTTTCCAGGCAACTTCTGTTTCTGATTACTTGCTCCAGAACAGTTTTCAGCACAAGAGAAAGAGTGAGTTCCCCAATTGGCTGCACCAGAAGTACTACAAGGAACAGTGTTCCCAGAGAATTTTTTGTGCTTCTGTCTTCTGTTAATCTTAGCAGGCCTTATGGCACTGACCTAAATGTTGGTACAGCTTATGAAGACCTGTAACCCAGCAAATGGGAAGTCCTGCACACTATGTACTCCGGGTTTGCAAGTACACCAATGACTCTGGAAATTGAATTTTCACAGGGAGGATGTTATGTGCGTAAAGAGAGGGTGAGGAATGTTACACCTCACACACTGCACAAAGATTATTACGTTGTGACTGACGTGCTTAAGGGAAATAGGTGAGGGTACTGCTGCCCTCTCACGTGGTGAGTTTCCCTACTTTGCACTGTAGCCCATACTCAGGTCTCACTCCTGAGAGTGAAGAGAGAATTTCACATGTAGGTACAAGGCTCCAGCTATGCTGCTCATATTCTCAGTTTTCTGTTTCCTCCGGCTTTGAGCAACTTAGTTTTCTGCTGTGCCGACATATAATACAACAACAACAAAAAAAAGCATAAATTGGGTTCAACCTCAAGCCAAATTATACTTAGCTTGTGAGAAAGTAATAAGAGATTGCCACACAACCAATAACACTTAGCAAAGGTTTTGTCAGAAATTATAACTGAAAGCAGAAACAAGATTAGCCTTTTATTCAAGCGAATATCTTTCTGAATTTTCTAGTAACTAGCTGTAGAAGAATTAAAAATAACCTAGAAATGACAGCTGGAGGGAATTCACACACAGAAAAGAAGCAGAGAGTCAAACCAGTAAGAACCCACATAGGTCTGCTGAATTTCCTTTACTTAAAAAATCCTCTGTGTTGAATCATTCATAACACTATCAGTAAGTATGGAGTTCCTGGGAGGGTGCATGGGTCTATGTCTATATGGTATATATGGGCAGTATATATAAACAGGCATTGAACTATAATATACATGTTCATACATGACAAATAGACAGGTAAGCCTTGGAATGTCTCAATGTTGTGACTGATTTCCTCGAGTGTCACTGATGGGAACGGTCTGCTATATTCCCATCCAACAAAAGGTAATTTTATAATCATTTCTGGTTTTGCTTGTTGAATAGAAAAGAGAGAAATTTCTGTGAGTTTTCCTCAGTATTTTAGAACTAAGATTTAAGATGCCAAGCCAAATGGCATCATCTCAGAAAGACATTTGCACAGCCTCAGAATTTAAGACATGAAAATATCTGTTAGAAAAAATGTAATGAAACATTCCCAGCTGATGATTTAGAACTGAGGTTCTTCACTGGGAACTCATGCATGTTCTGTGCTTCTGTTTAGCATTTTTTTTTTCTCAATTTCATCACAGGAGGAAAAATGGAGAGCAAAACTTCTCCTTTATCCATAAAGAAGCAAGGAAAAGATCAAAACTATTTTAATAATATAGATTTTCAAATCAGAGAGTCAATTTACGCACTCAGTGTGTATGAACACCAGTGATGATGCATAAAACAGCTCAAACAGAAAGATTCAAAGTTGCTTTAAAATATAATGGAAATTGATTGAACCAAGAGTATATGTACAGCAGGTTGTTTGATCTCCCTACACTAGACTGCTGCCTCTTCTGAAACTGTACAGTAATTCTCTGAAGAGCAGTGTTAGTACTATGGAAAAATTATAGAGTTGAGAGGGTAAAAAATGCAATGTCTTCAAAGCAGAATGCTTTCAGATGTAAACTTCTGTATAAACCCAAACTAAACCATACTTTGATCCACCTTCTACAAACCACTTAATATTTATGTTTCCTTTATGATCTGGTACAACGGAATGGATGCAAACATAAACAGCCTGTATAGCCAGGAACCACACACGATCACTGCACCCGCTAGTCAAGTCCTGAAGGCTTTTGAACTCGGTTCTGATCAGGCTGTATGTCACATCTCTGTGTCTCAGAATTAGAGAGAAGCACATGTGCAGGCAGAGTTTTTTATATTTAGTTCTGGGAACATCATTGCAATGCCAGGAAACTAGAGAAATGTTGGCACAGAGGGCATTTGAACTTGGGATGTGTCTTTTTCTTCTTTTATTTTAAGAGAAAATGCTGAATGCTTTGAAAGAAGCTCCTTACAGCACCTCAAACTCACTTTTAAACCACGGTGAAGATCCACCAGTCAGTGGTCTGCATACTTGCTTTAGAACTTCTGAAGTAAGGATCATTCTTTACTGTCAAAGGTAAGGTAATAAGAAGAAAAGGGGAAAACAAACAAACAAACAAACAAACAACCCACACACACATACTTAAAAGGAATTGGTTATCTTTTTGGGCAATGTGTGAACTGTGCTTCTCTGAGCCCAGTTCAATAAGGAACACAGTATTTTCCACTATAGAGGACCTTCCCAATGGAAATTAACCTCTAGATCGGTTCAGCTCATAACAGTTAAACTAATTTTCATGTTAAAGGAACTGGGAGAGGCATCACTTTCTGAAAGCAGTACTCAATTCTATCCTCTTTTCATTCTGTAGTCACAGACTGAAAAGAGAAATATAACACCAAAGGCTCAGAAAAAACTCCAGTGTTATAAGGACTCTTTCAGTGAGCATTTGTGAACACTGCCTTTTTATTGAGCAGACAGAGGGAAACAAAACCATTAAGAAGCAAAGGTTTGATTTACAGAAACATCAGAGGAAAAACTTACCAATATCGTGTAAGTCAGGGAGAGAAACTGCTGGGATGTTTTCCAGCAGAGCCCTCCATGTGACATTCACCCCCAGGCGGTCCACACTCAGGCATTCAACATAGACAGAGGAATCATCACAGACAGAAACCGAGCCAGTGTTTCCAAAAGCATTTACCTTGCATTCAAAATTAAATGAAATTAAGGTTAGTCAGACTTAGAATCTCCTAGTTCTTGGTCTTTCTCTGCTCATTTGCACTGTGATATGCTCAAGGCAATCTTTTCGAAAGGGCTTGTAAAAACACAAGAGTAAAAAGGTTCACTTCCATCAAAACACACTTTAATAAATATTAGACTAATGACTTCTGTGGCTACTGTTGATCTGATCTGCCCAACACGGGGACAGCAAGTCTAAATATCCTGGTTTCCTAGTCCTTCATACGCTGTCAGCCCTGGCAGACTTCATGGTATTTTCTGCTCTTCCCTCTATTTTACAGATGCAAAATTCTACTCTCTTTCATACCGTTTTCTTTTATTTTTTATTCTATTTTCTAAGCAACAAAGAATAAGGAACTGAAATTACCTGTAGGTGACAAAAGCCACGAGCCTTCAATTCATCTAAAATAAATATCTGGAATGCCTGGAGTAATCCAGAGTAGTCAGAACTACAAGTCTTCTGAGGAGGTAGCAGGAGCTGAAAGTGTGTTTGAGCTTGGACTGTCTGAAACAACTGGAGCTCTAAAAATTAATAGAAGGGCATTATTAGCTTCACTATTCAATGTAGAAATTGACTTTCAAAGTTACTTCTCATTTTGACCTTCATCAATAACATCTCGCTGTGAAAACATGGTGGAAACAGTAGAGTTGTCAGTAGAGACTGCTTGATAAACATGTATGTTGTGCTCTACAGAGAAAGCCAGGTGTAATAGTTAAACAGTAAAGAGATTGCTAACCCACAGAATGATAAGGGAAATTATAAGACTTGGCAGATACAAATTTCCAGAGAACAGCTAACGTTATGCCAACAACCAAAAAAGAAACAAAAAAAAAAAAGGAATTATTGACCTATAAACCTTAGCTTCTCTCAGATAAAATCATTATAACAATTAATACTAATTCAAATGGCCCTTCAGAAGCCTAGCTTGTCAAATTAACTTGAGATCAAGCTTTGAGAGAGAATAAATTTGATTGCATGATAATAGCTCTGACATGGACATTTCAAGTGCCTTCTGATCTTGTAATAGCAAGCCAAATCACACAAACCACTGAGAAAAGGATGGACTCATCAAGCTCAAAATGAAAATCTATTTGGAGAGTTCTTAGCCAGGAAAAATCAAAAAGGTGAAAATTTCTTGTCTCCACTAGGGTTACACTGATCACAGGGTTCTTGGGGACTTCATTCTCTCAGGTTCAGTATAGGGGTGATATGATCACATAGCCTCCAAATGGAGCTGGCTCTTGTCCTACCAACATGGAGAAGCGGCAGAGCTCTCTCTCACTGTGCTCCTCTATAGATCTTCACTGCACTATGTACAAGTGTCACTTCATGGAGCACAGTTACTTGCTCCCTAAACAAATGTAGAAAAAAAAAAAAAACTTGAAAGAGTCCAAGGAGGGTAGTGGGAAGGACCAAAGGGCACAAAAACATGCTTCTTCCTGAAAGGCACAAAACCCTCTGTCTGTTCAGTTTATTGGATAGTAGATAAGATCTGATTTAAACCACAAGCTCTAAGTGTACACATAAGGAACAGGAAATACAATTTTTAAGACTGTGGGTAATGACCCATTGGAACAAATGGATAATGTGGTGTGTAAAAAGGTGTGATGAATTGTCCATTATTGTGAAGTTTGTTCAATGACCATCAGATGTGTTGGAATTTTTTTTCCTCTCTCTCTAAAACCACTCTCTATTTCAAAACCAAATTGCCAAGCAAAATCCCTTAACGTGCATTAAATAGAAACTTGTATTAGATTATCACACACTCCCTATAAACAGCTATTCAACTGCCATTAGGCAAACTCAAGAGTTACCTCATTATATAGCATAAAAATGTCAAAACCGTGATTAAGGGCAAACAAAAATCTCAATCCAGTATTCAAAGCTTAAAATTGTTTACATTTGGAACAGAGATATGGTAACGCAGGAGTTTCAAGACTGACTCTCATCCATTCTGGAGATGAGGAATAGCTGCAAACTTGGCATCAGGATCTGCATTTGTCAAAGTTCAGCATTTATTTATTTCATTTATTTGAAATAAATGAAAAGGCCAACATTAATACTCAACCACGTGAGCTCTGAAGAGATAACTTATTCTTCCAAATTTAAAGGGTGTGTCTCTTTTTTTCTTGAAAGAAAAATTATTTGAAAAGTACTGTGTCAGCCAATGAAAGCCATAATCCTAAAAAACAGGCTGCTACAAAAGATGCAGAAGTAACAGTGACTTGACTGTGCAAATAAATATTCAAGTTCTGCCAAATTCAAACATCTGGTGCTCATCTGTTCTTCCAGAACTAAGTGATTCCATCAGAATCATTTCATGGTGCCAGGATCTTTTAACTTGCAAAGGAAAATCTGCATATAGATTGAATTACTATTTATAGTAAGATATTATGGAAAAGCTGGACTATTTCTGGCATAGTCAGCCAGGTACAGAGATGAAGATGGCAGAAGTCAGGATTAATCTACTGCACCTTAGTTCAGAAACTCCCACATAACTGCGTCCTATCATTTCAACTCACACTGTAGCTTCACGATGGATGAAAAAGGATTTTTGAACATATGTTTATATTGCTCTGTGCCCTTCCCAACCCATGGTAATTAGACGTACTCTGGCAGGCATGGTAGAGTGGGGCAGCTGAAATCCATAGACGTTTCTGCACATCACACTGGAACAACGTGTTGGAAGCAGCGCTGTTATAGCCTTGGCGGCACACCAGTCGGCATTGCTGAACGCCCAACATTTGCTCAGAAACACTGTCACAGAACACAGCTCCATTGAGGAGAGAAGAGGTACCAAATGGCACAGCACACTGGGGACCTTTAGATGGGAGAGGAAGGGAATATATTAATACATAGAGTGATACACTTCTCTTAAAATGTCCTCATAGTCCTCACATAACATGGGCAGCACGTTGTGCATTTCCCCCTCATACCAACTTAGAACTGGTTGGATGTCAGCCTGGTTCGGTTTACTAACCCTGATGAAAAGATTCCTACTGACTTTAAAGGGTAATGCACTGGGTACAGAAAGATACATGCATGGTGTATGAGAACAGATAAGTTTAAAACAGTTATGAATAAATTTAAGCAGGAAATGAGAAGAAGGTTTCTTACCATCAACCTTCATGGAGGATATCCAGTGGAAATAGACACAGCCAAAAAAAAATCTCAGTTTGCTTTAGAATGGAGTTTGAAAACTTTAAGATCAAGAACTGAATGGCACCAGGATGTTCCTTGGTGACACAGTAGGTCCCTAGCTGTGAGACATGGCTTTTGAATTACAAGATAGTAATTCAAATTAGTAATTACAAGATAGTACAAGATCTACCTTTCAACAAGATCTTTATCAATACAGTAATTTCAGACCTCCTTGCCTACTACTACAACAGAGTAATATAACAAGCTAACTACTATGATTTTTAACCTCTACTAATGTGTACAAACGAACTGCTTTGTTCAATACTAGCCAAATCCCAACCTACTTCCCGACTATTATCTTATATATTATATATATATTATATATTTTACTAATGTTTAGACACATTTCTGAGTTCTAGATTTACAAAACAGAAAGAAAAAAAAAAAACAGCTACCTAAGTTAGAAAATATTAAGAACAGTTCTCATATCCTACAATTCATCTGCTTGCTGTATGCCACTCTCCAAACAACAGTGCTAAGATCAGTCCCAATCTCCCTAGCTGCTGGACGAAGATGAGCTCTGCTGATGGCTCACATCTGAGCAGTCTCTGCCTTCCCTTCTGATGGAGTTGTTTAATTTCATGTTCACAACTTTGCAGGATGAATCTGGGATCCAGTGTGCTACAGTACCTCTTTGTTTTCCAGCCATGGACATTGTAATTCTGAAATATTCAATTCAGTATCTTCAAATTGGTCTTTCTGGCTTACAAAATTTATCCTTTTTCTTCCAAGACTCCTTTATAACATCTTTTCTTTAATAACTCTGTAAATGGAGACACTACACTCTTCCTCTTTCCTATCTCTCTTCTTAGTAAAGATGGAAATCTGATGTCCTTGTTTTATGAAACCACCAGAGATAATGGGACAATAAGATATCACACTGCAATGGATAATAGTATTTATCATGATCAGTGCCAACTACATCCACTGTTACATGCAAATTCTATTAACAGCCCTTTAGTCAAAGTTAACAAATATTAAAAACCAGCTCTGTGTTCCCTTTATTTCTCTAGCACTTTTTTTTTTTTACCCATCAAGTCAAATCCAGCCTCAGCCATATGCTCCTACAGTCTTGTACCGTCTGTCCCAATGGGAGCTTGTGTGTAAACTAGAAAAACAGACAGCACACAAAAAATAAAGAGGATGAATGGTTTCCTGATTAAGTTCATAGTTTCCATCCAAGACCCCATCAACCAGCCAAGATAATCAGCAATTTGCTCATTTATCTCTCTCTATAGATGTAGCTCCCTATATGATCATTATCAAGCCTTCACCATTTTGTCATTCTTCTATTTCTAACTCAATTTCTTGGTCCAGGAGGAATGAGCCAGAATCAAGCTGAATACTGACGCTTGTTCCACAGGTGTTTCTAAACATTTCCAGAAGGAAAGTGTCTTCTCCAAAAAAGGCTCTGTCTTCTCTATCTCCACCCAGAGCTGTGGAAAGCAGGAATGGGGATGGGAGGTGCATGTGGGGACTGCCAGGGTACTTGGCATCAGCTCTCTGTTGCATGTCAAATAGAAGTTGAATTCTGTTGCCGATGGAAATGATTAATCTAATGAAAACCGTATTGTAAGAACTGGGCACTCAAAAGTTATTGGTGTTTACAGCTGTCTGTTCTGACGCTGGAAGAGACATTGATTGTATTCTCCCACCACAGTAGCTTCTTTCACTGATTGAGAAGATCTCCAAGATAATGAAAGATTACAGAATAATTATGAGTAGATTCCAGGACCAGGCTGAGTAGGTTGAGGGGGAATATAATTTGTGCTTCTTAATTTTAATGTCATTACTAAGTTGTTTAGCATGAAATAGTTCTATTGTTTTTTCAAAATCCAGGAAAATTACTGAAGTTTATTTCTATGGTATTTTTATGCAGAAAATAACAAACAGTTCTCCAGGTTTCCACTATATTTTTTAGGCAGTTATTTCTCAGCTCACTCTTTCAAAAATGGAAGATCATTAATAACTCAGTCGCTGTTTCTATGAAAACTACAGTATTTCAGGATTCTGAGAAACATCAAATATGCAAGCAAAATCCAGAAAAATCAGAGCCATATCCCAGGGTACATTTAAACATTCTTTATCATATTTCATAAAGATCTTTGGAAATTAGCGGGAAATCCAGAAAACGATCTTATGTGAGATAAGGAGATACAAAGGACTTTGCATTTACAACTAATTCTGACTTCTCTAGCCTACTGCATGCTCTTCCACCTTTTATGTTCACCTTCAGAGTCTATCAGAAAGTCAGTCTGCACTACTGGGTGCTGTGCACCATGTTGAGTTCCTCCAGCTGGTCCAAACAAAAGAGTAAACAAATATTACACAGTCCAGTGTTAGAAATCCTAGCCCATAACCTGAAAGCAAGATGGCAGCACTGTATTTATTATACTACTAAGCTCTGCTTCTCTGAATAGCTATAAAGCTGCACATAACTATACCACGCTAGCTCTGGAATTCATTTCTTCAGAGCCTGGTTAAGCATCTCTATATAGCACCAGAGTGCTTGGGGCAGACAAAGCCCTGTGATTTCCTTGTGTCTTCTCAAATGATCCTATCCTCAAAGCTGTCTATTGGTATAAGAGATTCCAACTAAAATGGTGTAGCTGGTTTCTAAATTAGCAGAGAAGTTACCGGATTGATTATTATATCAATTATGAAAATGCTTTACAGCTAGTTGCGCTGACACAGTCAGCACAGTGGACACATTTTTTCTCATTATATAGCAGAATCACTAAAGGACACCTAAACAATTTATTGTCATGGGGACTGATTTTCTAAAATCTACCAAAAGCTCTCATTTAAAAGAAAAACAACAAATGAACTGTGGAAACTGTGGTGTCCTGCAGGTACTGCCTCTGAAGTTGAAGGTTTTCTTTTCAAATCTCTTTCAAGTTTCAATTAAGTTTCTCTTTAAGTTTTAATTAATCATTGCACTTTGGAGCATGGCCTTATAGAAAATTTAATTTGTTTAGATTACTTCAGTGTTGGGAAGACGTTTGAAGACAATTGGAAATAGAATTTATCCAAACGTCTCCCACTTGGACATCTCACTGGAAACCATGAGTGAAATCCAGTACTTCACAGCTCTAATAATGCCGGAAATACTCTGCAAATATCTAATGTTTTGGCACATCCTTTCCACAGTTCTGATCACTAGCCAACAGTAGGAATGGCAGAAGCATACATTTTTAAAATTTTATTATAGTCATTTGAATGGCTTTTAATCCCAGAGCCAGCTCAGACTGGAACTGGTTCAAGTTTGCAGCAAACTATTCAGATTGACTTTTTAGCTTAGCTTAACAGCTCTTTGATTTAACCAAATTTATGAATAAGGAGTCAAAGATTCATTCCCTTCTCTTTTCTCCCTGACAAAGCACTTGAAACAAATGGGACACTGCACCCAGGTAGGTCAGAAGTCTACTATAACACAAAGATAATCATACCACCTGAGCAAAAATCTCTCTAACTGTCCGAACAAAGAAGCTTAAACATAACAAAATACTATAACAAAATTAGATTTGGCTCAGGTTCCAGAGCAAAATTTGCAGAGAAGCAAAATGCCTCAAGCAGCAACCTACTTTCACATGCAGGTCTTCCTCCGCTTACTCGTGTCCCAGGTACCTCTTCTCCATTGTCAAATACGCACCAGCAGGTTTCTTCATCCTGGGTGCACTGTACAGGTGAGAATATCCCATTGGCCTCTTCACATTTCGGAACGTAACCCTTCCCAACTTCTCGTAAACCAACTTTCAACTTCAACATATTACAGAAAGTAGGACCTTTAAAGAGAGAAAGATCATTGCAAGATGCAGCACAGAAGATAAACTGATCATCTGAAAAACAGAGTATAGCAATAGCTTATTTAGAAATGTGTGTATTTTTAGCTGCACTAGACAAAACACACTTTTTTCCTGAAGATTGTAGAGCACGTTGTATGAATTTGCACAAAGCACATGGTGGAAAGAAAGTAGAAGATATGATAAGGAAATGTAATACCTTTACAACCTAACCTCACAAGTATGCTCTTATAAACAGCAATAATTATTTTTTATCACAAATAAACAAAGCAGTGACATGTGCTTGAGGAATTATCCAAACCCAAGAAGATCCGAAACATTCACCCCAACTTGCAATTAAGTTGATATTCACTAATTTTGTTCAACCACGAGTGTTGGAGTATACATTGAGTAGTGATTCAGAAAACAAATATTTAACTGCTATTTCTTCAGAGAAAATGCAGTTACTTATCTCCCATCAGGTACGCTACACACCGACAACCAGACTTCTATCAGTAGGTCATCTATAAGAAGTGGTGAGCAGACTTGCTGGGTCAGACCAAGGTACCATCTAACTTGCTATCTCATCCTCAGCAATTATCTGCACTTGATACAGATGTTCTGGTAGAAACTTTGCTTGAAGACTGAAGATTATTATCCCAAATTTTCTATGGGAGGTGGAAATCAGAAAATCACTAGCTGAGAAACTGAAGAAAGAAACACAGCTATGTTTACTCTTAAGCTGCCTGTACTGCTCAAAGAGCCAGGGGATTAACTCCTTTTGGACATCTCAATTTCTCTAAGCAGGGCTTCTCCAGCCTTTTGGAGGAATTATGTCAGAGTCACAGAATCGTAGTATGAGATCTCTTATCTCTGATGAGAGCTCAACAGTTCTAACTCTATTTGAAGAACAACCTCTATATTTATTTGAAGACAACATCAAAATAATATAGATTTAATCACACTGCGCAGAGCAGTCAAGGACAATGTTAAATGGACTCAATGCTGTGATTCTGTCACTCCCCTGCTGCATGTCACTTAGCTCCTACAGCTCAGAATTCATCCTTTAAACTCATTCATGAGCCCAAAGACTTCTCTGCAGAGGCAAGAGTAGAAAGTGACAATAGGTTATTAATCAGTTTTTGAACACTGGTTTGTTTTTATGAATGTTTAGCTTGGAGAAGAGAAGGCTCTGGGGAGACCTCATTGCAGCCTTCCAATACTTGAATACTTGATGCCCCATCCTTGGATGCATTCAAGGCCAGGCTGGATGTGGCTCTGGGCAGCCTGGTCTAGTGGTTGGTGACCCTGCACATAGCAGGGGAGTTGAAACTCGATGATCATTGTGGTTCTTTTCAACCCAGGCCATTCTATGATTCATGTTATGAAAGTAAATGGTAATTATTTTCAACTGTCCTCTCAAAGATATGTACTTGCATGAAGTTATCATTGAGGATTCAGACCATAGAGCTCCAAGTTTCCATGAGAATCATTCCAAAAAGGAAAGTACAGAAGTACGTATGTAGCAAAGTATGAGACATTACCACTGCCATCACAGCTTGTGAGTAAAGCATTACTCACACTCAGGATTGCCATCTGAATCTTTGTTGCCACGCTGAAATACTTCTCCTGACTCAGGATCTACACACCAAGTGTTTGTATAAGATCTCTGTAGCATGGCGTATTCTCCTGTCTACGAAATATCAATTACATGTCATTGCAGAGCAACATATATTAACACAGACACACTGGAATCCATATCCCAAAAGACTGGTTAAAATATTTGGTTATATTTACTTTTGTCCTTTAATGCATGTTAAAAAGAAAAACAAAATATTGAAATACTCATATCAGGTCCTGAGACAAGCAGTACATAGACTGAAAGCTCACTGGGATTAACTTCTGGTATAACCTTGGTTTGAAATGTCTGTTCCTTGCCTATCTCAGGGCTCTACATCACTCACTGGCAAGTTTCAAGAGAATCATGGACCCTATTTTGGGATACCTGAATCCATCTCCTCTTATCCTCACGTTCTCCCATAGCTCAGAAAGTAAATGCTTACTAATTGTCAGTTAGTCAAATTGTGTCTTCTAAACACAGTCCTGTACAGACTAAGCAGAGCCACCCACTACAAGGGAAGTATAGACAGGTCTTTTCCTTGTCCTGGTCTTCATCTCAGAACTATTTAAATTCTGATTTATGGAGGGCAAAACCTCCCTTCTGTTTTTTTTTTTTTTTTTTTTTTTTTTTTTGAACCCTCTTCATTCAGTTTAATAAGAATGCACAAAGGGATACTTAGTGAGCTTAGACTGAAACTCTATGGACCCCTAGCACAGTAGCAGCAAAACCAGGAAGGCTCTGATTAACCTTTCCTCCGCCACACTAACTTACCTCAAGGCAGTAGGGGACAAACAGATCTGTTGCAGCAGCCTCCAGCTTTGAGCCACTCTGTCTCCAGCTGGAGATTAAGGCATTGGCTCGAGATCTCTGACATGACGTCTGACCTACAGGAGGGAAAACATAAGTATGCATGTTGAAATAAAATGAAGGTCTCAGACCTAACCTAGAGAAAGGGGTACACTTCCATCTCCTTTGCTTATCTACATGAGGCTTTGCTGCAGTGTCAGGCAGGGAACATCTGATCAGTGTCAGGTAACAACAGTAGGGGGTCAATTCCCAAATCATGCTTGCTGAACTCATACACAGTGAAATAAAACACATGAGCAAATTAAAAGCAAAGGTCTCCTTTCTCATGCAGTGGTTAAAAACAAGCCTCTCTTCAAGCATAGAATACTAGAATTTTCAGTGAAGATTAAAATTTTTAAGAATAGGTAAGCACAGACACTTAAGAAGAAAAGACAACTGACATTTGGGACTTTCCGCTGAGCGTGAAACCAAGGAATCCGTAACATAACGTCCTCGTTCGTCCACACACCAGCAATGACCTGCTCAGGGAAGAAAAACAGATTCATTGTAGATACTGTATTTCAGTATTCCTGTTTAAATCTGTTGCATTCCTGGAGGATTTTGACTCACTGCGTCACCACAGAAAGTGGTCAGCAAGCCGAAGACACAGTTAATTCTGCTTTCCAAAGCAAAATAGACCATACTTCTGAGCAGTGTTGAGAATGGAAACATAACGCCTCTGGTGAGAACCTTCTATTGCAAACCCCATAATGCAGTATAACATCTACTCCCAGAAATTTCCTGTAATCCATAGTTTTGCTGAGAGTGCACTCCATCTCGTTACTGTGATCATTAACAAATCATTAGCAGAAGCATTAAACAATTGCTGATTCTTGAGTTTACCTCTGAGGAACACTACTAGCAGCAAGCAACTGAACACTGACTGATTTTTGAAACCTGATGAACTGTCACTAGAGTCACTTATTCCAATCAATTTTTCACATATCATACAGCCCACCTATTCACCTCTCTCTGGTTTGGCTACAAGAATACAGGTTTTCCATTATTTAAATTGGAGTATTTTGTTAGGGATAGCTTACCTGTGCTCTCATAGCATTGAGTTGGCTCCCAGTTTCCCAGGCCATCACACTGTGGGATGTAGGGATGAAATCCCAGCTGCGTAGCTTCTCCAGCAAATCCTTTCAATGTAAAGTGATTCTGCCAGTAGAAATTCAAGACTGTAAAATATGAGTAAAAGAAAGATGTTGATGACCAATACAAGAAGAGATATTTTAAAAGTATGTTTGCAAACACTGAAGGTAGATAGAGTACCCATATCTTACCTATGCAAGGTGTCATACATATCACAGAATCATAAAATGTCTTAGGGTGGAGGGGACCTTAAAAACCATTCATTTCCAACCCCCTGCCATGGGCTGGTTGCCAGCCACTAGATCAGATTGCTGTGGGCTCCACCCAACCTGGCCCCGAACACCTCCAGTGATGGGGCATCCACAGCTTTTCCAGGCAGCCTGTTCCAATGCCACATCACCCTCTGAGTAAAAAACGTGTTCCAAACATCCAACCTAAATCCCTCGCTTTCAGTTTAAAGCCAGTCTCTCTTGTCTTATCTCTATCAGACTGTGCAAAAAGTTGGTCCCCCTCCTGCTCATAAGTTCCCTTCAAGTACTGGAAGGTGGCAATGAGGTCTCCTTGAAGCCTTCTATTCACAAGCTATGCAAGCCCAACTCCCTCAGCTTTACTTCATATAAGATGATTGAAATCAGTTCTTGGGTTAGGTTAATAGAACCATTAAGTAACATCTGCTGAGTGGCCCTGGTCTTTCAGCAAAGTTGAGTTTGCCATAGAGCGTTCTTGCACAGATCCTAGGCTTACTGCTTTTAATTCAAAGCCCTCATCTCCCTCTCCCCCACCTGATAGTGCAGCTAGCTGGAGAGCATAGTCACTGCCCGATAACAACTTCTCAGAGACCATCATCTCTGATTCGTAGGGCCGAGTAGAACGTAGGAGGTCACTGTCCATGAGCTGTATTCCCTTTGCCATCAAGAAGCTCTCTCCAAAAGGGAAGTGGGAGGTGTTCGAGTCTCGGATGAGTTGCTCTGTCTCCTTTATAAATTTCATGGCCTCCTGCTTAACACTTTGACACATACCAGGACCTGTAGAAAGCAGAGGGAAGCTGACCTATTATTTCCAGATATCTACAGACTTGGATACGGCAGTTAAGCACACTGAAACAATGAAACAGGTCAGTGGAAGCTTTTCTGCTGAAATAACTCTGCTAATCTCTTTCATTATATTTCTCTTTTGCTCACAGAACCGGCTTCTTCACCACTCCTTGCCCACTCTTCCTTCCAGCTGGAAAATGACTGTATCATATGAATAGTTTATGGCTTTGACAACTACATTTACAATCTAGTTTGTCTGCTGAAGTAACTCCAAAGAGGGATCAACAGCTCTGGTGGAGATGCTCTAGACACAAGGCTACCAAACGTTAGTGCTGGTCTCACTTTTGTCCTGTTGAACTTCAAGGGCATACCTGTTACTCTTGACTGAAATGTCAAGGAAACAGTAAAGAAAATTCCTCCTATATAGTTTTAAGGCATTCTCGGGAATCCTTTACATCAGTTAGTTTAACAGTGAATTTTCCCTACAAGTCTTCACAGAATGCTTCTAGCTTTGAAGTATCCTTTGGTATCTGGATAAGAACCTTGCATTATATAACTACACCGTCTGATACAGAACTTCATTTATCCATATTGCCAAAGCAGAGAGATCATTTATTTTCCAAAAAGGAGTTTTCCCCCCTCAGGTAGTCAGTGATAATGGCACTATCAATAATCTTTCCCTAGACCATTATCTCCTGCTTCACTGCGCATGAAAGGAATTTTTCTCTTGTGGTATAAAATCAAAGACCAGAAAACTGTTATTTATGGTTCAGCAATTCTGTTACTTACATGTCGGTACCTGGCTCACTTCTGCCCTTGTTCCTTGCAGCTCTTCTCCATTGCTATTAACACACCAACAATCACGAAGCTCAAAGTGGCTTAACGGAGCACTGAAATCAGTGTAGGCTCCTGGGTAATAGGTAAACTGCTCATTCAGAAGCTGCCAGAATGTGTACGGATCCAATAAAATATTCTCAGATGCAGAGGTCACATTTCCCTCCAGTACTTCAGGTGGAAGATCAGCAAAGGATGAGTATGTGGTGAAAGCTGGGAAGACATTCTGGTGCCCAACCTCATATAAAGCTTTGATAAAATCCGAAAAACCTTTGGAAGAGGCATTTTTATATCCAATTATGATGTTCAATAGATTGGCAACAGGCAGAGTTTTTCCTTCATTGTTCTCTGTAATCCACCTTTCATACCACTCAAAAGCTTGCTCAGGAGGACCACTGCACTGCACCTGCCTCCAGGCACCATCAGTATCACACTGAGGTAGGTAAATGCTGGAGAGCTGAGTCAGAGAACTTGGATCTGACAACAGGAGCTTCAGAGTCTTTAGAAATTCCTGTCCAGCTGTGATTTGACAAGCACTTGGGCCTGAGAAAACGAAAAACATGCATAGCATATCTTATGAATGCACAGAAGATATACGGTACCTGCAACCTGAACATCCTCACTGTTATGCCATGATGACTGTTACTGATACTTCATAATTTGTCCCCAAAACAATATTTTTGGCCCATTATTAAGGGCGACAATTTCTGCTATGTTGGACCAGGGTAAGATTCTTAAAGGTCTATGAGCCCTTAAAGGTGTATTCAGGAATTTAAACAAAATCTGAGCACATTAGATGCTTGTAGTTCTTACTGGGAGACCAGAGCTTGATGCCACTGAACACCTTCCTGAATCTGATCACATAAAGTAAGCATTTTCAGATACACTTGAAAATCTGCTGGTTGATCTTTCTTCAGCCAATCACTGAAAGATAAATGATGTGAATAGTAGGATAATACTGATTTTATTTCCTCTTGAACTTTACCAGAGTTTTCAATCACGTTGTCCTATCTTTCTACTCTGCAATGAATATTGTAGCTGAATATAAAAATACCATCCTTCAGAATGCAGGTCTGAATGAGTTTTCTTTTGGAAGCTTTTTCTACCACCTCCAGAGCCAAATCTCATTTTGCCACCAAGCAATTCCACAAACACAGCAGAACACAGGAGCTCACCTCTTGCACACCACAGCATTATAAACCTGTTTATTTTTGGCTGCACTCCAGATGGACTGCTACAAATAAATCCCCTATCAATCTAGAATACTATGATAAATTGACCAGTACTTCTACAAACTGCTACTTATAAGAGCTTCTTTTGTGTATGTACCGTATCATATGCTGGTTACTCTACTATTCCTTCCAAGGAAAGAAGCAGGATCTTCTCTTGGGCTGTTCCTCTTGTTGATGTGCTGCTTTCAGTTCACAGAACCATGAAAGACAAACAACCCCAGACTATGGGGCTAGAGCTCTATGATCTTTAAAGTCCCTTCCAACCTAAGTCATTCTATAATTCTATGTGCTTCCTTCTTCCTTTCTGTTACATTAATAGAAGATTATAAAAGGCATTTGATAGTCTATAAGCAGGTGCGATACCAAAATGTGCTTGACAAGTCATTTCTGACTCACTCATTTCTGGCCTGACTATACAATCATTATGAGAAATCAATTACCCTTTGTATCCATTTTTTATGTTCGGTCTCCTGTGATGGCCTATCGAGTTGAAGATACATTCCTAAGCTAAAAGAAGTCCATAGTTTAAAGCATTAAATCTCTTCAGCTCTCAGGACAAGAATGAGGCAGTGGCACAAGTTTTTTCAGTTGGCTAGGGGCATACAGATTCTCTGGGTCTCATGGGTATCAGGGCTGTTATACACACTATACTACACATCTGAATAGAGACAGATGTCAATGGTATATAATAAGAAAAGATCTCAGGCTATTCCTCTGTGCATGTACCTGCCTTACATACTGAAAGAAAAGGGGACTGTCTCAAAGACTTAGGATACCAAGGTTTACATACACTTTATTTCCCTTAATTCCCCTTCAACTATAGGGATAACATTATTTTCTGTTAGGGGACAATCATTGATACATTTCTGAAAAAAAAATCAAATATGAAGAAATAAATCATGAAATTCCAACAAAGTAAAGGACTATCTTTAAGTAGATATTATAAATAGATACTTGTAAAATTCCCAATTCCCAGAACTTACACTGTATGGGTTTTCCAATATTTCCTCTTATTCCTGGAATAGTCTTTCCATTCAAATCAACACAGAAGCAATTTGTCCCATAACACTGAAGTGGCAGAAAGTCTCCATTCTTGGTACAAGAGGGAATAAAAAGGTCTGATCCTGCAGACAGGCTTTGTTTCAAGTTTTGCAAGTTTCTCCTTTGCTTCTCACAATCAGAGGGACACCTTGGACGTTCACCTTGAACTCTTGAGCCTGGGACTTCTTTACCTGAAGTGTCCAAGCACCAGCACTCTCCTGCATAGCACTGAACTTCCTCAAACCTCCCCTCCTTGGTGCATGTTGGAACAAACAGGTCCCTTGGCTCCTCGCCACAGTCTCTGGATCCCAGTGCTAGTTTCACCACTTCGCCTAAATCTTCAGCAATGCTTCTGGGGACAGAAATCACTTGCTGAAGGAAAGTAAAGAACTCTGGAAGTTCCAGGACAGAGGAAAGGAATTTCATTATATTCTGATTGTCCTGAAGAGTTACTGTGCGGCCAAAGCTACCTACAAGAGCTTGACTCAAAATGGAGCTCCCCTTTGATACTTCCAATGAAAAGGCCGCAGCTGACTGCAGAAGGCCTTGGCTACCATTCCTCCCGGTTGCATCTTCCTGTGTGAAAAACTGCCCAATGCTGTATTTGCCACTAGTGCCAAGTGCCCCAGTGAAGTTAAACTGGATCATATTCTTCAAGAACTTTCCTCCAAAGAGATTTTCTTGGAAGCGTTTTGGGTTGGCAGTAAATTGCAACGCCACTTGAGCCAGTTCCCTTGATGGGAACATTCCTGAGATGGCTTCACTAAGGATGGATTCTAGCCCAGGAATCTGGCTGGCATATGGACTTTGCATGATTGGAGATGACAATCCAGAGTCCAGAAACAGCTCCTTGAAGGAGGGCGGGCAGGGTCTTGAGAAGCCAGCTCTTTTCTCTGACTGTACATCTGGTATGGAAAATAAGTCGGACTGGCTGAAGTACCCAGCAGGGCCATAAAAGATCCTTGACAAGGCCCGCTGTCTCTCAGAGATGCATATTTGTTCTTCACCTAAAAAAATAAAAAAATAAAAAGTACAAATTTATGAAACTCCAAAACTCACTACTCTATAGATGCCTTTTAAGTAGTCTCAGTAAATGCTTCTGAGCATACTTTAACTTGTCTCTCCTTCCCCAACTAAGCATCAGTCATACTGATAAAGAAATTTAAAATGTTGCTAAGTGTAATGTAGAAATAAACTTCTCCATTCAAGACACAAACTTCCTTCATCATGTCTGAATTTACTGTTCTCAGTCTTTTTTTGGTTCTATTGTTTTCCAGTGCAAATCCTCATTCCTACTTTTATGGCTGAAACTATAAATAAAGTCTTTTTCAAATACAATACTCTGATAGGATGTCTACTTGTAATAAAAATTTCACTTTATTCAGATGCAACGTGTGGCCAAGACGAAGGGAGATAAATTACAGAAAAGAAAGAAAGAGTCATTTTAACAAATGCTCACTAATGAGAAATTTATGGAGGTTTCCTACCTGGATCTTTATAGCTTCACTATGAAGAATTCATTACATGAGTTTTGAAAATGAATTGTTAAAATTAGCAGTAATGGAGTGCCAACGACCAGATGGCATTCAAAATTGAGCTCTAAATGAGAGAATAAAATATAAAACTTCAACAAAAGTAAACGTCAGGGATCTGATGGTACCAATAGATCCTAGTGTCCCTGGTTACCCACATCTCAAGTGAGCTATGTCACAGGTGCCTTTTTCCAGTCAAGTCTCAGTACATTCATATGCAGACAGTAATGGCAACAAGTCACTCTGCAACACATCTCTGAGGAAGGATCTCTGAAAAAATCAGCTTAAGGCTCAAAAGAAAGAAGAAAAATGAAAGACTTTGTGGTTATAAAGACTCAAGCGAGAAGTAGAGCACATAACTATGATTATAAAACTTACTACTAGAGGATTCTAGGAAGGATAAAAGTTTAAAGAACAACTAGATAAATACTTGGAAAGTGACTCCTTAGGGATGATCTGGATTCAAGCTCCAGTTTGGGAAGTGTCTAGTCTGCAGAGATAACATACCAACTAGTCATGCTTTGTTCCCTGTATTTCTCACTCTTTCTCCCTAAAAACTACTGCAGACGCTGTTGGAGACAAGATCGTGAACGAACAGATTTTGTATGATCCAACATTCCTTAGGATATCCCCAACTCCACCACCATCTTCATCAACATCCCTATTCTTCATCCCCATCCCCATTCCTCATCCATCTCATTTTCAGGCAGTATTATAAAACTAACAGTGCTAGCAGTGAGGACAGAAGCTGGAAATCCTAAAAGCTGCTCAAATAGGTTAGCAAGTAATCTGAGGCTCTGTGATCAGCATCTTTCTCACTCCTCCTTTTAGAACCTTTGCTCTGTGCCGCAGTTCTTGGCATGGGCTCAGGGTCCCTCACAGTGCTTCCTTTGTAAAGGCCCCTCCTGCATTCAGTGCTAGCTCTTGGTAACAGGGATGAAGAACATTCCTCGAGGGACCAATAAGTTAGTGTAAACCACAATCCCCAAGTATGCTAATCAAAAACAAATGTAGGAACACAGTCGTTAAATGCTCAGCCCTCCTACTCACTGTTGAATCAAAGTAAAATGATGGGGAATAAACAGAACAGCACCGTTGGGGTGAATTTACTGTAGGGTCTGAAAAAGAGTATGTTCCTATCTGAACTTCCTGGTACTTGTGTGACCTGAGGTGCTCCCCATACCTACATCTCTGCTTCCTCCAGTATGAGCGCTGCTGGGAGTAACAGCAAAGAAATCACAAAGAAATAAAACAGAGCAGAGGAGATACGCGCATGGCATGTAGATGGCTGGCCACAGACTCCAGCTATATTCTCATGAAATACCTTCTCAGAGTTAGCCTGAAAAAGCCTCCACAGAAATATTCCCTGCTTAAATTTCCTGAGTCTGCCAATAAAAGCTGCAAGCAGCCTTAAGTCATGCCCCCCGAACAATTATCAGGAAGGCTCAGCAAAGCACATGCAAAGAGAAAACAACCAGCCCCAACATATGGTGAGGCCTCTCGGAGGCTTCCTTGCAATATCCTTGGTGATCAGCCTTGGAGGCATGCGAACATTTTCATTTCATTGTAAGCATGTCTGTGCCTGGAGCATGCTGAGTGACTTGGAATCATTACACCCAGGGTAGATTCCTCCTTTCTTTATCTGCATGGTACAACTGTGTCTTGTAGGCAGAGAAATGAGCTTCCCTGAAGGCATCCAGAACTAAGACCTCATGCCCCAGCCCCCTGGTGCAATCCTGAACACTGAGGTAGTACACTTCGGAGGGAAGGTTTTTAAACTTTCCTCTTGCCCTCTGGCCATTCAACATTTCTGCTGTCATTTCCATTTGGAGCACTGACTTGATGATGGATTCTTAATGAAATCCCTCTCAAAGCACAAATTCAGACACCTTCTCGAAATAGTTTTCTACCAGCTTTGACAATTTTCGTGGTCAAGTATGAAAGAAATACAGGGAAAAAAAAAAAAACAACCATGCAGGATGAGAAAGAGGGACAGATGTTCAGTAGCATGCCAGCAAAACAATGGGGAAAGCCCAAAACATCACCACTAGTTTCCTTACACTATGGCAGATACTGATAGTTGGACTAGATGATCTTACTGATCTTTCCAACCTCAGTGATTCTCTTATTCTATGATATTGGGACCTAGAGTCCCCTAGAGTCAAGGGACAGATTTTCTCAATGTGTGAAAAACTAAAAGGCTGAAGGCAGATCATGAAGGAAAATTGAATTAATATGGTATTTAATAATTCATTCAAATGTGGTTCTTAACAGCACTGACGAGTTTATGAGCACCACAATCTGTCAGACCTAAGAAGGGAATTGGTCCTTTCATTTTTTTTAATTGTACACAAAATTCCCACAGTAGATGAAGAGTTTGGAAGGGGAAGGTGAGTGGGACCCGTTGGAACTGAAAGCATACATGGATGAACAAGGCCGTGCTGCCTGCTAGCATTTTCCCCTTTTCCAAACATACCACAGGCTGGAGGCTGTCCTCGTCTCTTCGTGCCCTGGACCTCCTGCCCTTTGGTGTCCACACACCAGCACTGTCCTCCCTGCTGGCACTGCACTGCTGTGTATCCCCCATCAGTGTCACACGATGGGATGTAGGCATGCTGGTAGCGCTGGGCGGCATAACGTTCAACCTCGCATTTTGAGGGGCCTGGAAGAAAAGAGGAGGAAAAGCTTAATGTTTCAGGGCCATCTCTGCTTGATTCAATCATTTGCTTATTTTTACCAAGCCTGGAGAAAAAAAGGTTTTATTTCCTGAAACTTCAAGTATCAGCCCAAGACAGAAATTCTCCATGCTCTTTCACCCAAGTGAATCAGTTCTGTAGTTTTCTTCTGTAGATATTCATTTCTGAAAACTACATGAAACTCAACTCATTTTTCAGCCATTATCAAAGGAAGATGGAGGAGTAGCATCACTTGCTGAGAAAGCTCTGGCCCTTAATGCAAAAGAAAAGGTGGTCAGCAGGAACAGATGTGCAGCATGGGAGGCAGACACAAGCATGTACAGTGCAGTGCTTCCAGTGAGAATGAGGTACTGCTCCTGCAACAAGCTCCATATCTAATTGCAGGGATTTGTGCTGAGACCATCAGTTTCTTTCATACCTCTGTGCAGGGAACAGAAGCCTCTATTCCTGTCAAACTGGGCAGAATGGCACAGAAACACACTTTCTGATATGACTTACGGTCTTCTAACACCAGCCTCAGCCCTTCCAACAGAAGCTTTGCTCTTTTCTATAAAGATACAACCCCACAGCCTAAACATTTCTCACTTTCCAGAGCATTTCTGCTTTGCTCAGCTGTCAGGCTGAGATAGTGAGAGCATCACAACAGAACAAACCCTTCAGCCATGGAGTCTGACAGCCCTCCTGGCAGCACATAACGCGCCTGGCTTCAGGTAGAGGTGTAAATCCTGGGTAATTCACCAAAGTAACGCTGTTAGTGGCTAACGAGTGTGGTCACAACTCCATCTGGTGGCTGTTACAGCTTCGTTCGTACTGAACCACCTCCATCTACAGGCACAGTCTACTTCACGGCACTGAGAATTGGGAGGGGGAAGATGCTTTCCAGACCTCCCAGAATGAGAGCTTGTCCCAGAAATAGAAGAACTGTATGACCCACGTGGCTGGAAGACCTTCATTGGTATCTGACCAATGACTCTTTAGCTCTTTAGTGAGGGTCAGATGCCAATATCAGAAGAGTTTGGATAGGAGGATGAAGAACCACACCAGGGGATACAAATTCTCTCCAGGCAAGGCAGTTCTGCAAGGCTCTGGTGCAAGGAAGAAAGCACCTTACTGCCTGCCCTGCAGAGCTCATTGCCCACCAACAGTGAAGCTCTCTTCATTTGCCTGCCTTCCCCAGCGGGAAGGTCCTCCCCAAGGGCAGAAGCTCCAGAAGCTCAGCTTTGCTGGCTCAGACACTGCAACTTCATGTATTGTCTCATGGGGATGGAGAATGTTGTGGCCAGTGTAAGATCCTTCCTACTTCTGACTGTAGGGTCATAAATTAAGGAGCATTTTCTCAGGCTTTTAGTGTAATAAAACATCAGATCTATACCCAGAATTTCAAAGCAAGACCTACGCAGAGTTCACAGGCTTTCAATTAATGCAAACCTCAAATGCACAGGATAACTTTCTTCATAGGTTAAGTACAATGTGGTGCTAAGAATCTACAGCCTTTTAAGTCAGCTTCAATGGAAGGACCTTGATTCTTACTATATGCTTAAATGCAAGAGGCTATCAAAACAACTCTCCACAGTGGCGGCTGTCATATATAAACTCCAAAATTACCATACCATTTTCAGGGAGTCAGCTGGGCACAACTTACATCTGAAGCGGCCGGAGGTGGCCAGCTGGACCCCCAGGAAGCGCCGCTGCAGGATCCGATACACGCTGGTCTCTGTGAATGTACGGGCAGGCTCCAGCACAGAGAAAACAGTGTCATAAACTTCATCAAGCAGCAGCTCCAGGCCTACGAAATAGAGGCCTCATTTTAAGACAGCAGTCATCTGCTTTGCACCAGAGGAGCAAAACTGGAAATGTGTTAGGAAAATGAAAACCAGGCCTATAAACTGGCCCAAATGTGAACTTAGGCTGCATTACCTTAATGCATTGCACCACACAATATGCTGCTGAGTGCACAGTCATCAATCATCGCCATTAATGAGGAGAAGGAACATCCAGTAACCAGCACTTGGCTGTGGCTGTGGTTTACTTTGCAGTAGAGACATTGAAACTATGCAATTGTATCACTGATGTTTCCAAAAAACAAATTCCAAAAAATTCCATTTTGGTTGACTAAATTAAGCAAATGAAAAGATAGGCAGTAGTTCTTCCGAGTTTAGGTTAGCTTAGTTTTGTTTAGATTTTAGGAGAACTTCTCATACTCATGGGAATTAAATACTGAAGTTCTCATCTACCATGTAAATTTTAACCCATCATGTTCTGCATTTTCCCAGGGGGGTTTTGTTGTTGTTGTTGTTGTTTATTTTTATTTTTATTTTTTTGCTTCAGTTTTTTGAACAGAAATATCTAAGGAAGTGGACTTGGGAGCCTTCAACCTCCTCACTCCTCTATCTTGGAAATAAAACTCTGTTCAGTAAAATCTCCCATCAACTACTAGTATGCCTGAAAGGTAACCTGAGTCTACGAGAAAACAAGAAAAAACCATCTGAGCAAGAAGAAAATAGTTCAATTACCATGTCCCTTATATTCCCCTATGTTTGCAATAGGATGCTGAATAGGATCCAGCTTTCTAAGATGGACAGAGGGTGGACATGCAAAAATCCCATTCCAGCACCTTAAGGAGGGCAAGGTTGACTGCTGCTGGCTGGAGTTCCCAAGGGTGGGTTCACCTTGAGTGAGAGAATGTCATGAGAAAGCTCCCGCCTATCCCAAACAGTAGATACATCAACTGGTCTGCGTGTTTGCAAGAATGCACTTGGATCTCAAATGAAACTAAAGACTGATACTTATTACTTGTCCTTTTCCTTGGGAATCCAACACACTGAAGCTGAGGTATTGGGAGGGACTCACCGGTGTCTGCAAGCTCTCTCCCCAGGCTGTCCACACAGTAGCAGTACCCAGAGACCTCTGGGAATGTCTCCCGGAAGGAGCTGAAGGTTTGGAAAGCTGCTGGGAGCCTGAAAAGAAAAGCAGTCTCTTGTGAAGGGCCCAGGGAGGCCCACTGACAACAATAAGGCATCTGCTGATTGGCACAAAACCACTGGACAATCCTTTGATCTGTGTGTGTCACCCAGACTCCAACATGAACCAAATCACCATTCCAGTAGGCTAGCAAGTCTCCTGCCTTTTTTAACCAAGCACAGTACAATAAGATCTCCCTTCGGAAAGATTCCTTATCCGTCCTATGCACAGACCCAGCCTCTAGTATTCATTTTCAATTCTGTCCTCACCATCAAAAGGTTGCCAAAGAGAGTTGAATAGGCACGTGTGTTGGCCTAATGTTGTTACAACAGCCGTTCATTAGCTCCTTCCACAAATGTGCACAGCACGGCTGACTGCCTAAACAAACAGGTTGCTCCCACTCCCTTCATGCTATGTAGGCTTTCTGCACTGAACTAAGCATAAAAGCTGATAAAAACATCAATAATCTTTTTCATTCAGAGAGAATGGCTCAATGGATTAAAGAGAAAAGGTTTCTAACGTATTATAAGTGAGATTGACTCCTACTTTTGGAGATCAAAGAAATGGTAGCTCCCAGTAGAATACTCTAGGAGTGACAACAGCCATATTCCAGTAAAGTAGTGGTTTAGGAAGGAAACTTAATAAGATCAGAGTTGGAAGAAACATAACAAATGTGATCTTAACTGGCAGACACTATGGGGTTTCTGCACCCTACTAGAAGACTTTGTTTGCTGGACTGAGGCAATATGGCCAGTGGGACATTTTCACCACATTCCAAAACAACTGTATTATTTTACAGAGACATATCTTAGCACTGAAATATGATAAAGGCCTCGTGTTCCAGCCACATGTAGCTTATTTGGAAAAATCTAGTAAAAGGGAAATGGAATATTCTGCTCAAGGCGTTCACAAAATGATGGAGTCAGAGTAGGTTTTAGCAAGGAAGGGCATTTCAGCACCCTGATCAAAAAAAAAAAGAAAGGTTGACAAGCCCAAGAATTTTACAGCAAACCCATAATCTTCCATAATCTAAATGAGACCAAAACTAGTCTCAATCTCTGTGCCACCCTACTGCAGCCTCAGGGCTGCTCTAACGTGGAGAGTCTGCAGTGCAGCTGAGAAACACTGCAGCAGTGGCCACAGCATCAAGTTGCCAGAATTCAAGAAGTACTTGGACGACACTCTCAGACATAGGGTTTGAATTTTGGGCCAGAAGTTGGACTTAGCAATCTTTTTGGGTCCCTTGCAAGTCAGGATATGCTGTGATTCTATTCTAAGACTATAGTAGGGCAGAACCTCCAGTGAACTGGGATAAGACAGTGATCCAGGTCTTTAACCTAAAGAAATTTGTAACAATAAAGTAAAAATTATTGATATTTGGATTCTTGATCCCACAGTAACTGCCACAGGTTGCACTATACAGATGCCTAACCTAGTTGGACCTGAGCACAGTCTGTATAAAAGAAGCAACAGTAGGCAACTACTGGTGTAAGGCAGAAAACCTGGGCTTATCTTTCCTTCCTGAAGTCTTCCTCTTAGGAAAATCTTAGCCTTATTCTTTCCAAATTTCTCCATTATTTTATATAACACACTAAGTTATTCTGGAATAGTTGGAAAAGTGTGGGGAAGCCATTCACAAAGGGAGTTAAGTGACACATAGATTTCAAAAATGAGTTCTTGGAGCCAAAGAAAGATTCTCCAATTATCAGCACATGAACCCAAACTGTTAAAATAGGGTTTAATCTCTGCATTTGCCACGGTTCTTTGCTTTCGAACTTGTCACTTCAACTCTGTATTCTTGCTACCTGCTTATAGAGCAGGATAATAACATTCCACGCAGGAATGTGGTGAGAAATAAATATATTAACTACCTAAGGTACTCCAATCAGACAGTTATGGATTAAGTCTGTGCCATAATTAGAAAAATAGACAGCTGGAAGTGAAATGGTTCTGCTGTGATTATTTACATGACATGGACACAAGAAGAGCCCAGTCCTGCAGATCTTTTCCAGACAAACCTCCCAATGGGAGCAAAGACTAAAAAAGCATAATAAAGTAAAAATGTAAACAAAAAATTAAAAATATATTAAAGTATTGCCTCATTCCCTGCAAACTGAGTCAAGGTAGAACAAGACATTACATTTACTCCACTGCCCTCCTCTGGAGAAACGTGCTGATTGCGATGCCCAGACAAGGCCACTTCTCAAGGCCTCTTCCCTTAGTTCCCCTCTCCCAGCCCTTATTTCTCTTTATGAACATTAATTCCTTATTCCTCCAAAGGACAAAGGCTTCCTGCTCCTGCTGACGAGCATTCGGTCAAGCATTTTGAAGTCTCCCCGAGCTTGCTCCAATCACTGAAGCTGGTCTGGATGTCACGTCCCTGTTTATCTCGTTTGCTCACCTGTGTGAGTAACTCCAGCACTGTGTAAATGGACAAAAGTCTTCCTAGTGTCATGAGTAACTTGTTCTTTATGTGCTACCACTTGTCTCTTTGTCCTTTATATGGAATTATCTTTCTTAGCTCATCTATACATCTGAATTTCATCCTTTCTGTTGCATCTAACTCATCTACTGTTTTCTGCTTGTCTGAAAGGTCTCTCTGGCTACTTTCCCAAACGCAGATCCCAAAGTGGTAATCACTACTGTGCAAAGTCACACTGAATACACTACAGGAATAGAATACAAAACTTCTGTAGAAGAATAAATTTAATTCAGTGGAAAATGCCTCTTACCTGGACTATTAATTAGCAGGAAATAATATCAGACATAGTCATAGCAAAATGATTTTGTGGGGAAAAAATGTGGTAATATCCTGCCTTTAAGAGTTGTGCAGCACTGCCTCCCTGTTTGGGAAGCCTATGCTCTTACCTGTTATAATTATGAAGGAGATCGAAAACCATCATGTCTGTTGTGTTGACAAACTTGCATTGGACAGGCAGAAACTCTCCATCTTCTGAGCACTGTGGTGGGCTCTTCTCCCCAACCCCATGCAGAATGCGACGGTCTCGGATCTCACAGGTCCCTGGACCTAACAGGAAAAACAGTAATGTTTATTAGTGCTGAATGTCCTACAAACAATCCCATGGTTTGGAAGAGACCTAGATTCATTACACTGAACACGCAAACACAGGTGTCTTGTGTGCTCTCTATAGCTAAAGCAAAAAGGAACTTAATTTAAATTTCTCCACTAAGCACCTATACTTCTATAGGATAAGTGTAGGCTACAGTGCCCAAACTGCTTATTTACCATCTTTCATTCACACCAAACCTTCCACCCCTACAAATCTCATTGTTTTGTTGAATAGTACTTACACTGTGTTGGCTTTCCTCTCTGCCTGGTGCCATAAATCTCCATTCCCTCTTGGTCTACACACCAGCACTGACCCAGCTCCACGTCACACTGCATCACATCAAATGCCCCTGAATCCAGGCACTGAGGGATGTAGGAGATGCTACTGCTGTTGATGTAGCCACTCACCAAGACTCTCTGCTTTTGCAGCTGGCAGAAGGATAAGCCTGCAGTACCAGAGAGGGATGCTGTTAGAGGAAGTTATTGGTTGGACATAGAATCATCTATTTTTAAACAACAACTGAATTTTCTGAGAGGGAAAACTTCTGATTTTGTCATCCAGGAGGCATCAAGACACTGATGGAGCTGAGGTCATGAAAAATGGTATCCAGAGGCCCACCACACATAGGGTTGAAGCTCTCCAACTCATAAGCGAATAGTATCAGTTAATGTTATTTTGATCTTCATGAATACAGACCACCTGATATAGGTATTTCAAGTTTCCATGATCGTTCCCAAAGAAAAACTAAAACTTCCACTAGAAAGATTCAGTGAGAAACAACAAAATAGAGTCCATCTAAGTCTAGATGCTCTTTGCTTCAACAGTTCAAATGTAGTCTTAAAACACTTCTAAAAAAAAACCATTGTGAACAAAAATAAAAATCTTTGACTTACAAGATATGGGATATCCATTCTGTTTGCTGCCAGGTACCTCGATGCCATTTTCATCTACACACCAACAGGAAAGACCATTTCTGCTGCACTGAACTGCCCTGAAGAAGAACATGAATAACAGATTTTATTCTGCTAACTCCAAAGTCCTTAGTCAGTATGGGGCACAAACCATGGCAAACAGGCTTAAGTACTGGCTACTTAATAATAGAATCAGGAAGGACTGTACTGCTAAATCCTCTGGGTCTACCTGATAGTTTAGTCTGGAGAAGTGGAGGTTCAGGAGAGACCTTATCACTCTCTACTACTCCCTGAAAGCAGGTTGTGGTGAGGAGAGGGTCAACATCTTCTCCCAAGTAACAACAATAGTACAACAGGGAATAGCCTTAAGTTGTACCAGGAGAGGTTCAGGTTGGATTTTGGGAAGCATTTCTTCTCTGAAAGGGTGGTGAGGCATTGGAACAGGCTGCCCAGGGAAGTGGTGGGGTCACTGTCCCTGGAGGTGTTCAAGAAACGTGTATGTGGTACTTAGGGACACAGTTTAGTGGGCAGTACTTGTGGATGATTGGACTAGCTGATTTTGGAGTCTGTTCCAAACCTAAAGATTCTGTGATTCTATCATTAGTTCTTCTGCTGTCTTTGGAAGAAACCCAACTGCACAACTTTAAGAAGTGGAAATAACTCCTCAAGTCAACTTAGTATATCTATGCCAGCAGGCACATTGGTCATAGGTTTCGTGTTAACTGGCATACATGGGAAGACATCAGTTGCATTACACAGCAATCTGCAGCAAGTTTAGTCTGTTACTCTTGGATTCACTCATTAGCCTAGAGATTAATTCCAGCAACAGGAAATTCATTCAGGAGAGGTTCTATCTGCAACACGGCTCTATGAAGTCTCTTCAGTCTCTGAGTACCTCGCCCTCCAGCCCATTGATAGGGTGACTCTTCAAAACCGAATCTAAAGATTTCAATAGCAATGAAAAGTTACAGAGTAAAACAGCAGAACTACAGTAAGGACGAGTTACCTGAACTGGCCATCTTCTGAGCACTGAGGAACGTAGGTTTCTCCTCCTGTAAAAGCCTTTTCCCTCTGAAGTTCGCATGGACGCAATGGCTGAGAATCTGTCTGGTACTCTGAAAGCATCAAGAAGGTAAATGTTAAGTGTGATGTCACGATTAGCCTGTTCTTACCAAAACCCTGTTAGTGCCACTGAAGCACAGTGGAAGCCCAAGTTCATGAGTCCTCCCTGGTTATTTTCCAACTGTGTCTTTCTGTATGGAACAGCAGAGAAAAGCACAGAACAAATCAGCAACACTTCCAGGTGCAGGATAAGCATGTGATGGAGGTGCTCAAGAGGCCCTTTCCCATGCCTGCATTTAATTAGATTTATCTCTGTACTATACTAATGTGGTACCATGTTCTGGTACCTGAGTAGCTTACATCACTTGTGGTTACCTCCACAAAGCAGCGCTTTGCCTCAACCAAGTCTGTTCCTCAGCAGGAGGGACATCGCTGTTTGTGTTTTTGAGTATTTGTTCTTTATTGAAACCCAATGAAGTTAAAAATAAAGTTAAGTAACAGACACTATTCAATAAAACGGAAAGGCATTTCTTCTTAACCAAAGGAAGACATAAGAGAATCAGTATCTAGCAGTTAGCGTCATGCTGGCTCATATTAGGAGTGCTTCTCAATCTCTGCCAGTACACATGGTTAGCTGCTGAAGCCACCGCTTGTTCCAGTCAGTTCTTAATGCATTCAAACCAAAGTTGTCTGCTGCTTTAAGAGAACAGTGAAATTTTGTAGGTTCTCGGTTATAGAACAGATTAAGTTGGTCTGAATTTATAGTAGTGCAAATACATCATAAGTATTCTGATTTTTTTTTCGATTTGCAATTATTTGTAGCTCATGGACTTGAGCCAGAGGTGTTTTCTGTGCACCTGAGAACTGTCAGTCACTTCTTCTCTGAGTTCTACAGTGTCCCTTTAAGCCCGTGTGGAATTGCCACAGGACTGCAAGGGATTTTAGGTTAGCTCACCTACAGATATCCACACATAGACAACCCTCACATCCTTTCCATCTCAACTGTAGGTGAGCCAGTTGCTCTGAGATGTGTGGAGGTCCCTTCGTACAGCACTTTGTACAGCTTACCAAGGCACTTGAGTTAAAATGTTAGTGGATGGCTTACACTGCCACTCCTTCAGGACTATCAAACTCAAGATCTTTAAACAGACCAAAGAGAACCGAGGACAACATTCAGGCTATCCAATACCTTAAATTGAGAATAAAGCCTAAATTCAGTGATAGGACACAGAAATAGAAGGTTTTCATCCCACCCTTTTCTATTCATGCTTCTTCTCTAGACAATCCTGTTTTCCAGAGAACTTCGTTTTTCCACCCAAAATCCAGATGTTACAAATTCAGACAATCTTGATCAGGTAGACACCCTCACAGTTTAGGATTTAACCTGGAGCCCAAACTCAGTCTCCACATCACACAACCACCATTTACATTTGCAACGTGCAAGACTCAGATTCACTATTTGCTTAGTTGGAATAATGCACAGAGCAGCACAAACATCACAGGAGCAGTCACTACTGTATGTGAGCAAAGTAAAAGAACGTACTTACCAAATATATTGGCTGCTGCTATACTAATAAGGGACAGAAGGGTGCAAGCTGGGATGGAGCCCATCATGCGATGGGACAGCTCCATCCCTCTGTGTCTCTGAAGCATTCTGCACATCTCATGCAGCCTTGAACTGCCTTTTTATAGCAACCATAGCTCAGACAGGTTCACTTGTGTGCTGGTACATTGGGCATAGAATTGGGCAAGTGACGCAAACAATGTTCCTGAGGAAACTACAAGAGGTCCATTCACCTGGAACTGCCCTCATGGTTTTCGTCAGCAAGTTGTCACCCCTCTCCAGGGAGCACTACAGGGGCCAGTCATTGGAAAGGAGAACAAACTGCAGTCACAGAGGCTGGCTTTGGACTTAAATACATCAACACACACATTATGTACACTGATGTGGCCCCATGTCAGTTGTCACCTGTGCTGAGGTGCAAGCATTTGGTGGAATTGGCTGGAAGTAGCTAAGCTTCTGAGGCCTCATCCTCCAAGAAATATACATGCATAATGATTAAGCTTGTTAACAGAAGTCAGTTTTTGGGGGTACTTATCACAACCAAGGTGCTGAACCTAAAACACTTCAGAAATATTATTTACTTGACTGCAGAGTATCATTTCTTACTGATCCACCGCTAATGACTGACAGCATTTATCTGCACCAGGAATAACAAGAACTTGCTTTCAATTATGCAAAGCTAGCTGGACAACCAGGCCCAGAAGAATTAGATTAACAGTAACAGAAGCACACCTCTGAGGTTATGCTGATTTCAGCAACAAAAGTGATTTTTGAAGTGAAGTCAGCACTCTTATTTGTGATTCATGGGTACGAAAGAGTCTAGCAACAAGTCCAATACCCTCTTACTAAACAAGACAGCACCTGTGGTAATGGTGACTCAGGTATCTTTGAGATTGGGCTGTAGACCTCTTTAGGTCCTACAGCAGAGGTGTCCAACCTTTGGCTTTCCTGTGCCACACTGTGTGAAGAACCCCAGGGAGTCACTGTCCCTGGGGGACACTGTCCTTGAGTTCAAGAAACATGTAGATGAGGCAGTCACAGGGACACACTTTAGTGGGCATGATGGTGATGGGTTGGTAGTGGGATTAGATGATCAAAACAGAAAACAGAGCTGCATATTTTTTTGCTGTTCGCAAGACTGCGTTTAGCCAATGAATCAAAATGCATACAATTATTTGCCATGACTTGAATGAGCCCTGCACTGCTCCTTCCTATGGGGAGGTATCTCTGCCTATAGCAGGGGGTTGAAACTAGATGATCTTAAAGGTCCCATCCACCCCAAACCATCCTATGATTCTGATTCTCCTGGGTCCTGGGTTCAACTGAGGCACTATAAATCTCACGCCAATTTTTGGTTCTTTTGAGCAATGAGCATTGTGAACAATAGGGGTGGACCTGGGGCCAGGATGGACTGCTCAGTGGGAAAGTTTGTCCAGAATTGTACTTCAGGCTCTCTATAGAAAATTCACTTTCTTCCTTTCTTTGCTGACTACCAAAGGTCATTAATTGGTAACAAGCTAAGGCAGACAGGAAACAAAGGAGGCCTCTAAGAACTATTGATAATAGAGAGAAGCAATGTGCTAATATCTACACATCTAGAAACTGACAGTATCTACACAGCATTGATTCTCATGACTGCTTTTATTTCTTTAAAAAACAGAAAATTACCTCTGAACTATGCTAGGGATAAGAACAGCCAAGACTTAAAAGTCTCTTCAAAGATCAAGTGGGAGATGGCGTTCTGGCAACTGGTGTCCTTAAAACCACTTTTAGATGTGCATCACATGCAAGTTCAGTGGGATTCAATGGCCCATGGATTCAAAAAATAGAAATAAAATGGGTAGTTTACACAATATATGCAATCCACAGTCTTCAGAGGAAGAAAAAGTACTTGTGATCTATGGTTGGTCAAATTCTAATTAAGAAAATCCTCAGTGCATAACATTCCCTTCAGTGCAGGGACAACTGTATTAAGCCCTATTTTTAGCACTTGAGGCAAGATGGAAGAACATCTCAAATTAGCTCAGCACTGAAGTGTGAAAAAGGAGCGAATGGAAAAGGTCCCTGCAGCTAATAGGGCCTTAAAATTAGTTTGTCTTCAAAATCATTGCTTTAGTGCTGGAAACGAAGGTTTCATTTGTTGAAGACATTAGCAAAAAGCAACTCAATCTAGACTATAATTGTTAAGGGAAAGAAAAAACTTCAATGTGATGAAACATTTTATTGCAATCACAAAATCTGAAGAAAGAAACAGATCATTTATGCAGTGTTCCAGTTTTGCACACACTTTGTTAGTGGAAAGATTGCATGGGCTTTTCCAAGTGCTGTATTTATATATTAAAAAGCCAAAGGGTAAATACTTCCAATAAATGAATATACAAACATCTGTACATACATAAAAGTTACTTTTGCTCAAAACTGATGCCTGAGAAACCAATCTTATATTCAGAAATGGGCTTAAAGAAGACTTCTGAATGAGGCAGTAAATTGGAAGTAGTGATTTTAAGAACTGAAAACTTTGTCAGATGATGCCCATATCCTGTATTTCATTTATTTTCAAATAATGGACTGTGTTGAACTGGGATAAAATATTGGCCCATCTTCTCCTGCGTTTCAAGAACACAGTACAGAGATCATGCCATTCTTCAACAACTTCTCCTGTACTTATGAGCGCGAGTACATTTCTTCCCAAGCATAAGGATCTTATTTCAAACATCTTCACATGATTTTAGCAATTATCATTAATTAAATCCCCAAAAAGGGGCAAAAATGCATAAAGTGATGCAAAATCAGAAGATGAGAAGAAAAATGAAGCACAGCTTCACAAGATACCGGACATTTGAGTCACTTTACACGTTCTTTAAATTGAAAGCACGATGGGGAAGTACCAGAACACTAAACTGGCAAGGTCAGAAAAGCAGGCAGAGGACTTCTCATTTTTTTTTCCTGCTCTGTTGTATTTCCATTTGCCCGCTAGATCATAGAATCACCAAGGTTGGAAAAGACCTCCAAGATCATCTAGTACAACCATCCACCTACCACCAAGCAATAGATAGATCTGTACACTAAGATTCAATATTTGGCAAATGAAAACTAATCCATGAGAAAACAAAAAACTTCCCTAGTCATGCTAACAAGGTGCTGAATTTTTTTTTTCTCCCTGATAATCTAATACTTAACCTTCTCTGGACACAACAGCATACAGTCAATGAAGAGGGAAATCAAATTTAAGGAGAAATCCAAGTCCTGCATACAAAAAGCTGTATATTTTTTTATGCCTCCTGACTGTTATGGACGTGAAAAAAGACAAGTGGAGAACAAAGGCTTAAACAAACTCTTGGAGAACAGATCTACGTCAGTGACTGACAAATCTTTATAAAGACTTTGGGGGATCTTCTGTTATCCAGAAATGAAAGATATCATAAGGGAAAGACCAATTTGCACAGAGCCTTTACTGTCAATATACTTCTACTGATGCTTGCACTGACCTGCCTAAAAGAAGATACTGGGATGGCTGGGTCCTTGATGAGATCTGACTTTGTATTGTTTGAGAGACTGCTTTGAGATGGTGTCTGTGCTAATGATATGTCTAGTGGTTTGTTTTTTAAATGTTCAAGATTATAACATTTTTTGTCATGTGAACAACTCAACAGTTTCTGTGTATTAGTATCTCACTCAGACTCTGCCTGATTTTGTTCCTGCTTACTATTTATGCCCCAGTCCACAACACACCTAGGACAGGAACTTCCTCAGGGCTGTTTGTGTATTTGTTTCCTACAACAGTAAAGTCCTGAACAATCATTTATAAGCAATATAAAAATATAAGAAATCAGTACAACACAGTGAAGTTCTTTTGTAATGACATTCAGAGAAACAAGAGTGTCACAGTCACAGTTGTTAAAAAGACAACATATTTCGAGACAATTCACTGCAAAACTCCAACCTTGAAACCAACTCAGGAACATAAAAATCTTGCAATTACTATGATGCTCAGTAAGAGAATCATCATCACAGAATCATAGAATAGCCTGGGTTGGAAGGGACCTCGAGGATCACCAAGATCCAACCTGCCCACCTCAGGCAGGGCCACCAACCTCCACATTTAATACTAGACCAGGCTGCTCAGGGCCCAATCCAACCCGGCCTTGAACACCTCCAGGGATGGGGCATCCACAGCCTCTCTGGGCAGCCTGTTCCAGCACCTCACCACTCTCATAGTAAAGAACTTCCCCCTGACATCCAACATAAATCTTCCCATTTACCTTGTCCAGCTATTATCTACCCTTCCAAAGAGCATTCAGTACGGTGAATAATTTACTGATTACATAACTTGGCTATGGGCTAAGATACAACTGAAGATTCCCCAAGGCTTTCAGATCCATACAAATAAGAATATGCATGACTGTATGTAGTTTATTTACTACGGGCTAAACACACCACCAAAGATTCCCTAGTGATTTTAAATGTATACAAACATTCACTAGCTCAGTGAAACTGAAGTCCACTGAATGGGAGCCCAGGCACATAACAATCTCAACAACCTTTATTGTATTTGAATGCAGCCAACATTATTGCTATCATAAAAAATAAATCACAGAAAAAAGTACTTTGTGTATCTCATAGATTTTATAATAGTGCAGTGCTGCCTCTCAGAGTGTTTGGTGGCAATATACTGATGCTCATGGCTGCAGCTGAACAAGATGGCTCCTGCCAGTTGTACAGCAAAGGAAGCTGCTGGTTGAAGTAAAGAGCAGTTGAACTAACTGTAGTTATTCAGCCTCTGGCTCATCTACAGCTTACATTCAGCCCAGTGTGTATAAAAAGGGAGATTCACTCCTGAAGGACTTTTCATGCTACTTCATTTTCTCCACATGGTCTCTAATTTTTCCTTTGAGTTGTTCAGGTTGGTGGAAAACGGCTGCCAAACGCTCAATCTGCTCTTTGTGCAGTGGATTTTCACAGTCATTACATGCTCTGTTGTATTTTCCATATACAACAGATATACACATAGTGTATAATTCTTATTGCTAAAGACAGGCCCCTACACCCAGCACCAAGGACATAACAGCATAATAAAAACTTTGTAAAATGATCACTTACAGCCATACAGGCTCAGCGTAAGAGAAAAAAGTAGCAACCAATCAAACACAAAGATAGCAATGGACATTTAGACAGTGATTAAACTCTGATCTTAATAAGCACTGTGAAATTAAAGCTGACAGAACACAACATTATTAAGCAATAGAGAGAAAACACAAAGTTCCAGTCTTCTAAACTGACATGGCAGGAATCATTTGTAAATAGAAGGCATAGCTGCACCCACCCCCTTCGCACATCAGCATCTCCATATTACTAGGAAAAAAACAAGGAGCTCAAGAGCAAGCAGAAACTCAGATATTAAATGAATCAGAAGGGTGATAGCTGCTCTGTAAGAGGACTGCACCCATGGAAAAAACAGCTTCAGCTTTCCAAGCCAGCAAAGAAATCCTTTAGAAATTTGCAGTTCACCTCCTAAGAATAGTAGTAGGGTTCTACAGCTGTAAATCACTCCACATCTGAACAAATACATATGCACCAAAGTCCAGAATATCTAAAATAGGGAAATTAGCTTCCCTACAGTTACCCAAGAGAAGGGTTATAGGAACTATCTTCCAATGCATTTCCTGCCATATGATTTGAAGTCTCCATTTTATAAAGGCAACATCATCAGAAAACATATACTAGGGGCCACCTATGTCACCAAGACTGTGCTTCATTCACGACTGTAATACTGATGTCCACCAGTGCAACTTAAAAATCCTGAAGCAGATGCCTTCAATATTGACTGAGGAAGAAGGGTTTGAAATGAATCACTCCTGATATCAACATGAAAGAAAACAGGGTGGGCAAATCTCAGAAAAAAGTTCAGCACTTAAAGGCTCCACAAGTTTGCCATTTAGTACTGTACCTCACAAGAGGTAATGGGTATTTCCTTTTTTTAATAACTCAAATTAAGGCTGAAAATTTAAAAATGGTATTTTACTTTCCTGCACAGAAGTATCACAAACAGTCAGCACAACACCACAAACTATCATTATCTCCTCAGAGCAGTCTGCCTCCTACATCAACCATCACAAGAAACTGAAATTCATGTGCAGGTAACTGATGCTGTAAATAGATTGTGTGTAGATACTTGGATTAATTAGTGAGGAAGCAGGAAGACAGTTGGAAAATAATGCATAGAGAAAAATGATTCTCTTGATAAGGCCAATTAGAAGACATGTTTATGTGGTCCAGTTCATAACAGGTTTGACTGGCAAATGAGCAGAGCAATTGACTGTAGGTTACATTCTGTGCATAACATTCAGCTGTTTTATGGCACCTGACTTGTGTTTAAAACAACACGGGATGTTTCAAAAGCATCCCATTGGCGTGAGTAGTTGAGAAACCAGGGCCAAAACCAATGTTCAGGTCTCACAGACTAACACTGCAATTTGAAAGAGAAGTTGGACAAGTTTGTGAAGCACTCAAGCAACACACAATGTAGCACAGCACTGCCCATAAACAATTATATTTTCTTACAAGTTCTGAATGCTTGCAAGGTATGTATCTATTAATAATGACTGACTACACAAGAAACAAAGACAAACAAATGTTAACCACATTAGTTGTTTTGGTAAGCAGAGTCCATCCTGAATCAGGCAGGATCCTCAGAGATAAAGCTGAGTGCTCATGTAAATTTAGGCTGCTGCGTACACAAACAGAAGACAAGTGAAAGCTGCCCAGGCAATTTTAGCTCTGACCTTACGACTTCCTTTTCAGATCCATTTCTCCACCTCTGCACTAAGAAGGTAATCTCCCACCTGGAATCTCTTATTCATCTTCACCTTCCATAACATTTATAGTTTATTATATCACACACACTGCATAATATCACTACAGTGTATGATGTATAAGTTTGTAAATGCACTCCACTTTCCTTCAAGTAAGTCAACTGGATTTCCACTTCTCTTATACAGTTCTCACAGCAACACATTCAAGGATATGCAGCAAGTGAATAATATATAAAAGTCTCACATAACAAAAAGCATGTAGGTCACTCAACTATTCACATTGTTTTAAGCCATTAAAGCATCCAACTATATAAAGCATCAGAATATTTTCTTTATTAACAGTTGTTATAAAAATGTCAACAACTCCTCCTGCTGTATTGCGAAGTTGCTAATCATGATTCCACAGTTACCTTCAATGTTATCATATAGCTCTGCAATACCTCCTATACGCTTGATGTGGCAATATGTTTTGAATAGCAACCACTCTGTAACATGGGCTTACACACTTTGTTTTGGACATCAAAAGTGATAGCTTGAGACATGACAGACAGACAAGAAATGTCAGGGAAGGTTTTTTTTTTTTTAGCAGCCACCACGCTACTGTCTCAATAATGCTTTTATCATAAAAGTTCAGTGCACAGGTTGCAGTGTCTTTCCCAGTTAAACCATCTTTGGCACATTTTTCAATTTTATGAATCCTCAAAAGGCATTCCAAGAATTTCTGATGTCTGTACATTATTATAATACACATTTGTATGTAGATCAGGAAGAAAAATTGAAAATGTAGAGTACGCAGAATAGTTTTAATAAACAGTTTTACATACAGTACCTTACATATAGAACAGTGTGTTTGCAAATTTAAATAATTTTTGAATGTACAGTGGCTTGTACTCTTATCAAAAGGTAAATTCAAGTTTACTGTCTATCGGTTCTAAAATGCATTTATACAGATAACTAGAACTGATAAACAGATGTGAGGCATAAAATGTTCAAGTATCTTTGTCATCAGTTAAATAGCCTCCTTTTAACAGTCATATTTTACAAATTTCAAAACCTGTACATACATTATTTTCAATTTTAGAAACTGTTTGTTAAAAGGTAACGTTTTATGTTAACCACCAGTTCTTATAGTCTATTGAAAAAAATAGATGTGTAGATATAAATGTATATAGTATGTATAAATGTATATGTGTATGCATACACATATACATACACATACAAGTATGTATGTAGCACTGGGTGCAGCGGCAACTTATAAGCAGAGGATAAGTCCTGGGCTCAAAAAAATCAGCAGAAGCTAACAGAGCAACTAGGTTGCCTTTGGTTTCACGATGTTGCATTTACTGAAGCTGGAAGTTTTGTTGGTTTTTTTTTTTCTCTCCAAAAAATAAATCTTGTACAACGTATATTGCAATATTTATTCTAGTGGTTCAGTATACTGACAGCCACAGACAGTTTCACTGCTCTTGTCATTCCTCATCCCAGCTGAGGATGGTAAAGTAACACCAGAACAGAGCTACCCAGGTCAAAAACTGTACTTTGAATCCTGAATACTCCCCAGAGAACACAAAAAGTGTAAAGTAGATATAATTTTGGATGGATTGCTGGCACCAAGTAGGAATACGGAAAAAACCTTCATGTAAGCCATAATGAAAATCTCATTCCAGTGGTTGTAACGTTATTTGGCACATCTGACCACTGTTTGCCACTTACGTTTTAAAGGAGCCTAAGGGTGCTGTAATAAAATTTTCTATTTAAAAAAATACTTTGAAAAGGAGACTGTGACAAGTAGCTTCTTTCAAAATCAAAGCTAATATGCTCACTTTCCTGAACATTCATGAAAAAAGAAAATAATCTATAAACTTTTCTTGTAGAGAGGATGCAGATCTCTCCGTGTCTTTTACTGATGAGAAGAATTTTGTAAAAATGCAGTTCAAAAATTTTTAGTCAGCTGAATTCCATGAATTTAGAATTTTCCATCAGATGTTTCGAAACAGCAGAATTGTTCTTTGCAGAGATTTTGTTCAGCTTTCCTGTATGCAGAAGTTTTCTTGTTTATCATACTGAGATACAAACATTTCCCAGTATGTAATACATCATATTTTGATGTTTGGACATGAATATTTAGATTTTCAATATAACAGATTGCTTACTCTAGGTTTCCTCTCCACTCCCTAAAACTTTAGGCTATTAATGTAATCATCAAAGAACAATATAAATGCTCAGCTTTTTGCTGCCTTCCTATCAGTCTTGCGGCTAATAAGAAAATTCACCGTAGAGAACCTATTTTTATTTCTTTATTCTTCCTTTTGTCATACAGAGCAAAGCGTTGCTATTTGCTGTACTTTCCCCATGTCAAGTAAGAGCTGTTTAATACGTCGCTTCAGCTGAGGCAATCTTGCTAAAGGATCTGGTGGCTCCAGTTCTCCAGTGAAATCAAGCCAGCTTTCTAAAACTACAAAGGAAAATGAAGAAATTAATCAGAATGAGTCTCAGAAACAATTTTCTGAACAATTAAATCTTTCTTTAATATTTTATCTTTAATGAGATGGGAAAAAAATACTGAAGCTGTGATTTTTCCAACAATTCAAACAAATCTTCTGATTCGACTGTTACTATAAATACCCAAGAGCAAAGTACAGCCTTGGCTAATGATTTATTGTCTACACAAAAAAGAAACTTCAGTCCAGAGCCTTCTATCTATGATAGATCTGCAACAGGAAAAGCAGTCTGAGAATGCCACGATCAGTCAAATTCTAGGCTCACTTCTGTCACTTAATCAAGCTCCTTGTTGTAAGGTTCACACTACAGAACAGTTTTCCCACTCTTAAACGTTTTTAAATTAATTTCTATGCTCGTAGAGACAAAAAAGGGAAACGACAAACCTTGTATTTCTAGAAATACTGCCTCATATGAGAATATGAGAATAAAACTGCAAATAAGAGTCAAATGAACATTTGTCAAAAAAATTATGAAGGACTCTCATGAATACGCTGCACTCACGTTCCTCTCATTCCTAACTTTCTACAACTAGTGAATCAATTCGCATACTGCAATGTTTACTTCTACAGTACAATCTCATGCATGTTTTCCCAAGAAGTCTGGTTTGTTTTCCTGAATCCAATTACATGCTAACGTAGCAAACTGAAGGCAGAATGAACAAGCTTTTCCTAAATACTGTCAAGTAATAGAACAATCAAGCCAGCTACAGAAAAAAGGCTGTTGACTTTATGATCCACGTCTGGACAAAGACTAGACAAATTATCTAAGGTTTCTAAAATCTGATACTACAGGCTTGAGCTCAAGTGTCCTGAGCACTTCAGCTACTTTAATGGACAGTAAAACCTTGTGGAACAAGGGTGAAACCGGAAGTGCAAGCTCAGGGTATAATTTTGAGTACCCAAATTTGAATACAATACTTAAAAAAAAATCCTCAGTCTGATACTGTCTTTAATACAGTGGCTACGAAATAAGTTATTTCAGGTATATTAATAACCATCTGTAAATGCAGTTACCATCAACTTCCTTCTCAATCAGGTCCATTCTGCTGGTGACTTCATTCTGTACATTCTCTATGTGTGTAAGGAGATTTAGCTGCCATTGAAGATGTGTATCCACTTGTTCCTCTGAGCCTTTTCTTTCATTACAAACAAACACAGTGTTTCCTTCAGCAGAATTCTTCTTCATAGGGGCAACAGAAAGAAAAAAATTGCCATTTAAGAGCATCTATTTAATTTCTAGTGTTCATTTTGACCCTTAAGTATCATGATACACTACACTGTTTTAGAACTGTACTTCTGCCTCCTTGACAAAAAGCATACTCAGTAGCCATGTATAACACATCAGTAGACTAGATCAAATAAAATGCAAATTCCATACAAATAAGCATTGCTTTTTTTTTTTTTTTTTAACTGGGGGAGCAAGGTAGGATTGAGGGCAGGTAAAGCTTTGTTTAATGCAGTGAGACAGATTGTATTTCTGTGCTCCATTTATACAAATCATGACTCAACTCATGAAGTGCTGAAGTGTATCAGTGTAACATCAATAAAAATATACAAAACCCAAAGGATTGCTCCTAGTATAGGAAAGAATGAATGAAAACTGCACAAAATACACTAACGCCCAAGATGTCAGAAGTCATTATTTTGTAAAGTTGGCCATCCATCTGTGGTTTCAAACAACTCTTTGCTTCCTACCCTGTGATTCCCTCTAACTTGCCACTACAAGTTTTAGCCAGAATTAAATGTGTTCAGGGACAGGTACAGGGACAGCAACATCGAAAGCTGTGCAGCCATGTTATGCAAATGTGCTATATGTGGAAGATTAGCTTGCTTTGAAGAAACTAATTATTTCAAAGAAGAGAGGAAACAAATTTCTCATCTTATCTATCTAATGTTTCAGCCACTGACTGTGAACAAATAGAGTATACCAGATTGAAGAAACACATTAATCAAAGTGTTCAGAATCTCCGTTACTTCGAAGGATTTGAAGTTTCAATTTTATACTAATTATGACTTCATATCTCATGGAAGTTACTTCACTACTAACAATTCTGTTTTAGAGACTTAATTCAAGGAAAATTCAAGATATGTGCTCACACAGAATCACTTCATGGCAAGGAATGACTTTCACGTCAGGGCAAGTAGTGCATTTAATCATTTTAATACGTTTGTTTGATGAAGTGGTAAAGTTCTTTCCATGTCACATTAGTACAGACTTTGCACGTCTTCTCCCAGTCATCAACAGTAAGAATATGAAAATCAGGAAATGGGGAACTGATGGATCTTCACTTCCTAAGCAGAAATTAATGATTTTTTTAAGTAAGACTCAAATGAAATAAGTCCAACTTGGACCATCCTGTTGGCAGCTTTGTAAGCAAATCCTAGGGGACAAGGAGTTCCTTTAATATTCACAATATTCACAAAATTATTTACCAATGATCATTTTTGAACGTCATAAATGCCTCTAAACTCTCAAACTAGATAAAATCTTCCATCTCTCAGATGGAATTTGTCGCCTTAATGTTTTCACTATTCATACTACATCCCTCATAATTACACTGGAAATATTCTATATAAAGATTAAACACCCCATTTCTGACAATTTTCAGACTCTTCTGTACACCTACAAGAGAAGAATGCTGTTTTTCCCTTGCTGAATAGATCATCTGCAACAGATCCGTAGATTCTAATTTAAGCCATTCTGTGATATTAAGATTCCATGACTAGGAAGAGACAGGAAGCTAAAAAGGAGAATGCAAAATCCAAAACAGAAGTTTGACAAGGAGAAGTGAAGAGAGCTCATTAGACAGAAGCCACTTCATGTCAAAATGGCACTTCAGCGCCAGTATCAGCACGCTCCTGACAACAAAGTAGCTCCTGGAGAAACCAGGACTACTCTTCAACACATCTAAGTCTAGACAGTAAGCCTTATTTTAGTACCAAAGCTAACTACTGACAGGAAGATGAACTAAGACATCCCAAAAGGAGTATTCTGACACTGTCTTAACAGATCTCCTCCTGGTTTTGAAGAGAGAGCACCCAGCTCTCCATGCATATGATTTATTCTCTACTGGAAACATTTTTTCACTGCTCACATGTTTTCCTCTTAATTCGAAGAAAATTGTCATTGTAAATATTATATAACCTACTGTTGGAAAGAAAGCCTATTTGACACTGCTGCATGTCTATTTACTACACAAACTGAGTATAAACATGCAGCTTAGCATAGTCAGTTCTAACTAGAATGAGCCAAAATTTTCCATTCAGATCATACAGCTTACATGCCACATTTAAAACTAGAATTAGAAGAAAAAAAGATGCATCTTACTCATTTCCTCCACATCAGAAACTGTACTTCGAAAAGGGGATGAGTTGGGCGATTTATTCTCACAGTTGGTATTGTAGAAAACAGAAAGGGTGCTTTTTTGTTGTTGTTGTTGTTTTGTGGGTTTTTTTTTTTTTTTTTTTTTTTATCTAAGAGAATTCTTGACTAAGACCGGACTAAAAATTATCAACTCTTTCCACAATGTAATGGATTCAAACACATAATGCAGAACTGAGAAAGACATGTTACATTACCAAATATAATCCTGACTAAAAGCCTGTGAAAGCTTTAATTGGGAGAAATATGCAGTATTAAAAACTCAAAAGAAGTTGCACACAAGTTTTAAATTGGCTTAATTATTACTTGTGGACTTTTAGGTAATATCGCTATTAGAAAGAGAGTAGAGTACAATAATAAACACTAATGCAAATCTCAGTTAAACCAAAATACAAATAGAAAATAGAATTGAATAGAAAATAGAAATAAAACTTGCTCTGTTTTCCTCAGCTCTCACAAGACACTGAAGTTTTTTTCTTTTGTAACATTGGAAAAGAACAAATATAAACAGTTGTAGCATAGGTAATACTTGAAACTTATTTTGCACTTCACCAATCCAAGTATGTCTACCTTGCTGAAATAATTTCAGCAATCTTACTTCGCTCTTACTGATCGGCATTGACTTATTTGATAGAGTACGTTGAGTTCTAACAAACATTTCTGAATATACTTCTCATATACTTGACCTTTATCAGATTAAATGTATTTGCCTAATTAAGAAACTTCCCATATGAAAGATTGTACTTACCTGCTCATTCATGCCATCATCTTTAAAAGAATATTGTAAACAGTTTTTGTTCTCTGAACAAAATTCCTGGTCTTCCTCAAAACTACTTGTATCTTCATCATCTGAACTCATAGGGTCAGCGACTGCTTTGCAATCTTGACCAAAACTCTGTGGCTTTTGGTAACTGTGCTCACTCGTGATATATGTTTCTTCCATTTTCTGGGGTAAACTAGGTGGTTCTTTATGGTTTTGACTGTGATACGTCCTTTCAGTTGGATTAATAGCATGTGGAAAAGTCACTATCTTTTTCTCTACCCCAAGACTTATTTGTTCTTGTTCTTTTCGCTTTCCCGAGTAAGCCCAGAGATGAAGGTCTGGGTGATGTTTATTTCTACAACAAAGATGAGAAAAATGTTATACAGAATTCCTCTTACAGTGTTGTACTATTATAAGTCCACTTCTGCTAGATCACAGCTACGATAAGTGCTATTATCAAACATAAGAGAGCACTGCTAGGTCACATATCAAGTCAGAATAAATCCACACTTGCCCCATTAGTACCAAGTCAGCTATTTAAAAAAAAAAAAAAAAAAATCAAACAGCAACAACAAAAAAAACCATACCACAAATTATATACCAACTCTGCTGAACACCTAACCCCTGAAGAAGATGAAGGTACCTGTTGCACTGGAACTATTTAAACTTTTTTTATAAGAAACAACTTTAACAAGATAAAATAATGTGTATGGAAATGGTAGCTTCTGCTACTTGAATATATAAAAAAAATGACAATCAACCCTGGACTAATACTTACTTTAATATTCCAATCTTCAACTGCAGTCCATGCAAAATTTCTGTTACACCATATACATCTGCCAGTAGGTGATGTGTTGACACAATCTTTTTGGCATTAAGATGAGAGTAGTTTTCTTTCAAAAATGATAATCCACACATGTGTCCATTGTTTAGCCAGTCTTTATCGTAAAGATATTTGGCACTCCACCTCTGACCTGGAAGTAAGTAATTCACAAATTTAGGGACATCTAGAGCTGCAGAAGAACTGCATTTAAAACTAAAGTGCTATAATTATTTGTTGTATCACCTAAATGTCTCCTAACATCCATGACAGAATGATTCAAGACCTTAATTATCTAAAACTTAATTTTCTAGGATTTAAAGGGAATACTTGTTACTTTACTTTCAAAGCAAAGCTGAAAACTCAATCTCTCTAAATGGCACTTGGAAATGAAAAATCTAATTAATTTTGTGATTAAAGTACAAGTTATAAAGAAAGTGTACATCAATCTAACTGCAAAAAAAAAATCTTTTTAAATAATTGGCACTTCAATTTTTTGTTTTACAAAAGCTGCAAAAGTTAAAAAGCAATTAAATTACTGATGGAAGTGTTGGTGAGTGGATTTTATATGGTTACATCCAAAACATTTAGGTTATTTGGGAAAAGCTAACAAATATTTTGCTTCAACAATGTATTCAATATCTATTTATAAGAAGCCAGAAGGTGGCTTCATGAAAAGAGAAAACTCAAAAATGTGACAGCAGAATTCTTACACTCTTCTTCGAGAGGTCTTTAGCCAAACACTGCTAGACAGGTTAACAATATAAGCAGCCTCTAGGTATCCCATGCTATAATATCATCTACAATTTTAACCCAACAGGCATTAATGAGTACTTAGCTAATGCTTCTAAGGTAACTTAATCATTAAAAAAAAAAAGCAAGAGCAATATATAATGCTAATTATTTTTGTTTACAGTGATGAACCCAGACAAACAAACTGACTAAGATTGCAATATCTTACACTCAATTTCATATCAGACTATCATCATATACATAACAAAGAACGGGTTGATGGAAGCCCTTCATACCTTTCAGGAGAATACCCTGTCTATCTCCTTTCTGCCCATTATCCCAATACACTTTAAAATACTGACATTGTGAATGACCTTTTTCTCCTGACATAGAAAGAAAAGAAGTAATGGTTAGGAAGGGAGAGAAGATAAAATTTAGGGACACAGTCTCCATATAGCAGGGGATAACGAAGTACCTAGTACAGTGCAGGGAAAGAACACAAGACAAATTAGTTGTTATAAATAAGAAAAGGCTTGACTGCTCAGAGTACACCACATAAGGAACTACGAGATATGACTTTATATTATCAACCAACATTCAGTTTGGGGCAAATGGAAAAAGTCACATCCGTCCAGCTCTAGTTTCTAAATTTTCTTCTCAAGAAGTACTAATGAAAACTGTTATTTAATACTTCTGCAAATAGGCTTCAGATACCCTGTTGGATAAATCACTAGAGGACATTTGTATAAAATATCATGTCATTTGTATTGTTAGGAGAAATATTAAAAACTTTAAGATGCGTTTTGTGTGCTAATGTTTAACATGAGTGCCAGATTTCTGCACATATATTACATATTCAACTTATTCACACAATTTCAGGCAAACACAAACATTGTGAAATCCCAACTAATATGAAACAACAGCCATAGCACCTATAAGTGTACTGTGGTAAAGAGTCCTTTTCTCTAAAAACAATATTTAAACAAACAGATCCAATTCCAATCATATGCAAAGCAGATTCTTGAACAAGAATGTTTCATTTGCAAAGACTTTTCAGAGTACAACGAAATTAAGAAGACCTAAAGGTTTGAAGGAGTTCAGTTCAACAAACAAAGCTATGGTAATTCAAGTCACGATGAAGATTTAGCAAGTTTAATGAGACATTACTAAAAGGAAAGTAAGTCTCTGCTTTCAGTAAGACTTAGAAGACCTAGCTTCAAAGTAGTGAAACAAACATAAAACGGACAAAGCTTTAACAATTCAAGCAATGTGTTACACTTCTGCTTAAAAATCCCAAGCAGACAGCTGCAGATAAAGGTGGTTTACTCATACCTGGTGGATCTCTGCAAATATAACAGATGTACTGCTCTGGAATGCTGTCCTCTAACAATCCCATGCATACACTGTGCTGCCAACACAAGCATTCTTCGCACTGACATCAAAAAAAACAAAAGCAAAAACTAAAACTAAGCAGATTCAAAAATCAGAAACTATTACTCATATCATCAAAATTCAATGAACAACAGTTTAACTTAAATAGCTGGTTTGAGTAAAATAATTATATTTGGCTCATCTGTGTTTGGGTAGGCAAAGACATAAAGCCAGACGGTAGCTTTAGTTTCCTCACCCACAAATTCCAAACTGGAGAAAAAAAATGAAGACACAATATTTAATAGTATTTTATTACAACACTCAACATTTAGCACCTAGATATTTAGTAATGTAACATAAGACAGAAAAATATTACAGTAAAGTAGAAAGATAACGTAATACATTACAGCATAACAGTGAAAAGTAGAAAACTCTTCAGTTTAATTATTTATATTTACAAAGCATCTCTCCAGTGCGCTAGAAAGATGTGTTTTTAATATCGCACCAATGGAAAATCTAAAAGAAAAAGAAAATGAAGAGAAAATGAAAGAGGAGAAATAAGAGAATAGGAGAGCAAAATAGAAGTGGTAAGACATGAAGGCTTAGAAACAGCAAACTGGTTGCTCTCAATGACACAAAGTATGGAAAGGAGACAAGTGGTCAACATTAGGCTGTCACTGGATATAAGAAATGGGCAGGAAACTACCACTTTTAGGTATATTTCCCCTTCTTAGGTCAGTATTTTGCCTGTTTTCCAAATATCTGCCGTTTTCCTGTTGAAATTCACTCCTCTGCTGACATGTATGTTGAGCATCAGCATATTCAAAACACTGAAGCCACCTTTCCTCTTGTCCTATGGTTATAAATTCCTCTCCTCTCTCCAAAAATTTCTACGTTGGTCCATTTTTTCCTGTGTTATTATCACTGTTGTTGATACCACTGCATTTTAGTAATGCATTTCTGGAGACAGCCTGTTTACTTCTTTTTCAGAACTTCCTTTCATTTCCAAAGACTCACTTGCAAGTCCTTTAACAGGACAATCATTTTGCTTCATTCAGATCTCAATTAAAGGCTCAGTATTTTTCATTAATAGTGGAATACATACCTTTCCTTTAAGTGCAAAAAACCACAATAAGTTCATAAACTTTTTAAAGCTATCGACAACTGAGTTCTTCCTCACTTTTCATTGCATCTGATCTAATCACTCTATTACAAATTCCTTGAGAAAAAGACTTTAAATTATTCGTTACTAGATGGAAAATGCAACCCTTCATTGCAGTACAGATATGAAACAGTAGTTGCAACCTGTCAACAGCTGGATGCCACGCAGACACCACACACTCTTTAAATGATAACTGTTCTGTTTTTATGTTAAGACTTACAATCTTAGTAGTTTCTCAAATGAGCAAGTAGTTTTTTGTTTCAGAATTGCTGTTTTGAAGATGAAGCATAAACTTTGCAACACAAAGATGCTGATAATATTAACATCTGTATGGAAGAGATCTTATACAGAGATTCATTCATCTTGTATACAGCTGAGGTGAATTTAGTGAGCAGGGTCATGGTGTCTATAACAGCTACTGCCAAGCGTAAGGGCTAAACCAGAAGTGCTAGTATAACTACAATGGTCTGTAGACAGAGAGAATGACTTGTGTGGAAAAGCATTTTTTTTTTTCAACTATAAGGGAAAAAGTTTACCCTTCCTTACAAACCTGTTCTGCATATTAAATGGTGAGAAGAAACCCATCCAAGAGAAAACGTTCTGCATATGCTAGAGAATCATATCAAGTTTAAAATATTTTATTATTACTGATCACTTCTATTTACAGCTCTCAATATAAATTCAGTCTCCAATACCTTAGAAGAAAATCTTCAAAAGCACAAAATTTACCCCCCTAATTCCTTTACCTGAATCATAAAGCCATTTTCTTCATCCAGTTCACAAATGCATCTAACAATTTCATTGAGAGCATCGTCTTCATCCTGAGACTCTTCAAAATTAGTTGAATCAAAATCCTGATTGTATTCATCACCACTAAGTAACAAGCTCTCTGTAGAGGAATCATCCAGGAACTCCATATCTGAAAGGTCTAGTAAAAAGTCACATAAGTGAGATTGTGTGTGAAGAAACTCAATACTTTAAAAAACAAAACAAAACAATTTTTCTGTCATTTGGAAGTCTTAACTTGCACATGTCAAAAAAAAAGAAATCACACTCAAATGCACTGCTGGTATGTTAAGGTTTCCTGATGATCCCCCTAAAATGCTTTTAATGTAATGTGATACACAAGTACAACATAGTACAGCTTGAAGAGTCTAAACTCTTATGCTTCAACAACTTAAATCAAAGTCAATCACTACTTATACCTACATTATAAATTTACATGAAACTTTTTCTTTAAAATTATATTTCCTAAGGAACTACACCTACAAATTTAAAGTTCTGGCCCAGCCAACCTACTTTCTCCACTAAGGTCAACAGACAAGATAGCTCTTGGATACTGGTATGATGTATTCTTCTCTGAGAACATGCTGCGCAAAGTCAGAGAGCTTCCTGAGGACCGTGTCAATGGAGAAGAGCACCTGTCCAAGAATTCAACGGAACTATCTTCATAATCTGAATAATCTGAAAAGTTAACAAGATTAGTTAATGTTACAAAAAGTAAAAATTTGTGACAGTCAAAAACAGTGTTAGAAAAAAATTAAGTGGAGAAATAAAGAACATGGACACTGAGATACTAGGAACGATTAAACTGTGAACATGAAGTGGCAAATGCTCATCATCACAATTTTTCCAGAAATTTCTAATAAGAGACACAATGAAGTCTAGTAGCTAACATAAGCATTAAAAAAGAATAACACATTTAATACTCCCCCCTTACCCACCAGTCTCAGAATGTATAGAGGAATACTTTTTCATACAACATTTTATCATTGTATGAATAAGGAAGAATTTGCACAGTGTCATTTTTTTTCTCCTACAGTTCATCCTTTACCATCTGTTATCCTTAGAGATCCTACTGGTAGATCTCTTTTCCTTAGATCTATTTGCAGCGCTGTCAACAACACTTCCTAAAAGTAATTGCAGATTATTCTGTCAGGTTAAATGATAAAAGCCCACCTACAAAGGAACACAATGACAACCACAGGGTCCTGCTGGACCATCACAGGAAATCTGCCCCTCAGTGGCTCATCTCCAAGAACTCAATGGCAGGAGAACACAACTAGCTCAGGTCCCTCCCAGGACACCAAAAGGCCCCATCTCATACAACAAACCTCTGAAATTTAGCAACAGATTGAATACTAGAACTACTGCAATGTCCAAACAAGATAAGGGGTAGATGTATTTCAAATGAAGAGTCTAAAGAGACAAAAAGCAGAACCATTATTACCTACATATACATATTTTGACAGAAGACAAAATGTCTATAAAATGTCTGTGTCTATCATGTAGAGACAAGCTTATAAATAAAAATGAGGCCACAGGCTCAGGTTTCCTACATTAAGGCCACAATTTTTTCTCTGAAATTTTTAATTTTTTATATTTACACTGTTGAGAAAACTTTTAATATCTAATGTCAGAAAAGGACCAAGTAGTTTGGCTCACCTTCAAAAACTGCATATTTATCTTACCATGCTGTTTAGATTTCTTCTTCTTTTTCTTCTTTTTTTTCTGTTTTGATTTATGATCTTTTTCCTTTTTCTCTTTTTTCTCCTTTTCCTTTTCTTTCTTTTTACCTGAAAGAAAATCTATTTTAAAACAACATCACTCGAAATTGCTTATTTTTTTTTAGCTCATCTTTTTAATTTCAAACTATTCCAGTGGCATAAGCGGTGTTAATTAAACAGTTTATAATGGATATTTAACTTCTTGTTTACTTGAAAAAAGCTTTCAGTGGTGCAAAATCCCAAACACAAAGATGTCATTTTCATAACACATTTCATAATTACACAAAGTTGAAAGGATTTAAAGGAAATTTCTTTATCACAAAACTGCTCATGCTGTTAACACTTTCAAGCAATATCTTCACAGAAAATTGATTCTGACTAAAATTTATGGTGCATCTTTTGCTTTGCAGTTCACATAAGCAGCACTGTTGGTTTATGCACAAGGACAAGTACTTTAACTTAGAGAAACTCTATTTAACTTATTAGTTCTCCTAGACAGAATATATCTCACAGCAATGTCATTCCATGGTCATCTTCTAAGTAATCAGCAGCAAGCTAAGGAAATGGAATTGTTACAGAAAGGAAATAATTCATGTCAATGTTTAAGGATTATTTCTTGTGTATGTGTGTATGTATATTATATATATATATATATATATAAAATATATATATATAATATACATACACACATACACACACACACACATATATATATATATGTAATATTATACATATATATATTTTAGTGTCTTAGTATCTCCCTGTGCCATTCAGAAGCATAGACAGGTCAATTCACGTACGAACTCTCACTCCATCTATAATTGCATTATTTATACTGGGGAAAACCAAAGGTCTCTTACTCCAAGAACTACCTTGTTTTGTTACTAACACTCAAAATTTTCCTTTTTTCCCCTGTTCTCATTGGCCACCACAAAAAATAAATGCAGTATCACTGTAGTATCTGGGAAAGAGTACAGTGGAGGGCCAATAAAATGATAAAGGGCCTGGAGTACCTCTCTTATGAGGAAAGGCTGAGTGATCTGGGTCTGTTAAGCCTTGAAAAAAGAAGACAGAGGGGATCTGGCCAATTGTGGGAGGCAAAAGGACAAGGCCAGACCCTTTTCAGCAGTGCATGGAAACAGGACAAGGGAAACAGCCACAAAGTGAAACACAGGAAGTTCCACACAGATATGTATAACTTCTTCACAGTGAGGATGATGAACACTGGAACAGGCTGCCTGTGGAGGTTGTGGACTCTCCTTCTCTGGAGATATGCAAGACCCAACCTGGACGCCTACCTGTGCAACCTGATCTAGGGAGCCCGCTTTGCAGGGGGGTTGGACTCAGCAATCTCTAGAGATCCCCTCCAGCCCCTACAATTCTGTGATTCTGTGATCACTAATTAAACTGGAAAAAACAACCAAAAAAAAACCCCACTACAACAACCCAACAACCAAAACCACCCACCTTTGGCCTCTCACAGGCACTATACAAATCCTTCTTAGGGGAACATTACTTTTCTTACACAATTATTCCTTTACTATCAACTCGCCATATACATTAAAAGTTTTTAAGATCTTGGAACTAAGGAAATACAGCTGGACCCTGGAAATATTTTACACTCCTACGTTTGTACTTTAGAGGCATGAAGTAAACATTACAGACTGACTTCTTAAAAATATCATTGCTCTGTACATACCATATGTTGTGGAACTCTTCTCTTCTACTTTTCCTTTTCTTTCCACTCTCACTGCACCTGAAAATTTAAGAATGTGAAATTTAAGTGCAATGTCTGACTAACAACCCCACTTTCTTGTAAAAAAACATTAGACTGCAAAAATGTCTATTGGTATATAACATAACACATACAAGCAATACAATGATGATTTTAATGTCAATTTACATTTAATCTTATTCTCTAAAGCACTGGAAACAAAAAGCATTGTAGTTTACCAACTTCTGAATGCTTGTCCTTCTCAATCACGTTCTTTAATATTTTCTCCTTCAGACTCTCAAAACATTTCTCCTTTACGGGCACAGAGTACTGTATCTCTGTCCCTTCAGAGCTCACTGATGTGGAAGACCTCTTTTTTTTACTACTCCCTTTGGGTAACTTTAGACTATTGGTTAAAGGCAATTCCAGATGTAAGGCATGTACATGAGACGAGGGTGCTGAAAACAAGAAGACAGATTTACTAGGCATTCAGTAAGGATTGCAGCCAGACCACTGGCTGAGTAAGATCACTGAAACATCAAATACTGGTAATGACAATCACACTTCACATATAATTACTGCATATGAATGCCTAGATCTTATTTTTACATACAAAACAATACATGCCACAGAAGTTTGTCTATTTTGGAATTTGAATTCATTTCTAAATTATGTTTCTGCTTAAAATGTATTTTTGCTCTTAGTTTAAGCCTTTTTGTTTCCTTTTCATTCCACTGTAAGAAAAATCAATGCCAACAGCAAAAATCCTGATGTTGTTAACATCATTCAAGTTACCTCATTCCATTATGTGAGCAGAGAACAGTTCTCATACAAAATTTTCAGTGCTATGTATTTACATTTCAGTTTATTGCATTTTTATTGAGTCTATGTATTTGATCCATACTTGAATAACATGCATGCTACTGTGGTAATTTGTTAGAACTCAAACATTTACCAACAGTTATTCTGCATTATTCCGTGAAGCTTGCTATACTTAGAAGGAAGTTTTTCTACCTCTAAGTGATATACATGAAGAAATAACTTAACATAATTAATCCCTAAAATTACAATTTTATTTCTGATATTTATACTCCAATAGGACAATGTAATTCTCAAATAAAAACAGAAAAAAGTGATTGGTAAAGAAAATTATTGATATTGTTAAAAGCTCTATATTACTGTGTTCATTGCTATTGTGAAAGCTGTTTAATCATAATTATGAAAGCCTAATCTTCATCTGCTCCTTTCACAATAAAAAATAAAAACCCTGAAACAGACTTGCTAGAAGTTGAGATAAGGAAAAATATAAAACCAATTTGGAATAGGCCATGTTAAAATAATTTAGTAAATTCATCAGTCATAACTTTGGAGGAAAGGCACTAACAGCTTGTTGGTGGCTCTATAGGGCTGCTTTCCAGGCTTGGACAGATCAACCCAATTCTATTACAATGTAATACACACTTCACATGAAACTCACTCCAGCTCCTACACAGACTTCTCTGGAAAGCAGTCAAAAAGCTAGTGTGAGAAAGCTGCAGGAGAAGCTTCATTTATCACACCACAAAGTATTCTCAAATGCCACGTGTTCCCAGCTGTACAATGCAAGACTTCATGATACTATGCAATCAAGCAAGCAGTCAAATGCAACTGCTCAATTGCATGAGGTCTTCTAATTCACGAGCTGTGCCTTCTTGAGCCTTTCCAGTAGCTTGAATCAAACATTGCAAGTAAGAACATAATCCTATTGATTTTGGTGAACCATATAAGCTTTGCCTTCCTCTATTTCAAGGGCAATTAGCTCACTGGGATACTTATCAACATGAAACACTGTATCAACTGTATCATGTATTCCTTTCTTTGGGTTCCTTGTTAACATTTGTCTCTGTTATAGAAGAAACTGTTTTTCCACCTGCCATCCAGTGAATATATTTTAGCACCTCAGTAAAATAGTGGCTCTTCTCCACATCTTGATGCTATTAATGTCCTGTTTTGTTTCTAAAGAGAACATAAAAGGATCACCCAAATGCACCTAATTTGGTTTGCTATTTTGATGAAAATTTCACTTATTCTCTCTTTGAACAATGACTAGAATAATTCAGTTCCAGTCTGTACATTTAGAAGAATTTAGTATTTCATTATTCAAAAAAAATCCTGACCTCAAACAGTCAGACACATTCTAAGTTTGCTAGTCACAACACAAATTTTACTATCTCAAATTTCAGGACAAGAACATCTGATAAAAGAGGGCAACTAGTAATTAGGTAACTGTTTGAGGGAACATTTACTATAGGCAGAAAACTGCGATGGGCACACAAACACCTTTCTCAAGTCAGAGCTCTCTAAACTGCCTTTGTGTAGTTACCCAAAAAGAGAAATTACTGTTATGCCTGCATACAATGCTGTATTCTTGTCACGATTCATACACACTAATATTCTTGTTTTTCACTTATACTAACATAACTTAATCTATACTTATTCTAATATTACAGAATTGAAGCATTATAGATCAAAAATCCATAATTCTCAAATCTTAAATGAAAAGTTAAGGTTTAGAAACCAGTTTTCAACTGTGTAATTATTATACCTTACAAATAACTACAAAGTCAGACAAAGATGACAATCTCAGTCCCAAGGGCAAGTAACAGAAGCAAAAAAGGCAAATATGAATTTAAAAAAATATATCCATTATGGAAATGTTACAATATTACTGTTTTTTTTTTGTTTTTTTTTTAATTACCAATTTATTCCTACTCAGGAGTCTACTCAGCCCACACAGTGAAGTGTGGGAAGTCCGCAATTAAAAGCAGAGAAAGATATTTTGAGATTGGACTTGCCAAACTAATGATTATGTCATCGTTCCATTACCACAAAATATATTTTGTGTTTCTAGCAGAAAAAAGACTGAGTTCACATTAAAAACAAATGCAAATCGTGGCTATTTATAGCTTCCCTTCCAACATGTCTCCAGTACTACTTCTCCAGAGCTGGCATGGTTCAGGTGGCACAAATCTCACTAGCATGAGAACAGGCAGACAACAGAATGCCATGCTACAAACACAGCATCGCTTAGTGGCACTGCTTTTGTCAGTTTAGCAAATTAAATTATGTGATATTGAAATTATTTATTTTGTTGCGCGATATTCTTTTCCACAGCTCTCCATGTTTTGACTTTCCTAGCAACAAAAATATAAACATTTAAGTGTAACATAATCAGTATAATTCAGGGTTCGATCAGCATAATTCAGGTTATTATTCAACTACTAATAATATTGGTTTACTTGCAAGCAATATTTTCCTTTGAAATTTAAAATCCAGACTGCTTGCTCAAATGTTGTTTACTCACTGTGTAACATTATAGACAATGCAGAACTCAGTTCAAGAATTAACAGAAGCATACCAGCGTCTACTGAAGTACACAGAACTTCCAAGTAGACTACAGAGTGAAGGAACTGATCACAGTGCTTTTGTGTTGCCTTTATAGAACAACAAGAGGTCCATTTTGTGCAATGATTTAGTGTATGAATCTGTGATAATACTGTTTCCATTTATGCTTCAATACTTCAGCACACCTCATTCCTTCTCTTTGAGGATACCAGTCCAGTATTTTTTAAATAGAGAAGTGATCAAAATGCAGTATTTTTGATGAGGTAAATTTATTTTTTCAATTTGCTCATCAGAATTCTAAACTTCTGAAGTCGCAACTTGCATCTCTGGGTCTAATACAAAGTACCCCTTGACCTCAGAAGTACCTCAGAAGGGTGAGTGATCATAATAGGTTATTTCAGCCTAAATACTTACCTCCATAATTTCTGAAACTATTGTTAATTACTTCATTGATTACAAAAGAAAGCATGTTCAACTTAAATATACTTGGTTAATTCCACACTATCACCTAAGTCTAAATCACTAAGTCAGTCCAGACTACTTCAATGAAATTTAACAGTAGAAACACCAATAAAAGGATACAGATTTAATGTACTTCGGATTTTAAAAAGAAAAAAAAAACAGACAATAGTCTGGACATATCAAAAGTTTTTGAATCATATATAAAAAAATTTCTCTGCCTAGACACAGCTGCAGCCAGGACTAAGATCCAGCTGGATGAATCAAGAATTACAAGGATAGTTAGGGATGCAGAAGAAAGTTTGCTCAGATGTCAAGCCAGTCCCATTACAGAAGCAGGCAACAAAGTAAATGCCCATCAGTATTACCAGTTACATTTTAAATGATCCACCAAACATGCTAGCAAAGTTAAACCCTAGTAACCAAAATGAGTTCTAATAAATGAAAATAAATGACAGCAACTAGAAGCTGTTGATTTCTATTACGATACTGTTCTCTGAGTGGCCAGTTATATACCTCCCCAAATCAATTCCACTGCCCGAAGACATGAAATAAGAAGACATTTGCAGAACTAACTTTTCCAGTAATCTAAGATTCTATTACTGTTCTATTACTATACAACATATCAAAAGTAAGCAGAGATTGTCACATGGTTTGACTTGAGAAATTAAGTAGTACTTTCAAAGCTTAAATAATAGTTCATTATAAATCTCCATAGCCTTCATTTTGACAAATTAGTTTAAGGGATTAATAGATATGTATTTTTTTTTTTTTTTTTCCTGTGGGGGGAGAGAAAGAGAGAGGAGGAGAGAGAAGGAGAGAGGGAGATAAGGGATGTTTAAAGTCATCTAATTTAACCTACACAATATTGATCCAAGAATCCTACTTGGTCTTTTCTGCACTACTACTCTACATTGGAGTAGCTACGCTGGAACTCAGGAAAGCAATCAATCACCTCTTACACAGAGTCAATGGGAGCATGTGTGGGCAGACACCCAAGAAGGCCACACACACACGCTGAACAAAACATTTCACTGACCTAGAATACTGCAGCTACACAGGCCACTCAGTGCAAACTCATTTTTTCTTCTAAATAGGTGTAAGTTCTATTTTCAGAATGGCTTAATTACATACTTTACGGTAACAGTACCTTTCCCTTGTTATCAAACATTTATCAAAGAACTTCCCAATAAGTGTATAATTAATAATTTGACTTCTCTTACTTTATTGAATCACTTTCCTATTAAAGTCAATTAAAAAAATGGTATGATACTCACACTTGTAGGAGCCTTACTTATGAAAAGTAAAAGTGCATATAGACATCTAACATATACTAGATTAAAAAGAACTTTTTTTTAGAGTCTGCAAATCATAATGCGACCTCTTCTCCAAATCTACTTGCTTCTATCCAAGTGATTCACTTAAATGACAGAACCCAGTAAACTATTAAAGAGTGAGATAGATATAGCCCCAAGTTCCCGCACTGGGCTCTACGCTTGCTCTGCGAGGGTGAGCCAAATCCATATAAACTTCAGAGGATTTCAACAATATTTTCAAGTAACATTTCCTAGCAGGAAAATGACAAAATTTGTACTGCAAACAGAAGTGAAGGTGGAAGAATGTTGACTGCCTCTAAAAACTCTACTAAACTTAAAGCTAAATACACAAGATAAATGAGTATGTCTAGACTTAGTACATTAGCTATAAACAGCTATATGATTTTTTTTTTTTTTACAAGTTTTAATAATATTTTTGAAAGAAATACTGCATCTTACATTCCACACTCTCTCTATAGGATTAAATCAGTTCCGTCTTAAGGCATGTTAGAAAAAGTGCTAATACAGCTTGAAGCTAGCAGAAGGCAAAGAATATCCAGATGGATGGATTACTTGAAGAGATGTAGATTTGCAAGCTTGTAGAAAGCAAAAAGCTTATTTCCTCTTTTCATGTGACTGAATACATGCATGTTTTAATCCTACAACTGTAAGCCTAACTGGTTGTACACTGGATCTCTTTACCTGACGCTGTTGTAGCTACTCTTCCATCAGTTACTGCTTTGGAAGAAAGATATGTAATCATCTGAATATCTTCCTTGTCTTTACTGGGATATTCATTACGGAAAGTGGATTCTGTGGATAGTGGCGCTGTGACTTCCGAACTACGGCTTAAATCAAGAGGGAGACAGGGTCCACGCTTCTCAAGTGACATATGAGCAACATCGGGTACTACATAAAAGAAAGAATGTCATATTAAAATAGATACAAAGGCCCAACAAATAACATTTTGGGTTGCAGTGTTACATAACAAGGGAACAGCATTCAGCTTTAGCTACAGTAAATCAACATGTCCCATTAGATGAAAACCAAAAAAGGTCTCATTTTTATGATTCAATTTCTCTTGGGCAGTTCTTTATTAGATTAAGATACATTACCCTCTAATTTTGATGACTGTTGATTTTGAGCACTGATGGAGAACACTTTTCCATCAGTAACTGAAGAGGGAGAAGAAACTTTTTCTACAGAATCATCAGGCAACGAGCAAGTGGCTAAACGCTGTGATCTTCTTCTCCGTTGGCTATGTTTGTAGGATCTAGGGGAATTCAGTGGCTGTGATGGACCTAAAAAGAGATCTTTCAATGTTCATGAAGAAGAGAGAGATATGATAATCTTACCGCAGTATTTTAGAGATCTAAAGATGGGAAGTGCTTTAAATAGCTCTTAAAGAGCTGGTAATCACAGCAGGACTGGTAAAGTAATTAGAAACTGTGACTACCAGAAAGGAAAAGTTACGTTCAAGACGTGATTCGCTTTTTGCTTATTATACATTAATAGGGCATCTAATTCTCCACTGATAAAAGACTATTGTTTTTAGAGCAAACAGTGTATTTATCATAAGCAACCCTCCCCCCACCCCACAGAAAACATAAGAGTAGGTCATTTATAACGGAACTCAGCAACAGGACTGTACAGTTAACAGAACAAATGACCATAGTTAAAGATTTAAAAGTCACTGATAGTAGTAACATACATATTAAATAATTTTTTTAAAAAAGTGGTTTATTTTAGATCTCATCTCCTGACCCGATATCAATACCCCAACTACACTTAAAATGCATATTACCAATGCACGGCATAGCCAAAAGGCTCAAGAAGGTCTCACCTAAACAAAATCAAAAATGGGGTGACTGATATAGGATAATATAGGCCTGATTCATTAAAAACAAAGCAAACACTCCCCTAAACCTTTCTGTTCTTGTACAGTTCCACACACATTTGCCTTGGAAGAAACTGTTTCATTCATTACACTGTAAATCACTGTTCTTTCTCTTTATGAACTTTTAGAGTAAAAGGTTCACAAGTTTAGAAGTAGAGATATGACAGAGTAAAAATTTCCACCAGATGTGGTAAATACTTGGAACCCAAAGATTAAAACACAATGTTAGCAAGATCTAAGCTGTTAAGTAACAAACTTGTAAATTAGCTATTTTTTAAGTGTACTGCTACAGAAAGTCTACCTTATTGTAAAATGAAAAATTTCTCAAGGAAAACTACTTACCATCTTGGGGTGGGGAGGGAAGACATACTACAAACATTCTTAGGGGGCAACTAGGGCAACAATTTAAATCAACATTTCCTGAATAAATAAAGATGGCTGAACTCACACATCTCCCTCTCCCATTCCTTTAAAAATATCTATGAGAAAAGATTAGAAGAAACTTATCTTGGAAGAGAAGATATCAAGCAAAGGTTAAAGAGAACATATGATGCAGGTGTATTCTTCCACCCTTAAATAACTATTCTAAAAGCAAAACTAACTTTGCTTTTGACTTTCTGTAACCAGTACTTGTTTAAACTCTTGGCCTTATCATCTAGCATTCTCAAGCAACAAACAGCCTTTTTTACAAGGTCTGACCCTAAGCAAGAATAAATCTAACAAACTCTCAAATCACAGAAATATTCCAGTATCTACAGAAATAAATAGCATATTCGAGGAGGCATGGTAAATCTTGCCTCCTGCTCTTCTGATGACCACTATTTTGGTACTTTCCAAATCAGTTACACAAATTAAGGGGCTGAACACCTATGATACACTTTATGGGACAGTAAAAACTGATTTATGTATTTCCCCACTACAGATCTTGAACGTAACTTCTCTTTCACATGATATTTATGGCAATATCAGACTAAGGTGAAAAATGTCACAGGCAACAGGTGTACCATCAGTCTGCTGAAGACAGAATTTCCCAGAGAAGGAAAGATCCACAACCCAAGTGTAAGTTTTTTATTTTTAATGAATCAGGCCCCTTCAGAAGTGAGGTTTGACTTATCTTGTATCACTCTTGATACTAATGTAGAGACTTAAGCTAGAGAGGAAGTCAACCATCAAAAGCCATGACTCAAACAAATGTATTATTTGTGGTAGAGTAATTCATATGTCTTATTATGTGACTTAACTTTTTAGAGGTACTAAGCTACCCCTAATTCTCCCACTTGGGCTTTATTTTTGTTGTTATTGTTTTAAAAGCAGATTCATTTTAAATGCAATATCCATTTACAACCAAAAAGACTATTTTCTGTATATCTCTCATAAGAAATTACAATATGTTTTTTAAAATGTCTGTGCTCACTAGTTTTATTTATCACAGAAGAAGGAAGCTGAGAGACCAGCGTCAAATCCTCGACTTGTATTAATTCTGGGCAAAGTGGTGATTTAGGGGGCTTTATACACCCAGAAGAATCTCCAGATTCTTGTTTGCATTTCTTGCTGCGAGCCTTTCCTGAAGACAAAGTTGAGGATAACAGTGCAGGTTTCTGAATGTTGGCAGAACTGCTAATATCAGCTTCATTTTTTTTCTGAATTTGTGGTTTAGGTGAAATCTCCTGAATAAATAATAAAAAATTGATACTTTTATTTCAGTTTCTTCACTGTAGTTCGTGTATTCTATTTTGAACTTTTTAAAGCAATGTTAGTATTCAAACACATTTTAAGCAACATTACTTTCAGTACAAATGAAAAAATATTTTAAATGCATCACATTAAATTCTTTTTTTTTTTTTAAAGGAGCACTATCAATTATTTTCAGTATTCAGAACACTCTTATTTCTATTTAAATAGGTACAAAAAGCCTGAAAACAAAACTTTTTCCCTCTATTTCCAATTAAAAATCCACCAAAGTCATTTTAGCTTGTCTTTCCCATCTTCAGTACACCAGGATCATCAAATACTGTATCCAAGTATAACCTGGGGAATGCTTGTTACATGCACGTACAGGCATACATCTCTGATGGTAGCAGTAAACAATTAACAGTTTCTTGGGAAAACTTTGTTTAATGTAAGTTTCATTTTTAGAAAAGAACCTGAAAAAGTCAATAATGCTCCTTTGCAGAACGTCTGAAAACAATCAAAAGTTTCCAAATGCTGAACACACTCTCACACAACCCCTTCAGTGCTGGGAGTCTGGATTTCACCACGTTATATGCTCGTGCAAACACATGAAGAAATCACAACTTCTAGCACCACAAGGTTAAATAGATTGCTTACTGTGGGAGGAAAGAAATGAGCAAATAGAGTTAGAACAGTTTTTGAAGAAAAACAATATATGATGCAGCTTTCTAATAACATCAATTTTCAACCTTAACACACACACAGGTATTATTTTTAGACATTCACATGCATTAACAGATTTAGCATCTTAGATTTTTAGCAGGAAGAAAGTTCTTTCTGCTTTACTGAATAAACTGTGCCTGTATTACAACTGGCCCAATACTGACAAATTACAATATTTGAACACAATTTCTTAAATCTTTCCCATCTTGTTCCAGTTACAACAGTCAGCAAGGCATCATCTAATAAAAGCGTAATTATGAAAGTAGAAAGATGCTTCTAGAAGTTTTGCATCACTTCATCCAAGCTAAAAAGAAATGTCACACTCCTGACTATTTTAGGGCTTGGAGGTTGATTTTTCTTTTTGTTTAATAAATAATTTTATTTTCCACTGGAATATGGGGAATTCCAGTGGAAATAAACATATGTGCACATTCTATGCATGTAAAAGGGCACCCCTGAATGCCACATGAATAACTTGCTGGAATTACCACAAAGATCCAGTGCAAAGTATTCCATACAGAAGATAACAGTTCTATCTTGAATAATACCATAATACACATGTATTAAGTGCAGTTTATTCATTTAAATAAAAAATAGCATGAGCTGAAGAGTATACCTATGCTGGTTATGAGAGGTATTACCAGAAATTAATTAGAGTCATAACTTGTAAATAAACAATTTTATTGTTCATCTTCACAGATGTGAAAGACATTACTACAGCATCCATTATTTTCAAATTACAAAGTTATTTAAACAAGATTAAAAAAATTAAATTAATATTTTGATAAGGTGCTTAACCTCTTAACAGGACAAATTAACATTAAAAAACTTAATGAATTAATGTTATTCAACTAAGCATGTCTTGGTCAAAAGGAAATATAACATGTCACCCTAATACAGTTAAATAAAGTACTGCATCTGCAACTAGTTGTCTGAGGTTTTGGGCTTAAGACAATTGTAAACTAAAAATATATATATATAAATATAAATAAAATATACTTCAACAAAGTAAGATTCCAGCTATCAGCCTGAATACCTCTACCATGTTCTGTGTTACAGTATTAAAAAAAAACCTACAAGATATTTGATCCATTCCATTTTATAGCAGTAGCAGACAAAAAACCTCTAAATAAGGAGCGTCAGCTTTGCCATCCAAAAACCTTTTGGGGAGGTTTATAAGTTGGCCATTTTAATTTGAATTTGGGCAGGATTTTAGCAAAAAAAGCTTTAAGCTTCAATTTCCCTCCCTTCAGTCATTTAAAAGTTTGTCAGTTTCTCTTTTTAGTTAGAAGGGAAAGAATAATGACAATTTGGGATTTTCGATGCCTCTTTAAAAGAGCTTAAACAGTATTTCCCCAAAAAGAATTTTTTCAGACCATTAGCATGTAAACAATGACAGAGACATCTTTTTTTCCCTTTTATCTAATCAATAAAACAAAAACAGTTGTGTTACCATGTCAAAGTAGTATGTTTTTTTTTTTGTAAATATGCATTGTAGTTTATACTGTTGCATACACAGTCTATGTAAACCACAAAATCCCACTCATCTTACGGGATTTCTGCATGGTAAGATTTACATTGTAATGCTTCTTCCAAAAATCACATGCTGTAAGCCATTTCACAGTTTTTTGCACATTGAAAATATCACACACAGTAGCAAAAAAAAATCATAGCATCTTTAATATGCAAAAATTTGAGAAATGGAATGTCAGGTCAATACACTGTAAACCTTTATGCAAAATATCAATGCATTGACACTGTAGTGGCTTATACAGCCATTACAGCAACAGCATTAAAAACAGAAAATCATGTGCCATTGACAAAACTCGCACCCAATGCAGTATCAATGGAAAAAAACCCACAAAACATAGCAATGCAATTATGTATCAGCTCTAAAGAACCAGTACAACCAAAATATCAAGTAAAGGTTTGGGCAGGGTCTGTTCAGAATGTGCCAGAGCTTAAGAACGGAAGTGCTCTTTTAGGGAGTGCGGGCAGCAAAGCTATTTTACTCAAATGTTCCTTCTAAAGAATGAAAATGAATACAAAAAAGTTGTATTAAAACTACATTAAGGCTCTGATTTAAATAATTGGAAAGCAAAGATCTCCTGAACCGTTCATCCTTAGCTTGTTTTACCATGCTTAGGCATTCAGCCCTTTTAATATGCAAGATAATGCAAAACTCAGAGTCAAGCAATGCCTGAACAGAATGGAATAAGCCAAAGATAAAAAGGCAGCTTTCAGATCCTGCAAGTTTGCAGGCATAAAAATCAGACCCTTAATATTATTTAAAAGTTTCTTTTTTGTATTTATTAAAATACACACCCTTGCAAAATGTATGGCTCATTGAGCAGTTCATAAAACACATACAAGCCTACAACATCAAATTCTTACAATAAAAAATAAACTTCTTATATAAGAAGTTCTACTTGATGTCAAAAACCCTGCTTCAAACACAAATTAAATTCGTGTAAGGGCCTTCTCCTAAGCCAGCCATGGTCATGGTTCCAATTGAAAAGTGAACCTTGGGACGCTAGTCTCCTAGCATTTCCTGCATGGAGACTTCATTTCTTTCTTTCATTTTTCTGCAACAAAAATCTCAGTACTAGAATTCAAGGTAACGTTGCATTTTGAGACAATTTAATTCCATACTTCTGGCTCTGCCAGACTTGTAAACATAAGATAAGTTTTCAGTTCCCTATTATACCTGAAGGGGCAAATTTTATGTTGTAGGTACCACATCTCCATGGCACAGTTCAGTGGGAACCTTGCAAAAGAATCAAACTCTACCATTTCATACCTGCTCCAGGACTGGAGCTGTTTCTTTGTTGCCTTCCTTTTTTTCAGCACCATCTGCAACAACTGCTTTGGATGCCAATAAACCTTAGAAAAAAGATTGCAGAGATTTCAGTTAGAACCTTGCAATAACAGTTTGTAGGAAACAGAGCAAAATTATGAGCCAAGAAATATATTCTGCTTGTATCAACAACACAATTCTCTCTGAAAGAGCTCCACACAAAGCTAAACACTTCCAATTAGAAGAAAGCAGCAAAGGGACGTTCCCACAGCGTTGACCTTTCACAAGAAGTACTTCTCTTGCACTTCCATTAACAAGCTGAGAAGCAAGAAATCAGTAATGCCTCACCATCCACTTAAAGCCCAAGCACTCAGACTTCAAAACCAAACCTATGTTCCTTAAAGCAAAAATTGTAAAAATTAAATTATAAAAATAATAATTCTCCTATATCTCTCTCCTTATCAATACTTAGGAATTTCATCAAAATTTTATTACATCATCTTTACTCTAGTAAACGCACAAGAACCTTTTTTAGATTAAACAGAACAAGAAACTCAGTTTCCAAATGAATTCTCAGCAGCAGAGTTCACAAATGACCATGATGGAAATAAGTCAGAATATGATATTCCATTCACAGAACAAACAAACAGTAAAAGAGAAGGTGACAAATGTGAGAAAAATTCTTAGAAATATATCTGATTGTTGACTTAGAATATAGCAGTAGCTGCAGTTCTACTTTATGAGGTAACTTCAATTATCTAAATATGAGGAGAAACTGGGTACATCATAAGATCAAGTAGAAATGATAAAACCAAAAAAAAAAAAAATCAGCCCAAAAATAAACAGGATTTGCTATTATAATCCCTAGGATCATCATCAATACTGGGAGTGGAAAGTATATTGATAAGTATTAACCTAGAATACAAAGCATGAAACAATCTTCAAAAGTAAATGAAACTAAAATTTAAAATACTGAACAGTGATCTGAATTTCAATGAAAATTATTTGTAAAAAAAAAAACAAAAAACAAAAAACCCAAACGTCTGAGTTCACTTTTTATTTCTAGCTAGATGCTCAGTACCCAGCAAGTAAAGCCATGGAACTAACTTAAACTGCCAGACCCATGCTATGAACAAGTATCCTTTCTTGTTCTTTCTAACACCATTAGGCATCTTTCTAACCAATCATCATGTCTGTACAAAGACAACGCCACCAACTTCTAGAGTAGAAAACTACAAATTCAACATCTCTGATCAGTGGCAATGCATACAATAAAAGAAGTACAGTCTGGTATAGTGAAATTGGAGATTTTGGTCTACAAATTTATTGCTGATGTTCTTCTATGTATCAATTCAGTAGCAGGATATGTGGAAGCAAGCATTCCAACAGAAGCAAAACTAGATTAGAAGAAGGCCCTAATACATGCCTAGCAGAAGACATTCTTAATTTCTGGGAAATGTAATTTCCCCCAGCAGTGGGAGAGAAAGCATAAAGAGCAACTTTGTTTTGTTAAATGGTGAACAAAGAACACCAGATGCAGCCCTAGTGGCAGACGAGAACTCTCTGCAACAAATACTGACTATGGAATTTCAATTTAGAAGAGTTCCCTTCAAACAGCTGTCTACAGCTTGCTCTATTTCATCAATGCAGTCATAAGCCGTTGCATAAATCAAAGTCTTCCTAACAGCTACATGATTTTATGATTCTCTTGTAGCCATTTTTATGGATACACAGAAGTATAACCCTCAACCTTCCATCAAATCAGAAACTAAAGATAGACAAACAATAATACATAAATATTTAGGCCAAAGAAATAAGCAAGTAGGGAAAAAAAACATTTGATCATCATTTACATTTTCAAAATGCTCTGTTGTATGCAGCAATATAAAAAACAATTGTGAGCCGCAGAAGAGTGCTACTTACAGAACAGTTACAAAGAGTAACTACAAAGCATGATGAATTTCATCTTGTAATTAAAGAATTAATTCACTTTCACTGAACAGTAACATCCTCAACTAAGAGTACAATTTCATGAAGCAGAAACTGGCTTTAAGAAAGTCATTGTAAGCAACATCATGCGTTCCAGTTATTTAGTTCAGACTGTATGAATCCATTCCACTGCCATTTTTCTCATAATGTTCCCTCAGAAAGGAAAATCCACTGGCACTGAAAAATATCATTTCTAGAGACACTGGTTTTTCAGTGTGTTTTGCCATCTGCCAATAACGTTTCAAAGGCTATCAAGAAGCAACTAATACTAATGATATATATCCAGAAAGCCTCGATGGCCTAGCCTTTTACTGCTCAGGGCAGAAATTAAACTGGGACTTTGCTGAATATATACACAGTATGGTCAGGAGAGTAGAAACGAGGCTGATCAATCAAGCACCCATTAACTAAATTTAGCAGTAAACAGGAAGCCTTCCAGGAAAGATCACATCCTTCACACGATACATAATACTGAGCCACTTATTTACTGCTTTATACTGAAACAGAACCATACTCATAAGAAAACTGACTGTCCTCAGCAGCTGATCTGTGAAAGGTGCATGAACCAAAAGAAATCTGAAAAACAATTAACTCAGTTTAATAAATCAGGATATTTTTGGCCCTATTTCTCCAAGTAGGACTCTTTATATAAAAAAATTTACCATAACTACTAGAAAAAAAATACTACTGTAGCCTAGTACAGTTATCAGATTTCACGCTATTTACTAGAACAAGGAGAGGAATTCATTTTTATTTTGCCATCTGTCCAAGGGGCCCTCTATTAAATTTTTTTCACCTCATTTGTGAACATTCTACTTTCCCACAAAGATATTACCTTATCCTAAGTAGTAAAGGTTTACGGAAAGAGGTACATAAATAAACATGGAAAAAAAGTACTCCAATTTAAGTTAATTTCTTTTGAATTTCAGAACAAAATACATTTTTCAACTCTTAATAAGAACAACCATCAATTTGATTTTAATCCATGATCAAGGTAGACGTACATATTTTTTTAGTATAAATTCCTTTAAAACTCCAAACAAGTAAGAGACTGCAGTGAACACTTGCCAGATGAACGTGGTTTTGTGCATCTACTTTAGAACAATGTACATAAGCATAAGCACAACAGAACAATCAACATCAACAACAAAAAAATTTTACCAGTGATCTTGTTAAGACGAGCTCTCTTTGCCTGAAATGAGTTGCCTAGATTACTTTTCCTCTTGTGTGATAATGTGCTCTCTGCCTGCACAAAGGCCATCTTTGGAACATCCACTATAGGAAATCCTACTTTAAACAGAAAGAAAAATTTCAAACTCGTATTTCATAAACGCATAACAAAACAAAGTATTTTAATATTCCAAAACTGGTATTAGCATATCAAAGTTAAAAAATCTTTACAGATATTAAAAATGAAATTGAGACATTCTAAAGATGTATTATTATATATTGACTTACTAGATGACTATTATCTCAAAATTTGTAATTTTTACTCATTATTATGAGTAATAATAGGTTGGGAGGGACCTTGAAGATCATCTAGTTCCAACCCCCTGCTATAGGAAAGAACACCTCCCTCTAGACCAGATTACACACAGCCCCATCCAGCCTGGACTTGAACACTTCCAGGTAGGAGGCATTCACAACCTCACTGGGCAACCTGTTCCAGTGTCTCACCACCCTCACAGTAAAGAATTTCTTCCTGATACCTGATCTGAATCTACCCTCTTACAGGATAGATATGAGAAATGCAGTTGTCAAAGAATATTAGAACATATTTGTATCAACCCAGAAATTGTTTCAACTGTTCCAAAATATGAATATAGCATTCACATTGGAAATGTTTTTTTCCCTTAATACAATACTGTGGATTATCTCACAAGTAACAGAAGGTTCAGGAACAAGAACCAGAGTGTACAGAGAAGCCATTTAAGAACTCACCCTATGTTCTTGTTATAGGCGCCCCGAACTTCTGTGTAAGTAAGAAGTTCTTATACAACTAAGTTTTGACTTAGTTGACTTGATAGAAGATGTTTGTTAATTGTTAGCAACTTTAGCAAATGAGACATATTCCTCTAGAAACGCCAGTAATTAATTGCAAAATTAACAATGTGAATTCTAACTCAACAGTACAAAAATAAATCTACTTTATCTTTTAAATAATCTGTTTTTACCAAATGTGTCACTAGATGTAGGCTCCTCTTCCTTTTTTTGGACTTCCTGCATGATTGTAGAGGTTGAGGTTTCTTCCTTTTTTGAAGGAACTTTTAGCCATTTTCTCTCCTCCTTATCTTTATTGCTGTTTGCGCTGGTTCTAGGTTTAGTTCCTGCTTTGTTCTTGGCTGCTGCTGCAGCAGCAGCTTTGACCAAAGCTATCCAATCCTCCAAAAAGGAAAACATGGTAAGTAAGCATTAAAAAGCATCTGATACTTAAATAGAAAGTACTTATAAACCCAATGCAACTTCATTTTGAAGGATTCATCAACATATGAATGTATTTTTATGGCTAATACTCAAGGAGTAGTAAAGAGTTTCCCAACTTGCCTAAACAAATCTGAGGTATTATCAGTACACCACAAACATAAAAAGCAAAACACCTTCAGAAAAACATTTCATATAGAATACTGGCTGTAGGCATTCTCTGCTACCTATCTTGTGTATCAGAGCTTCGGAAATGTAGAACACTGACCTTTCTCTTATTCCTCTGGGTATGAAATACACCAATTTTGCCATTGCTTGAATGTATTTGTTATTCAAAACCAAAATCAAGTCAAAACACAGTCCAGCCAGCTGCATGACTGGACAGAGTTCTTCCTCTGTTGAACTGATAAAGCAAGGACAAATCTCTCCTAATTGTACCTGAGTTTCTAGAGTTATACAGAGCACTGTCTACAGTTCATAAGTTTCATTCAATAATTTCAGTGAAGTGCTCTATACTACAGCTGAACATTAGAATCCACATGTAAGGGTAGTAACACATTATTTTGGATAATGTCTTATTTGACCACACAAAAATATCCAATGAGTGAACAGCAGAATCTACAGTTTAAATTCATATACTTTTCAGCATGTAGATGAAGTATAGTCACCCTACAGTCCATGGAGAGAACTGCAAGGCTGAGCAAAGCTCTTTCCATTAGTTTGAAGTGATTACACTCCTGCCTTATGTCCTGAGTGTCAGGGAATCAAATCTGCAAAATCTGTGTTTATCCTTCGTAATTTTTTTTTTTCAAATATTTTATAATCAAGGTAAAGAATTTTTTTGTAGATAAATTGCAAGGGATACAAAACTCAGTATCAATGTTCCCCCTCCACCCTTAAGAATCATGCACCTGAATACATTTCAAACATTAGTAACTCACTGTGTGGCAATGTGGCTACAAAAGCATTTTCAGACTTGCACTAGCTAATATAAAAAAAAGATCATCTTTAAAAGTTTTACAAATAGCAGAACTTTTTTAAAAATACCTTTACTTCTATAAATCATAAGTTGTTTCAAACACAACTTTTCTCCCATTCATCACAAATTAAACCTCAAAATTTCTGTTTACTGAGATTTTCATCTTCTTTGATGTATGACAGCATAACACAAAAAGTATTAATTTCTGTTATGTTCTTCCTTCTCCATAGCTAAGTATGTTTAAACTACTGCTTTGCATGTTACGCAGCATACTGTGTCAACCTATGCACTCAAACTTCAGCAGTTTGATTCCACTAAAATAGTTTTACATCCCAACCATCAATGCAAAATGCACACACTCAGTCTAGCTTGCAGCAGAAAAGCTTGGAAGCGCTTTGGCAATGCCTGCACAAGAAGCAGCTACCATAGCCATTTGTTGACATGGCAGCCAGAGCAACAAAAACTTGGCCAGTCAAAAAGAGCACACACATTAGCTCAAGTCCTGTTGGATAGACAAGGCTCTGAGTGGAAAAGAAAATCCAAAAACAAATGAGCTCTTTGTCCTGGTGAGGAGTTACAAGACCTGAGAGAAGTCCTATATTCTGGCCAAGGGATGAAGAGGATCAGTAAAATGGCTGGAGCTTCAATCTCATGAAGCAAGTAGGAAGCAAAGAAAGCACAGCCTGCACTAAAACAGCTTCTAAATAGCCTTTTCATATTCAGACAATCTGAAGCACCCTGAAATCAGAAACTTCCCAAAGAAGATTCCAAGCTTCAAGGATCACACTACTAAGTAACATTTTAATAGTAGCTGTTCTAGTGCAACACAAAGGATTTTTGTTTATTTCATTTTTTTGTTATTTTCTTTAAAGCACAGAGCTTACAAAGAGTATCAGGACACAACTACAAAGCAAACAAAGATTAAACTTTCAGAAGCCAAAGCAGAGAGAGTAGACTCTCATGGTGAGAGTCAATAGCAGAATGAATTCTGAAATCTGCCTCTGGGCTGCTGAAAAGTATCTATGAATAGCAGAAGTAGAACATGATGTATACAGATACCAGATAAACTAGCCAGTAAATCTTAATAGCAGAACTTGTTACTGGTGCATTCAGTATACACAAACCAAGGATCCAGATATAAATACACTAAAAATGAAGAAAGAAAACACTACTTGAGATAAGTTTTCTTTATTTATCCCTAGTGTTCTGACTTTGTCACTTTACTGGCTAAGGTTTTGTAACTGCACCAATTTCACATGCAGCCGATTTTCTTTTTCCCCATAGGGTACCATTCAAGATAGTATTGCTCATTCATTTACTGTTTTAAGAAGCTACACTGCCTTCCATTTTATTTTAAGGTTAATCTTCCAAATAAGCTGAGAGAAATTGGCAGGAGAGAAGTATTGGGATGCTGTAGTTAGAAGACAAAACAATATTTAATCACTACTGAGAAAAAACTGCTGTTCCGCCAATTAGATTCACTAAATCAAAGCACAGGAAGTTGTACAATCAATAAATATGTTAGTAGAAATTACCCAAAAGCCTTGCACACCAATTAGTTAAAATACTTACATTTTAAAGTATTCCCTTGCATAATCTTAAACCCACAGAAGCGGGAATACAAGAAAATGATTATTCCTAAAACCCGACCCTTATGCCAGTAACAATTCACACACATCATTCTTCCTTCACCTACCTACAACCAGATTCTCTATGCTTCTCTACAGTCCTACAGACTCAGCTGTTTTTCCTCTCCTGACACATCAAAATTCCAAATTCCCACACATTCATACATACACATACATAAAACACCACCAACCTTATCGGCTGGCTGATTCCAAGGCAAGACTGGATTCCTTACCCTCACCTTTCAAATACTAAACAGTCTCTCCCAACTACATCTCTGCTCACATTGTCTCCTGCCATCTTCTTTTTTCCTGTGTCCCAAGTGCAAATCCATGCTTTTTCCTCAGCTTCCTCTTCCTGCGTGCCAAGTCCCCTCCCTCTCCTTCAAAACCCTCCTCAAAACTCACTTCTTTTGGTTCGACTTCCGTCACTAATCTCAGCTCCGGCGCTATCTGCTCCCTCTCGCGCGCCTAATTACATCGAAGATAAAACAAAAAAAACATGAAACAGAAAAAGTAAGTTATCTGAATACTTCATATGTGCTCTCACAAGGGTAGTCTAAATATCCCCATCTTTATTTTCTCTCTTTACTACTTCACCCGCATTTCTGGTTGATTTCAATAGATCTGAGTTTCTCAGCAGAAGAACCTCATTCATGATCCCATTGTATTGAGCTACACAAGTATTATCCACTGTTCTTAAAAACCTATTTCCACCCTCACAGCTAAGTCTTATATAAACACATTGCTACTGTAACTCAGAAACTGAAGTTAAGCATTAGTGTTTGAAATTCCTTACAGACATACTAAACTCAAATAAAGGTATTTTACCTGCTTCTGAAAGTAGTACACTGCTGTTATTGCCAACAGCCTTAAAAATACTGAAAAAATACTTGTATTCAAATAAGCATTTGCCTCTGGAGGGGATAATCATGTTCCTCTTCTGGTCAGATACGTTCTGACACACACTTCTTTTAGTTGGACAATGAATCAAAATATTTAAGAGCAATAGCTACATAAAAATGGATTTTTATTCCTTTGCAAGGAATTAACTAGTCCCTATCTTTTTCTCTGTCCGATTTAAATTCTGCATGGTTAATGCATTCATTAAAAAAAAATCTTACATGTGTTCAATTTGCTTTAAGATCTAGCACATGAGCAGTATTTTAAACATACACTCATCTGTTGAAGTGAAATTTTTGTATGAAAAGACAAAAAGCATAAGTGTTGAATCTGCCAAACCACATTATTTTACTGTGATTTTTTTTTAATATCTGTTTTAAAACTTAAATTATTTCCAGTAAATGGATTCTCAGAGTAAGTAATGGAAAAATCAGGAACATTCACATGAGTTCTAGGCCTCATTAAAGCTCCGTTTCAGATAACTGACCCTGAAAGAAAATCTTAGATTACATTTACCTTCTTAAAAGCTACAGAAGTATTTTAAAAGGAACATTTTTGCCATAGCATAAAGATGCAGTGAATGTAAAAACATTACTTTTTGTCTTTGAAAGCTACGGCTTCATACCTCCCAATAGTTTTGAAGAACAAAACACTGAGACTAGGATCAGTCAGCATTGTGGAAAGCTTGCTTGTGTTGTTCTTTCTGCAAGACAGCCTTAAAAATTTGAAATTCATCTCAAGTGTAAATTTGGCCCATTTATTTCTCTTAAGTCTTAATTGAACCTACCTGTATTCAGTCACTGAGATGAGACTGACACTATATATCTTGGCTCAGAGTAGTTAACTCCAGCCTAGACATTTTACAGCTCCCAGGATAAAGTGTAGGACAGAGTGAGGGACTTGATATTGTCTCAGAAGGACTATTTTAGTTCAGTTACAACCACATTACCCAAGTTTGCCTTTTTATGAAGGCAAAATGAAATATTCCAGCTTCCTAAGTTAACGTTAAACTGGAAATATTGTTCTGAGTATTACTCAGGAGGGTCAACAGCGTTACTGTAACACCACTGCAAGAACACACTAATAGTGTGACTATGATTTTAGTTTAATCTTTATGGAAAGGTAGTTTAAATACTGCAGGTGTGACCTGCACAATGGTTTGACGTTCTTTCTGCAGATGATCAGTGCAAATATACAGCCAACTGCAACACAGAGACCAGAAACATAGAAATGTTCTCAGGCTAGTCCATCTGCTTTATCACATGAACAAAATACAGACAGGCACAACAGAAATTATGAAGTAATGAATTTTGTTCATCAAGTTAAAATGAAAATTCTTAAGACATTGGGAACAAGAAATAATTTTTTAAACTTTTTGTATCCTATTCTCAAATAGTTTCAGTGATTTCCTCACGAACTGCAGTTACCATGCAAGACAAACACAATAGCATTTCCACTGAAAGCATGCAACAGTGTTAAATGTTGCTTTTCTTTTGCAGGTAAAGATATGCCTAGTGACTAAAACATATCTTCTACTTCACAGCCTTCCTCCACTTCTACTCAGCATCTCTACTTCATCAGTGACAGAGCACTGTTCATAGATAAATATTTATCTGTCTTAAAACCCGTAAGTTCTGACAGAGGGGAGAAAAACCCACTGAACAATCATGTTAACAAGAACATATTTTGGTAAAAATCTACCACTGCAGCAAACGAGGGTAAAAATAAATAAATGAAAAATCGCCAGCACAAACTACCAACAAGCTAGAGCTTTTTCCTGAAAGGCCACAAGACAAAGGAAAGGTCTCTGGATGTTTCTGCTTTTATGAACTCTGCAAGACAAAACTATGGAACATATATGCCAGCAATGGCATATACAGCAGCTAGACATTTCAAATAAAGGCGGGATTACTTGAGCAACACAATCTGGAGTATCATCCACAAAACTGGTGAAGCAAGGCAGTGCAAGTCCTAGAATAAAGACTGCAATCTAGAACTAGTTGTCCTAGATAACATTTCTACAAACTCAAGACAAAAACAATCAATTTGAAATATTAAAAAAAAGATATCTAATATTATTACCTGCCCTTTTGCATCCTCAGGCATAGATTTGATATGCATCCTCTTAAGACATCGAATAACACCGTCATAGAACTGTACTGTGAATGTTCCTAGAATAAGATTTATGTAATTACTATGAGATTGGTAAGAAACAAACAACTCCTTATAATGAATGTTTTATCAAAATATTTTGTAGGCAATATGAAAAAAGTAAGAAGATGTTATCTACAAGCAGAATGAAGAACTTTTAAGAATATAAAAAAGACAACCCTAATGATATCTTGCTTTTATATTTGTCAATCTTTGTCCACTTTGATGGTTTCAACCACATTTATACTGCCATTACACTTTTGTTCATAATTCATCAAAAGTATTATACGGTATTTAGACTAACAAGGTAAGGAAACAGTACACAATCAAATTCTTATTTGCTTTAAACTACAGGAAAGCTTTTTATTTCTACTTGAGCTCAGTAGAAATACTGCCCCATTAAGAGGTACTGCACCTAAATTATGTTGTTCTTTTACTTTCAGACATTCATTATTTTTTCTTCAATCATTTGTATTTTTTAAAGATCACTGCCTGGAACAATTAAGAGAATTTAAATCCAGTGATGGTAGCCCAATCAACAATAAGTGCACCATATTTATAACTGCAAAAGTCATATGTTTCCATTGCTGGGCAAACATTCAGTGTTTCATCTTCGAGGACAATCTTCAGTACTCTAATTTCAGACAGATAAAAGACTCCTAGTAAATTTGACAGAACAGTAACATTTTCAACAGCACACAGAGGCAGTAAGGAAAACTTTGTGTTTGTTTGTACGAGTTTTTGTTTTGTGGATGTTGGGGTTTTTTTTGTTGTTTTAAGTTGACTGCAACAATAGCTCAGTATAAGCAAAAAGTCCTTACCGATGAACCATACATGAATACATACCCTCTTTATTAATTGCCTCAATCTTTGCAGGGTAATATCGACAATCTGTCCAACGAGCTAGGACTTCTTCTCCAGGCTTAAAATCCTATTTAAAAGAAATACAGTTATTAATATTTTAAACACTTACACTTTTCCTACAAAGACTTAAACATTACATACTAGAGAGATTTAATGCAGGAAACCAAGTAATACAGTTTTCCAAAAGAAGCGATAACCAAAGTGGATGTGCCACTTACGACAAATTCTTCATCGTCTTTCAGCCCTTCTTTCCTTAATGCTGGTCGCTCCAAGGGTCGCAACCTGTTGCTGTCCCAGTATATCCACTCATCATAGCGATGACTCCAACGTTCAAAATGGACCAGCATCTTCCCCTCTTCATAATCTATCTTCTCAATACGAGATGGATACCTTGAACAACAAACATAAACTGATATTCAAAAGTTTCGGTGCTTTGGGTTTGTTTTGCATATAACAGCACTTATATGACTACTGAAAAAGTTATGCTAATATCTTGTATTGAAAAATCTCAAAGTCTGAAAAAAACAATATACTATACATGTTAACCTGCTATTAGTTTAAGAGTCATCTATACACATCAGTGATGCCATCAGCTTTATCAAAGGATGCAAGTCTGAAACTGACAGACTATAGTTGACTGAAATGGGCATCAGAAGTTTGTGTTCTAACAGTTTTAAAACCTGTGTTCACTTGAAACAAAAGCCTGTAACAGTTTTTGTTCATGTGAGGATAGGTAGAACATAAAATTGTTTTAAAAGGACATCCGTTACTTTCAGTAAATGAAATACTTCAATAAATCATTTCACGGATTTCAGACAAATCTGAGCAACTAATGAAACCCAGAGCTCAACAGAACACTCTTACTTAATCTAAGTCACTTACTAATTTGTGGATCAGCTTCAGTGATTTCACTGCCATTAAATTTGATTCATGGAGACTTTTTTTTTTTTAGAATCATTTTGCACGTGCACATGCATTAAAATATATGTCACTTAATCCATGGATTTTCCTCTCAGCAAACATATTAGTATACACTCTACAGGACTAATTAGGACAACCATACTGAGTCTTAGGCATTTAGATTTGGCCATGGCAGATGCAACAGACCGACAAATTTGTATTCCAGGAACCATAAAATTTAGTAAAGTTTTAAGGAAAAAAATGGCAGATTTCTTTAACTTCAGCAAGAACTACTGAATCTCTCTGTTTTAACAAAGTGATGTATTGCACAAAATTGAAGCAGGGCAGCAAGTCACACACACTTATACTTTCCCAACCAAAACTCATTAGATCCAGTTTCCACTATATGAAATGCAGAGAAAATTGGAATGAAGCAGCAATCAGTTCCTCCTACATGTAACAAGAAGACTGAAACAAATTCAGAAGCGCAAAGAATCTCTGAATTAGAATATCATATTTTCTCCAGAGTTTATGATCTGGGTAACACAATTGAACTAGAAATAATTTCTCACGTCCAAACAGCTAACACATTAGAAGAACAGAGGAAGATAGGGATGGCCTAAAGGTAATAAAATATTCATTAAAAGAAAGGTCACCACAAAAAGACAGCTGTCTTCCACTTTCGTTAAGAGGTAACGTGTTTTTCAAACAAAATGTCACTGCTGAGGAATAATAAAAGCACAGAGCCTGAGCAATCAATTTCCAGTCCTAATGCACACCTGAATAGCCAGAAATGCATTCAACACTCAAAATGGAAAACATTAAAAGAGTTACTGTACATTTTTTCTCTTAAAACACAGAGGATGATGAAAAAGGAATCTTTAACACAACATTCCAATTAAATATATTAAATTTTCTGGCAACTATAAGGCCAAGGGCATTACAGTAAAAAGCATCAAACCCAATTAGCTCCTTCACCTTGATAATTTCTCCAGTCACATTTCCTCAGTTTCTTCCCTACATGCAGATTCCCAAAGTCTAAACTTCTCAGAACTGGGGACATAAAAATTCTCTGATTTTCTAGGTTATTACTGCATTAACTTCAGCCATATCTCATTCTTGGACCAGAACATGTGAAGAGTCAACTGTCTTATTTCATTTCAATCATCCATATATTTCAGAAACGTAAAGCATTTTCAGAGTCAATTCTCCAACTTCCTAACTTAGTTTCATTCAACCTAAACAAGCCAACATTTCAGCCCCAAACTGCAGATGCGTTTTCCAACCCTACTAAAAAATGTTTTCAATAAGAATTCCACTGAACCTTTTCAGAGGAGCAATATGATCAGCCTCCTTCCTCTTCTAAAGTAGGCTGATAACAATAAAAAGAAGACTAAAACTAATATGTTGCACCAAGACAGAAAGCAAAATTCATAGGTCATAAAAATGATGTCATTTTGGTTTAATGGATTGCACTATGGTAAACCAGCATTCTGGTTTAACTCTGAACACAGCCTCAAGAAGATAAAAGCAGACAAGAAATGGCTTTCCGTGTCTCTGTCCTTCATTCCTTCTCAAGTATACAGGCTTCCACCCTAAGGAGATTTATTAGACATTATCTTACTACTTTCTTTGCCTTCCCAAGTCCTTTGACAAGTAACTAGCCAGGATGTGTCAGTACAAGCAAGAAGAGTAGCAAAGGAAAAAGCAGCAGGGACATCTGGGTCCATCTGGTCCATCCCCTGCTCAAGCAGGGACACCCAGAGGAGGGTGCCAAGAACCACATCCAGGCAGCTTTTGGAGCTCTCCAAGGAGACTTTACAGCCTCTGGGCAACCTGTAGCATGGTTCAAACACCTGCACAGCATAAAAGTGCTTCCCTATGGTCAGACATAACTTCCTGTTATGTCTGTCCATTTTGTGCCCACTGATTCTTGTCTTGGCTGAGCACCACTGAAAAGAGCCTGGCTCCAATTTTGTTTGTTTGTTAAGTAAATTTATAGTTACTACAGGAAACATATGGGTAACAACATTACCTGAAAGAGTTCCAAACAGAAGTAGAAGATAATATAAGGAAATATTTAACAGATTGAAGGAAGGAAAAACCCTGAAGAAGGACTTCGAAGCAATCAAAAATGAGAGCTGAAGCTCACAAGCACTGAAGCTGCAGTAGTGAAATGAAAAACAAAAGCAAAGGTGTTCTCTCATGACATCAAAAATCTGTTTTATCAAATGTGAGAAAGAAGGTGATACAAAACTACAGCTATTTCATGAAATTCAGCTAGAAAATTGAATTCTTTTTCTAGGCATCTCCACAGCAATGCTTTAGTCGTTATGGCACTGTCCTACAGCATTTCTCTCACTACTGTAGGTTTAACTGCTCACCAGCAGCACAATCACCATTTTGAGAATCATACTTAGAAGTAAGCAGAAAAGAAAATGAGGAGAAGGTTGTACAGTCCTGGAAAAAAAAGAAAACTGAGTAAAAATGAAATACAAAATATAGCTTAGAGACAAATATACAACAGTGAAGATAGTTTTAAGGAAAAATTAGCTAGCCAAGATTCAAGACTAATATATCTGGAGAATAAAAATAAAAAGAGAGCAAAGCTAGAAGTAGTTAATAAAATAAACAATGCAAAATACAAAATCTCATCAGGGCAAATCCAACACAAAGTTCATTTCACTTTGAGGAATACAGGTACTGCTAATAAAGCCCATGATACTGGTTTCAGACAGATAAAAATTATAATAACAACATCACACAGTGCCTTTATTCTAGTAATCTCTGCTTCTTCAGTGTATGTTAAGACAAAGGTGACAAGTTGAATAAAGCCAAAACCTGCACTTCAGTCCAGACCTCAGAGATGTAAGTTTTTGCAAACGTCTATACCACTCAAGCTAGGTGCCACTGATCGGTTTGGGTAGTGACCCAAACCAAAGACAATATTGTATGGGTTTAGCAACAAGATGGTGCCCTCAATATCCACTAAATCTAGACACAACGTGCCACAATTGTATAAACAACTGTGCATAATCGGTAACATTTCACAACACCAATCCCACATTAGAAAAGAGCATACATACCACAGAATTTACTATTGGAAATGTTGCACAGAAGACATCTGTACAAATGAACAGTAAATTACCCTCTAAAATATGGAGAAACTTTTGCAGAAAAAGAATGCCACACTCCAGTTCAGTACGGAAAATGTTTTTCCTGTGGTAAGGAATAATAACCTCCAACGCTTGTTGCCTGGCTGTTTTTATTTTTGCTAGTGTGCAAGCATGCATGAAACTGCATTAAATTATCTCGAAAGAAGTCTCATCCAGTTGTTGATTTTAAAGATAGAATAGGGAAACTTCTAATAGTTGATGACATCTACCCAGTTTAAATATTCCATGTTCTCTGCTCTCAAGTTCCAGAGATACCAACTTTTAGGAGTTCTGCAACATTTCTGTGAATCTGCAAAATGTATATGGCTTACAAAACTTACACCATGAAACATAGGTCAAAAAATTGCTCCAACTCTCAAATGGGGAAAAAATAATGTGAAAATTTCCAGTTCTCATTTCCAGAAAGTATATTTTTTTCCAGTCAACCAATAAATAGCCACAATTGCAATGTTTTTCATTTTTATATTGCCTTACATTTGACCCTTCAAAAGTAAGGAACAGACAGTAAATTACCATGTGAGGTGGGAAAACAGATTTCAAACGGTAAATACACATGCAAAAATGCTATGCAATTTCTCAAAGTTTGCAGCTAAGAAAGACACGAAATAGACACATACTTCCTGTTTTCACAATAATGGTATTTAAAAAAATGCTTCCTTCTGTCTCATAGAGGATAAAATAGTAAGTGTGCTCCATTCTGACCTATTTGCAAATAGTCTTCCTGTATTTAAATTGTCTGCAAAACCTATTCCTACCTCCCCATCTTCTACCCTATGTTTCGGCAATATAGTTTTCTGCTCTTTCAAATAACCAACTATAGGTAATCCAGTCAACTGAAATCTAAAGCAAGGTCTAAAAACTAACATTTCCCAAAGCATTACAAGGAAGAACCTTCCTTTCACACATTCTTCCTTCATGCATCCTTGCCCATTCAGGGGAACTGGGGTAGCATCGCCCCACTTGCTGTAAGCAAAGATCAGGTTAGTGACTGCCTGAAGAATGTAAACACCCATAAGACTATTGGTCTTGATGAGATGCATCCCAGAGTCCTAAGGGAACTGGCTGACATAGTTGTCAAGCCACTCTTTATGATATTTAAAAAGTCGTGGCCATCAGGTGAAGTCCCTGGTGACTAAAAAAAGGTGATGTCATGCTCATTTTTAAGAAAGGTAGAAAGGATGCCTCAGAGAACTACCAGCCAGTCAGCCTTACCTCAGTGCTAGAGAAGATCATGGAGTAGATCCTCCTGGAAGTTACAGTAACACATAGGGAAGAGAGGAAGGTAATAAAGGATAACCAGTATGGCTTCAACAAGGACAGATCCCACCTGATCAACCTTGTCACTTCTTATGATGGTGTAACCGCATCACTGGACAAGGAAGAGCCATTGGTATCATTTATGTGGACTTCAGAAAGGCCTCTTACACAGTCCCCTCCCCTATAACATCCTTCTCTTCAAATTGGAAAGATATGGATTTGATGGGTGGACTGTCCAAAGGACGAGGAACTGGTTACAAGATCGGTACCCAGAGGTCAATGACTCAATGTCCAGATGAAGAACAGAGACAAGTGGTGCCCCTCAGGGCACTCAGACTGGTGCTCTTTAATATTTTCATCAACAACATCAACAGCACAGTTGAGTTCACCTCAGCAAGTCTGTGGATGACACCCAGCTGTGTGGCACAGTTGACACATTCAAGAGACAACACACCGTCCAGGGAGACCTAGACAGGCTTGAGCAGTGGGCACAGGAGAACCTCATGAGTTTCAATAAATCCAAGAGCAAGGTCTTGCCCCCAGTCTCAGCCATCTCTGCTATCAGTAAAAGCTGAGGGACAAAAGGACTGAGCACAGCCCTGCTGAAAAGGACTTCAGGGTACTGATGGATGGCAAGCTAGACAGGAGCCAGCATTGCATCCTCATGGTTCAGAAACCATATCCTTGGCTACCTGCGATAGAAAAGTGGTTTCAAACTAAAAAAGGTGAGATGTTGATTATGAGGACATAAGGAGAAAGTTTTTAACACTAAAGGTGTGAGAAACTGGTACAGGTTGTCCAGAGAGGTGGTGGATACCCCATCCTTGGAGACATTCAAGGTCAGCCTGATCTGGGCTTTAAGCAACGTGATCCAACTGTAGATGTCCTTGTTCACTGAGAGGAGTTGGACCAGATGACCTTTAACGGTCCCTTCCAACTTGAAAGAGTTTATGATTTTATGATACTGGAAAAAAATAAGTAAAACAAAACACACCAATTCAAAGCACTATTATTCTGACAACTAACTTATTTTAGTGAGTTTTTCCATTCCAGAACTTTAAAAGCCATATGCCTGTATTCCCAACGGTATGTAACTTACAGCTTCGATTTTTCACACAATTAACAAACGTTACTGTCTCAGAAAAGTAACTGTCTTGAAGGCAATACCTGCAACTTATGGGACAATCAATAGAGAGCTGAACCACAGAGGTCACAAGAAAACAAGAAAAAATCCACCATTAAATACATGAACTTCACACAGACTGCATACTACTTCATCGGAGCTACCAGCTTAAGAACCATTCTTTACAAATGGGCACATAGTTAGATACACAGTTCTACCACTGTTTCATACCTCTCACTGGCAGGATGAATAAGTAGCTGCCTACAGGTATCAGTGTTTATGAAACTGTAAGAAACCTCAGAAAGCTTCCAGTCACTCAAGGCAGGATCCTACCAGTGACCACAGCAGGTTGCCCAAAGCTTTATCCAGTCCAGTCTTAGAAGCTCCAGCCTTGGAGACTCCACAAACCAATTTGGGCAGCCTGCTCCACTGCCTGTCCTCAGGAGGGAAACCATTCTCCCTGTACCTACCCAACCTGAAACCCTTGTTTCAGGTTCTACTGTCATCTCTATCCTCCCACCACAACACTACTGTAGAGCTTGGATAAGTCTTCTTGATCATCTGTATAGGTATTGAATACCTGCTGGTCGTTCTCCTGAAGTCTTTTATGCCACAGGCTGAACAAACCTAGTTTACACTCACCTCACCCTTGTGGGTCTTATGTTCCAGTCCCTGATTATCTAGTAATTTTCTATTATCAGTCAATCCGACCTCCTTTACTACTTGTTGACAGATGATCACGTGGACCCTGTTTAGAGCTGCGTTTCATAATGAATTCACCTCTCTGAGTTAAAATTTAACAAGTGAAACAAATTCATTGTCTCAGGTCATCTCCCCCGTAACACAATGTTTTTCAGTTCACAATGAAGCAACTGGGATCACCTCCAAAATAAAGCAAAACACAAAAAAATAAACACTCTCACTGACAGCCTGCCTTTACTGATGAATTTGTTCTCTGCTTAGTACTCATATACATCACACAACATCGTGACCCAAAACACTGTCTGCAAAAACTTTTTTTTTAAAGCAATAAACAGTGAAGACATGCGATATCTCCAAAATTTAAGAAATTCAAATAGCGTTATCAGTTTTCATTAGGTAAATTTCAGCAACTGCCAAAAATTTACATGCTGTAGAAACGTCTCCAAAAGCAAAATTCATGCAGAACTTTAATAATTATGCTCCTCTATAATCATTTCTTGATTAACGTTTAAAATTTATTACTCTGTGAGCATTGAATCTCTATAAAACAGGAGACTTGCTTAAAGAACAAACCCCCTTTTACACGTTATTTTTGAGCAAATGCTTTTCTCACATTGGTTCCTGAAGTAATTAATACTGCTGTTCGTCATTTTTTGCTTTATTAAAAAAACAAAGATTTCGTATATGCTAAGCAACTTTATTTTCTTTGGGGTATGTTCTATTTCTGCACGCAGATGAGGGGAATGCCTACAGTGTGCATATATAGAAAGGACTTAAAAAGCATCCACCACCCCCTTACACAACAGTTACACAGCTAAGAGCCTGTTACCCTAAGAACAACATAACAGTAGGTCTTCTCTAAAAAGCTTTTTGGCTATGTGCACAAATTTTATTTTGTTTGAAAAAAGAGTCCTGTTTCCAGTATTCTGCAAATGTAAAATTTGAATATTAACTTTCTGCTCCTATATATGGCATCACTGTTCACACGTATAAAACTTGACCTATTCTATCCAGTGGTCCAGATGGTGAATCAGTTCCTAGAAAATTTAGAATAAACCCTATCCTGCCTGAAAATACCAAGCACTCAGCGACAGTTGCTGCTGGGCATTCAGTTAAAAAATAAATCAGTAATTTGAAAACCTTTCTAAAGCAACAAATAAGAATAAGAACTGTTTTTTAAAGCCTATTTTCCTTCAGAGACTGTTTAGTAAAACAAATTGGAAATCATGGTAATCATGGAAATAATACAGTCTTCTCATCACGTAATTTGGAGTTAGCAGGATCAGATGTTTACAAGAACATTAAGATGCCCCATTCTCCAAAAACCCATCAGAACAGTAGGTACAGGCCTTTACACTTCCCTAGTACTAACCAGTCATGCTTGGCAGCTAAGAAAAAGCTTTTGGACAGATGCACTAACTACAAACCAGACCATTTTCAATCTGAAACAGCATGGTCAACATATGACACAAAACTACTCTACTTGCATTAATCAAATTTTGACTAAGACTTTATCTTTCAAAGAACTCCTTTCACAATATATATGCAGTGTAGCAGCGTCCTTGTGACCACAGGTTCTCGTTTAATACACTTGGCTATTACAAAACACCTGGGTGGTAGTCACAGTTCTAAGCACTTTGCTCCTCCAGCTGTTTGTTGCAACCATACCTTACCTGCTCCATGAGCTCTGATTAAGGATGTTTTCCTTTTTTAAACTACTTTTGCAATCCTATGAGGTACAATACTGGAATAGAAAAATCTACTCGCATACTTTCAAACTTAAAACAAAAGTAGTCTTTAGTCACAGAAGTCTGCCATATTAACATATCTGATTATCCTGCACAACACTGGCGTACTCTAGAAATGATCTTTAATTACTATGGTTTTACAAGCAACTAAGACTACAGATCCCGTAGAAAAGTGCTGTTTTATTTCTGAAGACAGAGTAGTTTCCTAAATCTTATGGACACTTTTTTAAAAAACTTTTAAAGTTATAAAGTTCTTATGTGAAACAGACAATTGGTAGATGTACTACACTTTTAGTTGAGCATCAAAGCATGTGATACACGCAAAGTAATTTTTTGCTGGCAAATACTACACAAGGTCTTCCATACCATTTTTGTAAATAGTCCAGTGCCTCCAAACGAGCACCAATCTCAAATGTGATTCCCGGACGATTTGGAGGCTTTTTACTCATCTTGATATTTTCTTTTCCACTACCTTTGGAGGAAAAAAGAAAAATCATATTAAAGCACATAATGATGTCTAAAAGGTGCCACTGACAGCAAACGTATACCAGAAGTTGGAAACAGTTACGAAGTTTCTGTCCTAATTTTCTATTAGTTGCCTTGCCTTTGGAAGTGTACTTGAGACCCAAACAAGGCATTCAAAAAACCCGTTTTTGATTTCTCCACGCTTTCCCTTCAGAAACAAAGAAACAACCAACAGTCACCAACCTGAAGCCTAATTCAAAAAGACAAAACCTGTGCTCGTGTCTGAAATGTTATGCTATAGATCCTTCACATTTTTGGAACATGCTTAGCAGAGAGACCTAAAGTAAACACTGAATACATCATAAAAAACAAGACAGAAAACCAGACATTACAAATAACATAAATGAAAAGACAAACACAGCCTAAAAGGCAAGTTAGATGAAACTACCAAAAACAAACAGGAAAAAAAAGAGAGAGGGGAGGAGGCATCTTCAGCCTTTCTGTGCAATATTGAGTCTCATCCTTACCACTAAGTATGTTCCAGTCACGATTGTCTTTTTTTTTTTTTTTTTTTTGGTAATTCAGTCACTGCCAGAGAATTATTTTTCTGCCCTGCTATCATTACGACCGTGACTGTGAGCGGCTGCCTCCACCACCGCAGAGCACACAGCAGCTGCCGAGGCCGCAGGCTCCCACTGCACACCCACTGAAGGGTGCCAGGCTGCAGGGCCAAAGCCTCCCTCGCCCGGACCACCAGCGAAGCAACAGCAGAACCCCAGTTTTTCGGCCGGGCTCGAGTGTCTGAACCAGTAGCGCGACCTCAGGCAGCCGCCTCAGAGAGGGAGTCGGCCCGAAGGGATCGCTGCTGCTTCCCAAGGACGGCAGGCACAAAGGGGAGCCGAGCACGGGTGGGCCCCCACCGGCCAGGGCCCCGCTGGAGAACACGTATAGGCGCAACCCTCCGGATTCCGGCGACGCCCTGCGCGGGAAAAGCTCCGGGAGCGGCCCGGCCAGGCCCGGAGACCATGAGGGGGCCGCGGGAGCCCCGAGCCAGGCCGGGCCCTCCCGGAGGGGGCCGGAGCCCGGGGCCACCCGCCCCGCTGCCCGCTCGCTCCCCGCGCTCCTTACCGCCTCCTCCGACTCTCAAGACAGCGGCAGGGCCTGTGACGGCCCGCAGCCCCGGCGCGGCACCCGCTGCTCCCGCTCGGCGCGGCGCGGGGTGTCCGGCGCGGTGGCCGCCCTCAGAGCCCCATCCTCCCCGCGCCCCGCCACCGCGTCACCGCTCTGCGACGGCTCCGCGAAGCGCGATAGGGCGCCGCCATGTCGCCACCGCCCCCGGCACGTGACTGCAGAGCCAGTGCCGTGTGACGCGGGCGGAGATAGGAGAAGGGAGGGAGACAAAGAGATGCTGCCGCGCGCGTGCGCGGCAGTGACTGACAGCGGTGGTGGAGGCGGGCAGTTGGCAGCGTTTGGTGCGGCGCTTATCGCGTCGGTTTGCTTTGACTGGGAGATAAGAGCTCTGGCTCTGGTTGGGTTCTGTGCTGCTGTTCCTCCAGTGCTCTGGGAACCATCACACGGGGACAAAAAAGCAATTCCACCTTCCTTTTCCTTTGCTTAACACAGCTGAGAATACCGTTAACCTTTGTGGTAAGAGCACACTGCTGGCTCATGCTCTACTTGAGAGTCCACCAGGACACCCACGTCCTTTTCTGCAAATCTGCTTTACAGCTGCATGGCCTCCTGTGCATCCTGGTGCCTGGAATTGGTCCCTGGATTCAGGATTTTAAACAGAAGCACAGAATGGCCTGGCTTGGAAGGGACCTCAAGGATCTTGAAGCTCCAACCCCTGCCACAGGCAGGGCAGCCAACCTGCACATTTAATACTGGACCAGATTTTGCAGGGATAAATGCTTCCAGCTTTGTTGCAATGGCAAGAACAGCATCACCGCACTCCTACTGGTGTGATGTTCACATAACAGTCATGTTCCCACGAGCTTGCAAAGACGAAACACAAGTTTCACACTGCATGCTGTGTTTCTGGAGAATGCATAATCTGGGTTACAGTCAGTTTGTGAGCAGACTTAATAGCAGAAAGCTATTAAGTAAACCAAGTAAAAAGGACGTTTGAGTGGGGCTCGGTCTGCCTCTAGGGGTTTTGAAGCTGGGGCATAGAGGAGTATGAGCTCCTTCAGAAGTAGATGGTACAGAAGCACAGCTCTTGGCACCGTGATTATCTGTGCTCCACTAGGGTTTCATAGGACAGGTTCCCTCTGCACATCATGCAATACATAAAGAAAGTGGGTAGTGTTGATCATAAAATGCACTCAAATAGAACCTCAGGTGCCTATGAACCGTGGAAGAGCTTTGCTTAGTCCCTGTGAGGCTTCCTCATGTTGTAAGAGGTGTAGTTTCAATGTGCTTTTCCTCGGAGGATATATTACAGAACAGTGAGGTTTGTTGTGCTGGTAATGAGACCTCCCCGGCAGCAATGGACATGCCGCATCAGGATGCTGTTAGATGCTTCTGCCTGAGGAGAGGAATATGGAGGAAAGATAGAAGAGCTACAGGAGATGTGGCTGAGCACATGGGGGGTGGTTGAGTCAAGCCAGGGGTTGAATGCCAGAGATTGTCTGGGTTAGGCTTTGGTGTGGGAAGTCTCAGGGTGATGTGTGGCACCATCACATCACCTCACTCGGGAGATGGAGGCCAAGCTGGTAGCAGGCTTCAGAGGCACCAGGCCTAGGGTATTTGGTTAACTGATAAAAGCTCATCTGCACACCCACAGAGGGGCACAGAGAGACAATGGCAGCAGGGAAACTCCAAACAACAACTTCCCATAAGCCTTCAGCCCATCAGAGCCCCATTTCCAGTAAGTAGAACCCAGCTGTGGGAAGGATCATCCCTGTATGCATGTATATGTCATATGTACGTGCCACTCATGGACCTCCATCCTGCTCGGCCAGAGTGAGGAAGAGTATCCAAGAGCTTTTTCTAATTTTTAGCAGAAAAGCATCAGATATTTAATCTAATCTTTTAGGAAAACAAAGTATATATGGCTGCATTCCTATCTGCTATGTCTTTTCCCTTTCTCCTCTTACCTATGAAACTTCCGTTTCACTTCAAGCTTGGCAGAGGGATAGAGGCCTCACAGTATTACCCCAGCCTGTTTTGTTAAAGTGCTCAGGTGGGAAGGGAAGGGCAACTGAGGTGACAGAGAAGCTCTGTGCCTCCACCCCTCCAGACACCAGCACAGGCAGGCGGATGCACAAGAGTAGATCTTGTTATTTCTGCTCCTCGCAATATTTGGTGCTGAATTTTTTTACAAAGCACATTGCTAGCATTGTGAATATTATACAGACCATTAATTGGAAACCAAACTAGATAGGAGATTTTATCTTGCCAGTCAGTGACTCACAGACTTGGAGGGGAAAGAGGATTTCATAATCAGCTGAGCATGAGCTCATGGTATGTTGTTGATGCTAAAAAGACTACTGCAGTATTTGCAAAGCACATGCACATAGAAATATTGAGTGGGAGTGGGGAGGTGACATAATCTCTGTACTTGTCACTGGTACATTGTTATTAAAATAACCAACTGCTCAGGAAAGCCATCCAAAAATTGGAAGGGTTCAGAAAAGAGTTGGGAAAATGAGCAAACAACTGGAAAAAATGGTGTTACAGTGAGACACCCAGACATCAATTTGCTTTTATTTTAATTGTGAGCAATTGGAATAGTCTATAAAAAACTACTGTAAATGCCAGATATTATAATCACAAGGTGACAGTCAGTGGAATAAACCTTCATCTTTGTTTTTACCCTTACTTTAGTAGCAGGGCATTTAAAGTGACCGCTGAGGCTTGTATTTAAATAGTGACTGCATGGCCTCCATCTAGCAAACAAGCATCAGAACCTCTGCCCCAATAAATTTGTTTGTGTACTGAGCTTAGCTGTAGACTGGCTCTGCTCCGTCATCATCTATACTTTGCTGCCATTTCCTTTGTCCATTTTGATACCCTGCTTGGCATCAGTTACACCAGCCATGGTCTTCTCCACAATTCAAAGACACCTAAACTGGATTTTTTAATGTTTTTTACTCAGTTTCTCTCTAGTTCTGTGCAAAATGCATGTAACTCAAGAAGTGACTTCTTCCAGTGAGCTGGCCATTTGTTGTACAAGTATTGCAGCTACATCACCGTATTTTAATGCATGTTGGAGAGGTGACATGAAGCTATAAACCAGGATTCAAGTTCCCTTGTCACAGTATTGTAAGTATGGTGAGGTTGCTGAGGAGTGAGAACTGCTAAGGCCAGGTTAGTAGCAAAGTGTGCTTTTATACAGGTAATGCTAACATCAGTGAGAGAGTCCCAGTCCAAAGAAAGAAGAAAGATCCCGGGAGACAGGTAAAGTTATAGGTTACCAGCCTGTTACCTCCTGATGCAGCAGCTCTGGACAAAGGCAGCTTTTCTGGGCCGTTGTGCATCCCAGCTAAAGTACTTCCAGTGCAACCATTTGATATTTCTTGTGGGCACACTCAGTATTCACTGTGCTATAAATATTGTTTTCCAATGAATGTTAGACCTCCTGAGATTTCATTGTGTTTGTGTCTTGGAAGCATTGCTGTGCAATGTGTTGCTTACTTCTGCCTTACATATTGCAGCCATATGTTTTAGGATGTGTTTTGGTTTTGGAGAGGTCTGAACATGCCAATAAACATTTTACTGAATTTATTGAAGAGCCTTGTTAAGAACTGTACTGAATGGAAAATTTGCTTATACTGCTCTGATTGTGCATTGATTTCCTAGTTTATTTCCCTTTGAGACTGAAATTCAACTTACAATTTTGTTTTTCATGGTCTGCCATTTTTAAGGGCTGATCTCATGGTGGATGAGGGAAAGGGACGGAAGAAAAGTCCTGCCAAGATGACGACTGTATTGGAGTCCCTGTTTGGGTGCTCAGCAGCTGAATGTTTATCTCAAACACGGAGATAGTGAGGGATAATGCTGTAAGAGGAAGGGTGAATCTAATGGGTAAATCACTACAAAGCATGCAGTCTAGCAAGGTAAGTTTTGCTGTGAAGTTACCAGTACAAATGTGTTGAGAGAATTTGCAACTTGGAGTGGAGGAGAGTGTAACTCCAAAACTCACATCTGTTCAACCTGGTGCAGTCCAGCATTGAGAATGAAAACAGATGTCACATCTGCCAGCAGACAATGCCAGTCATTCTGTATCATATCAGTGTTACATTTTCCTATCTCCTTTTAGTCTTGGTGTGTCCGTAGGAGTGAAGGATGGTTGTCAACACAGACTAGCTCTGAGTGTCCAACTCTGCCTGTAAATTCTTGCAGAACATTTGTTTATGGGATAAGTTTCTTGTTTATTGATATTTGGCCATTAGGTCTGTGCTGACATCCCACGGACAGGTTTCTAGAAGTTTTGGTCTAAGTCCTCAATTCCCTGCTAGGTCACACTCAAATCCTTGATCTTTATACAGTGCTGGATGGCTTCCATTCTGTAAACCCACTGTGCCAATTGCTATCTCTCTTCATTTACACACTAATCAGTATCATTTATTATATAAATAACTATGACATAAGTACCATCTGTAGTTTGCCAATACCGATGCCTCAGGTACCAGTAACTTTCCCAACTGTACATTATATTACAGTATATACGTTATATTACACATTATATTACATATTATATTACAGTATATATTGTGAGCACTTGATCTTTTAGCATTATATGATGTCTAGAAGCCTTCACTGCAGAGCAGTACAAGAACCTCCACTACTGTTTCGTGCAGATCACATCAAGACTGTCACAGAAATCAGCCATGGTCTCAGGTACACCAATAAGCAGTACAGCACTTCCAGAGAAGCATTAATTTGAATTAGGGGATTGGTAAAGTAGGAGGACATCTCCCTAGCAAAAGTTCATATCTGTCTAGATAGAGCACCTAGGTGGTACACTAAAGACGTACATCTAGGTAGCCTGCTCAGCTTTGGAATACCTCTGTGCATGTGAGCTGCCCAGCTATAGCTGAGCTGGCATGGAATATAGGCAACTGAGTCTTCACCATGTCTTGTGGCTTCTTCCTAGCTTGGCCACATTGTCCTTGGGTTTGTATGTGTCCTTTGTACTCTGCAGAACTGACAGTGATCCATCTCCTCATAGTGTCCTACTTGTCTTACTCATTGTCCCTTCCTTCTCTGTTTGCATGCCCTGAGATGCTGCATGTAGGTGTGTTCTGGGAGCTCGGTGATCTGCTAGTTGACATGCTGTCAGCACACATCATTCATATAGTGCCTCCCCTGCCACCCCAATCCCCATTCCCAGTCAATCCCAGATCAAACCAGCAGTCAGTGCATCAGTGTTTCAATTGCAGTTCTTGGTAGAAGATGCAGCTAGAGACTTTTGGCCAACAGCTCTGTATGTCCTGTCCACCTCTAGTCACTGCAGATATTCCTAACGTCCCAGTTTGTGACCTTTCATAATCAATCTAAACAATCCCAGTTCCCTCAGCCGCTTCTCATAAGACTTGTGCTTCAGACCCTTCAGAGCTTTGTTGCGCTTCTCTGGACATGCTCCAGGGCCTCAATGTCTTTCTTGTAGAGAAGGGCCCAAAATGGAACACAGTTCTCAAGGTGTCTCAAGTCTCACAAGTGTTGAGTACAGAAGGTATGAAGGGTGTTGAGCACAGCAACTGGAGTCAGACCCCGAGTTAGAGGTCCTGTGCATCTGTGGAGGAGGAACTGGGGAGACGATAGAGAGAAGAGAGAAAAACAAAGCAGTGGCCATTGAGTCACAGTAAGTGACAACTGGTGAAGATCAAGCTGGACCATCTGGTAGAGAAAGCCTGGGAGAAGAGCAGAAATACATTTGGTGCTCAGTGCTGAAATTTCTCATTTCCTTCCGTCGGTTGAACCTGCAATTTATGCAACTGACCTAAAGCTACTGCACAGCAAGACTGCTGGTGTATTAGTTTCTTATAACTTAAACTCATATGGCTGAGGTGGAGCCTGGGTTGGGGTAGGAAGTTTGAGGAGCAACAGGGAAGGCAGTAGAAAACATGCATGGAAATAGTGTTGCACTACATTTTCTCATTGGAATTATCCTACTAAATTAAAAGAAGTTATATAAAGAAGGAATATGCCCTATGATTACAGTTTTGAACAAAAAGACCTTAAAATACTCATTTTAGATTGGCTATCATACAGAATTTTTTTTGTGACATCCTTATTGTCTAGTTCCTATTTCGTCTGCTTTTCTGTGAGGTGAGAATTTTCCATTCATTTGTTATCAGTGGAATTATTTTTCCTTCTCCAAGGAGAAAACTGCTATTAACCACTTAAATCATACTGAAGACTCCTGTTTTATTTTTGTCCGTGATGCAAACAGACTACAAGAGAGATGCTAGCATATTTTACCTGTTTTTCTGGAGTTTAAGTTTTGCTCCCACAGCTGTATAATTCGTAGATGTCAAGTAGTTCGTTTAAATTATTTTTGCATATATAGTAGTTCTACAGCCAATCATTTTGATTGACAGGACTCAGAAAGTTTCTCAGTGCAAATGAATATATCTTAGCATTGCATGATATATATTAGCAATAATGTTTTGACCACAGAACATAAACAACTGTGTACTCTTGGCAAAGACTTCTTTTGGATAATATCTTGCTACCTTTAATATCTTTTGCAAAATATCTTGCTGCTATGTGAGGATTTTGTGGTAGCTGTCTTGCATTCCTACATGGAAGCCTGTCAGGCTCCCACATCAGCTCAGTGGCTGTTTCACCGAATACACGGGCTGACTGGGTTATAGCACTTTAAAGTTTTCTGAGTAAGGTAGAAAAGTGAAGCTGAAACAAAATTCTGCACCGCTTTTCGTTATGAGAAAAGGTTTTGTCTTTCGTCTCAATATTGTATTTGAAACAAATGTTTAGTCGTTATTTATAGTCAGTGTGTTTGCATATCACAACAGTCTGCAGGAACGTTCGTTCCCTGGGCTAATCTTAATCTTCAGTTTACTCTTCAAACTGAATGCTTCTGATGTGAGGCTTCTTGACAGGAAGCATGACCTCATTCTGCCTCTGTGCTTCTGATTGCATGGGCTGTTTTCAAAAGGAAACAAGGGACTTCACAGCCCTGCGTTTCCAAAAACTCAGTGCCATTCTGCTCCAGGAAGCTGCAGAAAGAACACCCTACACACACGTCTCAAAGGCTCTGGTGTTGATGAGAAACTTTTTGACGTACATTTTTTCAGTGTGAAATGGATTTTCCAGGTTTGGAAGATTTTACATATATATTTATCTCTTAGCTGAGAAATGATTAACCTTTGCATTATTGATATTCTGCTCTTCAGGAACTTTTACATTTTTCTGGATGCTGCTACCATTATTACCCGCAGGCAGAAAAGATATGAATACTCTTTAGTAATGACTGATATGTGTGAATAAATGAAAATGTTTTTGTAGACACTTTTATTTCGTAGGTACTATAGACTAAATCTGATCGCCTAAGGTTCAACTATTGTAATAGTTAGACCTATATTTTAATACTAATGTAAGTATTTACAATGCATACATACACAAGTTACTGTTGGCTATCAATTGAGGATGTCATTGTGTTAAGGATTAACTTAATTTGGGGAGGGAAAGTTCTGGTTTGCACGATGACTTTTTCTTTATATTATGACACAAGTTTCCAGGTGTTCTCATATGAAGGAGAGGCTGCCTTAAGCTTTGAATTGAATTCTTGTCATAAAACATTGCCATGTTCATCTTAAAGTCAATTTTATTGAGATTTCTTAGAGTGGCCTCATGCCATAGTTAAAGTTCTGTATTGATGCTCTTTTTGTGGTTTACATATACTTTTGATTAAATGTACAGTGGTGGTTCAGAAGCTTTGTTTTGGCTTGCTTATATTGTTACTATAGCTTCTCACGTTACTAATAGCTCGCAAATGGAACAAGAACACTGTGAAGCATTGTCTGCAACATGATGTTTACATGTCTTCTCCAGCACTGAGTTAATTAAGATGCTCAAGAACCCTCTTCATTAATGAATAAGCCAAAAATTGTCGTTAGGGAGAGTGGAGGAGCAATCCGTTGGACTGCCTTTTCATGCCTGTTTATAGAAGCCTGGCCATACTTAAAAGAGCCTAAAAGCAAATTACAACTGCTCAGATACTTCTTAGAAAGAGGGAAATTCATTGTCTCTCCAGTAATATATTTATATATGTAGAGATCTCACTTCCCATTCTAACATATGTACATACTCTGTTTTATCTGAAGTATTACTTCTGTGAAGACTGGCAGATAAACAAGAGTTCTGTGGAGACAGACCTCACGTACCTCGCGAATTTATGAGGCAGTTCAAACTAGCAGCAGAAGGACTGTAGTTTGTTCTGTCATCTCATTCAGTTTGTGTCAATACTTTTTAATGACAGCACTGTCCATATGTAAGCCACTATTCTGAAGAGTTGGTCTTTGTTAGTGGTTGCTGCTTTGCAATAACATAACCAGGGGAGTAAAGCGCACTACAGCGATGACACAAGTTTCATTAGCTGGAAAGAAGTTTAACTCTCAGATTATTAGAGAATTGTAATAGATTTAATTGATGCGGAGGTATTATTTCCTACTCCTTTTGAAACAAATTTGCCCTAGAGCCAATCAGTTTTGTCTAAGGTGATAACATCCAGTGGTATACTGAAACTAATACTGTGCTATATATTCATGTTAATAATTGACACTTCCTGATTTTAAAACATTGTAAAATCAATCATACCTCTCTTTTTAAACTCTTTTACAGGCAATCCACATTACCTATTGTCCCCAGGTGTATGAACCAGTCCTTTGCAAGATGTATGGAATATCACATGTTACATCAACACCACGAGGAAGTAAATTTGTGCACATTTGTCTGGGCTTTTGATGAAAACACTTTGGTGTGGAAGGATCGTGGGTGGCTGACAAAACTTGGGGTTGGATCTACTAACCACCTGCTGAGTTTTTTCCTGTATTTTCATATTGTGCTCAGATAAACCTCTTTTTTTGAGTGTAATATTTTTGCGTAATTGAAAGTCGTGATTGTATGCATGATTTTGCCTGCAGTAAGAAAAAATCTCTCAGGAGCTAATTGTGTATGAAACATAGGTCTACAACATGTCAGTCAGGGAAACACACAATGCCTATCTTTTGTGCAGTTTGTTGTGTGACATTCTGGCTGATGCTGCTTGACATCTTATGCCTCCACTCCAGATTGTTTTTGCCTGGAGAAAAATATAGAGCGTGTTTGTTTTTTTTCCCACTAGAAAGTGAAATATGTATTTTTGGAATGTTGGAGAAACAGTATGTATGGGAATAGCATAATAGGGCTGGTTGCAAAAAATACCTCAGCAAGTTTTACTTCCCTCTTCGGCAACTCTGCTGGGCCCCAAGGCTCAGTCTGCAGGCAGTGCCTGGCAACTGAGCTCTGAATGAGGGTAAACAAGACTACCAAAGTGGGAAGGCTGACCTTTATGCATTTTCTTTGCCTCAGCTCATACTTCAACATTAAAAAAAAAAAAATCCTGTCATTCACCTATCTTCTCTCACAGGGGAATGACAGGTATCAACTAATAGCATGATGCTCTAAAGATACCAGAGAGATAAGGTAATATAAGGAAAGATCATATCATCTATAATTCTTTGTAGCAACAGATGTAAATCTGTTGTAAATATATCCCTCTGGATAGCCATTGCTCATATTTTGTAAGATTGACTCTGACAGCTGCTGAACATCTGGCAGCATTTTGCAAACTTGAGCCACGGTAATCCAGACAAATCCTATTTACTTCCTTAGTCTCCTGCCACAAAGTTAGTGTCAATTTTTGTCCCTGTCTCTCTCCCTATGCCTGTTGTGGTATGTCAGCAAATTTTATCTGAAAAAAATGATGAAATGAAATACCTTAATGGTAATGGTGGTCGTTCTATTCCACTCTGTAGCTATAACCAGTATGTGTACTATTTTCAGCATGAACCAGACTTCTGGGCAAACACCATTAAAATTACTGTAGCTATTGCTTTTGTAACAATAATTATATATCCCAAGGTAATAACCTGTACAAATATTTGACTATGACTGGCTCTGATTCTGTGTTGTTCTGATTGAGGTGATGTTAAACAATCCTGCCAGAGCCACTGTCTTTCCTCCATTCTTTCCTCTTTTATTTTTCACTTCCTTTGTTTTTGTTTTGCTTATTTATGGTCTTTTGATTTGCATAAGGTACCTGTCAGTGAAGACCTGTCACCTGTGGAATTGTCAGTGAAGATGATAATGACTCTCTCTTATCTGGCCTCTGCAGGTTCAACAGCGTTTGATGGAGAACACAGACACAGCCTCTCAGAACGTATTTTTCAAAGGTATTGAGGAAAATTACACTTTTTTAATATTACTTTTATTTCAGTTGAGGTTTTCTAGAGTTTCTAGAGATGAAGTGCTGAATCTAGTTTAAGAAATGCTTCCATGGAGGGTTAGAAGCACTAGCTTTGCAGTTATGAGGTTTTGGAATATCTCTTTTCCGCCTTGTCTCCCCATCGCTGAAATCATGGTACCCCTTCATGACATGCTGTATGGGATTCTGAAACCTGGTACTGAAACCCATTTTCAAACACTGAATCGATTCAGTGTCTTCCTAGTTTTTCGTGAATATCACTGAATGGCAGCTTGGAACTCAAAGCTGTTGAGAAGAAAGTCAATCATCATAAGTGATTACTTGATTGTAACAGTAGGTCCAGAGCAAAATACTGGGATACTTGTGATGGCGCCATGCTGGTGTAGGTCTGGCAGATCTCCTTGGTGAAAAGCACTGCCACAGAAATGCACCATGCACTTCTCAAGCCAAGCTGCCTTAGTGCATTCATGAAATGCCGCACCTCTTGTGAAACCCTTCTGTAGTCTGAAGCTCTGGAAAGTGTGATGCAGACACACTGTGGTTGGCTGAAACCTCCTAGGCATTATCTGCATATTTTAAATCCATGTCACTGCCAGCTCCCATTAACTGAGTCAATGACATATGTACATTTTTTATCATTAAATCATGGTCTTGTACTGTCTAGACATCCTCTGAATCAGAGGTTTTTCCTTCTCTCCTCCTCAGTTATGCTTGCACCTTTCTTGATGATGGCACTGCCTACAGGTGCTGTTCCACAAGCCCTTCGAGAGGCTCCCTCTTCCCATGTCGCCGCAGCCCTCGGCTGCTTTCCAATGGTTATTATGTTTTGACAGAAGACAGCTTTCTCTCTGATGAAGATGGCAACATAACACTGTCACCATCCCAGACAAGCGTTACCTATAAAGAGAACTTAGTTCGGTAAGCAAACTACATGCAGATTTTACTCCGTGCTGGTGATAGGCTCAGTATCTCTGGACTTATTGGAAGATACCTTCATGGCTGCCTGCATTTAGCTTGGCTTAAGAAAATTTCTTATTTTTTCTTTATTCATGCATATCATAAAATCATATAATGGCTTAGGTTGGAAGAGACCTTAAAGATAGTTTATCTTTAACCCCCTGCCACGGTCAGGGTTGCCACCACCAGATCAGGCTGCCCAGGGCCCCATTCAGCCTGGCCTTGAAACACCTCCAGGGATGGGGCATACAGAACTTCTTTTGGGCAACCTGTTCCAGTGCCTCATTACTCTCCAGTTAAATAATTTCTTCCTACCATCTAACCTAGATGTCCCCTCTTTTAGTTTAAAGCCATTTCCCCTTGTCCTGTCGCTATCAGACCATATAAAAAATAGGTCTCCCTCCTGCTTGTAAGCTCCCTTCAAATACTGGAAGGTTTCAATGTTGTCTCCCCAGAGCCTTCTCTTCTCCAAGCTAAACAAGCTCATCTCCCTCAACCTTTCTTCACAGGAGAGGTGCTGCAGCCCTCTGATCATCTTTGTGGCTCTCTTCTGGTCCCACTCCAACATTTCCACATCCTTCCTGTGCTCAGGGAGTTGTTTCTTCATAAGAATATCTAAACTGATTTAATTTTGAGAGTACAGTGATTGAAATCACTTGATTTGCAGTCATACTACCCCAAAACTGTGCAGTACACAGTTGCTATAATTGGAGTTGTGTGAAATAAAGAAAAATGAGAGCTACAACCCATTTTGCCAATGGGATGTTATCAAGATAAGGAATAAAAAGAAAAGTATTAAAATAAAAGTCTGGAACTGCTATTCTTTGTTGGGGAAAACTTTCTCCTAAATTCAGAAAAAGCATAGGCTTAGGATGGGATATAAAATTTTGTTCAAAAAAGTACAAGGACAGTGAATCCGGGCTACGTCACATTGGTATATGGTGGGATGGAACTTGTAGGGCGCATAAGACCCTGTACCCAAACCAATATTAAAGTCTGTCAACTGAAGTATCATTTGGTACCACAGTATGAAGCATCACAGTATCGTGATGCATTACTGTGCTGTTATTACTTCCCCTGACATAACTGCAGTGTGCAGTAGTGATCCCTGGTGGTATAGCCAGGGTCCACAGCAGAGCTGGAAACCATACCGAGAACCTGGCTCTTCCATTTCAGTTCTACAAACTTTTGAGCTCTGCTCCTGCTTGTTAAGAATAATTAGGTCTTTTCCTTAGCAATGAGCCTTTTCTTTCTAGGATATTCCGTCGAAGGAAGAAAATACAACAGTCTCTTGCCAGCTTGTTCAGTCTCAGTGCCTCCAGCCAGTGGCCCAGCAGCACCATTCTCAACACTGTGGATTCCTCCCACATAGACAATCCTTGGCCTGACAAATGCAGTGAACTAGAGGCCAGTCAGACTGATACTGGTAAGCTCTGACCATGTACAAAGTAATTTAGCCACATTATAATCTGTATTTAGTGGGAATTGATATCTCCTGTAGGTTTTGTTTGGATTTTCTTCCAAAATGTGCAGGTAAAGGGTACATGAGCAATCAAACTGTCAGTGGCGAACTGAGCTCCTGGCATTAAAATTCAGAGACTGTGATTCCAGAAAGACTTCTGTGGCAAAAGGGCATTTATAGACTGAGTTTGAACACAAAGACATCACCAGTGACGTTTGCCCTGCAGCCATTCATATCTGGCTCAGACTGCTTTCACCTGGTTATTTTAATATCATCGTGTTATGCTCTATGTAGTTCTGTCTTTTCTGCTTATTTTCTCCTGCACACATTGAACTTGCCATTCCTTCCCCTAACAATTTGAAAACCTTCCTACAATTAAGGGTCTTGTGTGTGTTGTTTGTTTTGGTTTGGTTTTGTTTGTTTGTTTCATAAAATCTGTTACCACAAATTCTCAAAGTTCATCCATTGTGAAGTCTCATTTATACATGCACTTTTTATAGGCAATTCAGACTTTTCTTGTGAATATGACATGTTAGGGCCACAAGGGCAAATTCCAGCATCTATTGGAGCCTCTCTTACCAAAGATGAGGAGTTTATTGAGCCTGCAAAATCACTTTGTGCCTCACCATCCTGCTCTCCATTTATGATAAGTGGAAATGAAGATACACTGAACAAGGCAGGTATGTTAGATTCTTATCCTGATAAACTTCATTCTTACAGTGAAGCAGCAATATTCACATTAAAAAAGCTGATATACATCATAAAAATGAAAATGTACATTAAAATAAATAAATGCTTAAAAATAATGAAATCTTAAGATTGGTATTTATTGGTTCATTTCTCCCTACTTCCTTTTTCTCTCCTATTTTCAGCAATAAACATAAAAAGAAAAATGTAGAGTGAAGAGGAAAATGGAGGAAAGGGCATGGGAACAAAACATGAAAAAGGCAATTATTCAGAAGTGCTTGTTTTCTGCAAGCGTTGAAGGGCAAAGAGTCTCTATGGCTGTGGGGGAAAAAGACTCCAGGGATACACCCAGAGCATGAAAATTAGGTTTCTGCTTTGAACCAGTCTAGGTGAATTCTTATAAAAACAGAGAGAAACTGCTAGCCTCATGGGCTGAGGGTAGTCTTTACTAATACCTTCTGTCATGTATTTACTTTCTTGAAAATTCATGAGAATTGTTTTCCTTATTTTTCTTTCAGAATCCAATACAGTGCCAAATTTTCTGGCTCAGATCGCTGCTCTGATGGTGTGTTTAATCATTTCAGTATGTACAAGGTAATCCTTTTAAACTTTGTAATTTGTTGCTTTCTTATATTAATGCTTACTGTATTTCACCTGGTGAATAAAACATAAATGAGTCAATTTTGCAAAGAGATATATCTTATGTTATCATATTTTCACAATTGTCAATGCAGGCAAATATCTCAGCTATATGAGTATGCACAAAAATAAGAAATATGTGTGCAGATGCCTACTTTGTCAAGCATGTTTTTGACAAGGATTGTGGAAACCTGAGGAGAATCAGAATAGATCTGTATCTTTCCAAGTGACTAATACGGGTGTTTCTCTCAGGGTGGCAATGTTGCTATCCTTATTTCTAGGTGGTTTTCCTCAATAGCTCGAGTAACTTAAGGTTTCACATTGCCATTCACCTAGAAGAGATCAGTTGGTTATCTGCAAAAGCCTCCTCCTTCACCCAGTCATCTATTTATGCATCCCCTGATTTTCTCTGAACTTTATTGTTATGTTCACAGGTATTTTCTGGGAGGATTGTCTGCCATTTTGTTGTTGATAATTTTAGTCTGTAAGTACAGACCTTTTTTATATTCAACACAATCTTTTGCTGAGTGATGTCTGCGGACAAAAATCTGTCCTTATACAAAAATCCATGGCTCTTATTGATCCTGATAAGATCAATATGTGGGCATATGGGTACAGAATGTAGCCTTCAATCAATTACAGGATTTTGCATTTAAACTTCACAGTTCTTTTGTCCCAAGATGCTGCTCTGTCATCTTTCTTCAGTCTTGTCACATCTTTCAAAACAACTAAGTTTGGTAAGTATCACTAATGTGATGAATAATGTAATTTAGAAATTTTACACTGAGAGAGAGGAGAGCCTCCTTCTGTTGTTTTCATGGCAAAAGAGAGAAGGCGTGATCGGAAATTATTGATGCAGATTTGGCTTTTCGTGTTATTGATTTGTATTCATAGAAACTTTCTATTTACTTTGAAGAACTGAGTTTTAATAATGTGCAATAAATGTTATAACAGTTCACAGAAAATGAAGATGAACCTAGTATGCCATGATATGAACGTGCAGAGACATGAACATAACAAGACATGCCTCATTAACCCAGTGCACCATTAAGTTCAATACAGAGTTTTGCCTTTGGCTTGTACCATAGTCTGAGAAATGTTTTATAAGTGCTAAGTCTGATGAATGAAGGTGCTGATGTTGCTCTTTTTCAGACTGATTTATATCAGAGATTTGGACAGAGCTATAGCTTCTAGATCCTTCTGGAGAAAAAGACTTGCAGAGTCATAGGTCTGAATTGCATCTTCAGAACAGCTCATGAATATATCTCCTTGTTGCAAAAGTGTACGCACATGCAGGATTGATGAATTATTATTACTCCACTTTCTATGCAGAGGAAAGTTCTTCTGAGTATGTCAAAAATGCTGCTAAGACTGAAACTTTTGGGCTTATCTGAATGCGTAGTGAAAGTCAAGCTTAAAAGGACATTGTAGTACACTGTTCAGGAGTTCAGGAGTTCAGTGTATGCCAAGGGCAACAGGACAAATCTGGCATATCTCCTGCATTTAAATTGAATATATGGGAAGTTTGAAGCAACAAGGCAAAACATGGAGAACACTTCGGTTGATTTTGATCAAGGGTTGATCAAAAACACATCTCAAATAGTCAAGTACAGTATGTTACCCTTTGTCACTATGTCAGTATTGAAAATGAAATCAGGGCCACCCATGCTCCAATGTACAGCTTTCTGATTTTCTGAATATTTTAGCCCAGAGTCATAAACAAAGCTGTTCTTCATGAGAAGGAGAAAATACAGACTGAGAGCTTTTCAGTCTCTGGGGTACAGAGAATACCTCTTTTACATAATGTGAGAAAAGTTATCCTCTCAAACAAGCAATCCAAAAGCATGACAATATTTGGCAAATTAGAACCTACATGATATACTATAACAAACTGTTGTGTAGATCAGAATGTACAAAAATGTGGTATTTTTTTTCCCCTTCACAGGAATAATTGAAAAGAAAGAATAGTTGGTGAGTACATGTTTAAGTTTAGAAAGTCACACATTTTGGGAACAGCCCTGTTACGAAACAGGGTTCAAACAAGCCATGAAAGTTCCTCAACTTTTCATTAAAAACAGCTGTAGGGTCCTTGCCCATGTTTACTGTGAATTATTCCACTTTGCTGTCTAAAACTCCTCTTTGATTTTATTCAGATATTTTTTTAAATTATCTGTTAACTGTTGTTAAGCTGTTAAAAACCACTGTCCTTTACCCAGAAAAACTGTCCTTTCGGTAATGGGCAAAGTACTCCTTTTCCAAGCTGATTCTGAACAGTAGGGCCAGGTACTCTACTGCTCTAGTTTGGTACCAGTCCAGTGAATGAGTGAACCAACATAACTATGTATCAGTACCTAAAATACCTAAGAAGCACTTCTTCTTTCAGTCAAACCTTATCCTTAAATAAGTATAAGGATATACTTGTCCTTAGATCCCAGGTCTAGTGCCTGATTGTGTGGTTGGCGGCCCTGCACACAGCAGGAGAGTTGGAACTAGATGATATTTGAGGTCCCTTCCAACCCAAGCCATTCTGTGATTCTATCTAATAATTGGTCTCCAGCTGCTGTTTATCAAGCATCTCTAAGTCTCTGTGTAGCTCAGTGCCCTTAGAACAAAAGCACTGATTTCTGTCTTCTGGGATGTCACTATCCCAGTCCTGCTTCCCTTTTTTCTTAGCTCTCTTTGAGCTGAAAAGACAAAAATGAAAAGAAGGAACTAAGTGGTGCTGTACCCATGTTTGTGTTCCTCACAGTGTGGATAAAACAGCCTTGTTCATCAGTTCCTGGATGAGTCCATTCAGCTCCTGAGACCTAAAGGCAGCTGCACAGCTGAAGATGCAACCTGGAAAACCTTTGAGAAAGTACTCAGAAAGAGGAGGCTCATTCTGAGAACAAAGGTTTTCAGAACTTTATGCAGGCACTTGATCACTCTGCACAGTATGAAAGCCTATGATGAAAAATACAACCTACTAATCCACAGCCAAGCAGTGGACAGTAGATATGGCACTTCTCACAGTCAGTGGGACTGTTTATACAAAAGCTACATCACCATAGCTTCAAAGCTGATTTTTATTTTGAAGGCCAGAATCAATATTACCCAAAGCAGGCACTGTAGGATGGAGTGGTGCTGCTTCCAGGTTTTCAAAACAAGCTTTCCTCTTACCTTGTACAGAAACTTAAAGGCAGAGTAGTTACTTCTGTGCTTTCTGTTATCAGCTCACTGACCATTTTCATTTTTTTTGCCTCCTCAAACTTATTTTCCTCAGCTCTTTAGAACCAGACTACTAGAAACTTCCTTATGTACACCAATACACAAGTTCCTATGGAAAAAAATAACAATTGTTTGTGTTCTTCCTTTAAAATACAAATTATTTTAGCTTTATTTTTATTCTGTTTTTATTCTATGTGATGTCACATTTCTTGGTGATCATCTGCAAGCAGTCATGGAAAACCAGAGACCTCTAAACTCTTATGTCAGTGAGGTACTATGTAAAGATGGAGTTCTGTAAGCACTTTGATAGTGAATTGATTGTAAAACTGTTTAGTGATCCTCGTTAATTTTGCATTTGTTAAGCAGCTGATGTCTTCAAATGCTTCATAAATATTAATTTATTATAATGATATACTTAAAGACAATTGCTTTGGATAGAGACTTAGTACCTGTGGTAACATATTTCAGAAGCATTGTTGTACTGTGTGCACATTTCTTTTTGGCCATCATACCATTATCCTGAGCACCATAAAAAGTGGGAAAAGGAAGTAGGAAACATAAGAAAACATAAACATTAATGGGTGTCAAATTAGTGCCTAAATATTAGAAGGAAGGGACTCTTCAGAAAACTAGCAATCAGAATGTGGAAAAGCAATGATGACATTCATTCAATATTGAAATTCTACCTGGATTTAGATAGACAAAAAAATAATACAAAACCTGCAGCTATTAACTGTGCTTTGGAAACACTGAGCCTTATTTTTCAAGTTGGATCTTTGTCACCACAGAGACTAAATCATACACAGATCCTGTGGGCAACCAAAACTGCTATCTTGTGACTCCAAGCATTTAATAATCTGCTTCTTCAAATATCTCCCTATATGCCAGTTTAGCTAGGACAGAATGGGTTTCATTTTCCCATGCAACAGAACGATGATATGTGAGCGTGCAGTTGCCCACCAGATCATTCTATAAGTAGTGCTGCTTCTCATCTGCTTGTCCTCTGCTGTGCTAGAAGTGATGTTAACACAGCCCCAGCTGGTACATCAGATGTGAAATAGTGGCTGTGGGAGTAGTATTGCTGATATAGTACAATCAGGTTGGCAGGCACAGTGACTGGGATTTCAAAACAGTAGCAGAAAAACATACAGTAAGGGTGCTGGTGGGGTAATCAACAAAACTAAAACACCACTGTCTGTCCAACTTTGCCTAAGCCAAGATCAAGCACACTATCGCTGTATTTCTAGCACTGAAACTCCAAAGAAGTGTGGCAGTGAAGAAAAGTGTACATCCAGTAATTTAATACGTACATTTCTCTTTTGAATGGTAAATAAAAATATGCTGGTTATATTTTGAAGTGAAGCATAAAGAGCTCAAGCAGGGAAATTTCACCTAAGTTAGAATTTTTGGACAGTAATTTACATTTGCTCAGTGCATTACATTGATCTTTTGTGAATGGAGACTGACTGAAGAAAGACCCAGTTTTATAGTTGCAATAAAAGGTAAACATTTTTTTCCCTTAAGACTTATACATTGTGTAGGTAGCTAGTATAGTATTAAAATACTTATTCTCATATTTACTTGTACTTAGTGCACATAAGTACTTTAGTCCATTTTATTTTCTTTATTTTCTTTAACCACAGAGACAATTGAGGGTATCACTGTGTAATATTTATAAATATTTTTTGTTAGCTATTTCATTTCTAGATATATCAGGTCCTTTACTAAGTACATTTAAAAAGAAAGGATCAAAAGATCTTCTGTGATTAAATAACTTCCTGAATGAATAAACTGGAAAAATAACATCCTGTACTGCTAGAAAAGTCTATGACTGCAACTACCCTTGTAGTCACAGAAGTGATATGCTGAAAAGCAGGAAAGCTTAAGCTCACTGTAAATTAGTGGAGATACAAGAGCAAGTGAAGAAGAAGCCAATGTAGCTTGCCAAAAATTTGGTATAGCATGAACCGCTATAATCTGTCTGTGAAAAAATATAAGCTGTAAACTACAAGTGTTCTGATCAGGAGAGGGGGAAGTTCTGGAACAGTTTTGCAGTTGGAGTTGAAGGACTAAAAATAAGATGTGTGGGATCTGCTAAGAGATGCCCTCTGCTACATTCATCAATGTTGAATTAACAAAGTTTTGTTCAGTTATCAGACTGCTTGTGTTTCGACTGTTCCCTTTCATATATTCCAATGGACAGAAAAGTAATACAGGAAAGCAGTTCCCTGGAAAGAAGTACAGTATGTTCAATGCTATCAAAAGATAAACTGAATCTGAAATTTATCTGATGTAAAACTGAAGAAAACACTTTCTAGCCTAAATGTTTAAACCCAGGCTGTCAGAGATAATTAGTATGTGCAACTTCTGCTAACTAGAGAATCAAGCCTAGGATAATTCTGAACAGTAATTCTAGTAAAGTTGAATCGTTTTTAATCTGGTGATTAACAGATGCATCTACAAACAGAGAGGACTACTACAATTTTATTGTTGTCCTCAGTGATTATATCCTTATTCAGTTTTAATATAGCACCTTATTAAGAAAAAAAAAATCAGAGTAGAAACTCAAGATTGAGATTTATAACTCCTTATACATCATGTCATACCCTTCCTTACAATTATTTTTTTATCACAGTGCCTTGTCTTTTATTTCTTGCTGTGTTCAGCTGAATTCCAAGGGCATCCTTGAGTATATATCACACAGTGCTTAATAGTGAGAATGTTGGTGTTGAAGAGAACAGCAGCAAGCAGAATGATGATAGCTTATAACATTGCTAGTGTGTGACCAAGTCTGTTTAGTATTTGTCCTGAAAGTAATGCGTACAGAAGTCAAACCATATGGACTAAGATTAACATCTTGACTTAAGTGGTATTAAATGATGCAGAAAATAGTCACGGTCATTCAGCCCATTTCTGCAGAATATGTTCCTTGGTGTATTTTTCTTTTTGTGAATTTTAGCTGCAGCATTTTGTAAACACTGTTGTGTATTTTAATATATACCGTGCAAAACTGTCATTTCATTTTACATTATTGCTTTTGTACATTCATCATGCTGCCTCTTGCTTGTCCTCCTATCATTTACATGGCTGTAAAGTTGTTCTTTTTCTCATATTTTTCCTGTATTTGTCATCAATAATGCAGGCGATTAATGGGGATTGCGTATATTCCAATTAATTTCTTATTTGTTATTAATTTCTGACCTGTCGTGTAGGCTATGTGCTCTTTGGATGGGATTTATTGGTACTCTGGTGTGAAGATGAAAACCTAATTTTGTTAGTTACTATGTAACTGTTAGCAACATAGCATGTAATGATAATTACAGTAACAACAACAAAAAAAAAACCCTAAAATAATTAAATAGGAAAGAAAGAAAAAGACATAGTTCCAGAGTCTGAATGGGTATCAGTCAGCTGATTTTCATCTCAGCCTCTGATCTGCAGCATTTTAATATTTAAGATTTGTCTATGGAAATCAGTTTGCTACAGCTACAGCACTTTACGTGAGTATATTCTGCACATATTCAGGATACTTCTGATGCACTGCAATGATGATGCTATAAAGCTAATTTTTTTCTGATGTGGAATGATTATTTTATATTGCATTGCTTTACGCATGTAACAAATAAATTTGTAATGTATTAAAGCAGTAAAGTGAATTTATTCAGGAAATGGGACACTTTTTCTTCTTTCTAAACTCCATTCTCCTGTTTGTAATGTGGACATTATCTTTGTCATGAACATTGTCTCATGCTGAGAATGCAGAAATATGTTACTTGAAGCTCTTAGTACACAACTAGTATAAATAACTGCATGAAAATAGTGAACACAATAATATTCATGTGGGTAAACATAAACTTTAGACTTGTATTTGAAAATAAATGAATGCAAAAGTCACTTCAGAACCTACATAACATTTCACCTCCACATTATATTTTGACCAAGGCAGGAAGGACTGCCCAGGTTATGAGGCACATAGCATGTTGGGATTGCACAAGACATTTCGTGGCATATTTAGGGGATAAAAGGAGAATTAACATGGAGACTAAGAAGATTAAGGGGCCTGTAAGGGTGGTTATGGTTTGATACACTTGTCTGCCATATGCATCTTGTGCCTCATCAGAGCAGTCTGTCCTATCTCCTTATTAAACCCTATTTCTAACTCTTCCTAGGTAAAAGCCTCTCTGTTTGGTATGCATGTGGGTGTATGGGGGTTTGAGTGCAGCAACTGGAATGGGACCAGGACAACTGGAGTGAGTGAGGGTGCTCCAGCATCAGTAGGAGTGTCCACAAAGCTAGTAGCTCAGATGGCCCAGGAGCTGGGTACGTTTCACTCTGTGCCTGCTGGGAATACGTGCTCAGGCTCACTGCTGGCTGGAACTAGGGGCATGGAGCTGCATCATCCCTGCAGTATTGCTTCTGTAAAGCTGCCAGATCTGGTAGCTCCTAGACAAATTTCAACAAGATAACTGCATTAATAAGATAATAAGAGAAAACTAAAGTGAAAAACAATGTTGTATAGATAAAGGAAAGTATCTACAGTAACTTCCATAACGTAGCCTTTCTGGACACATGTCAGCATAGATTACTGGCAATTTATTTACTGTATGATCTGGAATATCTTCAAGAAATCTGCTTCAGCCCTCCCACAGAGCTCTTGCAAGAACATCTCTTTGCAGTTGCCCATTTCTGTTTCTTGCTGTGCCATGTTAGCCTTGGCTAGCAGCCTGAGTGGCTACCAGCCACTCTCACTCCTCCTCTGCAACAGAACAGGAGAATATAGGATGAGAAAGCACATGGGTCAAAGGAGGGACAGGGTGATAACGTACCACTTGCTGTCACAGGCAAGAAAAACACAAACTAGGAAAAATTCCATTACTATAAATTGAAATTTCTGGAGTCCTCAGTCTCTCAGAGAGACACGGACCTGCTAAAGCACATCAGGGGAGGGCCATAAAAATAATCCAAGGGATGGGGCACCTCTCCTAAAATGACAAGCTGAGAGAGCTGGGGCTGTTTAGCCCGGAAAAGACTCCAGGGAAACCTGACAGCAGCCTTTTAGTATCTAAAGAGGGGCTGTAAGAAAGAAGGCAACAGGTGCTTTAGCAGGGTTTGTTGTGACAGGACAAGGGTAAATGGTTTCAGACTAAGAGAAAGGAGATTAAATTGGATATAAGGAAAAACTTCTTACAGTAATGGAAATGAGGCACTAAACAGGATGTCCTGAAAGGAGGTGGAAGCCCTGCTCATGGAGACAGTCTGGATGGGGCTCTGAGCAGCCTGATCTAGCTGTAGGTATTCCTGTTCAATGCAGGGAAGTTCAACTAGATGACCTTTAAAGATCTCTTCCACCTCAAACAATTGTATGACTTTACAAAATTCATTCAGGTAATGAGAAAAAAATGACAAACAAAAAATCTCATCTCCTCTGTTTCTCCCAGTATCAGCATCACCCCTTCATACATCCAACTGGTCTTTATGGCATATTGAGAGCATGAGAAAGTAATAACGTGCAAGTCTACAGCCATGAAAAAAAAAACAAAAACAAACAACAACAACAAAAAAAAAACCCCAGGATTTTAGAATAACAAAATAATTTGGGTATTTCTGTGCAATACAGTGTAGACACAACACTTAAAATATTGGGTGTAGAAAGAATGAGAATTTTCTTCTTGTTGTCAATTATCTTGAATGTGAGTTGTAATTTCAAGTCAGAAATTAATAGTTCTAGTTAAAGTCACAGCTGTAAAAGCTATTATTTGAAGGAGCCTACAGTGTGATATGAAATAAATGAGTAGACAGCAAAAGGCCTTGCCCCCAGCCTTCGAGACTGTGGCTTTGTAGCCACGAGATGGTGCCATCCAACCAGATCTGTCTGAATCTTTGTCCTCAGTGTTAGTTGGTTACATCCAGACAGGGACAAATGACAGGGACTTACAAACCAAAGCACATAAATGTCACTTTGCTCCTTTGTGTCTCATTATCTCCACAAAACTTGGTAGCTTTAACTCCATGACACCTCCTTTCTCCTACTACCCCCTAAATAGCGATAAAATTAGAAAGTTACATTGTGATTTGTATTTTCATGGATTGCATCCCAGCTAAGTGACCTAGTAAATGAAGATTGCAAAATAAAGAAATAAATAAATCCTTTCTTAAACATTTGTAATGTATGTGATTTTTCTGATAATAGATGAGCTTTAGGCTTGATCAAACCTTTATGTTGTGCTTAACTGTTTTGTGGTACATGATGACTTTCCTGATGTTTACACCTTGATTTGGTTTCAATTGTGCCAGTTTATGTTCTGTACCTGAAGTTTTGGAGTCACCAACTGTGGCTTTTACAGGGTTGTAACTGAGGAATTATGTGGCAATGAACAGAATACATAAACTTGTAATTAATTCACTGCTGAATTGGAGTGGTGGTCATCGTATCAGGATTAGGTGAATGACTCTGTAAAGTGATGTTTTGAAGCATGTCATCTCCCCACTTCCTTCGAGGTTTAGGTTGCTGTAACTTTGACAGTTGGGAACTTGTTTAATCAAGCACATGAAGCAACACAACATGATTATGTTAACTGCAAAATAGGTAATCCCAGACAGGAGAATTTATGTCACTGAGACCTCCAGCCACGACTGACTCATTAGGTTGGTTGCAAGGTAGGTATTGAGTAATGTATGGTAAAGTATGGTAAGTATGGTAATGACGAGAGAGAGTCCACAGAACACTGCAGGGGGCTGTAATATCTATGTACACAGCATGGCACATTTCACACAGCTCTTGGAGCAGATTCATGCCTTAGATTGAGTGGTAAGAGTTATTTTGAGACTGTGACCCGCTGGGACAATCTCAACTAAAAGGTAAAGGACAGCAATGTTTGCTGCAAGGCAATGTGGTGGGCAAATGAGGCGACAAGGACATCATGCAGTGGATAGACAGAAGACACAGCCTGAGGAAGGTATTTCATATCTGAATGCCTAAGGAAGGGGTCAGGGCTGACAGACTCATAGAAATCGTCATTTTGGAGTACTAAATAAATAAATAAATAAAAAGATGTTTTCCTTCTTGGGGAGGTATACACATGCTTCAGGCTGCTCTGGAACAAGTGCACAGCCATCAAATCAGGCTGTGAAAAAGCACAAAAATTGACTGAAAGCCCAGACGTGAAGTCAACATGATTTCATCTTCAAGCGAAAGCCAGGCTTTGGGAACAGGACCACGGCTGTGGGATCCCCACGTGTTGATCTGTGGCTTCTCGGGCTGCTGCTGGCAGGAGCACCACGGCGCAGCCGCTTCCAGCTTTAGCAGACACGCGTGCAGAGCTGAGGCCGCGCTGAGGGGAGCGGCACAAGGCCGGAGGCCCAGCAGCGCCCGTCCCGTTGCCATGGCAGCGCGGCGCGTCCTGTAATGGCGGCGGCGGGCAGCTGCGGGCAGCCATGGTGCGGAGTGAGTGTCACACAGCCTTCCCTCCCACCCCCACACCCTGTCCTTCCTTTCCCCACTCCCCAGCTACTATATTCTCTCTCCTCACACTCGCTCCCCATTCCTTACCCCTTTATTTTTATGTATTTTGTTTTCTCCTGCAACTTTGTTTCCCTTATTCCCCCCGAATTTATAGGTAGCGTACAAAATGTTAAATGTTCACTCCATTCCCTACAGAAGGACCCCAAAATAGGTAGATTCTGTTGGGAATGGTTGTCTCTGTCTTGCAAACCGTGTACTGTAAGTGAGCGTTTCTGCATAATCCCTGCAACCATCACTTTCTATCAGCAAATGGAAATCTGGCTGTAACAAAACTGTCCAGAATAGTTTGTGTCACTTCTTTTTTCTATAAAGGGTATAGCACATAAAGATGTCTCCAATGTGTAAGTGTGCAGATCATGGGATATTGTTTTCTTGCTTAAAAATAGCTGTTTGCAGTGGAAATTCTATCACTACAAGATCTAGCACCGGACACATTGGTAAGAAAGCCATTCTTTTCTGTAATTTCCAGCATGCTCGCAAAGTAAGTTATTAGGAATGCTGACTTTTTCATATTCTCTGTAAATACTATTTAGTCATTATTACTGCCATATTTCTATTTTCTCTAATCATTTAATCAGTCCTAATCAATTTGCTGTTGAACAGCAGATGGTTATTCAGATGCAGCAAACCTACTCACAATGATTCAAGGGGTTGGGTTCACCTTTCCCAGCACGCTTCCTATGCAGACAGGATCCACCCTTGCATCAGTACCAGCATCACTGTTAAATAATTCTGTATATCTGTAAACGTGGCATAAATGTAAATCAAATGAAAATTGTGTGAAAGAAGGGAAACTGAACCCTGCTCACTTGCAGAAAATGTAACATATGATCAAAGATCAACAAACAAATGATATTTTGCCACTATCCTAAAGGTTGTGGATAGAGGAGCTACACTGACACACACAAGTCTGGGCCACACAGATGCTCAGGTCACCAGGCTTTTAGCAGCCCTGTTCATGTGAATGCGTGCAGCCATTCCAGGACCAGTAATAAAGACAGACGATTTATCAAAACCTCCCTGAGATAAAGAAGCAGTGAAAGAATATCTGTAACAAGTGCATGCCAGGACCAATTGGTTTTCATAGATCTCTGTATTTATATTTTTTTCTTTTTTATTATTTTTCTTCAGAGTCTTTTTGAAAGGCTGGCTAGGCTTCTGTAGGTTTTTAAAATATGAGCAAGTATCTATGTTTATCTGCTAAAAATCCTGTTTTTTAATCAGTACTTCACTGTAGTTCACTGTTTACCAAGGAGATGAAAATGCTGGTGCTTTTTTTGGTGCAGTGGACTGGAAACAAAGTAATCACATCTACCTCAAGAGTGAGCACTAGTTCTCAGAGAATTTCTTTATCTTCATTATACAGATCCTTCTCACTGTTTGAAAGATTGCCTGGCTCTAAATATTGCTAAATGAAAATTCTGAAGCCAGGTTTCTAGCATTTTTCAGCCACTAAAGCTCTTCTGCTTGCTGCTAATGAACTGCTGGTGCCTACAAAATGCATAGGATTACATATCATCCCAACACAAACATTTATAAGCATGAATTAGTTATAGCTTTGCCTCAAGCAAGGTTTGCACTACTCTTTTATGGAAGATTCAGCAGTTTTTATATGGATTTTTCTAAATGTTAGAGGTGGCTTAATTGTGTTTTACAAATTATTCTCACTGTAGCAGGGTGAGCTGAAGTTGCTTGGCACTTGTCTTTTATAGCAGAATTTCTTTTTGTTGATATTTGTCCCAAGTATCTATTTAATATGATGGAACAAAAGATTTTAATGCTGTAAAAAATTGTTCATAATTCAAGTGGTGGAGATATTTTCCAATGACCTCAACTATTTTTTCAGTCACTGAAGATCTTGTTAGAAGACGTGCAGAACATAATAACTGTGAAATTTTTTCACTGGAAGAGATCTCTTTACATCAGCAGGAAATAGAAAAATTAGAATACCTTGACAAATGGTGTCGGGATTTGAAAATTCTCTATCTTCAGAATAACCTAATTCCGAAAATTGGTAAGCATTTTCTGGATATGTGTTTTATTAAATGGAATTGCATGCATAGTAAGAAATATATGTATATCTTCTGTGTTATTCTTTATGGGAATGTGGAGTGAGTAACTACAGAAAAGTTCTTTCTGACTCTGCTCCCTCAAGCTTTTATTTCCCCTTCACATTAGCAGACTAGCAGACTTATTTCTCTTTCACATTAGCAGACCTCTAAGAAGCTTAGAAATTTGGAGAAGGAATTAAAATGAAAAAGTTAATTCTAAGATACAAGTCACTAGAATGTAAGTGTAGAACACCTTAATTGGTTAAAATCTTGTATGTAAAGGTATAACTCAAAGATCCTTTTCTTGTAACAAAGGAACCGTTCAATGCATACCATGAACTGCAATACCTGCGAACTAGCTTTCCTCAAGCTTATTTTTCAATTCACTTTTTATACATATAGTGGCTTTTGTTAAGATGAAAATAATCTTCATTCAGACACAATAATTTCTTTTGTGCATACAGAGAACTTACAGAGAAGTCTGAATGATCTTCCTTCACCACAGGAAGATGCAGTTCCTTATGATCTATGTTTTGTGCTGTTGTGATGCAGCTTTCAGTTTGCTAGGCGCATAAAATGATATGACATGGGGCCTTGGTCTGGAAAAGCATAGATTCTACAGATATTGTATAGATAAAATAGAGTGGTTCAGGTGGAAAGTACCTTCAAAGTACAACTGCCTGACCTCTCTGGAGCTAACCAAAAGTTAAAGCATAGTATTAAGGGCATTATGAAGAATGGAAAGTCAGAAGTGTTCAGAAATGATATTAGCATATTTCTTTGAAGTTCCTTAAGAGGCGGAAAAAACAACCTAGAGTTTTAGGGTGAAATTCTGTGCTTATGATTTGGAGGCAAAGGCTTTAAATCTTCTCAATTCCAAGCTGCCCTGAAGGGGCTTGTCAGGAAATTCCTACGGAATATCTGTATTGATAACATCTGCATTTCTTAGAGTGGAATAATCTTCTCCCAAAGAGAGAAAGGTTTTTTTTAAGTGCTTTATGCCGCTCTATCCCATCAAAATTGGACTAAAAAAAGTTGTTTTTCTCTCTGTTACTTTGTGCTTAAGGCACAAGACCTTATCTCATTCTTTTGTCAATGCTCATATCTCATTGAAACGGTACTGAATTCAAGAAGTAAACCACTGTGAAGTAGACAGCAATATATCCATGCAGAACACAGAACAGGTAGACATCAGTTTCAAGCACATTTCAGTATATCAAAATATCATAGCCGTATGTTTTATATTGCCTCTGTCAAGATGTGTCTCTTCTTTTAAAGGAAACCCTTAACACCACTCTAAAGATCAGACTAGCCTACTGGTCAGTTAGCAAGCTGCGAGGCATCCATATGCATAGAAGGTAAAACCAGCAGGCTGTATGAATGAGTCCTGGCTCTCTTCTATAAATGGGAAAAAAACACAAGATAACGTTGTGTTCTACACTGCCTTACTCATATCATGCATACAGATATTACAATTATAGAAATACTATAGGGAAAATATACAGCGAAATATGCGGCGTGAATCCTTGCTGAGAAATTAATTTCATCATCTGTGAATTGAGAAAACATCTCTCCAAGGTCTCAGTTAACCAAGTGGTAGAATTCATGTCTTCAAACTTCTAGGTATCTATGTCTTACCCAGTTGCTGTAGCCTCCCTTAGGAAGAAGACATATTTTTGAGCCTGATTTAGTTCACTGGTTTTAGACAGCCAATTTAAGACAAGACAAATTGCACCCTGAATAACCTATTTCTCTGTATTGATTATAGGGGAGCCTAGAGAAGTAGCTCAGCTGTAGACATGATCTGTATCAGTTAGATGAATCTTCCTCTGCTTGAATTTCCTTGTTTGTCTCTGCAGGGCCAGTATGTACAGCAGTTAGTCAGCACAGCTTGCGAATTAGAGTGTGAGGTAAACTTTCTGACTTCACTGGATAGGTTTTCCAGTCAGATCTTCAAAAAACCCAAGACTGGGGAAGTTTGTGAACTACATCATGAGTTAAAGCACGTATCTTGTATCAGAGTTGTGTCTCAGTCCTGTGTGTCACATTTCAAATGGCATTTGCATTTCCCATTTATTTTGACACTGGTAAAGTTTACTATTCCCCTATTCCTCTTACACAAAGGAGGAAATGCTAGCCATTCTGACAGAAATAAAAATGGAAACATTGTGGTTCTGCTTATTTCAATAGTTTATGGTGAAAATAACACATTTTAGATCCCAGATTATAGAATGGTCCTGTTGTTGAGTGAGAGCTGCCTGCTATCCTATGTTTGGCCTGTAGAAAGAGAAGTCCTGCAGCGTTAAATAAGTCATTGTACGTATTCCAGTTATATCACAGTGACACTATGGATAAATTTGGATCACCATATTTAATAAAGAGAAGTTTCACTCATTTATTTTTGTCAAATTGTCTTAATCTATCAGGGAATATTCCTGGTTATATCATCTACTAAATTTATTCTTGGCTTGAAACAAAGTGATGTAGTACCTCCTCTTGTACCCTTATACTACCACACATTTTCTATGATTAAAGCAACTTTCTAATCCTTTTCTCCTCTTAGAACAAACATGAAGCAGTACTGCACTCCTTCAGTACTTTCCATTCTGAAGAATGATACGTTAGGTAATGCAGGTGATGTTTAGGGTTTACATAATGCTTTCCTGTAAAGAAAGCCTATAGAAAGATAGTGTAAATCAGTTTGTGCCTAATTAATATTTATTTTGAATGCAGAAAAGAAATTCTCCCTTATGACACTGAAATCGTGTGGAGTGTCAAATGCAGAATGCTTTTGACACAGTGTCTAATTGTCTCAGGGACAACATGGTGCTGTAATTCTAGCTTCCTCTTGGTTTTCCAATTCCATTTAGTTGAGGGAGCTGAGCCTTTTTGAAGAAGCATGGAAGCATTTAGGATCTCAGCTCTTCTGCATCGCTGAGCTTAGTTTAGTTCCTCTGCAAATGGCTTAACCTCCGGATCCCAAGCCACTTGCAATCTGAACAATTCTACAACTCCTTCATTATTCAGCCTTACCTCTCTTTGTTGTGCCTCTTTGTAGTATGTGTGCTAATGTTGCACGCTAAGCTAGTTTCACTCAGTACATGCCCATATAGCACCATAAAGCTTTAAAAATCTATTGTAGGAGGGTGTGCGACAGTGAAGGAAAGTGTAACAAAAACACAGGACTGGCAAACTTATTAGCATAGAAGCATGAGCTCTGAGGAAGGGAATTATTAGATAGGGTTTTATTTCCCAAAATGCTAATGCATGCCTCAAGGTTGTTTTTTAGGCTTGTGGCAGAAAGGCATCGTAGTTTTAAGTTGATTGTTATTGCATTTGCCATTACTTCTGTCAGAATGCTGTGTTTGTGTATTCATTACGACTCAAGTGAAAACAGAAAAGATAATGGCTAACCCATCATTGTGGGCCAGCCCACTACTGCTTCCTCAATTAATCACACATATCTGAAAATCCTGGTTGAAAAAGACATGAACTAGTTTGTTAATCCCTACATTATTTTCTAATGTCAGGAATTAAAACATATGTTTAGTACAGGTTTTCCTAAAAACTTAAGTTGCCACAAAATTTCCAGCAGAAAAGGAAGCTTCGTAGACCCAGCACAAAAAGAATTAACTCATGCTATTTTATAGGCAACACATAAATTGCAGGCTAAATAAGTTTGTGTTATATAAGATAGTAGTTCTAGGCTTTATTTCAAAACAGAATAAATTCTGCCAACTGTTATATAACATGGATTTATTGCTTATTTAAGTTACTTGTATTAGCCCTGTAGATAAAAGACCTTTAAAAAATGAATATATACTAAAGAAACCAGTCTTTTCTAAATAAGTGAGTGTAAAACTCCAGTTTCATAAAGCTTGACAACATATAGTCCAAACCTTCCTGAGTTTCATAATGAATGGGGTGTTTCACCACGTATTTTGGCCAGTTCTCTTGCATTTTGTACTTGTATTATAGTTATTTTGACAAAAAATGTGTTTATAGCCTTCCTTATTTCTCTTTTTTAATATCAATATATACTTCTCATAGAAATCTTGTTTTCATCATTTTAAGTGTTAAAATATTAATGTCTGATAGTCTAATACAAATCCAGGTTTGTCCTTCCAGTTTTTCTGCTTTATTGTTTGTTTGAAGTTAAGCAAGCAAGTAAAATAATAATGCCTTTCCAATGAAGGAAACTGAAGTAATGGATCTGTGTTTTGCTACAGAAAACGTGGGCAAGTTAAAGAAGCTAGAATATTTAAATGTTGCTTTGAACAATATTGAAAGAATTGAAAATCTGGAAGGTAAGATATTTTAATGAACTAGATTGCTTTTTCTTATTAAAAAACTTGAGTAGAGACTTAATGTAAGGGAAAGTGGAAGCAATTAATTATGCCCATCAATAAGCGTACTACGTTTACAGTCAGAAGGAGCTGGTTTGTGTGCAGTGTTTCGGTATTTCCTTGTAGCAAGTGATTCTTACCGTTGAAGTTTTGTCATTGTTGTTTCTTAAATGCATTTTAACTTGCTCTCTTTGTACTCTTTTATCGGTCTTGTCAGCTCTGATGGCTCCATTCTTTAATACTTCAAAAAATAGGAATCAAAATTTAATGAACCTATACAGGATTCGTATTGCCCCACTTGTGCCAGGGTAAGTTTAGGTTGGATATCAGGAAAAACTTCTTTACAGAAAGGGTTGTTAAGCACTGGAATAGGCTTCCCAGGGAGGTGGTTGAGTCACCGTCCCTGGATGTGTTTAAAAACCATTTGGATGTGGTGCTCAGGGACATGATTTAGGGGAGGATTGTTAGAGTTAGGGTAGTATGGTTAGGCCGTGGTTGGACTTGGTGATCTTAAAGGCCTTTTCCAATCTGAGCAATTCTATGATTCTATGATTTGTTATGCAGCTTATCTAGAGCAAAGCATTTTTTTTAATACTATGCTGGCTGTAAAAAGCGTCTCTTATGGTTCAGCACTCATCTTCAGCAATTAAAAGTCTCACAGAAGGACGTTCTACATTGTACAGAAGTTGCATTGTCTGGAGTATTTTCATAGAGTTTTTCAGATGAATCTTTTTTCTGTTTTTATGTAAAATGTTATCTATATTATCTCTGTTTAATCATCTATCCTGTGACTATAATGGCTTGTCCAAAGATTTACCATTTTCCATGAGCAAATCCCAAGACTTAGAGCCATCCACGAGCACATTCCATATTATTTGAGTCATTTCTGACTTTTGACTTTTTTCTTTCTCCATTCTTCTTAGTCAAGTTGCTCAGTGTATAAAATGCACACCTTAGCATGGGGACAAAAAAAAAAAAAGCTGTTTTGCTTTGTTTTCTTTTGGATCATATGCATGCTGATTCAAGAGAATGGTTTAAATCAAATGGAAAAATAAACAAATAGTTGCAGAAATATGTACTGCATTACTTATTTGGCAATTTGTGGAGAAATTTACATCTGTTTTCGTGCCAGCAAATTTTAAGTTCCTTTAGCAGGCTGCATTATTTATTACTGTGATTTGCCATTTACTTAGATGCCAGAAACTTTGGGAGTGAGCCTTGCAAAAATTGAGGTTGTTTTAATCCCTTAATAAATCATTTTGCATTGTTTATGCTCTTTCAGTTCCATTATGCATAGAATACTTGCCAAGTAGACCTGCAAAGGAAAAGAGGTGATTAAAATGATGAGCATAGAAGTTGAATTTGCTCTTAGCTGAACTTTTTTACTCTTACACCAAGGTTATGACTCATGGACAGGTTATGATAAAAGGAGTAGCTGATAAATTCTGAATCCAGATTGCCCAGACCAATTGGTTAGCAAATTTAGTGTTACTAACTATAATAAATGTTTCTGGTTAACACACCGCTTTCTCACCATTTTTTGAAATTTAATCAGTGATAAAATATTCGTAACAATAGCTGAGTCCATAAAGTACAAAACTTCATCTCAACTTGGAGTAGATTTTTAGAAAGCATTTTATTAACACTTTGGTAATTTTAGTTAAGATTAACGTTGCACAGAAATGAAACGCATAAGTCATCCTGCTCTTCTTAAGCAATTAGGCACTCTTTATGCACGTGGAGAAGACTTCAGCTGAGGATGGTACCAGGATGATCAGACTCTTAAAGCTGAAGTTTATCTTGTCTGGAAATGAAGCATTTAATACCTAGTATACAAGTTCTAATAGTCATGAAACCAAGAGTATTTTTTTTTAATATTTTCCATTTTATCAGGATTTTTTTTTCTTTCTATAAATATTCTAATCTCCTGAAAGCTTAGCTGTGAGTCAGTCTTCTACTTGTGGCTTGTAAAAGATGTATCCTGACAGGATGAAGGTATTATACAAGAGGCAAATGCAGGCATCAGTTTTAGTAACCAAGTGCATTTAGGTGTCTGTATCTTTGTGTGTATGTGTGTCATGTGCATTTATGTTATGAACAAATTAAATGATTTTTTTTTTTATTCAAATAGGCTGTGAAGAACTGAGGAAGCTTGACCTGACAGCAAATTTCATTGGTGAACTGTCCAGTGTCGAAACCCTCAAATATAACATACATTTGAAGGAACTGTTTCTAGTGGGTAATCCTTGCACTGACTTTGAAGGTTATAGACAATTTGTGGTGGCAACACTTCATCAATTAAAAGTAAGATTTTTATTGTTCATTTTATGAACAAATCAATAACCAGCTTTGTTGACTCAACATACTAATCCAAAACAAATTGGTAGGAAAAAATAGGAATCTTTTTCTTACCGCCCTCAGGAAAGTGAAGTCTGTTCTTAAGAATTTTGAATAAACCACAGTTATTTCTTAAAGTCATCTGTCATTTTCATTGGAGATGCTTTAATGAAGTTCCAAAAAGATAAATACACAGTACACAGTACAGTTCTGGCTTTTTACTCATTTGTCTTTATACAGACAATACTTTTTTAAAATATTATCATGATTTCAGAAAGTTACCAAGTTGTTGATAATGTACTGATGTTATGTACCATACCAACAGTGTAAGGGATAGAAAGGTAGAAGTTGACATGAAAATGCACTATATTGCATCTGCTGTAAATAGATACATTGAGATTGAGGTTCTGTGCAGGGACTGATCTAACGATTTCCTGTCATTGAAAATGACCTCAAGTACACATTCACACCTTACCTTGGAGAAGCACAGACACTTCCTTAACTTCAACTCACTTTGTCAGCAGTAAATGAACACATTTAAAGAAAAATATTTGTAATGGTTCCATGAGTTGAATCACAATCAGAAAAAAATATCAGAAATGGCTGAAGGGACTCTTCCTACTCCATAGTAATAAGACAAAGTAAAATTCTGAGAGCATGCAAAAGGCAACTGTCAGGCACAAACACTTTTTCAGATCTGAATAGAAATTTACTGTTAATTCTTTTTAATATACTGTTTCTTAAGTAGTGCTTTGGAAGTTTGAAACGAATATTAAATTAACCTGCAATTTAATGGATTTATTTGCTTCAACATGTTTAAAATTTCTCATGTACATTTATGGATTTTTCTTCCATTTGGGAAGTATTTGGATAGTAAAGAAATAGAACGTTCGGAGAGGATTCAAGCACTTCAATCCTATCCAGAAGTGAAACAGAAAATCAGAGAACAGGAACAAGCTTACCTTCTCAAAAGAGCCAAAGAAAAAGAAGAGGCTCAAAGAAGGATGCGTGAAAGAAAGGATAGGAAAGAAAAACAAATGGAAGCTGAGCTTGGACTTGACAGGTAACAGTAGGTAGCAACAGTTTTTAAGTAATCATCTAATCATCATTTTTCTCTTTCTGCAGAAATAATTTTGCTTTTCCTCCTGAAATACTGGTTATGTAATTCTACTTAAAGTCTCATGTTTGTCTTCATTACTGATTCTAGTGGGATTCTAGCATTTATCCTCAAGCATTTTACGCCTACTGAAAAATATAATTAATTATAAATGTCATTAATTACTGACCTGTAGACAGTACAAAAGAATTTTTGTCCTGTATCTCCAAGCTAAATTGTCTGGGTGCCAAAATGGTGTAATTGATAGCTTCTTTCAGGAGGACAGCTGGAAATTGTTATTTAAGGTAATACAATTGTTTCAGACAAGGCTGTTCTTCATCTATGATTTCTTTTGCTTCAGACTTAATAGATAAGATTAAGATTAATTAAGATGAAACAGAATTTGAACATCTTTCAAGATGTGTAAAAGTCTATGGAAATGTTTACCTACACTTCTTCAACCTTATGTTGAAACCTTATACATAAAGACTAAGACAGCAGAAGGATTTTTCTCTCACTTTATCTTTCACTGTACTTGACATTCATCTTTAGTCCATTTTTAGTCCAGTAGAGTCTACTTTCCATGATTCTTAGAATCAAAGAATTGTAGAATGGCTTCGGTTGGAAGGGACCTCAAGGATCATCAAGTTCCAATCCACCTGCCGCAGGCAGGGTTGACAACTGCTAGATTAAGCACTAGATCAGGTTGCCTGGGGCCCCACCTAACTGGGCCTTGAACACCTTCAGGGATGGGGCATCCACATCCTCTCAGAGCAACATGTTTCAGCACCTTCCCACCCTCTGTATGGAAAGATTCCCCTGACATGTAATCTAAATCTTCCCTCCTTTAGCTTAAAACTATTCTCTCTTGTTGTACCACTACCTACCCGTGTAAAAAGTTGATTTCCCTCCTATTTATAATCTCCCTTTAGATACTGGAAGGCCATAATGAGGTCTCCCTGAAGCCTTCTCTTTTTCAGGCTGAGCAAGACCAATTTCTTCAGCCAATCATCATAGGAGATCCCTCTATCCCTCTAATCATCTTTGTGGCTCTCCTCTGGATGCTCTCCAAAAACTAAACATCTTTCCTGTGTTGTGGGCCTGGGCACAGGAACAGTGCTCCAGATGGGGTCTCATGAGAGCAGAGTAGAGAGAGACAATCATCTCTCTCTTGCTGTTGGCCACCCCTTTTCTGATGCAGCCCAGGCCTTCCAGGCTGCAAGTGCACACTGCTGGCTCATGTTAAATTTTTCATCTACCAGGACCCCTACCTCCTTCTCAACAGGGCCACTCTCAAGGATTTCTTCTCCCAGTCTGCATACACATCTAGGATTACTGCAACCCAAGTGCAAACCCTTGCACTTTGATTTGTTAAATCTCATTAGGTTCACAAGGGCCCACTTTTCGAGTTTATCAGGGTCCCTCTGGATGGCATCTCTTCCTTCTGCAGCAAACTTGCTGTGGGTGCACTCAATCCCATCATCTATGTCACTAATAAAAGAAGTTCAAGAGTACTGGTCCCAAGACTGCCCCCTGGGGGACACTGTCACCAGCCTCCACCTGGACTTAAAAACATTGACCACAAGCATCTGGCTGTGACCTTCCAGCTAATTCTTTATCTACCGAAGAGTCCACCATTCAAAGCTATATCTCTCTAATTCAGACATAAGGATGTGGTGCAGGACCATATCAAAGGCCTTGCAGAAGTCCAGATAGATGACATCAGTTGCCTTCCCTCTGTCCACTGATGTTGTCACTCTGTCATGGAAGACCGCTAGATTGGTCAGGCATGACCTTTCCTTGATGAAGCTGTGCCTTTTGTTTCAGATCACCTGCTCATTCCTCATGTGCCTTAATGTATCTTCCAGGAGGATCTGCTCCATGATCTTCCCAGGCATAGAGGTGAGCCTCATAGACCTGAAGTTCCCCAGATCCTCCTTCCTCCCTTTCTTATAAATGGGAGTGATGTTTCCCTTTTTTCCTGTTACTGGGGACTTTGCCTGACAGCCATGACTTTTCAAGTATGATGGAGAGCAGTTTGGCAGCCATATCAGCCAGTTCCCTTAGGACCCTGGATGCACGTCCATCATGCCCCATAGTCTTGTACAAATTCAGTCTCATGAGGCAGTCTCAGACTTACTCTGCCCTTAGAGTGTGGGGGAGTTTTCTTCCCCAGTTCCCACCAAGAGGTTCAGGAATATGAGATTCAGGGTTGTGAGAAATATGAGAATCCTGGCTGCCAGTGAAGACTCTGGCAAAGAACTTAATGAGTACCTCAGCCTTCTCCAATCTGTTGTAGCCAGTTCTCCTTTCTCATTTATCAGAGGAGGAACACTCTCTTTCACCTATCCCTTCTGACCAATGTACCTATAGAACCTCTTTTTTCTATAACATCCTTCAACAAGTCCAGTTCCATCTGTGCCTTGGCTTTCCTAATCTCATCTCTGTATGTCCAGACAGCATCTCTGTATTCTTCCCAGGTGACACATCCTTGTTTCCACTAGTTGTGAAACTTTGTTCTCACAGATCACAGCTGTATCATAAATTTAGTTTTCACTCTATATAGATAGCTTAGTGCTAGGGGAAAAAGTGACTTAGGGTCAAAAATGGCACTTGAAATGTGTACGTATAAAGTTGCTATCTAATAAATTTTTTATCTTTTACTGCCTGATATAGGAAATATTTAAACATAACAGGGACTGAAGATTTTCTTTCACCTGAAGGTTATAAGGGCATCTGACAATTCTGCTGCTGAAATTAACTCTTTTGAACTATCTTTCAGGATTTTCAGATGGCTTGGCAAAATCATAGTATCATTTCTTATTTAAATCAGTGAAATGAATTGTGTTGAAATATTTTTTTTATTGCTGCAAGAAGTAGAGCAGAATAAGTTATCCAAATTCTTAAAAAATTGTTATTGGTAGGAATTAATATCCATATTGGGGTAAAAAATATATTATTGCAAGAAGTAATTATTAGTGCTACTACTCTTCTTTTTTCAAACAATATTCCGTGTGGTTTTTTGTAGCCCAGACTCCCTACAATACAAAGAAAATCATCAGACAGAAGGAGAAAGGGAACAACAAATGTGGAGAACAGCTGAAGATGATGAAGAAGACAGAAGATTTTGGGAGGAGCCAACACCATATACTCCAGAATCTAGATTAGAAACTCACAGATATATTGAAGAAAAAAGGAAAGCGAAAGACAATATAAGGTATGTTTTTTGTTTTAATATATTTTGGGAACTGAAGATGAACACCCTTTTTGAAGACACAGAGAGGAGGCTGGCATCTGCCTCACACTGAATATCGTCTTTACCTGTGCAAATATGCTTTAAAAATGTGAATAAAATATACTGGCTGCTTTTTTTGTTGTTGTTGTTGTTTTCCATTTTTTATTTTACCCTTTATTTTGTTTTGCCTCAAACAGGGTTTTTAAGTATAATAATTTATCTTTCCAGCTCCATTGTTTCGATTTCAGAATTTTCACTTTCTGCCAGCTAACTCATGTTTGATATCGTGTTTGACAATGAATACTGAGTGACACACCTAAGAAGTTATTATCTGTGTAAATAGATGATACTACAGAGCATTTGCTCAGCTTTAGATCATGCTTTTCGTGTTCAGTTGGACATCTGACACAACCTGTTTAGTTCCTGAAATAAGTTGTATCCTTAAAATCCAGTACCAGATAATCCTTGCCTTCCTTACATCTTCTCCGTTCTGTTTTGGTATTCAACATAAAATATGAAATTATGTGAAATTATAAACTGTTTTTCTTTCTATTTTGTTTAGAGGATCAAAAAAGAGAGAGAAGCCTCTTCCAAAACTGGTCACTGCAGAAGGAAAAGTTCTGAATATCAATATGCCTAAGTATGTAAGGAAGCAATGCTGTGAAGAATTTAAACAGGCTATCTTTACAGTTGATTTAAACCACTATTTTGAGATGTGTGATAATACAAAAAATAAGAGAAATGACAAATTCTGATATGTAGTATTGTATTTCAAGTGGGGAAAATTACTCCTGAAATTATACTCTGATGCTGGAAAAATAGTTTTCAGTGAGTAAAGTGTTAAAGGTTGTTAATTTATATCTTGATATTTGAAAACTAAAGAATTTATTTTTCTGTAAAAACTCCTTTCTCTTCTTCCCTTCTATGGAAAATCTCTCTCTCCAGCAGCATCTTGCTAATAGTAGAAAAAGTGTAACCAGAATTTGACTGTTGAAGATACATGTGTATAAGTAGCCACTTTAAATGTGGAAAATTATGTGTAAGTACTATTTTTGAACAAAATCATTCAGTCCTCAATTGACAGATATAAACCTGGCAGAACTGTGTAGCATATGTAATTCACTTCTATTCATGACATCACGTCTTTGCTTTTGATACTAAATGAGGTCTCTATCAATGGAGACTTGTGTCTTCAAAGGCACATGGATATTCAAGTTCTGTTTTGAAATGAATTTCCTGGAATATCAGCCATGTGTTACCACTGATTTCACTGGAAACTGAAACTAAGCCTTGTTATATTAATAGAAAACAGCAGACAGACAATTGCTTCCTTATAAACAGCTTCCCAAACTGCCTTTTACAGGAGCCTATGATCAGTGAGTGGCCTGTGAAGGGAAACATACCTGTCTGCTGTTCTCTGAATAAGTTTTTCCAAATTAAGACTGGTTTAACTGCGAAAAGAAACAAACAAACAAAACCCCAAAGCTAAGAAAGTACTTATCATTAGCATGAAGAATGCTTTCTGAATTTTGGAAATTTATAAACCCATGCAAATTTAAGGAATTTGAAATCTTACGTTACAGGGTCAATGCATAATTTTCAATGATCTAGGTAAAATTGTAGGTAATAGCTTGTATGTATTTGATCTTCAATGGAATAATTTTGTCGTTGTTTTCATGTACCTTTCTGTAAAAATGTGTTGACAGAAAACAAAAAAATGATTTTGTAGTTCAAAGATGACAAACCTTAAATAGTTTAAATTTTATGATAATAGAAAGCATTTAGAATAAAGCTCAGGCTATCTAATTTTAAGCAAAACAGTCATCTGGAGGTAACTGTTAGTAGCAGTCCTATTCATATCACCTGAGTTTACTGGATTAAAATTTACTGTGTGGATGTGCCCAGGTAAAGTCAGTTTATTGACATTCTTTGCTGTTATGGCTTCAACAGGAATATCCCAGTTCTTCAGTGTAGTCTGGCAGTGTATTGGAGAGACATAAATAAAGAGTAGACAGATGGTGCCCTCCGAAGTTTTTGTTTTATTGCACAAGTCTAATGTCCAAAGCAATATCCAGGCTTATCTGACGCTGGAAGGTTATCAAGGGAAATCACTGTATGCTACTCAGAAAATAAGACTATTTATCTTCCTCATTTCTACTCAAGTTTTCACCTAGAAAATTTTACAGTTCTCTATTTTTTTTTTTACCCTTTTTATTTTAATGCATTCTCAAGATTTTGGGTTTAGTAAGAGAAGGAAGTATGAATGGGAAAAAAAGCTGTTTGTAATGTTTGCAGTTTTCTGTTCAAAAATATGCATAAACTAAAAGGTCCGTAAGCTTTTGTCCAATTAGTCTGTGTCACAATAGAGGAGAGAAAAGAGTTTAAGAGTATATCTGTATTTTTATTTCTGAGAGATTACAGGCTAACTATTAACAGTTTAGCTTTTTTCTATTAGATGTACCCAAAGTATCTGAGGAATCTGATGTCACTTTCAGTGTTTAATCAGAACTTGTAGCTGTAGACTAGATCTCTTAATAGTAGAAGTACAAGAGTAGTTTTAAATTTATAACTGGTGAGATTTGTTCATGAATTTTAGAAGTTTGCCAGCAGATCAAAAGCACATAGTAGAATCTACAGTCTTATTTTTAACAAATATGATAAAGATTGTAGAATCAAGGATATTATGCAATTTTTTTTTTAATTTTTATTTTTTACTTTACAAATGCACATGCAGATATTTATGCTACAGGTAACTTGCATGAAAAAAACATGAAATTATTTTTTAAACAAATTATGAAGTTAGAATTACTGGGTTTCAGGCTGTTCATGATTTTCATGAACTGTTTTTCTATGAAGACATCTATAAAAAAGACATTTTGCCAGCAGATGTCTCTCTTTCTGCACTGACAGACTGATCTTATGTTTAACTAACCTTCAGCACTATTTTTATTTGTTTCTTGGGGGTTGAGTATGGAGAACAGAAAGTGAATGTAAGAGTGACTCTAGCTCAAATGTCAGTATGTCAATAATTTTTATTACTCATGAAGAAAATTTGAAACCATATCTAAAATAATCATGCCACATGATTATTTTAGGGTGTTTTTATTCACCTGAAATTGCTAGTAGTTGAATTTGAAGTGGGTCGTAATGTTTGTTTATTTATCTCAATTGATTCTGATGGTGTGTCTTATCATTACTATTAGGCTTCATTTCTCTTTGAAAGATGATGAAGAAAACAATCAGTTCATCTTGGATCTTGCTGTTTACAGGTCAGACATTATTTATTTTTCCACTTCATTTTTGCCATTCATAAGTTCTAATACACAGTATTCCAAATATACTCCATTTTGTAATGGGAATTTCAAGAGGAAAACAAATTATACAGGGGGTTATAGAATCAATCTTGAAGCCTCTGTACTGTATACTGCATATACTGAACTGTATAACTCAAAGACCCTTCAGACTGATTGAAAGAGCACTGTGTCTTAATAGTCTTTTTTTGAATTGATGTCTTCTGCAGTCTACAGACAAGTTTCCTCCACACTTGTCCCTTTATACTTATGTAAAATCCTTTCCATCCATTCATTGGCAGAGTAGAATTGTTGGAAATGGGAATTTTTGTCTGTTGTCTGGCCCTAGAAGGGCTCTAGTAAACTTCAGGTCCTTCTAGTTAAATTCTTATTGAAACAAGGTAGGATAGCCTCGTGCATAGTGCTTATTGGAAAGAATCCATAGTTAATGCTATATTTCCTAAACTATGACAGAGCATTCTCTGGAAGAAATTTGGCTGAAACAGGCCAAAATATGAAAAGGAAACCTTATAACTCTTTTGTAGTATGTACTACTAGGTACTTTAGCAGCTTTACTTATGGATCAAAAAGGGATTTGAAAGCCAAGATTATTTACCCCTGATACGAACTTGTTAGAATTTGTATTAGAATTCACATCAGGTGTTTTTCCCTTTAAGCTTATTAATTTCCTTTAGAACAAGCCCACTCAATTTTTTCTGAATTATAAGAATTAGGTTTTTTTGAGCCTTAAAAATTCTGTTCACTTGCAATAAAATGCTGGATATTCTCTAATAGTCTGTGCTTTTCTGTAAGAAATGAAAATGAAGAAGTTTGAAGATTTCACCTCAGAAGTAACATTATAAATGAAGGGAAATAGGAAATATGTTCTCATACTTTCACTAGCTGGCCATAGGAACAAGAGTATACTTCACATGATGAAGAGCAGATGTTAGAGGGGAGCTTCTACAGGTCACAGTCTTTGTTTGCCAGTACTGAAATGTAAAAATTCTGTTTTCTGGAAATATAAAGTATTTATTTACAGTCAATATAAAAAGGGTCCTTCTATTAAAAATTTACCCGCTAGCAATTGTAGCAAAACACTTCCACAATTTTACATAGCAGGTAAGAAAATTTTCATGTTAATGTAAAGCAGTAAACTGGTAGAAAAACACACACACAAAAAAACTCACTTTCCACAAAGATTTTGAAACATTGGAATTATACAATATCTGTACTGAAAGACTGATGTTGAGGACTTGGCAGAATTTAGGCACTGTTTTATCTGATGTTCTGTGAACACATAGGAAGATCATATTTTTCTTCCAAAAACCTTTCCACTAAATCCAAGTAATATTTCATTTAGCTTAATAACTAAAATTTAACTTTGTTGTTTACAAACTGTCATGTTATTACTAAAGAGTTAAATAATCTGAAGTGCTGATTTGTATTGCAAAATTTATTAATTTATATATATTTCATTTTGAAGACATCTGGACACTTCTCTGCTTGATATTGATGTCCAGCCAACTTACATACGAGTACTGGTGAAAGGAAAGGTTAGTTTTTTCTTATTAAATTCATGTCAGATCAATGCTTAGTGCTTACAATGGTTATTCAGTGTACTCTGTAATTATCAGCTTGTGTGCACATATGTAGAAGAACCACTCTTTCATACTTGCATTATTCTGAACCACATATAAGCTGTGGAAATCCTAACAGAAGAGGTGCAAAGCCTGAAATGAAATTCCGTTCTCTCTTTCTCTCCTTCTCGCTTTTTATTTCCATTATAGGGTACCATAAATCACTTAAGAGAGCTTATTAGTTGCCCTAGGCTACTATTTAGCAGTTTCACAATCTGGAATTTATAGCTGACAGAAACAAATGGATGTGTATTCCTTTGAAAGAGTGTTTAAAACGTCATTTTACTTTTTTCCGTTCTCTGTGGCTGTATTTTTATCATCAGCTTTTTGAAAAATTTGAAACATTTAAATAGTAAGCTAAAGTCCGTATTTATATCTTTACCAACTGCATAAACTTTCAGAATTAATTTTAATGTAAAATAGGCTAGATAAGCTTTCTTATTTAATTGCTAGTGTAAGTCAAGCATCATTTTATAACATTTTTTATAAAAGTCACTTCAGAAACAGCAATTCATGACAGCAACTCAGGAATATACATATAGCTATTCTTGTTAGTTCTGTTTAGCATGTTAATTGTGTATTAGGGTTATTAATTCTATATTTAAAGTGAGAGGATTTAGACATAGACTACTGTAAAAATCAAAGAATGTAATAGTTATGCTTATGTGTGTGTCCTATCCAGGTTAAAAAAAAATAAAGAAATAAAAAAAATTGAGATTTTTAGCAGATATACTTCAACTCTGTGCTTTCTCACAGACATTCCAACTTGTGCTCCCTGAGGAAGTGAAGCCAGATAGCAGCTCTGCTAAAAGATCACAAACAACTGGTCATTTAGTTGTCAGCATGCCAAAGGTATGTAAAATAATCTGAGGACGCATCACAGAAAGGTATTTTAAATGTTGTGAGTACATTGGGAATGTTTCTGAGCTAAAGGTAATAACTAGTTAGCTGAAGTTATTCAGGATATATTTCCCAAGCAAGGAACGTTCCAGAATGACAATTCAATCAAAGAGCCAAAAAGTATGATTTAGAATTCCTTTAAAGAACTTTTAAATAAATCAGTATTTATAGAACTTTTTTCCTGTATTTTCAACAGATACAGCTTTTTATATATATATTTTATATATATCCTCTGCAAAATCTGTCATGTTCTAAAGCCATGTATGAAGAAGTATTTTTAAAAGAACTGAAAATAAGAAGCTTTTTTGTCTGTGTGAGATAATAAAACCAAATGAATTTTATAAAATTCGTGTGGCCCACATATATATGAAAATTACATTTTTGGGATACAAATCCTTTTCAAATGCTTTCTATCCCTACAAATCATATTAATATGAAAAGAATGTATTCTAGGAAAGTAATATAATGAATAATGTTTGAGAGTAACTGTAAGGTCAGTACAAGTTTTTCTTCCAGAACTTTGTGGTTGAAGTTATCAACAGTATTTGATAGCACTAATTTTTTATCATGAACTTGATATTAATTCATTATTTCAAGATGAGAGGAAGGATAGTTTATGCAACTTCTTTTCAGTTTTTATCAGTGATAAGAAAAACCTAATGACTATATTGCACTATATTTAACATTTCTGTTCCTGATAAATAATTATTCTCAAAATAAAATTATTTGTAACTAAATAAAAGATCTAGCACATTCCATAGGTAATTGAAATTTTTAAAATAATATTAAAATAAAAGTAGACTTACACAGAAGGCTTTTTGCAATACTGTCAGAAAAGATCTCTATCAGAAAGCTAACTGAATTCAGTGTTTTTTCCTTGCTTTAGTGAGTTTCTGAGTAGGTTGCTAAACACTGTACATCTTTCACTGTACATCTTTCAGCCTGTTCATCATATTTTCCCAGCCTTTAAAATTAAAAATAAAATATCTCTACTTGCCTCTCTGATGGCCTTGCCATCCCATAGATGTTATAGATAGTAAATTCCACATAAAGCAGAAGAAAGTAAATAATTTTCATCTCATTTTCTGGAAACACTTTTCTAAAATGTACTATTTATTGTACAGCAAACCAATGCAGAATGGATGTCAGAAATTTCTAACATCTCTCTAACTGTAGAGAAATTTCTCTACAGTTTTTGAACGGTTGTCAAGACAAAGGCGAAGGACACAACATTCAATGAATTGTTATAGTGATACTTTTCAAGTGTGATGTTTATCCTGTAATAATCTTAAGTGTCTGTACAGATTTTGTATGAGCAAGGAGTTGATACATGTACATTGTACATGCTTTTTTTTTCTGGGAAAATATTTGTGACCTGAAGGTTTTTAACCTTTGAACCTCTATGCTCAGTGTCATCATTGCAAATGATGCAGGAAAGGCAAAAAGTGAGAGTTTCTTGGTTAACTTTAACCAAAATTGACATATTAAATCACCAATTTTGTAAAATGCCATCAATAGATTATACCAGTGTCATGTTAATTACTGTTGGTGAAACAGCAACAAAAATCAGTATTACTCGCAAACATTTTCTTATTTGGGGTTCTGATACATTCTGTATTATGTTTCAGATTTTAAAACTTAGCTTTCTTTATTAGTAAAATTTGATTAGTAAATCAAAGGGAAAACTTTGATTTTTTGTTTAACCCTTCATTGTATGAGCAATAACAAATGAACACTGACAGCTTTTGATAGTGTAGGCATTCAAAAGCATTCAGAAACTTAAAGGTTGTTGAGAGTTATTTACCTCAATATGAAAATAGAAGGATATATGTCATGCATGTCAGTGTAAGAATTATCTGATGAAATTTCATAAAATTCTAACTCAGCTTGGTGTGGAAAATGTAGTAATATTTCATTGCCATACAGTGCATATGGAGACATACAGCTGTGGAACCCTACAAATCATTTCTTCCTTCAGAATAAATGTGTTTCAGATGAACTCTGTTACTCAGTGGAATTCACACTGCAGGAGAAGAAAGCCACCGTAGGAAAAAATTGTAGGCTGAAAAGATGACTCAGCTTAAAAATATTGTTTTCACAAATTCCTTCTCTTTTCTGAAATATATTCCAGATTCTGTTTAACACATCCATTTTTAGAGTTATCTGCTAATGTTCTTAAAAGACCTCCTTTCTGGTTTCTGAATGTTCTAAATATTAACAGTTTCATAGAATTACTTTAGAAAGCTTCACTATATTCACTTCAACTTTCTTCGTAAATATCACTGATTCCAAATTCCAGTCATTTAACTTTCTCCTGAGCCAAAAGTCTTATATTCAACCAAAGTTTAACCTCTATCAGTTCTGTTTTCCATACTAGTTTGGCTCACTTTCTTGACTTCTCTGAGAGATCAACATGCGATCACTGTCCTGGTGAACCTCACATACAATAGTTGTATATTGTTTCAAAGCAAACAAAAAGAAATTAGACAATATCACCTTATCTTTTTCTTGAAGAGAAGTAGGAGGAATCTTTTGAGCAAGAGAGCTTTTGAGTAAAAAAGTTGGTGATCTAGTACACAAATCCTAACCCTTCACTTAGTTGCCAAACCCTTGGAAAAATTTTATCCTATCGAGGAAGCCTTTCCTGTTGATTGCAGGACCAGAGATTTTCCTTACTTTCCTTGACAATATGTTCAGTGGGTGAAGTAAGGAACATTAGTGTCAGGGTGATCAAAGGAATGCGCATTAGGGACCCCTGTGAAGTGACGGAAGGTTCAAAGAAAAACACTTTCCTTCACCAGAATATAGACAGAATCAGAAGAGATCAGCCTCTTGGCAATGCATTTCAGAAATTAATTATAGAAGCTACAGAATTATAAATCTGTCTTACTTCTTACACAGTTTGGAGCAAAGACTTTAAGAGATCTGGAACAGAACACTTTCAAGTCAATCTTACTACAAAATACTAGATAAAATGAACTATTTGTTTTAGTTCTTTTATAATTCTGTTACGTTCCTGTTCTCCTCCTTCCTTTCAAGTGCTTAAGAGATCCCTCTCCCATGATGTTGTTATGAAAGGAAAGAGATATGTTTTAACCAGGAAATATGTTCCTTCCAAAAAATAGTGATGGACATGTTTTCCTTGAGAAAGGGAATTCACTTAGGCTTCAATCTTGAAATTCCATTTTAGTAAAGTTGCTGAAAGGCTTTATAGTCACTCCTCCTTTTTATAAATAGTGAGAAGAAGTCCAGAATGCAGCAGATGCTTTAATAAAAATGTCTGAACTAACATAGACATTAAGACTCAAATATGAGTAGAAGACACATCAAGAAAAAGCTCATTAGCTACAGAGAAAATCAGTGTGCATTATTAACACGGTACTAAACAAGGCAACATACTTAATATAGATATGCATATATTTAAACATTTAAAAATATATATACTTATATACGTATTTGAATATGATTCCATTTCAATCATTTGGTTAAATGGCCTTATACATATTTCATCCTGAGTAAAGAGTTTTAAAACCTAACAGAAAGACAAAATGTCACAAAAGAAAATTTATGCACATCCTCTTACTGTTTCAATTTTTGACAGATAATTTAAATGCTTTTGAGCATAAATATCAACTTTTGTGGGACATATTTTTCTGTCTCTTCTTATTTTAGGTTAAAGAGATAATCCTGGCTAAGCAAAAATTATCAACTTCAGTCAAACCTTCTAACAGCAACACAACGCAAAAAAGTACAAGGTAATTCCTTTTTTTCTTTCCCATTAGTTTTAATGTTTATACATCAGTTATTCAATTGCCAGAGTATTTGCTTCTTATTGAGTATCTTATTGTTGAAAGTACGAAAATATTGATTTGTATAGATTACAACTGTGTATAAAAACCTTAGACTAATGGCCTGTCTGGTGCTGTTTATAAAATGGTCTGCTCGAATAGCAGAGCCAGAAAAGCACTTATTTCTGCAGATTAGTTTTGTTCCATCAACTCATTCAGATTATTGAAATAGCGCATACTAAAACTATACCACCTACTGGGAGTTGTCTCTGCAGAACTGCTTGCTATGTAGCCTCTCAATACCATTTAGAAAAAAAAGAGGTTTTGAATCTTTCTCATGAATGTATTTGCTCACTGATAGAGTATATACATTGAGCTACTGCACTAAGTTGTTTCCAATAGCAATTCTACAAGGTTTTCATTTTCCTGGGGTTCATTAAAAAGAACATTGTCAGCATGTCAAAAGAGATTCTACTCCCCCTCTCCTCTGCCCTGGTGAAGCCACATCTGGAGCACCGTCTCCAGTTCTGGGCTCCTCAGTTCAAGAATGGCAGAAATTTCCTAGAGAGAGTCCAACTAATGCATCAGTCTGGTTCAGTGGCAGTGGCTGCAATTCTTAATGAGGTCTCAAAGTGTTCATCAGAGATTTTTGATCAGTAAAGACTAGTATTATGGATCATGACTGTTCTTGGTCTCAGTATTTAGGATGCTGGCCAAATGGCACTGCAAGTGTCTCTCATGTCATTTTTCCTGCTTTTTATTTCTTAATTTTAATTAGGATTGCTTTTGTCTTCTTTTCTTGACTGGCCTGCCAAGTGAAAAGACAACAAGATGACTGCAAGAATTTGTTGACATTCCAAATAAGACACAATCACTGTAACCTTTCCTTAGGCAGCAGTGATTACAACAGTTCACCTTCTTAATTACTGAGTATTTCAATTGTTTTTTAAAAGATCCAGGCCAAATGATGGGTATTTGGTACACAATAGCAATGGTTCTTTCCAGCAGAAGCAGAAGCTACAGCCTTCGAACATTAAAAGTAATCAGTTAAAAGAAATGTATTAACTTTTCTCTAGGAGAAAATTAGATCTTCCTTCTTTAGATACATGATCTCAGTTCTAAATAGATTCTTCCAAACAGCAAAAGAGCTGGCAACTAGCGAGTTGGTAATATGTATTTCCTTACAGCTCTTAGTGTACCTTTAGCTTTGGCTACAAAGGAAGTGACTGAAGACTAATAATGAAGCAGGCCACCTTTCCAGCCAAGTGGTGAACTAATGGTACTCTACGGCCAAGTGCAAGGAGTTGTTAGATTTCAGTCCACTTTTAAGTAATTATTAACATATTTACTGAAGATTTTGAAGGAAAAAACACAATTTTTATTGTTAAAATATTGCAGGAATACGAATCACAAAAGGAGAATTAGGAAAGAGGCATTTTGAATTATAGCCCTTACTAAAAATACTAGGTTTTGACTTCTTAATTTGAAAAATTGCTGACTAGCCAGATGTTAAAAACTTGCTGAATAGTTGTCTCTTAGATTACAGAAGAATATTCATTACAGTGATTACACTTGACAGCTACAGATGTCTTAGCTAAATTCTGTCAGACATAATCTGCTAAACTATAATATAGTGCTTTAAATTTCTTAACTTGTTAGCTGTATTATATGGTGATGCTCATTACTTCTGTCACATTCTATGACTGTATACAAAACTGTATTTCAAACCTTCAAAGAGATAAGTTACTTTAGCAGGAATTTGGTTTCTTGATTTATTATACATATAGAACATCTACTAATAAAGCAGCTGCATCAGGCTTAACTGTTTCTGGTGTCAGAATTCATTTATGAGGAACAGAAGCTGAATTTGCCATTGTTACATAGGTGAAATTTATACATAGGTCGGAACTGACTTTTCTAAAGTTATACTGGAAATTTAAGAGTAACAGTGGCATAGACTTAATGACTCTTTTCCCGTACACTCAGCTTTAGGCTGTTCCTCCTGTATCATATTGGAAAAGAAAAAAAAAAAAAAAAAGAAAATGGAAAATGTCTCTAAATGTTAATATACACTGTTGCTCTTAGACCAGGCAGGCAGCTCAGCACCACTCAGCCATTTAGTCATTCCCAAGAGGGAGAGAACTGGAAACAAAATAGGACTCATAAGTTGAGATAAAAGCTATTTACTAAGACAGAAACAGAAAATGAAAACAAAAACAAACAAACAAACAAACAAAAAGCATTCTAATTTGAATCCTTTAAAGAATCTTTGCTAAGTGTGGGACTACTCCTCTCCTTTCCACAAATTTAATGGCTGAGGATCTCTCCCAGCACATTTCTGCAGTTTGCAGAAAGAGATGTGACAAGTTGGAAAGAAGAGAATTTAATGTTGCAGAAAGGAATATCATATAACAAAATAACTAATTTCCAAACTGGAAAGGTGAAGTAAGACGAGGCCAGACATTTCATGAAGCTGTATACAAACTAAACTGAAGGAATGGCAAGCAGATTCATGCAGTTTTTCAAAACCCAAATTTACCTTCATTTCTGCTCCTAAACCAAGAATGAATATTTTAACTAAAAGACAGGTAAGTGCAACTGAAACGTGGCCTACACAAAAGAGGAGTAAATGTGTGGAAAGATCACAGCTGGCAAATCAGTTATCAGTTCTACTGAGATGTTGTGAGTGCCTTCTGCAAAGGCCTCGGAGATGATCACAAATCTGAAAAGTTGAATGGATTTGCAGAAATAATCTTTACAGGTTACATAGTTTGATATCTTTTGAAGATACTGAGAATTCCTGCTCTCAAAGCAAGTTACGTTGTCTGAAATAGGAGAAAACATAGAAGTAGTAGTTCAACTGACTTTTTAAACAGAAAGTAGATGAGGTCTGACTAAGAAACATTCTAAAAAGGCTTTTTTTTCACTATTGAGCTTAAAGTGTAGATTGAATTGCATTCTCATGGAGGCCCAGAGCTAATCAAAATATAGAGTATACACCTCTATCATTTGAATAACTGAGGAAAAAATGTGGGGTGTCTAAGAAGTGATTTGAAAATTAATTTGCTCACACAAATGTCTAATAATTCATAATTATATGAGGGTGAGGACACTTCAGAAAATTCTCAAAAATACTGTTCAGTTAACTCTCAAGCTCTAAAATCTAAAATAATCTCAAGTCCATATGTGACAAGGATAAAAGACTGAGAGCATAGGCATACTTTACAGTGTTTTTCATGGAATCATAGAATGGGTTGAAAAGCACCATAATGATCATCTAGCTTCAACCACCCTGCTATGAACATTATTTTTATAACATTTCAGAACTTTGTAAGTGAGGTCTTAACAGTTTGTTAGAATAAAGTGTCTTCAGTGCAAGCTTCCCTGAGGTTTAAACAGGACTCAGCTTTGAATAACAAATTTAGCAGTGCTTTTTCTTCTTCTGGGATAATTAAGATGTAAAAATATGATTTAAGATGGATTCGTATATTGAACATTTTGGAGCATGTTTCTTACTAACAGGCAAGGTCAGTTTGATATTTGATATTGTGAAGTGACTGAAAACAAAGGTAAGGGGAAAAACTGTGAAACTGAAACTTGGATGCTGGTATTGGCTCTCTAGAACTGTTGGTCGTACTTTGTAATTATCATTGGAAATGCTGATGCAAGAAAGGAAACTTTCAATCAAATGCCAGTGTATTTTCTGGACCACGAGTATGAGAAATCTTTGGCAATCCAAACTTTTACTGAAATTCAAAAGTTGAAACCAGAAAATGTAACTGTCAAATTATTAAAATATCAAATATTGGAATTAAGAATGGTGTGAACAAAAGTGTAAATTATGAAAAAAACCATCAAATTATCAGACTTGAGCTCTGTCACACACCAGATTGATCAACAGGCTGCTATAGTTATGCAAAATGGAAGGACTGACTGTCATTTCTTTATTGTGAAGTCATTTTCTTTTTTAAAGCATCTTTCAACTAAATAGAGATAGAAATAACCTTTCTAAGGGAAAGAAACACAGGAAAAAAAATAAAGCACTTAATTCAATATTTCTTATTTTGCGTAATGATCTAATCTGTAGATCATCATTCTCACTTGAGTAGAGACTACTCAGCAGCAGATAGTAGTGCATGAAATTGAAATCATTTGTGAACACTGAATATTCTAGATATACGGTAGTTGGTCCTGCAAGAAATGTTATTGCCTTCCTCACTATTTTACCACTGCTTATGGAAAAGCATTAGCAACAAGAATATTTTTTACTCTCCTAGATAGGAAATCTTTGGACTCTTTTTCAAAATTTTTCAGATAGCGAAGTTACAAAACCATGACATCATGACATCATCAGTTGTCATACTATTTTTTGCATAGATGCATGATGAGAAGAGTGTGATTCCAGGAGACGTGCAACGGCTGTTCTGAAAGTAATGCTTCCTTCTTTATTATGTTGGCCCACGACATCAGAGGCAGACATTGGTGGTCCGGCAGTAGAGGTTGAATCATCCCAGCAATATTCTGTTACGTTTTGTTGCCATGTGACAGATAGCAGCAGAGGGGCAGTCTGACAAAATAGCAACTGGCATGGAAGTGCATATGAAACAAAGGTGTGGAATTGAATTCTTTCATGAAGAAAAAATGGCACCAACTGACATTCATTGACATTTGCTGAATGTTTACGGTGATCCAACAGTGGATGTGAGCGCTGTGAGGCAGTGGGTGGTGAGTTTCAGCAGTGGCAACAGTGAAACGAGGCACAAACCATGTTCTGGATGGCTATGGAGATATTTACCAACGCAGCATGGAGGCTCTTGTTCATAGCTAATGAAAATGCACAGCTAATGGTGGTGACTGTCGAAAAATAGTAATTTGTAGCTGAGTTTGCCCTGTCAAATAGTGTTATTGTGCTCTTTGTATCTCTTGTAGTTTCCATGGAAATAGACAGGAGACAATAATTTTGGAATGACTTGTGTATGTGTCATAGATGCACTGACTTCAGCATAATTAAGTCTTGTCATCATCCAAGCATTACTTTCAAGTTAGCTGAGGGAGTACCATGAGCTGTACTAAGCAAGTACAGAATATCTGACCTGTGATGATTCTCAGTCTTTCCTATTGTCCTTGCTAAAAGATAATCCTAGATAACATTTGCTGATTAAATTCTGAGAGTGACTGGTGACTAGCTTGTTGGTGTGGACTGTTACTTATGATACAGTTAATTAGTTTTTGGTGTATTGAAGTTTATTCATCTACTAAGCAATGAATTATTCAAAATCCATGGTGTTGACTGTATTTTCATGACTAGCAATTTGTACAGTTTCAGAACAAATGTAAATTACCACTACTAGTTAAAATACATCAAATCAAGGTAAATCTTTTCTACCATGTGACTGAAGCACATGCTGAGGCTGATTAATTTTAACATTTATGCTCTTTTACTTTTTTTTCTGAGATGCTTAAAATTAGTGACTTGTCGCTAGTGATAATATTAATATTCCAGACAGGGTGTATTCTTCTTGGAATCCCCGAATGGTTACTTATAAAATCCTTCAAGGTGACAGCACTTTTCTCAAATTGCAGAGGAAACAGAAATGTTTCTTAACTCTAATGAATGAACATTTTCTGGAATGTTGCCACAAAATGAATCCACTTTTGTCTCATTAAACTGTTTAGTATAATTAAAAATCTAGCCTTATAAATGGAAGAACATTCAGAGTAAAGAAATAACAGTTTTCTTGTATCTTTCCTTGTAACACATTTTCTCAGTGGCTTTTGTTATCATCACTTGTAGGAAAAGGTTATTCTGATTATTAAGGTGTAAGCTTCTCTGGACATTTCCTGCTCAGCAAAATGAGCAAATAATTTCCTTAGAACAATTCTAGTGGTGTAAGGCTGAAAGACCTGACTACGGCCTCTTCTGTTAGTCATGTTTTTCATGGCCCTAGCATAGGTGAAGAAACCTGCCTCTTCATTTCTCCATAGCTTGGGCAGGGATCTGACACAGGCATGAGCTGTGAGACTAATGAAGAAACACAGGCAGACTTTGGAAGCTTCTTCACAAAACTCTCACATTTAAAAAACTAAAGATGGTTTATTTTGAATTAAAAATCTTTTGATATATTTTATTTACATATTTTCATTACCTATTTTGTCATCAAAGCAATGCATTCTTTCATCCAGTAACTTTGCTACATTTTCCTTTGTACTAGTCCTAATAAGCCTTTCTGATCTCCTGAGTAAACAAGGAGTTTTCTCACATCTTGTAGACTAATATACTGTCTTTTGTAATGTTTAGCTTGGAACTTTGACCCAAAGTAGTTCTTAGTATAATAGTAAAATTAGTACAAAGATAAACAAACCATGCTGGAATTTTCAGAAATTAGATCATTGTACACTGAAATTCCCGTTTTGCCTTTTATTTTTATTTTTTTATTTTTATTTTTATTTTTTATTTTTATTTTTATTTTTTATTTTTATTTTTTTTACTGTAAACAGATTAGAATTTTTCTGTTTAAACATTTTATCTCCTCTTCTAGAAAATAAACAAACAACAACAACAAAGAATTGCTTTAAATGCTACAAAACAAAGTATATTTCAAATCTTTGATTACTATGTGATGTTTCTTGGTTGCCTTAATGAGTGGACTGTCCACATCTGCAAGTGTGGTCTAAAAGAATTTCCTTAATAGTGGTTGAATCTGGAGATTCTTTTATATTTCTAGCCTTTCTTACACTATCTCTTTTTTCATAATACAAACATTGCTAGTATTTACATTACCAAAACCTATGAATTAGCTGATATAAGCAAGCAAATTAGTATAATCACATTTTCTGTCTAAATAAAAGAGTATTTCTGCTTTCCAAAGATAAATCTGTCATCTTATAATTAATAATCACCTTGTGTGATAACAATGAACAGAAAAATGAAGGAGCAATTATGCTTGTAAAATCCTGTCTTACATCAGAAGCCAATCATTTATAATATGATACCAGCAATCTTAATGTCCTGATATTAGGCAAATTATCGATGCCAAAAAATTAACTATTAGTGTTTATTTTTGTAAGATAGACATTCTGTTGTAAAAAAATAGTGAAGATTTAGTTGTACTTTCATAGTACTCATTGTTTACACTGTGTTTTTGTAATGAACATTTTTTGAGTAATAAGGACTCTTAATCCTCATTTATTTGGGCTCAGTAACAACTCTCACTCTGAAGTCAATGAGTTTATAACAGGTATCCAAAACAGTGTTGTTATATTTGACACTGAAATAAAGTTATTTTCCATTTGTTTCCTTCTTGTTTCAGAAGCAAACAAGTTGAGAAATTAGAGGTGGATCCTAGTAAATATTCATTCCCAGATGTGACGAAGATAATCCCAGAAAAGGAACAAATTGGACAAGGACCTATTAAGCTACAGCCAGAGAAGATTAAAGAGACAATGAAAAGTAATGTTGATTCTGAAAATAATGAAGAAGTGCCTCCCTTAATTTGAAATGTTCTATAGTCTCTTTGTTTGTAGTCTGTATACCTGACTTGTTTCCATGATCCTATGTGTAGAGTATTATCTACCTGAAGTCGGAAATGTCATTACAGTTCTTACCATAAAGTTTGTTATGCCTCTGTATTCTGGTGTAAGTATATTGCTTATATATATTTTTTTCATTTTCTAGGTTGTTTACTCTGTAAAGCCAAAATGAGAGTGGGGGTCAAAGAGTCACATATTGTCAGGTTTTTTTTTTTTTTTTTTTTTTTTCCAAAGAATTACTGTTTAACTTAAAAGGACAAAAAGGCTTGTGAAGGACTTGGAGAATATGCCCTACGAGGAGCACCTGAAGGAACTGGGGCAGTTTAGTCTGGGGAAGAGGACACTGAGAGGAGACCTTATAGCTCTCTTCCAATATATGAAAGGTGCTTACAGCGAGAGCGGGGCTAGTCTCTTCTCACTGGTGACAGGTGACAGGACGAGGGGAAATGGCCTCAAGTTGTGCCAGGGTAAGTTTAGGTTGGATATCAGGAAAAACTTCTTTACTGAAAGGGTTGTTAAGCACTGGAATAGGCTCCCCAGGGAGGTGGTTGAGTCACCATCCCCAAATGTGTTTAAAAACCGTTTGGATGTGATGCTCAGGGGCATGATTTAGCAGAGCGTTGTTAGTTGGGGTAGTATGGTTAGGTTGTGGTTGGACTCAGTGGTCTTTAAGGTCTTTTCCAACCTGAGCAATTTTGTGATTCTATGATTCTATGGCTTATTATTGAAAAAGAAAAGAGAAGGAAGGAAAATCAAGATAAGAATTATGTTTATTCTGACTGAACTAAAGGTAGCAGAAAAATCTGTGTATTCTTCCAGTGCTTTCATTTTCACGAAGGACAGACTAAAAGAATGTGATGTATTCTGGGAGTGAGAGACATAGCTTTACTCTGCCATATGTGAGTGAATTTCCCAGCATAATACAGAGCTCCTACATTCTGGTGCTCGTATACTAATGCCACTCCTTGAAAACGTTGGAAGAGATAACTCTGAACAAGGTATCTCAGATACATGGCACTGTGGGGGAGATGAGAGAAAACAGTAAGATTTCTTGTTCTTCTAAATGCAGCTGCTCTGAACTGTTCCAGATTTTTCTGGCAGGCACCCTTTAAAATATCAAGGGTAATTTTTAGCTGTTGTTAGTATTGAGATGAAATAAGACTGTGAAGCAGGAATGGGATGCGCTTCTACTTCCCCAATTTTTAGCCCATTTTTAGCAACCACATACTCTGCTATTGTATTTTTCCAACAGCTTCTGAATTGCCCTGGTAGTGAAACTAGTGGCATCAAAGAACAAACGTATTCTGAATTACCATTTCGTAATTGAAAATTATTGCAGTTAAGTAAGACCGAATTCCCTTTTTCCCTCTCTGTTTTCCCAAGAAAACAAGGTTCATGTCATTTGTATCTCAGTTCTGCTTTCAAAAGTAATTTTGGTTATTTTTACCCTGTTTAACAGAAAAGAAGAATCTCAGAAATATTCAGCTCCTCTGAAGTTAGTGAAAATGGCCACTGGGAAGAGAGAACTTAGGTATTACTTACTCTGTTAGTAGCCACTCAGCTATGGTGATGGGGCTCTGGGAATCTGAGAGGAAGCTGATGGGTGTGTAGGAAATATTTACAAAATAAGCTTAGACCTTGAGTTGCTATGGAAAGAGATGGTGGATATTGAGAAGACAAAGGAATTTTGCGAAAGGAGGGTCACAGCAAGTATTTCAAGGTTGGGTTGCTGGTGAAATGTGAGAAATACATGGGGGACATATGACATCAAATCAGAGGAAACCAAGCCTCATAAACTCTGCTATCTATAAAACAATTGATTTCAGGATGTATGTGTCTGAATGCCTCTTTCAACCTTTTCGGAGGGGAATTAGCATTTAATTGTACATTAAGAATCAACTTTTTTTTTTTTTTTTTTAAAGTTTTAAGACCAACTTTGTTTAAAACTGAGAAAGAAAGAAAGAAAGAAAGAAAGAAAGAAAGAAAGAAAGAAAGAAAGAAAGCAAGCAAGCAAAACACTCAAAGAGAAACTCCATCAAAAAAACAAATCAAGTGATTTACATTACCTTACTAATCAATCTGAAACTGTTTCTCTGTAAGGGAAGACTTCTTTGGCCCTGCAGAAAGAAAATGCTTCTGATTCAAAACAGCTTTTGCTTCTAGCCAAATCGGATGACGCAGCAAGCAAATTAAACTCAGAAAGTGTAAAGGTTATTTTGAGGTTAGATTTTATTTTTGTCTTTAGGATAGAAAATTAATAAGTTGTATTTGTAACTGAACCAAAAATGCCACTTAAAGTATGTTGTTAAGTAGCAATCTAGGTTCATGTAGCGCCCATAATATTGGTCAATGCATAGTATATTTCATGATATATTCTTTGAAAGTGGCCTCTCTTTTACTTTGAAACACATAATGCAAAAAATGTAGTGGTTAGAAAGAAAATATTGCTATTGAATTCTGCCTTTTTTAGCCTCTCTGAAGTGCCTTATGGTTCTCCATAGATGTTTAATGTAAGATTAAGACGAATAGTCTTTTTTTGACGTGTACTGGAGAGAAATAGAATATATCCATCAACTCAGGCTGATGGGTAGAATGGATGCATTTTTTTTGAGTTGCAACCTGTGAAGGTTAAAAAAAAAAATGGAGTTTCATACCAATGCTGCATACAAAGAGAGATGAAAAGAAAATGCATATATCACAAAGATATTCACCAAAGTTGGATTTGGACATATTTGATCTTTTCCCATCTTGTACATTGACTTGATTTTTCCAATTTCTGAGAAAATTCATCGTGATATAAGCCACTCAGCCCTGAAATCTACTTAATTAGCTGTACCCTGGTAACTGGAGTCCTAGATGCTGATGCTATCTTCTGCAAATGTGTACCCATAGTAGGAGAACAGACACATATAATAGAGTTTTCAACAGCCTGATAGGCAATTTATCTTTTGATTTCTTTCAAGTCTACTCTCTTTTTTTTGTGTGTGAAGGTATGAATTTTGCTGACCTTGGGATGGGTGAGGAAGAGAAGCTCCACAACCACTTTGTGGACAGAAAACAGTTGATTTTGGCAGCAAATCCAAAAATGTCTTTCTTGTAGCTTTATCGATTGCTGTGGGGATTTTATGATGTTCCTAAGAGATGCTTATCTCTGAAAATCTTGTAGGGACAATCCACATCGCAGAATGTGGATGAGCCTACTGAGTTTAGTAGTCATGGAAAGCGAGCATCCATACAGTCTGGTCATATAAGATCATTTCATTTTTCTTAAGGTAAATTTGATCTTTTCTGTCAAACCAAAGGATTTAGATTTAGATTACATTTTTTTTTAAGAATTAGATTTTTTTCCCGTTCAAACTTACTTCTCTTTCATCTCGTTTCTAGTGGATAAATAATACTGCTTTAGGGGAAAAAAGAAATTATATTCAACTCCAGTTATATCTCCTAGGAAAGGTAATAGCAGGTGCTAAACATAACTAAAACTACTAAAGAACGTGTTCTTACATATAGGTTGCCATAATCTTGGGATCCAGTCTGAAAATGATGTTTTCTGAGAATCAGCATTGGTGAAAGTTTCAGTGTGTGTATGGGCCATTGAGAACGCAGGCAGCAGATGACAGTTGAGGAAAGCGTACAAGCACAAGATGAGGTCTGTCACACAGTACACAATAAACACACATCACAAAGTATCAGCTACTGATCACAAAGGTAATGCAACCTCAAGAAAAGAAAATAAAAGAATCTTCTTCAAAACCACAAAATGGGATGCAAGTTTTGGATTTCCTAAGTCAGAAGAGAGTTTTGTTGATGCACAGGAATAGCTTATTTCCTTTAGAAGCCTTTAGAAGGAAACAACGAAAGCGGTGGCCATAGGAACACTTTTGCAATAGAGATGAGAAGTATTTGCAGGGCTAACACAGACATAGTATCCAGGTACTGCATGGAGCTTGTTCAAAAGCAGCTTTTCACACAAAGATGTAGTATCACTTTTGTTACTGAAAAGTAATCATAGCAGCTGACATCAATCCATCAGTCTACTTTTATGTCCTACCTTTGGAGACTGTTGAGCTTTGGCATGAACACTGCACAACCATTGGATTGAGACAGAATTTGTTTCCAAGTGTGCTAGAGAGAGGAAGCAAGAATGCCAAATCTTTCATCCCAAAAATATAAGGTAGCTGGATAGCAGTTGTATGACCCATTCCCCAACCCTCCAGCAACTCCTGTTATTGTTTAGTCATAAATTATTTCATAATAGTTAAATTTCTTCTGATATAGAATCACAAGCAACAAGTTGAAGCTTATTGTTCTCATTCACACTGTGTTACTGACTTGGTATACAACTGTCTCCCTCCACTTCTGATACACTCATGAAGTGTATAAGAAAAATCTTGGCAAAACTGAAAGCCAGGAAAGCACGTTAGGAATTATTATGGACGAAAGGCAAGACATCATTTTAGAAAATAGAGCCTACTCTGAGAGTGACAGTATGTTTTGTGTTTACAGAAGCAGAAATGACCAGACTATTAATAGTGGTAGGGGTATTGGTTATTAGCTGCTCTTAATTGCACAATCGTGCATTGAAACCAGACAGTATTTGGGATTATTGGGAACTGCCCAACTGAGATCTCTCTGATGTAAGCTGTACCAACAGCTCTTGCACCAAACATCTTACAGTCAAAGCATTAGTAGAGACACACAGTACATAAGGCCACAAAACTGTTTACTGTACCATCTTCAGATTTTTATGAATTAGCTCAGCTGGTTTTAAGACTTACTAGCATTAGAAAGAGCAGAGAAGAAATGGAAATAATATCCCCTGCTGATGCAACCGCTGGACATGTTACTTCTGTTCCTTCTTTCTTTTAACATAAAGTCCGATAGATTGGACATAGCCACTTCTGCTTTTCTGTTTTTCTGCTTTTCTCTGCTCAGGCAACCATCCATCCTGGCCTTGAACACCTTCAGGAATGGGACATCCACAGCTTCTGTGGGCAACCCGTATCACCCTCTGAGTGAAAACTTTCCCCCTAACATCTAATATAAATCTCATCAGGTGATCTCATTATTATTTTGTTGTTATTCCCATAAATCTCATCAGGTGGTCTCAAACGTGCTCTTCTCTTACAGTGGGAGGCATTTTGGTTAGAGGTTCAAGGATGTGAGAGGTGTGGGAAGCCTGAATGGCAGTGAAGGTTGGGACAAATAACTTGTTGCGTACTTCAGCCTCCTTCATGTCCAAGGAAACCAGTAATGCTGCAGCTTTGGTTGGTCTGTCCAGTACCTAAACTGGGGAGTTAGGATATCCTCAATAGACTCCAGGAGTCTCCTGGATTGCTTGCAGCTTGCCGTGTTGCTGTCCCAGCAGACGTCCAGGTGATTGAAATACTCCATCAGGATGAGAGCCTGTGAGCATGATGCTTCTAGCATCCTTATGATAGGAATATAATAATGACAAAATCCACACTGGGATGCCTTAGCATCTGGGGAAGGAAAACTCGGAAGTTATAGCATGTGTCATAAAGCAGAAACACTAAAAAGCCCCATGCTTACTGCTGTAAACTATAAGCATTTTTTTTTTCCCTCAGAAACTTCACAGAAAATATGTGCATAAACAAGGAGACTGGTGAACATTTGTTTAGAAAGATGTGAGCTGTGGCTATGCTTTGACCCCTGCTTTTGTGCTCTCAGTGCTAACCATCTGCAACTCTACTGGCAGCATAATTATGCCTGTTTTACAGTGTGCATAAATTTGTGTTGGCTCCTTTGGTGTTGCAACCAGGCAGGCAGCCATCTGATTTTTTTAATTAAAGATTTCACTGAGATTGATAATAATATTACAATATGCTTCCAGATTTAAATGAAAGTGCATCAGCAGTACAAAAAATTCAAGGAGAAAACATCCGCAGAGATATTTTCGTTCCTTGCGAAGCATTGCTGAAGTGAAACATGCCATTATCCATGAAAGAAATTCAGACTGGTTCTCCTGCACAGAACTCCATTCTGGAGTGGAAATCTTAGAGAATTGAGGTCGCTTTTCCTTTTTTTTTTTTTTTCCTTTCTTTCTTTCTTTCTTTTTTTTCCCCCTTTTACGTATCCATATATATATATATTTCTGCAATCATTTTATTTATTGAACCATGAACGCAAGACATTGTATTAATCTTTTGAACATTTAAAGATGCTGATATCCTACAGGATTCTCTGAACTTCCCATGTGCTTACCATCAGCATCCTGTTACATCTTCGGATGTCTACAGGAAAAGATGCGCTGATCTCTGAAATTATTCTAAGGAAAAATATCTATCTGTTTCAGTATGTGCTTACAGTTCAGCTTGATCTGGCAACTCCTCTATGAAACTGTATCACTTTCAAACATTATTAAAACTTCTTCAAATCTGTCTCTAGTACAAGTTTAATTTTAGGACGACCAATTAAATTTTTTCCATTTCCTTCCCACAAATCTTGAGATTTCTTTTGAATGTTCTCAGAGTGGTAGTAAAGTATCAAAGGCCCCTGAGATGTATTAATCTGTACCTTTTAGGTGTGAATCTAGCCAGATTACTTTGTGCCAACTGTGTTGGGGTGATTTCTGTGGGGCTGAAGGTAATTTTTCACACTTTATCAGCTGTGATGAGACACATAATTACATGTCTGTGATCCGTAAAGGAATTTCTCCCTCCTTATCAGTGTTTGACAGTGGATGTTTAACAATGTGGCTAATCAAAACCAGATTACACTACTAGATTTAATGAGGCAGTGAAAGGGTTTAATGACTAATGAAAGCTTTTTAAAGCTTGTTCCAAAGGGATTACTTAGTTTAATATATTCTTCTAAGTAGCAGAGAAACATTTGGCATGGAAGTTGAACTTATTCAGTGAAATGATTTTCCCTGAGTCTACTCTGCTCCAAGCTGAAATCTTAGATCTAGTTTGTGTTCTCTTTTTAGACAAAAATGCACTTCTTTCCCATTGTGTCAATTCAGGATTCAATGTATAGGCTATATTCAAAGTCAACTGGCAAAAATGACTTTTTAAATTAGCTTTGGATTGAAGCAGGAGGGACATCATTGTTGCAAATAAGCCAGCTGTGATATTTGAATTGCAATATTAAAGCAAATCACTACATACAACATTGGTGGAGAAGTCTAGCTTTTCTATAACGCACCAAATTAGTTTCAGCACCTGCTAACCTGGGATATCAGAACTTCAGTTTATCACACGAACCTTGAATCAAGAAATAAATGGATCCTTTTGGTTAGACTAAGATTCCAGGTTTCCCTCCTTGGCTGTAAAAACTCTCTGTAGCATTTTTTTACATGGAGCCTCTGTCAGGCTGGAAGAGAGGATCCAAGAATTCATTCAGTCTGTCCAGTGCATGAGTACCTGTGTATGAATGCAAGTATAAATGTTTTCCCAGCTGCTTGTGCTCTCACCAGCTCTGTTCTTCCTGTTGCATACGGGGACAAGACAATGTCTTGTCCTTTCATGTGGTTCTAGGAATCATTCAAATACAGAAAAAAAAAATTGCTTATAATTTGCTGTAAAAGAGAGAGAGACAGAAATTCCCAATGATGCTTCTAACTTCACTTGAAAGGAAGTGGTTCATGCTGAGATAAATGCAGCTTAAGCTTTGAGCACATTAAAAATATAAGCATGATATCCAGATGACCCAGAATAACTGCTAGCATACTGTTCATCTATCTTGCTTTTTTAGATATGACGGACCGTAGCCATTTTCACCATATTCCTCAAGATCGAGCTAGGCTCAGTTACACGTGCAGTCACCCCTAGCTGTTTTTCTTTCATCATTTGTTTTCTCTCTCATGCAGAGCCATTAATGACTTTCATCTCATTTCAGCCTGTGTACAGTATGAGATGATGCTATAGCCTGGTTACTTGTTCAAATCCTTGTGTAACAACTAGCAGTAAATGGCATTAGATCCACTCCACACTCCTTCACCACATCTGCCAGATTGTTTTTATCCAAAAGGAATCAGTTTGCACACACCAGGATTATTGGCAATGCAAATAGAGGCAAGCAGGAGACTCACTTCAAAAGTATCATCTTTTGGACTAAAACTCCGATGTAAGCAGCCTTCGCCAGTCCGTTTCCACTCCTGCTTGTCTGTGTGATGATATTTTGTATCTTTCATGCTGATTTTAGAGTTCTTGTTTTATGTTCATGGGAACTTGCCATTTGCTTTTGCAAAAGGAATTTGAGTAAACATCTTGATGAGCAAAGTAACTCTCTAATTCGGTAAGGCATTATGGCATAAAGTCAAGATCAGAGTCACTTAAGGTAAAATGCCTTTGGAATAAAAAATCCACAGTGCTCAGAGCCACAGAAATTTTGTTCCAGGTCCCTGTTATTCAGACCTGACAGATTCCCAGAAATATCTGAGCTTGACTGTTTTATTTAGTCTCTACAATATTCCTGAGGAGCTTCATTGTCATTGAGGTTATTGGGAAATCAAGAATAAAGGATGGTAAAAGTTCTTTATCGTCATCTTACAGTATGCCTCAACCCTGGAGGTGTTCACAGCTAGATTGGTTGGGGCCCTGAGCAGCCTGATCTGGTGGTTGGCAACTCTGTCCATGGCCAGAGAGGTTGGAGCTCAGTGATCTTTAAGGTCTCTTCCAAACCAAGCCATTTTATGATTCTATGATATTATATAAAGTGACATACCTCAGTGTATTGAAAGATCAAGCTGTTTTAAGCAAAATTATTTTCCCCTTTCGTTTAGAGGCACTAAACTACTGTTTCATTAAATCACCCACTCACTTGTGATTTTCTGAATTTTTTACTTTTCTCAGACAGTTTGAGCTTCAAAATTTATCTCAGCAAATGCTATCATCTCAGTATTCATCTTTTTTTATGTACTGTTTGAGAAGATGTTGAACCGCCCAACTTTGAACAAAGGTCTCTCTGGGGATCCACATATAATCCTCTTCCATTGTGAGAACTGACCATTTATCCTATGCTGTTTTCTGTCTCCGAGCAATTTCTAAACCTTGAGATGACCTTCCTTCTTATCCCATGACAGCTTAGTTCCCTTCATAATCTTTCAGTCTTGTCAAATGATTTTTGAAAAAGCTGAGTACATTATATCAACTAGAACATCCTTTTCCACATGCTCACTAAAAATATTTCTTTTTGAATTGAAATATTACAACTAAGATTTTCAAGTGAGTGGTGATGTCAGTTGGTTCCATTTTTAGTGTCTAATCAAAGCTGTCTTATGAGGGCAGTATTTTTTCACTTTTTTGAAAAAGTGCTAAGACTCTGCCTTTCATCATCCCCTTGGAGGAGTCTATAACACATAGGATGATTTGTTCCTGCTTAAAAATTTTGTTTGGCAATGTGGGAATACATAAACTATTTATTTCTCATTATACTGAGGACAGAAGCTGGTTGGTCACAAAACAAAGCTGTAAGGAATTTTAAAAAAAGGTGTCCTCAAAAATTGACACTTTTTCTTTGCATCTGACTTCTGTCAGTTTAGAAAAATCTATCGAGCAAGAGGTTGTTTTTCTTTTTTCTAATGCCAGTAAATTGGATGAACAAATATACTACCAGCTCCAGAGAAAGTAGAGGCAAGAGCTAGAGCACTCACTCTTCTGGAGATGAGGCAAAACGTGCTGATTCCCAAAGGCACCGAAGTGAAAAAAACCTTCTAGAGCTTTTGTCCATGTCAGTGCCTGACAGTAAATATCCAACTTTTGCTCAAGTTGGATATTAGGAATAATTTCTTCTCAGAAGGAGTGGTGAAGCATTGGAAAAGGCTGCCTAGGGAGGTGGTGGAGTCACCATCCCTGAAGGTGTTCAAGATATATGGAGATGTGTCACTGAGGGACATGGTTTAGTGGTATGGTGGTGATGGGTTGATGGTTGGACAAGATGATCTTAGTTGTCTTTCCAACCTCAATGATTCAATTATTCTATTCTACAATTCTAAATTCCTAGGATATTTACTGATAGGTGCCAGACAACTGCCATCTTCATTTCTAACAAGAACCAGCAGCAATATATTTCTCAAAAATATTCCTTTTAACTGGAAAGTCATTCCAGAAGAAAAGTTCTCCAACAACTAGTAGTTGTTGTTGGTAGTGTTGTTGGTAGTGCAAATTTTTAATTTTACTTTTGGGAACCCATTCTCAAATCCATTTTTATTTATTTTATTTCCAAAGTCAACAAAATCTTATTCAGCACTGAACTGGAAATAACCAAATGTTCTCTTGATCATTTTCAACTTGATAGAACACATCATTTGCATGTCAGTATTCTTTAGTAGATCCACACTGTACATCATTTGCACACACTTGACTGTATGACAATTAACAAAAGAATACATGCATATGATGCAGTTTTCTTGGAAATGGTCAGATGTTAGTGAGGAGCTTTATCACATTCATCATTTTCATTGGCATTTTGGGGAGAAGCAATTACAGTAGCTACACTAAATTTATCACTGCACTCTGTTGAGTGTGCAGAATTTGACCGTTTACCCTTGGATACACAGATAGTCTGATATAGAAATATGGTAAACCATAAAAATGCAAGAGTTTTTTAAACTTTAGTCAAGAAACTCACTGCAAATTTCATTGTAAATAATTTTGGAGTTAGATCTCTGGAGTCTGAAACTAATCTTTCAAGTGGCAGTAGCACATACATCAACAAACCTGAGAACATCAGTCAGGAGAAAGAGTTGTGGTCTGAATACAGGATTTACAAACATATGCTAGTCCTTTTTTTACTATGAATTTGTGCAGTTTTCATTTCTTTCCTCCTCCATTACTTTCAGGATAAGAAAAGCTATGCAGTCAAAAATTCATCTGCATCACCATGCAGATGTTTTGCATCCTTGGAAAGAAGATATAAATCATTGCAACACCTTTGCATGTAAAGCCACTTGTGCACTGCTAAACTAGTGTTAAGCGTGTATGTATCAAACCCATCTTAAACAGGCCATTGGTCTTAAATCTTGTCCCATGTCACAAAGCAGAGTTTCTCAATTGGTGGTATAGAATGATGCAAATAGTACTGAGAAGATTAGGACTTGTAGCAATGGGAAAACTATATCTCTCTCTCCTCTGTGTTTGCCTTCACACAACTAAGGTAGGAAATTCTCCTGTCCATATTTCAAGGCCACATATTCCATTTACATTGCTGCAGCCAGTCCTGGGATCTTGAGATGAAATCCTGGTTGAGAGCTCACCCATCAAAGCCAGTCTGATGAAAACAAGAGGCCCAGATGCAATGGGAGGTAAAGCTATAGCAGCAGTGGATGAGGAAAAAACAAAGTAATCTTGCTTATCTGAAAAGGACTTCCATTTCTTTTCACAGATCTACTTAGAGTTTAACTGAGGACAGCAGTTATTCTGTGCCAGATTGGAGAAATGTAATACAGCCTGTGGAAGTTAATTCAATCTGCCTGTGAGATATATGTGGCACTTCTGTCTTGACCTGTGTTTGCTGTTATATCTCAAAAATTGCATAAGCCAGTGCCAGCTTGTGTCCCTACTCCAGTCTGCAGATTCAGTCCTTCCTATTCATGACTTGGTGACAAATGCATTTTTCTCCATCATACTTGAGGCAGGCAACACCCTAATGACAAATATTTCCGTCACTATTTGCTGTGTCAGATTTATCACCTTATTCCCACATTGCCCATCAAGTAATTAATTTCACCCTTAATATGTCCTAGAAAGGAGAGGAATCGTCTTTTCTTCCTACTGCAGGACATTCTCTCCTTGTCCTGCCTTGTCTACACACCCATGCAGAGCTGACCAATTCTGCAATGTCTTTAATCTACTCTTTGCTTCTGTAGCACAGCCTTTGGCCCTGTCCATGGGTCAAAGTAGACCTCTAATTGTATGGGTTTCGCTCAAAGCTGGATTGTGCCAAGTGCCTAATAAGGACTTTTCTTTGTCATTTCAGAATTAACTTATTGCCCAAACTCTATGCAAGACAGAGAGTGCTTCTGTAACAGAGAAGTAGGCAGGTGAAAATGGAAAGGGTCACCATATATTATGATTATAAGCCTAGGGGAACGATGATGGGACTGGGGGTGAGGCAAGGGGCTCAGCTGAAGTGCATCTACAATGCACACAGCATGGGCAACAAACAGGAGGAACTGGAAGCCATTGTGCAGCAGGCAAACTATGACTTAGTTGCTCCCACGACTGGAGTACTGCAGCGGATGGCTGTAAAGTCTTCAGAAGGGAAGGCAAGAAAGGAGGGGTGGTGGCATGGCTTTCTATGTTAGAGAGTGCTTTGATGTTATTGAGCTTGTGGCTGGGGATGATAAGGTTGAATCTCTATGGGCAAGGATCAGGGAAAGGGCCAGCAAGGCGGACATCCTGATGGGGGTCTGTTATAGACAGCCTAATTAGGATGAGGAGACAAATGAGGTGTTCTACGAGCAGCTGGCAAATGTTGGGCAATTGCCAGTCCCAGGGGACTTCAACTTCCCTACTATATGCTGGAAAGCAGTGCAGAAGGAGCAGTCTAGGAGGTTTCTAGAGTGTATGGAAGATAACCTCCTGATGCAGCTGGTGAGAGAGCCTACCAGGGAAGATGCCCCACTAGACCTGTTCACCAACAGAGAAGGACTGGTGGGGGGTGTGGAGGTTGAGAGCTGTTGTGGACAGAGTGACCATGAAATGGTAGAGTTCTCAGTTCTTGGTGAGGTCAGGAGGGGGGCAGCAAAACTGCTACCTTGGACTTCTGGAGGGTGGACTTTGAACTGTTCAGGACACTGGTAGGGAGAGTCCCTTGGGATTTAGTCCTGAAGGGTAAAGGGGTCCAGGAAGGATGGACACTCCTCAAGAAGGAAGTCTTAAAGTTGCAGAAGCAGGCTATCCCCCTGTGCCTTAAGATGAGCTGACAGGTAAGAAGACCAGCATGGATGAGCAAGGAGCTTTTCCTGAGTCTCCAAGAGAAAATGAGAATCTACCTTCTGTGGCAGAAGGAACAGGCAACTTGGGGAGAGTACAAAGAAGTTGTTAGTATGTACAGGGAGAAAATTAGAGAGGCAAAAGTCCAGCTTGAACTTAATTTGGCTGTTGAAGTAAAAGAGAAAAAAAAAATTTACAAATACTAATAGTAAGGGGAGAGCTCAGGAGAATCCTCTACTGGATGCAGCAGGGATCATAACCACTGAGGACAGGAAAAAGGCTGAGGTTCTCAATGCTTTACATCTGTCTTTAAAAGCCAGACCAGTTATCCTCAGGGTACTCTATCCCCTGACCTGGAAGTATCGGATGGGGAGTAGAATAAACCCCCCTCGATTCAGGTGGAAACAGAGACCTACTACTCTACCCAGACTGTCATAAGTCCATGGGGCCAGAGGGGATCCACTTGAGGGTGCTGAGGGAGCTGGCAGAGGTGATTTCCAAACTGCTTTCCACCATCTATCAGTGTTCCTGGTCAACTGGAGAGGTCCCAGAGGATTGGAGGCTCACCAATGTGACTCCTGTCTACAAGAAGGGTCGTAATGAGCAAATCATCTTGAGAGAGATCACACAGCACGTGTGGAACAATGAGGGGATCAGGCCCAGCCAGCATGGGTTCATGAAAGGCGGGTTTTGCTTGACCAACCTGATCTCCGTCTATGACTGAGTGACTCACCTGGTGGATGAGGGAAAGACTGCTGATGTAGTCCACCTAGACTTCAGTAAAGCCTTTGACACTGTCTCCCACAGTATTTTCCTGGAGTAGCTGGCAGCCCATGGCTTGGACAGGTACACTCTTCACCAGGTAAAGAGCTGACTGTATGGCTGGGCTGTGGTGGACACAGTTAAACACATCTGGTGACCAGTCATGAATGATGTTCTCCAGGGGTTAGTGCTGGGGCTTGTCCTGTTCAATATCTTTACTGATGACCTGGATGAGGGCACTGAGTGCACCTGCAGTAAGTCTGCAGATGACACCAACTTGGCAGGAAGTATTGATTTCCCTACAGAGGGATCTGGACTTGCTGGATAGTTGGGTTGAGGCCAGTGAGATGAAGTTCAAAAAGACCAAGTGCCGGGTCCTGCACTTTGGCCACAACAACCCCAGGCAAAGTTACAAGTTTGGAGCAGAGTGACTGGACGACTGTGTAGAGGAAATAGATCTGAGGTTTTTGGTGGATACTCAGCTGAACATGAGCCAGCAGTGCTCCCAGGCAGCTGAGAACTCCAATGGCATCCTGGTTTGCGTCAGAAAACAGTGTTGGCAGCAGGAACAGGGAAGTGATCATCCCTCTGTAGTCAGCACTGGTGAGGACGCACCCAGAGTAATGTGTTCAGTCTTGGTCCCCTCACTACAAGAAAGACATTGAGGCCCTGGAGTGTGATCATAGAACAGCAATGAAGCTGGTGAGGGGTCTAGAGCACAGGCCTTATGATGAGTACTGAGAGAGCTGGGATTGTTTAGCCTGGAGAAAAGAAGGCTTAGGGGAGTTCTCTACGACTACCTTAAGGGAGGTTGTAGTCAGGTGAGGGTCAGCCTCTTCTCCCATGTAACTAGTGATAGGACTAGAGGGAATGGCCTCAAGTTATGCCAGGGGATATTCAGGTTGGATGTTAGGAAATAATTCTCTGAGAGAGTTGCCTGGCACTGGAATGGGCTGCCCAGGGAGGTGGTGGAGTCGCTGTTCCAGGCAGTGTTCAAGAGGCGTCTGGATGAGGAGCTACAGGATATGGTTTAGTGGCTTGTGGTAGCAATGATGATGGGAGGACAGTTGGACTAGATGATCTTGTAGGTCCTTTCCAACCTTGTGATTCTATGATTCTTCTTCAAAGTAGGAACCTCTGGGTTGCAGGGCAGTAAAATTCATGAAATCATGGAATTGTAAAGTTTGGAAGGACCTCTAAAATCATCTAGTCCAACCATCAATCCATACCTTTGACTGCTCTAAATCATGCTCCTTAGTGCCACGTCCACACTTTCCTTGAACACCTCCAGGGACAGTGACTACACTACCTTACTTGGCAGCCTGTTTCAATACCTCACCCTTCAATACCTCAGCCCTTCAATACCTCACCCTTTTTTTCTGAGAAGTTTTTCCTAATATCCAACCTGAACCTTCCCTGGTGTCACTTGAGGCCATTGCCTCTTGTCCTATCACTGTTACCTGGGAAAAGAGGCTGAACCTCACCTTGCCAGAGTCTCCTTTCAGTGGGTTATAGAGAGCAATAAAGTCTCCCCTGAACCTCCTCTACTCCAAACTGAATAATCCTATTTTCCTCAGCCACTCCCCTTTGGAACTGTGATCCAGATCCCCCACAAACTTCATTGCCTTTCTCTCTACACACTCCAGGACCTCAATGTCTTTCCTGTAGTGAGGACCTACCTGCAACAGTGATAGCAGAGAGCACTGCGTTCATCTGACAAATGTATAGTTTCCACTGGAATGCTTCCCCAGCTTGCTTTTAGATAAAATTTTGTCCAGAAACTAAATTTGCAAGACTACTACAAAGCAGAAGGGTTTACATGGATCAAAAATCATCTCAACAGTTTAATAAGCTGCTTTTGAAAATATGTCTTATTATTCATTTGCTTTCCAATGCCATGTTTCTAGTATAAATGCAGGTCTTTTGTGATTATGAGCTTGCTCTGCTTTTTTGGATGGTATGTTTCACTGGCAGACAGACCTTTATTGTACAATTTATTTATTTTTTTCTGGAATGAATTTCATGCTGGCTATAGATAGTGGTGAGTCTGGGATTGAGACAGGGTGTTGTATGTGCTACATAAAAGAGAAGATAAAATCTGATACCAAATGTGTCAGTGAGTGCCAAAGCACATAAAAGTAATGGTCCAGGAAATGCTGGCTCCTACCCTGGAGATCCTGCAATTTGAAGACTTGGTTATTTGTGAAAAACATCTGCACATAATCTGTGAATTGATGTCATCGTGTTTACTCAAGCAAAACGTAATTTAGGGAGTTCAATGCAGGCAATGTCTGAGACGTATTACTCAATAGTCAGCACAGAGTATGTACAGAATTCACTGCATATATTACTGGGAAGTAAATTTCCTGTGAAGGAAACTTTTTTATAGACAAGGCAAAGAAAATCAGATGCAAAAATAAAATAAGGTCAGAATGTCACTTTCTCAAGAGGGTCATCTTTAATTCTTGCTCCATGTCTGACTTTAGAACAAAGGAATATCTTTTTCAGGCAAATGTATCTTACCTCATCTAAATTTAAGTGATAGGTCTAATGTCATTCAGTATGAGTGGAAAGAACCTCCAGAAAGTTTCTCTGTAAGCTGAACATGCTCCTAACACTTTTAAGTGTGTATATACTTACCTACTTATACCTGAATATTGTGTGATTATTTTTTTCTATATCTTCACACCATTTTTCTCATCACATAAAATTTGCTATGAAAGTAAATGTAAATATAGTAAATAGTAAATAGAGATGTCCATGGTGCATCCTGTAGCCATGGATGAGAGAATTTTGAAGATTAAAAAAATAAATCGAAGATCTTGTTATAACTCCAAAATCAACTGAAAGTCATCAATTTTCTACATTCCCTTTTCATGTTTCCATGTTTAGCAAGACAAGTTCTAATGTGGGAAAATGCTGATTACTTTTCTTTCCCATCTCCAGTCTTGCAACATTAAGCCTGAAGTATCAAGTGATTCCTCTAGAGTCAAGGAATGGCAGAAGACATGCTTCTTTTCAGAAAATGGCCTCTCCTCTACTGCACTCACCTGGCAATCTTTATTGAGTCTTTCTTATCTTTATATAGAGAGACAGAGTGAATAGGTGTGTAATTGAAAGGCAGGAGTGAGTTTGCACTGAAATGAACCATCACAATTGTAGCAATTCCTGACTTTTTCATGCCTAAAATATCTTCTTTGAACTAAAACTTGTGTTAATCTTATTTTTATTTTTAATTTATTTAATTCGAAAAAAAAACAAAAAAAGCTTTAAACTCCAGAGATTCTGAAAGAAGTAGCAGACAACTATATACTCTTGCTTAATATTTTGAAGAAAGAGAAAAGAAGCTGTTAAAACTATCAATGGTCTGTGCCAGAGCACCAAACGTTTTCTCTGAAAACTAATTACATCTTGGCATATGGAGTCCTGGCAAAAGCATTGCAATAAAAATAGAGGACAATAAAAAACTAATTCTCTCCATTTAAAAAAATAATTCATAGAGCAAATCTCCTTGGTATCCTGCTGCTTGCAAGCTGTTAATATAGAGCGGAGAGGAATGTTTCTTAATTTAGTCTGGACTTTCTTCTAAGAACTGCCAATTCTTCAGATGCTGGGGGAAAATTAGAATAGTAGAGCTGTCCAGAATATCAGAATTATAATTGTTTTTTTCAGTCTCTGCTGCCTATCACCAGAGCGGCTGGCAAGTAATCCAATTAAAACCAGCATCTCTTATTTGGCGATTTGAATCTTAACAAGGAAATCCAAGTTCCAATGACAAGAAGGGGAATTTGTCATCACCTCCAGTGGAACCAGTATTAGAAGAATTGGCCTTAATTTAGAAATCCTCCATCGGTAAGAAGTATTTGCTTAAACACTATTAATCAAGTCCCATTTGCTTTGATTTGAGGCATTATACTGGAAATGTAACTGTCAGGCACTTCAGGGAGATAGACCTCTTCATCTCATCTGCTGTTAGAGGTCTATCACGTACATGTTTCTCTCCCAGTCATTCTTCATGCTTTTTAAGTCATGGAGAGAAATAAGCACCGTAAGCTTAGTTACCTATCTCCAAGGTTTGTGACAAGTTGCCTAATTGTTCGGGCTAACTAAAGGGAATTGTCAGGCTACATCTGTGCTAAGTTAACAGTGTTGGGCCTCCACAGTGAGACTGTGGAAGCTGTTCTTGCTTTATTTTTTGAATCCCACATATTTTCCCAAGTAGCCCAAAATGCAAGCTGGAGACTTCCTCCATGGGCAGTTTGGATGCAGCTGTTTTATTTCATGGGGGAAATTTGTTCACAAAGATGTGGGAAGTTCTGCTCTGTGGCAGATAGCATGCATGTAGATCTAACCTTAGAGACCTGCTCTGGTTTACAGGTCAGCTCTGCAGATGACTGCATTCAGCCACATAGCATCAGAGAATCATAGACTCATAGAATGGTTTGGGTTGGAAGGGTCCTTTAAGATCATCTAGTTCCAACCCCCTGCTATAAGCAGAGACACCTTCCACTCAACGAGGTTGCTCACAGCCCCATCCAGCCTGGCCTTGAATGCTTCCAGGGAGGAGACTTTCACAGCCTCACTGGGCAACCTGTTTCAGTGTCTCAACACCCTCACAGTAAAGAATTTCTTCCTAATATCCAGTCTAAATCTACCCTCTTGCATGAATGCCATTTTTTGCATCTGAGTGTAGCCATGCACGTAGGAAGTCTAGGAAGCAAGTTCAACATTTGGAACTGCCGTGCAGCCCCAATCTGCATGACTTAAAGCAAATAAGCACTTGATGGTATGGTCACTGCATGGTTGGCTGACAACTCCCAGTGTTTATTTTACTACCTCTGGCTGTTACACAACAGCAGTATAATCAGTATTCAGATATTCATTTAGAAGAAATCAGAATTTAAGCTAAATAGATACTCTCATGCTGACCCAGGGTGACAGCACGTCCCTGAACATTTCTCAAACTTCATACACTTTGTACCTTTTAGTTTTAAGTATTTTTATTCCAAGATCCATATAGAAGAAACACCTGTGACTTCAGGCAAGTATTTGTGAAGTTCACTTGAGGTTGAATAGAGACATGTTGGTATACCTCAGGCAATGGTGAAAGTCAGTTTCAGTTATTCCAGCCACAAATCAATTTACAAGAGTGTGATTTTTCTAGAATCTGAGTAGATGCTCTATTTAAAGCATAGGAGAATACTTTGACCATCCAAACAGCAATTATACGGAAGGTATTTTCAGAATGAGCCAAGAAATTGTAGTCTCAGTGCCACTGAAATTAAAAAAAAATCAATTCAAATTACTAGGCACGTTTGAGAGTTTTAATCAGTTTACATGTTAAGATTTTCTACCTATGCCATTTGTCACCAGGAGTCATCTGGGAAAGATATTCTGGCACCTTTAAATGATTTTCAAGATGATAGAATCATGGAAACATTTGAGTTGGAGGGAACCCCTAAAGGACACCTAGTCCAACTCCTTTGCAATGAACATGAACACCTATAGGTAGATCAGAGTCCCACCCTGCCTGACCTTGAGTGTTTCCAGGGACATGGTATCCACCACCTCTCTGGGCAACCTGATAAATAATGATGATAAATAATGAATGTTTATAACCTACAAATAACCTACAGGAATGTTACTCATTCTGAATCTAAACAAAATATACATTAAATAAACTAGTACTGACGTTGTGCTTGGAGATTAGATGAGATGCGGTTAATACTTTTGCTAGTGTTGGTTTTGATCTATTGCACTGCATTTGTTTAGCCTGAAATGGAGAGACAGTCATACCTGCCATGCTTAAAATTAAGGGAGTGTGTACGTTATCTAGCTTAACAACTCCTGCAATAATGAGGATAGCACAATATCTTGGAACACTGTCCTGAAGAAACTACCATGAAACTAGACCTTTGTACTGTCTAAGAAAAAAAGGTAATAATCAAATTTACTGTAATTTTATCAAGAACATAGTATTTCTACAACTTTGCCTTGTATTACCAAGAACACTTGTAACAAATAACCTAAACAGCCTAATTTCTGCAAATGTTTTCTTTCCATTTTGCTTTTCATTCAGCAAACAAGGTTGTACTAATCTTCTTTAACAACAGGAACGTTTTGGTCTATTAATAGAACTAGAAGGCAATTGGCTGTTGTTAAACATTTTTATTATTCCAGAACTAAACAGTAATAAAAGGGAATAAAGGGTAAAACTTAATAAAACTATATATATATTTGCTCAAACACAATGACTGAAAATGACGAGCTCTGTGAACATTTCATACCTAGTGATTTCTCCCCAGTTTGCAAGTTGTAGATAGTAGTAAAGCACCCATCAAAGTCAGAGAATGAAATGCTTGAGATGGATTCACAAATAAATGAATGAGTTGTTTTTTAATGAGAGCAGCATATGGCCATTCAGGGAAGAGAGGGGCCGCCAGCAATGCTGCACTGAGAGCGAGCACAGTGTCTTGATTTCTGAAAATCACACTGCAGTGAGAGCCCCAACCTCCATGTGGGGGCCCACAGGCATTGCCGAAGCACTTGACTGGCAGTTTGCAAACACCTCCTTGAAGAGCTGATAAATAACCTCTGGCCCTCTCTAATGCATAGGGTATAAACATTTTGAAACCTCAAGATTATAAACTGAAACTACACTGCCAGGAATGGAAAAATTGAGCTGATGTTTAACCAACAGGGTACCTAACCATCCTATGTTCATGATGAATTAGAAAATTTCTCCATCTTCTCATGCCTTTAAACAATGTCTGAATGCCTTCTACTCTAAAACTTACAGGCCAACTCTCTGTTATGTGCTTATAAGCATGTGCTGTGTCTCGCTACGATATTAACTACACTACTATTGACTCCTCCCTGGGGGATGATTTAAGATTCTCTATGATTTGAATTCCATCCTTCCTTCTGCTATCCTATTTACTTTACCTTACTAATGGTTCCTCTAGAAGTCCATCACAAATTTGTGATGGTTCAGGCAAACTGCACTGCTCTTCTGAAGTCTGCTGTGGGAGTCCCTTCCTGGAGCAGAGCTGGGGAAGAAATCACTTCTTTTTAAAACAGGGAGAATTCAGAGCGTGAGTGGAAGTCAGATCACACACATTATGATTCTCTGATATCCAAGTTCTTTGACCAGAGAATTATTTAATCTGAGGACCACAGGAGAGATCTGGTGTGAAAAAGTAACAGCACCAGTGGACAGGGGTACATGTCACTTGCAAGTTAAAACTTATCCTCTCAGTAAAGCTCAAAGGCATCTCATCTCAAGAGCAAAATTGTTGTTGTGCATGGCATTTGGAAATGGCAAAATAAGTAAATGCAAATAAACCAGCATGTTGATGACTCTGAGAGACTATGCCAGCAAAAAAAGACTTGGTAAGTGTACAGCTGGCTTCAAGGGTCCATCACCTTGTCCATTGTGAAGCAGCTATTCCATAGAGGATGAGATGTAAGCAGCCACCAAGTCTATGGTTATAATTACTCAGACAGCCCTTCATCCTCTGCCTCAATTGCTGACATGTTTTGCATTCTGCGTCCCAGCATGGCCTTGCTGTCATGTACTTTCCATGCTCTCCCACTCACTGTGGAACCAGCTCAGCTCCTGGCCTCCTTCCCCCAGCCCTTGGAAATGAGGGCACTGAGAGCATGTTGGAGGTAATTTTGGTTCCCCAAGGTCAGGGCATGGACCAAATGTTTCTCGGATTGTTGGCCAAGCAAATATTTATTGCTGCCTTGTTTTCTTCACTGTAGGTTAAGGCATCACTATTTGATCTGCCCTCAGTGATCAGATAATGCTGCTTTGTCCTTCCAGAGCAACCTCACCTGTATTCTACAATTTCTTAGAGGCCCAGCTGTCCTCTCCCACTGCTTCCCAGCTGATGCTGTGTCCAAAACATTCTTCTCTTTGGACATCTTGATCTATCTACTCTTTCTTTGTCCAAAAGCCAATATCGGAATTAAATGATCATTGAATTCAAAACATTATTTTTCCTAAGGGCTATGCAAATGTTCGTGGGAGATAAGCTCAATTCAGTGAGTTTCTTCTGCCTGTGATTTTCTTCTGCCTAGAATTAGGTCTTCATTTAAAATGGTACCAGGAAGATGAGAAGGGTTAGTTCTATTAAAAAAAGATGAAACCAATGGGTAAGGTCATTTATTATCACTGCTAGTATTCAGTAGCTACCTGGGAAAAAAAAAAAAGCAACACAGGAGTAAGGAGGACTCTGTAGGCATCCTGATCACTTGACAACCAGTGCAGAGAAAAGGGCAGCAAGTAAAGGCAATGGCATTTTAAAAGCCAATTTCACCAAGGATACAGATCCAAACTGAAAAGAGCTGTCCTACTTTGGAAATGATTTCCTAGTACACTGAAGGAATACAGAGAGAAAGTTTCAAGTGGGATGATCTACTTTCATTAAACCCAATTTAGGAAATGCACTGATCACAATTGCAAGTAGCGATTACAGATTACAGAGAAAGCTGGAGAGCTTGGAGGCATTTCAGGCCTTGTTGATCCCAGTAATGACAGCTGATAGGTGTTCAGTAGGCACTAAAGACTGAACCTTTATTGGTTAAAGTCCTCTTAGAGTTTAAATGTAAGTGCAGAAAATAACAAAATAAGACTGAAGTATAATGTAAGTGTCTATATCTGGGGAGAGAGTAATCAGCTGAAACACTCGATAGGAGAAAGACACTGAGAAAGAAGTAGTGATAAAAGATAAGACATAAAGGAATTGCAAGCAGGGAAGTAGATCTGAGCTTGCAAAGTTGTACAGAAATTACGCTTTTTAAAAGAAGCCAGTATGATTTTTCACTGGATACCCAGATTTGTCCCACTCCAGACAGTAGCCACTTAACAGCAGCTATTGACATTTAGTGTTTGCATACTTTGTTCTCTGTGGTCTTTCTGCCATTTACCTACTTCTGGGTTCATTACACTACTTACACCATCAAATTTTAGTTTGCATCCCTCCATTCAAAGCTAGTTATGCATTGATTTCACTTTAGTTTCTGGTTTATTTAGGCACTTTTATTCAAACTGTACATGTACAAATACTTTTTTGAACATTCTACTCACATGCAAACCTAATTCTCAAGTGGTGGATGTCCCGTCCCTGGAGACGCTCAAGGTCAGGCTGAATGGGGCTCTGAGCAACCTGGTCGAGCTGTAGGTGTCCCTGTTCATTGCAGGACAGTTAGACTAGATGACATTTAAAGGTTCCTTCCAACTCAGATGATTCTGTGATTCTACAATAAGCCCATATAGTTCATGTTTAGAAACTTCAGCTGAAATTTGAAGGACTTTGTTGTCCATGAATCACTTTCAAAATAAGTTCAGAAAGTTCATTGTCTTTGGTGCTAGCCCTAATGGAGTTCACATTGGTTTACAGCAGGAATATGTGCAACGGTGGACTGAGTTTGATTTAGTTTGGCCTCTGCAGCAGGCAACATGCAGAGGACAACATTGATTTCTCTTGCTCACTGGTTATGCACTCTCATTGCTTTAGATAACAAATTCATTCAGGTAGGCTTAAAAGCTTTTAGGCAAGTTGGAAAAAAAGTAATAACATAATGCTAGAAAGATTTTGGCAGAGAGAAGTGAGTTTTGGAGGAGAAAGCAATCACAGTGGGAAGAGATTGAAGCTGATGATATTAAATAAAGAAAAAGAAAAAAGAAAAAGGAATACTGAATCTAGTCAGTCCATGAATTGGAGTTTCCCAGTGATATCCCAGGCAGCTGATTTAACAGCAGACACTTGGAAGCATGTAGGGTCCTAGTTCATTTAAATTTCATCAGACACCTAAACTGCTTTTGGAAGAAAAATAGGTTTAGGAAAACATGACAGCATTTGGTTCTACATTAGGAGATGGTTCTTTGCCATAAGGCTTTAGCTTGAGGAGTGCTGTCCCAGAATGATCAAAGAGGCTACAATCCAGAAGCACTGCCTAATCATTGTGTTCTGTTCTGAAGGGATAGGATGAATGTGTCACAACTTCCTGAAGGGAGGCTGTGATGAGGATGGGTTTGGCCTCTTCCTCCAGGCAACAAACTGGACCCAAGGAAATGGCCACAAGTTGTGCCAGAGGAGATTTAGATTAGACATAAGGAAAAACATTTTCTCTCAGAGAGTGGTCAGGCACTGGAATGGTCTGCCCAGGGAGGTGGTGGAGTTACTGTCTCTGGATGAGGAGCTACGAGATATGGTTCAGTGGCTTGTGGTACCAATTGGTGGTGAGAGGATGGCTGGATTAGATGATCTTGTAGGTCCTTTCCAACCTTGTGAATCTATGATTCTATGATAGTATTTTGATCCAAGGCTGGGTGGTAAAAAATAATAATAATAATAATAATACCTAAAAAATTAAGCCTAAAAACAGGATTTGTCCAGATTGAGGTGTTCATATTGCCTTTACGTTTGACGATTACTCTGCATTGTATCAGCAACCAAGTATATCTTTATAAAAGCAAATACCAACATATCTGCCAACTTAGCTTCCCAAATCCAAATACTACTGAAGCATTATCTTATTCTTCTCCAGGCAGCATAAAACACCTACTCTGAAAGATGACTCTACTTGTAAGTTACAATTTTTCTTTTTAATAGTTTCAGCAATAATTTTCCATTGCAGCAGGTATGCTGACCTACTACCCTTCAGTGTGCTCTTCAGACAAAGAGCAAAAAGGCGGTAACCACCCTAGAAAGCATCAAATAAGTATCTGAGGAATTACAAACGTGTTTCCTATTTGAGGTCTGGAGCTGACCAATAATTGTAAAGCTTAAGTTCAAATCTAGAAGATAGTATTAATGAGTGTTGTGCTCCCTACTGCATTGCCAATTGAGGCAGGCAGGGAGGCTGGCTGAGAAGTGAGGTAGGAGAAGGGAGAGGCAAGTGCATTTAAGTAGACTGCAAGGGAGGAGAAAGTAGGATGATGTTCTGCGGAAGATATTCTCCACTGTAGCAAGAGAAGTATGCTAGAAATCATACAGATATTCCTCAAGTTTGCTCACTACAGAAATGATACATTATGTTTATGATCTCTGTGCAATTTTTTGTTTGACATCAATGAGAGATCCCTTTGCTGTCTTTTTCATATTGAGGACCATTACCAAAGAGGACTTTACCAATCACCTCCTATTGTCAGTCACTATCCAAAGCAGCACTATTCTCTTTAGAAAGTGTAATTCTTCTGTCCATCCACTTTTTCCCTCTTATTGATACACCAATCTAATGACTAATGAAAATGCTTCCAGATCAGCCTTGAAGGCTTCAGCTCTTCTCTTTTAACCCAGAAAAACCATAGGCAGCTATGGTGCAGACAGTCTCTGCTCTTCAGCCAATATACCTTATTTCCCAATGCCAGGAGCCTGCAGGGTGCAGAAGGAATTCAGTTTCTTCCTTCCCTATATTTATATTCCTAATGAAACAGGCTCATGAACACATTCCTTCTGGGACATAGAAACCTATTATTGAGAAAAAAAGATTGAGAGCACAGCTCATTTCATCTGGGTAGCTCATCAGTGAAGACAATCACATATATGATTGAACCTCATGTTGCTTGTGGCCTTCCTCTGGGTGATTTGTTGGGAAGGAGAGGAGAACTGTGACAACAGGAATTAATGCTGACCCTGAACATAACTCTCCTATCTGGAAGGGGTGTAAGGCACAACCAGAAGGTGTTGAGATAGAGGAGCATGCACTGTAGAGGTAACCAGCATATATTCAAGTGTATATAGTAAACAGCATGCAGCTAATGGCCTCTTGTCTTTCACTAACAAAGTGGCCAGGTGAGATGGGTTCCAATCCCACAACAGTGTTCCACCAAAAATGGGCACAGTTCAAACTTTGATGACACTCAAGGTCAGGCTGGACCAGGTTCTGAGCAACCTGATCTTGCTGTAGATGTCCCTGTTCATTGCAGTGGAGTTGGACTAGAAGGCCTTCAAAGGTCTCTTCCAATTCAAACAATTCCATAATGATTCTATTCTATGATTCTCTGATCCTTTGAATCCCAGTTCTTCTCTGTACTTGATAAATCCTCACTTGGATCCTTTTTTACACTGCATAAGACTTACTTTTGCCTTTCTCCATCACTACGATTCTGATGTTTTCATCTCAGCTACATTCAGGGAAAGCCAAAGTCTACTGTGCTTTCAAAAGCACTAAATGGAGGATTCTTATAGTCTTCCTAACCACACAGGGAAAGCAGCGGCCTTGAATGCAAAAAGGAGCTGAGCCTATTTTCTACAGAGAATATAAAGAAAAATGTATGGAGACATTGCTCAAATCTTCCTTCCACCTCCTAAGAATCACGAGAAGCTTTGCTAAAAGATGTGTGTATCAGAAACTTACTAGAAAAATAAATCACGGTTAGTGTGCATGTGACTGCGGGTCAGGAGTGCTGCCCTTCACCTGGAAATGCAATGTCTCATACCCAGTGTGACAAAGCAGGCTGCTGTGAACAGCCTCTGCCAACAGCATCTGAGAGCAGTCCCTTCATAACACTGCTGGAAACACATACCTGTGGTAATCCAACCAGCCACTAAGTGTCATCTTTGCTCCACAAACCCAGCTGGAAAGTACTTGTATGTGAGAAAAAAAAAAGAAAGATGTTTGACCCTTAAGGAATACTCAGATATAACAACTGTTAGGAGCTAGACACAATCCTTGTTGTAAACTAGTAGGCTTTAATTAGCTCACCTGCTTTAGTAATGCACAACTCAGCCTCTCTGATTTGCAGTTTCTCTCTGTTATAAAGTAGGTATTTGAACCTAGAGATTACTCCTTGCTTCTAGAGAAGGGAAGGGCTTAATTTCTCTCTGCTATTGTCTACAGCTGTTGTAAACTAAGGAGGGATTTGACCTGGTGAGTCATAGGGCTGAGCTTGTGGGCACAAAAGCAATGCTTTATATCTTCCTCTTTATAATTAGTAGCTGGATCTCACAGTACAGCAATTTCTCTGCTTCCTTCCTCATTAATTAATTACTGTATATGATTTTCCTGTTTTGGCCTTTGTCTCTTTTGTTACAAGTAATCTGTAGGTTTTCCACTGAACTCTGGGCAAGGTTTTCTGTCCAGGGATCAACTCCTACGTCATTTGAAGCAAGCCCCCTCCCTACTTAATGATCATAATTCTCCTAATGGACTCAGCCTCCTATCTGGCTCCTGAAGGAATGGCTTTTGTGTGGTTCCATATCTGTTCCCTGCCAGTGCAGAGAAGGATGCCAGGACTTTAGGGACCTGCTACACATTTCATGGCTTGCCAGGAGACATGCTGTCCCAGTTTAATTTACAACAAGATGACTCGGAACTCTGGGCAACTCCCAGCATCTCTCCCCCACATTCTGTAGTTATGTTATGGTTCTTACACAGGAAAGGCCACACACAAATCCATTTCCAGCTGCTCCAAGATGCTCAAAGTCATTTTCATCTACCATTAGCCATGGTGACTGCAAAGAGCTTTGCCTTTGCTTAGCCACGGGGCTCTGAGCACCTTGCTTTTTGCTTCCTAATCCTTCTCCTTTATGCTCTCTAGGAGGTCCTAGACTGTACCACAAGAAATGGGTAAGCACAACTGCATTAATCAAAATGGATTTAAAGATTCACTTCTTGGTTTCTTGATACTATATATAAATTCTTAGGAAGCTTGAATCCCTGCTGGGGCTGATCAGGAAATCATTAGGCTGAAGTAGAATAAAATTAAATCCTAGAGGATACTGTTCCTCCTCAAATGTACCATAAGCATGCAGAAAAATATGGAGATTCATGCAAAAGGAGGGCCATGGATACCAGAGAGATTCTCCGCCCCCACGAACTTCTGATAGAAAAAGAAACAGAAGCATGGAAATGTCTGTGGGTATATTTTCCATTTCATTTTGATCTATATGTCTTCTGTGCTGACACATATAGTTACTGTGTTGAGACAGCAAGCGAATAGTGTCTGCTTTTCCCCAGTAATTTATCTTTGGCTAATTAAAACTGTAAAGTCTGAACATCCATTGGGACTACTATACTACAAGAGGACAAATCTTCATCATGTCCAAACAATGGCTCTTGGAGATGTCTGAGTTATGGGGCTTTCATTTCAGTCAGTGGGCTACAGACAAACAACACAAATTTATCCCAGTGTCAGATACAGAGGTTGCATCTCATAGGGGGAGTTCTGAACACAGACTTGGACACTGGATTTAATTTCTAGGTCAGGTGTTGACACACTGTCTTGCCCTCTGTCTGAGTAAAATAATGAGAAGTTTCATGTTTAAGAATTAGGTAATGCTGTTAAGAGTGCTAAAGATTTGTGCATGTCTGATCTGCGGTACAAATCCTCAGGTATTATTTGGATTGGAAGCAGTGACCTTGAAGTATGGCTTAAAATAATATGTTCTATTTGTTTTACTGAAGCACCAAACGAGACCCTCCTGACAACCTTTATTTTATATGTATATCTTCAAAATGTAAGTTATACAGTCACTGGCTTTCAACCAAAGAATATGTGAATATCTTTTTGCATCCGGTCCCTGGGTGGGTTGGGCTGCCTGTTTCACAGAATCATGTAGCAGCTGAGGTTGGAAGACACCCCTGGAATTTACCAAGTCCAACCCCCGAATCACCTGGGGCAAGTTGCCCTTGGCAGTGTCCAGTAGGGTTTTGAATAACTTCAAGTATGGAGAATCCACAGCCTCTCTGGGAAACGTATTGATATTTCATATCAAGTTCACAGTACAAAAGTTTATTTATCTATCTATTTATTAATTTTAAATTTAAGTGAAATTTTCAGTATTTCAATCTGCGCCTATTTCCTCTTGTCCCTTCACTGCGCGCCACTGAGAAGAATCTGAGTCTTTCCCACCTCCGTGAGATATTTACACAAATGGAAGTTTCCTCTGAGCCTTTTCTGCTCCAGGCTGAATATTGCCAACTCTCTGTGTCTCTTTATAAGGCTAATGCTCCAGTTCCTTCGTTATCTTGGTAGCCCTTCGTTGGACTTGCTCCAGCATGACCATATCTCTCGTGCCAGGAAGCCCAGCACTGCACACAGCAAGAGAATGTGATTCAGCGTCAGTGAAAGAATCACCTCCTTTAACCTGGATCTTTAATCTTCTTTGCCATTTCTGCATCACAGTGTCAAGATTTGGCCTGGTTCAGCCTGGTTCCTGTGACAAGAGGGTGAAGGGACCCCATGGATCCATGCACTGGAGAGGGGAAGGGAAAAGGTGGGGAGATGGGCCTGGATGAGAAAGAACAGCGACAACAGGCTAAAGGGAAAAAAAACTTACTTTACTAAATACAGTAGCGGAATGTGAGATAATACAATATAATACAATATGATTGAAATCGAAGCTAATGTATCAAATGAGAAAGAGAGATTCCAAACTGAAGTCCTTAGTCTAATGCTGTAGGAAGTGGCCAGGGAACAAAGAGGGAAGTCACACGCCTCCCAGCCAGTTTTATCTTTTCCACTGGATGGAAAATGAAAACAGAAAAATGAAGTCTTCTGGGAGCTGTAGTTCATTCTCTTCTGAGACCAAGAGTCCGGAAATATCGACAATGTATGGAACTGCAGCATTAACTCGTTGACTCCCACTGCACTGCATGGTGTTATGATGTGGAATACTGGTGATAAACCATGAAACACATGGTTACCTTGGTATCTACCGAGTCCTTCTCTACAAAGCTGTTTTCCAGTTGGTTGGCATCTAGCATATGCTGGTGCTTGGTGTTTTTCCCTTCCTAGATGAAAGACTTTCCATTTCCGTTTGTTCTGTTTCATAGGGTTGATGTCATTTTGAATGGCAGCACAATTGTATGGTGTACCCAAGTAGTGAAAATGCTAAGTCATGGCTTGAAACAGTGATTGAGCACCGCCTGGGAAGGCAGGGCTGACCTGGGGGAGCTCAGGTGCATGCAATGTACCTGAGTGACCAGAGGGGCTGAAACCAGGATACACCCCTTCCCAGACCTCATTTAAGAGCTGGCAGTGGAGGCAAGGGTATACTGCTGGAGATCCTGGCCTTCCTGGGGCCTTCTAAAGGCAAGCAGCTTTATTTCCTTCATTTCTGTATCCATGGCTGCTGCATTTGGGCTTGTTCTCATTTGCTGTAACCAAAGACTTTGCTACCCTGCTATTACTGCTATACTTTCCATGACATTACAGCATTACAACCCACCACTTCTCTCAGTTTAATATTACTTGAGAACCTTCTGAGTCTGTGCTCTCCTACCACCTAGGTCAGTAAAGCTAATACTAAAGAATATTTGCCCCAGTATCAGTCCCAGAGGTACACCAGAGGTGACTGGTCTCTGGCCAGACTTTGTGCCACCTATAGCAAATCTTTGAGTCTAGCAATGAATTGTTTATGACCTGCTGTGTTTCTCCTCCAGATGATACCAGGGTGACTGAAGTCTCTTATAAGGACTAGAGGCAGTGAACTCAGCCACTGATCCTGATCTGTAAGCTAATCACCCACCCCCAACCCCCAGGCAGAGCTCCACAACTTTCTGCTGTTCCCACAAACAGGAAAACTTCCTTCTGTCCACTCCATGGTCTTGAAGGTTCCTTCCAGTGAAAACTATTCTATTATGCTATGATCGTTATTCATATATTTTCACATTTTCCCTGTGTAATTTCTTGTGTTCTTTTTTTAAACAATGAGTAGAGGTATGTGCTAACTATGGATGTATCAGTTTATCCCCAGAAACTAACTAACTAACTAAATAAATAAAGGGTGCATAGAGTCATAGATCCAACAGCTGCAAGACAGAACGATCCAATTGCTTGCCTTGCTTGCCTTTACGCCTAAGCTGTTTCTCCTGGAGCATTTTTTCATTGTCTCTGATTACTTACTCATAAAGATTTAAGGAATAAGAACAAAAATACTGTCTTCTCGGTGTGTCTTAAAACTGGTACAGAGCTTGCAATGTCGATATTAATAAAGGGTCACAACAGTTCAGCTATTAATACATTTTCCTTGGCAGAGCTTAGCAGAATATGATGAATGCTGGGTAGAGTATGTTATGCAAATTAGCATAAATATAGGAAAGACCTTTTCCCTTCTGAATATAAGAATATTCAAAATGAATACTGTAGTTGCCATATGCACACAGGAACATAAGATTATGTGTATCACTGGCAACATCATCGGATTAGCTATTAACATGTGGTTTATGTGAGGCACAACTTTGTAACTTCCCTTAAAGGAAGGACAGAATACTGCCATGTGAGGAGAAAGGTGAGGAGAAAGAACCAGAAGACAGAAATATTTGGGTATAGCTCATATAGGCAATCAGGGAGGCTTCTGAGATTGAGAACTACCTTTTTTTACGCAGAAGGTAGGTCTCCCTGAAAGTAATGCCTCCTATTTATTTCCATGGAACTACAAGAGATAATAAGAGCACAATAACACTGTTTGAAAGATATTGTTTTGTAGTTGAGAATTTGCTCTATCAACAGTCACCACCACTGGCTGTGCATTTTCATCAGCTATTAACAAGAGCCTGCATGCTACATTTGTCAATATCTTCATGGCCATCCAGAACATGGTTTGTCTTTATGTCGTTGTTGCTGCTGCTGAAATTGACCACAAACTGCCTCACTGTGCTCAATTCCACTGTTTGGACTCCATAAACATTCAGCAAGCATCGATGAATGTCAGTAGATGCCATTTTTTCTTCATGAAGGAATTCAGTGCTATATCTTTGCTTCATAAGCACTTCCATGACAGATGCCATTCTGTCAGACTGCTCCTCTGCTGCCACACAGCAATTTCATAATGAAATATTGGTGGGAAGATTCAGCCTCTACTTTCATGTCACTAACATCCACCTGTGATGTTGCGGGCCAGCATAATGAAGTAGGAGATACTGCTTTCAGAATAGCCCTTCTATGCAGAACAATATAATCAAGTCTTTGTAGGGAAAAAAAAGACTATGACCCTTCTCCTATCACATTTACGTCAGATGATTAACATGGACTTTCTTTTTCTTTCTTTTCCCCGTTCTAATAAGAGCAACCTTGCAAGAAGAAATGCTAAAACCAAGCCAACTAAGGACGTATTTTCCCTGAGTATTCCAAGTATTCAGTTCTGTGAATAAGAACTGTCTTGTCTGAAATGCTTCCCTATTATTAAAACAAGAATATAATAATTCCATAAGAATAAATGTTTTTTTTTTCTTTTCCTTTCTGACTTGAAATGAAAATTCCAAAGCTTTTGTATTCAACCAACATAACTGGATACTGTTTATGAAATATTTCTTTCAGAAAGATAACCAGGACCATGTCACAGCAGGAGCTACAGTAGGATAATGAAGCACAATCCTTCTAATTATGAGACTGAAACAAAACAAAATGCTAATGCTTCTCAAATCACATGTATTGCACAGACATAGATGTTGTTAAAGTGGAGTTCTTTGCATATTTCCCTTTGCTCTTAGTATCCTCTCACACCAGTAAGAATTCCTCTGCTATTGTTCATTCATGTAAAGCAGATTTTGGCTAGGAGAGGACCCAGTGATCCTTATAGGTCCCTGGGAACTCAGGATATCCGATGATTCTATCATTCTAATGTGTAATGGTACTGACATAAAATTGCCTAACCACCTGAACCAAAAGTAGAGATTTGATGAGCAGTGGGAGTACTGGATTTGCAGACATGAGGGGCATAACGTTGGGAAAAGGGCATCTGTCAGAAGTGCAGGAGTCCTTGCCACTTCTAAACTTTGATCCTACTGCCACAGCATGGAGCTTACTGGGGGTTTCAGTGAAACTCATGTCAGGCATCTGATAGAAAAGTCCACTAGGAACAGTGGAAATATTAGGTGGACTTTGGATCAAGCCTAGTGTAAAGATCTATCTAGTTACTTGAAATTGAATTGCAATTTCTCTGACTACTTATGAGCAGAGTAATATATGGGTGCAATAAGAGAAAGTAAGACAAATGGACAGCAGAAGTTCCTTGCATTTTTCATTCACAAACTGCCAGAAAAGTCCGCTTTCTTCATCTGAAGGTTAAGAACTGTACCAGTGCCACGTTTGAAAGATTCTGAGCAAATACTGAGGATGTAAGCAGCGTGATCTGGCAATGTGCTCAGAACTCAAAGCAAAGTAGTTCCCCACTGACTTCCTGAAGTTGTCCATGGTGTTTTAAGACTGAATGTTTCTATTTGACCTGTGCTGTGGTGCTGTATGCATCATAAAAAATTAAGATGATACAAAATATCTTCTATTATTCAGCATTACTCTGAAGAAGCATCAAATGGGGTATGTTTTCCAAACACAAGATGGCCTGTCTGTTGTTGTGTTGCAGTAAATTCCCTAGAGGATACATTATATGACTCAGAATCCCTTTGAAATAGCACAGTCCCATTTGGTTCCTGGTAATCACATTGTGGATGCACTTTGCGCCATGCTATGCACAGAACACGTTGTCTTGTTCAAATCCATCTTTTTAGCCTCTGTTTTCTTTCAAGTACACAAAATACAGTGGTAGGTCAACAGAAGTTCAGGTTTTGGTGAGACAGCCTTTGTGGTTATGGTTCTATCTTGTGTGTGTATTTATTTACAGTAAAAGAAATGTAAGTATATATAGCTACACTACAAGGTCAGCATCTCCAGACTTATCTTTTCTCTTCCAGGTTGAAGGAGGAAGAAAAGGGGAGGCAGAAGTTAATGCAGATATCCAGATATAGAATGCTAGAACTTGTGGGATTTTTTTTTTTTTAATGTATTCCGAGGTAGTTTGCTTACAAAATTCCTGTATTTTCTATCCTTAATCTCACAACTATAGACTTCTGTATTTGATACAATGTAAATGTGATAAAGGCAAAAATAATCTCAAAACTGTTGTGTAGATTAAAAATCATTTGTGAAGAGATGTACGGTGCTCCACCTTGCCAAAGGCTTTGTCTATTAAGACACGTACTTCAGAGAACATTTCTTCTTCTCTCCCAGAAATATTACTGAAGGTCTCTATTTAGAAACAGATCGCAAATGTCTTAGAATCATAGAATCATTAAGGCTGAAAAGACCACTAAGATGACCAAGTCCAACAATCAACTCGTCACCACCATATCAATAAACTATGTCCCTCAGTGCCGCATCTACACTTTTCTTGAGCACCTCCAGGGACATTGACTCTACCGCCTCCCTGGGCAGCCTGTTCCAATACCTCACCCCATCTCTTGAAGCAGTCCACAGAAGGACAGCTTCTCTAGTTATATTCTGGACAATTTTGATTACCAGGATCCAAGCACTGGACCTGCATTGCATGAATGTGTTTCTCTGAGCTTCTAGTTGGAATGCTGTGGGAACCATCCTGAACTGCCTAACAGCTCTTTTGAATGTAATTGCACAGAAGAACATGAGATTACTTTTGTACATCACAGAAATGTTCTGCATATTTTACTTATTTTTCCTTTACATTTGTTCTCTGTCAACCAGATTAAGATTTCTTGTATCTCATTGTTGCACTGTAAACACTGGTTAACTGAAGAGTTGGAAGTATTTAATTATTGTGATAGTATGATGCCATTATATCCCATTGATTGTAGGTAGGTCACTCTAGGGAATACACTGTACAAGCTTCTGAAGTGCTTTACAGACACTAATTATTGCCACAAGTCTATCTTTCCCATTAGAAGGTAGGGAAATTAAGGCATGGATCAGCAAGCTAGGGGCTTTCAAATACAATAACTCCCAGTCTAGACTCTGAGATCCATACTGAAAATGTCCAACTAATTGCAGTGCTCTGCTCTTTCCCATCTTGCTGGAAATATGTCAGGGAATTACAGAGGTCTTCAAAACACCATACTGAGTCCTTTTGGTTTGGCTAAGTCATTCTTGCACTTAGAAAGGACTGTCTGTCTTCTGGTGGTTAATACACCTTATACCTAGGTGATTTATGGGCAAATGCTGGAAACCATGAACCCAGTGGATTTCTCCTTTCTGTGCTCTGAGCTGGTGGGACGAGACCTGGGAATTCCAGATCTGGCTTCCCAATTCTCCTTCCTTTCCAACTTTCAGCCTTCAGCAGGAACATGTCACACTGCTGCTCCAGCAGAGCTGCAGATGGAACCACCAAAATATGGCTAAGGCAGTGAGGAGGAATGCAGGCTTCTCTTTGATGCACACAAATATGTAACATCTCACTAATGCATTTAAATTAATACTCTTGCAGTTTCCTGCTAAGAACAAAAATATCTCGTGGTGTGGGCACTTTCCCTTTTAGTGAAGAGTGATGCTTCTAAGGAGCAAAGTTCTGATAGTCTAAAAGAGTTAAGTCTCTTTTCAAGCAGAAAAGTCAGCTGCAGGCGAATGATCTGCACTGAGAATACCTTTAAACTACTCTGTCACTTTCCTCCATGACAGATTGCTGGGAGCTCTTTATCCAGGATTGATAAATTTAGACTTTGATAGATAATTCTTTAAAGGCAGAATGATAGGGCCAAGGTATAAGCAGAACAGCTCTAATACAGCCTAATAGTAGGTAGTGAACTGATAAAACAGCTCCTCACCTGCAACTCTTCCCTTATCTCTTTTTTGTGTAGTAAATCTGCTTCCATTCACTAACTGGCATCTATGCCAGCTTTGCTATTTTTAGAAGTGTCAGCAGGACTCAAAGGAACAAGAGAATGCCCAAGAAGACATTTTAACAGCTTTAAATCTCATTAAATGGCTATAAAAGTCTGCTGAACTGGAGCGTGCAGAGTGCGCCTCTGCAAGCAACCCCAAAGACTTGGGAGATGCTTTGGCCCTCACACTGTCCAGGGTTCGTACTCATCAAACAAACAAACATTAAAATGAGAACATCTGACTCTCTCTAAACTTCTTGTGAATAAGTAAAACAAAAATTCCACACAATTTTTTTGATACCATTGTATTCTTGTTAATGTTTTGAGCTTGACCAAAAGAAAAAATATACTTTTAGCTTAGCTTGAAGCCCAATCATGAACTCGAGGGACTCAATCTATTCACCTGATGATGCTTTTGTTCCTATAACTTTCTCAAAACATCTATCAAAGGCTTCAGGCTGAGAGTTTGTAATGAACCTGGCTGTCACAAATGATGTTCTCCATATCACAGAGAATTAGTCGGAATTACACCCAAGTGCTCCTCAGTTTGACTTCAGCCTCCTTCTTACAGGCTAATCTCCAGACACATTCAAAACCCAGGTATGCTGCAGTGAAAATGAAGTGGGACAGATAGATGAACTTGTGAGAAAGGAAGATTTTATTTAAATATTTTGAACTGAAAGCCAGAGAATAAAACTGATGTTCAACTTAGAAGTCTGGGATTTTATGACATCCTCCTTAAAGGGTGCAACTTTGTAAGACCGAGTGCGATTTCAGGCTGTCTAAAGATTCAAGGATGCATGCAGATATGTGGCATTGCAATACTGAGTCCCAGCTAAAAATGCATCAAATCTTCCCAGTTCACTGTGTCCACAGTTCAGCAAGCAGACATTTGAGTGACTGGGACCATGCTACCTGTTCTCTGCCACTCAGTGATACTGTCATGGCTGGCCAAGGCCCCAGGGAAAAAGCCATGCTCTGTTATAAGCCTCCCGGAAACTCAGAGCTTCAGGAGCTGCTCAGACAATTAAACTTTGAGTTACTCTTTGCTCAGACTTAACAAACTCCTACCAAGTTTATCTTTTTTTTTGTTCACTTGTTTATTTTTGAATCGAAGAACAATCAGCTTTCAAACTATTTAGTGAAAAGAAGGGATTTGCTTTCTTCTCCCAGAACTTATTTCCAAGATAGAGTAATAATAATTAAAAAAAAAAAAACAACACAATAAAGAGTAATTAAAAATTACATATTGATCAAAAAGACGTATCTCTCATATTTAATTTGTTCCTACCAATCAAAAGGAAGAAAACTCTGACAGTGTCTTTAACTTTCTGTTGGAACAATTTCCACAGATTTATGTCCCTGGCAAAGTTTTCAGATGTCAGACCATGTTCTGGTATCCAGGATTTGTCCATTCCTCAGCATCCTCTGAACAAAATTACTGATGAAATAAATGACAGTAACTTCAGGCACTGAAACTAACCATCTGGTGGAGACGAGATGAACAGATGTGCTTTCACTGCCACTGCCTCCAGACACATACTTAAGAACTTCACTGCCATATAGCTCCTTGTTCACCTGCTTATTAATAAGTGGCATTTCTGTTCCTGAAGCACCTCACCTAGACCCTGTGTAGAGCCAAACATTGTAATCCCAAAGCACTAATGCCCTGGTGCATCAGCCCAGGAAGAAAATGGAGCATGAGACAGAGACCTAAGGAACTGAGACAAACAATGGCTCCCTTGTGGGACATGGAGTTGTACTGACCACAGCCACTGAATGTCCAGAGAAGGGCAATGATGCTGTGAGGGGTCTGGAGCACAAGTCTTATGGGGAGCGACTGAGGGAGCTAGGACTGTTCAGTCTGGAGAAGAGGAGGCTCAGGAGAGACATTATTGCTGTCTACAACTCCCTGAAAAGGAGGTTGTGATAAGGTGGGAGATGGCCTCATTTCACAAGTAACTAGTGATACAATGAGAGGGAATGGCTAAGTTGCACCAGGGGACGTTCAATTTCAATATTAGGAAAAATTTCTTCTCAGAAATAGAGGTGAGGCACTGAAATGGGCTGCTCAGGGAGGTGGTGGAGTCAGCGTCCCTGGAGGTGTTCAAGTGAATGTGGCACTGAGGGACGTGGTTAAAGTGGTCACAGGCATGAGTTGATGGTTGGATTAGACAATCTTAGTGGTCTTTACATCCTAATGACTCTATGATTCTGTAAGAAAGAAAACTAATAGAAGAAAGAGAAACCAGGATCTTTCAAGTGCTACATCTATACAGTAATTATCAAAACAACCCTCTTCCTGAATTTAGGAGAGCAGATCTTACCCTTTCCTGACCTGTCTATTAGACACACTGTATCTGATCAAAGTTTCTGGAATCAAATATAGCAGTAATATGATTAAAGGAATATGTCCACATTGCCACTGGAAGGGTACCCTGAACTCACCCAGACCCACATTTGTGACATTCAGGGTGTTGACGTTTCCTCTGCAGAAATCCAGAAGAGTCATTCAGTGAGCAGAATCCCTTTGCATCTCTTGCCAGCTGAATAAGCAGCACTGTGATGTAGCTGGAGCTGCACTGAGACTGTATCCACACTGTGGTTTCTTGACTGCAGTTGACTTTGGTGCTGTGTAGGCTGATAAACAGTATTGTGTGATAGAATGCAGTTTTCTACAGTTAATGACAATCTGTTTGTCCTACTGAAAACAAGCACTCAGAAGGTGCAAATTAATCAAGTGAAAAGGCAACATTTCAGAATAACAGAAACCATGCATTTGAGACCATTGTTCAGAGAGAATATCTGTACTCAGGGAGGTTTGTTCAGCTGCAAACCAAGTAGAAAATAATATTAAAAAAGAGAGTTCCTGGCATTGTGCATATTTCTGTTGTCTTCAACATGAAGAGCCTGTAGGTTGTGCTTGTCCCAGAGATACCATCTGAGAATTGCGATGTGTGCACAGTGAAGGCTTTTGCTGGGCCTGCTGTTTTTGGAAAGCCACCAGGGAGCTGCTTGTCAGAGAAGGCTTCTGATGAGAGGGGAAACTGGCCATCGTTGGGTCATGATAGAGGTAGCTGGGCAGGGAGAGAGAGGTTGGAAATAGATTATGTCTTTTACATCTGTGAAGCCAGAAGCTGTCCTAACACAGCACAACTTCTTGCTGTGCTTGGGGAAAGTGGTAAGTGGCATATTTGGAGGACTGGAGTCTACCAAAGATTGTGGGCAAAAACTTTGCCAACAGGATCATTGTCAGTTCACAGCCTCTTTCAAAAGATGTTCAACAATGAAGGGCTGAATACAAAACAGAGGTGGGATGACTTTGCAAATCGGTGTTGGCTTTCATGTGGGAAGAGCTGATATTTGTGAATCAGAGTGCATTTCTGGGTTAAGTTCCTTGAAATTAAAATACATGTCAGACAATTCAGTTGATCCTCTGTGCAGCTAGGTGTTTAGAAGTCAGACACAGCACTGAGATAATACCTGAGGACTGCTTCCTATCTATCAGAGGAAGCTCCCACTGAAGTTAATAGGACTCTGCCCATATAGGCCTATTGCATACTCCTTAGCAGACCATGCACAGTGATAGCCTGAAAACCAACATCTCCATGTCCATTTGTGTGATACTTCATATGTTATGGTCCTGATCAAAACTGGTTCTGATTTTGTTCCAGCATTCAGTCATCTTCCTATTTTACTGACAATAATGGAATACTATGGAGAAACAAGATTCTGACATTCAAGACACCCAAAGCAAAGGCCTCTCTTACCTATCTCCACTAGAAGGAATTGCAATAGGTCAGTTTATGTCATATATAGATGAATATTCAAAGGTTTCTCTCATATGTGGCAACCCCTTTCCCTTGTATTATTCTTCCAATCACAGAATCACAGAATATTTTTTTGTACTGGGGAGCCCAGAACTGCAAACATGATTTCTTCAGGTCTAAAGACAAAAAGGAAACTTGATGTGATGTCCTTGCAAAAGCAGGCACAAACTGCACCTCCTAGTAACTCTAGAAAATCTCCATTTGTTGTTGAATCCACAGCATGATCAGACTTGCAGTACTTTCTTTTTAATTCATTATTTCCATGGTAGGAGAAAGTGTCTGATTGATAGATTCACTTAGACACTATATCCTATTAGGCACAATCTGCAAGCCTAAAAACTATCTGAAAATAAATAGAAAAATAATTTCAGTAGTAACAATTCCACAACATATTCCTCAGAGTTGTCAATTGCAGCAATGAGAGTTCAAACATTGGGATTTCAGGTTGACCCTGTGATGTCCCAGCACATGGAGGTGAGATCTCGCCTTGCTTTCTTTCAAAGACAGTCAGGAGGGAAAGTGAGAAATTCCACACGGCTGAGGGAAAGTCACAAAACATGAGATGGGATGAGGGAATATGAAAGACCCATGGAGACCCATCTTTATTTGTTTGCTTTCCCTCCCTGAATAACCACGTTATTTTTTTTCAGGCCCTTTGACTTTCAGTGTTGCAATGCTGTCCTGTCTCCTGGGCCTGAAAGTAAATTGTGATAAGGCAGATCCAATAGCCTGAAAAGGTTAAGTGTGCTCTGCTCAGTGGGTTGAGACAAGTGTTTTTTCAAGAAAGTCACAGACTAAGATAGTCCGAGATCAGAAGGACCCAGAGTCCAAGGTTTGGAGCTACTGACAGAGAAGGCCGATAAATGCATAAACCTTGCTGACTGAAAGCCTTCCTCCTGTCTCAAAAACAAGGACTATATGAAATGATGGGACAAGATTATGGACGCACACGTGCTTTCTGTACTACGCCACAGATCCATGGGAGTGAGCATGAGTGAATTATGGATGCTCTTTTAATTGGTTTGAGATACTCTTTTAATGGCATTGAGACACTCTGAAGATACATTTTATTAATTTCTTTTGTCCACACCATAATTTATATAGGTAAAGATTTATTGTCTTTTTAATACTCAGGTTTTTTTTTCCATGGATCTAGTAGGTGGCGGAGCCAATGGCATCTGGCAGTTGGTCTCCCATTGCTTTGGGTAACACAGGAGGCCATCCAGTGCTTTACTGATAATTGAGTGGTGGAGATTTGAGAGAAGAGAGGTGACACAGGTGGTTACACATAATCCTTAAGGCTGGAAAGATCACTAAGATCACCTAATCCAACCATCAACCCATCACCACCATGCCCAATAACCATGTCAGTTATTGCTACATCTCCAGGTTTCTTGAACACCTCCAGGGACAGTGACTCCACCACCTCCCTGGGCAGACTGTTCCAATGTCTCACCACTCTTTCAGAGAATAAATTTTTTTCTACTATCCAAATCGAATCTCCCCAGACACAACTTAAAACCATTATCTCTTGTCCTGTTTCTGTGGACTGGTTTCCACTTCTGGGTTTTCTGCTAGGTCAACGCTGCTGCAATTGAAATCCAGGGAACATCTGACCTGCCTTCTCTCAGACCCGCAGACCTGGAGTCTCTTCCTCATATAAGCATCTTTTCTATGGAGGTATTTAATACATACATATATACATACATACATATATATATATATCTTTTAACAAGTTCTTTCTATTTCCTCCTATTTACCGAGATATATGTCAAGTCCAAAGTTGACCATGTTGGCCACATTGTAGAGCCAGAGCAATTCCCAAGGGAATCAGTGAAATCACCCTAGAAAATGTACAAAGAGGAAGAAAAGGACAGGCCTACAGATGGATGGGCTTTAATGCCTTGAGACCAGCACCAGGCCCGCAGCTCCTCAGTCCCTGATCAGGTGCTAATACAGGCTCTGGTTTTCAGCTGCACCTTGTTGCTGCAGAGAAAAGGAAAACAGCTTGAGGCAGCAGCAGCTAATTTCATCAGGCTTATCTGCAGTCTGGGGAAGGAAGAGCTGGCTGTCATAGCTACCTTTTATTTTTCTGCACAGCTGTAAGGTTTCATGAGCAACTCCTCCTTGCTTCCATGGGCAATTTCAAGGAGCAGATGTTGATGTCAGTCTCCCCAGTAAGACTTTTGTGTGCTCTTTTGGCTGGCCTGATTTCTTGGAGGTCACACAGAAGGAAGCCAGAAGGTGACATTTTGATCACTTGGACCATCTGCAGATCACAGACTGTAACTTACGCTTAAACTAGGTCATAGCTTTTTAAAATAAAGATCAAACCTGCAACTATGACTTAAGACCAAGGCTGGCAGTGTTTTGTGCATGACTGCAGGCTGTTCCACTGATGGACTGTTGGGCTTCATTTTGTGTTCATTTAGCAGGCAGGAGCAATAGCCACAGCTTATATTTTCTCAGCGCTAAGCATTAAAAACCCTAAAAAAAAAAAAATAAAAGCCCTAAAAGAAAAGATATTTAGTTGTATTTAACTGTAAGTAAGGAGAAGATGGATGCAAAGAGATGAGAGGAGAAACGTGAGCATATCTTTGCTGTTGAACACTGAAATTGCAATACATGAGCTATGCTGAGTGTTAGAACAGTGGCACTGCAGCAGCACAGCACTGCTTGGAGCAGCAACCCCAGAAATCAACCCCCGCAGAGCTTCAGGATCTCTTTTATGGCTAGATTGCTCCTACTGCGTGAATGAGCTGGGTATCAGTACTATTCTGTGCTTACAGTCTCATTTGTCATTGATCACAGAATCATAGAATTCTTAGAGTTGGAAGGACCTTTAGAGATCATCTAGTCCAACTCCCCTGCAATGAACAGGGTCACCACTGCTACGTCAGGTTGCCCAGGGCCTGACCCAGCCTGACCTTGAAAGTCTCCAGGAATAGGGCATCAACCACAACACTGGACAACCTGTTCCAGTGCCTCACCACCCTCACTGTAAAAGATTTTTTTATATCTAACTTAAATCTACCTTCTTTGACCTTCAAACCATTTCCCCTTGTCCTGTCACCACAGACCCTGCTAAAGAGTCTGTCTTTCCTGTAGCTTCCCTTCAGATACTGAAAGGCCACTATCAGGTCACCTTGTAGCCTTCTCTTCTCCAGGCTAATCTATAGATGCTTCCAGATGCAGGCAGGTACGTTAGTTCATTCTGTGGACATACTGATGGTGAGTTATAAAACTTGAAAAGGACCAAGAGGTAGATTGGTAGGTTTGTGTGTGGATGGAGACTTCACTGAAGCCTTTGGAGATGAGAACACAAGAGTGCTTGATGCAGCATCTATCAAGGGTTGAGTGGAGGCTGGTGTTAGAAAGCAGCCAAAAATGGGATTAGATCTTTGCACTCTCTGTGAAAAAAGAGATGCCCTGAAACACCGCAAATCCGGCAGAAGGATAGAAAGAGAAAGACAAAAATACTCAACACCATCAACACAGTGCTGACACTGAAACTGAGATCCCACTTACCTCTGCAGTTAGATATCTTCACCCTCCATGTACTTGGTCTTGTTCTGTCTGGGATTGCTAGGTCAGGAGGTCCTCAAGCTTCGAATCTGTCATCTCAGAGAATGATCCCAGTGGTTCTGCTCTTCAGCACCTTTCTCAGAGCACGTCCTACTGAAACAGGACATGGCATTTTAATGACAGTTTCAGCCATGGTACAGACAGTTTGACTGTCCTCACTCCTGGATATCCCCTTGCCCATTTTATTGAGTACTAGTTCCTCGCTCCTTTGCTCATGGGCGCTTTTGATCTGTGCACTAGCAAGGTTTTTACAGAGTAACTGAATTTTCCTGAATTTATATTTGCATTTTTCCTCTTGTAAACATGATCCAGATGTTCCAGATGAAAGTACATGTGAGTCTACTAAAACATAATGTGTGTGTGTGGTTTACCAAGTGGTCCTGTGCTTTGTCATTCGTAATAATAATTCAGCTGATCTATGAATAAACCAAGACACAGCCGCGTTATCTTGACCAGCAGATGCAATCCTGTCTTGTTTTCCTCTACTTGTAGATTGCCACCTATCTGACTGAACAAAGCTCCTTTCTGACAAAGGCCAGCAGACCCACGGGAGATGTTTATCAGTGGTCCCTCCGCTCTCCCCCAGCAGAGTCTGTTGCAGCCTTCTGGCTGCACGCTGCAGCTCAGCAGAACCACTTGCTTTTGATTATTACAAAGCCCTCCAGTGTCAGCCAAGGAGGTGGATATCAAACTTGTGTGCATCGAGTGCTGCCAGCAACACATCATAAATAATAGTAATGGAGTGTAATTGCTCATCAAACCAAATCATAGCCTGGAGTGCTCCATCTGTCCATGCTCCCTTTGAAGTTGATGGGGGCTTGTGCCAGCAGGTGTGCAACGGGACTAGGGGCCCAAGCAGCAGTGCCATCAATGAGATTTTCTGCAGCACCACTACAGGATCTGATTCAGAGCTCCATGAAACCACTGGGTGTCTTCGCACTGAGATGGAAGGCTTTAGCTAACTGCCCTTTGCTAAACTGCTTCCCAGTCAGTATGGATACTTCTGTGCAAAAGTTATCCCAAATGGAGCATGGAGGGGAAAATTCTGGGCCCTAGGCAATAGTGTTTTAAGTTTCAAAAGGAGATGGAACCTCAACCAAACATGGTCCTAATAGCGAGTTTGCATGGGGGTAATATGGAACTTGGAAATGTCTGAGACCCTTTGGAGGATGCCATTGAAAGAAAAAAAAAACCAAAAAGCAGCTTGTAATTGTGACTGAAAAGCATTCTGTCTCTAGCATAAGGCCTACAAAAGCCAAACAGGCTGGTGAGCTTGCCCATCAGTCACCCATTGCTATCTGACATTGGTACAGCCCTTGGCTAATGAAAATAATTTACTGCACCCTCGTGAAAATAACTCACCGTCCCCATTTCACACTGAACATTCACTGTTGTGGTTCAAAACTGTGATTAACTGGTTGGCCATAAATTTCCTTCCCTTCCCCCTTCGCCTCCCACTTCTGCCCGTGTAATGCCGGGTTAAGGCATAGCGGGCTGCGTGATGTAAGTGCTCTATTCTTCATGCCCCACACATCCTCGCTAATGCTGATAGCTCTGCTGTGGCTTTGGGAAGTATCATCACCATTGTACTGAGGTGGAACAGGAGCTGGAGAGAGATAAATGGCCCAGTTAACAGAACTTCCTTACCTCCCAGTGCCCTCATCGGTAATATGGCTGTAAATGATATTCAGATGATGCCGATAGATGTTAGAGCAGGTGTGTAGAAGTGTGGCCCCTCCATCTCCAGATGTCTTTCCATGTGTTTTCCCTCCAGCTCTGGGAAATAGAAGGATGGCTCCGAGCAGAAATCCTCTGGGAAGCAGTGCAGGAGCTGCTCGAGTAGGTGGCAAATCTGCTTCCTTGTGTGTCTGGAAGGGCTTTTGGGTTTGTTGGCATCTCTTCAGGAGATACCAGGAAAACTCCCCCAGATGGGGGAGGGGGACATCTCATGGAAACAACACGCAATCTGTAAGGCTTTGTCTCTTTTATTTAATTATTATTAGCTGTCAAGGAGGAAGGATTAGATTGGACCCTTTGTATCCCACCGAGGTGCAGCCTTATGAATACTCAGCTCTGCGGGGAGGTTTTCACAGATCAGCTCTAAGAGAAAAAGGGGATTCTGATGCGATGTTGTGGCAGAAATCCCAGGGTAAACAGGGCTGCAGTGAGCACAAAGCACATCTTGGCTTCCTTGCAGCCAGGAAACTGAGAGGGCTGATGATTCCATCCCTTCTGGATTTGGGATCTGCTATAGATGTCAGAGCAGGATGGGGGCTTCAGCTGAGTTCCATGGCTCAGGGCAGGGGCTGTAGCTGTGTTCGGCTCCGCTCCCACATAGAGTCATCCACTTTGGCGACTGCTTTGAGGACCGCAGCCTGTGTTACGGTAGTAGGACCAGCAACCCCCGCAGGAGAGCCGTGCCGAAACCCGAAGCCCGGCGCGGCTGGAGGATGCACGGCCGCGCTGCCCCCAAACCCCTTCCCCGGCTGGAAGCTCGGCTCGGCTCCGAGCGAGCCGCATCGGCGAGGCAGAGCCCGCAGCCTCCTCTCCCGGCATCCTTCATCCCCATCCTCCCCTCCTTCCTGCTCCGGCGGCGAAAGCAAACCCCCGCGGGGGGCCGGGGATGCCCTCCCCTTCCCCTCCCTCCCCTCCAGCCGCAGCGAGGCGGGGTGGGCTGTGATGCTGCGGGGGTTCCCCGGGTGTTCGGAGGGGGCTCCCCTCCCGCCGGCTGCCGGGATCTCCCCGCTCGGCGGCCCCAGCAGGGGGCTGGCAGCCGGGGGTGGGAGAAGTGGGGGCGGGGGGGGGGGACGATAGGGACAGCCCCGCGGTCCCGAGCAGCCGACTACAGACACCCGGGGCTGGGGGAACGGGGGGCGGACGCCGGGCTATTTGCTGCCTGCATACAATGGGCCACTCCCTAACGTGAGGGCTCGGGGAAGGGGGGGGGGGGGGGGAGAGTGAGGGGGGGAGAAGGCAGGAGCTGGGAGGAGGAGGAGGAGGAAGAGGAGGCGGGGGGGTGGGGGGGGGAGGAAGGGGCTCGGGCATCGGGCTGGTAAATAAACTCCGCGATGATTTCCCTGCCTTGCGCCAGCCCAGGTGCTGCTGCCCGCCGGTGGGGATGACCTGAGGGGGATGTGACCGCCTCCCCCCCACCCCATTTGCTACCCGCTTTTCCCCCCGTATTATAAATATATATATATATATATATACACACGCTCCCATGTATATATATATATAAATCCGTAAAGAAATCCTTGTAGGGGGGGGAGGGGCGGGGAGCTCAGATCATGGCCTTGGGGCTCCCGGGGCTGCCGCCGCCGATCTGCAGCTCGCCTCCGGGGCCCGGCGCCCACCATGGGGCTGAAGGCGCGGCGCGGCGCGGCGGGCGGTAGCGGGGCCGGAGGGGCGGCGGAGGGGCGGCGGGCGGCGGGCGGCGGCGGAGGGGACCCCGAGCAGGGCTCGCTCGCCCTGGGCTCCGGAGCCGATCGCGACGGGACGCTGCTGCTGGAAGGCGGCGGGAAGGAAGAGGGCGGCAAGCGGAGCCCTCCGGGGTTGGGGCTGTTGGCGAAGACCCCCCTGAGCCGCCCGGTGAAGAGGAACCACGCCAAGTATCGCCGGATCCAAACTTTGATCTACGACGCCCTGGAGCGACCCCGCGGCTGGGCGCTGCTCTACCACGGCTTCGTGTGAGTAACGCGGAGCGGGGCTGCCCGGGGGGATGCGCCGTTTTGCTTTATCATTCCCGACCGGGGGACTTTGGTGATTCCGTCGTTCTCCGACTCGCTCCCAGCAGCGGGGGGACGGCAAGGAGCTTATTATGGGATGTGCTGATGTTTATTATTATTTTTTTTTCTTTTATTATTTTAATGTTTTTCTATGGTCGGGTGTTCCAAAATGAGCATCTTGTAAGGCTTGGGCTCCCTCTGGCATGTCCCCCGCGTCGCTGTGCTCAAACGTGCGCCTCTTACACCCGGCTATAGGGACCGAGCTGCGAGCGGTTTTAAGGCGCAGAGTGCTTAAGGGGACACTGCCGGCTTCAGTTCAGCGTAGAGCATTACATGTGGATGAAGTCGGTTTTCTAAACCCCGGGTGAGCCGGCTCTTAAGAAGTGTCAGATGAAATCCGTGGGGTTTTGGTCCGGTAAGCATCACCCTGTGGTGCTCAAAGCCCGAGTGTTGCAGCTCTGTCCGCCAGGAAGTTAAGCCGACCACCAGCAAACAGGGATGGAGCAAACTCATCTTCTGGCCCAAAGGGGATGAGTCAGGCACCGCTGTTTTGCCTTCCTAAAAATTCTGATCCCTTCAGTTTTCATAAAAATACAGGAAAACAAGTCTGCCTACAGCATGCAATGAGTTTGGCAGAGTCCTGTTCATATTAAAGTGTTCTTTAGTGTTGTGAATGTGTGTGAAAACCCAAGGGACTATCAGTGGTCACAGTGGCACCGCTGTTCTTTAAGGCTGTAACATACACAGGGTTCTATGTCATATAGGATTTAACTGTGATTTCTGAAATTGGTTTGTTTGCCAAAGACAAAGTGCTGTAGGGTGTATGGGCTGGGAGCCTGGAGCTGGATCTGTGGAAGCCCTCCTCCCTGGTGCTGTCTTGCATTTGCAAATACACACCTTGAGTACGGGGCTGGGATTTTACCTCCAGGCAAATTTCTCGTGGATATTTGCAGGGATTTAGCCCCAGGCAAGAAGCAAAAGGCAGCGCTACTGATGTGCTGCTATGTACCAATGTACCATTCACCTATTGCTGCCCCCTTCTTTTCAGTGTTTTCTTAAAGTGTGTCTTGGGACAAAGGCTCTTGCTTTCCAGCTGGATTTCTGTGAAAATGTGGACTGCCGTCACATTTTTTCCCCATTCTTTAGCCCCTTTTTGCTTTAGGAAAAATTGAAGTACCAGGCAGGATGAGGCAGTGTTTGGGGCTGGGGAAAGATGCTGTGATGTGGGAGGCTCTTTGGTAGCGAGCTTGCTGTAGGGTTGTGCTCAGCATTACATAACACTGCTCCTGCTTGGGGTGAACCGTGTCTGGATGGATTTGCACCCCAGCTCATCCTGCATAGTCAGCCCATGCAGGCTGCATAAATGAGGCGTTAGCACACACCAGAGCCTTATGAGCGCTTGGCATCTCTGTTTGTGGTCAAATCCACACCCGGGCTCCTGGCTGGGTACAAGCAAATAGGATGGTGGATGGTCTAGAGGGGTTCAGGTGAGCTGATTCACTTTAATATGGGTATAAAAAATCCCAAGCTACAACATGCATTTTAGCCATCTCTCTAAGTGTGAGATTACCCTTAAGATCCTTCCTCAGTATGGATTGTAGCACGGTCAAAATGTTAATGGTTCATAAAGGTTTACTCCTTCTTAGTAATGGACCCAATATCCTGCATGGCCAGCTGCTTCTTGGTGACACATAGCGCTGCAAAACACCAAGATGTGAGACTGATGTGCTCAGTCTCATCACCTTTTGAACTCAGTAGAAGGTGTGGATTCCTACTTTTCTGTAGGATCAAACCCTACAAAACAAATCTGCCAGAAGTGATGGAAGATTGTGTTGAGACCTTTGTGTGACTGGAGAGGGAAGACCTGCTCGAGAGCAGGAGCAGTGCATCAGGGAAGCAGTGCTCCATGCTGACATTTGAAGTCTCTGTTCTTTTTTTCAGATGAATTGTCTTTTAACTTTTTTTTTTTCCTTCAGAAATGGAGTCCCTCTCACGTTGGAGGTTCTGTTGTGACACTGTGTGGTGCTGTCCCACAGTCTCGGCTGCTTTTCACATGAGAACATCTTACGCTCTGTCTTGGGTTGGTGGGAGATCGCTGACTTTTCTGCAAAATCCACAAATCTGCTATTTTACTTAAGAATAAAAGTCCCATTTATCCTAATAAAACACCAGGTTTTAATAAATACCAATATTTTTGCAATACAACCAAATGAAGAATAAAGTGGTTGCTCACATATCTGTAAAACTAAAGACCAAAAGGGATTGCAGCATCTGTAGGCGCGATGGATCCATTATAAACCCAAGGTATTTAGGGAAGAACTGATGCAAATGCTTCAGTGCTTTGTATCTGAGGATTTAGGAAGAGAGAAGCTGCAGATGGAAGAGGGTCACATCTTTCAGGACATACCAAGGAACTTGTGTGGGAGCAGGAAGGGGCCTTGCAAAGATTTCTGCAAAAGCTTTGGATTCCAGAACTTTTAAAAGGGTAGTGCAGATGGGATTCCATTGAACTGTGCAGTGTTGCCCATATAGCTGGAAGGGGCTCATGATCCTTCACATCTCTCATTGTCCTAATGTGCACATAAATACGGTTTGGCACAGCCCCTGTTGTAAACACTCTGCTCTAGGTGTGGTTGGACCTACTGAAGTAATTGAATCTATTGAATCAGAATACAAGCATAGATCAGGCCATCCAGGACCTGGGGAAAAAGATAGAGGGGACGAAGGGAGTAATTCTTGATGGCATTTCAGTGTTCAGCTTTCACTGGCAGTGATTTACAGAAATGATAGGAGATGATTTTCTTGTGATTCTTCCTCATTCTTTGTTCTTCACATCTGAGTTTGTCCCAGGTTCTGCGTATTGCAAAGAGAAATGTGATTTGCCCCCAAAGAAGCTGACTCTGTTTCCTTCACCTTTGAAAACATCTAAACATCTATTCCCTGGACGTTCTGCTAGGCAGAATTTACCTAACGTGTGTTAAGATCCTCTCTGCCAGGACGTCAGTGTTGTTATGCTTCATGGCAATATGACAATATGGCAGTGGGGTAGTTTGTAAGAGAAAATGTGGGCTTTCCTATGGAAAAAACAAACAAACAAACAAACAAACACCTCTGTAAAGTGGAACTCCTGAATATTTGCAGTGAAAAATAAATAGATAAGTATATATGCATTAAAAAAAAAATACCCTGTTTTAATCTTTGAGATGTTTTATTTGGAAATGGCTCCTGAGGGTTGCAGGTCAGGCTACTGTCTCTCCCTGCTCTTTTCTAAACTACTCTCCCTGTAGGTGTAACTACAGCTCCCCTGATGCACTGTGTGTGTTGAGCAGTGCAATATGTGGCAGGAATCCCCTGCTGCTAGGCCTCATGGGATGAGTGGTTTGGCCAGGGAGACCAACCCAAGCGCTGCTCACAAAACATCCAAGCGCTTTCTTTACGCACAGAAGCATAAATGAATTGAATGAAGAAATAAAAGCAAGTAAGATTTTGATTTTCCAGATTATTTTTAATTCCAAGCACAAAGAATGTGTTGGATAACAGAGAGACTCCAGAAAAGAAACAAAATGCAGCTCAACTTTGCAATGGCAGTTTCTGGTAAATTTTCAACCTGCCTTAATGAAAAGAGTCTGAAGGAGAGGTAGCTAGGAGATACTCTTATTTTCATACCATCCCCTGAGACAACTGCAGCCTTCTCTTTCACAGGAAAATAAGACTAGGAAAAAGCTTGGGACTGCATTTCTTTCTTTTTGGTTTTTATTTTTTTTGGAGAATTGTGCAATATTGGCTGCAGTGTAGATCTCCACAGCCTTCCTGCTGATGGGAGAGGAAAATCGTAGGGAATGCTTGAGCGTGTATTTGCCATCCATCCATCTTTCAGTAGCACTTAGCACCTGGAAAAAGAAGAGGAAGCAGAGGCATGTGGGCTGTCAAATCATCAGTATTTAATCGAAGCACCAAAATGCACCTTTTGCATCACTGAGCCTGGGTGGGTTGTTTATGGAAAAGGGCAGTGAGGGACTTAAGACTCATAGAATCATTAAGGTTGGAAAGGCCATTAATATCACCTAGTCCAACCGTCAGCCCATCACCATCATGCCCAGTAAACCACGCCCACTCTTTCCTTGAACACCTCCAGGAATGGGGACTCTGTCAACCTCCCTGGGCAACCTGTGCCAATACCTCACCATCCTTTCTGAGAAGACATTTTTCCAAATACTTAACCTGAACCACCTCTGGTGGAACTTAAAACCATTCCCTCTTATCCTATTGCTGTTACCTGTGAGATGAGGGCAACCCCCACTTCGCCACAACCTCCTTTCAGGTAGTTGTAGAGAGCAATAACATCTCCCCTGAGCCTCCTCTTCTCCAGACCAAACAATCCCAGTTCCCTCAGCTGCTCCCATAAGACTTGTACTCCAAACCTTCAGCAGCTTCGCTGCCCTTCCCTGGGCATGCTCCAGTGTTTCAGTGTCTTTCCTGTAGTGGGGGACCCAAAACTGAACTCAGTACTCATAGTGCGGCCTCACCAATGTCAAGTAGAGAGGGAAAGGTTGATGTCTGGGGACTTTCCTCCTTGCCATCTGGGAGGTGTGCTGGGATACTGGCCTGTGCCAGAGGGCTGGGTGATTTGGGAACAGGGTTGGGGTAAAGAGAAGGATGAATGTAAGCCCTTCCTTGGCCTCTTTGGCATGAACTTGTCTCTAAGTGAATCCCCGGCGCAGGAGAGCAAGCTTGGTCCATTAGTAAGTTCCCTTTGCTTATCCATTCACCAGTACAAACTCCTTTATTAATTATTTATGCTAATCCATCATAATGCACGGATAAATATTCTGCAGTATACTTTGTAAAATATAATGAAGTCTCAGTCATTGGAGACCTCTGTGAACACCTTTACTGGTGTGACTCTGTTGAGGCCTGTGAGTCCACTCAGTCCGGCATGTTGAAATGGTGCTGTCAGCGCTCAGTGCTGGTTTAAGCACCCAAAATCCCTAGAAACTGCAGACCTGGCTTAATGAGGGGGAAACAGTGTGTTTTCAGCTCACTGTCACCTGCAGCCTTGTAACTCCTCATCAAGGCTTCATGTCAGCACAGTCTTGCTGTGAAGCAGTACTGCCAGGGGTCAGTCAGCCTGTTTGCTTGGTGTTTCCATGGCTACACCATGAATTTGCTGAGTTTTGGGACTGCTGAGGCCTGCTAGGAAGGGCTCGAGGGAGTGTAGTGCAGATGTGCTCCTCTGCGTCCCTTAATCTCCAAGGATAAGGGTAGCTCAGTGTCTGTCTGTACAGGGACTAGCTTGGAAGAAGTGTAGTATCAGTGTGGCCTTATTTGGGCAGGTGGTGAGATCAGATGTGTCCAGTGATGTACTGGTGAGCGTCTGCACCACCAGCAACAGCAAAGCCCCTTGCCATCAACTCCACCAGCAACGAGCTCCTCAGAAGTCAGAATCTTTGCTATAATTTCTATAGAACTGAGCTGTCCCAAATATCCTCATTTTGACCAAAGATACGGCAAAGAATCACAGAATCATAGAATGGCTTGAGTTAGAAAGGACCTTAAAGCCCATCCAGTTCCAACCTTCTGCCATGGGCAGGGTTGTCACCTACCAGATCAGTCTATCCATGGCCCCAGCAGGACCTGCTTCTCCCACACATCATATCAGAGGCTAGTTAGTCATCTGGCATCTTCTTGTTCTTTCTTCAGGGCTCTTCGTCTTCAAGCATCACTTGACTAAATGCTCTGTATTCATAGATTAAGCCAAGGTACAAAACCATGCACTGATGTGTGTGCAGGGTCAAGTGATGACAATGCACATTCAAAGACAAGGTCTGGACTTGAGTAGTTTGAATCTAATTTAACAACTCTAAGAAACTTTCCAAGCAAAATCTGTCAAAAGATAATTTATATGTTGTTTTGAAGTATAATTGATCAGTGACCTTAGACACAGCTAGGTTGCTGGGTGCTTGGACACTACTATCATCAGCCTTCTATGGTATAGAAAAATAATTATGTTTATTATTGTATTTAATAATGTTATGTTCCCTTCTTATGCATGGGACTTTACAAAAGGAATGGAGCCATGGAGACATTGCCTCTGCTATTGCTTCTGACAAATACTGTATTAAAATGGATTTCTTAAATATTAATAGCTTTACAAGGAATATGGTCCACAAGAGCTGTTACGTATATGCCTGCTCCTGTCTTAGGGTGATAACTGGGAAACTGCATTTTCTGTGGAGGGAGGGGTATGCCCAGGGATATTTAGGTTCATGGTAACCTACTTTGGAAAGAAGCACTTTGGGAGAACTTTCAGGCTGGTAATGAGTAGTTTAGAGCTTTAAAAGAGCGTTTTCCAGCCTTAAGCGAGTAAACTAAAGAGGGTGTTTAACTTGGAGAAAATGAAAGGTCTCACAGAAGTCAGGAGAAACCTACCCACAGTGACACTGAGTAGTGTGTAACTGAGAACTGGTGGAAGGCAGCACTAGGTATCATCATCTTCTGCATAGCCAACCTGCTGCCCTGCTTGGGCATGGTAAGATCCTCTTAGGCCACACTTCTCCACAGGATTCATCCCATACCTTAATAACCACCTTTGGTTACAGTCACCAGGACAGCACCTTCACCTCCTTAGAGGTACCGACCCTTCCTGGTTTGTGGGTAGGTTTTATAAACCACTCTGAAGTTGAGTTGCATATCTCCAACACTGCTAAATCTCAGTTTGGAGAGAGGCTGAGTCCTTGACATTAGTATCACTGGGTGTCTCTTTATGCCCCTTCTGCAAACACTGATCTTGCCACAGCCTTTCCTAATTTCTTACTTCTGTATTACTGGTGTATGACAGTCTATTGTATTCTGTGACAGTGAAGGAATCCTAATCCTGTTTGTGTTGCCTTTTGCTTCTTTTGGCTTTCTAGACTTAATTTTTTTCCAGATACTTGCATTTCATTGGTCCATCACATTTTCAGGGTTGTTGCTGAGAGCTGTGCAGATGTGTTATGTACTCCCTTGCTAAGCTGTGTTAGTCTGCATTGTTTTCTAATCTCAGATGCTTTTCATATTTACTTTCTTGTGTCCTCACTGGTGTTTTGATCACCTTCCAGATTGGTATCTGGTAATTTTATTAACATTCAATTTAATTATTTTTATAGATCATTAAGGAAGCATTTAATAAGACCAGAATTAAGAAAATTCATTTAAAACAACTTCTCCCCCTCCTGGTTAATGCAGTATCATTTGTTATGGCTTTATTTATAGCTCAGAAACCAGTTTTCAATTGCATCTGGTTTCTGCCAGTCACCTGAATTAACACTAGAAGGATTTCATGAGACACTGCACCTATGTTCAAAAAATGGATATTTCCTATTGTCCTCTTGTTCAAACCTTGCTGTTGGACTATGTTTATCTGCTTAGTTCAATGGTAAGTTTTTGGTTATTTTTCCATCTAGAATTTTTCATGCTTTTGACATATTAATTGTGTAACTCATGTAACAGTTCACTGTTCCTAGTGCCATCCACCACCAAAGCAGAACTAAAGCAATGCTGAAAGCTTAAATGACCCAATCCATCCAAGTCCCAGTTCTTATGTATTTTATAGGAGCCATTAGGTTTAGACTATACCCAACTGTTTTCGAAGGACAGAGATGTTAAGCCTAAAACAGAGGACTCTTTGCAGGGCATTTTCCACCAACTGTAAATGCAGAGAATCTAAAAGTTTCAGTGGGAATGAAGAAGAGTCAAGAACAGCTGTTGAGAGACTAACAGTGAAATCCCTGAAGTGCATGGTGGGAAGCTGCCCACCAGGCTCTCAGCAGTAGAGCATCAGCTCTGCTTATCTTTTTTCCCCTCATGCCTCTCCATGCACTGCTATGAGTGTTTATGAGGAGGGATTACACCTTGAGGAGGGAATGTCAAGAGCAGCTGATTGAAATTACAGGTGAATTAATTTAGGAAGGCAATTATAAGAACTGGAATTTGCTTTTCTACCCTTGCTAATACTGCTGCTTGTAAGATGCTGCCAGGAGAATATCAATGCATGCAGGTGGCTGAGGCTCCCTGGTCTGACATCAGATATTGTCTGCACCATAACACCAGTGCTGGACCAATGCTCTGGACCAGCCTTGCCATACAGAAGCATTTAATTCTGTGCCTAGAACAGCCAGTAAGTCTATACTAACTGGCAAAGCCATGCTGGGGATGTTCCCAAGGAGTGGCACACACACTGGCTGATAACACAACATTCCTAGATGACCCATATCATGGTTTTAGTCTGAGACAACTGCATGCCACAGACGTCTCCAGTAGGAGTGCAGATGGCTTCTTGCTGGGAACGTTAGTGAGATCAGTGGCTGGGGCACAGGCTGTCATCCTTGACAGAGAACAGCGCTGAGTATCTTCATGTTACAAAAAGAGATATAATCATTACATGCAAGATCTCACCAATTTGAGGATACCTTTCTGGGTCTGTGCAAAAATACTCTTTTCTTTGGGATAAGACTCAGGAAATCATACCCCAGTGAAATTATTTGGATTTTATCTTGTTTGTATCATAGGATCAGGGAATTATTAAGTTTGGAAAATAAGATCATCTAGTCAAACCATCAACCCACCACCAACATGGTCACATGTTCCTCAGTGCCACATCTACATGTTTCTTGAACACCTCCAGGGATGGTGACTCCACCACCTCCCTGGGTAGCCTGTGCCAATGCCTCACCACTCTGTCTGAGAAGAAATTTTTCCTAATATCCAACCTGAACCTCCCTTGGCACTATGTAACGCCATTACCTCTGGTCTATTCTATATATCTAAAAACATGTCTTATTTTCTATATCCTCTCCTCTTTCTGTTCACGGGACTTTGTCAAGGCTTTTGCCTTTTCACTTTCAACACTCCTTGTGCTGATAGGACTCCCACAGAGGTTTCAGTACCTCAGCCCTGCATCAACAAAGCCAAATAACTTTTTGTGGTATCAATCTGGGAGAAAGAGACAACTGATATTCTGTCACCAAACTTACCACTTGTGTAAAACATGGAAGAAAATATTGCTACTTGCTTTGTTGCTAATATTTGGACGTATCTCCCAGTCTTGTCTTACTCATTTTAGATGTTGCTCCATTGTCATGTCAGGTCCTGTGCGCAGAGGTAGGGTCCAGCAGCTGATATTTGTGGCACTTTCTGCTCTCAGAATATGGTATCTTCATATAATATGTATATTCTCAAGGATGCTACTGTTTTGGTGATGAATTTCTTGAAATAACTGATTTTGCCTGCTTTCCCTCAGGATTTGAGAGGCTGTTTCTCAACATTCACAATTGGATCCATTCATCTAGTACCTTATTTGAGGAGCTGAATGGACTCCTTTTGTAGTCATGGAAGAAAAATAGGAAATTGAAATTTCTGGAGTGCAATTAATCTCATCCTGAAGATAGTTCTAAATAGGTGAGATTAATCACTTCTTGTAGTGCCTGAAATTTTCCACTGGCTTGTGAAAGTGTTGGGTAATGAGCCTGAATTTAGCTGTCTATGCCAAAAAACATCTGACAGACATTAAACTTTTTACTCAACCTGAGGGTTGAAACTCAGAGCCACACTAATAAAATTAGGTGAATTTAGGTATGTACATGTGCAGTTATTTGTGTGCAGTAGGTATTTCAGTTCTCTCTATAGTCAATAAAGGTCTAGTCAATACAGTGGATAGATTTTACGGTGCAATTCATCCAACCAGTTGTAGGGGTCTGCTTTACATGGACATAAATCACAGCTGCAACTCCATTCAGAAACTCTCCATTGCCTATAGTGAAAGTCAGGGTGACTGGATGTCTGGTACACTTCTACAGTTTGAGACAGATGGGTTCTGCCTTTAAAAGGCAATAGAAATTTTAGTCTTGCTGTTAGATGGGCTTTTATTTAATTTTAGGCTCTACATAAAATCCTAATTCCCTTTCTGCAAGACCTGCATATATGTGGCCGCTTACTGTTGCATGACCTGACAGGCCTACAGTCATCCCTGACATTATGCCAAAGAAAAGTGTGATAGTGTAGTTTATGTTCTCACTTGCAGAATCCTAATTATACTGCTGATTTCAGTGGCTTTAAGATATTCCCCTTGTTGGGAATCCTGAATTTACCTTCCTACCTTCTTTTTGTTCTGTTTTGCTGTGGGATCTGTCTTATCAGCTTTCCCATATATGTGCTCTTGATGCTGTCTGGATGTATTTTATAGTCACAATTGCAGTTGATCTTGAGGTTATGTTCAAACCCAGAGTTAGCTCCCTTTTGAGCTCATCTTCCAGTCCAAGGGCTGTGATTAACTTGGCTTTCCCCTCACCTTCTGTGGCCATCTGTGATTCCCCTGGGCACAGGAGTTAGTGCGGTGGGAGCTTGCCAGCAGCAGTCCTCATTCTTCCTGTTCCTGAATTTTTGTCCGTTGAAATTGCTCTTCCTCAACACTCAGCCCCCTACATCAATGAGCAGACAGCACTGCTTTCTACCACACTCTGTAGGTATGTGAGCAGTATTTTTAAAGGGCGTACTCACTTTGATACATTATCGGAATCAGTACCAAGAATTGAGCCTAACACTGAAATCATCAGTTCAGTATTTGAATGCATGAAAATGCCTTGACATAAGCAAGTGTTTTTAGGTGGTGGTGTACTCCTTTAGCAGCTGCTTGTTTGTATTTTGCTTGTTTTCACAGAAATACTGAGCCAGCAACCTCTTTATTCATGTCAGTACGAATGTAGAGTAAATGTATTAAAGTTAGAAGAATGCTTGGATTTGGCTGCTGCAACATGAGTGTTTTCTGGATGTACTACAAAAGCTTTTTATTTTTTTTACTGCTACTCTGTTAGTGCCAGAGGCCAAGGTCAAGGTCTGGCATCTCTGGAGATGTACTTCCCTGACAGAACAAACTAATTCATGGCAAAATAAGCGAGTGTGAGGAATGGGGGAATAGGAGATTTCCTGGCATGACATTAAGTGAGCACCAACTTGTCCTAGAGTCAGAGGGGATTCAGCCATACTCACACCATGATGTTTGTGGCTTGTTTCCTTTGCTTCAGGAGCTAGCTTAAAGAGACATGAAGTCTTTCCTTCCTTCCCTGCTCTCCAAAGTTGAGAGAGGATATTTTTCATAGGATTATGGAATCATAGAATCACAGAATAGTTTAAGTTGGAAAAGACGACTGAAAGTCATCTGGTCCAGCTCCCCTGCGATGAACAGGGACGCCTACAGTAAGATTGGGTTGCTCAGAGCCCCATCCAGCCTGACTTTGGGTGTCTCCAGGGATGGGGCATCCACCACCTCTCTGGGAAACCTGTTCCAGTGCATCACTGCACTTGACTCATAAATGTTACTATTTGGTTAACAAATACACTGCAGACAGCTTGGGGAAGGTGGGCAAGAAAAACCCCAACTTTCTTCCCATTTTTTGATGTAGATCCTGTGTGACACTGAAGCTGACAATTAGACCATAAAGACATTTAATATAGAAGGAAATGTTAGAGGTCTCCAGCCCAATCTGCCTGACAGGGCTAATTTCAATCAAATCAGCTTGCTCAGCAGGGCTGTGTCATGTTAATTTAAGTGCATCTTTACACTTTAGATTGTTAGGAGTGATATTTATTAATTTATTTATTATTTCACAGGATATGTTGCTTTACGCATTTCTCATAATGAGAAGACTTCCAAGCCTGAGTCATGGGGGAGTCTTCTTCCTTCCCTCCTCCATTCAGTCCTGAACATACATAAACAAAAATGAATTGTAGCATCTGGAAAGAGCTGTTGAGCAGGGCAGCCCAGCATGGGGGGGACAACTCTCATATTAATCAGAAACAGGGCTGCTTGCTGCTAGGCAAGAAAACTTTTCTCAAGGACTTCTGAATTTTCTATGTTGTTGTAATTTGACATTTCCACATCTTTTTTTCATCAGATTCTCCACATACAGGGAGAAGAATCATTCAGTCTTCAGTAACTTATCCCTCATCTACAACTCCTCCTGAATTTCTCATCTTTTTCTCCCTGTTCCTTCCTCACTTCCTTACATCTTCTTCCTTTAGTGGTATTTATCACTGCACTGCTGTGGTGCAGCTGGATGATCACTAAATGGAAACCTCCAGCTGTGCCATTATCATATGATCATAGAACATCCCAATTTGGAAGGGACCTATAAAGATCATTAAGTCCAACTCCTATTTGTGGGACTTCTCTAGCTGTGCTACTTGATTCTCATGCTCTATGTCACCATGACCATAGAGTTCAGTCATTACTGTCTGACTAAAATTCAGGTGGCCTAAGTGTTAACTGCAGGCTGACATGACAATTTGCCTCCTATCTAAACTTGCATAAACAGCTATATTTGCTTACTTTTTGGTCTTTTTAATACTTTTTTTTAATACATATATTTTTTTTAACTACTTGGCCTTTGACTTTACATTCACTTCAGCTAGCAAATAGTTGGTTTTGCCTCTTGCATAGGTGATGTTACCATACCCAGGAGACCCATGTCAGCATTAAATTTGGGACTAAGTAGGAATTAGTTTGTCCGTATTGTGCAAGGTAGTTTAGATACTAGCATTCTCTCTGAGTCACCTCATGTCCTGTTATCATTAGTGCTTCTTTTTCTGTTGCACAACTCCCTGATGCTGAACTCAGTAGTAAAGTGACTCCCTCTGGACCACTGTGACTGAGCTAATGTCTGTCCCTTGAGTTTATCCAGAGATGGATAAACATTCCTTGTCCCAGTGGTAGGAGGGAGGGCTTTGGGAGTACCTCTCACAAACTAATCCAAGATCTGCATGCTGCTTAATAACCAGCTTGAGCCAGCTGTTGTTCCCAGAGCAGCATAATAATACAAGTCCTGGGTTGCAGAGCCATTTGCTGCCAGTGTTGTCATCCAAGAAAAAATAAAGGATGGGAGCTCCTGGCGCAACAAGACACAGACGACAGCTTTCTTTAGTGAATGAGGATATAGCCAGGGCTGAATGCTGTGTCTTGCTGCCTGAACTATGACATTCCAGCAAGTGACAAGAGAATACAGCACTGCTCCCAGAGATCAAGGCAGGGCTATCACCTGAAAAGCAGGATTTTACTGAAGATTCTAAGACGACTCTTCTGTTAGAAAGTTATGACTTAGAGTTTTCTGGAAAGAGTAACTGTAAAGAAAACATTATTAGAATGAGTGACAAAAAGAGTTTGGGGGCAGATGGAAATGTGTCAGTGCTCATCCTCATTGGCAGTGCTTGTTTTCACGTATTCTACCTTCTACCTTAATTTCCAAGCAACTTGAAATAGATAATGTGTTTATATGCTTTAATCTGAGTGCTGCAAAAGACAGGCTTAGATCAAGAATTCTGGGAATTCTTGGCTGTTAATTAAGCATGACTTTGAGTTATAACTAGGCATGTGTGTGTGTTTTAATTTAGCAACAGATAAACAAACAAAGAAGTGATGACGGAACTCAGGAAGATTAGATGCACTTGTTTCCTAACTGGATTGTTATCATCACAAGGTAATATCGTATAAGTAATAGCAGTAGTAGTAGGGCTGGGGTTCATGGGAGTGAATGTGGACTTCTTCCATGGAGGTATCTAAATATGGTCAAGTCATTTCAGTGTCCTTAGCTATTGATACAGACCACAGAAGTAGGTGTATTGGTGATTGTTGAACTAATTTTGAAGTATATGACATTGATAAATCACATCCTGAGAAGTAGAGACGATATCAAATAAATAGACCTCCCTTGACTATAATAGGAGCATCAATACATGACATAGATGTAGACAACCACGTCATAAACAATGAATGTAAGTGAGATGAGCCTCATCCTAAACACGTTGTTGAAGGCCTTGCAAGAATAACAACTTGTTGCATCTCTTAGGTTCATCCCATGTTCTAGTGATACCCTGCTGATGTCTCCCAAGCTCCCTGTGCTCACAGAAATCAAAGATCACATAGCATAACTTTGCAGGACTGTGGCTGAAAATTGTTGCTGGAGGTCCTACTGATTGGCAGATAATAATTACAAATATTTATATATATATATATATAAAACTTTTATTTCTTCTGTCTGGAAAGGACACCAACTCAGTGTTATCCTACTCAGAGCACAAATATCAAGCTGTACCTGTAATTACAATATGGTCAGTCCTTCAGACCTGTCAGCACTGCTGAAGAGTGGGATGTAATTTTTGGGTGTCCATGCAGTCTCTTTGCCACTGATCCTGCAAGAAGAACAGGTAGACCTCTCTGTTTTCTGCCTTGTCTGGAGGGAAAAAAAAAAAAAAAAAAGAATGGTTTTCAGCCCACTTGATTAAAAGCTACAACAGTTAAAACAAATAGAAAAATATAGCCTATCTAAAAAATAAAGCCAATGTTTCATTAGTGTAAGGTAAGAACAGAAATAGTGCAGAAAGAAGTGGCTCCACTGATAATGATAAAACAGCAACCAAGCTGGAGGAGGAAGCAAGGAAGTGGTGGAAATAAAGCTGCGAAAAGGAAGAGGATGAGGAGTAACTAGTCTATGAGAGGGGAAATAAAAAGAAGAGAAGAATTAAGGTTTCTCTGGGTGGTGAACCTGTTAGCAGCTGCTTAATGGAGGTGCTGCATCAGTGTCCTATAGCTGCTTTGGTGCCCATTTCAGGTGAGCTGCCCATCTTCCTGTACATGCGAGGTGTCTTCAGTTTAAAACCTGTTGGTGCTGCTGGCCTGCATGGCAGAACTCATATGCACAGCCCATGGAACTGAAGTCAGAGAGCAGTGTAGTGAAGTCATTGGACAGCTCTGGATAGAGAAGAAGAATGTGAAAAAAGTGGACAGTAAGTAGGGAAAGCTGGCATCACTGGTGGAAAAGGTAGTGGTGTCGCTCAGGGATAGCAATGGGTTCAATATTAGTAAACGTTCCCTGAGAAGTCAGGTTTCAACCATTTAGGGTGTGATATAGGAATATACTGAGTATGAACTCAGGTACCAGTGGAAAGTCTATTCCCTCTGCCCAGCCTTGAAACGACATTCATATGCTGTCCCTATGGCAACCCTGCTGGGAGCAACTTCAGTGAGGCCACAGATTAAAGAACTTTCATTAGAGAGTGGATTCCAAGTCCAGGTGGATCTTACTGATAGCAGAATGTGTGGAGACAAACCGTTGTTGCTTATCCAGCACCGTGAGAGAAGACAAAGCAGGTAAAGGCCACCATGCCTCAGGGCTGGTATTTCAACTTCTTTTATTCTAACTCAACTCACAGTGGAACACAAGGAGCAACTGACTTTGAGGCATGGGTGCTACTCCCCTCATAGTGCTGGAGAGGTGGAAGCAAAAAAGAGACCACATTTATCCAGGAGCAAATTCTGTTTTATGGCTGACTTCCCATATGCAGTCATAGTACTGTCTGGTACTCCTGCATAGCATGTGATGGGCTGGAGTATTTGCATCTGATAGAAGTGTATGTGAGGGCCACGTTGCTCTGTGTTTCTGGTTGGTTTGGAGTACCCATACATCTGTGTTTGCAAATCATGCTTTCAGCCACATCTCTCTTAGCTTTTCATGCTTATTTCACTTGCCTAAATTCTGCTATTCTCTCAGTTTTCCCTGGGCCTGACATAGAGATTGAAAAAGGCAAGAAATACAGCCTATGTGCTCAGTCTCTTCCCCTCTCTGTGATCTGTCTCATCTCTGCCCTTCTTGGACTGCTGAACAGCAGTGCTCCATCTTTGATGGAAATACAAAGGATTTAGGGAGGTGGTTGGGAACAGAGAATTGTGCAATACTGAGATTTTCTTCCACTTCTGGGCCACCATGAGCTGGCAAAAAATAGCTGCTGCTGCAGCATTTGGGAGATGTACGGGCTGAATCCTATGCACAAAATCCAAGTGGGTTCTGATCCTTCAGCTGGAAAGTGCTCAGCTCATGGATGTTGTTTATGCTGTTGATATATGTAGGTAGGATGTCATTGGCTTCTTTTCCGGCAGCTCTGGAAAGCGAAAGCAGTTCTGCATATATCTGCATCCCATATGTGGTACCACTGCATACAGGCGGTGTGGGAAATAGTTAGGTGCTGGGTGCCCTCTGCCTGTCCAGTTCTCACAAACAGCAACCTGTGTCCTCTCAACAAGAGGCTTTACCGTCTACTTTAAATGGGGAAGAACATTGTGGTGAGGAGAGGTGGCCCAAAAGGGCTGGCAAGGCAAGGCAGTGGTATGATTTTGTACTTTTTGTGACCAAAACTTGCTATGGTGGGATGACACTTTAGGATGAGAGGTAATGGCCTTATATTGTGCCAGGGGATATTCAGGTTGGATATTAAGCAAAAACTTATTCTCAGAAGGAGTGGTGAGGTATTGCAACCAGCCTGCCCATGGAGGTGGTGGAGTCACTGTCCCTGGAGGTGTTCAAGAAACGTGGAGATGTGGCACTGAGGGACACATTTGAGTGGGCATGGTGGGGATGGATTGATGGTAGAACTAGATGATCTTACTGGTCTTTTCCAACCTCAGTGATTCTATGAATCTATGATTCTATGGTTCTGTGACACTGATAATTAGAACATGGAGGTGCAATTTGTGAACTATTTTTTTCAATAATTAGAGAATGGAAGAGCAAGCGTGGAAAATGGAAGGCCAGTTCATTGAAGTAAGACTTCAATTAAAGAAGTTTGTGTTGCAGTAGCAGCAAGAACCCAGTTTCAGTCTGTGATCTCACAGGGCTAAAAGCTGTTTAAGCTCAGAATAAGTAACTGGTCTTTGCCCCAAAGACCTGCAATTTCAATGTAAGAGAGAAATAAACTATGGAGTGGATCCAGAGTAAGAAAAGTGAAACACAAACACCATTGGCAGTACTCCCAGTTTGCCCTCAGTATAGGCTGTTATTAATGTACATAGCAGAGGAAAGGAAAATGTGAAGAAAGCCAGTGATGTAGCTTAATCCATCTTTGCATCTTGCATCTTATGCCAGTGCATCTAATGCACAGTGAAGGTCTGACATGATCCATAGGGGCTGACACAGATCTGGAACACACTGCTGTTCCCAGTTAGAAGCAAGAGAAAGCACAGGAGGAAACATGACTCAGAGGTACATTTCTCAATCAAGATAGTTTGGGCCGTGCTCTGGTTTCAGAGCTGTGCTGCAGCCCAGCCCTAAGTAGCAGAGCTTTCCTAACAACAGTATGCTGTGCTTGGCAAAAAATAACGAGGTGTTCCTTTCAGAGCACCTGTGCTCAGTATGTGCTCCTCACTCCGAGCTGGAAAATACTGGGAAATCCTAGATGAACCCTGCAGGACTCAAAGAGCTCCCTTCAGTCATGTACAAATCAGCACTTCGTGCTGCAAGATGTTTGTTGTGTCTCAGGGAAAAAGCGATGAGCCCCAGCACCGCTCTTGATTCAGCTGCAGATGGTTTTTCCAGAGTGATCCTTGTCTAGCCTGTTAACACATTGGAGGTTATCATTGACAACGTGAATGGAAGGAAAAACGAGTTAGCAGCTCTGAGTAGCATATTGAATGGGTTTCTTCTTGGAGGAAGTAGTGTCATTTCCATATGACGTAAGTTGAGCTGGAAGCTGGCTGTGTCCTCTGGTAAAGATGATGTGAATTAAAAAATAGACTCACTGCACAGAAGTCCGTAATTCAGGAATGTCAAAAAATGCTTCTGGCAAAGCCGTGAGACCTTCTGCCCATCAGCATCCCTCAGTGTCCTGCCCTTGGCTCTGTGGCCTGACTGACACCACGAGAAGCAGAGGTTGGAAATCAGAACGATCGGTTTGCCGCTAACTTTAGAAATGCCAGTATGGCACATCACTGCTCACTGCTGTACTGACATCCCTGGCTAGAAAAATACTGGCTGTGTGGGACTGAATAATGTGCTCATTCTGGTGACAACGGCTGAAAATATCAAAAGTAAGCTGAATAAAATGCCTTCTGAATTCCCGTGAGTTCTTGTAGTAATCATCTATTAACAATAAATAAGTAAAAGCCTCCTCCAAAGAAACCAAAGACTTCCCAAGATGCTGGCAGTTTTTATGCCACAATTCTGCCTTGGCAAACTGAAAAGGTAGCAGGAGAACCTGCTCAGTGCTTCTGCATATGGTTCAGCTTGGAAATGCAACCATTTTAAATGTCACCATTGATTTCACAAATTACTCTGTTGGTGTTGAACAATGTGGCTAGGATAGCACATGTACTGTAAATGAGAAACATCCACTTGCACTGTTTTTTTTTTTTTTTTCCTCTCCCTTTTGGGTGCATTACTGTCATTAAAACAGTTGTTATCCTCCACTGCTACATGTGATGTAAGCAAAAGTTCCCAAGCCTATAGCTCAGTGCTAATATCTCACCTTAGATACGGTCTTTCAGACTTATTTCCTGGTGTGTGGTGTACTTATGAAAGCAGTGTCACTGATAGGAACAGCTCACAGCACTGCAAGGCTCAGCCTCTTCAACCTCAAACTGCACAAGTATTTCCAGATTACCATCTCCTCTTCTGCAGTTTTTAATCAGCTCTGTCTGTTCATACGTCTGTATTACAATCACCTCTTGGGCCCCTTTCTGGCTTGCAGGTGTGGGCGGTGAGCTGCAGCAGGGGCACCATGGGATTCTGATGCAACCCAGGGCAGTGCTTCCTTACCACCTTCTATCTGATAGGATGCTTAATTTAATGACATTGTTGCCATGGCATGGAGAGCTGAATGGGTGATTATGTGAATGGTGAGGATTTGCTAGCTTTTTTTCACCATAAGTGATGTAAGCTTCCAATGCAAAGAATGTTTTACTCAGAATTTCTATTTTCTCCTTATAGTAGTCACTGTGGTTTCAAATATAATATTTTCCATAAGTCCTCTTTTTTTTTTTTTTCCTTTTTTTTTTTGTAATCTGGATATGGTCTTTTCTTGTCTTTCATTTGGGAGGATCTTTCCTCGTTGTTTTTAGACACCCTAAATCCTTCGGTATCAGAGTATCTGAGCACCTAAATTCAACGTAACACAGAATACTGCTTGAAGATGAGTTTGATAATCCAAATTTGCTAATCTACCCAGGGAACAGTAGTCAATAAAAAATGTGGTTACCAGAGAGAGGGAGAGGAGAGCATGTAATGGAGCACATATCTCTCACTGTGATTACTAGGTAGGTAGAAGCTGGAAACAATTGGCTATAATTGGTCTGCTGGGATTTTAATAAAACCTTTAAAGCAATTAAAATGCTTTTATTGAAAACAGGTTTGGGCATCTTTTGCAAGGAGGGACTTAACTGTAGCTGCTGTTTAAAATGTTCATTATGGTTGTGTGAAACATCTCTTCACAGCGTGTGATGGTGGTGTGGTGCGCTCTGCATCTGGGACCAGATCCGACAGCAGAGGACACCTGGGTTGGTCAGCTCTGTGCCTGTGGGATAACTGCCCTTTGGAGCACACAGCCCCTCTGTGGTTTCTCCTGGTCCATGCCCATGTCCACACCCATGCACTTCTTGAGGTTTAGCCAACTCAGGATGGAGATATTCAAGACCCACGTGGACACTTTCCTGTGCAACCTGCTGTAGGGAACCTGTGTTAGCAGAGGGGTTGAACTTTATGATCCACAGAGGTCCCTTTCAATCCCTGTGATTCTGTGATCTGCAAAAGTAATCAGTGCCTCCCCTGGAGACTCGGGCTATTTACTGCCCATAAGTGGCTGAGTCTTGTGAGGGAGCACTACTTGCAGCCAGGAAAAGTGAATATTCCCATTGTTCTCATTTTCCTCTTGGTTATAAAACAGCTTTTTTCATTTTCTTTTTCATTTATTTATTTATTTATTTTAGCAGAAAAGCACTGTTTTTAACATCAGTCAATAATTTGCTGGCTTTGTCTGCGCCTCAGCGTTAGCAAGAAGTGCAGGCATAATTCTACAAGTAGTTTCATAATGGCTGATGCTAACACCTATTCGCTACTTAGAAGTTGCAAAGCTATTTCCAAATAAATGCCTCTTTTGAGTGTGCTCCTAAACAGAACAAAAAAAAAAAAAAAAAAGAAAAAAGAAAAAAAAGAAGGAAGCAAAAGCATCCTTTTAAACCTGCAGTGTCTATATTGTATCACTGTTAGGCAAACACAATTTAAAAGAAATCTGAAAACATTCTTCTATTGCATTTTGTATTACAGGTGACCCGACTGTCTTTTCAAAAAGTGGTCCTGACTCCCACTTTCAATACAGACCCTGAGATACTTGCAGTGTTTCTTGCAGCTCTCTCTCACAAGAGTCCTTTTGTGCTAATTATAGCAGCTTTTTACATATATGTTAATCTTCTTTTTGCCTTTGGAAGGCTTACATTTACAAGCAGAGACATATGCATAAGCCTTCCAAGATACAAAACTGGAAAGTGAATATTTCCAGCTCTCTCAAATATGCATTTAAAAGAAAAAAAAATACTTTGGTAAAAAAAGTAATCATATTCTCATTTCTCCGAGGAATTCAGTTCAGATTTTGCCTGCAAAGGGCTGCTGCTATTTCATCTTTCCAGAGCAGCAAAAACACCGTTATTTTTTGAGACATAACAGGTTCGTGGTCTAAAGAAAATGGTGTGGGTGAGGTTTTGTGGAGAAATAGCTGATGCCTTTAAGTGGGAAAAATGACAAGTCTGTTCGGTAGATCTCGTGTGAGACAGTATCCCAGTTAGTTCTGTGATATTACAGGAGCACCTGCGAAGTGTCCTGGTGACTGAGAATCACACTGGGCTGCATGATGTCAGCCACAGGGCAGAATTAGATCATTCCGTGACATGTCCCAAAAGTTCTGCTTTCATTTGGACATGAGGATGACTTTGTAACTGTCAGACTCCCTTGGCAAACTCATAACTGAAATACTGGGAGGAAGGAGACTTTGCTTTTTTTTTTTTTTCTCTGAAAAGAAGCAGCCAACAATGCAAGAATCCAGGACAGGAAGGGAATTTTTGCAGTGACTGAGTTCTGTCCTCTTCCATCCGAGTCAAGCACGTAATGTGATCTTCTCCTTAAATGAATAAAGTCTTTGTGAAAGCTAATTACAGGCCGTCTGTACCGGACTCTGAGCAGGACTGCAGTGCAGTAGTGGACTGTCACTAGCTGTGAATGATTAGCTCAGGTATCAGTAGCATCTACAGAATGGTTCTCTACAGGGGTTCTGAAGGAGGCTGAGAAGGAGTCAAAAAGGCTGCAATACTCAGCAAATTGGACTGAACTGAGGTCCTTTCTCCTGTAGCCAGGCAGTTCCCAAGAGCGAAGAGTGCGCAGGGAGCCCGGGTTCATCCACACATCACTGCCAGGTACATGAATCCCGCTGGTTTGCTCCCACGGCTGCTATTTGAAGGCTGTTCAAGGCTTTTGCTATTTTAGTGGCTCAAAACCTTTCAATTCCATATCTATATTTATGCGCAGCCTGTGTATATTCATCTCTGTCTTTTGCCAATACTGGTTTTTGTTCAAACAGCTCTTCTGCCTCCCCATTCCTTCCTTTCTCAGCATAATTAAAGGGAGCAGTCATCTTCTATCTTAACAGTTTACTGTATAGATAACATTTGTAAATCTAAGAAGAAAAGACTTAAAAAAACCAACCTTCTGACTTTTCTGGGGACCTCTTTACAATCTTTGCTGCTTTCTTCTACAATATGTGAACCAAGAGTTAATTAAGACACACTCTTACTGTCTTGTGATTTATCTGCATTAATATTTTTAAGTCTTCAGTCAAGATCAAGCTTTTAATTTTCCTAGGCACCGCATAAGCACACAGCACAAGAACTCTCCTCCCACCTGCCTAGCTTATGATTATAACAAATGAGAGAGATTCCAGAAATATGGGGCATAAGAGACCTTGTTAATGGATGTACTTCATCCTAAAGGTTGCTTGAAAATAGCTAGTTAAATTTGAACTTGGCTTCTTTTTTGTTCCCTTATGATTTATTATAGGAAAAGTAATATAGGCAGGAAGAGTGCCTAAAAATATTCAAAATGCTTTTTTTTTTTCTTTCTTATTTTATACCTTAAAATATTGGAAACGTCAAAGCTAGTAGACTCTGGCATGTGTTGGATCCCAATCACTGGAAATTCTTGACATATCCTTCTAGTTCTGTTACAGTGGCACCAATGAGGTGCCCACTGGTCTCTGTGCCACTGACACTTCTGCTATGTCTTCTAATCAGCCTATAAGTTTGGTTCTCCTGCTTTACAAAAGCTGGATACAACTCTTTTTACTGAAAAGCCCATTGAGATGTTGCCAAGTAGAGTTTGCCTCTCTAACGAGCAGTTCCCACAGAGCTGCCTTATTAATTCTCTTAATTTCCTTTATGAAATCTTCCAAACTGGTTGAAGATGTTCTGGGTATAACTCTGTTGATGTTTTGCACTTTGCTTGATCACTTTCTTCTTACATCTCTTCTTTAGATCCCCTAACTCCCGATTTCCACTTCTCCATATTACTGAAAACAGATCATTATTTTCTCTCAGTGATAACCTAAAGAACTTTAATGGGACAGATTTTCTTCCTTTTATTTTTTTTAATTCTTTTTTGTTGTTGTTGTTGTTTTTCTTCTTTCTTTTTTTTTTCTTTTTTTTTTCACTTTTTCTGATATTTAATATCACATCTTGAGGATTAAATAAGTGGGGTTGTTCAATGAAGCTAAGCTCCAGCTCTGGAAAGGGATTAGTCAAACAGACAGTCTTTGTACAGATGTCAGATTTACAGTCTTCCTTTACCAGAAACTGCAGAATTAATCCCAGACATGGACTGAGGTGTGACTCGGATTCACTGATGATTCACAGCCTGAGCAATCCAGGTTTGTAGCTGTGCTGCTCTGTCAGTAGAGACGAGGTTGCTGGATGTTTGTGATAAGGCTGGGCACTGATCTTGTGGCATTAATTTCAGACAGTGGAAATGCATTAATTACAGCCTCCTCCTTGATTTCTTCTTGTTCTTGTCAAAAGGTAGTTGCAGAGGTGGGGAAAATGCATAAATTATTTTTCAGGAGTGCTGAAGACTCCCATCAGAGAGATTTAACAAGAGAAGTGGGACAGGTGATGAGATCAATGCATCAGATGCTGCCACGTACAGCTTTTGTTTTTAAAGCTGTGCAGATAAATGATGACAAAGAGATCAGATAAAAATGACTGTGATTGACTAGCCTCTTTGTGTTAAGTTTGGGGCCAATGATTTGATGGGGAAGGAGGAGGAAGAAATCCCAAGGAACTAATAGACGTCCTGGATATTTTAATCTATTTTTTAATAGCTTCTAAAATTTCATTAGAATCCAGTGGATGATTATCCTGCGTTATTAACAAGCCTCACTAGACGTCATGTGGAGTTTAAGAGCATTAAAAAATCACTGTAGTGATGCAGAGCTGAGAAAAACATATGGGAAGTAACCTTTTCTTGCCTCTGGAGTCCTGGTTTATTAAACCTCAGAGGGTATTTTTTCCACTTTGTAAGGAAACAAACTTTGAGAATAAGACTGTGTGAAACCTCTGAATTTTTTATCTTTTTATACTGCTTCCTTGAACTCTCGAAAGTCTTTTTCTTCCAAACACCAGGAGTCAAGGTATTCTAAAGAATACAGAGTCTCACCTACCATCAGTATATCCTCAAAATACAAGATTGTGTAGGACCTTGATTGGTCATCTAGTCCACCCTTAAACCAAAAATGAAAACAGTTCAACATAACTGTATCATTTCTGAAAGCCGTTTGCTAAACATGTTATTAAAAATCTTAAACACTGGTGAGCAAATAATGCCTTAGACCATCTACATCCATTTCTCTACCTCTCCTGTGGACAACTGCCTCCTTATCTTTTTGAATTTTCACTTAAACTCATTTCTTCTTATGTTTGTCTCTATATACACCCAGTTCTGTTTGATATTGCTATAAATCAGAATTTCCCTCTCTACTCTGCACTCATGAGGCCCCATCTGGAGTACTGCATCCAGGTCTGAGGCCCCCGATACAAGAAAGACAGGGAGCTGTTAGAGAGGGTCCAGAGGAGGGCCACAAAGATGATCAGGGGGCTGGAGCACCTCCCCTACGAAGACAGGCTGAGGCAGCTGGGCTTGTTCAGCCTGGAGAAAAGAAGGCTGCGGGGTGACCTCATTGCAGCCTTTCAGTACCTGAAGGGAGCCTATAAAACAGGAGGGGAGCCAACTCTTTATAAGGGTAGATAATGGCAGGACAAGGGGAAACAGTTTTAAGTTAAAGGAGGGAAGGTTTAGGTTGGATGTCAGGGGGAAGTTCTTTACTATGAGAGTGGTGAGGTGCTGGAACAGGCTGCCCAGAGAGGTTGTGGATGCCCCATCCCTGGAGGTGTTAAAAGCCAGGTTGGATGGGGCTCTGGGCAGCCTGATCTAGTATTAAATGTGGCCCTGCCTGTGGCGGGGGGTGGGGTTGGGGAAGGGGCTTGAAGCTTCATGATCCTTGCGGTCCCTTCAAACCCAAGGCATTCTATGATTTTATGATTCCCTTGATCCATTTTATTACTGCATCATGAGTTCATATTGTGGCCATAATCTATGAAGAAGTTACATCTGAATCACTGTATTTGGGTTCACGGTTGGTTTTCCATCTGGAGCAGTTGATATGTTTTGTAATAGTGGCTTGTTCTTGTTGCTTACTGTCTACTGCAGACTGCAAACTTTACTGGTAAGAGTGTTTTATTGCTGATCTTCATGATAAAAATGAAAACTGTGCTAGACCACAGACCACTTCTTGTACACTTCTGCTAAAACATATCTTCCATTAACATCTGTCTTTTGAGATCTGCCAGTAGGCCAATAGTTGTATGTTACCATGAGTTTTAAAAATCAGAATCCTGTGTGGGAATACTGAGTCACATTATTTAAATCCAAGCACTATTATTGATTGATTGATTGTTCCTTTAATCCAAAAAAGGAATGGTTTCACAAAAGCCACTTGCCATGAGATCATGCTGAAGGGTTTAGTTACATTTTTTGCTTTGTATTTTTTTTTTTGTCAACATAATCTAGAATTCAGCATGATATCATTTATTCAGAATCAACATCAGCTTGGTTGTTTTGTTATTACCTAGGCTCACCCCTTTTGTACTTTTAGATATTCAAACAGTGTTGGCAATTCTGCCATCATTTTGAATTTTCTTTGATTCTCAAGATTTGTTGAAATTAGCATTGACTTTACTGAGGCTCCTTCATCCCTTAAAGTCCCATGGTGAAAGATATGTGTCTGTTGTTTTTAAAAACGTTTAATTTTAGCAAATGATACCTCACATCCTTTTCATCACAGATGGCAAACTTTCTGTTCCACCCTCGGTATAAAATTCCTGTTCAGTTTAAAATACAGACAGAAATATCTATCCTTTGAAAATTCCTGCTCTTTCTACTTGCCTAAGAGCACTTTTGCTGTGTGCCTGTAGCAATACCCACAATGAAAAATGTACTGTAATTATTTCCAGCTGTATCGGTCATTTCTTTGCTCCCTTCACTTCCCCATTATTAGTCATGCGTTTTTAAATTTATATTAATTGCCACTTCCTTTCTGTTTTCTGGCAGATTCTATAAATATAAGTCATATAAAAAATTAATGGCTAACAGCCACTTCCACATTCCCTTTTAATATTTAAGATTTTTTTTTCTTTCCTTTCTTTTTTTTTTCAGGAGAGCAGTGCCATGACTGAGGATTCTGGCTTTTGGAGCCTTAAGTAGGAAATTTGAGGACAATTCCCATTCAGACTTCTGTTAGGACTTCTTGCCTTAAATTTGAACCCCCTAACAATCATGCTGACACTGGCAAAATTTAGCCCTTTTAGAAACCCCTATGCTGCTGGTCACTGACATGTTCTATTTGCACACAATAAAAGTAATCAGATCATCATCATAATCATCAGTATCTAAGCAACCACTCATTTTTAGGTCTTTGGTTGACTTTTCTTTGCCAACAGAATGAGGTACATTATTGAGTTACATATTTCTGGGTGGAAGATTTCCTTTTTCAAGAAATTACCTACTATTTTTAGAATATCTGGGGAAGTTTTATTACTGATTGCACTCATCAAAAACTGCTCTCAAGTGAGGTCACTTGTAATGAGTCTTTCTGTAATTTACAGTCTGATGCCTATGGATTAGGTCACTTAATTCTGCAGTGAGATTTCAGAATTGATAACAGATAGTAGTACCCTGTCCTTCTTCATGGGAACGTATGAACCAAAGAGGTGAAGGGTTGTGTGCCAACAGTGAGTTGGTGCCAAACACAGAAGCAGAGCTTACTCCCACTCTTTAACCATCCTACAGCTGGGAAATAACAAAGCACAAGTCAGAGGCTCTAGAAAGTTTTTTTCAAGGCGGTAAGCTTCGTACGTGTCCTTGAGGAGGACTTATCAGGCTGACAGGTTTCTAAAGATTTTAAGGGCCTATTTCTCATTGCAACACACAGGCCTTTAGAACTTTGCACCTAGAAGGCACAGAAAATCCTGAGATTCCCACAAACTTCCATGCTGGAAGCTGTCTTTTCATACTCCTGTGTATCACATACCTCTTTCAGCCATCACAGAGGCATTGTAGTGGTGCTTATTTTACTGCAGAGTGCTCCTGCCACCGCAAATTAGAGCCACCTGCAAGCTCTTGAGGGCCTGTTGAGATACTTCATTTTTACTAGCCTGGGTGGGTTACTCTTCACATTTTATGCAGTTTTTCAGGTATTCATTAAATATTTGCCTAGGATGTGTGTTACGAGCAGACACTCTTCCTTGTGAGGCAAAAGCAAGCCACCAAAGAAGGATGTGGAACTGTTGGGGTGGGTCCAGAGGAGGGCCGTAGAGTACCTCTCCTATAAAGAAAGGATGAGGGAGTTGGGCTTGTTTAGCTTTCTAAAGACAAGGCTCTGGGGAGACCTCATTGTGTCTTTTCCAGTAGGAAAAGGGAGCTTATAAGCAGGATGGGGACTGATTTTTTGCATGGTCTAATAGTGATAGGATGAGGGGAATGTTTTTAAAGCAACAAAGGGGAAATTTAGGTTAGATGTTAGGAAGAAATTCTTTACTTAGAGAGTGGTGAGGCACTGATAGACTGCCCAGAGAAGGCTAGGTTGGATGGGGCCCTGGGCAGCCTGATCTGGAGGGTGGCAACCAACCCATGGCAGAAAGTTGGAACTGGATGGGCTTTAAGGTCTTTTCCAACCTCTGTCATTCTATGACTCCACAAAAGTTGCACACCAAGAGTTTTTGAGGCCTGGAATCTGAAGATGAGGGACAGTATATCCTTGATAAAAGCTGAAACGTGATTGATGATGAAGCTCCAGAACTGTTTTCTGATACGTCTTGAGACTGTGTCTGAGGAAAACTGGAAAGATGGAGCTCAAGGCAGAGTGTCACAGGTTCACACAATGTTTAAGGTTGGATGGGACCTCTGGAGGTCATCTGGTCTAACTTCATGGGCTTCACATTTTCAGCATCAGGAGCACCCTCCAGAAGAGAGGTTGGCATCTTGAAGGAACAACTCATCAAGTGCAGAAGATGCTGGGTTACATTATGCTACTAAAACCAAAGCATTCTGGGTGGTTTACGCATGCAACACCTTCACTTTTAAGTAGCTGCAGTTTGATGAGCTGGCTGATGTATCCCAACCTGTAGGTCATGAGACAATTTGAAGATAGTACTGAAAATCACTATGGAACTGCTATTTATATCCAAGTTTCTCGATGCAGACTAACATAAATCCGGTGTCCCTTTTTTCTCATAGCCTTTTTTCTTTGCCCTGGATGTTGTATCTGGCTCATACAACTGCATTTGTACAGGTACTTGAATATGGTACTCTGTCTTATCCTTGGTGCACTTTAGGGATGGGAACCTTGTTCTGTTCTGATCCTGAAACTCCAAATATTTAAACACTTTTTTTTTTTGTAGATGCTGATTAATATTATGGATAATGAATTCTAGGGGATTTTGGGAGTGGAAATGTTTTTTATAGGCAAATTATTTCATTTAGAGGTACATTTACTGTACTTAATGGTGGATAGTTTTCTTATGGTGCTTTGCAACTTCAGAGTGCTTTGCAACTATTAATTAATTAACACGCGTGCTCTTTTGGAGGTAGGAAACTAATTATTAACAGCCCTGTCTGGCACACAGGGAACGGGATGATAAACATTCATGTTATTTAAACAATTCAGCTATTGTACTGCATGCCTTATTTGTCCCTGCAAGTACCACTTGTTCATAGATAATGTGGATTAATACATATGCAAATGAATAATTAAAATAGCTGCAATCGTACAATGCTTGGTGAACAGCATGTGTAATTACATGCCCAGTGCCTTATATCCTAGGACTTCCTTAAAATGAGAGCCCATTGTTTTTCTTCATGTTCCATGAAAGACTTCTGAGATTGGTATTTATCCCTGAATGGGAGGTGATGAAAGATGATGTGAGCCAAAATCTCTAGGGAGATGGTCCCTGGTTCAGTGTGTCCTGAGATGAATCCTGTAAGGCTGTAGAGGTGCAGGCTTGGACTGTCCAAATTTATTCATAGTTAGGCTGGATGGGGCAATGAGCAGCTTGATCTAGTGGTACATGTCTCTGTTCATTGCAGGGGAGTTGGACTAGATGGCCCTTCCAATTCAAATAATTCTATGATTCTGTGAATGATTCTGTGAATCATAGAATCATAGAATTGCTCAGGTTGGAAAAGACCTTAAAGATCATTGAGTCCAACCACAACCTAACCATACTACCCTAACTCTAATAACCCTCCACTAAATCATGTCCCTGAGCAAATGGAGCCTGTTGCTGCACATAGTTGTATATACTCTTATACCAAACAAACAAACAAAACAACAGTTCCAACTAACAGAAAGGGAGAGATCAGTAAACAAGTCCAGCTTTATACTATTGGTAGCTGACCAGAGATGCAGCAGCTCAATGTGCTGCACCTGAGATCCAATCTCTCACACCTTGTGCTCCTATTTCTATATGCAGCCTGAGCTAACACTTACGTTAGCCTGTGCCAAAATCCTTGCAATCAAAGAGTCATAGAATATCCTGAGTTGGAAGAAACCCATAAGGATCATTGAGTCCAACTCTTGGCTCAACACTGGACCACTCAAAATCCAAACCTTATGTCTGAGAGTGTTGAGATGTCTTCTTGAACTTGGGCAGCTTGGTGCTGTGACTCCTGGCAGCCTGTTTCAGTGCCCAACCACTTTCTGGTGAAGGATCTTTTCCTGATGTCATGTGGCAGACAATCTCAAGGCAGTTTGAGAGAGCCCTTTTCTCTGCCAAACATTCAGTCAGGTGCATTTCTGTGAAGGCAGATGGGACAGGTGGTTCTGCTGCAGCAAGAGGTGAGCACTGAGCTTGTGCCCCAAACAAGGAACTGTGCTCCTGTGGATTGTCTGTGGGGGATACACATCTTTTGCATGCCCACAGAACACTGGGGCACATGCTAAGTGTGGACAGGCAGCAAATCTAGGTGTCCTGCTTAGGGCTCTTGTATGCACAGGCTATTTCAGGTGAATTCCTTAATTTCCCCCAAACATTTGTCCATCAGTTGCTGTGGTAGGGGGAATTTGCATCAGAAACATGAGCAGATACGCACTCATCGTGTAGTTCATGTATCCTCCTGCTGCTGGGGGCAGAAGGCAGCGAGTGCAGCTTATGATGCACTTCCCACCTCTTGGTGAGGAGAAGAGAAACTGTGCTGTGAGATGAAGGGCTCACTGAACAGAGCAGCAAGGACACTAGCAAAGCTGAGGAAAGCACCCTTGGGAAGGCACAAAAGGAGTGTGACAGCTGAGGGAGGAGAAGCAACTGCTAAGTAAGCAGAGTGTTACCAGGCTTGGAGACTTGCAGAGCTTAAAAAAGGCAACGGGAACAAAGCAGCTGGGAGTCTGCAAGAGCCCATGGGATTGGAACTGAAGTGAATCTGTGCAGACCTCCTCAGGCTCCCAGGACATCCAGTCTGTGGCCAGCATGCTCTCCTGATCCCTGTGTGTTCCTGAAAGGTGGGCCATCCTTATCTCAGCTCCTGGCTGCTTGACTAACGTATCAGTTTGTCACTTTGCCAGAAATCCCACCTTTTTCCTCATGGCCTTTTCCCTCTGAGCATTGTCACCTTACTCATGTTTAACCACCCCACAGAAAAAAAACAGGGTTGGACAATTAATGACACTTGCATCACACTTCCTGCTGTATGCTTTCCCTCCCCAGCATTTCTCTGCCTCTTCTGCTGTTCTTGGTGTACATTACCGCACCCTTATACAGTTCCTGGTGCTCTTATTTCCAATCTCTGCCGATGTCTTCAGGCGTTGCCTTCATACTGCTATTGCTAACAGTAATGGCTACATAGCTTTCTAATTTGTTGATGCATTTTTAAGAAATCCTGTGTTTAGCTCTTAATCCTGGTGTAGACGATGTGTTCTTATCAATAATGAGCCTATTAAGTTATGGGTACAGCTGAGTAAATTTCATGCTTATAAAAACGTTTGAGCAGGCACTGCATTTAGCTGACTGCAGGCTGGTATTTATGTAGTTCCAGGAGAGTAAATAATGCCTGTTCGGCGTCTGTCATTACAGCATTATTTTCTCTCCCTCCTTCCTTTGCTCTCAATTTGATGCAAAGACCCAACCTCGTGCACAGCATTGTGCATCCCAGAGGGTATTACATTTCTTCAGCTACTACTGAAATAAACAGTGCTGGGGACCTTCTCTGCCCTCCAAGACTGGGATCCAGTTCCCAGAGTAAAAGTCAGAGAGGCTGTGAGGCTGTTTCCAGTATTAATTCCCATCACGGCTGGTGGTGTTCAGTGCAGGACTGATGCTGCCTTTGCCTATTCAGCCCCTTTTGTGGACTATATTGATGAGACTCATTATCTGATTCATAAATTAATATACATGCCATGTAGGGGAGCATTTTGGTATGCACAGTAAAGTCAGGATTTCATATATTTTTCCTTCTAACCTTTATGCTTGGAATAAATTTTCTGATTCCATTTTTTCTTTCTTTTTTTTTTTTTTTTTATTCCACGCAACTCATTTACAAAACAGCCTTCAGCAGGAAACACTTATTTGGCAGTCTTTGAAAAAGGCAGCTACACACTGCTGTAACCCATCGGACAAGACTACGTGATTGGTGATACAAGTGTTTGGAGGCCAGCTTAAAGCTGACATTTTTAAGTCTTAAAAGCTTAAGATACATGAGTGAGCCTCATCGAAATGTATGGGTTGGCTTAAAACTAAGCACATCTCTGCAATCAGTGTCTTTTAGATTTTGGTCTCTGAAAAGTAGTCCCAGGCAAAAAGTGATTAAGTGGTGGTTCCTGAGAAAACAAGTACTTTCACTTTAGGAAAAAAGCCTTTATTATTTAGGATTTTGTTTGTCTTAATGCTAAAAATAAAATGGTATAGGAAGAGATGAAAGCATACATATGTGCTAAACTTCATTAAAATAAGATTAGTAATGACACAAAATAGAGTAATTACAAGAGTCTGACCCTGAGCCATGGTAGCTTGTGGAGCTGATAGGACCTTGGAAGTTGCTTACATTTTGGAAATGACCCTTTACAGTTTCCCAGTGGGGGTCAGTAATTCAGTCGCTTATGTCAAAGCAGTTGCTTGATTTAGAGTCGCCAAACTGCAGACGTGACATGCTTTGCTTGGAAAAATAAACTGAAATTGGGATGTTGTGTCACATAAGGTGCTTCTGAAAGAGTAGGTTGAGCCTAAGGAAACAGGAGAGAATCTATCAGTCCCTCTGGAAGGAGGAAGTCAGCTGGAAGGAGAGTGAGCCTACATAAATAGGCAACAAACCACACAAATACTGACAGCACTAATAGCATCTTTGCTGTAGGTTACGTACACTCGATTTTATGGCCCGAGTTTCCCAACCCAGCACATCCTGTGACGAGGATCCCTTCTGCTTTTTACCACACTGCACCTAAAATGCTGCACTGACTGACTGCAAACTTTTTTGTTCGAGTGTTCAAGTGTTCAAGTTTGTTTTCCTCTGCATTTTATTTGCTTCAAGAATTTTCTGTCTTTCAACAGCTGGTATGTCATCTCCACCAGCAAGTGAAGTACTGTGCTGAGTAAATATAGAATAACTGTATGGAGAGATGTCCTTGTAAATAACGATGGGCAAAGTCAAGCCAGTGCCATTGGAATGTTTAGGAAGAAAGGTCTATGAGTGAAGAGACAAACAGCTATGTACTGAAAGTGTGAGTGATTAGCTGCAGACACTGTCTGCTAGCAAGTTCATGAGGTTCAACAAATCCAAGTTCAAGGTCTTGAACCTGGGTCATGGCAACCCCTGCTATCAGTACAAGCTGGGGTACAGAATGCAGGGGATATCAGTGCAAAGGATGGAATACCTCCACTAGGAGAACAGGTTGAGAGAGCTGGGCGTGTTCAGCTTGGAGAAGAGAAGGCTCCATGGAGACCTCATTGCAGCCTTTCCATATCTAAAGGGGGCTGTGAGAAAGAAGGGGACAGACTATTTAGCAGGGTCTGTGGTGACAGGACAAGGGGAAATGGTTTCAAATTAAAACAGGGGAGATTTGGATTGGATATAAGGAAAATGGTTTTTACGATAAGTCTGTGAGGTACAGGAACAGGTCACCCAGAGAGGTAGATGCTCAGTCCCTGGAGATGTTCAGGGTCAGGCTGGACTGGACTCTGAGCAGTATGATCTAGCTGCAGGTATCCCTGTTCATTGCAGGGGAGCTGGACTAGAGGACCTTTGAGGGTCCCTTCCAACTCTAATGATTCTGTGGTTCTATGATAAGTTTTTTCTCCCTTTCTGTTTTGCCTAACTGAAAATAACTGAATTGAATTCCAGAACAAATGTGTGTTAATTCCTGTCCTGCATTAGTCTGCACATTCTGGCCAGGTGATCCTTTTACTCACTCGGAGATTTTCCTGCATTCCCCCCATTGCAATCAATTAGTCTGACCTCTCACCTGGTGCAGATCAGGGATTTCACTGCAGAGATTTTCTAGCATCGGATCAGTCCCTCCTGCTGCTCACCAAATCGATTCCTCTGACTCTCCTGGGCTGACACAGAGACAGTTGGCAGTGCTTGGAACAAGTCATCCAGATCTCCGACTCCCACACCCCGGCTGTGATGCTGCGTTTGCCATCCCTCATATAAAGCAGAGCTATAGGCGATGAAGCAGATGCTCAGATGAGCTCTGCTGGCTCCAGGGAGCCGGTGGTTCCTCTCTGGCTACGCAGTCTTAGAAAAGCCAGAGAGAATTTTTTTTTTCACAATGAATAATTCAAAGTGGTGAGCCTTTTTGACCTCATTTTCTATATGCATCTCCTAGCAGAAAGTTGAAGCTGAAGTCATTTGTCATGGCTGAGCGTAAATCCAAGGGGAGCAGATGGGGGTTTCCCTGCCGTGGAGCTGTGCAGGCACCGTATGCATGAAAATGGACAGTCTGGGATGAGGCAGGAAAACCTTCACAAAGGAAAATATAGCTGTAGCTACGAAATCAACCCCTTGAGTTTCTTGGTGTGGACTTTGTTCTGCTGTGAACCTAGTCTAGGTTCCAGTTAGCCAGGGGACAGTGCCTTCCTGCATTAATTAAACTCATTCATTTATTTTGTTCACTTTGAACGTCTGTCTCCATTCAGTAAATTGTCTTTGTTTCTGTGATCTGCTGGTAATGGCTTCAGGGCACACCATAGAAAGAGATGCAGCTGCATCACTAAAGCACACTGAAGAGCTCTGGATGGCTAGAAGCAGGGCTGAGTTGGAGATCATCTTCTTTCTGCCACTGCATCCTCTGCCTGACCTTCAGGAGTCCCTTCGTCTTTGGCTGTGAAGGAACTGGTTTGTGAAATGGGCGCAGTGCAGCTGGTCTGGCTAGAAGTGTCTGGGGCTTTGGAAGAGCATGGAAGATTTTCAGTCATTTGAAACCTTTACATCCAGTCCAGAGTCTTGAAAGACGTGCTGTAGATCCATGCGTGGAGCGGGTGAGGAAATTAGCATCATGTTGTTAACAAACCTTTACCAGTGGAGTCCTGCTGGTGATAAATACCTTTCTGTTTTCATGGGAAGCCCCGGTTATCTTCTTTTAGCTTTCATTGCTGTGCATAATTGTGCAACCTGTCAAACAGCCATATCGATTCCTGCGTATCGAGCAGATCAGGGCTGTGTTTGTTGTGCATACAGCAAAACAGCAGCAGCACTGCAGACAGTAGGAGCAAAACGAGACAGTGGTTGGTCACAGGCATGCGAATTTATTCATGATGCCTGATTTTTGCAGTGCAGTATGATGAGCTGCCTTAGTCTCAGTGCATGTTTTCCATGGGAGCTGGAGGCACTCTGTGCACCGTGGGGGCTCAGGGCTGTTCGCTGCAGAAAGCAGCTCTCGCTGGAGAGTGGCCTCTGAAAGGCTGACATCAGCTCTTGGGGATGAATTATTTAGACAACCTTGCAAGCATCTCCTAGCCAAAGCTAAAGATACATCTGCTTGTCTCAGGCAGCCATAAATCTGTGACGAGAGCAGAGGGGTTTCCCTGTGACACAGCCCTGCTTGTTGCTGGCTGTTGCAATGCTGAGTGGTGCAACTCAGTGGAACTGTGAGAAAAGGAATGCTCTCCCCTTCCAGGTGATTTGCTTTTGGTCATTCTGTTGCAGGCAGGATATATCATACCCTGAGTTTCAGCTAGATAAGTGTTTCATACAGCTAGACCTGGATTTTGCTAAAATTCTGGCATACTGACTGCAAGACTGAGGTTTAGTAGGAATCCATTCCTTAGCAAAAGATTGAAAAAAGAGGTAGAGAGTAACCACCAAATTAATAGATCCTTATGGCCATGTGCAAATCACTGGCTGCTAGGGGAAGAGCACTCTGCCCCAGGAGTAAAACCAGGGTGATAATGGGGAAGAATCAGGTGATTTGCTTCAGAAGTGCAATCTGGAAGTAAAAGCTGATTGCAGGATCCTTGCTCTCTGCCAGCCTGCCTTGCAGGGCATGGAGCAGGTGCTGCTGTGTCCCCACAGCCCATAACTAGGTACTTTGTGGAGCTGGAAAACATAGTATGTGTAGATGTGGCACTTAGGGACATGATTTAGTGGGCATTGTGGTGATGGGCTGACACTTGATTATAGTGGTCTTTTCTGACCTTAATGATTCTGTTTCTGGTGCAGGTCTGAGCTAACGGTGTTGGTCCTGAATGCTGGCGCTTGTGCCACCCATGGGCAGTTTGTATGAACAGGTGGTGGCTTTTAATCTGAAAACAGAGTCTAGTAGGGCTTGCAGCAATTTAAGCCCTACACCACTGCAAATGGCTGTATTATGGAATTTCCACTGCTGCAGTAACAGTGTATGGATTTTCTACAATACAAACATGGTCCAAATGCCTTCATCACATCATTTAGCATCCGTATTTCCTTCAACTGTCACACTGACAAGGTGCTACCCGCCTGCCTTACGTGAGGAACAGAGCCTCAGCATTTTGGCTATGGCTCCCAAGTAACATAAGGTTACAAAGAGAATTGCCTTGAGGTTAGATTGCTCTGCTCTGGGTAGCTGTGTGACTTCTCACCCTGTCCTCTGAACTCCCCTGTTCAGGGAGGTGAGGTGTTCTAGCCAGTGAGACCTAAGGGCTGATCTGAACTGACACTTCTTGCTCTCATTCTGGTGTGAGGATTAATTGTTTTTTTTTTTGTTTGTTTGTTTGTTTTTGTGCTACATACAGTGGTAAAGTAAAATACGATGGTTGGCTGTTTCATCACTAAGCTTGTTTTGAAGGAAATTTATCGATGTAAAACCTCTTCTTTGACTGCTCAGTGCTGTATGGTACAGTCTGGAGGATTTCTAGCAATGACAATATTTTCTGGCTCTTATATAACCCTCCTTTGCAAGGCTTCCCAAAGTGCTCTCCAAAGGAGGTTAATGTGTAGCAGAAAAAGAAAATGATTTTTCCCTGTCTGTCTTAAAGCTGGAGTGATGCAGGTGGGAGTGGAAGCAAATTTTTCAAGGTCTGTATTCTGCCAGGCATCACCTCTTGGGACACCAGCTAATGCAGGTCAACTCCCAAAACTGATACCAGGTACCTTGTACAGAGGGTTTGGGCAGTTTGAGTAGATTGCAGGGTGAGAGGGGAAAAGGATCACAGACATCCAAAGTGAGGCTTTTGAGATCAGAGCAGTAGAATTTCTTAGGTCTCTTTGCACATCTCAGTCTTTCTGCACCCCAGTACAGTTCCTTCTTGCATGGGTACTTCCATAGCTTGGCTCATTAGCATCCTAGGTGGGAGGCATTAAGTAGAGCAATAATGACTCTGGTGCCTGAATCAGTTTGATGCTGAGTGGCAGGAAATGATGCATTTTCATTGGAAAATGATATATGCTCAGTCAAAGTCAGTCTTAAGTAGGATTAACTATGGGAAAACCAATGAAAAACAGGCAGAGGGCTCAGCTCTGTTGGTACTCCTGGACCAAATAGGCCCATACATTTCAGGAGTAGTCGCAGAATAAGTAAATACTGGAGACAGGATCAGGCCTAATCCTTATCACAAGGATATATGTTTTATCTCAGAAATAAAGTACCTTCACAACAGAGTGAGTCAAAAGACCCATGAGGACCAAGAAGAGACTTGGCACAAAATCGCTGGGAACCTTGAAGCTACAACTCTAAGTGAGATGGCAAAGTTCTCTACACCATGCTACCTCACAAGGGCTGAGTGCTAAGCTGTGAGCTGCCAATATGCTGCCCATTAAACATGAAAAAGTGAGAAATTGTCAATCTTATCCGTGGAGTTGATTTTCATCCATTGTGGCCCAACAGTGATAAGAGAAGAAGTATCCTTGCGCATTCTGAAAAGAACATCTGAATTCAGCTCTCTGTCAGACATACCATTTTTCCTTTTATTCAATCCACATGTTGGTGCTTTGAATGTTGCATATTAAATGCTGCAAACGTGGCTTGTAAATACATTATGAGTCAGCATTACTAGCAGATATATGTTGCAGAATTCATATGGAGCCAGTCTCTAGTTTTGTAAGATCTGTTGCTTCTTCCTCAAGAAGCACATTGTGGTAAGATACATTTTCTGACTGTTCACAGAGGAAAGGAAGAGGAATAAATTTGAGAAGTTTTATTTATTGGGAAGATAAACCATTCATGGCTAGAATTTATTTCCCCATTCAGTAGCAAAACACATCTGCCAGCTCTTGCCATTTAGAACAAAAGATGAAACACTTTCTGGAAAGATTTAATATATTACTTTAAAAACCATTTGATTTTGATCTTTGGAGGAACAGAGAATGTATATCTGACAAGGTTTTAATTTCATTAAATAATATATTTGTTTGTTTGATCTTGCTTTTTGATTAGAATATTGTCAGTCCCTTGTTATGCTTTATTAAAAGAGATAATAAGATACAGTTTCTTCTCAAGGGAATTTTCAGTCCTCATAACCAAAAACTTTACAGCCAAAGAAACTGCAATTAACAAAGTAGACAAATGATGGAAGGAAGGAAAACACTGTTGTCTCCAGTCTTGAGACGGGAAGTTATTTACAAGGAGATTAAAGAGTTTTATTTTAGCAAAACTCTTAAATGCATGCAAGATGTGCATAGATCCATCCCACAAAGATGTCTTTAAGACCTTCTGACCTTGGGTGGCTTGCCTAAAATTGCCTAAAAGGGCCAAGGCATTCAAACGATACAGTCTAACATGAATTTATTAAGGAGATGCTTTTGGACATGTGATCTTTAGTGCTTTATTTTATATATATATTTATACAGCTGCCTGAGCTGGGATAGGATCAAAGACATTTGGGCAGGCATTGTAATGAGGTCCATGGGGGATTTCAAGTTCTGATGCTGTATCAGATAGTGACCTGCTGTATATGTACAACTCTTGTGAGTCCTTCTGTTGGTTCCTCTTATTTTCCAGGCTCACTTGTCAAGAAAACTAAGAACTGTCCATCTCCTTAATGCTGTCATCCTGTCCTAACGGTCCCTCCTACTCCTTTCTCTATGGAAGGATGTAGTTTCATCATTCTGAGATTTCATTCAGCTTGACTTTACATTGTCTGCAAATGCAGGTGGGCTGAGCCCGTCTTAGGCTTGCAAGAAGCATGGCTGTACATGTCAGAAGACCCTCTTCTTTCAGACTCTTTTCCAAAGTGTAGGTCCAGCTTACTGGTCTTTTCAGTTTGTCAGTCCTGCATATGTATTTTGTCTACTCCTCTCTTCCAAAGCTTTTAAATCTCTCCCAAAATGGCTTGAAATGGGTGAATCATTGTTTTTTGTTGTTGTTTGTTTTCTTCCATCAAGTCACAAAATTTCCTCTGGCTGATTTCTGCACTTGCAGTCAGTGCCTACGTGGGATTTTGCCTTTGTCATTGGGTCTGTAGACTTTCTCGTTAAGTTTTCATCTTCTGTGTAAAGGATATATCAGCTTCACAGTCTCTGCAGCAGGACTGGCTGAGTCATTCCTGCATACAGTCTCAGACCTGCTGTGCATTGATAATATCTGTGCTCATTGATGACCATAACCAGAGCCCCTGTATCTCGCTCCTGCTGGTGTTCTGTTTCCTTTCAGACACTGCGCAGTATTTCCAAATTTTCCTCTCCTTTGCATTTTGGAGTTTGACCTTTGAAGGATTTTCTTCTTCAGGGGATGGGACTGCAAGGGACCCACGTGTAGCCAGATGATGGGGAAATGGCCACAGCAGTGAGCTGTCCCTGTGAGGTAATGTTAAAGTGGGGGAAATGGCCCACCGAAGAGAGAACACAAGAGGGATATTCTGAACATTGGGTCTTGCTATGTGCTGTGCTCCTCCCCTACCAAAAACAGCACTTCTCCTGAGGTCTTGTCCCTTATGCATTAAGGGCAGATGGCGTGAAGTCGGCGAAGCTGTTTTGTTCATTTTGTGATATCTGGGGACACAAGAGAGCTTATAACTGTGCATCTGCAAGTGTGTGAGATACAGGGCATTGACAGGAGAGGAAGAAACAGTTATGTGAGCCTACGCTAAGTGGTAGTTACTCTGTAGGTGCTGTGGGACATCAGTACCTCTTTATCTGCTTGGCCCCTCAGACCAGAGGCATAAAACAGATGATGCACTGAGACCTGCTCCAGCATGGCAAAGCCCTGCTGGTGAACACATCGGTGTTATGTGCTTGGTTTGAGCACCTGTGCCTTGTAAATGCAGATTTTGGTTGAAAATTGTACTGCAGCTCCCTTTGCTGGGTTAAGCTCCTGCTGCCAGTGTCAGTTCCCAAATGTTCTTATTAGCCTGCATGATTCTACTAATCACCCTATCCTCTAGGATGTTGCCCCAGGAGCAATGAATGGTCTAGCAGTCTTTCTAGCTTTGCCATTTCTATAGCTGCTCTTTCACCTTGTTTCTTCACCCTGTCATGCAATTTGACAGCTTCTATCATAGTGACTTGCACTTGTGGCCACTCTGCTAAGATCTTCTGTAGTTTTCAGAGGCTTTTATGTCTCGCTTTCTAGATTCATAATTAATTCCTAAAGATTAAATGAAGAAAGTTGATTTCCGTGTGTCCTTCAAAATAACCTCATTTGCAAGAAAATAGCTCAAATATTGTCATTAATCATTCTTTTACGCAATCACTTAGGCAGCTGACTTTTTTTTTTTCTATTTTCCCGGTCAATAATTTTATAAGAGTTCACCAAAAAGCTGTTTTACTGCAGACTGCTATCTGGGCTGTGAGAGTCGTCATGTCACTGCATCACAGATGGGAACAAGAAGTCCTGATGACCAAAGCAGAGGATGGTGGAGGGGGTGGTAAAGGACCAGGGGGCAACTCCATCCTGTAGTACCCTGGAGAACACTGCTCACTTGATGAGCAATTCCTGCGTGCGGATCCGGCACCCGAGGAAATAGTTGTTAATCTGGCATGGAGAATTTGCCTCTCCACTTGGAGTGACACCATTATGATCAGTGATGTTAAACTATAGTAAATTGGGTGTAAAGTGTGAGATGAAATGGGCCTGCAGCAATCCTTACGTGGAGCATCTAGGGCAGTACATATGCGTCTTTTTGTTATTTTCCAAGTGCAAACACAGACGGTTGTTTTCTCTGATTATTTACATAATTCTACTACATTATTCTGAGAAACATCCTTCCCTCTTTCCCTCTATTTTAATTAGCTTGTTGGTAGGAAATGCAGAAGATTTCCCAAGCTGTTGTCATGTGACGTATGAAAGGGATAACCTCTGTAGCTCAGTTCTGTTTGTATTTGAAGCTGCTTGCAGGTTTCCCTTCAGCCACAGATGCAATTAATTCTTAGCATCTGGCTGTAAACAGTGTTATGGTTTGCTGAGGCAGGGAGAGAAGGGAGCCCAATTAATGCAGCCCTGAATACCTGCTAGTTTGCTTCAGACTCATTTCTATTTTGTGGGTTTTTTTTGATGTGATATCGTCTCATTTAATTTAATTTGGTAAATATGGAAGATAAATATTGTTGAATTAATGAAGCAACTCTTTCCCTACTCAGTAATATGAAGATGGTAGTTACATGTGCAAAAGGAAGCAAAGTACTTGTGCACAAACATCACCATACTTCTAAAAGTTTGGAGTCTACCAGTCTTTGAGATGTTAGGCTAAATTATCTTCCTGTTTTCCATAAACTGTGGCAGCACCACAGAGCAAATTAATCCCAGGATAAAGTTTATCCCCACATGTTTTCCTTTCAATCAGAAATGTGATGGAAGGTCCCAATGTCACCTCTTCAGCACAGGCAAGAAAATGTCTGCACTGCAGGATCAGGCTCTGCAATTGCAATTCTAAATCTTGGAGATGTTTTTACATTTTGGACATGTATCACATTTATAGGTTGACCTTGACTACTCTCTGTTAAAGTTTTGTGACGCTGATAGACCTAGTGAGGATATTTCTGAAATGAGCAATTTCATGCAGCAGAAGGAACGTTTCACAGGGCATTTCCTATCAAAGAGGCCACAACTCAATATTCAAGCCTGCCATCACTCATTCTAGGGATCAGACCTATTTTGAACTTTTCCCAGCTGAAGGTGAAAACAGCAACACCTTCAACTTGGTTGCACAAAAGTCTTCCATGTAGGAATAAAATAGTTTTACTCTAGCATTGGTCCCATTTCCCCTTCTCGGCTTGAAGGCTTCTCACCAGAGACTGGAAGACAAGTCTTTTCTTGGTAACACATGCTGGGAAAGGGGATACACTCAATCACAAGTGAGTGCCAGTGGTAACATTATGATGAAAATTCCAATATTTTAATTCCAAATGATTTTGGATGAGATTATTAAATTCTCCATCATCTTCTTCCCTCCTAATTTCTGTTTTTTTCTCTCAGCTTGTTAAGTATTCTTCAATCAATAAATAAAGCGCATTAACCTGAGCAAGAAAACCACATGATCCTCACTGGTTAGATCACAGAATCATAGGCTCATAGAATAGCTTAGGTTGGAGCAGACCTTAAATTCATCTAGTTCCAACCCCCCTGCCATGGGCAGGGTTGCCAACCATTAGATCAGGATGCCCAGGGAAGGTACTGACAGCTGAGCTGAAAGAAAAACAAAACTTCTTCACTATGGCAAGTTTCAGTATTTTCAGTACTTATCTTTAACGGGAACTTAAAGTTAAAATTACAGTTGGTTCTTTTTTTTTTTCATTTTAGAAAGTACCTAGAAACATTTTCAATAGAAAAAATCAAATAAAGAGGTATCAAGTTCTTTGACCAAGCTGAAAATGATTGTTGACTCATCACTGAAGAGTAAATTGCTTCCGTATCAATGTTGTTTTTCTTATGTCAGTATTACCAAAGCAAAGCTTGTGTCTTCAACTTCCTCTTAAATCTTTCAAAACACATCAGTCAGAGGCCTGCCAGTACCCAGCTGAGATGTCCAAGAGTTAACTAAGCCACAGCTGAAGCTAAAGATGCCACCTGTTACATCACCAATATTATTGGATTTTGAGATTCATTTCAGAGCTCTAAAATCTAATCTTTGGCTCAAAAAGCAAATCACAGAAAATAGCTAAAAGACATCAGTATTTCAGCTATTTTCTGTGATTAGTTGACAGGAGTGAAGCCTTCCCAGTGTAAACCATTTGACTGATGTACTATTTCAGTGTGGCTGGAGAAAGCCTGTGTGTAGGGTGGAATGACAGTATTTATGTCTGTGGGTTTTTACTCACACACACTGTCACATCGATTGCCGATGTCAACAAACATAATATACAGCATTTAATATCTCATTTTGGCATCCTCAGATGGCTGCAGCTGAGAAAGCAAAGTGATGAAGGAGCCCACAGCAGGATGTAGAAGTCCTGCCCTGGAGAAGCAATGCACACCAGAGACCCCAGCTGAGTCAGCCTTAAGGGCTACATGTACACTGCTGTTCCAGGTAGAGGTCACCTGGGCATCAATTGTGACGCTATGCTATCTGACAGTGCAAATGTACCAAAAGGGGCAGAACAACAAGAACATCATAGACTTTTTTTCAAGCATCAGCTGCATTTTGCACGTCAGTTGGGTGAAAATAATACCCGCCTTCCCTGCCAGTGTCTGCCTCCCTGCTCTGTGCAGCCACGAATAGGACTTTGTGCAGATGCAAACAGCTACCTACACACATCCTGTTCAAGGTTTACAGTATAAAGCATTAACATATTTTAACAGTTCAGCAGATTAGACTTTTCTTTCCACCTCCCCCCAGTGACCTCCCCCTAGTCACATAGATGTGACAGCTTAAAGGTTATAGAGGTTACAAAATGGAGGACTGAAGTTGGGATGTTACATAGGCACCTCTTTTCCCTTTCTGTTTGGATATCTTCTCCTTTCACTGCCCATGAAAATTCCAAAATCAACATAAATAGAGATGAGAAGAGTAAACAGAAGCTTCTTGATAGCAACCAGAGTACAGTGGGACTACAGCAAAATCAAAGAAATATAAGCAACTCCATTTTAAATAAGCCTCTTTTCATCATATTATTTATTGCTGAATATCTAGACAGTGTCATTTCTCTGAATATTCATCCCATCTTTCCCAAGACCTACCTCTGCCCACCTGCTTCCTCATGTACAAGGTGAACACACCAAATGATGAAGCAAACCTTCAAAGTATTAACATGGCAGCAACTATACTCTGGCATGGAGTATAGTTATTATTAAAAGGTATATATATATATATATATACACACACATACATGTATATATATATTATTAAAATATATAAGAAATACCTTTTAATTCATAGGAAATGAGAATGATGTGCGTTGAAAGCAAGATACTGGACAGCACTGCACAGAATTGTCACTGATTTATTCGTACTTGGACTGGATGTAAGGAAGAAGTTTTTTACAGTAAGGGTGGTGAGGCACTGGAACAGGTTGCCCAGAGAGGTGGTGGATGCCCCATCCCTGGAAATATTCAAAGTCAGGCTGGATGGAGTTCTAAGCAACCTGCTCCAGCTGTAGGTATCCCTGTTCACTGCAGTAGAGTTGCACTAGATGGCCTTTGAAGGTCCCTTCCAACTCAAACAATTCTGTGATTCTGACCAAGTAAGAATAACCCTTCACTCAGTGCTCATCTTTGACCCTGCCCTGCGAGCTAGCCCAGAGCATGGCATGACTTCCCCAGTGTAGGTGGGGTGCTGAGCTGTCCTTTCCTGAATGCTTCAGATGTGCTGATGACAAGTGCAGTATGAGGGCACATGTAGTATACTGGGTGCACTGCAAGGAAGTAGGAGACATTTGCTTAGCCCCTTGGTGCACCATCTCAGCAGGTTTGTTAGCCCAGGCTTGATGCCATGCCAACTACTGCTAGCTGGCTGATGCTTGCCTCAGGGTGAGCAGAACAATGTTGTTCCTGACTGGAAAAGACTATTAGGAAACCCACACACACACTTTGGTTTGCAGACCTCTCCATGTTGCCTTTGGCTAGCATATAATGAAAACACAGCATCCTGCAAAACACCAAATGCATGCTGTGAACAGAAAACTTCCGTACAGGGTGAGTCAGACCTATAAGCAGATACATTGTCATGATAATATTTTCCATGTCTGTTACTGTCAGCATTTTGCAGTCTCCTTATCTGCTGGTTTAAAGGTGACTGTAGGCATGCATTTCCTGACTCTTCACTTCCTTGCAAAATCAAGGGGAGAACTGCCTTTGACTGAAGCCTCAGCTGGAAGTTAATTAATGAGCTGAATCTGAGGTCGAAGGAAAAGTCACATGCTGTATTTTGCGGTGGTTGCATCAGCAGGAGCAGTAGGAGCTGTCAGGAGCAGGTGGTGGGAATGTGGAGCTCACCAGCCCTCCCCATGAGGATGCAAAATCTCCTTAATCCCCTGTGTCTTGGAGCTTCAAAGCCTCAGCTTTTTCCTGCCCCTTAAAACATAGGAACTAGCTAAAACAAGAGACATGGTGGCTAGAGCAGGAATCCAATGTTTTTTTCTCACAAATTTCTGCATTTCCATATCCTCTAGTGGCATTGAGGTCCAGTTGTTCTGAGCTTGTTTTGTATCAGATATAGGCAAGACTGGTACTGATGTTGGTCACCGATGCTAATTAATATTGCCAAAATGTCACATGAGTTTGTGAAGTGTTCTATATTATTTTTTTTCCCAGGGATACGGTGGAATCACTTTCCCTGGAGATGTTCAAGAACAGGGCAGATGCGGCAGTGGGGGACGTGGTGTAGTGAGCATGGTGGGGGTGGGTTGATAGGAAGACTAGAGGATCTTAGTGGTCTTTTCCAACCTTAATGATTCTATGATTCTGTGAAAATGTTGATGCATGGCTCATATTTCTCGAGCTGGAAATCTGCTATGAGAATTTCTTACATTTTCAGCAAAAACAACAAACCATTTTAGAAAATTCTCCTATCACCACAGACCTTGACAAGGTGTGTGTCCCCTTCCTTCTTACAGCCCCCGCTATAAGGACTGCTCTCAGGTCTCCTTGCAGCCAATACAATTCCTTTAAATTGGGCAGCTACCTTATTCCCAGATTCTGGGAGCTCTGCTTTTGCTGGAGCTGCATGGATCCAGCTGGACTCCCCTAGAGATGATTTCTTCCCAAAGAGTGTCAGGAGGAAGGAGAAGAGAGCAGGATGACTTCCTCCTTAGTGCCCTGGAGAGGGGAAGAACTCAGTGAGTGCATCACTTATTGCTGCAACCAAAGTCAATGAGAGTTGTGCTGAGGACTGATAAAAACTCTGAGAAAAAATGAAATGCTTTGTGCTTATTCTGAAACATCAAAAATTAAATCGTTCTTTTGATCCAGAGCTTGGGGCATCAGTTCTCCCCTTAAATAAATCTGGGACTGCTCTTATGTGACAGCAGATTGATGAAGAGAAATGTGTGTGTCTGTGAAGCTTGCAGAGGTATGCAGTACTGGGTGTGAGGAAACCAATAATCTTGCTTTCCTAGCAGGATTTAGAAGAGTGCAGTAAGGTTATGTATGATGCAGATAGAAGGAAGTGCTGTGTAGGGTTTTGTCTGCCCCATTGTCTTGATGCATCAAGTTTGAAAACTGCAAAAGTAAGGCGTGTTCATTTGTAATTAAAGGCTTCGTTGCAGTGTATGAGCACAGAGGAGGCAAATGAAGGTTTGTGTGTGTGCAATTAATGAATAACTATCCAAATTATATAAAACAACTAGAGGATCAGGCTAATTTAGTAAGTGAGGGAAAATGTCATTATAGATATTCTTATGCCTTCACTGACTTTATGACTATTTTCTTTACCAACTCTTATATTTTATTCTATCTAATCTGTTCTAGATTCAAGAAAAGAAACATGAAAATAATTCTAGTCTTTTATTCAGGGTAGAGCCCAGTTGCTGCTCTGCATTTTTATGTGACTCGACACCAAGAAGCCATTCTTGGTGGCCTTTTGGTCTTACCTTTTCAAATATAATAAGTAGTATTCTAAGCTTCAGATCTTAATGTGATTGTATGTTTTTGCATACAGATAAACACGTGTTTTAAAAAGCACCGTACTGCAGTGTATTATGATAAGTTTGTTCACATTTAAATGAAAAACAGACTTATCTTTTTTTGTGGAAATTTTTAACATCACTTTTCTCAGGATGTGTGTACACAGTTGAACACTGAGTTGATAGAAAAATCTCAGAAGCTGAAAATATGTCTGTACATCACATATAGACCATTTGGGTTTAATGTCTACTTTTCCATGGGACACAGTATTGGAAGAAAGAAAAGGAGGTGAAGTCCTAGCTCCCTGAAAATTGAATTTCTTCACAGCTTTAAATGAAATTGGAATTTTGCCTAAAGCATGGGAAAGAGCATTTAGCTGTAAACATGATGCCTTTGTCTGTTACAATTCATTCTCCTGAGAATGTTAGTGGAGATATTTTCAGCCTCACCTGTAGGTTTTTATCTTTGGCTTCTGAAATTGCTGCTGTTAATGCAAACGCTGTACCTGCCTTCCACTTTCCATGCACAGAAACCTTTAAAAGGCTGGGATATTCCAGAAAGGATGTGAAAGTGTGTCCGAACACAGTGTAGGCATCTGGGCACATAATTCCCTCTGACTCTATATAATGTCTATCCATACAGAGAACATCCTAAGATCAGTTACTGCATTCCCCTACCCCTGGTGGATGCTGTAGATGTCAGTCTTTACTCTGAATATGAGCATGAAACTCCAGTTTTTCTGGCCCATTTAAGAGCTCTAGGCAAGGTCGTGTCAACATGAAGAGTATTGGAGTGCAGACTGCAGTGATCTTTGCAGTGCTTGGAGAAGAAATCACCGTGCTGAAGCCTCTGGGTCAGTGTAGGTGAATCTGGCACAAGTGACCAACTACACAGAGATTCTCTTTGCTGCTGTAGCATGCTGCGCCCAGCAAGGACAACTTGCCACACCACTTTGAGTCTCCAGCAGCCACCTGTTGGGCTCTCTTTGAGAACAGCTGAGAGCAGAATGAAAAAGCTCTGCTAGGAAAGGATAGCGAGAGGCAACCATGCCCATGGCAGGGGAATTGAAATAGGATTGACTTTACGGTCCCTTCCAATCCAAACCATTCTATATTGTTCTAGGATAGTCATGTGGGCAAATTCTGGTGCATCATGCTGACTGTTTGCAGTTCCCACTATGGCCACCAGGTCCACGTGTTCTTTATTCATGAACGTGGACATTTGGGATCATCTTTCCCATGTTCTAGTCAGACAGTAAGATCCTTCACAGGGGCAATTGTGTTACATTACCCTCTGTTCCTGTTTTCAAATTAGAGATGGAAAGAACAGCATATGGTGAAGAAGAAAATAAGATGTATTTGCCTGACAATGCTGCTTAAATTCATTGACTTAGAGCCTAGTCATGTCTCTCAAGGATAAAGAATTGATCTAATGGGCACTATGCAAACAAAGCAAAATATTTAATGCAGTCCCTGCCCTAGGGATCTTGCAGGTTAAACACAACTAATGAGCAAAACAGGTAACTGGAAAGTGAAGAGAATATAAGAAGTTAATCACAGTTGATCACTGACTGCTATCCCAGCCTAAGGAAGCAGGCAAAGTCTTTATGTTACAGTCAAATGCTAAGTCTTTTCTAAGACACAGGGCATGTCAAAATACTGACTTAAGTTTGTTCCTAAGTATTGCTTTACTTGTCTTAATAAACCATTAGAAAGACAAGAAATGTATTAGCAGCATAATTCTATTTTTTGAGTTCCAGAGGTCCAAAATCTAATAATAGAGGAACACTGCTTTGCATGTTATTTGTCTGTGTTGGGCCTTTTATCCTGGCTAACTCCAACAAATGAGATCAGTTTACAATGCTGTAAACAGACCAGCACAGAATAAGAACACTGCAAGAAAACAAATTCCTGATCTGGGCACAAGTCGTATTTGTTGGAATTATTAAGGTTATGGACTATGAGAAAATACGATATCAAAAGCAAGTTTATAGTCTGTGGAGGGTGGGCTAATTAAAGTTTGTTCCCAAATCATGCAAATGGGCTTGCTACAGATAAGACTAATTTTTTGAAAGCTAATTAAAAGCATTCATGTTCCAATCACGAATGCCCATTCAGACAGCAGGAGCTTCAAATGTCCACACATTCACAGCATTGGTGAATGTATTGTCCAGCAGATTATTAGAACAAAACTAATAGCATATTCTCACTCTAATAAAGGGTGCACAGAATGAAATAAGAAATCTGTTTTCTGTCATTGATCCTTTTGTTGATTTATTGAGTACTAGAACTTACTCGCTATCTCTCTGAGCCCCACTCAGGGTGTAGAGAGTCATGGCAGAATGGTGGCCCAAACAAGATGTTATCATCACCAAAACCTCCCGAGTGGGCTGCTCAGTGCACTGTGCATTATATGGACATGGGTAGGATGCTGTCTTCAGCCAACCAAAAGAAGGATTTTTCTCCAAACCTGGAAATTATTCAGCCCCACAGCCCTAGAGCATTAGGGGAAAGAGCACTTTGGGAGGCTTGAGATTTCAGAGGAAATAGTTCAGGTATTTATAACGTCCTTTTTAGTTGTTTGAAAACCCAGTTTGACATCAAAAGAGATGTTGAGGGACAACTTTTCACCAGCTGTACCTCAGTCTTATTGAAATAGACAGGTAGTTCCTGTGAACAGTTGTAGAAGCAGAAGACAGCAGTGAGGGTATAATCATCTCTGGATTTCATGTGCTGTGATGCCTCCAGGAATTCCTGCGAACTCTGTGTTTCTCTCCACTCCGGATCGATCCTGAGGCATGTATATGCATGCTGAGACCAGAAAGATGAATGACTTCTGAGGTAGCAAACTTCTGCAAATTCCTTTGAACTGTCTCTCTTCTTAGTTTTGGAAAAAAAAAAACCCAACCGAACAGCTGATGAAACTGAAACATGATTTGTGTTATGATGATATTATGCTTCCTTAATGTATTTCATTAATGCATTCAAGGAGTTCTTAGGTTGTGTGCATGGCTGAGAATGCTTTACTGGTTGTTTTATTTCCATGAATAAGATCCCTTTTAATGGGAGCAGAATATTTATTTTCTCACAGCAGTATTAGTATGGCATAATATAGTACAGATTTTGTCACATAACTATATTCAGTGCCACTATAATCTGATTTGAGATAAAATACAGAATTACATCAGGGAACATCTGGTTTTATAGCTCTTAAATTTAGTATAATATAAACTCACTTCTCACTGAGAATTAAATGCATTTCAGAACCAAAAATTTTTGAACAAAGAACAAATCCATTATTCAGTATGCTAAGATCCAGATACAGTGTTTTTCTTCAGATTCACTGCCTCTCTGTGATGCTGCCTTTGTTTGAGAAAGTGGTGTTTTTGAATAATGTGAGCGTAAGTTCTCTGCAGTGCTGTTCTTCATCTTTATTTTTTAACTCCAGGATCCCCTAAATGCGATACTGAGAAATTAACTACATTGGAGACAAATGACAAGTTATGGATGGCATTGCAATCTAGATAGTAAATACTAAAGCCTGTTAATTAACCCATTTTTTTTTTTTAAGGAATATTAAATACATCTTAGGCTTGGCTAAAAAACTGTAAAACCACATCAGAACTAAACATTTAGGAATCACCCTAAAATGCACAAAAAACTGCAGAAGTACTCCAGTCAATGGGATCGAGGCTATGGAGCTCACTAAAAGAAGTGGACACAGCTTCTGGAAACTTCAGTACATATTAAGTACAAAAATGCTTTTGCAAATCAAGTGCTTGATTTTCTAAGAGTAAATGAAACAATTCTGGTGATTGTAGATCTGATTTTGGTGTCTTTCCTAGACCAAGGCTATAGTAGAAACCAAGAAGAAGCTGTGGGCTTTGTTTCCCATCCCTTAGTCAAGTGGTAGCCCTCCTATCAGCCAAAAGAAGTTGGCTTCTTCTCCCCTTCACCTAACCTAAATATAAATACCACTTGCATGTAAGTAAAACACAATGCTTTTCAGTCTACCTAATCACCTATTCTGTTTGTATTCTGTTACAGGGAAAAGAACTTACCCGAGGCAATATCTTTGTAAAGGAATGGTACATTAAATATTTGATTGAACTAACAAATGGCCATCAATATATTTTTTTGTTTTACCATAGATGATGGAAAAATGTGATGTTTTACTGGATGATCTCATCTAGTCCAACAATCAACCCATCACCACCGTGCCCACTAAACCAGGGATACTTTCATATTATCCTTCCTGTCTGAAACAAGAATGCCATCCTAGAGCAAATACTCAAACCATCTCAATTTACTCTTTTTTTTTTTTTTTTTTGCATGGGGAAGCAGTCATGCATGATCTGGATTTCTTTCAAAAAAACACATTCTCTGAGCACACACAACAGTCCATTCACTAACCAGCATTTAGTTTCATCAGCCAGACTGGAATCAATCTCATGTAAAACCTGACATTAAGGCTGCAAGTCCCATCTTCCCGGGCTTGCTCTATTTGGTAATGTGACATAGCCCTAGAGTTTGTTTTGAAATTTTCTAGCAGATAGTCTCCCACATTCATTTCACATTAGGGTCCTTGTGTATATTGGATCATATATTTCAGTATATATTGAGATTATTTTTCTCATTTATGTGAATAATGAGATGCATAATGGCCTCTGAACTCCCACATTTATAGAAAGGCTGAAACAGAGATCAGGGTTTGAGTCTCCAAGTTCAAAGTCAGAGGTTGGTGAGAAACTGAAGTATGTGTCACTGAGATCTGTAATCTCTGTCACACCCATGATCTTTTAGGTCACAGAGCAGACATTCTGCAATATGCAGTGCAATTTGTGTTTGCAATATCAAGACATCCGAATGTGGAACTCTACACGAATCGAACGAGAAGAAAAAGAGTTTGTAATAAAGATATGAAAAATAAAGATATCTTTGGTGCAGTAGACTTGTCAACATTTGAGGACATTGTAGAAAGCCTGAACAATGGTTTGAAAATATATCTTGCAGTTATTAATGTAGAATCATAGAATCATTCATGTTGGAAAAGACCACTAAGATTATCTAGTCCACCCATGAACCCATCACCACTATGCCTACTAAACCACGTCCCTCAGTGCACATCTACACATTTCCTGAACACCTCCAGAGACAGTGACTCCACCACTTCCCTGGGCCACATGTTCCAGTGCCTCACCACTCTTTCGGAGAGGAAATTTTTTTTCAAACATCCAACCTGAAACTCCTCTGGTGCAACTTAAGGCCATTACGTCTTGTTCTGTCACTGTTACCTGGGAGAAGAGGCTGATCCCTAATTTGCCACAACCTCCTTCCAGGGTGTTCTAGACATTGTACTTTTAGATATAAGTGCAGCTTATTCCTAGATCTGTGGTATATCCAAGGTCATGTTTTGCCCTGTAGTTACCAAAAGGAGGGAGAAAAATCATTATATCAGGAGTGAGCAACGTGAAACAGCTCACTGAATTGCAAAGTCAAGCGTGCTTTGTGAACCAGTAGCAGAACGCTGAGAAATGGCATCTGCACTGCCATGACTGTGAAGCTTCTTAATTAGGAACTACCTAATGTAATGGCCAGTATTAGTCTGGTTTGTTGTCATGTGTTGTCATGTGCATAAACAGTTGTAGTAGCATGAAAGGCTTCTAAAGCAAGAAGAAGAGCTGATGTTGACATGGGAAATCACATTTTAGTGGTCAGTGCAGATCAGCTTGTCTGAATGTGGTTTTGGATGAGACTAAAACTAGCTGAAAACTTCTTTAAAAATTCTTTTCACAAAGCAAGCAGACAGTTTAAATCACTACTGTTCAGCAGGCTCCATAAAAAAACCTTTTGTTGTCATGGTTGATCTGAAATGTTTAGGAAAGCATTTGCCTTCTGAAGTTTTCTCCTTCATTTTTGTTCATGGCTTTATATTTTCTCCTGTGATCCCAGCTTCTGTTTTCTCTACTTTTTTGTACTTCATCACTGACAAAAAAAAAAAAAAAAGAAAAAAAATAAAGGGGGATGAAAAGGGATGAGATGATGAGATGAAGAAAAAAAACTTGCAGAGGAAAAAGAGATGTCATTAATTTAACATTTTGTTGGAAACCTTTTCATTTTTAATGCAAATTTTTTTGACACCCAGAGGAAATACTTCATTTTTAACAATCTGTAGTGCACAGACTACTGTTTTCAACTTTTCCTGTGGAAAATAAATGAAATTAATCTAATGTACCTCCTTAATATGTGCTACAGTGAAGTGCATGAGATTAAAAGATGAGGGGCTCCAAACCTCACAAACAAAAATCTTACGAATATCTCTGCCAAGGTGCTGACTCCACTGACCAGAGATGCCAGGGGCACTCTGCAGCCCTCTGACACATCAGTGCTGCTGTGACACATCCAGCCCAGCCTCCAGCTGCCTGTCCAGGAGGATGCAACTGTCTCAAAGGTCCTAGAGCATCTAGATGGCACTAGCAGCCTATATTTAGGCACATGAACTGAGCCCCCGGGTTATAATTCAGCTTCAGATATTTGAGTGTCTACAATGTGTTCTAGGTGTGTACATTCTCATAGTGAATTACAGAATCATAGTATGGTTTAGGTTGGAAGGGAGCTTAAAGATCATCTAGCTCCAGTCTCCTTGCCAACCACAGATTAGTCTGCCCAGAGCAGACCATCCAACCTGGTCTTGAACACCTCCAGTGATGGGGCATCCACAGTTTCTCTGTGCAACCTGTTCCAGTGTCTCACCACTCTTTGTCTAAACAATTTCCTCCTATCATCTAATCTAATTTCCCCTCTTTTAGTTTAAAACCACTCCTCCTTGTCCTACCACTATCAGAATGTGGAAGAAGTCGCCCTCCCCTCTAATTTGTAACCTCCTTTCAAGTACTGGAAGGTCACAATGAGATCTCCCTGAAGCCTTTTCCAAGCCAAACAAGCTCAACTCCCTCAACCTTTCTTCATAAGAGAGTCCTCCAGCCCTTTAATTATCTCTGTGGCTCTCCTCTGGATCCCCTCCAACAGTTCCGTGTCTTTCTGGCACTGGGGGCCCCAGGCTGGGACACAGTATTCCAGATGGGGCCTCACAATGGCAGAGTAGAAGGGGACAATCACCTCCTTCTCCCTTCTCGTCACCCTTGTTTTGATCTGCAGTTGCTTTGACCCAAGTGCAATGCCTTGTTCTTGGGGTTGTTAAACCTCATTAGATTCTTTTGAACTTTTTGAGTGTGTCCAGGTCCCTCCGGATGGCATCTCTCCCTTCTATTGTGTCAACTGCACCACTCAGCTTTGTGTTGCCAGTAAACTTGCTGAGGGTACTCTCAGTCCTACTGATAATGACAAATGGAGGTCCAGATTTGAATCTACCTACACAGTAATTTAACATTATCTGAAATGCCCAAGTATATTTGAGATATATCTGTGGGCTGCAGAATTGCTCTGTAAACTTGTTTGTCTGTGTGGGGTTTCCAAACACTGCTTCTGCCTCTGCTGTAGACACTGAAATGAAGTCCCAGTCTGTAGGTAGCATTCCTCCAGGCTGCATCCATGCTCTCATAGCCAGGTCTAGATGGAGAAACTATGCACGGTGCACCTATTGCAAACCAGACCCTGACCATGAAATGGCATCTCAAATTAATGACAGCCTTTTCCTCTCATTTAACAATAGTTTTTGGTACATCATGAAGAAGGAGAGCCAGGACAGCGCAGTTATGGTCTCACTGTGTTGGCAGGAAGGACTATCACTATTCCCTTAAAATTGAAGGCTGTTGACAGTCACAGTGAGGTGACTGCCACTAGCTCTGACCACCTTTTAGCCCTGCTGCTTGGCAGGCAAACTGTTCATAAAATTGATTTATAGGGGAAGAAGTCACAAGAAATCCATCTTATAAAAAATGGATTGTACAACCTGACATCTAACTAGGAGACCAGGGCAACACTGGCAGCTGTTCACAGCCTACTTTTTGGAATGGTGAGTGGGTAAATCCGCATCGCTCTCAGAATTGCATGGAAGGTAGGGAAGATTGTGCTGAGCAATAATCTGCTTATAGATACTTGCCTGATTCCCTGAACTGCATCAAGGCTAGTAGTTCTGGGTTGTAAGACACCTGCTAGGCAAAACATGGACAGAAGTTGAACTTTAAGTATCTCAGAAGAATTTGTCCTAGAAAGAAAAACATATTCCTATATTTGCAAGGAGAAAAATTAATCATGTTATCATCCAGGGCATAAAATAACTTGAGAATGAGTGTAATCCAACCCCAGATCACAACTAGTTTCTACTTTTTTTTCTTGCAACAAGTAGGGAAACACACATGTTGCAACTGCAGACATGACAGGAGATGAGTACGGGAGCCTCACACCTGTGTCTGTAAACCTCATCAAAACAGGAATCAGGCTTATGTAGAAGTATTTTATGGCACTCCATTCTAGCAAACCTTAAAAGGAGCGACAAGAATGTGCACAGATGATAATTACTGAATCTTGTTTAAACTGTGTAAAACTCTTTAGAAAGAGTACAGAAACTCTCTAGACTAGGAACCCTAATAAACAAAATTCACATATTTCCTTTAGTGAATGAATGGAATATGGTGGAAACCATCTCTATTCCCCCATGAAAATAATCATGAGGAACAAGAAAATGCAACCTCAAGTCTAATTATCTGTTTCAAACTGTTAAATATTACATACCCAATGTTTCTGTAACTTTGTAACCTTCCAACACAGGGGAGGAATAGATGATGAGCCTCCCCTCCAGACTGTTCCTGTGTGAGGTTAGAGGCTCTCACTGGTATCTGTGGTTCACAGTAAAAGTGCTGACCCAGGCGCTTATGGGACTGTGATAAATATTGCATGAGGTATCCATACATGCAGGAATCTATTATGGAACATTAATCACTGTGAACTTAATGATGTGGGATGTTTTACTATTTTGTAAGTACTAGATGATTCATTAAAAAAGCTGAGTTACTCTGAACTTTGACCCAAACTTTTGGTAGGGTGGGAATGCAGATGCAAGAGTAGCAGAACTTCACTTTGAGGGTTTTTTTTTTTCAGGAAAGGCACCAAGCAGAGATCAGCTTCCCTCTCTTTTGTTCAGGCCCTTTTTCATCAGCATAAGCTTTCTCAGCATATCGCAATCTAAAGAAGAGCTTATGGACCACTTAGAGAGGCTTCGAGCTACAGAAGGTGAATCCTCGCCCCTTTAATTTATAATGCTGGACCTCAGACAGCACCAAAACACATTTCATTTTCCCTTATCTGCAAGCCTTTACCCTTCTTACCATTTTTCATTTGCCCCAGGCTTAGACCAAGCCTTAGGCAATGTTCATCTGAGTGAAGGCAAAGGCACAATTCACCTCAGCAAAGGCAAGTATCTACTTTGAGATGTATGGCAGTAAACTTTCTGTCAGTAGGACAATCCTTTCTTCAGCTAAAAGGGGAACACAGATGTGAGCTTTCAGCTTTTGTAGCCAGTGGCAAATAATGCTCAGATGTTGCATGCCTCCATTTTGCATATTCCACTTGGAGTTTGACCACGCCAACATCTGAGCTTCCTGTCTAATCAGTGAGGAAAGAAAGATCTTTGGGGAAAGATTTCTCGTGCTCAAATAGGGCAGAGAACCTGTGAAAACTGTGATCTAACTGCACCTTCTTCTCTTCACTCTCTGTAAAAAAAGGCAAGATAAACTGCTGAGGTACAGCTATCCTTTGGTAGGTGGGGTGATTTCATTCATTAGCATTGGGTTCGGCCATGTAGAACATGTGAGATGCCCTAGGGCACCCCAGCTGCTCCACCAGGAAGGCTCTGATCCTGTGCCACATCAGCCAGTCCTGCAGATGTGTGAGGGCCCTGGACATGTCTGGTAGCACCACTGGCACCCTTACACCGATGTAGTTTCAGGTTGGATAGTAGGAATTATTTTTTTTTTCTAAAGAATGGTGAGGCATTGGCAGAGGCTGCCCAGGGGGTGGTGGAGTCATCACCCCTGGAGGCAGTCAAGAAACATGGGGATGTGGCACTGAGGAACATGGTTTAGTGGGCATGATGGATATGGGTCGACTGCTACACTAGATGATCTGAGAGGGTTTTTCCAACCTTATTGAGTCTGTAACTCTATGATTCTGTGGGTAAGGAAATAGAGTGCTTGGTGCCATTTGTTTGTACTGCTCCCCACAATAGAAACCCCGCAAGGTTTCTATTAAAAACAGAAAAACAATCCCTCTTCTCAACATTTTAAGAGAGAAATAACCTATTTTTACAAAATATTTTTACAGATTTTTTCTTATTGCAAATACAGGAAATTAGAGTCAAAGTTGACCTTCTTAAGTGTGATCTACAAAAGAAAAGGCTTATTTCCCTCTCAGTGGCGAACTGGGTCAGCAGTTCATGTGACCCAGTTGTAGACCAGCGGCACTGAAGCAAGAAGAGTTTTGGCTGTTTGCGTTATATCTGAATTCTGTCTGGTTGTACAGGATCTCAAAATTTTCAGCATCCTGTGGACTGCAGCTGACCTTCCCATGGTTGTTTCATTCTTGGCTGATTCTGCTTATTTGCTTCCCACAGTTTGATTTTCTGGGAAACTGCAGAAACTTTCTCCATCCTTTTTACTGCTGCCCCAGCAAGCAACATCTGATGAGCTGCATGCAGCTGCCAGCCTGAGCTGCTGGCACGGATCTCGCTGAGCAGGTGTCTTCATTACAGTTCCATGTAACAACTGAACACCTGTGTGGTGTAAGTCATTCAAGGGTGGAAAGTAGAACTATATTTATGTAGAAAAGAAATGCCTCTGCTTTCAAGCGTTGTCTTCTCTAAAGCCAGCTTTAATTCTTGATGGAAAATGTAGAAACAGAGAATTTGGGTGTCACGTATATAGCTTTTTTTTTTCTTATTTTTTTCTTCCAGTTGGGCTTTTCTTTGGTTACAAAACGCCAGTGAAACATTTGCATACCTAAACCAGCAAGAGTTTGTAGCTGCACCAGATTAGGAAATGTACAGACTGGGAGGATGCACAGAGCTGCTGGAATTTCTTACTTCATTTTGTAAGATGTTCAGTGTATGTCGTGATTCAGATTTGATTCTCCACAGAGGGGGTAACTTGACCACAGAAAATCTGTAACCAAAAATACAGCATGAATGTCCTCTTACTTGTCCTAATGTCCTCTAATATCCTAAGCAAGGTTTTAAAGATAGCAATCAAGCCAGCTAATGGAGAGAGAAAATGCAGAAAACCTAGGCTGTATTTTAACAATGCTGGAAACTCCATTCCTTTTGTTGTGTCTTCCATTTTCCTACCCATATCTGTATTTTTAAATATGTAACTACACAGAAAAACTCTTACACTGCGTTAACTTAAAAGAAAAGTAACCTTGTAAACATTTTGCTGGAGATTTTAAATGTTTATGAGCCAGAGTGAAGTTCTTGCTGTGGGCAACCCATATATCTCTGGAAAGTGTAAACAGCAAGGAGGAAGGGCAATCACAGGAGATGGTACAAGGTGGTATAATTATTTATATGAGGCTGGAAGCACTGAAATGAAGATGTAGGAAGGTTGTAGGGGAATGACAGGGAGCACTGGAATGGTGAAGCTGCAAGGAATCCCCTGGATTGCTGGGACTAGTGTCATGTAGGAAACAGTTGTGCAGAAACAAGGTGGTGAATTACATTTACAGTGGTTCTATACTTCTAGCATTCTTTCTTAGTCCTATATCTGCCATGGGATAGGTTTGTGTCTGGTGGCCAGCAAATGGGAATTAGAAGTTCGTTACCACCACTGGGCCAGTGCATTTCACCTACTCCTCTCTGCCTTGCTCCAGAATTCTCTGAAGAATAAGCCTGACTGTTGGCTGTTACTGTTAAGGTCAGTACGGAACTACTATTGTGTGTCCAATGGATATGGTGTTAATTGGATGTTTGCTCTTCTAAATTCAAGTCTTCTGGTAAAATTTTGATTTACTTAACAGATTTACTGTGCTGGTCATACACCATAGATCTCAGTAACCTGTCAGAGGAGGAGCTAAGGCTTACAGTTCTTTCATGCCAATGCAATTTCATTAGCAATCCTTCCCACAACAAAAAGTGAAATATCGTTGGTCAACACTAACATCTTTTCTTTTTTTTTCATAAAATCTGCATTCCCTTAGATATTTTTCTGTCATAAGGAGAAAACAAAATAAGAACCATATGAATTTCCTGTAAATGACTTAAATAGAGGTAAATCTTAGTGCCTATTAGAGTACAACAAATACTTGTGCTTGTACAAAGTTATAAATATTGAAACACACATTCTGAAGCTGAAATCAGACTAGACTTGAATCTAGCTGCTAACATATCTCTAGAAGAATCTGAAGCTTTTATGGTGGTTTACCATGTGGGAAAGTTTGTGGGAAGCAAAACTCCTCTGCCTGACATCAGAACTACCTAGATCCTTTCAGAGACAGATTCCTCTTAGGTGATGGTGTAAAGATAAGAGATGGGACATGAGATTCTGCTTCCAGATCTGTGGGATTCAGACTGTGGAGTGGACCTCACCTCTGAGCCACAGTTTCTCAGCTAAGGCTAAAGAATGACAAAATCAAGATGGAAAGAATTCTAAACTAAACATGGAAACCATGCCATGCGTGATAGGTATGTGTGACAGTGATCTGACACATCTCTGGTGTTCAGGGACAACAAAGAGGCCAGGTAGTAAATGACAGCACTCCTCCCTCTGTATTAGCATACAATTATATTTGTGAAGTGGGACAGTTCCTACAGGCAGCTGGAGACACCAGGGAGAGTTTGGCTGATGGATGGGTTCACTGACCAATCTTTGTGCCATCTCTATTTTCATTTTAATCGGATGTTTTGTTTCTGTTGAAATTGGTACAAGCAACCCTAAAAAATGGCTTTATTGTGAATGAGTCTTATTTTCCAACCAGAAGTCATTTTAGTGGGAATGCTAGAAAATCCTTTTGTTCACTGGCAGTCTCTCCTTTTGGAAGAGCAGCTGCTCATTTCTGTTAACAGAGCAGGTCTTGATTCCTCAAGGGAAATACCCTGTATTGGCAAAGCCTGCCTAGATGCAAGTACAAAAGCATTAGGAAAAACACCAAGGAGGAAGATGAAGATTCAAAGAAGTTGGTTTGTGGCTGCAAGAATGCCTGTCTTTGTCTAGGGAATGATTCAGAACCTCATGACAGTATGGGAGAGTACTGTCAGTACATGACAGTAAGAGACAGAACCTCTTTCTCTTGTTATAAGCATTTTTTACGCCTCTGGACCTCAGCATATCAACTTTGTGATTCTTTGGACCACTGGTATTTCTTCTCCAAGCTCAGAAGCTTTTGACTGACACACAGTTCCATTTCTCTGAAAGGAGCTGTGAGAAACACGCCTGGACAAGCTGGCTTCATGGGAAGAGACAGAGTTGGTTGATACCATCTGTACCCGCATTATACAGTCACTGATATTTCTATGGCACCTAATGAAATTTTCTCACCAGGATCTTCTACATTCCTTTTATCTAGTGTCTGAGTTCCTGCCTGCTCTTCACTTTCCTCTTCCCTCTCCTCTCTTTAGTCAAAACTAATCAGAATTGGTGTCTTTGCTTTAACATGCATATTGCTTGTCTTGGGAAAAACCTGTTTCATCAATCAAGGTAATGAACACTTAGTTAAGAGCTGTGGTTTTTAGGAGTCACTTGGGTATATAATAGAATCATAGAATCATTTGAGTTGGAAGGGATCTTAAAAAATCATGCTTTGCATTCCCAGGTATTTATGGCACATAAGATTTTCCAAAATTTCCAGATTCTCTTTTTTTTTTTTCTTATAAATAGGCATCTGTTCCATCAGCAGTGTTAAACTTAGCTGCAGAAGCAAGAACAGTGGAAATATGAGACCAAATGGTACCAGCAATCCCATTTTCTATCTCTCCAGTAAAGCTGGTAGAGAATCTCTAGAATTAGTCAGGGGAATTTGAAGAATTCATATTCCCAGCAATCTAAAAAATGTTATCGACATTTTTTAGTGGCAGCAGCTGCCTTGCACTTAACTCAGTGAATGCTGGACTGCTTTGTTTCCTAGAGGAATTAGCTGAATTAATAAATAGCTGTCTTCCCCTATGAAAATAAAGCCTAATATGCAATTAAAATGAAGGATTTTCCTTCTGAGGTTATGGGGAGCTGTTAGATGAAATTATAGGAGGACCAGATGTGAAAGAACTGTTGTTTCACATATTTTAAATTGAGGATAATTAAAAGAAGTGAAACATATAGAGTCTGACTTTGGAAATGCATTTATAAGCCCCCATGCTAGGATCTGTGTCATTAGGGAGAATGTAAGGACTAGTTATGCTATGTGGCAGATAGAAGGCTAATTACAGAACACACACTTGGATTTCATTAATAAATGAGAGTTCATTAACTAGTGGCAGTGAACAGCAAGATCAGTACTGCAATCATATTATTATTTATTTCTATTACAGTGCTGCATGTAGGAATCAAGTCAAATGGGAGCCCCTATTGTGCTAGGTGCTGCAAAACCACACATTAGGCGATTGAATCCCACAGTTTAAAAACCACTTTTTCGAGCTATTTCCTGTGGGGATTAGAGTCCATTTCTGATGGTGGGCTTTTGTTGTTGTTGTTGTTTTGCTTGAACCTGTGGAAATTAATCTATTAAGTACATTAAGGACTTGCAGTTTCGATCGCTAGCAATGGGGCCATGTAGCATTGGGGTGTTCATGAAAGGGCAGAAGTGGATAGTGTACTGGGTAAGCAGGATAGTAGTATAGGCACATAAACTGAAGTAATCAGAATCTCTCGATGGAGAGGTTGTATTATTGCAAGAACTTCTTATTTTAGAAGAAAAAAAGGAAAACTGACAAATTCAAATTTGCTCGGATTCTATACCAGAGACTGAAATACTGAGCATAATATCTGCATGTTGTAACTGGTTCCCTAGCCTCTCACACTGGAAAGTAGATCTGTAAGTAAGGTCCTGACGGTCTTGATGGACAACAAGTTGACCGTGAGCCAGCAGCGTACCCGTGTGGGCAAGAAAGCCAATGGTATCCTGGCCAGCAGGTGGAGGGAGGTGAAGTTCCCCAGTACTGAGCTCCCCAGCACAATGGAGACATGGATCTCCTGGACCAAGCCCATCAAGGGCTACTGAAATGATGAAGGAATTGGAGCACTCCTCTTATGAGGAAAGGCCGAGGGAACTGGTCCTGTTCAGCCTTGAGAAGAGAAGGCTCAGGAGGATCTGATTAATGTGTCTTAAGTATTTGAAAGGGAGAATGCCAAGAGGATGGGGTCCTACTCTTCTCAGTGATGCTCAGCAACAGAACAAGAGGCAACTGGTACAAACAGGAACACAAGAGGTTCTGTCTGCACATGAAGAAAAACTTTACTGTGAGAGTTACTGAGCTCTAGTGCAGGTTGCCCAGGGAGGCTACGTAGTCTCCTTCAAATATTCAAAAGCTGCCTGGACAGAGTCCTGGGTAATGTGCTCTGAGTGTCCCTGCCTGAGTAGAGAGGTTGTACTAGATGGCTGCCAGAGGTCTTTTCCAGCCTCAACCATTCTGTATTTTTGCGATCTGTAGGAACGGGATTTCTTTGGCTTCCTGGGGAAGAAAATAATATAAAATGATGATTTAAGAGAAAACAAGCCAAGGACACTACCAAGACCAGACAAATCCCAGACACTGGGCAGGACACGTGCACAATTTTCCCACAGCATCTGGCACTACACCTCTGTCCAGTGCTTTGGGTGTACAATGGCATACTCTCCCTTGTCTGCTGAAAGTCCTGCAGCAGTCTGACTGGACATCAGCACTGTTTAATGTGCATTCTCAGGTACAGTCCTGTGCTGTAATCCTGCTGCTATCTCCCATGAAAGCATCCAACACATGGAGTCTTACCTACAGAGTCAGAAAAATACTGAAAAGTATGTCTAGGGTTGACACATATCTATAAAGGAGACACATTTTGATTTGGATGCTACTTCCTTCCATTAAAATGCACTCTTTTATAATGTTTCTGATCAGCACACAATGATGTGGATAACCTAAAGCAATGAAGGTGAACAGAAATCATGCCACATTTGTGTTGTTTTTGTCAACACTATTTCTTCCTTCCCAGTATACACTTGAAGCATTTAGTACATGTGCACTTTGCTGACTGTTCCTTGTTAAAAAGACTGAGCAGCCCAGGATTCTCTTCATAATACTCAGTTCATCTGAACTGAGTACAGGGAAGGAAATATGACATCTATTTCCTGATACTCCCTCAGTTTCCTGAGGCTTCTAGCTCAGAAATTTCTGAAGGCAAAGGATACTTTTGGTTTCTTGTAGTAGCCATTTGTTTTTTTCTGTGGACATCTAGCTGATTTTCAAATAAAATGTATTCTAGTATTGTAGTCTCCCATGAAGTTGGTATGTAAAGTATTCTCTCATTTTTCCTTTGTTTATCAACTTGCAATTGCTGTTTTTATGCCATTCCTTCTACTTTGTTGAAAAAGACAGATGGCATTTGCCTAGCTTTTCACTGTCTCTTTGCTACTTACGATATCAGAGACCTTGTCCATATCAGTTTCTTTTATTCTAGGCAAAGAAATGAAATGATTCCTCAGATGGAAGGTGCTTTTCAGGTTATAAGTATACTTTGGGAGATATAAATTTATACTGGAATGAACTGTGTTGGGAATGTTACAGATTTCTTCTGACAGTAGTTGAAGTATATGTACAAAATTTAATTTGCTTGGCAAAGTCAATTTGCTTTGGTCAAAAACCAATAATGGCTTTCCAGAAGTCGTGAATTACCATAAGTTCCTGAAGATTCAGTGCTGTTTGATGGAAATTATTCAGTTGTTTAAACATAAGACTACTACAAGAAGTCCTAGGTTATCTGAGATAAGTACATAGGATAGCAGAAAAGAGATGACATCTAAAGGGAACCAAAGCTTTCTGGTATAGTTGCTCAAGGACAGATCAGAAACCAGAGGACATGTCAGATGCCTCCATTTAGGCATGTGATTTTCCTTCTGTAAGTTATGAAGGAATGTGAAAGACAGCAAGTAGCTGTTGTCATATGGAGTTCAACACTTCTACTGAGTGACATGAATTAGCTTTGAGGCAGACTTCACCTCTTTATGACTCCTGATGAACGTGAAACTGAATCTAACATCAAGTTGGTGTACTCTCACCAGTCTTGTCCACTTCCAGATTATGTGTCTAGCCTGATTTGCAGAAAGCAACCGGGAAACCAAGAATAGCCAAAGCAGTACCATGATATAATAAAAGGCAACCGTGTCACACTTGCATATATCATCTTGAAACATGTAAGAAGACTTGCTCATCAAAAAAATGGAGGTAGCAATATGCTATTTAATTCCATTTTGTCCAAGAGCTTATATGTTTTAAAGTAATAATGAGAAAGACGTACTATAGGGTTTAATAATTGGCCTTGATAAAGACCAAAACCAAAGATATTCTAGCTATTTAGAACTTTTTGTGAATTGGTGAAATCATTTGACTTCACAAACATTCTGCAGTACTGAAAGTTAGCATTTCTTTGTGAAGGTACCCAAATAAGGAATTAGGTGCTGGCTTTCAGGTACTTCAGTTTAAGGAGGTTGTAACCATGATATTCACTTAAACACAATGATCATTTCTATCCTAATCTATATGAATAAAAAGAGTTCTAGCTATGCTGTAAGCAACTGTTTAATGAGTCCATGTTTTGTTAGCATTACTCTCATTTCTCTGGATATTCTTATGTGGGTTTATTTGTATGTTCTCATTAAAGGAACTTAGAAGCTCTTGGGTGTCTTCTTTATTTATGCATTTTTTAATTAGAAAATGCATTTGTTAAGAATTGGGGCATGTGAAGACACAGCCATTTCATCTCCTGCTGTGATCTTGCTATACCTCCCAAATTAACTGATATCAAGCCAAGTTTGAACTCAGATAAAAATGCCTTTAGGGATCAATCCTGGGTGTATTTGCAGGTCTCATTGGTGATTTAGTATGTGTAACCTGTACAAGACCACAGAGTGTTTCATTTGTTCTTGTCAGAAGGCACAGGACATTCTTGTCTTGGAGATAAACAATCACTGAAGGACCTGTGATGCATTTTCCAAAAGAGGAAGTTTCAATCCTGAGGGACCAGTCAATTTCCAAAGGCCTGGTAACCTACAGAGTTACAATCATACTGGTGTCAGTAGGGAATGCCCTCATTCTTTGCTTCCAAGACAAAGTCCTCCAGGTTAAAATGGGAATTCTTGCAGCCAAAATAGCCACACAACCATCAGATCTAGATGGGAGCTCCAGATAGATTAATGGGAGTTACATCCAATTCCCTACATAAGAATCTTTAAGAATGGTATTTTTAAACAGCAAACCTGCAATACCTTTCTCTTACAGAAAGTGCCATTTTCCTCTTTTTGTGGTCATAGGAAACATCAGATGCTCACAGCAGTGATTTGCAGACTTTTATTCTTCTATAGCCATGGATGAGTGAACCTTATGAACAGTTCTCGCAGCTGCTATTTAGCCAGAATGAACAAAGGTGTGGACACAGGGCTCATCTGGTTGAGCATCCATTTACTCCTGTGAGAGTCAGGAGGGGAAAGGGCCCTGGGACTCTCAAAGGTTCCCAGACACTTGCCTTTCTCAATCTCTCCCTTCATTTGCAGCCTATGGAAAGGAAACATGCTTATAAATATGATAAAAGACAGCCTAACTTCACAACAGATTTCCTATAAACAGCTGATTTTTTTTCACCTTTTCTCTTATGCCACATCTGTAAAGAAATATAAAAATCCATTGTTTTTGATGAAGCTAAAATTTTCACAGTGTATTCTCCCAACAGTGATTCTGTGTAGCATAAGCAAGAAATTTTGCAAGAACAGCGCCTTGATGCCACGCTATCTATACAAGCTCAAGGCCAAATGAATAAGAAGCTCAACCTAGATTATCATAACAGTACTCAAGAACTGATAGAAGTAAGCGATACCCTTCCTCACAGATGTAATGCAAAGGCAGAAGCTTGAACATACAAGAAGTATGGTCCTCACTGTGTCATAGGAAGAGCAGGCTCAGAGTAAAATAATGGATGCAGATCTTAAATCTTGATTACTAATGGCGTATCTGTTGTAGTGCAGTATAGAAATGTGGAGGAGGACTGGATTGTGCATACTATTTCTTGTCAGATCCTTTTCCCTCATATAATTCTTTTCAGCATGTTCTTCTGGGTTCTGCCTTGGAACGTCTCTGTTAAACAAACAGTAAAGACAAGTAACCTCCCCACTGTTGTCATGCAAGTACATGCAAAGTACATGCACCATCCCTGGCAGTGTTCAAGAGATGTCTGGATGAGGTGCTACAAGATATGGTTTATTATGGTTTTCTGGAGTACTGCATCCAGGCCTGTGGCCGCCCATACAGGAAGGACGTGGAGTTCTTGGAGCGGGTCCAGAGGAGGGCCACTAAGATGATCAGAGGGCTGGAGCACCTCTCCTATGAGGAAAGATTAAGGGAACTGGGCTTGTTTAGTTTGGAGAAGAGAAGGCTCGGGGGAGATCTTATTGTGGCCTTCCAGTACTTGAAGGAAGTGTATAAACAGGAGGGGAAATGGCTATTTATGAGGGTGGATAGTGACAGGACAAGGAGGAATGGTTTTAAACCAAGACAGGGGAGGTTTAGGTTGGATATTAGGAGGACGTTTTTCACTCAGAGGGTGGTGACGCACAGGAACAAGTCGCCTAAGGAAGTTGTGGATGCCCCATCCCTGGAGGCGTTCAAGGCCAGGCTGAATGTGGCTCTGGGCAGCCTGGTCTGGTGGTTGGCGACCCTGCACATAGCGGGGGGGTTGAAACTCAATGATCATTGTGGTTCTTTTCAACCCAGGCCATTCTATGATTCTATGTTTTAGTAACATAGTAGGTAGTAATGGTGATAGGAGGATGGTTGGACTAGATGATCTTGTAGGTCCTTTCCAACCTTGTGATTCTATGATTCTATGAAAAGTAACAGCGGAAATTTATCAGAAATTCAAGGACTCTAGGTCAGATTTGCAGCAACATCTCTGTCCTTTGCAACAGCTGAGAATCTCAGCCTGCCACTCTTTTGTCACCTGGATTTGATTAGGAGTCCCTTTCTTAAAGCTGCTGTAAACATTCATTCTTCAATTCTATTTTCAATTCTCAATAGAAGAATGTGTCCAATTTACCCATACAGAACGTGGCTAGAAAGTGCTCTTCTGTGCTGAAACACTTTATAGAGCATCTTTAAAGCAATTTATGGAAGCACTAATGAAATTTTCCTCCTTTCTACCCAGCATTCCCATTTCTAAAACTTCAAAAATACACCAGCCAGCATAAAGCAGAGGATGATTTGCTTAAATTCAGGCATCTTTAACCTCCTTCCCTTCCCCCATGCAAAGCAATTTTCTTTTTAAATGTTTCAAAATTTGCAGCTGTGCTGCTGTAACAGGATGTTCTCAGCTATAGGAAACATGTGAGCATCTGCATGCTTTCTGACTCAAAATTTTTAATTCAATTTTAGTGTACACTTGACGTGATGAATTCAAGCCTTGTAACTATTGAATAAGCATTGGGGAAGATGGATTGAGATTGGAAAAAGTAATGTGTCATCAAATGACACATTTTCTTTCATCCTGTCTCAATGTCAAGAACACAAAAGAAAAAGGATGAATTAGTTTGGACAAATACACTTAGAGACTCATATTCCAGCTTACCTGCATTGCTCCCCATCTGAATTCAGACTGTCAAGGTGGTATTTGGGTACTGAACTGAAAGTTTATTGGGAAGAGTTAGCAGTGCTAGGGTAGTGTGAAACACCGAGCTCTTTTTAACCTCTGTAATACTTTATTTGCTCACTGGAGTTCTCAGTGTTGCATTTATCCAGGTTTCTTTGGAAGTGATTATAGATGATGGATGATCCAGCAACAGGAGTGCTTTCAACTCCTGTTGAGTTGAAACTCAAGTTGAAACAGGAGAACCCTGTAGCCCAACCATTTTTCTGCTGCAATATTTCTCTGCAACCTTGGGCTGACCACATAGCATGGCTTGTGGCATGGTCACAGGAGAGGTGGGAAGTAAATTAGTGTAGCTTAGTGAGCACTGCAGTGGGTTGCTAGTGGATGGTCATGTTTCTACTTTGGTTGTCCCTACCATAAAGTATGGTGTGTCAGTATCAGCCCCCAGGAACCACTTGGGAGAAGCAAAGAGCACGTTTTGTGCACAATCACCATTGCACACTCAGCTGTGATGCTGTGGTAAACAACAGCTGTGAGTAATATGACAGGATAGATTATATTGTCAACATAGTTATCCATTAGTTTGAAAATGACCGACAGAATTATATTAAAATTTATCTTGATTTATTAGTTACTTCATATCAAACCTCAGTTCTGGTAGGTGAGGAGGGAGGCAACCATGTATTTTGTCCTTTGAAGGACTATAGCCTAAGTTCTAGTTCAAGGAAGGACATGGTTATTTACTATTTCTCTTTAGTACCTAGTGCTACTATAAATCCTTTCTTAGTTAAATGATAGTTCATGTTCCTGATATATTGCATCAGAAAGTAAATTAAATAGTTTCTGTTAGATTAGCGTTTTCTTCTGGGACCAGCTGAGCATTGAAGGCTGCGTGACCTCTTCAGGAATTTCTGGGGACATCCACATTGCTCTACATAACCAGACTTTGGCCTGTAGTGGATTTGCAATAATTAGAAGCGCCCACCATGACTGCCTGAAAGTCAAAATTGGTACTGAAAAGCTTTGTAAGAGGGGAAATGTGGTAGGGAAAGAGCGTGAATCTGCACAGTTTCTGCTTTCAGAGGGTTCAGGAGATTAGTCGATATACAGTAGAGAACTACTGACTGCGGAGTTGGAGGAAATGACATGACCGCTGTCATGCCTCATCTCTCAACCGCTTTTTCCTCTGTGAATTGCGCTGATTGCCTTTCTGAGCATGATGAAGCTTTGTCCATGTTTTGCAAAATGCTTTGCAATCCTTCACTGAGATGTATTAGATGCCTGATATTTGCAGAAATTACTGTTGCTTAGCAAAACTTGTCCTTTTGCTAGCAACCGCTTTCAGTCATGGCCTTTATTCACCAGCAGTAGAAATGTCTTGATTCAAATGCATGCTTGGCTCAGACCATACTTTCACAGTGATTTTTTTTTTTTTTCCATACCAGGTCCAGCTATTGTTTTGAACTGTACTCCTTCTTAACTTGTTGGGCTTTTTGTTTTGTTCAGCTTTAGTTTATTACCAGTGATTGCAAGGAGTTTTGGATGAAATCAAGCATTTCAGCCTCCCCTTTGCCTGCTACTGCACCTCAGCATACAGCCAGGAGAAATTGGGAAAGTATCTGTGCAAAGATGTACCAGTACATTCAAACAGCATCCAACTAGAGGGATCTCCCCAAGCAGAGGCTTTCAGTGTCACTTCCAAGAAACTTATTTTGGTGCATGTGAATTGGGGTATTGTTTCTGAACTATTTGAGGGTCACCCATTCTATGATCTTTGTTGCCTTACATTACAACCCCTGTCCCTTGGCAGATTACCTTGCGCTTCGGGTTTAAGGTGTGGACCAAGAAGGGCTTCTGTGAGTGTGAATAAGTATACCGACAGACTTCTTCTAGAAATTCACTATGAAGATATGAAAACATAGGCAAGAGGGCTTTGCCAAGTCCTTAAAATGTTAGCTGTCTGATAGGTAAAGTTATGGGCACAACACACGTGAGAAATGGCATTAATTGCAAGCCATATTTGTTAAGTCAAAATACTGAAACCATTTCCCACCCCACCCCCCACCCCCTATGGTCAGGAATATAAGGTCTTAAAAAATGTCACATATTCCTCCTTAGACTCTGCCAAAGTTGTATTTAAAAGCTTACAAAGTGACAACTCTTCTCTCTCTGTCTCTCTGGGCTTCTTATGCCATCAGATACCCTTCACTACCTTTCTTGATGTTGTCAGCATCTCTTGTATAGGCTGGTGCTTTTTGTTTAGATAAAATATATGATACTTTGGCAGCACTGTCTCAGATTCTCCATACCATGCACTGCTTCAGCAGCAGCTGTGAAGTACAAAGGGTGGATTTGCTGACGCAGGGGAAAGAGCTCAAGCATACAGCTGGAGTTGGCTCACTGCTGCCGAAAGAGTAAGGTTTTGTTTCCTGACCTCATCCTCCTACCTTCCTTTCCTACCCAGACGCCTTCCTCTCATATCTCTGTCTGACCTACTTGACTACTGCATCCACAAAATAATATTTAAAATAATATTTTTATTCCTTTTTTTTTTTTTTTTTTTTTTTTGCTTAGGCTCATATTTTGCACAGATTCTTCAGTGTTAACCAATGTGTTTGCTTCATTCATAGATATCTCCACTGGGATCACATATGCTGAGGAATTCACTTTTGTTGCCCCATTATATTTGCCAAGTTGGGAAAGGCAGTAATTCAAACATTGGCTTTCAGTATTTTATCTATGTTGACCTCTGTGCAATTCTAATGGTTATGTTCAAAGTGTCTGAAAAAAGAGTTTACTTATGTGCATTTTTTATCATTATCAATTGCCTCATGTTTTTCTTGTCAGCTATAATGCTAAATCAACTCTCTAAGGACTTTGCTGTTCCTATTTGTGGTAAATGTTGAAAAGTTGCATTGGTGACATAACTTGATTTGTTGAGGAAGCTGGTAAGAATTGGATTTATATCTATTACCGAGACCATCCATCCTCTTTAATTTTATGAAGCAGTAGCTTTTTGTTGTTAGGCTATTCCATGACAAGTGTGCATGCCAAGGCCACTGGCTTGTTAGGAACTAATGTAGCTGATTTAAATGCCTCTTGGCTTTTACGGACATGGAAAACAGATTTCTGGGAAGGTATGTATTTTCAACTGACTGATGGGAATTTCAGAGGTCTTCACTCTTCATGACCCTCTTCTGCTTTCAAGAAGGTTTTGTTGTTTTACTGCTAACAATGGAAGTTGATCATAAGGAATACCAGGAAGTGATCAGAAAGCCTACTTTCATGCCATGACATGAATAGGCATGAAGGTCAATCCTGTCACTGAGGCAGAGCCCCCTTCAGAGTGTAGTTTAGCTTCCTACAAGTAACAAGTTCAACAGCAGATGAAGAACATGGTCTGAAACTGGGCTGAGCAACAGAGAGAATCCAAGAAGTCATAACAAAATGCAATGCTGTCAAGGTCTGGGGTTTGTTCCGCTTCTGTCTTTAAGGACCTTGATTTTACCTGTAGATTTTGTCACCTGCAATCTGTCGGATAGGTGGGCATCACCAGACTGGAACATTTTGGCATCTTGATCTTAAATCTGTTATGGGGATTTTGTGCTGATGGCAGATTTTGAACAATTATCTAACCAAATCATTTTAGAGTAACTGAAAACTCAAATTTCCAAAGTACTTCCCTCCCCCCCCGCACCCCTCCCCGAGCCCTCTGTCCCTCTCACCCCTTCCCAGCAATGCCTGCATTTCCATCTCAGATAGAATATTTCAACTCATGTCCCACATTTCCTCATGCTGACTGGGCATAGGGCAGCAAATACAGTGAGCATCCTCTAGGCAGGAATGCGCATGTACAAACTAGCTATCTTGAGTTCATGCTTCATGCTTGTGGGTACCTGCTCGTGCAACGTGACTTTAGGAGGTGAGTTATCAGTGCAGCTTTTTTCCTCACTGAAGGCTCTCATTCACATCTCCTTCTTCTTCCTGGAAATTGATTCTCAGGAAGATTGGAGGAAGTACTGTCTTCAAGACTATCTCTTTCATCTTTAAATCTTTTGGAAATTGGAAGAGGATTGAGTGGGAATAAAGCATGGAGGGATGTCTGGTAGATCATGTAATCTTTGGTTTCATGTGAAGCCTGGCTAAAAAGTGAGAATGTACTAATTATCTCAAAGAGAATGTTTTCTCCATTAAAAAAATTAAATACGATTTAAAAAAAATCTTTACCACCAGGGTGGATGTTAAAAAAGCCCTCTTATTTCTTTTCAGTCTTGTATATATTTGCAATTGTCCAAACTTTTATTCTATATTGTTCCTTGCCTGTATTCCATTTTGTTTTATGCAGATCAAGCTTTGCAACAGTTACATTGGTCACTGTAGTAGAAAACGGGCACGCAAATGCATGATGCCTCAGATCGACAGCACTGGACACTGCTGTAGACATGAGTATTGCAACATCAGTGTCCAGAAGCTAGAAGTCTGACTTGCAAATCCTGCATAAGGAGGATGCAGTGTGAATGGAGTGGTGAAAAAACTGCAACCATAGCAAGTTGCAGTGCAAAACACTCCTTTAATGCTTTGAGAACCAACGTTAACAGTATTAACATGCTCTATGGATTATCTTCATAATCTGCTCAGTGCTACTCCAGGGAATTTCTCTGCTGCCCAGGTGAAAGTAATGCTGAATGTCACCTTCTGAATCCCCAGAACTGCTCCTCTCACCTCCTGATAGCTCTCCCTTGAGAGGAGACCTAACCCAATTCTGCTTAGTTTGTAAAGCTTGACAAGATCACCACACAAGGTGCTGCAAGGTTTTTAAGGTGCATTCATTTTTCATTTTAAATTCTGCTTCTCGAGCTATCTATAGTCCAGTGTTTAGGCTGCAAATAAAGCTGTCGCTGGTGAGTGGAGCAAAAAAAAACAAAAACAAAAAAAAAGAGATGATGATAAATGAGTTAATACTGAGTTTGACACAAGCCCATTTGCTGCATGAATTAAAACACAAATTGGCCTGTGGGTTTTAGGTTTACCAGCCTTACTGCAAGTGTGTTACTGCAGAAATCTGATGAGAGTGTGTTTGAAGGTCTATTTTTCTTAAAACTAGGCAACTTGGCTGTCCTCTCTCTCACTCTGGCACAAAGTCAAAAGAATAGAGAAGAACACTGCTATATGAGTGATGCTTTAGAAGGGGAGTGCCATATATACATTAAATTAATCTCTTCAGGTCAGGGGAGCTGTCTGTATAGCACTATCTGTCCGTAAAGTATTATGTACTTGTGGTCCCATTTCTTGACATCTAATTTATTTTAATGCTAAATGATACCCTTAACTGGCCTTCACTCCTTTTGGTAGTCACAACTATCATTGCTGTTAATTAAAATAATACCTGACTCCATGCTAGACAGCGGGACCACATGCTGCAAGAACAAGACATTCCCACAGTTCAGAACAGCCATTATCACAAAATAATAATCATAGAATCATAATAGAATATCCTAATTGGGAAGAGACAAGACCCATAAAGATCATTGAGTCCAACAAGGAAAGCCCAGACCTGCTGGAGAAAGAATTTTACATGGAAAAATATGAGGTCATGTAGCAAATGCCACATTCAAACACTTTTATTTAAATTTTACATGGTATGTGGGGCTTGCTTTTGGCTAAGAGGCCTAATTGTAGCTCACCCTTCACTCCTGCTCATGCAGTCTGCAAACGTCAGGTCTCAGTTCATGATGTTTCCATCACAGCATCTTTCCCTCTCAGAGGCAGCCGCTGTAGAGGTACACTTCTCAGCCACAGTCTTTTGTCATTTGGTGCCCAAATGTTCTCTTCTTTCTTTGTCAGGTTCTTCAAAGCAAAGGATCTTTTCATCCAAAGGTACATGGCAAACTGAATAATGGGGAAAGGAGCACAGAGGCTGTATGAGTATTTGGCTAATGCAAACCCTAAATTTCTTACTGTATTCTCAGAAATCCCAGTCAGTCAAGTAACCTCTGCTCCATCGCTGGAACAGGGCGTCATGAACCATATTTACCTATCCTATATGTCCTCTGGGCTCCATGTTCCCGCACAGCACCCAGTGCTAACATCTCTTTTACTACGGTGCAGGTATGGTAAAGTGTTCCCTCCCATCCTTCCTATAAGCATGGGAAAAGCAGACTGTGTGTGCAGCAGCAAGTGGCTTTCCACGAACCATACCACACTGTTCTTTCACAAAGAATTAATGGTCACTCATTTAACTTTGTCATGTTGCATTTGCTTTATTTTTGTTTTAATATCCCCAACCATCCAAGGCAGTGTACATACAGGTAAATTAAAACGCTTGTAGAAATGATAAAAATAACGTGCAGAAATGCTTCAGTCACCTGTCTGACCGTTGATTTTCCAATTGTATTACCAATCATCATTTGTTTATCTTCCTTATCCTGACATAAGGCCAGGGAATACCGTCTTTATCTTACAGATGAGGAACTGAACCAGTGTGGGTAATGCCTTGATCTTCAAAGATATCTCATTGAAATGGGATCCAGATGAAAGTTGGCATTTAAACTGTAAGCAAATTCTTAAATAACTTTGAAGCCCCGTGCCTATGGGATTTCTCAAAGTCTTAAAGGGAAGGCTGTGGATGAGAAGGGACTTGAGCTGAAATTTCTCCATGCTCAGACAAATGCTTTGTAATGATCCCAGCTTTCACTCCATCCAGTTATCTATAGGCAAAGGTGAGAAGGCATTCAAGTACACATTTTCTTTTCTCCTGAGTGAGCTTATGTGGAGTTTTGCCCTTATCAGCTGCAAATCTGAGGATTAAGAGGTGATGCTTTTATATATTGCACCCTGAGAACTTTCTAAAGAAGTAGATCAGGGAAAAAGGATCTTCTACCTTAAAACTCATGTCAGCTGTGGTTTTAACCTCTTGTTTGGTTGTTTCATCTTTGTGAAAAATTGCCTGAATTTGTCAAAGATCTGAGATCTTATTTTTTGTGGTCCTCCTGGAGTCTGTGAGCATGAATTCTACATTTCCCACTATGCTATTCTTACTCCATCCTCTGCTTCTGCTGTCTTGTAAGGCTCTACATTCAGCCTGTCCCCAGGCTATTGAACAAGCACTAAGTCACAGGTCTGGAGACACTTTCCCTTGGGTTTTTGATCCTTAACACTAGGATTTATTTGCAAGCACTCAGGAACAGCAAGATGGTGGCTAATGTTCTCAGAAGCTCTCATTTTGATACCAAGATTGTGTGGAAGAATAGGGGAAAGGAGCTCTGTCTCACCCTTGAAGAGGATGGATATTAAGACTGTGAAGGTCTGAAGGCTTCTAGTTGTACAATGAATAAGGCAGGGGACAAGATCGCATGGTTAACCAAAGAACTGCTCGTGCATGTAGCAGATTTTGATTCAGCCTTAACACATACCTTCATTTAAAATTGATAAATCACACCTTGCCCAAAGCGGTCTTCTGTCTTGGGATGTGCAGCACATGAGACTTGGGGTTCATCTGAAGAAAGGTCGAAGAGTGGTAGCTCTAGGTGAAGTCATTGGGGACTGGTGGCAAGATTTATGGAGCTGAAGTTACTGATGAGTTAAACGTGTGAGAATGGAGTTCTTTAACTGTAATTGTGGTGTAGCCTGTGTGTTCACACCCACTGTACATAAGTCATTCATTTTCCAAACAGTTCAGGAACTTTTGGCTAGTAATTTGTAAAAATAAGATAATGGATGATTTTTATACAATGAACGTACTTGAAAACGGTTGTTAATGAAACCTCCCCTGTTAGCTTCTGCTCTGACTAGATTTAACTTGTATGCTTAGATGTGTTGCTTAACATCCTGGGTGGAATGACCAGGCAGGAGATTCCCATCAGTGATAAAACTGTGCTTAGATAAGACATTTGTAAATCATCAGTGGAAATTATTCTATCAGGTGCAGAATATGGTTGTATGGAACAGTTTATTTAGTGTAGTTGTGTTATATGATAAATGTTTTATATGCAGTTACAATACAGCAGTAGTGATGAATTATGTGTGTGCTGGGTTGGTCTTAGGACAACCGGCCAGACAGAATAAAGGGACTGATCATAAAATCCTTACCAATCCAAGCCAAAGATGTTCTTGCACAATGAACAATGGAACTGTCCATCACCAAAGGACAAGTAACTCCCTGTTTGAGAGGTCTGATTCCTCACATGAGCACACTTTCTTTTCGACAAATGTTTTGTCCATGAGTGTCCATGAAACAAATTGTGAATAAAAATGCTACAAAAATGTCAAATATTCAGAAAAGTCAATGCACTGGCTCAATAAACTAGGCTCTCAAATCTAACAGTGTGTCTAACAGCATATCTCTCAGCCCCAGCACCTCCTATTTAAAATAGGGACAATAATACTCTTGAAACTTATCTTCATAAGTCCCTCTTGAAGCAGATAAGGATAATAATGATGCGCTCTGAAAAAAGTGAATAATGAATTGAAACTACGCAGAGATTGAATGAGTCATGACAAAAATTATGCAGAGTTACCATTAAAAAGTGACATTAATCTGGAGTATTAAATAGCTGCCTGGTTGGTGCACGTCATGTCTTACGTGCAGTGAATGAGGTAGGGACCCAGTGGGAAAAGTAGCATGTGATTATGTAGTTGAAGACTGTCACAGTACCCATGAAGAAGGGATATAGAATATGAAGGAACAAATGATAAAATGGCCATTCCATTTGTGGTAATTTCTTGACTTTTGATTGCTTTGACCCTAAAATGTGCTATTGTATCACATACCTTTCTGCCCATGAGTGGTAATAAAAATCAATTCATTACAGCTTAAAAGCTCATTTAGAATATCCCCTTAATGCTTCTTGATAGAATGGTTTGCTTCCCATGAGACTAACTTTATAAGAAGTGCAACATTTCTTTTTCTTTTCATAAAGCTTTACCATGACACATGCAATAACAAACACTGCACTACACCAGTATGTGTTTGTGTTTACTCTGTTTGAGATTCCCCATCAGCCCTCACCACTGTTAATAATTCTGTCATCAAAGCTGAGATTGCCATGGGAAGCATATTGACAAAGTTAAACAAACAAAGAGAAGGACTAAGGAAAAATAAGCAACTTGCATCATGGAAATTTGTGTCCCTGCAGTGTTCTAGCAGCATACCAGTGTATGGATGAATTGCCAAGAAAGGAATTAGGGAACTTCAGTGTTCTTTAGAGAAGAACCCAGAAAAGCAGACCTCACTAAAATGGAGACATTTTTTCTTGTGGATCCAGATAGTTCCTTTTTCTGTGCTCCTTTCTGCCTTCAGTGTGACTCTTATCAGCCCTAATGTATTTCCATTCAGGCCTTTCCATGCTTTTAGAGTTAGCTTGGCAGTGTTTTATCTGAGTTGATATCTCTGTAGTAGTCGAGAAAAAAAAAACAAAAACACCACTAACAGAAAGCAGTGCTCATGTCAAACCTGATTTTAGAATCAAGTGGAGACGGAAAGAATCAGACCCATAGTCTGTAGGTTGTTGTTACTGTTAGAGGTGAAAAGCATTCTAGAGCATCACAGCAGTGCACTGTTCAGGACTAACAGTGAGATACTTGTAGATGTCACTGGATTAATGTTGAGTTACAACATCCCCATGTTTTACAATTAATCCTGAAAGACAGGAAGGGTTGTATTGTCATTACGATGCAGTTATGACAGTGAGAGTCTTTCATGAACTCTATAATAGCAGCTGAGACCTCTTTTTAATCACACAGTAGTTATAGAAGAAGGGGAATGGTTTTAAACTAAAAGAGGGGAGATTTAGATTCAATATTGGGGGGAAATTTTTTCATAGGGAGGGAGGGTGCTACCTGGAGAGGCTGTGGATGTTCCATCCCTGGAGGTGTTCAAGGCCAGTCTGGATGAGGCCCTGGGCAGCCTGATCGAGTACCTCATTCAGTGGTTGGCAGCTGCCTGTGACAGGGAGGCTGGAACTGGATGGGCTTTGAGGTTCCAACTCAAGCCATTCTATGATAAAGAAGGTCAAAGGTATTACAAGTGATGTGTCTTTATGGAAGGTCTCTCTGAAATTGATGATGCTTTGCCTATCCTCAGCCTCACTGTGGGTGTGAGAGCTGGCTGAGCAACATCTTTACTTCCGATGCTGCAGATAGACCTGGCAGCTGGGTTCATTGCATGTGCCATCATTTTGTCTCCAGCAGCCTGGCTGGAGGTAACTAGCCCTTTTAAAGTCTCATGTCACTGACATGCTGGAGGCAGTCTTCTGAGTGATGTGGCTGCTATTTATGCTGTAGTGCCAGCCAGCACATAAAGTACCTGGCCCTGGGGTAGCTGACCCATGGCCTTTTCTCCTGCCCCCTAAGAACGCCGGTGGATCTGGTGTCATTATCTTGTGCTTATAGAGTCTCTCAGACGTGACCTAATATAAACTGATGTGCACTTATCTGCACTGGGCTGGCTTGTTAGGATAAAGGCTAAGGAATGGGAGGGCTGTGTGCAAGATGAAACGAAAGAGTGGGCAGCTTCATACTTTGTCCCTTTGCAGGTTGGCTCCTGGGGAGTGTGGGCAAAGGAACAAGGCTGAAGAGAGAGAACTGCCTGATGTTAGATTTTCCTATCATCCTGTATCTAAGGAGCTGTGCATTTTAATGGTGGCTGGGTTGGTATGTGACATAAAGCAGCTTGCTTAGCTGGATTTTGGGAAGCTAACGCTTTACACGGAGAAATCTCCCATTTCAGTCATCATCCTTGTCTGAGTGCAGATACAGACTGTCTTTGGGTAAACATTTCTTACAATGTAGTCATTCAATTTTGTATGTGATGGATCAGGAGAGACTGAATACCAGTACTACTCGGCTGAAGCCATGGGTCCTTCTGATGGATCTCAGCAGCAGATACGTGCAGGCTCAGGGGAGACAAATAAAAGAAAACAAGGAAAGTGTATAGAAGTAAATAAAGGAAAGAGACTGGCAGGGTTTTATTTTATTTTATTTTATTTTATTTTATTTTATTTTATTTTATTTTATTTATTTTTATTTTTTTCTTTCTTTAATTAACTTCCATTTTAATCTACAGAACCTGATTTTGGCCATCCTGGGGTAATTATTGGGGTAATTAGATAATCTTTAGCTAAGTGTGGTCAAGCTGATGGGAAGGTTTGCTTTATTGTAAGTGAGCCTGGCATTAGAAAGAGCATCACTGGGTGGTTCCAATTGAGACCCTTATGAATATTTTCCTGCTGCTCTGTAGGGAGATGTCTCAGGGCTGTTGCTGCCTTTGTTTAATCACGACACTCCTCTGCCAGCCTCAGTGCTGTCACAGCCTTCTTGCAGGGGAGGATTCCAGCTCCAGCGAGTGATTCCCGTTTCTTTTATTTTTAGCATCAAGATGTCTTTTATTCTGGCTGAAGGACAAAATCCCTTTTCACAGGGGCTGCTTGAACAGCAGAAATGAGTGGCTATTAAAAGAAGTCTCACTGTAAAATAGGATAATAATCCAGTTATTTTGCATTTCTAAGCCAGCCTTGCACTGATATTTCTTTTCCTACAATATGCGCCAATTAGCAGTCGCCGAACAATAAAAAAGCAGTCTGTGCAATAATCTGACAAAGAATCAGGAGCTGTGAAATGAAAGAATTATTTTGTAGCATTAATGAGAAGATCCACAGCAAATTCTTTAAAAAATGGACTTTGAGTTTTGCTATGAATGCCCCTTAAGTCTTTGAAATATTTTGTGTATTTTAATGCATTTCCTGTAAAAATAAACATAGGTGACACGCTACATTCCAAGGACAGCTCCTCCTCCTGCCTGCATGCTCCTTCAATGTCCTCCATATTTCATATTTCTACTTGTGCACAGGTATAGGGCTGAGCACAGCTCATGCTGGATCAGTGTTGACAGTACATGAATATTCCTCCAGAGAGGTAGAGGTTGTTTTCTAGAGGGCAAAATGTTGACAAGGAATAGGAGTAGCAGGATATTCTCCTTCAGTGCCTAACAGTTTGTGGGTGCATCTTGGTGCCCCTAAGGTTAATGGGAAGGTTGGGACAACCCTTAATCAAGCTACTTAGCATTTATCATTAAAAAGCAGCCGTGGCTGCACAGATTTAAATACAAGAATGGAGGAGGACAGATGAAGCTGGTAAACAGTGAAGGCACTCATTATGCTAACTTGATTGTAGCTAATTAAAAAGGGATATTAGCAGATTGGATTACAGGGGATGGAGCAGAATGACCCTTTGTTAATGCCTGTGCTTGCATCAGTAGGGTTCTTTGGGCTGTCCAAGAGTGCTTCTGCATCACTCTCACTCTTGTTTCTTCTCTTCTGCTTTCAGGGGCAGATGCTCCCACACGGTCTGCTCATCAGAGCAGCATGCCAAACTTCCCAATAGCTGTCGTGCCAGGATAGCTAGAGCTCTTGTCTCCCTGTTGTCAGGCTGTGGAAGGGAGCAGGAGCCGCAGTGCACTGTTGTGTTCTCTGACTATTCTCAGTGGGTGTGCAGTCTGTTAGTTGCTCTAATCGGATCTTGGGCTAGGGAGTCAAGAAACCATATCCAGTGCCTCCCAACATCATGCTAAACAGAATCTGCCAGCTCTTGTGAAGACTTAAAAAAAAAAAAAAAAAAAGCTAGGTAGTATTACTGTGTACGTACTGTATGAGGCAATACATATATTTATTGAATCATATAATCACAGAATCATTAAGGCTGGAAGAGACCACTAAAATCTCCTAGTCCAACCATCAGTCCATTACCACTACGCCCACTAAACAGTCTCTAAGTGCCACATCTACCCTTAGACCTACAGGTAAGAAAGGTAGGAATACTGGAGTATGGATTTGAGAATTAAATCTGACGAAAGCTGAAACAAAGCCTTGTACTGTTTTATATAACGCAACAGGATGCCATTGTATAGTCTTTTTTGAATTTATCTTGTGGCACCACATCTTGTAGAAATGCAGTCTTAGGTGAATGTTAATTCTTTTGACTTTGGCAAGACTGAACTTGTTATGTTTTGTCATAGTTGCCTCACATTTTAAATTCAGAGTAGAGCAGCAGACAGACAAGGCTTCTAGAGGAGGCAGCACTATTAGGAAGCCTGAAGAGAGCCTGCATATGTGCTGGGTAAGGAGCGAGGAGTGTGGAGTGTATTTCTGCAAAGAGATGTCAAGTGAGTCTATTTGCAGATTTCCTAGATAGTCATGCACCTTTCATTCTGTTAAGCAGGCAGACATCACAGCACAGTTGACACTAGAAGCTGTTCAGTTCAATTAACTTTTGAAAATAGGGTGACCACCAAACTTTCAAAGAAGTCAGTAATGCTATGAAAAATAATATGGCACATGTTATTTTTTTGTGAAAACATATTTCGCGTGTAGAACCACACTATGGCTCATCCTTTTTGCACAGTCTTTTCTAAAAATATTTCTTTAATGTTCATTACCTCTTGATTATAAACCTACAGGTATCTAAATCTACCTATGAAGTTTGCTTTTGTGCAGAGGTTTGGAAATGCAGAAAAAAATATATCCTTTTTAATCACATAGGATCAGGAGGTGTGACCAAAGGAAAACCTTCAACACAGAAATGATTTCAAATATGATTCTAGGGATTGGCTGTAATGTATAGATTAATTTAATACTCTTAAGGGAATCTCGGTCAGTCTTGGGAGATGATACTAGCATAGTGTTTAGACATGCAGGATGGCTAATAATGTTGCTCCTTTGAAATCATAGTAGATAATTGCATACCAAGGTATCACAAAGTAGGGCAGACACAGTAGGAGCTAAGACTATTAGCAAGTAGATTTTTGGCTGCCCTCGGACAAGTGGAAAACAGATTTTTTAGTTAAAAAATAGGGTATTCGTACTGCAGGGAGTCTAATGTCTTACCAACTGCCATTTTGTTTGAAAGGAAACACAGTCATTGATGTTGATTGAAATAGCAATGCAGACAAGGGAGACTATGATAATTTGGATTGAAAACAAGTGTATTCATTTCAAAAAGTTTTTTTTCTTTTTTCTTTCATTTTTTTCTTTTTTCCTCTGTTGCTTTTTTGAAGAAGATATCCTCAAAAATTCCTTTGTTTTGTCCTATATAGATGCATGTTTCAGGTTAAAAATAGAATTTACTTGCAAACCTAGTGAATGAGTACTCATTTCTTTGGTGCCTGGACACTTTTTTGTCTTGACTGTAAGTTCATACTGAGAATTATTACAGAAATCTCTGTCTTTCCTTCCAGTGGGAAAGTGAAGATAGAAATGAAAGGATTAATGTGCAAAGTCTACATGCACTGTTTTCTGTTCTGCCCCATCTCTCATGGTCAGCAGCATCAATAATGCCACATACTGATTCTATTAGGTCTTCACCAAGTTTGCTATTGTTTAGAAACTTTGCATTCTGTTTAGAAGTATATCATGTCAACACCCTATGTTATGAAATGAGGAGAAATGAACATGTAAAGACATTTCAGTAAGAAGTTTTAGATTCAGTAAATATGTTGATTTCATATTTTAAACTCTGCTGTAGGTGAGGACCTTAGGAAGATTGCATTAGAAAAATAAAATAGCCTAACGTGAGCAGAATATTAAGGGATTCAGTTGCAAACTAACTCAGAGGAAAGATTGCTCTTTTTTCACTTGCTTACATTTTGCCAAGAAGCTGACACATACAAATAATGTATTTTTGTGGTGATTGCTGTAATTGGAAGAGGTTTAGATAAGAGTGAATTTTGTGCATGAATGTGTACTAGATGACCCCTCTAAAACCTTTCAAGTTCAGCTTTTTATGCTTCTCCATGTAGAATGAATTGGAAGGGGTGTAAGCAATTTGACTGAAGACTCACATAAAAATCAGCTTTCTGAAGTTTTTCCTAACTGTATCTGTAGATACATAAATTTGGACTGAGTCTAGAACTAGATCCCCTTGAAGCTGGCAATGAACTCAAATGGGTATATAGGCCAGTTTAGCTGCTCTTGTGGTTCAACCTGGAAGGTGGCTAAGGACCACACAATTGTTTGCTCACTCCCCACATTCCCAGTGGGCTGGGGGAGGGAATCAAATAAAAGAAAGTAGAACTCATGGGTTAACATAAAACTAGTTACTAAGAAAAAGGAAAAGGATAATAGTTATGACTATATACATATAAATATATATGTATATATGAATGTATATAACAAGTGGTGCACAAGCAATTGCTTACTGCCCACCAAACAATGCCTAGATAGCCCCTAGTCCCCCAGTGAGCAGAAGAGAACAAGATGAACTCCCACTCCCTTCAAAACTCTCCTTCTGCATGATGTCATATGGTATGGAATATCCCTTTGGCTAATTTAAGTCAGCTGTCCCAATCCTGTCTCCTCCCAGCTTTTCATTATTGTGAGCTGAGAAGTTGGAACAGTCTTGGCTCTGTACAACACTGCTTAGTAGCAACTATAAACATCAGTGAGTTAACTACATTGTTTTTCTCTTAGAACCAAAACATAGGATCATACCCAATACTCTGAAGAAAACAATTCAGTCACAGCTGAAACTAAGACAGCTGTCTAAATTATCAACTATGTGGCTTAGTTACCCCTCTCATATTTGAAAAACACATGTCCTACAGTTGGCTGAAGAGCGGAAATCAATAATGGATGCCATTATTTACTAATATCCAACTTGAGATTTTTATTTAGCTTTATTTTATGCTAGTTTCCTTACTCCCCTCCTCCCCCCTTTTTTTTGTATTTTAATTAAGGTTACTATATATATTTTATTTTATCCTACTAGCTATACAACCAACCTGTTTATCCTTACCTACCTCCCAACCAAATCTCCTGGTTTACTGCTTTTGAAATATAGTGTACGGGTTTTCCTAGGTGTTAAGTAATCATCAAACCAAACTGAGAAGCCAGATGTTTGACAGCTCTCAGAATTCAGACTTTAGGATGTCATGGTCTATGTATAAGATCTGGACACAACTCTTTCGGTAGTGCAGTTAAGCACTGAAAGAAGTTCTACAGCCTTCCACTCTCATTGCAGACATTGTCTCAGAGAAAGGTCTGTGTTTTCCTTTAACTTCTTGTGAGTTATGTGCTATGCTTCCAATGACAGAAAGATAATGTCCCCAAATGTCTGTAGCCATAAATCAAGCATAGCTTCTCTACATTCATGGATTATTGACTAAAGAGTCCAGAGTTGCCATATGATTCATTTTGCTGTTCTTGTGAATCTTGTGAGCTTCAGTGTATCAGTTGACCTACATACTAACCTAGGAAACTGCTTTGTGAAAGATGTTCAAAGTCAGATTTTGCCTCATTTGTGTTAACAGCTTTCCCTGTAGATTTTTATCATGCGGTTGATTAATTTATTATTAGAACACATTATAGGCAGCACTGAGATAATTCTGTTATTTCTTTTGACCTGTTTTGTCCTCCTTTCATTTCATTTTTTTTTTTTTTCTCTCTCTGACTAGTAGTTTTACCTTAGGTTCATAGAGCCTGCATTTGAAGAATATGTATTAGGTCATCTAGAGCAATTTTTGTCTTTCCTAAAGCTTCTGTTTAGGTAATAGGTAGGTGTTTCTGTAGCAAGGCTATGTCAGTGCATTCAGCAGTGAATTCACATAACAGAGCAAAGTTAATCAGACAGCTGTCCGTCTTCTCACTTTGCTAGCTGACATATTCTTGAGTCAGTCACAGGGCAAAAATTCATCTGAAACTCTGATTTGACCTACGTTGCCTTTCTGAACTATCTTGTAGTGGAGCTGAACACAAGTCATACAAAAATTGACTGTAAAAATTAAAGAAAAACCCAGGGATATAGGTAAAAATAGCATATAGTGAGTCATTAGATCTGGCTTTTCTATGTGATTCAGGAATGTTTCTTGTCTGCCACACGCAGAATCTGACTTTCAGAGAGTGAACACATCTCTAGATGAGGGAGGTGATGATATTCTGTCTCATGGATTACCACACACACACAGCCACACAGACACACACACACACACAAAAGAACCAAAACCCAACCAACCAACCAAACAAAAAACCCAAGCCAAATCAGCTAAATTCTGATCACAGATATCATTATTCTTGGTGAAAGGGATGGAGACAGAAAGGTCACAATTTGACTTTCAGATCTCCAATTACATCTGCAAGGCTGGCACTCGGTGCCTGTATGTGGGGATAATTTCACTTGCAAATTGAACATGTTTATTGACGTATCTCCTTATGTCTGCCTCTCTCATACATTTCCTTGTCCATCTCATTCAGACATTCTCATAATAAACAGCATGTTTAAAAATGCAGGAAAGGATGGGTCTGACGGAATCATCCAAGACTGGTCTTTGGTTTCTGCTAAAGCTTGAACACATCTAGGAATAGGGGTATTCTTTCTTTATCTTCCTTCCCTTTCTACCATTACCTTCTCTCTATCCTATTTCTTCTAAACGTGCTTATAAAAGGATCATACTCATGGAACACTTGGCTGTGAACTCAGCACCAAAAAGGCAGCTGAATAGCAGTGCTGTAAAGAGCACCATACTGACATAAATTTGCTGAGTCTCCAGGTGGCCTGAAAGTATGTTGTGTCTTTCTCCTACCATGAGCATATATACAAGAGTTAACATCAAAATTAGAAATTAGAGTTATTATCTTTACTGTTCTCCTCTCTCCCCTGTGCGTGTCTTGCTGTTACTCTGTCCAAAGAAACTCATGTTGTTCCTAATCAGAGCAACAAAGTGCTTTTTTCAACCCTAGAGAAATTCTGCTGCTGCTGTAGCCAATTATTATGCCAATGGAGATGTTAATGTTTGTGACTAATATGTCACTGCCCAGGGCTTGTATGTTTTACTTGGGATGTGTACAAGAGTGACTGTGTATCTCAGTTTCTGGCATGAAAACATTATCTGAGATTGGAGGAGCGGGTTCAACTACCTCTAGAAATAGAAAGGTTAAAGAAACATATTTTGCATCCTAAGAAAACCACCTGTACTCACTCTCATTCTAGGTTTTAATTTCACAAACCCAGTCTAACAGTACAGAAAGGAAGAAAAAACCTGTCAATGACTTCCCTGCACTTTGCATCAGGGCTTCAGTAGGTCAGATGTAAATAGTTTCTGACATTACACACATCCACAGCATCCACCTGGCTGATATCTTCTGGGGAGGATCAGGCACAACCATAGAACATAAATCCAGGAATGAGTACAAAGATGTTGAAAAATATGAGGATTTTACAGGGTTTTTAACATTTAGATTTACCTACTGCATATAACTGGGAGCCACAAGGTGCTGGTTGTTCCTAAGTGGTGAATCACGGTGGTTCTCTGGGAGTAGCGTGGGCCGGATGCACCTGTCTGCTTGCTCTCCTCTAACTCAAAGCAGGAATAAAATGCTGATATAAAATGCCAGAGTTGAAGCTGAAGCATTTCCCCTGGTTGAGCTAGAGGGAACCTCTTTTCTAATACTTTCACTCATCTTTTTATGACATCTTGTGTATTTTGGTTATCTTGAGCATTTTTCACAACTGTGTCATGGGAACCTCGTCTTGTGACATGAATAAGCCCTTAGTAAATTGACTTTAACCCAACATACTGACTCAGTTCTTCTCACTCTCTATTGTTTTCAAATCATGAATGCAGTCCCTCATCTCATTACTTGCATATGGCCATATGATGTTCCCTCTGTCCTCACCAAACGCAAATGCAATCTAAAACTCTTGTTCTCTATTTACCACATGCTCTGAGCCAGCGTGGCTGGTCTCTTGCTACAAATTAAATGAAGAACTTCCTTGGCAACATCAGCCTCACAGAAACTCTCTGCATTTGTGTGCTTGACTGTTGACCTTCATGAAAATTGCTGTTATTTTGGATGCACTCAGTACATCAGCATCATTTACAGGAAGGGGAATTTTCAGGAAGAAGCTGTTTCTAGACAAGTCGTTCCAGTGCCAGCCACCCTCTCACTAATTAATCTTCTCCTAACCTGACCATTCCCTGATGCAGCTCCATGCCATTCCCTTACATCCTGTCACTCGTTAGACAGATTCCTCTTTGAAGAATCATAGAATCGTTAAGATTGGAAATAAACTCTATGATCATCAACTCCAACCATCAACCCATCCCCACCATGCTCACTAAACCATGTCCCTCAGTGACAAATCAACACGTTTCTTGAACACCTCCAGGGATGGTGACTCTGCCACTTCCCTGGGCAGCCAAGTTGAATACCTCATGACTCTTTCTGAGAAGAAATTTTTCCTAATATCCAACCTGAACCTCACCTGGTGCAACTTAAGGCCATTTCCAGATGCTGATTAATAAGGTGCTGAGTAATAAGGTTCAGTAAAGTGCTGAGTAGCAGAAAAAATGTGCTCAGATGACTCCCAGGTCCTGAAAAACTGTGAGTTGAGGTTACCATTGTTCAGAAGAAAGAATCAAAGAATTTATCTGCAGATAAAATCACTTCTGCTGGGCCAGGTAGGTAACAGTAATGAGAGATATTTGTGATATAGATCTTGCAGTCTATCTTTTGTTCTCCTTCACTTGCCAAATTTTTGGAAGTGCATATTATGTTTCCACTAGCAATTGTTAGGCTTATCTCATGCTCCCTGGAGTGGTGAAATCAGATGCTGGATACATTTCTGATAAAGTATAGCTTCTGTAAGAGTGAATGTGTGCGACAATTAAAAAGTAAACATCTGGACGTCGAAGTCTTGCTAGGCAGTAGGCTGAGCAAGAGTCAGAAATGGCAGGAAGGAAAATTTGCAGTATACAGGGTATAGCAGGTAGATTGAGGGACATGATTATTCCCCTTTGCCTGAAAATCATTAGATCCTGTCTAGTGTACTGTGTCCACATCTGGGATCGAGTACAGGAAAGATGCTGAAGTAAGTGCTGTGTAAAGTCACTGAGATGAGTGGGGTTTCAAGCACTTGCCCAGTGAGGAGAAGCTGACGGAACAGAGCTTATTCAGCCTGGAGAAGGGATGGCTTTGAAAGGAACTATTAGCAGCCCTCACTTCCAGTACCTAAGAAGAAGTTATAAAGTAGGTGAGGCAAGGCTCTCTATTGAGCTGCACAGTGGAGAAAAAACAGACAGTGGCCATATCTCGGAGCAACTGAAATTCCATTCACACTATTGTTTTTTTGCTTTGTTTTGTTTATTTGGTTGGTTGGTTTTGTTCTATGAAAAATATTAAGCACTGAAACAGGTTGCTTCTGTGATCTCTATGCTTGGAGGTTTCCAAGACTCAAAAGACTCAGTCAGACTGTGTACCCACTCTCATTTCAATGCTTTGAGCAGGAGCTTCATTCAGACACCCCCTCAGGTAGCCACCCGCTGCAGTAGTTCCATAACACCATGGTTCTTCTGAGGTCACCTTTTTAGGTTGTGACTTAACCAGGTCAGATATCTTTAACTGGGTTGGATCACTATTTCCTACGTTACTCTTCTGGTTCTGTCTATAATCCCCAGTTGTTTAATTTTGCTTCCAGCTGTAGTTGTAAGAGAAAGTATGTATTTTAAAAATTATAATTAATTAGAAGCAGATAAAACCACCAGCTCTTCTCTGTGATGTGCCTCTGCAGTCCCTTGTTCCCAGTCTGCCCATGTTTTTCTAGATCTTGTCAATGCTTACAAATACGTAAAGGATGGGAATCAAGATAACGGGGCCAGGCTCCTCTCAGTGATGCCCGGTGGCAGAACAAGGAGCACTGGGGACAAACTGAAGCCCAGGAAGTTCCATATGAACACAAGCAAGAACCTTTACTGTAAGGGTGACAGAGCACTGGAACAGGCTGCCAACAGGGAATGTGGAGTCTCCTTCTCTGGAGATACTCAAAATCTGCCTGGACACTTTTCTGTGGAACCTACACTGGCAGGGTGGTTGAACTCAGTGTTCTCTAGAGGTCCTTTCCAATCCGTATGATTCTCTGATTCTGCAACAGCTCTGATATCCTGAAAGAAACAATGTGGGTGTGCTTTCAGCAGCTTACTTTAGGGAAAGGTGCTATCTTCATATCATATATGTATTTGAAAGCCAAGGAAACCAAACAAGACAAAGAACAAACTTCAAATATCTTTCCTTTGGCTTAGGTTGTCTTCCTTCCTCAAATCAAGCTATTCTCAGGCACTCGTGGACACACTAGAGATCTCAAAATTAAACCTATTTCAAATGTGAGCAATCTCAGGATTTTTTTTCTTTCTTTCTAGCCTTTATTGCATTTGATAGGAGGCAGCAGTGCGTTGGTCCAAACTCTTGGATTTTCATTTCTTGTACACGGGCATTGATTCATAGATACCATTGCATCCCTCAGTAAACTCTTATTTTCCTATTTATTCAGAAAATGCAAACCACAAGCACTACCCCAGCACAAATGCAACTCATTCTAAATTTCTGCTAATCACACAGGGATGGGGTTTTACTAATAATACTACCTTGATTAATTAAATTTAAATTCACATAATTTATAATGCCATTTTCTTCTGACTAGGAAGGTCATTTTAATTTGTTTGCTAACCGAGTTTGAAATGTAAAACATGATCATTCTCTATTAATCAAACTCATATTGCATATTATCAATTCTCCTTCCTTATTACATATTCAATAGGACCATATTTTTGTGTTTGTGATTTCAGCAATGGTGGGGACTGTTATCTGAGGCCAATACTATTTTCTAAAGAACTCATAGAACTCACGTTATTATTCTGCCACCTATTAGTACTGGCTTTCAAAAGACTTCAGAACCAAGTTCAGATCTTATTAAAATATATTTAAAATAAGAGTTTATTCGGGGGAGACAAGTAGGACTGTCACCATCACATTGTTTATGTATTTATATGCAGATAAATACATTAAGTGATGGGATCAACAATTTAAGAGACTTTTCAAGTTCATCTATCCTACAGCTCATGTCTGAAAAAATGCCATTAGTCTCTGGGAATGCTGGTACAGCTTGTCACTGTTGTCAACAAGTTCTGGCTGCTCTGAACATGTCTGCATGCACTTAATACACAAGATTAAACTGTTCTTATCAACAGGACTGGTAACACATACATACCCTCCTTCTAAAAATATAAAACTAGTGGACCAGTCATGCCATTAGCAATCTGATCCAAAGCCCCTTAAAATCAACCAGTAAGACTTCGATGGATATTTATGGAGTTTGAGTCTCACAAGTGTATTTTATGATGAGAAGCTGGTGTTTTAAAGAGAAAAAATGCTTCAGTAGTCTCTTCAGTGGTACGCTATGAATGCATTAGGATAGCATCAGAAGTTTGAGAGCAACAGCAGTTCTGTTGAAGTATCTCATGTACTTTGATCACATTGCTCAAAGGATATGTTGGCTTTGGTCTTATCTCTTACCCTCCTCCACATAGGCCTTAAGTAAGGGATTTAAGGCAGCTACTTCTGTCTGTTTCGCAGGAATAATTTCTGAATTTACTTTTACAGGATTTTAAAAATAATTATTAAACACTAGGAATATCTTATTTGACAGGTCAACAGAGTATTGGGTTTTGGCTTAAATATCAGAAGCCACAGTCCTTGGCACATTTCAATGCATTGGGAAAATGTTTGAAAATCACAGCAAAATAAAATATTCAAAAGCCGATTACCTCATGTTCTGCGTGGAAACTGATGGGGAGGCATGCTATAACTCAGCACTCTATTTTAGCTAGATTAATAGCTTCTCATTTACTGATCCACTTCTACCTGATGTCTATGGCAGTACTTCAGCAATGCCTTGGAGCAAACCTGAGGGTATCTCAGACCCCTCTGTCCCTCTGTCCTCCCACTTCTTTTGAAATGCCCTATGATGAAATAGGTGTGCAGGGTCTGCTCCATGGGTTCTGCCTGTCTCACCTCTCCCATAGTCCAGCAAGCCTCCAGTGCAACCACAGACCACAACCTCCTGTTGGACAACATCTGAGTCAGTTGACCAAACAATGAAAGAAGTGGGACAGTTCTCTGCTGATATTGATTGTTCAGAGATTGCTGACTTCTACAAGATTGAGACATTTTACTTCAGCTGAGGATCTGCCTGAATATTAGGTTCTAACAACAAGCCAGTTCTTGAAGCCTTTTCCACTGATCCTTATGGGAACTCCAATCCTTGACCGATGGACTGGAGTTCAGGCACATTGGCCAAGATCCACAAAAGCACTCTTGCTCTAGCTTCCCATTAATTTCACTGGGACTAGGCAGGAAGATGTCATTATTGGTCTGGCTCTTTCCAAAAATCTTGAAAATTTGAGGAATTTTATTTAGCACACGCAATCCCTAGAGACCGAGTCATCTGTGTGTCAAAGCTGATCATTCTTTCACACAGATAATATATAAACTAATGGGATTATTGGGCTGATATCAGTGAAAAGAGTCCACGACTAACATTGATAACTGTTCTGTTAAAAGCATAGAACTTGGTTTTTGGCATAAATATGGTTCTAACCTCAGGAACAGAAGTGCAAAGACAGACAAGATAACAAATGAAAAGCCATTATTGGGGGAGACTTCATCAGAAATCCCAAAAGCACATTCACTTCTGGAAGCTGTTTTTTAAAGACTACCTTTTTTAAAGATCAAAGAAGTGAGACACCTGTTTGTTATATTCTTCACTGTATCAGCTAATCCTGGAGTTGTATTCCTGAATCAATGTAGAAATGTCACATATACCCTAGAGAAGGGTTACAAAAATACAGTTCTATTTTTCTGATTCAATTAACTCAGCTTAGGGCCTTCTGTCCAAAGGGAGAGAAGAAAAGTTTTATCTTTGTAGGACTGCATGCAGAACTGTGATGCAGTTGGTTAGTGCAGAATGAGACATCCCAAGGAGGAGTAAATTAAGGATACTCTGAATCATCTCAAATGACATTGGTTAAAGGTGCAAATAGGCAATCAAAATGAGCCCATTGTGTTTCATGATCCCACTGTTGTCCATGGATATGCAGCCAGTAATGTTGATGCAGCCTAGAGAGTAATTCAGTTTACCCTAGAGTGGGCAGCCAGTGTCTGTTTGACTGAATCACTCTTCAGGCCCTCTTGGTTCTATTGACTAAATGTCTTGGCTTTAATAAAAGCTTTAAATACCTGGCATGCAGGCATACACCTGTTTATGTCTTATTCTTGAACTGATTTTCATCCAAGGCAGTATTGGCTTTTTCAGAGGGTATATGGCTGCATTCAAGCCACAGGCAGTATTTCAGTGATGTGTCCAAGTCAAACTAAATCCATGCCAATAATGTACCTTTCTCTGCATAAGAAGTTTTTATACTGTAGTATTCTATCTGTAATAAAAATTTAAAAAAATAAAAAAAGAACAAAAACTCCCACAATCAACAAATTTTGAGCTGGATTCTCACTTGACTTTTATGCAAACAATTTGAAAGTGTAAAAACAAGGAATAAGGACATTCTGGGGGACTAAATAAGACAGTAACACACTGATGCAACTTTCATTTTGGTAGCCTGAAATTCATAGCTTTAAGTGTCTTGGCTTAAAATTTTGAAAGTTAAAAAAGAAAATGTTTTAAATTCCTTTGTGGTTATTATTTTTTTTTTTTTTTAGTTTGCATACATCTCTATGCCTGTATGTGTGTGAACTGTAATGATGAACAATGCTTTCCTAAGGGGCAATGTTAGCCATTCCAGTGTGACAATGAGTGATAGTGCTGCTGTTATGCCAAACATTAGGAAAGAAGGCCAGTACAAACAGAACTAAGTATTTTGAGAAGTACTTGTTTAAATTTTTTTCAGTAACAGGATAATGGCTTTCTCCAGCTGTCACTTTGTATCTCATTCTTCCCTGTCCATGCCATTTTTAACTCAGTTGTATTTTTAACTAGTGTAACTCCAGGACAGTCAAGCATAGGGTTGAACATTTAAGAAAGAGTTAATTGTAGAACTGTAGAATCATAGAATGGCCTGGGTTGAAAAGGACCACAATGATCATTGAGTTTCAAACCCCCTGCTGTGTGCAGGGTCATCAACCACCAGACCAGGCTGCCCAAAGCCACATCCAGCCTGGCCTTGAATGCCTCCAGGGATGGGGCATCCACAGCTTCCTTGGGCAACCTGTCCCAGTGCATCACCATCTGAGTGAAAACCTTCCTCCTAAAGTTAAGGTTAAATAAGTGCAAAATGGTATTGCAGAATGATAGGGGAAAAAAACAAAAACAAAACAAACAAACAAAAAAAAAACACAACAAAATGGAGAGAAGGATGCTATGGACAGCAAAGAACTTCATTGTAAAATTGATTATTTACTAGAACTACTTCTGAAGTTCTTCCTTGATAGACGTTTTCTTGTGTTCGGATCTTGTTAATGGTGAAATTTTATGAGATGTAGTTACTTTTCAGTACTGAATTAGTGTAAACATATACAGTTTGTCAGATGAAGTATAAAAGGCAGCAGCCTACTGGAAGAGCAAAACGAAGGACTAAGCAGGAAGAAGACCTAGCAAATCAATGTACAACACTCACTAGATCATTAGGATTTTATAAAGTGGCTTCATGTAGTGTAGGTTGTCCTAAAATTATGTATACTCTTTGAAAATAAAGATAGAACAAGAGCCATAGAATAGTACCTTTTGCATTTGCTGAGAGGTCTTTAAAACTTACCTAAAACCCACAGACTGCTGTGTTTGAGCGTTGTCCAGTTTAAGAAGCTCAGAGGCATAAAAAGTTTCTGTTTTAGCTCAGCTGTGACGTGGAATTTAATTATTTTGTGACCTCTTGAAACTGCAGCAGTTTCATGGGAAGCTGTGGACATGGATCTGCCTCTGATTCACTTTCTAATGAGGTAAGACACAAAGGCTGTCAAAACAAATAATTTATTCCAGGTAACTGAATCTGAAGTAACATATGAATAATTTCCTCAAATCAGCTATATCCTCATTTATAACTGTGTTGGGCAGACAGCCCCTGACTGTCAAGGACAATGCATATCTAATCTTGATCTCAGAACAGAGATAGAGGTTTTTAATAATAAAGCTCTGGTTGGTTTGTTCTAGCTGTTTGCTTGGTTTCAGGGGTCTTTCCATGGGCCATATTCAGTTCTTTGTGATTGAAAAGCAGTGAAAGGACAAGATAGTGACAGGTTGGGAATTGAACTTGGGCAGATTTCTCTGAGCTTCTACTGTGTGTTCTGAGCATAAACCACCCCAACTGAAGTACAATGGAGGTATCTCTGAGTCTATCTATGTTACCTTTGTATCCATGTGCCCCCCACCAGCTCAGGCTGCCCAGGGCCTCATCCAAGCTGGTCTTGAATGTCTCCAGGGATGGGACATTCTCAGGGCAGCCTGCGCCAGTGCCTCACTACTCTCTGAATAAAGAATATCTTCCTAACATTTAACCTAAACTTCTCCTCTTTTTCTTTAAAACCTTTCCCCCTTCTCCTACAGACAATGTAAAAAGTCAGTCCCCCTCCTGCTTGTAACTTCTGTTCAAGAACTGGAAGGCCACAATGAGGTCTTCCCAGAACCTTTTCTTCTCCAGGCTGAACAAGCCCAACTCCTTAAAACTTTCTTTCAAGGAGAGGTGCTCCAGCTCACTGATAATATTCGTGGACCCTCTCTGGACTCACTCCAACAGCTCTGCATCCTTCTTGTGCTATCTGAATGGCTGTTTAGACTTTCTCCACAGTACTCCAGGATAGAAAGAATGTTTTGTTTTAAAATTGGCATAGCTAATTATACAGACAGAAGCAAAATAAAAATCACTTCTTGTCCCAGTCTGTCAGTGCATTTAGAAAGGTAGATTTGGAGTCACTCCTTAAAGCTTATGCAGCTACATTAATGACTAGATGGGGAGAGAACAGCACACCCTATATTTTAGGAATATATCCCCATTATATTCAGGGAAAGACTTGACCAGTGAGATCAGCACAACTTTGCCTTATCCTAAGCCTTCTACATTTGGTCCCAGTTGACTGTTGATCTGCTTTTGAATTCATTAGTGAAGGTCTGTGCTATAGCTCAGGTGTAACAAAGCCAGGACACGTACGTTGTGTCAGCTATATATTCCCAAACAGCGTGACAATAGCCACTTGGTATGTATGGTGTAGAGAGAAGGCATCTGCATCTGCCTGTACTCAGAAATAAACGGAGGCATTGTCAGCCTGTTTTTGCATGGTTTGTAGCTCTCCTGGAACTGGGGAGGAGCATTTGTGTGTGTCAACGCTATTGTACAGTGACCCCCAGGATCTGCTGGAAGTGCAAAGACATTTCACATATAATTAGAAAATCTTGAAATGGGGTTTGGCGGGCTTATTTGTCTTTGCTTTAAGAGTTTATTGGCTTCAGAGTGAGCTGTGGGTGCAATTGTGAAAAGGTCAGCGATGTAGCAGGAAGAGTGAATCACTTTTATAGCCAAATAAAGGCTGACAGTGTCCATGGAATGATGCTTCCCATCCGTGAAGTCCTAGATGTGTTGCTCTGGTAGGATTGATCTGAAATCTGCAATAGTGAGGGCTAACTGCAAATTTGTGTTACAAGAAAGAAAGGTCCGATATGCATGGGACTGAAGGGAGATTATGGAAGGGTCTGTAGCACAGAGGCTGACAGAAATCTCTCTTGGACTAAACTGGTGGGATGACAAATGTAAACAGGGAGAGGCAAACTGAATAGGTCCTCAGAGCATAAGTAGCAAGTGCCTTCTACAGCTGCCCTTCTTGCTGGCATATCACATGCTGGGCTGGATCCTGGCCTCTGGACTTTGTGGCCTAAAATGAATGGCAGAAATTAAAACCTTTTTTTTTTTTTTAATTTGTATTTGGTTCATTGTTATACATAGTTATAAAAAGGTTAAGTAAAAATTAGGAGGTGTTAAAAGCATAAAAGGCACAATAATAGCATGTACTTTATATGCAGTACAATCCTATCACATTAGCAGATTTGTTGACCTCGTAGACTCGTAACTGTCATAACCACTGACCAACCATTTATTGATTGCCATTAATCATTTATTATCTCTGCCTGAATTCTTTTTAAATGTTCCAGTAATATAAATTGCTCATTCTTTCAAAATTCAATAACACAGCTGAGCTGTACCTGCAGTGCTCCCTTTGCCCAACGTTTAATATGTTTCAAATCTCTGCGTAGAAATTCCTGTAGAAAGTCATTAGAAGGAGGGTGTTCTGTAGCACAGTAATCCCCCATGTATATATCACTGTTAATTGAGCTTGTTTTCTATACCTCACAGTAATTATGGTTCATTCAAGAGAACCAAGGAACTTTGCTGTTATTTTACCCTGACGTTTTCTCAGTCAGTGCACAGTAATAGGGGGATCTCCTTTGGATCACAAGCACAGGTATAAACTGGGTTATCATGCCAGAGCTGGGAATCCATGTTGTAGGCATCAGCATTTTTGCATGATCCCCTCTCTCCGTGTAGGCACATCTCAGACAGAGCCTGCAAAGCCCCAGCAGTGCCACGGCTGGGAGCCTGCTCTGGGCTTGGAGTGCACCCAGATGCTGAACCCTAGCCCTGGCCAGCACTTCGGTGTGTCAGAATAATAAGACAGGTGCAAAAAATAGCTCCTACTTTCTATTTTCTTTTCATGAGGTGAGATTTGTAATTCTACTTACAGGCTGGGACCTGCCATGTTGTCAGGTTTTATGTTGTTTGCTTTAAATGTAAGACAATCCCAACAGCCTGGCTTTGTTTGCCAAAGGCAGTGTTTGGACCCCTGTTGTTTTGACCAGTGACTGGACAGGGAATCAGATTCAGCAAGCGCAGCATGGATGATTTCCTGAGCATGGAGGTGTTCAATTTCATATTGCAAAGACATCACAGATAAACATTAGCAAAGCATGAAAATCAGCTTAATTAGAGTGCAGAAGCAGGATGTGAAAGCAAAGCTTTATGTTGTGAGCTTTCTGAAATGTTAAACAAGTCAATAGGCTTTTGCACTGATTTGTTTTCCAGGTCTAATATTTTATTTGATCATTAACGCTGCTTCTCTTCCTAAGTTATGCAGCTCTGGATATGAGTTCTTCAGCAGAAAAGCCATCTGTTTACTTATGAATATACAGTCACCTCTTAACCTGTCAATCATAACCTGAATTTTCGTTAAAACACTTATCTGAGCAATGCTCACATGTGGGGGAAGGTTTATCAACAGACAAGTGTATATGGGACGAGATTTTGAGGTAGAAAATATATTTTAGTAATAAAAAATAAATAATATTCAGTATGAATTTTATAGGAGCCACAAAAGTCATTGCTATTTACCAGTCTTACATATATCTGTGGTACCTGGTGCTTGTCCCATTAACACAAAGGAAGAATTTCAAAGAGGAGCTCCCAGCTCTGACTGTGAGCTAAAGCTTGAAAGAGGATGGTGATAGATAAAATGTATTGTTTTCTGATGGCCTATGTGAAATGTGATGAGCTGGATTTAAAATGCTAAGGTTAAGCATATGACACAGTTGGCAGTTGACAGTTCTTAGCTATAATTCCAGGTGCAAGTAAGGGAGAATGGATGTGGATTTTGGCTGGGAGCATGGCAAATGGTCAGGAAAGCTCTCCACAAATTGTCAATCCCCACATCAATAAGAAAGGGACTGAGCAAGATCTCCACTAACATTGATCATCCTAGTGCTGGGATTACGCCTCGGGTGAGGAAGCTCTGCTGCTGCTCCCTACATACCCTGCTAGCTCAGTCTATGCCTTCTACTGGCATTTGCCTTAGTAGCACTAACTGCTGCCTACTTTTCCTTGCAGAAATGCTGATTTCTTAGAGGAGAACAAGGCAGACTATATATATCTGGGCTCCAGAGCTTTTGGAGCCTCAGTGAATTTTGTGATTAAGTGGGTAAATAAACTATTTGCTTGCAGGTGAACTGGAGTAGTGGCTACCATCCTGCCAAATGGGCCAGATCTCACACACCTGCTATTCTGCCTCATGGTGATTATTGGCTTAGATTAGTTTTGAGTGGTTCTCAAAATGCTTCCTTCCATGCTGTCAGAATCAAAGAATAGTAGAGTCATAGAATGGCTTGGAGACCTCAAAGATCCTCTTGTCCCAGACGTGGGCAGGGTTGACAACCACTAGATCAAGCACTGGATCAGGCTGCTCAGAGTCCTGTCCAATCTGATCTTGAACACCTTCAGGGATGAGGCATCTTAAGGAACAAGCTGAGACACAAGAGAAAGAAGATAAAGTGTATCTGGCAATCGTGGAAGTTCATTTCACTAAGTTTTTATATTCATCCTAACCTCCATGCAGGTTCTCCATTCCAACTTCTGTCCGCTGAAGGAAAAGCTGCAGTCTTCCCCTTTTGAACTCGTTTAAGTGAATGGAAAGCTGGAAAGATTTTTTTTTTTTAATTTTTATTTTTTAATTTTTCTTTAGCGAGATAGAAGCCAAGATCATCAATGCTTTGACAATAAAACCACATTTAGCATTTATTGTTGCTATCACCTGCTGGGTCCTAAATCAACTCTGCTTGCCAATCATCTCACAGAGCTGACAGTTTTTACCCACTCCACTGTAATACATGGAAAGGCAGTGGAGAGAAACTCTTAAGTTCACAGCTGAAATTTTTAAGGTGCAAGTAGGCATGGATTGCTTTGGACACTGCACTTCTGAGCTGCATGTTAGACAGGACGCTGTTGAGCTGCCTTTCTGATTCCCACTTTGCAGCTCTTAACCTTTCACCTGTAAACAGTAATGCGCTTGGAAGGGAGATCTGTCAAGGAAGTTGTAACAGTGCTTAGCAATTTTAAGCAGCTTTTAAAGAACTGTTTTCTAATCAGATAGCTAAGCAGCAAAAATGGTACTCAGAATCTGTGGTGGTCTTATAATTGTAATGTTTTAGCTTGGAAAAGAGAAAAAAAAATGACTCCAATGAAAACATTTTGCATCATTACAGTTGGTAATTTGGACTTTGAAGAGAAAAAAAAAAAAAAAAGTGGAGTGGTGCTTCATACCTTTGTGGTATGAAAGATTAAAGGTTTTGTGATGATGTCCGTATGTAGCGTTATACTGAATGTTGGATGATGAAAGTCTCCCTGTGTTCAATTTGACAACTGAAAATATAATGGGCTCTGAAGCTCCCGTTATGTTCCATCATGTCAATGATCCATAGATTAAGAACTGGCACAAGCACGCAGAAGAGCCCTAAAGGAGCTGTAACAGTCTATCTTGTCAGCAGCCAGGCGCTGCGGATTAAAGTAGGAGAGTGCTGAACCATGCACACTTCCTTCCAGTCCGGTGCACCTTTGCTTTTTTTAATCTGGGAGGATTGTTAACTTCTGGAAATATGACGCTCAGCAACCAGTGGTACAAATTGGAGGACTCTGCATCATAACAGTATCTTCAGTAGGCCAGTCAGGTGGAAAAATATTGCTAAGTACAGCAGTGGCTTCTCCGTTGCAAATGTGTTTGGCTGCGATCATTAAATCATTCAACTGGCATAATGCAGACAGCTCATCCTTCCTTGGTTTGCACACTGGGCTGTTGACTGAAGGGATTGCAATGCCGGTTCCTGCTTGCTAGCTCTATTATTCACCCCACCCAAGCAGAGCTGTGCTCCTTGCACGGTCCTTTGGGATGGTTAGGGGCTGGAGGCTGTGGCTGTAGAGGATCTCATCCAAATCCTACAGGACTGGAGCGGAAAGTTAATGTGCACTGCAGGACCCAGGGAGAATCCATGCTGAGCAAGATGAATGACTTTGCAACTCGTAAGTGTATTACGAATTCTTTCTGATAACACAGTTATCTGAGCCCACCATTATCCTGGGAAACTGAGAACTGGCTTTTAAAACAATATAACCTTTGTGTCATGGCATTTGAAATACATTTCTAGACCTAACCTAAGAAAACAGGTAAAATAGCAATTGACAATTTAAAGTTTTTCCATAGGATCCACTGAAGGATTTGTAATACGATAGCACTTACTTACCTTTGGCTGCTACTGACCTGGAGGAGACCCAGTCCAGTGACCTACATGGGAAAGCATCTCTATCAGTTGCTGAGCATCTGAGCCAGACATTCCCCACTGAGATGGATTTACAGTCCTTAATCCTGCAAATAAATCCAGAAAAGCATAGATTTATGACTAGGCTGCTACTCACTGAAGTCAATGACTTTTCTGTAGGAGGCTGGGACCATGCTCTGTCATTTCAGGTTGAATGGTTTATGCATTTCAGGTAAATGCAGAATACTGTAGAACTTTCTATGATCCAGATTCAGCGTTTTCAGGGCTAGACACTGCAGTATCACAGTTTGATCTTTGCTATTTGTATCTTGGCAAAAGCTGAAATCAGTCATATCTGGCCTCACTCACAAGTTACTTTTGGTTTCCACTCACATCTTCTACTTGTTCCATTTGCTGTTATGGATCAGGTAACTGAGCCACAATAATTTCATTCCAGATTCACAGCAGTTATATTCATGATCTCTTCTCTCTTTTTTTTCTTTAATTTATGAAGCGAGATTAAATTAATGCCATCTCCATTAATCTAGTATCACTCATACTATCTGTATTCCTTGGAGAAGACCAGAAAATTAATTGAGTAATTCTATCATTAGTATATTTTTCCCCACATTCATAGGCATGAAATTCAAGGTCTGAAAGGCTCCTCTAAAGCCTATTACTGAGAGACAAAGGAGACAGATCTTTCTGCAGTGGGAAATCCAGTCCAGCCGTATTAGATATCTGTCTCCTTCATGTTAAGGAATGTTATTTCCAGTCAGGTATTTCTGACCAGTCTTTGATTTTGCTTTGCATTTTTCTAATAAATGAACATTTTCCTACTTTTTCCTTTCTTTCGTATGGCCCCCAGTTAATATATGCCTTAGAAACCAATATGCATTTACTTCTTTGTTTCTCTCAATTGAAATTATGCAGTCTTTCACTGCGAAAGAAGGATGTTTTGCCTAGTTTTCAGTACAATGGGATTGAAGAAAACCTCTGATTTTATAAAGTGCTGCTACACTATTGAAATCATGCTACATTTTGCTTCATTTGACTTCTCTAGAATTCCTTCCTACTGCACCTACAGTCTGACTGGTACTAATTTTGTAGCTAAAAATTTTCCTGGCCAACATTTACCTCGTGTTATTTGGTTTTGTTGCTGTTGGTTTCTTAACATAAACAGCTGATTTTTTCTTCTTGGTGTTTCTACCAGAATCATTATTTTCATCTCTCTTGTTCAGAGGATTGATGGCTTCTTCTGTCAAGTAACACAGGTTCTGTCATATTGATTTATACAGCTTTCTTCAATAAGACAAGTGTGTAGGAAATGCCAGGACTGTAGTGTCAGTGCAAGGAAATGGTTCTGAAATGCCATGCACTTCGGTATTATGTACCCACTCCTTTCTCAGTGCAGACTAAAAATTCACCTCATCTTTGATGTCTTCATCTGTACACAACCCACAGGTCCCACACTGGGTGACAAACTGTCCCCATTTGTGCAGATGGGAAATTAAAGTTAAGCATAAAATCGTAGAGGGAGCCCCTGATGGCCCAGGCAGCTGTGGCACACAAATGTCCTGGCAGTTGGATTCTCCCTCCCTTCAGAAGTTTCTGTGGTTGCTTAAGGGATTTGATTCTCAATCCTCATTAAATTACATGGGATGAGGGCATCCAGACATCTAAAGTTGCTCTGAAAATCTCAGCTGTAAAAGAAAGCTTATTAGGCCATTTCTTCCATATCTTCCAAGAAGAAAAAGGAGAGACGTGAGTGAATGAGAGACCAGTACATCATAATAAATAAGAGAAATGACTACTACTTTGTAATTCAATTGTAACTTCGTATTAAATTTAATAATGCATACACTTTAACTTCATTTTGCTCTTATTAAGAGAAAAGAAATTGGCCCAAGCAAGTAAGCAAATAATTAAATAGAAACATTAAAAAAATGCATGAACAGTATGGAGCTTAAACGTGTATTACTTTTATAGCAGCAGACATGATTTAGAAGTTGAGTCCCTGAAAATGAAGCATTCTTCAAGCTTTTGAAAGCTGTCTAGGAATCCTAGCTTCAGAAGTGAGCTTTCACAGTGCCAGTGTCTCTAGAGACATGAGGTTACTTATTATTTTATGGTCCCCAGTACAGGCTATATTAAACACAGGAACACTGATAGAAATTCTACGCTAAGTGATAGAAAAGACTACAGAATTACACTGGAAGCACCTCAACTGCTTTTAAATCAGCTACCTGAAGTATCAGCACCCTGCTCCTTAACAAGTGGAGAGAAGACATCATACTGATTCCCAGCAAGTAGCACCTTAGAAACACAACAGAAATCACTATAGGGCCCCACAGTGATGGCCAAGTGTACCAGCCCTAGTCAAGTAGATGAGGCCCGGCATTTAGATTCTGAAAATAGAGATGCTACAAAAACTACTCAGCCAAATTCCAGGGCTCTCTAAGGGCCTCCATGCTACGAGAAATGTGCCTGAAGAGTTTGAAATGGAGCCAACAGAGCTGATTTCAGTTTGTTTTTTCTTTATAAATACATTCTAACTTGACCTCTCTGAGGCCTCCTCACATTTACTGCCCAAAGATTTTCCAAACTCCAGAGATTTCTTTTTCCACGTCCATATTCCTCCTTCATCCAGAAAGTTTTCTGTACCCATTCTGGATGGAGAGAACAGACAAGACAAGGACAAGGAATATTTAAATATGCAGAGAGAAATGCCGACTTTATTTGACTGACCTCTCACTAATATGACTGTTAAAAGCTTTCATGTTCTGTCAGTGAAATCCACTTGCAGTAGATAAACATTATCTCTATGTTCCTGATCAAATAGCAGCAAAAACAAAAATTAAAAAAAAAAAAATTAAGCCTTGACACTGAAATGGTCAGGATTATCCCACTAAGGAGAACTGAACAGTATTTTTTTAGTATGTCTAAATCCTCTTTTATGTTTGCAACACATTGCAAGGTCAGGTAGATAGGTAGGCAACAGACGGGGAAACCTTTGTTTCTTCAGTGTCACATAGGTGCTCCACAAAAGCTGTCCTCTTTGATGGCTGAAATAGGCTTTGCATTACCACTATTATTTTATATTTTCTTTCCTCTGTTGGGAAACATTACTTTACCTACCCGGCATGATTTTTCCTCCTGAAATATTCATGCCCCATTCTACACGTTGATTTCAAGCCCATGCAGGAAAAAACTTTTTTTTTTTTTTTTTTTTGAGACTTCCTGAGAACTGTGACCCTTTCTGCTTTACATCAGTTATCCCACATGGAACACAAACACTTGGGCACAGATATATAAGCTTTGCCTTTGAGAACTGTTTTCATAAGCATCACTACTTCTAGGCATGTCTGTGCTCAATTCTATCTGGAGGCTTTCCTTTGCAACCTAGAAAGGCTAAGATTTTTACTTGAAATGCCAGGAAATGGGAACACCAGAAATAGTAACTACTATTGGCTTTTAGTGTTGCTAAATGGGGGTAAGACGAAGTGGTTAAAAGCAGCCAATAAAAATATCAAAAGTAGGTCAGGCAAAAAAAAAAAAAAAAAAAAAAAACATGCAAAAAAGGCAAATTTACTTGATTCTTTAAAGGAATCTCCATAGTGGACAGGGAAGATTTAAAGTATCTATCAAACTAAATGCTGCACCAAAGAGAAGGGAATCGGTTTGAAGTCAGAATCTTTTACCAAGAAGGGCACTGGGAAGCTGCCATGCTGCACAGGTTGATGGCAGAAGTTAACTGTTCTGAACGTTGCGCTGCAGAGCTAGAAGATAGATTGGGTTTCAGAAGCAAACGTGCAGTATTTGCCATTGACAGAGCTAAGCAGATGGGTAACAAGAGGTGAGTCCAGTTTGTAAGTGTCAACTCTGAAGTGACAGCATGACCCAGATAAATGATTTGTAGGTCGTTGGTGTAGTTATGGGTGAAGTTAGAAGACTTCTTACCTCTTTCATCTACTGGGTAGTATGTTGTTTTCTTGTAGTGGTATTGTGTTTCTTTGCTGTAGGATGCCAAGTTTTGACTGGCTATTTGGAGCTGAGTGCAGAAGATCTGGGAATAAAATACGACATTTGATTTAGTGTCTGTATCTATGGACAGCTTCAGAATTCCAAACAGGTGATCATTAGCCATGACAATACATGGCCTGAACCTGAAAGAAAGCAGAACACGACTTCATTTCTGACTCAGTCTCACAGTGAGACAAACAGTAAAAGTAACACAACTGGAGCTGAAAGAACAAAACCATAAAGCCGTGGCTACTTTGCTTCACAGCACAGCAAACAGAGCACAGGGAAGTCCTTTTTAGCACCCACAGCAGGATCAATATTTTCTTGTACTTTATTGCTGCCTGTTAAAAAATCAGGACAACTGCTTTGTTGGCAGCATGCTCTGCTATCACCTAGATATGAGGTTGGCTAAAATCATCAACATGTTGGAAATGTGCATAAAATGTAATGTTTAAACAGACACAGGGCAGATTCAAGCCTGCCCAGAACAAATGGGACTTTTTATTTACCTGAGAGGGTTTTGGATTAAGGCAATAGGAACTAATTTATCCCAGTACCTTCATAAATTTCCATTAAAAGTTTTATGGGGTTTCGTTGAGAAAAACAACCTGAAGAATGGAACAGTATTTCAAAGAAGCAAAGAACCTTCTGTGTGGATCACTGACCAGAAGAATTGCTTCTTCAGGTATTGCTGACCCTCTTTGTAATTTTGGTACAGGAATTTATTAAAAGTAGACAAGCATCCAACATGGATCTACTGAACAATTTTTCTGAGGGGATCCTGGTACTTCTGCTATCAAAGTAATTTAGATAGCTATGGAAACATCTATTGTCACCTAGGTACATATAAACATAAGCAGCTAAAACTGTATGATTGAAATGGTTCCCATCTTTGTAGTCTCACTACCACAGATCCAAAGACATGTCAATTCAGGAAGATATATCTGGTCCACTGATTACATATTGTGAAGCAGCTGTTGCATCAAAGTGTCTGAACTGGTGTCTTGAGCCTATCTGCAGATACTTATTTGCTAGCTTTACTATTATGGACTAATTTTTTTTCCAGAATTTTGTGTCATTATTAATTCATAGAATTGTCATAGAATCATAGAATGTCCTGAGTTGAAAAGGACCACAATGATCGTCAAGTTTCAACCTCCCTGCTATGTGAAGGGTCGCCAACCACCAGACCAGGCTGCCCAGAGCCACATCTGGCCTGGCCTTGAATGCCTCCAGGGATGGGGCATCCACAGCCTGCTTGGGCAGCCTGTTCCAGTGTATCACCACCCTCTGAGTGAAAAAATTCCTCCTAATATCCAACCTAAACCTCCCCTGTCTCAATTTAAAACCATTCCCCATTGTCCTATCACTGTCCACCCTCGTAAACAAAATTAATTCAACCACTTCTCCATGTGTTGCAACATACATTTTAATTTGAAAATATTAGGATTAATTAAAATTAAAGAGTATATCAGGAGACATACAGATGCCTTAAAGTAGAGCATTAACGTTTTGATCATACAGTTTATTGCTTTATATTCTGCAGTTAGACTGAAGAACAGAAAGATTGTGGTTTCACCTGTAAAACTTACAGATCATCATATAAGTTACCGTGCTTTGAAGAACGCGCTTATATTCAAAAATAGCTTACCAAAATGGAAAGTTTCTCTCCATGATGCACATTTGAATCCTGTGATGACATCTGTTGCCTCTGCAGTTCTGGAATTAGCATGACCTCAAACCAGTCTCTGTGAAAGCTATGCCAGGTCATGGTGACATAAATCAAAAGCTGTCTGAAGCCAAAATGGGGTATTATTTAGCCCTTTTAAGCTATTCACAATTTTTTTTCCTTACTGTATTTTATTTCAACTAGACTAAATGAGCCTTTTCTGAATGCAGTGGTTAAATGTAAGTCTGCTTTCAGGATGCTTTCCCAACTTTTATTCCGATTTTTTTCTCTCATTTTTGTTTTCTGTGGCATTTCACTAATTTTCCACTCTGTTTCTCTCCACTAGTAACAAGAATACAGAAAAGTTTTTTGTTTCTTGTTTTTTTGTTTTTTTCCAAAATGCAGCTTTATACTTAAATCCTCTCTGCATTTACAATGCTTTTTGCCACTGCAAGCCAGGACTGGGTGGCTGACCTACACAGACTTAATGCTTTGTCCCACCAAGTCTCTTCCGTACTGAAGTAAGAAATTCAAGCAAGTGCTTTGACAGTGAGCTCTGATTATAATCCTCCCTTTTCAGTTTGTGTTTATCCAACAATCTCTGATTTCCCAAGTGTGGGACTGTCCTAGTCCTCTTCCTGCTTCTCTGTAATGAATGCTGCAGTTAGTAATTCTTTTCAGCTATTTTAGCTATTCCTTTCATTTAAGACCTATTTTATGCTGGAACTAATGAAGCACTAAGATCTGTGGGTCTTAGGCTCCTCTATAACGCATCTCCTTTCCAGAAGAAAGGGTAAAGAAAGGCAGCAGGCAGCCTGTGCACATAGCAAAGTCTTTATATAACCAAGGAATTATTATAATCTATGATCTAGATGTTAAAGGTAAATAAGGAAAGCAACTGTGATTCTGAAATAGTAGCTTGGTTTAGCAGTTAATGGAAGACTGAGTCTGCAGCACTGACACTTGTGAATTGCAGATAAACACCATCTTCCTCCACACTTGAACCCCATCCCTTTTACTCTCATAATACCATGTAAACGTTATTGTTCCCCAACATTTCTTCCAGACTAGACTCCATCAGGAATTGTATGGCATTTTAACAGTTAGGAAAAACAACCCAAGAACTGATCCTATAGCAATTATCTGTATTACTTGTATTTAAAATGAGGGATTTTTTAAGGACAAATGTGGAGATCAGAGAAATCCCATTCCATTCAGTGCAATTGACCCCTGCACCAACAAGAATCCAAATGGAAGCCAAGGCACTTGGAGTGAGCAATGGAGTTCTTTACTGTGAAATGCTGTAAAATCCCAGCTGCCAACATAAAGCACTTTCTAAGACAAATGCTGACTTCTTGACAAGTGTTTCTGGAGTGAACCAGTTGAAGAACTGACTTATGCTTAAGGTAGGTTATCTTAAATTAAAATAAAGGAATTTCCTTTTAAACAAGCACAAGTATATCTCAGAAGGTTGTAAACTTCAGTTTAAATCTTATAGTGCTGTATCTGTAATTTAAGTAACATTACTGTTGGAGATGGCACCTGCCAGTTTTTTTCTGAAACTACAAAATCAAAATAGTCATCAGGTAAAAGATGCATTCTTTGTTATTTCCTCACAGATTTGTTTGTAACAGTATTCAGTTTTTGAAAAATAGCACAATTGATGTCATCCCCAAAGACCTCCCACCTGGATATCCAAAATGTACACTTCTCGTAGAATCATAAAATCACAGAATCGTGTGAGTTGGAAGGGACCTTTAAAGGCCATCTAGTCCAACTCCCCTGCACTGAACTAAGACACCTACAGCTAGATCACGTTTCTCAGAGCCCCATCCAGCCTGAACTTGAATGTCTGGAGGGATGGGGCATCCACCATCTCTCTGGGCACCCTTTTCAAGGGCTTCATTACCCTAAATTCATAAAGGATATTTTTCAAGGTGGTGCAGCATTTGAGTACAAATTGCTCACAGTCCTCAGAGTTAATAGCCTTATTCATCCTGTAACCATTTTGGCTGTGGTATCAGAGATATTAAAATATGATGTATAATGTTCAGTTAATGGGCACCAATATATTACCCAAGTAATATTTCTCTTCAGTAGCTGTGTTAATAAAGCAGCTTTGAAAGGTATAAACTACAAGGGTGGATGTAACACATGTGCAATGTTCCATGGAGGAATTCGAGAGGACCATTAGAGTTCCAGAACAGTGAGTCACTTCTATAATCAGGGTAAAAAAAATGCAAATCATGGCGATATATGTTGAAGGTAAATTAAAAAGTCAGTCTCAGGAGTGGCTGTTATCTGCTGAAATTTTTACGGCCAGTGTGGTGAAGCACTGGAACACGTTGCAATTAGCATCTAGATAGCTGGGAGCTCTTGCCCTTTCCTGCTTGGTGCTGCAGTTGCTAAGGCTGCTTTGGCTCAGAGCTAGGAGGTGATCAGCTCTTTCCTGCTGCAAACTGGGAAATATGAGGATGGAATACCCTCCCCAGGCCGGACAGGCTCTACCTGAGTTTTCCTGGGGTTATGGTTGAGTTTGTTGCTCTCGTAGAATCATACAACCTTTGAGTTGGAAGGGACCTTTGGAGATCTTCTAGTCCAACTCCCCTGCAATGAACAGGGACACTTAAAGCTAGAGCAGGTTGCTCAGAGCCCTGTCCAACCTGACCTTGAATGTCTCCAGGGATCTAATTTTCCTATTCATATCTAACGAAGTTTTCTCTTATACAGAGGTAAAAAAAAATATCAAAAATCAACAGATAATAGTTAATATTCTTATGATGATCAACAGTGTTTTTTGCCCAGAATTTAAAGCAGAGCTAAGGTGGGCAAGTTTCTTGTGTTAGACCTCTGAAGACAGGACTCATTTTCTCTAATGCCAAGTCATAGCTCTGGACTTGCATCTGCCTTTGTATAAGAACAAATGAAATGTGCAGACACATCTCTTAGTGCTGAAGCCCCAGTAGCAGTTTTGATAAAATTTAATCTGGTAAATTGAATTCAGGAGATCTGGGATTAATTCTGAGTTCAGCTGTTTCCAGATCCTTTGCTGGATATCTCTCAGAGGAGCTTGTGGTGAGGCAGCCAGCAGTTCTGTGGACCCCCGGGTAGCTCACTTAATCCACTTTATGGTTTGGTTCCTCTTCTGTGAAATACGACCAATACCTTATTACCTACCTTAGCAAAGGAGTCAAAACCCTTACTGAATGACTGTTCAGATGTTAGGAGAGCTGTGGTACACGGAAGACTGTACAACAGTTGTTTTTCTTATTGTGTGCAGTGATATTTGCAAAGGGAGTGTTCAGTTATCAAATTTTATTCTGGAAGGAAGATATCACATAGCCAAATCATTCTTTGTCACGTCAGTCTTTTATAGCCCCTTTCTAAGAAATCTTATTTTACAGAGTTTTCACTATTCCATCTCTTAATAATGTTGATGTCCTGCTGGGTGTTCCATCATTTCTCCCCACTCCAAGTTCTCAGAATGTTTTTCATTTCCCTGGTGAATTATCTTTATCTTTGGTGACAGCTGAGAAGGTGCAACAAAGCAGAGATGCTTCCTCTAAACATCCAGCTGAAAATTTGCAGGTTTTTTTTCTTTCCCTGTGACCTCTGGAGTTTTTTCACTTAAAATGCACCAGTAGTAAGATCAAGCACCTGTGAGAACAGAGTGAAAATGAAAATGACACAAGATTAGTATGGGGGCTTCTGACAGTCTCATGTTGGCTCTTTGCATGTGAGCACTGTCTATTTTAGCGGTGGGATTTTTTTTCATTTAATTGTTTTTAATTTAGTTTTTTGAATTTTGAAGTGTTTCCTCTACAGAATTCATTTTGGTTACTTTACTGAGCATCCTTAGGCTTTTGGAAAGAAGTGTGACAGACCTCCAATTTGCAGCCTCCCATCTCCAAAACAGGTCTGAAAAGGACCTGGAGCAGTTGTCTTGGCACTCTTTCAACCTAAGGAAAGCTTAGAATTGCAGAGAGTACTTTTGACATTGTCTATGCCATTTTCCAGTGGTGGAGATGGTCCATGCCTCTGAAAGAAAGAACACTTATGTCCCTGCTATAGGACATCCCTGGTGATGTGCAGATGTTTTTTGCTGTCATTCTCTTTATCATAACGCCACAGGCCTCTGCCAAAATCATTTCTCTTTTAGTGTTGTGCAGGCAAGAAGTGAGGAGGCAGGTTTGGGTACTATGTCAGTACCTTATATGCTGTGACTATTAGCAATAACACTGATTAGATCCGGTGAGGATGGCAGTAGCCTTACTTACAGGCCATTAGACAGTAACTACTTTTTAGCAGTTGCTTTGTAGGATGAAGTTATAATCAAGTACACAAAAAGGAAATCCTAAGGAGCCATATCTTTGGGATGCATTGTATGGTAGAAATCATACCATGTAAACCTAAGGAAGAACTTGAACTTCTGTTTCTGTTGGACTGTGCTGGATTGCCAGATGGGACGGAAGAAAAAGTTCTTTTGACAGTGAGAGTTTTTTCCTTCTGCCAGCTCTCTTTCTTCTTAAATATTCCATACTGACCTTACAAAACCTGATTTAGAGGTGGAAGTCTTCTGGTCCCACTTTTGTCTCCCCATCTCAGTCATTTCTCGATGAAGGTATATAATGTGTCTGTACCAGATTTCCTGCTTAGGCTTACAGATACATTTTTGCTAACAGGTTGCTTAAGAGAGGTTGGGTCTTTGAGTAAATTACTTGTGTTGGGCTTGCTTTGGAAAGCATAGCCTTATTACAGAAACTGTGTGTGTAACAAAGAATTCATATCTTACACAGATGGGAGTTTATGGGTAAATGCAGAGAAAATTATAGAAATACACTCCTGTATGTAATGACTGAGAGTCTGAGAGAAATAAGAGGTATACAATTAGGGAATAATCAAGTGCCACTGAGCAATAAGGAATTTAAACTGACTGCTGGTTACACTGGAATAGTTCAACCAGAGAAGAATAGAAAGTCTGCTAATCACATGCAGATCAAATCCAACAAAGTGTGAGTTAATTGATAACTCTTCTTTTTTTTTTTCTCCTTGCTGTTGCATCCACAGTTTATTCTGCCTATTACAGCATGCAAGTTGTGTATAATGAGAACACTTCTGTGTTAGGGTCCTCATATTAAGTGGTAGAGATGCAGGCAACTCAAGCTGTTTTTGGGAATGGGCAGGATGTTGGCAGGCTTCTCAAAAAAATGGGCAGTGTTTTTCCCCCAGTATGCTTCTTTCTCTTCACTCACTGTTAGAAAACCCTATGAAAACTAGTAATTTTGGAGGCAATTTAAGAAAATAGGGCCAGCTTACCTGTATGACCTATTACTTTTGTGCTCCAAACCCTCACACACTAAATACATCTTTTCAACCACAGAGGAACGTTTTGTTAAAGTTCTTTTCCAGCAATGTGATTTATTTGTGCTAAGGATGATTCAGAAAAAAAAAAAAAAAAAAAAAGAGAGAGAGAGAGAGATCTTAAATTCTTCCACAGTAGTAAGCAAATCCTTAAGTTAACCCAGGTGCACAATTAAACTAGTCAGTATGCCTAGTGGAAGGAATGTAAGTTAAGCATGCATTTCAATAGCAGGCTATGTATCTTGCCAAAAGACGCACACAGTAGTCTGAAAAAACCAACAACTGAACCTACAGCAGCAGAATTTCTTCTTTATACCATAATCACAAAACTACCTTTCCTGACAAAGCAAGCTTCAGCCAGTTTCCTCTTCGACTGTGAAGATGTGACTTTTCTCCTGATCCTGAAGCACTGTTTTCTGCATATTGCATATTGTTTCATGAGAAAGGTTGTTTTGAAATGTAGAAGCTTGAAATATCTTTGAGAATCTATTTCTCTTCATTGAACTTTTTTGAACTTGTCTGCCTTGCATTTCACTCTGAGAATGGCTAACTTTCTTTTTCCCAGGTTTTTAGAGTTCACTTTTCAAGCGTGAGGGGGTTGATGTCATGGAGTGTTTTCCACCTCTGAGTTTCTGCAGGAGAGAACACAAATTGTTAATACTGAAAATTGTTCAATAGCTTCTGGTGTTCTGATGGATGGCAATATCCTTGCTCCGTGTCTTTCAGCACAGAAAAACACTTCAGCTGAATAGGTTTTTAAAAATGAATTTTGTACACTTGAATGCATGAGTTTTATAGTAACTAACAGCCTTCGTACCAAGGTCGTGTCAGAATAATTGTCACTAAGCAGATTTGTTGTGCAAATGAGGCTTTTTTATATAGATATGGGAATAAGAAAAAATGTTGTCCTGCACTGTTGCTGGTTTTGATATTTACTGACAGCATACAGGCATACAGGAAACTTGGTGCATCTCCCAAGTGAAGTTTACAAATTTGCCTTCCTTTTCCATTCATGGTGCCCACTGTAGGGGCCACAGTCTAGTTCTTGTAATGACTGAAGTCCTGCCCTCAGTTATCAAGATACATGTAGGTACCATAGTTGGATCCAGTTTAGTGCTATGAATTGTCTTCACCTGAGTCTCAATCAGCTTTTAGTTTATTTACAGTATTTAATTTGAGAGGATATCCTTCACCCTTTTCACATTGCTTGGTTACCGAGAAAACACTGACTGTCCCCTTTTAGTGAAACTGCAGAGGTTGGCTGCAACAGGAGGTGGGATGATGGCCAAAATGGATAAGTTCCTACAGGTGCAAGTTGGAAGTCAGGGAGATGATACAGGAGAACCAGCATGGCTTCACCAAAGGCAAATCCTGCTTGACCAACTTAATGGCCTTCTGGGATGGTGTCACTACATCAGTGGACAAGGAAAGAGCCACTAATGTCATGTATCTTGACTTCAGTAAGGCTGTTGACATGGTACCCCACAACATCCTTCTCTCCAAATCGGAAATATATGGATTTGATAGGTGGACTGTTCAATGGATGAAGAACTGGCTGTAGGATCGAGTCCAGAGAGTGGTGGTCAGTGGCTCAATGTCTGGATGGAGATTAGTGATGAGTGGTGTCTCCCAGGGGTCAGTGCTGGGGCCGACACTCTTTAGTAGCTTCATCAGTGACATTGATAGTGGGGTTGAGTGCACCCTCAGCAAGTTTGCTGATGACACCAAGATGTGGGGTGCAGTCGACACACCAGAGGAGACAGGATGCCATCCAGTGGAACCTGGACAGGATTGAGCAATGGGCCCAGGTGAACTTCGTGATGTTCAACAAATCCAAATGCGAGACATTGCACCTGGGTCAAGGCAACCCCCATTACCAAAACAAGCTGAGGAATGAAAGGATTGAGTGTAGCCCTGGCAAAAAAAGACCCGGGGTACTGGTGAATGGAAAACTGGACATGAGACAGCCATGTGCCCTCACAGCCCAGAAGGCCAACCGTATCCTGGGCTGCATCAAAAGGAGCATGGCCAGCAAGACAAGGGAGGTGATCCTGCCCCTCTCCTCTGTGCTCGTGAGGCCTCACCAGCACCAGATGTGGAGTCCTCAGTACAGGAGAGACATGGACCTGTTGCAGCACATCCAGAGAAGGGCCACAAAAGATGATCCCCAGAATGGAACATAAGGAGAAACTGAGAAAGTGACCTGATAGTGGCCTTTCAGTATCTAAAGGGGAGCTACAGGAAAGAAGGGGACAGACTCTTTAGCAGAGTCTGTGGTGATAGAACAAGGGGAAATGGTTTCAAACTTAAAGAGGGTAGATTTAGGTTAGATGTAAGGAAGAAGTATTTTACAGTGAGGGTGGTGAGGCACTGGTATAGGTTGCCCAAAGATGAGGTTGATGTCCCATCCCTTGAGACTTTCAAGGTGAGGCTGGATCCAGCTCTGGGCAACCTGCTCTAGCTGTGGTGTCCCTCTTTGTTGCAGGGGAGCTGGACTAGATGGCCTTCAGAGGTCCCTTCCAACTCTAAGGATTCTATGAGTCTATGATTCTATGACATGTAGCGAGGTTTTATTCATTTAATCTGCATTTAACTGACTATCAGATACATAGATGGGAAGAAATTTTCACTATTTTGGATGATCAAAAGCTGTTTCTTTTTTTTTTTTCTTTTCCTTTTTTTATTTTTTGGCATAATCCACTACCAATAAAGAATAACGTATTTTCACCTAAAAGCTTTTGAAATTGAAGGACCTAAGTCCTCAGCCTCTTTTGTCCTCTTTTGCTGTATTGTTCTGGTGACTTTTGATCCTTTGTACTTTTGCATTGTTACTGTGCAAAGAGGACTTATGGAGCTGAGGCTTGGTGGGTGCTTCTTGACGAAATGTCTCCATAGTTACGTGTATTTGCAAGGACCAAGTGGAGGCCCAGCTGGTCTTATCCCATCCTGCCTTCCTGGTATACCTATATATATACCCCTACAAGCAAAAAGGCATATAGTTATTTTCAGGAGTCTGTCTGAACATTTATGCTTAGACTCTTCCAGTCTAGCTATCACCTGAATTTCTGAGTGGAGACGTCATTTCTGTGTCCTGTTTTATATAACTCTGTAGCATTGCTGTCATTGTCTTCTGTGAGGTGTTGTGTAAGGGAATTCTGTACAGATTTTTAAGCATGGACAGAAAACTGAGCAGGTAAAACTTGAACATTGTACAGGCTAAGCCTTACTTTGCGGTAAGTCATTGCATCGTGCTAGTTGTCACTTACAGCATTAGCTACCCAGCTGAGCCATCTAAGACGGGTTCTTTTAATAACAAGGTTTTAAGGCTGGAGATGTTTCCCAAATCATGTTATTATAATGCTTAATGAAATGAGACAATCTGCTAGGAAAATAAACAGTGCTGCACCACTGCGCCGGAGATCTGTGCAGTATGAGTTATCTCAGATCTGAAATAGATCCTAGTTAGCTGGCATGGCTGGAATATGTTTATAGGTCTGTATTTTTGGAGGATTACAAGTGTGCTAGATTCTTCCTGATGACTTCTTGTCCTGTATGACAAGACCTTTTCTGAACCTGTGCTGGAGGATGGTCTGCACAAAAAGTAATCAATTTCTTTTGTGCAATCCTGATTAACTTCAAGATGTACGAAGTCTAATATCCCAGAGTGTGGCAGTGGTCAGACATGAAAGGACTGCTCTAAGCCCCAGTGCTCAAGGCAGCAGCTCTTGGCTTGGGTGATGTCAGCTTGAGAGTTTTGTCTTGGTGTCATGCTAGCAATATGTCTCCCCTGGGTTGCTGGTTTGCATGTTACTCTGTCCTCGTGATCAGGGGCTGTCCAATGGGATGTGGTTTTCATGGTGACACAGTGGGGCGCCATGCATTTGTATGTGTGCACATCCTACACAGTATAATACACCAGTGATAAGCTCCCTGGTTTCTTTTCTTGAACTGCAGTTGAGCCCACCATGAGCATAGCTGTCTCACAATACTTCTGTCACCTCTTTTCCTGCCCTTTCTCTTGGTTCTGAAAATGATTTTTTCTGAAGGATGTCCACCTCTCAGAAACCTGTGCTGCAGCCTTGTTTTCCTCCAACTTTGGTTTTCTTATTTATTTTTGTTTGTGTGGGGTTTTATTTTGTGTGAAGCCAATTCCTAATTGATTCAAAGCAGACTCAAACTCGTAGGTGTGGAGTGGAGGTTTAGAAGACTACCCAAGTTAATCCAGGGTGAAAGGCAGCAGACTTCAGCATCTACCTCAAATTGAATAAATGAACCTTAGTAGTACCATGAAGTGAAATTACTATAAAATTATTTCAGGCTTAATTATTAAAAGTCCAATTAAAATGATATTATTTAAGAATATATTCTTCCAGTGCATGTAAAATGTATTAGAAGGGGGCTGCTTCAACCTCAACATCTTTCTCCCTTCCTCCCTTCTCTCCTTTTCTCCTTGTCTTTCTCCCTTCCTCCCATGGATTCTACCATATTGAATACAGCTGTAGTTTCTAACCTGGGGTCTGCAGGACCTCAGGTCAGCTAATAAGAGGTCTGCAAAAAGTAACTAGGGAAAACAAATTGATACACTAAATCCCTGCATGACAGCTATGCCTTTGAGAAATAAAATGGACCTTCACAAAGCAAAAAGGTTTGAAACTACTGAGAAAGAAGGAATTATAACAATAAAACAAAAATCAGGAGATGTTTAAGGCCAGTTGGCATAAGGCAAATTTATGGGGGAGGTAAACTTCAGATGTGAGCTGCTCAGTGTTAATGATTCACCTCCCTTGACCTGCTGGTCATGCTTCTCTTGATGCAACCCAGGGTACAATTGGCCTTCTCAGTTGCAAGTGCACACTGCTGGCTCATTTGAATCTTTCATCAACTGACATCCCCAAATCCTTCTCATCAGACTGCACTAAGGCCATTCTCTGCCCAACCTGCATCTGTGCTTGGTATTGCCTCATCCTAGGTGCAGGACCTTGCACTTAGCCTTACTGAACTTCATGAGGTTGTCATGGGCCCACCTCTCAAGCCTGTCCAGGTCCCTCTGGATAGCATCCCTTCCTTTAACTTGCACATTAACAGTCTGAACCACTACATCTTTGGTTACATAGGATCGTTTCATTCTCGTGGATTTCAGAATGATTTATAGACATGCATTTCATAGGGCACAGGTGATACTATAAGTTGCACTTCATATAGCTGTATCTGGCACAGCAATAGATAACTTAGCAGAAACATTTATATTGATTTTTTAAAGAGGTTTACAAACATGAGAGATTTGTTTACAAAACACAGAAATGCTGTATGGCTGCAATGTTTGGGAGTGAACAATGTTACAGCAGATAACAGCACAAAGTTTAAAATTATCTGGAATTCAGACACTTAAGCATTACAAAATTAAAGCACACGGGTATAATTCAGGGGAATCTTTATATCCTTGTGCATCCATAACTGCTCAGCACTTCTTGGGTCAAGCCACATATGAAGGAATTATATATGTAGGGAACTTTTATTTAGTAACATCTCCTCTAGAGAAAAGGTCTCAGACTCTTTGCATAGATGGGTTCTTTCAACCACTCCTCTCTTCCATGTTATAAAAAAAGAAAAAGAACCCACAAAATAAACAGATTGCTTTAGTATAAATTGTGTCTGAACCGAGCGATGGCAGAATCACTGTTTACTGACTTTTGGGTCCTTACCCTTAGCAGTGGGTTAACTTTAGGAATATAAGTTCCAACGCCAAGCATAACAAGGGCACACTCCTTGCTGTGGACATAAGAAGGAAATTTTGTCTACCATTACAATTTGGTGTGATTGCATTGACTGAATTGATTGGCATTGATTTGAGGAGTCACTTTTGTATAGAATTATCACATTTCATAGACTCACTATAGAATGAATCAAAGAATGGCTTGGGCTGAAAGGAATCTCAAAGATCATCAAATTCCAAAACCACTGCTGTGGGCAGGATTGCTAACCACTACATCAGGCTGCCCAGGGTCCCATCCAGCCTGGCCTTGAACACCTCCAGGGGTGAGTCATCCACAGCTTCGCTGGGTACCATTTGCCAGTGCCTCACCACCCTCTCAGTGAAAAATGTCCCCCTGACATCTAATCTAAATCTCCTCTCTTTTAGTTTCATGTCAGTTAACCTTGTTCCCACCCCAGTGACCAGTGCTGCTACTTCTGGTTATGCTCAAACCTGTGTTCCTAAAATGAGGGACACAGTGACCAAGCTTGTGAACAGTTTTAACCGTGGTTAAGATAGCCAACTCTCTGACAAGTCTTTAGTATTAGAGGGAATTTATAGTGATTATATCTCTTGGAATCTCAGTAAGTTGAGCTAAATACTGGGAGGGGTGTTAGGAAGATGAGGAAAAGTGGAACAGTGCTTTCCTAGTGCCTGGGAGCAGCAGGAGTGGGCTGATCCAGCAGGGAGGAGGTGTTGGGATTGTGCAGGAATGCTGATTGCACAGACAGGGAGCAAGCACAGTCGCATTCTTCCGTTCACTGGGCTATGGTGGAAAGCTATTCCAATTTATTCTCATTTTGAAACCTGTTAAGAGTCCTCCATGCTCCTAGGGCCAATTTCAGTGGTTGTGAATGGCATAGCCATGGCACAAGCCATAGATTTTGGAGTTCATTGTTCTCACGAGCAGAATGCCAAGCATGAAGATGCTCCAGGATGGAAGGCACGCATCAGGGCTCTCCATCACGGAGTTATAGATGTCTTTGGACTTGTTTTTTGGTTTGTTTCTGTAGGAGAGCGTATTTTATGACTTATAGACTGGTCTTCAGTTTCTGTGATGCAAAATGAAGATTTGCTTTACTCCTGATATTTAGTGTTTCTCCTGAACAACAACGATAATAAGAGGAGACAGTTCATCATGTGAATGACTTTCACCATCTAGATTCCTGCCATAATCTGCCCACTACTCCAGGGATGTAACAAAGAGATAAATTTAGTCACCAAAATAATAAAAGTTTTCTAGCTGTAAAATTTAAAACCAAAGAAAGCCATCAGCTTTTTGAATTTGAAGCTTTTATGTCTGATGTGCTCAGACTTTCCCGTATAGCTGTTGCATCAAGTGTTTTTGTTTTTTTTTTCCTCCTTTATTTTGCCAAAACCAGAGATTCTTTTGTAATCATATAACTCAAGAGGTGGTACTTCAGGAAAATGCTGAATATTATGTTACATTACTGCAGTTTTTTCAGAAGAACTGCTTCTCCAAGCAATTGAGGTCTACAGGGGGCTTTAGTTTAGATTATTCAGAATAAATTTTCTTCCTTAGACTGAGAATACAAAAGAATATTTCCATGATTATTAAAGTAGGAATTTCCTTTTTTTTGCCCTTGCTCCCCTATGCAGAGAGCACTCAGCTCTTTCTGGAATTCAGTTCACTTCTTTACAGGGATTCCCCCCATATGTGAACTGGGTTTCACAGCTCCCAGGGGCTGCATATGCTCAGTTTTCTGCTGCAATTGAAATGTGAGCAATAAAACAAGTACTGCACTTTCTGGAGCAGATTCTCAGTAGGTGTACAGAGTGATCAACACCTTGGGCTGTTTTCCATACCCTCAATAACTGTGTTAGGTAGAAGCTAAATTTGGAACTGGGGAGCAGTTGCAGGGGGGTGTATTGCAGCCACACCTCCAACACTGCAGCAGCCCTTGCCAAGGGACATGATGCAGGACCGTTTCCACTCCATGCTAAAGATCTTTTATTCTGCCAGACAGCTGAAGAGCACTTTGTCAAATGAAGAATCAGCCTCTCTTCATGCACTTCCAAAACTGTTCCCACGCGCACAGCTGAAGGCTCTGCACACTTTCCCCCACGCATATCCTCAATGGCCATCCAGAGAGGAACCAGTGGGTATCTGCTGCCCAACTGGGGAGCCTCATCAGTCCACAGACACACATTTAGTTCCCTGCCAGAGCCCCAAAGGGGCACTATTTAGGATCCAGAGTGATCTCAAATCAGCTGATCAGAGACTGCAGTGTAGCCAGGACTTGTCAGTTCAGTTGTTGTCTGCTGATGACTCCCTAGATGCCCAAGACTAGCAGCTTAACTTTCTTTCTCCTCTATTTCCAAAGAAACCACCACTCTGCAGCACACCAGGGGGCTGTTGTGAGTTTGAATTAATTTGAGGCTTCCAAATTAAAATTGCTGCAATACAGCAATTCATTTCACCCTGCGAGGAATATCTAAGATCCATTGACTCTTCCTGTGGAGACACCTGTTTCTCTCCAAGGAGGACATCAGCCAACTAGCATAGACATCTCAGTGATTTAGGAGCTGATTTTGATGAATGCTATGCAAGTGTTAACTGCTCTGTTAGCATGTCTGGGTAGCCTAGAAACAGCACCTTAACTTGTGTCACAGGGGAAGTTAAGGGAATACTGTGAACATAGCCTATTTCCAGTGAGCACAGATGTGCTGCTGCTATAGTTATGATCTATGTTAAAAATGTTCATTTGAAGATGTCATTGGAGAGTTAAGCACTGTAGTTAGAAAGCCACTCGGTAAGCTAGGCTAGCCTCTTTATTTTACTGTGTGATCAAATTCATTATTTTCCAGCTCCTGCTGTGATTGCCAACAGTCAGATTTGAGCAAATGAGCTAAGGATATATTTATATCAGGACAATAATATGAAGGGGTTTGCAGAATGGTATGCTATGACAAGCTAAGAAGTGGTGTAATTGAATTATTGTTTACTGAAAGAAGGCTGACACTTCTGGGTAGATTATATTTTTAAGGTTTCTTGAGAAGAATTAGAGTGTGGAATAGCCTTCACATTCAGGAATCAGAGTTCAAATGCTGGATGAGAAAGTAAAGATAGAGAAGATTCAGCTCCAGAAATTCACTAACAGCACAAACACGTGCACACAACTGCACTCATACACAAACATATATGACAGCTCCTGTTTGTGCATATGTCACACTGGCAAACATGAGAGGAGCTGGACAGTCTGTGCAATTAAGGTGTCATTCACTTAAGGCTGTGTGAGCAAATTCTAAACTCACCATTCAGGGGTTTTTAGAAGCTTGAGTATACCTGAACTTGGCATTAGAAAATGGCTAGAAGATAAGGTTGCTGATTTGTTTGTCTCCATTTTTTTTTTGGGGGGGGGGGGGGGGGGGAGGGGGGGGGAAGGGAAGGCTGGGGTAAGGTGTGAGGGAGGGAAAAGAGAGCTGCTGATTTGTTGTCTATGTATAGGCATCTAGCACCATTTAATATGCCCCAAAGTAACAATATGGGATGATAGACAGGATACAGGAAAAATCCCCTATGACAGCTCAAATAGTGACCATGTTTGTACAAATAAACAGAGCCATAGATCTCCACTGATGATAATGGAAACTTCAGACATCTAGCAGACCTGTGGACTGAACACATAGAAGTTATTGTCTGTGTTTAGTCTCAGAAGTAACCGTACTCTGATGCTTGTAGAGACAGATGGGCCCGTCTCTAGATTCAGAGTACAGACATTTCTACTACCATTCCCCACTTGCAACCTCTTCCTATTTCAGAATAAACTTGGAGGCTGCAAAGTATGCTGTCTGCCATGCAAACACTATGCTGTAGCTTATGAAGTCCAGACTCATCTCTTTTGTACCTGTAGCCACTGGGATCCCAAATTCCTTCCTCTTTTTCAACTAGACTGATCAGGTCCATGACCAAAAATAGCAGCCTTTACTGTAGGTCAAGCACCATCTCCCTTGATGTTTCTATATCCCCCTTACTATCTCTTGACCTTGCTGTTTTCTTAGCAATCATTTATATGCATTATTTTTTCCAATCTCAGTTTGACAGTTCCTACATAGCATCTTCTACTATTTCTGGAAACAAAATGTAGATGGACCGTTTACTTGAACTAGGAGGGCATTTCTCTGATATTTCTTTCAAGATTACTCTGTATTCAGGCAAGCCACACAGCTCACCTGGAAAACGACTGGGGAGAAAATTTTGGGCTTTTCAAATCCTAAACAACATGCCTTCCAAGTACATATATCAAAGAAACAGGTACTGCCTTTTCACCCACCTCAACTGAATTCTCACCTCCCACCTTGACCTGAAAATCATCACCCTGTCAGGTCTGCTATAAGATGTGGTATGAACTCAAACTACCCTACTGTTGTCAAAATGGCCCACAATAGCATATACAGTTTGGTTTTACTGAGCAACCTTTCAGTTTTCAGTTACCACCTTTCAGTTTTCCGTCCCAAAAAGAAAGTAGGTTTCATCAATTGGATGAAGATTTCTGTCATTGAGAATAATCTGGGCAGGTTCAGAGCTGTGGCTTGAATCTCAGATCTGCACAAAGATCTGTTGCCCTTAAAGAATAATAGGAAGATGATTGTGGTATGTAAAAGGCAGATGTAGAACAGCTCAAGAACATCCTGATGAAATGCTCATACCTGTAGAAAGTTTGCACACTGCTATTCAAAGAAGTGTTGGCAAGAATAAAGCACTTAGGTGGACAGAAAGCCATTTTGTTCTTAAACTAAAACAGAGCTGATATCATTTATGTACTAGGGAAGATATGTAAAAAACAGCTTTCAGATTTAGCATGTTTTGCCCCCTTTGGACATTGTTAAACAGGATTCACAGAATATGCCAAAATAGAATAGCATATTCACTTACTGTTCAAATGGAGACTCATCTGTTCAAAGAATTTAAGTCCTTCACTTTCAAGTTGAGGGAAGTTCTTTCTTACAAAATAGTCTAATCTCTCCCTGTGAGAAGGAAGCTCACAATGTTATTCTATATCCATGAAATCACTCTATGGATTATGGTATTTTCTTGTTGTTGTGGTTGTTGTTCATTTGTTTTCCAAAGAGCAGAGCATCTTTCTTATAGAAACAAATCCAATTCTATTTTTTATGAAATTCTGGGAAAGATAGTTCTCTCAGCATAGTTCTCTCAGTTTAAAAGAAACAAATTGGAAATAAAGCTGTCTATCCTTTGTGATCCAAATGCAATTAATCATCTGAAAACTTTAGATCATTTTTTTTTGCTTCGAAGTTGGTACTTTGGCCTCAGCAACTTGTCAGAGAACAACTTTTGATTTACTGTCAGAAATTGAAACAGAATCTACAAGTCCTGACACTCAACCCCATATTAAATCCAAGGGAACCAGAACTATCCCTGAGGAAGACTTAAATTAAGATTAATTTCTAATGCACTCTAAAGGCCACAAGCCTGTGGCTGTCTTCATTACTGGGTTGTTAGCAATGATCTGTTCCAATTTGGAACAGAGACAAAACGACAATTATAGTTCCTAACAAGTCTTGAAACAACTTGCTAGTTTTAACGTGCTACAAGAAAACTGTCTTTACAAATATTGTTATTGGCTGGGACTCCCAGGATCTAGTCCCCTTTCTCTGCAGATACCCCTTTGGGCCAAATTCTAATTGGATTCTTAACCATTCTGTGATTCTGTGACTGCGACTCTGTGACTCTATAATTTCTTAAGTAATGTGAGGGTACTGAGAGAGCAACACAGAAACATAAGAATAGTCTTAGAATATATTCTTCAACACCTATCAGACCAGATGAATTCACAGCTTAGGTGAGGCCCCATATGCACACTATGGTATGTGAAGAGAGTTAGGTGCCCAGTGGCAAGGTGCAGTATTGCGTAGAGAGGAATATGTGAATTAGTCAAGAAAAATTCATGGGACGATCAGTAAAAGCTAACTATTGACCTGTTTGGGGAACTATTTTTTTAATAGTGGGCTAGAGATACTCCCCTCATTTGCAACTCAGCTATGAAGTCTGGGCCAGGGAGAGGTTCTTGCAATAAAATTAGTTATGCTTTTTCCACAACACAAGAGTTTTCCCATGGCTACAGCTCTTTTTACTCAGAAGCCCATGGTTAAAGTTCATTCTTGGATCTGGAAAAGTTAAGTCAAATCCATCAGGTCCTTTGAAAAGTGAACACTGAATGACTCAGAGCTCTGCAAACCTGCTGGTCTGAGTTGATCCTTAGTATGAAGTGGCACCAAGGGTGCAATGAAATAAGAGAACACTATGAACGAATGAGTGGAATTGTTAAAAAATAAACTGAAACTTCATGGAAATACAGATGAACAGATGGAAAACTTTTTAACAGCAGCTTCTGAATGGCACAGAAACTAGTCAAAAGGAATCAAATACAGTTCTGAAACTTGGCAATTTAACTAGTTTCCTACAATTTGTTTCCTACTAGTTAGTGCACTGTTGGAATAGACAGCACATGAAATGTTACAGAAATCTGTACTCTCAGTGGAAATTAAACATATGACCAAGTAGGATCTAAATAGATCATACAAAAAGATGAACTCATAAAAAGGTATGATTTCTCTGTTTTTTAAGATCTAAGTTAGCCTGGTGAGGAGAAAGGTGTAGGAGAAGCAAATTCTTTCAGAGAGATCCTGTAGGTCTGATAGAAAGCTGTGTTATGTAAAGGTCAGCAGAACAGGAGACAATCTTTGAAAAAGCAAGCAGAATTTGCCAATCAGGGAAAATCTTTTAGTACCTTTCAACTACTGAATATGATCCATGCTCGAAAAACATAGCTACAGGAAAAAAAAAATAAAGTAAGGAGAGAGAAATGAGGTAGAATGGCATTTGACATCTGAGATCAGAAGTTTTTGAAGCTTGTGAAATTATGTAAGGAGGCAACCAAAACAGTACTCCTACTTGGACAAAGAAATCAGAGTAGCTTATCAGGGAACACAGTGATACACACATGCATACATGCTCTGTTGAAAAGGGAAGCAACTGCTCAGTATTGATTATTTACCAGACAACAAATTGGTACATCAAATTGGTCATAAATGTTTTAGACAAAACAGTGCTATTGATAGTTTGATCCAAATAGGGTGAGAAGCTGCTAAGATGTTTGTTCATTAAATCAAGCAGGAGGAGAAAGTCACAAGAGCCACTGACGTGGAACAGAAAATCAACTATTACAGGAATAAAGATGTACTCAAGTTGCTACAATGATTGACATACAGACATTGAAGCCAATCACCTGTTCAGGGATGACAGGCATAAAAATAAAGGTAGTGAGTATTTCTATACAGTGATGACTCACTAAACCAGGGACTTATGCTTCTGATTAGTATTTTGCATCTCTGTCCTTGTATACCATTTGGCTCCATGTACACTTCTGGTACATCTAGGATCTCCAATGTAATCCTTCAACTGCAGTACGTCTTTTCAATAGAATCACTTGCTTGAACTACTCTGTTCCATATACTCCTCTGTCCTCCCTACTGTTATGAACACAAAGAAACAACTATTCTAATTGCCTTTGTGTAACATCAAGTTGGGGATGACTCTATGTAAGATTCTTCTTCGGTGGTGCTGAGATTGTGTCATGAGATCCCTTAGGTAGATCCTTCACAATTATATATACAGAGCTCTATGAAGTTATTTAAGGGGTGAAAACTCCTAAGGGTCAACAATAAAGAAGATTTTAATATTTTCAGTGCAGTTTTGAGAAGAGCGGCAGTTAAAACAGCAAGTTCTGGCTACTCTTGATATACTTCTTCATCAAATAGTCACTGAACTAGCAGGAGGTAATGCCACTTTAGGTTTCATTTTGTAAACATTCAGGTCATTATTGAAGGCTGGTCTTGTCTTTTTAAAACACATCAAGTAACTTGTGATGATAAAATTTAAAGTAAATTAAAATAGACCTATCCCTAAAGAGCTGTGACTTCAAGAGATCTTTCCTTGAGAAGAGAAGGGATATAGTTACAGAGTCATTGGGAGGAGAATCCTGAAAAATGGGCGTATTGATTGTCACATGAGTGTTTTTAGTAAATGTTTCAAACTGACTGACAACATGTGCATGAGAAATAGTCAGCAGGTCACCTGTAGTCAGATGCTGAGAAGATGGAGTATGAACATACCACCTATCAGTCTGGCCTCAGTAGCACTTACGGAATGTATCAGCCATGTTTTTGCAACTGGAAAAGGAAAAATCTTGAAGCAAACTATTGCTCATTAAAAATACTGTTGGTCTGTGTTTTTTTATTTGTGATCCATGGACTACTTGTAGGGACTGAACAACAGGCAGCTCAGAAAACCAGCTACAAAGGATCCTGAACTCCATTCAAGAATTTCCACAGGTTCAAAGATGAAGAAAATCATGACCCACGACTGTAGACCATTCCAGTTGTCAACCAGAGAAGTTCAAGCCAGGTCAGTTGCAGAGGTGGGCTATGCAACAATGAAGAAAACAGATTATTTTATTATGAGGATAGAAAAATCGAATCAACTTATTTAACTGCAGCAAAGAGGAGGCTGCAAAATGTATGCTGTCTGTCAATACATCAGCGTGTGATTGCTGGAGAAGAAAAAAAAACAATTACCATGCAAACAGAACAGTGCTGGCAGAACCAAATGTGAATATATTGTTCATGAATATTTGAAGATGTAAACAAGAAGGGCTATAGCTAGTTAAAGAGTGAGATTCTGAGGTACTCTCCCATTAGAAGAACCAAAGGAGAAGCAAACACAGTGACCTAGATGGAGTCTGTCATGTTTTTGTACAGGATTGTGTGATGTCCTATGATATCAGGGATGTAAAGACACAAAGGATCATTGTCCCTCAGATGATTTATATTCCTGTAATTTGCCTAGCTGCACACTGGTCCCTTAGTCCCTTAGCCTGTCAGATTGAAAAATCCTACTACCAACAAGGTCAAGGCTGATGTTTTGCTACTACAGGATAAAAAATGTTACCTGTGTGATCGGCTTTACAGTTTATGTTTTGCACAAAGCTTCAAAGGCTACTTTTACATCTCCATAGAACACTGCATCTCTCTGGGGTCCAAGAGAGAATAAAGCTCAACCAGTTTGAGTTACTAGTAGTTATGATATTGGCTTGCTGTACCCTTCATGGCGTGGTTCAACCAAAGGAATTCAACTGAGAAGTAAATGTGTCAGAATTTAGTTCTCAACAAAAGGTTGCGTGGGCACCATCGGTATATGTGAATTCAATCTATCACCATCAAAATGCAAACATGTGGGGAATGAAATATGTCATTATTATACCATGGTTTGAAAAGACAGAAGTTAAAGCAGATCACCTATGATAAAATTGATAAGACACTGGAGTGAGCAAACCATGTCCTTCCTGACCACTGACTGATCACAGCTGTTGAAGACTCCTTACCAAAATCCAACTTGTGCAACCCAAAGCAGTGCTGGGAAGCTATTTCATAACCAGATCAGAAAAAGAAAGAATGAACTAATCTACATTCTGACAAGCTGTGTCTCAAGCTGTGTTGCTGAGACCTCCAAAGCCTGCACGACCAGTTGTATTGTCATACCTCCAGAAATCATAAAATCATAGAATAGCTTGGACTGGAAGGGACCTGAAAGATCATCTGGTTTCAACCCCCCTGACATGGGCAGGGTTGACAGATACTACCTCAGGCACTGGATCAGGATGCCCAACCTAGCCTTGAATTCCTCCAGTGATGGGGCAGCCACAATTTCTCTGGGCAACCTGTTCCTGTGCCTCACCACTCTCTCAGTGAAAAATGTCCTCCTTACATCTAATTTAAATCTTTCCTCTTTTAATTTAAAGCCATTTTACCTTGTCCTATAACTATCTGCCTATTTAAAACAAAATCTGAAATGTTGTAGTTATTCAGCCTAATCTACCAGACTTGGCTCCCAACCCAAGAAAGAAGGTATGTTTGGTAGAAGAACAAAGAGCAGACTAGATGGTAGCCAGTTTATCAACCTCCTTCCCTGTGTTTCTTTATATTGATGGCAGAATTAAGGTACCACCATCATGAGTATAGCATAATCACAATATAAAAGAGAATCCCCCCCAGACCTGGATTTTGTTACAGAAATAGGACAACTTAATTCTAGAAAGGTGATGGTATCAGTAGCAGAAAATATGACTTCATTGAATTTTAGAACTGTTATAGTATACATTCACCTGAAAAATGAATTCATTAGAGTTGTCAAATTTTGAAACAGCAGTGAAAATCAGCAGGAGCTCTACAAGCTTGCAGGTGACAAATGATAAGATTTTCTGCTGTGGATTTTGACATGGTCTGTTAATGAATCAAAAAATACTTCGTTGTGGCTACACGCAATAAATGAAAGAATATACTGAAGTCTCTCAGATTCCTCCTTCCTGCTGGGTGTTTGTTTTTAAGATCTGATTTGTAGTACAGATAGATAGTGGTCTATGACTTTGTTCATAAGATACATTTCCTACTTATTACCCTCTTAAACTTTTCTGACAACTTTTATCAGAAAAGTACAGGAAAAAGTCATCATGCTTTACTATTTCTCTAGTCTTATACTTAAAGAGGCAGGTAACTGTGGGTGAATACCTTGCAGTTTTCTCATTTCTCAGTGTCAGGAGGAGAATTTATAACTAGGTTTCAATTTGAAACCATTCATTATTTCATCTCTCTTTTTTCAATTACTCCCTTCCGTATTTTGTTACCTTTCACTTTCCTAATGCAGACTAGCATTATCCTTGTGGTTTTGCCCAGAACCGAGCACTGAACGGATGTTTTCTTTGAGCTGTGCACAGTCATATCGAGGCCCTCTCCCTCATTAATTACAGTTAATTTTAGGACTCCTCATTGAATATTAATCGTGGAAATTGTTCCATCAAATATACATAACACTACACTGAATACTTTTCGACAGTGCACTACTCAATTATGCAGATGCATTACATCATCCTGAAGGTGCATGTAATTTTCTTTATACTTAATTAGCTTGAAGGACAGCGCCAGGAGGAGTGGAGGTATGGACAATAGGTTCATATAAATCCTTCAAACACATTACACTGTAACTCGGAACTGTCTCTCATTCTAATGATCCCCTCTAATTTGGGGTAATTACTACATGTTTTATCATCTAGAATGATGGGAAGCAGCTAGTTTCCTTAAAAACAGTAAAAATGTTACCTCACTCCCTCCACTCAGTTTCTTCTGTTTGACCCTGCAGTAAAAACACATATCCATTCTTTACCAAAGCACCGCCTATGTCATCGACTGTCATCATCACAGATTTAGCCTGTGACTTCATCCCTGGGCCAGACAGGGGAGGGAAATGGGCAGTAAAAGAGAATGGCCTTGATTAAGTACAAATCACCAGAGCAATTACAGAATGTGCCCAGACTTGTAAAAAACACAGGGAGTCATCTCTCAGCCCAGTGCATGCACTGGTTTTTTTATTATTATTATTTTGTCTTGTTTTGTTTTTTTCCTAGTAACAAAAGCCTGTTTCCTGCCTTCTTCGCTCCTACCATAGTTGAGGAGGGCTGGCTAGACATAAACAAGAACTACAGAGGCAAAAAGCCTGGCCTTTGTAGACAGGACATGTATCTAATAACTGTAGCACCACAATCCATGTTGGAGGGTGGAGAAACGCCCATCTGATGCTCCTTGAATTCAACAGAACAACACCTCCCTCTCTGCCTCGACTTGGGCAAGCAACAATAACTTATAGATGTCCCTCTTTATTGGCTTATTCCTTGAAAGAACTACCCCTAAGGATTCAGCTGGCTGCAGTTACCACATCAGACTCTGAATGAGATGTGAATTTCCTGTAGTAATACAGAAATCTTCGCTATGAAGCAGGAATTGTAATGTACAACAATTAGCCCTCCAGTTAACTTACTGCGGAATACGCAGTCAGTCATTAAGCAGAACTGACTTCTGCACAAAGTCCTGTGGAAACAGGACATGTAGTTACTATGATAAAAATTAGACTCATGGTGTTCCAGATCAAAGAAGAATGACTGACTGCAGAGGATGAGAGAGAAACTGAGGAACTGTGTGGAGTCGGGGCGTCTTTGAAACATATCTGCACAGATCACCTTAACCGTCACCTGCTGTCATGTTTTTCAAGATCTGTGTCCTAGGAGCAAAATACAGAAACTGTCCTTTCAAGGCAGTCCCTGATGGTGTCATTCCCAAGAGCCAGGTATAATACATGACGGGAAGCTAAGAAATCAGCGAGCCTCAGGTCCAGGGTCTTCTGTCATGTAAGTGCAACTGAGTGTGTTGTCAAGTGATAGGAGCAACCTTATGTACTGAGAGACATGGCAGGTGCTTTGAATTCATACTTTGTAACAACCAAGTGTGCTCATCATATGGCAGCAAATGCTCACACTGGGGTCCTGGACAAGATAAAAGCCCTATGAATGGTCCCGTGAATGCCCATATGTGACCAAAAGGAATGTACCTTATTAAGATGGTCACTTGACAGGAGATACCACTTTCTTGATGTATCATCTGATAGTAGAGCTTGAGATTTAAGGTCTCCATGTGTCTCTGCAAGACATTGCATGCATCAATTTGGGCAAAATTTGGGGTACTATAGATATAAAATCTTTTTTTTTTTTTTTTTTTGTAAAACATGCAACTAGTGTTAATCAGTCCTTGTTAAATGATCTAACCATTCAGGGATACTGTTGTAATTATGCTTTTCTCGAAAGAGATGAGAAATAAACTCAGTTACTCAAGACTGTTAAGCTCTGCACTGGCACGTGGCTGCTTTCAACTTTTGTGTGTTATGTTATAGATTTTACTTTCTCACATTAGTTTTAATAAGGGTCCTTTAACACCTTTCATCTAAGTGTCCCAAAGCAGTTGAGAAGTATAAATTACCAAAGCTTTATGGAGAGAAGCAGAGGGCAAGTGCTCCATAATTTTTTAAGGCATAAAATTGCAAAAGTAGGTTATGTGACTTCTTCAGTGTTAGGCAATGTCATAATGGAGGCTGGAAAGTGGTACCCTCAAATTATCCTTCTGCTGCTGCTGCTGAATACACACAAGAGCAGGCAGAGGGGATTTGTCTGAATAATGTTTGCTGGTGCTGATCTCACGGCCCCTTATCTCCGTGCGCAGTGCTCTCAAGAGCTGAACTACAAATATACACAAACGTATGTTCATGTGCTGAGGCCATCCCAGACAAGTTCTGCAGGTACTGCTGGGAGGATTCCTCTGGGCTGATGAATGCAGAGAATGCTTTTAACAGCGTGTGATTTCAGTGTAAGAGGGGAATGGGCACTGTGAACTCCTTTTACTGCATTTTTAGAAACATCTTCAGAAGAGCTTCCTTGTTGTCATGGTCCTTTCAAATAGGAAGAGACGATAGTATTTCTTCAGTGATACACTGCATGATTAACGAAACAATAACAACCCAAATAATAATCTCGTGTTTCTTGATTTCATCTTACACTGTTGAAATTCAAACATTTCACTGCTATGAAATATAAATAAATCATGGGGTTTCCATTTCACAACTAAGTAAACCAAAGCTAAGGATGTACACTTGTAGCAGAAGAATCCTTCACTAACATTATACAGCTTTCTTTTAGTGGTGACAGGGAGGCTTCATATATACATAACATATGATAAAACATTGAGATACTCTTTGTATCCACCCAGAAAATGTTTGTCACTGTGCCACTTCCCTACATTATTAGCAATTATAAATGAATCTGCTCAGACATCACCCTGGAGACTGACACTGAAGTCACTGCCTAAAAAGCAGCACAATGAAGATCATTGCCATAATTACCAGCCTAGCCAGGGCTATTACTAAAGCCAAAGCATGGGCTGAAATCATTGATGGTTCTATGACTCACAAGTTCCTGCTCTGTGCTATCAATCATGTTTTATTTCCCAGCTGTAGGTTACAGGTGTATGCATGGCCTGTTACCATAACCAGATGATAGCATCCTTTTCATATAATGATGCGTTGATTGCTTTAGTTTAAGGACTCACTCAGACTTGTGGTCTAAATTTTGGCTGTATTAAAATATCCTTCATTTACCACTTTCACTGTCATTGTAAGTGGAGTTTGTCTCATATACACACCTGGCAGTGGTTGGTCTCCTCCTGCTGCCAAAAATGTATTGAGAGTAGGTTTTCCGCTGTGTTATCCCATAATAAATTCTGCCTGAGTCAGCCATAAACTGGTAGATGATTTCTGTGGCACTCCAGCTTCATGTTGCTCACCCTACACAGATACAGTGTAAGGCACAGTGCCACAACCCTGCTGCTAAGATATGAATAAACTACCAGGAATAATTTACAGAGAAATTTAAATACTGCTGACTTAGGGGAAATAAAATCACTGAAGCATTGAATGATGCTGGGAGGCTTGAAGCCAAAATCACATTTGCTTTTGTTCTGCACTGACATGGGGTGTAATTGGGTTACAGCTACAACTTTGAAATAATGAAATATTTTATTTTTATTTTTATTTTTACCCCGTGGCAAAGAACACAAAAACATTTATTATGGTGTCCAGTAGAGCATGAACAACACTAATTGTTCATCAAGGATAAAGTAGCTTCTGAACACTTAAATAGGTGAATCTCATCTAGAATAAAATCCTCAATAATATCTTCTGGGCTGCAGGTGGGGATCTGCTCCAGGCGGGCTCTGTGGGGCTGCAGGGGGATCCCTGCTGTGGGCCTGGAGCCCCTCTTGCCCTCTTCCTCCTCCAACCTGGGGCCCCTCTGCTGCTTCTCCCTTGCCTGAGGCCTCCTTCCCAGCCTGTGCCTGCTGTGTCCATGCTGAAGTCTGTTTTTCTAGAAGATCTGTCTCACTAAAAAATTCTAGAAAGAGGATGGCTTAAGATGGATTTTGAGCACATTCACAGATGTATTTTGGGTTGACTGGTTTGGGGACTCTTGGCATTATCAAGTTTCATATATCACCATGCTCTGTCTGAAGGAGCCAAGTCAGATTCAGCTGTATCACCTCTTGGAGCCAATCCATCATGGCAAGTGACAATTTCAGAGGATTTCACTTTGGCATTTACTTGGCTTCTGCTGTCTTACCATGAAAGCACTTATGGTGCTTCCCACAGAGAAATGCGGGGTATTGAAAATGTATTTATATCACCTGTCCGAGCACTAAATTTTGTTAAGAAGGAATGAATTTTTGTCATAAGGGAACATGATTTTTTTCCTCAAGCCTACAATGTGCCCTTGGTTCTTCTGTCTGACAGATGGAGCTGCTCATCCTGGGCTACTGAATAGGTCTTCTGATAACCCTGGAATAACTTCCAAATGTGTTGTGTTCCTATCTTCCCCTGCACACCCATAATTTATTAATGAATTAGATCTTCACTGACTATATATTCTTGGGTGGACATAAGGCCAGTATGTCTAGTAGCTGAAGTCAATAAAATGCTGTAACCAAAAGAGGGAAAGAGTCTGAATTTTAGTCCACTCAAAACTGCAGACAGCATGTCTTTCCTCATAGCATCAGAGCAATGACTATCCTAAGAGAGCTGGTAAGTGAGGGCAGACTTCATCTTTTTAAGTGTTTAAAAGCAAGAAAGCTGTATTTTAAAATGAAAAGTAAATAAATATTTAAATTAGTCTAGGAAGGATTCATCTTTTCATCCTGATGCTTTGAAGGTGGTAGCATTGTTTGGCTAAGGTGAGAAAAGAGTTGCTGTGAGAGATGTCTTGGCTTTGTATATATATATTTTTATATATGTATATATATACAGTAAAAATGTTTATTTTTTGCTAGGACAAACTTTGTATCTCTTTGTAGTGTAAAGTACAGTGTGTCCTCAGGCTGGGAAGGAGGAAGCAGCAAGATGGAAAAAAAAACAGTGGACAGGTACAAGATAAATTTCAAAATCTTTTGGCATTGGCAAGCCTTAGAGGCAAAAAGCACTAAATTACCTTTTGTGTATGTCCCAGGAGAATGTTTTCTCCTTTGGTGTGTTGAATCCGTGTGTTTGCTCATGTATTAAAATTACTGCTGGGCCTGCAGTATAAAGATAACATAAAATGAATCCTAAATACCAGATACAGGTTTATAGCCTGAGATGCTCTCCTGAGCTGTCATCAGTTCTGGGCTGTGGTTGTGATGCAATGTAATGTTTTGTGCTCTGCAGCTTCTAGACAAAGCCAACCACTAAAGGGATTTAGAGATGCTGACCAGCATAAGCTAGGAGACTGCTGGAGAAAACGCACAGCAAATAATGAGGAATTGCCAAGGAGGATAGAAACGGTGCAGAGGGACAAAGCTAAAACCGTAGTTTAAGATCGCCTTGCAAATTAATCCTGCCATGTCTGAAAAGCAGTGCTATGGACTGGGACTGATGAGGACTTGGTGACCAAAGTGACCTGGTGCCAGGCTGTCATGGGGGATAAGAGAGGGACCAAGTCTCAGTTTTGACACAGATGGAAAGTATCGTTCTTTTACCAAGGTCATGGCTGCCACCATACATGTGTTGCTGTACCTCTGTATTCGTAGTGTCCTCAGAGTGATGAGCTCACTTCAGTGGGGCAGAGGGCAGTAAAGCTCAAAACAGAATGGGGTGATATCCAAAGGTGGCTGTTTTTAATGTGGTCCTGGATAATTAAGAGTAACATATATTTGTACTCACAATGAGATTACCTGTAAATTTCTGCCAGTGTCTCTCTTTACATACCCACATCAGCACTGTTGAAGGGAACTCTGCCTGGCCTGAAATGCCACACTTGCATGTGCCTGAGACATTTTTTGTCCCATCCCAGGGGACAATTTCCTCCTGGAAGTGGGACAGGCATGCTACCAGTAGCTCTGGACATCAGGATCACCCTGTGCTGGCAGAGAGCACTTGGGCTATACGATGCTCAGGAAGGGAGAGGAGTCTATGCTCTCACCATAGGTACACACAATCTTCACACTGTGATCCACTCTCTCACTGCAAGTTTTAATTTGTGATTAGTGATTTATTACCAGCACCATTAGAAAAATCTGCATAGTTGTTGGTTTTGAGATAACATTCAACTCCTATTCAATTCCTTCTTCTGGCAATGAGGTTTTGCCTCAGACATTGAGGTGATAAGCGCTGGAAAGCTCTGGAAGGTTTTAATTTAGGCTGTATAAAGAGACAAGTTACTATGTAAGAGCACCTGTGTGTGTTTGGTATTGATAGGATTAGCATAAAGTAATTCATATTCCAAGATGGTAACCTAGCTTCAGATTAAATAATATGTTCTGTGGAGGAAGTTACTACGTGTTAATAACACTGAACACGTATATATATATATATTTTTTTAATTGTTGTTGTTGTTTTTTTTCTTTTTTGGTATTAATTTTGAGTACCAGCCACATGCTTCAGGACTGTCTTGACAAAATATTACACTGCCTTTAATTAGAGTTTTTCTAGCATTTTGGCTCCTTGAAATTTCCAGTAGATACTGACCCTGTAGTCGTTGTACATTTGTACTTTCTGAAGTCTGTCTTTTAGCTGAACTCCAGATTTGTGCTGTGTGTTGATGTTACTTATATAACTCAGCAGCAGCATTAGGAGTGCTCTGACATCACCTAAGAGAATTGTGAGGACATCAGAGTGAATTTCTTGTGTTATTATTTATCCACGTCCAATGGAAACCTTCTGACAGAAATGTTCACAGTAAGGCAAGCAGAAATATTGTTCTTTTATACTGTTTTGGGTCCTGCTTCTGTAGAGAGTCTCAAAATTACAGGAATCAAAGGTGCACTGTGAGATTGTGTTAAGAAACCATTCATGTGGTTACATCTCAGCTCTCCATCTGCAAAATTAAATTACTGAGATCTAGTCCTCTAGGAATGCGTACAGACAGACATCAAATTGATAACAGAAGGACATAAACATCATTTTAAGTGATGTGAGTCAAGCAGATTCTTTGAATTATCTTATCTTGAATTGCATCACCAGTCTGATGTTCGTAAGGCAGAAAAGTGTAACTGCAGGACTTTTAGCATGTGTTATTAGCATTTTTCCTTGTAATTTCAGTTCCTCCTTTAGTTTTGCCATTGGTGGGCAAACTTTATAAAGGTGGACAAGTTAACCTTCTGTCTCACATTTGTCAGTCTGTGGAAGGACTGTACAGAGGTCTGGTAGAGATTCATCAACAGTAGAGTTTAAAATTCTTTGAACATTGACATGCAGAGTAAGTGCTTAATTTTTTGCACTAATTGTTGTAAGAATCAGATACTCATTCTGTATGTAGGCCTGACTGCTGACCATCTTTAATTCTTCTGTATTGCTCTTCATTTCTTCTGTCATTACATGCAAGACTGTAGAGATTTTAACCAACTTAGATTATACTTTTCACCACAAATTTGTGCATTAGATTTACACAGAATCACAGAATTGTAGGGGTTGGAAGAGACCTCTAGAGATCATCAAGTCCAAACACCCCTGCTAAAGCAGGTTCCTACAGCAGGTCACACAGGTAGGCATCCAGATGAGTGTTGAATATCTCCAGAGAAGGAGACTCCACAACCTCTCTGGGCTGTCTGTTCTAGTGCTCCAACACTCTGACAGTGATGAGGTTCTTCCTTGCATTAGAATGAAACTTTCTGTGTTCCAGTTTCTGCCCATTGCTCCCTGCTCTATTGTTCCCCACCACCAAAAGAGTCCATCCCCGTCAACTTGACTCCTGCATTTAGATATTTATAAACAGTGATGAGATCTCCTCCTACAACTTCTCTTCTTCAGCCTGAACAGATCCAGGTCTCCCAGTCTTTCCTCATATGGGAGATACTCCAGACCCTTAATCATCTTTGTATCCCTTCGCTGGAGCCTTTCTAGAACTTCCCTGGCTTTTTTGAACTGGGGAGCCCAGAACTGGACAGTACCCCACATGTGGCCTCACCAGGGCATAGTAGAGGGGGAGGATCAACTCCTTCAACCTGCTGGCCACACTCATTTTCACGCATCCCAGGATACCATTTTCTTTCTCGGCCACAAGGATACACTGCTGACTCATGGCCAACCTGTTGTCCACCAGAACACTCAGGTCCTTCTCTTCAGAGCTCCTCTCCAGCAGGTCATCCCCCAACCTGTACTGATGCACATGCTTATTCCTCCCCAGGTGTAGAACTCCCTACCTGCTTTTGTTGAACCTCATCGGGTTCCTCTCCACCCAACTCTCTAGTCTGTCCAGGACTTGCTGAATGGTAGCACAGCCTTCCAGTGTGTCAGCCAGTCCTCCCAACTTTGTATCATCAGCAAACCTGCTGAAGGTGGACTCTATCCCTTCATTCAGTTCATTGATGATGAACAAGACCGGACCCAGCACTGACCCCTGGGGAACACCACTAGTTACGGGCCTCCAACCAGACTGTGCCAGTGACCACAACACTCTGCCAGTCAGCCAGTTCTGATCAACCTCAGTGTCCATCCATCTATCCCATGTTTTCTAAGTTTCATGTCAAGGATGCTGTGGGAGACAGTGTCAAAATGTCTTGCTAAAAATCAAGGTACACAAAGTACAAACATCAATTTCACTCCCTCCTTTTAATACAATCGCAGAGAGATGTGGTAACAGATGCCTGCCACATTCTGGCTTTAAGTAGTTTACAGGTCTTCTTAGTAATTAGTTTTTGCATGTGCAACAAAGTGTTCTCAGTGAGTGATAATCAGATGTTGAAAGCCAGGCTAAAGAATAACCACCAATTCCCCCTGCATACTGCAAATATTATTCAGAGTTTTGCTTCCATTGTATAATTAGATCAAACAATTCACTTACATGTTTCTCTTTAACATTTCCTTGAAGGTGAATAGAAAGATTTACTTCAGAAATCTTTTGCAATTTATTTTTCCTCAAGAAGGTTTAGTTTTAAAAATAGTGCAGTTCCAATTCAGCATTGATATTGATAGAAAAATTTACTCCATTAATCTGCTGTGGCATCCCATCCCACAACCCAATGAAATTATTCCCATTTTTCTTATTTACTGAATCACTGAATTCTAAATGAAAATAAAGCCTTTTCCAATCATGTGTGGCCAGTGGTCTCATTTCCTCTCAAACCATGGCAAAGACCTCCATTCGTAGCCAATTAATTTGATCCAGAGTTTCATTTAGCCAAAAACATTCAGAAGTCCCTCATTTTCCTATCTTCCTTGTGTTTAAGGTGAAACATTCTCCCTGTTCTCTAAATGTCTATTGCTTCCTCAAACAACTGCAGTGTATCAGTGGTTTTCATTTTGTTTCCTTTTTAGGAAATAGTTAGACATGCCAGAGTAGGAGAGGGGTGCGATTCCTTCTCCTACCAAGGGGCAATGAAGTATGTGAAGTTTTCAACCTTGTCTTTAAATGGTTTGGCAATTTTGCCTTCTTAAGACAGTATGTTTGAAAGTCTGCTCATCAGTGACTGAGTGGGAGAAGGAATCTTGTCATTCATGATGGCTGATAATTCGTTTGCCAGATCAAAATTAAGAATAACCTTTCACCTCCAGCTATACACAGCCATCATCTTTCTTGCCTTTTCAGTGAGTACCAACGAGATTGCAGTCAGTTTGCACATGACAAACCAAAAATAACCCCAGCAGTCTGTTAAAATCTAACTCCTCTTAAAGGATTACATCCTAAGGAGCTCTGCAGCCTAGTGCAGTTCAGCTGATCAATGGGAGGTGAATTGTATGCTTTATTTTTTTAAGAAAAGAAAAATCTCAATCAGAATAGAATTGTGTTGTGAACAGGAAACAGTTTAATGTGTGGTAATATATAGTACAGGTTGAATGGTTAAAGTCTTTGTAGGATTAAAGCCCTGGGCCTTCACAACTGCCACAGTAGAATTCGAAACTAATTCTTTTTCCTAATACAACCTTTGTTAAATCCTGTCTGCTTCCAAGCATATTTTATTGTTCCACCATGTTTCTCCTACTCTATACTTGAAAAGTTTAGCATTAGCTGAAGGGCATTTCAATTTGCCATCTGTATTCCAAGCTATTACAATATGAAGGTTTTCTTTGCAGTTGTAAGATTTCTCTTTAAATTGTTCTTTTAACTTCTTTCATTCAACGCATTCAACGGAGAAATAGGTATTCAGAATTGGGGGGGGGGGGGAGGGTAAAAATTCTTGAGCTGAGAGTGGATAGATTGTGAGGAAAAATTAATGAGAGAAAATGTGGAAGAAAAGTAAGCAGCAGCTCTGAATGCCTGGAGTGCAGTGCATAGCAACAGCGTATTTGTGGCCATCTACCCCAAAGAGGGAATGTACTAGACATTAGATGTGCATAGGTCACTGAAGCAAGAAGCTTTTTACATGGAAATGGCTGTGGGCTTTTCTGCGTGACTATCACCATTTCTCTGTGCCCGCTGTCTTTTATCGCAGGACTTTTCATTTCTTCCTCTCTTGGGCTCTTTCTTTGATCTTTCTCTGATCTTTCACTGTTAAAGTCACCGAGAACTTTGCCCGCAATTTTTGTAGGCATAAGATCAAGCTCTTACTTTCCTTTCATACTATTTCTTGAGTTTACCAAATGTTTCTTTCTAGGCTTCATTCCCCAATGAACAGATGTCACTTCTGTCTCTCTCTCTCTCTTTTTGTTTTTGTTTCTTGGCTAAAGAGTAGAAACACTTCAGAAAAGCAGTGAATAATTTGATTTGTCTTCAAGCATTTGGGGAAATCCTCTTTAAGGTAGAGGTGGTGATCAAGTTAGTTCAATTTTCCAGCTCTCGTAAAGTTAACAAATCAATGTCAGTAAGATATTTAGTTACCAGAAAATAAATTCAGATGCACGAGCATAAGCACATTCCCATAGATAAACCTGCCTGTAAGTTATTGGGTATTCATGCTAAAAATAATTAAATCTTTTCTGGATGCTCACATCTAACCATGTCAACAACTCATGCAGTTAAAGCTGCAAATTGCACCTTCCTGATGTTTTAGAACTGATATATGAAGCAGATATATTCTGGAGTACTATCCACTGGCATGCTATCTACATGTAAAGAGGGAAGAACATTTCTGTAACACCGTCTATAAATATAGCAACCAACATACAGTCTAGCTCCAAAGTTACATTTGCTTTGAGGTTTTGAGCTTAAATCAGAACTAAAACTGACATAGAAGTTGTTATAATGATTGAATATTCTTTCTCAATTTAACATGTTCACAGCCCTATTTAATTTCCTGTAATATTTTTAGTTCACATAAAAAATATTCTCCCTATTCATCATAAGATATTTTAATCCTGTTAAAGGGGATGAGGGGAGGGTAGGATGGAGCTACCCATGTCTGCTTCCTCTATTTAGTCCTTTACATTTGACACCTTGAGCTCTCACATCAGTTTCTTACTGATGTCCTGTGAACCAAGGAAAAATGCTGTACAGTGGATCTGTAGGAGATGTTAGAAGATGGAGCAAGGAGGCAGATGTGCATCTTCTTGTGTTCATTTCAGTGACATGGCCACTGCATATGCTGGCGTTAAACCACTAGGGAGGGGTTCCCTATAAAGATAGGGTTCGCCATTTCTTTGTAAAAGGCTACAAGGACTTCAGCCACAAGCAATTACAGAAATCAGATGTTTTCTCCAGACAGTATCTGAGAGTATCTGCTTATGCACAGTACAGTGACAAAGGCATCTCTGTGATAAACCTGAAGCATTTTAAAAATATTTTATTATTTTATTTTACCTTATTTAAGACAAGGAATCTTGACTATAATGTATATAAGGAACAATTTTGTACATTTATACATAATAGGAATTGCTGCTATAGCAAAAAAAAAAAAAAAAAAGACAATGCCTTGTGCTACAGAGGAAGAAGAAGGAAAATATTCAGTTCTAAGACAGCACTCACTGGCAGAATGATGTGAAAGAGATATCCCTGCCAAATCTGGTGCTTGGTTTAACTCAGTTCCTGCAGAGGCTCTCCATGGGCTCTCCTTCAGGTCACGGCTGCACCATGGGGTCCTTCATGGCTACATATGGAGACCTGCTCCATGTGGCTCAGGGAACTTCTGCTCTGCACATGGAGCACCTCCTGCCCTCCTCTTGCCTTGATGACTGCAGGCTGTTCGTTATTTAATGTGGAGCAGCTTTTGGGTTCTTCTCAAAGAGGGAACTCCACAGCCCGCACCCTATGCCAAAACCTTGTCCTGTAAACTTACTACACTGGCAGAAAATGTCTGACACAATGTGCTGATATCTTACCAATTAGGAATGTTATCTGAAGCAATTGTTAGTGTGAGTCCAATCTATTTAGCTTGCTATACCATGAAAACATGGAGAGCATCAGTATCCCTTGATTTCAATCTGTTTTTCACTTTTGCATCTTGTTTTTTTTTTTAATTATTATTTATTTTTTATCATCTGTCTCACAAAGTTTTTACCATTGTCTCACAAAGTGAGACATCATCTGACCGATAGGAGTTGCTACCAAATCAACCTGTGAAGTCATTACTGGACCTGGAGCATGTAAGGTAAACCATACTTTTGGGATATGGTTTTGGGTAATGGAAAGGTTAATGGAGTAATAATGGATGAATGAGCATACATGTGCTCTGTTAACTGGGGAACTAATAAAAGCTGTGCCAGAAATACCAAGCAGGTAGTTTTGGGAACTGAGGAAAAATGAGTATGTGACAATATCCTCCAGCATGAAAACTTCTATGTGTTAAAAACTGACAGAAAACATAAACCAGATATTGTGAATTAAAGCACTGAGACAAGGTAGAAAAATGCAACTGAATGTACAAGGTGATTGCTGCATTAAATTCAGCTGTCTCAGTTATCCGGATCCAAGGGAAAGGCTGTTTCTCCTCTTATGCTCAGTGTGGCACAAACAGAGCATGAGCCACGTCTTCTACAAGAAGAATGCATTGAAATTCTTGGCCCCTCAAAAATAACTCACATGCTCTTATATCCTTCTGATCTTCTGTGAAGGAAAGAACACAGTGATCTTTGCAGGAGGAAGAAGGGATCACAAGTTCCCTCAAGAACCCAAAGCATGAAATGTTTCTTAAGCTTCTCCATAACTTCAATAATGATGCATGAAGAACTTAATTACGTGCTTTCTATTATAGGCATGTTGAATCATTTGTGTTATATAAACAATATCCACAGCCACATTACAGCTGTTTACCGTACACTTCACGTAGGAACCTTTAGATACATCTAATAACCTTACAAGCAAGCTGTGTGTAAACGTGCTTATTTTGCTAATGTCACAGTGACTGAAATGGTGCTGGTAATTTAATGTGAAGTGCACACCACAAAAACCTTTCAAATTTTGTCCTTGTGAGTAATTAACTTTATTGTCAGATTTCCACAGCACTCTGAATTCAAACAGCTTGCAAGCTCGTTGTTACCAGGTCTTACAATTTTGTTGAGTTGGGTGAGGACTGCAATACTTGATTTCTTCTACTTCTCTCTAACTATAATATTACCCTCATAGAAGAAACTAAGCTTGTATTCTTTGGAAAGAATTGCTTTAATAGGTGTCTTGGCCATGGAAGAACACTAGAATGCACGCGCCCTAAGGGGCAAAAATAAGAGGGGGAAAAAAAGAACTTATCAATTTTTGTTTAATCTCATGAGTTTTCAGTCTTCAGTTTGGGGAAATATTTGAGTGTCAAACGTTATACATTTGGTTATGCTGGTAATGTAAAGTATGAAAATAGCCCCCCTTTTCTCCCCCTGCTATTACAAGTTGTATTTAGATGTTTGTGCCTTGGAACCCAATGGAAAGCTGCCTCTTCACTTTTACCACTTTTTTATTATTCCCAACATTGTGATTCCCAACATTGGTTCATGGCTTGTGATGCGAAATTGTGAGTGAGACCTATCTGAACTAGTCACTTCAGGCACTTTTTCCAGATGGAGAAACAGACACTTCTAATACACATGTCATCTCATCCTAAAGCAGACACCTAAAATGGGCTAGGTGAGTCATGCTTCTAGGATCTGCAGTTTTCCCCACTGCTTTAAATGAAGCCAGACACACTAAGGTTGCAGTGGCGATGTCTGCTGTAGGCTGAGATGAATCCCAGTCTATGTTCCAAGTGCATCTGGCCTGATTTTTATTGAATCAAAATGCAAGCAAAAACCTTAAATGGCAAAAGGGAAAGCTGAGCTCTAGCATCCACTGAAGCCAGTGAAAATTCTCACATTGATTTAAAAGCAATTTGAACTGATCTCCAGTACAGAAATATTGTCCAGTTTATTCCTAAACTTTCGTTTTTTGTTTAAATTTTAGTTTATTCCAAAACTTTCCTTTCTTGTTTATTTAAACTATGGACTGTTCTGAGTAAAGAACAGACTTCTAAGCCTCTGCAGGACAGTGTTGCTGGTAAGCAATTTACCCATGTATGATCAGATCTCTGAGATACTGGAGGGATTGTCTGATTCATTCATTACATCTTCCACTCAGGAAAGATTTATTCGTAGTGCTAACTTACTAATGGTTTATTTTGTCACGTGGCAAATGAGTGACCCCACCCCTGGAGATGCCCTGGTGGAAGGAAGAAAATCTGACTTCCCATAATCTTTAGAAGTCTTTGTCAGACACCACTGTTGTCTGGAAGGTCAATAAAAAAGCCCAGACCTGACAGTGATCCATCTCCATCATTCTTAGTGTTACTGTGACAACTGCTTAGGCTCAGCAAAAGGGAAAAGCTCTGTATGTTTGATGAAAACTCCCTCTGTCATCAAAAAATTTGGAACCAGCAGAGGACTTGTAAGCTGTGAGCATAGCATCAGCATTATTGCTTTCTGCTTCAGGCTTTCTGCTTTTGTTCACCTACACGAGATGAGATTCAGCTTCTGATTAAGATATTAAATTTAGTCATCCAAATATTTGTGTGCATAAGTGTGCATATAGAGTTAAATATCTACAGTTCTAGTAAATATAAATAGTTACTGGAATCAGTAGAACTCAGGGGGCGGTTCAGCTCACTGAATGAGCTCCGTTGGCTTGTGGTGGTCAAATCTGTCGTTCTGTCACCAGAAAATGGACTTAACACTCCAGTCTTACACATTCATTATAAAATTGACATTCCAGCTCCTCTCTACATTGATCCCACAACAGAAGGATGTGAGAAAGCTCACATTATGAACAGGAATTTCTAATCCCATGGATGTTGAATAAGAACAGGAAAGTTATGTCAAGGCTGTGTCACACGGTACCCAACATTCCTCTTTACAGAGGACCTTCCTTCAGTCAAACCAGCTGTTCCATTTAAGAGAGAACTGAGTGAAGATTCATCTTTGAGGATATAAATATATGAGTCTCAATAGAGCTGCTTAGTGCAGACCTAACTGCTTTGCTAGATTGAATTCTGCATGCAGAACTTCTCATTACAACAAATTGGGTTTTATTTTTCTGAATGTACTTACGTATGCTGAATTCTGTTCTCTTTCAGATGGCTTCACTAAATAGAGCTCTTTCTTCAGAGAAAAACAAATAAAAATGTTCTGTTCCATACTGCCTTTTTTTTTTTTTTTCCTGAAGGTTTGATAGGATTGTCTGTATTTGAAACTGTTAGGTTAAACAGGGATAATGTAATCCGAGACATTAACAAGTCAGTTGAGCAAAAGGGCCGTCATATTTAACAGCATTGTTACAGATGCTGGTGAAACACTTCTGGAATAAAATTGGGCAGGTCTGGAAAATGCAGATAACCTCCTCCAAAGGCTTCAACTTCAGACTTCAAGTGAAATATCACATGCTTACAGATGATCATTCTGAATTTTGAATGTTGATTAATTGCTTATAGTAATTAAAAGCAGAAAAAATAGTTTAAAACAGCATCAGATTTACATAGGTACAAATACCATGTGCAATTGTTTGGTTTTATAAATCAGTAATGATGATACAATGACCTCTATGATACTTATCCAGAGTTCACCTTCAGGGAGGACGTAATTCATTTGCCATGCAAAAGCAACTTATAATTTACTAATGAACTTGAACTAGAGGTGAAAACGAAGCACATATATCTCATCAGCTCTCTGTGCTTCAGCTGTTCCTATGTTGACCTTAGTGGTTGCGTTAACAATACGGGTTTTCAGCCAACTGGGAGTTGCATACACTTTAATAATCTTTCGTTTGGAGGTAAAGATCTTGTAGAAATACCACGTGACACAGCCTCTGTAGGCCCCTCTACTGAATCACTTTAAAGTTATTGATAGACATTACCAACATATTCTCATTAGTTCAAAGATGAACACTGGAAAATCACAATTATGACAGATTTGCCTCTAAGCAATTGAACATACCCCTCACATTTCTCTCTGGACCACATATCTTCCCATGTGTAAAACCCTCAAGACAGCAGCTGACATTTATAGTTGAATCCATTTATTATCCCTCTTCTTTCTTCTCAAGAAACTTAAAAAAAAAATAAAATCCTTGCAATGTTCATACAGAACTGAGAGAGGATGTATTTTGAAGTGTGGGTAGGCATTAAAAGGCATACAACCTATCGCAGCAGTTTGACTAGTATGCAGCTGGGTGACAAGGAATGGTTTCATTTCTGCACAGTAAGAAAGAATATGGCCAGCTAGGGTTGGTGTTATTACGAGACTATACTGCTATGTCGACATCCACGTGGCATTGCTCAATTGCAAGAGTCTGATCTTCGGTACTGACCTGATACTCTCAGTGGATATAATGGCTCCCCCAAAAAGGAAGAGCACTAGTACTTCAGTCCTGTGCACCCAGTGCGCTATGCAGGGGATCTTTGGTGTGCACACAGGGTTGGTAAATATGGAAAAGAACCTATCAGGCACTCTATAGAGCCTCACAAGGATGCCCATGGTTATCTGTCAGAAGTCTGTGCCTTGGGTGGGACTCTGGATGAGATAGGGCACCTACACTGAGATATTTACAAACGGCTATTATCGTATGATATCTGAAAAGTATGGAGACATCCTCAGTTATTCTGTAGAAAAAGATCTTCAAGAATATTCTGTTTTCAGTACTCTGTGGCCTTCCCCTTGCCTCCAGCTAATGCCATTTATGGGGACTGGCAGTGGGCCAAGCTGTGAAGCCTTGTTGCCCAATGGATCGTCAATGCTGAAGTGCAGCCTGCTTATCGTAGTGACGTTTGGTTATGGTTCTTATTTCTTCAGTGTTAATTTTTGAATCCAAAGTAAACATTTCTCCACAGCACCACCATTTGTTGGATCCATAGCTGCTGTAACTTGAGCTTAGCCCTTGCATCTCTTAGCACAGATCATTTCTTCTTTTTCTCTTTTCTCCTTGTGAATAAAGTGAGAACAGCTCATCTGCTAGCTCATCTGCTTTGCATTTCACAATTTAATAAATCGTTTCTCCACCGATTGATATGGGCTTATTTCACAGTACCCCAGATTTGTGAATTGAATGCAGACTATAGATCAGTTGGGGAAAACTGATGTGCAGTGCTGTCACATAGAATAAGATGCAGAGATGAGACTGCATTCTTCACTTACATAAAAACCAGAAAAAGCTCAAAAAGTCATCCTAGATTAAAAACAAAAATAAAGCAACCAAACAAGCAAATAAACAAAAACCTACCACAACACAGCAACAGTATCGCCCGCAATGGAAAACCCACTAAAATGTTAACTGGTCCTGGAGCGTACTGACAATGCTTTTGTGGGATGAAGGTCATCTGTAAGCCATGCTCCTTTTTCATACTTAGTTTCAAATCTTTAACTGTGTAAGAATGTCCATTGGGAATGCTGTGACGTAACTCTTTTTCTCAGTGTCCAACTCCAGGAGAAAACTGCATAAAGTGCTTATGTTCACACATTGAGCTGAGTGTGTGGTGAAGGTTGAGATGGCACAAAGAAGATTTCAAATTAGAAATTGCTTTTTCACTTGGTGACCCCACATAACTGAAAGTGTTAGATTAGGTTGGAAGTATTGGCTTTATCTATAAAAGTATGCTCTTTTACAATGTATTTTCCAAAATAGAAAAAAATATATATACTGTCAGAGCTCTAAAATAGGTCAAAGTAGAGGGTAAAGAGTAAATATTCTCTTTCCACCTCACTCTAAGAATCAGGCTAGCTGCCAAATCAGTTATCACTCCCCTGTCTAGAAACCCTGTATTAGAGACTACAGAGGCCATGCAGAATGGTATATTCTTGATGTTAGAAATCCACTCCCAGATATATTGCTTGTGGAGAACATAATATATTTGTCATGAGCACCTGTCAGAAAAGGGAATTTGGTCAAGAGAAAGAAAGGTTGGGTAGATTGTTTTACTATTCATTTTCTTTTGTCCTCTACTGTCTTTTGATTTTCAGTGATATCAAATGGGAAGGAAGAAAATAGCACAGCAGTGTGCGCAATCAATGCAAATGACAGGACAATGGGCTCGGAAGTTTATCCACTCACATGTTATTTGAAGCTCACTAAAAAAAAATCACTGGAGTGTATAAACTTCTTTTCTTCCTTTCTGAAGAAACTGGAAAGGTTTGTGAGGTACAGGTGCATGTCTGTGTGAGAAATGTGAACTCTTGGGTATCACAATTTGTTGCTTTTGGAATCAATCTACTTGATCTTCATCTCTCTGGACAGAGCAGCACTGATCAGGTTTAGAAAGGCACTTTCCTGGAAATTCCAGCTCAAGATGTGTAACTAGTGACATGGGTGATTAATGTTCTTACCTCAGATTCTTTATATACTATAAATTCACTTTACTTTGTTACAGAAGACTGGGCACTTGATTGCCGAATTTTGGGCTGGCATTCAAGTGTCTCACACCCCTATTCCACAAAATTTAGCTGAAACCAATGTATAAATGTTGATGTTTACCTTCAAATAATTTCATACAAATTTGTTAATGTCACTTGGAGAATGTTTTAACCATTTCTGAAACTGATATGATTTGCTGTTATGGCAGCTGGGGCTGCTGGGTAATGCAGTTCAGGTCTATGGTGTTCCTGCTTTGCTGTGCTGCATGGCCTGCCGTGCTTCATGGTCTGTGTGTCTCAACTCAATTAGCAGCATGCTGCTAGAGAGAGATAAGCCCATGGACAAGCATACTAGTCATGCCAGATAAAAGGCCCAAACAACAGTTCAGTTTAGTGTCATTACTTATTATAAAAATAGACTGTAAAGCCAGTAACAGAGCAGTTCAGAATTTAGTTGCAATTGTCAGAGAATTTTCTATCTTTATTCAACCCATAGGAAGACAGGAGATGTCTATCACCTTGATAGCTAATGCTGTTACTCCTTCCCTTCTTCTTCTGTAATCTGCTCCACATCACTCATGTGTGAAGATACCTAGGCTTTTTCCTGTACCCTATGTATGCCAGAACCTTCTGACATCTCTAATACTTGTCTCAAAGAAAATACAAGATAGTAATGGGTTTGGTGGATGACTCTTGTTTTCCAAGCTGAGAACAATCTGACAGGGTTTTCTCTGGCTTTCTATTTTGCACTTGTGCAAAATGTGGCAATCCAGTGGTCTGGAATATCTTATAGAGCACAAGATCAATAACAGTCATGTTCATTGTATCTGACATTGCTCACCCGAAGTATTTTGTATCAGCATGCTAGACTCTTTAAGGAAGCTGTCAAAGGTAATTTAAAAAGGGTGAATTAAAGTGGTGCATTATAGCAAAATGTTTTATCAGTGTACCGGAAAAAAAGGCAACAAGAGGATGAGGCCTTAACCAGACTTGTTGCTTGTACATGGAGGAAAGAAGGAACTACCTGCTTTACAAGTTGTTCTTTAGAGTCTTAAATGCATTGCTATGGAGCACAATTTTCCTTTCCTAGGTTTTCCTTTTTAAAAGCTTTCCAAACTTAGGGAAACTGCAGTAAGGACTACTCAGAGGAATTCCTGCCAATGCAGAACCCATGGCGACAAAAGCGTATTTTGGCATGAATATGATTCAATCTCCTACCAATAATAGTCCCCACTTCTGTTACCAAAGGGCTGATGTCATTCTGGGGTACCACGTTATTGCTGGATCTGCTAGTGTCAACAGTTTAAGGGCTGGTCCGGCCCGGTTCTGCGACTAGTGGGACGGAGGGATTTCACAAAATCCGCACCTCCGGGAAGGGAAACAGGGGACCCCAAAATAATTAAAAACAGCGGCAACGATCTGAGGAGAAACAAACTAATTTACTAAATATAGTATTGGAATGCAAGATAATACACTATAATACAATATAAATCAGCAATAATTGAGAGAAAGATTGTGCGAGAGCCAAAGGCCTTATGCTAATACTGAAGCCTTGCGTGCAGTCGGGCGCAGCAGTAGCGAGCCGATCCGACAGGGAACACGGCGAGACGAGAAGAGGGACAAGTCAGATGACCTGCGCCCTTATATCTGTTCCCTTGAGCAGGAATGATAACAGTACTTGAAAAGACTCTTGGGGAACGTAGTTCTTCTTCTCTTCCAGACAGGTACCCAGAACTAAAGCATTTGCTCTTTAACTCCTAGTACACTGCATGATGTTGTGATGTGGAATACTGATAACCAAAAATCATAAAACCATGACAGCTAGCCTGTCACTATGACTAAGACCCCAATGGGGATTTCTCCTTACTTCCTCCAGGGTTTCTTCCAGCTTCGAGTGGAGAGTCTTCCTCTGTCTCTGCCATTGAAATGGAGCAAGAGTGCAGTTTGGCTTGTTCGATGTGACATTTTTACTGTGCTCTTGCTGTGTGGTGGCATTGGGCCAGGGACTCAAGCAGAGAGCTGTGAATGTGTGTGTATTCAGCAGAGTTTGTGGACACAGAGAAAGAGAAGTACAAGAGGTACAAGAAGTAAAATATTAAATAGTGTGTGTTTTGAGCCCTGAGAAAGTCAGGCATGCATTCCCTTCTCTCTAAAGAGTTGTTCTCAAATATTTGGTAATTACCTTTTTTTTTTTTTTTTCCTAGCATTAAATATCCCAGCTCAAGCCTCTTATTAGCAACCATAAAACGATCAGTGCAAGATACTGCAGATGTACTGTGAAAACTGAAATTTGGATGCAGAGAAAAAGGTGGTGGGTGGGAATAAGAAGCAACTGAAAGAAGTGTGAGAAAAGATCCAATTTTAATCTTTATGGGTCAAAGCCAATAATTGAAAGAAAAAAGACTGTTCCAATATGAAGTTTGGGAATGTTTGTGAGAACCTGATGCCCTGATTTTAAGACCATATTTTATTGGGAACTGAATATCAAAACAATTAAGCAAAACTCCACCATATTTTCCAAATTTAGTCTTAGATAAATCCATTAGCATTTACCAGGTGGAAGAACAGAATTAAGCTAGATTGTAATCATAGAATCATAGAATAGCTTGGGTTGAAAAGGACCATAATGATCATCTAGTTTCAACTCCCTTGCTATGTGCAGGGTCACCAACCACTAGACCAGGCTGCCCAGAGCCACATCCAGCCTGGCCTTGAATGCCTCCAGGGATGGGGCATCCACAACCTCCTTGGGCAACCTGTTCCAGTGTGTCACCACCCTCTGTGTGAAAAACTTTCTCCTAATATCCAACCTAAACTCCCCCTGTCTCAGTTTAAAACCATTCCCCCTTGTCCTATCACTATCCACCCTCATAAACAGCCATTTCTGTTTATATGCTCCCTATATGCAAGTTTTAAGGAAAACAAGAAAGGACGAAATGAAGTCAAGCAGAAAAATCTTAGATTCAATTGAAGATTTGGAGAGAACGGAAATTCCAATGGATTTGCAAGACATGGCACTGCAGATTTGAAAGCCAATACAAGTCTATGCACTGTTGCACAAGAGGTGATATCTTAATAGTAAGTGTGTATGAATCTGTCCTGCTCAGACCTTGGATTATGATCTCTTCAGTGTGATTCTAGACCAGATGTATATGTGATACTGAAGTTGCAGCAAAGGATTTCAGAGAAACCTGGTCATGTAAGAAGTGAGTTGGTAAATCTGGTAGGCTAATTCTTTCAGTAGTAAAATCATATAAATATTTGTAATTACCTTCAAAACCAGGCAGAACATAAGGGGTGGCATTCAGCTGATTTATGCAGTAAACATTTCCATGGAATAGAATAGAAATAGAATAGAATAAAAGCAAGGAGAGGAGAGGAGAGGAGAGGAGAGGAGAGGAGAGGAGAGGAGAGGAGAGGAGAGGAGAGGAGAGGAGAGGAGAGGAGAGGAGAGGAGAGGAGAGGAGAGGAGAGGAGAGGAGAGGAGAGGAGAGGACTTTCAAAAATCATAAAGTCCAACTGCCTGTCTGCTTCAGAGCTGACCAAAAGTTAAAGTAACAGCCACGGGGTATCAACCACCTCTCAAGGAAGTTTTTCCACTGTTTGACCCTCATCTTCACATAGGAGCTAGACATTACAGGATTTTCTTTCAGATACAGAGAATACATTGTCTCTGTAGGTACTTCTAACCAGCTTGAGCTGTCCACTTCAAGATAACATGAGTTGAACAATAGGAGTGTATGTTTCTCTCTATTAACTCTAAGTCTACTAGAGATATGTGATTGCAGATGTCCATAGTGAGCCTTAAAGCGCATCTCACTATAGGAGACAATACAATAGAAGATCAAGACTCCATCAATGTATCTGCTAGCTTAATTAACACGTGTGGTAGAAAAGAGCTATACAAAAATCAAACATACTGCATGTAAATGTATTCTCAAGAAAAGTTTTGCAGACAGATTGTGCTGTAAAGGCAAAGATCTTCTCACAGGACAAAAAAAACTGCCAAAATGATGGCAGATGCAAACATTGTTTGACCTGCCTATGATGTTTCTGATCCTCATGACAGCTTCAAAAGAACTGCTACGTTTTGGAATAAGTTACAGGCAAATCACTATGTGATCTGCTCCTAAAATTTGATGGAAGAGGTGGTGAATGAGATACATGACAAGCACGTATGTCTAGAAAAAATGTAAAAGATCTCAGCTATATCAGCATCATTTTGGTTCATATGGAAGCAGATAGAGAAGAAACACTTAAAGAAACATTAAAATAAATCAGAATTTGTCAGCAAAACAATCTGTGATATTCATCCAGGAAAAATCAGTTTCATAACCTAGCATGGTCATAAATTATTTTTTCTTTCCTGGAAGAAGTATGTATTGTTTTTGGAAGATTATTTTTAATGCTCCAAAATAGTATGATTTGAAAACATGAATGTTAAATGTGATTCTCAATGGCAAGAACATTTATTACTTCAAATAGCATATTAGTTGTGACAGTGACAAAAGAACACTGCCATTTGGTGGTCTGTAAATTACAGATCCATCAAAATAACCAAGATTTTAGGAATAATACTGCAAATAGGTACAACTTACTGGGACATGAAACATTACATGACATGATAGCAAGGTTAATTTTATAAACCGAGGAGGTGAATTCAAACCCTTATTTGTCATATCTGAATTAGTCCAGAGGTACGGACTGCCACCTGCTGAGACACTGTTGTCAAAAAGTCTGGGCTTTCACTTTTATGATAAAAAATTGATTTTTATGCTGTTTCTTTCTTCTAATCTTTAGTGCTATATGTCTCTCGATAGCATCACTGTAACTGTGTGTAAATTTCAGATGCTCCCTCCACTGATTCCCCAGGTCATTGTTTGCCTCTCCTCTCATCATCCCCTGTGGTTTCAGTGCTTTGAGTCACCTGTTAGGATTTTGCAGCCAGACTCAACCACTAGACCCACACTTCTGCCTTTAAAAGATGAGATTAGAAAACATAGGCTCAGGTTCTGTCTCATTGCCATGGGACAATACAGACTGATCAATGGTCAAGCAAGTTCAAGTCTTTCTGATTGCTTAGTCACCATATGGGAAAAAAAAAAGGGTATAGGTGACACTCTTGATGGAGATATAATTGTTGCCTTTGCTGAGCAAGGGGGACTGATGAAAAAAAACATGATACCTTTGTAGCATCTGCTATAGAAAGAGAACTTAAGAAGACTTCTGGGCTTTGTAAACACCAAGATCTAAAAGAAACAAAACAGGCTGCAGGGAAACTGGTGGGTTGCATAGCATGAGCAGAGATTAAAATTCACAGAGTGCTCTGAACACGGTCATCATTTCAGATGCTAAATGAGGATTGCTGAGATGTGATTTGATTAACTTGCAGCGGGTGTTTATCCTTCGGAAGCAGGGTGGTAGAAGGAAATCTGATGCTTCCAAGATGAATTGCATTTACTTGTTGCAGCACAGGCTTTTCATCACTGTGCACCCCAGATTACTGTAGAAGGAGCAGCCTGGCTCTGTGGGATGTGGGTTTTGGGGGAGATTATGGTTTCTGCTCAGCAGTCAAACCTCAAAAGGCAATCTTCTGAACTGCATTCACATAATTCTTAAAGCTAGGGGTTCACATCATGTTCCCTGCTGGGATTGAAATCATTCTTGGTGACTTATGATCTCCAATCTCACCCTCCCACCCTCTTTTTCCTTTTCTGTCTTCCACGATCTGTTATTTTTGCAGGTGGGCTCCTGCTTGGAGGAGTGCAGGCTGTGCTGTGGGGCGATCGAGCAAGAAGCACCTCTTGCCCATTCGGGCCAATATTTGTTTGGTTGTTAGTGAACAAGGAAAAGGTTTTCCAACGCAGCGAGACTCATTTTCTTGCATATCAAATACAGGAATACGATCACCTGAACGCCACCTGTAATTCGTTTGTTTCACGTGGAGGGAAGATGGGATTGAGCAGGATTCTTCTGGTCTATGGAGTGCTGGTACCCTCTAGTGGTAAAACTGCAGGCATTTTTAGGCTACCGAGCTTCTGTCTTTTTGAACAAAAATCTGCACATCATCTTTATATGACAGTGCCATTCTGTTTCATTATAATATGAATTCACGCCTTAAGTTTAAGCAGCTGATAATGTAATTTCCTTGGACTGTTTTCAGTGTGATTTGCCTTTCATTAAATCATTTAAATGGTACCTGTGTACTACTGGGTGACACAGCGTAAAGAAATGACCGCAATGGAAATCATCAGCTAGCTAAAGCTCAAGCTTTTAGTTGGAGAATTAGTGATGGTGCCACTGTACTGGCTGTAGTTTGGTAAATCATAGTTAGTTTATAGCTTGTTGAAGGAATCACATTGTCTTGGTTGAGTTAGCATCATTTTGCTCGTGGAGGTGCAGGAACTGTGAGTCTTGAGCAGTCAGTGGGCTACTGGCTTTATGACTGCAAGGTGGGGATAGCGAGGTATGGTGTGACAAAACCATCTTGAGGGCATGGCAAGAACTTCACAAAGGTACTAAGTTAACTGGTTACTGTCTTGGCTGTTGCATACATACGGTTATAGGTTGATGGCAAAATACATGTTCTGGACCCAAAGGCTGTTTCCTGTCAGCCACATAACCCTTCCTCCAGAACATGGCTGGTGAGTGGGAGAAGGAGAAACTTGTCAGTGAAATCCAGAGTGAGTCAGCATGAGCAAATCCATGTATATCTGTTCTAATCTTTCCCAAAAGGTTTGATCTGAAATTTTCCAAGTGATTATACTGGCGTAGAAACTGTTCATGAAATCTGAACAACCCTCAAGGCCGGGAAAACTACAGCATCATAACCCCTCAGGGTTTGCTGGGAGCTGTTTCAGCGTTGTCCATTCCTTTCATGAAAGTAATATCAGGGTATGCTCTCTTAGCCCCATGTTTCCCCATACACAAAGTAAACAAATGCCCAGGACAGGTTATAGGAAACATATCCAAGCTGAGCCTCCATGGTCATCATTCTCCCTACCTCCACGTGTAGACTGTACTCTGTCCATTTCATCCAGTGAAACAAAGTGTAGGTTTACTTAGCAAGACATGAAATAGCACTTCAAGTATCAGATTGAAGTTCAGAACAGGAATTACACAGTTCAAGTCTTAACAAGATTTTTTTTTTCCCCTGGATGATTTCAGTGTTTAATGCCTATCATTTCTTTGATGCATTCTAGCAAAACTCTGGAGCTTTTATGGAGACGTCCTTCCCAATTATTCACTAAGTTATGACATATTTCCATGCTCACCTGCCCCTCTATTCCTGTGGATCTGATTTGGGAGCATGTTCAAAATGCCCATGAACTGGGTACATAAAGTACTAGAATATGAGCTTACCCCAATCTGCTTCACAGCAGTCACTTACAGGACTCCCTTGATTTTTTCCTACCGATTTATCTATAGAAAATTTTTAATAGCTTGAGCCTAGGAATAGTTTTATAAAGCAGATCAATGTGACTTCAGATTGGTCTGAATTGGATTTACCAGCTGTGGGAGTTAAATTTTCGGTCAAATCTCTAAGTTCTGAGTCTTCACAGACAATAGCACAGAGGCAGTGATTTATCACATACTGGGTTTATTGGAGAGCAGAACTTTAACCTCTCTATTGTCTCTCTTTCAAGCTTTTTCATCTTTTCATCTGCATAGAAATGAGTGCAAAAAGAGAAGTGAAAAAAAAAAAAAAGCAGTGTGGTTTTCAAGGGAGAGTTTGTCTTGATGCTGTATTGTATTGAAGCATTTACTGTTTCTCTGGTCTCAGTATGTGCCAAGTAGATTAATTTCACTGCAACCACAGTGCCTTTTTATGAAGCACACAGAACATCAGATTGGAATAGACCTCCTGAGCATTACATATCTTATAAATCCCTTCCTGACATGCAATACTGTCTATTTTCTTCCTGAAGAATGCAACAGAGTTAATTAACATATGTTTGTCTTGGAGTCATTTTGATGTAGCTTCTTGCCATGATTTGTTGACTTCCAAGTCCCCCTTGGTCTTCCTGATAGTCTACTCTACTGCTTACTGATCAGAAGTACCTACCTCCTATAACTAAATAAGCAGTATCTCCCACGCAAATACAGAGCAGTAATATTCTCTTGGCTTCTCCTTTTTGTTTCACTCCAGGTTTCTGATTGTTTTGGGTTGTTTGATCTTAGCTGTCCTGACAACTTTCAAGGAGTATGAAACCGTTTCGGGTGACTGGCTTCTCTTGCTGGTAAGTAGTCTGTGGCCAGCATGTTACCCTGCTGATGTCCCTGAACAGAAATCAGCTTCATCAGCAGTGATGGAAACTTGCTCTGCGTGCAGTACAGTTTCTTCTGTTGGTCCTGGGACAGTGACTGTGCTTTTGCTTATTGGAGACTTCCCAGTCCATTGTCAACATCAACTGAGTGTAAAGGAAGAAAGAAAGACTATTAGCCTGAGACTTTTAAATAGTGAGTTTTCAGTATTTCCCCAACCATTCTCCCTCTGAAGTACCAATAAATCTCCTATTGATCAAACTAGAACTCAACAACACTTTTGAAAACTCAACTTTTGAGGGTCTCTCAATAATATTGATTATTCCATAATAATTTTCCATTCCCAACACTTTTTTTTTTTTTTTAAGAAAGGTCCTTAGAATTGGACTCAAACTTGTGTCAGATAGTAGCGTAACTGAAACTGTTCAAAGCAATGTCTCTGATTATCATCCATGAAAGAGAAAAATGTACTTGGAGAAAATAAATATATTCCTTTCTCTGAGTTTCCAGCATGTTTATTTTATCAATGCTAGATTCATACTCAAGACTATTTGTGTAGGACTCCTATTTGGCAGAAGGAGAAAAAAAATAGGAAAAGCTCACAAAGTATAAACATGGCATATTAATCATTTTATGAAAATGACCCCCAACTTCCTCTTTTCCCGTAGCTGTCATGAAATAGAAAGTGGTCTGTCTCACTAACCCTAGTCTTGTGGAATAGCAGTTCTAGGAGAACCACACGGTACTTCCTGGATCTCGATTTCCATTTCCCTTTATACACCAGAGGCAAGTAGATGTGGACAAGAATTAAATGCCAAGAGGCTTAGAAGGTGATTTCTCCTTGCAAGTTTCTTCTTAAAAAGCAGCTGTAAGAAAACACCTTCATTTGCTAGGGAATTTGAATCTCACTTCTGTCCCTGTTACTCTGCTCTGAGCCATCTATTCACATTCGAGAAAGGCTGAGGTAATTTCTCTTCCCCTTTGTCTGCTTTCTCATGGCTCTCAGCAGTTTTCAGAAGTGGACAGCAGCTGGGGGTATGTGTATTAGGGAAAATCCCCCTTTCCTCTTCATCTCATATTTCCAGAGTCCCCATGTTCTTGTCCTTCAGTCAGCTCAGAGAATTTCTCTCCTCATTTCCTTCTCATGCCTAGAAGAGCTGAAAAATTCCCCAGCCATTAATCACAATAGAACATCCTATTTTTCTTTGCAGAGAAACTGAGAGTGATAATGTATGTTTTAATTTTGTCATATATATGCCTTTATCTATATGCCTTAAATATTTTCATATGAATATACTTGCTCCTGTCCTTGTCTCTTCAGACATGGCTCCATGAAGAAGCTACTGGTACATAACCTCATTGTAGGTGTAGTGTGCACTGGGCACTTTGCAGTCACCACATATGTGTTCTTATTTCATAATAAAAAACAGCAGTAGTTTTGGGTTTTTTGAAATAATTGCATTTCCATCAAGGCAAGGTAAGCACTTCACATACACCCAATAGGAAGAGCACATCCTATACACAGATTACTTAGCAAGCTGTAACACTATGTCCCACTTTGCCTTGACTCTCATCAAACTAGGTTCTCTACCCTGCTTTCTTCCTCTCTCTTTCTCATCCCTGTCCCCAACATTTGCACCTCAGTTTGCAACTCTGTTTGCTTCATCTGTTGTTGTGCGTCCAGAGTTACTGCAAAATTTAAGTCTAACAGTCTCATTTGCATCTTTAATGCAGGAAACCTTTGCCATTTTCATCTTTGGAGCAGAGTTTGCCTTAAGAATCTGGGCTGCTGGGTGTTGCTGTCGTTACAAAGGATGGAGAGGGAGACTGAAGTTTGCCAGAAAGCCTCTGTGCATGCTAGGTAGGCACATATGCTCTACTTCTGTTTTCCTTGTTAGGTCCTTTGCCTTCTGAGCCACGTTGGAAGGGTGTGCAAAAACCAGTGAAAGCCAGTATGAAGAGCACCAAAGTCAGCCCAGCCTTTTGTGCTAGGAACTGTGTCCTGCTTGGAGTGGTTATTTGTAATACCTGGCAATAAGAATTAATTTAAGATGTGCTTGGGTGGTTGGCCAATAAGAAAAAAAAATTGATCCTTGTGTGCTCCAAATACATTTTTCTTGTCCTAAGCCCAACTGTTTTTTTCTGAATTTCATCACAAAATGTACATTATGCATCTTCAGTTTCAAAGCCCTTCAGATCCTAATGCTGTGCTATCTCTCCTAGCCTCCTTTCATATTCACATGCTGTATTTTACCTTTATAATGTTAGTCTGTATTTACAAACAAGTATCTTCGTGATTTCTCCCATTTTATCCTTCAATTTTGGTAGGCATTACCTACAACTATCCTTGAACTACTCATTATCCACCTTTGAATCCCCTCCTAGTACTCCTTTATGTCCACAAAACCAACTTGCCAACATGCAGGAGCTCATTCTGCCTGAACACAGGTCATTCATATCCACATTCATTCATTTTTTGGTTTGTTATTGACACTAGTTGGTTCTGAGAATGATTGAAAATGAGTAACTCTGAAACCCATCTGGTACCACTTTTTTGGCTGAAAATAAAATATGAACACAATTTTAAGAATGAGTGCCCAGAGAATTTTTTTAACTCCTTTGGTACCACTTGTATGAGATTGACAATTGAGGTGAATCAAGGGGGCGGAAACAGAAAAAAGAACAACAAAACACACAAACCAGAGCAATCAACAAGAAGATACAATGTGATTTGAATTTTGGATTTCCTTGGTCGATCAGTGAATTGGCACAGTGAGTGCTTACAGAGATTTTAATAGGAAAACTCAGCCAAAAGAACTAAAAACTACATGTATCAAAAGAAAAATTCTTATCTGATGACCTATAAGTCTGTGTTCTCTATGGCCTTCTTGAGGGACATAAGAATTCAGGTTTTTTGTGTTTTTTTTTTTTTTTCTGTCAGCATTAGGACACTATTTCTGTGCATCCCTATGCTAGCTCAGCCAGTGTCTCAAATACAGTGCATTGATCTGTAAATAGATTACAGGGCTCTCTGTTGGGTTCTGTGCATGACTCTGTACTCCAGGTGCAGCTGCCTGTTTAACTGGCATGAGGAGGCATTTTCAGGCAGCTTTAAAATTTGCCTAGGGAAATTTGCAGCACGACCATATGGGATTAAGGACTGAGTGATGAGGCCACTTTTGTTGGCAGGCTTTGTTCTTTTCACCTTGCAGATATCTTTGTGCTGATTGCTTCAGTGCCAGTGGTTGCTGTTGGGAACCAGGGCAATGTTCTGGCCACATCGCTCAGAAGCCTTCGCTTCCTTCAGATCCTGAGGATGCTCCGAATGGATAGACGAGGTGGCACGTGGAAACTTCTGGGATCAGCTATTTGTGCACATAGCAAAGTAAGTGAGGAGCTTGCAAGACTCAGCTGGAGCCTGGGGGAGAGATATTAAAGTGGAAGAGAGGGGATGCGTAAGTGCAGGAGTGCCTTAGGATTATTTCTAGCAATAGTAATCATAGAATCACTGAGATTGGAAAGTCCGCTAAGATCAGCTAGCCTAACCATCAACCCATCCCCACTATGCCCACTAAACCATGTCTCTCAGTGCCACATCTACTTGAATCTTCTTGAACACCTCCAGGGATGGCGACTACACCAATTCCCTTGGTTTCACCTTTTCGGCTTCATTTCCTTCTTCACACTATGAACCATTTGGGCCACTTGTTTTACTCTCTCCTACTCAATGTTGATATTTGGAAGTGGCAAGATTGCGCATCTATTCTCACAGTCACTGCAACAGGAATTTTGTCATTACAAAGAATGAGAGCAGGGACATCCTTTCAATAGTAAAGTATGCTGAAATCTTTGACTGAAACACCTGTGTAGTTGCAACCTATCTTTAGTGGCTTCACAGATTTGTGTGATGATCAGATGGAGCAGGACTCCAGAGGAATGACAAAAGACTAGCTGGCAGAAATGTCATTTCAGAGGGAGCTACTGGTAGAACTCCTCTTTGGAAGCATGGGTCAGACAATACAATGATGCAGACAGTGTGAACTTCTAAAATCATCTTTTCTCAGTCTAACTCTGTGCTATATTCAGACATTCTGTCTCACACCAGAAAGATACACTGTGCTTTTGCATTTTCACCAAATATTATTACAAGTTTAAAACTATCTCCATAAAAAGCCTTTAGATTAGATTTCTCATATGTGCTGGGTGTAGAAAAACTGTGCTACATACTGGGGTTTTTTTTTGAATCCATGAGTGACATTCCTGACATTTCAGGTTTTTTTGAAAATTAAAATGCCAGCTGGCACAGCATAATTAGACTTTACTTCTTTGTAGAGGCTGATAGGGATACCCTCCTTCATTTCATACCAACTTCTGTTTCTTCCCCATAAAGCTTGCTACAAGGCAGGTGGCATGTAAACACTTATGTCTAAAATGTTTCTCAGGAAACTGAGATCATGGAAGTAGCTGTGCTAAAGACATAATTGCTTAGAAATTGTTTAAGGCCTCATAGTGTGGGATTTTTTCCCCATCATTCCACACTGATTTCCCATCACCACCCTTTGGAGCTCAGCTGAATGAGAAAGACAAAAAGAGGTGATGAGAAATTTGCTTCTCTGGAAGACAGTAAAGAAACAATTTTATTAGTAAGGTTTGCGAACAAATTGTCATCTTTGTTTGCCCACCAGAAATCAGCCATAAACTAAAAGAGAGGAAATTGAGATTAAATGAGAGGAAATTGTTTACTCAGAGGATAGTGAAGCACTGACACAGGCTGTCCTGAGAAGTGGATGCCCCATCCCTGGAGGTGTTCAAGGCCAGAATGGATGGGGCCCTGGACAGCCTGAACTGGTGAGTGGCAATCAGCCCATGGCAGGGGGTTTGGAGCTCAGTGATCTCTAAGGACCCTTCCAACCAAAGCCATTCTATGGTTCTATGAAAAAAAAGGAGACATCTCAAAATTCAGTTATAAAATTCTCAACTACAACCCTTTCTTTGATTAAAAAAACAGCAATCAGAAAATGAAAGAAAGTTAAATATTGACTTTTTACTGCTTGTGAATACCTTTTTCCCTGTTACAGACATTCCAATTTTTAATTTGGTTCATTGCATCTCCCACCTCAATAGGATTAGGCACACACTCCACTGTAGTTACTAACTCTAAAGCAAGTTTAGATTTTGTTTTAACACGGATATTTTTTAAGATATTTTCTTATTGCATCATTCCATGCTGAAAACAAACCTTGAAAGCTGCTCTGATATGCCTAAAGAGAAGAAATTGCATTCTGCAGCCTTGACTCTCTCAAGGTGAAGAGAGCAGAGCCATTGCCTGCTAAAACCCCTCCAGCCCTGGGGCAAAAGGTCTGAGAATGACTTAAGACTCAAAGTCAGGGATACAGTCCCATCATGGTGCAGCTAACCCAGATTTACTTCAACTTTACTGCAGCTTTGCCAGTAAGCAAAGAGCTAGGTGGAATTGTGACCAAGCTTCCAGTGACAGTTCTGCTATTGTCAGTGCTTCTCTCCTCTTCTGACAATTACACTGCCACTGTGGATTTTGAGTCTGTTTTCAGCCCCTTCGTTGTCCATCTGTTTCTTTTGCAGGAACTCATCACTGCTTGGTACATTGGGTTCCTGACACTCATCCTATCCTCATTTCTTGTTTATCTGGTTGAAAAAGATGTGCCTGAAAAGGATGCTAATGGGGTGGAGATGAAGGAAGAGTTTGAGACCTATGCAGATGCATTGTGGTGGGGGCTGGTAAGTGAATCAAAAAATTCTTCATGATCTTCTTAAAAACACTGTATCTAATAAGTATTGATGTTAGGATCTACAATCTAAATGCTGCTAAATTTGAGTGAGTGAGATGCTACTGGTATAACATCACCAATAGTAGAGACGCCACTAAAATCAATTATCAGAATTTATCTCTCTGTGGATATGTAGTCAGACAGAGGCTCTTAGGTACTTAAAGCCTATAGAGAAATCAGTCTGAATTCTAAGAAGGCTGTTTTGGAGGAGCGTCTCTAAGTATAACTGCACTGGTAGAGCGTATGCATAGGGGCAGCCAAGTTATTACAGCAGTGGTGTCCACCTGGTGAGAGCTATTTCCTTCAGCAAATGACAGAAGTAGAGCTGGTACAAGGTCTGTTTTGTAGACCTAGCAACATGTGGCATAGGTCTGGGCAGTATAGGTAGATGCTGGTGGAATTTATATAAGGAGCCACTGAGACCCTTCTCCTGAGAATCTCTCTGGATTCATATATAGAAGGGTAGAAAGATGTCTCTAGAAAGAAATCTACATGTTGCTTAAGTCATACATGGATTTGACAAGAATTCCTCAAGGAATTCCATTGGTGGTATGATACTGATCGAGAGGGATTTTTAATACATCTGTTTTTATGTTGGTATGCACCACTGCTCATTTGATCATGTAAAATTTTTGCCATCTTGTGTTGAGAATTCATGTTTCTTTACTACCAATAGTTACAGGAACTGACTGTATTGTACAGAATCTGTGACTAAAATTCAGCAGCATATTATTTTTTTATTCAGTGCAGTTCTTGTAAATGGCAAGATATGTGGCATGGGATTTGAAACTAGATGATCTTTGAGGTCCCTTCCAACCCAAGCCATTCTATGATTCTTTCTTCCATGCACCCTTTCTATTGATAACCAAAAGATGATGCACAGAATTGTTGAATATTTTCATATCCTTTTCTGGTAGGAATTTCAGGTAGGGTCTCATTTGTAAGAAACAGTCATATTTGAAAAACAAGGATTAGCATTTGTGTAGTAAAGGAATACATTTTCACAAAATTATCTTTGCTTCTTAGTGACTGGGACTTTAGGAAGAGGTAGCCCTGACTTGTTAAAGCTCTGCAAACTGTTAGTAGGCAAGTTCCATTCCTAACTGCACTGACAGTGGGCATGAGGCTTGGTCTTTGTGCCACATCTGTTCCCATTCACCAGATGCATCCTAGATAGGCAGCTGATTTAAGACTAAATCCATTCTCCCAGATGCAGTGCCTCTGGACTATGATACCATGAAAAAAATTGACTGGTCCATCATAAAGACTCTCTTTTAAGAAGTTATGTGTGAGCACCCATAGAGCTTATTGTGTGACACAGGTTTGATAGTGATATTTAAACAGAGTTGTTGGTTTTGTTATACTTATGGGAAGGCCTGGTCATTCTGCCCACAGATCACTCTTGCTACGATTGGGTATGGTGACAAGACTCCCAAGACGTGGGAAGGACGGCTGATTGCAGCTACATTCTCACTCATTGGAGTGTCTTTCTTTGCTCTTCCTGCAGTAAGTAATTTCTTTCTCCTCCCTTAGCCACAGCCCAGAGCTGTGTGCTTGCAAAAAGAGTATAAAGTGATCAAAACTTCCAATGGAATCTAAACTTATTAATAGAAGTGATTCAGACACTTGATCTGGTCTATATTAGTAAATAACTTTGGTCTGTGCTCTGTTTTCTGAAGACAAGTAGAATGCTGCTATGAAAATCCTTTATTCTCAACTTCACATGCAAATTACTGTATATATGTCACCCTGATAATTTCTGAACCATGTGCAAACATTGTCTGTGACAGTGCTAGTTGGCTCAGGACAGAACAAATCCAGCAGGTGAATGATCTGGGCAATCACGGGACAGATCTTGAGCTTGTACCCTAGCCTGCATTAGTTTACTGGTATTGACATAGCCACACACAACATATTTTTAAAAGATTTGGGGCCTTTTGATCTAGGGTTGTGACCATTTTACTGAGCTCTAAATATTTGCAAGCCAAAGATCTATATTTGAGTGATCATCCCAGAGCACTGGCCATTCTGCACGACCTGGTCTGGTGGGAGGTGTCTCTCTCTATGGCAGGGAGTGGAAACTAGATAATCCTTAAGGTCCCTTCCAATCCAAGTAATTCTATGATTTTATGATAAGATCTTGCATCACTCTGTGCTTTCAGGGCATTCTGGGTTCAGGGTTGGCACTGAAGGTCCAGGAGCAACATCGTCAGAAACATTTTGAGAAAAGAAGAAAGCCAGCAGCTGAACTCATTCAGGTTTGCAACCACTTCTCCTCTCACTGAAAAAGTGTTGTTTATGAAGATTTTTGCATGATGCAGCAAGGACCACATCTTCCCTCATCCCAGTTTCTCATTTCTCATTGCAGGATGTATGAAGCTATATTTTTAAAAGAAGTATTATTATTATTATTAGTGTGAAAACAGCAACAACAGTAACACAATAGACAGTGACTAGCTCAATCTAGTCAAAATGCACAAATAGTATGTATGGTTTGTAAAAGATGAATCATGCCATTGGATCTTCTGTTATGTTATTGGAAGATCAGAGGGCTCAATGGGAAGAGTCGTCTCATCTCACTTGGTCTTTTATTCTGATCTTTGTTATGGGTTCAGAAATTTAATCATAAAATTACTTGTCTTGGAACTGACTAATTACTCAGCATAGTTGTGGAACACGCCTTGAGTGCAGTGAAGCAAATGGTAGCATTTCCACAGAGGGACATAGAAGCTTTCTGTGACATCACATGGAAATGTTGGTTTTCATTACAAAGGCTGCTCAGAAACAGAAGGGGTTGCAGGAATGAGCAGTGAATGGAATTTACTGCTTAAATTTACTGCATATCCACTTATCAGGCAGCAATTTTAGTCATAATATTTTTAACTGTCTGCTTTGAGAATTTTGGATTGAGCTTAGCAAAATTTCCTCTGATGGTACATTAGATAGTAACCAATTTAATCACTTCTTGAAAAATCACACAAGTTCAGCAGTCCTTGGTTCACTTTCAGGAATATACAACAGGAGAATAAAGCCAGTTTAGTCAACTGCAATGTCTTGTTTGCACTGGTGGTACTTCCTCCTTTAATAACCTCCCCAGATAAAAAGTCAATGTTAATGATTTTGCCATATATTGCCATTGATTTGGTATGACTCATTAGTAATTCATTTCCAGATAGTCACTCAGTAGAATCATTGTGGTCTTTGAAATAATCTGTCTGTTTTCAGACTGAGGAACAGCCTTGCCTTATACTGATTATTGTCTCACCCTTGAAATCTCCAGGCTGCCTGGAGATACTATGCTACTAACCCCAACAGGATTGATCTTGTTGCTACATGGAGGTTTTATGAATCAATTGTATCATTTCCATTTTTCAGGTAAGTGAATTGCCCACCTTTCCATCAACATTTTCTGTGAAGTTTAAGTCAGGACAGGAAGTATGGAGTTTCGTATGTAATGAAGTTTTCATAGGTAGCAGAGAGTTGCCAGTTACCATTTTCCTAGTTGAGAGTGAAAAAAAAAACAACTTTTGTCTTCTGGCTCCATGGGCACATGGATAACTCCCTTTGTGTCTCTCATGTTGGGGTTGAGCAAAGGAGAAGGTTGCCTTGCAATCATCTTCCTTTTTTAAGACTTTGGAGTTTATTGATCTGGAAATCTCAATTTCTCCCTCTGTAATTTTGATCCTGAGAAAGTCTGAACCACAGACACCAGCACTGTTCACATCTTCTAGGATGCAACTGTATATTTTAAGATGGGCAGTACTGAAAATTCTTACTTTTCCCTCTCCAGTTCAATCAGTCTGAGAAATGTGTTATCACAGAGGTGGCCATGACACAAGAACACAATTAATACTTGTTAGGTGCTTATTTTTTGGCAATACTGTTTGCTTATGGGTAAAATTCATTGGAGGACAGTCAAGGAATGTCTAAAACTTTCCTGATGCTGTTCATTGAAGGTTCAAAAGAAAACTTTGTTGGTGAGTTGAGGTCACTATTTTTGTAATCCTAATTATGATCACCACTCCAGAGTTCAGTGGAAAGCATTTCATGCACAAAACATTTATAATTAATCTGCGCTTGTAAGTTAATGGATGTCTGATACTTTCTTGTCTCACCTTGAGGTATTAACACAAAAAGGCCCATTAAATGCCCATTCTTTTAGCAATGGACTATCAGTTGTTAATAATGGGTATTAATTAACAAAGGATATCATTTCAACATTCATTCTGGGCTTGCTGTTATGCTTCATTCTGAAAACAAGTGCTCTTAACCCGCCGCAGATGAGCTGTACTCACTGTGCTAGTTTGGCACTGCCAGTTGTTTCTTAAAACTGACTTGAAGAAACTTTTCAGTTTCCTGCCTTCTCAAAGAGAAAATCAGAAATATTACCTCTTTCTTTGTTTTATTCACAGTGCATTTCTTTAGAAATGATCTCCCATCAGTCACAAAGGAAATCTCTAAGAAAAAGCACAAGTGTTTAATTAAGGCTCAGTATATTTCTTTTCTGTATCCCTCCTCACTCTGTACCTATTCCCACATTATCCATTACACTGTGATTCCTACAGGGTTCCTTGACCTCACATTTTGTTCAGAGAACACTTCTCATGTTCACCTGAAGTCTAGACTCACTACTGTGTTTTCAAACTTGTTCTTTGTACGAAAGTTCTTCTGTAACCTGAAATTTAAGAGGTGTTTTGCAAATAAGGTCCTGGGAGAGAGGGCAAGGGACTGACTTCTCATCAAAGCCTGGACTAGCTCTCTCTGAGCAACACAGATTGGTTTCAGTGAACCGTTTAATTTACTTTATGACTAGCTGAAAATTTAGTGTCAAAGCTTTTAATTCTGTTGTCAGTAATGATCTGATCATAGAACAAAAAACGTGTAAACAATTAGCAATAGATTAACAATTTCCATTGAAAGAGTCTGCTGGATTTATTGTGTAATTCTTCTCTCCTTGCTTTCTTGTAATGCTTCCTCTCTTCTATAAAAGGAAAGAGCAATTGGATGGTACTGCCAGGTATGCCTCTGTCATTATTAAAGACTTCTTTTAATACAGTTATTGGAGAATGTGGTTTAAATGGTTCTTTGTGGATTTGTGAGCTGTTAACTAAAACATGCTACTAACACCATAGGTAGTCATTAAAAATATTTAACCAATCCATGTCTTAATTGCTTGCTTTTTTCCCAACTTAACAACACAGCTAAAATGCTAATCGTACAAATGGAAAGTGTTGCTTGCTAATTGTCTGTAAACAGCTTTATTGTTCATTATGATTGATTAGAGTCTATAGAAATTTCTCCTGGTCCATGCTATAGGGGCAGGGTTTAGCATTCACATTGTTCTGCAGTGAATTTATAGTTCTGTCTCGTGTTATTGCTCAACAGTACTACAGAGAGCAATGTTTTGATGGAAGGGATCAGGTCTGTGTCATTTCAACATATTCTCAGATTTCTTGATGATAAATAGGAAGATGAAAGGCTAAGGTGGATCAGTAGGATAATCAAGCTCTCTCACTTTACTACAATGTCTACATTAGAGATAAGGGCTTGTTCTCACCTCTGCTGAAGTGTATGGGAAAGTTCCCAGTAACTTTGGGGCTTTATAAGCAAAGAGAATGAAAGAATAATTGATCCTAATACTGGTTAGTCACTGAATACTACAGCAGAGCAGACCCTGTTAGTGAACCTTCAAGGTCTCAGACAGATTTGGAAATGAATTATTCATAACTCCTCCAGCAAAATCATAGATGTGAAAGTACAAAAAAGAATACAACCTCTTAGGTCAGACACATAAAGCACTTAAACACTAAACTACCATCAATGGATCATCCACAATGAAAGTCAATAGGTATTAAAAGATAAATAGTTCCACAAAGACTTATGATTAAGCGGTTTTCATTTTCATTCCCATTTAAAACATGGAGAAAATGAGCAAGAATTGTAGGAAAATTTGTAAACTGACAGGGAATTATAGCCCTCCTAGGGAAGATCCTGTACCTGCAGTGGCAGAACAATTCCTGCAGTAGCCTCTGAGCTGTTGTATCATTTAGGCCAGTAGAAGGCATTTAACATGGATGAATTGGATTAAAAACTTAAAATTAGGAGTCTAAACCCAGAATCTTTAAAATTCTAATCCCATGTCCCTCACTGTAGAAGGTTATGTGTTGCTTTTGTGTTGTTAGGTAAGTAACAACCCTCAGCAAAATCATCATTAATCCTGTATGGGATTAGTAACATAGTACTAACTTAGTACTTAGTACTTAGTACCTTAGTAACAATGTGTTTAGAGAAGTAAGCATTATTAGAAAAACAGATTGGAACTCCTTCAGGTAAACAGACAAATGATGGTACTTGTGGAAGCATCCACTGACTTCAGTAGATATAAGACTGAGCTCTAATCTGCTTGTTTTGACAGTTCTGTGTCCCATCTCTCATAAAACTCTTGTTTACAGACCATGTAATAAATAAATAAATAAATAAATAAATAAAATAAATCTTCCTGCACTGATTTAGCATGGGAAGTATTAGTTGTACTGCAGTTTGTGTTAAAGGCTATATTGAACTGAATGGGCAATAAGGAAATGTGGTCCTAGTGGAGAGAGCAGCCCATCAGTGAACTCAGTCTCCAAGGTCTTGCACAGCAAAGTACTTAATGAGCAAGTTCTAGTAGTAAGTTCATTGTCTGAGCTGTGGTTGATAATGGAGAAAGAAGAATTGGTCCAAATCTTTCCCAAAAGACTCAGAAAACATAAAAAGTTAATAAAATAAGAAGGAGGAGAATAGATTGGGTAAATTACTGGCTGAGAAGATGATGTTGGGATCAAGTTTTGGGGTCCTATGTTCTTGGGCAGGCCTTTGAGAGAGTAGGTATGTGGGCTTTAGACAGAATGCAACTGAGAAAATGGGACAAAAGTGTTCTGGGGAGCAATCTGGCTGGATTGATTACCAGAGCTTTGAACTAGATTTGATGGGGGAAGGGGATGGAGTTTCTTGTGACAGAGAGGAGCCTGGTAATGCTGCCTTCTTAGTAAACTCTGGAGAAATGCCTCTCAATTGTCTAATTGGATCTTTTAATTACTCTTCAAAGAAGATAACATTATCAATAGTCTGGCTTAAACCTTCTTGCATCCCTCTAGAGATACCTGCACCCTCTGCTTCCCTAAAGTGCCTGTATACCAATGCACAGTATGGGAAATAAACAGGAAGAACTAGAGATCTGTGTGCGATCACAGACTCATGATCTCATTGTGATCACAGACACATGGTAGGACAGCTCACATGACTGAAATGCTGTCATGGATGCCTATGTCCTCTTTCGGAAAGGAAGGCTGATGAGGCAGCGTGGTGGAGTTACTCTTTATGTGAGAGAGCAACTAGAATATATTGAGCTCCACTTCAGGGGGAAGCAAATGTAGGAAGCCAGGCTCTTCTTGATGGTGCACTGCAATAGGAAAAGGAGTAATGGCCTAAAGCTTGAATATAGGAAGTACTAAGACATGGAAGAATTTCTATACAGTAAGGGTGATGGAGCACTACAACAGGCTGCCTAGAGAGGTTGTGGAGTCTCCTCCGATGGAGATATTCAAGACCTATCTGGACTCCTATCTGTGTGTCCTATAGTAGGGTGCCTGCTTTAGCAGAGAAGTTGGACTCAATGATCTCTTGAGGTCCCTTCCAACCCCTGTGATTCCGTGATTCTTTGAAAATTAAAAAATAAGGCCCGGCTGTGTGAAAATGTCAGAGTTTCTATTCTGCAAGAGGAAAGCTCTGTAGGAACTCCATAGAGTTGAACTCTATGACAGATCCTTCTAGAAGCAGGAAATGGCAGCGCAACAAAATCACAGGTAGATGCAACTCCTTGTTCTTAGACCACTTGGGAAAAACACAGGGTAAGCCAGTGAGCAGGGAGTCCATTTCAGAAGTTGAATCCCATGTCAAGTTTGCAGAGAAGGATTTGTGGTAGTAGAAAGCTAATTAAAATTTGACAACAGCCAAGGCTTTAGTGAAGCTTACTTTAAACTTGAACTAAAGATGTGACATTCAATGAAGAACATGTTGACCCAGACAGTGGGCTGGATCATGTAAGTACTGAAGAGATTTGCAGTGCTTCTCTGTTAAGAATAGCACTTTTATCTGCAAGCCCTGTACATCCCCAAAACCAAGAGTAACTGATACTGTGCTCTTCATTGCTTACTGGTGGGGAGCGTGGTGACTTCATGCTGCAGATGCCACTAGCTGTTTCTTCCTTAATCAATGCTTTAAGCTGCCAGACCTACTGAAAAGGACCTGAGCTGGACATGAGTCAGCAATGTGTCCTCACAGCCCAGAAAGCCAACTGGGGCTGTTCAGCCTGGAGAAGAGAAGGTTCCAGGGAGACCTGATAGCAGCCTTTCGGTATCTAAAGGGGAACTACAGGAAAGAAGGGGAGAGACTCTTAAGCAGGATCTATGGTGACAGAACGAGGGGAAGTAGTTTCAAGCTTAAACAGGGTAGATTTAGGTTATATATAAGGAAAAAGTCATTTACACTGAGGCTGGTAAGGCACTGGAACTGGTTGTGCAGAGAAGCACTGGGTGCGCTGTCCCTGGAAACTTTCAAGGCAAGTCTGGGTCAGGCCCAGGGCTGCCTGCTCTAGCTGTGGATGTCCCTGTTCACTGCATGGGAGTTGGACTAGATGACCTTCAGAGGTCCCTTCCAACTCTAAGGATTCTACGATTCTATGAAATCTCAGATAGCAATTCTGTCTGTAGAAAAAGGATGATTTCCTGTTTCCATCTGATCTGAAGACTCATGCTGTTGCACTTCTGTATGTATTATAAAGGATTTTCATCTTCCAAAAAGAAAGTTTTATGAAAATAGTGACATTAATGTCCTCATTTATTAGAGTGCTCTCATTCAGCTAATACTGGGGTGTCTGTCTTACATGTCCCAACCTTTGGGGTGGGCTTCTGCAGAGTGAACATAGTTCATTTTGAAACAGCTGTTTATGACTGTGTTTGAGGAAGTAATTGTGGCTTGTTTTTTCCACACTGTTCTTAATAGCTATTAGCACTTCTTTTGATCAGTGTGTTAACTTTGAATCATGTGTGTATACAGGCACTTCAGTGAAGAATTCTGAACTTTCTCCCAGGGCTTTGCTCCTAGACAGGTTTTTAATTTTTGCACACAGCATTACCCAACTGTAGACTTAGACATCAGAAAAACACATTCATTGCTAGGTCAGCTATAGTGTGACTGCAGAAAAGTTGTTTATCTCGGTTTCCTTATGTCTCCAAGTTAGATAATATCCCTTTGGAAATACGTTTTGAGAGCTTTAAGTGGCAGAACATTGTACTAGTCCTACCTACTATGTGAGTACAAGAGAACATAATGTGGTGCATTTTTGTATTGCCAGGAGTTACAACTTAATGAAAATAAAAGCATATTTTGCAAGGATGGAAAATTTCACTATCAGTATTTCTTCTTAATGCAACTTCTCAAAACAGGAAGGGGAAAAAAGTCATTCTGAATTGCATACTTCATTAAATACAAATGAAAGGCTATTCCCATTCTTTTTCATAGAGCTTTTCATGAGTAATCATTAACGTCTCATCTTAATAACTTTTCTTCACTTTACAGTAATGTCATGTTTAGTAGGGAGTCATTCTTTGGATCGAGCCTCACAAGAAAACTTAGGTATATACATTCAAGTAACAATTGAGCCTTACTCTTCATATTTCTTGCATGCCATTCTCTGCCTGCAATTTCTGTTTTGACAGCAGTAGTTCATCTAACCACCATGAAAACTAAGGGAAATAAGAAAGAAACGTTACTTAAATATAAAAATAAACTTGCATGACCTTGCAGATAGTTCATTGTTCTGCTGTTCTGAAAACATGGGATCTAGTCATAGCTCTGCCAATGATCTGCTTAGAAACAAGCGCTTTTCACTGTTTTCATAGAATGAAAATGATACTAACCTACTCTGCTAAGCATCTAGAAGTCTATGGGTGAAAAATATTCTCTAAGAGCTGAAAACCATTCCTTGTGCAGCCCCAACCTTGTCAGTGCAAATGCATGCAAGTAATTTTGCATTTAAGTTCAGCAGATCAACATCCTTGCATGTGTATTTACAGGTTCTGGTTCAGGAAATTGAAAAAAAAAGTGGATGATTTTGGTCATCTGAATGAAGTTAGTGACATGTTTAAACATCTTCCTGAACTGTGACTTAAGACTTGGGGCAAACATCTTCCTGCAATGAAACATAGAAATAATTAGTAGCAACCCAAAATTCTGGAAGACACATCATTGGAAATACTAAGATTTTGACTACATTGTTAAATATTTTATTTTATCCTGCACAAACATCTTCCTATCATTCAACTTTATCTTGTTCTTCTCATTTCTACTTCATTTCACAAACATCATTACACAATTCAGCTTTCCTAGCCTAAGCCCTTCATCTTTAGGAGAGCTGCTAGCGAAGCACACCATTTATCATTGGATGATTGGCCCATGAAAAATATTTGAGATACACTGATTTTTCAAGTGATTGATACATGGAGAAATATTCACTGCAAAGTAAAGAGTGGGTCAACGTTCCATGTGATTTCTATTTACATTTCTGGCTGCATCCTTTGGTGAAAAATATCCATCTTGTTTTCACAATTGAACTTGGATTATTCTCCCCATGGATTGGGCTGATACTGCTTATTTTTGCCCATTTCTAATCACTTTAGAGAGGAATGAGGAAAGGGACTGAGCAAAAGCCTGTTAGTGTGAACAGGGACTCTCTCTCTTTCTGAAGAGCGTCAAAGATGAGTCTAAGGAAGAAGTCATGGTCCTATTTCTCACCAGACAATTTGGATGGTAAGTGAGCTTGAATTTAAAGTTAGGTCTACACTTAAATACCAAGAAGGACATAAACCACCAAAGGATGAAGAAATGTGTTGGCTAAAATGGGACATTTTTCCCTCCCAGTCAGAAACTTGCAAATTTAGACTTTGAAATTCTAGGTGCCAGGTGGCTTTTTAAAAGAAAATAAGTTATCAAGAAGTTACGGTCAACTATTTTGATCACTTTTGTATGTTATTCTCTATAGAAACAAATGTTATTTGTTTTTCTTGGAAGGATAAGCTGATTGGCTAAATTTTGTAAGTACTTTGAAACAGAAAAGTGTTCTTTGTTTTATATTGGGAAAACATGTGGACTCTTAGAGATCAGTTGAAAGTATTCACTGAGGGCTAGATTTTCAGCAGGGCTCATTGCTGTCTTCATATTAGTTGTATGCTAATTTCCACTGGGAAAAGCGCAAAGGAGAATATTTCTAAAAATATCATTTAGAATGTTTGATTTCTCAAAGCTCAGTTCACCTGTACAGTGATAGTACAGATGATAATGTAGTAAAATACTGGAGTAAGCCTGACTTCGTTTTGCTTCCAGTTACTTGAGACTAGCCTAATCTAATGATCAGCTATCCTAGTGATTAGATAAACTGCAAAAATATGGAAAGATTTCCTGATTATTATTACTCTGTGTGAGGTGAAGAGGGTAAATACATGGAGTAGGGCTGTGTTTTATTCATTTTTAGTATTAATTCATTATTTTTCTTCTCATACACGTACCATTTGCTTATGAAATTCCAATGTTAGGCAAAACACAGAGAGGAGAGTATCTGGCTTGCATGATGGGATGTAAATGCGTTATTTCCATGCATGACTGTTTATGAATCAGTATTTCTAGTTCAGTGGTTCCCACTCTTTATTCTTAGCAAGGGTAGAACATCTGCTGCAGAAGCCAGCCATCTCTTGTATATCCCACAAGCAAATTATTCTCCCAAATGTTCCAAAATAATTCCCTCCGTGCTACGGGAGCAAGAATCTGAGAGATGAATTGTCCTCTAGCTGTGAAGATAGTTTGCAATGCATCTGTCTTCCTCCCTTTGTAGTGGTCTATATCTACCTAATGTAAAGGAGTTCTCATCCTAAGACTACACTTTGAAGATAAAAGTTTGAGGAAAACTTTTATCCCATCAGAAGGGAGAGGATGCAATGGCATGCAAAACAAGAAATGGCAATGTATCCAAGCTAGTCAGAAAAAAATACTCTGCACTTTTATCAGTATTTTTGGGATGTGTTGGAAATCCGAAATCCTATTTTCCTGTGGGAAAGCCAAGTGATGTGAAACCACTGTCCCAAAGAGAGGAAAAGCAGCTAATATCAATAGGTAGATTCTGAAAGACAAGCAGCAGTAGATGAACTTGTAGGTGGGAACCACTGTCCTAGCCACTCTCATAAAGGATGATGTGATTTGCGCATGCTTCATACTCTGAGACTGAGCCATGCGCATGCTGTTTTAATGATGGGGATTGTGTCATGAGAACAAATGTTTCCTAAGTGTTTTTAAAAATCAATATGTAAGCAAAAACCCCGGCAGATCTCCTGGAAATGAGAATACAGTCCACCTTTTCCATAATGATGGATTTTTCTGGAAAGAATTTTGGTGTTCTTTTTTTTGTTGTTGTTGTTTTGTTTTGTTTTCTATACAACATATTGCATTTTTATGTGAAGCTAAGGATTGATTTTCTGAGTATTCTACTGCTCTGGCTGCCTACATATGAGTGCAATTGTCTATATTTATTGTGTAAAAATCCTGTTATAACTGAATGTTACTTTAAGGGTTAATAATCAGCATTAAATTAATGAGAAAGGCTTCAGGTCGCATAACTTCAGCTTAGGCTAGAGATCTGCATTTTAAATTAATTCTCAACTAGATATCCCTGTAATCAATAATAACAGACAGGTTTCTCCAGCTGGAAAGTCATTCCAAAGTGAAACAGTTCTCTCGGCAGGTTGCTAACTTCCCACAGAGCATAAAAAGGAGCCTAAAGATCAATCTTAGGCAAGATTTTAAAGAGTTTAAAACAGATTGGTTGAATTCTAAACCTAAGATGCCCAAGCAAGTCTTCAGATAATGATTTGTTCATGAACTGGCTCTTGTGAATGGGAAAAGTTACTCTGGGAAGGCAATTTGGGAATGGTTTATGTTTATATTAGCTTCATTAAAAGAAAAAGAAAAACAAAGAGGGTAACTATATATGCAGTGGAGAATATCATAGCAAATAAGTAGCCTATTGTGCTGAATGCAGAGGACTATTTTGATCTACAAGCAGGTTATGAAATCTTGATCACTGCTATTCTGAGGTAGGTCCACGAAAGAAATTTCTGTTCCTGAACTGAAAATAAAATAAAATAAAATAAAATAAAATAAAATAAAATAAAATAAAATAAAATAAAATAAATAAAAATCACCACAACAGGAAGAATATTTTGAATTCTTTTCATTGCCCACTGACCGTCTGCCTTGATGGTTTGGTCTATGTGAACCCTTCAATACAGTTTGTGCCTTCTTATATTCTGGTAGGAAAGACAGTTGATACAGGAATTTTAAGGTGAAAACTTTGAGGCATCTGGATATGTCTTTTGAAGTACTGAGCAACTTCATGGAGGGAGATTCAGAGGCCATACAAAGTAACAGCTACCCTTCTTCAGTATAATATTTTAACTGCTTTTCATAAACAATAGAAATCCTCTGTCTCACCTATTTTTCTCCTTCAGTTTTCAAGTTATTTTCTGTAAGTGTATTCTTCCATTTAGAACTTCTCTGTAGTAAGGTTTGATAGATTGCTCCAAGGCAATGTGTTGTATATGGACACATCTTGCCCTTAAAGTTACTTCATCATCTGAAATCATCTGAGTTTCACTCCTAGATTTCATTCCTTTGGAGCTTCCTTCTCATCCTTGAATGTTTTTCCAGAAACCTTTCAAACTGATATGTTCAATCTTGAAATACTAGGAACAGATGGGCTAAAGTCTCCTCCCTCATTTGAGATGTATTTATCACTGGTTATCTGTTAATCTTCTCAGAAAGAAATGTTAATCTCCATAACAAGCCTATTCTATATACAATTGCTTCAAACTTAGAAGAAAATGTTTAGTTTTAACAGTTAACAGACCTTTTCTGATTTAGTTTCTTCCTCTTTGTAGCTTACTTCACAGATTCCTTCTGTTTCCAGAGATCACCGCCTCTCCAAGCATGCTTAATTTCTTTATCTTTCTTCACCTTGAAAACTTCATTCCTTCTAATTTTCATGCCCATGAGTTTATATTTCCTGGCTGACTCAGCTAGTTTTTAGTACCTTCCTTTGCATTAAAATATTTTCCTACTTTAACCCCCCAAACCTACACAAATCATTCAGTCGACTTTTATTGTCATGCCCTTTCAAGATTTGCCCAAGTTAGCTGTCTTCCTCTCCTGTATATGTTTTTTTCTATATATAGAACATGAGTGCTTGAATAATCCAAAGTTCATAGGGATGCTTTGGAACAAAGACACAGAATCAGAGAATCACAGAATTGCTCAGGTTGGAAAAGACCTTAAAGATCATCAAGTCCAACCGCAACCTAACCATACTACCCTAACAACCCTCTGCTAAATCACGTCTTGCTAAGCACTGCTGCTCTCAGACATGGCCTCTGAGAAAACAGATTAAGTGACAGAAATGCAGAAAAGAGACCACAGATTTCTTTATCTTAATAGAAAGCAAACTGCCTGTTCAGATCCTATACTCACCATTGATTTATCCTTTGGAGCACTGTGTCAGATCAATCAGATCTAGAGTCCAGCCCAGAAGGAAACACTGGGAATTAATTTTTAAAATAATATCTAAGGCTGAACATGAAACTACCCTATACATTTTGTGCTGACTAATTTGCCACAGATGTCAACAAGTAGTATTACTTTTCTACAAACCAAAAAATATTCCATGATTTTTTGCTGTGCATATTTGTCTGTATTTTGTACATCTTCCCCCAAAGCCATTAATTCCTCAGGAAACTACATGAGGGCAAAATCTGGGTAATTAATGCCATTCACTAAGACCGTTCTAACTCTCAGATCTCTGCTTTTATCTCCTCAAATCATTGACTTCAGGCCTGGCACTGCTGATACATTAGGACTAGCTGCGTCTCCATATGCACGCAAGTCCTTCTTGGTTTTGCCACTTCCATACTTGCACGTCTATATACTTAATATGCACATCTGAATAAGCAGCAGAAATTGCATTCACAAATATTGCACTACTGTCAACAATAAAATTCAGAAAGTCTGAGGAAACTTTCTACACAAATATTTGTACTTCAGTCTTTTGAGACAAGGTTATATCACAGAATTGCAGGAGTTAGAAGGACTCTCTGGAGATCATCCAGTTCAGCTCTCCCTTCTGGGTCAAAAGAATTATTAATATGAATCTGTTAGTAAAGATGAGGGCTCCAGCAATTCATACTGAAAAAAAAAAAACAACAAACCAAAACCCCCAAAAAAACTACCTGCAGCAACTGTAACCTCCAGTGCTCAAATAAATTAGGAACTTTGCTGTAAGTTGTAGTGTTCCTACTAGAGTCAGCACTCCCACGAAAGCTTCTGTTTCTTTACATCTATTGAATTGCTATTTTAAGATTATTCCAAAAACTTCTGCTGTGGTGGGATATTGCCACAGGCAGAGCTCTGAGGTGGAAATAGGTTCTTCTGTCATAGAGGTGTATCGATGATACCAGAGATCCTCAGCTTCCAAAGATATCGCTAGAACACACAAAAAATCCATCTGACCAAGATGGTAACTCCTTAAACAGAGAATAAATAGTACTGTGAGCGAGGTTCTTCACTCACAACATCTGCACACAAGTAACTAACTAGCTTTGACCACTATGTCCTTCCAGCGTGGACCCTCTCCATCCTTGCTCTTCCACATCAGCATGTTCAGTGGCTTTGGCTGAACGATGTGCACAGACACCTCTCTGAATACCAATAAAATCTCTTTATCCTGGCCATCAGTTTTTCCTTCAGCTCTTCTCCCCCCTGTCTCTCAGAAACCTGTCAGCTGCTGTGTTTTTTTCTCTACCCCACTGAACCCTCTTGCCCTACTCTTCCGTAGAGATCTGTCTCTTGGCCACATGTGCCCAATTCACTTCTTCCCAGAGCTGTTGCCCATTGCACTGTTTAGGACTGGATTAAGGGGCAGGCTTTCTTCTCATGACTTAGTCTCATATTTACATTTTTTGTCAAATGTTCAGAACAATATATTTTTAGCAGTAAAACATACAAGAAAATCAAACTTTTGTACCATCTATTGCCTACATATTGTTCACAGCATATTTAAGCTTATAAGCTAACTAGCAAATTATTTGTTCTGCTATTTTCAGTGATATTACTAATTACTTTTAAGACTGTTATGGTCTTTAGGCTGTGGGAAGGGTTACTGATGCCAGTAAGATGGCAGGTAAATACAACTCTAGCTGTACATCGTCACTGATGTGATAATGTCTGGTACATTATTCGGAAAAAGGACAGTACAAGGGATCATCAGAGCAACAAAATAAGTCATTTTACTACAATTTGAATAGAACACTTAAATTTCTAGAATAATAAGAGATTAAATAGAGAGAGCTGGGTGACCTGCCCTACCATGTAGCAAGGAATTGCTTGGCAATGCCTTTCCAGTGTCCTGCTGACAATTTATTTGGTTCACAGCACATTTGACCTTTCTCCTCCTCTTGACTATGCACATGACTTATTCATTTAATAGCCTGTCGGAGATGCAGTAGTTCAAGAAAGCACTGATGAGGGAAGGCCAAGCACCCTTGCCTTTAGATAATATAACTGCCTGAGTAATGTTTTCTCCTTAATAAAAAATCTGATGCTTCAGATGTGGTACTGGAGCTGAAGCATTGTGATGCATTACATAAAGAAGATAGTAAGACCCTCTGGTAACATTTTCAACACTGATACAATAAAAAAATACTCTTAAATCCAGTTAATTATATGTGGAGCTTTGCTGTTGCTTGCAAAGACATTGGTGTATTATGGTAGCCCCAGCAGTGTCCTTGTGTATAAAATATTTATTTAGCCTCTTCTATATTTAAATCATCATGAAAACAAGTTTAAAGTGTACAAAGGAGGAAAATGATTACTTTTGCTTATTTTGTAGCCAAAAGCTGGGTCTCTTGGATCGGGTTCGTGGTACCAATACTAAAGGAAAGCTATTTACCCCTCTGAATGTAGATGCCATTGAAGAAAGTCCTTCAAAAGAGCCTAAGAATGTTGTCTTGAATAATAAGGAGCGTTTTCGCACTGCATTCCGAATGAAAGCGTACGCTTTTTGGCAAAGCTCAGAAGGTAGCCCATCTGTGTTGATTTCTTTCTATCCATCCCCTTTTCTCCCCATTTTACTTTCTTCCTCTGCATCTTCTGTTCAAGGTTTGCAACTTTCTGGAACAAGCATTACCATCTCCTGGTTTTATGTGGCACATTTGGGGAAGCTCCAGGAAACAAATGCTGGTGTCCAGGCAACACAGTGCTTGAGATAAGGCAATGACCCTCCAAAAAACAGCAATTGATATTGGACTTTGCCAGTGATGTAATCAACCTACTTGAACTGGGACAATAGGGCACACTGGGCAGTGAATCTGTATCCCCCAAAAAGCACTTGCAATCATGGCTCTGCTTATTAGCAGGGATTATATGCTAAGGTAGCTCCCAGCTGGACTGCATCCAAACCTGTGACCAGCTATCCCATACATATCTACTCATTGCAAACCCTTTAAACCTTGTTTTATAGAGTGAATTGCTCTTTCCCTCCCACTCTCCCTAGGAAAGCTGCCCCCTAGCATTTCCATTTATGGGTGTCTGTGCAACAAGACAGGATATTTTTCCTCAGCTTCCCTCAGCACATTTTTCTGCTGTTGTCTGTTGTGTTGCAATTTTTCTCAATGGCAGTTTCTCCTTTATTGTGCCAGCTGGCCTCAGCACCATAAAACCATGGGTATAGTTTGGGGACTTCTCTGGGGACTTGATTATCCTTCCCCTGAAATTACATGCGAACAGAGATGTAGAAATGGGAATATTTGGCCTGTATCTTCTATAGAAGTTCTATCCCAGCAGGATTATGAAATCTCTTTCAAGAGCTGACTAGAGTAAGAGAAACCTGCAAAAGATGTTTTTTTACTAAATTACACTTGTGTTGTCAGATGTTCACACATCTTTTTTTGACCTACCTTGCAGATGCAGGAACGGGAGAACCTGGGGGAGAAGAGAGAGGAGACAGTAGTGACTTCCTTATGGAAGATATGATTCCCACATTCAAGACAGCCATCAGAGCTGTCAGGTAAATGTCTTTAACCTCTCCACAGTTTTCGAGTGTTTGTGCTTCAGGAAATCTCTTGTTGCTATACTTGTTTTTATGAATACAATAGACTAGACAACTGTAGATAACTGAAAAACATCAGGCAAATCCTATTCAAAGACCTCTTTTAAAATATGCAGAAAGGAATATGTTTTTCAGTAACATTTATTGGGCCAGTTTTTTCAAGACCATCCACAAACACTTATTATAAAACAAGATATTATACACCTTATCATTAAAATATAATTACAGTATCCTGCTCAACTTACTGTAACATTCATGTAAAGCTGAAATTTTAGTTTAGCAACAAATCCTCAACTGACATAAATATTCTTTATTTATATTTGTATGAGCCTGCAGTATATTTTTTTGTCTGTCATGGTTTAATAGATGCTGAGATCTCCATTTGATCAGTCTTCAGCCCACAGCTTGTGTCATTTCTAGTTTTGCATCACATGAAATATTCCCTGAGGCTAAAAATTCCTAGTAAGGATTGATAATGTGCTTAGCATGTCAAAAACACAAAATTAGTTCACTGGTACTCTATTACCTCTACACTCAGATTATTTTACTCTTTCCCCTTAATTTTCTCAAGGAAAATATTCTGCTTTCATTGCTTTTTTTTTTTTTTTTTTTTTTTGGTAGTTGTTAAATCTTGGTCCAGGCAGTTACCACATCTAGTTGAAAAATGTCAAGTCTGGAGTGCCCCAAATACTATGTTCTTTTAAAAGAGTCAAAGAAGATGATTATATACTCTAAATCTAGAAGGGCTCATAAATCAATTTCAGGTGTATGGGATGGGTGTCCCATTGTTACTGATTATGATTATATGTATTCCCAGTTCATGCCAAAGCTCTCAGTCAACCCACCATCCTCCCATTACAGTGTGGTTTACACATAGAATAACTTCCAGTAAATTACTAAGTGATGAAAGATCTTACTTCACATTTTCAGTTGATGGTATCACTGTATGATGTGATTAGAGTAAGACCTGCATTACTAGAGAACATACATTTACAGTATCTCAATTCATGACTTCAGAAAAGCTTTATTTTATTTTATTTTTTACTTATGGATGCTATATCATATTAACAACTTGTATTGGTAGATTATAGCTGAAGACCTATATAGGATTCATCTTTTTCACCTCCACAGTGAACTTAATTTTTAATAACCAGGCAATGGCTGAGAAAGGAAAACAGTAGACAAATGGTGTTTCTTTCACAAAATGCAATTGTCTGTAAGTCCATTTTGCCCCCATTAGAACTTTCATAACCATTTAGTGCTCTGAATTCAATACTTTATTTTCTTCTGTATGAGTATGATGCCTATTTTCATTTTATCATTTTTATCAATAACCCAAAACTGATTTATCTAATATATACAAATAAAATAAAAATTCATACTGCTTCCATCCCGCTGGAATTTTCTCCATCCTTGCTTCCTCTATAATTTCCCCCTTTTTCTCCTCCTGATACCTGCTTGGTTTCAAACACAGGCCTTACATCTGCCCTATTTTGTACACTTCCATAAGGCACGTCACTATTATTTTTTGCAAAACTTCCTCTCCCATATCCTGTGCAAATCTAATTGATTTCATGTAATTTCCCTTTAAACTCAATCATAAGCCAAGATTTTTTTCCTCCTTTTTTTTTTTTTTTTTTTACCCCTATACAGTTTATCCAGACCTTGAAGGTTAATAGAAGGTAATACATGCAGACAAAACCTCTGAATGGGTTTCAAGAGTCATAAGCAAGAATTTAAACTGAAATCACTAAGAATGTGTTTCCTATTTTAAATAGGAAATACAGTTTGGCTGTTATCCTACATATTTTGGCTACAATAATCAAGTTTCAAGTTTTGAAATCTCAAACTTCAAAAGATTTACAAGCAACAGAGTTAAATAGTTAGATTTCAAGCCTAAAACGGATTAAGAAGTTAAATGATACTTCATTCTTAAGTTTATTACTAATTTGTTTAATCTTCCAAGATACAAGTGTGAACAGATGAATAAACAGGAAAGTATTTTAGAAAAGGATGTAAAGCAGTTTTCAAGCTCTCTTACCAGCATGGGTCCATATTATATCTATGATTCTACTATTACTAGGATATATACTACTACTACTACTAATAGTGTTGATAATAATAATGATGCCACGTAATAATAACTATGCCACAGCTATAACAATAATATTACACTGATAATCTTTCAAGGACACTTCAGGTATTTCTAACACTTTCTCCTTTTATTTACATATATACTGTAAAGTAGTTTCATATTAAGTTGAACCATGCCTTCAGCTTCAAAATCTCCTGTTATTTGTGATGTTTGATAAGGAGTTCCCCATCTGAATGTATTGCTTTGAACCATTTCTAGTTATGAAGATAATACTGAAAAAGACATGTTGTGCATATAACTTTTTTAAGGAAAATCTATTCTATTAGTTATGAAAAGCGAACTACTATGGTTTTTTAAACACGATATGACATTCGGCATTCTCTGCTTATGTTTTATTGTCTTGTATTTAAATAACGTGATCGATTTCCTAACATCCAGAGTCTTTACCAAATATCCAATGAAGATGCAAATGATCATTCTGGAATTTATACAGAAACTTAGTAATGTTTTCTTTTACTACACAGAATACTACAGTTTCGTCTCTATAAAAAAAAATTCAAGGAGACTTTGAGGCCTTACGATGTAAAGGATGTGATAGAGCAATACTCAGCAGGGCATCTTGATATGCTTTCCAGAATAAAGTATCTTCAGGCAAGGTAAGAATCTCTGGGAAGTGGGGAAAACGTAGAACTGTCTGGAAAAAGTGTAGTTGATCTGTATGTGTACAAGGCCACTCAGAAGCTGTCTCTGCACAGTGTAGCTTATTTATCAGAAAGCCTCTTCCCCAAAAAGTAAAGGTGAGTGAGCAGCTAGCTGGAGTAGCTGCAGCAGAAGAGAGCACTGGCTCACATGTAGAACACAGTAATCAAAAATTTTCTTGACTGTTGTCTCACTTGTTTATAGTGAAATTTTCCCTTCTCCCCTTTTTGCAGATGATCAGTACAAGCTATAGTTGCATTACACAGAGCTTTCCTTTGGGCTGGTTTATCTGTTGAACTGTGCACAGTGGAACATCTAATACAAGTGAAAAACACATTAACACAAAAGGTTTTAAATCTCTTCAAGTGTAAATTGATGTAAATGAAAATAGTTTTTGAGCTCAGAAAGTTGAGGGGAGCTCATGATGTCAGAAATCTGTCTGCAGCATGGTCTACATGCCCTGTGCTGGAGGTCATTTCTCTAACTTAGACAACTTAGACTGAGCTGCTGCATGATTTTCAGCAGCAGGGGATCTCTCCCAGATGCTTAACTGCTGGTATTTGCAGAGGTACTGATGTGATTATGCCTGTCTCACATAGTATTTTCGTCAGAGATCTGTGGGGTGAAGACTCATCCCTCATGAGCCCAGGCAAGAATCACGGCACAGCCTCAGCTCTATGGTGTTCTGCTCAGCAGTGTAAAGAGACACCAGTTACGAGGTCAAGTCATGTGGGATTCTCTCATAGTTAATGGAGAGCTAGTCAATGTAAATAGTGGTGTTTGTGACACAGCTCATTCCCCCTTAAACCAGATTTGGTCAGATGAATATTCCTTACTCTCCCCAGAACTTTCACCTCTGAGTTGACTAAATCTCCATTCACTATTTTCAGACAAGACTGGGCGAGTACAGCTCATTGTGTCTAAGAATAATTAGATGCCAAAGGAGTTTGATGGGGCATTGACTGATAGGCCAGCAGTACTTGAGTGCCTAGGAAATATCTAGTTTGCTTTTTCAAGTTTTGTCTCAACATTTTTAACCTCTACTTTCAAAACTCCTTTTTGAGTCTTTGCTACTGCATGCTGCAGAGATGCATAGTAGTTTCTATCATGTTCTAACATGCTATGTTAGCATTTAGAGGTGGTCTTATGCAGTTGCACTTTTCTTTTTTTTTCAGAGTAGATATGATTTTTACACCTGGACCGCCATCTACTCCCAAGCATAAGAAATCCCAAAAGGGTGGAGCTTTTTCTTACCCTTCACAACAGTCTCCCAGGTGAAATTATTCTTAGTATTTTGCACAGACCAAAACAAGAATATAATGTTCACTCATACCAAAAAGCATGCACTTCATTCATACATCTAGAACGTTGTTATATTAATGATACTAAGCTATGTTGCTACAAGATACTTAAGTGTGAATGTTGTACCAGAACAAGACTAGCTTCCCTTAGAACAACGTATAATGGAAATCTAATCTTACTGGCTTCTTAATTGTCTGACTCAGCTTCTATGTGTTTTGTAAATGTGATTTTATATGAAATATGAACATACAATTGCTGAAGTACTGAATTTTTAGCACTCAATGAGTGAGACCAGTTAAAAACTTTTTAAAAATTGCCCGTAGTTTTAAGGTAAGCCAATTATCGTCTTGAAGTGAAAAAAAAGTTTTATTATAATCCCCACCAAAAGGCAAGCACAGAATTTCAGTAATTCTGCTTTTAAATCAATGATTCGAAGGAGTTACTGAAAATGAATTGCAAGAACAGGTTTCTGGGTGTGAAAGTTACAGCATACTATTGTACTGCAGTGATCCTGGTAACAATAATTCTATAATAAATGACACTTTTTTCTGTTATTTGCATCTATCAATCTGTCACTAAATACCCATGAAGTACCACAGAAAACTATCAACAATCTGTCCCCAAAGCTGTCACAGTTTCTCAAGACAAAAGTAATCTTACGGAAAATAAATTAACTTGGCTTTATCTGGTTTATCCCACACAGTAAAAAATCTGAAAATACGTAAATACAAAGACAGAGCCCTACATATATGGAAGAGGCAATGTTCATTTGGGAAACAAAGCAGATTGCAAAATTTGCATGAGCCCTGTCCGTGGTAACCCAACCTTTAAACACAATAATTGGAAAGAATTAGATTTCAAAATAGTGCTGTATTACATTTGTAGCCCTTTTATCTACTACCTCAACATTTTTCACAAATCTAGAATTATTCCACCAAGTCTGAAAGTAATTTCATTTCCATTCTGAGCTTTTTTGGTTTGCATTTGTTTTGCCGTGATCTCTATCTTGATATTGAAAACAATGTAATTTTAATCTCAAGATCAGGATTTCATTCTTTAGAAATTCATTGAAATTGTATACAGTGATCTTTTTATCCTGTTTGTCCAATCTTTTCTTAAGTGGGGCTCCAGGAAGGTATATTAATATACCACCAAGATGACATTTAAGTTTTCTTATATAAAATACTCACTGTGGTGCAAAGAAAAATAGAATGCTAACGGAGATATTAATTCTTTATAGAAATGATCCATATGTAGCCAAAGCATCTACAGTAGATACTGAAGACCAAAGTATGATGGGCAAATTTGTTAAAGTTGAACGACAGGTATGTAATTTCACAACCATGATGGAGAATAAGTTGATATGAATTCTATGTGATTCTTTGTCTGACCTATGCAGATTTGTACTGTTGAAGATCAAGAATCATACAGGTCTTGCACTAATGATCACAGAATTATGTGTTAATTACATAGGAAGCATGCATTTTGAGACCCGTTGAATGAATATAATTATGTATGGTGGCAGACCATAACAATAAGGTTTAGGTGGGACTTTTTCACACCTCTAAACTCCAATCTATCCACGGTGTTTTGTCAAGACTACACCCTTCTTTTGGAGGATTTGGCACTTGAAAAGATTGCTTACACAGGTATTTTGAGCCCTCTTTATGCATTCTAGCCTCTTGCTTAACAGCACTCTTTTTAAAATAACTAAGATGGAGCCAAGTGGCACTGACTCATGTCAGTTACTATCATGGAAACAGTCATAGAACGTACAAACAGTCAGGCACAACATACTATCAAAGACACAGGAAATTAGTACTGGTATGTAACCCTGATGTTGTGGGACTGTTAAGAGTTAGTAGATTTGTATGCAAAGGTAACTTCATCTGTTGCATTTTGGTAATATCTTTTTATTGTATAATATCAAGACTTTGGTCATAATGCTGTAAATTGAATAGAGGATTGCCAAATATGCAGCAATGCTAAAAAACACATATATATATATTTGACACAGTTCATAGTGACTGATCTTAATTTGAGGCAATTAGTGGATGAACTGGCATCCACTACAGTACAACTTCCAAGAGGAAGTCATGATTATTTATAGTTGCCTTCATGACCAATAAAGATGGCAACACAGTGGGGGGCAGGGCACCTATGGAAGCAGTGGCTGTTTCACTGAACAATTGACTTGAAATGATATGATAAAACTGGTATTTTTCAGGTAAATGACATGGGGAAGAAATTGGATTTTCTTGTTGATATGCATATGCATCATATGGAACAGCTGCAAATACAAGTTGCTGAGATAAGTCCGTTGAAAGAAACTGCTTCTCCTGCAAAGGAAAAGAGAGAAGAAAACAAGTATTCTGAATTAAAAACAATAATCTACAAATACACTGATCAGTGTACTCATGAAACTCCTTACAACTTCCAGCAAGTTCCGGTCAACAAAGTCAGTCCTTATGGTTTTTCAGCACATGGTCACATGACTCATTCACAGCCTTTATCAACAGGTGGGCAAAACTCTGGCAAACTGCAAGCCACCCCTTCCTCAGCTTCATATGCAGAAAGGCCAACAGTTCTGCCTATATTTACATTAATGGACTCCCAGGTTAGCTACCATTCCCAAGGAGACATGCAAAGCCCTTACTCAGATAAAGTGTCTCCAAGGCAGAGAAGGAGCTTGACAAGAGACAGCGATACCCCATTGTCCCTTCTCTCCGTCAACCATGAAGAACTTGAGCGCTCCCCGAGTGGCTTCAGTATCTCCCAAGACAGAGATGATTTCCCATTTGGCCCCAATGGGGGATGTGCGTGGATGAGAGAGAAACGCTACCTAGCAGAGGGGGAAACAGACACAGACACCGACCCTTTTACACCAAGTGGCTCCATGCCTTTGTCTTCAACGGGGGATGGGATTTCAGATTCAATATGGACCCCTTCAAATAAGCCAGTTTAAAAGTGCGTGGGGGGGTAGTCACTGGCTGACTTCTCCGTGTAATGTAAGCATACTTTGTATATCTCACTTACTCTGCACCCAAAGCTTACTAGTTCAAAACACCAATGGCTGCATAAGATGCATGTGATATTAGTGGTAGTCATTCTGCACCATTTCATACAATTTACTAATGCAGTTTTTTTCATGCTACCAAAACTAAGGAGCTTAGTTTTGAGCATGGTTTGCATGACTTTACCCTATATAAATGGTACAGCTGATTTCTTCTATGATACATATCTATCTGATATTCTTCAGTACAGCCAACAATGGTGGATTGGTAACAGCCAAGATATGGTCCTTGCTACACTTTGTAAACAGAGCAGCAAAGTCAAATTAATTTCAGGAGCACTATCATTTGTGGAAATAAAAAAAACTGAATCCATTATCCAATCTAAGTAAATCAATCTCTATCCAATCTAGCCAAAAGCATTCTTCAATTCAAGCAGGGAAAAAGCTGTCAAAGTAAATGACCTTACTGAAATAGTTTTGTAAACTAAATGTTTCTCATGTGATCTATTATGAAATACAATGCAAAATTGAAATTAGGGGTAGAATTAAAAATGATGAAAGCCACCTACTAAGATCAGTTTTCGATATTTAATTACTGCATAAATTCCTCAAACTACTTTGAAAATTACCACCAGTGATTATAAAATTGCTGGAAATATGATTACAATCCTATTTTGTAGAAAAACTTTTCCTAAGTCTGTTTGTTTCTTACAGGGCCAAGGTTTCACTCTGTTCAAAAAAAAAAAAAAAAAAAAAAAAGTTGTTAATTGCAGAGAAGCTCAGGTTTCTACTCTCCACTCTTCTACTGAGTTATGCAGTGTTAAGTTCCATAATATAAATGTTGTTCAGTTTCCCTGTGTGATAATTTGGAGTTGTAGTTACATAAATACAGGTTGTGAGGCTCAATTCATTAATATTTGTGAAGTGCTTTAAGCTTCTCAGATCTGCAGAGTAACATTTTTCTGTTCCCTGGGAGCTCCACAGTGCAGGAAACTGCGTATCTGGCTTACAGTTTCTTTTTGAAATGGACAGCTGCAAATCCATGTATGGCAGTCATATTTAACTTAATGTACAAATAAATAAATACCTGTCCCTGAGCAACAGAGGTATAAGTTTATTCCTTAGGCCTCAGCTAAACAATTTCTGTGGAAATTGGAAACTGTGTTGAAAGAGAGTGGGAAAAACTGAGCACAGGGCAGAAATGAATCTGACATCTCACCACCACAGCCTATCCAAATATCCTATGCAGAATCTCAGTCCAAGTGTCCATGAAATAGCATCCATTTGATATCAATTTCAATTGCTATGCACTCTTTACAGCAGGTGGAAAACTAATCTGTACAGTCAGTGAGCACAGGGTACAAGAACCAAAGCTTGCACCTCTTTGTTATGAAATTAATTGCACCTTTAACTCAGTTATCTACAATGACCAACTTTCTACTGACTTCAAAGTGAGCAGAAGGTGATTTGCTGTGATGTAAACATGTCACAGACACCCACAGTCAGTGGATGAAGATCTCACCTCCCCCATCATCCAAGGTGCAGCTTCTGTCATAGTTCCTGTCCACCTCCTGTTAAGAATGACTTCTGCCTCTCCAGACATCTAATGGCTCTACCACCAATGAAGGCATAAGGAGATGACTAGGGAGGGTGTTAGAAAGTGAATTTTCTGTCATGGCTGTATAGCTAAGCATTGTTGACACTTGCAATTAGAGGACAAGAGGAGATATCCTACAGGTATTCTATTGTATGAGGATTGTACAGGCCTGGACAGACCGTACTCCAGTGGAGGATACCTTGTTGGGTTTTGCCCACTTTGTCAGCAACTCTATGTTTGTTGATTCTTCAGTGTTGTTGACATCTCATGATAATCATTCCATCTGGGGAACTTCTATTCTGTTCCGGATATAGGCATTGTCTTCATCTTCATTGTTTATTTAAGAGCTACCTAAAGAATTAGGATCTTCTTACTCTAATATTTCATCTGCTTCATCAGCTAAAATCATGATACAGTCTTCTTGGCCAGATCTTCAGGGAGAAGAAATTCTTGTAATTACTTGTGTAAATAGATCACACCAATTACAGCCTTTGAAGACTGAGCTGAGTCCATGAAGCTGATCTGAGGCCAATAATGAGGTACAATTTTAGTAGTTACTTACTTGACAAAGTAGCTGTTCATCTGAAAGACAGTCTCTGTTGCAGTTTCATGGCTAAAATCAATGAGAATAAAACTAACTGTGAAATTGTGATTCATTGTAATTTGGAACATTCAGAAAAATTATTTGACTATCAATGACTCTTGGAAACAGCTATATTGTATCTACAGCAGCCTTTTCAATACAATAGTATTTATCAGTGACCCACCTGTGATGACTGAAAAAGAATGAAAACTTATCTTAATATTTCTAGACTTCTTCCAAGGTTGCTTTGCTTTTCTAGTGTATCAAGCGCTGGGATTCCTACTGATTTCAGTGGAGATTGGCACTACTTAAAATGTTTTATAGATCTGAGCAATCAAAAATCAAGGCAGCCCACAAGCAAGGGCAATTTGAGATTTTATTTTATTTTATTTTATTTTTTTGGTGAATGTCTTTGTTAAGCAGTTATGCATAAATATGCTGTTACATACTTCTCTGCCCGATTCGCCTCCAATTCTTCAGTTCAGGTTTCTAATCTCTCTCATGCCAGTTCATACAAAGGTAATCTTTTCTCAGTATTAAGTCTGGCTGAAAATCCATAAATCAACTCATTGTAAAGGTGTATTCATTTCAGGAGAGAATCCAAGCAATGGCAGATGCTTGGATCAGTCTTATCTGCATAGTAAACTGCAGCCCCAGGGAAAGCTGGATTTGGGCTGTGCTACATTCTGTATGCATAGCAGCTGAACTACCTTCAAGCACTTGCTGTGGGTTGTAAGCACCAGTTTACCATATGTAGATTAAAAACACAGGGTCAGGTGTCTGTAGTTACCTCATGAAATATTTAATGACATGTTAAGTTGCCAGTTAAGTCCTTTTAGAAGGTCCTAATGGCAAGCTCAGCAATGCCCTGTGCAGCAGACATCTCTGAATTCTCTAGAAGAGATACCGGGGGAGAGCCAAGGAAGTTCTGGCAAACCTATTATTTTTTACCCAGTGAATTAATTTCCATTGAAATCAGCCACTGGTCATTTCAGAAGGGTGTTCTGCTCAGCAGCTCTGTCCTCCTGCATCATCTGGATTAAAAATAGGGTGAGCACTCATTCTGCTCTCAGTGTTGGCAACATAAATGTGTCCAGATGTCACCAGCAAGGTGAAACCTGGTGATCATCTCATATCTGGGATGTGCACAAGAGCTTCATCAGACTGCACTTCAGTTTGAGTCCAGGGAATGCATCAACCAAGGCACGCCATTTGTGTGTCTGCCACAGACACTGGGCACTGCATAATATAGCATCTGTGATGTTGGCCCTGCCCACATTTAGAAGGTCAGGGCCTGCATTTTAAAGTAGGTTTACCACAAAAAAAAAAAAAAAAGAAAACATTCACAATTTCAAGTGAGAGTGGCCTGTGAGTTCATGTTGCTTTTCATATTAGGAGTAAATGTGAATAATAATTGACATTTTTTCTATCTATCTTTCATTAGCATGTGACATTTCAGTTTAACAGATATTAGTTTTATTCGACTCATATCTTTCCATCATCATTCCATATAGTTAGCATTAAAGACTACAGGCCTCAAAATGTTTTTCTTAATTAGAAAGTATGGGATTTTCCTCTGCTCTCCTTGAAGTCACTTAGAAACCTGCTCAAACTGATGCACAGGGCCAGCATGAGGTCCTAATCTGCCTTTATTTGTGAATTTCCTTGTGAAAACATTGATTGGGGAATAGTTTTTTTAGCTGTGTTTTTACACTGATTTTTCTGTCACTCTAAAGTTTATCTCTAAGTTTTTGAAGAAGTACATATGTTTATATTGAGTACCTCTCTTTGTTGCATTATCATCAATCAATTTTCCTCAGTTTAGATTCAAACCAAGAACATTTAATTATTGCAGCAATGAATGGCTAGTCTGAGTACATAGTTGTAGAAGTATTTTATGCTTCATTTAGGAAGTAAATCCTTTCAGAAAAAAATCTAGTCAGGTAATGGTTGCTGTCCTTGGCTTTTCCCTGCACTGGATTGATTGGTTTGGCTCCTGTCAAAACATATATGAATTAAGCACATGGAGAGATTGATAGGATCTGTCCCTAAACTGACTTTGGATATATTTGTTCTGTTCTTATCTCTAACTTTGCTGCATTGTTAAGTTTCAGAATGGAAACAGTTTTATATTTTTCTGCTTCATATTGTGGCCCAGCAAGGCTGCAAAATAATTCGCAGTGAACCACACATAGCGGGGCTGCTGACTCATGGCCTTCAGGCAAGCATCACGATCCAATCAGTTTGCAGGATCAGAGCCTAAAGTGATCAGAAAATGCAGTTAAGGGAGCAAATTCAGCCCTGCTGGGGGCCCAGGCATTTCAGGAACTGGATTTGTCCCACTCAGAAAAAAACATGTGAGAAAGAGCTGGATCTTAATTCCTTGCACCCCACAGCCTCCTCCATTAAGCTTGAGGTGCCAAGAGCAAACCTAAATTTTCTGCAGTGCCTCACGAGTATGGAATGGTATCATTTTTTGAGAAACTCAACTGAATGTGGGTGTTGCCTTTTGAAGACTATTTTCAGAGGTGTGGGAGCAGAAAAAGGCCATTTTCAAGTGTCTGCAGTTGGGCACTATGAGAATTAAGACCCTGGATATCCCTATTGCTTATGATTATTTAGGCTGTAATATTTGATCCTTCCCAATTCAGCATTTAGCAGCTTCTGTCTGAAGTGAAGTGAAGCAAAATCCTGGAAGCGGGATCCTATCTCCATCCTGAGAATATTCTGAGACTGAAGGTTACATAGCCAACTGCATTTTGTTTTCTAGTTATGGCATCTTATTATTACTAGTATTTGTGCCTTGCTCACTGAAATTTTCTCCATGCTACAAAGATGCTTTTCAGATTCTGGCTGACAAGGGAACACAACTTTTATACAAGTGGCCTTTAGTGCTCTTTATAATATTATTTATTGTAATTTTTAAACTGTATGTGTAATTTATATTCTGGCACTGTCCAATATTTGAACAACTTTAATATGTTTATTTCAATATATTATGCAAACAATACTTCTTAACTGATTTTTTATGTTCCGTCTTTAAAAACTGCACCACTTATTAATAAATAGAAATTTCAATTACAGTGTGGAATATCTTTTTTTCTTTCATTTAAAACACCCGTTCAGTGAAAACTCTGTCAAATGTTCAGTGAGATAAGACATTGGCATAAGGCCTTCCATGCACAACTGCACGGAAAAGCAAAAAATATGTTTTATTTTGTTTCTACACTTAGTCCTGTTAAAATACACTGCATGGTAGATCACATTATTTGTGGCTTCCTTTGTTTAGTGGCCATGCATCTTGTATGCATTTGTTCACAGAAGTGTGGGAAAATGAAAACTATGGAAAATGCATTCACATGAAAAGCATTAATGTGCTAAAACACAATGAAGTTGCACACAAAGTACATAGAGAAATTAGTAATGATACAAAGCCGCTCTCTGTATGCTGGGCAGGGAATTTAACAGCTGGGTGCAGCACTGGGTGGGCTGTTCACTCTCCTGAACTCTGTCCCTGTTCTTGTTGCTGCTTTTCTCTGTGGTCTGGGCTTCACGCTCATGTTACAGTTCAACGTGCAGTTGAAGATGCAAGTTTTTATTCTTGTTAGACTCTTTTTGCAATGAGTGGAGGGAAAACAGTGTTTTCCAGGGGATGTCTTGGTCCATCCTGTTACAAATGAACCTGATTGCCTCTTTCAGATGTGATATCTTTCTTAGCTACAGAGTTCAAAATGACCAACTGGACAACACATACCTTTCAGATAGCTGAAAGAGGTAAGATCAATTACATCCTATCAGGTTAGTGAGAGGGCCGAAGGGTAAATGTCCTGAACAAGACAGAGCACGTGAAACAACATGAAACAACAAAGAGGCCAGGGCTGTTCAAGCTGGAGAAGAGAAGGCTCTGGGGAGGCCGGATGGCAACCTTTCAGTATCTAAAGGAGGCTGCAAGAAAGAAGCGGACAGACATTTTAGAAGGGTTTGTTGTGATGGGAAAAGGGGAAATGGTTTCAAACTAAAAGAGGGGAGATTGAGGTTGGCTATAAGAAAAAAAATGCTTTGTATGATAAGAGTGGTGAAGCACTGCTTAGAGAGGTGGTAGATGTTCCTGGAGACAGTCAAGGTCAGGTTGGATGGGGCCCTGAGCAACCTGCTCTAGCTGTAGGTGTCCCCATTCACTGCAGAGGAGTTGGATCAGATAACCTTTAGGGATTCTTTCCAACTCAAACAATTCTATGATTCTGTGAACATAACCTCTTTCCAGAAATGCAACTGGACTCACTGGGATAATTTTAAGTTTCTTCAGCATCATGGTTTTCAACAAGCTCTGCTTAAAAATTGAAATGCAGCCTAAAAATATTTCTTTAATTTTTGTGGTATGTAAAAATATATTCAGCATTTAATTCCATTTCTAATCTGACTTCTACATCCCTGTAAACTGAGTAAAACTCATAAAATCCTGAAATACCACGGCATCTAATTGTTTTGGTTTTGTTCAGCTTTTTTGGTTTGTTTGTTTTTAAAAAAGATTAAATAGGATCAGTGCCAGTCTCTTATGGATGAGTTCCATCAGATTTTCTGAAGTTTGACAACAGTTTTGTTTTTTTTTTAAATGAACCTATCAGAGGTGTTGTGAATCTCTTCGGTTATCCACAATGAAAAAGTACAAGACTAGCCTTTTCTTTATTCTATGCATTTCTCTCAAGGCAAATACAAAGGTATTTCAAGTGTATTCACGTCCCCTTATAGCCAGTGGTGCCGCGCATTAACATTACTTAGCAATGAAGGATTCAGTTTGAACTGAATGCAGGAGAATTTTTCTGCAGAACAAAGCAGCAACAGCAATGACATTTAAATGGGTATTTCATAGACCTAAAAGGAGCACCACTCCTCTTTTATTCACCTGAACAAATACACTGAAATAAAATTTCCCCTTGGCAGTCACCCAAATGCACAAGCTTGCCAAATCACTGGATTTTGCTTAGACCTTAGTACTGATTTTCTAAAAAATGAATTCTTAAAATGGGAACAAGATATGATATCCATCTTCTGAGAGAGCCCTGTTTATATCCAGGGAGCTTTCTACTTCTTCAGGCTCTGATTAGATATACACTGGAATGCTGTGATTATGTATAATTGTCCTATGGCTGGGCAGAGTGAGGCCAAGACTCCTTAATGATTTAGAAAGGGTAAGTACTGACGAATCCAGTACAGTCCAAGTAATGGTGTCAGGAATGGTGGTTTTTCCACTTCTCCAAGTGCATCCTGCACTGAGTGCATCCTTCCCTTTCTTCTCAGGACACTTACCAGGGAGCTTATATTTCACCACAATTTTCATAGACTTGAAAATGAGCTCATTAAAAAATGGCTCATGGGTGACACTGAGCATCCTACTGGATCACAGAGAAGGGAAGGAGTCATGGCAGCCAAGTCTCGTGGCACTGACCAGCAAGAGAGCGAGACTGCCATTGATGAAGTTGCTCTGCAATAGGATTTTCAGACAGATGGCCCTGGTAGCTGATAGTCCACTGGGATCAGGACAGCTCCACAGCTTCTCTCCTCTTCCTTGCATCATATGCTGATTGTTAGCAGAACATAGATGAAGGCTTACAAAACATAAAGCAATGTAAGTTGTGCTGTGAATGTTTTGGTAGGTTTGCAGGGACCAGCTGTGTGTCTGACACATATTATATCAGAAATAACAACACAGGGTAAATGATTAAATCTATTCTAAGTCCTGGACTGCTGTAAATTCTCTGTATCTAATCAAAGCCTTAGGAGTCTAGAGGTTTACAAACATAAAGTGTTCACTGTATTCTTTGGAAGCCCCAGAGGAGCTGTGCAAGGTACTGTGTGGGTCATTAACAATCTCATGGGATATATATACCATGCAAAGAAAGAAACAATACCGTCAGTGCCCACCAGAAATTAACTCTTTTGAGATTCAGTATATTCCCTGTAGCTCCCATTTTTCTTTACGAACTGGAGCTGTGAATTTTGTGCAACAGTGATTGTGCTCACTGCTTTTCTGGATAAACATTTATGCTGGAACATTTGCTTTGCAGAAAAAATGACTGCAATATCTTTGTTCTTTTCATGACTATGCAATGAGTGTATCTCAGTAAATAAGTTTTGCTGTATTCACTCAGGCAGCTCATCTGCCTCTGCTTTGTTCTTTTCTTGTCAAAACAAGTCAATGACTTTGCTGAAGAATGGAGTAGTACCCAGCTCCTAGGTTCCTATTAATTCTTCTTCCATGGGACAAGTGATAGCTGTCTGTAGCTGATGCAATTCTGGGTGTCCTTGGTGCAGGCAAACCTTGGCTTTCTTAACCAAGTGAATCTCAGACACTTTTATTTAAAGTGTTAGCTACTTTGAACATAAATATATAAAACATTCTTACTGGAATAATTCAAGTTGAATGACTGCAGAGTTTGATGATCATTCTTTTCAGAGGTTTTTGAGGTGCTAGTACTAATTTTAGCAAAACCTCAATGAAAAACATTAAAGAAATGCTGTTGCAAAGAACAGAATTCACTTGCAATTCTAAATAAATTAAATGGGAAAGACATTTTAGTGATAGGAATAAATAATTAGTAGCTTCAGATGAAAAGAAATTTTGTTGAGCTTTGTTTAAAAAAAAAGGCAAGAAAAAAGCGGTGCATCGCCTCCACACTGTATTCTCAGCCCACGGGGAGATAAAGCACCAACACTCAGCTTTCTCCCTCCTTCCCAGTCTTCTCTCTTACAGGTAAATCACAGGCTTTATTCACAGTATTTATTTAACTAGTGTTAGTGGGAAACTTCTGCATAGCCTTCAGTAAACGAATGCATTTACATGGCAACTGCCATGAATGATCTATCTATACTCTATTGCTCAGAGCACACTAAAAATGACTTATGTTCTCATTCTGGATTTTGAGATACTAGCTATGCACACAGTTCTGTCACACAAAGAGACACTGGAGAAAGATGGCATGTAAAGACTATACTCCTGAGAAAGCTGCTTGCTCCGAGTGATGCTCCGAGTGAGAACACGGCATTGTCCTGAAGAGTCCATGCTGGGACTGAACAATGTCCCTGCCCAGACACCTGAGCATTGCTCTGCAGCTGAGCAAAGTTAAAATTACAGGGTCCCAGGGTAAAACACAGCATGAGGTACAACCTGTTGAAAGTCAAATTATCCTCATAGCCAAACATCAAACGTTTGGAACAGATCCCAGTGCACACATTTTCTTGGCTATACCTGTTGGGTTTTTTTGTTTGTTTGTTTGTTTTTTGTTTTTGTCAGCTGTTACAGAGAGGACTTTCATTCCAGTCTTATTAATGAGATATTGAGCAACTGGTAATTAAATCAGTAAAAGCAGGGTGAGTCTAGTCAATGCAAAAAGGTTTCCAAATTTCTCATTTAGTCACGATTCACACAAAAAAGAATCAGATAATTCTAGACACAATAACATCCCACTGGTTACAATACAATACATATTTTCATGTATTGTAGAATCATAGATTCATTAAGGTTGGAAAAGACCTCTAAGATCATTTAGTCCAACCATCAACCCATCACCACCAGCCAATTAAAACACGGCCCTCAGTGCCAAATTTACCCTTTTCTTGAACGCCTCCAGTGACTCCACCGTCACCCTGAGCAGCCTATTCCAATACTTCATCCTTCTTTCTCAGAATAAATTTTTTACTGATATGCAACCTGAACCTCCCCTGGCACAAATTAAGGTCAAAGTGAAAGGCAAAGTGCAAGAAGATAAAGGTAAGACTGAGCATGTGTGTGCGGGCACCTGTCAGCTTCATACTTACCAGCTATAGTTCTGTTAAACATTGCCCTCCAGGTTCTGAAGTTCTTGCTGAAGTGCAGGTGGAGACACCACCCTACCACACACATAATGCAACCTATAAATTAATTTTCTATGGGAAACCAGGAACCCCTCAAAATAAGATTGAAATCTGAAAGTCATATCTAACATACCAGCATGTTACAGTGATTCTGCTGGATAATAGCATTTTTGCTTCAGCTGGTGGAAGTGCAAGACTGGGACAATACAATTAAATGAAGAAAGTTAACGAAATGAAAACAAAATAAGGAATATCCACAATAATCAATTAAGTATTGCTAGGGAGCATAGTCCATCCCTTCAACCCAAGTGTCCATACTATTTGTAGGACCATGACACTGAGAGTACAGTCCCAGAGCACTCTTGAACTGGGCCAACCAGCAGCCCCAGCCCAAGGTGTGTTTGGGAAATGAGGAAAGGCCAGGGACCATTCCTAACAGCCTGTTTACATGCATCATGGCTGCCAGGTCTTCTTTATGCTCTCTGTTTATAACAGGGATCGGGAATATTTTTCTTTTGAGATTTTAAGCTGGTCCTTAGGGCACCTTTTATTCCATGGACTAACTGGTTGTGATTTCATTTTGTTTCTCCCTCTTTCCTCTGATTGCTGTAAGGGCTTAAATGACAGCAGTACTCACATGTTTTGGTCGATTGTAGCTTACAGAAAAGCTAGTGAATGGATATTATCTGCTTTTAATGAAGTTGGGTTTAAATCCACTGATTTCAGAGGAATCATTTCCAGTCCACCAGAGTAAACAGGAGCAAAATTTCAATGACAGCTTCCAATGATGATCATCCCTTAGCTTATATAATTATCACTCAGCACCACTGAAATTGCCCCCATATCACTGTAACTTGCTCATTCTTCCTTTCCCATCACACCAATGCCAGGCAGTTTTCTGGTTAATCTCGTTTTCTTCCTTTTTATTTTCTACAGTTAATATACACATCAGGTATCTTCACATTTATCTGAGCAACACCTCTTGTTAAATTGCTACTCCAAGCACGATAAAGTTTTTTCAAAGGGTCTTCACCTGGCCAACCTCTCCCTTTCTCAGGTGGCATTGGCCTATTTGCAGTAAAACAAGCTGTCCCTTTAAAGGGGGGAAAAAAAAACAGTCCTACTTTGCAGTTCAAGTTATCGCTGCCAAAAGGATCTTCCAGCCCTGACCTGGCTTGCCACAGAGTCATTCCATGAGGGATTCAACGGGCACTTTGTTAGATTATGATTGTGTTACCTTCAGTTGGTCCTTCTGGGATTAGGATGACAATTTTTACAAGATTTTAAAGCAAGATTATCAAGCCTGTCTACTCCAAGTCTTTCACTAAGTGATTATTAAGACCTGGCAATAGCCTCCTGTTTTATATAGGCTCTGAAGATAATAATCTTTGTCAAGAGAAGTCGGGTAAGTTGATATCAGCTATTCCAAATCTCAGTAGTTTCAAATATATTTGGAAGGAATCATATTGCCTGTGCTAATATTGTTGAGTGAGAACATAGAAAATGAAATGTATTTTGCTTACAAACATCTAATTCTCATACAAATAAACCTGAGCTTAAGAAATGGTTATAGCAATTTAATGAAGTGTGTATTTCTAACAGAGGGATATTTTCATATTAACATGGAACATTTCTTTAGATCTGGTGTATCATGGTGTGCTTAAAATGAGAGGTGACCTTTAGATGGTGAGACTAAACAAAGGTAAGGAAATTAATTATCAAGGAATTTCTTAAAAAAAAACAAACAAACAAACAAAAAAAACACACACACACAGAAACTCCACAATTCTTTGGTCCCTTAAATTCCATTTTGCTCTGTTTAATGTGAAGGTACAGGAAAACTACTTGATATATGTTTGCATTCTATTTGTACAGGAAAAAAAAAAAAAAAAAAGGAAAACAGTTCTAACTTCATGATTGCCTGCCACATTAAAATGAGTTCAAATGAACCATAGCTCTTAACCATGTTGTTTTAAAATTATTGTTAATCTAGAATAGCACAGAGGTATTTAGTAAGGGGTCTTCGTGAGTACATAAGTAGGACCTGAACTGGATTAAACTTTCCAGTTCAGCAGTCCAGAGAATTGTGGATCAACAATCCTGAGTAAAATGTATTATAGTATTGTTCAGCTTAAAATCAGCACAAGAGGTGGATTACTGCATCCAGTAGAGGTTAAGGAGAATTTGTAGCTAAAGGCCCAACATGCAACCTGTATTGGATAAATGTTTGAATAGCAAACATTAACTGAAAGTCAGTTTATGGGATTTTTCTGTTTGTTCCTGGTTGTGTGGCACCTGCTCCTTCAACAAATGTGAATTTTGCTATCATCTGAAGTGGAACCTGTTAGTGATTTTGAACTGGAGTACGGGAAAGGTTTCCAATTTGTAATCTGGAACGTATTTCAGTCATCACAGTAGTAAAAAAGATACAGCTACAAAGTAATAAATTCCTGTCCTTGTAGACTAAAATTTGGAAATCAGATAAGCGCAGTAACACAAGCATGGCATATATCATAAGAGCTAATATTGCTATTAAGCACAGTGCTGGGAGATAAGATGGCTCATGCAGAAGTTCCAGGAGTATTTCTCACAGATGCCTTCAAAATTTAATTGGACAGCACAAATGTGTTAATGCTTGAAAAGATCTTGGAAAGCAGTAAAAACCTAATGTTTCAAATTTAAACCAGTCTTTAGCTGTAGAGAAGTAGTGGCAGTCTTCCCAATGCACTGTTCTTAGTATTAAAGTTTCTCTACAATTTCTTTTTAAGCACTTACGATGATCAGGGGATACCACAGAGATAAACCTGGAAATCAGCCAGAACATCTCCTATGAATGGAGAATTTTCCATTGATTCCATAGCAATATTACTTAATATTTCTATTCTAGAAAAGAATTTGGCTTATGAACCATCCTTCCAGGTTTGAATGATGTTTGAATCACTAGATATTTTTCTTGATGGAATCTGTAGCATGTAATGACATCCCAGTTAAATGTGCATGTAATGGTCACGCTAATGCCTGCTCTGAATTCATGCTGCAAAGCAGAGCTTTGGAAACGGTTGCGGAAATGGTTCTGTGTGCTGTCAGTGTGGAGGAGCAGCTCTGTGAAGTGGGCAGCAGAGAGCTGCAAAGTCAAGTGAGCAAGAAAGCATTTATCAGTGTTTGTTGGATGCTTCTAAGCACAGCTCTGTGCTTCTTCTTTGTTTTTGTTGTTGTTGTTTTGTTTTGTTTTGTTTTATTTTTTTTCTCTTTCAACAGCTCCTTTTTTCCTCTCTCCCAGTGTGTTTTAAGACAGTTCTTTCATTTGTCAGACTTCTCTTCCCTGCTCTGCCCCTTGGAAACGTGCTCTCCCTAGCTCTACCAGTGCATTAGCACACTGCACCAAGTCCATTGCTGAACAATTTTCCCTGTCCTACCACCACAGACAGCAATGGGACATAATAAATAAATAAATCAGTAGTGAAATCTGATCCACTTCAGCAACAACACTGATCGACACCTCCAGGGGGAGGTAAATAGGGCACGGGCTGTCCTTCTCTCCCACCTCCTGTATTTAAGATTCTTTCTTGCCACACAGACAAAATCTCCATGAAAGGCTGAAGTTTGGGCTCTTCTTCCAGTCTGAGCAGCAAAGACCCTCCAGCCAAGGCCACCTTTATGTTGCAGGGGCAATACAGTGGCATCAGTGTTGTTGGCTTTGTTTTTGTCCCTTGAGTCAGCATGCACAGAGATGGCATGGGCAATGCTGCCTGGTCTGTGTGCAGGACGAGGGTCACAAGAAATATGTAGGCTGAGGTCCATGGTCCTCAAACACAAAATTGTCATTGCAAAACAGATCTCACAGAGCTAAAGAAGTGACCTCAGTCACACAGTCCAACAACCCTCTCAACCCACTTCCTCTGACTGAATGTACCAGCCACTATAGCCCTTCTGCTCCAAAATGTATGTAGTTACAAACCTCCCTTCAGGTTGACTGCCTAGCTCTCCATTCCACATTCTTGGCTATTTTACCCAGACTGTGAAATCTGGGGAAGATTTGGACAAGGCTTTCTCTCACCCTCAGCCCATAGCCTGCACATACTATGACAAAACTGTGGATGAGTATAGGTTTGGAGTCTGGCAGATAGGATTAGACAAATAAACTGAATAGATAAGTACTACCTAGAAACTCCGGAGAGCTTTCAAATTTGCAGTGCTAGCACTTAAATACTTCTGACACACAAGCAAGCAAACACAGATGTTTCAAATACAGAATAGTTTGGTATTATTTCATCATTCCACGGAAGGATCTCTTTTTAGAAATGCTAAGTACAAGTTAACTATTTTCAGTATGTGTTAATTCTCTAGTGAATTAAATACGGGTAAGATGTTAAACATGATGGTAACAGTCTGTTAATCAAACAGTGTTACCTTCAAGATAATGGCTCACTGTATATTTGCAGGATTAACTACTAAGAGAAAAGCTAGCTGATATGAAAAAAGAATTGGAACTCTTTCTGCTAACTTTCATACTCTTATTTTCTCATAGATGCATATTAGTTTGGCATTTTTCATTATTGCAAAAAAAAAAAAAAGGGGGGGGGGGGGGGGAGGGGAGGGCACATTCCTCCTTATTTTCTAGCCCCCACTAGGGCAGCACAGGATATATCTTGGTGGGAGTAATTAAATGTAGAAATAGAAGATTGGAACAGGTTGTCCAGAGAGGTTGTGGATGCCCCATCTCTAGATGCATTCAAGGACAGGCTGGATGTTGCTCTGGGCAACCTGATCTAGTGGCTGGTAACCCTGCCCATGGCAGGGGGGTTGAAACTAGATGATCTTTGAGGTCCTTTTCAACCCAGGCCATTTTATGATTCTGTGATAAGATTAAGGATGACTGGGCAAACAATAGTTCTGCAAAAAAAAAACAGCTCTACTTATGTCTCCCCTGAAGTTGAATGTCAGTAAATTTTATCGTGTTTCACCAAAGAAGGGAACCTGATGTCTCAGTGTGCTTTGGGTACAGTTCATCCAGGAAGAGGACTGTGTAGGCAACCTCACTGAGTAACAGCCTTAAATTGCTCCAGGGGCAGTTCAGTTTAGATATTAGAAAATCTTTATTCTCTAAAACAATGATGAGGCATTGGCACAGGCTGCCCAGGGACGTGGTGAAGTCACCATCCCTAGAGGTGTTCAAGAAACATGGAGATGTGGCACTGAGGGACTTGGTTTAATGGGCATGGTGGTGACGGGTTGATGGTTGGACTAGATGATCTCAGTGGTCTTTTCCAACCTAAGTGATTCTATGATTCTCCAAGTCCCAGTAAAGCCCCAGCTGTGTGGGGACTCAAAACTTAAGGCCAATATGCTATATGACACACGAAAAATACTGATTTTGTCATTTCTGTTTTTTTGACATTTGCATCACCAATCCTCTTTTGCCATCAAGATGACTGGTATTTCTCCCCTGATCATATCATTCTGGGACAAGGGTTGGAGCAAATCACACACTGCAAGCAGTAGCAATACCCAAACAGTATTTCTTTCTCCTAGAGCAGCCAAAACCACTGGAAATTGGAATCCATGATGCGGTGGCTCTATTGGCATATACCAGCAAAGTTGAGTCTGGGATTTCTGTGTCTCTTTCTGGTTTGGAACATAGGTAAGGATGATGATTTGGTGCTCCATGGAGAACAACAAAGGTATCTTTTTTTCAACTTCTCCCATGGCCTGAGAGATTTCTCCATTCTTACATCTAGGGCAGGCCTGGTTCTCTGTTCTTTCACGCTGCACAGGCAAGTCTGATGGGCTGGACCTACCAGCTAGATTGTCAGTCCAAATTTAGCACATACTAAATGAGATGTTAATGCGGCTGATTAGAACCATATGGGGAGCTGTGATTTATGGACCTTGTACCGTGGATTATCTACAGGTTATTTTTCACTTGTATACATATGTAGAAAAAGAGAGAAGAAGAAATATACCGAGACTCTTCTGTAGAAGACCTATATTTTTGTAAGAATAAGGGAAAGAACCCAGGTTTTACTTGTTTAGGTAGAACCAGCCAGACTGTGCAGTCACATCTCCTCTTCCTTCTGCTTTTTTCTGCTCCTCCAGCTTTCCTCTTGCTGAGGAGGAAACTGGACCACTGAGTTGTAGGGCTGATAGGAGCACCACCACTGAAGCAAACCCTGCTCAGCACCAGCTCCACAGGAGTTTAACATAGCAAGCGTTGGCTCTTTAGGATTGCCTTCTCTCTGGAGGCTCTCAGCTCTCCACTGATGGGGTAGGGAGCTTAAGCTAAATCCTGCACTTCAACGTGTCTGCAATGTCTGCATCACTACACTGCATCTTGACCTTATACATTCAAGAGAATTCTGGAAAGGAACCTTAACTGCTGAGCACTCCAGTCTGTTCCCCAAAACAGCCCTGAACATCTGCTCTTCATAACAAACTTACATGTAGCCCATGTAGATCTCTTTTGAGTTAGCCTCATTATTCTTCATCCCTGTCTGTCAGTGTTGAATACAAGCCCAGATCAATCTGTGAAAAGAGTTTTCTACTAATTTTTAATTTTTGATTCCTGAGTTAAGGGAGAAAACTCTGATAGTTAATTCATTTTCCCCATTTAGCTGGCAGCTAATGGACCAGGAAGGTCTTTTGGGAAATCCTTATTCCTAGGCACTTGATGTACTGCCGTTATAGATACTTGGTGAGCTGCTTTTCAGTGCTTATGTCCATTGGTTTCTGTGTCATAATGAATAAGAGCAGCAAAGCAACCCCAGCAGAGAGCTGCACTGAGAAATACTTGGTAGATCAACAGGGAATTTTTTTTTTTTCTCATACTCTTTCTTTGCTTCACAGCTTCATGTGTAAGAAGAGAAAACAAGAGAGAAAAACAAGCAGCAGTGCTGGCTACTGCAGGTAACATCAGCACATCAGGAACCCTTGACTCCGTGTGTGGGCATTGATTGGAGTGGGATGCACTGAACTGGGGTGGCGTTTACCCTGTGGAGTCCATATACCAAAGCCACCTCTGCTGCAAGGGCTCTTTGCCCCAGCATATGCAGATCCTTGGCCAACTTGACCTCTCTCTGGGAATGTGAGGAGGTGGTACCTCTTTTTAATTACTCTCCTTCCAGAGCCCTCCAACCAAAGGTGGGCTCCTCTGTTACCTCTGGGGGTGTGTGTCTCACAGTGCTCTGCTCTGTCACTGCCACTTCCATTTGTTCCAGCACAGCTTCACACAAGCTTTGTTTAGATCTGGTTAAAAATAAGACTGATGTCATTGGAAAATTGTATTTCTTTCCAAATTTGATTTTGCTCTCATTCTGGCTTTCTGTGCTTCTTTTTCCATCCTGCTCTGTTTTTCCTCTCTGTCACGCACTCACAGACCTTCTTGCACAGGCACAGGCACTGTGCCACTTCACTTCTTCATCACCTCCTGGTAGGGAAGGAAAAGAACATCTTTGGAAACTCAGACCTGGGAGAAGTAGGCAAGCAACATCAGTGGAAAGGAAACATCTTTTAAATAAAAAGTATCATTCAACAGATTTAATTTAATCTGCAGTAGTAGTATAGCCATCAACTGAAACTGAACAACAAACTGAAAACAAACAAACAAACAAACAAAAACAACTGTGTTTACATCCCAATTCCATGTTGCACTGTGGAAAGGGGGGAGGATTTCCCAGGTATTTTCTCCTCCGTTTGTGTGCTCTGTTTTTCCCTTGGAAGAAGCATGCATCATCAACATGAGAGGGCACCAGGACGCTGCTCCCTTCTGCCACCTCCAGCATGCCCAAGGCAGAAGGTGGCACAGAGCTCTGCCTGAATTCTGGGTTCCATTGCACTGCTCCCACTATCCTGTGATTTTTTTCAAACTTCTCTCTGCTCTCCTGGCGTATTCATTTCCTCACAGTCCCAATGCATAAACTGCTCATTTTGTTTTCTCATTCTGGAAGATTTTTGCCTCATACAAATGGGTGATTAGCAGCCATTTCCAGAGACTCTTTCTTTTCCAGAGCTGCCTGCAAAGTCCGTGGATCTGGCTGCTGTTAACCTGACAGAACTGGTGAACGGGATGCTGAGCACGGCACTCAGAGGTGATGTTGCAGTGGCTGGGGAGGTGACAGGCTGCCAGCGGCAGTGAAGGAGATAAAGAACTGGTGGTGTTAGCAGGAGAAGCCACAAATGCATGCTGTCTGCATCCAAAATTAATTTTCAGAACAAGTTACACTTGTACATTTTAATGCAGACATCTTCCTACCCCCAAAGAATTTATAAATTAGTGTGTTCATAGATAGGCACAGCATAATTACTTACGGGATGCCTTTAGAAAGCACTATATAATCCAACGTAGGTTTGCTTGCTTGCTTTATTTATTTATCTTAAGAAAGTAGTACTGATGAACCATCCCTCAGTGGTAATGAAAAGGAATTGAGTCTCAGGCACCTGCATCATATCAGCATCTCAGGAGTCTTTTTGAAATCAAATGAGCAGAGCCAAAACATTCTGTTTGCATAATTTGTTCCAACTGCTAATCAGATGGGCACGTGTTTCTGCAGGTACCAAAAAGCTCTTCTCTTTGCTGAGCGTCACGTCCTACAGCTCGTTTGCCTTCCACAAAGTGTCAGTCACCATTTATAACAGTGAGTGTGTTTGCCCGGCGCAGGAGCTGTCCCCCTCATATGGCTGCACATCAAAACACCCATTTTCTCTGTCTCTCTATAGTTTCTAGCCTGAAAAACATTGACCCTGGCAAGTTCCCGATGCATTACTGCTACTGTTTAAACAATGTGACAAATGACTTGACAGGTTGGTATGCAAGAGAGGCTGGCAATCAGATGAGTATACCAATGGCTTCCTAAGTCTACTCCTATTCAGCAGAAAAGTTCTGAACTTCTAAATGTTTCAAACATTTTCATGTACAAGCATGCATTCAAAATGCATTCATGTTTATTTTTGCCAGTGTTGATTTGGAATATGTGTTTCAGTTATAATTTTTCTCTATTTTGTTTTCTAGATTTCACTGCTTTGCTTGTTGATATTATTGGAAACTCTACCAGTTATCTCACAGAAATTTTCAAATCTACTTCTATCCTCTCAGGTTTGCATTTCTTCTTTAGTATTTATTGTTGCCTTACTTGCTTTAGTCCTGGCATGGAAACAAACTTAGAAATGTGTATAAAATCCTATTGCCCTAATTCAGCATCATTTATCCAGCAAAACATGACCTGTGGTTGTGAAAAAAAAAAATCCTCATTAGAGAAAAAAAAATACTTATATAGTTTGTATATATAATACAGACTCATAGGAGCAATATGATTTTCTATGAGCATGTTTTTTTTCTTTGAAATTTCAGTACATTATAATTGAGTGCTGGTATCAAGGGAAAGTTTGACCCCCAAGAAATAATAACAGACAATATTTTCTGAAGATTTTTTTCTTTGTAAACATACTAGTAATTTAGAATTTTAGTTATAGAGAAACATTTCTCCAGGAAATACTGATATTTGGATTTCTTTGTCAAAATCAAATCTGAAAGAAAATTATTGTTCAGTTGTAGTAGCCACATGCCATTTCAGTTTTATATTTTCAACTACTTAAGATGATATCATGTACTGAAAGCTAGTAACAATTATCTGTTCTGCATTTCCTTGTCTTTCAGTGCGTCAGAGCAATGATTCCGACTGTATCTACATCTGTGTGATGACAGGTCAAACAGGTAAATTAAAAAACCATTCAAACTGAATTACTGCCTTATTTACTAACAGTGATGTCTTATCAGAAAGAAGTCCATCCTTCATATTTTTAATCCTTTATGTTTGCAGGGAGAAATCTGTCTGACTTTTGGGAAATGCTAGAGAAATCTCCTGTTATTAATTACACATTTTCCAGTAACACATCTTCTGACCTGGGTAAGCACATCCTGGGGAATAAAAAGAAACAGCAACTACAATGAAAACCATATCTTGGTAGCATTTGCAATGAATGTTCCATCTCCGTTCTGCAAAACTAAGTAAAGTCTACAGCCATATAAATATTCAGTGTGAGGAACAACAACAAAAATAGCTAGGCTGGTGAAGCTCTGTGATACTTTTGATCCAAATGAGTATCCAGTTTGCCCAGAGGGGCAGTGGATGCCCATCCCTGGTGACATTCAAGGTCGGGCTGGACAGGGCTCTGAGCAATCTGTTCTAGCTGTAGGTGTCCTTGTTCAGTGCAGAGGAGTTGGACAAGATGATTTTTAAAGGTCCCTTCCAACTCAAATGATTCTATGGTTCTATGATCTGCCTTAGCTCTCAGCATGAGTAATCTGCTTTTATATGAGTAACCTTCAGAAAGGAGTCAAATATACTCATCCATTGTGCTGCATGGATACTCTCCACCTATCAGTGACAGGAAGACTTTGGAATCAGTGGCAAGTTTACCTGTGCTGAAAGCTGCAGGATGTTTCTCACTTGCTATAAAAAAAAAAAAGAAAAAGAAAAGAAAAAAAAAGCCAACATAAAACTAAAAGATCAAAGGTACTTTGCTAAAAAATAACTTTCTTTTAAAAGGAGAACAGTTTTTTTTCATATAATAGCTCATTTATTTCCTTTTTAACATGTAATTTGCCGTAGATACTGGGCATACTAACCCTATCTTCTCACACCTCAAAGATTTAGATTCTGTTTTTTCAAGTTTCATGAAATCACAGGAAGACTCAAACAAAACCGTGGATCCATCAGCAGAACATCCATGGACATTTAAAAGTGAGTAAATATTATCAGACTTAAATTTATATTGTCCTTTGTTAATGTCTTGACAAGTGACAGCATATCTTTGCTGCAAACCACCATGATGTTAAAGTATAGATAAAAGTTTGTCTTAACAAGCAGATCAGGCCAGTAATTCCCTCAATAGAAAAAAAACATAGATCATAGAATCATGGAATGGCTCAGGTTGGGGAGAACATTGAAGGTCATTTAGTTCTAAGCCCATGTTGTAAGCAGGACTGCCACCCACCAGCTCAGGCTACCAAGGACCCCACCCAACCTGCCCTTGAGCTCCTCCAGGGTTGGGACCTCCGCAGCTTCTGTGGGCAGCATGTGCCAGGGCCTTACCACTCTCTGAGTAAAGAATTTCCCCCTGAAATATAATCTAAACTTCCCCTTTTTTATTTTAAAATGATTCCCCCTTGTCCTATCACTACCTACCCATGTAAAAAGTTGATTTCCTTCCTGTTTATAAGCTCCCTTTAAGTATTGGTGGTCTGCTATCAGGTCTTCCCAGAGCGTTCTCTTCTCCAGGCTGAACAAGTCCATCTCCTTCAGTCTTCATAAGAAAGGTGCTTCAGCCCTGTTTTTTCTCTCTGTTTGTTTATGAAAACTTGCATATTGAAATGTTCTCAGTTAAAATATCCAACTTTATTGGCACTCTACCTATTTTCCTGGGAAGAAAAAATATAATGATTTTTAAAATGAAGTGAAAAATTGAATCTGACCTGCTAGTGGAAGAACTCAAGGAGTAGATAGGATTTCCAGTGTATATTATAGGATTTATTGGATTTTCTGGTTGTATTTTGGCATTTATTGTCTCCCAGCACGTTATTCTTGCTGATACCCTCCATCTTTCTGCTTTTCCAGGTACCAGCACGCCTCTTGCCCTGAAAGGAGAGGACAGTCCTAACACAAGGCCCCCACCATGGACAAAGATGGTTAGTGTGAAGACATCAGGGTTTCCAACCCTGCATGTAGACACTTCAAGACCACGAGGCACAGCTGGAGCCCCTCCTGCTGCTGAAGGGACCTTAGTCACATCAGCAGTTTTGCAGCCCAGCCCTGGTGAGTTCAGCATGGAGGACCAACACCCACTTTACTCCATTAGCTCTGGAGTTTGTTCAAAAGCCCATCCCAAAACACATCCCAGAGATGGAGTTTGGGATGACCTTCAGGGTGACTTGCTCTGAGTCACTAGTGAGGAGATACCTGTATCACAGAAGTGCTAAAAGAAGTTAGAGGGACTGTCCTGTGGTTTCCTAGTCCTTCTGGGGAATACCAAGTGCTGCCAATCAATTCTTTGCTCACATTTTGCTCCAAACCTAGTAAACAGGCCTGTGGAAAAGACAATACAGAACTGCTTCTCTGGGTCTCCAGTAGATGAATCATCTTTAAATCCTATCTTTTCTTGGCCAACACACTTTCCAAGATCTAGTGAATACATATGTTGTCCTTCCTTTTTCATCTTGACATCCTTATATGCCCTTGGAAGTAATGGGCAAGGACCTGACTGTTCAGCAATCTTATACATGACTTCTCAGTAAATGGATAAAAAACAAAGTTTCTGAATGAAATGAATCACTTATTTGTCTTCCAGTAGCTGATGCAAACATGTTTTGGGTGCAGACTCTGCCTCCTCAAGATGCCAACAATCAGATACAAACAGAACAAGGTGAGATTGATTTGAGATAATAACAAAGTGTGTAAGTTGGCATAATTCTGAAATAGAAAATAACATCTACTTAAATAGGTGACTGTGAATGCATTTATATATCAGTATCTACAGAAGTGTATATTACTGGTTTGTGAATTCAGCTTTTTTTTCAGTTACTCTTGATCAATCTTTTTTTTTTTTTTTTCCTTTTAATACATCAAAACCTCTTATATTCTTCTCCACCCTATAGATTTGCCTTCCTCAGTTCTGTCTACTCCACCCTACCGACCTGGCCTGATATTGAAACTTCATTCAGCTGCCCGTAAGTGACTGCACCTGATGCAGCAAAAATACTAGCCTGGCTGAGTGTACACTAGTATGCAACTTTTTCCATCCAGAAAAAATGTGCATCTTTAATGTATATTATAGTACTTTTTATACATGTAAAACACCCCATATGTCAAAGAGATTGCTTCCATATTTCTGAATCATACATAATTTCACACTGAACACACAAATTCTGCTATGATGACCGAGTTAACTTGCATATTCTTTATGTTCTCCATTTTTAACATGGAGGGGCTACTGAAGAATCATAAAATTCATTTGTTCCAAAAGAAATGGTCAAGCTTCAAATTTACTTGTTGGTACAAATAAAATGATTAAGACAATACTCATATTCATGAGTATGTAAGACAACACATCATATGAAATCTCCAGAATTTCCCTGAGTTTTCAATGCTGAAAGCTCCCTCTTGGACTAGAGAGGGATGATTATCAGCTCAATTTTCAGAAGAGTTCAGTTCTTCCATTTATATGCCTAATCAATTATAATATGCGAGCTTAAAGCAGTACACATATGATGATGTGCCACTCCACTTATAATCTAGTCATGTGATCAGTAAAATTATATTTCTATGTAAGTATGTAGAAATAGGTTACACCCTTTCAAAAGCTGGACTTGATCCAAAGTCAGAGAGGGTGTCTGCACTCTGGGAGAGCCCGCCCTGACTGGATGCTGAGCATGTGAGTGTCTAAGTCCAACCTACCCACTTACACATTGCATCCTGCAGACACCTTTAGTACTTCCAGGGCCTCTGGCATCCCTGCTCCCAGTGATCACACTGGAAACCAAATGATGTGGCATTGGTTACATGAAGAAAATGAACCAACATCATATCATATTAATACAACTTGATTTCTTTTCACTCTTGATGGTGTGAGGGCAAGAATTTAAGTTAAATAAGGTCTTCTATTTTGATGGGAATAAGAGGAATATATTTATTGTCCATCAAGAAATAATTCTGCAAAAGCAAACAAACAAACAAACTTATCTGCGTTGCTTGTTTGCCTTGGATGAGTTTGGTTTGAGGACTAAATAATGGCCACCTAACTGGAAGTAGCTGGAATCTGGTCAGTGCACATCACAAGTCCACTCACAGAGTTTGTTTATCTTCTATTTGCTATCTGGTGGAAACCCTATAAGCCCATATAAATCTATGACTGGGAATCCATCCTTTTTGAAAAGCCCAGAAAACACAGATTTCAATGACAGCAGAGAATGGAATGCCTCTCTATCAGAAACCGTGACAGATGCTGCCCACCTGCACATAGCAGTCATAGCATTTTGAGTAAAAAATCAGGTGTGGGATCACAAAACAATGAATAACATCCACGATACTCTGAAGATCAAGACATTACTTGAGGAAGCGATTTCTTAAATCACAAAAGTGGATTTATTTATAGATGTATTCATTAATTTTGCATGCCAAATAATAAAACGTGAGAGCATGTTATAGCATGAAGAGAGGGATATTTTAAGCCTGAGTTATTCACAGTAGCCACTGCACTGCTTTTCACTGGCAGCAAAATTTAATCTCAGGGTGAAAGAAAGCTGATATCCTCTTCCTAGTGGAAAGGGCTCTTTGCTGCAAAGGCTGGTCACTTACCTGCCTGTAACAGCAGAGCAGTAATTTCAAAAGGACAAAACCAAAGCTCTGCACAGACAGCTGTTGTTTATCCTATCTGTTGCCTGTTTTGAGGAAGTCAATTTCTTAAAAACAAAAAATTTAGAAAATGATGTATTAAAATAAATTTCTAGTTGGAAATATCTTTGTATCAATCCGAACCTGTAGGAATTTATGAACTGAATCAATAAGATAAATCTCTTTACAAAGAGATATAAGAAATTACTATGAAGTACTGAAAAATTTGATTTCAACAATGTAATGTAAATATTCTATCCAGTCCAAATAAAATTAAATGAGTCTTTAATTGAAAGAGAATTTCAGCATTAAATACAGTTATATGTAAATATAGCATTAATTTAAAGTGAAATTGTTGTTAGAAATGAAAATTAGAGCAATTTGTTTAACCTCCAACTTTTTATTTTACTTCTCTTTCCTACATAACTGAATCCACATTGAAATTGCTGTCATTTGATTTACATTTAGATAGAACAGAATTTCTGCTGGTAAAACACACAGCTTGAGTAAAACAATAATGCCTGTTAGATGGGACGGTGAGCACCCACTTTGGTGGAGACATTAAAACACATTGTATTGTGGCTATTAGCAATTTTAATTACTCCCAATAGCACCAACATACTTTTTAATGGACAGTCTATACTGAAATCTCATTGCCACATGCTCTGATGTTCAGTTATTAACACAAAGAGTGCTTTATTAAAGCAAGACATCAGTCATTTTTAATTTCCATCAAGAGGAAAAAACACAAGGGGGTGTCAAATGCTGGTGATGTTCATGCAAAAATAGTGCAGCCAGCAGAAGAAGGGAAGTGATTGTGTCCCTGTACTTAGCACTGGTGAGGCTGCATTTTAAGTACTGTTTTCAGCTTTGGGCCTCTCATTATAAGAAAGACATCAAGGCTCTGGAGTGTTGGATATTAGGAAAAATATATTCTCATAAAGAGTGGTGAAGTATTGGAACAGGCTGCCCAGGGAGGTGGTGGAGTCACCATCCCTGGAGGCGTTCAAGGAATGTGTAGATGTGGAACTTATGGATGTGGATTAGTGGGCATGGTGGTGACGGGTTGATGGCTGGACATGATGATCTTAGTACTCTTTTACAACCTTGATGATTCAGTGATTTTAAGTAAGATGCTAAGATTGAGAGAAACGGGGCTCCCTCTTGCCCAACACTGACTAATTTCAGCTGAGAATTGTGCAGTGTCTGTGACGCTAAGACTATGGCCATTTTTCAGAGGCAGCCAAGACTACAATAGCTGCAAGGCCTACCCATTTCTCCTTTGTGATTCCTACTACTTTGGGCAAGCTCTGGTCAAAGGCAAATCATTTCATAACAGATCTCTTTGAGCTTGGCAGTGCCTTTATTTTCTTCCTGCCCACGAATGCCATTTTATATTAAACTTCTTGTCAGCACTAGACAACAGAGTCTCATTTCAACAGAACTTCATTAGTCTAAATTTAACCCCTGTAGCCTCTCCTATCACGTAACATAAGATAGCCCAAAGCTATAAAGCATGTGAGACATGTGAACCCTGGAAATACAATTACACTGTCTAAAGGGATTATACTCTGCGCATACAGCAGTTTATCTGAACACGTGGCCAAAGCCTGCTACTGATTTCAAAATGGAATAGCCAGCCAGCATCTCTGCTGCTGCCTCTGCTCCCCTTCTCCCCTCATTCTCTCTCCCCTACCCCAGTGGGTGAAAGGCAAAGGCACAAAAGCACAAAGTGTGCTCTTCCAACATCACCTCTTCAGAGCAGTGCTATTCAGTTCACAAAGCAGTGGTGATCACACACCAGCTGTAGCTGTGCCCAGCTGCCTTTTAGCACCTTTTACATGTTGCATTTATTTTTCTGTCAAGTCCTTTGATTTTTACTGACTGTAACACAACTGTTACGTAAAGGCAAAAGACATAAGGTGATGTGTAACAGAGTATGGTTTCAGGAAGACAAGATTATGGTTAATGTAAGGTCTTCTCTTCATATGAAGGAGAAAAACAGAAAAAAGAATTGAAAGCAGCATCAGTTTTGCCTTACCTTTTCTCAGTTTCCCTCATTTTCATCTTTCCTTTTCTGTGACAGAAAGGGAGTCTGAAAGGAGATTGTATTTCACGCTGAAAAACCACATAGCAATACTTACAACCTGCCATCACCTATTCTGTTGTATTAATCCATCTGCCGCCTGGCACAGCTGCATTTCCTGGTGGGATGAAGTGTTTTGTGTGCAAATGTTTACCTTTCACTGCTGACTACAGAAGGTTCAGTGAACAGAACAAACCAGATATTTTCCTTTCAGTTGTTGCCAGAGAGGGGAAAGGCAGTCCATAACTTAATATACTATTTTCCTGCATTTTTTCTTTTTTTAAGTTCAAGCAATATAGTGGCTGTCACTTGAAATAAAAAAATGATTAACCAGCTGGCAGCTGACAAATAAGAGTAAAACAGAGAAATTGTTCCTACCTTCCTCTCAGTGCAGGCAAAAAAATGACCTTTTTTCTTCCAGATTCTTGGCAGTTTTGTAACCTCTAAGAAGGTATTTACCCAGAGGAATTTTTTTTCTAAAATCATGGCTGAAATTAGCTGATTATTCAAGGCAGTAGAAGCAAAAGTGGAAAATGCAAGATAACTAGAGAGATGGACAGTGAGAAAGCCACAACCCCTGCATAAATTGTGTTCATTTTGTTAAAGGGGATAAAAAAGGAGATTAAAAGAACAGGGTGTCTGATTGTTTATTAGGTCTGTTGTTTTAAGTTCAAGATTCAGACATAGAGTGTGGGTGTAGGAAACTGTGGGACTGGAAATGACTGTTGCATTAGCATTTGTGTATAGAAAAGCTCAAATGTAATAAGTGTGTTGTGCTGTTCTTCATCTCACTGTTTTGTGCAGTGGAAAACTGATGCTACAGTGGCAACTGAACCTCCATCTGAAAAGGTAACAATAAACAAATTACATCTTTAGAGTTGTCCCTTGTATTTGTAATAAGTAAAAGCAACAATGATTTCAATAACTTACCAGAAGTGATAAATAATAATGAATTGATAATCGCATTTTGCTTTCACTCAAGCAAGTGCCAGTCTGTGTGTTCATTCTTTTTCAGTTATCTGCCTCAATTGGACTTGACTTTAACTTACCTGTTAATCTGTATGTTTCCCTTTGCCCAGAAAAGTCATTGCACAAAATTTGATGGGTCAATTCTTTGAACTAGTTCATTTCAGGTTCTATTTCTCCTAGGGTGTCCACACGCAATCCTCAAAGACCCATACATGACCTCACCTCCTGTCACCATCATGCTGCAGAAGATCAATCCCTGTCTGATGGAGCTCTGCAGGTTTTTTCAGTTGTGCCTCTGTGTTGGCCAAAGAAGACATTCCATAAAGGATGCCATGAGGTAAAATCTAGCAGCAATTTCACTTGCTTCTGTCTTCTTAAAATACTCCATTGTACATTTTCCAATGACAGTTTTCAGTCATCAGTGATTTGAGTCCCTAGAATCATAGAGTCATTATGGTTAGAAAAGACCACAAAGATCATTTAGTGCGACCACCAACCCATCCCCACCGTGCCCACTAACCCATGTCCCTCAGTGCCACCTCTACATATTTCTGGAACACCTCCAGGGACAGTGACTCCACCACCTCCCTGTGCAGCCTGTGCCAATGCCTCACCACTCCTTCCAAGGAGAAATTTTTCCATGGCTACTGGCTGAGTCCCAGATGGAGCCTCAGGGCATTGATCTGGTTTTCACCAGTCAGTGAATAGAGCTCAGTTGAATCTTCCTAAGTATCTAACGGCATAGGTTAGAGGTTAGAATAGAGACTTTTATTTCTGTATTCAGAGAGCAATATCAGCATGACGTACATAGAGCTATGTTTATGAGAGACAACTAAACAGCACTCTTCTAATTTTACTACTTCAGGTACTGTGTTGAATACTATTCCTGGTTTTTGAAAAATGCAAGTTATGTCTGTGAAAGAGTCAAAAGAGTTGCTTACTCCCACAGTAAGTATAACAAAAAGTCTTAGACACTCACAGAGTATTTGATTGCTCTTCAAAGTGTTATCTGATGAAGATTTTTGAGAAAACTAAAAGAAAAAAAACAACAGACTTATATAACCGTGTATGTTTTTTATATTCTCCTTGTAAAACCTGTTCTGACTGTGTTATTCTTTTTTCTTCCAGCATTAAAACAGAAATGCCTTAAGAACATCTGTAAATCAGTCTAGAGCACTGAGGAATTTTACTGCAGTTTGGGGAATGGTGGTAGTTTTAGTAGTCGTTTTCACTTCAGTGTAAGAAAAATCAGATTGACATACGTTATTTGCAAATATGTGTAACAAGACAAGTTATTAACCAGATATTAACCTAGAAATCTGTCTTCCTCCAAAGCAATGTGAAAATGGTGTGTAAAAACAGATGCATTTTATACATGTGTTCTACCTGCAATAAAAAAAAAAAAACATTAGAAGGCTTTATAAAATTGAATTTTATAAGGATTCTTATATTCTTATATGGTGCATGTAATATATTTTGCTAGAATAGTACCTAATTAACATAATGTAATCAAAGTGAAAAAATATGGAAAATTTAAAAGCAATCTGAAGTACTGAAATATTTCTGGAAGTCCACGTGTACTGCCTGAGTCCAAATCAAGTGTCTCCCATTGCTTTAGTAACTCATTTAGTGCAGAGCTCTAAATGAATTGCACAATCCTATATTCTGCTACTTTGGAGCAATGCAATTCCTTGGTCAACTCCAAGTACATGATCAAGGCATTAAAATATCCAACAAAAGAAGAGTATTTGCAGAGCATGTGCTATGCATTGATATTTCACTGAAGATATCTGTGTGTTCAAAGTATGCGTATGTTATTTGTTACAATCATTATTCACATTTTTTTTTTGTTTTTGGGAATTGAGGAAGAAGGACATGCAAAGATGGACATACATACGGGAGGAGGAAGAAAAGGATTTTGACTTTCTGTATTTCAGGTTTTAACTGAAAGAAAATATCAAATGAAAAAATATTTTCATAAAAAGCTTCCCTTTGAAAAAGTTTTTTCTGTTTTTACATGTTTGGCTTCTATTGTTGTTCTCCATGCTATTGGAGGCTTTTGCATTTGTAAGAAATTATTGGCTTCTGTATTTCTCCTGAAGAAATATGAGTCCTAGGACAGAGTATTAACCTCCGTAGTATGGTAAGTCTGAATCATGTCTGACAATGTGTGTAGGTCACAGCTATCTCCATTTTAAAGTCCTGGAAAGGGTTGAGAACTAATACTTTGTGTTCATGGGGAGAGAATTAGCAGGTGCCACACAGCAATATGAGTCTTGTGAAAAGAGCTAATATCACATGTTCTGAAGGACAGCTTTCTTGTCCCAGTTGTTCAAGACTTACTGCTTGATTTGCCCACAAGAAAAATAAAAAATAATGGTTGAAAAAAGAAAAAGAAAAAAAAACACTAAATAAAAGAAAGAATAAAAACCAAGGCTTCATGAGAAAGGAAGGAAGGAAGGAAGGAAGGAAGGAAGGAAGGAAGGAAGGAAGGAAGGAAGGAAGGAAGGAAGGAAGGAAGGAAGGAAGGAAGGAAGGAAGGAAGGAAGGAAGGAAGGAAGAAGGAAAGAAAGAAGGAAAGAAAGAAGGAAAGAAAGAAAGGAAAGGAAGGAAGGAAGGAAGGAAGGAAGGAAGGAAGGAAGGAAGGAAGGAAGGAAGAAAGAAAGAAAGAAAGAAAGAAAGAAAGAAAGAAAGAAAGAAAGAAAGAAAGAAAGAAAGAAAGAAAAAGAAAGGAGCACATTAGCAACTCTTAGGGAAGAAAAAAAATCTACATAATCAAACATTCAGTCCTACAAAGCCTGTGCATTGCTTTGACAGAAGTCTATACATTATGGTGGCATGTGAGTAAATCACCATCCACACTGACTGGGACCTGTTTTGACATCAGTTTCAACCTCAGCCTTCTGCTGACATTCAGGACGGATGGTCTGACCTTCACCAAAATCACAAATCTGAGACAAACAGCAATTCAGCTTCACTTATGGCATCTTTGAAAGGTGTGTGTGTCTGAACTTGGCAGAAAGCACACCTACCTGAGGAAGAAAAGCCTGCCCCAAAGATCATGGACTCACCCTTACCCTGGATTTCATTCAGCTTTGGATCGGAGCCACTGTGGATAGACAAGAGCAGACTTCTCAACCCTAAGGAATGCCAGTGTTCAGAGCTGTATAAATTTTCATTCATCTTTCATCACTGAACACCACCTCTTACTAAGCTATTAAAGCCATATTCACAAGCCCCAGAGATTTTGTGATTAATAACAGTGAAATGATTGTTATTTAATTACAGCCACAGAGTATCAGGGCAAGTTACTATACGGTGAGTGCACCTGCAGAAAAGACCTCTCAGTATAGATCCTTTACATGAGTGGAGCTATATTACTCTGCTGGCATTATGAATCTCAGGAACTTCATGGACGGATTAATTAATAAATGTTGAAGTGGGTTTGATAAGGGGACTGATCACATGGGTGAGGTATATACCCAGTGGGTATAAATCACTTAGTACTAACTTTGCTGAAATCCATTTGTTTTACATCCAACTGCTTTCAAATAATATCCCTCAAGGTAAGTTTTTTCTAGATGTACTCTATAATACAGGAATAAGGGAGAAAATGTAGGGAAAACTTATTCAGGATTGCAGAGTGCTAGACTGAAATACAGGTATGAAGATTCAGATAATAGAGTATAAATATTTATGGCTCTTATATTTATAACCTCATTTTTGATGAAATATTTCAAGATTTTTAAATGACCTTTCACTTGAGGAAGAAGACAATTAAAAGGTACATGTTTGAAAATTGATAAATAAATGCATATTTTTTTAGCTGTAAAAATATCTGTGCTTGACTTAGGAAATTGTTTTAAATTAGGATAAACTGCAATGGTAGTTCAAAATCTATCTTTCTTCCATCATTAACTGAATATTAGCGCAAAGCTTTGGCTTCAGAATAATTCCTTACACACATTTTTATAAGGTCAAATGCGTCCAAAATTTGAAGATTTCCAAGCAGGACAGTATTTGATTGGGAAAATATACGATGCTTTACATCAGTCTCGAGACCAATCAGAGTAAATGTGTGACTACAAAGTGATTTATATGATATGAAGTTAACCAAGACATAGGACTGTAGACTAGCTGGTTTCAGTAGAAGTAATTCCAGAATGTTAGATCATTTATAAGAACTGTTAGATCAAGTAAGTCATGAAAACTGCAAAATAAAAATACTTTCATTGCTAAATGGACTTACCTTGTCTATGGCAATTTGAGGAACCTGTTGACCTAAATCAGTACTGAAGTAAATATTTTTAATCAGGTTCATAGAGGGGTTTGATAAAGTGTGGAGCATTTATAAGACCGATCTTTGATGCAGTACATGCACTTACAAGAGAAAAAACTGTTGCATTAAGCAGATATACGGCCAGGCTACAAAAGAATGATTTTCTAACTTAATGGCCACCTACACTCAGATTAAAGAAATAACATTCTATCATTTTACTTAACTCACCAGGCACACCAGTCTGCTGATTTTTTCTTGTATTTGGATCAAATAAAAAAAATGATTGGAATTCTTTTGATGTCTATGTTCATGGTGCTGCACAGTGGTAAGTCAACATTTATTTTTTATGGTTATTTTGCATCTATGACTAAATACTGTTTTAAGTATATGCATTTGGAAATATAACATTTGGAAATGCACACTTACCCCTTCAAACATTGTTGTTCAGCGCTCAAATGCACTGAAATAATTAACTATGGAGCAGTTATAAAGCATTTTTTTTTCCTCAGGACATGTAGTGAAGGAAGAAACATTTAGTGGGGCTAAAAAATAGGAACAAAAAAATGCATCTTATCTTCTGCTTGCATTTGGTCATCATCTGAGCCTTTTAGATTTCAAAAAATTACAAAAATATAAATTATACTCATGAAAGAAATGTATTATATAAATTCTCCAAACCGTTAAGTGGGTCCTTGCTTTAAGTTAAAGTTTTCTTTGAATTTTTACTTAGAATATTTTCTTTTTTTTTTTTCTGCATGTAACTATTTACACTTAGTTGTCCTATGATAAATGAGCTTTCAACAATCCAGTGACAGGGACAGGCAACATTTCAAATTTCTACAGTCCCTACACTGTGTGTGGAAGTCATAATGAGTAACGATGTGCCATTGAAGGGGAGTATTTTTAGAGCATTCCTGGTTGTTCCATGAGGTTATTTCTGAAGTGAAAAGAAAGTTGAACACCTTGGTATACACAAAATTCTGCACTGACCTCTCCATACCATTTCATTTTTTATAAAGTATCACGTGCACTGCAAGTCAGTAAATAAACTAGTCTAATACAAGAGTCACAGGGAAGTTATATTAATGAAACTGAGCATTAAATCTCCTAGCATATGGGCAGAAATTAGTAAGGATATCAGCATTTTCCCACTTCACTGATAAGGAATGCCAAAGCAGCGATATATATTGATAATAACCAGTATACTCAGAAATATCTGTGCACTCAGAGATTTTTCTGACATAGCAAAGACATTTTCTCCCAAGGCCTTTTGGCTATGCCACATTTTTTAGATTGTTTTCCTCCATCTGAGCACAGTCAAAGCATAAAGATTTGAAATGCTGCCTTAGGTCAGTTGGGGCTTTGCGAAGGATTATCGATTTAGACTTATGTGGAATCCACTTTGCTCATCTCTACATTGAGATTGAAACAAATGTCAGTGCATGAAAAACTGTAGACACGAGGAGCTAATGGGATTTCCCTTGTAGAAATCAAATAGGTTGGATTTGCTATGACGTTTCCTAACACAATCAATGTTTGTGCTCCCCAGATATTATAATGACTGCGTTCATGCCCTGTATAATGTCATTGTAATTAGACAAGACTGCAAAAACAATCAGAGGCACAGTGATTTTTTTTGGGGGGGGGGATTTGTTGAGATAACACTTCTCAAAAGCATTCTCAGCATAGCAACACAGACACAGCCCTTGCATCTAAATGATGAAAAAATTCTGTGGGTAAGGCATACAGTTGGAAATCCCAAGGGCTGATGTACCACATAAGTCTCCTCAGGACGCATGCCAAGCCATTTAGCACGTTGTAGAGAAAGGTGAGAAAAGCTGACTCTCTCAGGATGTTCTACAATTTAAAAGATTGATTTGTGTAGCACAGTCTTTCACTGACCAGGTAGGGAATGAGGCAGGAACATTAGCCCCAGAAGGCATGATAGAAAAAGAATAAGAGAATGATTGATTCAGAAAGTATTTTCTTACTGTCCTTACATCAGAATTTAAATAAATTAAACAATCTTATTAGAAAATATCGATTCACTGATGTTGACTCTCTGACAATTAGAAATACCATTTTTAGCAATAAAAGGATTGGAAAAACTAAATGCTTTCCAAACAGTTGACCCTGTGGTAGAGATGTTTCTCAAGGGGAGCTTCAGATATCTGTGTGTAATTGGGTGCGTGCAAATTAATTTTGCTGACAATTACATGCAAATGAGGGGTACTAGAAGAATCACATCTCCAATCATCTGTGTAACATGACTTTATAAACTTTCTTCTCTGTTTCATTCAAGTTGATAGAATTTTCATGCTTTCCAAAACATTGCTGAAAGGGCTATCTATAAATAGACATCAACAGACACTCTGTTTGAGGCATGGAAGTGTGCAGCGTTTTAAAAGCTAGCTCTACACACACTCAACAGAACATGGCTTCAGGATAGGAAGTTTGTCATTGTAGGGGAAACACAGGTTTTAAGTCAAAAAATAAGGGGAAGCTTTTCGTTAGTAAGCATGACTTAATGCACGTATAAATATACAGTATTAAATGCTATTGATTTGCTCAGCATGTTATTCTTGAGTTTGAATTCCTTGTGGCTGTCAAGCTTTCAATAGACTTGTTCCAGTTCTGTGATGCCAGGAGGCCTTTTCTGTTCTGAGGAAAGCAGTCTCTTCCTCTCTGTCTCTTCCATATTGTTGGAATGAGGGACATTTTTTGCTGGTTTTCTCTTCATCTGAAAGATTTTAATTAGGGCAAAGACATTCAGGGAGACCATAACAGTAAGGGGAAGTACCTTTTCCTACCTCCTACCTCCTTCAATCCCATACTTACATTCTGCCACCAAACTTGATAAATATATTGCTGGATAAATATATTGCTGGCATAGTGACTATGTCCAAGGATACTTCATTCATTCCAAAATAGTTGTGATAAACTCCCAAATCCTGAGAAGGTCCTCTAATATAATCTTAGAAAAATCTTCTCAAATTCTTTGCTAAGCATCACATTAAATCTTACATCCTCACCAGCAGTTAAACTGGTTATTAAGTTGAAGTCAATGAGGCTTATCAGAATATTTCTGGATGTGAATTTCTGGGTGTGGATGGAACTAAGTGTTTCACTGCTTTGCTAAATCAGCTTGCTGATATACGCTATTCAATATGCATGCATTGTATGCATCTTAATGAAGTATATGTTATTTTGTTCTCAATTTTAAAATCTCTTTTCTTCTCAAATCTGTTTGCTGAAGTAGGTGGCCAAGAATTGGAGCCACCAGCATTTCTGCCAGAGCTTCTTAACACACCTGAAAGAATCTTGAGTAAGAATGATTTAAGCTTTACTTTCTATGGTATAGCGTTGCAGTGTTGAATAACTCATACTCCAAAACATTGCAGGGAAGCATGCAGTTAGTAACTATCATGAAATTCTCATCTCCACGGGTTTTGACAACAGAAGCAAGACAAGCAACAGTCTGGGAGCCATACTTGTCACCCATTTTTAAAAAAAAATATTTTTGCTTTGTTCATCTAGACAATGCCACATTCTTCAACGGAGTCTTTCAGAATGTGGAAAGTGTTGCATTATTTTTTGGTAAGTATGTGCTTCACTTGTACTTCAGCTGTGGAATGTGCTTTTATATATACTGAAATGGAACAGGAATTGTTGAGACTGCAGGTTGCTCAAAGACTGCTAGAATCCTAAATACTGCTTACTGCTGAGCACTGCTCAGTGCCCCCATGTTACTGTACTGCCTGGTTTAGGCTTTGCTTTCACACTGACATCACCCACGTGTGACCCATGCTTGGCTAACCTTTGCTCACTGTTCTCTTTGCAGACTGTCTGGGTTCTCACTTCACCTGGCTACAGTCCATCTTCACAAACTTCCCTGCCTTGCTCAACTTTGTGAACAAAATGAAGTGTGTCAGTGGCTTTTGTCCCAGAGATTTTGAAGACTATGGCTGCTCTTGTCGGTTTGAAATGGAAGGGCTCCCTGTGGATGAAGCCGATGAGTAAGTCTTTTCCATGAGATTATCCGTGACATGGTTTAGTGGGCATGGTGGTGATGAGCTGATGGTTGGACGAGATGATTTTAGCAATCTTCTCCAACATTTATGATTCTATTCTATGATCTCCTGTCTGACCCAGCTGGCTGGCAGTGCCTTAATGCTCTGATGACCTGAAGCATAACACTTGCCTATATGATTTAAGGGCAATTCTACAACTACAGAAGATTTATTTAGAGGGCAAGTCCCTCATCACTCAGCTCTGTCTAATCATCACTCACTTGCAACGCAAATGTCTGACATGACCTATAAAAAACATCTCCATCTATAGTTTGTTGTCCTTGCACTGTGTTGAGCTAATGAGCATAGTCTTTTTGTTGGGCTGCCACAGGAGTTAATCCATCCACTTTCCAGTATATGATGCCTAGGAAAATAGAGATCTAACTCTACTGCTGGAAAAGTTTTCTGGATAAACATGATGACATTCTGAAATGAGACCTCTAGGCAGTTGAATGCATTGATACCCAATGAGCTGAGCATCTGGGCTTTTGTTTCACTCATCCTCATTTTAATGCAGGGCAGTGCAAACACAGAAATAGCACAGAGGTGTTGGCAGTCCCATAGAGAGGTTTCCCTAGGAGAATGGCAACACCACCGGAGTTTGCAGTAAATGTTGACTAATGATTGCTTTGCCACTGACACAGATATGCTCTTCATTCAAGAGATCATCCCAGAACGAGGCATCTTTCTGAGAGATGGTTCCCACAGTGTTGCATTTTTTTCCCCACTAATTTCCATTCTTAGAAACCAGTTTTGCAAATCTTGGATTTGACACTGCATCTGCCGTTCTATAAAAAGTGATGAACACATATACATGATATGTACATTAAGAGTCTGTTCTGCCTTCTTGATCCACGGGGAAAGAGAAACACATTTAGTGCACAATCCATGCCTTACAATGCCCTGACTGCAAAGGAGGCATTATTTTCTGATCAAGTTGCCTTAAGAGTTGAGTGACAATGATGCTCTAATAAAAAAAGGAACTTTATATCACTTGTATCAGATTAATTTTCCAAGTGGAGGAGTTTCCAGGTTGCAGGAGCTTGCAGTGAAATAAACTGCAGGCATTATTGAGGTGGGACTTGACACCTTTCATCAGTCAGACATTTAAAACTGTTTTCTGATAGAGCTACGAACTTTAGTCTCACCTCTGGAAGAAGCATTGGTGGCACTGAGAAACCATCGAGGCCTGTCTCTTGGTGGCTGTTTGCTCCCACCTTTGTTTGGTATCCTTATGCAGTCACCTCAACCAAGTTACAACAGGGAGCAAGACCACAAACAGACACTGAAGTCCAAGAAATTGGGCTTTGAGATATCAGAATATGAATTTCTTGGATTATTATTTTTTTATGTTTCCCAGGAAATCAAATGCATGAAGAAAATATAAAATGAAAGCCACCTTTGCCTCTATCTAAAAAGAAGAAGGCCCAGCCATCAGTTGCCCACCTTACATAACATCTATCCACTGTTAAACACTGCCTGTGGGGATGATGGTATTTATGAGCTCTTATCTGCTGCTGGCAGCATGAGCAAACCTCATCGCTGATGTCTTTCATTGAATCAGAATTTCGATCATCGTTAGGCCTTGGACTGCTTCCTTAATTGCTAGAAAAATTAAATATTTTAGCAATTAACAATTAATGTATTATGTGATTAAATATTAAATATTTGCTAAATTTAGGAAGTGAGAAAGTGACTGCAGAGCCTAGGAGTGAGCCTGCAGTGCATATGCAGGACTGTGGCTGATGTATAAAACATATTTATTACATCCTTAACAAAAAATCCTCCAGCCAGCTCCTCACATCATGAGTCACAAGTTAACCCCTTCTGGCAGCACACTGTTTGTTGGATGCTAATATTATATTTGCATTTGATACGGACAAGACCACTATCAATACAATAACAGACCCATGCTGTGAGTGCATTTCACTGACATGACAATGTTTCAGTCTAACAGCAGAGTTTTGCTTAATTTATGTAACAGTTTTACACGGTGTAAGTGGTGTCTGAATGTCCTACCGGTGTCTCATTTACATCTGCCAATGCACACAGATGCTGCTACAATACAGGAACAGACAACTTGCTCAAAAGAAGAGAGGACTGATGAATATGTTATTTCATTTGAATTTTCATTGCTGCTGACATATGAAGTGGCCATGCAGATGTTTGGGGTTTGCATGACAACAGAACAATGCAAGGTTTCTAACTGCTTGAGTAGTGGTACAAGAAAACTGCTTTACTCAGGTTTGAGAAACGTTATGTCCCCCTTCCATGACTAAACGGTTTATTTTAATTCTGATTGTTGCATTGAGGAGAAAGAACAAGTATCATTTTCTATGATTCTCTGATTCTATGGTAACACCACATATATTTATAGTCCCAATGAGACACAGTGGACGCAGTGGTTCACAAGATACTGCACAAACATTTACCCTACAAGAGTGCTGGGTGCAGCACAGATCAACACATTTGTATTGAGACAGTTTATACCAGGGCTGAATCCAAGAACTGATCTGTGGAGCTTTGTTTGGCAGTGATCTGTGGGTGATGTTCAGGCACTGGCAGTACATTTCTTATTGAAACTGCCTGTAAGGTCCTTGTCCCTCAGGTTCTGCAGCAAGGCTGGAATGCAAGCATCATCTCCCATGACCTGCTCCCACCACTGAGCTTTGCATCCAAGTGTAATTATTCTACCAGACTGATTCAGAGAAAAGCCATACTCAGCCTTTCTTTTGTCTGTGGACTACCCAAGGACCCTTTTTCTCCTTTGGCACCTTTTGCATTCTTGTATAGGAATGAGCATTGCAGTCTGATCTTGAATGGAAAGGAAGACATATTGTCTGAACTTTGTGCTATTTCATGCTTTTAAGATGCTGTTTTCAGCACCGCAAATGCTATGAGGAAGCGATGGAGATGGAGTGCACGTGGGACCCATCAAAAATTTCCACAGATGTCACCTGCTCTGCAGAAAACCTGAGCTGTGGTAAGATTAACTTGTCACAAAGACAGAATTCTGGAGTTCTCTGTGGCCTACCTTCCAAAAGTCATATGTAAGTTAAGGAGAAACCACCTCCACATGTGAATTCTCAAGGAATTAAGTATCCCACTCAAGGATGAATGGGAATGAGAATGCACGGAGATATGAAGGTCCAGCTTGGCAGGAGAATGGAAGTCCTGTAGCAAGAAACTTGTCAGGGCTCCTCTAACAGGCAGCCTCCTGATGAGGTTTCCAGACTTCTGTGACTTTGCAGGACCACTGAGTATTGCTTGACTTATCTCCATGTACTGGGAATGGAGATGATGCTGGGGAATTACTTGAAAAGTAATGTACTTTCTGAAGCTTCAAGGCTAGATTTTCATGTAATTTGAGGGATTAAATTCTGTGTTTGCAGGGTCCCATGCATTCAAATAGAACTGTAACACTAGCGGGTAGAGACCTGGCTGTTGTAATAGGAGCCTGGCGAGTGTGGAGTGCCCCCAGTCAATTTTAATACCACTTTTCACCCTGTGTTGGCTCCCAGGAAATACTGTGTTCAAGAACATGACTTGGGGTTGCCAGTAAAGAAGAGCAGCATTCCCAAACCAAGAACTTCATTGTTTGTTTTAGTACAGAACTGACCCAATATACACTTCTTGTTTCAAATGGAAACCATTTTTGCTTTCTGGGTCAGTCTATAAAGATTCAAGCACATCTGAACATGAATAATGCTTTATTAGCTCTCTCCATACTTAATCAGAAAATGTCTTGTTCAAACTGAAATAAGAGAGGAAAACAAAATGAATAGATACAGAATGTTGAAAACGGAAAAACTGTATAAGAGCTCTGACAGAACAATATTTTTGAAAGCTCTGAAAGGTAAAAGGATTTGAAGAAGTGGGAAAACAGTATTTTTGTAGAGAAACTCATTGCCTTTATCAAGTGCAAAACACATCCCTTGTGAAAAACTTGGCCTGTGGACTGTGACTTCCTGGGGATAGGTGGAATATTTTACACTCAATATCAGATGGGTTAAGATTTCCATGCAAAAATCAGATGCAGCAAAGCCCTGCTCTGAGCTCCTCACTGCTCTGTAGAAAGAACCAGGCTCCAGCAGCCCATTACCAGCTATGTCAGATTACAAACTCTGTGGGACTACAAAACTGGAATGTATTTAACCTGAGGAATCATGGTATAAGTAGGCATGCGCTAATGAATACAGACATAAACCTTACAGGGAGGAAAAGCGATCCAGGGAAAAAAAAGATATTTCAATAGCACCTTGTTTGGATTTTTGTTTAATTTGCAGAAAATGGGGATCCCTGTGAACAGTTCCTCTGCACCTGTGACAAAGATGCCATTGAGTGTTTTGGGAACGCTCATATTAACTCTTCCCTGAATGGCCTGGATGTCTCCTCCTGTCCATCTCTGGTTACAGGTAACAATCCGAATCTGACCAACTGCCCCTCCTGTCGGGTTTTCTTTTGGCATCCAGTCTGACCCAAGGTGAATGGAGCAGTAGCTGAGTGATTTCCTGCACTAAATCTGGCAGTCTGTCCTATTCGCCACTTACTCAGACTCAAATGAAAACCAAGAGAGAAGAAGGCAGGCTAATTGCTGTCCTGGAGCAAGGCCAGGAGGGGTTACCAAGCTGGTGAGGAGCTGGAGCACCTGCTGAAAGAGGGGAGGGATCACAGTGTCATATTGTTCTCTTCTTTGTGGGGTTGTGCAGAGATGAAGGAGCCAGACTCCCCTTGGAGGGGCATGGGGTCAGGAGAAGAGGCAAGAGATGCAGCTGCAACAGGAAAAGTCCAGTTAGACGTGGGGATTTATTTGTTTTGTTTTTTTTTCAGGAGGCACCTGCCAAGCTGAGTGACTGGGTGCTGCTTAGGGTGATTAGCGACCTACTGAGGTCACTCGCAGTGTGCTCTGGTGGCCAAGAAGGCCAACGGTGTCTTGGGGTGCATTAAGAAGAGCATGGCCAGCAGGTTGAGAGAAGTGATCCTCCCCCTCTGCCCTGATGAGGCCACATCTGGTGTGCTGTGTCCATTCCTGAGCTCCTCAGTTTAAAACAGGCAGGGAACAGAGGAGGGCCACGGAGATGATAAGGGGCCTGGAGCATTTGTCTTATGAGTGTAGCTGAGAGACCTGGGTCTGTTCATCCTGGAGAAGAGGAGGCTCAGAGGGAATCTTATCGACACTCATATATATCTAAAAGATAGGTGTCAAATGGATGAGACCAGGCTCTTTTCAGTGGTGCCCAGTGACAGGACAAGGGGCAATGGGCACGAAGCACTGGCACAGGCTGCTCAGAGAGTGATGGAATCTCCTCTGGAGATATTCAGAACCCTCCTGGACACTTTCCTTGTGCAGCGTGCCCTAGGGAACCTGTTGTAGCAAGGGGTTGGACTGCTTTTTTCAGAGGTCTCTTCCAGCCCCTACAATTCTCTCTGTTTCTACGACTCAAGCTCCAAAGCTGGGTCAGATGTGAAAAAACACTGCTAGTTTTTCTGATCCCTTCACTTATATTGGCACACCTCAGTGCTAAGAACAGATACATGAATTTAGGGCTCTGCATGTGTATATCCCTTCATAAAGAGGCCAAAGGAGAAGAAAATGCCTCAGCAAAATTTGTGTCAGTGCCAGCAAAATGTTTTGTGTAAGCCAGTAATCTTTCACTGGGGTCAGGTGGCTCTAATACAGAGTACAGCATCTTCAACGCATTACAAATAATAGTGAAATTGTTATGTGCTAACAGGAAAATCATGCTGCTTTTACCCCAGCTGATAGAGAGAGACTCCACCTTAGCTCACTGAATACCTCCACCAAATTAGGCTCCTGGTAATATTTATTACAGGAAAATTTAAATCCTTTGAATGAATCATTTTTACTTGGTGCTTGCTCATGTAATTACCTTTCTGTGTAGCTGTTCTGTCCAATTCAGGCTTTGGAAAAAAAGCAACAAACATAACAAGGATATCAGATAAATTTCTGGGAAAAGTAATTTGGCGGATTCTTTATTACAGAGAAAATTCAAATATTTTCCTAAACCTTTGCCTTAATAGGAATAAATGCAATCAACTCCTGATTTGTTGTACTATCAAGTTTAAATGTTGACTTCAGTCTACAGACTCCACTGTGTAAGAGAGCTTTCTCCTTTTCAGAAACAACCAGCAAGAGAGAGCTGACAACACGCCACACAGGGGGTACGTCCTTACCTCTGTGACTTATTGATTGAAGTATACTAAATCAAGAAGAATATCTGCATTGAGGAAAATAGCATAAGATAGCATAAGAATTTTGGAATATATTAATTCCTTTTTTTTTTTTTTTCTTTTTTTAAAAGCAAAGGCAATTTTTAGCAAGACATCAAAATATGAAAGGAAGAAAGGAAGAGAAAGAACTCATAAACCAAAGCACTGCTTTTGTGACCAGCCATTACTGAGATCAGGATAATTTCAGCCAAATGACTCATTTTTCAAAGAAGGAATTCAAAAGAGAACCTGAATCTCATTTAGAAATAATGCAAGAAGAAAAACACTGACAGCATTTAAAAAATATTTTCAGATGAGTCCTTTGCTATTTGCTCTCTGCATGGACATTTTGGGCTCTGCTTCAGCAAAGCACCTAGGCTGAAACATTTGAGTTTTACTTCTAAACATTAATTCTTATCCTTAAGGGATACTTACAGAATGCTTATTGTTGATCAGTTTTCTAGTTTAGATTGAAACAGTGATAGAGACTGAGGGCTTTTTATTAATTACACTGTACATTGCTGACTATAATTAACTACCTATAATTAACTAATTAATAGTTAACTACCTATAATTAGGTTAATATTTACTACATTTTATTATATTTGTATATAAACACAATGAAAAGTATAGTAGTGATGATATTTGGAGATGTGTTTTGTTCTGCTGCTCTGACCACGTTACACCAAGCTCCTGTCTGTGAGCATCCTAAGCCATGACTCTCTTTGGAGAAAAATGCTTTTCTTTTTGCAGAGTTCTTTCATCGTGAGACCGAGAAAGCAGAGGCTGTGACAGCATCTGTGGAAGAAGGTTTGTAACTTACAGTGTAAGAAGTGCTGTTTTCAGATTCCCAGTTTCAGCTGGAAGAATAAAATACAGGAACAAGCTGTTTTCTTACAGCCCTTCTAAGATGGCTGCTATAAAAGTAGATATGTTTTGGTGATACAATTCAAGACCAGATGAGAATGTGCAGTTCTTCAGCTTGTGTGCTCCATGTGCTTAACCACTCTTTACTCAACATTTCCCAAGGGCTGAGACTGAGAACTTTAGAACAAAACCTGTTTTCACCAAAACAGACCTTTTGGGAAAGAGAAGTTGTGGCAGTGGGGTCTGGCAGAGACATACTGTGTGGGACCCCACCACCACACCCTCAGTCAGTTGAACATTTGCTGTTTTCGAAGAGATATTTAATTATTTGAGATGAAACTGTAGTTTTGTGCAGTATTTTCATACCTGTATTAATCTTTTACATCCCCCAAAACAATCACTTGTGCTCTCTGGACAGGCACAGTTTATTACAATGCTCAAAATATTGTCTGTGGATAAAAGCCAGTATATGAAATTTTAGAAAGATGGAGTTGCAACCCAGACAACGTTTAGGCAAATTGTGAAGGTGGTGGAGTTTTCCTCCCTGAAGAAGTTCAAGAAATGTGTAGATGTGGCACTGAGGGATGTAGTTTAGTGGGCATGGTGGTGATGGGTTGATGGTTGGACCAGATGATCCTAGTGGTCTTTTCCAACCGTAATCATTCCATGACTATGATTGCATGAAATATTTGGAGAACCACTTCAACTGAATTAGTTGTCTCCCCATTTAAACCCCAAGAGCTTCACCACTGGCTGCTGTGGGAACCATATTAAACCAAAACAAGACACTACTCAGAAATACATTTGACAGCAAAAAAATTCTTTCTTATATCACACCATCCTAGCAACACACAAAAAGATGCACAGATGAATTCTAGGATCATCTGATGGCTCTGTTAATCAATATGCTTCTGATAAATGAACACCAGTGCATGAACTAAAGCAATGAATTAGAGATTAAGGAAGGATTCGGTTGGTAGCTACCCATTCATTTTTCACTTTCAACACAGTCAAATACAATGTGTTTGCAAGGAATTTGTCATCTGTTCTGTGCACAATAGTGAGATTTTATACCTAGTTCTCTTCACTGTAGTCTGTCAAATGGATTCAATATGGAATTTTCTGCTTCAGTTCTATTTATATTGTTTCTTTATAGCACCTCATCTGAATGTAGTAATGAGGTTATTCTGTGAGCATCACTTTTTCTGTAACTATTAATGTGTATAGAAAATCAGGAAAATCTCCATACATGGGTCTTTCCTCCTCTGCTGAAGAAGCTGTTCTCTTGGCTTGGAGTCAAGGCATTGAGAGGACTTGGAGTTGATCTTGATGATCCTTATGGGTCCCTTCCAACTTGGGGTATTTTATAAGTCTGTGACTTCTCATAAGAATCTGTGCTACCAGCTTGTCTGAGTTTACGTTTTCTGTCTTCAGCAGTGATTTCCTCTGAGCCCAGTGAGATGGCCCTGGGGACTTCCAGTGCTGGAGGTAAGAACCCGGATATACTTTTGCTGGTGAATCAGGCCCTCCTGACTCCAGGTGATAGCAGGTTTTAGTTTATTAAGCTTTATTGCTGGGATTTCTAGGTAATACCTGTAGTTCTGCTGACCTGCACATCATTGAGCAAACCACTTTGTTTCTCCTAATTACCCTCTTTATAAAGCATGCCTAATAGTGATGTTTCGTTAAGCTTTATGATGCTCTCCATAAAAGCCACTTCAGACATGCATTGCAGAAATGCAGAAGGTACTTCACTACCACGGCGCTCTGCTTTCTGTCCAGCTGTCACAAGGGACCACTGAGGTATGTCTTGGTCTTCTCCTATTCCCTTAGTGAAAAGTCAGTGGTTCCAGGCTTTTCCTCGCCTTTCGCACAGCAATTCTTTATCAAAAACATCACAGTTAAGAATCTGTGCACAGTGAGGACTGGGCTGCAGGGGAGTTGAAGTTAGATAGGAGTAAAATCACAGATATTATTTGAGGATTATTTGCTATCCATTGCCTCCAGCCGCTCATTTTGCACACCTCGTGCAAGTATTTGAGAAAACCTCTTTCCATCAGGTTTTCTGATACCCTTAAATTACATTCATAGGATTTGCTGCCAGAAGGGTTCATTTTTATTTTACCTCCTCCTTTAATATACAGAATTTTATGGAACTCTTTCCCAGACTAAAAGTTATTTCACATTTTTGCCATTATCATTTCTATGAGAACATTTGCACCAGTAGCTACAGCTAAAAGTAGGTGGAGTACCATAGCAGACTTGAAATTACCTATGACTCCTTTATGTGAAAATGATCATTCAGGAAGAATTAACTGCGCAAAAAATGTCAAGTGACTCTGAATACGGAGAGAAGGAAGGAGCCATTTTTTGACTCAAATCACACTGTCTGGGTAACATCCATGTCTCCCACCTCAATACAGAAATAACTCATTGCTATAATAAGCTCTGCTCAGAAATCTTCTCCTCCACTAACTTGAATGTATCAGAAAATGTGTGTGTTCTGTTGGAGGTCCGCATGGCTGCTAGAAGATTATCTGTGATATCTGTTCTTAGCAAACTGCAGAATATTGCAAACTCCGGTTATATTATCTGCACCTGGCAGGAATCACTTTCATTTCAATACATCACTGCCAAACAAAGTGACATAAAATGTGCACCTTGCTGAGCTGTGAGACTAGCGTGCTGCTATTCATCCCTTCCTGCAGCCTTTCATGGTCTTCATTCTGTTCTTAGCAGTGCTTTCATTCTTTTTATCCATTCTCTTATACTAAGACAGGTTATTTCCAATGTATGCCAAAAAAAAAGAACTTCAGAGGGATGAACTTAATGAATTTGAGTGGAATCCAATTAATTAGTTCAGTCCAGCAATTTAAAAGGGTAGGCTTTCAAACATGGAAACTATGCACACAGTCCCTTTGAAAATGAAGCAGTTTATTTCTGAAATGCAATACCCTTTGCACTGATATTTAGAAAAAAAAAAAATGAAGCCATTTGAAAATACTGTTTTCATTTACAAGTTAGCTTATATGAAAAGAGAAAGGTAAAAAGAAAAAAAAAAAAGAAAGATAAGTGACATCCAAATTCATCAGACATTTTCAGCCAATGATGAAAAAAAAAAAAAAAGAGAAGAAGAAAAGAAAAAAAAAAATTAATTTCTAGGAGTCACCATCACCATCCCTGGATGTGTTTAAAACCCGTTTGGATGTGGCGCTCAGGGACATGATATAGCAGAGGTTGTTAGTTAGGGTAGTATGGTTAGATTGCGGTTGGACTTGATGATCTTTAAGGTCTTTTCCAACCTGAGCAATTCTATGATTCTAAAGAACTTCTTTAAAATGGTGCATCTATTCAGCTCAACTTATTTTCCCCTTGATATTTCCTTATGGCTGTAAAGAAGTAAATCGTGCAGTTACCCAGCTCTGCATCATTCAAGCAGTATCCCTAGTGTTGCTGCTATTTTTTGTACCCTTTCATAAACTGACACTGTTTTTTAGCAGTTTTCTCAGATGATGACACCTCATCTTATCCTTCTTATCCTTCCTCTCTCAGTATGGCCAACTAATCAGCACCCAGCCTTATTTTTAGTACCTGGCACAGCTTAGTACCTTGGTATGTGACATATAAATTTAAGAACAAACAAATGAAATGAGCAAAACACCACATTGGTTGTATATAACTAGTTCCTTTTTTTTTTTTTTTTTTTTTCTGAAAGACAAGAGATGTGAACAAATGACCAGAGCAGATGATCTTTGCTTTCCTAACCTTTATCTAGAATGACTTTTCTCTATGACCATCAATTCACAGCAGTTCTGCCCCCGGATATTACTCTGACCTACTATCTTAAATGAAAATCTTGATACCTATTGCTCCATATCTTCTTCTTTCTTCTTTCTGCTGATTCAGAGGACAGATTTACAGGAGCTGAGGTCCCAGCAGGAGAGATAACCACCTCTCCAGGCTCCTTCCAGGCAGATATTAACTCGGCGGAAGTCAGAATTATCCCCACTGAGTTTATTCCTGTGGGCACATCTGCAAGGACAAAAGAGAAAGGCAAGTACAGCCTGCACTAACTCCACTGTAATTTGTAGTGCTCCGTCTTGCTGTTCACAGCTGTTGGGCTTCAGTATTTCTCACCAACATGCAGAACAGCACCATTTCCTCCCTAAATCTGGTTAGATTGTGCAGGATGCTGTGTTCAATACCAGCTGTGGCAGTTCATTTTCAAATATTACTTGCCTAGGGAAGTTTAATTTACCGCTAATGAACATTCTTCCAATCATTAGTAAAGCAGATGTTGGAAAACTGCAAGAAGATTGGTTTTGGTTCGGAGTATGCCCTTTGGGACACATTACTGATAGAGTTTATCCTATGTTTGCAAGTCTAATGTTTAAAAGTCTGATCTGTGCGTATGTGATCTCCAGAGGCAATTCCTACAAGAGGTGGCCTGGGCACACCTTCCCCCAGAGCAGCTCTGGAAGAACTGTCACTGTCTGTTAGGGGACCCAATGGACCTGCAGGAAAAGGTAAAAAAATTTTTAATTTTCCAGTGATATGTAATTAGTGAAGTACTGGTACAGGTTGCCCAGAGAGGCAGTGGATATCCCCATCCCTGGATCCACTCAAGGTGAGGCTGGACAGGGCTCTGAGCAACCTGCTTTAGCTGTAGGTGTCCCTGTTCAGTGCAGGGGTGTTGGATTAGATGGCCTCTAAGGGTCTCTTCCAATTCAAACATTCTGTGATTTTATGATCTTATGAAAACTTCAGTTACTTCTATATTAAGAGTTAGGCTTGTATTACATGTAAATACAATAGTTATTCCAAACCAGTCAGATGTGCACATATGGACTGGTGAGCATCAGGAGACAGAGTCATCTGAAGAAACTTTCCAGTCTGAGGGAGTGACAGACAGGTCTCCAGAATCCGGAATCCTTCCCTTGAGGAAAGCAGAACTGTTACTGATTGGTCTGCCATGGCAGACAAGCTTTATTAGAACTATTGTGTGAGTACACCATGAATAAATCATGTACATGCCTTAGTCTGAGCACACCTTTACTGCTAGGTGGAAGATATATCAAATCAGACATTTGAAAGTTTGTAAAAAACTTCTTGTTGTTTCACACTTAATCATCACCCAGTGTGTAAGAACAAGAGGTTAGGGCTCTATTTGCTGAATTAGCCAAGAGAGAAGCTACCGACTTCTTATCTCAACCAGGTTTGAATATTCTTGAAAAAAAAAAATTTAAATATGAAGGATTACAAGGGGTTGCAAAGTACTGTCTGCAATACTATTTGACTTGCATTTTAGATCTTCATAGGGATTTCTCTCTTTACTTAGTATCTTCCCCACTTCTCTTGCTGTCTTCCTTAGTGCTATTATAAAAGTCATAGGTTAATGACTAGAGCAATGACTTAGAAATAATGAATGTCTTCAACTGTTGAGAATATGGTATGTTGAACAGTTTTTTTTTGTTGTTGTTGTTGTTTGTTTTTTTTTACTTTATAGTATGTGAACGATTAACCTTTCTGCAAGAGAGAGGAAATGGAAGAGAGAAGAGAGAGCTGCCCCAGCTGGGAGAAATGTTGTTCTGTTTAACTGAGAGATGTCCAGAGGAGTTTGAGTCTTATGGTTGCTACTGTGGCCAGGAAGGAAGAGGGCATCCTACTGATGCTCTGGACAGGTGTGGGCTCTTCTTTAAACTGCCATTAGTTGCAGGTATTAAGGAGTGACTATGGACCAGCCAAGATCAGTGTTTGCTTCTTGGTTGGACTTAATGATCTTAAGGGTCTTTTCCAACCTAAAGTATTTCATGATTCTCTGGTATCCGTAGTCAGACCATGCTTAATATATTCCAATTAATTATATAAAATGTGAAATACTCAAATGTCACTAAACATGGTCTGTTCTTGCATCAGTGTTTTGGAGAGGACTTTTAAAATAAGAAAGAAGCCAATAGAGTAGAAAACTGCATATCAAAAGAGATGAGGATAAGGGTTGCAGTGAATCTTGGCTAAGAGGTGGTTTGGGAGGTGGTTTATAAATAGAAGAGTACTAACTTTTGTGTCAGACTGTCATTCAGAAGGAGTCCATATGGAGTGCAGTGCACCTGATCTGGAGCCCAGAGACCTGCAACTGTGGGCCATCAGGGCACAGCTGGTAAAGAAGTGGCGGGGTGTGCTTACACAGAGTGAGGCAGGGAATATACCCAAACCAAGGAAATCTTCCCTGAAAGCATTTCATTTTCAAACAAAATCATTCCTTGAGTGGAAATCATTACAGCTGGAGCCATATCGAGTCTGAGCATGGCTCTGAGTGCACAGCACGCACAATTTTCCTGCACTTGTCCACAAGTAAGACTGCCCATGCATGATAAAAATAGACAACGTCGAGGCTAGTCAGTGCACTGGCTAACAGTGTGTGGTTTTCAGATTCTCAGCCAACAATATTTGAACATCTCAAGATACTGCTAAAGGAGGGTTTGTTCACAGATGCAGTGGCAGTTTTAAATCTTAAACAAACATAAAAAACTGCATCTCTAAACAGAAGATACCAAAGGAAATAGGAAGGGGACTGGGAAAGTAAATACAGGTGGGTTTTTTTGCTATTTTTATCTTTATGGGAAAGATTTTTCTGCAAAATAAAAATGATATTTTCAGTTGTGACAGATATTGAAAAAAAAAGGATAAAATAAATTGTGAATATTGTGTGATGTAGGAAAATGAAATACTTCTCAGTTACCCCAGCTGTTTATTTTAGGTGCTGCTTCTCTCATCACTGCTGTGTGGAACAAGTTAAGACACTTGGATGTCCAGCAGAAAGGAGTTCACGATCTGAAGTTGTATGCTTTGATCATATGCCAAAATGTAGGTTTGAGTCAGAGACATCACTCATCTTCTGATGACAGTGTATGAAATTATTACAGGCTGAATACCACCGTGCCTATAGTATGCTACAGAATGGTGGCAGCAAAATTGGGCTTACAAAATGTCATCAATGGCTACTCCAAAACTGGGTGAGATCAAGGTCCTAGCTGAGATCAAGGTTATTACATCACTGTGCTTGATGTGATCAGGTCAAGATAAGAATTGCATTCAGGAGACAAAGGACAGCTGTTGGTGTTTTTATTTGCATAAATCCACCTAATGCCAGCCACAGCTCCAGGCACTCAGTACCTTGGCATCAAGCATACTTAAGTGATTAAAGGTGAATTTGGAAGCTAAAATTCAAGGAAAAATTGACAATTTTAGTCAAGATCTCATCTACCACTGACAAATTAGGCATTGACTAGCTGTAACTGTTTTTAAATATTCATTTTAGAACTTCTCTTTAAGGTATTGGTTGGAGCCTGTGTGAGAAACTCCTATGTGCTTGTGACCAGACAGCAGCCCAGTGCATGGCTTCTGCTCTCTTCAATGAAAGCCTTAAGTTTCCACATGGTCAAGTGTGCCAAGAGGAGAAAGCCTCGTGTCGAGGTGGCCCTTACGAAAGGCCTTCAGTCGGCACAGAACCAGGGGCCCAAACCTCCAGCTCTGAGGAGAGCAGCGAGGAGGAAGGTTTCCTGAGGAGGAGAGCACGGAGAGAGACGCGCCGTCCTCCTGGAAAGCCCAGGAGTGGGCAGCACCGAGGCAGATAGTCAGTCATGGCCACTTGTGTGAGAAATGGCACCGGGAATTCCACTGCCAGCCTCGTGTACCTTACTCCTTTTTGTCACTGCAACTGCCTTCCCTTTCCCAGCAATAGACTAGATATTGAATGTTAAGATGCATAACTTCCTCCCGTAGAGAAGTTGTCACTGCAGACCACCTTAATTAGGCCAGCTATTAACTGAAATAACTGACAGCATTCTGCACAACTTCATTTGAATTCTGATCAAAATTCTGATTTTTGTTCTGATCAAAGATTGATTTTTGTTAGCCATGTAGTTGGTTCAGACCAGATCTTGCTGATGGCGACTGCGTATTTCAGCTTTTTCAATTAAACCAATCTGCATACTCCAAATCCTTTTGTGCATTCTTCCTTTACAGAGCATAGCAGGAAACATCCAGAAGAAAAGCCAAAGTAGTTATATAGAATAACGATGGGATATTTTTCTTCCCCTTTTTCCAACTTTCAACAAGAAGCTTTGCCTCAAGGTCTTTCTTGGCCAAATTCACCACTCAAAACATTATCAGACAACAGCAGTATAAAGGGATGCATGTATTTTTTTTACTTGATAAGGTGTTAATTTATACACTGCTTTGATCATAACATAATGCCACAAGAACTAAAATAGTTAAAATTTAACTATATCAACAAAGCTAGGAAACCACTGAATAAAAACAACCAGGTTCAAAATCACTAGCAGCCCTATTACTTGAGTATGAAAGACTTAGACAAAGGTATTATCAAGCTTTCTCATTGGATTTCAGCTGCATAACACACGACAGTGCTGAGAGTTGGACAATTCTCACTCTGCAATGTACACCTAAGATGAAATTGAAAAATATTAATTCCAGTGTCAAAGTTGACAAGATTTACGTAAGGTTCTTCAAGTGAGGGGAGTTTTAGATTAGATGTGAGGAGCATTTTTCACTGAGAGGGCAGTGAGGCACTGGCACAGGCTGCCAGGAGGTTGTGGGTGCCCCATTCCTGGAGGCATTCAAGATCAAGTCGGATGGGGCTGTGTGCAGTCTGGTCTGGTTGGGGGCAGCCCTGCCCATGACAGGGGGTTGGGGCTGGGTGGGCTCTGAGGTCTCTTCCAACCCAAGCCATTTTATGATTCTATGAAATCATGTTTGATTGTGTGATCCCACACACCCAGAAACAAATCAGTTATTTATTTGAGGACCAAATTATATCTGCGTCACTTCATCCTGGAATTAGGGAGGCTTCTAAAAATTCTTACACTTAATACTTCAGTCTTCTCAACATAAGCAGACTCTATTTTATTAACTGAAAATATAGGCAAGAGCAAAATGAAAATTCTATAAAACATTTTTATGGAGATAAAAAGCTTTCCAAATTTCCTCCCTTTGCAACCTCCCCTTGGAACAAAAGATGTCCACTAACATTTCTTTGAACAAGAAGAATTGCTATGAACTGTCCTACTTATTTAGCTGTTCCTAAAAGTCTAAATTTCTTGTTTACAATCCTGCTTTAAAGAGCTTAACTTTGACATAAAAGTATTCATTACAGATCCATGACTGTAGTCTAATGCTGGATATAAAAGTGCCACCTATGTCCCTCCATTTCATGAAGTACTTAACTGGACTTTTTAACTTCAATGCCATGCAAGCTGACACAATGGCAAAAGCAGATTAAAACATAAAGGAATGTTCTTGGACATTAACACAATTAGAAGTAACCAGCACATTAAGCCTGTGGTTTGTGATACTCCCCCCTCAGTACTTTTCCTGTGCAAAGCGTAGAAAGGATGAAAGCAATGCTCATCCATTGCCCAGTGCTGAGGATGGAATTTGCATTAAGCTCATACAGTTACTCATTCCAGAGCTGGAACTATTCAGATATTAACCTATTATTATAGTGATAGGAAACTACTCTGTACTTTACAGCAGTTAGAAATAAAAATGATAATGGAAAGATCAGATAGCTAATTAGTTGAAGTAAGAAAACATGGTCTTTAAACAAGGGAATGAAGTGCATCACTGCTTAATAAAAGCACAACTAATCTCTCTGATTAATGAAAGGAGTGCTGCTGCTTTGAAGCTTGCATTTAAAATATATACTTAAGAGAAACAACAACAACAAACAAATCCTTTCTGCTAATTATTAGAAGACAGTACTGCACTCATGATAATGCATCAACATAAGCATGTATTTGCTCAGAAAAGTGTAAATTCATTCACATACTCTAATTTCAGAGATAAAGATGGATCATTTAAGTTATATAATGGCATGGGCAGGAAGGGACCTTAAAGATCATTGAGTTTCAATCCCCCTATTGGGCATGGTTGCCAGCCACTAGATCAGGCTGCCCAGGGTTCCATTCAACCTGCCCACTAAGCTGTACTCATTCTCACATATGAGCACTAAAATAAATAATAAAGAAGTATTAACAGAACGAACCAGGTAGAAATCTATCACAGCTTTCTTTTTCCCTTCCTTCTAATTGCTAGTCTAGAAATATTTCCTACTTCATTAGATACTGATCTATTTATTTCCTTTTTTAAGCATTTTTAAGCTTTATTATTATTATTATTGTCTCAAATTTTGGTGGACTTCACCATAGTAATTGTTCAACAGGAACTAAAAGTAGTGGTTTAATAATGCTGCAATGCCTTATGTTTGCAAGAAAAAGGCAAATAAAAACAGATTCAACTTAAATGTCAAAAAGTCACTGACATTTTAATAGAAAGCACTAAAAAAAAATCCCATGACAACTTAGAGAAGATTTATTTTAAATTCTGATTTTATTGCTTAAATATAGATTGCACAGTGTGTTCTTACATTTATTGAACTGGTTCATAACATACAGTACAGAATATATGACCATCAGAACAAAAGACAAAATAGCCCTACTCTGATTTTGGACAACAGGCTATTTCTGTCTTTTGAAACATACAGGGATTGTTTTTACTTTAAAAGTGACCTGCTACCAAGAAACCCTAAAAATGACATAATGGGAAAGAAAACACAAAGCAAAAGCTGGAATACGTTTAAACAGCTGGATACGAGTGTATAAACATTGTGACAGCACTGAGTGCATTGCAGATAACAGAGCCAGAATGCATACAGAGCTTTAAAGTTCTGCAACTTGTCTTAAGAACATAAAGACGTGAAACAAGCTATTTTAAACTGTAAAACAGTATCCTTAACTCATTTGGTTTCATTCAATATCCTTGTATTACAGAAGTTACAAAACAATACATTTCACAGTGACTCTCATACTCCAGCTGTCAAAAATGGCCAATGTGAACCAACTACCAACTCAGAGACTTGCTGGATTTCCAGATAGTAAGAAACTGAATATCATGTGAACACAGTGTTAAAAGCTCTTCAAACCCTGCACAACACCTACACAACACTTGCATTTCCCATAAAAAGCTAGTCTGAACTTCAAAAACATGGAAACCTACAGCATAAATGAAGGATACCATAAACAGAATAGAAAATGAAATGCTGAATTTACTTTTCACATGCAGCATTCATGCAACAGAATTCAGTCACTGAAACAATCCTGTATTTACAGCACAGTCTGGATACTGCAAGAGTGCAAACAGAAGTACATTCTTTATTTCTCTAGACTCCTTATTTTCTTTTTGTACAAAAGTGCACAGTGTTATTCTTAAAAAACTGACAGAGTGGATAAGCGTTTTACATTTTATCCATAGGTTAGATTTACTCTTTAAAAAATTACACTCTTTATGTTGGCCAAAAAACCACCGTCTTACATTTAAAAAAACCCAAGAAAACAAACAACAAAAAACAAAGAGTGAAAACTACAAGCTAGAGTGGTAACGAAGTCTATTTATGTGTAGACTGTGGTCTGATCAGGCTGATAAGCTGCAGCAGTAAAAATCACAACGGAATGCTGTAGATAAGGGGCTGTTTCGTCATCCACTAACAGCTGTGATTTCACTGTTAAACTGAAAAGAAGGTCTCAATTACCTTTTGAGTCTTGTGAATGCTTTCTGAAATTCTCAGCATGTTATCTCATAGGTTTAAGTAGCTGAAATTTCTCTGACGTTGTATGCCATCAGGTTTTAAAAGCAGCCTAGTAGAATACGTGCTGTAGTACAGTTCAAATATCTAACAGTCTGTTTTACAGTGGGTTTGTAAATGTCCCAAAGTCAGCAAATTAGCTGCCCTGCCCATCAGAGAGCAACCATCCAGCTCTTAGAATTATGCAATCATAGATTAATTCTGATTGGGACTTATGAATGTCATCTCATCATGCCTCTACTCAAAGCAGGGCTAACTGAAGTTAATCACTTTGTTCACTGCTTATATATACTGCAGGCTACCTTAAATGTCTTGTATTTAATACAGACATTTTTGTGCTGGTTCAGATTCAGACAGACCAAGGGACTTCAACTTTACAATTCATGGCAACAACTACATCTGTTTTCTTTTGCCTGCAGAATTTAGTGAGTCAAAAACAGCCTTGACAGTTATCATCAAAAGCTGAGGGATCTACTGGATTGGTTTCGCTTTATTTTCATGTCAACAGTACACTCAGATACATAAACCTATGAAAGTTAGCACACTTTCCTTATTTCTACAAAGATTTGCGAAATGAAACAAAAATGAACAAACATATGCATCTCTAAAAAATGCTTTTGCTTTAAAACACATTTAATAAACTCTTGGTCTTTAAATGGTTTCACTCAGTTTTCTTTCAATTTCTAAAACATCACTAAAAAGCTGTAATAAACGACAGAGAAATACCTTATAGAATACAATTGTAATCTCTGCATTTATGACTTAAAATGCCCACAGTATATTTTCTGCTATACTAAATATACTTCTCATATATTTATACTAAAGCAGGCAGAGTAAAATAGTACTGCATTTTCAAAAGTATAATCTGTAAACTATACACTTTAAGATGTGAAAAATATTGCACAATTCAGTGTTTGAGGAGATTTCTCCTGTGTTTATGCAAAGCAGTAAGTTTCATAGCAAGAAACACAGGATATATACTAGTTGTATATATCTAAGAAGCATATTATATGATGCATCAGAAATACTTAACATGTGTCCAGTCATCCATTTACTATACTTGAACACATGTAAGATATTGTGTTTTGTTGTTCTGCTTTTCTTTCTCCATATATTACAAAAAGAACAAGTTAATCAACCGTAACAGCAGGAACAAAAGGGAGTTAGACCAGCACTCCACTGTTACATATATTACGATTTTCTTGCAATACACGAGTCAGGTGGAGAAGAAAAGAATAAGGAAAAAGCATTTATCAGGTCCCTCAATTAAGAAGAATTAACATATTAAAGCAACTTACAAATTAAAGGAATTTATAGAAAGACTAACTGCTAGAATAACTGAATTAACATATGTGAAAAAAAACAAGTTTTATATATGACATCTATGTGTACTCATACATGAAAATGAAGAAATGTGATAAATGAAAACCTAACTTCAAAGGAAAACCAGACTTACAGAAACTGAACAGATTCAAGAGTTTGGCTAAAGTAATCTGGTTTTGGCTTGTGTTCATCACTATTTTAAAGTTAGCTAAAAAGAAAAACAATAAAATTTGAGAACTCATCTTGTTCTTTCTATTGTACTCTACTCTAAATAATGTCCAGCAGACTTCAGAAGACACTTAATACACACAAAGATCTGGAAACTTCATCTCATAGACTGGAACAGATTGGTAATGAGCATGTCCAGCAGTAATCGTCATCGTTCCTGAGGGGCTAGGTGGAGGTCTGTGTAAGAAGAATTATCATTATCACTAATAATAATACAGATAGCATTTTTTTTTTTAACTGTATAATCTAATAGCTGCGAGAACAGTCAACTATTTTTTTTTTTTCCTTCACAGCCATCAGTATTTTATCCTGATCCGGATCCATTATCATGTCTCAGTTTTTCATCAAGGTTCTTTTCTAAATCAACAAATCACTGATGTTATAGAATTATGAAAATGCATTTTATTACTTATATCATTTACACTGCACAACAGACGTGCAAGAACTCCCAATAACACTGTTCTGTATGATTTTTGTACTATTTTGATTGTTCAATTTCTGAATTTCTCAAACAGACTGAGAAGACAACATTGGGAAGACAACCACATTCTTTGGTATTACTGATATACATATAAATAATAAAAACACAAACATGTTTTTAACTTGTTAAAATGTAACATAATAACATAAACGCTCTTAGCATCTCCCCAACTGGGGCCAGTTATGCTCCTTTTTGATAAAACTCTTGAAAAAATTCAATTGAACAATTAAAATTGGAAGAGTTAGAAGAGTTTCTCGATATTCTTCACTATATAAAGGACTCAATAACAAGAATATCAAAGTAACTGTTGTATACAACTGCTTTCAGCAAAGTCAGTTATTTTCTGCCTATTATGCAATTTTAGATCACTATGACATTACCACCTGAAAGCAGTCACAATTGCTTTATAACTCATTTTTTATTAACAATATTCTTCCTGCATACAGTCTTACCGAATAGTGAGTTCCAGTATCTGAGCAAGTCTATCATGAAGCAAGTTTGCCTGGAGAAAAAAATTAAGGTTTAATGATTAATTACTGAATCTTGAGCAGAGTGAAAATGAACAGGTCAGACTACACCCAGTGTATTGCATGTCTGTACCCAGCATATCTAGGAAGCATTTCCTATTTAATTTCCCACTGCTGTAGGGATTCTGAGCCTTGAAGAGGCATGTGAAATTGAGTGAGCCTACCAAAAAGCACAAGGAAAACTTTGTTGTTGAAAGCAGAAGTTACACATTTAATTATAAAAAAAAATATCATGAGGTAAATACTGTTCTGCTTATCCCAGAAGGAAATAGGGATGGATAATCAATCCAGATTTCAAAGATAGTGAAGATAACATTAAGGTGAAGAGTGAATAAGATTTCCATTCCTTTTAAAATGGTGTGGAAGCAACAAAAAACACATTTTAAATAACTGGAATTTCCCAGTACAGATAATCGATATTACAGAGACATCAGCTGAAGACAAATAACTGAATACTATACTTCAGTAACAATAGCAGCAGTGACATACATAGAAACATGGAGCATCCTTAGTCAGCACATCTCTATTAATGCTTGTACTAGCATCTTCAATAGTATATAACACATTTCAGAAACTCACTTTGGTTTCACATTGTGCTGCAATTTCTTCAAATGGTGCTTTTTGGAACTTCTCAATCACAAGACGCCTTTTTTCTTTTTCCTGTTCTTCAAGTCCATTGTTATCTTCAAAAAAATGAAAAAAAATAAAGCAAGTGTAATTTTGCCCATCAAGCACGAGTGATTTGAACCCCTAACGTGTTTGGTCTTCTTTTATACTGTATTTTTAACTTTCAAACTTGCACTAGAAAAGCAAACATGCAACCACATCCAAGCACGCTGTCACTGCTTCTAAAGCAAAATGCTGATAGAACTTCAGGGAGCTCGTTTGAGGATGCCAGTTTTACCCCTTCTTACTATGTGCTTTAACCACCAGTCAAGGCTTCCTGTTGTTTCATCATCTGGTCTCAAGATTCCACTTCTGACTCACTGCACCCAAGTCTCTTCCTTCAAGAGAAGAGGGAAATATCCACCCTCCCACTATCATGGAGACAGCTGGAAAGGATTTATTTTTAAAGAGAATTTGGAATACAGGCCAAGTGAACCTACAAGCAGCTGGAACTTTTCAGCATCTAATGAATTTATGTACTTCAGCAATTAGCTAGTTTTGGAAAACTGTCAGACTGAATTATTATTTAAAATGTTACTGTATCTATTGTTTAAAATGTCAAAGTTCAATCCACATTTTTGACAGAAGTTTGGTAGGCTGGCCTGTATTAGTAACTACTCAAACAGTTCTCTTATTTCTTAACTCCATGAATTCTACTAGCTGTGTGTTTCTGACATCTGCAATCGTATCTTACAATCTATCTCCTGAATGCACTGAAGACATTGAAAATCTCACAACTGGAAAATCTCATTATTTCTATCTAGGCCTGAAAGGGCAAATTCCATAGAAAATCATTTCCATATCGTTTCGCTCAGTCACATGACTTTCAGAAAATGAATTAACTAAAATTATCAAGATTTTATTTCAGAAACTTAGAAATAAATGGCTGAAATTTTTAATCAGTTGACTAGCTAATAAAAACAAACATAGTATTTTAATTATGTTACTCTGGCAACAAATTTTCTGTAGTAATTCCACAGTGACCTAGAATTACGCTGTTAAATACAATTGTAATAAATCTTACCAATTGCTTTCTTCAAAGCTTCAAAGGTGATTTCTTCAGTATTATCAATCTAAAGACAAAGATTAAAAAAAACCCTTAAATCTCACACACCACAAACTTCTAAAAGCTATGGAACAGGATAAATACTGAAGGACAAAATTGCCACAGTTTTTCTTACCATAAAAGTTCCTAATGGTTTTATCTGGAGTTTCTATAGCAAATAGACCTCTAATTCTTTATCATTAACCACCAGAATGGTTGTTATTTCATAGAAAACTACCGTTTTTATACATTCAGAACTGATTCTTGCCCGATTTGCTAAAAAATATTGGAAAAACAGAAGCTGACCAGCTTTGTTCTCATTACTAGCCTGTTTTTATACAAAAACAATAAATCAAAATAATCACTCTGGCCAAAGTTTTCTGACCCAAGAATCTTTCCCAAGGATGACTGAGGAAAATTTTAGTGAATAGCAAAAGCTTTGGAAAACGACTTGACTTTTGGCAGAACTCTTCTTTGGCCCAGGAATAGCCTGTGGCATTTCTACACTGGTAACTCAGTGAGGGAGCTGGGATTGTTTAGTCTGGAAAAGAGGAGGCTGTTCCAGACTAAACAAACAAAAAAACAAAAAGGCCTGGAAAACAGGACCCACTGAAATGGCCACAATTGTACCAGAGGAGGTTTAGATTAGACATAAGGAAAAACTTTTTCTCGAGAGAGAGTGGTCAGGCACTGGAATGGCCTGCCCAGGGAGGTAGTGGAGTCGCCATCCCTGGCAGTGTTCAAGAGGCATCTGGATGAGGAGCTACGAGATATGGTTTAGTGGCTTGTGGTAGCAATGGTGATGGGAGGACAGCTGGACTAGATGATCTTGTAGGTCCTTTCCAACCTTGTGATTCTTAGGCAGATCCTGAGAATAACAAAAACTGCTTACTGAGATTAGTTGAACAACATAATGCTAAATTAAGAGTTAGTAGTTGATCTGTTCATTTACCTACATGAATATCCATTTGTTTTCTACTTCATTAGGAATTGCCTGGGGCTAAAATATTACCAAAGATTCACAAATGTTTCTCCAGAGAGTTCCAGCCCACAGATCTTTGTGTTTCACTTTACACGGTGATTCTGCATGAGAGAGTCTTTCTTACAGTGAAAACACTGTGACAGTATGTATTGAGAGAGAATGCTTGGACAGTAGAACAGTGTGCAGCTGAATATAATATGGTTTCTCAGCTTAGACTATGTTACTTCTACCATTCCAAATTATGTGTAAGAAGGCAGCACTTCTTTCTTATAAACATTTTAATATAATCTGAATGACCTCTGCAATATCAAAAAGTTACTTCACTCAGTTCTAACTGCAATAATCTTGCTTATATTTCAAAATGCTTTGCTTGTTTCTCATAAGCTTATATCTAATTTTGCTAATTCTTCGTTAAAGCAGTATACCAAGAAATGAAAACAGTATCATCTGAAGCATCATTAGCACAAAACAGTTAGGAACAGTAATAAAAATGCAAAACAGAAATAATTTGTCAGGTAATCCTAAAACAAGGCTTTTACCTTTGCAGTAATATAATATTGCATTTTTAACAAATATTCAGCTTGACTCTGTCTATACATTCTATTTCAAGTCTCTGTTTTTCTCTTCAGGACAACAATGGTAGGATTTATCTGCAGATACAAACACTCCAAAGACAACAGCAAACCTTAGCAGCCTGTGGAAATCTGGTTAACAAAAAAAATCAGCAGAACTTTGAAAAAAATTAACTGGAAATGAATTTATTTTAAGAAATAAATGAACCTTTCCTTTCTACTTTTTCCCTTCCTCTGTCATTCATTAAAGCTCCCTGTGATTTAAAATCTTCTGGAAGGGAGATAGAATACTGTAACACTGTAGTATAAGTAGCCTGTCTAGTCTTCACCTACTCTGCTCAAAAACATCAGGTCTCCCATTAGTCTCACTTCTATCAGACCCATGCTGATGAGCAAGACTCTCAGAGACGCAGGGATACATGTGCAAGAATTTCATTTAATTTCACAAAATGCAAAGAAAATACTTTATTCGGAATATTTACTCATAAAATATTAATTAGGCATGTGCACCTGTATATTAGTTATTAGGCAAGTGCACCTGTAGTAGCTGTAGCTGTCCCTGCTTACTGCAGAGGAGTTGGACAAGATGACCTTTAAAGGTGTCTTCCAACTCAAAAGATTCTATGATTCTGAGATATTTTCATAGAACAGCATCAGCATGTTTGACCACACACTTTTCTACTTGCAGTGAAAAGAAAATAAAACATTTAATCTTGCTAAAATTATCAAACTCTAGACTTTCTGTGAAAATGTAATTTGGAGGTTGTTCCTTCCTCCAGCATGAAATATGCTGCCTTAATCTTGTCATTATCATACCTTATCCTCTGTGTTGTTGCCAGGTAGAATATCCACCTGAATAGATACTGTGTCCACAATGCTTTTCCTCCTGGAGAGTCTGTCCTCATCTAGAAAAACAAGACAAAACAAAAACCACTCAATCAACACAGAGCTCACTTTATGCGTAACAGCTGAAAGATTAATAATCAAGTTTCTACACATTGGATGCAGTTTTGTGTCTGTACGCTATTTAATAACCCTAGACCATCTATTGTATCATTTTTTATCATTGTGAAAAAAGATCAGTTTCCTATTAAATTATTCAGTCAGAACAGGAAGAAAAATAACCTCTTAATTGGGCCTTTCTCCTCTTATTCTAAATCCTGTGAATTTTCTCTTGAAAGTCCTTAACTTAAAAATAAATCAAAATAAGTTAAAAAAAAAAAAAAGAGATCTTATTCAACTGCATAATAAACAGCATAACACATGATGATATACTGCTGCAGAGTCATTTATAAAAGCCTCATTTTTTTTTTCTTGGCTGTGAAATCTAAATGTTAATGTTGTCTTAATTTGAGGGTATTATGAAATGGAAAAGGGTTTATTGGAAGATGGCTCACTAACAGACAATAAAAATTTCTCAATGGAGATGAAAAACAAACCTTTCCTTATTCTTGTTGCTACAAATATCATACTCAGCAAGTCCAAAATTCATTCGGTGAAGAAAGAAATTCTCTCTGCTTATTAATTTCTAGAAGCACTAAGTCATTCTAATAATTTTTTAAAGCAGCTGCAGATCAACTGTGCAGATACTAAAAGGAACATAATTTCATTAAGATGGAAGATTATGATCAAGTGATCCATCATTAGATACACTTTTCCTTTTGTGACTTCATTCCTGAAGCATAACACCAAGTAATCATTTCTCACTTTTGACATATTAACGTAAGAAACGAAAAAGCAAAAAAGGATTTGAAGACATGCCATGAGGAACCTCTGGCAAATGGAGACATGAATAACCTGACCTTCATGCATGTCATTTATAAAACACAAATTACTATGTCACATTTTAGATTATAGCTGAGATGATGACATTGGGAAGCGGCCCTTCTTATTTTCACTGTAGAGTCAGAAGCACCTAAATGCACTTGATACTAAGATGAGGATACGGGGAATAGGAGTAATATGCTCTCTCCAGATGGCAATTTATTTTGGTTCTTTGTTTAAACCACTGTGCAAAACACTTCTGCAGTGCAAATATTGAGCATGATCAGAGTTCATTCCAGCAGAGCTGAACGTACTGGGCTTTTATAAATCAAGTTTCTGAAAAGTTATATAAATGAAGTGTCATTTCAAGATCAAGAGGCAGTGAATGAACAAGCTTAGTGAAAAACACCTGAGTTCTAGCTATCTTTGCCAGGTTCTCAGAGTCCCTGAATTTTTGAAGTGGCATTCTGAAGGATTTGCTTAACTTTTAATCCCTGATGGCTCAACTGGTACAAAACTGCATACACAGAGAGGAGAGCACCTCAAACCATGAAGGGTAAATGCATGATTGAAGTACATCTTGGCTGCCATCTTGCTGCTCTCCCTTGTAACTGACATGCAAATGCCAGAAGGCACCTTTTTTTTGGGATGATTTTGGATAGAATTCATCTTCTATGGATGCCTAGCTATTCTTGTATAGTAAGTGCTCATTCTATTCTAATACCAAGGTATTAAGTGGGTAAAAAATTCTGTAATTCGCCATGTTTTCTGTTAGGTTTTAATGACATAAGATTAATCTCCACACACATAAAGGATCCTGGGGACAAAACAACAGTGGGGGAGACCCCAAGAACCCCATGAGTGGGGGGTGACATCCACCCAAAGGGCTGAGGGAAGGGTTCTGAGGTCACTTCACTGACAAAGTGGGAAGTCACTGCCTGGGGCATGAAGCACAATGTGAGATGCTGCGGAAGAGCATCTTGGGATTGCACAAAACTTTCTGTGGCATTTTTATGGGAATAATCAAGGGCAGAGAGAAAGAGGACTGAGGTAGTGTGGGGAGGAACAAGCATGGGAAAACAGAGAAAAGAGGATAAGGTCACTGATCTCATGTAAACAGTACATTGGTCTGTATGCACATCTGGCCATACTGAGCCTTATCAGAGCAATCCGTCCTGCCTTCCCACTCCATTTCTAACTCCTCCTGGTTGAATAACACTCTTCTCTTTGTGTAGGTGTGTACCTTGAGGTCTGAGTACAGCAAGTGGAATAAGGGCGCACAGCATCAGTGTGCGACCACAAGAGAATATCAAGCTGGGCAGCTCAATATTGACCTCTGTAAGCAAATGCAAGTATGTCTGTCCTGAGGGGCAGGCATCTGGAGGAATTGGCTACCAGAGGGACCAAGAGATCCAGGCCAACTGCTATACACACTATGGAGCCTAGGGGTTAGTGGAGATCAGTATGTGTGCTGTTGGGCACAAACAAGATCTGCACTAGCAGGTGGACTGGGCCTTTGGGCACTGGGGCACACATCCAGATGCCAGTTACTGGGGAGACTGGGAAGTGGGATCCAGTGGTGGCTAGCTAGTGTATAAGCCAACGTACCAGAGAGATTCACACAGAATAACAGAACCAAACTTTGGAAAAGACCTCTAAGATCATCTAGTCCAACCATCAACCCATCCCCACCTTGCCCACTAAACCATGTCCCACAGGGCCACATCTACACATTTATTGACTCCACTACCTCCCTGGGCAGCCTGTTCCGATGCCTCACCACTCTTCCTGAGAAGAAATGTTTCCTAATATTCAACTTGAACCTCCCTGGCAACACCTTAAGGCCATTACATCTCATCCTATAACTAGTGACCCATGAGAAGAGGCCAATGCACCCCTCTCTACAAGCTTCTTTCAGGTAGTTGTAGAGATCTATAAAGGTCTCCCCCATTTCCTCCAGACTAAACAAACCCAGAACATATTTCTGTACATAAGTTCCACTAATGGGATTGAACAGACAGAGAGAGGAACAGGATACAGCCACTAGCACTGCTGGTCTGAGTACAGAGTATATATGGCTGCTGTTTTTAATGGCCAGTGGTTTACACATATATTCATGGATTTGTCCTGTTAAAGTCTGTTTGCATGCTGTTAGTGCACTTCCAGCTAGATAAATCACTTACTACTTATGAAGACAGTGAACTATATTAGTTTCAATAAATCAAAATAATCAGATAAACAGTATTTTTAGTGAGCAGAAGAATAAAAGTTAACACTTATTCAAACAACAGGATTTTAAGGTACAAAATGTACTTTTAACAACAAAAGGACTCTGAGCAATTTCAAAAGGATAACAGATTAATCATTCTTTCAGTGTTACCACCTTTATTGTGCCCACCAGAAAATTTTAGCAGGACTATAATCTTCCAAAATACAAACCAGTTTCCAGCAGTATTTGTCTTCCGTTTCAAAATAATAAGCAATTGGCCTAAAAAATTAAGATCCCCTCAAGAAGCAACTCGACATGACTTACAGTTGTAGTCTATGTCTGGAACGTCATACATTTCAACTCTGTAGATACTAATTTAGTAAGAATTTGAGAGGAAAAAAGAAATCACTTAATCTGGAGATTCATTTACATTAGCAGAGAACATAAAAGGACAAAACGTTTACAGGAATCAAGTTTCCAGAGTAAACAAAATGCTAAAATCCCTATCTATCATCCTTTCCACTAAACTGATTAAGACATCACATTTCCTCACAGATTGTCCTCTAAAATGACAGCACTGTGCTAAGAATTATACAAATCTTCCCAGTTAAGTGTTAAGCCTCATTCCACGTGCCCAGCAGAAGTGGAGTAGAATGTCTACATGAGGAATATAAACAACCTGTGCACCTAGAGACAGAATTTACTTTTTATTTTTCATTAACAAAACATAATCTACCCTAAGCTCAACTCCTGTGTTTACAATTCAACATACTACTGGGAAAGACTAAAAATACTGAAGCATAAAAATATGTGGTAAAATCTTCATTTAAATTGATATTGTTCAAGTAGAAATTACATTGAATTAAAAGGAATGTATTACAAATTGAAATAAATAACTGAATGAAAGAGGTTAAGTTAGCAGTGCATTCACTCACCCTCATATTTCATTAGAAAATACCCTCGGATTTATAATAATCTATCACAGAATGAATCATCACCATTGTGTGAGCTGTTGACAGCTTCTTTCAACTTTCAACTAAGTTCTTGTAATTTGACTCAAAGAGGTAATTGGCACTATCACTAAAATGACACCTATGGCCCTACCATCTGTTAAAGGAAAGCAAATAGGAAGCTACCATAATTTAGAGTTCTAAATTGAGAACAAACACAAACGGCAAACCTTGCAGCTTCACACAGGCATACTAGGAAGGAGATAAGCAAAAAAAAAACCCAAAAAAACAAAAAACAAAAAAGCAAAAAACAAAACAAAACAAAAACCAAAAAACCAGGAGGACACACTAAGTGCTAAGCAATTTCTGGCCTATTTGTCTAAAAGCCTTCTAGAAGCATTTTTTTCTTTTGACTGGGCACATCCTACCAGTGCACACCACAGCTAGCAGAAGAGCAGGATGACCTACTACTCAATTTTACCTTTTGACTTGTGTCTGCATTTGTGATATTTTCTGCCTAATGAAAATAGAGCTTAATTAATATATATATGTGTATGGAGAAAAATAGTTAAGCGTGCATTTAAACATTGGCTTTCCCTTCCACCAAACAAAGAAGAGAACAAGGTACAAAAAGTATGTCTTTCAAACTGATAAGAAGAGAGGATTTTATCTCTGTACATTATTAAACATAACATCATTAACATTTATCACTAAGCATAACCTTTTTCTCATTACTCAAAAAGTCGTTAAGCGGGTGCTTCTTCCACCTGAACTCACTTTACCTTGTTGGTGTTAGAACCATCAAGGTTGGTGTTCCTGGGTAAGAACCTATTTTAGGAAAGTATCCAAGTAAACTCTAGTAAGGTCATTTAGACACAAATGCATCTCATGTTATAGAAGAGGCTTAACACAACTTTCCAATCAGGCCATCTTTCTCATTCCATTATAAACATTTCTGCCAATAATAAAAATTTAATGTTAACTGTTGTTCGGATGCCAGAAGAAATGATCTATTAAATAGAGCAACATTTCCCTTTTTTAGAAAAAAACAAAACAAAACAAAAAAAAATATCCAGTAAGAGAATGAACGGCTATTTCAGATTGGCTCAGAATACATCACTAGTTTGCTTGCAGCGAAACCACAGTCATTCTCATTCCCTCCCCAGCTATCCAAAAAGTTTAATCAAGTGTGTCATTGCCTATGAATACAATTGAACCTTTCTGCGGGCATGACAGATATGATATTCACTGTCCATATGCACTGTGTACTTTCGATGTGTAAGGTACAATATAGAGGAATCACAATTTCTTGCTAGGTACTTTTATTTTGCAAAATAAGTCTAGGCTTCAGTCCCATAGTCCCATTACAGAAACAAGCAGTTATATAAAGTGAAAAAAACATGCATGGTTAGTAAAAAATTAAAAAAAACAACAAACAAACAAAAAAAAACAAAGAAAAAACAACCCAAACTCTTAAAACAATTTTTCTGTACACTTCCTAACAGGATGATTAAGAAATATCATCAGAAAGCCAAGAATGTCACGTACTACATAATTATTTGCACACTACTCACATACAATGGGTAGGTAGTATGAACTACCACCAATTTTCATTGTGTGTGCCTTATTTTAATTATACTTCCTGACACTAAATTAGCAATGGAGGCAAACATGACATTTTTTATTAAATTAACAACTGCTCATTCTTTATAAAGATTTGAAGTAGGCTCAAGAACTTTGTGCCTCACCTCCAGAATTTAAGTACAAAAAAAATCATAAAAAGGACAAAAAGTGAAAACATCATAGCAATAACAGTTCCTCATCAGAAAAAAAAGAATCTTCAGAAAATATAATTGTACTATGATTAAATTTAGTTGCAAAACAGTCACACTACATTTCATATGGTGTGCTGATGGATACCTTACGAAAGCATTACCAATAAACAGTACTGCAGTTTTACAACTTACCTGTTACCTGGGGTACGTATGGAACGGACAATCTTTCCACACTGTATCCACTGCCGCCTAATGATTCTGCAATCTTGTTTGTCAAGAAAAATAAATTTTTTTCGTGCTTCTCCAATGATTTTGGGAGGCTGTTAAAATATACATTTGAAGTTATTATCTAACTATACATCTAGTTATTATCTCTATTATCCAATAAAGATCAGGTAGCCAAGTAAAATGTTTTTACATTGTATGCAAGCAACCAGAAAGGGCCAATAGTGATAATTTGATAGAAAGAAAACGTGATCAGTTATTTATGAATTGATATGCGCTCTGAAATGAGTAAAATATATAACTCTGCAATATTTTAGATTACTTTAACACTTCTTGGTTACCTGAAATACATTTCTCAACTACTCCGCAACATTTGGAGAGATTATGGCCTCTGTTAAATATAGAAATCTGAGAAAATAAACAGAGAGTATTTGTTATTTGTCAGCAATGTGCCCTTGCCACAAAGAAGGCAAATGGTATCCTGGGTTGCAATAGGAGGCCGTAATGATGCCAAAAGGTTGCAGGAGCTGATACTTCCCCTCGACTAAAGGCCACACCTGGAGTACTATGTCCAGAGCTGGGTTCCCCAGTAATAAAGAGGCTGGAGAGCTTTGAAGGGAAAACAACAACAACAAAACACAGAAACATTGAATGGCTTGGGTTAGAAGGGACTTCAAAGACCATCCAGTTCTAGCCCCCTTAGATCAGGTTGCCCAGGGCCCCATCCAATCTGCCCTTGAACTTGCAGGGATGGGGAAATCATGACTTCTCTGGGCAGCAACATGTTCCAGCACCTCACCAGCCTTCCAGTAAAACACTTCCACCTAATACCTAGTCTAAATCTCCATTTGTTTATTTTAAGGTCATTATTCCACTGACTGGAGCTCCACTCCCAGGGAGAGAGCTGAAACTCTTCAGCCTGGAGAATGCACAGGGAGGAAAATGTGTATGAATAACTGAAGAGAGAGTGCAAAGAAAGCAGAGCCAGACTCTTTTCAGTGGTACCCAGTGCCAGGAAAAGAGGCAGTGGGCACAAACCAAAACACGGGGGGTTCCATCTGAATCTGAGGGAACATTTATTTACCATGAAGGTGACCAAGCATGGACACAGGCTGTCCAGAGAGGTTGAGCATCTTCAAGGAACGATAAAATCAAATCTGGAGGTGGTCTTCAGCAGACTGCAGTAGGTGCCACTGCCTGAATGGGACTAGATGACCTGCAGAGATCCCTTCCAACTTTACCCATTCTGTGATTCTGGAAATGCATTTTGCTGTGTTGATTCTTACATGAAACACCATATTATGCAGACAAAAGTATATCTGACTAAAATTGAAAAAGTGTCAAAAAATCCTATTTCTTTTATATAGCCTTCTAATGCTTGGTTTTCTTCTGTCTATCCCGTACACTACTTAACCTCTTATTCTTCATATTCACAAGATACTTCAATGCTGTGCAATTCTGAACAGTAAAAGAGAAATTTTACTGTTCATTAATTTATATTCTGTATCTACTTACTTGCATTTGTCCTTGAAAATTGTTTCTGGCAGAAAATATGATGCTTCCAGACTTCTAGTTTCAATGACCTGAAAAAAGACAAGGCAAACAGTATGGAGTATTTCCAATATCTATTGCACTCAATGACTAAAATGCCTTAAAGAAATTTACTGTAGCAGATTATCAGTCCTTCATTAATATTTATCTTATCAAAAGCGAACCCTTCACAATTTCTTTTATCCAGAGAAAGATACTGTGGCACCCAACCTTTTAAATAAAATTTCTTCTTCTCATGGTCTTGCCTATGTCAAAACTGTTTATCAAAGCCAGTAAGGCTATAAAGACTTACAACAGACAGTGATTTAGACCTTTATCTATGGTAATATGCACAAAATAACACTACTATAGGAGAGAAAAAATCTTTGCAGCAAATAAAGCAGATGATGACAAGAAGATAGAAGACAACAAACAACACTGGCAGACAAAAATACAAGAGATCAAGAATGCAAGCAATTACTTAAAAGGATTTATTTACTCATTATATGTACTGTACCAAATGACTGATTACTTAATTATGTGTTACCTTGCTGACATGCTGACAGAAGGAAGGGACTGCAATCATCTGACTCAGAAAGTTTAGATATGCTGCAACCAATGCCATGATACCACAACGATTAAACATTGGTAGATTATCCTCATTGATGATGGCAACGTCCTGAAATACAAAGGGCAGCAATTACATTCTCCCAAGTTGACACGTTGTCTCAAACACCTGGAAGTCAGCAGTAGTAGTAGTTATCATACGTCAGCTAACATAACTATCTGGTATGACATGGAATTTAATATCTTTCCTCTTACCCTAGTCTTTCAGCTCACTCTGAGTTAGGTGAATATTATTCTGAAATAGAAGAGTTTGTAGGATGTAGCTCCTCTGAAAAGAATTAAATCTACTCAACTTTCTCAGAAAGATTGTATAGGGTAGTAACTAGTAGCCTTTCTGCCTTAACAATTTCCATGTGTGAATCAGGAAAATTATGAACATTATTATGTACTTTAAAAATCACCCTCATGAGTCACACATACAATATCATAAAGGGAATTACCTAATGCTTATTAGCATTGCTATTATTTTTTAGATTGTATTATTTCTTCTCTAGTAAAACTCCAAACAAAATTTTCATCAAACGAAGATATGGTTCAGTGATAAATTTTAAAATTAAGGATGCACTCTGCATTTCAGAAGTTTCATGATGTGGGCACACAGAAGAGAACAAGGCTAGTCACAGACAATGAACTGAGAAGACAGTACACAATCTTGTAAAAATTTTCTTGGCACACACTAGCAATATTTTTTTGAATGCTATAAATTTAGCACAGATGAAGTTACTAAGGTTCAAAGTTTCACTGAAGACTGAATACCATAAGAGAAATGTTGAAGAATAAAGCCTCTCAAAACTGATATAATTTTAGCATAGTAAGATAAAATAGCCTGATTTGACAAAAGATCAAGCAGTCAACCAAACGCTTTCTTCCAAGGCAAGGACACTCAAAAAATTTAATACGGAACACTGAAGCAAGATGAGAGTTTGTAAAAATAACTTATCAATTTGTTAATGAAACTATTGGTCATTCTACCAAATATTTCAACGGATTTCTGTATCTGCTCAACTGGAAAAGAGAATATTGTAGAAGTTTTTAAACAAATCTGATCAGCTGAAGCTTCAAGATTTATAAATTTTATACATAAAGTATATTTGCTTAAAGGACTAATCATATTAGGACTGAATTATGTGATTTTCAAATTAAATATCAATATACAAACAATGCTCACATCTGACTTGACAAATATGAACTACTAACCAATGAACTCAACACTGATTCAGACTCATACCTGAAGAGCAATAGCTAATCGAATAAGATCAATAACCACTTCTTCATTAGCTAATTCAATTGTAATAAGAGCTAGAGATGTATACAGCAGCTCAAAGTTCTTTTGGACATTGTCTTCTTCTTTACAGCCTAAGTAGATGTGTCTGTATAACTGCTGACCGTGCTACAAAAGATGAAAAAGGAAAAATTAGTATTAAAATTCCAGAATAATTTCGGTTAGAAAAGATACATGCAGTGTAGCCCATCTCCTGACTCAAAGTTTAACTCTGATTTTAGATCAATTTGGACAGAGATTTAGAAAAAAAAAATAAGAAAAAGCATATCTGAACATACACACACATACACAAACAAGTACATGAAGACCACTAAGAAGACAATTAGTCTACTACAAAGAGAACAGCATTATTCTAAACTTCACATGAATATTGCACTGTCAGACACTGGCATAAATTTCTACTGAAATACTCAGTAAGATATTGCCCATTTATGAAAAGGAGAAAATAAAAATCAGATTTTAAACATTCACGTAATTGAGGAGTTTCAAGGGTTATCCATGCTCTCTAGTGTAGACTCCAAATCTATGCATTAAGAAAGTCTTCTTGAATAGCAAAGAATTAAAATTTTCTAGAAGGTGGTTAGAAGATTGATGAAGCTTACTTATCACTGCACATATGGAGGTCTAGTGAAGAACATAGGTTATCTAACGAAAGACCCTCAAATTCAAAAGCAATGTTAATGTCCTCTTAATGCTGTACTTAACCAAATTTTGGTAATGAAACTATTATTTCAACATACACACACACAGATACAGACACGAAGGTAAAGAAGCAGGTTTTATATACAAGACACTCTTAGTACCACCCCAGCATTCTTAATCTGTAGAGGATACAGGTTTGTAACAGATGACATAGATAATTTTCACTATCTAAGGACTGATGATTAATCTCTGAAAGTATTAGTTCAGCTTCAGGAGGAGAGCAATTTACTTTTAATATATGCTCTTCAAGAACACATTCACTTGAATATTGAAGATTTTCAAAGTCTTTTTTATACTACTAAAATCAAATTTATAGTTCTTCAAGTATACTTGGGGGGCTAACAGTGCTATGTGTTCAGTGTTCAATTCAAAAAGAAGGGAAACAGCTATTATCAGAACCTAAGAACTATGATGAAGTAAGCACAACAAAGGTTAGCTCTATAATGGATATGGTATATTTGGAAAATAGAAGTAATGAAATAATTCACTTTACTGGTAAAGAAAGCTGTTATATGAAAACAAATGCATTTTGTGGACCTTATAGTTCATATAGAATATTTCTAAAAGACTACTAAAATGCCTTAAGTTCAACAGTTCCATAATTATGACAAATGGCTATCACCAGCATCCTTAAATGGCAGGGGAAAAAAAAAAAAAAAAAAAGTCTCCTGGCTTTGAGAAGGTGGACATGGACAGAGATTAAAAGAATTTGGTGTCCATATCTAGATTAATTCCACCTCATTTTAAGTACTGAAATTCCCAAGTTTTATAAACAATCCCTTCAACGTGGTCATTAAAAAGCTAATATACTTTTAGAGAATGTTAACTAATGCTCAACGTCAAAAACTTCATTTGACAATAAAAATTTATTTATAGTAAAATCAGTGCATCTTCTAATTCATAGTTAACAGGAATCAAAAGCAAAACAACATAGGTTAGCTGTGAATCACGAATGTATTATCTTAGCTGACTGATAAACATTTCTATGGATCATTTCCACTCACTTCAGGAAGTTGTGTTTTTTGTTTGCAAATATCACACAATTGTAGGGGTTGGAAGGGACCTCTAGAGATTATCAAGTCCAATTCCTCTGCTAAAGCATAAAGCAGGTTCCCTACAGTAAGTCGCACAGGTAGGCATCCGGATGGGTCTTGAATATCTCTAGAAAAGGAGACTCCACAAACTCTCTGGGAAGTCTGTCCTAGTGCTCTGTCACTTCAACAGTAAAGAAGTTCTTCCTTGTGTTAGTATGGAAAGCTCTGTGTTTCAGTTTCTGTCCACTGCCCTTTGTTCTGTTGCTGAATTTATAAGCAAACTCACACAGATAAGCTATAGTCTGTAGTAACATAGCACACTAATAACTATACACATTCTTTTCATGTGGAAAGTAAGGAGATTAGTATAAAGAGGTAAACTCAACCCACATAAGCATCATCAAAAAGCAAATCTGTCTTTCTTTAGAACCAAGCTCACTCAGGAGTCAATGTCCTGTAAAAATGTATCTTGTAAGGAGGTTCAAGACTTGTTCAAAGTTAACTTTAGACAGAAGACAAAAGACACTGTGTACAAAGGCTTCTTAATAATTCTTTTAATTAAAAAAATCTGAAAACATAATGAAATCATATAAAGGAAAAACTACAACTGCTGAGTTTATATCTCAACACGTATATCTCAATATTTAGCTTTTTACTAAAAATCTGAGAATGAAATGCCGCACAAGGCATCTTTTTAACTGTAGAGAAATCACAGAATCATAGAACGGCTTGGGTTGGAAGGGACTGCAAGGATCATCAAGTTTCAGGAGGCAGTGCTGCCAACCTCCACATTTAATACTAACCCAGACCCCAGGGATGGGGCATCCACAACTTCTCTGGGCAGCCTGTTCCAGCACTTCACCACTCATGGTAAACAATTTCCCCGATATCCAACCTAAATCTTCTCTCCTTCAACTTTACACCGTTTTCCCTTGTCCTGCCCTTTCAAAGAGCTGAAATGTTCTCAGAATCATGGTTTAGATGTACACTTGTCTAATTTCATGTATGCAAGGATCTTCAGCTAAGAGATAAACAAAAATTTCATTCCATGGAACCATCTCTCAAGTACCTATAATACTGAACATTGAAGACACTGTCATTTAAATTAAAATCACTGATCTTTGCAACGTGCTGTAAAAAAACAGCTATAGAAGACCAGCAAAGATACTGGTTCAGTTACTTTACTATAGATGGAAAAGTTACCTTTTTCATGAAGCTCACATCTTGCCTTGAAATTTTGTCTCGTTTTATCTTTAGATCAGAAACATCTGGTATTATTCTACAATGGAAACGAAGATAATGCTTCACAAAAAAGTTGAAAGGGGAAGACAGCAAGACATGTATGAACTATTCAAACAAATTTGGAAGCAATTTCCATTTCAGGTTAACAACAAATTCGAATTTCAATTGAAGAAGCTGAACTACAAACACAATTATGAACACCACAGATTTCGTTTCCTCTATATAAAATACCAAATTCTGTCCCCCAAAAGGACAAAATCAGCTACAAAATCAGATAAAACTGAAGATACTGGAATGGTCATTCAATGTATCATGCACTGAGTCTCATCTGTTAAACTCTTTCCATCAATAAACGATAAAGAGCAGTGGACACTTATCAAAACAATACATTAACATTTAAAATTTGGGAAAATACTTAAAACAAGCATTGCTCATCATTCAGATACTAAACTAGAATTGAAATGAGGCAAGGAAAACAAAAGAATTACCGTATCCCTCTGAGTTTTGCTCTGTTGTCATGCCGATCAATGAGATTATGCAGTATTTCCAAGACCAGCTGTCTTAGCTCAGAGTCCTCCATAAGTGAAGGAGACAGTAATGGGTCCAGAAACGGGGCAGGAAGCGCATTAGTTATCGTCATTGCTTTGTATCCTGAAGTCACCTGTTCACAGTTGAACATTAATGTGCACTGTGAGAATTACTAATAGCTGTCACTAATGTTTCAGCAGGTTTTGCCTGGCCTCTGAGAAGTGGATTCAGTTGGAAGTATTGTATCAATTTTGAAAGTTCCTAACATCACTATGTATTTAAAAGGATTTTAATACTTATGTGCAAATGAACACTCTAATCTGTTTTAAAGTGGTATTTCCCAACTCTGCCAACACTTACAAAAGGAAAAATATAGGTAATATTTATTAAGTTTATAAAAAATAACCATGCTGTGAGAAGTTGCATTGGACAAAGTGAAGGAGGTAAGGATTTTAGCAGAGGCTTATTCATTTAAAGCTGTGTGATGCTCATATATGGTAGCTGGTATACTCATGTGAAGGGAAAAATAAGAGTAAGACATATGTGAATGATGCATGCTTAAACTAAAACAGGATACAGAAACTGCCAAGCATAAGCTGTTGAGAGAATGAGGGGTACAAAGTAATCAAAAGCCTTATCATATTAAAAGCAATCATATGTTTAAGACTTTGCATAATAATTTTATCGTCATTATTTTTATTCTATAGCAGTACAGCTTTTATTTGTGTGCAAGCATTATTCCTATAGCATAGTAAGTAGGTAGGAATTTGGTTTGCAAAGGAGCATGAAGGCACTATGAATGCCACAGGAAAGAATGTAATCAATCTTTTAAAATGGAAAATTACTAATTTTACAGACAGAAATAATGTAAATAAAAGTGAACATACTTAATGTAGTGACAGTTTTGAATTGCCTGAACAACTTTTTCTGCCTGTATGAAAGATATTAAGTCACAAAGTATTCTTTTGTTTTGAACATATGACTACACTGTGCTCAGTTCAGAACACATCACAGGCAGGATTTCAGTAACTTCTAGTTACTTAAAATGTGGGCAGTTCACACCATATGTCTACCTAAATAAAAGCTTTGCTCTGAACACAAATTCCTTCCTATATTTTTTGACAATATTTATCAACATCTGAGTAATTCATTAAGTATCAAAACATTCACTTCCATATCTCTGCGCAGTGATGGGATTTCATTTTTGCATCCTAAAAGAATATTTGAAACAAAATTCAACACTAAAAGTATTCAGTACCTTCTATATGCAAAATCTGGATCTCGCATAGCCTGCCTACAGGCTATGTAACAACCCAAACAACTGCATAAGTTCCACACCAATGTTAATGGAAATTGTTAAAGACAAGGGAGATAAATATTGTCAGGAATAGCTTAGGCAGAGCAGATTCTATATAGAGACAGCCTGCAAGATGACCCCCTGAGGTCCTTTCTAATGTTTTCTTATTTGTAATTAAATTGTAACAGTGACTGTTCAGCTCTTCTGCAAGCCAGAATCTAGGATTTCCTATTCAGATCTGCAAACAGCATTTTAAGTGATTTGCTAACAACACAAATTTCATGGCAATGCAGGCACAGAAACTCCTTTTCCAGGGAGGCATTCTTCTGCTTTAGTGATAAAAATGTTCTTCATACTATTTCACCTATTTTAGTCACTAAACAGCTTTCAGCTTCTGCAGAAGCCAGGGTTCTACAAGCAAAAGCCTCTTATACTACCTACTTCTGAATGTTACTAGCAGGACATACCTTGATTTTACTGAATAAACCAAGATAATTGTGGCATTTATATTACGAAAACAAAATAAGGCTGTGTAAGCAAATTATTTTGTTATATTACTGGTATTTATGAGTCTTTTTGCAAGCAGCATAATACATATTAATATCATTTCCAAGACACAGAGTGCCAATATTACAGTTAAAACCAGCATTTGGGAAGTTCCTGATAATTACATTCTAAATGTAGTTCCTCAGACTGACTCTTTGAAAAATAAGTTACAAGAACTAAATCTCTAAGATAATTCTGCCTAACACCAGGGTCAGAATTTAGCACTGTTTAGCTCTATATGAATTAAATAATAACATTGATGTATGCTGCTCATCACTGATGATGCAAAAAGAACTAGTGGCTGAAATCCTGTAATTGCATCAATGATAGCTGCAGAAATGTGCTTTGCAACTACAAGTAAGTTGTCTCTTTAAGCTAGGAAGTGTTTTATTTTATCTTAGTACTTCATAAATACTTCAAAGGTGTCACTGACAATTTTCAGAAACGTTTGTAGAAGCTTTAGATTTGAAAAACATAATTGTGATCAAATAATTATATACAGGAAACTTGGGAAACACTCGGAAAGGAAAAACAACGGTCCCGGTGACTCTTAACACCTTGGAGATAGGCAGCCATTCTCACACTTCAAATATTATTAGCCATTCTACGAAGTACAGCCTAATGCAATGGATGAAAGTGATTTCACTGTGATGTTGCTACCACTGATATCTAAACCAATCAACTCAGCCTACTCTCTCTTTCTTTTGGATCTGCAGATCTAATTGTAACTGATACTTACTAATGTGCTCTAAGAGATGGAGGCATTAAATGCCATAAATTATATGACATTAAATGCCATAAAACTAATTGAAGTATATCTATGTATAAATGCACACATACAACAAGATATTGCATGCTTATAATATACCAAATAGAGAAGGCTTACCATAAGCAAAGACCTCAATAACATGATTTGAATTCTTCTAGTTCCCAGATCTCTACAATTGGAAAAAAGTGGAAAATTAATTTCTTGCATATCTTCAAAATATTACACATCATCTGCAACATTATTTTTAGTAACTGAATATTGCAGTCTTGGCAGGGATGTGGGATGACCACTAGTAAGGAGCAATTATCTCCAAATCAGGTGCAATAAGTGTTGTTGAAAAGGACATTTATAACAAAGCTTAAAAAAATAAGCACATACAACTGAAAACGCAGTAAATGATAAACATGAACCAGATGCAAATCTTCACATTCCATTTTAAAATCTTCTTGTATATAAAGTGTTCAATTGGTGTATGCCTGACTTTATTTTCATGGGAATTAGTGCTCTGAATGACTTCTGAATTGAAATGTAATTCAGGCCATTACCAAACCAGAACAATTTTTCCTTTAAAATTTAGACACTGAAAAAAGTCATCTGCAAAATCCATGAGAGAAACTCAAAGAATTCACATATTTCTCAGATCACAGCAAGTCACATCACTTAGCCTTCTTCATCTCTTCTGCATCTCTTCTCCTTTTCCACCTGTTGGTGCTAAAAGAAGTTAAATACCTAAGAGTACATAGCCACATGAAAAAAAAGTATTAATAGCATGTCAGTCATTTAATTATAGGCTTATAACAGGAGCCTGCCCACTTACAGCTTTTTCCTATTTTTAATAAAAAAAAAAAAGCAAAATCTAAAAAGAAACAAATTCACTAATTTCCACAATTTATTAATTTGAAAATAGCTTATACAGAATGCAAAAAAGCAAAAACTGTGCAAATTACACTGTTACTTTAAATAACAGTCATAGTTCAATTTCCCTCACTCAGAAAAGTTAAGTATTAAGAAGTTAATTTCAGAAATACCTGTAGAGATATGGAGAGCCGAAGTGTTTTATTGCAAATCATGGAGCAATCCAATCAAGTATTTTCTATTAGTGATATACCTGAAAACTGAGTTCATGCTGCTGATGCTATGCTTTTTTTCCGTATAGCATTTAATACAGCTTCTACTGAGACTTCATACTAAAGGAATTCATACTAACCCAAGGTGACTGGTATCCAGTGACTGAGAAGTTGCTCCAAGAACAGGCACTTTTCCCATAATAAACATCATAATTTCCGATCTCTGGTAATCTGGTAGATTGCTTCCAAAAAATCCTAAAAAAAAAAAAACCAAAAAACCACAATGAAAGTACAAAGGGAAGGAGAAATATAGCCTTATTAACCTAAGGAATACATTTGCAGGGTCAAAATAGACGAATAAAATATTCATTCTATTTGGCCATATCTTTTTAAACAAAATGATTTGTTTTAAGACGTAACGTTCATGAGTTCATTTCTGCTTAATGGCACAGTGAGTCTCTTCACAATACTCAACTTTTCCTTTGAACATCAATACTTTCTAATTTCTCCCTCTTAAACATATAATTCAAAGTTAAATATGTGGAATCTCTTACTTGTAACTATTGAGGAACTGTGTTTCTTGTGGAACGGTGTCACTGCTTTTGTCTCTTCATATGTCACTACTAAAAGTTTACTAACAAATCTTAGAGGTATACAACTATTTTATGACTATTCCTTTACTTAGAGACTACTGCTGTGTAGTAAGGTAAATGCAACTTTCATAGAATTAAAAAAACTTTTTGATACACATATATGTATGTATGTATGTATGTATACACATATTTAAACACTAACTTGAAGTTTTACTGTAATGGTTGGAAATTGCCTACTACATATCTACTAGTGCTCCAGAAAGCTTCACAGAAAAAGCAAAAATACAGACCAGTAAGGAGAATTAAAGTTACTTAAAGAGGTGAATACAAAGGAGCATCATAAACTCACAATATATGTATTTATGTATGTATATATATATGTCTAATACTGTAAATTTATATGTATATGCCTATCACTACAATGCAGAGAAAAAAAAAATGGGGGAGATATTTTGTCCACCTCAATAAAATAACTTACAGAAATTGTTACTATGATTTTAAGCATTATGTATAAAAGGATATTTTTCAACCTAAACTATTTTAGGCACTTGACGTGGTCCCGCACCACATTCTTATCTAAAACTTGGAGATATATGGATTTGAAGGTTCTATTATTAGGTAGATGAAGAATCAGTTGGATTGGATGGTTGTAGCCAGAGGGTTGTTGTCAATAGCTTAATGTCTAGGTGTAGGTGCTGGAACAGGATGCCCAGGGAGGTTGTAGATGCCCCATCTCTGGAGTCATTCAAGGCCAGGCTGGATGGGATCCTGGGCAACTTGACATAGTGATTGGGAAGGGGAGTAGGAATGAGAGAATCTTTAAGGTCACCTCCAGTCTGAGCTATTCTACGATTAGGAGTCTCTATTAAAGGTACTATAGTTAAATCATGGTACTACAACTGGCCACTGGGTGTCACTGTTGCTGCTACGTTTAAACACTGGTTTCTATGAGCTTTCAAGTGGTACCTTTGAAAACACGTTACTGTATACAGCTTGCTAGATTATTTTCATGAAACTACTAATAGTAGTTCTGTATCAAAGGTATGGAACGGTGGCTATGTTTCAAGGAATATACAAAACCAATAAACTTATTGCAAGTTCACAAGCATTTGAATTTTCATTAAACTTACTGGGTATCTGCTCAGTCAACAATTTAAAGAACAGTCTTTCAGAAGCCAGATCTGCAAACTAAGCCTGTGATTTAGACAGGAGTACTGTCAAAAATACCACTCACCATTATTATTTTTCAATTCAAGCGCTGTTTTTGTACCATCTCATTGAGAAAAGGGTTGGGAGAGGGATCTTAAGCGAGTCTTTGCTACTGTTACTACTCACCAATTGTTTGAATAATAGCATTCTGGACAATTCTCTCATCATTCTCCTTGGAACTTGTGCTGAATGTGGCACTTCCGGCTGAGCTGCGTCTATCACCCAACTCAAAGTCAACACTGATGCGCAAGTGCTTCAATAAGGTGTTAAAAACCTCCAGAACTGTTGGACCTGGGAACAACACAAAGATGACTGCACTCATCAAGGGAAAGATACCTTAAGGAAAGGAAAACTAGCCCTTTCAAATCCTTTTAAGAAGAAATCAGGTTAAGTTGAAAAGAGCAAGTGAAATTCAGTGTTTGAAGGAGGCAGCCTACATATAAATAAACTTATACAACATGCGTATATCCTGATATCGTGGAAATGATTTTAGAATCAGGAAATGCAGTCAGGTATGCATATGTACTAGCAAGCTGTACTGGGTCCAGCTGGGATGGAGTTAATTTTCCTGCATAGCAGTCTGTATGGTGCTGTGCTTTGGATTTTTAACTTCAAGTGTTGATAACACAGGATGTGGGTAAACACCTCCCTGCAGATGGGCAATAATGAGATCATTCTACTCTTGACTCCTATATTACCTACTAGTCCTCTCACAGCAGCTGTATGACAAAGCAACAGTTCTATGTGACTGCAAAACGTCAAGAGATCTCCCAGACTTCATGACTTCTTACCAAGAAGAAATTCCTACCTTTCACAAGGCCATAAAAGTAAACCTAAGGTTTTTTTTAAGCAAAAGATCACACTTCCATAAGTAGTCAAATGACAAAGTAAGTGTATTTGACTAATTGTAAAGGAGTAGAAGGTAAAAGAAACATATATATATATATATTTGCATACACACACACACACACACACACACACACACACACACACACAAAGCCTCCTTAAAATACATCTTCTCATTCTGTCCGAAAACTAAGGAAAAACAGAACACCATCCCTCATATCTATCCTCTGATCTGATGACAATAATTTACTAAAACTTACCTATCGATCCTTTAGCGGCTATTGCAACTGCTTCCAAAAGAACCTGAATAATGCCAGCACGAACTCGTGGTGGATCTTTTTTGCAGCCATCAAGGTGTCCAAGAATTTCTTGTATTACATGATGAGAATATTGTGCCTAGTAAAAAAAGGAAATATCAGCTTTACCTGTGACTTTAATAAGAATATATTTACATACCACTCGACTGTAGTCACAATGAAGTTCCTATTCTACAACATTCTTACTTTTTCTTCTTTTAATTTCAATCAATTCATGATCACATATGGATTTTAAATAACTACCACGGCAGATAAAGCCAACAGGTCCATCCAGCTCAGTATATAGAAGTTTACAGTATCAAAATACTTGGAATATCTACAAGAACAGGACTAGAGGGAATGGCCTCAAGTTGCACCAGGGGAGATTCAGGCTGGACATTAGGAAATGCTACATTTCCAGGTGCTGGAATGGGCTGCCTAGGGAGGTGGTGGAGTCACCTACCCTGGAAGTGTTCAAGGAATGTTTAGACGGTGTGTTGAGGGACATGGTTTAGTGAGAACTATTGGTGACTGGTGGACAGTTGGACTGGGTGATCTTTTAGGTCCTTTCCAACATTGGTGATTCTATGATTCTGTGGAATTCAGCTAACTGCAGCTCAAGGATTGCAGCTGGTCTTACAAAAAAGCATAATTGTTACTGACAATATTCAGTTTTCTTCTACAAAGTTGGAATTTTCTAACTTTAACTTTTGGGTGTCAGTGCTTGACATAATCCAAGAAATAGACTTCGGTCACTTGGCAACAAGAGAAGTTGCCCATTGGAAAATAAATAAATGCAGCACTACTTTGTATGAAGTTTGTTTCTTGGGTTGTAAAATCAGTACAGCTGCATTTGCATGGAGACCTAACTAACCTGAGAGACTTCTTTATCAAGCACAACATCAGAGCAGTATGGCTATCCTGTTTCTTGATCTGTAGCTTGTTGAGCAGTCAACCATTTGAGAACTCCATAAAAACCTTCCTCTTCAGCAAGTTCACATTCATTGAAAACACAGCTCAAATAACCTCTTATCATAAAGAACAATTAGGTCATTATTTAAAAAGCTTAAGATTAAGGTATTACAGAAATGGACTTTCTGGATTTACTGACATAGTCTACTGCCTAGTATTATCATGGTGAAGTAAGCACTTAACTGTTTTGTGTGGTCAACACGTGTATGTGAGGAAAACAAACCCAGAAAATACCAACCTGTATAGAATACATGATGATTTTGAAGCAAGAAACAGCGAATTCATTGGGATCCCATAGCTTATGATGGTCTAAATGCCTGTGAATAAAAAATAAAGGATTTGAAATTATGAATTATGATATTCCACACGACTGTAGTGGTTTAACACTAACAGGCAGCTAAGCATCACATTTCTGCTCTCTCGCTTCCCTTCTTCAGAAAAACAGGGAGCGAGAATACAAAGCTCATGGGTAGAGATAAGGACAGAGATTGTTGTTAAACTAACAAACAAAACATACCTTTCTTGCAAAAACTGAATTTAAGCAATGTTTCTAATATGTATCTTAGTTACAGCATCACTTTTGGTTTGAACTTTCCCAAAGAACATAGTAGTACCTAAAGATGTGTCAGCATAACAAATGTCAAAGCATACAGATTAAAGAAGTCAGCACTCAGAATACAACAGGACTGACAGGATGCCTCAACTTATTTTATACAGAATCTGGAAGTTTCAATTAACTCATGCCCAGCTTCTACCAACCTAGTGATCCAGAAGAGCGCAGGTCTCTTTCAAGGCTGATTAAACCAGCTGGCTTAAAACAATGCTCTTATGCTCTAGGTTACCTTCCAGTCCATTGGTGAGCTCAGAAAATGTACTGTGTTTTAGATTTCTCTAATAGAAATCTCTACAGTAATAAGATTTTCAAGAATTCTAGAAGTAACAGCATATCTGCATTATTAAATATTAAATCAGAGTACTTGCAGGGAATGGTCTCCCTTGTGCACATTTCAAATACACAGATGTATTTAATACTACCATGAGGTACAAAGACAAACAAAATTGCATCTTTCAAAAGCTTTAAGGCTTGGTAACTCACAATACACATGTCTACTTTCTCTCTAATATATTTCTACTACTGTCCATCGTTTATTGTACATGATAGCTTATTTCAGCTAACCTATTTTCTTATTGCCTCATCAAATACAAAATCATATTCTCCACCACCTTCTTCAGTTTGTAACTGATTCTTTAATCTTTCAGGTTAGCCTGTGTTCTGTTACCTGTGATAGTTTCCCTTTGCCTGCCTCAGAGATCAAGTCAAGCAGTTTATGGTCAACTACATCTCATGTAAAGTTTTTAAAAAGCCTTTCCTTTCAAAACAAGATATACAATTTTCTTTCTCCAGAGGGGCAAAATATTAGCTGCTTCAGGTAACTGAACTAATGGAAAGACTGAAATGGGAAGATGACAGCCTAAGTTAATGGTTTATACAGTAGCTGAACGGACAACATATTTGTTGGTCCAGAATTTTCCTCCTAAAAAAAACCAAATATTATACTCAGATGGGTAATGCGTTTTACCTGTCATAATGCAGGCAGTATATTCAATGTAGTCTTATGATTTTGTAAAACACAGTAAATCACATTTTCAGCATGGTACACTTCATTTTCTTAAAATCATGTCAAATCTTGCTTTATTCCCTCCCCCATCAATCATAGTTCTTTCAATACAGAATATCTAAGTAAGATTCCAAAGCGTTTTAACATTGGGTAACAAATGCCATAAACTGTCTTCCATTAAGACTGCACGTATGTAATAAATGTGCAGTACCAGGTGTCTCAAAAATTAAAAACAACAGCAGAACCACTGGTACAAATTACTACTTCATGAACCAAGAGGTACTAACAGACCCTGAATTCATCCACATTAACTGTAACTAATGAAAGCAATTCTTACAGTACAAAATGATAAGTTGATACTTATGTTTAGAAAGAAGAACTTAAGCTTGTATAGGCATATACAACAAAATCTCATGCATCATGCTTGCTGAGTGAACACCAAACACGATCCTTTTGATATTACTCAAAACGCACAATTTGTCACAAGAATGGCATATAATGGAATGAATAGGGTATAACTTGTTATACTTGGGAAGCTGTTTGTTTTCAATAGATTTCTGTATGTCTTTGGATCTGTATAATCTATTCGACATTGCAAATTCATGCTAAAATTCTGTTAACTGGCAATTTGTACATCAGATTTGCACGATGGATGCACATGGAAAGTAGGGTAGTAACGTGGTGCTTCACCTTTAATCCCTTTGGGCAAATAACAAGTGGTTGCAAAAGCTTCCTCATTAAGGAAATGATTTTCTGAATTTTCTTTTTGAATTCCTGCTTGTGCTTAATAGTAGTAACTTGAAAAAGGCTTTCAGTAACTTAAAAGTCTTTCAGCGTATGAATTAAATCAGAGACTGTAGTAAGAATTAGACCATCTAAAAGTAGATATTCCCCTAACAGGTGGGTATCTTGAAAATCAACAAGGAGCAGGCAGCTCTCCTCATCAACAATATGTACCACTGTCCTTACAGCTTCCTGCGAAGATTTTCCTGAGTGAATGTCTAATTTGAAGGCACTAACAGAGGTGAAAGATGCAGTTTTAAGTTACATCAATGTTTGTGTTTTTTGGTTTTTTTTACTTTTACTTTTTCATTATTAAAAAAAAAAAAGAAAACACAAAGGCTACATCTGGAACAATTCCAAGAATAAAACTGAAAAATGCTTAACAGTTAATATCAGCAACAGTTTGTAGACACATTTGTCCATAATGTGCACACATCTGCCATCCTCTGGTATCTAAGCTGTTAAAAACATTTTTCACAGAATATCACAATGGGTCTTGGAAGAAAACTGCAAGAAAGTAGAAGTCTGGACATAGTATTCTTTTATAAAACTTGGCTCATCTCTTTGCTGACTGCAGCTATCATCAGTACCTTGAACAGTTTCCCATTCAAGAGAAAGACCAGCTGTGGCAACAACTCATCCTAACCATTATACTACACTTATAAAATCAACAAAACAGGACTAACATTTCTCCTTATATAACTAGTTTCAAGTTAAGAGAGCCAATAAAGAGGTGAATTAAAAAAAAAAGTAATTTTTTGAAGACATTTTAACAGCTTAGCAAAATCCTAAATGCTGAAAAGAAGGAAAGAATTGAATCTAAGAATGAAATAAAAAAAATCTCTTAAGGTAAGATCTTCCACAAGTTTCCAACTTACGCAAAAACAGGTCTGACAGCATTATTCATATTTCCATAGGTTGCTCTTCCTAATAGTTCTCTGAAGCAGTTCTCGGCCAGCAAAGCAGGATTTTCCTCTTTCTCTCCTCCTGTAGGAGAGGATGGAGGGCCAGTTCTGCTGAAATAAGACAAAATAACATTCAAGTTACTACTGAATAATATTCACCTTCCATACCATGTATGCAATTGTTTTTACAGTATTCATTACAACACGTGTTCACAGCCAGCCTGTTGATCCAGGCAAGAATTGTATATCAAATATACATCAAAACAGAACTCTAAACAACAAAATATTTTATCTAATATGAGAACTGCATAGATCCTTCATATATTTACTCAGCACTGTGCATCATAATAGTAAATATGTATGAAGATGAGAACAAATGTCTAGGAATACTGACATAACTTGTTCCCCACTGCATTTGATCAACTATTGCCTCCTACAAGAAATGGAACACAGGCCGTGGAATCATAAAGAGCTGTGCAGAACCTTAGTTATTTTGTTCAGACTAATGATCTCATTCACCTACCCACTACTGAATCCATACTGTGGGCGAGTGTTAAATAAAACTCTAATATTTCTGCAGAAACAGATGGCTTGCAGTAAATTTCTGTTCAAAGTAATTAAAAAATTGTCACCCACACAGTTACCTCTAAGCAGATAATGTAGAAGTAAGGGGATAATCAATTAGAAGGTGACTAATTACCACGGTGAACAGTGCTGGGTTCCCATGCCCCAGTGCTGGCCTAGGGCTGCAGGGCTTGTGTGGGCAGAGGCCAGGGCTGCCCCATGCCAGACACAGCTGGTTCAAGCATTACAGTGTACTAATATTACTAACACTATGTTTAAAAATAAGTTATAAACTGAGAAGCACTGCTTGGATTCCTGCTTAGAAGAGGTTACAGGAAGAAACTGCAGAAGTTATATGAACATTATGGATATATTCAAACTTAAGTCTCTAAGAAGTATTAGTATCCTTATTTGCCTTAAATAAGGTTGACACTTCCAATTTTACAGTTATCTTGAATGGTAATTTACAAAATAATTGAAAATAACCTTTATATTTTCTATTTGATACATACCTTCCCTACTTGTTCTGAATCTTCTAGAAAATCTTTAAAGGGAGGGAAGAATCTCTCAGGTTTATACTATACTGAAAGTATGCACAGCAATTGTAGCACAGTACAACTTAAGAAAACATTGATTTTTATATGTTACACAGGCAAATTTATTTGAGAGTCACCTATTCAGACGTATGGAAGAAATGAGCCACAATTACAATTATTATTAAAAAAAAAAAACAAACAAAAACCTGTGTAAATTTTCAATCCTCAACTCCAAAAACCCTATCTTCTGATTTGTATTCAGGAGTTAAGCTCTGAAGGTTACACAGATAAAAATCATTCTGCTCTTTAAGGTAAAGCTTACATATGTTTGCTTCAACTTTACCATAACCAATTATTTCCTATGGACTTCAGATAGGGGTATTTTCTAGAATTTCTGCTTCCCTACAATGCTTTCATTCCATCTGCCAAACCAGTATGTTTCTTACTCCTACTCTTCAAGAAGCCTCTATTTGTTCTCCTCAAAATACGAAGTTTCATATAAAACAAAATAAGACATTCTCTAATATCATTTAAGGCCAGAAGATCAACAATTTATGAATATTGTTTTCAGTTTTTCTATCATATGCGCACCATAAGGCCCCTATTTGCCACATGGAAATTCATGAGTCTTTTCTTCTACTGAATGTGCGTTATAAGAAAAGGTTTAAAGAAGCCAGTTCAGATATTTAATTAACAGTTGCTTTATGACAGATTTGTTTTTCTGCCACCAACGCTGCAATTCTGCCACCAATTGCTCAACAAATGATAAAAATGAGTCCTGTAGCACATATAAACTGATCAGCTTTATGTGGTAGATCCAAATCCTACTTCAGTCAGTAGTTAACTTGGCTGCATAAAGGTAAATATATGCTTGGGGGCACTGTAAGGGGTAATTAAGGAAAGAGCATCTAGAAACCCTGTGAGAGCAAGCAAAGGCTAAAATGTTCTCAAAAAACAGGTTCAGAAACCTTTGGCTCTCATTCAGATGTCTCCTCAGATTTAAAATCCAAGTGGATATTTTTGTGTGTACTTGGTGAGCCGCTAATGATATGCAGTAAATACATAAAGCATGCATAGATAGACAACAAATGATTTCAGCCACTGAGTTTGAAAATTTACTTAATAGAAGAGCCACGTACTAACAGTTAGGAATAAAAGAAATAAAGCTGAGGTATGAAAAGAAAAAAAGAGAAAACTGAACGATTGTGAAAGTTGAGTGTCACACGAAAGCATGAAAAGTATTTTGTCATTGGATGCCTGCAGTACCTACTAGGCAAGTCTTGAAGCAGCTAGGGCTGGATGTGATGCAAACATTTAAGCTTATTCACACAGCTGAAGAAAGCTTTCATATAATGAAGTTTCAGAGTGCTATCAATAAGCATCTCCTATACCCATACAGTGTAAAGACATGAATATATACATGGACCAAAAAAACCTGATATTTCTATTATAAGGTAAATGGGATATCCTCAACATTAGTTATCACCTACATCTTTTCTGAATGCTAGCTTGACAGGCAAATATGCCCAGGAGCTATTAGGGGCAGAAAGAGTAGAAATTTTCTCTCTTTTCTTTAAGAACTGCTGCAGACAGGACAGGGAGTTGCTACCAGTGACTAAGCAGTAATTGAACCCTCAACTTTTAACAAATATAACTAGTGAAATCTGAGTTACCTACAAACTTGTGCTTACTAATATCTGCATCCGATATATTACAAAAATAGAATTAGCAATTAAGGAGTAAACACGGATGCACAACTTCTTGAACAGTGAACAAGTGAAATGCAAGTGGTTGAAAAGACAAATATATTAGCAGCAGGTAGGTAAAGCTGTCCTGTTTCAAGAACACTTAGTCTAATAAACTGGTTTCCACCAGTAAGAAAAAAATCAGTATCATAACAACTAAAACTTAATAGTGACCAGGAATAAAAATACCTGTCAACATCCTCTATCTTCTGCATATTAAACAGCAATGATGGTACTATCTTATCCATGTGCTGAGGCTCCCATATAGTTGCTCGAAGTTCATCATTAACTGTTTTACGAACCACTCCCTGAATGCCCCTGATTCCAGCAATTCGGATCCTAAGGAAAGAAGAAATCGAATTATGAAATAGGATAAGCACAGCACTTTGCAGCATGGCTGTCTATATATTATGCAGCAGCAATTATGTAGTGTGGAATTTCATCAGGTTCTCAAAAACAGGGATTTGAAAATTACTGGGTAAAACCTTGATAAACTCTACAGAATTTAGTATCCATCAGTTGCAAACTTAACCTACTCCAGTGTAGAAAAAACACGTGAAATAAGCACAGCTCAGCTGGTGCAACAGCTACCACAATAACACAATTAAGTCTTTAAAAACTGTAGTTAAGGCTGTGGACTAACAGTAAGTCTTTCAAAATTTACGGAAGATGAACAACATGGAAAGCACACAAAAGATACTTCTGTCAAATTAAGCCTGACACACCAAAGGAGCCACTGCTTTTGTTCTAGAACTTTTTTAGCTAAATTAATTGTGGCTGATAAACAACAAAAGAAAATTTAATATTTGTTTTAAAAAAGACTTAGTCTAGCTGTTAGCTACTTTCATTATTTTTAACAAAAAGAACATGAACAATGAAATGTACAGCAACTCAGTGCTGTTTTATTTTCCAGATATCAAGTTATAAATACCTAACAATGCAGCCCTCTCCTTTAAATCTGTTTCTGAACAAAGCTACATGCATTCAAACAGGATCCCAAGAGCAGTTATCTAGTCATTCTAGACTTGAAATACAACTTTATAACAATAACGCTTATATATAAATCTGAGAAAGAGAAGGATACACAAACAATGATCAAAGTACTTTCTGATCCTCTAGTACCACTACAGTCCAGTACCCAATATTAAGATTTCAATATTAAGAATCTAAGATTGCCATTTAAGACAGAGAATTTCCAAAATCCCATCACTTGAAGATGTTTCACAGGCAACTGCTGTCACCTCCAAATAACTTGGATATGAATTTAGTGTTTAAAATGAAGCAACACTTTTTCTCAGAATCTCCGATTCTTAACTTAGCTCTTCACATCAAATTTTGCTGATACGCTGGCTTTTCTGTAGACTCTCTGCTGAAAGGGAAATGTCACTTATGAGGTGAGATTCACTCTCAGGCTCAGAAATCTCCATTATTTGACCATAAATGTAGATGATATTCAAACTCCCATTCACATTCAAGTCAGTAAGTTTAGTGGAACTTCAAGCTATGAAGACAAAATGCAGCTACACATGTCCATTTTAGGATAAGCTGAATTATGCTCTAGGCCCTATCAAATGCACTAGCTACTTGTGATAACTGCATTTAGAATTGTTATCTGTAATCAAGGGTCATTTGTTACTCCCGTACTTACAGCAAATTTGATACGACATCTCCAAGAACAATTTTTTCACAAAGGAAGAGGACTTTTTTTAAATATATATTTCAAGAGAAATGCATTCAAACTGTCTACAATGATGTGAAAGAGTTGTATTGCTATAGATTTGATTATTCTAAGAAAAAACACTTTCACTCTTACAGAATATATATATACTTCTGTGTATTAGAGCATTAGTAGCACCCATTTTATGTACCTTCTGTTGTACAGGAGGTCTAGAAAAAGAAGATGTAAGGTTTGATGGCTTGCAGCATTGAATCTAACCCATAAAGGAAAGGTTTAATGAGGTACTAAAGCAGAGATTACATTTAAATCAACGATGTCTTACGTCACCAGGATGAAATTCCTCCCTAAGGGTACATCAACATCGCAAACTGAAGCATAGGTAACAATGTAGACTGATAATGTGCAAATCTGAACACTAACACAGTTCTCTTCCTCCAATAATAACCGCTTCTTTGACATATGTTACTTTGGGGTATCCTTCTGAGTGGCAGATAAACCCTGACAAATAAATCAGAGTTACACTCTTAATGCATCCCATGTTCTGGATCATTACTAAAATCACTCTTTTATGAGGGGAAATGAAGGTAGAAGAAATACTAAAAAAAAAAAGTTCCAAACTGTGCTCCAAATATTAAACTGTTATGAATTTTTTTTATGTTAAGTACTTAAATATTTCTTTTCCTTACACTAAACCCTAAAAAAAAAACAAAAATCACAAAGAACTCATTAAAGCATTTATAAATATAATATTTTGTAACCATCAGCTTCAGGTAAATAAGCACACTGAAAGGAATATATTATTATAACGTAGTTGCATGATACACCAGCTTCACCAGTGACACCTGCTTAAGAATCACAGAATGCTTTGTGTTGGAAGGGACCTTAAAGATCATCTAACTTCAACACCCCCTGCCATGGGCAGGGTTGCTAGCCAATAGGTCAGATTGCTCAAAGTCATGTCCAGCCTGGCTGGGACAGCTTCTCCAGGCAAACTGTTCCACTGCTTCGTCATCCTCATGGGAAGAACTACTTGCTTATACCTAATCTAAATCTACACTTTTCTAGTTTGAAACTCTTGTCCTTTGTCCTGCCACTACACTCCCTGATAAAGCATATGGACTTTTCATAGTTGGTTGAACAATTTAATGCATGGAAATAAATGAGTAAAACAGTGCTGAAAATCATACAGTTAAATACTGACAAACGATTCACATAAAGAAAAAAAAACAGTAGGGGGAGCTCAAGTTAAAAACATTATGGTGCTTACATAATGTTAAAAAACTTAATACAAATTCACAAAGGCATTTCAGTTTCACACAGTATCGTATGACAGACATCTAATAAAATTCCATTTTAAAGAATAATTCTCAAATAAAAGACTCAAAATATGCTTTTCTATTCATGTAAGTAGCCCCACTAATTTCTCAAATGAGTTGTGTAACTTGTACACATTTACAGTAATAAGTACTGACCTTCTGGGCAGAATCCATGCAATTCAGTAGGCATTAATAAGGTAAAATTTCACCTAAATATTCTATTATCTACGATTTTCAATATTCAGTGCCACTTAAGAAGTCAATTTCATTTTTTTCCCCCATGGAATGAATAATTTCACTAAGTACGATCATAAAAACTTTACAGACAATTCTTTGCAATACAGAAGGTAAGGCACTCACTCAGTTTGTGTTTCTGGATCATGGTCACATGAATGACACATGGCACTGAACCGAGACACAAAGAAGTCATAGCGTCTGTGATATGAAGGTGTGTCTTCCTCAATGTTGGCAAATTTGACAAACTGGAAAACAAAACATATTAAAAGAAGCTTTTGATACCAAAGAATACTAAGCTTCATTTAAGAATAATATAAAACAGCACATTAAAATAGAACCCAGGTTTTTAAATAATATCAGAATACTTAAACATCTACATTCAGAGTAGAAAATGTCAAACTGAGAGGTTTTCTTTTTAAAGAATTTCCACCAGAACTTCATTTAGATTATTTAGATCATTACCTACTGATGAAACTGAAATTTCATCAAATTTCATATTACGCAATTTCAAATTACATATTACGCAATAATGGAAACATCTCAATAGCAAATGTCTTTAAGTCATGCAATCCAAGAAATCCCATGGTAGACTGTCACTGACTGGCAAAGCAGCAACAGAATTCATAGGAAACAAACCTGAAGGTATTCTGTCAATTCTGCTTATCAATTAACATAGATTTGTCAACCAGAAATCAGATCAACTCAGCCTAAATTATTCCTATGACAAGCAAACAGGTTTTGTGAATCCAGATGAAGTAACATTTGTCACATCTTAACTTCAGTGATGTTGACCAAAAACAAAACAAAAAAAATCTCAGAGAAGCTATAAGAACACTGTCAAAAGAACACTTTCCATATGACAGATGCAAAAACGTTTAAAAAATACCAACACTTGTAAATCATCAAACTGCAATAAGGTACTGAGTGAGTTTCTGAAGAGGCCTTTCCAGAATTAGGCAGTATTATGGTTTTACTAGAGGCTTAGATAATAGAGTGCTACTTTATGGCACACTTCATGAGCCAAACTGGAACTGGACCTGAACAAAAGACACAATTGAGGAATGAGAAATGCAAAATACCATTTTAAGGCAGCTGTACAAATACACGTCAGACACAGCTGAATGCAGATAAGAAACTGAGGGTTATTATAAACTGCACATTCAACAAAATTTGATGCTTTTATACTGTCATGATAAAGAAAACAATGTATTCTGATATGTATTATTTGTAAGATCTGTGCAGAAAGTTTTGCCATTTAATTGGCAAACCCTCAGAGGAAGTAACATACCCAGTTTAAGCATCGTTGCCGAAGATACTGATTGATAATGTCCTTCAATTATCCTACAGATGAACAAGTTGCATGTAAAAAACACATTAAAAAGACTGAACGATATTAAATTATCTATTCTAGAGCTGCCAAAAAAAGATACTAGTCTTCCAGTATACAGAAGACAGCTGTGAAAAGAAAAGCAATAGTATGCTTTGTTTGTTCAGTGGTAGTAGGAAAAGCAATAGCAATCTTACAGTACAGCAAAGGCTACTTGAGCTAAACATTAAATAAACCACCTAAGTGAACAGACTGCCTGAAGGCACGGCACTGTGGATTCTCTATCACTGAAAATTTTAGAATGGACTACACAGGGAAGAAAAAAAAAAGGGCAAGGAAAGGTTGTCAGGTTTAACCCAGTGCTGATGCTGCCTTGAAGCAGAGTGATGTCATATTAAGATAACTCCACTTTTTCCTCTGCAATGCATTCTTACCAATTGCTAAACAAATGCTGAGACATTTATTGTGCATCTACAATGATGCAGATATTTTTATAATCACTTTACCACATACTTACAGATCGGCCTAAATTTGATATGATCTACAGTATACTGATTTGTGGAGGTTCTGAAAGAGAATAGCTGAAAGAGAAATCTGTGTATTCCTGAAAAAGATAAACCACTTTCTACTCTATAATACTACTTTTTTCTACTTTATCTAGGACACTTCTCCCTTGCAGCCACACTATCAGTCCACCTTCAGAAAGTTTCTAAAACTATATTCCCATTCATTACTGAAAAACGTGCAAAACTGTCTAATACCAGTTCATTTTATATAACCTTCTGTAGGGAATAGCTTGTATGGTCAGGTGGTAAGAGAGTGAAAAAAATACAACAAAATGGCAAAACAACAACAACAAAAAGAATCCAAAAGAACTGTGTTTTCTGCTGTCACAGCTGGGAATTCATTCTTTGAACAGCAACCATATTGTTTTCTCAATACGGTGAGGTATAAAAATCATCTTTTCCCTCCCAATGGACACTGGAAAATTATTTACTATCTTATTTATTTCTCACTAGTTCATTTCACAGATTGTTAAATACAAAACAGAAATACACATTCTGAAGGGGTTTTTTTAAGGAAAAAAACTAATTAATCCTTAAAATTTAATGAAGCATAAAGTTCAGGGGGAAAAAAGGAGTAATACAATCTTATGTGTTTTTAAACATTCAGGTTTACAATTGATACATACAGTGAACTTCCATAAATGCATGAACAGAAGTAATATACTACAGGCGCAGGCATCAGATTATTAACTCATCTAGCATACATTAACTCATCTAGGATCAGCAGTAACCAGCTAAAACACGTGAGGACTTCTTTGATTAACAGAACCTTGCAACATGAAGACTTTAAATAACTACAACAAAATTTGCTAGGAGGAAGATGTTTTGTACTAAGGAATTCCTTTATCAGAATAAATAAAGAATTCAGACCAAGAAAACATCAGCAACTCCCTAGACATTTCTCCTAAACCACAACGTAGTTTTGCAGCAGAGATGCAAGTACTTGGCCTCTCAAAATGATGCACACAATTAAATATCCAGAGAAAGAATTGATGATTCCCTCCATATAGCATAATTTCAAACACTAAACATAAAGCACTTCCAAGTGATATTGCAGGCTTAGCATTCTGATGACTGAATGTATAGGTCACAGGAAATCTGTCATAAGACTGTTCTGAGTTGCACTGTCATGAACAAGTTCCCACAGTACACATCAGTCTATACTTCCTACTTGCTTGGAAGTGATGCTCTCAAGATGTTATAGTTGTTAAACATGTAATATCTGATCCCTAAGCATCTAAGATATTTTCAAGCGTAACAGAAACACAAAAACTGTTTAACTTAAAAAAGGCAATTTTTTAAATGAAATTCCAAGCAGTTGCCTAGGATATATTTAAAATAGCTTTTTTTGTTTTGTTTTAATATATATAGATGTAAACATGACAGTCAATCACAGTAAATGCTTGCAATAACATACTGACAATTTATGGAAGCTTTGCCATACAAGCGTGTTCTGTGTTTATACCATACAGAAGGTGCAAAGAGGTACTTACATTGGTAATATCTATTCCATTAATTTTGAAATCAGTAAAATTCAGGCAGTATGACACCTTATAAATCTACCACTAAACGTGGCAGGAACATGTTTTTCAGAAAATGCTTACCCAGGATTAAGTCAAGAAAATTGAATCATATTACCAGGGAGAAACAGATTGTGCAAGTCCTATGAGTGAATCATGCAAGTTCTGAAATTAAACTCCCAAAGACATAATTACTTATGTATAATTATGCTGTCTTATCGCTCTGAGGTAGCCAATACTTCATGTATGTACAAAAATTAGATGTAAGGACAGAAGTTTTTTATACCCGCTGGATGTCTTTAAAGGTCTGTTTTTTCTGCAGCAGTTCAAGAGGAATCAAGATGTATTATGTTTAAATCTAAATTACATTAAAGTGACTATCTGTAAAATGCGTAGGCTGGATCTGAGCAGTATTTTCTGATATTTGAGCCTCCAACTTCTATCTTTGATAGCTTGCATTTTTCTCACGTTTCATTTGAAGGGGGGATGATGATACAGATAATTATAGAAAAAACTACTATATTTCATTATGAGGAAACTATCACACAGGAATAACAAAAAGACACTTCAGCAAGCAACTATAAAGAGAACAAATATTTCAAGGATCAAACACCAGATTCATACAGCCACAGAATTCCAGAATGGTTGAGAACAGCAGGGACATCTGAGTCCATCTAGTCCAACTCCTGTTGAAGCAAAAGACACCCAGAGAACAGGGCCCAAGGCCATGTCCAGGTGTCTTTTGGACATCTCTGAGGAGGAGGAGAAGGAGACTTCACAACCTCTCTAGGAAAGCTGTGCCAGTGCTCAGCTACCTGCATAACACCAAAATGTTTCCTGGTGATCAGAAGGAACCTCCCGTGCTCCAGTTTGGTGCATCACTGGGTACCATTAACTTCACAAATGCAGTACTAAAATGATAATTAATAATGACAAGAAAAGATTTCTTAGTAACAGGAATTAGTGATTTAGAAATTAGCAGGTTGTCACCCACGAGATCAGGCTGCTCAGGTCTCCATCCAACCTGGCCTTGAATGCCTCCAGGGACTGGGCAATGCTCCTCTGGACAGCCTGTGCCACTACCTCACCATTCTAAGTAAAGAATTTCTTCTATCTTTCTTTACGCAAAATCACAGAAGGCCAAAGTTGGTAAAGACCTCCAAGATCATCCAGTCTAACTGTCCACCTATCACCAAATATTTCCCCGCTACATCTCCCTTAGTACAACACCTAAATGTTTCTTGAACACCTCCAGGGACAGTGACTCAACCACCTCCCTGGGCAGCCCCTTCCAGTGCCTGAACACTCTGAGAAGCATTTTTTCCTAATAACCACCCTGAACCTTCCCTGGTGCAACTTGAGGCTGTTCCCTCTAGTCCTACTGCTAGTCACCTGGGAGAAGAAGCCAACCCCCACCTTGCCACAACCTCCTTTCAGGGAGTTTGGAGATGCTTATTCCTGGTTAAGAAGAGCAGACAAAATGAATTAACTCTAATAGTGTAACAACTATGGATCTAACAACACATTTAATTATTTGTACAAAGGGAGATAAAAGCCAATTTACAGAATTTCAGTAACGAGAGAAATTTAGCACTTCAGTAAATTTCCAAATAATAAACTTACTGCAATCAGCTTTCAGATTCTATATTACTTAAGCAAAGGAAGTCTCATTTTTTCTTACCACTTTTTTTTCAGTTTCCCCACCAGCATATGCTGTCTTAGCACAGAGTTAATAAAAATATCTACCATGATAGAAACAGACTTTCTGTACTTAACAGACACTGCCAATTTGAAACCTCTTCTACTTCAAAAATGAAAAAAAAATACAGTTCACCACATTCACCATTCAATTTCACTTGTTCTCAAATATCTGTGTAAGTAGATTTACAGTTATATTATTTAAAAAATTCTAGTAAGAACTAAACATAATTTACAAATGCAATTTAAAAAATTAAAAAATAATTAACTAACTTGAAGGGCAGGCACAAGAAATACATAAATGAAAAATAGAATTTTTTTTTTCCAGAAGAGTAATCTTCAGCTTTGATTTTTAAACATAAATAAAATAATAATTACAAAATAATATTTTTAAAATACAAATTCTGAATACAAACTCTGTGTGCTTTTTTGGTAAGACATAGGATCATTAAAGTTGGAAGGGATCTTTAAGATCATCCAGTCCAACCGTCAACCCATCACCACCAAGCCCCTAAACCACATCCCCATAACCCATCAGTAAGTGAGGTACACACAGAGTCCTGGTGTGATGAGCAGCGTTTCACACAGAGGAGTGGGAAAGGCAGCTAATGATCCCTCCATGGAGCACCAAGTAGAAAAAGTTTTGCCTCCAAAAACCTAAGATTTTCAAGTTATGGAAAACCCTTGAAGGCAGCATTAGTAGCTTCCAGGTCTTTCCAAGACTTCAAACTTCAAGAAGTTGTTCAGTCTGGTTTTTGTTTTGTTTTTTGGGTTTTTTTGCTTTGCTTTTTTTTTTTAATTTGAAGCCCCAGCTATGACTTTCACAAGAGTTCCCACAAAGTCTGTTTGGGAGGCTGAGAAAAAAAATCTATTAACAGCTGAATCTTACTCAAAAGTCATAATTGCCTTTGTATTCTTGTGAAGCTTTGGAAATCAGCTTTGGAATGGAAAATAATTAACATATTCTTAAAAAGATATGGAATATGATTGTGATTATAAGCAGAAGCTAGTGTGAAATTCATTTTCAACAACAACAACAACAACAAAATACAGAAACTTTCCCAAACGTTGACTTTTCCTCCATTTATGTTTTACTCATACCTATTCCAGACAGTACCAGTTTCCCCTTCAAAGTGGTACATGAGAATAACTGAAGCAGATAAAGGATAATTCAGTTATACTTCACCATCTGTATCTTCTTTGGAGGAGAAAAAAAGCTATAAAAGGCTAAATGGGATGATAAACCTTCTCCATGCCTGACCTCAAGTTTATTTAAGATCAAAGTAGGCCAATGTCCTCAGTAAAAGGCAATTTCACTGCCAATATAGTTTCCTCATCTAGAGTTAACACAAATTGACTTTTCTCTCTATTGACTATATTGGGCATCTAGAGAAATTAGCATAATAGACTAAATCTAGCCTTTGCAACACTGTTGAAGATCCATATATTCACTCTCTTAACAGAATTTAACATCTCATTTTTGGTTATCAAGTTTCAAGACAGAAAAACAAGAAATATTTCCTAATTTAGGAAATCTGTTGATCCATTTTGCTCATAATAGGCCTCATTAGGAATAGACAGTGATATCACACAGATGACCGTAATGTGAACTTCAGTTCAATATTCATTTGGAAGTGGTGTGTGCCTTGTATACCAAAGTGGAGGTTTACAGTAACTGTTTATCACTGAGGATTTTAAACAACTAGAAAGTGACATCTATCGTCCATTTGGCAACTGTGAAAATAAGTTTCAAAGCTATTTTCTAATTCTGTAAGGGATCATGCCAAGGCACTGCTTTTACAAACAACTGAAAAAAATCAGGGTAGTAGAGCTCAAAGATATTACAGAAAATGCGTATAGGGAAACACAGAATAGTTTGGGTTAAAAGGGACGTTATGGCAGAGACACCTTCCCATCAGATCAGGTTTGTCAAGCTCAAGATCCCATCCAGCACAGCCTTCAACAATTCCAGGGATGGGGCATCCACAGCTTCTCAGGGCAACAGGTTCCTCTAGGTAGACTTTCTTGCTTATACTTGATCTAATTCTACCTTTAAGTTTAAAACTGTTAGCTCTTATCCTGCCTCTAAAATCCCTGATAAAGCATAACTGTCACTGGCGATGGACTCTTTTATCATGTATGTATTATGTATGTATACGTACACACTCATATGTATGTACATATATTTAAACACATTTCCCATCAGTAAAACTGTCTTAGCAGTCTGAGGTACAAGGGGAAATTCCTCCCCTTTATCACAGCAAGAATCCTCTGTATTCAAATCTAACAGGAAATTCTACATCAGAGTGGTATCACTGTAACATACCTTCTTGCCTCCCTAAATTACAACTTCATTTAATTCTATAAGCTAGGAACCATGCCCACAAGAAAGTCCAACAGTTCTACAAAATCCACAAATGACATTCCTCACAGCTAACAAAAACAACCTACATTAAATGCAAGCGTTTACTTCTTGTCGAACTACACAGTCTAGGTGAGAACAGTCCACATCACAATCCTGATATTTCTAATATGTTGCAGTGGCTGTAATACATCATGGTTATAATGGAAGAATGACAGCAATATAATATTGGCTGCATCAATCGCTATTTATTCAGAAAACAAGATCTACATTTTGATGCTTCTAGTTTAGTCTTTCAAGTCGGGATCTGAATCCCAAAATACTTAAGATAAGAAGATGGTGAAGTAAGAATACTGAAAGCTTTCGTTATATGGTTACTTTTCAAGGTAATAGGAGTCCTCCACAGTGTCGGTGCCATGAAAAAGGAACTTATTACCTCTTTCTCACATCACTGTTCTTATTGCTGAAAGAAATAAAACATTGCCTTATCTACACAATGTCTTTACTATGTCTGTTAAAGATTCGCAGCAAGAATTCAGAAAACAGCTTTCCTACTCCTTCCAGAAGAAGTTGTTTCCAAACAGCTTATCCTGCCACATGCAGAACCTTCTCAATTCATGTTAGCTGACAGATATTTTGTGAATTCTGAAACTATTCTGACTTAGCAAATAAGCAAAAATTTAGTTTGATTTAAGTTAGCATCCAAGTTTACTCACAGAATTAGTTCCCAGAACTTGCAGCTTTGGTTCTCCTGATTCTAGAAGCTTGGCTACCATATGAAGAAAGCTTTCCACGAACGGCTTTATGCTTTGAGAATGGCAAGCCATTAAAAGTTGGTCCAATGCCTCCATGGCAATTAAAACATATCTGAAAATTAATTGTGGAGAAACTAACATAAACACATGTGCAATGTTTATCGTTAAGTCTTCATTATGAAAAAAAATCAGAAAAGAAAGGGTGAAGGTACATCTTTCATAGGATCTAAAGAAGAAAAAAATGGTAATTTCTATATTGTGTCAAACAGAAGGGATTATTTATAGGAGTAAAAACAGCAATAACAGTTCTATTCTAGAACATTTTGTTTTCAATTACAGACCCCAGCTTTCTACTCTACATTTTTCCAATCCAAATCCCACTAAGGAAACCCATCAAATTATCCACAATTCTGCACAGTGAGAGTACATTCTAATTAAATGGAAAAAAAAAAAAAAAAAAAGAAGAGTAAAATTAATTATCATAACAAGTTGCCATTTTTCCATTCTGCAAAGTTATAAAAATATCTTTTGACATCACTTACACCAAAGACAATGGCCTCTGATGGGTATTGCTCTTCTCTTCCAATTCTTGCATTCCATTTTTTTGTACATCATTTCCATATTACATATAATTTTCTCCTTCTGACTACATCTTACCTTCTAAACTCATCATCTTTGTTTTGACCCTACGTGCAGCTACCTGTCAGCATCTATTTTTAATGATGTGACTTACTTCCTTACCCATAGCGATGTCTGACAACATCTCGGCTCAGTCTCTCTGCTAGGTAAGCACCAATTCGATCCAGCTTTTCTGGTGCAGAAACAGCATAGAAAGTCAGCTTCTCCATGTCAGCTTTAACAAGTCCATCCTAAGAACAGATACACAAAATAAAAAAATTAAGATAATTAAATCTTCAGAAATTATGAAGCTTTTAAAAGTGTTTTCCTTTTGGCTACTCAGAGTAAAAGATCTGACTCAGATAACAAAATAGGTAACTCTCAAGGAAAATAGCCAAAAGCTTTAGCTCCAAAAAATCAGTAACTTCAAAAATTATGTTATGTAAAAACAAGATTGTAGTTCAAACCTTTCACATCTTCAGTGTCATGTCTTGGACAAGGCTGAAAAACAGGGTACCTGAAAGCTAATCGTTAAAATAAGATCAGGCAGAGATTAATAGATTAGCTCCAATATGAATTGTGATATGGACGTCCTCATTTTTATTTTCCTGTAAGTTCTCCAAACATTATCTTTTTCAAATAAATAACTGAAGTGTTAAACATAATCAGTAGCAATTAAGTACATTTTATCAATCAAGTCTTCTAATATTTTAGAAATGCCCTGTAATTCAGTGAAACACCATGGACCAGCTTGGAGATGTTCATAGACAGCTGTAAAACTACAACTGTAGGCACTTGAGGTGTCTCTATATCTGCATCAAACCAGGAGATTACAATGAAGCTATAAAACCATATGATTCCATGCTTTCAGTGCTTAGTATACACATAAATAAAGGCATTAACATACATAAACATAGTAACAAGCACTCATTACCAATACATTTTAATGAAAAGTCCATGTACTCTGCATTATAAACCAAACATTAAACAAATCCTGACTGCTCTGCTCATTTTTTCTATGATAAAACATAAAATCTGATAACACATTAAAAAAAAAATGCAGCACCATAAACAAACTCTCTCGTTACACTGCACAATCATGATTACGTATAGATAAAAGCATTATTAACTGTTAATACAGAAATCATTCCAACAGAGAATAACCATTGAGCTTTAATAGAACTCCAAGATTATTCAAATGAAGTGCTCACATCCACAAACAAAACAAGTGTTCATGGTTCTAAGTTGTTATGAAGTCAAATGCTACCTCTGTGGCAGAATACCAAGTTTAATTAAATCTCCATTTAGTTGAGGAAAACATACTTATGTTTTTTCTTTTCAGTATGCACTGCTGTGCTCTGATAAGGGAGTTAGTCAACTATTTAAAGAGGTTCCCCTCCAAATGAATTTTCTACTAATCTCTGTCAAAGACATAAAGCATTACAGCAGAATTTACTGTGAAATGTGAAAATAGAAATAAGTGTTCAAGTGTTAGTTAAAACAAACAAACAAACAAAAAAAAACAAAAAAAGCCAAAAAACTTTTCAATAACCCTTACAATTTTAAATCATCACTCACTTTTGGATCTTCAGGAAATATGTTATCTACCAGACGTTTGTAACGAGGTCGTAAAGCAGCACAACAACAGCACACTCCTGCAGAGAGATGTATCCAAAAGAATTTAGAACAAAATTTTAGGAACTCTGGTAATTTCACCTTAAGTGAGCAGAAAAAAAAAAACAGTGAATTCAGCTGCTTGCTACTGCCAGCAATTAAGCAAAATTAAGGTAATTGAAAAAAACTGATAAATCATATAAGCAAAACTATTATAAAGCAATACATGCAAAAATATGCAAACATTCTGAATATTGGAAATGCATCTGCCATCAAGCCATTCCTAGAAATGCGTGGAAAGATTAAGGAATTTCAAAATTCAGCAGTACTAAAACCAACACTACTTTCACTTGCTCCTTTATGTTCATTCTGAATGATCATTTCAAAACCTAACTGAACACACATTCTGTTTACTCCTCTAAGTAGTGAATGAAATCTTCATTGCATTTTAGAGGGAATCATATGCATTGATATAAAGCATCATCAACAAAAGATGTTCTTCTTTCATTATTTCACTGTTTTCCTTGGCATCACAAAAAAAGGCAGTCACCTGCAGTGGCAAAATTATTCCTCTGACCTCATCTCTACTGTCCTACTGATACTGTATTCATACAATGACAATCATAGCAATAAATGTAGCTTGCAATTATATTAATTTAAAAAGATACTCTAATACAACAGAGACTTATGAAGTATGTGCTTCTCTTTTTTTTCCCCCCTAAGATTCAGGACAACTAGTACCTTGGAATTATTCCAGTTTCTATTAAAAATAGCACCTAAAGTGAAATATTTTCAATGCACACATGAAAACAGCTTCTAGATATTTGTCCCATTCATTTTTCAATGAAGGTTTATTCCCAAGGAATGTAAGCATTTCAAGCAAATTGGATTTTAAATGTTTCAGTAGAAACATCAGACCAATTCAGCGGTCAGGTCTCAAACCAACATTAAAGCAGCTCTGATGAACAAAAACCACCAAGCTGAAACAATTCCAATTATACACTGATTAATCATATACCAAGTTTGCATGAAGATCATGCCTAGTCTTTCATACAGCAGTGCCTACAGCATTTAGTGTAGCTAGGTACCTTAACAATGTCTCACAAAAAGCTACCCACTTATGCACTCAAGAATTATTTGCTAAAAATAGTAAAATCTACAAAAGATTAATCACATTTGTTGTTTATAGTTTATCTCCACAATTATTAGGCTGCTTAGAACTGTTACACAAACCTACTAGAATTTGCATTTCTTTACTTAAGAAATCATAGCTGTTTTGTACCATACTTACTAAAACATCTGGGAAGTTCAGGACTAATCGTTCCTCTGCTGTACTCTTTTATCACAAGGCTCTGCATGAGTGGACATTTACCCTCTATTCAACCTGTTTTATGATGTTACCATTTTTTAGACATAAGTCTGGATTCTACTCAGAGTCTGACAACTTCATTCTTTGAATTTATTTGGAAACAATTACAGCAGATAGATCTTTGCTACTGAAACCAGACTTTGACTCTAAGTTCTCTTTGCTAGTCTTGTCACTCAAGTCATGAATGACTGTATAATCAGTAAGATGAATGCAAATTGGGACCTCAAAAAGCTATAAAAACAAAACACACTCAAGCAATAAAGAACTGTAACAAAGAGGATTTGTTTGTGAAGCACTACTTTGTTACTACTGCCAAGTTCTTTGAACGACTATTTCTGTTGACATCCTCCTCTTAGAGGACTGATCAATGTAAAACCCTACATTTATTGAAAAGATGTAGGTATTCAGTAACTAAAATCAAAGCTATTCCTTGTGCCACTGGAAAACGTATATAGATATCTGCGAATCAAGAAGTTAAAAACCCACTTATGTTACAACAAATACAGTTGTACAATTTTATTCCATCACGATCAGTGTTTTGCAACATTCTAAAATCAAGTAAAACCATAATAAGGTAGGAGTACCTATTAAGTGTCCAGTATGTGACACAGTACTGTGAAATTCAAGTAAACAATCCAAATCCACCAAAATGATATCTAACTTTGTTGAATGTTTCTTTAGATATGCAGCTCAGCACCTGACTCAACACTCCTCGTACTATTGCTTTCATGCTTGGTGTTCTGCTTCACAGAAGGTAAATTTCCCAGGTAAACAACATGTTTGATTATTATTTGTTAAAGCAAAATATTAATACAATAACAGTAGTATTTACAGCTACAGCTCCCTAAAGTACAGTAATAACAGTAGATATCATAAAATATTACAATTAAGACAGAGGTAAATAAATACTTTAAGAATTTATTTCTCCCTCTTCATATGACTACATAAGAAAATTCTTGCAATGAACTAAGTCTGAAAAAAGTATTTTAGAGATATGGTAGCCACATGAATTGAGCATAAAACCCAGATACAGCCTCTCAACTGAGAAGGGTGAGATATCAGATAACACCATACAAGCTCATTCTCACAGCCTAAGCAGAAGGTTTCAGTTAAATGAAATCCAATAGTGTTCTAATACTGATCTTCAAATGAAAGGCGTAAGTGAATTTTGAGATCAGAAAAGGCCTACCAATAAGTGTATAGCATGAGATTTCAAAAACCTGCCCTTCCTGGATTTTTAGTAGTTTCTTTACATTGTTATCTATTTAATGACAGAACAGTTTGCAGGAAAAAACGCCTCAAAGCATTCACTATCATCATTAAAATTCATTCATTTTTATGTACTTTAAATTACATTGAGATAATTTTCTAAATTAAACAGAACATTCAAGTATTACAAAGCTAGAGCTAATCTACCGAAGTTTTCAGCCTTAGAAGGTTTTTTGAGTGAAGAAATTTGAACAGGACACTACTAAAAAACTAAAGCTCTCAAAAGAAGGCAGGAAAAGAAACAAAATGAAAACACAAAACAAACAACCAAGACAACTAATAGTCATGAGACAGGCTTTGCTGAAAAATTGTTTATCGTTGCATAGTGTTTTGATATAACCAGAAAACATATGAAATACATATTAAAAAAAAAAATCACAGGAAAAAAAAGAATTAAAAAAATAACACGGAATAATCATGTCTTAATATACACTAACAGCACACTGAACTCAAACAAATAAATAAACAAAATCCTGAAACATTTCACTACCTAAACCAGGAAAGAACACTACTAAATGGGGTGAAGCCACTGAGAATCTATTATTTATTTCTTCAATACCAATTTAACCAAGATAAATCTGATCCAAGTAAAACAGATTCACTTCAGAAAAGCTGTTCTGCAGCTCTTCAGGATGCAGTCTCAAAGCTGGGTAAAAAGAACATGTTCCAATTAGAGCCGGTTTGTCACCCAAGCTTCAATGATAATTTCCTTTTGGTGCCAGGCATAATTTGCACTTAATGATCTCCCATCTTTCAGCCATTTAGTACAAGTAAATATGAAAGTTAATGTCAAATCTACAGAGAAGCTTATGCTGTTATAAGATAGTCAATGTAAAAGTTTTAAACAGCACACACACACAGACACATATATTTAAATCTCAACAACAATGGTATTTTCCGAGTTAAAAAAGAGCATGTTATCTACTGCTCAAATAATCCCATAACCCACATTTCATATGTTAAAGCTGCAGCTGCACGTATTTACCAACTGCAAGGATACTGCTTTTTACAAGCATTCTTTCTACATAATATCAATAGTAAGAAATAGTCCACTTAATCATAAAACGATCATTTCACCTACCCAAACACATACATGGTCTTGGTTCAAAAGCAGAATTAAAATCATAGGCTCTTTCTTGCTCAACAGTTGGAACTTGAACATAATGCCTCATCCTGGGTATGATTTCACTCCCCGGTACTCTGTCCTTGTTCAGAAAGTTGCTCTCTCACGCTAGCATAGAGCAGTTACTTCACGAGAGGGCTCTGCGATACTGTAAGCTTATCTGATTAGTTCTGTGACATCTACAGAAAGCCAACAAACACGTGAAAAACTTCAGTATCAAATTCTGTTAACAAAGACACACATAAGAGGAAAAAAAAAAAAACAAAAAAACAGTATACTGTCAATGTGGGATTTACATCTCACCAAATAAAACTGAATAAAGCCAGTTTCCCTACCTCAGCCTCCCTGGAACATGCAGTTTTCTCACTTATATGGCAACAGAGAAAAACATCAGCATATTTTTAAAAAAACTTCTAGTCATTTGGTTGCCACAACCAAATTTATCACTAAAGACTGACATGTATTTTGGCAAAACACCTCACTTATCTTGCTGAATAATGACCAGAAAATAATACACAAAACAGACTGCTAACTATAAAGGCATTTTAAACAGAAAGATTTAAATGCAAAGTGGTTCTTTAATTTTAAATAGGTTGGCAAAATTAACATTCTCCCTGATAATACTTGAAAACGTAAGCAAGGATTACAGAACTTTAATCCTTAACATCCTTGCTCACAAAGGGTACAGTACATCAGGGAGAAATTCCATTCTGAGGTAAGCAATTTTGAAGTTACTTTCTGGCTTCCCATAATTTTCAATCATCTCATCTGTTCTATTTTCTGCTTTACAATCACTTGCATAACACAAATAACTTTTAGTTATTTTCCTATATTTGAGACGATAAATGTACACAAAAATAAATTTGCTTCAGATATGTAGAGGAAAGTGCATAAACTACACTAGCCCTACCTGGCTGGGTGTGAACTGCTAGCATCAGTCGATCTAATTCAGAGCTGAAACTATTTTCAAGGGCATTCCCCTTCTGGTACTAAAAGCAGATCAAATACTTTGGAAGAGCGAAATTATTCTGGCCCTATAAGGAAGTTAATTAGAAATATTCTTCAACCTGCTATAAAAAGAACAAAAGCTCTAAGGACATGCTTATCAGCCAGTGCAGTGTCCCTCTTGTGCTCCAGGGGAGAACAGAGGACTCATCATGTAAATCACCTCTTATTCTCCATTTCTTACTCCAGCACCATTTGCCTTCTACTCAGCTGGTCCCTATCCTCTCCCCACTGAGAAGCTGCAAACAAAACATCCAGCATGCAGATCCAATTTCCGCCCCAAGAATGCAACAGTCATCTTGATGTCAGCTTCTCACCCCCATAAAATCTCAAGACAATAGCAAATGTGAAAAATTCCATCCAATACTTACATTTGACCATTGTACATTTACTTTTAATATTTTGGTGCTTAATGAATTTGAAACGAACAAAAAAGCCAACTGATTTTCTCCCTGAAATATATTCTTACAGTAAATTCATACAGCTAATCCTGGTTTTATACGACTTCAAGACTAGTGCTTTTATACTTGGATAAACACGGAAAGATGCAAAAATAAGTAAAAGCATGCAAAAATAATCTATTAGCATTCCATAAAAACAAGAGATGACAACACATACCAAGCACCCTGTAAGAAACAGATTAAAAAAAAAAAATCTAGTTAAATAAAGCTTGCCACTAAGCTTCTTCACCAAAGCACTCTTTTCAGAACCATTAGCAATTAAAACAAATCCCCAGAGAAGATATTATCTTTGGGACAGTGCCTTTTAAAGACTTCTAATCCATTAAAAGAAAGTTTTCCATTACAGTAAGTTCTCTGGTTACATTCTTTTTCACAAGTTCCACTGCCTACAGTGTTTCCATACTGTCTCCTCTTTCTCCCACCTTTGTTGTTTTCACATGGGAACTTTGTTTTACTTGCTCATTTCTGTTCTCTTCAACACCGCCTCCTCTTTTCCTACTCTGAGATACTATGAGAGTTCTCTATTTTTAAAACATTATTATTATCTAAAATTAATCCAGTTCCAGTGAGAGAAGCTCCATGACTTATTACGCATTTTGCCTCTTGTCCTTACTTGTATTTCTACTGGCAATAACAAGGTCATTTATTTCTTATCACTAAAACAATAAAAAACCCTGAAATTTTATTACTCCCACTCTAGGAAAGACATCTGGAAATACACGTCTGCATAAATCTCCTTGACTCTTTTCCATCATAGCTAATACTGATAATATGTTTGATAATACTTTGTTCAAGTGCAATTTTCATTCCTGCTTTCAGAGTTTGCAGTCAGGAAATGAGTTTTGGTTGATAATACCACTCCTTTTTCCCCCTTTTATGAGTTCGTCATGATATTCCTATTTATAAAAAAAAAATACTGATTTTATAGCAGCGCTTCAAAAATCAGTACAAAATGGGGACACAGGCAAAATACTGGAGTAAAGGGAAAGGGGAAGGAAAAGGGGGCTCACAATACCTTGTGCAGCCTCTGAAGCACATGAACAAGCATTATTTCTCCCTCCAGACCAGCAGTAGTACAGCATAGAGCAGATTCATCATAAACATTGACAAATACCTGCTGCACTTAAGGGCCACATCCATTAGCACACTGAGCCAGCAGGATATCCTTTTAAAATTTAAATTTGATGGTAGTATACTTACTATTTAATTCAGAATAAATAAAAAAGTAAAGAAGGATTGACATAATCATAGCAGCCTCCTCCTGCTCTCACTGACTAACTCCCACCCATCCTGTTCTCTCTCTCCCTCTCTGGCTGCCTGGCTCCTCCAGAGATTCGCAGCTATAGCACAACAGTATCTCCCAGCACAGTGGGAACCCTGGCAGAGAATTTCCCAGTACTGGATGGACTGTCCTGTTCATCCTGGCTTCACCCTCACTCTAACTTTTTCTCTAACTCAGCTGAGCAATATACAGAAAACTGCACCCTTATATTACAGTCCTCTACAGGATCCACTGAAGAGAGGCTACATTTGCACCCCCCAATAGCACCACTCAGTTCCCACATTGCTGGGAGTGGGGATTAACACCTAACCTGGAAGAGCATTTTGCAGGCGATGGCACTGTGCCTGCAAAGAAGGACACGGATAGCAGCTGTGGTTAAAAGGCTGAAGGATAACAGGACAAGCAGCAACATGACCAAAGGCTGACAACAAGAAGTCCCAGAGATGTGGTAGGGGTAATACTATACCAAGAAGACTACTGCTTCCCTCTGGTAAACTTGTAGGAATATCTCAGGACAGTCGCGATTAGTGAACTACAGGTACAAATATTTATCTATATACCTGGCTAAACACCTCAACAAGCGTTCATACCTGATAAGTGAGTCGAGACTAAAAAAAAACCCTGCCAAGATGCTCAAGCTGGTCACACCTTTTCTACCTAGTCCCAACTCCAGGTAGTCAAACAGACAGCCAACAGGAACATTCCCCATGTCACCCTCCCCAGTCCCTTCCCCACTCCCACTTCTACTTTCAAGTTCTAGACTTTTCCTGCTTCTCTTCCCCTTGCACGTCCTCACAGATTTACTCTCATTTAAGTACACTCAACTGTAGACTTCATTACACATACAGAAATTTGACAAACACTTCTTTATTAAAATAGAACTTTCTTCATACGAGTATTTAAATAACAGATTACAGAATTATATATTTTCTCTCACTGTACATAGAATGCATAGAAAGCAGCATAAGAATATACCATGGCACTCACACTGAGAAAACTCAATGCAGCAATAGTTCTGAGGCACACAGATAGTGTCCAAAACGTGCCAAGACATCTTATCCTGTTAAGCAGCACAATGTTTACATTGCACTGAGTTTACTGAAAAAAGTCAAATGCTAAACAAAATACTGCAGTGTTACTTGAAAACCAGTCACAGAAGACACACAAGATTCAGTACAAACTCTTGGCTGAGTGGAACTGATTTTCAGTAAGTACCCTGATTGTGTCTATCTCTACCTATTCAGTGTTCTCAGGAAGCATTAATAAAAATGTGATGCTCTGATTTGGATACAGGAATGTATATACAGAATGCTAGAATTATTTGGGGCTAGAAAATTTTAAGTCTCTTCATAAATTATTAAGAATAGATCTCCAGACCTGCCTGTAAGTTACACTGTACACAACCTTTTCCCTGAAGACAGTCAGATTAGAGTTCATTCTACCCTCACAAAAGATCAGCTTAGTGCTGAACTGAGCAGATAGAAGCTCATGGAACAACTTTTCAATATTAACTGTTGTTAATACACACACACGAAGGATAGAAATTACATTACAGAAAACCTTCTGGCTTAATCTGAATTATTAACAATCACAAGGATATTTTATCTTCTCCACTAGTTCTACAAAGTGCTCCAGCTTCAATCCATGTGTTCCAGAATAACCAGAATAAATAGTGCAGCTGCTACTAGAGTCTGAATGATTATCTCTTCCTCAAAACAGCAAATGTAATGGTAGAACATACACCCTGAAGGCTCTGTCCAGAACTACGTATCCCAGCTAACTGAAAAGGAGCCCACCCCTTCTGTAATTTCTACTCAGCAATGGGGTATTTAAAGAATGTAAAGTAAATGACAACTCTTCTGTAAATCTTCAGTACCTAAAGGCTACGTCTCTTTGCCATCACTGCTCTGATCCCACTAAACTGCTCACTCTTGAAAACAGCTTTATAACTATATACAAAGAAGTAGATATATGTACACACACTGTTAACCATCTAGTCTCAAATGTCTTAGTTTGATATAAAAACCATACTTCTGCCAAACAAAAAAATGCTTTCCTCTTGAATTTGAAACAACTCCACACAACTCTGCAAATAATTAAGTTGTATGAAAACGAGTTAGATTATTGCTCTTTTGATACAGATTTTTATAAAGATTTTGAATTTGCTAAGCTAATGAAAATTGCAGTCTAAATCTTAAGATTTTTTCTTTTTTATTCCTAGTATTTGGGTAAGCTATTTCTGTCCTTTTTATAGTTAGGAAAAGACACGTAGAAAAATGGTCTGGAATTAATCTGACCCATGCTGACACATTCCCACCTGCTTTGTCATTTTTGCAAAATGCTCAGAACTAAAACTGCTGGGAACTCTTACCCTGCAAACATGGAGACGGAAGTGCACTAGTGCTAAATTAAACCTAATTATGGGGAAAAAAAAAAATCACCAGAACTTTCACAATTCAAATACTTACAGTACTTATTACACTTAAAATAACTGATAGAAGAAGCTTTCCACTGTGTTCAGACGCAACGTTTCTCCTAATTTTTCTTCTTTATAATTCTGGTATAACTTTTTTAATTTAATTTTAAATTAAAAGGAATCAAAAAATGTATTTTGAAATCAAATCTTTATCTTTTACAAAGATATATAAAACCCCCAATAATTGTGACAGAAGATTAACTTTTACTGTCTCAAATTTAATTTAGAAGAAGAATTTAGTATTTTAAGAAAGCCAAAGTTCTTAAATGCAAAACAGGAGCACTTCACTAATGCTCATTTCACATGTACAGTTACTGGCACGTGTAAATTATCAAAGGGTCGGCAGCTCACCGTCCATAAAACATTCTTCCTGAGAACTAAGAGCAGCCACATCACAATACTCCAATATTCATTCTATGCAAATACATATTTAAAGAAAAAAAAAAAAAAAGCCAAGCATTTCATTAATAGATTTACGTAAATTGCTTTTTGTATTTTATTTGTAGACAATCTGAGAATTCCTAATTTCAAGATGTCTTGGTATTCTTAAGATTCTTAAATACATTTTTGAAAGACAAAAGTTCTGAAACTGTTCTAGATTTGGAAATGTAAAAAAAAAAATTATGACATATGCCTGTTGGAAAATAACATAGCAACCTCTACACAGGTATCAAAAGGGTTGTAAACTTTCAGTCAACAGGGATACTATTGATTGTCATAGGTTGTTTCCTTGAACACGTCAGCTATGAAAAGACAGCATTTGCTAAGATACTTCACAGGCACAAACTCAAAATATGGAATTAAGAAGAACTCTGATTGTTCAACCAAGCACCTTCAAATACCAAAATTCAGAGCTCTTTCCCTTTGGACACAATCATCAGCCAAAACCTACAACTCACTAGATGAGGTAAAGTCTCATTCACCTACTTACCCCCAGCTTTCTACTCACTCCTGTCTAACTGCTGTATGAATTAGTCTTGAATGATGCCATTTTCTAGAAATGAAATAGCATTCCTTGAAAGCCAAGATTTATGTACACAGTTAACTTCTGTCTTCAGGAATTCATTAGTTATCTGATTTTCTCAGAGCCACTGGGGATCCTCGTGACATAGCAGAGACAGGAAAATACGCCATTTAAAGGGCAGGCCAAAACATTTTTAGAAGCAGTTTATTTACTCTGGTCTTTCCACAGTTGCATGCATTTAATCACATACTAGTAAGCTTAATCCCTCCCCAAATCAATTTTTCTTCATCATGCATAAAAAAATAGGACACTTGCATGCATAAACAGCATGAGACTTCTTACCCTTTCGTCCCATGATTGAGAAATCAATAGCAAATAATGCTGCATATGAAGGTTAATCGACTCATAGAAAAACCACTTGCAAAGCAATTTCTGTAAATAATAATGATAGCATATTTTAATAAAACCTGAAAAAAACCCTATTAGGCTACATTTTAACATTCAGTAAGCACAGTTTAAAAATACATAAAGACTTTAATCTGCACAAAATCAAGTTTAACTCTAAACCATTTGATTGTTAAATATCAATATGCCCAGACTGCATACACAAAACTGACAACTGAAGAAATATACTTTCTAGCTTTCAACAAGAAATGTGTTGGACAAAACGTACTCATTTCTTGGCTATACTGAAGAATGTTCTAAAACTAATGGAAGGCAATAAAGGGAGAAACAATGTCACTAGATACTGTCTGCAATGTGTTGGCACAAATGGTTTTCCCTTTCTATGGAACATACAATTCTCCTATATCAAGTGGGTAATGGATGAAGCATACACTGAGGGAATTAACAGTCAACAGAGTCCAACAAAATGAATATTTACTCAAAATTAAGAGATCTTCAAGAAACTCACGTAGATTCATTAAAAAATGTGAATTTAGTCACCCCAACAGCACACAAAGTCGCTTATGCTACCACAAGTGAATAAAAACAGAGCTACAAAGTACATTTTTTTCTAGTTGTAAGTTAACAGATTTTTCTTTCTTAAAGAAAAAATACATTGAGATGAGTTTTATACTCAGTGTAGGAAAGACAACAATCTAAAAATCAATCCAGACCATCGGTGCACTATTAACACTGTGCCGACTTACAGCAGGGCACGGGGACAGCAGTGCTCAAGTGATGGTTAATATTGTATGCATGTTGATACACTGGCTAAACACAGGGCTCTGAACAGCAAAGAACACTTATCCATGCCTTCTGTTTTGATGAAGAAATTTGAAAACAGAATCAGAGAATTGGAAGGGTTGGAAGGGACCTCAAGAGATCAAGTCATAGAACCACAAAATAATAGAATCGTCAGAATTGGAAGGGATCCTTAAAAACCATGTGGTCCAACTCCCCTGCAATGAATACCTACAGCCAGATCAGGTTGCACAGAGCCCCATCCAGCCTGAACAACTCCAGGGATGGGGCATCCATAACCCCTTTGGGCGACCTGTTCCAGTGCCTCACAACCCTTACTGTAAAATACTTTTTCCTTATATCCAACCAAAACCCATAGCTTGGGGCTCCAAGATTACAAAAAATAAAAAGAAAATAAACCATTGCAACACTGGCAATTTTTTTTTTTTATCACTACTGCAGCAATTTCATTACACTATAGCACTACAAACTGTGTGTCAATATAAAGGCCATGCCATTGCTAGCCATCGTAGCACTTCTACATCTTATGATTAACAGTGAATATTGGGGAAAATAAAATTTATAACAACTTTGGAATGATATTTTCAAGTATCTCTAGGAACAGTTAAAGTCCTTCAAAAGACTTAATATTGCCCAGAGACCAAAACCGTGGCTTTTCCTAACTTTCCATACCACCACTTCCATGCTTACACATTTCTTAACTACCACACTGAATACAAGGGTAAAAAAAAAAAAAAAAAAAAAAAAAAAAAATACTACTGGGCACCCATCTAGACTCATGTAAACAAGTAGGACAATACTGGGAAAGATGTCATGATGATCTGAAAACTGAATTTCAAAGTTAGCACTCTACAGTAGAAACCTAAGTTACCTCAATATGCTCTGGAAAGAAATTGGAGGAATCTATTAAGAAGCCTAAGCCAGTGGACAAAGTCGACCCTTACACACAGAGAAAGCTGAAGTCTTGGAGGCTGCACATTGGTGAAAGGTATATCTATCAACAAAATAATGCTTTCTTCCATTAGAATCCAATCTCTCTTTATTGCCACAATTTGCAAGGAAAATATTAATAAAGTACTGTCATTACACAACTTTAATGCACATGAATGTTAGAGTAACTTCTCCTTACTAATTCATTCAAAAAAAAATACTCAAATGTAAGCAGACAAATTCTGAACACCTCACTACAGAAAAATTGCAGTCAGTTGTTTCGATCTCATTCAAGTTCTACCTGACTTTGCAGTTATCTACATGCATCAGGGTAAATACTGTTAATACTGACACTCACGTAGGTAAAAAAAGCCTTTTAATTACTGGCTTAATTGTTAAAGCAAAGAAAACAAATACAGCAAAACACCTTCCCAGCAAAAATTAATATCATGACGGAGGCCTTAACAGTATCAAAACTACAACTAAAAGGCAGCAGCAGTTCATGACACTGCAAAAGTTAGACCACAGCACAGTCTGAGTATACATATTTGCCACTATTTTGTTACATCAGCTCACAAATATGTAGAGGCATAATTTCAACTACTTACCACAAAATCAAAATAACTCAAAATACTTACAGTTAAGTATTTTACATGTCAGTGATTCTATCACTACTACATATCAAAATATTACCACACTTACAGATCAGACGTTCATAGATGTGACTATGGATCACTACAATTATTTTATAATATTTCTAAATAACTACTAATCACAGCTTATAGCAAATATAAGGTCACCTCAAAAAATAGTCCTCAAATGATTCCCCATGAAATAAAACACTTGCTAAAATCATTATAAGCATGTAATTAAAGTGCATTCAATACATTTTAAATCATTTAACTCAATTGTAAACTGTGACCATCTCCTGAAAATATGTGCTGAGATCTACAGAGACTGCAAAATACCAAGATCTTAAATATCTTAAAAATAACAGCAAGTATCATTTGTTGACCCCCCTCCACTTTAAATTTTGTTACAATTTTTAGTTCCCCAAAAAAATGCACATATCCATAAAAACCTCTAAATATTATCTTCAAGTATTTAAGGTAACAATACTTACTAGCAGGCATTGTTAATCAGTAATCTGTCTTCTATTCTGTGAGGTATAAGCTATAAAGAAAACAAAAATGTAATTCAAAACAATAATTTTGGACAATTTACATCCAAATATATGTAGAAACCTATCAAGAATGATACAAGTAACATTCTTAAGCTCCAACACCACAGAGACTGTTACCACAGAAACCCAGATATTCACTCTGACAAGAACAGTATGTACGTTTTTCCTATTCTTGAAGTTTAATCACCCTGTTCTTACATTTGATGTCTGATTAAATGTTTTCTTTGCATTTACTGAGATTACCTTCCTCACTGCCACTGTTTATGGTGCTGAATGGTGAACATCCATACAAAGTACTTCCACTTCAAATGTAAGTGACAGCACAGGGTATGGTGAAAGGTTTCTGTTCCACACAAAGAAAATGATCCTGAACATTCATGTGGAACTTTATGTAACATTTTTATCTCAGTATCAAGAAAATAGATTCTAGATGAGAGAGCAAACAATAATAAACAGAAAATGCTTAATATATTTTTGATGCAATTAGATATTTTCATGCCATTAAAACAAACTTGAAACAACTCATTTTAGGGATAAATATAGCCTAATCTACCATTTAAATACTGAAGTACAAATTATTTGGCATTTGTCTATATTAAACCAGCACACGTGGATTTTAATAACAACTAAATGCAAAAAGCCCTGCAAATACACCTCTTCAAAAACAGAAAAATCTCAGATAAACATTGTGTTTCTGTTTTCAAAAATAAGAAATGAAAAAAAAACAATATTCAACTAATAATCGTTGCATATGTATATACAAAACACAGAATATTTTTCCAAGTACTAACAATGTGAGAATGAACATTCAATTTGGTCAGAAGTATGCTTAAATTACACCAAAGCAATGTTCACAGTTGCTAAAAAGAAATTTTTCTCTCACTGTCCATGTACTTCAATAAAGGGTTCCAATTTGCTGAGAGCAACCCATGATTATAAACAGTGCTTTAAAGTAATTTATTTAAAATATTCTATTCTATTAGATAGGCTGCATGTGCACCTCTGTGGATAGAGTCAGAAGTAGCATAATTTCATAGAATCATAGAATGGCCTGGGTTGAAAAGGACCACAATGATCATCTAGTTTCAACCTCCCCCGTTACGTGCAGGGTTGCCAACGTGCAGGGTTTCATTTTAAAATAGTTCACTGGATTTTTAATTATGTTATGATTTGTAACAGGACCAAAATTTCAATACAGAGCTACAACTTCTACATGCAAAACAGAGCCCACAGCTTCCTCACTACAGTGTTGAATCATAGGCCTAGGGCAAATTTTTGTCCACAGATGTTGGTATCTCCTGAAACAAATGCAATAGAACAGCACTAACTAAAATAAGAAGCTTCTCACTATGAGCCTGCTTTGCTGTTTGCCACTGGAATAAATTCTAAGCATTAAGAGAAGAGAAAAGAAGTCCAGCATTTGATGAACAAGAACTCAACAACTGAAAAAAGATAAAGCCAACTATGATAAAGGCAGTCATAATTTAGTTTAGGGGAGACATCCGAAAAAGAAGACTAGAAGTTGTTTTCCTAATGATAATAGTAAACCTAAACACACTTATAACTGAAGTACAACGTTTCTGAATCTATATTAAAAAGCAGATCAATGTTTGTGTGACAGGTAAGGGTCACTTTTCGTAACAAAAACTTTCAGTTTCATTTATAACCTTTTCAAACAACTGTGCAAGAATGAAGAAACTTACTGTTTCACCAGATTCCAGAAGCACTAACATAGGAATAAAAACACACTTTGTTGTACTTATTGTTTCTGATCGCTCTCTCCCTCACGTGTATCTTTTGTCTTTACTGCAAACAGCCCAGGATCCAAAATTAAAGGATAGTTAAGAAGTCGAAAATATTTATTCTTATCCCAAGATTTCATAAACAGCACTAAAAGTCAAACAGAAGAACAGATATCTCTTTCCTGTTCACAGGAAACAAACAAACAAACAAAAAAAAACCACTGTAAACATGTAAAATGGACAGATCTCATGGCCTATATTCCACTATGTCAGATTATCACAGTAATTCAAGAGTACATGGCTCTATTAAATGAGGAAAAAAAAATTTTCAAAGCTCTGGACCGAATCTGATTTCATAAGGATTGTCTTTAAAAAAATAAGATTATAGGCACAAGTGCTGGAAGATGGGGAAAAAAACATATTAACAGCCAAATTATTTCCTTGGTCCAATACAATCAGATCTGTACTTCCAAAAATCTATATTGCCCTAAGCTTCAGCTGAAGAAATTAGTATATTTAGGGTTTTGTATTTTCTTTCCGTAACTACCATTATATAACTCCATTATGTAACACTATAAATAATTAACTTAATTTGAGTATTCAAAATGAGATTGTAAACTGGGCAGCCATCCATTCCTGCAAATTAAGATAAAGGAGAGCACAGGTTTAAGCTTCTCTAGCAGTCAGATGGTCTAGGCTGGTGAGCAGGCATGAGCTGAAAATGCTACAATGCTCTATACATTAAGTTCTGACATTGCTTGTTTCCCTACTCGTATTTTCTACCTGAAAAATTGATCAAAACAGTTAGTTTTGTTAATAGGCAAATAGCCAATGAGATGCAAGATTAAAAAGTCCCATGCTCACTCTTGAATACCAACAGTTTGGCTCCAAGTACGGTTTCCAGAAAAATGCAGCTTTAAATGGACCCCTCTCCCCTTTCTCAAAGGCCAGTTTAACCCAATACCCATTTCAGTGTCAAAATGGAAAGCACCTCTCCTATGCCTCTGTACATACATTGCCAGCAGTGAGTTAAAAATCCATCAAATAAATACTTCTCCTCTATTTCACGTAAAGAACACATGATTTGCTTTCACTCTTGAAGAAAAAAAAAAAACTTCAAATTTGTTTAAAAATTACACAGTGATTTTACAAGTATTCCTTTGTTACAGAATTAGGCTAGGCAATTAAAAACCACTGATATCAACAGATGCTGTCTTTAATCTTTTTACTTTTTACAGCTTAGATCTCATAATTAGAAGTGAGACATAGAGACCTCACTGCACTCTACAACTACCTGAAGGGAGGCTGTGATGAGGAGGGGTTTGGCCTCTTCTCCCAGGCAAGAAACAGGACCCACCAAAATGGCCACAAGTTGTGCCAGAGGTTTAGATTAGACATAAGGAAAAACTTTTTCTCTCAGAGAGTGGTCAGGCAGTGGAATAGCCTGCCCAGGGAGGTGGTGGAGTTGCTGTCCCTGGCAGTGTTCAAGAGGCATCTGAATGAGGAGCTACAAGATATGGTTTAGTGGCTTGTGGTAGCAATGGTGATGGGAGGACAGCTGGACTAGATGATCTTGTAGGTCCTTTCCAACCTTGTGATTCTATGATTCTATGAAGTACAGTTCACTGTCATAATCACTGAAGTTAAACTGATGATTCTGAATACGCCAATGCCTTTTTCATTTCATACAAAAAATCATCAATTCTTTTCTCCTGCATAAGTTTGCTTCAGAAGTAGAGAGAAGATAATGTTCCTCCCTAACTGCCCACGTTTCCTTAAGATAATGCCAGATTTAAAGCAATCATCTTCAAATAAAAATTATACGGAAACTATACAACCATTTCTGGTAGTTTTTTCCTGAATCAGAAACGTGTGCAAGGCTTTTCATACAACAAGGCATTACAATTCAGTGCAGCAAAATTCTACTCCTTTTTTGTTGTTGTTGTTTTTGAGAGAATTGACACACTGATTCTTCAGGCAAGATGGCTTAATACTGAAGTTACTCAAGAATACATGTCAAATTATTTTGTGCATATTACAAAGGTTTCAGAAGACAGGCTATGAATGCCTTGCCAAAGCCTTGGCCACTCCTCTGGTTTTATCTTACCTACTCAATTTGCAAACACCTGACGTAGCTCTACAAACACAAACTGGCTAGCTTGATTTTGATATGGGAGTTAAAACTCATTTTGATATGGGACTTTTCCACAGATTCTCCAACAGAGCATGGAGGTACCATAATCCAACCCAGGTTTTTTTATCCCTAATATCTCAGCTCAAAGTACTATGGGATACCTCCCTAACCGCATTAAGCTTAAAGGAAGAAATGGTAATATAATTAGTTCTCAGTAACAGGATTTGTGAACCTGCACCTCAATTATCTTAAGCATGGCTCCATGCAGCACACTTACTGGCAAGCACTGCAGTCTGGTAAATTCACCCGGTAATGACTGTCCACAAAAGTGCACATCATCTGCCAGATCGTGCTGGCAGAAGAATGCACAGCAACACCAAAGTATATAAGAACTTTAAAGAAAAGCATGAAGCTATTTAAGAATGCTCACTGTATAGTCCTATTGGACAGTCTCATTGTGTTCAATTAATGTTTATCATAGAAAAGTTTGGGTTGAAAGGGACCTTAAAGCTCACCCAGTTCCACCCCTGCTGTGGGCAGGGTTGCCACCCACCAGATCAGGCTGCCCAGGGCCCATCCAGTGTAGCAGAGTGACACGAAGGATGGGGCATCCACAGTGAGATACTACTGTGTTAAAAGCCATTTCATAGATTAATACAGTTGTCTGAGTTGGAGGAGACCTTTAAAGGTCATCTAGTCCAACTTTCCTGCAATGAACAGGGGCAGCTACAGCTAGATCAGGCTGCTCAGAGACTCATCCAGCCTAACCATGCACATCTGCAGGAACAAGGCATTCACCACATCTCTGGGCAACCTGTTCCACAACAGACCCTAGTGAAAAGTCTGCCCCCTTCTTTAATACAATCCCCCTTTGGATACTGAAAGGCTACTATGTGGTATCCCCAGAGCGTTCTCTTCCCAGCATGAACAGCCCCAGCTCTCAGCCTGACCTCACAGGGGAGGTGGTTCCCAAGAGATCTCTGTCTCTCCCGTGCAGAGAGCTCCACACATCTGTTGTTACCAACCTGCCTGAACTGCTCACCAGGGGGAAATTCTATCCAGATTAGGAAGACAGGCAACTGGGATCCCTCCCTATGGAAGGGGGCATTGACAAAGTGACTGCAAAAAAAACCAAAATCTCTCCCTGTCTGGATGTAACTCCCAGCAGCTGTGAAGGAAAGGGATCTCTATAAAGAAAGCATTACATGTTAGCCCAGAAAACAGATCACCATGGAGAGAGGCACCCAGTATCTATGGAGAAAGTCACCCAGGAAACAATTCCAACCCACAGTCATCCTCCAGTGCTTGCAAACTGATAACGGGGACCTCAGCCCTGCTAGCAAGGCTCTGACTGCAGGCAGTCTCACGGAAGGCCTCCTGCCCTCGAGTGCCATACAGGCACCACTCAGGCAGAGCGTCCTTCTGGGGCCCTCCAGGGACAGCAGCACGACGCGCTGAGGGAACAGCCCCGTTGTTGTTCGCTCACCTTCCCTTTTCTCTTCCTTTCCCCCAATCCCTCGCCCCCGCCGCTGTCCCTCAGCGCCTGCCCGCCTGACCCGCGCGGCCTCCTCGCTCCCAAACGGGACAGCAGGAGGAGAAAAAAAAAAAAAAGAAAGAAAGAAAAAAGGTGAGGGAAAAAAAAAAAAAAAAAAAAAAGGCGGTCGCGAAGACAAACGAAGAACGGAACCGCTTCCTGACTCCCCCGCACTCACCTCAGCCACCGCTCCGACTCAGTTCAGCGGCCGCCATCTTCTCCCCACCCCCTTTCGTCCTGCTGCCTGCCCCGCACTGCACGCCGGGACCTGTAGTTCTTCTGGGGCCTCACTGCGTCACGGCCGTAATGAATAACTCGAACGGAAATCAACGTGAAACTGCCGTACATCCAAGGCAACGTTAGTTCTTAACGCAATCGGACGTATTCGATGCCTGGTTTTCTAGACGGGCAAGGAGAAATATTGAATACTTGCCTCCTGTTGCTCATAAAGGAAGTGCCAGTCTATTGAGTTGAGTTGGTGAGTCTAAGATACTCTAAGCTGATAGCTAAACTGTTAGTGAAAATGTACGTTTCACTGATTCCCGATCACGTCGAGGTACACCTGGTGAAGAACTAACATTTCATCTGCGTGACTCTCGTTTCCTTCATTTCACCAATTACAGAAGCAGCATCAATGTTTCTGACTCGTGCCAATTGAAAATAACCACTAAAAATGCCAGTCAGGGGAGATGAAATGTCCCCACACCGCATGGCTTTTAGCAGTATCCGAGCCATATGTGGATTTGGGAAAAATGACAAGAAAAACTATCACAATATGTGGGGGAAACCGAGGGAGTTAGAAGAATCCTTTTTATTTGCATGATTTCTGGAATACAGGTGGTGGTTCTGACCTGAATATGATAAATACGATGAGAAAAAGTGAAGGGTCTGTTTTCTATGGCTTGTACATGGAGTTGCTGCCTATAAAAGATAGCCCTTAGGGCTTAGAGCACACTTTATGAGTATTTCAGCCAGCGATGGGGAATGCTATGTTACTCCATACAGCAGCATTTTCCTTTGTCCTTTAGTTTTGCCAATGATAAGAATTTTCCTAGTCTTCTCTGAAATGCAGAAGAGATATCCCACAGATTTTTCAGATGCACCTCCAAGTTCAGGAATAATTCTTCCAACAATCAGCTGCAGGCAGCCCGCTCTCTTTATGGGAATGTTTTGTTGAGGATATTTCTGTCTCACTTTTCTATTAGCTGTGCATAAGGGAGTGCAAGTTCCAACATACTTGTCATGCCATATGACAATGGCATATGGCATCAGGAGAATGCTGGCAAATAGTGCACCTCCTAGTCCTTGGTAGTTGTCTGAATAAGAAAGGCATCAAGCCTGCTGGTGCCCATTCAGCCACTACACACAGATTTAAGTGATGCTGTGAGTGACGTGTCCTTATTACTCTGTTTTTCTTTTGTTTTAAAAAACACTAAAGCAATTTAAAACCACAGTTTCAGTTGTCAGACAGTGCAACTTCCATGCCTGTAATAAGTATCTTTTTTCTCCGAGGGTTTTTTAAAATGTTTTCTTCTAGTTTCCTTGCATTACAAACATCTTATGAATATCAAATGGACTTATAAAGCCCGAAACATAAAATAGATTCAGTGTTGGCACTGTAGTTTGTTTGAAGAGATACAATAAATTTTAAAGCAGTCCTCCTTTATGACATCGTTTTATAAACCATGTAGTAACTAATGCTCAATAAAAGTCATTAAACCCTTAGCCTAATTGTAGTGCTGATGTTTAAAACAACTGTTTTCCTAATTCAATTTCAAAATAGAGGAAACAGCTGTAGTCTATGAATATGTATGTGCCGATCTCTGTGAGTTTCCTTATGTATTATGTCGTGAATAGCAAATTTAATTGCACAATACATTAATTTCTCATTTCAATGAGGGCATCAGAAGAATATCCCGACACCCTTCTTTCCAGCACGTTTTTCATTCACTGTCAATGAAAGACATACCTCATCCTTTGACCATATCTAAGGCGACAAACTACTCAATAGCAAGTTTAATTAAGTGCTTGTGAAATTTCCATACAGCTTATTTTTAGTCAAACCATTCAGCGTTACTTTAATTCATCGCAAACCTATTTAAGTGGACAGGTCAATATTACTCTCAGCATCTCCTAAATCTTCTGGTACTGCAGTTCATATATGTGTTGATCCACAGGTTCACAAAACTCTGTGTCCCAGGTGACCTGCCAATTTTATTTATTTATTTAAGTGGTGATGATAACATACGCACAACTTTCAGAGCTTTTCCTCTTAAAATATGTAAATTATGAGACAAAAACATTCAGTTCCGTGACCAAAAACATGGGGATGTGATTTGTGCTAGTAATTTGGCATTAGCAGTTCCACATTTGCTAATTAGATTTCTTATACACATGAAAGTACAATGAAGTGTTCAGTGTCTGGAACAAGCAGCAAAAAGTACCTTATTATGTAGCCAATGCAGGTACAAAAGGGTAAAAGGAATGATTAGTAGGTGTTAGACAGTCTGGGAGTATGAGCTCTTTTCGAGGATTTTTAAAGGAAAAGATAAAAAATATTGACTGAGTTAACGTACACCAGGAGCAGTCTAAGGTAGGGATTGCAAAGTGTTACACTGCTTTTCTACCTGTATGAGAAAGATATATATATTAAAAATACTTAGTTTCACATAGTTTTATGTAAACAGAAAAATAAGAGATAAGAAAACGTACAATATGCATCAAAAAGAAACAAATAAATGCTGAGTTGGTGAATGATGTATAGCTGCTCACCAGTACATTGGATACATGCTTTAAGGTAATTCATTTTGGATTTCAGTAGTAAGAAGCAGTAATTTTATTGGAATGACTGCCTGGCTTGCTCAGCTACCCGTAAAGAAAACCATTCACAGGCATTTCATTTGACTATTTTTTTATTTTTATAATCAGTTGCCAGTTGAAATTTTGTTTATTTTGCAGTGTATTTTTTCAACCGCACATATAAATATGGTTCATTCCATAAATGGTAGTAATTACAATATTTTATGAGCAACCAAATGTAGTTGATGATAAGAGATTTCTACCAAGAGTAGTTATACTGCAGAGGTCAGATCCTCAGGCTCCGTGTTAAGAAATTTGCTCTTGTCATAGTTCATTTTGGCAGAAGGCAGAGTGGATGCAAACCGAAGACATTAACCAGCCCTGGAAGCACAGCAGAGATGTCAATTCATGCCAATTCAGCCCTGCAAACCACCCAGTAGCTCATGTTAGATTTTTTTTTTTCCACTCTCTTCTTGAGCAAGGCTTCTCAGTGACAGCTCTGCTCACTAGGAAGACAGCTGTCAGAAGGACAGTAAAAATAGATTGGAATGATTATGTTTTTTTTCAAGATTCTCAGAAAGTGCTGAGCAGCGCTGTCGGAAAAGTTGGTGTCTTGCAGATGTCTTGGAGCAAAAATATTCAGATTGCCTCCAAAATCCCTAAATCCTTTCAAAATTTTGTTCATATGTACCTGAAAATAGATTCTACCTAAGAATTAAAGGTGTTGATATTACAGAGATGTTTTTGTATCATATATAACGTATGTATTTGATGACCAGTAATAGTTTATAATATAAATGATGCAGAGGTTCTTTGTTTTTTTAAAGTTATTTACGTCCTGAAGTAAAAGAGAATTTACAAGAAGTTTATTCAAACATTAAAAGAGATGTTCCTACTACAAAGGATTACATGTTTTTAATCATAGAATCAAAGAATAGCTTGGGTTGAAAAGGACCACAATGATCATCTTGTTTCAACCCCCATGCTATGTGCAGGGTCGCCAACCAGCAGACCAGGCTGCCCAGCACCACATCCAGCCTGGCCTTGAATGCCTCCAGGGATGGGGCATCCACAACCTCCTTGGGCAACCTGTTCCAGTGCGTCACCACCCTCTGTGTGAAAAACTTCTTCCTAATATCCAACCTAAACCTCCCCTGTCTCAGTTTAAAACCATTCCATTCCTCCTTGTCCTATCACTATCCACCCTTGTAAACAGCCACTCCCCCTCCTGTTTATACGCTCCCTTCAGGTACTGGAAGGCCACAATGAGGTCTCCCCGGAGCCTTCGCTTTTCCAAACTAAACAAGCCCAGATCCCTCAACTTTTCCTCATAGGAGAGGTGCTCCAGCTCTCTAATCATCTTAGTGGCCCTCCTCTTGGCCGCTCATAATGGCCCTTAATGCATTAGGAGTGTTTGCCATTATAACATTTTTACAGATTAGAGCAATTTTGATAGAATTTATTTTTAGGGCTGGTGGTGTAAATGATTTTATATCACCATATTTAAATGAGGTCTGTGTTGTTAAAAGTTAATTTGCCTGTCTGACTGGGGGCAGGAGGGCAATGGAGTATAAAACCTTCTCCAGCACTGAATAGGTGGCAATGTGATGTACTGAATACTCTATATGAAACTCAGTGTTTCTGTAGAGAGAGCTAGCTAGATTATGATTCCCAGTTGATCTACACTACATTTTTTCCTACTCCAAATCAGTGCCATGTTATATTAGTCAAGTTCATAATCCATCTCTCAGGGCTGGTGTACCTTGGTATATTCTGTATATCTTCAACTGAAGCCTTTTCCCTCTGCTGTGTAATAAGAGACTAATGACAAGATTTTTCATTATCATCACATCCAAAAATAGAATCTAATTATTCTTTTCCATTTCCAGGCTTAACTGAATTTTTGAGAATTGAGTATATAAAAAAATGAATTTTCTTCAGTCTTTCTGCAACTAATACTTACACTGTTTCATTTAAAGTGCTGATAACAAATAATGCACATCAAGTTCTATGCAATTTATTTTTGTTTATTTTTCTTTGGATTCTAAGGCTTATGCAATTGCACTGTCTTATCAGTTCCCAATAACATCTCCTCCTCTCTGCCAGGAATAGACACCAAGACCCAGGAATCCCATCAACCCTGTGTTTTTAGCTGATCTTTTTAAGTACTGGATTACTGGAAATACTGGGAGTAGAGCTATCTAAGGGATGACTTGGATCAACTCAAATAACTTTATTTCTTTTAAAAAGTAATTTCCTGCCCTTCTCACTTCAGTTAAATCCAAAAAATTGTGTTCAGCTGGTTTATAACATTTTAAGCCTTCCTATCTTTTTAGGTCAATTCTGAAGTCATACTATACAACACAAAATCATCAACGTATTCCATTTAGAAAATATCAGTATAGACATAGCATTTTTTTCATTTTTTCCACTCAGAACTACTTGACATATATGTCAGATTTGCATTTTTCTGCAGATCTGTAGTGTAGGAAATAATAAATAAATTGCTGAGCTCTATATTTAAGAAATGCCAGGAGGTGGCGTGAGCCTACTAATTTTACTCCCTCAGACTCAGGTGCTCAGTTTTGCACTGCGTATGATCACATACTATTGCTTCCACTTGGACTTCTGCCTTATTTTACGTACATAGCAACTATGAGAAACTATTCTTTAATTTGTTTGATCATCGCTGTTCAAGATGTGTACCAATTAAGTGTTTATAACTACTTAGATTTTGCTTTTAAAACTTCATTTTTATGTGGAATCTTGCCAATGTACTTGCTGGTACTTGTCTGTGTTCACAAAATGGAACGTATCAGTTTGTTTTACATGGCACCTTTTTGAGATGAATAGGGAATACACTATCTCATTTGAACAGAAGCATCATTAATTTTTGGGATATGGAGTTTGAGATGCAGAAATCTTGAGTTTTCTGGAGAATTTATGTAAGGTGGTCAGTTGCTACTGCTATTCAAAATGGTTGCTGCCAATGCCTACCCACTCATTCTAGCATCTCCTGTGATCTCCAGCACTCCTGTGTCCTAGGAATAAAGTCCATATTTTCCTCTCTTATTCCCTCCTTACTTTCCCTCCCCCTTCCCTTTCTTTTCCCTTCTCCTTTCTTTTCTCCCCCATCCTTTTTTTGGAGGAGTTTCCCTTTTATTTGTGCATTTAATTGTGCCAATATCCCAAGTTCACAAATAGAGTACTGTGATAAAGATCTTTCTTTATTGAGTTTATGTTGGAAGCAGCAGCCTGAGAAAGGATCATACCCTCAGTGTGACATCTGTGACTATCAAAATCTGAGACAAGTTTCGGATTTTCTCTAAAGTGTGCCAGCTGGTCTTGTGTGCTTACAACCCAATTCTGTAAACTATATATCCTTCACAGAAAAGAATTCACATGAGGTTTCATGCTGAAGACATAACATTTCTTAGAGCCAAAACTGATCAAAGGATGGCAGCCAGTAAGGTCAGCATTTCCAAGGCTAGGTGACTGTTGTTAGTGAACTAACCTGATGCTATCTGTCATTCCTAACATTTTTCTTTAGGCACTGGAATTTGCTTTTTTGCCCAAAGTAATCCAGAAATTGTACAACCGAGTGCCATGTCCTGCCACACGATTTGTAATCCCATGAACCCTGGCCCTACTCAACAGGAACTGGTGGAGTCTAAAATTCATCTGAGTTTTCCAAGCTAATCTGCTGGATGCTCAATGAGAGGCTGAAGGAGTAGCAATATATTTAAGTATACAAGCTGACTTAAAAAAAATAAAAATAAAAGAGCCAGAAAATGCAAAGCACACACAGTGTCAAAATGCAGCTTGTTGACACTGCTGGCTTTTAAAGTCACTCCAAGAAGTGATATTCAGAGAATCACTGACAGGGTCAATTTCTGACATCACCTTGCCTTTTCAGTTGAAATAAGTGAGATTGCGTACATGTGAATGAGTAACATTTAGCTCAGTGTGTTTCATCCACATTAGCTGCTGTAGAAAAATTATCAGTTGCTTGACCACATTCTGTCCTTTTTCTTGGTATAATTTTGCCAGACAAACAAATACAGCATTTATGACTGTTTAGTATGCCTGAGAAAAGTCTTTACAGTTTCAAAATGCAACATTTTGCAAATGCAGAATCTACAACCCTCTTTAACCCACACTGTCTTTTCTGAATTGGTAATTTTTGAATATAAGCAAGCATTTCTAAATTGTTTATATATTTCAGTTGTTTGTAGTTCCTGTTGGCTTCGTGATTGTTCTACAGAAAGCACGAAAGATAAATTTGCTGTATTTCTATTTTTTTAAATAGCCTGCAGAAAAAAACTTTCTCATTAAAATAACAACTTATTGTTTATGAGAAATAAAAATTTTGTTTTGCAATATTTGAGATGGTTTCTGCTTCAGAGTTTCTGAGGCAAGAGATTTTGTGTGTATTTTTAACAATCTTCAAAATTCAAATCTTCAAATCCTCACGGTACTGAAGAAGAAAAAATAATAATCATGTCACTCCTTTCTCAGTCACTGATGAAAATAATTGTTCAACCCAGTCCTCAAATCTATTTCCTGATTATTTCTGATACTGGAGATGCTCTTCCCTATCATAACATAAGACTGGAAACAGGAAGAAATCACAATTTTGCTGAAAGATGTTCCTTTAACTTCAGCAGAAAGTGGATTTCATTTAGAAGTTTCTGCAGCACAAGGAGGAATGAAGATACATGTGTATATATATATATTTTCAAATATAGACTTAGATCTATATGTAATACCTTGAATCTTCAGGGTAAAGGAACCAAGTGAAAATCTCTTTTCTCAAACGAGTCCTAGAAGCAGTATATGCTGCTGTAACTACTGCAGTATTATGTAGTTTTCTTACATTTAATTTATGGAAGGATAACTGGGTTATTCTAATAGCAGTCATCTATTTCCTTTCACTAAAATGGTTTTATTGTTCAGGTAATTGGATACAATTGGCTGACAAAAATGATAACTAATGGGCAAATTTACAGTGTACTGGATTTATACTGCCGATGTGCATGTTTTTTTTATGTATCATTAAAATGTGTTCCAAAACAGAAATAACTTTAATAGCGAACATACTGTGTGGCAAAAGTCTCTGTGAAGAAAAATGCAGATCGTCTGCAGTCAAAGTTCCTTCATTAGGACATTATTAAAATCTTTGCAACATCATGAGAAGGCTTGTTTAAAATACTTCGGTGGCATCAGGGTACAAGAGTAGGATTCTAATCTACCATATATTCATTTCCTTGGTCATTGTCTACAATAAAGTCAAAGTGAGATGAATTTACAAAGAGAGATACATCCACAGGATAAGGGATTGGCCTGACAGTCACACTCGGAGTTGTGATCAACAGCGCAATGCCCACAGACAAGTGGTATTTCTCAGGGATCGGTGCTGGGACCGGTGTTATTTAATGTCTTTGTAGGTGACATGGACAGTGGGATTGAGTGCACCTTCAGCAAGTTTGCAGATGACACCAAGCTGAGTGATGCAGCTGACATGCTAGAGGGAAGGGATGCTATTCAGGAGGACCTAGGAAGGCTCACAAAGTTCAGTAAGGCCAAGTGCAAGGTCCTGTACCTGGGTTGGGGCAATCCCAAACACAGATACAGGCTGGACAGAAAACGGCTCTAAGGAGGAGGATTTAGGGGTGTTGGTTGATGAAAGACTCAGTATGAGCCAGCAGTCTGTGCTTGCAGCCCAGAATGCCAATTGTATTCTGGGTTGCAATCAAGAGAAGCATGACCAGCAGGTTGAGGAAGGTGATTCTGACCCTCTACTCTGCTTTTGGGTAGACCCTACCTGGAGTACTGTGTCCAATTCTGGGCTCTCAACAGAAGGACACTGAAGTGTTGAAGCAGGTGTAGAGGAGGGCCATGAAGATGATCAGAGAGCTGGAGCACCTACCCTACGAGAACAGGCTGAGAGCCTGGAGAAGACTCCATGGGAACCTTGTAGTTGCCTTCTAGTACCTGAAAGGGGCCTACAGGAAAGCTGGGGAGGGACTTTTTATAAAGGCATGTAACGACAGGACAAGGGGAAGCAGTTTTGAACTGGAAGAGGGTAGATTTATACTAGATGTTAGGAAGAAATTCTTTGCTGGAACTGGCACAGGTTGCCCAGTGAGGCTGTGGATGCCCCCTCCCTGGAAACATTCAAGGTCAGGCTGGGTGGGGCTTTGAGCAACCCCGTCTAGAGGGAGGTGTCCCTGCCTATAGCAGGGGGTGGTAAGTAGGTGATCTTAAAGGTCCCTTCCAACCCAAACCATTTTATGATTCTCTGATTGTGTGGTTTTTCATTTATCTTCCTTTTGTAAACATTAATCAAATCTTGGCTGTAAGGAGAACTTTCAGATTCTCCTCTCTCTCTTCCTCCTTCCCTCCTTCTCTTTCCTGTCAGGATAGATTCTCCAGAATATGTGATGTCATCCATTCTACAGTTGGAAAATAATACCATGATATTTTGCATCTGTGATTAATCAGAGCTGACAGCAGTGTCTCCTGATAGTTTTTCAAAAAAGAAAATCTGATTTCACAAGGAATAAGGCTTAGCAGAACAGAAGTTCTGTCTTGTACTCATCTGGCCTTTCATGTTATGCTCAACAGATCTTGTTGTCTGTATTCCAGCTTAAAAGGAGGAAATTGCTAATACTGAAATTTGCATTGCTTATGGTAAGAAAAAAAAAAAGAGAAAGAAAAAGAAAGAAGAAATCAGTCATTTGAAACAAACCACATGTGTACTGGAGAGAAACTCAAGGCTTGAATAAAAAATACTTTGTCATGCTATAATGCAGATCTGTATTGGTTGTTTTATAACCATCTTCAGAAGTCTTTCATCTATGGATACAGCTGCAAATAAATCAGCTCAGGTTTAGCCTCTACAAGAGCAGGATCAAGTGACTGGCAACCTCCATAGTTGATCCAGATAATTCTCCAGACTTACTATAAAAACATTTATGGTTTAGGCCAAATTTTATGGGTTTTTTATTGTTTTATTTTATTTTATTTTATTTTTTAGATTATTTTATTTTAAAAATAACATGTTTGATTGCAAGATTCAAAGCAACTTATGTAAAATGTTCTTCAGTATATAAGTACAAAATACAAAATATAAACTCATCCTGCATTTATTCCCAGTACCTTTAGACAACTCTTTGTCATTGATGTGATGACTCAGTAACTTTCACATTACATCTATTTACTGGTGTTTCAGAAGATATTTCTGTGTTTCCTGCGTGCTCTGTATATTCTCTCAAAGTGTAGGTAGAAATCATTTCTTTCACGTAATCAAAGCCATCCTAAAGGAAAGACTTTGTCTCCTTATTTGACCTTGTTGGAGGAACAGGTTTGTACAATCCTCTTTTCCCTATCAGCTGCAGTAATGTACCAGGACATAGTGCTTCCTGCCTCATCAGTCCCATTCCAGAGAGAAGTGGTCCATAAGATCACATGTTTCTACTTCACTTGCAACAGATTATTTTTTCCCTCTCTTCCTCTTCTTAAGCAAAAAGAAGAATGAAAATAATTGAAGTAACAGGGTTTGGTTTTTTACAGTTTTTGTTGTTGTTGTTTTCCCCAGGAGCTCTGTGTAGTGACATGAAACAACTTCGCTTACAAGACAGAGTAATGACAGGCAAAAACCTAAATTTGAAGCAAGTTAAAATTGAGGAAAAAAATAGTTTGATTGACAATTGTCTTGACTCCATCCATAATTTTTCCAAAGGGGGCTGAGCAACTGAAGTACTCCATCTGTAGCTTATCTTTAGCCTCTCAGTCTTATGTTTGAGACTTCAAAATAGCTCTCCAAAGCAGGTGGAAACGATTGGTTTTCATGTTTCCTTCATATGAGATTGCTTTTATTCTCCCATAGCATTCATTAGGAATGGGTTTATGTGATTGGCTGTCTGAACAGAGCTTGAGTAATATTTGCTCAAAACCCTTCATCTGTTTGAAAAGCTCTGCAAGTAAAACTTCTGATTAGATTAGCTTGAAAAGTTGTTTTCTTTAATTCTGAGAATATGTGACCATGATACAAGTAAACAAACACAACAAACCCAGGGATTTTTATAAAGTACATTATTTGCCTAACTTTTTCCAATTTGTTCATATAGGAGAGGTGAAATACTAAGAACAGATGGGAGTTGCAGCTGTGTGCTGTTGTGGCACAGAGAAGGGAAAGGGCACAACATGAGAATTGGAAGAGAACTTTGGGGCTTGTAATTTCTCTGTGCTTCTCTTTCTCATTTTCATTGCAGCTTCTGTACTTCCTCCCAGGTGTGTTCCTGGTTGGGATGGCTCCCTGGGAAGTTAACCGACTTATATTGCTGTCCCATGCCTTGCTGAGGGAGGACACTCAACATCTGAAGAGTCACACCATTTGGTTGCTTTGATATTTGATTTCTTATGTGGCAATCAGTCTGGTATGGAAAGAACTGAGTCCAGGAACTCATGTCACTGAGTCTACTATATTGAGACTTCTTACAGCTCAGAAAACTCACCATTTGCACAGCCTTTCCCCTAACATATGAAGTCTGCTCAAGCTTCAAGCTTGAAGGATGTGCTGACAAACCACAGAATCACAGAACCATTATGGTTAGAAAAGACTACTAAGATCATCTGGACCAGTCATCCACCTACCACTAATATTACCCACTAAGCCATGTCCCTAAGTACTGCATCTAGCCTTTCCTTAAACACATCCAGGAACCGTGACTCCACCACTTCCCTGGGCAGTTTGTTCCAATGCATCACCATTCTCTGAGAAGAAAATTTTCCTAATATCCAACCTGAACCTCCCCTGGCGCAACTTGAGGCCATTCCCCTTGTCACTAGTTTCCTGGGAGAAGAGACTGACCCTTACCTTGCCACAGCAAGTTGCTAGCAACTGCCTTTTCTCTCCCTGAGCTGCAAAATGCCATAACTGTATTACAGAACTGTATGCTTATAAAATAAATTGCTATAAAACTATTATTATATCTGCCCAAGTGAATAAAGCATTTGAATATGAACGATGAGCTGTTCACAATTCATCATTTATGAGATTCTAACATGCATTTCATTGTTACATGAAGCTTTCTGATACTTCAAGGAGATCCCCATATTCCTCAGCCTGAAGAGAGTATTCAAGTAAAATAAAGCTGAGGTGAGAAGCACCTTTATGTCCATGAGGGCACTTCAGTCTCCAGGGCCACAGTACTTCTACCCTTCAGAAAATCCCATTCGATGGGAGTAAGAGAAGTACAGGAAGGGACGGACAGGGGACCATTTCTGCAAGCTGTGAGGCGTATTTAGAACTGGGAGACAAAATGCAGGAAAGAATCACCAGTCTTTGAATATTTGTGTTTCACAGACTGAAATCCCCTGTGTTTCATCCACTGGGAATAAGACTAAAGTTAGAAAAATGATTAAGGGACAGTATTAGCCCCCTCCCTGACACAGATTTTGCTTTTGATAGGACTGATTCATTCTGTTCTTTCTTATCTAGTAGTCTCTCTAGAATAACCTTGTCCCTTGTCATTACTAAAATTCAAAATACAGTTCAGTTATAAATATTGCTATTAATTTCAAAATCTCTAGGGATATACACTGATGCCTAATTCCTATTATACCTTACAAACATGTCTTACACAATCAGATTGCAAAAATGTATTTATATATTCCTCAGTTCTGATTAATAAGTATATCAGCAAAAAATAAAGTTCAGACCAGATCAGTTTCTTGCAAGTTTACCTTTCTTTTCAACTTTTTGGCTGACTGAAAATATGATTTATGTTAATTACTCATCACAAAAGCTTTCTCCATGAGCAGGGAGTAGAGAGTCTGCCTCTGCCCTTGCACTTCTATGTGCTTAGGAGTAAGACACTTCATCTTCTGTTCTCCTATTTCCCATCTCTGAAATGGCATCAATAAATGTTACATCCTCCATAAAGAACATTTGCGTCCACTGGTGAAAAGCAGTTGTACTGAAGCAAGGTGTTCTTACAAACTCAGAATGCAGTAGTCTGCCCCACTTCCCTTACTGCTTCTCCCAAACTAAGAAAGTAGCTTAAATTTTTTAAGATTTAAGCAATAATAACAGGCATAGGATTTTTCTTCTTTCTTTTTGGACATTTGTGTCTCTTGTGTCTTATGTCAAGTTTTTATTCATGACAGCTAGTTAAAGACCTAGTTACTGACTGCCCCTGGCAGGAGGCATTACTAGATATGGAACTTGCCAAGAGGAAACTAATGAACAAGATGGTTTCTTCACCCCACTTCTTAATCAGATATTGAGAATGAAGTTAAATTTCACAATGGTGTATGAAGTTAAACAGACTAGACTCCAGATGGACTGCTGACTTGACACATACCTGATTTGGTTTCATAACAATTATTGTCAGATCAGATTGGTCTCATAAAGTATGTGCATATAACATTTTCTGTGCCTGCTTTAAGGTTAGTGTCTGCTTGGGACATTTATAGATGAGATTATGATTTCATCAGTATACTATTTCAAAAAGTACTTAAGCTGGTTTATGAAAGTATTCCATTAAAGGTAAAGTCAAACAGAATGCATTGCAGGGTGTAATCTGTGCTATGAAATATGTTTTCTGTACTTTGTAACGTGCTTGGCTTCACAATACGTGCAGTTTCTGGGAAACTGAGTTGTATCTCTATGTTAATCCAATGTGAGTTGCCACAGTTAATACACAGATTATCATAGAAACACAGTACTGTAATGCTCTTTTAAATAAATCAGTGTGTTTATGCTAACAACTGTGTTGAGCATGGATAGCAGTTGCTTCTCACCCCCCTTTCTAACCAGCACTGAGCATCAGACAAAATGAACCTTAAGTCTTAACATAGAGCACCACCTCTTGATGGGATCACTTTCTGCACAGGGCTGGCTGCAGAGCTGACGGTGCTGGGAGATCAGACCCCCGTGAGAAAATCTCTTATAACCATTCTCTGTTTTACATGAAATTTTGCCAAAGGCCAGATCTCTTTTAGCAGGAAAGGCTAACAGGTATCAGCACAGACCGGCTGGCAGACTTTCAGTCTTTGTACTGCTCTCACACGCTTTCAAATTTGGGAGGGTCAGGTTGGATATGAGGAAAACATTCTTCACCAGAGGGTGGTGAGCATGGAAAAGGCTCCCCAGGGCAGTGAGCACGGCCCCAAGCTGCTGGAGTTCATGGAGCGCTCTAGGAGATAGGGTCTGATTACTGGGTGGTCCTGTGTGAAGGCAGGAGTTGGACTTGTTGATCCTGATGGGTCCTTTCCAACGTGGGATATTCTTTTCAAAGGAAAACAAATAATAACAAGGTAGTATCTATAAGCGATCAGAATTTTTCAGATTGAATTATGTTTTTTTGACTTTTTTTCATAAAGAGATGTTCAGAACCATTGTGGGCCTGATGTTTATGCTAATCAGCCTGCAGGCTGACTAGTTCATCATAGTAACGTTGTTGTTCTGAAAATTCCCAGCAGCACTGTGAGCACCTTGAGAGTACTGAATTCTATGGTTAAATATTCTATTTAAGGAACAGAGTAAAAGAGTATCCTCCTTCAGTACGGAGGCTGCCATAGGGAAGATGTAAATACATGCTTTCAGTCCACATGAAATTTATGGTATAATCAGAATTTTATTCTGTTACCAAAATGTATGGCACTGCAGGAGTTCAAAGTTCTTTGCATGTTATCCATCACATTAAAGTCTTGTGCAAATAATATTATAAAACACCAGAGGCTGATTTATGCTTTAAATGGCCCGAGTGTCCAACATTTTGGCTTGTCTGGGCCACACTGAGGGAAGATGAATTGTCTTGGGCCTCACATAAAATATATAATACAGATAGTTTATATAAGTAATTTTTTAAAAATATTTTTATTAAAACATAAAAAAAGAGAGCAAGAAAGACGTAAAACTAAAGGATTGCATATGTATGCTTTAAAGGATGACAGTGGTTTGGAATATCAGTACCAAACCTTTGGTCATTGTCTGGGAAAAGTAAATCAGTTTATCATTTTTATTTTGTAGACTATTAAAAAATATGATGGCTAATTAGAACAGCACCAAAAAAGTAGCTTCATTATGCATAGTACTGAAATGCATAATAATGCTCTACCAACAGGATCCAGAACTGAAAAAATGCATTAAATTAATAATCTCAAACTTGAAAGTTTACAAAAAGTGCACTTAAATAATTAATCTCAAAGAGGATATAAAAAATTAAAAGTAACTTGAATCTTGTGAACATGTGCAGTCCTTATGCAAGCAAAACTCCCACAGAAACATGCAGTTTTCCTATGGAAGAGGAGAAGACCTCAGGGCTTAGCGGATGGGATCAGCTGAAGGAATAATGTGTGTTTTATTAAAAATGATCTGATCTGAAAAACTGTTCCTTGAATTGAAGCAGTAGTTTAATCCTTCCTAATAGATGCAATTATTTCCCGATTCTGCTTTTTTCCACATTATCCTTTGAAGCAAATACAAGAACAGTGATTTCCAAAGGAAGATGATAGCATATGAGCTTGCTATTTTTACTTCTGTGTGTTGGCTTGATTCTTTTAAGATGGATCCATGCCTATAACTCTAACTATAATCTCTATTTTGTTTGCATAAAGCAAAGACATTGGCTAGAAGCAAGAACTGCTTAGTGACTTTTCTTCTGCTGCCCAGCTGAAGGGAATAGAGAAATGCATGGCTGTTCAAAGGAGATGTGCTGAAGCAGTGCTCAATGTGAGTGCTTTGCTGGGCAGTTAACTGCAGACAGCTTATGTGCTTGAGGGAAAATAAAGACCCCTACTATGCATCCACCCCTACCTATTCTCCCTTTCTGCTCTGGTCCATGTTCTAGTGCACACTTAGATTATAGCCATTCCCCATTTTCCCAGAATAGAGCCAGCAAGCCTACCAGAAGGAAAAGTCAGTGAGAGGAAGAAAGCCTCAAGAACTGAAGTTAGCAGAAACTGAGGACTGTAAGACTTACAGTGCTTCCTACCCATAGCAGCCTGCAACTGGGCTTGAAACAGAGAAATCTATGTCAACAGCTGTTATGTGAAATTCACACAACTGCTAAAGTCTTCAGCTCTACTTGAATCCCTTGCTACTGCTGTCATCCTTTGGAGAAGCCACATCCTGGAACAAATCATTCACTAGTAAATCCTGCAATGAATGTATGAATTCATTAAATAAAATCACTCTCAAGCATACATAGGACTGTATTAGTAGAAATTATGATAGAATCATGGAATTGTTAAGGTTGGAAAAGACCTCTAAGATCATCCGGTCCAACCATCCACCTACCACCAATGTTGCCCACTAAGCCATGTCCCTAAGTATTACATCTAGCTTTTCCTCAAACACCTCCAAAGATGGTAACTCAACCGCCTCCCTGGGCAGCTGGTTCCAGTGCATCACCACTCTTTATGAGAAGAAATTTTTCCTAATATCCAACCTGAACTTCCTCAGCACAACTCGAAGTCATTCCCTCTAGTGTTTCCGCTGTTACCTGGGAGAAGAGGCCGACCTGATAAGATGAGACAGAAGATGGAGTGTAACTGATGTGCAACAAGTTCATCCTCAGATGTGCACATGGGAGAAACCATTCTTACTCCCACAACCACAGTTTCATCAGGCCCCTGTGTCCTCTTGGACCCCTTTCAGTGTGCTTTCTATCTGTTGTTCTGGGGGCAGATGAACACGTGCTCGCTGACTCTTCAGAAATCCCCAGATCTAAATTACCAAAGGCAGGAACAATTGTATGCACAAAAGAATCTGAGCAAATTTCAGTTTCAGAAAAAAAAAAAAAAAAAAAATCATGGGCATCTTTAAAGAGGAATACTGAAATAATTTCCATTTATTTGCTTATTGATTTATTGGTTTAATATAAAAAATCTAAATGGCCTTAAATATCAGTAGAAAAGCCACCTAGACATTGTCTCACGAAACATGCTGCTCTTAGTTTCTGCTTAACTTTTTAGAAAACCTGTAAAGAACACTGTGTTTGGAAATGCATAATAAATTGAATTGTATAGTGTCAGCAGTCAGGCAAAATGAAACTTTCAGGGAGGCACAATAGCAGAGAACATCATGGTATTTAAATTACTGGGCAATAAAGGATGGAACTATCAACAAGTGAACAAAAAACAACCTATAAAGAAAACTCCCAGAGCAAAGTACAGTTATTCCATCCCATTAAGAGATTCAACTTCTTTTCTCATTTTTGAAACAGATGGTTTGACAAGATTGGCAATGCTCAGCAGCGTGAACATAATCTAACTCATTCAAACAGGAGCTGAAAATAACAAAATGTAACTCAGCGTGGAAAAAGATTCAAGCCAACACATGCTTCAGTAAAGAAATTCAAAACAAAGAGGTGCAAACAGAACTAGAAACCTGGAAAGCAAGTGTGTTAAAGGAGGCCAGGAAAAGAGTGACAAATAAATGATGTCCATTTGAGCAATAGAGGGGGGATTAGTTATGCAGATTTTAATTATCCAAACTGTAATATGCCTGAGATGTTGAAACTTGCACTTTTACAATCAGATAATGGATCAGTGATTGCATAGCTTTTAACGATGAGGAGTCACTGGAGCCTGAGTTTCCACGCCTTTTCTGAAATTTTCCATACCTCACTGAACTTCTTCACAGCAGAAATGAGACACAGTGGTTTATGGTTCAGGAGATTGATAAATCTTGAGTGCATTGCAGGTTGCTCTTTCTCCTGAGCCTCCCAGGGAAGGACTGAATCAGTACCACAGTGCCACCTTCTGAACCATGTGCACTGAATGCTGCATTTCCTGTATCTCATAGAATAATGCAAAATCAAGATCCTGATACCAAGCTGCTCCAATTTTTCGTGAAAACTTCTTCCCTGAAGTCAATTCAGAAATGCTGGTAAATACTTCATAGTGCTTCCTGAAAGGTTTGGAAAGAATCCTTACTTCTGTTCCTCTCCCCAGCCACTTTGCAAAACCTCATTAGGTTCACAAGGGCCCATCAGCTTGGTACCTCAGCCTTATCCGTATCTGTTGTAGCCAGTTCTCCTTTCTCATTTAGCAGAGGAGGTATGCTTTCTTTGGCCTGTCTCTTCTGATCTCTGTACCTGTATAATCCCTTCTTCTTGTTTTTGACATCCCTCACCAAATTCAGTTCTATCTGTGCCTTTGCTTTTCTAATACTATCTCTGCAAGTCCAGACAGGATCCCCGTATTCTTCCCAGGTGGTACATCCTTGCTTTCGATGTCTATACTTGTTCTTCTTTTCCCTCAGTATGACCAAGGGGTGCCGCAGAACACATAAACTACGTTATTATTATTATTATTATTATTATTATTATTATTATTATTATTTTAAATCTGTCTTTTCTTTGGAAAAGCCTTTCCCTGCTTACTGCCCACCCTTCTCCTACCATGGCCTGGAGAAATCCCCTGCCATAAGTAATTGCTGGGGTATCTCCTGGTAGTGTAGATTGTGATGTCATTTCATTTCTTTTTCCTCCTCAGTTCTTCTTAACGTTGCCATAATGTTGCTCTCCTGCACATCTTTTCCTGCCTGCTTGGCGTTTTCCTCTCGAAATCATTTGAAGGCTCATCAGTATGTGTACTCACCTTGAAGAAATCACATAACTCCAAAAAAATTATTTTACAAAAACCTCATTAAATTCTCAATGTTCATTATGAGAGGATGTTGATGTTTAGATCAGACATACTATAACCAAGGACAAAATGAAGAAAAGGTGCTTAAGCCAAGCAGCCTTAGCCCATGGGCACTGTTAGACTGGTTCTGAACACATAGAACTTGTAATTTTGTTTGTTTTGAAATAAAGATCCTAAACAAACATGACAAAGAATCTGAAAGGAAATTACTTTGCTCTATCATTCCAAATACAAGAACAACAATAAGTTTCCGGGGCCAGGCTTTTTATTTTACGTTAATACAGCAGTTATCAAGGAAAAGTTTTGTACTGGATTTGTAAAACATTACTTACGTGAGCAACAGTTATGTGATATTTCCTGTAACATATCCGAAGTTCGGAATTTAAATGCAGCCTTTATCAGAAAGCGTCTTTTTCTGACTTGATTATAAGTCATTACAGTGACTCATTAAAATATATTGTTTCTGAAAACTCCCTAAGGCTGTGAAAGAAATGTCATACAAGCACATCATCATCAGTAAGGCACTGCTTTGCAATTAATATGACTTCTATAACACAGATTTTTTTTTTTCTTGACAGCGTGCCCTGAACTTTATTTTTTAGAGCTTTACAGACAGCTTTGAAATGTTAGAAATCACTCTGGGTATGTACAAAGCCGAATGGTCATGGGGATACATCCTGTCATTGCATCTCAGAAGGTAAATTCTGCATGTCCATACGCCTAAGTGTTGAAGTTCACTATGAGACTTTGTGTATACAAATGGAAGAAGATGTTTGCAAACCCTCATGTTGATTTTAGCGCAGCGGTAGCATATGTGAGAGAGTGTCAGACTGTACAGATCCTTGCTGGGATTATCCTTCAGCACTATATGCAGTAGTTGGCCTATGCTGAGGGGAAGAGCCTGGGCAAAGGAATCAGAAGGGTGTAATGGTGTGAGCAGTAGCAATACACAGTGGAGTGCAATATTGGGTTTGGTTTTACTCAGCACCTCAGGGAACTTCAGTCCAGCTGTATACCACTCAGCAAAAGCCCCTCCATCATCCTAAGAAAGATGGAGCCTTTCTCTCTCTCCTGGTAATGCTTTTCAATAATCATTACAGTGATGGGCATAAATCTAAGTTCATGTCCAGACCAGTCATGAGGTGTATTTCATGTACTGCAAAGTGCAGAGAGGTCCAACAGATACCTTACTAAATGAGAATATTAATTACTACAGCCAGAGTGTTTGGCTGACAAAATTAAACTGTTTAAATCCCTCTATCATGCAGATTATTTTATTAAGGAAAAAGACATGATTTTGGTAAATCCAAATTGATATGTTTTCCTAGTCTGTTTATTCAGCTAATAAACTGCAATATCAGATAGAGAATGGAGCGAAGGTGAATCCAATAGTCAGTGATGGGGACTGGACCTCCGGGTACTCTGAAGAGCCCTCTGGGAATGCATCTGTGCTGAGCCCAGGGAGATCAACCTGCCAACAAAGAGTTCAAGGCAGGCAGGGTGTAATGATGCACATCACCTTCCATTGGCTGCAGTTCATATGCTGTGGGACCAGGATCCCCAGGGACCTACACCACACCTCTAACCAGGGAAATACATGTTGCTTTGCTCAGGCACACGTAATCTCTGACTTTAACAGCTGGACAGTCTGAAACACTGCTAGCACTGTTACTCCTTTGCTCACAGAGAAGATCTTGCTCCTGACAGGGATGCTTAGCTAAGAAATCAGGTGTTTGAATTCTTTACCTCTGCTGTTTAGAAAAACTGTGTGTTACAACATCATCACCAAGCAGTGATGCAGTATCTTCAGAACACACCATGTTTTGGGGATTTCACATCACCATGGCTCCCTGGCTGCTTCCTTCCTCTTCCTCCTCCTCCTCCTCGTCTCACTCTCCAACTCTCTTTCTTTTCCTCCTTTCCCTTATGAAGGGCTAAATGTTCCCCCTCCAATTCCTTTTAAACTAAAGGGAGGTATTGCATCTCCCAGTGCCATTTAGTTCTTTGCCTCTAATCTAACCAAAATATACCCTAGGAGGCTTTTATCATGCTCTGGAGATCTTTATGTGACTCTAGAGACTAATAGTGAATTTTCAGCTGCTCAATTATATGCTGTGAAAACAGAGATGAATAACCCAGGAGAACAAGAAATAAAAAGTCTAATGAAAGAGAGAAGTGGAAAATAAAATGTGATGGGTCCATGAACTAGAGAAGTACAAAAGGCTTTTCCAGATTGCAGAAGTTGTAGAGGAGAAAGCTTCTCCCTGTAAAAGATAAAATGCTGTGTAAAGAAAAGTCATGGAGGTTCGGAGAAGTATTCCTCCTGCCTTAGTTACTGCCCTCAGATGATATACCTTTACCTGATGTTTGCCACGTTAAGATGGAGGAGTCCAGCTGCTGACCCGCTGTTCTGATCTCGCTCACCCATCCGACCCAGTCTGGCTATTTAGGCAGCAAGAGCTGCCCTAACCCCTGAGTGCATTCTGTCATGCCCGGGGGTGTCCCTGCACAGAGCGTGTCACAAGCTGCTCCTGCCTCTGCTTCCCAGAGAGGGGGGAACGGGGAGCAGCTGTCTGCTGCGCACTGGAGCCGTGTCTGTCTGCATTGGCTGGTGCTGTCACATCGTGACAGGGAAAAAAATGTACACTCTTGTCCCGTCCCGTCCCCCCCCCAAGAATCTGCCGTCCAAAATAAAATATTTGACCTACTTTTTCAAGCTGTAGAGCTAAATTAAATGAATTAACCATAACGAAAACAGCAGCGAGGAAAAAGTCTTCCCAGCCAAAAAGAGCAGCTCTGTTAATTCCCTTGCAGTGCTCTGCTGTTCAGTAAAATGTCTGATTTTAATTCTATTTCCTTAACACTTTAATAAAAGGACACAGCCCCAGGTAATTACTCTGCTGCTGGCAGTAAAGCTGGAAGCAGTTGAGCCTCCTGTGCCTACGAAGGGTTTACTTGCTGGGTCATGGGGGACTGCACAGAAATTGCTTTACTGGCGTTTATTCATTGGTTTGGAATATGTGGATGATCAGCAAGTGTTTTTCTGCCATCAGTCAGGAGCTGTGCTTTAACTGAATTATTCAGATAAGATACCCAAATTCTCATCTAGATTTCCCATAAGCAAAAGCTAAAATGGTGAATGCTGCTTTCAGATTGGAGTGTGATGTTTCATGGGACCGAACCTGAGAGACCTTGTAATGCACATTCCCCAGTCAGCCCCACATCTGGGCAGCAGCTCCCACAAAGCCTCTCTGAATTTAGGAATTAAAAAGCCGAATTCATTTACTCCAGTCCTCCCAAGCAAAGCAATTTGAACTTCAATTTCTTGTAGCATCTTTTGGCTGATTTATGCTATGATTAAATTTTTTTTCTTGTTGATGATGCATAATGCATGTAATATCTGATGAAGTAAGATCACAGTAAAATCTAAAAATAGAGACATTCAAGTACCCTTAAAAGAAAACCTGACATGAATACCAGCTCTCACATCAATGAAACTGAGCTGCAAAGGCACACTCCTCTTATCCACACTTCAGGCAGAATTTAAAGCATAGACAAATCTCTGTCGTCCACGTTCCTAACATCTAGACCTCAGAGTTCATTTAATTTACTTTAATTTAATGAGACAACCAGACTGTGAACGTGTAAGCTGAGCTCCTCCGTACAGCACGAGTTGATAGTTTTGCCCATTTTGCCTTCTCCAGTTAATTTGTTGCTGTTGGCTGTTGTGCCTACCCCCGAGCAGACCAATGGGTGCCACCACAATCAAGGATGTTTTTCCTCTTCTCTAACAGAAGAGTGAAACAACTCAACCTTATCAACATCAACAGATGAGAGGACCTTTCTTTCACTCAAACAAAGAAGCCGAGGCTTAAGGCTGACTCCTATAACCTGCTTATTGGTGATTTATGAGGAGGATCAGCTGCCTTCTTGAGTCATTGCAGGGGCACATTTCTTGTTGCTGTGCCCTCTTCCGTTTGAATGGGTGCTTCTAATTTTGGGAACATCATTCAGCCTCTCCACAGATGACAGAGAGGGTAATGAGTGAATGTTTGGTTAGCTAAGCAGAGCTGCAAACAGGTTTTAATCTGTGTGTTCACTGTGTATGAGGGAATGCATCTGTACGGGTAAGATAGAGTTATCCAGCACATGATATAAGATCCAATCATGTTCAGGCAGCATATCATAGAATCATGAATAGAATGGGTTGGGTTGTAAGAGACCTTAAACATCATCCAGTTCAAACCCACTGCAAGGGCAGGGCTGCCACCCACCAGATCAGGTTGCCCAGGGCCCCATCCAGGCTGGCCTTGAACGCCTCCAGGGATGGGACATTGCTTCAGTTCTGCTAGAAGACGGACAGAATTTAAATATCTTGAAACTACAGAGATCCTGGATGTTATAATGTGAGATTCTTCTACTTTAGGCTCTGAAAAATTTAATAGAGGTTGCAGAAAACCAAAATGAAAAAGAGAAATGGCTATTGTTTGGAAAGTGAAGGATGATGGAAAAAGTGAACTGACTTCAGGACTTCTCCCCTTCCAGATCACAAGTGTTCCTCAAAGCTTTTCCCATTGCAATTTCCCAAGCAATTCCCCTTTTCCCATTCCCATTCCCAGTGTTTCCTGGCACTGCTTTTCTCTTCTCTGGAATTAACCCCACAGAATGAAGCTTTCCTTCTGAAGGATGCCTTCTGTGATTTATTATTTTAGTTTTGGTATAATAGTGTCTTCTGTTAGCACATGCAAATTGACAGTGTGCTTTGTTTCTGAACACAGCAGTTATAAACAGACCTGTCTGCAGAGAACATGGAGTTGACCTTGCAAACACAGCTACTGTTGTGGTATCGGCTTGCTCTGTAGTGAAGGGATTTATTTGTTTTACCTGTGTCTCTCAGCAGCAGAATGCTCTGACAGAATATCAATGCAATGGGTTAATTCTCAGGCATTTCCAGACAGCCTTCCCCCGAAATCAAGATTTCATCATTTTGAGATTGAGAGAAAAGCAGTTTTCGCTTTCCCTCCTGCAGCACACAGGGTGTCTAGCTGGATCACCTGAGGCACATTTTCAGTGTTTAAGTAAGCTTTCACTGCTTCACAGAAAAAAGATACAGGCTTTCATTAAGTGTACATGGAACAATTAGCCCCTTAGCAGTGATGACTTTAATTATTTAATTTGCAGTTGCTCCTTCTAGTCTGTTTATTTTGAATAACACAGCCACGGTAGTTAATGACTGCAGCACAACCAGAGAAATCAGCAGTGAGATAGATGCGCTTGCAAGCAAAGGTATGTGCAAACCTCTCTGCATGCCATGCTGGATTCTTTCCCTTTGATGCCGATCAAATGCGGGCTACAGCATCTCCATATTCAAAATTATAAAAAAGATATTGAATACATGCAGATTTGCCCCCCTCTAAGGTTACTGACTCTACCAGCCTGTTATTTAACAGCATGTGACAGAATCGCTGCTTTCGCTCAAATTGTGCAGATCTGTACTTTCAGAGCTGAAAGCTCCAGGTTTATTCCTAGTTAATGGCAGTAGCACTCACGGCTGCGCACATGTATTATTTACACAGAAACAAGATTAAAAGTTTTGACAGAGAATGATATTTTAGGTAGATTGTTTCTGCTTTCATTAAGCAGTGGGAAGCAGCAACGCCATAACGGAGAGCATAACACCGTTAGATCCATCTTTGATGCACCCAGAAGTGACAAGGTAATTTTACCAAGGGTCACAGTATTCTCAACCCATTCCTATCTAATGAGCTAGTGATCCATCTCCCCATCACATCAGCTATTTTCACACCATAAAATTTTGAAAGTTACTTGAAATCCGTACAAGAAAACTTCATCCTGATAATTCTTTTTAAATTATTAAAATCAGTAGGAAATATAAATCCAGCAGCCAGAGTATCATTTATTTTCTGTGAGTGTGACAGTCTAAACACTGTGCTACTGAGACTGCAGTAGGCTGAGTTACTTGTTGGCTTTGTCTGAGATTTATTAAAGTCAAATGTAAGCCCTTCTCTGTCCACACACATAGAAAACAAACCCGCCAAAACAAACAAATGAAAAAAAAAACAACAAGATACATCCTTCCCTCTGTCTACATTCTTAAACGTTGGGGAAAAATATTTAATTTAGGCCAGTCAAGACAGGAATGTATAATATCTATTTGAATAATAAGTAGTTCTGGCTCCTGAAATGGTAATAGAAATATGAATCCCTGTGGTATTATGTAAAATTTTCAATAGTCCTAGAAGTGAAACTTCTGAGCATGTTTACTGAAGATCCGTTATTGTTGAAGTAAAAAAGGTATTTTATTCACACACACACGCTGCAGATTTATTTTTATATTTAGACTCTAATCTTCAAGTATACCTATTTACAGAGGTTTAAGGTGAAACTGCACTTCTGCCCCAATCCCTTCTCCCGCTCTAAGAAAATGCATTTTTCAAAACAAACATATATATATTTTAAGACTGTGTCTATTTCAAGAAAGATGGTATTTCCATTCAGTTCTGTGTGACCAGTTCTGCAGCAGTCCTCAGGGATACGACAGCCTACAGATTATTCTTAAACTTATCCAACGCAGGCTATTTCCCTGTGCTCTGAATATGTTTTTCCTGTTTCTCCCTTTCTTAATTCCTTGGAGAAATGTTTACTCTATTATGATAATGGATTGAGACAATTTTTCAATTTCTAAAATATTAATGGAATGAGAAACAATTTGAATCTATTTGGATTTTACAGATTAAATACTGAGCTACTGAGGTCAGCCAGAATTTTGGTATACTTCCAGTGTACATCCTATAGCTCAATAACATAGTGGCAGATTTATAATTTGTAGCTCCATTCAAAGAGTTAAGCTCGTGATCCAGCTTCATTCCACTTAAAAAATCTTAATAATGAATTCACCCAAATTTTTTATTATCTAACAAAAAAGTAAGGCATCGTTTGCTGTTAAAAGACCAAATATTTGGACTATTTGAGGTGCACCTGGAGAGCAGATCCTGCTGCCAGCCCGTCCCCAGAGGAGGGCAGTGTCCTTTTTGACTCCTGTTTGTGGCTCAGGGAAACACCTGTGTGTGGTTACACAGTGCCAGGTGCTTCAGAGCTGCCCTAAATAGGGACAACAGTGCAGATCGAGGGTCTCTGTGGGCATCCTGTTCTGACACAGTGCTTAGCCCAGTATTTATGAAACAAAAAGGCAATCAGATGTGGCAAAGAGTATCAAATTATGTTTATCATGAGCAGGGTGATAAATTCAGTTTTTCAGCTTGTGCTTCAGTTTTGCAGGGTGCTCAGCACAGGCAGGGCTCACACTGGAGGGCAGAATTCTGCCACTGCTGCCTCAGCGAAGCTTCCCTTGGTCTGAGAGCCGAGCAATTGAGAAAGACATTGTGCATTGCTTCAGTGCTATATTTACAGCTGTTACATAATCTTAAAAGTTGCTTATGATATAATGAAGAAACCCAACGGGTTGCCACCTTAAATAATATTTCATGTGTGCACTAAACTGAGTTCCCCTTCCTCACTCAGGTTGTTACAGTCCTGGGACTCAGGCAGTCTTCATTTTGCTGTATTTACAGTTTAATAAATGTTGCTGCGTTATGGAGCAAAATTATTTTTTTAAATAATGCTGCAGATTGAATTATATCTCAACAGCAGAACCAAAAATCAACAGATGTATCAGATATATTTAAACTAATTACCAACACATCACAGCAGAAACAGGCACATGGCACATGGATTCATTTTCCTGTGCCAACCATCTGATCCGTGCCTATGATCATTAATTTAGCACATGCTGAACTGTATTTTCAAATACATCTGAGAAAAAATCGACATGTTTTTCAGTTTTCACATTGCAGTCATTCTGTTGTGAACACCTTTCATTAGTCCTTGATAGCCATCAACACCGATTATAAATTAAACATGTAATTGCCCAGTTCTGCAGATGTTGAAATGATTACATGGTGGTTGCTTCTTCGCAGCAATTGCTGAATATCCGGAGCAAAATTTTCCAGCTGCTACAAACTGAAGTCAAAACTGAAGTATGGAATAGGTGGGAGAGTGAAGGGTGAGTGGGTGGAAGGATAGAGCACACCCATGCCAATGGATTTGGTGAGTGGTAGCTTATGAACTGTCAGCTGTCATTTAAAAACTGTGCTGGACCTTCATCTTACAATGTGGTTTTGAGCAAATATAACAATTCCTAAGCAGCATGAAAAGGAGCAACAAAAGTATGAACACGTGTACCAGCATGAGCTGTATCTTTCACGTTAGTGAGGTGGCTCTCATGAGTCAAGTTACTTGCACAAAGAAGACACTTCAGATTTCACCCTTTGTTAGAAAGCAAAATTGTCTCTCTTTCATGCACATAAATTGCATCTTTATACAGTTATTCAGTGTTCTTGCAGAGGAGGTGCCTGAGTCACACAGCTTTTTATTTCATTAGCAGCAATGTTACTACAATAAGTGATATTAAATCTACCTGAAGAAGAGCACAAATATTTGAAACACTAGCAGAGGCAAGAAAGGTAGGAAGCCTGTTGTAACCTAGTGCCTGCTCTACACTCTGAGAAAGTAGACTAGGTAGCTGTTGCTAAGGGAGAGGCCCATATGTATATATCCTATATATATAAGTTAACAGTTAGCATTGAGCAGGACAGATGGACCTTTCTGGCTATAGTAGATGCTACCCTCTTTCTAAAGGCTCTCTAAATGTGGTTCTTCAGTAAAATCCTGCTCCTTTCTGTCTTTTGCCAACAATCAGCCTCTGAGATGAGTTGTCAGAATGGAACAAAATACTGCAGAGACTAATGAGCTTTTCTAAGAGTTCATAACGCACCTGTCAGTGGAATAATAGAGACCTGAAAGGCAAAATAAAATCTACATTATCCCAAATGATATGACTGATGTGTCCATTTTTCAATATCTGTATCTGCAGTGCTATAGACCTGAACAACTAAGAGTTTAATGAAATGGTCTTCATAAGAAAGTTAGGAAAGAAGGAATAACTTTTTCTGTATGTATGGAATATGGAAGTACAGAAAGATGGCACTGGAAATGTACAGAAAGGCAGGGAATAAAAACCACATTAGTTCAGGGTCAAGCTGTTGGACAGAGCTCAGAAGGCCGTAATGCCTGGCAATAAGGGGCTTCCCCCCTTCACGTCTGACTACTACAGGTACCTGCGCTGGTAGACAGGATTTGGTTGAACACTCTGGATGGTGTTAGAATTGGGAAGGATTCTCCTACTTCAAACTGGCGCATGGGGTTTCATCTGTGTGAGTGGGTAGCTGCAGACCATCAGCAGAGCTCTTTCCATCAGCCTCAGGGAACAACAGAGACAAAATGGATGTTGCCACAGGAGAGATATCACCCAGCCTGAGCCAAAGCAGGCTCCACTCATCCTCTGTCCCTATTAAAAAGACCAGTTGAGAACAGCAGGCAGGAGGTGGGTGGTAGCTAAGGAGAAGATTAAGAAATAGCAAGCTGGGGCAGAAAGAACAGTAACAGAGGCAAATGTGAGGCCTTTGATATTTTAAAGTACAGCTCAAAAGGAACCAACACAATTATAGTTTCCCCTGAAGATGCAACACACCCTAATCTTGTACAAATACTCTGGCCCTTCTGCAACCAAGAGATAATTTAGAAGAAAGTAGTATTAAGTGTCCCAGCATTGCTTCTTTAACAGCACTGAAAGCCTCTTTGCTTCTCTTCAAAGAAGAGCTTCTTACAGCAGGAAGCTGAGTAAGCTGCCTTTTGTTTTCAGGTGAGCTCTACAGTGGAGAGGCTGTGGAGGATGGTGCTGTGTGACAAACAAACACCACCCCTGCATGTCTGTGCTACAAACAGACTAGTGTGCTGGTATCTCTTCAAAAGACTCTGTTACTCAATATAATAAAGGCTATCATTCTATCACCTGTATATTGCTAAGGTATGACAGCTGAGAACTTAAGTTTTTCTCAGAGCTGAGTTTACGACTTTCCACTAATGTAAACTGCCCTGAAGATAAAATTCCCTTTCCTTCTTTGTATGCTAGACAAGACCAAGTTTTGGCCAGGTCTCATCCTACTGCATTGGGAACTTTAGCTTCAGGCACCAAAAACTCACCTCAGTTTTCAGAAAATATTTAATAGGAAAAGGAAATGAACAAGCAAGGATGAGGGGAAACCATGAGCATGAATGGTAAGAGAATGATGAGAAACAGAACACACACTGACTGTGCTCATGGTTTCCAGACAGCAGGTTTGATGCCAATGCACCAACAGTTCTGTTGGTTTCTCATGACAGCTACTGCTTTGAGACAGAGTGAGTTTTGGGGTGCAAACGTGGTGTTGGACTTTTAAAATGATATTTATCTCACACAGCAAAGATGGTGAAAAGTGACTTGGGCCAGGGAGGGGAAGTTAAATCAACAATATTGTATCCTGGGCTGTGATTCTGCCCCTCTGCTCTGTGCTGGTGAGGCGTCACCTGGAGTACTGTGTCCAGGTGTGGAGTCCTCAGTACAGGAGAGACACAGACCTGTTGGAGTGCATCCAGAGAAGGGCCACAAAAATGGTCTATGGAATGGAACACCTATCCTGCAAGGACAGGCTGAGAGAGGTGGGGATGTTCAGCCTGGAAAAGAGAAGGCTATGAGGTGACTGGATAGCAGCCTTTCAAAATCTGAAGGAGAGGTACAAGGAAGAATGGAACAGACTCTTAAGCAGGGTCTGTTGTGATAGAACAAGGGGAAATAGTTTCAGTCTTAAAGATAGTAGATTTAGGTTAGATATAAGAAAAAAGTCTTTTACAGTGAGGGTGGTAAGGCACTGGAAGAGGTTGCCAAGAGATGTGGTTGATGCCCCATCCCTGGAGACTTTCAAGGTGAGGCTGGATCAGGCCCTGGACAACCTGTTCTAGCTGTGGATGTCTCTGTTCATTGCAGGGGAGTTGGACTTGACGGCCTTTAAATGTCCCTTCCAACACTAAGGATTCTATGTTTCTATGAAATGAAAAGATGCACTCAAACATGCAGGAGAAGGTACAATGCTACCCCCATCCCCCACATACAATTCCTCGCCAGCTGATGCTGGGAGGTAATACTGCTGATTCATTTTCATGGTTGTTTGACTAGTGTGGGAGTTCCAAAAGAAAGAATAAATGAAAAAAAAAATGTTGTTTTGCTATTTACTTTTGGAAACTTTGCACATTGTGCTGTTTTTCTTTTCTGACAGTTTCTTACAAAGACTGTCGTGCTACCATCTCTGTTTGAAAGGGTAAACTCTTCAAACGTGCTTTGTGTGACATGTTGAGTAGCGTTTTGGTAGGTGCCTTTGAGTTGGAGTTTAGCTGTTACTTACTACTAGGTTTGCTGAAAAAAGACTAGTACTATTTCTCACACTTGAAACAATGCCATTTCAGCAGTGTAACTTAATGGCTTGTTATGAGGAAACTGTATGGTCATTCTGGGATTAAGATCCCTCAGGTTCCTCATTCCATTGAGGCTTGTCCAGCCCTTGTACTTCATTTCCCCAAGGGCAATTTTGCAATGATCCCAATATTTTTTACCTCAACAACCTTGCTTTGGAAGTACTGTGTACATTCATGGGTCTGTTTACCAGTTTTCAGGTAGAATCTTGTTTTTCTTTTCTTTAGAAAGAAAAACACAGGGCAAAACCCTCACTATAAAGCACACTCTGAGCAATGAGGCTGAACTTTGACTTTCTGCTTGACGGTAGAATTTTAAGCCCATGCAGAGTCACTAGATGCTTGTCTTGTTCCTTTTATTTATTAAAAGTTTTCTTGGAAATAAGATAGATGTTTCTTCTCTTTTTTTTTTCCCATCTTTTTATCACTGTGTGATATCCTTATGTATCAGAAATCTGGTCGTACTGAGACGTAAGCAAGTATCCAAGGTCATACATAGATGTCAACATAAGTAGGTTTTAAAAACAAACACTACTGAGCTCTGAGGGAATCAAATGTGATTTTTGTTTGTTTGTTTTATTTGTTTGTTTTCTGGTGGGATTTGCTACTCACTGAAATACAGAATTTTATACTAAGCTGTTTTGTTTAGTTTAAAAACTGATAAAAGCTGCTTCTCTTATGACAGAACATAATCCAGTGCTAAGGATTGACTGATCTAGTAAAAAAGTGAATGAATGAAGCTATAAAAGGAAAGAAAGATTTTTAGGATGCTGTATAGCTTTCACTGAGAAAATTACTCTCATTTAATAGAACCATTCAGGGATAGAGTTGCATGGTTTACCTTATCCTGCCGTATGGTTAAAAGCTTTTTTCATGATTGCTAAGCTAAATGAATTTAGTTTTCCATTCCTTGAATCTCATACTGCAGTATGAGAAGCACAGAGGTTATTTCTCACTCCATGAGAGTCCAAAGCATTTTAACCAGATTCTGTGAAGGTAGAAGGAGTCTCAGCAGTGTGTCCTCTCCCACCTAAAATGGTGCAGAGCATGTGACATAGGTGATGCTAACAATGCTACATTTTCCTTGTGTCCTTCTGTCAGACTCTGTTCTGTTTCTGGTTTCATAGATTAGAACAAGTGAAACTTTACTTAGAAACTGAATGCAACTTGTGTATGTCACGCGAAACCCCTGCCAGATGCCTCCATTCTCATACAACACAGTTGGCTGGCATGTCTAGCATAAATTCAGTCCTGCTGCTGCTGCAAAGTTTCTGCAGTACAGACCACAGTTGTGCACAGACCTGGTAACCAAACTGTTCAGTACAACCAACTTCTCACTCTTTTCTTCTGTGCTCCCTCACAAGCTATTTTGTTTATGGGCTCTCACTTCTGGTGGTGTCCAGTCATTAATCAGCCTGCGAACAATGCATTTGTACCCTTAGTCCCTGAACCACATTAGTATAGAAGGGTAGGGCACTGCCTGAGCTTAACAGTTGCAGTGTTCACCTTTAAATTTGGAAATACTTGGATTAAACTCTTGGATTAGAACTAGCTGTATGAAACTAGCAATATTTGTATAAACATCTGTTTATATAAAAATGAGAACAACAGAAATATTTTCATTATTTCTAAAAAAGAAAAAGATGATCAGATTTGGACCATATTCACACTGTATTTAACTCCATTAAAAAAAAAAAATGGATTTATATCAACGAGTTTAGTTGTGCCTTTACCACAGCCCATTATTTTTCTCTTTTGTCCTTTCTTGATTATTCCTTCATTCAGAATGATTGCTAGATTTCAGTATGCAGCATCCCAGTTGAGCTATTTGCATTCATTAACCTTTCAACTTGCGTTTTGGTTTTTGGTCTGATATTTCAGCTTCACTCTTTTATTTATTTATTTATTTATTTTGTCTGCTAAATTCTTCTCCTCACCACTTCCTTCTTCCTGAACTGGAGACACACGTTAACTAAAAGGAGCACAAATTTTAAAAAATAATTATCTGTGAAAATGAGTCCTACAGATAAATATACCAGTATTTTGGATTATCGTCAAGCAATTCTTTTCACTGTTGCACTTTCCAAGAAGGCTTCCCCTTAAAATGCTCCCATGTCTTCCTTTTCCCACTGATCTCACATTTGTCTATTGACTGGTAAAGAATAGCTTCATTTTTATACCACCGCAGGGTTCTTTAGATCAATACAAAATGATGCCTCTAATTATAGCTTGGACCTAATTTCTCTGTCCTGTTTCCTCCTCCAGTGGTTAACATCAGCTCTATCTGTTTGCTTCAGTAAAGTTCTTGCTGTCTAGTAGAATGGCTCACATCAATCATAGCTGCATGTATGCAATTGTCCTTACCATCCTGATTGACACTGAATGTTTCATTGGCAATGGGGAAAATCCTCTAAGAGAAGTGTTTGGGCCTGTTACTGCAGCCATGAACTCTGGATAGCACAGACGAGCTATTTTGGGGTATTTTTGCAACTCAGTCGAGTAAAGCAAGCAGACTCCCCTCCTGAGTTACTTTGGTTGACATTCTTTTTTACAGAGAGAGAAGCACACGTTTTTAAAACTAAAAGAAAATTTGCCTTTCTGCCTGAGGGTGTCAGCAGATATTTGGAATTCTCCAGGAAAAAAAAAAAAAAGTAAAAAGAAGTGGTGAGTCTCTCTAAAAATGAATCTGCACTTTCTGCAGTCTTCTGAGAGAAAGAACATTTCTTCACCAGAAGTGTTTATCAGTTTCTCTGAAATATTTGGTTATGAGATCTGGAAGAATAGAAGATTTCTTGATGATTTATAACACTTTAACCCACATTTTGTGACTACCAGTGGTCACTTGACATAAAATCCTTACACACTAAAGTTATTGATTGCTTGCACTTGTTTTTTTGGCATCTGTGGTAGTCCCTCAGCAGACCAAGTTCCAAGCAGTGTTTGAAATTTCAGCTCTGTGAGTTACATGCCTTTGAATACCTTTGTCCTTGGAAATCTTCTGTCCTGAACGATGATGTGGTGGCGTGGGCTGAGCTTTCCAGGGATGCTGATCTCCCACCAGCAATTAGGAATATGCCTACAAACATTTTTTGGGAGACAGATGTAAGTTCAGATTATTTAGGAACAAAGTGATTTGAAAAATATTTCCCTCTGTGTTCTTGTAATACCACCTTGCATTTCTCTGTCCTGTTCCCACCAGCTTTTGTTGATGTCAGAGAAAAGTTCCTGGTTATAGCTTATGTATGGCTGTAGCTTCTTGATAGGTATGTAGTACTTATAAAATCGTTGGCTACTGTGGGGTTTCTGGTTCAGCTGATAAAGTTAAAAGCCTGAAACATACTCTTGTTCACTTGGAACCACTCCATGTATTGGGAATGACAACTGCGATTTCAAGACTGATAGTCCCGCATCAAAGTACAACTGAGAGCATAGGCTTTAGTTTCCAGAGTCTGAGTAGTTAGATAGTCAGATGGTTTCTCTTGTAACTGGGCAAGAAACTACACTGCCTATGTTTTCACGTATGAATTCCTAGTTCTGAGGTTACATTAAGATTGTGGACAGTCTTGCACGAAGGTGGCTGTATCTCAGAGAGAAGCTGCTGGACACACTCTTTTAGGAAGAAAAGCCTCTCAATGGAGATAGTCTTGCTGAAACAATTGCTTGGATATCCCCTTCCCACCAGTAAGTAGCACACTGGGAAAATAGAGAGCCACCTTCTCTCATGGAGATGTTGCTACGGGGACTTTCATCTCAATGGAGATGGTCACTTTTTCAGTGCTTCTACATCGGAACGTGAAGATGAAGATGGATGGATATGTCACTTTACACCCCCTGCATGTTCCACCAAGCTCCTGGCAAAGCCCATGACATGAAACCTTCCCCGGCTGCAGACATCCCTTCCTTTCTCCCAAGCCCTTATTGCAGGACTTGCTGTTAATCCTTACATCTCTGCCTTCCATGGGAGTGAGTGAGCTGACACTTTCCCCAGCTGAATGTGCTTTGGACACTTCCATCCTCTTTGGTCCATTCATTCCTACCTGTTCACAGTGACAAAATGAAACAAAACAAAAAGTTAATTGGTGTGTATGTCCACATTCTATTCCCCACGTTTATTTCACGCCCTGAACAGAATGTTAGTTTATATTCTTGTTGAGGCTGCTTACTGCATGGCTTACAGTATTTGTTATTGTACAATTAGATACACATAGCAATTTCTCCCTTGGTTGTATTTTTCTCCTTGTGATCCATTTTTAGCTTTCAAATCTGCATCGATTCTTTCAAGGTATCAGCCTGAAGTCAAGACTGAATCCTAAAGTTATTTCACCTAAATGATACGTGCCTTGAAAACTTTGAGTAAAGCATTGATAAAATGTCTATTTTTGCTGCAATTTCTGTAGAAAATCTTAAATACGTTGCATGCATGTACTTTAATTCACAGCACTTAACACTGTGATAAATTGAGCTTCCTGAATTTTGTAATACTTTTTGTCACTGTTGCATTTTCATTAATTTTGTAATGGCAGTAGCTGACCCACTTATATATCCTATAATTTATATTATATTAATTTGATTTTTTTTCTGTATCCCAACTGTAGTTAATATCTTTCTTCTTAAAAAAATGCCTGTTTTGTATCCCAAAAGCTATTCCATTCTCCCCCAGAAATGTGATATTTGACAACATACAAAAATAATTTCTGTTTACATCAAGGTTAAATTGGTTCTTTTTGTTAAAGCCAGTTTTCAATATTGTATACTTATTCTACAGACTGCTATCTTAAATTAACGTAAGATATGTCATCAGATGCTCTTTCTCATCTTCTTTCCAGTCAAATGCGTAAGTAAAATGGAAATAGTTTGTCAGGTATATGATCATAGTTTATTTTTCACGTTCAGTTATTGGGATTGGTTCCCAGAACACTGCTCAGCTGCTTCCAGAAATAATTACTTAAAGTCAAGCCCCAAATCCCAAAGTGAAATCTGAGAGATGTTAACTGAAATGAGAGCAAGTTTTCACACAGCTCTGTAAATCTAGCCCATCACATCTCAGAGAATTATCATTGTTATTTTCCCTTATCTTTCCGTTTCATATTTATATTCAGTACATACAGTTTTTGCTCTCTGCTAGACGTCTGAACTCACTGTGAAGGAATTCAGCTGGATATTAAAGAGAATTCCTTCTCCTCTTCTTCCCTAAGAAACATTTAGTTGGGGGTAGCTGGTTAAATTTTCATTTTGAACTCTAAACAACTGTAAGCAGACTCACATATTTAAAATGTGAAGCCCCTCAGACACAAAGCCCTACACCTTATTATTTTCATGTGTGCTGCAGCTGCTACACCATAGTATTGCACGTAGCAGTGCCAGTCCAGGCTTTCTATTTCTGTGCATTCCTGATTAGATTTCAGAAGAGTGGGAAGAGAAAAAAATATTAGAGTTCTAGCCAGCAGCTGCTGGGTGAGATTGGTGTTCTTGGTCACCTTCAGCCACATATGCCTCCTGCTGCCCAGTTTTTCCCAGTGTTTCCCAGTTAGCTCTGCTCCTCTGGAGAAGTGAACACGTGGAACACCAGGGTGGAGGTGCAGTTGTACCAGTAACATGGAGGAACATCACAAGGCAAGGAGTGTACTAACAGTGAAGGCAAAGAAAGCAGCACCTTGTACAGAAGGGAACACATTACTACATTAAAAAGCACTCTAAGTGAATCATTAACAACCTTATTGTAATTCCTCCACCTGTGACTATAGTTACACTTTAACAAAGAATATATACTTGATATTAATCAGGTGCTGCGACTTTCCATAACAATAAGCAGGGAAAGCTGACAGGTATGTCACAGCAGGTGAAATCATCTGTTTTCTCAGCTTGTAGAGACAGAGTGTGGGCTTGTGTTTGTCCTTCACTATTGCAACATCTAACATAGAGCAACTCCATCACAGGAACTTGAAGGCAGGAGAAAAAGTCAACATGTGAAGCATGGAACATAAATAGCGGGATGTGCAATAAATGTTCATTGGCGTTGCTAAGCAATGTGCCAGGCGTGGGCAAGAGCGATGCCATCCTGGGAGTGCTCCCAGTTGCCAGCCCTTAATGGAATATTCTTCTGCCCGAAATGCCCAAAACACAAAATGCATTTGAGAATGAGGAGAAGTGCATTGGAGGGTACATCAGGAAACTACCGAGCAGTAAAAGCTTCTAAAATGCACATCTATTAATAAAACATGTGACATAAGTTTGAGAGGCCCTTGTGGAGTCATTTCCAAAGACACCAGTAAAATTTATCAGCTTATTTGTTAGATTTAACTGGGCAATGTCTCTGTGTACTCTATCCTTCAGAGAATTTCCAGTGTACTTCCAGAGCACAGCACAGCTACTGTTGCATCTGGTGGCTCAGGTCTGGAAAATGTGGAGCAGTGTACCTCTATGCTCTGAAATACCACAGAAGGCTGCAGACAGAACTCTGTGAGATTCCTGTCACAGCCTTTTCAGCACTGATCTGGTTGAAGATCTTCTGGATGAAGGTGTGGTATAAAAAATGTAACACCACCAGAATACAGAGAATTTGTAGGAAAATTTCCTCTGATGAAAGAGTATCTGTATGAAGGCCTGTCATCGGTAACTTACTCGTGTATTTGTTAAAGGCTTTTCCGTGTTTTCTACAGCCAGTTTGAGCAGTCTGGCTCCCTCTGATAGATTTTAAATGCATGAAGGCAGCTCATGTTTCTTGTCTTTTCAGCCCAGATTAATGTCCTGGACTCATCCCAGCTGTGTGTGAGGACAAAGCAGGCCTGTCCCTTGCCTTGCTGTGCTATGTTACTCTTGGTCAACAGCCAAGTACCCATCCAGGTACTTGCTTACTCCCCCACTCACCTTGATGGAGAAAAAAATTAAGATGAGAAAGCTTACAGATCATGATGAAGACAGGGAGATGACTTGCCAATTATCACTGTAGGAAAACAGATTCAATCTGAGAAAAATTAATGTCTTACTAATTGAGGTAAGAAATGGTTTATTTTGATAGTGGAAGCTGGGAAGATAAAAATTAGAACAACACCTCTCCTCTCACCATTTCCAAGGCCCAATGTCCTCAACTCATCCCTGATCCCTGCTGCAGACCTGGAGCCCCTCCTGCCCTCCTTCTTGGGCCACAGACCCCTCTGCTTCTCAGGGTCTTCTCCTCAGCCTATGCCCACTGTGCTTGTGCTGAAATCTGTTCTCCCCAAGGTGCCACCAGTTTGGTGGTGGGCTCAGCTGTGCCCCATGGTGGGGATGCTGGGGCTTCTGATTACAGAGGCCCTGCAGCCTCTGTCCAGCACTGGGCATGGACACACAGTGCCCATTCCCCAGTTCTATGGAGAAAGCATCTAGAAACGAAGACTGACGGAAACCCAGAGCAAAGTTCAGATGATTCAGGGGCTGCACTGATGGAGTTAAGATCCATATTGCTGTGTGGATCCCACTTCCAGCGTGTCAGGAGCCTTTCCACTCAGGAGCCTTTCCAATCAGAAGACATCCTGGATGACCACAGCTAATGAAGAGTCAAAGAGACTATGGATTTAAGGCCTCGGACCCTCATGAGGACAATCCAGATGATGGACATACCTAAATTAAGCTGTACCAGCGCTTAGCACCTAAAAAGGTGGGAAGTTTGCACACATTCTCACAGTCTGACTTCATGCTCAGTCCCTTTGAACATGCACTGGGAATCAAGTGCCTAAGGGCCCACCTGAGCCTTCAGTTCTTGCTGAGGAAGAAGAGCAAAAAGCTCTTATTTTCACTGAAATAGATCACAGACCAAGAGAGAGTTAGAATTCTCCTGTTCTGTGCCAACAGAAAATTCCCATTTGCTATCTTCCTTCTTTAATGTTAATCCATTTTGTCAGAAAGGAAGACTCTGTGGAAGAATCTGATGCCCCAGAGGTTAAACCGCGAGAAAAGGGCTGGCCATCAGCAAAAGTTTGTGTGAAAAGATCACTCCTACGAGCTTTTATGGCAACCTAACCATAGAGGAATGGCTTAACAACAATGACTTTCTCAGTCTGCTTTGTTAGCATGTTTCCTTTATTGAAAGAGTTTTTCTTCTAGAAAGAAAGGAAGTTTTCAAATGATTGCAGAATGACAGGTGTCTGGGTACTAGATAAAAACAGCAAATCCCACTCCCAAATTCTCCCTTAGGTACCAGCCTTTTATTTAGGTCAGAAATTGACTGTAGCAATTCAGTAGGACTGTGAACATCTACATTTTTGTTCCCAGTGTCACTCTGACAGGTAACAAGAATGTCTTTGACTATTTCAAGCTTATGCGAACAGAAAATAAAAATAAAATTTTAAAAAAGTGTGCAGTGAAAGTCAGGCTAAAATTAAGTCCTAACTACCAGGAGCTGCATATGCATTTTATATTTAATTGAAACAGGGTTAAAAGGAAAACACCAACAAAAAGTAGAAAAAGAAACACCCCTCCTTACTCCACCCTCTCCCCTATATACAGTAAGCATGGCCCCAGAATTTCCTTTATTGGAGCAAAATTGTCTAGACATTGTCCTGTTAACTAAAATTTCTCTTTGGGCTTTCTCCCCCCATGAATCCTGCAGGCATCACTGGCTGAGAAGCTGATTTAATCAGGATGGTAAGCTAAGTCCAAGCAAAAACCTATTCATGTGATACTTTACTCACATTTTCTTCTGGGAATGTAGGTTTGAATTTCCTGAGAGAGATCCCCTGGCAATTTGCTTCATGTTCAGATATTAAATGGGACCACATTGTTCTCAGATCAGGTTCAGCTTCTTGTTGCTATTTTTGCTATATGTTTGCACACGGCACAGACTTCGCTAGCTTTTTATCTGTGGAGTTCATTTGGGTGGCATCTTTTATAGAATCATAGAATCATAGAATTGCTCAGGTTAGAAAAGACCTTAAAGATCATCGAGTCCAACCACAACCTAACCATACTACCCTAACTCTAACAACCCTCCACTAAATCATGTTCCTGAGCACCACATCCAAACGGTTTTTAAACACATCCTGGGATGGTGACTCAACCTATTCCAGTGCTTAACAACCCTTTCTGTAAAGAAGTTTTTCCTGATATCCAACCTAAACTTACCCTGGCGCAACTTGAGGCCATTTCCCCTCATCCTGACACCTGTCACCAGTGAGAAGAGACCAACCCAGCTCTCACTGTAAACACCTTCCAGGTACTGGAAGAGAGTAATAAGGTCTCCCCTCAGCCTCCTTTTCCCCAGACTAAACAGCCCCAGTTCCTTCAGTCTCTCCTTGTAGGACATACTCTCCAAGCCCTTCACAAGCCTTGTTGCCCTTCTTTGGACCTGCTCCATCAACTCAGTGTCCTTTGTGTACTGAGGTGCCCAAAACTGAACACAGTACTCGAGGTGAGGCCTCAGCAGTACCAAGTACAGGGGCAGGATTACTTCCCTAGTCCTGCTCACCACACCATTCCTGATCCAAGCCAGGATGCCATTGGCCTTCTTGGCCACCTGGGCACACTGCTGGCTCATATTCAGCCAACTGTCCATCAGTACATCAAGGTCTCTTTCCATCAGGCAGCTTTCTAGCCACACCTCCCCAAGCCTGTAGGGTTGCCTGGGGTTGTTGTGACCAAAATGCAGGACCTGACACTTGGCCCTATTGAAACTCATACAGTTAATCTTGGCCCATCAATCCAGTCTATCCAGGTCCCTCTGTAGTGCCTTTCTCCCCTCTGGCCGATCAACACTCCCTCCCAGCTTGGTGTCGTCTGTGGAATTGATCGTCTGTGGAATTGATCTTATTCTGTGTTTGTGGTTACCTTTGCTTGTCTCTCCTATTATGCAATCTAAAAATATGTCAAAGCCTATCTTTTATGCTGGCACAAGCTGCCTTTTTCCTAATTAGGCTGTCAAAATCTAATCTTTTGCAGAGAAGGGAAAAGGGAAGGGAAGAGAAAAGGGAAGGGAAAGGACAATGGAAGGGGAAGGGGAAGGGGGAGGGCGGGGGAGGGAAGGGAAAGGAAAGGAAAGGAAGGAAAAGGGAAGGGAAGGGAAGGGAAGGGAAGGGAAGGGAAGGGAAGGGAAGGGAAGGGAAGGGAAGGGAAGGGAAGGGAAGGGAAGGGAAGGGATGGGATAAGGGTTGAAGTTTCACAAATCTACCTTAATTTTTAAATGGCTAAAAATCTGCATGGAACAGAATTTGCCTACTGAGATGTGATGTCTCAAAGCTGCTGGCATTAGTATGAAAGCAGAAATTCTGTTTTGAATTCTAAGCAAGCTGAACCAATTTTACTTCTCACCAAAGGCTCTATGGCAATTTTGTCCTTCTTTCCTACCTTCTACATATGATTTATCACAGATATTATAGTATCCCAAGCACCAACAAAGTACTTCACCTTCTGCTAAGAAGCAGATGCTTGCCAGCTCACATTTGTTATGGTGGTAATGACATTCTGGAGTGAACTGAAAATGGCATTCTGCAAAACTGAAGTTTTTTACTTTCCATCTCTGTTTTCTCTTTCAATAAGAATCATCATGCAGAAATTCCACTGTGTTTTGCTATCATGCTATCTCACAAATGACAACTTTATTGGATTTATTCATCAAGGCACAGAGGATATAGTAATAAAAAAGTGCCAGTTTGCTTATTTTCTCAGTCAATAGGACATATGGTAAAATTTAGATTTTTAGGTCTTGAACACTGATGTAAATCACAACTTCTGTTGACATGGAAATGCTGAAACACGTAGGCCTTTGGAAGAAGGGGAATAGCACAAAGATGAATACTGAGACAGTACACTAATATCTGCGAGTTCTTGCTTCACATGATCATTCAGATCTGGGCAAAGGTGCAAGTCACATTCTGCTCCCAGAGTTGATAGGTCACTGTACTTACTGGAAGTTCTGTTCTCTTTTTTTGAGAAGTGCCCAGCTCACGAGCACAGTGAGTTACAGTTGTCTTTACAAGTAGTTTGGCACAATAGAAGATCACTTAGTTGAAGTGGTTTGTCTTTGATCTATTATCTCTGCTATAAGAAGGTCAAAGGAGTGTCTGTGAGTTAATTTTAGACTAGCTACTTGAACTCAGCATCATCACTGCACGTAGCGTTTGAGGCTTTCTGAAAGGAAGCCATCCCATAAACCTTTGCTTACTTGTCTGTAGACTCCTCTACAGGCCACCCTACTGCCTTATGACAGAGAAAGTCTGCATCTCTATTACCATCACTCATGCAGAAAAGCATGTTATAGTTCCTTCAGTGTTTTTCGGGTGATATACCAGGACCCAGCGGCCCTTTCCATCTCCTTAGAGTTTAAACAATGTACTCTACAAGGTGCTGTATCAGAGCAATGGAAAACTAAACCCTGTATCTCCAGCAACAGGACACGTTTCTTAGTGAAAGTAGACACCTTCTTCCCAGGCCTCCTGGTCTCTGAGGATGAAGAGGATGGACAGAATGGATCTCTGGGAGTCTATTCCATTGTGACAACTACCTATGATCAGCCTAATGCTCTGGGTCTGGGAGCTGAGCATGGGAGGACTGCACCATCCTCAGGACATTGAGTGACAAAGCAGATGCAGAAGTTTTGGCAGAGAAGGGGCAGTGGCTAACACTTGCTGCTGTGAGCTGTTGCCAAACATCTTAACTTCACAAACATTGTTGTGAGCACACTACCATCTTTAAAGACCAGCCATATCAGCTTGGGGTACCTCACAGCCCCTGACTCCTAAATTATTGGTGGCATAGTGACACCCACTCAAGGCCAAGTGATCATGGAGATATGTGGGACCATTCTCCAAACCTTTATCTTTTCGTAATGCATAGCACTGATTAATCACCCAGCATTTTAGTCTCTCTGGCTTCCTGAGCTGTGAGAAGACTGAAGAAAAGGTTCATATTCCCATCTGGTGTCTTGCTTATAGTGGCTATAGCTGCATAAGCAGCAGGGGTTGCAATCCATTGTGGAGTGATGCCTGTTGGACTACTGAGGTGCATTTATGGACATCTCCTCAGACCTAGCCAAGAGAGATGGCAACATCTAGGTTATTCACAAACCCAGTAGTTTCTTTTCAATTTGATCTGATGCTAGAATTGATACATGTGCAGAGATGGAACTCTACATATTAAATACGTGTATGGATGTTTGTGTTTTGTGAACCTGTATAGCTAGAAGGGCCGTCTCAGACTTAGGAATATTTAGCTCTGTGCTAGGATTGGCCAGTGATACAAAACTGAACAGCTCTGTCTCCAACCAGTGGTGCCAAAACTTCCAGCCCTTATGTACTTCATCTTAAAGTCAGAAGTCAACAGTAAGGATCTGAAATTCACTTAGAGACACAATTAGTTCTATCCTCATAATTACTATTTCCAAGAACTGAGAAAGACTTTTAAAACAAGAAAAGAGGAGTACGTTTTTAATATTGTATTGTCTATAATGCTTCAGGAGAGCACAGTCACAGAAACTGGCTTTCTCCATCCTCAGATGAATTTCAATCACGGTATTTATTTGCAGCCCTCTCTGGCAGAAAGCAGTTCTTTCTCTGTGGAGATATTTGGTCTAAATCCAAATGCAACCCAAAACATTTCTCAGAACAAAGCATGAAGCCATTTACTTTCTGGAGGCCACAGGGCCATTCTCATTTCTGTGGTATCTTCTTGACAACCAACAGCAGTATCTAAAAAAAAACCAAAACACTTCTGTGAACAAAATTAAAAGAATTGAACTCGTTACTTTCCCACAGCCATGGCTTGAAACCAAATGCAGTTCTCTGTTATTTTGTTTTACTCTCAGTTGCCTTGAAATGCCTAACAAACCTCTTCAAAACTACAAAATTGCTTCTGGGAAGCTCTGTACTTTTGGGAAGAGGTACTCAGCGAAACATTTCATATCAAACCAGGAACCCCAGGAAAACAATAGTGCCAAGATTAAAGAGAACATTTATATTTTCTTGAAGAATATATGTGTATAAACAGGCATATCCTTAGTTAGGGCACAGTCAGCAAGAGAAAAGATGTAGTTAACTGCCCTGTGCTCTCTGTAATACTGCTATAATTACTGCTGCACTTCAGGTAGATGTGTTGTAGTCAGGAAAAGGTACAACTGTAATGTTTATGCTTCAGTTTCTCTGTACAGCCTCAAAAACATCAGGGACCTCAGAGTTGGATACTGTACAGGACATAGAAGAGTGCCTTGTCTCGTTGTTGTCTTTAAATAGAAAGGCTCGGGAGTTTAGGGATAGAAAAAAGATCTGGATAACTGAATTTATCCAGGTGAGTGAAGTGTGCAGGTCTCCCATGTGTCTTGCATATTTCTGATCGCTCTGTAGTGACCAGAAGTAGCTCTGGCCTTCAATTCCCTTCTTGTTAGACAAAATTGCCACTACCTTCTGCTGGAGTTAACCACGACAGAACCAACCATACTACAGCCTAAAGTACTGTATTAGCTAACTTCAAAACAAATAGCTGTTCCTGGAAAGGCAAAATGAATCACAGTGACTGCTGCAGAGGAAAACTGCTCAATTCATCTGGTTTATTTCAAATAAACTGTTCACAGATATTTGTTTAAGAGCCAATCAGTCAACTATATATACAGGACCAGTATCAACAATCTAACAGTTAAAGCACAGTCCTAGACGGTTGGAAAATATTTGGACAAAAAATTCTAGATACAAATGTGTGTACTCTGCTGCTCCCTGCACACTGCCCGACAAAATCCCATGGTTGGGTGCAGGCTGCCTGTGGTGGCACCCCATTGGTGTGCACATTAACTGGCCCAGGCGGAGCTCCTGGTGCCACTAGGACTACTTTTGACAGTGCAAAACCAGGATGTGCTTGCAGATGTGTTAACTTCTTTTCTCTATCCACTGCAACACAGTTCTGTAGTAGTTTGCTACGTCACACAAACATTGTGTGGATTGGGTGGTGTGAGGTTTATATCTGTGAAAATGGGGCAAAGAATTCCATAATACAGCAAAACTAAAATTTTCCCAAAGCCTAAAACCCATCTTCAACTTTAGTTTTCTTACAGAGGCTCCAAGTCAGGAAATATAAATTTCCAACCTATCTCATGATTAGTTGGTGTTTATATGTCAAACTGACAAGTAGTATGCATCTCCCATTTGTGAATTCTGTGATGAATTGATAGGTGCTGCAGAATGTAGTAAATAAAGTACATAGTGTCAATAGCTATATAGTGTGGAGCCTAGTCAGTGCTTGAGGGGAGAGATGATTATGGAGGTAGAGAAAAAAAAAGAAGCTTTTTGAAGCCCTGGCTTTCTTTTTGAGTTTAGCATGGGCATGATTTCAGAGATTGGATTTGAGAAATCAGAAGTTAAGAATAGCACAAGAATTACAGATAAATGGTCTGGTCCTTTTTGTTTTTCCTCATGCTTCCTACCCACACATTCCCCCCTGAGAACAGAAAAGGGAAAAAAAAACATGCACACATCCCTGCCACATAGAACTTCCCTATCCCAAGCAGACAAGGAGGTCTCTCAGTGGCTGATTAACAGGAATAACAAAATTCCACAAATTCTCTAGAAGAATTTCCAATACATGAAAAATGTAAAAATATGTATGTATCTGTATCGCACCGTAATAGTCTGGACTGCAGAGGAAAAAGCAATGGAACTCAGATGCCTCTAGTATACTTCATATTTCTAAGGAATAAATGCTGTTTTATAAGAACACAGATGACAAATGCAGATGTTTTCTTATGAGGAGGTGTAGTAGTACCAGGACACAGAGACACTGTTGAAGCTAGTGACCAAGTTGTACTAGTTTTGGCTGGGATAGAGTTCATTTTCTTCATAGCATCTCATGCGGTGCTAGATTTTAGATGTGTGATTTAAACAAGAACACATAACACAGAAATTCTTTAGCTACTGCTGAACAGAGCTTACACAGACTCAAGGTCTTTTCTGTTCTTCATACTGCCCTGACAGTGAGTAGGATGGAAATACACAAGAATAGTCAAGCATTGGAACAGGCTGCCCAGGGAGGTGGTGGAGTCACCATCCCTGTAGGTGTTTAAGAAAAGTTGGATATAGCACTTAGGGACATGGTTTAGTGGGCATGGTGGTCATGGGCTGACAGTTGGGCTAGATGATTTTAGAAGTCTTCTTCAACCTTAATGGTTCTAAAATTTTATGATAAGAAGCTGGGAGGGGACACAGCCAGGACAACTGACCCTGACAAAAATTCCACATCATACGATGTCGATATCAACAATAAAAATTAAGAAAAAGAAGGAGGATGTTTGAACTTAAGGCATTTGTCTTCCCAAGTAGACATTATGCATGATGGATCCCAGCTTTCCTGGAAGTGTCTGAACATCTGCCTGTTGATGAGAAGCAATTGAATTGATGAGAGGCAGTGAATTACCTGCTTTGTTTTGCATTGCTTTGCTTTGCTTGCATGGGCAGCTTTAGCTAAATTGTCTTTAATTTGACCCGTGAGTTTTCTTACTCTTTCAATTGCTTCCTCCATCCCACTGGGCAGTGAGTTGTATGGCAATTAGCTGCCTACCAGGGTTAAACCACATCACAGGTTCACATCAAAATGCAAAGCATAAGTGGTAAAGAACTGAAAATAGTCATTCGGAGTAGAACAGTGAAAATCCAGAGAAAAATACAATATTTGTGAACTCAGCGCTTGGTCATTAGGAACTAAACTAGTGGGCAGTGCTGGAAAACATTACTCCATCTGTGACTCATTCCACAGATTTACTCATTTTCACATGTGAAAGAACAGGTTTGCTATGAATGCTTAATTTCTTATGTGTAGACACACTTTCATTTTTGATGACAGCAACTTTAGGTTACTACAGACTTTTGCTGTACATATCTCTAGTCTGCTGAAATTGTGCCCTGGGACTGTTCAGTTTTTTCCTCTCTGGCTTTTTTTCTTGTTTGATTTTGTACATTAGATGATGGACAAATGTTCTGCAAAAGAAGATTTAATGACTATGAAACAGCTGCTATTGACAGTGAATACTGTTATAAGCTCTGTAAGTCTTGGGAAATTTATGATCTTTCCTGGTGGTCAAATGATGGTAGAAGGCACAGGTGGAAAATGAAGCTAGAGAATTTTACCTTTAATCTTCCTGACTTTGCAATGGAATAAGTGGAAATTTTTAAAATGCCTTTTCTTTGATCATTTTCTTCTGTCACTGGTAAAAGCAGGTTTTGTCATCAAAAGAATGGCACCATTTAGGAAGGCAGCAGAGAACATAAAGAAATACAAAGGGTGACAAGAAAGGCAAAAGTATTAAGGAAAAAAAGTGTACGTGGAGACACGGAGGGAGCTGAATTTATATAGTCTATTAGAGGAAGATTCACAAAGAACACGATCATGGTTTATATATAACTTCAGAGTAACAATAAATATAAAGAAGATAATTCTCATAGGATGGTGTGACAGGAAGCAGTGGCCTAAAACTAGTAAAAGAAAAGCTTAGCATAGATGTAAAGAGATGTTTTTAAATGAGAAGCATATTTAAGGGGAGTGGCTGAAACAACATCCTTCTGTCAAATCAGGACTGGATAATATATGATCTTGTCCTTAAAAAATCTCCTCATAGACATGAAATGCCAGGTTGGTACTGAATTGATTAAGATTGAATAAATTCCACGAGTCCAAATTTCTAATTTTTTTAGGGAGAGCAGCAATGAATATCTTCCTTTCAAGGAGGGTCTTCCAGTCACCGGGGCTTATTACAGCTTCTTTGATTTTCTGCTGAGGAGTAATAAATATCTAAATGTTGTAGACAAGCTTCTCGATTCAGAGAAATCCATGCTGTGTATTACTTCTTTCTTCAAGATTCATGGTCAGTATGCCAGTCTCTAGCTCCCAGGAGTGTTGGTGTCTGAGGAACTGCCATAAAGCACGTGAAAGTAGTGAGAAAGTTCCCCATGTGTTAAAGCTCAATGAAAACAATTCACATCACATAATGCACCGTTTCTTCAAAACCTGTACAATACAAATACAAGGCACCATCTTGCCATTGCTATGATAGCAGCATATGAAAATAGCTGAATTAGAAAAGTGGAGAAGCAAAGATGCTGAGGCAGAAATGGTGACAGTGATTACATAAGGATGGAAGAAAGCACTTTCTAACAGATACTGTGCATTACAGCATTAAAGCCTAGTCACTGAAGTTAACATCAAGATATTTTAATTATAGGCACTTAGGTGGGGTAGATGTTTGACAGAGTTTTAGATCTCAAAGGTCACATTTACTTTCTATGTCTCTTGTATGAGGTTCTGGGCGGATGCACTGGGCTGGACTCTGAAGAATGCATAAGTATTAATTTTAAAAAGAGGTAATATTGATCACTGTGTTTGTCACCCACCTGTTCATAGAACGTCTTGGCTTGGGAGGGACCTCAAAGATCATCTAGTTGCAACCCTTCTGTCATGGACAGGGTTGCCAATCACCAGATCAGGCACCCAGGGCCTCAACCAGCGTGGACTTGAGCCCTCTGAACTTCCAGGCATGCCCTGCACCCTATGTTTCACAACAGAAATATGATAAGTAAAGCTGAGTAATGCTTTGAACCCAACAGGCAGTTGCTGAGTCCTCTCCCTGGACATCTCTCTCTCCCCACCGAACCTGTTAAGAAGTATGAGGAGGAGCTCTAACTACAGCACCAATTTATTCAGTGTGATTTCAACAAAGAGGAACAAAATCATAGGATTGTTTTATATGCAGGCTTTCATCCAGTCTTGGCTCTTTGCATGAACACCAGCAGGTTTTTCTGCAATCTTTGCTAGTTGGTAGAGTTAGAAGATGAAAGAGACCTCTATGTTTTTCTATTTTTCAGTTATTTGAGATTATTATTTGTTATCTTCAGAAATTTTAACCTGTGCAAGTTTTTAATGTACTCTCAGTGATACCAATTTTGAAGAGGAAAACAACCATGAAACCCATTCTGAAGGAAACATTTAGAATGGTAGCATCTTTTCACAACACTTTCACTCCCCACAGATTTCAATCACAGAAAATTTCATGAGAAGGGAAGCCAGATTTTGAAAATCACACAACTCACAAAAGATGAACCTTCCTCATCACTGAAGATTAATGTCAGTGTCACTGCTTGCAGACGTAAGTGAAGGTACAGAGGGACAGATTTTCCCAAGAAGTCCATAATTTTGCATGCACACACCCACACATAAGTGCACGTGCACAGAGGTGTGTATTAACCACGAATCTCAAAAATGAAATAACTTTGGTAAACCAACCTGGAGGCACAGGGATCTGAACTAGATCTGATGTTATGATCTGCAACTCAGAGATGAATCTGCATTATTGGATGCGTTTTAGATCCATTCAGGCACTCAGTTGCAGATGATCTGAAGGTTTTATTTCCTTCTGTGCAAGTTAATTCATAGAGACATGCTGCAAACCACAGATGACAGTGAGACAGGCTCAGATGAGCACTGCTGCCAGACAGAGGGGATGGGCATTTGCTGTTAGGCTCCTGCTTCAGTCATATGAAAGAAGAAAAGCTGATAAATTGCACTCTAAGGAGAGACATTGGACTTATCTCAAGGAACATGGGGGTTGTATTGAATTGGGGTTATGCTTTGGTAACTTTTCTCACTCAGGCTATCAGCATGATTTTATTTTGTGCACTTAAAACTACAATATACTGCATTGAGCTGAAACCCAAAGTTTCTTCACTGCTTGTGGAGTTTATGTTGAATTAATTCATCTCTCATATCTACCAGCTTGCAGAGAGAAAACAAAAAAATGAGATAAAGGTAAAACTAAACAAAACCATCTTTAATAAGGACAAGAACTGAATTTGATCATTGTAGTTTTGATTCCCTGCACTACTCAATTGTTGGCTATTTTTTTATTATCATTATTATTTTTCGGAGATCTGATAAATACCATCTTAAGTAAAGTCTTTCTTTCTTATGGAGAATTTAACATTGTGTAATGAAAAGCAAAACAAAAAGCACAATCCTGTACTGTAGAAAATGGGTACTTGGAAGTGGTTTGACTAAAATCACTCTTCACAAATCTGAGCTAGGAGTCTCCAACTTGAAAACAAAATTACTTACCTTATGGTGAGAAGTGATAGCAGGGGGCCTGTTTGGTAGGACAGATTAGGAAGGTATCATTGGGAGTTTCATTTTTAATTTTTTCCCTCAGAAACATGGACACTCAATATTAATACTATCTGTTTGCATTTTGTTAAAAGATTTAACAAGTCAGGAATGATCCATGGCAGTGGCAAAAAAAAAGAAGCTGAAAACTTCTTGGGAAACTGAGCCCATCCAGAAATGTGAAATAAAGACTTCATGACAAAGCAGCATGAATAACGTGCTTGGTGTTACACAGGCGTTTATGGTTATACAGCTTGACTTTAAAAAGCAAACATATGGCAGGATTACATTAGCAAAGCATTAGCTAGGACGCTTCTTGTTTATGTGCTGCAAATGCTAAATTTATAGAAAGTTATATAATCTTCTGAAGATCAACAGTTTCCACTGAGGATTGCCAAAATTCTGAACGTGACAGGGGAGATAAGCCAAGCAGTAAGGGTAGGAATTTGTGTGGCTCATGGCATGTGGTGTCTGCGAATGATACATCAATTACCCATACCTGTCAAGCTGTCAGTGAAGAAGCTCATTCCATGAAGGTGAATAGCTAAGAGGCTTTTATCTACTGTAAAAATCACATCTGTTATTATTTCACATTGTAGTTTCTATCTGAACAGGAAGCATCATGCTAAATCATAACAAAATGTTGGCTTAGGTCTGATCTGTAACGTTTGGTATAAATAAGTAATGAAAGTTTAATTTGGTTGTTTTCTGTTCTCTGGAATAGTGTTGTAATGGTATATCAAAACCTGAAATTTTGCACTAATATTTCTGAAACATTTCTAAAGCTTACAAAACCAATTATAAACATGATCCAAAGTGTCAAATCCCCTGTAGCTTACTATGACAGTTTCATGCTTCGATTTCAGCCACTACAATGTTTTCTCTCACAAAGAGCTGGTCTAGGTTTCTGGTTACTTTTAGTTTACATACTTCTGCCGGCATGACTCATTTTGCAATCTGACTTGCATTTCCATTTTTACTCTGGTGATACTCATCCTAATTTTCTTCTGTGCTCCTAATCAAAGAATGCCTTCATATAATCATGAAGACTAGCTTGCAAGAGAATTTCTTGCAGCTAAATTTAACTGAGCTGCAAAGTTCTGCAGGGGATGAGGACAGTGAGTAGCCTTGGAAAATTGATTTTGTTGAAGTATGTTGTTAGTCTTTTAAGTCAAATAGCAAGCAGTTTTGACCTTCTAGCTCAGCCATGCTTTGAAAGACGTTTTGCCTTTTATCTTCTTTCCTGTCCTTCAGATAATAGAAGGGAATTTTAAAATAAGTGCTGAAGAACGTTTAGCAGATCTAAAAATGTTGCACATCAGTAAAACACAGCATGACACTCTTTGATGGGCTAAGCTAAACCTTCAGTATTGTGTTTCACATCTAAGTAAACACATTACTCAGTGGCTGGGATTGACAAAGTTATGTTATGGTGCTCTCATGGGCATGGGTCAGTCATGCATCTGTCAGGATCCTGTATCACTTGGCAGTCTGCATGAAGCCACCATCTTTTTCTTCAACTAGTGACAGGGAGTTTATCCACGTGGATGAAAAGAGCATTGTGCTGCTTGGTCTCAGGGTCAAAGAATGAGCCTTGGCCTGTTTTATTTACTACTATATACATAGAAACTGAGATCTACTTTGTTCATGGTTAGATTAGAGGGAGGGAAAGTTCAAAAGTAAGTTACACCACTTCTTCTGAATGGTGGAACCACAAGAGCAGAATTTTACTGACCGCTTCTTTCTGGTGGGTGAATATATGTATGTATGTATGTATGTATATATCCCCTGATAGGATTTCAAAAGGTGCTGCAGGAGAGCAGGGGTGAACAGATATACTGTGAATGCTTGTCCATGAATGTGTGATTTTTCAAAGAGTACTAAAATGAATGTACTAGATAGGAATAAACAAGAAATATTTTGCTAAAATATAGCAAGGGGAGGTTTGGGTTAGCCTGTAGGAGAAATTTTAACAGTAGGCTAACTAAACTCACCAGAGGGTTTGAAGAAGACACAACAAAACTCTTCCACATGTCACAAATGATGGCTGCATTATGATACTGCCAGGTACGTGGCAGGAGATTAGATTCTTTGAGTTGCTTCTATTTATTCTGTGATTTTTCAGCGAAGGTGGCAAACTTGATTCAGCCCTCATCCTGGAGTTAGAGCACTGACAGCTTTGGTTCTTAACAAAACAAGAATCAAGTGCAATTATGCCTATACAAAATAGAGAGTGATATATTGATGTCAAAAAAGGAATTCGAGCAAGTGTACCTGCATGAAAAGCAAAATGACTTGAAATGGTAGAAGTAAAGGCAGAACTTCTTAAACTTCTTTTTTTAACCATCCCTGATACTAAAATATAACGTTGGCTTCCTTTAGTTGTTTGTTCTAAGGCTTACTGCTTACAGAAATCGAAGGAACATGATTGACACTGACAAGTGAATCAATAACAGGAAGTCAGAGAGCAGCTTGTAATGTGATTAAAGCAAGCTTTAGATTAAGGCACTCAAAGCCAACAATAAAATGTATATTAGCTGCAGAAGTGGCTTAGAGATGTTGCTCTTAGAAGTCTCAGAAGGTTGTTAACAAAATGGATCTTCAGAAGCTCCTCATTCTGGATCAAGATCAGTGGAGAGTGACGGAGATGCTTATTTCAAGCCAGTGAGATGCAAAGACAATCTGCAGTGATGAAAAGGGAAGGAATCATGGATCCATCTCAAGAAGACTCAGAAAATAGATCTGAAGAATGCTATATTTTACCATGCAAGAGGTAAAGCTGAGAGAAGCACATTCTTTAGAAATACATTACAGGATGGCTTAGACATGAAATTTTAGTGGTTCTTCACACAAGTGTGAGATTGGACAAAATGAGAGCAGTGAGTACATTATATGGTGCTCTCTGAATGTTTCTCCTTGATGTGTCTGTGAGGAAGTATGAAATGTTAACTAATCCTTGTGGAAAGGATGGTTCTTTTGATCGGCATGGTTACCAAGGCAATGAGCTTCTTCAGTCAAAAAATAGAGACAACTCATAGCAGTATGACAATGTCATTTTTGAGAAGGAAAGCAAATCCCGTAATAGAATAAACAATATTGATATAAAAACATTAATGAACCTGTAACTAAAAAAAATATCATTGTTACCAAGCTTGCAAACAGAAAATATATCACCTTCCAACTGACTTATTGCCATTAAGTATCGAATCTCTAACGATGTGTAATGGACAAGGTTGTGAGCTAACTGATTCCAGGACTTATATGAAAATCACTTTTATTCATAATGTCTAAACAAAAGAGCAGTCTACAGAGGTAGTTCTGAACATAACTGGGCCGTAAATCCCTAGGCCGCTCAGGCTGAACGCTTGAAGTCCATCAGTCAGACCACCCCAGATATTCTAGCCTCATCCTATAACAACAAAAAAAATTGAAATAATGTCCAGAAATCATTACCTGATTAGGTATTTCTTATGAGAGTCATATGACTCGTTTACAAAGCCATTTAGTAAATCTTGAATTAGGGGTCAGAGCAGGTGTTTTTTGAGACCACAACTTGACTCCTAGAATGTTGATGATGTCTGTTACCACACTTTGGCAAAGCCCATAGGACTTGCTGGGATCTGTGGTCCATCCCCTAAGTATAGCATCTTTCAGATATTTGCTAGTGTCAGAGATGGAAATACCCCATGGTGTAGTCCCTGCTGTGTGGCAGGGCCAGCCATGGCTCTGCTGACCTCCACTCCTAGCCCCATGTCTTGGGCTGAAAGCATGCCAGCATGATGGCATGCTTATCCTGTGAGCTCTTTTGAGAAAGACACTGGTGGTACTCAGTACAGCTGTTTCCATCCTGCTGTGACTCATTCTGAGTTACATTCTATGATTCATGAAGGAGTTTCAGCTCCATGATTCATTTGGGTCCACTTTTCACTACAGTCCAAAAACTTGTAATCAGTAGGTGTCTTGACTTAGCCAAGAAAACGTGAAAATGAGACAAAGTTAACAGCTGCTCCAAGAGAAACTCAGAAACACAACCAGCACTGGGGCAAGAGGGGGCACACCAAATCTTGGGATATTCACAAAGCAAATACGCTCCAACCTGAGCAATATATTCATGGATAAATGCTTTTATTATTCATGCACATTGAATCAGCATGAGCTTCCAATTCTCCCTGACCTTCTGCAAATAATGTTCCTTCTGCCTGAGATGTATTGTCCAGGAGCTTCCATAGCTTTCCTTAGTATAAATATATAGGATATGAGATTTTTTTTATGTTGATTATATTAAATATATCAGATCTAGGAGCAGGCAACAGAATAGCCTCCTGGTATTTTAATCTCCTTTTTGCTGAAGATTTTCATGCTCTCAGTTGTGCTGAATGCAGAATCAATTCTTTGTAAGCTTCTACAATGAAAGAAAAGTAGACTTCAGAAAGATGAGCATGAGGCAGATGGAGGCCAAAATATCTCAAAAGAGTGGAAATAGAGAAACCAATATTCTCTGCAAGGACATTAGGTACGTATTGAATTGTGAGCTATAATGGTTATTTGAGAAAAGGATAGAGATAGCCATATTCACTCCATCATAAATAAGACATTACTTGTGAGAACTGCTGGCCATTTTACGGGACTGGTTTCTATACTTAGTGTTAGAGAAAATCCTAAACCCATGTCCCATGTGAATAACCATTTTTTGTACTTCGAACGGTGTTTATTTGAACTGGGAAAGTGCCCAGAGAGTTCAACCAGAGATTTGAGCATCAGCATACATGATTAATCCTGCTCTTTGATTATTAGAGATGCAAACATCATAATTGTCTTTGGTGTAAAGCATTAAACTATCAACACATGGTTAGGGCCAAGTTCCTTCCTGGATTAAATGTGTTTGACTACGAGGATTACATCAAGAGTAAATCTGGCCTTTCTGTTTGCTAATAAGGAAATCACAACTGTGTGGAACTTGAGGTATCAATGAAGTGATGAACTGTACAGTCAACTGCTTTGTGGGTATGAATGAGTAACCTGTTTTAACGCCTCGCCAATGCTCTGCAGCCACAGGCTGCCTGAGCAGGAATCCCTCAGCTCCAGTTCTCTGGGTTCTTGTGGAGGAAAGAGTCACCATGATGGGTGAGATCTGTCAAAGTTGTGTCTTGGTATTCCATGAATGAATCCTATTCCATAGGCCTTGGATCTCAGCACAGAGAAAGCTGTTTTGGTTATACATGCTTCAACCTCAATGGGAACCTCTTGCTTGTGTCTGTACCAGGAATAAACCCTAAATCAAATAAAGACATTCATTTGATTGCTTCTTTGGATTAGAGCTGCAGCAAAAGGAACAGGATGCCTGAAGCCATTGAAGGTAGCATGCACTCCCAACTTCCATCTGGGACACGAGCAGTCAAGGTCAATCAGCTGAAGAAGAGTTAAAAGTCAGTTTGATGTCCTTTTGCAGAAGAAGTAATAAGAATAAATTTCCCTTTATACAAAATTTATACAAGTGAACCACAAGCAAGAGACTTGCTGACTCATCTCTCTGGAAAGAACTGTGTGCAACAACAGTAGCATCACTCCGTATATATGTTGAACCTGGCTGCCAGTCAGACTGAGAAGTGTGGGGCTGTATTTTAAGCTAGTTCAGTTCTGGCCAGAGCTCAGCCTGGGCTCAAGTGAGAAACTTGGGAAAGAGCTTGGAAACTAACAGCGAAGAACTATTAGATGTTGTCAAGCATTGTCTATAGATTACTCTAATCATAATGCCTCCTATTTATTTCCATAGAAACTACAACAGCTGTAAAGAGTGCAGTAACACTACCAATTACATGCATAGATCTCACAATCAAATTTTTGTCCTTGAGGATCTCTGCATCAGTCTGTAGGAGACCACAGTGGTACAGTGCATCCCAATGTCCTGAGCATTCTATTTTCATGTATTATGAAAATGTAACATTGTAGATGAAGCCAACAGAATGCGATGAAGAATTATTTAAAGTTTTTCCTTTTCTTTGTACCCAGCCTACTTCTTTGCTGAGCTTGTAAATTTATTAAAAAAAAATTCCTCTTCATGAATTAGAAAAAAAAAGATGATGCAAAATTCAGGCTCAGGGAAAATCTTCTAATAGATGCCAAACAATCCTCAAATGTCATAGGTAGTTGTATAGCAGCTGTCTCAGGAAGGGGATCAAGCTTCCCATTTCCTGCAACATTCAGGTCTGACAGTGCACAATGCCCTCAACTCTCTCACAATCAGCTGTCTTCAGAGCTCTGCTTATTCCTGGCACCTGCATCTCATTAAGAAAAAATATTTCTGACATACATGTGAGACACCACGGGGTGGAATTGTCCCCTATGGCCTTTACTCTGCTACAAGAACGGTGCTGGAACAGAATCAGGAAACAAACACTGCAATGCATACTGTGTTCAAACAGTCTATTTAATGGTAGACTCTGGGTTCAGTGATGCTGCAATAGCCAGTTCCCAAACTCGAGAGCCCAATTGTTTTGTACCTCTGGTGAATGGATGGGAGGAGCTAAGCTTTTTATAGATAACTAGCATTTCATAAGAGCCCGTGTTGTGACATTAGATCACTTCTTGAGGACATCCATCTCAAAATGATTTAGAGTAGATCAGAGCATCAAGCCAGGGATTTGCACCACTTAATGCTCTTTGTTTCTGCAGTTTATTTTATTAGATTCTACAGGAAACTTCCCTCTTTTAACTGTGGATGTTATCACTTTGATTTTTTTTTCCCTCTCACTTTCTTTCTTATATCATTGAGAGAACTACAGAAAATAGCTCACTGCCAGGTAGTTCCTCTCCTTGAGATGGTTTGTGTTACCACTGTAATGAGTAGGTCTATTTCCTAAGGACTACGAGACACTCATCTTTCCCCATTCAGGTGACAGCAGGCTTCTGCATTTCCTAATGCATGGACGATGTGATGACATATTCCTTGAAGTTGTCTGTAAGTTTGCTGGGATGGGGTACAGGATGTCACCTACTGGGAGGCTGCACAGGGCTGTGTAATAAGGAAGCTGTCAAAAAATGAGCAAGGGAACTCTTTTAGTGACTCGTGTTTGATGATACACCTATAGGCTCTTGATGATATCATTTTTTATTTCAACTATGACCACCACCTATGACTTGTGGGTACTGTGACAGTAGAAACAGTGGAATAGATGGGGCTTTTTGTGCTCGGGAGTGCATGTAACAGCTGCATCTGTGGCTTTGGGAATGCTTCTTATATGCATTAGGACAAAGGTGTGCAGCTGTGAATTCAGTGAGACAGGGGTATTCAGATCACATAAATGAATATGCAAGTGACATTTACAGGCTCTGACATCCAATTTAGCAAATAGATGCACAAGTTAAAATTTCAATCATGTATTTATATTATGTTATAATTGTACCTTTAAAAGTCAGATTCTGAAGTTGTTTATAGGCTCATCTGACTTTTTTATGAAGCAAACCCATTTTTTTTTCCGTTCCTAAAATCCAGATAGAAGATTACTTGAACAAATTTTGTTCACTAAAGATAATGAAATAACCAGTTGGCTGTAATCAATCATAAAACATTCATCTTGCAGATGAGCTTGGCTTTATTTTCAAGTACTGTGAAAATGTGGCAGAGATGTGGGCAGGTTCAAATTAACAGCTTCACAATGAATAGTGTATGTCTAAGTTCAGTGGAAGTATCTGTAGGGCTAAGATCTGAGAATCTGAAAGCATGGAGAGAAATTTGTAACCTGAACTCCAACTACATCTACTGCAGTCCCCGTAGAATCACCATGGCAACTCATGGATGCCATGAAGCTACAAACCTTACTAACACTCACAAAAGCTATTGTATCTCTTTTATTTTGTTTGTCTGTGATTCAGTTGGTCTCTGGAACTAAGTAGGTCAAACTATTCCCCATGTACTCACAGTTGCCCAATCATTGAGCTCTGGGTGAAAAAGAGAGAATCAGGCATACCATTATTTTTGCTTATTGTACTCTGAGGAGGGTTTTTACACGTAATTGAACATCAAAGATGCCAACAGCTGTGTTGCATATTCAGATGTCCAGTGTTCCCTCTAGAGTATCTTGGTGTTTCTGAAATTCCACCATGATCTTTATCCTTAGATACCTGTTTCGCATAGAACTCTGTCAGAGAAGACACTGAAATAAGTTATGTACCAACCATGGCCATTCATAAATTGGCATTCATCTTCTCAACTTATATTTAGAGTGACAAACAAAGTCAATTTATGGCTTTCAGTGAAAAGAAGGGTAAACTAGTGATTTGACTGGGAGGGAGTTGCAGTTAGGGCTCCAGTGTGCATTGAGATGGGATAACCCATCATAAACCAGAAAGAATGAATTATCCCCGCAGGGTCCTCTCATCATCTGCAGGGGAAGGCTAAATAAGGAAACAATATGAGTTGCTTAACTTGTAGAGGATTAAGGTGAGGTGAGATACATCTAGGCTAATTGTATAGCCCAGGTTACACTCATATGATCTACAGTGAGACACAACTCCATGATTTATATCACCAGAAATCGCAAAAAGAAAGATGCTGTCACCAGAAAATGCAGTTTTCTGAGTTTTCTGCCTGCTTCTGCTACTAGTCATGGATCTTTGCTTTGCATGCTGTCTAATGGGTGCAAAATATCAGTCTGTGGGGATCCATTAATGTTTTTGCAGCTTTGATGAGCACTTACACTACTGAAAAAACAAGTCAGGGGTGCAGCTGAATGCTTTCAGCCTTGCAATAATTTTTGCAGTCAGTTTTCACCAGTCAATTACATAATCAAATATGATGAGAAACATTTGCCCAAATATTTATGTGAAGGGCCGCTTAAACTCCCATTCTTATTCTCAGGAATAATTAAATGGATACACTTGGTGCTTTAAATACACAAAGGTTGCTCCAAAAGTAATGCCTCCTATTTGTTTCCATGGAAAAGATAACAAATGCAAAGAGCACAATAGCACAATTTGATAGAGCAAATTCTCAGCTACAGAACACTATTTTTCAGTACAGTCACCACTATTAGGACCACATTTTCACCAGAGCCTGCATATAATGCTCAGACAAATATGCACCAGTGGAGGTGACCCACTGTCACTATTGCCATAGCTGAGACAAACTACCCACCTCCTCGCTGTGCCCACATCCACTGTTTGGTCTCCATAAATGTTCAGGAAGCACTGATGTACGTCAAAAGCTGCTATTTTTTCCTCATGGAGGAATTCAGTGACAAACCTTTGCTTCATTGGCGCTTCCATGTCGGACACCGTTTTGTCAGACCATCCCTCTGCTGCCATCTGTCACACAGCAGTGACATGTAATAGAATACTGATGGGAAGATTCAACCCTGCAGTCACACCATCATGTGCCTCTAATGCTGTGGGCCAACATAATAAAATAGGAAACATTACTTTTGGAGCAGCCCTCATACGATTACACCCGGCTTTGTTTTTTTTATTTAGGATAACCTGTGTTTCACCACAGGTTCACGAGATTTCTCTCTGATTGTCCAGTGTCCTCTCTCCAGCAAGCCTCCAGTCTCTGAGGAGTAACAGTATCTGGTGTGTGACAGCGTATGGGTAACTGGGGCAGTGCATCTTAAAGTTCCTGGTGGCATTTTGTTATCTTGCTCAAGCAGACTATGTAATGGATTCGGTAACTAGAGGACCTGAATCATCTTGTCAGCAGGGGATAAATGCATGGTAGTGACAGCTTTTTGTGATGGTGATTAAGGATGTCTGGCTGTCAGGGTGCATTTGCATTGGTTGGTATGACTATGCAGGTCCAGAAAAGAGCGTAGCATCTCTTTTTGTCCTTAGAAGCAGTTCAATTGAAGTGCTACTAGGCCGTTTTGATAAAACACACATTTTAGTTTATTCATGTGTTGTATAGACCACTAAGAAGCTTTCCTTCATAATGGCTTTGTCAGGAAAGAAATGAAGTATAGAAAGTCCAGAAAATAACTGCTGCCCTACGTGAAGCTGCAAAGCTTGTTTCTCGCTGACATCGCACCTTGTCCATCATGAGTGTTTTCATTAGAATCTGTAATCAGAAGTACTGAGAGCCATTTCTCTTTCCCTGCAACAGCACCAAACCAGCTAGCAATGTCTTATGTAGGAAAAAAATGCCATTCAGACTCTAACACGGCCCAGCACACATCCTGGAGCATTTTTGCCTCCCTGGAGGCAGAACCAGGCTGCTTATGAGAGCCATTATTTTCTGCTTCCATCAGTGGGTACTGAAAATAGGAAATATTTCATATGTTCCGGTAACTAAATGGGGAGAATTGTACACTGTATTGGGTGTGGCTGCTCCAGAACCCGGTTAGAAATTCTGGGAGGTCTTCAGCTCAAAACTGATGAGCTAAGATGCCTAAATTCACATGTCCATGAGGGTCCCTCAGATCCCGTTACAGACAGTGGGAAACTAAGGCTTTATACATCTACATAAACTACTGAATGTGAGTTTACCACATGGGTCTGACATATCTATGGCATAGCTGTGCCTTCTGGACCAGGAGCTGGATTCCAGGTAGGATCTCCTGTGGCACCTCAAATGACAGCAGCCTGTGGTGAAGCCACCAAATCACATCCTGGGAGTGGACACCTAAATTAAAATGCTATCATGTTGCAACTGGATCCACCTACCTCAACCACTACCGACCACAAGTCACGTTGTGCAATGGAAGCCAATGGGAAACTTCTCAGGTCTGTGCCAAAGTTTGCTGAAGTCAGTACAGATTCATTAATGGCTGGGGGAATATATTCATAAGGAGAAGTCACACGTTAAGGTGTAATTTGTGGAAAACTAATTTGTTTTTTTTGTTTGTATGTTTGTTTTCACGTTACAGGAAAGAACTATTGATGTCTCTTTTAACTAGTGCTGATATCAACTGACTCCAAGAATCATACTTCCCGTCTTTACTTCCCATCTTATCACATTTTCCTACTAGGCATAGTGCATCCAAGGGAGTACACAATGTTGTTGTTTTTTTTTTCTTTACCAAAAGTAGATTTATGTGATGAGAGTAACTGAAAAAATGCACAGACATTTAGGCTGAAATGGAACAGTCAAGTCATCCAGTCTGACCTCAAAGTTAGAACAGGACTTAGAATTTTAGTACTGATGCCTCATTACTCTTCTCTCTCTGGGAAGGATTTCCCAGCTGATCAGTGAAGGCAAACAGGTAGATCACTCGTCACTCTGTCTGCTTAGAGCTGGTGGTTGTAGGTACATTTAAGATGACTTAAAGTCTAGGGCAAGATGATGAATGTTACAAGCAATCATCAATTCTCTTTAAGAACAAATTATTATCATTTAATTAAATTAACACTTGAGATTAAAAACAAATGAATGACAGCAACTATGAGTAAAAACTAAAAATAATTATATATCCATTGTACATGGTCATTCTCCAAACATTTTTCTATAAAAAGTAATTAGCAGGTTTCTAGGAATTTTTGTCTGTAGTTATTGATCCCACACATGACATCTGGGCCATGCTGTGCAAAAGGCTAATCTTTTTATGGCTACAGAAGGGACAGTAGTTTGGAATTTATTTTCAGTTGGGATTTTAAATACCTTGTTGAGAATTTTTTGAAGCGTCATTGGATTGCTCACCGAAAACTCACCTTGACGTTTCAGAGCAGACTACCCCAAAACTGTCACTGAACTTTAAAATGTCACAGTTCCAGAATTATATGCTCTAAAAATAGAGGAAAGGCTTAAAGAGGAATTTAACTTAGACAAGTTTAATTAATCATTATGGTTTGGAAAATAAAGTAACGCGCTGTTTTCTGTTGAAGCAGAGGGTTGGTTGCGAAGAGACACTACCAGCAAATATCTGTGGTAAACGGGAGCAAGCACTGTGCTTTTCAGCTCCTGTTTTTGGAAAGCATGACAGAAGCCATTTTGATACAGCCTATATAATCTCAGCCTGCTTGATTGCACTTCTGGCGTCTCACTCAAATCCTCTAGCAGCTAGATCTCCTTGGTTTAGTACATTGGGTCAGTGATCTAGCACGCTCCCCACATGTTCATTAACATCCTGATGCTCAGCTGTGTGACCAGAATGAGAGCAGAAGTTCCCTGAGGCAAGAAGGAAAGGCAACAATAGTCCTAGACCAAACTGTTAGAAGTTAATGAGGAAAAAGACAGTGGTACATGAGGAGTCAGCAACTCACCCACCTGTTGACCTCAGAGTAGGCTGTGTGGAGTTGGTTTGCAGATACATTTCTGCAAGCAGGCAACAGTGAGATTTTGCAGAATCACAAAACCATAGGAGTTGGAAGGGACCTCTGGAGATCATCTAGTCCAACCCCTCTGCTAAAGCATGTTCCCTACAGTAGATTTTGAGAGCCCTATGCCTGACTGGGATCAGCTGGCGTCTCTCCATCCCTCCAGCTGTGGATCGCCCAATGGATGCACCATTTGAGGCCAGTTTAGAGCACACTGGAACCATCTCTTCCTCCCATCAAACCAACTGCATTTCATCTCACTGTCTCTCTGCTCTGTGGTCTAGCAGGTGATGTGCAGGCTGCCTGTAACTTGCGTGCAGCAGGGATTTGCACAATCTCTTTGTCAAGCCCAGGCTTGCAGCCTAATCACAATCTAACCTCCTCTTCCTGAGATCATGCAGAGAAACTAAACTCAGTTAATTCACCTACCTGCTCTGTAATCTTTAGAAAACTCCTCACTTCTGGCAGAGCTGCTGAGTGTTGTTGCAGTAAGGTAGTGTGTATTCAATGTAGGGAGAATGGATAATGAGGGATTTAAAACAAAGCCATAACTCAGTATAAAGGTTTCAGATGATATCGGATGATACAATGAATTACAATCATGAAGTCTGATTGATTGGTGAGATCATTAGAAAGCTGAGGTGGAATTACAGCTCTGATAGTTTATCAGTTTATTACCTCAACATTTTTAATGATATTTCATGAAGACTTACAAATTTTCCTGTACTTTATTGTTGTTTTTTTTCTTCCTTTTCCAGGTCCCTAATTACAAATAAGGTGGCTGTGTGTATGCTGTTAAATCAGTAGGCATTCTAGTGTCACTGTCTCCCACTGTAATCAGAGTTGCAGGCCTGCAGTGAACTTCCCCTTTGAATTATTTAAGATGTAGATCATTGCAGAATTACAGCTTAGCTTTTTCTTTCTCAGTGTTCAACACAGCAATGGAAAATTCCAGTGCAATAAGTCTAGAAGGAAAATTTCAGTCATACTTAATATTTTACTGTACTAATTAAAAAGCAAAATAGAAAAACATTCTGCATTCTGTGTAATTGCTAATCGAATTTAACATTAACTAATAAACATACACCAGTTCATCTCAGGATTCACATTTTTTAACACATTTACTTCCAACTGGTTTAGTAGATTATACTTGCATTTCTGTGCATGATATCTGTCTCATCACTTGGATGTATTCTATATATATCAGCTGTCTGGAGCCATAAAATTTTGATAAAGTAACAAGGCATTTACTTTCTAGATGATGAAAATTAATAGCCATAGGCAAAACTGAGAAATTAATGGATTCTTCATAGTTTTCCAGCTCTGACAGCTACTAACTCAGGGCATTGTGTAGTAAAATGTCCTGTACGGCTGGGAATGGGAATGGTTCAAGGGAAAGGTAAGCAAACTGCACGTCAACCTGGGTGACATTGACAGATCTGATTTTAGGTAGGAGAAAACCAAAGATGTCATTTGTACTTTATGTCTAGTCAGTTTGACACTTTTGCTCCTGTAATGACTGGAAGACATACGCATTCTGTCTTGCCTTTACCTTGCTGCTTCCCATAAGTCTCACTGCCCAAAGTCTGTATCCAATGGTGATACACGTGTTTGCCTTCTCCCTGCTTCCAGCCTTATGGCTTCTGTGATGCACAATCTATGTGCATGCAACTCCCATGCCCCTGCCCCCCCAGATTTCTCTGTTCTTTCAAGAGGATAAAGGGTGCTGGAATTGTTGCAGTCTTCCACTGAAGTTTTGAACCCTCATGATGATCTTTTTCATGAGGCAGAATGAAAGTGAAGAGATTGCGTTGGGTGTCTGCTGTGCTGCTGCAAAAGGAGAGAATGATCTTTTAAAACTTTCCCCCCTGCTGCTGTCCAGGAGAGCTCATGAACAAAAAGTATTCCCAGTTTTGAGAAAATTTTACCAAAGAAATGCATTTAGTCTGAACAAGGATGAAGTAAATGGGAAAATTCATTATTTCCTGTGAAGAAGAATTCCAAGGAAAATCTCATTTCTGACACATTAGGTTACTGCATTTCCAAAACTGAAGATTCTCGCTGCAGCTGCTATGCAAAACTGACATTCTTAACAGTTCTTCCCACACAGCTGCAAAGAGTCACTGTCAATGTCTCTGTGGGATAATGACCAGGGAGCTCAGGATATGCCCATAGAAGTTGTGGATGCTGCATCCCTGGAGACGTTCAGGGCCAGGTTAGATGTAGCTATGAGCAGTTTGATCTAGTGACTGATTTCATGGTCAGCAACCCTACCGCAGGTAGGGGTTGGAACTGGATGATCTTTGGGGTTCCTATCATCCCAAGACATTCTGTGATTCTATGACTCTATGATTCTATAATTCTATAGAATCTATAATTCTATGCTCTCACATCCTTGCCCCATGCTGCTCCTGTGAGTAGGTTCTGGTCATATTATTAAATGTTTGGTGTTAATCTTGTGGAATGAATATGAGTTAAAAGCAGTACTATTGGTTTTTCGTTTGCATATGTCTGTAGTTGTTATGATAGATTATATGAGCATATAATAAATACAAATAAGTTAATCGTCCCAAACCTTTCTGAGATATTAACAAACTCAAGCACTCGGGACAAACTCAAACACAAAAAGGAAGACTACAGAGAGTGGAAGGAAGGACAGGTACAATCAAAGGAATACAGAGAAATTGTACATGCAGCCTGGACTGTGTTCGGAAAGCTAAAGACCTGATAGAATTAAGTCTAGTCAGGGATTGTCAAGGGCAAGGAGAAAAGCTTCTATGGATACATAAGTGATTAAATGAAGGCTAGGGAAAACGTAGGTCTTCTCTACAAAAAAAGTGGGAGACCTGATTACCTAGCATATAAAGAAAGAAATGTACTGGCAGTGGAAGTAGGGATACATTGCTTGGGAAGAGTACAGGGATGTGTAGAGGTGGAATTAGGAAAGCCAAGGCATAGATGGAACTGAACTTGATGAGGAATGTGAAAAATAACAAGAAGGGATTCTACAGATACTCTGGACAGAAGAGACAACCAATGGAGACTGCAACCCCTCTGATAAACAAGAAGGAAGAAATGACAACAACAGACATGGAGAAGGCTGAGGTATTAAAAGAAATTCTTTGTTTCTGTCTTCACTGTCAGTTAGGCTTCCCACACCACTCACATCTCTGAACCTCTAGGAGAAGGATAGGGGAGCAAAATCTCTTCCACTGGAAGTTTGAGACTATCTGATGCGATTGAATGTGTACAAGTCTATAGGGTCCAGTAATATGCATCTCAGGGTCCTGAAGGAAATCGTTGATGTACTTGCTGAGTCACTGTCCTGTGGAGAAGGACTCTGGGGGGTCCTGATGGACAAACAGCTGCACAAGAGCCTGCAGTGTGTGCTTGCAGCCCGGAAAGCCAACGGTATCCTGGGCTGCATCAAAAGAGGGGTGGTCATAAGGGAGAGGGACAGGATTGTGCCCCTCTATTCTGCCCTTGTGAGGACTCATCCAGAGTACTGTGTCCCGACCTGGGGTACCCAGAACAGAAGTTTTCACGTAAGTTGCAAATCATCCACCAGCTCCCAGAGCACAGTCTAAGAGCGATACTCACCCCTCGTATGCCACTGTAAAGAAACAGAAGTCAAATACAGTTCCCTAGTGCAGCTTTTAGCTTCTTCACCACCATTCTCTTGTCTACCAGCCTGCACTCACATGTCTCTACTCTCCCATTCATTGATGGAGAGGATGTTGGCAGCATGCAGTTTCAGTGCAGAACCACAAATCACACCAGTGCACTATGTCTGCTAGACTGGGGTCTCACCAAGAGGTGATCCCTGCAGTAGAGTCTATTATAAGGCATGTACCAGCAGGATGGGGATTGATTTACTGTTGCATGGAGCAGCCTCCCTTCTGTTTTATCCCAGCATTTTACACGTAGGGGTCAGCAACCTTAATGTTGTGTTTGTGTATGAATGAGTAATAGACTTCTGTGAGGGAGAGACCTGGCAGTGCTGAGCAGATGGTGATGCTGTCCCCTGGTGAGAGAAGGGCCATACCCACCAAGGAGAGAAAGGTAACCTTGCTCATTTAGAAGTCATGCTTTTTTATTGAATTATATTTACATGTGAATGAAATTAACCATATAATATCAAATCACGGCCAAACTAGGCCAACTTTCAGGAATAAGAAAGGAAAAGCCTCCCTAACACACTCATCATTTCTTCTGGGGAGGTGGTGAGGGGTGTTCCAAATTTTGATTTATTTTTTTTTAACTCTATTTCCATCTCAATAGCTGCAAAGATTTAAAACTGCTTATATGCCAGGCAGGGTTTTACAAAGCAGCTGTTGGGTGACTGTTAGTGTGTTGATGAATTTAGCACCTGTAATCCACCCATGATTAATTAACAGCTTGTTCCAAAAAGACAGGCAAAGGTAGGAAGGGAAATCCTGACTGATACAATATCTCCTTGAGCCGAGAAGTAAAATTTTTTGCTTTCTGTTAGATCTCCTTGTTTTTCCATTGAATGCAAGGTTTTTGTAGGGTAAGTTATGGATTCCTGTAAGAACTCCTTTCTTTAAAATAGCTGCTCATGTGGGACATCTCTCATGTCATGTACATTGAAGCTGAGAAGGCAAATAGGAGTCTGCAGTAACCTCAGCACAGCTCCAGCTAGGTGAATAGCTGATGCCATCTGAATAGATGGCAATGGCTTTAATTATTCTGAAATTTTAATATTTTGATGTTTTAGGCAAGGAGTGAGAGTTTTGCAAATACAAATGCCTTTGGGTGAATTAGAACGCTATAGAAAGAGAGATTCAGTTTTAGATGTTGTATCACATCATATCATGAGATGGATACCGTTAACATTTTAAAGCATATATCCTTCTTTGAATAATAACTTCAGAGGTTTACAAATAAAATAGATAGCATTAATGAGACTCAACATCATCATGTTGGTTTAAATGTATATGTACATGCATATATACATATATATAGAGAGAGAGAGAGTATATGTAAATAGTGCTGATACTGTGTTAGATGCTAAAGTAACTTACCTGGGCCACATATTCTGAAGTTCAAAGTGCATTTTCCCACTCACAAATGTCCAACCTGATCTAGATGATGATAATTGTCTCCATGTTCAGTCTGCAAATTCATCATTTTTGTTTTGCTTCCTTTTTTCTATTACTTTCATTTTTTTCTGAAATTATAGATTTTATAAGAGTATCACTCAAATATAGCTTATGGAGAGACTTACAGTGAGATGCAGGGGTGATAGGTGCTCTCTATGCCCTGAAAAACATAAGACGGTTGAGCAAAGGTACATGTATTTGAAGTATTTAAGTACTCAGAATATTGAAGCTCTCTTTAGAGAGTTAGGTCATAAAATTTTAATATTCCTTTCTTCCTACTCAAATGAGGATGAATTTTTTTAATATTAACAATATAATTTGAAGCATATGACTTCTCTTTCAGAAATACTAGTAGTTTTTTAAACACATACTTATTAATCTAAGTTTATCTGAAACCAAGTATCAACATACATCAGATATATATGAAAATGCATGAATATTAAACGATCAGCACATATTAAGAACACGAATAAGATGAATGTATGATAGTTACATCATCAGAATACTACTTATATTGCTGAGCATTTGAAATGAGTAAATAAAAGAGATATATTAAAATGATAAAAAGGTAGCATGACTGCTCTATTCAACTGTCAGCTTCTACCTAGAAAAGCCAGGTAGAAGAAAATGATCTTTATTTAAAACAGTATGAGACAAAATCCTTTTTCAGTTCATGTTAGCAGTGAAATAGGCATTAACAGAAAAAGGTCTCAGGATGACATTTACAAAAATAATTTATCTAATTACAGTCTATGGCAAGTTAAATAAGTAATCTCCTAATGTGAACTTCAACTAGCCAGTTCCTCAAAAACTGGAAAATTTACAGGCTCCAAATTCAACAGTATCAAAATCTTTGTGCTCAGCTTTACTGTGTTCGAAAATGTGTTGCTGTGAATTCACCAGCTTTGTCTCAGTTTTCTACACACACCCTCCTCCTCCTGCTCCCAGCCTACATGCATCCTCTCACTGTTTGCATTTCCACTGCTGATCTGACATGCTTTGCAGCTGTCATGGACAACAACAGGCATCTGAGCACTGGGAAATAGCAAAACCAAGATAGCACAGCATGCTAGAGTTATTTCCATATCAAATACAAAGGGTTAAAAATGCAACTATTTTTTTAGGGGAGACACAAAGATTGAAAATATGGGGTAAGCTCTTTGCTGTAGGACATCTTCAAGACAGCTAAAAACAAAATCTCTAATTCAGAAATCCCTTGTCAGTACTGGGACCCATCTTGTTTAATATCTTTACTGATGATCTGAGTGAAGGGATTGAGTGCCCTCTCAATACATTTTCAGATGACACCAAGTTAAGAGTAAGTGTCAATCTGCCTGGGGGTAGCAAGGCCCTACAGAGGAATCTGGACAGGCTGGATTGCTGGGCTGAGGCCAGTGGGATGAGGTTCGCATGATCAAGTGCTGGCTGTTTGGTCACAAAAATCTAAAGCTGTGCTTTGGCAATAAAACCCTAAAGCTACAGGCCTGGGGCTGAGTGGCTAAAAAGCTGTGTGGAGGACAAGAATCTGGGGGTGCTGATTGACACTCAGCTGAACATGAGCCCAGGTGACCAAGAAGGCTAATGGCATCCTGACTTGTATTGGAAAGTGTTGTCATCAGGAGCATGGAGGTGATCATGCCCTGCACTCAGTTCTAGTGATGCCACATCTTGAGTGCTGTATTTGGGCCTCTCACTACAAGAAAGACATTGAGTACCTGAGTGTGTCCAGAGAAGGGCAACAAAGCTGCTGAGAGATCTGACACACAAGTTATGGGTAGGGGCAGAGGGTTGTTTGGAATCAATTGTTTGACTGGAGAAGAGGAGCTCTCTACAACAACCAAAGAGGAGTTTTACAACTTTCAAAAAGGTTGTGGTGAGGTGGAGATCAGCCTCTTCTCCCAGGTAACTAGTGAGAGGACAAGAGGGAGTGGCCTCAAGTTGCACCTGGGGAAGTTCAGGTTGAATATTAGGAAAAATTTCTTCTCTAAGAGAGACACTGGAACAGGCTGCCCAGGGAGGTGGTTGAGTTACTGTCCCTGGAAGTGATGAAGAAACACGTAGATGTGGTACCATGGCTTACTGGACAATAGTGGTGGTAGGTTGGACTGGATGGTCTTTGAGGTCTTTTTTTTTTTTTTTTTTTTTTTAACCTTAATGGTTCTATGAATCTATGAAAATACAGAGTCTTTACTTTCTTCCTAATAGCCTGAATTGTGACTGTGAATCATCCCCAACACCAGCTTTTGGCAGCTGACTCAGAACTGCACATTCACAGTTATTGAGTGTTACAGAAAGAAAGCTGCTACTAGGTCAGCTGGTTTGGCATCATTGCCAAGTAGCAAGCCTTCCTTCACTAGAAAAACATTACAGGTACAGCATCCATTCTTCCTGATGTTCAGATGACATCTCCTGTATTTCAATGAATGTATCCACTGCCTCTTGTCCCATCTGTAGGCATTACAGAAGTCTAGATCCCCTAATTTCATTTCTCTCGTCTGGCATGTATCTATATTGGTAACTTTACCCTTGAGCCTCCTCTTCTCTAGGCTGAACAGTTCCAGCTCTCTCAGCCTTCCCCATTGGAGAAGTGACCCCGTCCCTCAGACATCTTTGTGGCCCTTCACTGGATTCTTTCCAGTAAGTCCATATCTTCTCATTACTGGGTAGCCTAACACTGAACACAATTCTCCAGGTGTAGTTTCTCCAGTGCTTAGTAGAGGGGTTTAACCTCAGTTTACCTGCTGGAAATGCTTTGCCTAATGCATCTAAGAGTACAATTAACCTTCTCTGTGAAAAGTACACAGTGCTAACTCACACTTAACCTGGAGTCCACCAGGACCTTTTTTACAGAGTGACATTCCAGTTGTAATCTCCAGCATGTCTTGGTGCTTGGGGTTGTTCCTCACCAGGTGCAGGACTTTTCACTTTCTGAACTTAATGAAGTTTCCATCAGCCCATTCCTCCAGTGTGCTGAGGTTCCTCTGGGTGGGAGCACAGATCTCTGGTATTTATGCTGCTTGCCCCAGCTTTGGGATATCTGCAAATCTGTTATGTACTTTGTTCTGTCACCCAGGCAACTGAAGTTAATGAAGAGGTATAACAGTATTGGCCTCAGTATCCACTGATTACTTGTCTGCACTGGACACTGTCTCACTGATCACAGCCTTTTGAGCAGATCAAACAAGTTTAAATCAACTTTGTGGTCCATTCTTCTAGCCTGTACCGCTTCAATTTGTCTATGAGGATGTTACAAGGGACAGTGTCAAAAATGTTATTAAAGTCAAGATAGGCAACATTTGCTGCAGTCTCTTCATCCGGTGAGCCAGTCATCAGTCATCTCATCACAGAAAGTTGGTCAAGCACAATTTCTTCTTCATACATTCATGTCAACTACTGTAACTCGTCCTTATGTTTAGAAATGGTATTTGAGAATATTTCCTTCATTGCCTTCCCAGGAACTGAGGGGGTCCAGCCTATGATTCCTTTGATCTTTGTTCTTTTACTTCTTAAAGATAGGAGTGACACTGGCTTTCTTCCAGCCTTCAGGAACCTCACCTGATCACCATGACCCTTCCAAGACAATCAAGGATGGCCTCACAATGACATCAGCTAACTCTGCCAATTCTTGTGGGTACATCCCACCAGGCTGTATGAACTTGTGTATGTCTGGTTCCTTTAAATGTGCCCTAACTTGACCTTCCTCCATTGGGAGCAATTTTTCCTTGCTCCTGACCTTCCCTTTAGTGTCAGGACCCAGGTATTCATGAAGGGCAGTCTTACCAGTAAAGGTAGAGGTGAAGAAGATGTGGAGTACCTCAGCATTTTTGTATCCTTCAGCATCAAGGCCCCTACCTCACTCAATGGCACTCCTATACTTTCCCTAGTCCTCCTTGCTCTGCTGATGTACCTTCAGAAGGCACTCATATCCCTTGCCACTTTCAAAACCAGATAGACTTTGACTTTTCTAACCCCAGCTCTAAGCTCTCAGACAGTGTGTTTGTGAGTCACATGGCCCCGCTTCCAGTTGCTTGTAATCCTGAACTCCACTATCTCATGGTTGCTGCAGCCATCAGCCCTCATGTCCCTAACTGGTTGTACCTTATCTGTGAATGTCAGGTCCAGCAAACCATCTCTCCTCATCAGGTTCTTCATCATCTGTGTTGGGATGTTGCCATCAATGCAAATCAGAAACCTTCTGGACTGCTTGTGCCCTGCTGTATTGTCATTCCATCAGATATCAGGGTGGGTGAAGTCCCTCATGAATGCTAAGGCCTGTGAATGCTTGTCTTCTTCCTGTTGTTTGAAGGTCTCCTCTGTGTTCCCAATCAGGCAGTCTGTAGAGAAAACTCAACAAAACACTGCATCCTTCTGCTCAGCACAACAGATTTCACAGTTTTGAGAAATCTGCATGAATATGCTATCAGTTTTTTAAACAAATTTTAAACCTCCATTTTCTTTAAGGATCTGTATTGCAAACATGTTGTTTTATTGAGCCATCAAAAAGGGACACAGCCAATAGAAGTCAATATGAATCGTGGTATATGGATGGTGCCTTTATGGCCTTTGTAACAGGCAGTAAAATCTTTTTTTCTTGGATCAGATTGCTTACAAAAATAAATCCAAGTTTAACAGCTGTTATTTTTATTGGTGAAATGAAACTGGAGTTGGGAGGATCACATATCGACTCATACAAGAAGTACTGATTAGCTAAGTATCTCAGATCAGTGTTCCTCAGTGAATGGCTCTAATCTGGAATACAAATGGCTATTAATTGCAACTGTATTTATTACAAAACAGAACTGGAATTATTTATTGGTAGTCTGTTCATGGGTGTTTGTGTGCCCATGGGATGGTGACAGAAATCCTTGATATCCTCAGGACATCAATCAAGATTTTCTTTCCTTGAACTATAAAACATCCTGAATGTCAATTTTGAGGTCCAGGAAAGTTATACTCACTACCTTAAATCATCTTCAGTGACATCATTTACTTGCAGTGGATAAATAGGCAGTCTAGACTTCTATCTTATGGAGGGACAACAGTCCACTTTTATTACTAAACAGCTTCCATCTTCTAACTTAGTCCTGATCTTCATGTAAAAGCACTTAAAAGACTGATCACACTGCACTGCTTTGAACCAATGGCAGCTATGCACAGATGTTGGACTGTCCACATGGCAGAGATTTGAAGCTGTACGATCTTTTGCAAAGCGAACACGAGAAGTTGGGTACCAGAGAATCTTTGGCACAGGAATGTGATGTAATTAAGGAGGAGAAGGACTCTGATGAAAATGCTATCTTTGTTTTTCTCTGGAAAGCTCTGTATTTTACTTGCTCAGCCACCATTCTGATAATGGCCTTCTGGAGCTTTGACAAATGGGACTATTTCAGATGCATGTACCAGTAATTCAAATAAAAATACACACATAAAAAGATGATTTCTAAATCCTAACGCATGAGTTAATCTTCATGGCACTAAGTCCAGTTAAGACAAAAATTAACCATGTGTATACTTTTTATGAGCCTTTGTGTAAAAAGTTTTATGTACCTATGTGCTTAAAGATATGTGCTCATGCATCCTCTATGTGGGCCCTACCTCTTGAGGTCCTGAACTAGGCAAAGAAAGCATTTTCTTGGTTGTAACTTGAAATCTGAACAAGGCAATTTGGGGAAGGGAGAAAGGGATGGATCAGGCATTGAAAAAAGATTCTTCTCTTAAGCTAAGTCAGCAGCTGGTGGGAGAAACACTTTCTGAGGCTGTTCCCTTGCACTGATCTAGAGCACCATTAGCAGGAATGGGCTGAACTTTTGCAGACTTCTCAATCTGGACTTTTTTATTAAGTCCATTAATAGAGTCCATTTCATTTAATCTGATTATGTTTTTCAAGCCATTTATGAGAGAAGGTATTTATAGAGCCTCAAAAAAGTTCAGAAATTAACATCAATAACTGATGATAAAGTATCTTGGTTTTCCTCCCGCAGACTTTTACAAACTATGCACAGGAAATAATTTCATCTTCTACCAAACTTGCCTTACTAACATGAGCACAGAGGCTGTCAATAGTAAAGAGGCCACTAAATGGTAGGACATGTGGTGGGAGGAGAGGAGGAGTACAAACTCCAGGTGACATGTGAGACAGAAGAAGAGAATGGAAGGGGTCTGGAAGAAAAAGAAAAATCAGTACTAATATAATTAGTATAGCTGAGCTGTATAAGTGTTTTGCATTGCGAGATTTGTATGCCATGAGTTCATCTTCTTTGCTTGTGTCTAAGGTAATGTTGGCCCAGTGCCCAGAATAAGCAACTGTCCTGACTATAAATCTCCCAGCCTCAACTCCTGAGGTCCATTGGTTTTGACCCTTCAAGTTCTGCTGACGTACTAAGTCTGAGTCTGACTTCATCTTCTCACTTTTCAGGTCTAATTTTTTCTGTCACATCTGGGAGCATCGGAGGTGCTAGAGGTGCTGAGTAAAGGCTATTTGCCAACAATAATTTTACAGTTCTCTCTTTTAGAGCTGGCTTTTCTGCTAACAATTAGAGTCAGACCAGAAACAAGGAGAAAAAACTGCTCTCTAGGATGTTCTCATTGATAATTGTGCTAGAAACATTAAGGTATGATAGAGAGGGGGAAGGATGGATCATAAGAGGCTCAATGTGTTCCTTACGGCTCAGGACAAGCCCATGGTGGAGCAGACTGTTCCTCTGCAGCCCACAGAGCAGATCTCTATGTGCAGAGGTATGGAGTTCATTGCATGCAATGCAGAAGTTACACGATACTCATCAACTCCCAAGGAAAAGCTTTTCTCTGAATGCTGGACTGGTTTATTGGATGTTTTCTTTTTCTCTGAATGCTGGGCTGGTCTTACTGGAAAGTTTCTAGCATGAAGTGTTGACATATTCAGACCCTGAGCAAGTGGTTTGATCAGGAAGCTGCAGAACAGTGCTGACAGGGAGACAGCCAATATCTATCCAAAGTGAAGAGCATGAACAGTCTGCAGAGCAGGTATATGACCCTAACACCCACTCAGTCGAGTAATCTACCTCTTGTGGTCTGGCCACAGTGAATCAGCTTCAACTGAAGCATGTCAGTGTAGTTATACACTTGATATATACTGATGATTAAATAAGTGGGAAATGTGGCCATGAATCTTCCTCACTAAGGAGGTTCCTCAGGCCAGGAAGGTGATGGAGGAATGCTGTAAGCACTGCGCTATACTCATGTGGGTGACGGCAACAGCAGTGTGAGCCCTGTTCAGTAATCTGTGCACAGCAGAGAAGTAAACACGGAAGCTCCATGAAACTGTGAGTTCAGATTTTCCTGGTTAGCATTGTCCCATAATAAACCACGTTTCCATTTGTCCATTTCAGAGTGGCTCCTTGATCACCACCCTAAATCATGCTTTTGGGTCAGTACTAGCTATAAAAAGTGTCTAACGGGCTGCCCAGAGAGACTGTGGATGCTCTGTCTCTGGAGGTGTTTGAGAACAGTTTGGATGGGGCCCTGGGCAAATTGGTATAGTACCAGATACTGAGGTTGGTGGTCCTGCCATGGCAGGGAAATTGGAACTTGATGATCCTCGGGGTCCCTTCCAACGCAAGCCATTCTATGGTTTTGTGATTTGATGATTCTAACTCCAACATGCTGCTTCGTTTATTTGAGATAAAGAAGCTACTCTTTAGATATCACGTCAGCTTGAGTGGTTCTCCTACACAGGCAGTTCAAGATTTGGTCCTTGGAAAATGTTCCTGAATCTGTTACGGACGTGATCCTGAGCTAAGCATTTAACATTGTTTTGTTTGCACTTATCACTTGTTCTTTGACTTTCTTCTCAGAAATTTGTTAAGAATGGGAGGAATACTTCTCTCTGAGCTGACTAGAACACAGAATTTATTTCAGTAGAAGACAGAAAAGTAGGTAAGAAAAGAAAAAAGATCCAGGAAAGATTATAATGGAAAAGATATCTGTTTCAAGGGAACAAATCTTTACTTTCTTGCAGTTCCCAATTATTTGAGACTGGGAGAAAATTTATATGAAAGAGAAAACAGATAATACTCCAATATGCTAGCTAACATTTTATTTATCCCCACCCATCAATATTCTCTTCAAATTGTTGTCACTGGCCACTGTTAGTAGAAGAACACAGGGAATAGCTTGTCATATTAATGGACCATTTTGGTCCAATCTGGAAAAGTTTGTGATCCAATGGGAAAAAGAGTCCCATATTCTGATGAATTACAGGAGCTTTAGCAGAGGATTCAAAAGGAGAAACAGCAAATAAGTAAAATCTAGCAAAGTCTTCACTTGCACAGTAATTCCTCTTTTACTGTGTTTTTTTTCTTGTGAGCGAATGCATAGCTTAGGAGACTTCTCTAATTGTTTGCATTTTTGATACCCCTTTGTTTTGGAAAGGTGTTGTTTTAAGCATTCAGTCCATTTTTACTCTTTCACTTTTTAATTAAAAAACATTGCACATGCAAAATATATCTGGGCAATCAGGATGAAAAGGATTTCATTTGAAAAATGATCCATAATGAGCATGTGGAAGATGCATTTGGTAATTAAACTTCAATACAATTTTTTTTTTCATTTATCCTAACCAATTTTATTTGCTGATGTTAAAACCAGTGTAGACACATGAGTCATCTGTAATAATTATTTTTAATCACTGCATTGTTTTTCATTTTCAGGACATTTGCAGTTTACCTTTTCCTAAAGGAAGAAAAATAATTTCTTCTTAAAAATTTGTCAACGTACAAATTTGGAAGCAGAAAACAGTGGGAAAACCTCGCTAAAATCAGACTTCCTGCTGGGATTTCACCTTTGATGGAGATCATGTCTATTCTGGAAAAAAATAATTGGATCTGACTTCAAGCATCAGGAGTCTGCTCGGAGCAGCCAGCCAGTTCCACTAGTCTGTAAGCGTGGCCCGAATTTTGGCTGAACCAGTTCTGCTTGGTGCCATGACCCTTCATCTCTGCACCTGCTTAGAATGGAGTAGCGCAGGAAGGATGAAGTTGCTCCATTATGGTGAAACAAGGAGACTCCTGCTTGCCAGAGTTGAGAGAATGACAAATGAACAGACAGATTTTGGCAGCCTGCTTTAGGAAATAGGACTATTATCCTTGGAAAATAAAAAATCAATTGTTCTATTGTCAGTAGAGACATATGGGTGAACTGGTGATGGATGTGGATTGAATGTTGACAGAAGAAAATGCTGGGCATGCTGGTTTTCAGAAGATAGGTTATTGGTCTTCTGGAATTTGCTTTCCTTTTCGTAGAGTTGCAGTTTACCAGAGATGCTCACTGGTCGTGAAGGGAAGGGAACAAGAATAGCAGGCTGCCCAGGAAGATGATGGTGTCACTGTCCCTGGAGATGTTCAAGAAAAGGATAGATGTGGTACTGAAGGACATGATTGAGTGGGCATGGTGGGGATGGTTTCCTGATTGAACTAGATGATCTTAGCGATCTTTTCCAACCTTAATGATTGTTTGATTCTATGAAAAGAGCTGCTTGCACTGTGCAAGCAAGCCCTTTGGTGGGGGAAGCCCCTGGGAAAAAGGGTCCATCAGCTTGTGGTGCAACTGCAGAACTCCCTGTCTCAGGACGTTACAGGTACTAAAAGTTTACTTACAAAGACCAGCCAAATTTACAGAGTGCATCTCTACTGGAAGTTGTTAAAAGCAAAGACAGCTGTCCGAGAAGTCTGACTCATGAGTGATTTGGAGGCTGGTGGAGCACCCTGGAGAGGAATCTCTACATGCTTGCCATTTTCTTGTACTTCTTCCTTTGTATCTGCTTGCTGGTCTTCGTTAGAAACAGGATTTTGTGCTGGATAATCTATCCCCAAATTACCTGGTCTAACATGAACAGCCATCTGTCTCATACTTCGAGTGATGATCCCAGTCGTGCAGTGACGTACCATCCTTATTGCTCAGTAAGCCACCAAAAGCCAGAATTATTAGCCTGGGCGTGTTATCACATGCAGAGACAGCTCTTAACTTGGTGATAGCAGGGTCCATTCCCACCAGAACTTTATAAACCTCAATAAAATCTTTCCTTCTTGTTTTCCTTTACAATGGCAAACTGTCAACATAAAATCATGACACAAACAGTGATAAAACCACTGATGTTTAGGTATCAGTTTTGTATAGACTGCAGCAGTAGATATTGTTCATTATCAAGTTGAAAATATTTAGCTTCTATGTGTTGGGGGAAAAAAAAATGTCCCTTACCTTTCAAAGGACTTTACAGCTTTTCTCTTCACACTCATTCTTGACTGCAGCTCTGTTGCTGCAGTCCCATGATGTGAGGTTGGAAAGAGTCAACAAAATCCCCAATCTGTAACAAGTGAAGACATGCAACAACTTATTAAAACATGTGATAAAGTTTGATAAACCTCCACACGTATTTTATTAATGCTTTTACATATTGCAGAGTTCTGTGCCAGCACAATAAGCCTTACAGGCCTTATGGCCATCCCCAAGTGCATTAGGATGGGCGTCAGCTCGGATTGGGCACAAAATGGTTTTGTGAAACAAAGGTCTAAGGTCCTTTACACAGATAATGGACATCTTTTCTGTTTTTCCACTCTATAAGAAATACATTTTTTTGTTTTGGTAGTAGTATCTTGCAAAAGATACTACAAACCTTCTTTGTGCAGTACTGTTCTCAAAAGCCCACATTGTGTCATAAACATGTACACATGCCCATGTCCACAACACGATTTTCTGTTGCAATTCTCACCAGCTGTTATGCATCAGAGTTACCAGTGGTCATATGGATGTTGTTAAACAGGCTTTAGGGCTGACCCAGTGCCTTGCTCTGCAGAACTGTAGAGTGTGGACGTGTTATCTGGGACAGCACTAGGATGGGTAAAACTTCATCCTTTCATGATGTGAATATGACAGTGAAAATGCTTGTTTTGCACTAATCCTATCATTGCATAATTATTTATAGAAGTGCATTACTATTACTATATTTCTCGTAAGGGCAACGTAACTTTTGTACCCCTCTTTCTTGTATTTATCTAGTAATCACTTATCTTGCCTCCTGTCTTTCACAGATGGGTTTTAAATGTGCCTTTTCAGAGCAGCACGCCAGAGAGTGGTGAAATATTTAATAAGCCAGAGAAATCATCGTTCTATCTGAAAGGCTTCTTATTGGAATATAAAATGCAGCTAACATTGTGTCAGAGTAAAAAATTTCTATTGGGGTTATGCCTAAGGCAAAGGCTTTTTGTTGGTCAACTGAACATACAAAATAAAACCACCAAAAAAGAGAGAAAAAGGGGAAAAATCACTTTAGATTAGATAAAAATCAATTTATTTTTCTTGAATTAAAAAAAAAAAAAAAAAAAAAAAAAAAGAACAATATCTGGTTTGGGTGTTGACAGCCAGTGTTTTATTGCAACAAAACTACTTTTTATTCCATTTTTGTGCCCAAAAGTGAAGAGAGTGATCACAAATAAAAAATATCATTTTGCTTTGGGCTTAATTAGTCTTTTCAAGTTTCTTATTTAATTTTGAAACAAAAGGACATCTTATAGAAATGAAAGCATGTGTATTATCTTGTGTCTTCTCCACCCAAGTATCACCTCTTCCTTGGATCAGACTGTCCCTGAGTTTGTGACTAGTCAGCCCTCACAGCTGTACTGCTCAGCACTGACAAATTCTGTGCCAGAACATTTTTCCAAGTTCTATTTGTAGTGCAATTATCATCAGCTTTAACATTGCCCTGATTTATTACTTGTAAACTTTATTGTTTGTTTTTTTTTCTACAATCTCACATACAAAATTATGTGTGAAGGCAAAAAATGTGTCTTATTATCATCTAATCATTTTAGATATAATCTGTCTGTCTGGATGTCTTTCAGCTAATATGTCTAATTATCTCACTCTCTGTAAGAGTCCTATCAAAATACAGGCACAACTAATAGTAGATAATTAATTATATTAATTGCTGCTAATAATTCTATATGTCTGTCTGAATCTGACACATACTAATGCACTAGTTAAAAGCATTCCAAGCCCTGATGTTTGGATCTAACTGGAAATAGGGCAACTACAATATCACCTACACTGCTGAGTATAAATTGTGTAGGTCACTACTTTCTTAATGACAAAGCTACAGTCACAGAATCATAGAATCGTAGAATGGTTTTGGCAGGAAGGGATCTCTAAGATGAGTGAAATCCCCTGAGCAATAGTATCCTTCTAGATTTACTTTTTTTTTTTTTAGGTTTACATGATAAACTACTGTTTATCCAGGGAATTCAGTATTCAGCAAGACAGCTGAACTTCAGAGAAATGTGTCAGGCCATGTAACTTGGTGAAAACAAGTGAGAAGAACAGATGAGGAGACATGTTGAAATATCTCATGTGTAACTTGCATGTAAGTCCAGCATAGCCCTTGTCAGAAGCAGTGTACAGCAAAGACAGGGTGATATTGGATGAGAACTGAATTATACCTCTCAGAAATGCCACTGCACTTTACATGAAATCTTATCTGGAAGCAAATTTCTCTCCCAGACTCTCCGTTCTACTGATACTGGTGCATGGGAAAATGTCATTAAAGTGTTGTCCTGAACAGAATGGAGTAACAGCAGCCCAAAAAGTTTAATTTGATTCCTCTTTCTATATTCAAGCAAGTGGAAGCTGAAGCCCTGTATTCATTCTCCATTAGCTTATTATTTATTCATAGTCATTGGACCCTCCTACTTTCAAGACTTGTAAAGAGACCAGCAATTAAATAAGTGCACATGAATAATAAACTAATTTGGCTACCGTTTCTTCTTCTAGAATACTGAAAACTAAAGTCTCACTTTCTCAAATAGATTGGCTATGAGAAATTAATTAATGTCTGCTTCTCACAATATTTTCCTCTAAAGACTGATTTGATATATTCGAAGTCTGAGCTGTGCTGCTGATTCAGGTAACTAAAACTTCTTTCTCCTCTGGCTTTTCCCTAATTCCCAGCCTCCTCAGCCATGTTGTCCCCAGGAGCAGTCATAATTTCAGCTATGGGTGATGAAAAGATTTGGGGCTTTTTTTTTTTTTTTTTTTTTTTAATATAAACTTGAAAATTTTAAACTTACTATTCATGAGAATAGTAAATTAATAATGTACGTTAAGTTAGTACTCTGTTTGAGAGACATCTAGGCTGTAGAGTGCTCTGTATCCTGTAGACAAATGAAGAACAGGTCTCTGATGGGGCTGTTTCGAGAAAGGCAGAGAAAACAGAGGAGTGGATGGGGATGACAAGGTAATCACATGAAGGTAAATTTAGCAGAAAAATAAGATTCTTGGTTTATTCTCTTTCCCAAATTAAACCAGAAACAATTATATGCTTTGGTTTGGATGCACAAACTGTGAAATACCAACTCACTCTGATTTCTTAGTAAAATAGTTGCTTTTTTTCCAGCAATTTTCCCTATGTGTGTTTGGCTACTACTGCCTGGATGTTACCATATTCTCCCGTTAGCCTGGATAAGAGGAAGGGTGTCTGATGAGCTTTGAGTCTGTGAGATAATGAGTGGTCTGTGTGCTCTGTGACCAGCTCTATCACATCAACTTTATGTTGTTCATTGCTGTCCCGATGCAGACTGCTATACCCGCTGCCATTTGTCACATCACAGGAGCCAATGAAAGCAGGCTCCAGTCAGTCGCTCACTAGGCAAGCAACTGGAGATGAGCAGAGAGAATGTAATTGTGGCACAATTTATTGCCAGGCAATTGTAGAGGCCCTGGACGAGGCTTGGTGCAGAGGACTTATCTCCATAATCTGGCTTTGGACTATATCAGCATGGTAAGAGATATTTTTTGGCAAACAGGTCTATGTCCAGGTCAGGGAAACAGAACAGGCACAAGACAAAATGCTTAAGAAAGCGTAAGAGAGGACTTTGTTCTCTTCCTGGTTATATTTCAACACAAGCGAAGGGATGTAGCACATATGGAGGTAGCAGATAATTTTCTCAAGGCTTCATCTTTCAGCAGATATCCAGCTGTTTTATTTGTGGATGGTGGAAGTCAACAGGAGACATTCTCCTTTATTTTCCCTTCCTTCCTCAGAATGTTTATTCTGCCGTGTCCCTTCCATACAAATTCATGGACATGCTTTGAAAAGCTATGCCCAACAGCCATTAGTGCCTATTAGTATCTAATATGACTGGTGTTCTCACTTTAATCACAACCTAGTGAAATCCACAGAAAATTTATTGTTTTCGTCAACATGGTATGGATAATGGTGTGGTTGTTACTCCTTATTTTCTTGAGGCCAGAATTTAAATCATAGATTCTGATCTGAATTTGTCTTCTCAATTCCTGAGACAAGAAGTATGCTCAGGCAGAGGCTCTTGTTCACTTTACTTTTGTGTATCTCCAACTAGAAGAGCAGACCATGTTTGTGCATTGCAGAATATGTAGTTAGGCAATGTGGAGGTGCTCCTCAGAGGTTGTTTGCTCCTCAAAAGATCTTCACATACCAACACCCTAGAACAGGAAATGCTGCTCCAGGAAAGTGCATCCTGATCTGCTGCTGATTGTGTTAGGAGAAATACCCACCCTCTCTCATGATTAGGGAAATTGTTCTTCCATCTTAATTAAAGAACTGTTACGAAGTTTCTGTCTGAGATCTCCAGCTGTCACAGAACTGAGTTCATAGAGCAAGATCTCCCTTGGTGATTTAACCTCACCCAGCTATTGAAAGTGTCAGTACATAACTTTGAAGAAATCTCTTGCACAGTCTATTTAAATAATATTAGTTGCTTTAGGCAAAATGGAAGTTTAATTAGTCAGAGAGTGAAGCACTCTGATTTCCTCAGCTTGGAATAGAAACTAAAATTACGTAGCTGCTGTACCAGTTGTCAACAGGAAAGCAATAAACAGTATATGAAATGAGAGGGATCTGGTGCCACTTACATGTGGTAGACGAGCAGATTCAAAGGAGTTTGTCAAGTAGACCGTTTGAGACCTGTCAGTGTGACAGTCTGCTTGGGCTATTTGAGAGCCACGAAATTATTTTACTTTAGAAGGTAGAATTCATAATGGACTTTGATATATCTTGTTATTCATAAACCTGGTATTTTATAGGCTTTTATATTGTCTATTTCCATATTTCCTTCCAAAGAAAGGAAGGAAATCCAGCTTCCTCAAGGAGCTGCCACTGAACACAGACATTTTTATTTTTCTATACTTCCCTAAGACATGTGGCACAATTTTATTTCATCCCAACTGGTTTTTACTTATTCAAATTCATGCATAGATCTTTTTGAAAGCAACAGTTTTATTTATTTTTTTTTTTATTTTTTTCAGTGTAAGGGCTCTGTTTCCAATGAAACCATGCTAGAAAAAATACTGGGCTTGCCTTTTTTTACACAATGGAAGAGGTTTAGCACAATTTATTTAAATATATATATGATCTGCCAATACACACAAATAGATGTTTCTAATGGTTTTAGACAGAAGTATGGGTGGAAAACAGGGAACATCATACTGAAGAGAGAAGGGAGGAACAAATACTGTATCAACCCCCTCTGTTTTCCTGTTCAAATAGCCAGGTTGGGCCCCTCACCGTAAGAAAGACATTGAGGCCCTGGAGTGTGTCCAGAGAAGGGCAACAAAGCTGGTGAGGGGTCTAGAGCATAGGCCTTACGAGGAGCAGCTGAAGGAACTGGGATTCAGTCTAGAGAAGAGGAGGCTCAGGGGAGACCTTATTGCTCTCTATAACTACCTGAAGAGAGGGTGTAGTGAGCTGGGGGTTGGCCTCTACTCTCATGTAACTAGTGATAAGACTAGAGGGAATGGCTTCAAGCTGCGCAAGGGAAGATTCAGGCTGGACATTAGGAAATACTACTTCTCTGAAAGGGTGGTCAGGCACTGGAATGGGCTGCCCAGAGAGGTGGTGGAGTCACCGACCCTGGTGGTGTTCAAGGAACATTTGGACGTTTTGTTGAGGGACATGGTTTAGTGAGAACTATTGGTGATGGGTGAATGGTTGGACTGGGTGATCTCGTGGGTCTTCTCCAACCTTTGTGATTTTATGATTCTATGATTCTACGACAACTGGTTTGTCCTGATGTATCTACATCATTCAAAGCATAATATTATGCCACAGAAGAATCTATCCCCTGAAAAACAACACCAATAAAACTTAATATAAATTTTACATGATTAGCAAATTCCTTTAGCAGGGAAGCGAGACTGACCCTTTTCTGAGGAGAGACTTGAAAGCAGAAGAATTTTTGAGCAACACTGCAGTTAATGAACATGTAGCAAGATAAATCACCTCAAGGGCCTCACACTTTTTCAAAAGAAACATCAGTTCACACTCCTTCCTGTGCTGTCCAAACAAGATTTTCATAACTGCTAACAGATACAAATTGCTCTTAGCTGGATCACACTTGCTTCTCCTGAGTGGAATTCAAGCCCAGCAAGATGACATGTACAATTACCCAATTCCACATCCTCTATTTCTGGAAGCTGGAAGGGGGCATGAGAAGGATGTTTGATGTTGGTTTGGTATTAAAGGTGATGAAGTGTGCTGGAAGAGGAGCAACAGGGAAGGCTGTATGGTTACCATTTGCTGAAGCTCTCTGGGAGATGCAAGGAGGCAGACATGGTCTCTGAAAAAGAACAGAGTACTTGGAAGGGAACCTGCTGCTGAAATAATAATTTAGGATATGTTTTTTTCCAGTGTTCTTTGCTTAAATCCAAGATAAATGTGTTCCCGTGACACCAGAAACAGAAGTGAACTGGGTGTCAGATGTACGTTAATGCCTCTGAAAACCTGCCTGTACAGAAATGTCAGAATAAGCACACTTCTTCATCTGATTCCCTCTGCAGAGTTTCCATTGTACCTTCTTTCCTACAAGGCAGCTCAAAGAAATCCCAAAATTATGTGGACTGCGCTTGTTACACTTTCTTGTCCTCTCTGCTGCAGGGAAAGCCTGTAGCATGGTAGTTGAAGGGATAGACCAAACCCAGGCTAAGCCAGCCTTCATAACACGACAACATTATCCATAGCAGCTGCTGTATTAGATCCCCTGTACACAGGTCAATACATGTGCTCTAGAGATGATTCTTTTGTATAACTCATATAATCTGTACTGGATCTAGCTATAGCTTGTTATGAACATATTCTGTTACTTACCATCTCTCCTCTCTGTATGCAAAATAGTAAGAATAAGTTTGGAGAGCAGAACCGTAGGCATCTGGGTCCTCCAGTGATTGTGTAGGCAGTTTCCATGTTCAGATACGCTGACCTTGTCTGATCCCTTTTTAGAGCTATCCAGTGAATGAGAGCCTGCTACATACCTTGTCAATCAGTGTCACCATCCTCATGCATGGTATTCGGTAGCTGAGGGAGCTACAAATTGTTCCCAATTTCTTCTTGTTCTTTTTGCAGAGAACGTGAAACTCAGTTGTTTTAGTATATTTGAAAACTTTCAGCATGTTTCCTCTAATCTCAGTTCTTGCTGACTTTCTTTCTCATGCAATGCTTACTATGCCATGCTTACAACAATGCTTGCTGTCCTTTTTTTTTTTTTTTTTTCCTTCCTGCACGTTTCAAAATCATTTGTAACATCTGGTGCCCAGAGCTTGTCACTGAGTTATCAGTCTTCTCCACTACTAATAGCAGTGGAGTAATTATTACCAATATTTTACATACATATCTTATACATGGAAGATGAAAATGAAATGTTCTTTTGGCAGCAGGAATCAGTGTCAGAGTAGTCATCCATAATCATTTCCAGGTCTTTTTCTGCAGTCCTGCTATTAATTCCTCATTTTCTATTGTACACTCATTTCCCATTGATAGAAGTACATTATGAAAGTTCCTGTCTTTTTAAGCTTGTCTTGTTAGTCTCAGATCACATTTATAACTCATCTATCACTGGGTCACAGCAAGGTGCCCTGGGGGGAAACTACCCCATCTTTGGCTTCCAAATAGATATATACAGCCACAGGCCTTTCAGTGACAACCTGATCATGATCCTACTGCAATAATCATGGCCAAGTCTGGACTTAGTGCTTGCAAACTATTTCTGCCTAGATAAATTTCCTGCAACTGCACTAATATAGCTCCAATGAAATACTCTTGATGTGTTTGCACTATTTTTTCTGATCGCCTTTATTTCATGACAGTTTTATAAGTCATATGTGGTCATGCAGTTTAGTCTTTCTGACTGTGATTTTCATGATTACTTTGGGGAGGAGAAGGACAAATCAGACTGTTACTGAATAGACTAAATGTATGTGGATAGTGTTATGCTCCTAAAATGATTATCCCATCCAGTCATCTTTTATATGAATGGCTATAATGAAAATTTTATCGTTTGACTTTATCATTTCAAAGATTATCTCATGTCCACAGTATCTTACCCCCATTTAAGGACACTGCAATTTATCTTCTGTTGAAAATTTTGTCAGGGAGAATGAGTGAACAATTTTGGTAGCTTGATACCACAAATTTCAACTGTTACTGCTGACACTGATTTATCATAGTTTCCTTGATGAAATACTGTAGCCAAGATTTGTTTTAAGACATTTTTGTAATATGTAGATGATAGCAATAATTCTGTACTGAGCCACGATTTTAACAACCATGTTAATTGTTTCCTTCTGATACAAGAAAGCCATAAAATATCAGCTGAAGACTGATGAGGTATAAAACACCCTGACTCATTAGATACATGGATACCGTAGAAATTTTGGAACTAATTACCTGACTTGCAATGATAATTAATAATATTTATCTATCTCTTTCCAACCTGAAAAATTCCAAGGGTTTTCTCAGACATTCAGAAGCTAACATAGAAAATGAGATATAAAATTCATCTGCATTCCCTCAGGAGTAGATGAGGGAATTGCTGGTTGCTCAAGGCAGAGTCACATTATAGCTGCCAATTAGCAATCCACAGGAACTATGTGCAAAAATTCATTACCCATAGCTCAGCTGCTAACCTTCTGCTTTACTCTAGGCAAATTTTCCAACATTCCTGCTTAAAAAATACCTGATGTTGAAAGCCATGTGAAGACCCCGAAGAGCTGCTAACATAATCAGAGCTTATGGCTCTCTTGCTGTCTATATGTAAACAGTATGTCTTCATCGGTATGAGTTGAGGATATATCACTAAGGCACAGCTTGTTGGATTTACTGTTTTCCTAACACTCTACAAACATGAGCTCATTATCTCTTGCACACTGAGAAGCTAATGGTATGATCTCTCTGTCATAAGTCAAGAAACTAAGGTGGGAGGCAAAGCACAATAATTAAGCTACCATTTGAGACAACGTAATGTGGCATCAGCAATTTTAGAAGTTGTCTTTGGGTTCCTAGATAATCAATGAAGCATGGGCTGTGATTCATGTCATCCCACAGTAGATACATACATTTGGTTAAATGACTCACCCTAAACTTCTTTGACTCTGTGAACTTGTTTTCTATTATAGGAACACAAGGGATTTGCTCAGAAGTTTAGCCTGGGAAATTTTGGGAAGCTGGGAAAGAAGAACCCTGCCCTAAAACTCACAGTGGAGTGCAAATAACATATTCCTTCAGATCCCAAGTAACCCCGCCATAATCAGGCTACCCCAACCTCCCTCCTCCCCCTCCCCCCCTCTTCTTTTAAATTCAAATCAGTATCTTTAGAACGCTGATAAAATTACATTCCCTTCTGCTTTCCCAAGATGTCCCTACTCTCCAAATTTGATGTCACAAACCATGAAGGTAATCCTCTACTGTGACTGTGTCCTCTCTGCTTTGAGAACATGCTACATTTAATCCTCAGCTCAGTCAGGAATACTCAGCAGCAAGAGCATGGGGCCAACCTGCTACCCAAGCCTGCCAGATGGAAGCTGACTGCATGAATGGTGCAGAGGCATTACTAAGATGGCATATTTACCCATTTATTCCAGATCTAAGGTTTCAGGGATGTGACTGCTTCTTTTCATTGGCTGCACAGCCAGCCAGTGAGTGTCAGTCTGCATTCTGGATTGCTTTCATAAAGGTCTAAGAATTTAGTTGGATTGAAACTAGAGCTTAGGGGGCTTGGAACTAGATGATCTTTAAGATCCCCTCCAACCGAAGTCATTCTATGATTCTTTGATTCTGTGTGTCTTAGGACCTTGAACAATGAAAGTGACTCCAAGTACTGTCTCAAAATACTGACAATCCTTCTGGTGTTTGGATAAATAAATACATACCAAAACCACAGCTTTAGAGACTGCGCAGCTGAGAGACCAGGAAAGAGGTGGGCTGGTTGCTCTTGATTAGAAAGCAGTTGGAGAAGAAGCAGGGATAGAAATCAGGAGAAAAACAGGTTTATTTCTGTGGGAAATGTTTCCTGTCTATAAAGAAAAAGAGTTTATGTTTTAAAAATCTGTCCATTTTGTAGATGCATTTCAGATGTATTTGGGGTGAGGGGGCATGTGAAATGTCCTTATGCTTTCAAGGTTTCCTTGGGAACATATGGTTAAGTAAGAAACAAACTCAACAATTGATGACACAAACAGAATATCAGTGGCTCGCACGTACCCCATCTATCAGACACATGCTGGAGCATAAACAAGGGGGTATATTAGCAGTTATTGATGCCATCTGGTCTTTTTCCTATTCTGATTGTATAACAGTTTCTGCATTTTAATACAGCCGTGTTGGAGGGAATTGATAGTGAGAAATAACAGCCGTCCAAGCACAGGAAATTTAAACAGTTAATGATGTGGAAAATGCATGAGAGAAATGAGGTTGGAACATTGGCATCCCAGCTCATAAACAAAAGGTAACAGCAACAATAGCAACAAACAACACACCTGTCGATTTCAGACCTGAAGTTTTTCAAGCTAGGAAAAGAAATTATCACCTAGAAATTAGAAACAGCATAAGCCACCATGACCCAGAAACACACTTAAGAGGAAATGAATTCTATCCAGGCTTAGGACTCTTCTGAGCTTTATACAGAAGCAGAGGAGATGCACAGGCCCTGTTTGCCGAGAGCTGAGCAGTCAGGGTCTGTTACATCAGGTGCATCTGCAGAACAGGCTGCTAAACTGTGAAAAGCAAAGACATTTTTAGTGTATGCTGTCAGGACATGCATGTAAGATGCAGGAAGCTGAATGTGGAAAAACAAGCATGTGTTTTGTGTCCACTGTACCATATTTCATATATGATTCTATAAGCATATTGTTCATACTAAACCTGGGGAAGAAATAAAGGGTATAATTTTTTTTTTATTTTTTTTTTTTGCCTGAGGAGTAACTTTTGAAGTTAAAATGTCAGATTGTCTTTCAAGATGACAATGTTTTTTCAATTTAAAGAACAAAATTAAACCCAAAATATAAGAAGTCCAACTAACAGATCAGATACAGAAACCTACGGAGAGCCCTTCAGGGCAGTCTTCAGCCAGTGGCTGAGTGCAAGAACCTGTGATAAGAAAATCTTGTTATCTGCACTCACACTTAATATCTTAGCCTCCAGACTGCCTTGTGCTCTTCTCTTACAGCTATCTTGTCCTTCATAAGTAGTGGAATATTAATTGAATTAGGAATTTGATCTGATTTTCCTGTATCTTAAAGCAATACCAGACGCTGGGACACTGGCTTGCTGCTGTTTCAGCCTCCTTGGTTTTGACTAGAATTTCCATCTTAGGTTCAAAGTATCTCTTCTGGCCAAAGTTTCAGCAAAACTCTTGGAGTCATAGGAAAACTGACAACGAATGGTAATTTTCCAACAAAAATAACATTTTGCCAAAACTTTTCCAAACGATGTACCCGGCTTGGTTGCATAACACTTCTGCACTGATGTGAACAGGACAGAATTTGGGAACCCTGCAGCATCTCTGTCAGATATCTGGAGTGATCTTGTGTGAGTCACTTAATCTTTTGAGCTTTGCTTTTTTCTCCCATCTCATCTAGGATTTCTGTGGCTCTTCCTTGGTTGTTAGCAGAAGAGCAAAAACATTTCTGGAGGACAATGGGTGATGGGTGGAATATTTACTATAGTTGAAAAGTGTGGAGGAAAAGCTCTCTCTCTTTTTAACTCCTCTGTAAACTTCATAAAGTTTGTTTGTTCTGAAAGTTTTGATGCTTCCATTGCTCTTCATCAGCTTATCACAAGTTAGCTGTGTCATGTCCAAAGAATTTATCTTTTCATTATTTTCTCATTCTTCTGACACATATTTCTTCCTAAATGATACACCAACAGGAGGAAAAAAAATAAACACCTGCTGTTCCTGTCTATGTTCTGCAGCTAGAGAAAATGAGTCATTAGTTCAGCGGCAGCTTCCAGCCCACTTACAAAATCTGTGAGCACTAACCTTACATTTGCCACCCTATTGTGTTTCAGGAACACGTCCAGCCACAGACAGGCCTCCAGAAAAATAAGCAACGTAAGTTTCAATAAAGGGAGCGACTTAGCCTCGTTTGTGCTGTGAGTAAAGATGGGAGTGCTTATGGGTCACGTTACAGAATCATAGAATCACAGAAACCTTAGAGTTGAATGGGACCTTAAAAGGTCATCTGCTCCCTGCAAAGAACCTGGACACGTACAGCTAGATCAGGTTAGCAGGGCCTGATCAAGCCTCGTCTTGGAAATCTCAGGGATGGGACATCAATCACATCTCTAGGCAACCTGTTCTAGTGCCTCACTTATTACTTATTTTTGATTTTTATAATCCTAAAAGCATTGCAGTGCAGACACCTACACAGAGAATTTAATCCTACTGATAATAATCTTGCTTTTCCTGAGTTATTCTATATAGAGTGTCATGGTTTTTCCCCTCTCCAATGCCCTTATACCGAGGATTTGAGGACCTCTCAATTATAGTCTCTGCTACCAAACACGATTAGAGAAGAAGACACCCTTTTCTCAAGCACACATAAAGCTATGAACATGGGGGATTCCTGCACACTCACCACCCATCTGCTGGTCAAACTGGCATGATCCTGAGCATGGTTATATACTGAGTTTCCCTAGTTCCAACTGATTTCATACCTGCATAGCAGTTATCAGACAGTTCTACTTCACTGACTGCATAATACCAGGCTCATTATAAGTGAAAGCATTCTGAGAGGAGTACCTTAAAAGCCTCTTATATCTCCAATGGCTCAAGCATTGCTGTTTGTAGGTGACATGCTGGTGTCTTTAGTTCTTTAGTCTTTCTCACAATGTACCAGTGCCTGTATTGGATTTTTCTCTTTCAGCATCTTCTCTTTTGTTTTGTTTAGTTGTTTTTCTTGTTGCTGTCTTCAGAGAAAAGCCAAACATTTCCAGGGCATAAATCTTGACTTAGCTCTGGAAGTAGACATGCGGCACTTGAGCCAATGCTGTACCTGCCCAGTGTTAAAAAGCTGGGAAAAAAAAGCTACTACAGCCATTGAAATCTTGCAGCAATTTGCTTTAGGCTAAGTGCAGAAGGTCACACAGAGAGATGGGCAAAATTAGGAAGCTGCATTTATTCAGAACACAAAACAGAATAGGAGAGGAAAACACACTATTTCCCTCTTAATCATTTCACAGTAAGTCATTATATTGTGAAATCCAAGGCAGCAACATGTCAGCACCAACACAACAAACTACCACTGTCTTTCCCAATTTTTAAGAAGGGTGCAGCACAGTTTCCAGAGGAGAAAAGCTGCACTCAGTGCTGAGAAACTGTTTCCATGGCTGTGTGGATGAGGCAGACCCCAGCACTTGCTCACCATTGTCGGTAAATGTCTGCATCACTCACAGACTGCATTTCACAGCTAACATTCTTTTCATATTGCTCCACTGAGAGTTTGAGTTTGACTGTAACAGCAAAAATACTTTGCAGTTTTAAGTTACGTCTCCCCAGAGTGCTTCAGAGTCCTCTACAGACACAAACACTTCCAGCTGCACAGCACTCCTGGTATGAGGCCTTCTTATACTGGTTAAATGGAGGGGAAAATGTCTGATGAAACAAATTAAAACATTCACCAAGCCAAAACAAAACACAACAAAACAAAAAGAACTGCAGATTTGGGACCCTGGAGATTTGGAGACGGTATGACACTCTTAACAAGTCAAAAATGCAGGAGCCATTTGTAACATAAAGCACAGACTGAATTCCCGGCCTGCCCATGCTTATGTCTGCTGGGAATCACTCAGATGCTCCTCATATAGACAGGATTCTTGCTTATATTAAAATCAGGTGGGAAAATGACAATAAAAATCTTTTTTTTTTTTAAATATAATTTGTTTCTCCATTATCTCTGCTTGTATTCCATTATTGCCAGCACTATAAAGCCCAATTGACAGTAGGTAATGTGATTAGCAGAAATTGATCCTCTTCTTTTTATTAGGCCATGTTTTAATCCTTCTTTAGTAATTTTATTGGAGTACTTACTTCTAATGAAATAAAGAACTGAGATAAACAGCCACTGAGTTTTATGGAGCACACAGTCTGGCAAAAATCTATTACAGATTTCTTAATCTACCCTATATCCTTAAAGTTTTCAGCTAAGGTGTGTTGTGTTATGAGGCAGATAGTTGTTAGGTTTACAGATATTAGGTATGAAGGTTCCTTAGATATGTTTTTGTATTACATCTATGAGCAGTGCTGAAAACTGATTGTGTTTGTGGTGCACAAATGCTTCCACCTACAGATTCTACACAATAACTATCAATCCATGAAAAACAGAGTAAGTAATTGTTCATCAGCTGTTATGTGACCTAATGACTGGGTGTGCACATATTCTATAACAATATGTCAAAAGTTTTGTTACCACTGCTAGGGATTGAGGCAAAGCTGCGTCATGCCATACCACAATAGACTAGAAGAGTGCAGTCAGTTTTGATAGAAATCATCTCACATAACTTTGCTGATAAAGGTAGAACAAAACTGTTTGCATTGCTGAAGATTTTTTCTCCTTTTGATCCTTTTTATCCTTCTTTAGGTGGACGGACAGAAAAGGTTTAGTTTCACCTTTCTGGGGAAAACTGAACTAGCAAGTGCATAAGTGGAAGATGGTGTGGGAAAGTTGTCTTCCTGTGCCATGAGAATTGTAAGAATGTTGGTGTATTTTTTTGCCAATGGAGAAAGTTTTAAGCAAAAATTCTAAGCACAATTTAGAAAAATAAAAAATAACTTCCTTTAGTTTAGAGTACTAAAGGTAGTGACCTTTGAAGAAGAAAATCATTATTCAGATAGTGTTAAGGATACACCTTGTATTCTTAAATCTACTTATATCTACCACTTCTTTCCTTTCTTAGGGATGAATAAAAAGTGGCACGTATTGTTACAGGCAACTGGAAAAATCCAGGCAAAAAAAAAAAAAAAAAAAAAAAAAAAAAAAGACTTGTGATTACCTCAGTGTAACCAGTCAAAAAAAAAAATGAATAATGCAGATTCACCATATTTCTTCTGGCTGCTAACAGGAAATGCAGATATCCCAATGATTCCACCAAGCATTTTTATGTTTTTTTCTTGACACCTAAATGTTGATGTTTTTAAGGACTCTCAAAGCAAGCCAGCACAGCTACTGAACTGGAGAACAACTTCCAGAATCCTGGTAGAATTGCTTATCTATGAATGTGAAGATTATCTGCACAAGAAGCACAAGAAGAGTTATTCCAAGGGAGTACTGGGAATACCAACAAATGTTTCTTGAAGCATTGCTCTGGTACCTTGGCCTCACTAGGAATAAGCAGAATGCATACAGTTCAGAGAAGCAATAAGGATACTGTGTTTTAAGCATTAATCACCAGTCAAGTAAGATAAAAGAATATTTAGACCAAAAAAAAAAAAAATTAGTAAAAAAAAATTGGTGTGTACGTTTATTTCACTACGCAACAAGGGCAGACTACATCAATAAAGCTATAAAGACAATGTGTTAAGAAGTGAAGAAATATAATGAATACAAAATGGGGGGATTCCGTTCCTGATGAACGCTTTTGTTTGTAGATCAGTCATAAACTGGAGATATATTTGGAGGATGTAGTTATTGACACTTTCTTGTGCTGTGCTGTACATGAAGTAAAATGAACATTGTTTTCCTGTTTTCACAACTGGAACAATAACAGTGAAAAGAAATATACTCTTGAGAGAGTTTGAAGTAGGAATTACCTCATCAACTGCTTCTCATTGAGGCTTTCACTCTCAGGATTCAGCAGTGGTCTCTAGAAGAAAGCTAGCACTGTGCTCTATCCAAAAGGAACAGGACACTGGGGTAGCTGAAATACAAATATACTGCTAAAGCTAATATCTCTCTACGTTTTTTTCTGTGGAAAATGGATGCTCCTTTTTCTGCTCATCTCAGCACCCATCATCCAAACTTCTCATCCTGCCTAATTAATCTTCCTTGGGGTCTTAAGCAGTATGGATTCATATTTATTTAACCAAATATAAAGTACAGAACTATAATTTTAGTGATATAAGGTTACCTCATCCCAAAGGGGCTTTCAGAAGATATTGTGCCTTAAAAGACAGAAGACACAATTCATCACTCGGTGATCTGGTGCAGAGGAGATTCATGCTTCTGTGGGTATTCTCATGGTCACTGATTTGCTTCACAAGAGAATGCAAAGAAGCAGACAGCATAAATAATTTCCCTTCTCTCCACCTTATAGGGTGGATACATACACATATATCCATATCCTTTGATAAATTGGCACTGAGATATACTTTTATTCTTAAATACACAGGACTACATCCTCTTTTACTTGGATTTTCCTGAAAATGTGTGCAGAAAGCTACTCTCCTCTTACTCAGGAACTGCCTAAGTGCCACCTGCAGCAAACCTTAGGTTATCAGCTTGTCAATTACAAAATTATGAGAGGTCAATAGAAGTCAAAATAGAGGTCAATAGGTCAATTAGAAGTCAATACTACCATATAAATGCATTAGAAAACATAGTTTTCCTGTGCAGTTTAGCTAATATGAATTTATTTTTTCCCATAAGAATTGTCCATTACATGTACTTAAGAAACTCTTAACTCCTATAGGTTTTTGGTGGTTTTTTTTTTTTTTTTTTTTTTTTTTTTTTTTTTTTTTTTTTTGCCTAGGGTTTTTCTAGGGTTGAATTTTACTGATGGAGAACATTTACCATAGGAAAATAAAGATACCTGATGGTGACACAATTTCTCCCTCCTGGACTGTTCTATCTGCTCAGGTTTCAGGGATCAGATGCCAGGATGAATTTTCAATCTGAGGAATGTGACTGAGTGAAAGAATGGCTTCTGACAGCAGCAGCTTTCAAATTGAAAAAGAACCTCTCAATAAGAAAGATGAAAATAGGAAAGAAAAAAAAATATGGAAGAGAAAGATAATCCTTAAACTCAGATTCAGTAAAGTTCACAGGAATCAGTGACAGGCAGATAATTAATCAGGAAGTCTCTTGCAAAGGGAAATGAAGATGGCATTGCCAGTCCTGTGAATGTAATCCTTTCTGATAATGGCTTGAGGTTAATTTTGAGAAATTTTTATATGGAAAGAAAATATATATATATATATAAAAAAAAAAAAGTCATACATTCAAATCAAAAGCAACTGCTAAAAATTAAGCTTGTTTTTTAGATAGAAAATCATTTCAAGGTTAAAATGCTGAGAGACAATTAAAGGGGTGGAAATATTTTGATAACAGTCTTCACAGGCTTACAATAGCAAGTTGTTTCTTCCCCTAATAAGCCTGCTCTGTGTTTCACACATGGGATTTTCAGACAGTAAAACTTCCATGCTAGAAATACTTTAAAATAATCATTACTTAAAAATCCTTGTCTTCCATCAAATTTCTTAATCAGATTTTTTTAAGGGTAATAAATTATCTATTTTTATCCTGTATTACCAGTCACAGAGGATCTTACCTTGCAACCTGCAGCACAGGAGTATGCCTAAAAACTCAGGAAAGTCAATGGATTATTTCCTCAGACTCCAAATCAAGCTCTCTCTCTTTTTGTTTTCCAAAGTCTTGAAATAATAATGAAATTATGTAGAAATAGTAGAATAACTTATCCACATTTAAATTTATAACCAGCCAACATAATTGGGTATCTTTCTGAGTCGGTTGTTATTTACTTAACACAGCATAATTACTTAATCACATTATAATGAGAGCTTTTTGAATAACTTGTTTCAAACTTGTAAAAATTCTTTTTACTTTCATTAATGAGTTCACTGGTGATTTATTTTCTTGAGTCTATTTACCAGCCATCATTAATAGTATATAAAAATGTGTTAAATTATAATATAGAAAACAGAAATAATTCCAGGGAAAGCACTTGACATTGATTCATTACATAGACATGCATCCTTGGTTCTCCGGGCATAACAAATATTGACTGTCATCATGGAATAGATTAATTCTATAGTGTTAAGAGAACTTCCACATGTAGCATCATGGACCATTGACTGTCTAATGTGAATGTCATAGTGTTTTATTGCTTGAACATTGTGGGCTTGAGCCATAGCTCACTGAAATAGACTGAAAGACATTTATTGTCTTACATGAGCTTCAAGTTCAACTTCATATTTTCACAATTTGTTTTTTTTCCTCTCCTAAATGAGACTCAAGGTCAGTAGGAGTCAATGAAATGTTCCTCTGTCAGGAAGAACACCTGTCCCAATGGATAGAAGTGATATGGTTATCACTGCATTGAACAGCAAAAAACACAACAGAGGAGAGGACAGAGTGGTTATAGGACACCTATAGGCTCTGAGGGACTGACTTCAAATCTGCTCTGCCTCAGCCTTACTGGGTTACTGTCTGGCTCCAATTTATAGGAGAGAGAGGAGGTTCTTTGATATATGTACACCCAACGTGAGATAAAGAAACAACGGTTCAAATGTTAGTCCGACCAGTCTATTACAAATCCTACACATTCAGGGAGATGGGGAAGGGGAGAAGGGTGATAGAAAAGACAGGAAATAGAAGCAAGGAGTCTGTATAGGAAGCAGAAGGGAGATAGTCACCACCATGGTACAACGTGGTTTGTAGTTCAGTCATTGATCTTCAGTAGTGGTGGGATGTCGGGTGTTCTGTTGATGATGGTGACCACAGCAACGACGACAACGATGATGGCAGTACAAACTTATTTATAAGTCCAAAGTGGTTCAGTCAGCTCTCCTTGGAGTGGCAGCTACTGGCTCTGGGATCTCAGCAGAAATTCCTCTGTTATCATCTTCTGGGCCTTGTCAGCAGATAAGAGGGAGCGGGGATGCCCATCTGCATCCTATTTTTCACAGGGCACGATGGTGTCGTTCCCCAATATTCCCACACCAAGCTGGGGCCATTAGGCCAGATCTTCCGCCAGTAACCACTCCTGAGCACTCTCTTCCAGAGGCAAGCAGCTCTGGAGGAAGGTGCTTTCAAATGTCAAAGTGATGTTGATTGTCACACGTATCACCCATCATTTGCCACCTCCATAAATCAGTTAGAGTCTTATCACAAGAAATACCTCAGGAAACAAGCTTTGAGATAGAAGACAAAGAAGGGTTCTCACAGTTACCTAAGGCAAATAATTTACTGCAACATAACTAGATCACTTTTTACTTCGCTTCACCTTCTACTGTTACAAAAGCAAGGTAGAGAAACCTTACTGAACCTTTTTAGTAGCCAGATTGCCAAAAATGTACAAGGTTACCCCCATTTCTGGATTTTTGCAGTTAAGATTTCTACTTGAGAGAAAAAGTAGACTGATACCAATTTTTAGATATAATGTTATCTTAATAGTTTTCTAGGGGGAATTGTGAGAAGAATTACACTCTAAATCTATGGGGGGACTATTTGGTAGCCTGTCTTAGTGGAGATTTAATCAGAACATTGAAGTCCAGGTCAGTGTGTACCTGTGTTGACATGGCAGAATTACCCTAGACTTTAATTACTTTCAACATGAATTTGAAGTGACTTAGGTGCAGTTGCCTGCTTTGGAAACATCCATTTTTTATTCAGTACAGCAGAACTAATTCATAAAATTTTATTGAGTTCCAAGAACAGAAGATCAGAACCTGAGTGGAGCCCCACTGGATTTTTTACTGACCACACAGAAACCACTTACTCATGAGAGATTTTCATGCCATTCAGCACATCAGACAACAACGTATTAATTCATGTATGGCAAAAGCATGATGATGGTATATGTTAGTTCTGCTGGTGGACCATGGTGCTGTCCATGAAACTTGAAGCTGTTGACTATCTAGGCCATGGGATATTTAGAAAGCAGCTCTTCACACTGGGGTCTCAATCCCTTGGTTATGGTGGGGCATAAATATTAACAGACAAAATCCCAGTGCTCTAAGACAGTAATTGGTAAAAGGTTTTTTTGTTTTTGTTTTTGTTTTTGTTTTTTGTTTTTTGTTTTGTTTTTTTAAACTGACTTCTGTGCCCAGGTTATATTTTTTAGGTGTTTTAGATATAAAAAATAGTATCAGTACTGGCAAAGTTATGCACATTCTACCTTCAAGGTAATAACAAAGGAAACAGATCTGGACTGTAAAATCTCTGAAGTAGAACTGCTATGGAAATTTGTTTCTAGATATTAAGTAATAAAGGAGGATGCTTTGTTATATGGTGTAAGTGCAGGTCATCTTCTCCTCTTCATATGCTAACTATTGGAAGAGTAGTTAGCAGACATGGAGATTGTCATTATAGAATTGCTTTAAAAATATCATCTGTCATTTCCTCTGGACCTGCAAAGAGAGCATTTCTCCTCCAGAAGCACAGCTGAACTCCAGCAGGGCAGCAGTGTTCTTTAACTCATTGACGACATAATCACACCAAGTCCTGTCACAGTTTATTCGTTGTTGATTGTTATTCTGTCTTCCCCTGTGCTTTCACCTCACATGCCATTTACTCCTGGTTGCCATGGAGATGGAACACAGTATTAGTCTAACTTTAGATTAGCCTTGTAACCTTGCATACTTTAAAATTATTTATGTTTCTTAGCAACTCTGCTGAACATCTACATCTTTCACCTATTCTTTACTGGAAGACTGAGTTTACAGTCCCAGAGCATAGGTGATGCAAGGAGTCTGTGGCAAGGGAGGAGATGACGCCTTGCCTACAGGTGTGTAATCCTTATCTTTTCTTCCAGGTTTCATAAAAGCATAGAATCCTTACAGTTGGAAGGGAGATTTAAAGACATCTATTCCAACTCCCCTGCAATGAAGAGGGACATACACAGCTAGATCAGGTTGCCCAGGGACTGATCCAGCTTCGTCTTGAACGTTTCAGGGATGGAGCATCAATCACATCTCTGGGCAACCTGTTCCAGTGCTTCACCACCCTCACTATAAAGAATTTTTCCTTATATCTAACCTAAATCTATCCCCTTTCAACTTGAAAGCATCTCCCCTTTTTCTATCAGAACAGATCCTGATAAAGACTCCGTTAAATGAGAATTAAGGGAATTCTTACGCAAATGGGTCTTATAAGGATTTGCATTGTAACAGACTTCATTTGCAGGAAAACATGAAAAAATACAATGTTGAGAATTATGCAAAAAAATACCTGAAAAAAAGAGATTGAAGTTTGATGAAAATGTAGCTTGACTATCCCTTCCTGTGCCAAAGTAGAGCTGAACCTCAAATATGTGTTCAGCTGTTATCTAATCAAGAAGACTGCATAGGTTGTTAGACAGTCTAGGGCACCGAGAGTAAACTGTTTCTTGATATAACTACATAATAGTCAACAGAAGAATCAATTTTAATGATTCAGTGTCACAGAAGTTACTGTCTGAAGGGAAAAAAGAAGGTAAAATTCGCTACGTAGCAGCATTCATCCATTCATCTCTACCTGCTACAAACCTCAGCACTCCTGGTGTTACAAAAGACATTTCTAATTGACAAAGCTGCAGCAGAAAAGTCTGACTAAGTCCCCCAGACAAGATGTACATATAACAGTGATTTTCAAGACCAACATTCTCCGTTTATTTTCTAACAACTCATTTATAGGAGGCGGTGTAAATGGCTTTGTCCATTCAGTTAAGCCTCTTCAGGGTTGCATGGGAACTCAGATATTTAAAGGCAATGCAAACTTAAAATGTGAACAACGAAGTTTTACCTATCTCTAGCTTTTGCATTGTGTAGACGTTCCTAAGGCTAACACAATACGGCAACTCTAGGAAAAAACAGTTTCTAAAACAATTCAGACAAAGTACTCTTAAAGGGAACCAAGAGGGAATAAATTTCATGCATTTACATCTAGCACACCCTATCTGTCATGTCTCATTTAGTTTCCTGTTAGTCCTATATTTTCCTCTCCTATCTACCCAGTGTTTTGTTTTGCAATGTGAAAAAAAGGGAAACAAAATGCTGACAGAGCAGCCTCCCCATTTGGCACTCCAGACTTCTGTCTGATGGAGAAAGCTATGTCAGAGGATGCCCTGAGGGACAGAAACAGATAGCAGTTCTTCTGCTCTCTTCCTCTCTGAGGAACAGTTGGGATAATTTCTGAAGTACCGCTTCTACAGTGAAAACCGCTGTAAAGTATTGTCAGTTTCACTTATAACACAGTAATGGAATCAAGCTAGTTTTACCTTCTTCTCATAGACTGTCATGTAGCATTAGATGGGGATCAGTTCTAGTTAAATGGAGATCAAAAAAACACAAACCTAAATTTCAGACCATAGGCTTCACTCAGGATAATGAATTTAATGTAACCCTACCATCTGATCCTCATGTTTAGGCTACAGCAAGATACTTATGTCTACACACTCTTTCTCCCAAACCAAGAAATGAAGCCAGACTATTCTGACAGTCAGCTGTACTGGTAAAGATCATTACCAATTGTGAAATTCAGAGAAAAAATTTCTCTGACTAAAAGAAGTCCAGAAAAAGCAAGTTCTGCTCAGCGCGCTGTCCAGAACTAAGATGAGTGGTACCACAGATGGGAATGCTCTGTAGGTTTTGGAGGAAGAACTGTACTAATTACTTAGTTTTACACTTTGCATGGATTGGGAATGTAAATGCAAATCAAGGAGATTTTAAGAAATGGGCTAAAGTTGGGATGGCATTTGGTTTTAGTGTGTTGTACCTAAAACAAAGTGGCTCAGTCCTAAAATTATCACCCTCAGTGAAGTGCTGCTACTGATACTGGTAAGAGTTTCAGTTGACCAAAGTCTAAATTAAAGAAAGGATAAGACTGAAATATGAGAAATATGGAAGGGCTTAAAACTGATGATTAAATACCCAAAGTTTTAATATCTTATTCTCATAGAGTTCTAAATTTACATATTGCAAATAAAGAACATATCTTTGGTTCTCAATCATATTACACATGGCATATAAAAAAAAGCTTAGTATTGCTTAGTTATTACCAGTCAGTGAAAAATCTCATTCTCATAAGAGATGATCCAGAAAAGTATGCAACTGAAGTAATAAAAATTTCACCTAAAATCTTATTGAATACCATTCCGATAGATGAGATTGCTCATGCAACCTCTTCCTGTAAAGGAGATTTAATTTACTGTTTTAGTTCAGTAATTACTCCACATTTGTATTTACTGGAAGTTTCTGATATTCCCCTGAGCTAGATAGGATTGTAATAACAAATCTGAATATTGAGCAATATATACGTACAGAAAACAGACAGGAGCCCAAATTTATTCTTTCTCTCACTTTATGGATTTCCACAGTGTGAGTCTCAGAGAAAACGTACTCTGACGTTATGTGACTGGGATGCAGGCATTGAAGTAAAGGATGTGTTAACCAACAACAGTGTTGATATAATTAAATGAGAATCTGTCTGATAAGTGTGAAGGACTTATAACTATACCTCAGAACAGCTTTTTTTTTTTTTTTCCCCCAGAGGAATTATTATCAATAATAATTGATAATGTTGAAGTGCAACATTATTCAGTCAAGTCTGAACCATATTTGAAAGATCCTGGACAAATCTCTAGTTTATCCAACACCTCTTGCAACTAGGTATACCATTAGTATGAACCCAGCTGCTTTCAGTTCAGTATCTAAGAGACTGAGAACATCCATATATTTATAGACAATATATAAATACATATATATAAAAATATATATAATATAAAAATATATTTCAAGATGTATAAATCTTGAAAACAGTAGACAGAAGAACCAATCCACACTAGAATTATTTAACACCTGGACTATTTCATACTCAATACTGAGCCTTTGTCAGCTCTAATGATACAGGGTTAAAAGCCATTAGATCTGGTGATAATAAATATCAAATCTACGGAAATCAAAGCAAATAGGTGCACGGCATCACAATAAATGAATCAGATTCAGCTTGTTCTGAAGCTATATCACAGCAAGTTTTACAATGCAAATGAAAATCATTTGAGCCACTTCCCATCATAGAATTTTATTTTCAAGTGGACTAGACTGAGGTAGATAGGCATTACTTCAGAAAACTACTTTCCATGGTAATACTTCCCCACTGTTATAGGTAAAATAAATCAAAGTACTATTCTCTGAACCTTACTCTGACTGTCAGGAACACAACTAACTATTTATCTTTGCAGGAAACCACTTACTTTCCAAATGACTACCATTCTATTTATATATAAAGTCTGCTTCGTAAATGAAAAATTTATTCATTTCTCAGGAAAGGGTCAGCACTTCTAGGCACAAGTTCTATCTACTGTCAGATCCATTATATCAGCTAATGGTTAAAGACAGATGGGCAATGATTTTATTTCAGGGAACCTTGTCTGGCTCACTACAGTATAAGAAAATATTTTATTAATGTCCATGAAAATTAGCATTTCAGATCTGTCTTGAAGGCTGCTAATCCCTAGAAGGCATTTGTCTTTGCAGTATTTTTAACTTGGAATATATTTCAGGTTTGATCCAAGCCCTGCGAGACACAACTCTCAGAAGTATGTACAGAAGTCCTTGGCTAGTAACTTCAGGTACCACCTTGTAGAAGCTTGGATCTATTTGAAAACTGTGAAGTTACCCAAGAATTTGGAAAAACCCCACTGTCCCAGTCTGCCTTCATGGCAACTTGTGTCAGTGCTGAGCTACTCACACAACACAGAACCTCTTGTTCTATGTCCCCATTTGTGCTCATTGCCTCTTTTTCTGGCACTGGGTACCACTGAAAAGAGCTTAGCTCTGTCCTCTTTGTATCCTCTCTTCAGATATTTATAGATACTGATTAGATCACCCTGAGCATCCTCTTCTCCAAGAATAAGAGTCCCACCTCTCTCAGACTCTCCTCACAGGAGAAGTGCTCCAGTTGCTTCAACATCTCCGTGGCCCTTTGTTGGACTCTTTCCAGCATGTCCATGTGTCTCTCATACTGGGGATCCCAGCATTGGACACAGATCTCCAGGTGTGGCCTTACCAGTGCTGAGTAGAGGGGAATGTTCACTTGACTTGCTGGTGACATTTTACTTAATGCAGCCCAAGCTACCATCAGATTTCTTTGCAGCAAGGGCACAGTGTTGACTCATGTTCAAATTGATGTCCTTCAAGACACCCAGGTGCTTTTCTGCAGAGCTGCTGTCCAGCTGGGTGGCCCACAGCACATATGGTGCCTGGAGTCATCCCTCTCCACCTGCAGCCCACTGCAATCTCCTTGTTGACCTCCATGAAATTCCCATCAGCTCACCTATCTATACTGTTGAGGTCCATCTGCATGTTGTCATGGCTCTCTGGTGAGCCAGCCACTCCCCCCAGGTATTTGTCATATGGGGATTTACTGCAGGTGTACTCTGCTCCACCAGCCAGACCATTAATGAAGATGTTAAACAGGGCTGTACCCAGTACACGATGAACTGAAGCTCGAACAGTCTCAGTTGATGTGTCATGGGATGCTTGCAGTACCACTAATACAGACATTGATTTCATTCATTCAGTTATCTCTGAAAATCTCACCCCTCTTTGAGACCCCATTATTTCAGAGTGTGAATGGCCTTTTCTGATGCAGTTTACCTTGAGTAGATTCTCTAGGGCCAGTGAATTCTCCATGCAGTGGAAAACAGTGCAGACATGCCAAGGCTACCTTAAGGCCAGGAAGATCTATAAACTAATCAGCCTACCTCTGTGTCTGAAATCATTAGTTCTGATGTAGAGCAGCACCTCCTTCTTTGTGTATATCACCACACTGAACTGACCTGCTCTTAGACCTGAGCCAGTGCTTCATGTATGGCCTTTATTTGCTTTACTCTTCTGGGATAGTGTCTCTCATTAGCTACTACAGTGATGACAAACACAGTACCTGACATAAGCTGAGCTATAACAAATAGCTATCAAATAGCTCCTGCCTCTCTGCAGCTTCAGTAACTTAGAGTGAGGATTCACAGTGGGCTTGGTCCTGAGAAGCACCAACTTTGAGCATTCTCAAGTGAGAAGAGAGGATTTATTATATACACGCATATACACATGCACCAAACTCACATGAATGGAGAGGAGACTCCTTTCTGACAGGGTGGCTGCACTGCAGTGCTGTAATTTCCTAAAGTTCCTATTAAAATGCTGCAGTAATTAATCTCAATCAAACTTACAGAACATTTCTTATTAGCATGCCATTATATTTGTCTCTTGTTGTTTTTGATGTCACATTCATTGCACTCCTTGCTTCACTCTACAGACACTTTCCCTGTTCTTGCAGGCAGGTCTGCACCCCTTAATTGGATGTAGTCAGCCATTTCTTCAACTTTCCTTGAAACCCTTCTATTTATCTTGATATCAAATTGTGTGTATGCCTTTATTAGATATTAGTGCTCAAAAACTAAAGTCAAGCTTCTCAGCTCTTGCAAACATTTTCCCGTTTTATCATTTCACTCTATTAAATTGTCCCTACTTATCTTCACATCACAATGCTTGATTTCTATTTAATTATTGATACTGGTAGATCTAAGCTATATTTTTCCTTTGTTTATGTGATGTTGAATTAAAAATACACTGCTTCACTTTTAATTACTGGTTTCTTCACATGGTCATAAAGATACTAGGAGAAAATGCCTGATCTGTAATGCCAGGTCATGTTCTGGGGCTGCTGTTTTGTTTTTAGGTAGATTTTTTCAGCAGCTGATAGATCTTACAAAACTTGAATTGTTACACAAGGTATATTGCATCTGAACAGTGGCTGATTGCTGGAGTCTGACCCAGAATGGCCTTGAAACTCTGTCAGAGCTTTGTGGTATGCATAGGTATCTCAGTGAGAGATGCAAATGGCAATGAAGCATATTTTTTCTTGTGATGGATGCCTTCAAAATAGACATAAAACTGCATAATGTGACTGTGAATATAAACATGTGACTTGCCCTTCACATATGTGGTGCTTTGTTGGGTACTAACAGCAGCCAACCCACAGACAGCAACTCAAGTTCTTGGTGTTCTTTTTTTGCCTGAGTTGCTGGCTCAGATCTATATAACGCACATTTAGAAGAAAAAAAAAAAAGTCAATCAAAGCCAATATCTATTCAAAGTCACTGAATCATCCACTTTAAAAGTTACTAAAAATACTTTTTATGGCTGCCTTGAACTCTGCTTCCACCTCCAAATCACAGATGCTCTTACAAGAAACATGGAGCTTGTTTGGAAGTGTTATGCAACACTTAATCGCCAAACAGAATGGGGCAATATGGAAGAAAGAGGTGAAACAATAGCAGGAAAGAATGTAAATACCACTGTGAAATAAAAGACAAAATAAATAAAACCATCCAGTGGATAAATGACAGCCTGTTAACATTCATTTCAGCTTTTATTTTTCTTTTATGCCTCTTATTTTTCAAAGTAGACCTGGAATATTTCAAAACTGTAAGTCAGGACAATAATGCAGGACAATTGTTTGAATTGATACCAGCCTCCAAATTGGATATAGAAGGAATAAAAAGCCTGAAGCTAACAGTTTCCTCTTTGGTAACAGCACATATGCAAATGCCACAGAGCTTTCTCAGCATTAATGATTTAACTTTTCTTTATCATCATGCAAGTCTCTGAAAGATTACTGTTGCCCTGTTCAAGTGGGAAAATGAAGAATTAGAGATTAAGTCTTACAGGAGATATGCAAAACAGCTGGGAACAATGTAGATCTTCTCTTGTTTCAGATTAAAACATCTCAGTGTAGATGATCATACACAGAGGTTAAACTCTAAAAGTCTTCAGTAAATATGGGTTCCTTGTGTCATTTGTGATTTTATAGGCTGTCTCAGCTCCAAAAAAGGATAAGTTACTGTGGCAAGAGAGCTCCGAACCCCCTTGCTGGTGTGGCAAAAGAGGCGTGGACTCCTTTGCTGGTGCAGAACAAATGTTTATTTTAAGTGCTTACCACCTTTTATATCCATACAACAACAACTGATTACATGTAGAAGCCAGTCACCTTGTGTCTCATTCAAGTTATTACTGGGCTTTTTACTCATTAGCAAGATAATGACTTTCTTTATTCCACAAGTTATCTACAGGTCTTAGGAGAGCTCTAATCCTCTTCTATCTGAGAGCATCTTAGTCATCACTCACTGTTTATTTTTCAGCAAATAAATTGATACATATATGCCTGCCTGTGACCTGGAGTATGGCCTCCAACGGAGATCAGTGTCTACAGATGGTGAAGGTCACCTTCAGGTAGACACTTAGTGCAGAGCCTAGCTGCCCTGGTATGTGTCTGCTGATAGATGGAGTGCATGAGGGTGCCAGGTACATCCTGTGTGGTGATGATGTATGTGAGGCTAGATCTACGGGAGATGGGAGATGCATACTCTTCTAGAGAAACAATGAGAAGCCAGCCAGGACAGCCTGCAGTGACTCCAGGGACATTGAAAACGTATGCTCTTGCATCTTCATTGAATCTTCCTTCTTCACTGAATCTTTCATCTTCACTGACCACACTTGAGTGGAACTATGGTAAATGTCTCCAAGTTGGCATGTAAAGTCTGTTAAGTCTGTCTCAAACCAATCCAACCCTTTGTGTCAGCTGCAGGCAGAGTAGAAAACCATCACTTCAGCTTAGTTGCACCATTGAATTGGCAAAGGCCCAATATTAATGTTGTTGAAAGAACAAAAAACAAGACTGCAAAGAATTTCCTCAATACATGCGCCTTGGATCACAGAGCTCCTCGGTACCGTGTTTGGTTTGTGGAGTGGGGTTATCTTCCTAGAATCACATGTGTAATAACTTGTTCTGAGCTGAGTCTACAGATTCTGAGTCTTTCTCAGCTTCTGTTTCTGATAGCTGATATCTCAGGTTTAGTATTTATGCACTGAATTATATGCCATGTCTCCAAATCTCATAGCCTGCAGCAGAAAAACAATTCAAATCGGAGTTTTCACTTCAGTGCACTTATGTACTTTCTATTCTTGAACAGCTTTTGATGCGTTAAGAAGCGTGTACTCTCTAACTAAAATCTTATTTAACAGAAGGGAGAGTGTATCATTTAGGCTTCACTTTACCTTTTATTGGGCATAGAAATACTATCTCCTACATTTCTTTGTCAGTATTTCTGTTCCTACAGAAAACAAAATGTATTTAAAAAATAATAACATGCTGAAATTAAGCTGAATTTAGCCATGAAAATCTTAATAAAGAAGCACAACAATTCAGTTCTTTTCAGTGCACTGAGTTCTGTCCAATATTTCTGAGTAATCTTCACCAATTTTGGCACCTGATAGATTGCTCAGATATTGTATATTGGGAAGTTTCATTTGTCCTCCATCCTCTCCATGAATCCTCAGCCTGTGTCAACACAAGCATCCCACACATCCCTGACTGTGGAAGTAAGGCAGGCACACGTGGTATGAACAGAAAAAAAGCTTTATTTCCCTTCTGTCCTTCATGGATCAAATGCCACTCTGTTCAACAAGGACTCCTCAAACAGCCACAACTAGACTGCTTGCTCTACCTTATGTTCTGTTTTTCCCCACTTTTTCTGATCTCAAATGAATAACTCACACTTGTATGTATGTATATAATGTATGTATTTGTTTGTTTGTTTGTGTGTGTGTTTATTTTTCCATGGGCCCCAGTTTTGCTGGTTTAGTGCTCTTATATGGTCATCTTGGCTTTTGCAAACAACTACTGATAAAGCAGCACTCTCAGAAGCTTTGATGTCTTTCACTCCCTGGGTTTCCCAATGCTTCTTTCATACCTTTTATCTCCTAGTTTCTTATTATTGTTTTATTAGTTCAACTCCAGGTTGGATTAAGCCAATTGCTTTTGCGCTTTCACCACTGTTCTGGAGAAGAGAAGGCTTGGAGGAAACTTTGTGGCTTTCCTGTATTTGAAGAGAGCTTACAAGAAGGAAGGAGACTGATTTTTCACATTGCTAGTGAGATGACAAGGGGGAATGATTTCAAATTAAAAGAAGGAAGATTTAGGTTAGATGTTAGGAAGAAATTTTTTACTCATAGGAGCTGGAAGAGGTTGCCCAGAGAAGTTATGGATGTCCCTTTCAAGGCCAGGATGGATGGGTCCTGGGCAGCCTGATCTGGTGGGTAGCAACCAGCCCATGGCAGGGGGGGATTTAGGTGATCTTTAACATTCCCTCTGCCCTAAGTCACTCTATGATTCTATGATCATGAACAAATTCTTTTTTTTTTCCACCTTTACCTTGCTACATTAATCTCAGGCCAGGGATGGTCATTTGCATGCACTGTTACATTTTATTTTTGTATCTGTGTTAAGTTTATTTGTTTAGAAATAATTAGTGAGAAAGGCAGAGGATACTCTGTATATCTCAGAAATCTACTGGCTTCTAAAAAGAGTTGAGAACAGCACAAATTCACAAATCAGACTTGAGTGCAAGAATGAGTCAGAAATTTCTGCTTTTGGCTTCCTTGAGAAATTCTTTTGTTCTGTATGAAGTTCAACTGGTTCTATTTTGCAACTCCTGTGACAATAAAGATGTTCCCCCTTCTTTCTGCCACCACATGGATGGATGCCTTATGCTGACCAACTCAACAGAGACAGTCAGTGCTGATTACCACACGGCGCTGTGCTTCAGCATTGCTGTGTTTGCTAGCAATGATGCTTCACCCACTTTGATACAAAGGTGCTAGGCTGTGAAGCCCTAAATCCAGTCTGATTTCTGGCTTATTTCTATGTGTCATGTTACCTCTTGTTGAATATTAATAATTCTGAGTGCTTGTTGATCCTCTTTGTGTTAGTATACAATCTCTGTGATCAAGCCCTTTTGGGAAGACTTTCCTGACCATAAAATAGTATAACAAAGTCAGGTAGGGAACTTGGAGCTGAGCATGACATACCTTGTGAGAGAAAACAAAGACAGAATGCCCAGATCTCTGAGCTCTGGTCAAGGTGACCAGTAAGAAACATTGCATAGAAGACAAGTCTGGGTACAAATTCTTCATAGCTAATCTGTGTCTGATGAGAAGAATCTATGGCAGCGTTTGCAGTTAGAGCTAAATATGCCTAGGATTGTTTCCAGACACTTGAAGCCAATAGATATTTTTGCAAAACAGTCTCTCAGCAATTTATCCATGTGTGGTGCTTGAAGGATTGAGAGAGAATTGGGAATTGTCTCTGAACTATCCTAAGTTGTGGGCAGTGCTCTGGAGCTGTAGGGAGACTGGTAATAGGTACAGGATCAAATTCCACCAGGGATATTCAGACAGTTTCAAAGTAGTCTGTTAAATTTCCATCACCATGAACATTTCCCAGCCCTATCTATTTTAGTGGCATAATCACTGCCTATACAATTCGTGCAGTAAAGTTGGCCTTCTGCAGAACAAAGCATTCTGAGCTTTGATTCTTGGCACATACCTATGCCAAGGCATCCCTAGAGATAGATCCATGAAAGCCACAGCCTGAGAGTTTCAATGTGACCGCTGAAAATGCTGGAACTCAGGGGTGAGTTTGACATACAGACATCACTCTCATAAATTGGAAATCGTGAGCAAAAACTTTATCCTTGATACTGAGCAAAGTAGTTGCATTGTCATTAGTTATCTGGGGCAGATTCTTGGCATTATGCAGGAACTGGGAGCTTTCTGTCAGCATCATGGAACACTTAAAAGGTAAATGGCTGTCACGCTACTGCACATCTATTTAAAGGCAGATTCAAACTAGCAGTAAGAACTCTAGAAGATGAGCAATGAAGAAATAAGTTTGGGAAGTTGCACATGCTATTAAACAAATGAAGTGCCTGGGTGTTATTTTGCCAGTGACTCTTCAAAGTATTGTAACTTCTGTTACTTGTGAATCCCAAACTATGTGATTATGAGTTGAAAAAATAAAATAATCAGCCAGGTCTGTGGGAGTTAAAGTGACATCCAAAGCAGTAAGACATGTAACTCAGTGTTACTGCTGTAGGTACAGCGTATTTTAAATTGAGAGGAGTCCTCCTGCAGAAAGGTTAAATGGCATCTGCAGATCCCGCAAGCTCTGAATTCAGTGGAAATAAATAGGGCATTAAAGGAAACAATAACAGGTGCTGTTGAGAGCAGCGACCTGTTAGCAGCAGATATTCAGTGTGAAACTCCCTGAGACCCACAGAGAGCACCTTGTGAAAATACATTATTTTGTGTCCAACTTCTTTTTTTTTTTTGTCCACACAGTCCCCAGGCTAAATGTTTGCTGACAGCAGGAAGTCTCCTAGAAAAGCACTCCTGCAGCCTCCCTTTGTCCTGCTGCCACCCACACAGCAACTAGCTGCGTTCTGGTGAAAACACGGAAACTTTGATTACAGTCATTGCTCAGTTTATACTACAATGATATCAACACTGAGCAGGAGCTGAGAGCAGGTCTGCTACATGGAAATCGTTAGAGAGTTGGTCTCTCAAAAATTCAAAAGGAATTATGGAGCTGCTGGATTTATATGATCCAGCAGAAATTTGTTTCTGAAAGAACTCTCGGCTTTGAGGAAAAGGCAGCAGAAAATTAATCTTTATGAAATGCATCACAGGAAGACTTTTGGTAATCTTGGTAAGAAATCAGCATCACCAGGATATCAAAGTGTCCAACAGTCATCCTTGAGGAGGTAAATTGTTGTAACAAACATTAATGCTAGAGAAAGGGGAAAATGTTTTAATAGCACTGCCATAATTTAAGTTATGGGAGCATGAATATGTCCTTATGAAATAAAAGTATGTACTGTGAGAAATGCACATAGAGAAAAAAAGCCTTAGCAGAACCATAGAATTGATTGAGTTGGAAGGGACCTTTAAAGGCCACCTGGTTCAACTTCCCTACAGTGAACAGGGACACCTACAGCTGTATCAGTTTGCTCAGAGCCCTGTCCAGACACCTTGGGTGTCTCCAGGGATGGGACATCCACCACTTTTCTGGGCAACCTGTTCTCGTGTTTCTCCATTAATATCTTCTTTTAATCTTTTCTAAAATTATTATTATTATTTCAGTAATTTATTTTTGTCATTGACATTTGCTTGTTTCTGTCTCAGATTTAGATGGCTGAATTTGAATTGAAAGAAATACCTAACTGTTCATAGCATGAGAGCTGGAAGTCCTCAGCCAGGACCCATAAACCCATATCTGAGCTGCTAAATCACCATTGGAATCAATAAGTGCTGAATATCTGTAGGTCTACCAACAGAACATTTAACAGTGTCTGCTTCTTAGGAACCACAGTGAAACCTGAGCACTTATAGAAATCACCGAGAAGCAAAATCATTCAGAATACTTATTTAATCTGGAACAGTTTAGCGTTTTTGTGAGTTTTAAGTTCATCATTACCAAGAGATAAATCCACTATTTCTCTCCTTATGCTTAGTGGCCAAACACATGCTTATTTCAGCAGCACATATACTACAACTGGAATGTTGCAAAGAAGATTAGCATGGATCCTGAGCAAAGATGATATGCAAATTGGTAAGGTGGTCAATTTTTTGTTGTTCCAGAGCAGGGGATGTAGCTCAGCGGGAGAGCGCTTGCTTCGCATGTAAGAGGTCCTGGGTTCAATCCCCAGCATCTCCACACTTTTTCTGCCTCACAGGCTGTGCAGGAGGAAATGCCTGGTTGGATGGGGTCCTGGGCAGCCTGATCTGGTGGGTTGCAACCCTGCCCATGGCAGGAGATTGGGTCTCGATGATCCCTTCCAACCTGATCCATCCTGTGATTCTACGGAAAGGAAAAGAAGGTAGTAGGCTTCTCCTTCCAGAATTTTATACCTGTTCTTCAAACACCAGCCTCTGCAAGGACAAGAAAAGCACATGTCCCAGAGGATGGCATTTAACTATGGATTGTTTCTGTTATCATCCAGCACTGACAGACTCAGAAATCATGATAACAATTTATCCCAACTCTGTCCATTCTGTAGAGCAAAGGACAAGTCCCGGTGGGAGACACCAAACCAGAATGGAACAATCCTTGATCCTATCCAGCTCTGGACCAACATTTTGTCTGAGCTTGGATGAATCATTTACCACTAGGATGCTTACATACTCCGAACCTTCTCTTCAGTGCCTTATGTCCTGACTCTGTTGGTTTGCTGAGCTGGGATCTTCACCAGGAGCTCATAGTAGACTCAACTCAGAAGAGTTTTGACACAGCCTCCCAGCACTGATTACCACCAAATCCAGGAAGCAGGTGAAACAATGACAGTGGAGGAGTGTGGTGACAAGAAAGAGAACATCTGCATTTCTCCTCTTGCTCCCTGCTTTCCAAGGGTAAGACCACCATGTGTGCATATTTCTCAGAGGCATCTGAGTAGTTCTTGATGCTTCTCAGAGATGTCCTTTTAGAGGCTGCAAGTATATTGTGGCTAATAAGAGCTTAAACCGTGAGTCTTTCTTCTTGATGGTTTTTGTATCTGTACAGCTATCAGTCCTTCTTTACATACCAATTCATGTGACAAAATACAATATCATAATTGCAGTGCGCACAGCTTCGACTAAGCTGTGAAATAGTGTCTTACAAGGTAAATGGGCAGTAAATCTTAACAATGGCTGGCAGATTGAGCTGAAAAGAAATGTATTGTTTCATCCTAACTGGGAGCAGCGTTTCTGCTGCTGCTATACTTGTATTTCCTGTCTACTGCTGTGTTATAACATAAACTGTATGCAAAGGAATAGAGATGACACAAAGGAGAAACAAAGCCTGGTAAACGTAGCCACAGACTGCACAGAATGGCCAAAGAGGGCCATTTGGGCTTTGATTTATAATGAGCAGAAAAGCAGTGACCTGACCAATTATATGTCTGTGCTGTGCTCTTTCTGCCTTGGTGATTTGTTTGCTAGAAGATACACAGCTATTTTAAACACTGTCTTTTTTACATAGACAGTCTGGCAGTCTCTGCTATGATGGGTTAAGCAGACAGTTATGCCTTCCAGTGAAGCTGGGAACAGTGACTTGCAAATATTTCTTTCTGTACAATTAAGCTGCACTCTTGCTGTTGAGCAGTGCAGATTTATTGTTTCTTTCTATGGTTCCTACTGGGATTTGAGGGGATTCAAGTAATTAGAGACATCCAGGGCAGAACTGAAAAGGATTGTGAGTTTTTAAGATATTCCTAGATTTCTTTGGATATATCAAAACTAGGGAACTCTTTCCTATATCATTAGTACAATACTGCTAATACCTAAACATCCTTTCTGTACTTGCAGGAACCTGAACAAAAACCATCAGTATCCAAGCTGGCTCTTCCTTTAGTTGTGAATATATAACCATTCATTCCAGACACTCTAAGCACTCCGACACTTGACACACAAACCTGAGGTTAGTGCTTGATAAGATACTAAGCACACTTGTGTGCCAGTGAGGAGTGCTTGCACACACAGGAAATGCAAATTCCATCATCCAATTAAACCATGTGCTATGTGAGGTCTCACCTCATTGATGTCAACAGTAATTATGCTCATTCATGCCCAGGCTGAAATGGGTCTGTAGAATTGTAAGGTAAAAACCAAATGCCCTCAAACAAATGAAGCTCCCACAGAAAATAGCATGGCATTTACTCTAACAGAGATATCAAAGTTTCAACTATAGCAAATGAAAGAGTGAAGTGGTACCCTACTTTTGAAATGCATGGTGATTTTCCACATTTTTGTGATTTTTCCAGTTTTTGTGGTGAAACTCCTATTCTCTTATTGTTTCTTCATAGCTCCCTACTTATTCTCCCTGACGGGGAGAGTTTCCTGGTAATCAGCTTCATTCCTCTTTCTCTTAGCTTCCTTACATCAATTCCAGTGAATACATTACTGAAACTCTGCCCAAAAAATTCATACATCTTCAGGAAAAAGCGGCTGATTGGCATAGCCAATAATAATAAACCTTTTCCTGTAAGGATGTCTGTGTGCCATTCTCTGTGCAAATAGCAAATGTAGAAATTACACTTCTAAATTCACGTGATGATATACAGTACTATCCTAACTTTCAGTCTCCAGCTAAAAGACGTTGTGAAAGAATCTAGGTTGCAGAGGAACTTTGTGTCAGTTCTTTTCTCAACTGCATTCAAAAAAACTAAAAAGCACAACAAAACAAAAACACTAAAAAAACAGTAGGGATAAAACTTGAAAACTGCAAAAGCTATGCGTCCTATCATCTCAAGAATGAAGTGACTGCTGATGACTGACTCTAGCAGAAAATATACAGCTAACACACAGCTAAACTGTCCTGCAACCTCTTAGGTATTTCATAAATGTATTCAGAATTATTATTATAGAAATACAGAAAAAAGTAAACTTTTATCTATTTGCAAATATCAAATTTAATTGAAAACTTTTGTTGAAAAATCTAGTTATTTACTCAAGGTGTTGTTTTTTTGTTTTTTTATTTTATTTTATTTTATTTTAATGAATGATTAAATGCAAATTTGCCTCTGAATTACAAATTTTTATGTATTAAATTAAAAGCAGACATTTCTGAGGATATTTCTGCTTAAAACATTCCAAGAATATTTCAATCTCTGAGGCCTGAGAATTTGCAAATGTGTGTGTAAGCAATAGACAAAAATAAAATACCAAGCACTGTAGTGATAAATATTAGCATATAGTGATAGTAATATGCGGTACCCAAGAATATAGTTAATGGATATAATCATTACAATGTTGAATTCAATCAGTCTAAAGATATGGAAAAATAATTGTGAGAAGCTATTAGGTAATATAGATATGACTCTATTGATATTGCCACCTTCTCCTTTCCTGCTCCCAAATCCTTTCTCTTAATAAATTTTGGCCTCCATTGGTAGAGGGCTGGAATTTGTATCTGGAGTATCTGGAATTTGAGAATATTCTGATCCAGTATGTTTTTGAATGTGAGCTGTTTTTTCTTCCCTTGAGAATAAGAAAACTCTAGTAACAGAATTAATACAAACCACATCTGGGTGATTAGATGAGAGCATGAATACTGTATATTATCAACTAACTGGTTTGATGAGCTACTCCATCTGACAGAGAACTGGAGAGTTCTTTATATCTCTATCTGTATATATCTATCTCTACATCTACATATATACTTAACAATTATCAAGGTTCAGGCTCTAAAGAATTTTTAAGTTAGCCTTTTCTCTTTCTTGCAGCCAACTCCTTGGAGATTCTACAGTGTTGAATTAATGATTGAGCAATAATTCCGTAAATGACAAAGGGCATGGAGATGTTTGCTTTAAATGTTATGAAAGAAGATAATTTTTAGTGGGAGCCTGAGGCGTTGAAAAAACACAATCATTTCTGAAGACATATAAGTCATTAACAAAAATCAGACATATTAGTTATATTCTAGGATATTTACATCTCAGAAATGAGGAAATGAGATACTGAAAGGCAGAAGTCTGCTGAACTGAAAGATATTCTGTAAAAGAATAATTGTTTAGGGAGAAATAGTTTCAGGATGTGAGAAATGAATGTTTTACATAATGAAATTATAACAGAGGAAAATACATATGGCCTTAATTCACCAAGGTAAATCAGCTATTTTTAGGAGATATTGCCTCAGATATCTCATTCAGATGTCAGAATGCTTTCACAAAATATATCAGATCTGAAAGAATGCACTGCATGGAACATAGGGCAGAAGGTAGAAATAAGCAGTAGAATTGACTTTGTTGGTATATTGCCTACAAAAAATGTCATAGTGACTAAGGATGTAATAAATGAGTAAATAAAGCATATATAAATAAATTAAATATATTTTATTATTGTAATAGTGTTTAGATTTTTCTGATGATATTAATACTATTCCTGGATTTTATTTTGATAAATACATTATATCTACTTTTATTAGTAAACTAAGAAGAAAACCTATTTACTTCAATAGCCACCTAACGGTTTGTTATAGTGAAGATGGAGCCATATTCTTGGAGATCCACAGTGATAGACTCGAAAGACAATGGAAAAAAAAACAAAACTTTTTTTTTAGGTAAAAGGAAAAAGAAATCTTCAAAAAAGAGATTGCTGAAACACTGGAACAGTGCTCTCTAGAGACAATGGAGAACATCAGCCTCTGGAGACGCTGATAGCAGTGTGCTGATAGATTTGGTTTTCCTTGTCATTTGTAGGCATAATGGAAGTATTTTGAGGTTTCCAGGCATATGGGAACAGCGCACCGAAAGCAGCAGGAATAAACAAAAAGAGTTGGAATTTTCTGTTCTGTGCTTTAATTTGTTCAACTATAGTGATTGTTCTGTAGGTAACACAGCCATACAAAGATGATTTCTTCTGAAATAGTGTGCTTAACTGACTGTGATTTAGGAAACCACTCCCTGAAGATTATAGAGAAACTACTTCTCCACCAGTAATATTTCATGAATTCAGAAGCATACCTAGATGGAAATAACTTGCAGATTTATGTCCATTACTCTGTAAAGAAAGTGTTAACACACGCTGGTCTTTACCAGTTTCCAGTGGTGGCAGATGGCTTTATGAAGCCTAATTCAAAAATTGGCTTGCTCTGCTCACCCTTTTCTGCTGGTGGGAACTCTAGATAGAGAAGCCTTCCTCCACTGTGACCTTCCACAAGATCTCTAGCTCTTGCTTAGTCAAGAACAAAACTGCAGCTGCTCTACCAGATATGAAAAAGTATATACATCACAGAAGAAATGTCTGCATTTTATTTTGTGAGTTTTATAAAGTTTTGGTTAAGTTTAAAATCAATTTTTAAATCTTCATGGTAACAGATTTTTCTTTGCATTTAACAATTAATGTATTCAGAATGTTTTTGCCAACTGTGCTATAGGATCCTAAGGTCATTCATGCACTGGACATTTGAAAATGCTTATGGAAACATTTTCATCCTGTTTGAACAGATTGTTTCACAAAAGGATCCTGGAACTTGAGAAAATATTGCAATATCCTAAACTTTAAACTGAGACATTCTGTCGGTTATTTTTCTTTCAACTAGCAACTGGATCTTACCTGTGAAAAACCCCATGCTTCAATTGACGATGTCCATCAGCCCGGCACTTCCTAGCTTATTTGTTAGCTGCCTCCCTCCATTCCTCCATGCCCTTCATCTCAGTTATAAGAAGTGGAATTGGAGGGCCCGCAGATACTGGCTCAACACTGCATTATTTAGAGCATCTCTGGCAATCAACTTGATTACTGTTCTTGGAAGAGAAGCATAAAGGCTTTCTGGTATGTGTTTGAAAGCTGGTATTAGAAGAAAAAAAAAAAAAAAAAAAAAAAGGAAACAAGCAAAACAAAACCCAGCCACTGATTTCTGAACATGAGAAGTTTCCTGCCATGCTTGAAGGTGAATTTCTTCTGTAGACAACTTGATTGAAAATAAATTGTCCTCTATTCCGAAGAAACTACTTTTTTGCTAGTACAGTTCCTAAGTCAAGAGCCGATTGAGCACATTAAAGATTAAGATGAATGATAGCAAATCTTGATTAAAAACCTTTCTATGCAGCAGTATAGACTTCCTTGTTCTGCTTAAGGGAATAAAAATGATGAGCAAATCAGCTGTGAAGTGGAGGTAAAATCAACCTGCAGACGTCAGATCCAGTTCTGAATATATTTAAAATAGGCTGCATAAACAACTTTGAGGAATCTTACTGAAAGCCATATGTCTTTCACAAAGCTCCAGCATAAAGCATGTCCTGTCTTTGCCTTTTTGAGACCTTGCTCAGTGTGATCTGAATGTTTAGTAGGTCTGCTCTCACTCTAAGAAAAAGACTTGAAGGCTTTGTTGGTTTTGCAGTATTCTATGGTATAAAATTTGTGACACATAATGAAACAAAGATATTAGAGACCTAGATATTCGATGAAATGTTGAATTATCATGCTAAGTCCCCTTCTAGAAAAAAATATGTTTTTTTTTTTTGTCTTCTTTGCAATTTTCAACTAATCTTATTTAGCTTATAGTTGAAAATTGGAGTTTTCAATTACCCAAACTTGTATTTGTAACTATCATACTTGACAGACTTAACATTTAAATCCTCCTCTTTTCCAGCTTAATTATTTCTCCTTGTGATATTACATGTGTTTCTTATTTATAGAAGGAGATGAGGAGGTGTTCTTGATAATATATACACTTCTATGAATATTTGAGTTTTCCTTTGTTAGTTTTCCCGAAATTTTGAAATGAATCTGTTTGGTTACCAGTGTAGAATACCAAAGTGGGACTTTCTTCACCTACCCTAAGTTGCTGGGATCTCCCTACAGTCAGTAGATTGGCAGTGAATCAAATCCTACTTCAGGACTAGAGAAGAAGATCTCTGCTTATATCAAGGGAGCCCGTGCTGGTTTAGACACCTACTGTTAGAGATTCACATTTAAATTGATGACTCTCGTCATAGCTTCCTGAAGAGCAGATGTTAAGCTTTTCATATTTAAAATGTAATCTATGTTTAAATGCTATTGGCCCACATCCCACCAGCCCACAACCTATGCATTTATACCGACCACTTTAACTGGTAATGCTGGTTTTTACCTTGTATTTTCTTTTTCTTTGGTGATTGGTGTTTTAGACTGTGGGAGTACTAGATTGCAACATTTTATTTTTCAGTATGGGATGGATTGAGAGGAGAAAAACTGATTTCTTAGCAGCGTTGGTGGTAGGTATTTTGGATGGTGTACATGGGTTAGATGAATAAATCCAACTGGTAATATTGAAAGAATATACTAGCATTTATAGCTCTTGGAGGCTGAAAATTGCTTAATGTTAAGTCTTTATTAATAAAACTGATCTACCTGAATAATACTGGTCTACAGTTTGCATCATAAGATACAAAAACTATGCAACAATTATCCCCCTAACATTGTCCTAATGATGGACTTTCTATGTTGTGATATTGATTTGCCGTAAGTTATCACCAAACCCTTTCCAAGCCCAAGGCAACAAGATGCTAATTAAAAAAAAAAAAAAAGAAGAAAAAGAATTCTCCTCCATTTTTCTCATTCATTTAAAGAACTGTACATCAACGCAAAAAAAAAATAACACATGGGACTCTTCAAGAATTTAAATGTGTAGCAAAACCTGTTGGACTAATCCTGTCAGTGATCTCAGTGGAAGACAGAAGCTTATGATTTTTTGTTAGCATTATTAACATTCTTGTATTTGTTTTGGCTGCAATTTGAAAAAAATGAAGGAAAAGTCCAGCCGTAGAAGAAGAAAAACTGTCCAGCTGTATAGTAACACTTCTCATCTTCAGTAAGAAAATTCCAGTCTGTGTTTGGAATCAGAAAAGTACTGCAAGGAAGAAGAAACAAAGGAATTATCTTTTAATCTTTGTTCAACAACACATTTGAAAATATTCTGAGGCCATTTACTTCAAATGGCATCCAGAGTCAGGATCCAAGTCAGCAGAATCTTAGGTTTTTTTGAATAAACGTATGCAACATTTGATTTGGACTAGAAGCATCCTAGGTGAAATGGTATATAAAATACTAGGAGTAATTTAAAGCTAGTTCTCTATTTTACTAAATTAACATTAATGATTCAGTCGAGATGATTGTTTTAGTTTCAATCGCTGGTCAAGGAAAAAACAAACAAAATGACAAATACAAATGAAAACAAGATATCATAACTTCTCTACACAGTGAAAAACTTCATTGGAACGTGTTCTTCCACATTTTATCTTAAAGAGGGTACTGTAACACTGCCAAAGGATCAATGCTTCAACAGCCTGAAATAAATATCAAATAAATGAAGAAGTGAAAACCACAGGATTGTGTAGTATGAACTGGAAATAAGTAAATTAAGTCATAAGGAAAAAGTGTACAAATATTGAATAATTGGGAGAACATCAGGCCAGAAATTCTATTCTCACTATTTCATAGCAAATGAATGTGAGGATGTTAAATGAAGCTGAAATGTGACAAACTGAAAATTGCAAAGAAAGAATAAGTGCACTTTCCTACTGTAATTATCTGTTAGAACCCTTTGCGCCAGGAAGTAATTGCAAGTTGAAAGTGAAGATGATTTAAAAAGGGACTGATATCAACTCTGGCTGTAACAACCACCATTCATTACAATTACAGCAAAGATTGGGAGGGATGTAAATCTCTTGCTCCCAACCCCAAGCTAATATTTGTCTGAATGATATTCTGATATCTCAGGTTACTGTGACATACATTCAGCTACTTTAAGTTTCTTATAACCTTCTCCAAACTTGTGAAGCTGGAGACAAGATATCAGAACAATGGGAAATCTGAAAACCGAATGAAGGAAACACATATATTTTTGCATTACTCTTCTCTGAAAAGCAAATTTTTTACGCTAAGTTTATAACCATTTGATAAAATAATATCCCTTTGTCCCTACCTAGATTCTTGGGTTGTTGGCTTTGCCAACATTCTAAGGAACACACCATATTTTAGCAACAGGATAATGTTTGCCTAAATATGTCTACACCATTGAGGAATACAATTTGTTTTTCAACATTGCCCATTTTGCTACTTTCATTCTGGGAATAACACCTGACAAAGTGATAACACCTCTGTGGTTTTTGGATGCTGCTGAGAAGCAGGATGGACTTGCATTCAGATGATCCTGGATCCTAGATGATCTAGCAATGTCAGTTTCTTAGCATTCCCATAACTATGGTGAATCATAACAAAAGTTACTTGGCCATTGTGTTGATTTCACAGAAGATGATGGGACCATGAATAGGAGACCAGGTTCACAGTGCTACAACAAATATAGACAGGGGAAGACTAGTAATATACCTGACTGGAAGTGCTGGAAATTAGATTTTTAATTTATCCAGTTACTAATATTATGAGAAATTCTCATAAATATATTATGTCTTTTGGAGTGTCCATTTCCTGGTTGAGAGGAGAAGTAATACACAGGAACTTATACCACAAACTGTTGCAGTAGGCGCTTTGTGGGGATACGTGCTGTACGGGATAGGCCTCTCCCTAAGCACAGTGAAAGGGTGCTGTTGTGCTCAGACAGACTGTCCTTGCTAATGAAGTAAACAAGAGAAGAAGGCGAAGGAATGAGGAGACAATAGGAGTCAAATAAGGAATTGTAGTAAGGGGCTAAGATCCAGTATGGACGAATCAGGACAGGACACGATAGCTCAAGTAAAGGTATATAAGCTGTGCTTAGTAGTGAATAGACGCCATTTTGCTGGTCATCATATTGGTGTGCGTCTGCAGTCATTTGGCCCTGATCGGGTTATTGGTTAGTGAGCACAGAGGGCTAACACAGGTGGCTAACATCATAGTTGCTGAAGGCAACACACATACCAAAAACTTGGCACCTGGAGCTGATGAGCTTGGCATTTGCAAATTAGCAGGGTAAAACCAGACTAAAAATGTTAATATTCAGTGATATGATGCTTTTTGTGAGTTTTATAGAATGTTTAATTCCTACATCCAAAGCTAGATAATGATCGTCAGGGACACGTACTCTTTTCTTTATAGAGTGCTGAAGCTATCATTTTCTTAGACGTCAAGATGCTGTGTCCTTTTTCATTTTTGAACAAATTTTATTATTCCACTTTGTACTATAAGTTAGTCAGTCCTTTTACTTGGAACATCATGCAGCCATTCAGGAACACAAGATGCTGCAATGTCTTTGTTTTCATCTTTCCTCTCTAAAATGCCTTGTCTTGTAACTGATGGCTGACAATCCAGCATTCCAGCCTCAGACTCTTTCCTCCTTGTGTGATACAAGTTGTGAGTTAAATGTAGATGTCTGAGAAATAGTACAAGCAAACACACCATGAAATTCAGGCTATGTTAATCTAGTTGGGTTTCCCATTGTTGGGGAGATGATCAGTCAAAGATCCACCTCATATATGAGGTATTCAATATGACATCTTACAGAGAGTGCCAAACAAAAATGCATATCTGCTCCGGAAACTAGCTTAGTATGCTATGACTCTGGTTGCGTCTGGCGTATAAATGAGACTGTGGCTTGGCATCCAGTGCTGTAAAAGATGCCAGTTCATTATATATCAAGACCTTTCCAGCAACTAGGTCTATATTATATGCCAAAGTCTCATTTTAGAGAACACTTTAACTCAGAAGCTTTTGCAGTTCTCTTTTCAGCCTTTTGGACCTGAATGGCACCTCACTGAGATTTTGTGTCCAGCCATCTGCTGAACAGACTATAAAGTGAAAACATAAAAAGCCATATCTCAATTGGTAGTCAAATACAAGTTTCTCCTATATTCTGATTCACAGGTCCAAATCTACAGATGGACAGAAGTCCCTCCAAGCCTGTGCACTGCAATGGCCTGGACTTGAAATAACTTCCAGGCAACTCCTCATTTGCTTGTGAGATAATTAAAGAAATTAATATTATTGTCATTGTTACCAGCCTTTCAATTTGCTTGTTTGTTTGCTTTTAAATTAATGAAAATTGTGTTTGCTTTATGTTTTGGAAAATACAAATCCTTATTTACCCACAAGCTCTCTCATTTACTCACAAGCTCGGGGATTAAGTAGCCTTACTTCAATTTGAGTGGAGTTGAATTAGACAATCATTGATCCAGACAGTTGACTTACAATGGAAATGAATAGGAACATTTCCCGAATCAAATTATTTCTTGATAAGACTACTCTGTCAATAAGTGAGTCTTGCAATATCATTCTGCAATGACATAATCACAACATTCACTTTTCCTTAATCCCCTTCATGTCAGCTCATAATAGAACACCCTTGAAATCTCTTACACAGAGATAAGTGTAATTTATTTGTGATTTAAAATGCTGTGCTTGTGAAGGGGAGTTCTTTTCTGACAACTCAGCTTGCAAAAACGACAACATAGATTTTCGCTACTCAGTGAGTTCCAGATTGTGCTCACTGTACTACTATCTAGTTAGTACAGGTATGAAGCATTACCATCGACACAATGGTATCTTATGCCTTCCTGTTGCTGGAGGTGGCCAGGTAAACATGGAGTTTTTTCATAAAAGAAGGTTTCTTGTTAGAGATCAAAGGCATAAATATAAACTTTCCTTCTGACTCCTGCTAAAGACTATCTCTATGGGGCCTAAGTCTAAATTTTCCCATCCAGTCCCTCTACTTTTTTTGCGAAAACTTGATCTACATTACCCAAATGGATGACTTCTGATTCTAATACAATGTTACTGTTATGGTAGGTCTTTTCAACAAATCAAATAAATCATAAAGTAGATTAATAACAGTAGGATCCGCACCTGAAAAGACACTGAGAAAATAAAAGGCCAATCTAATGTTTTTTTGGGTTTTTTTTTTGAGTTAAACAAAATTGTCCTATTAATGTAAGCAGAGGATGCAGTAGGATCTTTCTTTTCTCTCTTTTCTTCTTTATAATTACAGAAATCACAGTAGTTCACTTGTGGGTTTTTTTTTTTTTGTTTTTTTTTCCCATCTAACTTCAAGTCTGTAATGACAAAGATTACCCAGATGGAAGTAAATAATTGTCTCCATGGCAACGGAGCCAGACAAGACTCTAACTCCTTCCCTTAGAGCTGAAGCAGTACCAAATTGGAGACTATTTAAAACCACTTGTTTTAATAAAGTGTGATGATGCGACCTTGAATATACACAAAAAATGCATTTGTGACCTGCAGTTCTATACTGCTTTGTTACTTTTTGCTACATTTAAGATCTGTTTTCTTCAGTACTGTACAAACACAGTATGGAGACTGTGTTCTCTGCCTCAAGTAAATTGCCTTCATTTCTACTGTATATTTTCTGTTGATTCATTTTGACATTTCCATTCATACTACAGAAACGCTTCCTTGTATTCCATTTTCCTTGCACGTAGTCCAGATCCCTTGTTATGTATTTGTGAACAAATTTACTGCTTAGTGCAAATCTATGATGAAGCTATGATTTCACTTTAATACATCACTACTGACTCTGTATATTAAAGTGCTGACAGTTTAGAATCCAGCACTGATACTCGTTGCAGAAGTGTTGCACAGACCACAGTACCGTATCTTTTTGAATGCTAGTCAGCTACATTTGTGCATTTTCCATCAAGATATAAATTATGAATGCCTGAAGAATACAGCCTTGCTAACACTCACATAATACTTTGTCTTCTTTAAAATAACTTTTTACTGAGTTAAGAGAAGGGTGTTCAGTTCTTTAATATTTAAAAGCTAAATTGGAGGGCTGAAAACAGTTTGCTCTAATAGCTGTAAGTGAGAACATAGAAAAGAGACACACAAGTTAATAAAATGGATTTAAACTTAATGAAAAATCTTGGTTTAAGAAGGAGGTTAAAACATGCTCTTGAGATTAAAAATGACACGATGGATGTTAGAATGGTGAAAATGACAGAATCTATATCCAATCAAAAATAAACTGACATTGACCACTGTCCCTAGTCCCACTTTATAGCCTTCATTGAGGTTCCTGCAGTTCTTCATTTTATTTATTTATTTATTTATTTATTTATTTTACTGAAGAGGGAGGAGGAGTTGTTATTTTTTTGATGTTGCTTGTTTCCTGCTTTATTTTTATTTATTTATTTATTTGTTTGTTTATTTTCTCCACCTTTAAACAGAAGGAAACTGTTTAGGCAGGAAGAAGTTCATTGAAAACTTACCCTCGAGTGACTGCTTTTTCTTTTTCAATTTTTTTTTTTTCTGCTGTGAAATATATTAGTCAACAACCCACTTCATAGAAATGCCACACTTCAAAGTTGTCTTCCATATCTGAAAGGGGATAAAATCAGGAGGGAGATCAACAGAGGAATATCTAAAATGAAGCAAATGCATCTAAATGTATTTGCTTCCTTTCAATGTCATTTTGCCTTGATTTCTTCAGTCCATAGCTAACTTTAAAACTCAGAAAACAAAACTGTGGTTTGTCAATTGTTGTGAAAAAAATTTTTTTAAAAAGTGAAAATGTGGGTGGCAATAGCATTCAAAGTAATAAAATCTCTTGGTTTTTAAATGACTAATGTTACTAAGATAACTATTAAATTGGCAAGTGTGAGCAGCGTATCTGCATGTGTTGCAGCTGCTATTTCCTAGATTTATCTCCCATTAATTGTTGTGATGGGGTGACCTCAGCCAGTTGCCAGACACTCACTCTCTCCCCCTCCTCAAGAGGAGATGGGGAAAAATAATATGAAAAGTTAGCAGGTCATGAAAAAGACAGAGAGATTGGCCCTCAGTGGGCTGCTATGTGGAGATCTGCTCTAGGTGGGCTCTGCAGGGGAGTCCCTATTATGGACCTGGAGCCCCTCCTGTCCTCCTCCTCCTCAGTCTGTGCTCATTGTGCTCTTGCTGGAATCTGTTTTCCCTGAGGTGCTGCCAATTTCCTGAGGTGCCACCTTACTGAGGGTGCACTCAATAGCCTTGTCCAGATGGTCAATGAAGATACTTAAACAGGGCCAGCCCCAATACTGACTCTGAGAAGCACTGCTCGTGACCAGTAGCCAGCTGGATTTAATTCCATTCACCACCACTCTCTGGACCTGGCCATCCAGTTTTTACCCAGCAAAAAGTGCACTTGTGCAAACCATGCCAGCTTCTCCAGGAGAATGCTGTGGGAAACAGAGTCAAAGGCTTTACTAAAGTCTAGGTAGACTACATCCACAGCCTTTTTCTCATCTACCAGGTGCATCATCCACTCATAGAAGGAGATCAGGGTGGTCAGGGAGGACCTGCCTTTCATGAACCTATGCTGACAGGGTCTGATCCCCAGGTTGTCCCTCACCTGCTGCATAACAGCAATCAAGATAATCCGCTCCATGACCTTCCCCAATACCAAGGTCAGGATGGCAGGCCTGTAGTTCCCTGGATCTTTCTTCCTACCCTTCTTGTAGACATGATACTGCCTGCAGAACAGACAGTTCTCAAAAAAAACCCATATGTCTGTGCTCTATTTTCTCAGAGAAAGGAAATGCTGGACAGGGAGTGAATGGAGGTGTTCATCTGAGACTGCAGTCAAGTTACTCTTTCATAGAACCATAGAATCATAGAATCACCAAGGTTGGAAAAGATCCACCAGATCACCCAGTTCAACCACTCACCCATCACCAATAGTTCTCATTAAACCGTGCCCCTCAACAAAACGTCCAAACGTTCCTTGAACACCTCCAGGGTCAGTGACTCCACCACCTCCCTGGGCAGCCCATTCCAGTGCCTGACCACCCTTTCAGAGAAACAGTATTTCCTAACGTCCAGCCTGAACCTCCATGAAGTAATTAATGTCAGTTTAATTATTTTCTAGACTTAAATAAATAAATAAATAAATTCTCAATGAGAGGAGGAATGATGATAATGGGCATCAACTGCTCTAAGAGTGTATTTTTTAGCATGCACTTCTGTTTTGTGAAATAGGAAATGCGAGTTTGCAGTAAAACCACCAGGAACATTTTGTACCTCTGTCCTCTTTGCTTCATTCCCACATGGATACTAAACTTCACTTGTGACTCAAAATATTCTTTTTCATACAAAATAAGCTCCTAGCAATTGTACGTGACGGCAGTCAGTGATTTACAACCAGAACTATTTCTGAGACTATGTAACACTAAATGGTCTGTGTGCTTTTAACTAAACTCAGCCAGCTGTTTCTGAAAACCCTTTCTGAAAACCCTTTCTGTCCTTTCCTCTTCTCTAGCTATGTCTTTTCTTGCATCACTTCTGAAACCCTTTATGTTTGGCAGAGAGGCCCACAATCCACTGTGGGCTGAAATCAAAGCGCAGCCTCAGTGCTGCTACACAAAAGGGAAACATTCTATTTTTTGTTTATTTACTAAGCTGTTTGGGCTCAAGTTTCCTAGGACTGTATGGGATACTCCGAGGCCTCTCCTACAGCTGCGTTTGGACACTTACCTTTCAGAACAGATCTCAAAACAAATGGCAAAATTATCCTTTTAGCCCAATAATTATCCGGCATAATCACCATGGCCCCTCACTGCACATCATGCTCCCCACAGCCTGTTGTACTGAGACTTCCTAATGCTAACTCATTTCTAATCTTTCTTGCTTTGAGACTATTGTTGATTTTTGTTTACATCATCAATCTTTCAGGAATTTCTTGTCATTTATGTTTACAAGGTCTTTTAGTTTGGCAGAAACTACAAAATGCAATTTAGTGTCCTTCTGCTTTTCCATATTATCATATAAACTTCCTCTTATCCAAACAAATACTCAGTAATGTGTGCAGTACTATCTTCCATGATACTTTAAATGACCACATTAATTAATATTGTTAACTGGAGGGTTCATGTCTCCTAAACATTTGAACTTCAATTTTTGAAGATATTCTTGACCATCCCTTTGAAATGCTCATTTTCTATTGCACTGCATTGGATCACTTCAAGCTGACAGTGATGAGATGTGCTGTATTAGCAGAAACAGGTAATAAGTACCATCAGTATTCAGTTATTCATCATACAGATTGATTTGGTGTAGGTTAGAATCATCATTTTCAAGTAGTCTATTAGATACAGTTTGTTTTTAAGCTATTTAATTCAAACAAGATGTTATATAAAGAAAAAAATTATATTATGCATAAAACATAAGCAGTGGAGAACTCCAAAAATAAATTTCCATTCAAAAGCAACGTAACTATCTCCTATTCATAGAGAAAGGAGGGCAGAGGAAGAACAGTTAAAGTCAGGTGCAGTTTGAGATAAACGGATCTCCTCTGTTTACTGAAAATGCCATTAACATTAGCTGACATGTGAAAACACCAATAGCCTCTACTTTATTTTTTTTCTTATATCTCTGGTTCCAATGAAGGGCCCTCATTTGTTCCCTTAGTGTAAATCACAGCCTGGATTTATAAATGTGAATATTCATTGTTTCTGCACAAATATCTCATGTTTCAAGCAACAGATGAGTTCAATATGACAGTCTACTCAAAACCATTCAGTGAGCAAGAAAGAAAAGCCATCTTTACACTGATTCTTCTCTGTGTTACATTATTTGCTGAATTTTATTCATGCTAGTACTTGAGATATTCTGCACCCTATTAAGAAGAAGTCTCCTCATAAGCCTACTAAAACCTGCTTGGTACACACAGAGCCACCAGTTGTACTTGAACACAGAATGTCACTGGTGCTCTGGAGAGCCTCCACAATTCCCATATTGTCTTTCCCACATTGTCACTAAAGAATCATGGTTTGAGATAATAGAGATTACCTTATAAATAAGTACACATATCAGAAGCTGTTATACAAATATGTACATACACAGGTCAGTGCCTGTGCTAAAGGATTAGAAAGTAAATACATCCTTACTATGGTATATGTATGTATGCAAATACTAGTATTAAGTGATCCATTTGTATCCGGTGGGAACCTACATATTTGATTTTTCAAGAATTCTGCCTTGCAAAGTAACAGTCTGTAGCAATTTCCAGTGTCTGAGGATTAGCATTTCTTGTTTATGTAGAGTGGTCCCATTTTGTTTTTAATTGTTGATATTCACCTTCTCAGAAAGAAAAGCCGTTTTAAATGACATACTTGCTCTTTTCTTAATAACAATATAGCAAAACAAAGCAAAATAGGCAACTGAAAAAAAAAAAAGTACCTTGAAACCCCCTTGTGTTTGGCCCTTTTAAATACCTTGAAATTCTTAGGAAATGAGACTAATTTTCTCCCATTCAGTGTTCCTCAAAGAATCCCTAGCTAAGTCATAGCAATATAAGCTATTTTCATGCATTTAGAAAAAAATTATTTAATATTATCTGTCACTGAGAGTCCTATTAATGACTGTCTTTCTGATGACTCATAGGATTCTTTCCTATGGATATGTGTGTTTAGACATTGCAGTAAAAACAGATTAATGCTGCTGAAGTCAATGTTGATACTCTACAACCAAATTGTTTATATAGAATGTCACTGTACATTACTACATCACTAGATATTATATATTACCTTGTGCCTATATGCTTGTATGCCTGTGTTATATATGAATATACGTTAGTATATCATAACAGGGAAAAGGGCTAAAGATGTCAGTCATAAAGGACCATGCTGTAGAGGAAAATCTGTGTAGCTTCAGTAGAACCCAGAGAACAGATGCTAGCTGAAGGTATGGTTTCTGTCTAGAAAGCAGCCTCTCCACTCCCTGTGAGGAGCTGCAGGCCACCCTGAGGCCTCCGCTCAGCCTCCTCTGCTTTGCATTGAACAAATCAAAGGGCCTCAGCCACTCCTCAGACATCTTGCCCTCCAGACCTTTCACCATCTCTGTAACACTCCTTTGGGCAGTTTCTAATAGCTTTGTGTCCTTCATGTATTGTGGCACCTAAAACTGCACCCATTGATTGAGATGAGGCCACATAGTGCAAAGCAAAAGGGACAGTCCTTCCCTCACCCACTGGGCCTGATGCACCCCAGAGCACAGTTGGCCCTCTTGGCAACCAGGGCAAACTGCTGACCCACGTTCAACCAGCCATCAAACAGAACTCCCAGATCTCTTTCCATGTCTGCTCTTCTGTTTCTCATCCACAGCCTGTATGTAGAACCAGGGCTGCTGTGCTCCAGCTACAAAATCCAGCACTTGTATTTATTGAACTTTATGCATTTGGTGATTGTCCAGCCCATTAATTAGTCATGACCTCTCTGCAAAGCTTCTGTACTCTCAAGCAAATCAATAGTTCTTCCCAATGCATCATTCACAAATTTACTTAGTATACATTCAAATACTTGAGTTCATATGTATATTAGTACAGCTCAAGTATGAAAACACAGAAGAAAACTGGCCCTAACACGGAGCCCCGAGAAGCCCCACTACTGACTAGCTGTTATTTGTTATAACCCTCTGCCTTTTCACTTAGTTTCAAATAGTTTTGTGCATATTGCTCTCTCACAATGCAAAATTATGAGGAAAAAGGGCAGAGATGTCATTTACCAATGAAGTGACAGTACACTGATGTATACATGGTACCTCTGTCAACAGGGAAAAATGAGAGAAAAGAGGCTCTTACTCTAGCTTTGCTATCGTGCCACAAGAGTCTTTCAGCATGTCTTTTTAGGTCTTACTTAGAACTTCTTTATGCAATATATTAAAATCTTTATAAGCCCAAATAAATAAATAAATAAGAAAATAAAATCAAACCTTTGTATTTTAAGCAAAATCAAAGAGTTTGAAGTCTATATTCAAATACAGTTCTGATCTTTTCCTCTAGAATTATTAATAGCAGCAGAATGTTCTTTTACTGTGCAGACTTTTGAGGAAGATACTGATCATAAAATGAGCTTACATTCTACCACGTTCTTGTGAAAAGTCTAAGACACATTTTATTTGGAGTACTGACATCTCACATTTTCTTTATTACCCTCTCTGAAAGCACAGAATCACAGAATTGCAGGGATTGGAAGGGAGTACAACCTGCCTGCTAAAGCAGGTACCCTACAGTAGATCACACAGGTAGGCATTCAGATGGGTCTTGAATATCTCCAGAGAAGGAGACTTCAAAATCTCTCTGGACAGCCTGTTCCAGTATTCCATCACCCTTACTGTATGTTAGTGCAGAACTTTCTATGTTCAAGTTTTAGGCCATTGCTCCTTGTCCTATCACTATGTACCACCAAATAGAGCCTGGCCTCATCCATTTGCCTCCTACCTCCCTTTAGATATTTATAAACATTAAGACATTAAGTCTTCCTTTCTCCTGGCTGAACAAACCAAAGTTACACAGTTTTTCCTCATATGGGAGATGCTCCAAGACCTTTATCATCTTTGTGGCCCTCTGCTGGACTCCTTACGGGAGATCCCTGTCTTTTTTGAAGTGGGGAGTCCAGATCATTTATGAAAACAATGAAATCCCTTTTGAATGTTAGAAGGTTCTTTTTTCTTTCAGTATTTTTATACCAAAGAGGCAATGTATTATGTTTTTAGGCAAACTACTTACTTTTAAAGATGTTGTGCCATGGAACTATTAATTATGTCTATGTTTAAAGCACTTTGGAATGGTCTCCAGGAAGTTTATATAGCTCTGCATTTATATATCTCAACAATGTTAATCTTTCTAAAGAGCTAGATGACTGCCAACTGTGTAACTCATTTTTCAACATGCATTCTTTCTCTTGCTGAAAGAGTAATTCAAATGTTTCTTGGCCTCCTGTACTGAATACATAGAAAAATTTGTCATTGTCCTTCTTACACTGGTTGATAACTTTGCTTTTTCAAGCTGCTGATGATTACCTGTTAACCTTTTCATTATAATTGTATGTAAGTAATGAGAAAGAGTGAAAGAAAACTTCTGGTATGTCTGGTTTACTAAAACTTGGAGAAGAGTTTAGAAATACAGTTAGACAGCATAGACATGAGAAGCTCAAGGGGTAAATATAAGAACACAAATGAGGGCCTTGTAAAAATGGAAACATTCACATTCTTCACACTCACTTTCATGCAGACTAAAGGTGTAGCACGCATTTCCATATCTTTACTTGTTCAAAGAATCACATTTTCTCATGTACTGAGTATATATTTATATAGAACATAATAGAAATATAGGAGTCTAGACCTGCTGAAAATTTTTGAGTAATAAAGAAAGAAAGAGAGCAGCTTTCAGAGACGCAATCTTGTACATCAAAATGTGAAACCCAGGTGTATCACAGGCCTTGAGAAAACCTGATAAAGCTTTTCAGAAAACAGTCTGATTTAAAAACAAGTAAACAAACAAACAAATAAATGCACACTCTAGAGGATTTAGAATCATAGGATCATAGAATTGCTCAGGTTGGAAAAGACCCTCAAGATCATCAAGTCCAACTGCAACCTAACCAAATTTACCCTATCTCTAACAATCCTCCACTAAATCATGTAACCGAGCATCATATCCAAACAGTTTTTAAACACATTTCAACCACCTCCCTCAGGAGCCGATTCCAGTGCTTAACAGCCCTTTCTGTAAAGAAGTTTGTCCTGATATCTAACCTAAAACTCCTCTGGTGCAACTTGAGGCTATTTCTCCTTCTGGAAAAGGAAATTAGTCCATCCAGTCCTTGGACTGTAGTGGGATGATTTTGTTTTTTAATGTTGTTGTTTTTTGTTTGTTTGTTTGTTTGTTTTGTTGTTGTTGTTTGGTAGGAAAATTGCAAGTAGGAAATAACAAGAGTTATTACCAGATCTGTTTCTAATAAAGAAGGAATCATGATTTAAGACTGGTAAAACAAAGAGTAAGCAAAATGAGTGATTTCAGAATCTTTAGACTATAAGGAGGGAAGAACAGATAGAAATAAGTCTATAGAAGAGAATGGACTCAAAACATTCAGAGAATTGACAGATTAGGTCTCATGGAAGAGAGGTAATATAATTCAATATAATTCCTTTAAAAAGTCATATTAAAGAATATAAGCAGGGCTGGGCACTTAGGCAGAAGTGTAGGGTAGTTGAACTTCTTCAGAATTCAGAGGAAAGCAGAAGAAATGAGGAGAGATCTATAAAAAGTCCATAGGAGAAAAGGGGGAAAAAATTAGTGTAGTGAAAAGATAAAGAGGCTAAGAGAAAACACAGAGTTAAAAATAATGGACAACTGGAATAGGTGTCCTGGGAAAGCACTGATATCAGTTTAAACCTTTAAAAAACAGTTGGTTAGGTATGTAGTTATAGTCTGCCTTAGACAGAGCAAAGAGGACAGGTTCACTTTGAAGGCCCAGCCTGCTCCACAGTACTGTGTATCCCTCTGTTTTCACTTTCCTTAAACTTTCTTGGATATCATGTTTCCTACATTTCCTTTTCTGCACTTAGTTTGTTCAGAACTATAGTTGGGGCCTCAAGGTGATTGATTCAAGGAGAATATTTACCCTTTTTATTTTTTTATGTGCAACGCAGTTGTTCGTGCCACAGAGAAATATTCCTCATCCTTTCTACATGTGTGGTGGTACAGAAGAGATGCAAAGTGGCTCATGTAAACCCTGTAGTGTCCTACTGGGCACAAATTAACCTTTATTTCATACAGAGTCATCCCAGTATTTTGTCACTATGTGTGCTCAGTTACAGCATTCATTAATAAAAATGCAACATACAGTATGAAATTCAGTGAAACAGTCATTCATTTTACTGTAATCTTCCAGTAAAATGCACTAGAAGTGTTTGTAATCAGCACTGTATGATTTCACCCCATAATGTTTTGAACTAGGATTTTTTTTCCCTGGCTTGTTCACAAGAGTACAAAAGGAGACAGTGTCAAATCCTTAAAAAATCAAGTTAAAAAGTTACCTGCAATGCAAATTACAGACTATCTGCACTTCTTTTGCCTTCCTCCCACAAGGAAACAAATTAGAATGGTTTGATTTGATTTGTTTTGAAAACTCCATTCTGGATGGTTCTTATAACATTATTATTATTAATGCTTATGTAATAGTGATGTGTTAAGAGTTCCACTCCAACAGCAACAATGAGTCTGAGTTGCCTGAACTTCTCAGGGAGCTCCTTCTCTCTTTGTAAGGATCCATCAGTTGTTAGTCAGTCTCCATTTCTCACTACCACCCATCCATCCTCTGGTGCCAAAGATGTCAAGAAATACTTAGGTGACTATCCAACCACCACGTTATGTACTGCAGAGTGAATTTCAGCTGGACTGTTAAGCTGTCTTCCTTAAATACCAATTAAATGTTTTTTCTTTGTTTCTAGGTGGAATTCATCTGTCTCTGTTGAACCCTGAAGTCTTATGTAACCTTTGTGCTAAGGACTATAGAGGAGGCAAGCACCTCTCTAGCCTTTTGTGTGACAGTAACTATTTGCCATGTTTTCCTTTACTGTTTTGTAATGAACTTCTATTTACCTTATTTACCTTGTTGCTTTTTTGTTTGTTTGTTTGTTTTTGTTTGTTTTCATGTTGTCTTCTTTCAAAATTGTTTTTACAGTTATTGTTTCCTGTGCTATCAATAACTTACTTTGTTTCTCAGCCTGTGTTTTTTTTTTCTCTCATGTACATTCTATTCATTTATGTTCATTCTTAGTCATCTAGTCGTATTTCTACATTTTGTTCAATTTTTAATGCTATTATTTGAAAACATTTTAAGAGCTCTTAATTCAACCGTAACTACCTCTTATTATGCTTCCTACCTGATCTTTGCATTAAGGAAGTCTGTTTTGCAGTATGTGACAATCCATAACAGACCACCTGCATGCTTTGAAATGAACTGTCTTCCTAAGAGATACTACCTATGCCTTCCCTACTGAGTGAACAAATCGCTTCCTAGCCTTATACTGCTGATCCTGTTCACCATTCCGTATAGTAGTGAATGTTTTGAAGAAAAAGCTTTTTATATACTTAAAAAACATGTGCTGTGTGATTATAACTGTTGTAAAGTTTTCCTAAAGACAGTTGATGTGGTCCATCAATGTCCTGAACTGTATTTTTATCACTTCCGTTTGTTGTTCAAAAGCCTCTCTAATTAGGTTGACTGAAAAAGACCATCTCACGCATTAAGCCGTGCTTTTGAGAGCTTTTTTTAAGAGCTTTTGTTCTCACATAGCCCTGGCTTTATTTACTTGCTGTGCAAGCCTCACTCTGTATTCTTGTTTACATGAATACCTGATGTGATGTATAAATGGTATTTAGGATTGTTTTTGTTTGTTATTTGTTTTTTTTTGTGCAACTGTTCTCTTTGCTAGCCCAAAAGGATGATAGATGGCTGGATCACCCTCCTTTTATATGACATCCAAGAGCACAATGCAACAGACAGAAAAGTGGAACACTTGTCTTAGTACAGGTCCTTCATCTCTCTGCAAGATATATTAGCTGGAGCTCAGATGAATGTTGAGATCATGGGGCTCCTGGTGGCTTTTTGAGGAGGCAGGTTTTGTATCTTTGGCTACAATTCCTAGTGCTTAGGGTATCAAAATGGGAAAGGACTAGAGTCTTATCTCTGTTGAGAACTTGGTGGTTATTTTATATAAAAGAGCTATTGGAAGAATAAACATGCAAAAATAAAAAATGAAGAAAACATCCATTCTAATTATGTTACCAGCAATAATTAGAGCCCAGGGTTAATACAGTGGCTTAATATCTCCTGACTGGTCATTTCATAGAATCACAGACTCGCAGAACGGCTTAGATTGGAAGAGACCTTAACAATCATCAAGCTCCAACAAAATGTCAGCAGTTCTGGACTTGAATTAACTTCTCCTGAGTAACCCAGGTCATTACTGGGTCTACAAGGAGAGTTAATGTTCACAAGTGCTGCCATGGGTCCTACTAGGGACCTAAGTCAGAATTTGTAGCCCCTAACCATAAGAGTTTTCATTAGAGCTAGTCCAGCATTCACATTACATCCAGCTTTTCAAAACTTATAATCAGTTGCTTGAGATTGTTCAGAGCTTATGTCAGCATGTGTGAGAGAGAAAGGGGGAAAAAGATGATGGAGATGTTTTCCTTTTTTAATGTTGTTTTTACTGATCTCTCATGCCTTTACACCTACAGCAGATGTCACGTGTTATCTGGGATGGAACACTTCTCTTAATTTCAGACTTAACATCTACTCTTTCTTGACTGAAGACCTGCTCAGTGACTAGACAATAGTGTTACTGCTGTGTGAGACAGAAGATAAGACTCTCTTTTACTTACACAGCAGGGAAGATTTTCCCCCTTGCTTCTTGAAACTATTAATAGTTGCAACAGATTGGACTCTTCTATGTTAAAGTGCAAAACTTTCCCCTTTTCCAAGCCAAAGAGTGTGGAAGTGACACCTCTATTATTCATATGCTTCAACAATCACGTTACTCTAAGTATTGCCCAAATCCTGGATGAAACAGCCCATAACCATTGAAAAAGATTCAAAAAAACAGAAAGCTGAGATGAAACTAGGAAGCAATTTTCAGTACCCTCTAACATCATGCCTTGAATTTCAATTCCTACAAGGGGAAAATGAAGCAGATCTGAGAGCTTCTAGTCTAATTATGCTACAGCTTGAAGAAAATACAATTTAAAAGGATGAAGGTAAAGCATTTCTAAATAGTTACAATTCAGGAACAATAAGGAAATGCACTGAATTTGACAGTATTTATGATGCTTCATAAGGCAATGATAAATCTGTCTGAAGTTTCTCATTTTTTTCTTTTTTTTCCAGTAAACAAAGTTTGTAAGTAGTTTGCAACTATAGTACAGCAGTGTGTAAAGAGAAAATAAATAAGAGAAATGTAAAAAAAAAAAAAAAAAGAGAATGTAAATTGCTGAATGTATGTGTACGTGGATTTAGAAGCATGAATGGGAGTACTTCTATATTATAGTGAGATACTAAGCCAGCCATTTAAGCAACTGTTCTTATATCCCATGATTTAGGTGTCAGGTACAGATACGCAACAACAGAAAATTCTTACAGCTTCCAGTTTTGCACAGTGCCCTTATTTCACCCCAACTTTCAAAAATTATGCATAGGAATATCTTAGAAAGAAAAAAAAAAAAGTCTTTTTAAAGAGATCTTGGACTTAAAGAGATTTTAAGTCCAAGAGACCAGAATTGCTGTTTCAGCAGGAAACAAACATATAAATAAAAACAGAGCAACAGCAACAGAAAACAACCAACCAACCAACCAAACAAAAACAGCAGTGCCAGGACTCATCTGCCCAATCTCTGCCAATTGGTTGAATGGGTTTACTTTCCATTTGATCCACCTTTGTTCAAGCATTTGAGGCTGGTAAGGATTGCATTGTCTCAGATCAATGTGAGACCATCAGCAGCACTGCGTGGACTAGTTTTACATTCAAAAGAATTCCTCTGGACAGAGTCAGAAGCTGTGTGCTTTTAGATGGGAAAGCCCAGGAATGTTTTCTGGCTGAAGTCTTGGACTAGGAGCAAGAATTTTCAGCTTGATACAAAAGTTATGAAATGATATCACTGTATCCTGTGAAGGGAAGATATAAGCTGGTGTAACGCTTATTGATCATTATTAGCAACTTAGCCAGTCTCCAAGAGGAGTATTAGTTGTTATTAGAAAGCTCTCAATAAATTGATTTGGGTTATTGCTCTGAGTCCTGGATGACTCCATTTCATTAGACACCAAATTGTGACAATTTTCAGTACCAAATAGCAGGTCCCATTTAACACATCTTGAACAGGTCTGATTCTCAAGCATCCAGCTCTCCTGAAAAGTGAAGTGCAACTTGTCTTTTCCTGTACCTATTTTTCTGCAGGTGGAGTGCTTGGTAAACAAGGCCTCCGTGTATTTTTGGAAATCTCTGATGTGGATTTGTGAATCCTTAAGCATCCTTCCTGGTGATGGAGGTGCTGCCTTGGATGTCTCTGTCATTATGTTAGTTCAATGCTTTCTAGCTCACTTATATTCAGCACAAACACGAATGACAGCATTTCGCTATGTTAAAACAGACTGTCATCCAGAGAGAAAGTTCTCATTTCTCTGAATCAAATTTTGAGACTACTTAAAGCACTATATTTTCTGATTCATTTGAGCTTCTGTAGAATTATGTCTTTAGTGAGACTCAATTATCATAAACGTCTCCAAGAATAGTAAATTATTCATTAGCAAGACCTTTTCATTAATCAGTTACATATTATCAGTTCCTTTCTCTGCTCTGAGAGAGAAAAATAGTATTCTGTTACACTACGAGCTAGGAAACAATAGCTGAGTGGCACCTACATTTCATTCAGTTCTATAAATTGTAATCATTCATAATCTCTGATAAGAAACTTAGCTCAAGATTCAGGATAATACATGCAGGTCCAGTGATGTTTAGAGGTGTTTTTTTCTTTCTCCTTTTTAGCCATGACAGCAACTGTGTAACTTATTTAAATGAATTGCATTAAAACAAAACAAATGAATATGACTGCTCTATTGTCAGTTCTGTTCATATTGTAAATATGACTGCTCTTACTGTAAATTCTTGACTATTAACTACTGTAAATCTGGAATAAACTGCCAGAAGTACCTGAATTACCTTCATCTGGTTAAGTTCAGATTTATACCACCTTCCTAAAAATGGGTAATCAAGGTGGAAGCATACAGTGTTTCCCAGCATAGAACATGATTTTCAGGAATAAAACTTTGGCTTTTCAGGTGAACTGAAGAAGATGAGAAGAAAAGTTATTTTTGCTTCACGATGAAATATTTTTGCTTTTCCTCTTTTAAACAAAATATCTACCCACAAAATTAGTTGTGGACAAACTATGAACATTTGTTTATTTTTTCAGCTTTTTTATATATGTAAAAAAGTAAGTCCAATCTATATTTAAAAATATATTCTTCTGTCAAGTTGTTTCCACCAAAATATGTTCAAAGAAAAAGTGTGGTTTTTCTTTTTAAACAACTATGGATTTTTGTGTGTGCGTGTGTCAGAATTCTCAGAATTCTTGATTTGAATTCCTTTTACTTTCTGTGGTTCTCAAACTGCATTATCCAGCAACTGTGGATTTCTTGACAAATAAAAAAATAATCACAGTGTTCCCTTTTTGTTCCCTACTTTATATGGAAGGAGCTTTTGCTGAAATAATCTTAACAATGTAGGTATGAGCTCCATATTTATGTTGAAGTTAATGATGATATTCTACATTTTTATTGACCCCCTGGATTATGGACTGTTTTTAATGAGCTGAGTTGATTCATAACAGGATGATGATCACTACACTGGGGCACAGCATCACCAGAAATCCCTTGGGGGGTTGCAAATTGTCAACAAGAGGAAGAATGTTTGTGGGTGTTGTTTATTTTTCCTATAGTATTATTAGGAACTGCCACTGAAAAACCCAAGAAGACATTATGTCTCTTCCATTTTTGTCTTTACACAGAGATGTAATGACTGCTCTTCATATGTGTATCTGCTATGGAGTCTCGTACTGAAACACCTTTTCTGCATTTTCAGTACTCTCTGCACCCCAGTTATTTCTTTCAACAAAATCTGGATTTCCTTTGAAAGATTATCCACAGTGTTAAAGACAAAGGAGTGTTTTTTTTTTTGTTTGTTTGTTTGTTTGTTTTCCCATAGTTTAGAGGTTCATTTCATTCCAGGAAGCAGTCAAGTGTTTGGAAGCACTGATGAACTTTGGTGTCCTTAAGAGTGGTGAGAAAAATTCACTGTCCAAATGTTAGCTGTACACATTATAGTTCTTTGGTCAGTCTTTTTTTGTGAATCTTTCTATCAATGAAAACAAACAGTCAAATAAAAAAAGCAAGAATCTTGGTTCCAGATTGGATCCAGAAGTCTTATAGAATCATAGAATCGCTAAGGTTGGAAAAGACCCACAGGATCATCCAGTCCAACCATTCACCCTTCACCGATGGTTCTCGCTAAAAAAGAAAAGTCTTATCTGCATTCATTTCATTTGAAGGTTTAAAAATGAATGAGGTTTAAAAATGAATGAGGTAGCTGAACAGCTTTGCTGAACAAGGCTTTTTGATTAAAACTCAAGAGAGTTTGAGCTGCTACGAACTGGTCAGCTAAATACACTAAAAGTTTGAAAATGGGAACCCACCTTGATTTTCAGAAATCAGGAAACCTGCTTAGGTACTTCTGATCTCACATGATGGATTAAGATAGATAAAAAAAGACCTTTGAGTAAAGTGTAATAAAATATTTTTCAAATCACATGTACATGTCTTCCTGTAATGCTTGTAAGATTAAAAAATAATAACAAAATTAAAACTAATTCTCGTAAATAAAAGTTGTTTGAAAGTCATTTGACGCACGCAGTCTCCATCCTGTGCAGATAATGGTAATTTCAGTGAATTCTGGAGAGCAGAGAAAATTTTTTTTCAAAGCACATAGTTTAATTAGGGCCCTAACTAGAATCTCTGAACTAGAACACCTACTGCTTACATCTGTCTCTGAATCAGATCTCAATAGCAAATAGCTTCTTATATCAGCCAAAGGAAAATAATTTCAGCATAAGAAATAATAGCATATTCTCCTTTCACTGACAACAAAATACCACAGTAACCATACTATATTGATGTTTTCTCTGTCCATAAAGTAAGATAAAAAGAAGTGATTTGATGTTTCCAGTCTATATTAATTGAGAACTGACATTCATCTCTTGATTAGCATTATTATGTGATACTTTTACCATTTATTGACTTGCCTTTGAAAACACCTGGAGAGATGTCAATGAATATGCACTGTGCTGCATATCACTGCATTTGGACTTTGTATAACATACATTGTATACATTTATCCTTTGAATTCTGTGAGATTATATCTTGGTGAGGTTTTTTTGATTGTTTTTCTTCTGGAAGATCAGTGGTGTTATTTTCAAGCTTATAATTTTTTGTCTGCTAGGTGTAGCTTTTTGAATAAAAATGGTTACAGCACAGCTTCCTGGGAGGTATTTTAAAGTATTTGGCAATTCTTAAATGAGAATGGTTATAATTGGGTTCTGATCCTGTTTAGTCAATGATACTTCAAAGTATATGTTTATTAGAACTCTGGCAAGAGCACAGTTTACAAAATTAAAAAACATAGAAGGTTAATGAAATCTGTTCGCTGTTGGTGAAATGTTCTAGTCTTTATAGGAGAATCAAATTTTGATTACTGGCAGGACAGCTCTGCACTTCTGAAGTTTGAATGATGACTGCAATAAAATTTCCATTATTCTGTAGACTTGGAGACCTCTGCAAATAATTTCTGCCGATTAAGTCAGTTTTCTCTAACACTTGTAACAGCAATCCTTTATATACTTGAGACTTGCAGAATGTTATTTTTGTCTTGAAATAGAGATTGTCACTCAACAGCAGCAGCAAAAAAAAAAAAAAATATTGCATAGTCTGAATGATACAGGTGATTGTTAATGGCACAGCAAACAGCAGATGAACTTTCACAGTATGATCACTGCATTATATAAGATTGTATATGTTAGAAGTGAACAAGTGTTATTATTATTCATAACCATTCATAACTATTCTTCTGGAAAAATTGTCTATTTATGAAGTGGAAAAGTAGTAATAACACTAACAGCAGGTTGATGTGCTTTGAAGTTCTTATTCCACACTTTTTTTTCCCAGAACTTTGCCTTGGAAGTATCCCCTTGTACACAAGAGAAACAGAACTGCCTATCCTTTAGAATATACTATTCTGCTAAACAATGAGGGTACAGGTATGGTCAGCCATTGACACTGGCAGCTTCATGACTCAGCAACACAAATGCCGCCTTCTGAGTTGGGATTTCCATCAGGAGGAACAAGATAGTCCTTGATCTTTTTGCTAGCCTTTGTTTTTTCCCAGAGATAACCGTGGAGAGAAAGAGACCACACTTTTAAAGTTGATTTATGGCAACCACAATGCGATAGACCCATCATATGAGCAAGTCTGAAACCAAAGTTCTGCAGGACTGTTTCTGTTTGTTAACTGAGCTCAGTGCATGGCAAAAAAGGGAAATACAACAGATTGAATAATAACAGATTGAAACAAAAGATCTTTTTTTTTTTTCTTATCTTTGTTTATTTCAGTGATCAATCTGGGCCTTAAACAAAAAATATTTTTAAAACTTCTGTCAGAAAATGAATAATCTTTCCCCATGTTATTAGCCTTCAATTAGTTTTACAGGTGCTGAAAAGTCCTCAGAAAGGGAACCAGAGTGTGTGTCAGACATAATTTTACACTCTGATGTCTGACACACAAGCAAGTATCCTCACCTTCACTATTTTTTTTGTTTTCAGATGATGACGTGCAGCTTTGTTACTTATCCCCTCACTAATGCTGTGCAGAATGCCTCGACTAAGAATCCGAGCACTGACATCCTGTAAAGTGCTTGGAAAGTACATTTCCCCCAATGACAAGAGACCATTTGGCTGTGATGCACAGTGGGATTCACCTCATCAAATGTTTTAGGCCTTTGATGCTCTGAGGTATGAGACACAGGTAGAGTTAGCAGCTTTAGTGCCAAATGCACAGGAGACTACATTACCCTTCTGGATATGCGGTAGAAAACCACATAGGATACTGTAAAGCTTCTGGAACAGAATGAGAAACTAATATTTAAGCATCTCTGATTACCTACATCTGAACTAATCACCCTGAATTCCTCCTTACTCATGGTTCAGGTGTACTTTAGTGCAACTGATGACCCAGGGACACTAGCACCCCAGATTTTAGCAATGGGAGCAGTTAAGACCTTTGGATGACTTGCCTGTCTGCCACTTGTTTGGGGACTTTCAAGTCTCTTTTTATTCCTAGTAAACAATCATCTCACAGGAGGCTGAAAATCATTTTGGCTTCATTCCTTAAGTCTCCAATACAGCTTAGCTGCTATTTTTGTCACTCCAGAGGTAAGCAGCACTGCCTCCTCCTGTGAGGAAGTGCCATGGGGATATTTTTCTATCACTCCATTTAAAGACAAATTGTATTCTTCACTCTCATTATCTCAGTCATTGCGGTTTCTTTGCTTTTTGACTTTGCTTTTAATGGGCAGACTTTCTGTATCTCTAATCTTTTAATTCTTCATTATCTTCTGCTTTTGGTTGCTTGTGATTAACATCAAAAGAAGAAAAGATGACAGAGAATGGCTAAGCAAGTGTAACAGAAATCTCATAGCAAAGTGCTAGTTCCAGTTTCCTTGGTAATGAATAAATTAACAAAACAATGGCTAGTTGATTCTTTTTTCTTTCTGGTGTATTTAACCCATAAAATTACATGATGTCTTGTAAAGAAAACAGAATAATCCATAGACTGCATGAACAGACTATTTCACATACTTGACATGCCATTTCACCGTTTTTTGTTTTTTTTTTTTTTGGTCTGAATGGCTGCACTTCCTAAAACATACCTACACTTACTTAAAATCAAGATCACTCATATTGCAGGTAGTATGGATTAATGACATCTACAGAGGATGGACTGTAAAAGATGTTTCTTGGTGTCAGTTAGTTGTTACTGTGAATGAAATAAGTGTACTTTACACTAGTAGGAACAGCAGATCAGATCTATAAAAGGACTCAAAAAGAAACATTGTGCTGGTATGCAGAAGGTTTGAGAGCTTGAGAGAGCAGTGTGTTTCCATGGTAACCACAAATGCTTTATCTGATTCTTAAGCCAGGCCTCCCTTGTCTTATGAGTCTGTCTGTCATATCCACCTGCATATGCACTGCCCAGGTGCTAGGATACACTACCCCAGGATCTAGGATCGTAGATATGGCAATCAGATAAACTGGCATTATTCTCATCTTTTTCACGTTAAGTTTTCAAGACAGCAATGGCCTTGCAACCTGGCAGTCACCAAACCTGACCCTTCGAGGATGCTTAAAACAGAAGGAATGGACATCAGCAAAAGTGCTAAGGCACCCATAGAAAACTGTTAACCCACTGAAGTGTTGGAGGGCTCTGCCCTTCATTGTCAAGGGATATGAAATTCACCCCCTCTCAGACTGAAAAATAAACAACCAACAAATTGATAAATAAAAGAAAATCATCAACATGATGGTTTTAGACTGTGCTTTCAGGAAAGGCAGGATTTGGTTCTTTGGAATATTGTTAATTTATGTACTTGCTTTAAAAAGCACATAGCCTGTAAAGGTGTTAATTCAATATAACACATTCTGTCTCATGAGATTTATTTAAGTGAAAATGTCATGCTGGTTACATTTAAACTAAGTGTTAATTATAACTGTTGGTTGTTTTGTTTGTTTGTTTGTTTGTTTTGTTTTGTTTTTTAATTATTTTGTTAGATCACTGTGCGTTATCTCAGCTACAGGCAGCTTGAAAATATCCTGTTATTTTTCTCAAAGTGTCAGTCTACTGGGACCGGTGATTACACACAGACCTATCTTCTTATTAGTCCACAGAGAAAAGATGTGTGCTACTGCCAATTACTGCTTTGAATTTCAGAAAGAAGGTTTGTGCTCTAATCCAAAAGTAAGGATCAAATTATGATAATAGAAAACATCTTCTGAGGTCACTCCTGACCACATCTGACCCAGGGAACACTCAAAAGTGATATTTTTTTCTCTCAGAAGCTTATGTTTTATTTAGGTAGAAGTTACAGGGAAGTAATGAAGACAAACCAAACTTTGGGCACGCAGTGAGGAATCTCGCTCTTCAGGAATAGTCACCTTTCATTCTCTCTGTAGTTAACAAAGAGAAGATGGCAAGCCTTCAGCCTTTCTAAAACATAAGTCTGAGTGGGCCTATCTTAAGCTTAAAATATGTCAAAAGCTCTTTGTTTCCTTTCTATGGGTGGCATGGGCTTAGAAGAGAGAGAGCTTTCAGTCATGAAAATTAGTCATGTATTTCGTGTTTCTAGAGTTCTATCTCCTATTTGAAGGATTCAAAAGAATAGTGAAATTTGCTGCCTGCACATTTAATGTCATGGTCAGTGGAGAAGAAAGACGAATCAGCATGTAATATCATATTTGTACAAGAAAATTTATATTTGGTATTGCAAATCAACTGGAAAAGCAGAAAGATATCCACTTCCTAATTACTCCCTTGCTTTAATTAGAACCATCAAAAAGAGGATAATGATTTTTTATTGATAAGGAGAAATATTGTAACTGTGATTTCTAGTTGAAACTTTGAAAGAAGAGTGTAAGAAAGAAAAAAAATAAATAAACCTAACCAAACCAATCTAAACCAACTCCCAAATTTTCCTCCTTAGAAAATGAAGAAACCTCCTAACTTTGTTTCTTAGATCAAACCAAGGTCCCAAATTGCTACAATGGATAATGTAGCTGTGGCCTTTTTCTGGAAAAAAATACATATAAAAGATTTTGTAGGATCTTTATATTATTGGTTGATTACTTCACCATTCTGCAGTTGTACATTACTTCACTAAGTTCTGGTCCTGAATGTTCATCCTGAATGAACTAGTAGAAGAGAACAATTTTGGACTGCATAACTGAGTGACAGATCTCAGGAACCCTGAGATGCATCCATTCAGCTGCAGGTGACTGCAAAAAGCCAGTAACTTTCAAGCAGTTCATATGAACTCTTCCCAGCTTCTGTCTCCCATAAATCACAAAACATTTCTCCATCTCCACAAGAAGCCTGAGACACGAAGCCTACGACACTATTCCCCAAGGAAAGAGCAGAGGCATCCCAAGTCTCTGCAGCTGCATGATAGCTGTAAATGGCAAAGAGTCACAGAAAACACATCATGCTCTGAGCACAGGGGAAAGCAAAAGCAAAAAGTGAGTCTTTGTCATTCACATGTTAGAAGAAAGTTTTCTCCAGCTTCAGGCTGAGATATCAGTTTAACCAAGAACATGGGAATGAGAGACAACTAACAGAGCACTGAAGAACTTCTGGCTATCACTGATGCACCAAAGTACTCTGCCCAGGAGACCTCTTCCAGCTGTAGCTCATCTCTGATATTTCAGAAGAAAACCAATTTTCTCTGTCTCCCAAAAACAGTTACACATCAAGCAGGAATATAATTTTTTTTCCCACTACCCACAGGCAACAGTAGACCCCAGGATGTATGCCATGAACTAATTAAATACTGTTATGAGCAAAGCATAGCAAACACATCAAGAACTGTCTCCTTTCATCCCCCTTTTGGGGATCCGAACATACCATAAATCATATCTTGATATCGCACAGTTCAATTTCAAGCTCTTATTTCACCCTTTTCCTATCCTTAAATCTTCCCTTGAAAAAAATCACACTCCAAGTTTCCACCATTTAATCACTTTCACTGAAATAATTCAAGTTTCTCATCTCCATGGCTATCTGAAATCTTTCCAGAACATCCCTTGCTGTTAGAATCCTTCTTCTAATTTTCAGTTCAGAAAGATTTATTTCCAATTCATAGTTCTTTGTACTACTTCTTTTTATGAATCATCCAAATCTAGGATCTCCTCTCAGTTCTTACTTTTCCAGGTTATATAAACACAAATATTTTAATCTGTTTAAAAATAAATTTGCATAGAATTGTAGAATCATTAAGGTTGTAAAAGACCACTAAGATCATTTAATCCAACCACTGACCCATCACTTCCATGCCCACTAAACCACAACCCTCAGTGCCACATCTACACATTTCTTGAACACCTTCAGGGATGGTGACAATACCACCTTCCTGGGCAGAATGTTCCAATGCCTCACCACTCTTTCTGAGAAATTTTTCCTGATATCCAACCTGAACACAACTTAGGCCATTACCTTTCATTCTATCGCTAGTTACCTGGAAAAAGAAGTCAACTCCCACCTCACATTTTCAGTTTCCCTGAGTATTCATCCTTGTTTATTCTGTTATTTTTCTTTCTTTTTATTATTTTATTTACTTTTTGCTACAGTGTACACAGCTTCAAAAATGACAGATGATCTTTAGGCAAACTGAACTTGTACTTTAATTTAACACTGAATGAGAGTTAAGACATGTAAGGACAGGATAAATGGAAGAGTCGATATGTTCTTGTAGGTCTAAACTTCGGAATATTATCACAGAATCATAGACTCATAGGATAGCTTGGGTTGGAAGGGACCTCAGGGATCTTCAAGTTCCAAGCCCCCTGCCACAGGCAGGGTTGCCAACTGCTATATTAAGTACTAAATAAGATTGCCTAGGGCCCTGCCTAATTTACTCTTGAACAACTCCACAACCTCTCCTGGCAACCTGCTCCAGCACCTCACCTCTCTTAGTGAACTTCTCCCTGATATGCAATCTAAATCTTGCCTCTTTTAGTTTAAAACCATTCTCTCTTGTCCTATCGTTATCTACCTGTGTAAAAAGTTGATTCCCCTCCTCTTTATAGTCTCTCTTTAAATATTTGAAGGCTGTAATGTGTTCTGTTCACCTCCTCTTCTACAGAATGAACAAGCCCAGCTCCTTCAGCCTGCCTTCATATGAGAGTTGCTCCAGTTCTCTGCTCACCTTTGTGGCCCTCCTCTGGACCCACTCCAATAGCTCAACATCTTTCCTGTGTTGGGGTCCCCAAACTTGGACACAGTGCTCCAGATGGGGCCTCACAGTTTGAGAGCAGAGGGGGACACCCACCTCCCTTGCCCTGCCGGCCATCCCTCCTCTGATGCAGCCCAGGATACTTCTGGCTTCATGGGCTTCAAGCGCACGCTGCTGGTTTATGTTAAATTTTTCATCTATCAGGACCCCTAAGTCCTTCTTAGCAAGGCTATTCTCTATTAACTTCTAGAAAAGAATAGTTTTAACAAGCTTTGTCTGGAGATTTTCTACTAGGAAAACATTCTAAAGGGACAGAAATATTGATGAATTCTAAATTTTAGTGACATCCCACAAGGCTACGTGGTTGTGCCAGGTGCTAACCAGCCTTCAGACTCCCTCTCACTTGGCCTCCCTGGATTATCATATAAGAGCTGAATCTGCTGACATTTATCACTTTTAGTTACTTTCCCCATTAAGCTACTTCTATTTTTCTTAGTCTCTAAAAAACAACAGGGAATAAGCTACAGCTGCTGTTGCTGCCCATGTGCATCTTCACAGTTTCAACTCTCGATCAGTTCCCACAGTAACAGTAAGTTTCCAGTTTAACATTTTCAACATTTTGAGGTAGTCTAGATCAAAGGAGTGTCTGAGAACTGGCACTTTGGCTCTGCGTTGCAACTCATGCAACAAATTTCAAAGGTATCTGCTATCAACAGAACAGGTAAATAGAAGTTAGTATTAATTAGGCTGGAGGGAAGTTTGCCATTCTGAATGCAAATTACTCATTTCAACAACAGCATGTGGAATGTCAGATCTCCTATTAACACATCAGAAAACAGAACATTATTTGCTAGACAAATCCATTGCTGAGGTCCAAAATGAAGCACATTATAGAAGATCTAGTGGCTCTGTGCTAGGCAAGGTAATGTATTTTGGAACACACACTCTCTGTTGACTCTGTAGGGACTGGAAGCAGGAATGGGTTACCTGTGAGGACCACAAAGAAGTTGTCTGAGCAACCACGGATCAGGTTAGGAAAGCTAAAACCCAGATGGAATTAAGTCTAGCCAGGGACGTGAAAGGAAACAAGAAGAAATTCTTCATGTGTATCAGTAATAAAAAGAGAGACAGGCCAGGGAATATGTCGGCCCTTTCCAGAGGTGATTGGTGTTAACTGACATAGTTTCACCAAGGGCAAGTCTGACAAACTTGGTGGCCTTTTATGATGGAGTAACAGCGTCAGTGGATAAAGGAAGAGCAACTGAAGTCATCTACCTGGACTTGTGCAAAGCATTTGGTGCTGTCCTGCACAACATCCTGGTCACGAAATTGGGGAAAAATTTAGATTTAATGGATGGACCACTTGCTGGATAAGAAAATGGCTGGATGATTGCACTCAGAGGGTTGCAGTCAATTGCTCAGTGTCCAAGTGGAGACCAGCGACAAGTTGTGTTCCTCAGAGATCAACTCAGGGACTGGTGTCATTTAACATCTTTGTAGGTGACATGGACAGTGGGATCAAATGCACTTTCAGCAAGTTTGCAAACAACACCAAGATGAGTGGTGCAGTGGACACAGGGAAGGGATGCTATCCAGAGGGACCTAGACTTGGCTTGGGAGATGGGCCCACGCCAACCTCATGAAGCTCAATAAGACCAAGTACAAGGTTCTGTACCTGGGTTGGGGCAATCCCAAGCACAGATATAGGTTGGGTGGAGAATGTCTTGAGATTAGCCCTGAGGAGAAGGATTTGGGGGTGCTGGTTGTTGAAAGTTTCAACATGAGCCAGCAATGTGTGCTTGCAGCCCAGAAGGCCAACCATATCTTGAGTTGCATCAAGAGAAACGTGACCAGCAGGCCAAGGGAGGTGATTCTGCCCCTTTACTCTGCTTTTAGGTAGACTCCACCTAGACTACGGCTTCCAGTTCTGGGGCTCCTAACACAAAGACATGGAGCTGTTGGAGTGGATCCAGAGGAAGGCCACAAAGATGATCAGAAGGCTGGAGCACCTATGAAGACAAGCTGAGAGAGCTGGAGCTCTTCAACCTGGAGAAGAGAAGGCTCCGGGGGGACCACATAGCAGCCTTCCAGTACTTGAAGGGGGCCTACAGGAAGGTTGAGGAGGGACTTCTTAGAAGGGCATAAAGTGACAGGATGAGGGGAAATGATTTTAAAATGAAAGAGGGTAGACTGAGACTAGATATTATGAAGAAATTCTTTACTGAGGGTGGTGAGACACTGGAACAGATTCCCCAGTGAGGCTGTGGATTCACACTCTCCAGAGGTGTTCAAGGCCAGGCTGGATGGGACTTTGAGCAATGTGTCCCTCCCTATAGCAGGGGGGTTGGAACTAGATAATCTTAAAGGTCCCTTCCAACCCAAAACATTCTATTATATTATTCTATGATTCTACGAATTCTATTGGGCAGAAGAGATGTTCTCCATAGGGATTTTTTTTCTAGATGTTTTGAAACTGTCTTCTCTGGTCTGTGTGCCTGTGAGCTTCTCACAAGAATTTTGACAGATGGTTTCTATTGGCATTAAGAAAACTTTTATAGTTTCTCAGGCATTAGCATTCAGACCACTAGTAGCCACCTGTATAAGAGCTATGATGGTGCGTGGTGATGGGGAAGGGATTTTAAGGAAAAGTGCTCACCCCTCAACTTTAGCACAGCTGAGAAGTCAATGAAGCCCACAAAGGGTCTTTTAGAAGTTTCCCATTCGCAGTCTAATTGCCCTCTCCCTACAATAAACCTAGTACACATGGCAGCAAGATGATGTGCCTTTACTGAACAAGAAGTTGCCTGAACCCTCTTTGCTTGAGGATGTTAGTTTCTCCTAAAGAAACCTATTGTAATCACAACAGCTTCACACAGTTGTTTCACATATCTTTTTTTTTTTTTTTACCATTTTTTTTCCTTCTCTCACATGCTATTTTTCTGCTTCATCTGTGCAAAACAGAAAGTGCTGCTCTACCTATTAGTGAAAAAAAGGCCATGGGGTAGGCAACACCTCCATCCAGAAGTCAGCAAAGAAAGCATTTATCATTGTTTCTGAAAAGGCCTCAAATGTCACAGGCCCTCCAGGTTACCATTCACTTTGTAGGAAGGAGAATGAATAACTGAAATAAAAGAAACACTGGAGATTTCCCCAAAGCAAACCATGGGGAAGTATTGTGATTATTATCAAAAATCATTCAGAATAAGGGTGACTGTCTACTTCTAGTGAAGCAACAGCAGCAGGTTGTATCCCCACAGCATCCTTTGCAAGTTCATTGCAAATTACAGAGCAGAACTATTATCCACGCAAGAGTTAAGTGCATCAGATAATCTTATCTGTGATCTGCTACGCTTTCTGTCCAGAAAGAGCTTTTTTAATGCAAGATTCTGAATGTTGCAGGTGGCAGCTTGGGTTGCTTCCTGTTGTCAAGAAATGAATTTCTATTATGAAAACTCACAGTGAATTTTTTTCTGTGAAATCAAATGAAGGAAGAAACATGGCATTTGATTATAGGCTGAAAGCTGTTACTCAGAATAGTGCAGTGGGTTTGCCTAAGTGAAAACAAGGCTTCACATTTACACCCTCATTTTATCATATGCTTTCTGTATTTCATTTGGAGGGCTTTTATTTTGACCTACTAATTCATGTATCTTACTTAAAGTACTCCTTAGCATTATAAAATCATAGAATCGTAGAAATATCGAGGTTGGGAAAGATCTGTCAACACATCACTACCATGCCCACCGAACCACGTCCCTCAGTGCCACATCTACATGTTTCTTGAACACCTCCAGGGACAGTTACTCCTCCCCCAACTTGAGCAGCTTGTGCTGTTGCCTCACCACTCTTTCTGAGAAGAAATTTTTTGTGATGTCCAACCTGAGCCTCCATCACCATCACTTGAGGCGATTCCCTCTCACCCTATCATCCTACCTCGATGAAGAGGTGGATGTCTGCTCAGCAGCTACTCTAAAACACTACAAATCAACTGGCAGTTTGTTTTTTTTTTTTTTCTTTGCATTAACGCAGGTCAAAGCAGGAAGGAATGCTCAGTAAGGGGTGCAGTGGATGAACAATCAGAGTTAAACGTGTGATACAAGGCAACCTCTCATGAGTAGTGAAGGAATCAGTGTCAGAGAAGTCTTTGATTATAGTGGTTCAGAGCTCTCTGTGATTCTGAAACTGCATGTCTTTTTTTTTTCAGTAAGGACAGTCTTAATTTCCTTTATAGTCACTGGGATGGTACTGAGTTTTGGATTTAGGTTGAAAATATAGATAGTACATGGATAGCTGAGCAGTGCTTACAGTGAAAAAGGGATTTATCTATTTCTCTTGCTGCCCTGCCAGTGAAGGGGTGGGAGGTTCACAAGGAGCTGGGGGGACAGAACCAGGACAGCTGACCCAAACTGGCCAAAGGCATATTCCATGCCATTTGGCATCATACTGACCAATTAAACTGGGGGTAGTCAGCCAGCAAGGCTGTCATTGCTTAGGGACTGCCTGGATATTGGTCAGCAATTGCATTGTACACCATTTCTTTTCTTTCTTTCTTTTCTTTTCTTTTTTCTTCTTGTTCTTTTTTTCTTTTTTTTTTTTTTTTTCTTCTTATTAAACTGTCTTTATGTCAACCCACAGTTTCTCTCACTATTACCTTTTTCATTTCTTTCCCCCATCCCACCTGGGGAAGAAGAACTGTGTGGTACTGATCTGCCTGCTGAGTTAAGCTACAACAGCATGTATTCAGATCATTTCAGGAATGTAGCAGAAAGCATTTTCAGATTTGAGAAATATATATATATATATATAAGAAAAAGACTCTACAACAGAGGAAGCAACCAAATATCACTGTTTCCTAAAGTATTTCTTTCCCACTCTTCCTGGGAAGGAAACCCTGGAATTCAAACTTTTCAGCTATTTCCAGAGAAATATCTACTTCCTGAAGTTTGGAATTAAAGAAAAATAAAAGAGGTGCAAGATGTATTGTGACTGTCTCAGCCTGAGATGTATTTGTCTGCAGCTTGTGTTTTTCAACAAATACTGCCCTTCTGTCCCCTTCTCTTCTCTATCAGTTTGTTCTCATTGCCTGAATCACAACCAACAAATCCTCACAGGAATAAATTTCACCCTCAGAGAAGAATATGAAGCTAAATTCCTTTATGCTTCTAAAGGACTCTGAAATCCCTCGATTTAAGTTCTAATAAAGCACAACATGGTTTTCTCCTTGGGGCAAGGTAAAAATTGGGGTTATATACAACTGAGGAAGAATCCCATAGCTCTGAAATACTGAAGAAATATTAGCACTAAGGAAAGAATACTTACTCAGGTCTGTAAAGTCATCATTCAGCTCCTACAGGTCTCTGGTTTTATTAAGGGGAACGAGTCCATATGAGGAAGAGTATTCTGGGTCAGCTTCTTTCTGCATTCAGCATTTGTATCCCACAGTGTCCAAGTTATACATTTAGCTTAGCAATAGTTGTTTGTTAAAAAGTAGAACCTGTTCTTCCTTAGATCTGCTTGAAAACCAATTCTGCACCCTGTAAAAAAATCTATTTTCAGTTGTGTCATAAATTGTGGCTTTGGGTGCTTTGCTTTTACAATCAGATCTTAGATCTTGTTCAAATACATGATCTGCATCCGCTGCAGCTATTTATCTTCATATTTTAGCACTTTCACTCACAGCAGAGAAATGGCCTAATGACACTGGAAACACATCCCATTAAATCTGTTCATATTAAACATAATTTGGAAACCCTTACATGGCATAAAGTGATTCTGAAGCTTTTACAATGGTTCAGTCTCTCTGGTGGAAGAATATTTGCCTGTTTCCATTGTTTTCATGTGATGCGTATGAGCCCCAATTCAGCTAGCACTCAGACTTGGCCTTCCCCTATCTCTTCACTGCTGTTTTAGCAGTGCCATTCATATTTTCATTATGTCATATTCAGAGAAAAAAAAAAAAAAAAGATCTGGCTTGTGGGAGTTCTTATGAAAAGTTCGGGGAAACCTTAATTCAGTGAAGTCTCTGCAGTTTAGACTTAAGTTCCCCTTGATGAATAATTGATGTAATTTTGCTTTAAGACTCTAACTTTAACTTTCTGATTCACTTGTAGAGTCTAGACTGAAATAGAAAATTTAATGATACATGCATTATAAAAGCTTTAAACAATGACGGAAAGGAATGTGTTATCTTTCTTAAACCATCTCTTCTTAACAGTAAGATCTCTATTCCTTATTCACACTGAAGCCCTTTTATATTCCACCAGATTTAGCAACAAGATATGAATTGCGTATGAGTTACATTTCTATCATTTTTATTACAAATAAATACGTGTGTTCAAGTTTTCCTTTTTTCTTGTTCTTTAAGGCAAATACATTCACAATGTAATTGGTACATCTCTCCTTTTTTTTTTTTTTTTTCCCCAGGGAGGAGTAAAAATAGCCATGTTCTATTTACTTTTTAATCTTAAAAAGCTCATCAGCACATCTAGATCTTAAAATACAACACTGTGATATGCCCACCACATCATTCTAACTGATAATGTCAAAGAGTCAGTTTGTGTAAAAGGAATGGCTGCTGGTATATTTTCATCTCAATGACTGAAGAACTACACTGAAAAATTCTCTATTTCCCTTCTGACAGGACAGATAAAAATGACACTTTTTCTAGCCCAAACTTTCATATGTGCTCATATCCATAAGTGAGTAGATATATAAGAATGAATCAGTGCTATGACAAATCTCAGGCAGGGTTCCTCCTTGTTAGAAAATGAGAAGAAGGCAGATAATATTTTTATGTAAATACTACCTCTGTTTCTGTGTCTTTCTATATGCTTCAACTTCAAAAATTCAGCAAATTCTGAAATTCATAATGCAGTAGTGCATCAATGGGAAATAGTGAACTGGACTCTTCACTCAGTGATTCTTACCTTCATGAAGGATGATGAATGGCTTGGAGAGGGTGTTGTCCAATTGCTGAAAGTCAGCAATAGTATTTTAGGTCTGACAAGCCCTGCCACAGGCTTACATCTTTCATTTCAGACCTAAGATGAAATTCCTGACTTGCTGGTGCTGATGGCTGCCCATCTCAGTGGGGTCTAGAGAAAAGCTACTCAGTCAGCCCACAATAATCAGCTCATCTACATACACATTGCCAAGATATTACCCTGATACTTAGAATCATAGAATTGCCTGGGTTGAAAGGGACCTCAAAGGTCTTCTAGTTCCAACCCCCCTGCTGCAGGCAGGGTTGCCGAACAATAAATAAGGTGCTAGTTTTAGTGGATGGCTGAGATGTGGTTTAGTGGTTATTTCTCAAGAATTCAAAGAAATGAGCATAAAGGTACTCTATAATAAAGAATCATGTTCACTGTAGGCGAGGAAGAAATGGTAATGCTGCAGACCACTGCAGGACAAAATGGGCTAGAGAGACTTAAGCTTGACGGAATACTGACAAATCTTGATCTCCAGCTGTAGGTAGAATCAGATATGGACAGAGCATCTTAAAAATTAGTGATTCTTTAAAATTTCAGTGGTTATTTGAAGTAGTGCTAAGAATAAAATGACTGCAGTTAAGGCATATCCTAAGTATCTCTCTGTGTCTTGATTTTTCTCATGTTTTGCTCTAAGCAGTTCAGCTAAAGATGCTCCTGGCACTTTTGATGTACACACATAGGAGACTGGTGAAAGTTTTACAGAATCACAGAATTGTAGGGGCTGGAAGGGACCTCTGGAGGTCATCTAATCTAACCTCCTGCTAAAGCAGGTTCCCTACAGTAGGTTGCACAGGCACTTAGGAGTGTTAGGAGCTTAGGTTCAGTTGGTATGACTGTGAATATTGCTATTCTTGGAAAAACTGCTAGAATGTCACTCTAAGCTCACACATATCCTTTATAGACTTGAAACAAGTAATGATGACAGCTTTCCTCCCAGATTATCCTGGAAGCTTATGGGATCCAGGACTCTGACTCTATTCACAGTAGTACTCTGGGCACAGTGTGGTGCTTCACCAGACCACAATGCACATGTTGAGGCATTCATTGAGGCAGACTTGAAGATGCTGGTAAGAGGAAAAAAATAACTGAAAAATTTAATGAGATTATTCAAGATTTTTAGCTCTGTTTGGAGACATTTACTGATAGGAATCTCTCCCAGTGCATCAGTAGCAATGCTGAAGTTTGCAGCAAAAGTCTGTCCAGATGCCTCTGTGCTCACAGGTGGCCTGTATCAATGACTAAACCTAAGGATGTGCTGCTTTACCTCAGCTGGGAAAAATGTTAATATAATAGCTTTCAGCTTTCACTGATAAAACCAGTTCTGGTGCTTTAGGAGTGTCTTGTTTGTCACATATTGCTGAGAAATGGCATTAAAAGGATTAATTGTAGACTCAATAATTTATTGTTTTGTACTGTTTCAATGCTTTTCTAATGAAGCATTATTTTACTCATGAGCGTAACAGTTATGAAGTAAATCAGTTTAACAGATGTCCACCATTTTGTGTGACTGATCCTTGCTTTTGATAGTATTGCTTCAGTCAGAAAGTAGAATCATAGAATCATAGAATCATTTGAGTTGAAAGAGACACTTAAAGGTGATCTAGTCCAATTCCCCTACTGAGCAGGGACACCTTCAGCTAGAGTAGGTGCTCAGAGTCCTGTCCAGCCTAACCTTGGGTGTCCCCAGGGATGAGGCAACCTGTTCCAGTGCTTCAGTGCTTCGCAACCCTTATTGTATAAAACTTTTTCCTTATATCCAGTCTAGATCTCCTCTCTTTTAATTTGAAACCATTTCCCCTTGCCCTGTCACAACAGACCCTGCTAAAGAGTCTATTTCCGTCTTTCTTATAGCCCTTTTTAGATATAGAAAGACTGCTCTCAGGTCTCCCCAGAACCTTCTCTTCTCCAGGCTGAACAGCCCCAGCTCTCTCAGCCTGTCCCTGTAGGAGAGCTGTTTCCTCCTGGGATTATTTTTGTGGCCCTCCTCTGGATGCACTTCAACAGTTCCATGTCTCTCCTGTACTGAGGACTCCATGTCTTGACACAGTACTTACTGTATCACATCTCCCTTTAGATGAAAACTATTGCACCTGTCTGTGTATGGAAATTACAGTTTTCACTAAGATTTTTTATTTTTTTTTTAACAAGAAAATATTAATCCTTTGTCTGTTCGATGTTTGTGCTCTCAAGTACTGCCCAAGTAATTTATTTTAACCTTTTTTTCAAGTAAAATTAGGCCTAGTTCTATGACCAATTATTTTCAATAGTCCAAAAAAGAAAAATCATTACTGATAATATAAAATGCAATAATTTATTTTTTAATACAAACTGAATATCACAGAGAAATTTGCTCAAAATCGGATAATATATCTCACTGATATCATTCATGTTTTTAAAAATGTTTCATGAAGTAAGACTCACATACATCCACAATGGGAATATCACCACAAATTTTAATACTAATTTCTCATGAAGATAAATACTTGGACATCATCATAAAACATGGAAAAATAAAAGACAAATTTAGGAGGAATATAATGACTTCTGGATGGTATGTGGTATTGAGAAATAATGACAAATTAACATTAGCAAACATAGATAAAAAAAATATTGCAAACATCTTAGAAAAACAAAAACAACAAAACTTATTTTCCAATTTCCAATCTGTTCCCCTCTTAGCTGCATTTCTCAGTCATGGGAGACATTTACTGCCATTCCGCTCTTGGACAAATGGAAGGTCATTTGCACTGCTGTTAATCTAAAAAAGCATTTAAATATGCAAATTAAAACTGGAATTGTGTGAAAGAGGATGTTCATGTCTCTTTGATATTCAAACATTAATCAACTCTCTGTGCTTTTATTACCAAAAGTAATTACATGATACAGAATGAAGTAGCCATGGAAAGAAATTTAGATTTCTTTTAATGAATATGTTCTGTAAAAGCAGTATGTTAGCATTATTATTTAAAATCATAGTATGATAGTTGTCACCCAGCATTATATCCAATTTACCAGACATCAACTTTTTCTTAGAATTGAAAATGTGTATGGCAGCACTGCCATGAGAGCTGGCATGTTGAACTGCCTTTTTATGAGATACTGAAAAGGTATGAGCTTTAATAGAACAAGCGGGTTGTTTTGTTTGGTTCATTTCTCTCTCTCTCTCTCTCTCTCTTTTTTTTTATGTGTGTGTTTGTTTGTTTATTTTTTACATTATCAGGTCAGAAAGTGAGTAGATAAGTCTTCTGTAACCCTTTCAAGAAAAAATTATTTGAAGTTTATTATTCATGGTCATTTAGTTTGCCAGCTCTCAAAAAGTGCATCTTGGCTACATTTCTCAAAAAAAAAAAAAAAAAAAAAAAAAAAAAGAAAAGAAAAAAGAAAAAATTAGAAGCCAACCAACCAAAACAAAATATAAAAAAAACTGGACAAACGTATACTTGGTATACTTGAGACTATGTAAGAGACTCATGTTCTATGTGCCATCACCTGAGTGAGGACATGATACTGGGGGTGATGAAAACAAGAGGAAGCTTTTTTGCTAATTTTCATAAAGAATGGAGTAGGAGATCCACAGAGCATGTTTGGTTATCGGTTCTCATCCAACTTCCAAACAAATCCTCTTAATATAAACTAAACTCCTTAAGGATCCTTCATCACTGTGTAGTGCTGAATTTAGACCGTTAACAAAAATATTATATAAATTATTATCCTATGAGATATTATTACTTTCATTTCACAATTTTAAAAAAAATGTTATAGCACTAAAAAGATAATTTTAAGCTTAAACCTGAAATTGAAAAGTATAATGGAAGAAATAGAATTGTTAAGTAAATAGGAGACTCACCCGACTTGACTTGTCTCCTGTCTTGGCACCAGCTTCTGCACCTACATACAGTAAGTCAAAGTTATTTGAATAACCCATTCTGGATCAAGCCTTGACTACCCTGTGTTCTATATTAACAAGAAACAAGATAAATAGTTCTCTGTGTGCTGGACCTTATGAACCTGTATGAAATGTGTTTTGGCTCATTTCTGGGTCCATTTGAAATCTTCTTGGAAGTTGAAGTATTTATAAGATATTTTCTCTTTCCCATGCAGTCTCTAAGGGCTAATTGTGATGAAGGATTTCTCTCAAATAAAATGCTTAACAGGAATCTGCTCTTTGCCTGGCCTGTTTTTGTAGAGGTTAAAAGATCTTAATTTTCTTTGGGATTTTTATGAGTCTGTTAACTTTATTGACGCTAGTTAACTAGTTCAGAAGTCACTGGGGATAGTAGAAGCATTCGTGTACACAGAGATTGAGAATTTCAAAGTCTAATTTCTTGGAAAAAAAGACTAGAAGTATTCCCCAAAGAACTTAAAAATTAATCGAAGAAGAGTAATTTTATCAGGAGTAAAATCTTTCCTAGTGTTACAGTCCTGTTTCTTCCAAGTAGGATATTTTTTCATCAGACTTTGTAACCAATTTCCACCAAACTTAAGTAGGTAGAAGCCAACTCAGTGCCAATACTGCGTCATGGTTCTTCTTACCCAGTTACTGTCTGGGCAGCTACATCTCAGTGTGTGGGATATTTCGCAAGAGACAAAGGTGATAAAGAAGTTCTATTGCTTCATTTGTAAGCCATGCTTTTCATGGGTTAGCTAGAGTAAATCATGCTGAAGACAAAAGATTTCCTCTATTTTAAAACCTTTCAGATCTCCTCACAATCTTTAGGTCTGTGTATACTCCAATAATACCATCTGGCTTATAAATCCCAGCATGCCCTCTATCCAGAGGAAAGCAGCCATCCTGCAAAATACCTATCTCTTAGTGATTTTAGTGCATGGTGCTTAACTTCTCTGTCAGACACTAGTCAGCAGAAGATATCAAAATGAAGTATGATGGCGAAGAGAATTCCAAATAGCTATTTTATAGCATTGCTGTTACACAGATAGTTCAGCTTTTCTCTTCTGTTTTTCAAGCCTAAAAGTGGTGGCTTGTGGTTTCCATGTCCAGGGTTTATTTCTTCTTTGCTTTTCTCATTGCTATGTTCTATATCCTTAGCTCACATTGGCTCTTCTAAACTTGACAAACTGCCAGATCATATGAGATCAAACTTTTCATTGATTTCACACTCCAGCAGGGAAGCATTTAGTGACCTTTATCAATCAGTCTTCCCTGGCTGAAAAACAATTTTATTTATAGGATTTGTTAGGCTCTAGCCATTACAACTACCAAGAACAAAGGCACTTAGTAAAACGTCTTGTGTGCCTGGCACATATTTCCTGTATCATTTAAGTAGTAAGGGGCAGGAAAACTGCCCAGATAGAGCAAAGATAAAACATCTTCTGCCACTGCTAATCAACCAAACTTTGTACTAGTTTTTGTGTTCCTAACACAGAAAGACTTCTAAGGCCCTGGCACAGATATGAAAGTAATCTCTGTGCCAAGATTTGTCATAATGAAAAGAGGCTGTAAAGCATAAAGAATATTTCAGGGGAAAATAGGATGGCACATTACTATGTCCAAGTAGTTTTTTGCCAACCTATGTACTTTTCATAGTTGTGAAGTGTGCCATTTTGTCTTCCATACCTATAGCTTAAAAAAGTGATGTCATCATCAAAGTCAATCCCAAAATGGCCTCAATTAGTTTGATACTGTACTTAGACTTGGATGGAATGGAAGACAGAAGCCACTTGGACAACAGCAAGTATCTACACAGCTCAAGTAACACCAGAAAGATTCATGGTAGTATGGCTCTGACCTGGTATTCTCAAACCAGGTAGTCGACAAGGACAGTGTAATGTCTGTCGTGACAGAGCACTGGAAGAGAATGAGGTAACAGTTCAACTGGGTTTGATATTTCTAGTTTAATAAGAAGCTATATTAAAATATGCGAGGAATATATGACCCCCACATATTAACGTAGAAATTTCTAATAACCAGACATGGCATCTAACCATATTTAAACATCTGAAGTCAGTCCAGAAGCAAGATAAGATGTAGGAAACAAGATGGCATAGATGTGCCCTCATGTTGCAAATTTCTTCCACTGACTACAGAGTGGTTCCTGTGCGAATGTCTCAGGTGAGTCTTCAATACAATCACTTGAAATCTGCTACAGTGAATCTAATCTCAAGTGTGCCATTGCAAGTATTTAAACAACCACATATAATTCTGCCTGTATTTACAAAAAACCCTGAAGGACTTTGGGTACTATCTGGGTTGCACAGTAAGGACGGAACAAAGTTACAAAAGTCAAGAGTAAGTAGCTCTATGATCGTCATTTATCAGGACAATCATGTCTGTTTGCTGAAGAGATTTGTCAGCTGAAATGCTACACTGTCCTGTAAAACTCAGAGGACATAACAAAGTAAGGCAAACATCACTAACATTGCACTGCATTAGGCATAGAGAAAAGTAAAAAAAAAATGACATGCAGAATTTATGCTTTGCTTTCCAACAAAACGTATTTCCAAACAAGTTGATGATGTCTAGAAATAGACTCCATATGACAGGTTTTCTTCCTTAGCAGTATTACAAGTTTCTTCCTGAAGAGTTTGAAGGTCAAATCTTACCTTTATTTTATGTAACAATGTTGTTTGTTTTCTTCAGTTCTTCTATGCTGTGCTCAACACAAAATGTTTTCTGATATGGAGAATGTATCTGGTGCTTTCTTTATAATAAATAGATCTCGTGTGATTGCTTAGCTGTCATCTGAACAGAAGTTCTTCTGCTCTTACATTCTGGCAGTCTGAGACACTAGAACTGCATGGGTTCTGTAGTTCTGGCACTCTTGTGACAGGTTTTCTGATTTATGCAGAAAGAAGAAAATATTTCACTTCACAATAAGCTAATTAAGTCATATGTGGAATTTGCCTTTATGCAGAACCATGAGAAAAGAGAAGTGTGTAAATCCTTTGGAATGCAGTATAAAAGGTAAATGGTTATTGATATGGACATAATTCCTTTTGAGGGTAATTCAAGTAATTCAATCCATTATTCAGTTTATGAGATGATTAAGAGATGACCTGAGCACTGTGCGTAAGTACCCCTGGGTGAAGATGTTTCTGATACTACACTTCTCCAGCATTCAGAAGTGCAAGAGCAAATCCCAAGGCTGGAATTTGAAGTGAGATGAAATGAGGCAAGACACCATGCATAATTTGCTTCAGAATTTACTCTTTTGTTGTTGTTGTTGTTTGTTTGTTTGTTTGTTTTTGTTTTGTTTCTTTTGGAGGTAAACTTTGGAGCTCTTTACTCAGGAAAAGATTGAGCTTTCTATCATTGTCTAATTGTATAAAACAAGATTAGATATTTGTCTAGAAGCACAACTTAATAGACACTTTATTTAGAGAAGTTCTCCTATCTGTATTATACAAAAACTCACACTAAAACATATTAGTAAGAATGAGAAACAGAAAAACAACCAAATAACAAGCAATCAAAAGCCTTAATGAACTTGAACCGGACAGGCATTATAGAAGTAAATTGAGCTGTATGAATTACATGTATATCCACAGACTTTTCAGGGACTCTTAATAGAAGCAGTTTTGAAAAATGGCTCTTTAACCTGTTCAAAATAAACAGCTGTTCCTCTTTCTTTCTTCTCTGCTTCCCAACACATCAACCTTTGTTTTATGGCTGTCAGTATTAATATCCCAATAATATATAAACCAATGGAAGTGAGGAGTTTGGTTGGTAACACAGGTTAAGAGGCACCTGGCCTTGTGTTAACCAAAGCTATCCATAGGAAGTGTTCACAGTGGTCCCAGGAAACTCTCTTTGACTACTCATTTCTTTTCAGAGATATAGTAAAATTCAGAAAAATTCAGACTTCAGATCCTAGTTATTCTGACACTCATTTTTATTTAGGTCACTCTGACAATTAGCATCAGTTGGTGATAAGCTGTTAAGCTTTCCTCAACCTGAATATTGAAGATTAAACCAAACAGAATGGTTTTCACTGTTTTTATCCCAGACAGGGCTGGGCTGGATAAAAATGATTTGATTCTGACATATCCACAGGACTTACAACTGACAGGAGGAGGAAGCATCTTAGAGGAATGTAGGAAATACAGGTTAAAGCAAAATTGTCATCCACCTAGCTTGTACAAGATTGGCTTTTCTTGATCTCTATTTCTAGATTACTTTGCTTAATATCAAACAGCAAAACATTAAAAAAGAAATCAGATCTGAAAAATAAGTTAGTCACTAGTAAGTTCTTTTTTCAAATGGATTTTCTTTCCATTCTATTTTCCAGCTTCAAATCTGGTTTTAAAACTATTAACCTTAAAATAGCCACAGAGCTTTTCCCCCACAGGACTCCTCTCCCCAAGATTTCTCTCATCATAATGTGAAATTCTTTCCTCTAATCTGAGCACCTGACTCCACCTGACATTTAAGTGAGATGCACACCCACATCTGAAGGCAGACTTTGGCTCTTTTAAACAGATTTATCTTTGATTTATAGAGAACAGAGGAAGGCAAAAATTCAAAGGAAGAATTTATGGACTACTGTCAACCGTTACCTGCAGTGACACCTTTTTCTTTGACACAAGTAAAACTTACACGAAATAAAGTTTGTTTCAATAAAGCAATCCACATATATATATTTATTGGAAAAGTAAAAAATTTTTTGAAACAATCTTAAAACTGCTCTTTTAATCAGTTCCATCAACATCTCTGTACAGTGTTTTATGCACAAAGTGCATATATAAGTGCAAAAGTGCAAAAATAAGAGATTATCATGAGTTTTCTGGAGATTGCTTTGTTAAGAGTAATGCAAGTCTTGTAAGTAAACCATGTAATCTGTGAGGGATCTTACTGATAGATTTATGCATAGCCTTGATAGGCAACTCCTACTGTTGCTTTTTTTACTTAAAGCTTCCATTTTGTTGATGGAATGTAATTTTGGAATTATATCCAGGTAGCGGTATCCTAATCCATTCTCACCACAACCATCTTGCATTAAGCTCATGGTATGTACTGGTTCAATAATAGTAGCAATAGCATCGTTTGAACAGTTACTTTATGCCTTTTTTTTTTTTTTTTTTTTTTTTTTTTTAAGCTTGTGGACTTGTTCTCATTTGATTTCCTTGACGAAGTTCCAACATTTTTTCTTATCACATAAATATTTATAACAGACGCACAGAAATAGTCTTCAGAAAATACAAACCCAGATACTAATAGAAAAATTTTACAGACAGAGGGAAAATATGCTGCTTTATTTTAAGTGCAGAAGAATGACTTATTCATAAGCTGAACTTGTGAGAACTTCTTGTTCAACTCTCCTTCAGCTCACAGATAATTGTAAACTGTAGAACTACAGTCCAGCACTGTAAACTGCAAACTACAAGAAGGATGTTGAGAGCTCTGAACCCAGCTTGATTTAGTGGGAATAAGTTTTAGAAGTTGAAAGAGCTCATTTCTGCCCTCAGATTGATACTCCATAAGTCCTTCGGTATCACTGCAGTCAATCAGGCACCAGGCATTAATACTGCATGAACTCTCTTCCTTCAAATGCTATTTTACGTTACATGAAATAAATCAAGAGACTGAAGCTACATGTCTAAGGAAAATGAGTACTTTGATAAAACGAGTGCTTGATGAAAAATATGAACTACTAATTACATAATGCTCTAAATATTTGTGAACCTCAGTGCTATGGAGTGGGAAGATAGAAAGAACTACAGCGTGTTTGGGGTATCAGTTCCTTATTGGAAAGGTTATCACTTAGAAACCCTTCTCTCTCCACAAAGAAGTTACACAAAGACCACAGCATCCCACAGCCTGTGCCTCAGAGCCAGAGGAGGCAGTGCCTGTCTGTATGCACAGAGATGCACACTTTTCCTTGTTGCTAAGCTATACAAAGGAAAGGAAAATCCTGCCACTTCCCTCAGCTGAGAGAAACAGACTTCCCATACCTCCTTCTTTATTATAAAGCAAGATGAGTGGTCCAGAAGCCAGCACCTGCTGTCTGACATTGAGCTAGGCTATTACCCAAAGAAAAAGCACAGTGCAGGTGTCAAGGAAGTCACATTACATTCTGGTTACTGTGAAGGCAGCTGTGAGCATTGCTGTCAGAACCTATTACTTTCTACCTGGGTTGTCCACCAGTCACCTCTGTTTTCTACTATTCATTTTTAACAGTTCTGCACCTTCTGCCACAATTGATGGTGAAATGCTCATGAGAGTATGCGTAGCTGAGTGCCTTTGTTTCTGAAAGATGCAACTGGAAACAGCACACGAATGAATACATGAATGGAATGAAAACATTTTTTTTCATAGCCCCAAAAAGCATTGGGTTTTTTTCTCTCTCCAAGTCTGTTCTCAGTGAGCCACAATACAGCCACCCCTTTGCTGCTGGCTGGCTCACTGTACATGTTGCAGGCACGCTGGTTCAGTCTCTCTTGCTGCTAGCAATACCGTATTTACGTATTCTTAGAGTATGCTGCTCCTTGTATTAATTTCAAGATATACTGGTAGAGGGATCTGGGAAACAGATCTGCAATATTGAATCTTATTTTTGTGTATTTTATATGCATGATACATATATGTGATATGTAGATAAAGCCTTTTACATGTAATCTCAGCTTATCTTATTTATATAAAGTATTTATATTCATAGAATTTATCCATATACGTTAATACATAATTGAGCAAGGTTTATACACGAGTTGCATATAAGTATATATGTACAGTGCTGTGTCTCCTCTTGATTACCCTGGCGCAGCCTTAGGATCCAAAACCACCACTAACTTTTAGGATTTAATTCTAGCTTAGGCTAAGAATATCAAGGCAGAAGATGCGTTGATCACAAATTTGTAACCACAATTTCAAACAGGCTGAATCTCTACTACAGTCATACTGGCTTCAAAACATATTTCTTTCCCATGATGTGGTTGTGTATACTGGGAAAAACATGATGGTAAAACAAAAACATTTAATTAACCCCTGTACCCTAAGCTTGGCTATCTCCTTGGCTCCCTCTCAGACTCACCATGTCCTCCTGCCTGGCTTGAATGAGTCAGCTGAGCACTTTAAGTGGGATATTGCCTCTCCTGATATAGTGAGACAGCAGAATGTGCTGTCCTCCAGTTTAGAGAAAAATAGGGGAAAAAATGATCAGTTAGGAGCAACATTTAAAAACAATATTTTTTTCAAGGCAGCTTGACTGTGGCACTTGTATTCTAATTTGCTGCCAGTTGTGAATCCTCATATTTATAAACCTTTCTGTATACAAAATGCCTTTTCCATCAGATCTGTCTGTGGTACACATTGCAGAGGGGAGGAGGTGCTGTCATGCTGCCTTGTAGCTTCTAAAGGTCAATGGGCTTGTAGCTCCTTTTGAGGCTCAGTGAACTAATGTCTTCCGGGGAATTTGTGTCTGAATCACTGCCTTCAATTCAGCAGGGACAAGGGCTAAGTGGAGGGAATCCAGAACAGCACGGAGAGCACTATATGGGGAAATAGCTGTACATGGAGTGGTCATTGCTACTGATGTTCATCACAATTCAACAAGCTTCACCAAAATCGTGTTACTGAAAATAGAAGGGCTTGTACATGGACTGCAGCTTCAGTGCTTTAAACATAGTCCAAAAGGTATCTGCTCACAGCATGGAGAAAACTTTTAAAGATGTTTAAAGATGGTTTTGATGTACAGGACTGAAACTAAAGCAATCTCTGTTTCTGATGTACAGGACTGAATCTAAAGCAATCCCTGTTTCCTTAGTACCTTCAGAACTTTTCTGCTTCTTTAGCTTCTAATATGTATCAGTTTCAGTTTCATACAGCAATATGTTTCAGTTTCATCACTATGTTTTTAGAGAGATGTAAGGTTGCCTATCCCTTCCTAATCTTCCATCTAGTTTGCACATAGAGGGGTGAATTATAAACTTCAGCCTGAATCTGGGGTTTAATTATTTAACAGATAATCCTTGGATTTGGGATGATTTTGATATATAAAAGGCAATTCTTCATGCTGAGGAGCTCACAGTGTAGGGCTTGCACAGAACTGTTTTTGGTGCGGCCATGAGAAGGGGTTGGGCAATCTTTTTCCACCAAAAGAGTAACTTGAAGCATCCAAATTGGCAAGAAAGGCTGGTTTTGGTATAGGTATGCAACTCAGTGACAGATGGCAATAAGTTGGGGTGTTGAGCAGCACTGGAGTTGCTGATAGTCAATTAAAAATGCCTTCCTTAAAAAAAAAAATAAAAAGTACAAAAATAAAGAAAACGAAGATGTTCTCTTTCCATTGCTCTTGGTTTCTTTATTCATTATTCTCACAAGAATATCTTCTAAGATGTAGTCCTGAGATTAGAAACTAAATCTGCGGTTTTCCAAATGGAACTTCCACAGTTTATTTTTGCTGGATGCATACCAATAGCATTCAAGCACAGCCACTAAGATGCTAAACCACTGACAGCTTAGTTTTCAGTGCAGCTCTTTCATTTAATTGCTCTTTGTTTTCAACACTGCTGCATTCAGTTCTTTTTTGTGCAAGCATCTCTTATTCCTACCTGTTGCCTACTTCCCCTCTCTTCACAGTACCTTTAATATGACAGACATTTGCCAAAAGTATGAATATCTAGATTTTGTCTTTAAGAGATCAATTTAAAAAACAAAAAGCAAATAATAATATAATCAAATTTTGGAGTGTAATTTCACCCAATTTAAGGTTGCTGCCTCCTGTTTTGAGTTTCATTGCAGAGCTCTCCACTGGTGATCAGAGACAAAGAACCTGGAGAACATATCCTGTTATATGTAAGTTTCTCTCCTGAGGGATCCCCAAATCAACCTCAAAGAAGAGAGTTCTGCCAACACTGTGGTGTCACTGCCTTTGAAGATGATGCCAATGTGATGTATATAGGAAGGAAAATTTCTGTTCAAATGCCAAGCTCAGTGAGAGCTTAGAGACATGGACTGTAATTTCCAACATGAGACTGAGTCAGGGTAGTAAAACTTAAGCTCATGCTTGAAGAAAAGTTAGATTTAGAGCTTACATAGAAAGGAAGAGAGAATTTAATCCTTTACTCTAAGGCACAGCCCCACTCCAGAGGTGTTCATTTATCTTTTCTCCTGTTGGAAAGGGGACTCTCTATCTGCATACTGCAGGCAATAGTGTTTTGGAAGAAGGAGCATGACAATCCCATAATGATGGAGGCACACTTGTGAGTATTTAACCCTCTTATCCCCCTATCTCCTTATCTGTCATCCTCCCAGGCAGGGATTTCGGGCAGACCTCTGTATTCCCAAACAATTGGCACCACGTCCCTGGCCTGCATTGTGCCTTGCAAGTCTCATTACCCTTTGGAAACAGCTTGCTCTCAATTTGCTTCACTCCAGTGCAATCAGCGCAGCCAGATGGAAACGGCTTTGAAATTTACCTTTTCAAATCTCAGCTTCATATTTCTCTTTTGATGTTTCTTGTCGGGTTTTCCAGTTGTACTTGCCTCTCTCAGCTCATGCTCTCCGGGCTGTGCTTTCCCCGGGCTTACAGATCTCTGAGCATCCGAAGTTGCAGAGGCACTTCTGTTGCGGGGTGGCTGTCACTGCAGCACTATTCACACTGCTGCCAACAGCAATGTGTGTCAGGCTGAGCGGCTGTGTCAGAGCTGGACAGACATTGAAAAAAAAAACACAGAGATGTTCTGACATAGAAGTTTTGAGGCTGCAAGATGCTAAAGCTGTCTGAATATCTAAGTGAGACTGAAGAAAACACAATGAACAGTGTCCATGGAGGAACAGCTGCAGCACACAGACTTGAAGGCTGCAAATCAAATGGTTCCAGAAGGTCTAAAGACTGCACTGTGCCTCCAGATGTAGGCAAACTTGTTAGCAAGCTGATCCTGATTCAGACATTTTTCTTCGTCCCTCTCTGGTATTCACTGGTTCAGGAAGCAGTCCTCCAAGCAGCAGTTCTATTTGTTACTTTGCTATTAAACTGGAACCATGCTCACAGAGCTCCACACTGACACTCGAAGAAAGTCATTACTGCAATTAATTACTGCAGTGTTTGTGCTACATTTACCAGGAGTAAACGGATGGCACTTTAACATGTTTTTGATGCACCAGGAAAGGCCCTGATGCCCTCTCATTTACACATAGTTGCTGGGTACAGAGTTGTGTAAGGCACGTGAGTGACCATTTTTCCTAACATATGGATATCTATACAGGTTAGGTGGGGCCCTGGGCAGCCTGGTCTGGTGGGTGGCAACTCTGCCCATGGCAGGAGAGTTTGGAACTAGAAGATCTTTAAGGTCCCTTCCAACTCAAGACATTTTATGATTCTGTGATTCTATCAATCTATGACGCTATCATTCTATCATTCTATTATATATAAAAAGTGTATATACATATATTTATATATATACATTTAGGTATATATATACATGCTAGGGGGAATTACTCCATATAATGGCAGAGGATTTTTGCTTTATCTGAGCCGTCACTTATCACAGTTCATGTTCGAAAGGCAGCTCTCTGAGCAAGATGTCTTTGGAATATTCTCTTAATCACCAGTTGCTGGAGCAACTCAATGAATGCTAGTAAAGTGTTAACTTTGCTCTTGTAAATTAGTCTTAAATACTAGAAAAATTAATCTTAACGGATATGGAAAGATATAAACAGCCAAGTAATTGAAATTGAATCCTTAAAAACACACACACACACACACACACACACACACACAAACAACAAAAGTAGCTTAGCAGGCTTCCAGGAGAGCTCCAAAAGAACTCCAAACAAAAATCTTCCCAAATTTTCTGGTCCTCTACCCCCACATGCCTAATAACACAAAGCAGAATGTGAGAACCTGCTAAAACAGGCTTCCTTGACACTGAACTCAGTGGAGTGAAGTGCTAAAAGCACAAACATGAGCAAATTTCTACTCATTAAAGTATAGTTTTACTCCTTTGTATGGGCTTAGAAGCAGACTTCTTTCCCTCCCTTAGATATGTCATTCTGTGCTACAACCTCCGCAGCAAGGAGTAAATTTGGAACAGAAATCTGGATTGTTAAAATGAAGTCATGAAGAAGGGAAATTGTTATTTCTTCCCCACATTCCTCCTCAGACTCCTCCCTATGATGGGTACAGTCATGGTATTTCGTTCGGAGACTGAACATGTGGGCTGAGATATAGGGAATATCCTGAATTGCTTTGTTTGATTCCAGTTCAACTGGCTTTCCGTTGAACAGTAGTGCCAACAGGACTGCCAAATCCCTCCAAGCTCTTTTTTTCATTTCTGTGTCTGCTTGTGAAGGCCCTCATGAAAAATGTAGAGTATTAACTGATAAAATAGCTCTGTGGCTAGCATAAACCTCTCCATCATTTTCACAAAAAATATGTGGGTAGGAATGAAATCACCGTACCTGGGATACGTTGCAGAGACCTAAAATTGTAACAAATTTCATCTGGGACATGAGCCTTAATTGATCTGTTTGCAAGGTAGGAATAAATCCGCTTCCAATGTTTCTTAGCTCCCTGCATTGTCTAAAAGTCTCTCTAAAAATTCTTTACTCAGAGGGCGGTGAGGCAATGGCACAGGCTGCCCAGAGAGCTATGGGTGCTCCAACTCTGGAGGGGGTCAAGTCCAGTTTGGATGGGGCCCTGGGCAGCCTCAGCTGGTGGGTGACAACCAGCTCAGGGCAGGTGGATTGGAGCTCAATGACCTTTAAGGTCCCTTCCAACCTAAGCCATTGTCATTCTATAGTTCAATGAATCACCCAAGTAAAGCGTTAGGGTTGCTAAATATACCCATCTCCTGTTGAAGATGACAGGGAGCTCTATGTTCACTAGGGTTCTTGTCCATCAAGGAAATTATTCATATTGCAAATTTTTGATGTTTTAGCCTACCCAGGTTGGATTTAGCTTTCACTTAGGTGGAAAAAAAAATATGAAAGCACAAAAGCAGTTTAAAAATGTTTTTGGGAGCCACATCAATGCCCAAATTTTAGGCATTATAAACGAAGGACAAGAAGGAAAAACTGATCTTTTCTAGTTCTGTTTTCTGTTACAGATGTTACTCATATTGAAAAACAATATGAAAAACATTGGTCTGAAACAAACTGCACCCTGAAGTGATATGGTAAGTACACAGAGAAGACTCCATTTGGTATAATCCAGTATCAGGTAAACAGCATGGGAATACTTCATACTGCCACTTAGGGAAAGGAATGCTTTATGTTGTAAAAATAATTGCTGATTTTTTTTTCCTGCTGGCTCCCTTTAGGTTCCCTGAAGTAATTGCTACTCAAACGCACTTGAGGCAAAGAGATTATACAGTAAGCTTTCTTCTGTTAAAGTCTAACACTGTAAATAACATAGTCCACTCTAATTAGCTTTTGTAAACATGCATCCAGCAGGCAAGTAAGCAATAGAAACAACTAGTGAGCAATGTAGCAACCCATTGCTTCAGGCAACACATTTTGAATTATTTGCCCAAATGATGGCATTAAAGTAATCTTGCACAGTATAAACTGCAGTCACCCCTCTCCTCGATACTTTAACCAAATGACAGATTTTCCAGGTGACTCATTGGCAGCAAGATGCACACTCATGCACCAAGTCTGCTTTTGGAAAGAGAGACTCAGAGCATGGACTTCCCAGCATGACATTATCAAGCTGTGAAAACATTTCCAAGCAAATATTTGGGCTTCTTTGATGATGATCAGCCTAGCATTTCTCAGGCAGACACATGCTTACTCTTTCTTCCTTCTAGAGACATCAGTCCTCTATGTCTGACCCCAAAGTACTCTTATATCAAGCCTATTATTTTAGCTTAGCTGGTAGGGTGGATATCCATCAAAGCTGGGGCTTCAGAGACAGCTCTCCTTAAATTTTTGTTCTTGAGAGGCAAAGCTTACAAACATATATAATTCCACCACGTAAAATATTCTAAAATTATTGTACTCCTTGTGGATAATAACAAATCAAGTTTTCCTATTTCTGAACTATGTTCAAAAATAATATCCTCCTACTTGGTGAGATACTTGAGGGTTTGATATAGCATTTCTGCCCTTCCAAAGTTAAGTACACTTCTTTTAAGAGAAAATTTAATGGAGATTTTTTGAACCTCAAATGTTTTCATAGTCTCCCTCTTCCACAGCATGTAGCACTCTCCAAGGCAGAACTGCTGCTCAAAGCATTTTCCTGAAAGAGAGTAATCCCTGCAAAAGACAAAAAAGAACTGCAATTAGTGCCCAGTGACACTGGAAATCCTCCCTAAGGCCAAGATTGTCAGGATCCCAAATAAAATACAAGTTGGTAAGAAAGATAAGGAGGCAAAATCCAGGAAAACAGTAAAAAAGTATAGGAAGGAAACACTCTTATGCAATTCCAGTTAAAAATGTATTTATTTGATTTTTACTGCTGTTTAGGTACTTAGAACCTTACTCTCACAATGGCAATAAAGACAAAAGAAAAAATCTCAGCTTGCTAAATATTAAAACTGTCTTCATTTCAGAAAAAAAATCCTTAAGCTTAATTTGCTAATAACTAGAAATATTGGCTTTTCTTAATTTTCAGACACATTAATAATTTAGTGAAGTTCTTACTTCAATTTCTAAGGCAACCACACTTCTAGGTCCTTATAATGTCCCAGCTTGTCTACCTTCTTGTGGCATGATCCCATAGCACAGCTCCTTACCGGTGGACTTTGATGAACACCCTCCTGTCACCTCCTGATTTGCAGTATCTCCTCTACAACCTTCATCCCATCCTTCCAGCTCATCTGGAACTTATGAAATATTTAACCAAAACAAAACCATTCCATAGGAAATTCCATAGTGGATACCTCTTCCCTGGAGTTGTTCAAGGCCAGGTTGAGTGGGGCCCTGGGCAGCCAGATCTCGTGAGTGACAACTTTGCCCATGGCAGGGGTTTGGAACTAGACATTTTTTAAGGTCCCTTCCAACCTGAGCCATCCTATCATAGTATGATTCTGTGAAATTGATCTTTAAGCAACAGCCACCCTTTGAATCTGTTTGGTAGTCCTCTGTCTTCCAAAGTGATGATAATCTCAGGCTTTATGTACTTTCAGGCCTTTGAAGTATTTGCCCCTGTTAGTCATGATAAGATTTTAGGAGAACTATCTCTCCTGTCAAGATTATCGCTATTATAAATGGCTGAATCTTCCATTGGCTGCCATTAGGCCAGAGCAGTCTGGTGGTACATCCCATGGAGAACAAGCCTCAACTGTTTTCCTACTGAAATTGCTGAAAAGTCAAAGGCAGTATTGATTACTTCTCTGCATATTTAATTTTGAAGGAAACGTATTTTATTCAACTGGGAACACATCTACTGACAAAAACTTGAAGTTAGGTAAACAACACTTCTAACATTTATAAAGTTAATGCAATCCTCTTTAAATACCTCATTGCTTGAGAGCATCTGTCACAAATCTTTTTTGGCTTCCTTCATCCTTTTAACATCAACAGAGTCTGCCACACCCCCGAAGCCATCTGTGTATCTCCTGTACAACATCTACAGGGGCTTTTGTTTCCCTTGACCTCCTACATCCCACAAGCAGAAAGTGTCGCTTTGATTTTTTTTCTCATTAGCCCCCACACCATCACCCCCACTGTACAGGGAACAAAGTCAACAAACACTTTTGTTTGCAGCCTGAGAAGAAGGGATGACTTCCCAGCACCACGTGCCTGCAAAAATGGTGGAGGATGCTTGCTCTGAGAGGTAAAATGTGTGTGTGAACAGGATGCTAGAGTGAGTAGGAAAAGTGGCACTACCCAGGACTACAGTCACAACCAAGTCACTTCATCAAGATGTTAGTCCATATTGCTAGCTTGATATTTTAGCATTAAACTGAAATAAACTTGAAAAGCAAAACTATCATCTTCTTAAGACAATAGTTTTCTTTCTGCTAGAAGTATGATCAGAAAGGGTGATTCATTTGTTTTTGATGAATCTCAGTTTAATTCCACTGTAGATTTTTGGACTAAGAAAATAATTCTTCACTGTCACTTCCAGCTTGGACAAAACCTTCTCTGAGATTTATAAAGGTTGTAATTCCAGTCTCCTTGTGAATATTGTACGTTACTTCTGTACTTCATGGACCAACTCAGCAGAAAATTTATAACCCTAAAATGTTAGAAAACACTTTCTCTGGAAGGGCCCTGTACAAGTTTACAAAATCAAGAAATCTACTGCCAGTGATAGCCCTCAGTATGCTTGCCTCAAGGCTCAAAGCCCACTGAGGTCAGCCAGGCCATTCTCATAATCATCTGTAGTTCTTCTTTTTATTGCAGTTTTTAGGTACATTTGAGACAATTAGTCAAAATTCTGGATTTGTTTGACCTTTATTCTCTTGTCAGTTTGACCATTTTTTTTATTCTAGATTTAAAGTGAAGGGTTATAGGCAGGAAGAAAATAAGGGACAAAAAAATATTCAAAATAACAGCATTATTGTCATTAAGGCATTTATTCACTGTTTCCTTGAGATGAGTCAGTAAGATGATTTACAAGCAACTAGTGCCAAGCCAGAACGACCCCCAGTTCTCCCTTCTGTGCTTCAGGCTTAGTGGTTTGTGGCAGCACTCCTAGCCCAGTGCTGGCCCTCCCTGCAGCATGGCAGCTGCTCAGCAAAGAAGCAGCCACTAGAGAGCATGACGAGACCACTAACCTCTCCGTGTCTGAGCTAGATTAGGACTTGAACCCCACATTCTGAGGTAAAGGGCTGCTGTTGTAAAGCATCTTCATGATTGAGCCATAAACACAAAGACAAAAAGCCAACACAAATTCAAATCTTCAAAGGCAAAATAAAAGAGCATTGACCTTCAAGCTCAGAGTATTAAATGAAAGACAGCAAGAAACCGTCTCATCTCTATTGGACCTTTCATATGAAAATATATAGATGTCTAGATGTCTGCATTATACATGTATTTGAACTCAATGGAAAGTCTTCAGAACAGACTATATATAAATATTTATGTGTTGCTAGTAAACCTCTGAACATCACTGCTTTATGGTGTTTTTTTCTTCTTTATTTTCTTTTTTCTTTTTTTTTTCCTAAAGCAAACTACAAGGCTGTAAACAAAGGGATATAAATGGAAGAAGCAAGATGTGTTTAGTTTGGAAGACAAAAGCAAAACTAAATGATGAGACAGCAAATTAAACAGTTTATTTAGATCATTGTATAGATGTATACTGTTGCAAAAAAGGAAATTAATGATCTTTGGAATGACCTAAAGAGCTCCAGAGCTCTTACCTTTTCCTCCCACATTTCATCTACATAGATAGGACAGCTCTTGCCTCATAACTGTAACGGTAAAGCAGTCTGTAGATATGGTAGACCTGGTCAGGACAGCCGTTAGCATATGCTATAAATGTTTTGAGCAGGTATGCTACAGAGGAAGCACAGTGCCATGCTTTGGATGGTGGAGATGGGCAGTCCTCCGTAGAAACAAGCCAGTGCTGTCATACAAAGAGATAGAATTAAATCCCATCTGTCATGAGTGTTTAGGTGTTCCCAAGTATGGTGTATAGATACAGCCATGTCAGCTTTGCTTCTTTAAGCAAGATCTGGAAGACTAGTAAGTGTATGTCACTTCCTGCCACCCATCAATCGGAGCCTCGGAGTGCCCACATTGAGCCAGGCATGCTTGAGACAATGGCCAGGATGTTGCAAAAGCATCTCTGGGACCAGGCAAGGAGGGCATCAGCTTTGTTTGCTTGCTCAGATGTGTCTGGTTTTGATTGAATTTATAATTTGTATTCACCTGACACTGGTAAGCATGACTGTATGAAACATAATGGAAACAGGATGCAAATAAAACAAGGAGATCAGATCAAGAAGTTGTCACTTCTGGTGAATAATAATGACCAAAATGCTTCAGAAGTGATCATATTCTAATTGGGTTAAATCCTGAGAAACCCCATTTGGAAAAAAAAAAAAAAAAGTGAGAGAGGGAGAAAAAAGAGAGAAAAGGCTTTGTATATCCTTTTGCTTTCAGTGAAAATGATAGAGTTGCCACCATCTTAAACTTCTCCATAAAAAAATGCAGAGAGAGAAGTGAGCTGCACACATTATTCCACAGTTCAGTTACACCCAGAAAAAGCATCTTTCATCTGACAGGATTTTGGTATCATTAAGAGAAAAAGAGTGAGTAAAAGTAGAAAGGCTTTGCTCAGTGCAGAGGATTATATGTGTGTATTTATGTGTGTGAACCTGCACTATAAATAAACAAGTAAATAAATGAAGGGCGAGACTGGAAATTGCAAAAGCTGATCAGCAAAATGGGAAGCCAAGAGTGTGTGTCTGTGAGTGTGTGTGTCAATGAGAGAAACTAAGCAAGCCGGAAAAAGAGAAAAAGATCAGGAGAATATATAACTACTCACATCTAGGAAGTTAAATGCTGCTACTGCTGTAAGACTGATTTGAAGTTTGAGAGACTCACTGAGAGAAGCTGTTCACTGCCTTTTCCTGCCAGCTGCCCAAAAATCATGGAACTGAAAATCTGAGACAATGATGTCTGCAGAACTGCTGGATTTGTAAAAAGTGATGATGGGTGATGATGGGGAATACTACGGTAATTTTGTAAACGTCAAGTTTGGTGTTTTTACCATGTTACTCTCTTGGGTTATGTCAGTCTGAACTGAAACATTTGTCTTGTCACATTGAGCTGAAATTTTCTGTGTCAATTCACTATCTGCAGCCCTCTGGACATCCACCTGCATGGAAGATGAAGGTCACTAACTCTTACACTCAGTAAATATTACAGGTAAGGTTCTTGGCCTGAATCGCATTCACAGAATGCTAGAATACACTGACCTGCTTTGTTTGAACCCTGGAGCGATAAGATTATGGTGTATCCTGGATTTGTGGTCCATCTGGAAAGTCAAAGCCACAGAAAAGATTAAGAGCCTGAAGCACTCAAAGCAAAACTCCCGTGAGGCACTCCAGCTGTCAAGGAAGCTGATGAGCGTTGGGCCATGGTGGAACAACATGTTTTGACATTTCCAAAGCACATTTTAATTGAATGCTCTTCAATGCACACACACATAGATATATGTATCTATTAGTCTATGTTGGCTCAGTTGAGGCTGAAAAGAAATACGTATCTACTTAAACGTTCCTTCTGATTTTAACCAGTCTGGTAGGGTTGGATAACATGAAATGTGCTGCCAGTATGTTGTTCACTCTGTGTGCATATAATTGCACATAATTTATTTGGAGGAGAGAGTAATGAGGAAAAATCTTGATGCATCAGTAGCCTTTCCCCCTTTTCTGTTTCTCTGCCCCAAAACAACAGATCACTTAAGATCTACAGAGGCAGAGAGATACCTTTTAATAGCATTTATGCATCTCAGAACACTCTGTTTTGTCCTTTGTGAATGTAGAAAATACTGTTTGCTGAAGTGGCATCCAGGGAATTACATACAACAATCTGAACAAAATATCACGAGGATGTAGAAAAATTTAGAAAGATTTGCACATCGTGATCTTGATCAGCAAGCAAATGCAATGTTTGTATGCGTGTGCTAGATGCATTTGATTACCATTATAAATTGACCTCAAAAGGTCAAATTGAAAAGTGATCATCTATTTCCTTTCAGGAGGTAATGGATTTTTAAGTTTGGAAAAAAAAAGTGTGCATTACACACACCCTTTTAGCTTGATATTTCACATCTAGGTATTATTTAAATAATAACATAAAATAACAGATAATCGGATATGTATTTCATAGAATCATAGAATTTTGGGGGTTGAAAGGGACCTTTAAGATCACCTAGTTCCAACCCCCCTGCTATAGGCAGGGACCCCTCCATCTAGACCAGGTTCCTCAAAGTCCCATCCAGCCTGGCCTTGAATGCTTCCAGGGAGAGGGCATCCATGACCTCACTGGGCAACCTGTTGCAGTGCCTCACCACTCTCACAGTAAATAATTTCTTCCTAGTATCTAACCTAAATCTGCCCTCTTCCTGTTTAAAACCATTTCCCCCTGTCCTGTCACTACCTGCCCTTATAAAACATCCCTCCTCAACTTCCCTGTAGTCTCCCTTCAGGTACTGGAAAGCCGCTATAAGGTCTCCTCAGAGACTTCTCTTTTCTAGGCTGAATTGCTCCAGCTCTCTTAGCCTGTTCTCATGGAGGAAGTACTCCAACCCTCTGATCATCTTCACAGCCTTCCTCTGGACCTGCTCCAGAATCTCCATGTCCTCCTTTTGTTAGGGGCTCCAGAACTGGATGCAGTACTCCAGGTGAGGTCTCACAAGAGGAGGGTAGAGGGGCAGAATCACCTCCCTTGACCTGCTGGTCATGTTTCCCTTGATGCATCCCAGGATATGATTGGCCTTCTGGGCTGCAAGCCCAAGCTGCAAGCATATTTGGGGATAGAAAGTCCAATAAATAGTTTTCTAATAATTATAATCTATTATACAAGATCTGCAATTCAAAATTAACAATATTCGATATTTCTTTTTAAACTAACAAAGGTTGATGTATCCATCTTTCTTAATACATCCACAGTGTATACAGTATTGACTGGGACAAGATTAGGTCTGGACTGGAGTATTATAATTCTTTTCAATGTGTTGTTCAGTTATGTATTATCAGTGAAACCTTCTATCTCTAGTCTTGATATCACTGAAACAGTAAATCTGAATTTTTATGGGTTACTGAGAAATACATGGAGATGTGTTTTACATTGATTTTTTTTTTAGTATTGTTACAAAGAGAATTAGTGAGAGGACATGTATTTGACAATGAGTGTGTTGCTGTGAGAGAATGTTAAGTGTAACCATGCTGTCTTCTATTGATTCCTATCATGTCTTTTGACAGTTCATTCTTGTTTCCAGAAAGAATCTTCCCAAGGGAAGAGTTATAATGGCCAGTGTTGGATTAGAGAAGGTGAGTATATGAGGGAGAATGAGGGAGGGAATTGCTGTTTCTTATTGGCTTCTCTTGATAGACATGTGATTGAACTTGAAGCCCCCTACATCTATGGTAGAATTTGTATTTATTAAATCAATTTATTAAATCTTAAAGTAGATAACTGTGTGATCAGATCAGTTGATTCCTTACTTCCATTAACAGTGTTGGCTGCATCCTCATTAACTTCAAGTGGTGCCTTGACATCAATCTCAATTCAGTTGTCTGCCCAGTCAACGAAAAGGAATACTACACCTGAAATTTGCCAGGACAACCAAGAAAAATCAAGTACTTTTAAAATTTGTTTCATACCATGGCATAATTGTGATGAAACGCAGCCAGTGATCACTTTTTCATTGTAGCTCGGCTTGCTCTGCACTTGGTCTATCACTGATTGGGAAATAGGGGCAATGCCACCCATAAAACACAAAATATCCACACAGGTGATATCTCTCCTTGGAAAAACTGAAATAAAAGGGGCAGTAAAGCTGTCACACACTGCAGTCTCCTCATTAAGCTACAGAAACAGCCCACATTCCTCTATATAGAAGATATATTTGGAAAGCTGTTGAGTCAGACTTACAATTTAATTAAGAGCTTAAATCAAAGAACTATAATAAAATATTAGCTACAAGGTATGTACTCCTACTTCTTAATCACACTACCAGATCTGAAACACCACAACGTGACTGTGTTAAGAAATAACAAAATGCTAAGGATGAGAGATGGAGGAAGGCTCTGTCACAACCTGGATTAATCAGTATCTAGATAGATCAACTGTATATTTTCATGAGAATTCTCAACACATAGACTGTTATATTCTAGTTTGCTTACAAACTGCTCGTAAACAACTGAACACTCAGCATTAATTAAGGATTAATTTCAGATTTATAGAAGATTCTAGTCTTTTACTGTGATTCCACTTGGCTCCAGAGCAGTGAAAGATTGGTAGTGAAAGGAATGTTTACAAATTTCAAAGCTCTCCAACCTATGGTAGAATCACAGAATGGCTTGGCTCAGAAGAGACCTCAAAGCCCATTCATTTTCAACCCCCTGCTGTGGGCAGGGTTGCCACCCGCTGGACCTGGTACCTTGAATGCCTCCAGAGGCAGAACATTCGCAACTTCTCTGGAACAAAATGTCCAATTCACCATTTTCCTGTTGATTTTCTTGTTTAAGTAAGTAACATTTTATTTGCCAGAACTATTTCAAGAGGGTGAGTAGAAAGCAGAGATTTGCACCCTGAAGTGCACTGATTAACAAATATAGTTCATTAGTGCTGTCAAGATTCCTGTATATGTTGGGGTGATATTTTAAATAGCCCCAGCTCTGGCAGTAGTGTTCCATCCTGCTATCTTTAATTGTTCTTGGGGAAAAAAAAAAAAAAAAAAAAAAAAAAACAGCCAGAAAACCTATCCAAAACTAAGAGAATAATCAAACAACTAGCCAAGTAAATAAGATCTCCTGCCAGGATTTCTATACAGTACCAGTCATTTGACATATTTTTCTTATATGCACATTTCCTATTTGTGTATGTACACACAAACTGCTGCCCTCCCCAGAACTCAGCCGTGTTTATACAGACAATGAAAAAAAAGAGAGATCACCACTGTTGTCTTTTTTGGGGGGGAGGGGGCACTTACCACGCTATTTACATTTAACAAATCTGTAGAATGTCATGTGTTGCACAAGTTTCATACTTCCATAACTAATCTAACTATACAAAAGATCCTGTTTTAAGATCTCTTTTCTTTAAGGCAGACTTAATAAAAAAGGAAAAAGACAAGGGGAGATCTGGAGAGCTCTGGAAATATCCTGCTTCTAGAGAAGTCACAAGTGTCTATTTTCAAGAGCTTGAAACGTTTAACTGGTACATTTTTATAGGATGCCATGTGGCTTCCCATTGCTAACCACCATCTCAAATGGATTCATTTACTTATTTTTTTTTTCTCATTAAGCATTCTCATTAGGCAAAAACTTCCCCAAATAAGAATTGCTGTGTTCTAACCTCTTCTGTCACACTTATTTCCAAGGACAAATGGGCACTTAGCCATCCACTGGCTGTGAAAAACTGTTAATGGAGAGGCACTAAACTCATTTTCTTTCTCAAAGAGCACTTTCTGTAGCCAATTTGTTTTATTTTGCTGTCTGTATTAATGATTAATAATCTCTTAAACAATCTCTTTTTGATTAAATGAGTTCACTTGAGTAACAAATGTTACATTGCAATGTTATAGCACAGAAATATATGGGATATTGTGTGATACAATAAGGATGCCAAACGACAGACAAACACAAAATTCTCACGAGCTTCATATGACTATGCACAATATAGTTAAGACAAGGTAATTGTAAAGCAAAATTTATTCCTAACATTAATTACCCAAACCAACTTTGAGTACTGACATCAGCAAGAATACATAGCCTCCCAGCAGCTCTGGACATAACATATACTGTTGCAGGTTGAGGGCTTCATCAGATAATTGCTTGTTCTTTTAGGATAGATTTCTCTTCCCATTAAAAGGGTATCTCACTAAATCTGGAGAGTTAGGATTACAAGTCGTCTGGCCAGTGAAGCCAGTGTTAAGGTACTGTCACGGTATATTCTAGTGGACTGTTGTTTCTCATATATATACCCATCCAGCCATCATGACACACAAAAGCAGAGTAGTCTTGTTTCCCTAAAATTCAGTACAATGCAGACCCTGCACAGTGGAAAGCTTTTGTAAAGTGGCACTCAACGCCATACAGGACTTGATCATTTTCAGTCTAGTTTTTTCTTTCTACCAAAAGTTCATGATTATGACACTAGGGATATTTGTTGCTGCAGCAAGACACTGAGTAGTGCTAGGAACAAATCAAGGACTGCCTTTCCAGACAAACATATTCTTACAAACGAAACTCTCTGCTCTCTTCCAACAAAAGGCTGATAACATCTTTCACAATAACAGGTCTGAGGTTGTTTGTAGAAGTTTGGTACTTGCATGCAATAAACATCTCAGTTAATGGATTTCTTTGAGATCTTGAAGTTTTTGTTCTACATCATATTGGCTCCTCCATGGATGCAATTTTAGCCCTAACAACATTAGGAAAACTAGTATTTTAAACTTGACACTAATAAGCATTTCAAAAAATAAATAACTTAACTGGTTCAATTAATAAACATTCTGTCTTGACATGAACCACCTTTCTATTGCCACCTATTTAAATTCTGAAAGGACCATTGTGTGATGGTCTAATGTCTACCTAATCCCACATGCTCACATACATGGTAGCTGCTGTTCCACAGAGCCAAGTGGTACTAAATCCCTCTGCTTCAAGACAATGACCAATGGTAAATCACATCATCCAGTATTTACTCATTTGTGCTCCCTATTGCTTGAGTCCGCTCTGCTTTTTTCACACATTCATTAGGAATGGCATATCTGGGATCTGTGCCTTGGCACTGTGTTACTTGAGGGACTCCAGAGCACAGAACAAGTCTTGTAGGCAGTGTGGTAGGACAATTAATAATATTAAAAGCAAAGCCAAGAAGAATATCTCCAGGCTCCTTCTGGACTCTATTAGGTAAACACTACCTCCTGCATTTTACTTGCCTCCAAGGGGCCTATCTGATGCATGCCTGTCTAGGGAATAGTATCAGTTCAAGCTGTGCTTGGCACAGATCATTCCAATTTTTTTGTCCTTATCCTGGTGGTAAACAAAGCCAACCACATTCTGGGCTGTATCAAAAGAAGGCTGGTCAGTAGGTTGAGAGATGTAATCCTGCTCATCTACTCTGCTCTGATGAGACCTCATTTGGACTACTACATCCAGATGTGAAGAGTACAGAAGAGTACAGAAGAAGTATCGAAGAGATGTGGACCTGCCACAGAAATGACCAAAAGGATGCAACACATTCCTGACAAAGACAGGCTGAGAGAGCTGGGGCCGTTCAGCCTGGAAAAGAGAAGGTTCCAGGGCAATCTGAGGGTGGCTTTTCAGTGTCTAAGGGGGGGGGCTACAAGAAAAAATGAAGCAGATTCTTCAGCAGGGTCTATTGTGACAGGACAAGGGAAAATGGTTTCAAACTAAAACAGGGGAGGTTTAGATTGGATATAAGAAAAAAGCTTTTACAATGAGGGTGGTGAAGCAATGGCACAGATTGAGCAGAGATGTGGTGGATGCCCTGTCCTTGGATTCATCCAAGGTCAGGCTGAACATGGCCCTGAACAACCTGTTCTAGCTGTAAGTTTCCCTGTTCATAGAAGATTTGGATCAGATGATCTTTAATGGTCCCTTCCAATTCAAAAAATTCTATTATTCTATAAAATTAAGAAAGGGGAAACACGACATTTAAACTAAATCCTCCATGACCACATTTGCATGCTATCTTTCTACCTAGTGCTTACATCCGAATTTCTCAAAATCCCAAACACATTTTACTCTAAATGTAAAGCTTAGTGTGCCACAGTAGTGAGAATTTTTATAAAACATTTTCAGCTTTTGAATTTTCTTAAACATGTTAACATAAATTTGGAGTAAAGTGGAGTGTTAAACTGTCTCTTTTTAGACTGTTCAGGTTTGGCTATCCTGCAACCATTTTGTATCAAAAGAAACACAAAAGAAGCAACTGACAGTCTCTTTCTGAAGGGCAATTTACCATAGAAAAGAAACAGTGAAATGATTACAATTAGTAAATCAAATCAGCATGCCAGAGTGAGTAGTCACATGAGCAAACACACAGACAGAAAACCATTTATTCAGATACTCATACATCAGTTCTACAAAAATTGTAAAGAAGATGGATCCTCTTAACAAAATCAGGTTGGGTGTTTTTACTGTTGTTGTTATAATCTTACTGCATGGGGAATCATTTGCTATAAGTGCTATTACAGTTAATGAGAGAAAGAGGGTAGATAATTTCATGCACATTTTATTGGGAATTCACTCCATCCATGAAATAATTTCACATAACAGTAGGTGGAATACAAACAAGCTAAATTAATAGTATGTGCATGGTGAAGAACACAATTAAAATCAGAAGGGAGTATTTTGTAAAAATAATACTTTGAATGCACAACAGAAGTATTGTAGTTCCAATTCAAGTGGAAACACATGCAATCTAGACTCTATTAGCTTATCAGAAAGCATAATCCTCCTGGTGAATTAAGTACACACAGCAGGTTGGGCTCTGCAGTTCTTTCTATTAATTTTGAAATGGCATTAAAAACAAGGAAACATCTCTGCACTCAGTGGCTGTATTCAGATACCCCTGCCTGCTCTTACCTTGGGTTTCTGTGTACTCTGAGGAACAAAACTAATATCTTCATATCAGACAGATGTACCAACTCATGCTGTGTATTTAAGGAGTGCCTAACATTTTTCTCTATAATAACAAGCCAAAGAACAAAAGGCCCACTTATTAGAAAGGAGTTCTTACACATCCATGTATGTATCATCTAGGTGATACCTGTGCCAAGCCTGCAGCATGCAATGTGCATGGGCTGGGGTACTCAGCCATGACAGGCATTTTCTGAAATGATTGTGGAGATCAATAAGGGGAGAAAAGCTCATCTAAACTTGTGGCTTCCGGTTTTACAGGGGGCAGGGAATTATAACTCTCAATTCAGAAGTCTCCAAGGCAGATGATAGTGTACTTCATCACCTGGTGGTTAATCTACTTCATCTTTTTCATCTTGCCACAGAGATGTACATGTAAAACATATTGTCCTGGTTTTGCCTGGAAGAGAGTTAACTTTCTTCATAGCAGCTGTTATCATGCCGGGTTTTGGATTTAGGATGGAAATAACACTGATAATGCACCAATATTTTAGTAGTTGCTGAGTAGTGCTTACAGTATCAAGGACTTTCATGCTTCTCATGCTGCCCTGCTGGGGAGCAGGCTGAGGGCGCACAAGGAGACAGGAAGGGACAGAACTATGACAGCTGACCCCAACTAACCAAAGGGATATTTTGTACCATATGGTGTCATGTTTAGCAATAAAAGTAGGAGGGATAACTGGGGACTTTGCTGTTGTTTGGGGACTGACTTGGCATCAGGTGGCTGGTAGTGAGCAATCAGTTGTTGTTTTATTCTTTTCTTTGCTATTTCTTTCTTTTTCTTAATAAACTGTCCTTATGTCAGCCAACGAGTTCTCTCACTTTTTATCTTTTTTGATATTCTCCCCCTTCCCACTGTGGGGGAGTGAGCAAATGGTAGTGTGGTGCTCAGCTGCCTGCCAGGTTAAAACATAAATACATACATATATATATATGTATTCTGAGGTGTTTGATGACCTCGCTTTAGCACTATCCTATTTTTTAATGTACTTTTCTCGAAAAAAAATACTTTTAGCCTACAAGTCTCAAAATACACCATACAGTTTCAAGCAAGCTGAAACTTGTAGACATGTTATATGTTTACATCTCTCACAAAGCGAAGGTCTAGTTTCTTTGGAATTGTTCCTTTTGTTCTGAAAAGATCAAAGAGCTATGACAGCCATATCCAAGATGGCTTACATTCATTTCTCCAATATAGTCATTTATTCAGGTCAGTAACATTCTCTTTTCTCCACAAAGTCATGATGGGTTAATTGGACTACAAACTAAAAGTACCATTCAAATCTTTCAATGTCTTATGCTCAGAAGGTGTTTGAGTACTTATTAATGAGCCTTTCTAATGCATTAGTTTCTGTGACCAGTTAAAACATGTAAGTCTAACAGAAGAAGTGAGTTTAAAGTAAGATTTTAAAAAATAAGAGAAAAACTAGTAGGCTGGTGAAGAAAAAGTCTGACAACAACCATAGAGGCATATTTTGTCAGGAAATTTTGCATAGAGGGATTCTATGCTCCTCAAGGAAAAAAGAAAGAGGAGCATTTTTCCAAGAAATAGAGATGAAAGAGAGTGAGAAAGAAGAACAGCAATAGCATCTAGTGGAAAGCTGTAGGAAAAGAGATGCAGGAGGTAAATGTGCTTTCAAAGACTGCAAGACTGAACTGTGATGATGAATGATGGTGATGTAGATATTCAGAAGAGTTACAAAAGGAGAAGAATGAGTACATGTATGTTTAATTGTTTAATTTTGCACATAAAAAAGCTGTGTAGAGAGAACATGGAAAATGGACCAATGACAAAGTCATAAGCATCAAATCAAAACTCTAGACAGAATGCAGTTACTTTACATCAAAATATTCAATACTGGGAGTTTGGGAATGGAACAACTCTTTCTTCTCCAGGCAGCTTCACTATTATATTCTACTTGTCTTTGTGAAAATAGATCTCTGCACAGACAAAAGGCCAAATAACAAGCATTGGTGACAACACAGTTTGAGAGCAAAGTGGTAATTAGTAACAGGATTTGCTTTAGGCTGAGGCAGGTATAGAACTAATCTGAGAAATGGCAGTGAATGTGAATCAGCTGAAATTAAATTTATAACCCTCATTAAGTAATTATTTATGAAGAACTTTGGGACTGCACAGTGAATCATTCACCTTAATAAGGGTAGTGAAGCACTGGCACATGTTGCCCAGAGAGGTGGTGGTTGCCCTGTCCTGGAGACACTCGAGGTCAGGATGGATGGGGCTCTGAGCAATGTAATCTAGCTGTAGGTGTCCCTGTTCATTGAAAGGGAATTGGAGTAAATGATCTGTAAGGGTCGTTTCCAATTCAAAAAATTCTATCATTCTATGATTCTCTTTACATAGTTGTGCAATCACAAAACGTTGGTTCTTAAACAGATGCTCTTCAGGCCATTCACACACACACATAAAAGAAGCACAGAGAGTACAGCAAAACTAATTAATTTACCTCTGTACGATTAAAATAAAGGCATCAAAGGCACTAAGATTTGTGTCACTTGATATTATCAGCAGAGAGGTTTGAGATACTTTGAAGTGCAGACTTATTAGGGTCGGGTTTTTTTTGTTGTTGTTTTCTTTTTTTTTTTTTCCATGATGTTATGTTGCTTTCATAAACAAATGGCTTAGCCTTCAACTGTTGACTAATAAAAAAGCCTTCCACTTCATTTTGAGATGTGAATAAGTGTGAATTTTAAAACGTCAGCTGGGTTTATGTCTTATCAAATTGTTACTGCAATCTGTAAATCTTATCAGGGATACAGCTTCCCCAGTCCTAATTAGAATTCTGTGATTAGAAGGCAGGATGGAAGGCAACAGCAAATGGTTATGTGATGAGACAAAAGAAAATCAGAATAAGATCAATTTCATTGACAAAATCTCCTTGCTACAGTTTGCAAATCTGAAAACAGCTTAATTTGGAAAGAAAATATTTCAAAACAGCATTTGTTTTTGCAGTAGATTGTATTTGGCAAGACCTCAAAGGAATTATAGCACCACCTTAGTATTCTTTTACTGACAAAAAGTTATTCAACATAGAAATGATCAATGTATTGAACAGAACAGCAGAAGAACGTGTCTGCTTGCCAGTTAGTTTAATACTGCAGAAGATTATTAAGAAAATCACTGAGGGCATAATTGAACTGTGTCTTTATAAAACTTTAATTTTGGCGGTGAGATGAAAATGGAAGCACTTCACTGCAGTTGTGGAAGTCCAGAAATGTTTTTGTTTAATTTTCAAAAAAGTAGTATTAGTGATGACTTCATTTATCAGGAAAGTGAAAGTCTATGATTATGAGTTTGTTAAAAGACATGGATCTCCATGTCATTTTCTTTTTTTTACTTGTTAAAGTAGAAATGTATTTTTAAGCAAATATATGTGCAGTCATATACAATTCAGAAGAGTGATTTTATCAATATTTTCTCAATTTTTTTCCTGTACCAGAAACCAGAAAACACGCAGTAGAAGGAAAATCACCACTCATGTCAATTAAAATAAATCAAGGATTGATAAAGGTGTCAGAATCAGTAACATTTTGTCTCAAAAATCACATTTCAGTCTCATTGGTTTCTGCAGTTCTTTGTATTGCAATGTTCTGAAACTTAAGTGGATAATTACTTCAGAGCTCAAATGCAAGTCAGAAAATAAGATTGATAATACACAGTACTCATATATTTTGTAGGGAGTTAGAAGAAAAGCTTATTAGATCATAGGCCCAATTCCTTTGAATAGGATGACTTGAGCCACCCTTTACTCTTTATGGCCACTAGATCTGAACTTACCTGTTCACCTTTCCCAGTTCAAGAATATTTTTAAAGCACGCAAACATAAACTATCAATGTGAACCTTGCAATTGAAGGTCTCAGGTTTTCAAGATATTCTTGGCTTTAATCAAGATGTTGAACTATCTCAAAGCATTCCTCAGCCTTCCAGGATGGCATATCTGCATAACACTTGATTCAGTTTTAAAGCAGCCTCATAACAAAATTAAGAATGACATACATTTTAAATACACATTTATTTCCTATAGTGGTGCATAATATGTTTGGTGGTTGATTGCAGTTAAAGAGTAGTAGTTGGAACCTGTGAGGAAAATACCTGCATTCTTTCCAGGAACTGAACATTTACTGAGTTTAACAAAGTCACAGGAGAATCATTGTTTCTTCCATACATATTGCTTCTGACTGTTGAATCCAAGCTGACTGGATGTGTAAGTATTCTTCAGTAATATTTCATTTTCAGAGACTTTATTCATTTCATTATTACCCCAGAACACAATACTAAGCCTCAGCTGTGGTATTTGGTTTTCAATTCAGTTGTTATTCTTGTCATTTAAAATTCCAAGTGTTCAGTGAATGAAACAGTGATGACATCAAAAATCACTGGCATGTCACATAACAATGAATCAGTTTTGAATCTACCTCCTACAGAATTGTACTTCTCCACTCTGGTTGTACTTTCTCCTCAGACTTCAAACTATCAGCTTGCTTCCATTCCCTTGCCAATGAGACTGTTAGCATCAAGCTGTGTCCCTAGTTATTACCTGCTATATGTTTCCTTCTGTTTTAATGGCTGATACAGGGTGTAAAATATGTCCCCTAACTTAGGGTTTCTTTGTTTCTGGAACCAAACACCTTCTATGTAACCTTGCTGCTAGCCTATATTAGAACTTCATAACTAACCACCCTTGGATGTCTTCGTGTCACGTCAAGTAGACACATGCAGTGAAACTTTTAATGCTTCATTACTCCCAAGAAATTAGATATGCATAAAGCTTAAATATAGTGTTGTTGTTGTTGTTATTTTTAATTTATATATTTCTAAGAAAGAAGCTGTTTATAAAGTCAACAAGACAACCAACATATTTACTAGGAAACACTCAGAATCTTTTAAAAAGCTATCTTTAAAAAAAAAAAAAAAAAAGGAATGGAAGACTATTTTCATAATAGAAATGAGGAAACTATAAAGATGCTACACTTTCTCTTGGAAAAATCTCGTCCCGGAGCCATTTCTCCCACTCTTACTGAAGGCAGTATAGCTAATTGGAGAATAAAAATAATTTGTCACATGTGAATAAGATTTGCAGGATTTACACACCAATTCTGAATCTAGCACCCCAGGCTGGCATTCAAGATAAGTAAAATATGTAGCTGTCAACTCAAGAGTGAGTGAGAAACAAAAAATAACCTCATTATCACCAACCATTTTGTATCCACTGGTGTTCACCAGTTCCATGAAAACTGGCAGCTGGATAAGAATGATGAGTCTAATTCTCTCAGAAGATGGTAACTCTAGTAAGAAGATACTGCTTTAAGGTAGGAGGGACCAAGACTCCTGTCCTTTACATGCTTAGCATTGTTTCTGAATTTGTATTGGACTTACTCTGGATAAGAGAAAAAACACCACCGCAACAAAAGTGAGAAAATTCCTGGATCTAATGGCTCCTCCCATCTATTTTCTCAGGATATCCAGAATTTTTTCTTGTATATAACTCCGTGCATCCTCTTTATAGCCTCTTGTCAATGACAGAGGAGATACTCCGAATTCTTCAGTTGCTCTTCTGCAACAAAACTGTGAACATCTGCAGTACCAGACTAGACGAATTAAATATCATGTCGCTCCTACCAGAACTGCCTTTGAATTTAATAACACAGTATTACATATACTTATATTCTGCAACACCAGACATATTCAATATATTAAAAAAGAAAAAGAAACAGCAATATTTCAGTAAATCATTTATTTCCCTATAAGAAGACAGATCAGCTGGAAACATCATTTTAGGAAGGATATATCTTTGCACTCATGTTGTTTATTAAGTTTACTATTGGAAGCATTTTAATACACCTTTGCAAGCAATGTTATTGACAATACTGTAGTTTTTTTTCCACTTTGAAAGTGTTTTCATGACGATGTAATAGACTTTTTCAGGAAAATTCAAGATTTTTACCCAGTAAAATGGAAATGAAAATATAATTTGTTTTGACACTTTCCAGCTGATGTTCACATTTCATAAGACCATGAAGATACAGCAGCTGTGGCAAATTGAAACTCACAAAATAAGGAATATTGGCAGCTTGTCTGGCAGGGACCCAGTATTGAATCAAAACTTATGAAATGTTAATACAGCAAGAAGTAGTCATATATTGATGCTTATAACAAAATAACAGTTATTGTAGAATTTTGTCTAACTTTGAAGTATGATTTCTACTTGAGATTCTCGAAGAGTTAAAATGTAGTCATTGGAACACTTAAATAGGACAGAAAGTCTTACTTTAGGACATGAAATCTGCCAACGCAGTATTTCTGTTCTACATCTCTCTTCTATAGTTCAAGGTTCAGTATAAAAAAAAAAGTCAACAACACAAATATGAAAGTTAAATAGTTGATTTCAATACCAAGAATCCCTCTCCAGTCCACCCAAAATGCCTCCAATTTCATTACTACTGTTCCATATACTGCTTCCTGTATTCTTGTAAATTTTTTTTTTTTGCTTCTAAATATTAGAAAAAAGATGCAATAGTAAAATATTTTTTTTTTGTATGTGTGTGCTGCAGTTTATTTCTATATACTCAAAAACATGGTAAATAGCATTTATGCACTTCTGCTTAGAGCATGAAGAGTTCAGACACTTCTTTTCACCTTATCTGGAATACTTAAAACCTCAATTTGTGTTACGTTTTATTTATCGTTCATCTACGTGATAGATGCTGCCAGTCCTAGTTTTATTTATATATGAAAGTATCAATCAAAAGACTTGAGACCTATGTGCTCTTACAACTGGAATAGTTTGAAATGTGAACTGTAATTTCCATTTGTACTTTCCAAGAATATTTCCTATTCAGAACAGAAAAAGAACAAAACCCTCCAAACAAGTGCATCTATTGCTTGAAAACAAATCCCAAATTATAAGACATATGCTTATCTGCATTTTTTTTTAATATTTCAATTAAAATATTATCCTTGTGTTTTTTGTTTTTTTTTTAAGTCCATTCAATCTCTTTGTCTTCAACAAAATTTTGATGGTGAAAAAGAAAGCAGAATGTGTCTCCATAGATCAAATTGGAACAAATACTATGAGACTGTCTATGAAGTGAAGAATCAGTTTGTATAAATTACTATTTGATTGTTTTAGGTGATTTGCTAGGTTCTACTTTTACTCTACCCGTGCAAGTCCAAATGCATTAGTACTAAAATCTGTTAATGGTTTCTTCTGACAGGTTTTTTTTTTTTTTTTTAATACTGAAAATCACTACAGAAAGCAACTCTTCCTTTCTTTTGCTCTGAGACATTCTTCTAGGGCAAATGAGGGCAAATGTGAAGTGAAAGGTTTGTGTGATCACTTCCAAATGTCCTAAATTTGGTGTTTGTGGATACAAACAAAGTGCTGAAGTCTGAAATCCTGTTTTACATCTTTCTCGGGGAAAAATAGTGTGGGACTAGAAACAAATGAAGACCATAGATTGTAGAGTTTGATCCAAAACAAAATATTATACGTTGTCTACTGACAGATACTAAGAAAAAAAAAAAGGAGTCGAAGAGGAAATGATTTTGTCAACTCTTCATATTTTATTGCTACATTTAGTAAATTTGTTGGGTTTTTGTTTGTTTGTTTGTTTGTTTTGTTCTAATTTGATAGAAATCTCAGGTATCTTTAAAAGTAAAATAAATTCCAGCCTCCTGATAATGGTAAAAACTTAAAAATATGATTTAAACAAACTCAAGTCTGAATATGTTGAAAACTAGTGTAAAGAATATCAATTTCTTTGAAAATTCTTATGATTATGGGAATCTCATACAGGCTTAGTAAATGTTTGTACTTACAAAGCCTGCATGCACTGAATTCCATGGCTACTAAAGCTCCTAAAAAACAAAGAAAAAAATAGTTTATGATAACTCATTACAGGCATAAATAGTAAAAGAGTACTTATTCATTTGTGATTTTCACTAGAGTAATTGACGGAATCATACCTCTGACTTTCCCTGCTAATCAACAGCAGAAATTAATACTGTACAGTAGGTAACTACTATGCATAGACAGACTGTTGAACTGAAATTGATGGATTTTTTTAAAAATAAACTCATGACAGACTGAAACATGTTTTTCTTTTGGTATTAATGGAAAACCCCTATGCACCACTTTCTTCACTGAGGTGCAAAATCAATACATCTCAGTCCGAAATCAGTCTACTGGATGATCTGTGTCTTTTCTAGTGGACGGAAGGATATCCACATTCAAACTGATGGACTTTTGCTGACAGAGCTGAAGAATTCTCTGACAGCTTTCTGGAATAGAAGTTTTCTAGGAGAAACTGTTTTCAAAGCTATATAAAGCAAATATTCCCAATTTTATCATTAGCATGATCAGTGGAGCAGGTGCCTTGGAGCATTTAACTCCATTAAACTACTGAAGCTTCACAAAGTGGGAAACATCACAGGCGCTATACTGAGCATTCTGCTGACATTAAAATACTGACTGTAAGGGGAATGTTTCTGCAAACCCAGAATACTACTAACGGGTGTTGCAGTGATGCACAGACAGAGAGAAGCTGTACACAAGACATTGAGCTGAGCAATCCCTCTCAATGATAGAGAGACACACCTTAAAGAGTTTAATGATTGAGAAGCTGTAACTTGCAATAAAGAAGTAAAACAAGAATGACATTTGGTTGCCAGCTCTGATCACCTCCTCTTCCCCTCTCCTAAGTGATACCACGTGGGAAGAGATCTTTCATTTAATCCTTCATAGACTAGGAGATAGTCTAGCTTTGGGAACAGCCAGTCTTCCACCCTGCTATTTCCAGGAAAAAAAAAAAAAAAAAGACCAGGGAAAAGCTGGCAAAGAGAGTGGTCAGCACTTACTCCTCCTTCCAGCCCAATAGGAACTAGGCAAGAGGGTGAGGAAGCAGCTGAAATCACGGTGGTGTTTTCAGATGAAAGGAAATGTGATGAAAGCAGTTGCAGAGAGAGCTCCCTAATTTCTCCTTGTAATGCAGTGAATGACTCAGGTACTTCTCTAAAAAACAAACAGATAAACAACCTACCTCTCAGCAGTTTAATTATCAATCTGCTTTTGCTATTAATTGGGAAGCAATTGAGTCACTTGTGTTCATGAACTGTTTATGGAATTCAGGGATTATCTGCCCTGTGAGGGGCTTCAGAGGTGCCTCCAAACAGAGGGCTTTCTGCTTGCCAAGCTCTCCCACTTGAGAAGGTATTCAATTTGTCTGTTACTTGACACAACAAATTTTCTTATTTTCATGATCGTATTTTAACCATTCTTTAGCTGAACATTTCCCATATGGGGAGAACTTTCTGTCCTTGACCTGAAGACACCAAACAAATAACTTACATTGATGATCAGTCTCATTCTCCAGAGACGATGTTTGTCCTTCTATCTTTTTCATGTTATTAGATAACTCTGTTTGAAATTTAACCTCTTCCTTATTTTTTCTGTCTTCAAAATGAGATTTATCTATCAAGTCCCTTGAACATGCAGATATAATTTCAGGCCCACCTGAAGTCCTGTTCCCATGGATGAGTAGTAGGTTAGAACACCTGCAAAAAAACATGCTCTATTTGCCTACAGGCTGCCTGCTAGGAACAGAAGATGGACACCAAGGCTGCAATTACTAATGTGCTAAAAACAGAGTTTGCTTTTTTTAGGTCTTGCAGGCTGCAATCACCTGTCTTCTAATGGCACGACTCCAGGACTTAAAAATATTAACAAATTTCAAGACTTAATTTGCCAGACAGATGAAATTATTGGTGATTAAGTTCATTTTCATAACTTCTGTTTTTTATTAATTAGTATTAGGATGCATTTGCTTGGCAGTATTTACTAGACCATCTGTACTTTATTTAATATATTTCATTGATTTAGGAGAAGACTGATGTCTGCACAGTAAAAATCCTACTTCACCTCCAATGCTGATGTCTGAACTGGCATTCAATTTTATAATTGGAACAACAATTATTTCAAACAGATTAGGAAACCAAGATACAGTCAAAGCTTCTGTTAATCATCATTAACTATTACTGCCTTTACACTATGTGCCTTTGTATGGATTTACTGTCACCTGCGGGCTTAGATCAAGATTTCAGGGACTTGTAGATTCTCTCTCTCACAGTATACATTTTCTCTATGAGATGCTTGTGTAGATTGGGAGTTCTGGCAAGATAAATCATTATTGAATAAAAGTTGTACTTCTGAGTCAGGTCTCATCATTTTATGGATTTTTCGTCCTTGTCAAAGTCCAAGCACTCCTCTTTTGCTCCTTTGTTTGTTTGTTTGTTAAAAGAAAGAAGCAACTCATTTTAAACAATAGTGATTATTTACTTGTGTTTGGATTTATAACACTTTCGGTTCCTAGCCAGAAGATACATTGAGCAATGAGTGTTTTCTGCATCTGCCCTTTAGTTATCCTAACCAATCATTGTAGTTATTGTGGTCGGCTTTTGATAAGCTTGACATCCAGCTCTCAAGCAAAGGAAAAACTGTTTTCTAACTTCAGTTGCACTACACACTCACATGACAATTTCTGTGTAAACTTCTGCTTTTATATTAGGAAAATTGTAAAGGAAAAAGTGAGAAAAACATATAACAGGCAATGTTGAGAATTCATTACATGTTTAATTAAAAAACTGCAATTTAATAAAAGCAGAGCAAACACTTGTTATTGGTCTAGTGATACTGACAGTCACAGAACAAATTATCGAATTAATCCAGGAAAGTCTCAGTAGCATATCATTATATTTTTATTATATATATTTTCCCATCACTTCCCACCTTTCTGTAAGTTGTGATCAACCTTCCATTGTTCTTGTGGTCACAAAGACAACAGTACAAATTTTCTGTGAAATAAATGGAACTGGAGTGGGTTGCATTAACTCCTCAGCAAACAGTTATTTACAAAAGGACTGTGATGAGAGTGCTGGGAATTTCCTTCTTCTTGCTGTAATGTCCAATTATGGCAATTTTTATTCTTCTAGTGTGATCTACACACTGTCTTTCTTCACTTGTCAACAATTCCATATTGCCACTGAACTTACTTTATATCACGTTTTAATGCATATTAGATATTTGATTTTTAAAAATTCTTTATTCCTAAAAACTTTTCTCAGCTCATGAAGTTGCATTCCTTTAGCAATCAGTAACCAAACATTGCTGAGCAGCCAGTAACTGAACACTGCTGAGCTGTTCACAACTGTAGGGCATCTGGTGCTACACATCACTTGCACTTTCAAAACCCATGTTCTCTCTTAACACTAGCACTCCTCTGTACCACATCATTATCCTGGAGTCATGGGTACATCGTTCTGAAGACATCATGAATTTGTTAACAATGCTTGTCTCTTACAGATAATATATCAAAATTATTTTTGCAATAAGATTTACACTGCAGTTCCATAAAGTAAAGCAAAGCTAAGAGAAATGAGGTAACAGTTACGTGCTCATCAGGAATTGCTATAATGTAAACCAAATATTGAACATAGACTAGATAAGCCTAGACACATTGAGACTGACAAACCCCTGTCAGAGGCCTAGTAATTTGCTGAAACCACACTTGCATCTTGATATTACTTTGTGAATGTGAATGGCCATGTACAGGAAAATGGTGGCTCAGACCATTCCTGTCTGTGCTGTGTAAGGACTGTTAGAGCCTTTTTTTTTTTCAGTCCAGTGCAAAGTACATAAAAGCATCACAAGAAAAGATATAAAATACATTGTGAAGTGAGGGGAGCAATATACAAATTTTTATTTTACAAGTAGGTAAGATTTTACTCAACATGGGCTGATCTTTCTGTTTAGGGTACATAAGGACTTCTGTTCAATGGGATTTAGGTTCTTAAATTCCCTCATCTATCCAAATGAGTCTACATATCTATCTATGTTTAAACTCTACAGATGAGTCTGCAGACATTCCCTGTGGCCCCAGGCAAGACTCAGGTCAGTATCTGACCAAATATTCTCTTGCTACATGTGTTAATAGGCTCATGGGTTTGCTGTTTGTACAAACAGAAGAAATAGTTTAAAAATTATCATTAGGATGGCCCTCAAAGATCATGAAGACAAATCGGCTGTGTAGTTCTTCCAGTGAAAGAGTAACATAACATTTAGTAGTGCTATGGTGCCGTAACAGTAGTAGGAACCATGTAAGTGGGTAAGATAATGTTCTTTTACCAGCCAGTACTGATACACATGGCTTGGGCTGATTTATTGTGTAAGAATTGTAACCTTGAAAAGGTTAGGAAGAACTTTGCTGTTCACTAAGTTCTCATCACTCTGCCTGAGGATATCTGAGGGTGAAAATTACTGTTTGATTCCAAGAGATGAATGTCTTTCCTATTATTAAAAAAGAAAAAAGAAAAAAGAAAAGAAACCAAACAGAGCTGCTCTTGATGCTAGAAGAACATATAAGGTACATATGGTCTCTATTGCCTGTGATTCCAGCTGGTAGCAATTTAAATAATATATTTCTTAATATTGCTTTTTTCTTTTTTTCAAATTGTACCTTGTTATTCACTGACTTTTCAAGATCATTCAAACACTTCCTAAATTGTGTAGGGATTGAAGTATAGTTTCTCATTAAAACAATCTTCTATGTGAGCTTCAGTGAGCTCTTCTCTCAATAATACTCAGTAGTTTCTGATTCTGGACATGAAATGTCCAAACAATAACAAGAACTGAAAAACAACAACTAAAAACACCACAACAATTTAACCCTTCTTTTTGTCATTCATACTATAAAAGGGCAATTATATTCAACATTATCACTTGGACTGAATATATGTCTGTGCCTTGTAAATCCTCTTAACGTCTGTGGATTTTGCAACATACTGTAATTGATTTCACATTTTCTGGCATTTGTTAATAACCTTTCTGGCTCTTACTATTACTGTGAAGGAAAATGCTCATAAGTGTATGCAGAATATAGCAAAGTGTCAGCCTTCTCTGCCTGCTGTGATGTGGATATTTCAGGCAGTCTAAGGTTCATCAACAGGCATTTAAGACTCAGTAGATGAGGCCAATGTAAGATGATCCAACCTTATCTTCTTTCCCTAGGCTTCTTCCGAGTTTCTCTCTCCCAGAGCTCACTGTTTCTGTGAGGGAACTCTTCTGGTTCCAAGGGATCCAGAGGAAAAAAGGTCAGTCTAGAAGAAAAGATAAGCTCCGTGCAAGAAATGCAGGCTGGTTGATAAGGGCTTTCAAGGTCAGAATGGCATAGGAGATACTGGTGACTCCACTTATTTAATACAAATGTCCATACTCTAAGTGCTTAAAATGCTTTACAAAAGATAGTGTATATACAGCCAACCCATCATGATTTTTAGTAAGCAAATATGTCGGGTTACAGAACCTACTATTTAACATGGAATCGTTTATTCTAATTAGATATTATTTTCATGCCCTAATATTATATTTGGCAGAACCTAGAAAATATCTGCAAAATTAAAAGCTCTGGGAATATTCACATTTATAAATCTGTGTCATGCCATCTCTGTAGGGACTATGTGATGAATTCTTGGCCCTTTGTGAGTTGTCTGGTAGCTTTGGCGCTCTTGAGGCAATAGTCACAGTTATTTGCAAGTGTCCAGAGCTTGAGAAGGACAAGGCAGATGAACAGCTCTCACAACAGATCTACCAGCACTTGCATGTACTCCAGCTGCAGGACAAAAGCTTTGATGTCTGAATTTCCATCTCCCACTTGGATTTCCTATATCACTAGTAGGTGATTTTTTAATTTATTTTTATTTATTTTTGTAAAGTACCACTGTTGGTGAAATAAAGAAAAAAGGTAACTGTGATTTCATTAATTACCACTTGTGGGCTGCAGCACAGTAAATAGCCCCAACAAGCTCAATTTTTACTGTTTCTATACAAGTTCCAATATCAACTGAGAAAAAAAAAAAAGAATTCCAGAGTCCTAAAAGTTTCACAGATGCCTTGCCTTAAAAGTAAAGAAATGTGAAGGCAGTTGTAAGTGTTTAACATGGCATCCCTAATAACCTCCCCTATTTATAATCGTCATCTCTCCTCCAGCAGCTTCTTTTATCTATCTTGTCATCTCTCAATTTATTTGAAGATTGAGTTCCTTGAAATAAACACTTTTCTCTTTGTGACCTCACCACCAATTAATATATGGAGTGAAAAAAAACTTTGTCCATCATTTAGGAAGACAAAGAAGTAGGAGATTATGAATATTTATGTAATGTGTCCTGATTTGCTTTTAATTTTTCCAGCACACCCATTCAGAGTGATGGCAATAGCATAGAGCCCTGCCTTATCTTTCTCATGTAAGGTTCAAATTTCAATTCCTGTAAATAGCTCAGTGATCATATTTTCCAGTCAACCCCCCTGCTGGAGCCAGTGCTGTGCTTAATTACTGCATTTCCCAACATTTCAACTATCAAGAATTTTACAGACAAAAATAAAATGATAAAATGTACGAAAGGCTGCAGGGCTGTTTCACAATGATATATGGCTCAGGAGAATGAAGAATACACCCCCCAAAAAATTGTTTATGAGGTATGTGTTGGGCCAAAACATATATATTAGGTACACATATATATTTTCTACTTCTATCTGATAAATAAATTTGTATCTGTATTTATTTTCATCTATGTTAATGTATGCTCTCAGTTACTCATCGTGGTTTCTGCAATTTGTATCTATATGAGATATATGATGGCTGCTCTGAAAGTAATGCCTTCTATTTTATTATGTTGGCCCACAACATCAGAGGCCAGTGCTGGTGATATAGCAATAGAGACTGAACCTTCCCACCAATATTCCATTCCATTACATGTTGTTGCTATGTGACAGGTGGCAGCATAAGGGCAGTCTGACAAAATAGTGTATCACATGGAAGAGTATATGAAGCACAGGTGTGAAATTGAATTCCTCCATGCAGAAAAAAATGCACTCACTGACATTCATCGACACTTGATGAACACTGAAGGAGGTGGTGGGTACATTTAAGTGGTGGCAACAGTGGGTCACCTTTGCTGGTACTTACTTTTACAAGTGTAGCATGCAGGCTCTTGTTCACTGCTGGTGAAAATGCACAGATAATGTTGGTGACTATGTTGAAAACTAGTGTTTTGCAGCTCTATCAAATAGTGTTATTGTGCTCTTTGTACTTGTAGTTTCCATGGAAATAAGCAGGAGGCATCACTTTTGGACCAAACTATGTACATTCTGTAACTATCTTGCACTTTTTTGAATTTAGCTACTTTGTTCAATAAATGCAAATTTGAGCTGTGTATATCAGAATTCACATCACAGTATTGCATTAATTTAGATTACACTTCTTAGATAGGGCCAAAGCTCTGCAAGTCATTGTCTTAACTAAGAAAAAGAAATCAGACTAGAAGGAGCATTTGCCAGTAATGGCAATGGCTGTGAAAAGTAGACTTTAATTCCCTGCATTGAGTCCTGGTAAAATTATATTTATTACACTTATCTACAAAGGTTACATGGGTTCCATTGGGCATCAAGACAAAATTAGATTTGATATTACAGCTAAGAGTATCTCCCAGAAGGCAAATGTTGTGACAATGAACTGTGAAAGGGCAAACTCTAAATGCTGATAGAAAAGGTTAACAACATGCTGAAGAATGTAATACAATAGGAACACCTTACTCTCTACAAATTTGACATAGAAAGTGTGTAAGGACCAATTCCAGAGACAATGAGTACTAAGAGAAAAAAAAGGAAGCCCGTATCGTTAAGCAGAAAAATGAGCACATTTTCTGAGGCTAAAGAAGCCCTCTTAAGAAACATATGGGAATCTTGTGTAAATAACACAATATAGACAGATCGTGTCCAAGTAAGACAGATGCCAGGTCTGGTGTGAATCGGAAATAAAGAAAGCCAAATGAATCTCAGAATTGTGGCAAAGTAAATGATAATAATAACAATACCAAGAAGTTTACCCATAGCAGAATTTTTTAAAAAATAAAAAAAATAAAATAATAAAAAAAAAGAACATAACATAAAGAGCATACAGGAACACAGGACTCAATAAAATAATGTCAAGGGAAGGACTGAGATTAAAAAAAAAATAAAGAAAAAGTAAAGGAATTCAAAGATATTTTAACCATTTTTTACAGAAGAACAGAGAAATTTTTAACCGACAACTTTTTTATATCCTTCCTCTGTAACTTCAAACTAAAGTCTCTAAAGGGAGAAGTTAAAAGAACTTACTAAGTCTCAAGCGCAGTAAATAAGCTGTCATAGCTGCATTTCATCTGGGATCAGAATGAAATAAAGTGTGAAAAAGGTGACATACTTTTGGTTCTGCTACTTTTCTCCTACCAAGGAATTTCTCTCCAACTCAGGAGAAGCAACATTTTATATCCCTTGGTCTCCTCCTTTCTCTGCTGCTTCTTCTAGTGGGTGGCAACCCGGCCCGCAGCAGGGAGTTTGAAACTGGATGATCTTCAAGGTCTCTTCCAACCTAAACCATTCTATGATTCTATGACTCTTTTCTCTTGATAACTTTTTACTAGATTTTCTGGGGCTTTAACTCATTCTGTATGCCTCTAGAAACCAATTGGATATTCATAATTTCTCCTAATCCTCCACCTTTCTCATTCCTTTCTAATCATATTCTTCAGTGTTTCCTGTAATTTTTTAAAATTCTTTCTAACAATGCTTGTCAATCAACCCTACAAACAAAGTGTGGTTTCTGCATGAGGTATTTAAGGACAGAGAATATAAACCTTTTTAGGGTATGCTGCCTGGCAAAATGAAGTGGTGAAGGGTGATACCACAGATGCACATGGAAGAACTATGAATATTAAATAAATGTACAAGTGCTGAGCATGCAGTTGCCTTCCCATATTTTTTCACAGTTTAGATAAGTGAGAATCATTGGGCATCCAGCTTCAACTTCTTCAGTAGTAAACAAAGAGAGAGAGGTTATTTCTGACAATAGTTGACTCTATCTTAAAAGAGGTAGGTGGTAAGGTGAAAAAGGGGCAAGGATTCCTTTGGAAGTCCATTTTATGCTGGCTTTAGAAGCTTAAGACAGCAGGAGTATATTTTGTCAGTCTTGTTTTGTTGAGCAAGGTTGGTTTGGTGTGTGTTGTGATGACAGTGCATTACGCAGAGGTTTATGGGAATGAATAGTAAAGTCAATTGAGTTCTTCATTATGATTTTTAATGAAGTTACTTAAAAAAATAAGCTAATTGGTTTGACCTGTCACTAAAATTAAAATGACTACAAACAAAGAAAGGCTGTCTGAGTTTGAAGATTTATTTATTGAATATGAACTATTTACTTTTGGCTAATTTGAAACAAATAAGGGAAAAATGCATTTTTAATGCTTTTTTTCTTCATTTCATAGATAACAGGGATCAAGTGCAGATCTGAGAAGTATCCTTGTGGGAAACAAATGAAGTGACAGCAGAGTGGGAGGAATAAGAGTTGTTATCCAAAATGTTCTTGACACCATCACACCCCTTCAAGTGTTTGTTAAATAATATATTAATAGTATATACAGCCTGGGAAAATGTCACTGTGAACAGATGCTGTGGTGAAGGCAAATGTTGTGATCACTGTGGTAACTCAACAGGCTGTTCTCTAACCACCACACAGACAGCAAAACCTGGTCAGTCCCATTGCTCTTAGGAATAGATTAGTATTACTTTCTGTCTGCAGCCCAATGGTTGCAGTGGTTAATGGTTCCAAGTACAGCTTTACGAGGAACACAAGCTCAGCAAGGGCTGCTGATGCTGTATGCAACAGTCATCAGTTCACTGTGTCCTACTTTTTTTCTTTTGCTCTCTCTGTATAGATTTGCTCTGACAGGCTGTCATGTTGTCTTTCAAAACCTACAGAACTTTAACCCCCACCAAATCCTTAGTATTTGATTACACGGATATGCCAGTAATGTCCATCGCCATAACAGTCCGTTGCTCTACAAGTGATATGTGAAATATTAGAGCTGACTCTGAAAAGCCATCAGTCTGAGGTGTGAAACTTCTCACCTATTTGAAAAGGGCACCATGCTTCACTGAAACCTGCCAGAAGTTTAGCAAAGCACAATGCTTGTCATTAGCCATCTGGCAACACAGGTTAGACTGTTCATGCTAGACTCACAGGTATTAGCATATTCAAGCATGTATGATAAAGAGTAGACACTTTCTTTCTTCATTTGGGTCAGACACACTGTACAGGAAGTACAATGATACCAGCAGATGGGTCAGAACAATTAAGAAAAAAGTTGTGCCCTAAATGTCTGGATTTGCTTTGTGCAGTCTTAGAGGTCAGCTGTTGATGACTGCTGAAATTTTGCGCCATCAAAGGAGAAGAAATGTTCAGAGGTTATCTCTAGGATTGAGGTCCTCTCTTTACACATCTGTAAAGCTTTGCAGATGTACAAGAGTAAATGTACACTTTTACTCTTCTCTTGCTTAATTAAGTGTGATTTTCAGGGTCACTGTAGTTGACTAAAATTTGGATGCTTCTGAGAAGTAACTAACTCTTGTATCTATCACATTCGTAATCCAGAGGGCATTCTTTTAAAATACCCGAGCTCTTTCGATAATGGAAATGAAGTGGCAAGGAATATTTCTTCCAGTGAACACTGATAACCAGAAGCATTTTCTGATGCCAGTAAGACAGTGGGAAACACTGAGTGGTGCGGCTGACATATTGGAAGGAAGGAATGCCATTCAGAGGGACCTCTACAGACTTGAAAGGTGGGCCCAGGTGAATCTAATGAAGTTCAACACAGTGAAGTGCAAGGTTTTGCACTTGGGCTGAAGGGATCACAGGCATACCTAGAGAATGGGAGGAACAATCCTTGAGAGTAGCCCTGCAGAGTAGGACCTGGGGGTCGTGGTGGATGAAAAACTCAACATGAGCCAGCAGTGTGTACTTGCAGCTTGGAAATCAAATGATATCCTGGGCTCAATCGGAAGAGGGGTGGCCAGCAGGAACAGGGAGATTATTGTCCCTCTCTACTCTGCCCTTGTGAGGCCCCATCTGGAGTACTGCGTCCAGGTCTGGGGCCCCCAGTACAAGAAAGAGAGCTGTTGGAGAAGGTCCAGAGGAGGGCCACAAAGATGATCAGAGGGCTGGAGCATCTCCCCTGAGAAGACAGGTTGAGGGAGATGGGCTTGTTCAGCCTGGAGAAAAGAAGGCTGTGAGGTGACCTCATTTCCAGTATCTAAAGGGAGCCTACAAACAGGAGGGGAGTCAATTCTTTACAAGGGTAGATAACAGCAGGACAAAGGGAAATGGTTTTAAGTTGAAGGAGGGAAGATTTAGGTTGGATATCTGGGGGAAGTTCTTTACTATGAGAGAGGTGAGGTGCTGGAACAAGCTGCCCAGAGAGACTGTGGATGTCTGTCCATGGAGGTGTTCAAGACCAGGTTGGATGGGGCCCTGGGCAGTCTGGTCTGGTGTTAGATAAGGAGTTTGGCAGCCCTGCCTGCAGCAGGGGGGCTGAAAATTGATGATCCCTGAGGTCCCTTCCAACCTGGGCCATTCTATTATTCTATGATTCTATGAAACACACATTAAGCAGAGATTTCAAGAGAGGCTGTGTTGTCACTTAATTTATAATTTTAAATTTCTGCAGTAAAAGGAGGGCAGGAAAGCTTCTGTAGATAAAAACAGACCTGTTCTTTAAAAAAATGTAGCCTGTCTAAACAGAGGGCTTTCTGCATGGATTTCAATGTAAGATTGTAAAGTTTGTTTCAGAAAATCTTCATGAGAATTCTCCAGTCTGACTAAGGTTAGTCACAGGCAGGCTAACCTTGGCTAGAGGCAAAATCCCCCCAGCCAATCTTTCACTCCCCTTCTTCAGCAAGACACAGAGAAAGCAGACCTCAATCCATGCCTCTTTCCCCATAGGTATAAAACAATGGAGCCCTGTGTAAGCTGGATGTTTTAATTCAAAGAATAATGTTTAAAAAACAAGTGCTTAGCACTTGCATTTAGTTATTTTTTTTAGCAGATCAAATGTCTCTGTCCATAAGAGCATCTTTGTTTCTTCCCATCCCTTCCCTTGTAACAGAAAAACACCTTAAGGCAGAAAATGCTTTCAGATCCACTCAACAATAACAGAGGTTTTATCTCCATAGAAAGAATAAAATGTCAGTAGATAGATTGGAGGGCAAAATATGATTTAATAGCCTAAATCAAAGTGTAGTGATGCCAGTGAAAACTTCCCTTTGGAAACACTGCAAGAGAAAAAACAAGTAGATATGAAGAACATCAAATCAAATATTCCAGATATCAAATTTAGGTGATTTCTTTGTAAAGAGCATATCATGAAGTTAATACACCTCCATATATAAGCAAACACCCCAACAGTCTTACATAAGCTTTAGACCTAAAAACAGAGAAAAAGAGGAAAATCTTAAAACTGCACTTTTCACTTGAGTTGAGATTTTTACTTATGTTTATACTCCTTCATTGTATGCAAGGCTTTCCTTTTTCTTGCCTGTTGATGCAGAGTTTTTTCTGTCTGATTTCATTCACAGAGAGAACATAAAAGGGGGTATTTTTTTGATCCCAACTTCAGAGAAAACTACAGCAATATATTGGAGAAGGGAGTTAAACATTTCATGAACGGAAGGGAGAAAGCTGGCTGCAGCCTGTGCTCTGTAGAGTAACCATTGGCCCTGAACTCTACGTCCTTTAACGTGGTAGATACAACAAACAACTCAGTCACACATCAGTAGTACCTCTGCTTTCTGCTAACCTTTTTGACAATATAATTATTCTCTGTGGAGGAACACATGCTGCTCAGGGGTGCTTAGAATTAACTGTAAGGTTTAGGTCGTTTTCCTACAGCAAAGTACAGTGCAGTTAATTCTACAATCGCTTGTGAGAGCTGTCAGTTACTCTGTCACTTTTGATTGCTTCTGTATATGTCCCAGTGCTGCCTGACATGGCTCCAGTCAAGCAAGTCTGGTGACAAACATATCAATTGCCTCACTAGGAACCTGGCAGGCCAACCACACAGTAATGCATATTCTTTATAATCTCAGATTAAAAGGCATAAACAGAAAACTACTTTAAAAATGAGCCTCTGTGCCTCAAAGAGGAATGGATCGTATTTAAAGTATAGTCACTGTAAAAACACTGGTTTGTTCCCAAAATGTTTACTCACTTTAATGGTAGCTGCCACTAATTGAAATATTTTACATTCCACCAGCTTGGTATTCAGGCAGAGAGGGTAGAAATGAGAGTGCCAAGACAGCACAACATTCAGCCTTTCCTCTCAAAATATTGTCCTAATATAATGAGCATTTCTCTGCAGCCTTCTCTGTAACAGCAGTTTTTCTACTGCTTTGGGAAACTGTATCCAAGTAAATTGCTTTTCATATGCACTTTGGATAATAAAAGTTCATGGTATGTATATCTTATCAACCACTAGCGCTAACTTTTATTTTTGTTATCTAACTTTTAACTTTCTTGGAATCTAGGGAAGTCCTTTAATATCTCAGGACTTTTCTGAATAGTGGAGGCAGTTTGATACCGGTGTTAGGAAGAACCTTCCCAGCTCCAAGGAGACTTGTCTTTGGGCCCATTGTAAACTACATATTTCAAGTGCCTTCTCATATCCACGATCAACTGCTTATTAACTGAATATTATGTTAACTGTCTGCATGGTTGTTAACTGAAGTTTAACGGAGCGCATCTTGTACCATTTCCACACCTGTTTTTCAGTGGCATTTGCAATAGTGAGGATTTGAGTGGATTAAATGCCCCTTCACACAGCCTTGTTACAGAATTCTTTCGCATATGTGCATTTTATTCTGAGATAATAGCCTGCTCTTGAGGTCCTCCAGAGCGCACATGTGAAAGGTCTTTAGCTTGTTACTGTGCCTATTTCTTTTGTTCTGCACTTTTTCCATTCTCATTTCTGTTACTGTTGGAGTTGCAAGCACCCATATGTAATAGCATCTTGACATCAGATATTATACAAAGCTGTGGTTAATGAATACTTCTTGTGACAGTGTTTCTACTGTAAGTGGTAGGCTGCCATAAGTTTTCTTTGATGCTAGCAGCTTTAACAGTGTCTCAGTCATTGCAGCTGCAAATTCAGTGCTCACAGTTGACTGGCTGTGGAACAGTGATGCTGTGCTGTGAGTGAATTCTCATTGCTGGTAAATGATACAAGCTGCTAACCAGTAAGCTGCAGTTTGCCACCTGAAACAAAACAGGCTGGGATGTCAGGACTACTGCAAAAGTCTCACTGCTTTCTCTCTGATGAATGTTTTGACATTGTCAGAAAAACTGCTTACTTTGCAGAAACTGGAGCAGCGGCGGTATGCAATATTGAGGCAGCGAGAGAAGTAGTTAGTCAAAATATTTGTTTCTGCTTTGTTCTGAGGTCTACTGGGTGCACAGTGCCTGTATATTATCTTATCATTATTCTTTTGTTTTGCCTGCTTTTCACAGCTCTCATCAGAGTTGGAAATGATGGTGAAAATTACTGGAAGAGATAAAGCATGCACAGAATTAAAATTTGCATCCTTCTCATTGTTTTGGAAAGAACCTTTAAACATCTCCAGCCCTCTCTTATCATCTTGTCGTTTTTGCACTTTAGTATAAACGGATGATAGAGCACAATCAAGAACATGTAACTTTTTGGAAAATCTCCCCAGCTGGAGTACATTGGAGTTCTGCGTGTGAGTATTCTAGCTGAAGTTCTCACTGACAGCACACATTCCTTTTCATGTGGACAACATCTTCTACCCGCCAGTGAGAGTGGACCTGGCAGGAAAGCTATGGCCCAGAGTCCCTCACTCCATCACCACGTAATGTGCCTTGTCTGTTTCCACAGAAGTGGTTGTAGTTTGCACTGCTGTTTGCAGGCCCTTGCTACGTACTGAAATGCGTGAAGATAGCAATATCTCTATGTCCTCCTTGTCTGGGTGTCAACTAAGAAACTCAGACTATGCAGGTAGCTCAAGGAAAGATGTTGATAGTTCATGTTTGTTTTATTTATTTTTTAGTATTTGCTAGATATTACTCTACTTTTTTGCCTGATCCATGTCTAGGTCAGATATGGGCCTTAGGAGAATAGCAAGGTGATGGATGTGATCTGCTACATCTCCCCAGCACTGTTTTCTGTTACAAGCACTGGTGTCAGCTGCAACACTGGAAAACCTTCCTGCATGCCACATAGGTGCTCTTCATGGAGATGTGTTTCCAGATGATCTGGCCAACTACATATATCTGTGTTTAATATCCAAGATGAGGCAATCGTCCTACTAATGAAACAGCTTCCAATTACAAGTTCTTGTCAATGCCTGTCTCTATGATATTTCACTGTGAGATTTAGTGGGTTTATTTTGGTTCTTTTGATCTATGTAAGTGTGTAGATTCTTTGGCTTTCATTAGATATCCTTCTGCTTATCCAGTCTGTGGATTCATTAATGATGGTGAAAGGGCTTGTTTACTTCCAACAATTTCCTTCAGATCATTATTCCAAGTAAATACTCCACTAAGCGATGTGTAACCTACAGGACCTTTTCAAGACAGAAATTTTCTTGTAGCCAGTTAGCAGCAATATTGCAAAAATTTCATAATACCTTCTTTGGACTCGTTTTAGTAGAAATTGAATGTTTGGTTGTTAATGACAAAGCAGAAATTTTAACCTTTGTCATATCTTTGGTATTACCAAAGTAATTTCATGATTGTTCATGATAAAATATTAGTGTGATTCCACTCGATTGCCATATTCCTCTTCCAACACACAGCTGAGATATTCTTTGCACTGGGCTCACAGCTCCTGTCTCTAACATTGAGCTATTCATGATGTCCCTCTTCACATCTAATGTTGGTTTAAACAGCACAAAGCTAGGTGGCTATTTCTGTTACTCTTTTATACACTAACATCATCCACATTGGTGTAAATAATTTCTTTGAAATTGCTGTTTGCTCACTTCATATAACATGCTTTTTTTTCGTTCTTTAGCAATAACAATTGCAAAATACAGTTTATGATTGGCACATGTATAATTTTCCCTTCACTGCTCTCCAAATCATCCATGTTTTGGTGATCCTTTGGGTTTGTACTGTTGCTATCAATAAGCCACATTTCAGATTTCAGCAGAGGGCCACAGAGACAATGAGGGGCCTGGAGCATGTCCTGTATGAGGAAGGCTGAGAGAGCTAGGGCTGTTCAGCTGGGATAAGAGAAGGCTGAGGGGGATCTTATCAATGATTATAAATATCTGAAATGTGGGAGTCAAGTGAATGGGGATAGGCTCTTTTCAGAGATGTCAAATGACAGGATAAGAGGCAATGTGCACAAACTGAAGCACAGGAAGTTCCATCAGAACTCAGAGCACTGGAATGGGCTGCCCAGAACAGGCTGGTTGTGGAGTCTCCTTCTCTGCTTTCCTGTGTAACCTACTGTAGGGAACTTGGTTTAACAGGAAGTTGGACTTGATGATATCCAGGGGTCCCTTCCAACCCCTCCAAATCTGTGATCCTGTGATTCTCTTCAGCCAGAAAATATTAACTCTGCCTGGCTCATTTTAACAAGCCATTTCGAATATGAGCTCTACTCTTTCTTTTGTGGACAAGCATGGGTTTACAAAGATGTGGTAGATGTGGTTTGAACCTGAGCATTTGTATTCAACCCTCTTTCTACTAAACAGTCTGAAAACTGGTGATATATTGATAGTCTTTTTTTCAGTTCTCTCAGGTTTAGTATTTGACACTGATGTGATGCTTTGTGGAATGGCAAAGAGGTTTGGAAATTTCTAATATATTTGCAAGATTCAACATAACACAACCTTACTTTGTTATCAGGGTAGTAATTTAATAATTTTACCACTGCAACCAAAAGAAGGTGTGACTTTTAAAGGATTGATTTCAGTGCGCTCAGAGACAGAATTTAGTAAGGTGCTGTAATTAATGTTTTGATTGTGCTGGGGGAAATTAACTGTTTATTTGTTATCTTCAGTCATTTCTTTGGAACTCCCATGTTCTGATTTATTTATTTATTTATTTTTAAATAACGCTAACATCATATTTAAAATTATTCAGGCTTTTCATTCCTCCTTCTCTGACTTCAGTTTTTCAAATACTGTTCCATAAGGCTATGAGTGCATATCCAGAAATACCATACTCTGCTTTTATGAATCTTTAATAAGGAGTATTGAAAGTACCAAAAAACAACTCCCAGCCTGGCAGAATGCGCTACAAGCTGAGTTCAAAAACACTGTACATAAATCTTTAGTCCATTGATCCATAGGTAAGAAATCTGTCTGAAAGCAATAATTCCACCTGATGCCCTGTGACAAAGCCTCAAGCATTACAACCTGTCCTTATTTGCCAAACACCTCTGAAACATATCAGAGTAGAAGAAAAGTCTTGGAAAGTCACAAGAATAGCTAAATAAATGAATAAATGGAATCTATTCAAGCTGTAGTGCCTAGAAAGAGATTTTCTGAGGGCAGGCATTCTTGGACAATTGCAACTCATTGAGAAGAAAAAGTCTCGTTATGAACAAACCATTTAATGAATTGTCTCTTGAGATTTGACTGTGGCCATCTCTCGTCACCTCTGTCAAGTAAGGCTGTGCTGTATGCTACAAAAGCCTTATAGCCTTGTCTGAGTTCAGAGGTCCTGGTTTGTCCATCCGTCTCCATCCTGGGACATATAGCACACTCCCAGACCCTGTGCCCATTTACACAGCAAGGAGAAGCTGTTGTACATGCTGGGCATGTCTGGGCAGTCCTTGATTTGGGCAGCTAGGATGTAAGAATTCTGGAGAAACACAACCACATGTGCCCAGAGATGTGAAGAGGAACTCAGTACCACTACAGTGGGCACAGTTGCTTAAAACAGAGCTGATTTCTGGACATCTAGGTCCTGTCACAAGCGTCTGCACTGGATTTACCTATTACATATTTCAGTGGAGTAATAATTTCTTCCATCCCATACCACTTGCTTCCAAATGATGGTGGTGTATTTAGACCATGGATGCTTCTCCCTTTACTGCTTTTTGCCCATTTTTTAAAAAGTACGATTTAATCCAGCTATGGTTCATAGTACCATTCCAGAGCAGAATTATGTTCTTTTGCTGGTGGGCTATTTTATTTATTTATTTATTTATTTTTAAGTCCTTTGAATTTCTACTGACAGAAGACAATATGCACGTAAGTAGGTGGCAACATGTTCCTAAAAAGAAATAGAAAGTAGGAATAAAGAGAATTTGCAGAGGAATAGGGGAGTGAAAAAATACAGAGTACAATGAAATTATGATTCTTTCTTGTAGGGCATTAAAATAATTGTTTTTTTTTTACTTGTACAAGTGAGTAGTACCCTCTAGTTCTCCCATCTTGGTATTAAATGTTACCAGGCATGATAAGGCATAATGATATGGTAAGGGAAAATACATGATAAGGCAGGGAAAATGCATGAGAATAGTGAGGCCATTTTAGTTACTTGAAATTGGAAATTGAGGCACAGAAGCAAGAAGTGACTGCAATTTGGTCTCAGGAATTCAATGACAGAACCCAATTTAAAGTCCTGCGACAAACTCAACCACAATAAAAGCATTGTATTTAAAAAGCCCTTTACAAGTATTGTCCTAATATCTGATTTGTTCAAATCCCTGTTCCAGTTAGCATTAAATGTACTGAAAGGGGAAATTTATTCTTAATAACTCAAACTGCCCACTAGTTGCCTGCTCTGTGAGGAGATGTGGAAGTGGTTAGAAAAGGAGTTGGGACAGATGATGGATGTATGAAAGTCTGTCTTGAAGGGAGTTAGAATGGAAAAGCTCCAGTTCTATTCCAGTTAGGGAATCAAAGATATCTGATTCCAGAAATATGCTTTCATTCTCAGATAGAATAAGAATTTTTCTGTTTCAGCTGCTTAAATATTTACACTGCTTTGAAAAGCTCTATGTGTATGATACTGTTCATTACAGTGAATAAAATAGCTTTTTACTTTTTTTCTCCATTTTACCTGGGGATTTAAGTATAACATTGAAAATATGTGCTTAAAGTCCTTTTCTATTGCAATGTGTTATACAGTGTCTCACAGGTGGACTGAAATTTCTTTTAGAAGGAATTTGTCTTTTTCAATAAAATACGCCTGGAGTTGGAAGAAACTTCTAACCTTTCTTTCATTCCTCCCCATTCTTGTGCATCCTGTATATCACTGTCTTTCACATATTTTGAAGGCTTACTGCATACTTTTGATGTTGTTTCTGTTCTTTGAACAGTACAAGAATCCACTGCTTCTGACAATCTTTTTTTTTTTTTTTTTTGAAACTATTTTATAGATTAAATTGCTCACTGCAGATATTTCATGTGAAATAATGGTACACATTTACATTAATGTCAGATCAAGAAAATGGCCCTTGCCATTTCATCACTGTAGTTTACTTTTTCTTTATTTTTTTTTTTGTCTTTGTTGCTTTTTATTCCATGCATTCATACAATCAAAGATGAGTAGTTTTTATACTGGCAAATTTCTCTCCCTTTTTGCTCTATTGGCCTGGTACATTGCATCACCTGTCAGTTGATCTAAAGTTATTCTTCTCTTGACTGTTACCTGTGGTGTGCTAGTTATTAAGTACCATATTCACACTCCCCATGAAACTAAGTTTATGGTGAAGTTTAATTGTTGCATTTGATACAATTCTGACCCAACTACTAAAAGATAACAATAACATCTGTCTGCTCACCTGTTCTGAAGAGGCTTATTCGCAATGCAAAAATTGCCTCCTTGAGCAGTTCCTTCTCAACCCTTTTTACAAGTTGTCTTTGTTTCTTCTTTTTATCCTTGTGCTTCTGATTTCTACCCCTTCCATTGCTGACCATTTTCTCCTGGTCTTGTGCAGGTCATTCTGCATCTGTGTCCTGTGTTCTCTTCCAGAGTTACGTGCACTTCATCACAAACGCTCTTTCTTTTGTGGTCTTCACAGCTATTGGTTAGTACAACAAACTATCCCTGGTCATAGTTAAGTTCAGTCACTCTCAGAAGGTCCTTACAGAGCCAAGTGGGTAAAACTATTTCTAAGGATTTCTTTAAAGTCTAAGGGAAGTAGAGTTTCAGTATGGAAAAAGATCTATTTCTCCACAGTAGAATAATTATCCTGGAAAGCACAAGTAATGGGAAATAATTCATGATTTTAAGTAGTTGTTGAAGGAAAGGAAGGCTGTAGATATATGCTGTGCAAGCAAATCAAATGGAAGAGAAGACATCAAAGCATCACATTCCACTATTAAAATTGTCCCATACCTCACCTCTAATTTTATGTCCTCATGAGCAGTGTAGATATAATTCTTGAAATATACAAATATGATATAAAAATAGGAATTTGGAATTTCAGAACAGAAACAACTCCACAGCCAATTACAAGGAGAATGAAAACTACTGAGTTCTGCAGAAAATCTAAAATGAAATGAATCACTCCTCCTTTGGTTGTTCAGCAAGTAAACATGATGTAGGAATTTATTAATCTGAATAGAATTATTAACAGTAACCTAAAAAGTGGAATTCACTTTCTTAAATTCCTATTGCTGAATAAAATGGAGTGCTTAAATTTGAATTTGATCACTGAGGCTTCATTTGTCGTTAGTGAAGTGGGATAGTCACATCCAAATACTTAACTATAGATAGATACCTAGCTTAGCATGAGATGAACCTCGTCTGCAATGATGTTAGTCAGCTGTATTCCATTCTTTGTTGTTTCTAGTATTCAGACTGAAAGAAAATGAAATAATCACTTCTGTTTGTTGGAGTATAGAGCAGGGAAGTTCACAAATGTTTAAACAATAATTTTATGATGAAGAAAAACATTTGTTTAAGGAAAAGCCTACAGTAGTTTTAAATGTCTTGTGTTGTAAGATTAGACCATGTATTTAAGATTTTTTCAATGTAGTTGTACTTAAAATATAGTCAACAAACGAAACATAACCTTCAACTCTCCCTCTAGAAGTTCTGTGTTGTGAAACACTTGTCAAATTAGTATGTCTCCAGTTAATTAAAATTAAACACAAGCAGATCAAAATATTTTCTAATTTGCAGTTCTGCTCCTCAATCATTATTTCTGAACAATATGAGCTGTGTTGTTTAATTAACAGGGAATAGGGCTCTTCAGTTTGGCCCTGTATCACATCCTTTATAAATATCTTGTATTTCTAATCCTGCATTCATTTACTCCCTACTATGACTAGCACAGTTCAAAGACAAAAATTAATATTTTCAGAGCTTAGCTATGCACAGTTATCTTGGCTCCTATCTTTTAATCTTGATATCCACCCACACCACAGCTCCACAAGCAAGAGGATTAAGAAAGTAGGACAGTCAGTGAATGCACTATCACTGTACTCTACTGCATATGAAAGTTACTGGAGGATAATACAGCACTTTATCTAACCTCAACCTATTTCAAAGTATGCTCTTCAAGTCACATTTAAATGTCACAGTAGATATTCTATTATTTTTTGCCTTACGGTTCTGTACAGCAACTGAAAACAGTTTGTGACTTTTAATATCCACTTTTCTCAGAGAGAACTAAACACATAAGGACCAGAGAGGATTTTTCCCAGTGCTACCTTACTGACCACTCTCACATCAGTCCTTAGATGTGCCATCTTCTTTGGATGTGGTATGAGAATGCCGTTAGAAAAATGTCACTGCAGTTGAATGGGCGTATATAAATGCTAGTTTTAATTTTCATGTCATCTCATTGGGAAGGTACTGATCTGCACCTATAGGTACTGTGTTGGCTGCAAAAATGGTGTGGCTTCCAAAATGGCTGATAACCTCACTCGGTGACTAGTCACAGTTTTAGGAAAAAGAGAGAAAAACTCCCCCAGGTTGACAATGAAGTTGATGATAGATTTCTGTCTTCTTTCTACTCGAACAATTAAAGCATGCGGTGTGTGGGAGACAGAAAGGTAAGACAGCTGGTTCCTCTCAGATGTCCTCTCTGAAACACCTTTTTTTTCAGAAAGTTCTTTCTTGTCAGGGGAAAGCGTGGCACTTCTGTGACAGGCCCTGCAATGCATGTACGTTGTTAACATGTTAGCATGTATCCCATCAGTGTTTGATGGAGGCAGTGGAGGAAAAAAGAAAAAGAAAAGAAAAGAAAAGAAAAGAAAAGAAAAGAAAAGAAAAGAAAAGAAAAGAAAAGAAAAGAAAAGAAAAGAAAAGAAAAGAAAAGAAAAGAAAAGAAAAGAAAAGAAAAGAAAAGAAAAGAAAAGAAAAGAAAAGAAAAGAAAAGAAAAGAAAAGAAAAGAAAAGAAAAGAAAAGAAAAGAAAAGAAAAGAAAAGAAAAGAAAAAAGGAATATATATATATATATTTTGCTTCAGATGAATAATGACTATTTTTTATACTTTCATTGTTGGCAGTGACATAGTTGCATCTTGTTGCTGTCTGAGTGGGGCAGAGTTCAGATGATCAGTCTCATTAAATTTAATGATGGCTCCCTAAGATTCTTCTTCCTACTATTCCATTTGTTGCAATGCTTAATTAAAGACAAGTTCCCATTATTGTTTGATTCTTTGAAGCCAGTGTTTTACTGAGATATGTGTCTACTAGCAAATAAAAAATAACATTTGTGCCTGTATGCTTCATTAAAGAATTGATACAGAAAAATAACCCTTTTGTCTGCCAAACGGATTGTGCACATTTTGTCACATTAAAGAAATAGAATCAGATGGTATTTAGAAAAAGAATGAAAAAGGAAAAGTGACAAAATTTGTTCATAAGAGACCTAGACTTCATTTCGTGATTTTCTGATATGGACACATGGCCAACGTGGCAGTTTAGACAAAATGGAAAAAACTTAACATAAGTGACAACCCACTTGTATGCTCTTAATTCAACTTGTTTACAAGGTAAGAAGGGAGATACAGCTGTTGCTTTGGTATTATTTTGTAATATTTTTCTGAAGCCGTTAGCTGCCTCTTTTTCCTAACACAAATATTTTGTGTGACCAGAAGGCTTGGTTACTATTATTTACACCCTTTCCAGTTCATATATGAATATATAGGAATACACATGCCTCAGGAGAGACAATGGGGAGCTCCTCTACTGACCTCACTATATTGCGAGTCTGATTGCTTACTGTGGTTCTCCTTTGCTATCCTTTAACAAATTATTTCACCACAAAGGAAACTGCTATCTTATAACACAACAACTTAATTTTGGTGAGATTAGTTTAATTTCCTCAGTGTCTTTCTTGTGCTTTTAATGAATACCTTTTAGAAGTCCAAAACAAACAAACAAACAAATTAATGAATTCATGAACTAGTTGATTCATCCAAGAATCCCAGTATGTAAAAAGGTATGAACTCTTTCCAAAAGGCTATGTTGACACGCCCATACTATTTTCCCATGTGTCCTTTAATTCTATCTTCTATTACAGCTTTTACTGGACATCAGATTATTACTCTGCAGTTCCAGGAATCTCCCTTGGAAGATCTGTTGGCTTCATATTACACATCTTCCAGTTCTCTGGAGCTTTTGCACTTCAAGTTTATTGATCATATCTAGATTATTCAATTTGCTTTATAATAATTCCATCAATCTTCTTACACATGAAAATTCATATAATATTTTTGTTGTGAAAATAAATTGGACAAGATAGGATTGGTAATTATCTTTACTGTTTCACTTTTATAGTAGTTACAGTACTTCAAAGAGAAAAAAATTCCAAAATTCATACTTTCAGTGAAAAACTCTATGAACATAATCTCCCTGAGACTTTATTCTTAACTATTTCAGCTCATTGGCTACCTTAAAAATCAGTTAGCATAAAACTGTAATTTCTTCTGTTATTCACTGTTCAATGTTTAGCTTTGTCTCATAATTGGAGAAAAAAATGATAATAGATCCTATGAATAATGTATACTACAGAAGTGTAAAAAGCTGATAAAAACGACACTTTTAAATAAGTTCTAATCTAACTACTGATTCATTCCTGTATGCTAGCATACAGCCCGCTTAACAAATAAATGGTAATTTCACTACTCCATGTATTCATAATATAGGAATGTCCAAAAGGTAGGTGAAAAAACATGTTATGGATTGATTATGTCTAACATAAAAATCTAAATTGTTCATTTTGACTATATTATTTGTATATTGACAGCTAAATTCTATAAACTGAGTAATCCCATCCTCCGATGGGTTTGAGGAATGCAAGGTGAATTGTTCTCTGATTTTTCTCTCCTTTATCACATTTAACTCCTCTCCACAGATTACTGAGGAGGCTGGACGGTTAGATAATTGAACTCAGGTAAAATTAGTTTTTCCCACAGAAGAGGAAAAGATTCACAATCTTTAAAAAGTGCTCCTTCAATCTTCTGTTTCCCAAGCCAGTGATTTAATTAATGCGCAAGACTAGATTGGTACCAAAAAGTATTACGATAGAGATACACTGCTGCATAAAAGACACCCTAACCTGTTCTCTCTTCCAGGCTAGTAAACTGTCATAATGGGTAAATGTCTATTTTAGGTCCATATCAGGTAAGAAAGAATCCCACAGGCCTGAGCTGTCTAAGTGAATAAAAAGATATTTAATAGAAGAACAGTTTTTGGATAAAAACATATTTCTTAAAGGAATGGTCATTTCATGAATATGGCAGTTTGTTGAATAAGTAACATCAATTTCATTTTTTTCCATGGCTAAGAAATTAAATCTCCATGAAAGTTGCCAGTGCAAGCTTTTCTCTGAATAGAAACCTTAGAAAAAAGTAACCCCTTTAGTCTTACGCTGCAGAAACCTTAAGACTTTGGGTAACAGTGCAAACGATCTTTCACAAATTAGTTTTCAAATGTAATAGTACTCTCAATAAACCCAGGAGGAGACAAGTATTAAGCTCTGATAATATAAAGATAAGAGTTTTCCAGCCTCAGTCAAGAGATGGAGACTCACTGCAGTGGATGCAATGCAGACAAATTATATGTATCAGACGGAAATCCAATAAAGTAGGAAGGTTATCTGCCCTTTGGTCTGGACTCCTTTGTCTAGCACTGTTTGAGGATGTGCATGTTCCTGAATAAGAGTAATTGAGTTCAGCCTCAGTATTGTGGTGGCTTCTTATTCCCCATTTCACAAGTGGCTGTGTCTGTAGGAGTCTTTGGTAACTTTATCCCTAAAAGTAGATAGAAGAAAGAAGATAACAGAGAAAAAAGACGTGAGAGAGGAAACATCATAGAAATAGAAAGGTGATCTAAGTAAATTTCTGATCATATAAGAAGCCTACTGCTAGTTATAGATTTGGAATATGCAATCTGGACAATCAAGTCTTCTATCAGAAAAACAATTATTCTCTGCACAATTACTTATTTCAGTATTATTATTCTCTCCTCCATGAAGACACACATCTGTCTGTAGGACACTGACAAAGTAATACAGTATGGAAGAATGGTGTATGAGGAGAAGGGAAAGAAAATTTTGGAAAGAAAATGAAGACTAAAAATATGCAACTGATATAATACATGATCCAGATATCAAAGGTGATGTAAAGGGTCTAAATGAAATCTATCCTTTCCAAAGATTATTGTATTCCTCTGCAGTTTAACATCCTTTATTTCTTAACAGAGTCGGAATGCTCAAACCCTACAATGTCAGAGTACAAAGGGAAGAGGATTTAGTGTGAAATGTCGCCAGAAAGGAAGATAATGTCCCTTATCCAGAAAGTCTGTCTCTCCAGAAAGATTTCACTTCTTGTTTCAAACTATACTAGCACAACCCCCCTAGCACTACCGCCCATCTTTTCTTGTAGAATGACCCAAAACAACTTAATGCTGGGTCCCTATCTGAGAGTCACACCAGATGGAAAAGGAAATGGCTGCACTTTGTCTATGCCTAGTAAGTTGAACTGCTTGTGCACGTTCTACTGAAGCAGAAGGGTTGCAGCTTGCTATTAATTCCTACATAGATTCAGGCCCACTCCAAATTGGTACGTTGGTCTGATTTCATGATGAATGCAATTCTTAAACCAATTTACTGTAAAATTCCACCTAATCCTTCACAGTAATATGTTGTCCTGGAAACTTGAATCAATCCTATCATTAAAAACTTTCTTCACATGAGAATTTGAGTGTGATATTGTTCCACATTGGATAAAGTTGCAAGTTATTTATCTGATAATAATATCAAGGAGGTTTATGAATATCTTTTTTAATCAGTGGTCTAGTGGTCTGCTAATGTCATGTAGATATCAATTAATAAATACAATATGTGAAAAAATATATGTAATATCTAAATAATTAGATAATAGATAATTACATATTTATTATATTTATTTATTTTAATATGTGCTCATAACTACATATTTTATATAAAGTAATTGTAAACATAGTGTATATTGTGTATCTACAATTTTTTAATATATATTCTATACAAAAATAATGTATGATTTTATATAACAATATAAGCTCTTGACAAGAGTTTCCCCACAATGATAGCTTGGTTTGAAACATACCAATTTATATTAGAAGTATCCTTCATTCTTAAAATAAATTACATTGTAATAAATTAATAAAAGTTAATTTTTATTACCTTTTTCTATTTATCCTTATCTTCATTACATGATGGCATGTAAAAATTCAAAGAAAAGGAACAACATTTTCAAAGCAAGTAGGTAACTAGTAATGTTCAAGAGTAAAAATGATTTATGTGAGTTTGTGCAATGAAAATATGCTCATCAAAAAGTCAGACAGCTTTCAGATAAACATTTGGGCTTTTTGATACTAAACTTCTGATTCTTTATTACTGCTGTCTGTCATTAGAACAGCAGATTGAATTTCCTTGTTGAAACTGAAGAAAAGGAATCTTTGATCCCTTTTATACAGTTTTAAATATCTTCCCTCTGTGGAAAAAAAAATGCCTTTAAAAAAAAATGATTAAGAAATGAACTTTTTCAGAACACTGAATATCACTGTGTGGAAACCAGATTTTTTTATTAAAACTTTGCTATGTGGCTTCCTGCTGTCACTGTTTATTTCTTTTCCTTCCTCTATTTTCCTTTTATACCCAGGCTTTCTGATCCACACATATCTTCCATACGGTACCACTGACTGTGAGACTTTACTTGCATACTGAACTAGCTCAATAAGAATTGGGGAAAAAATAAGCACAGAGGACAAATTGGCTACACTTGATCCCAAATAAAAATAATAAATAAAATCCCTGAGGGCACCATGTTCAATCTGCAAACCCTATCCAATCAGAATACTAGAGTGTCAGCCAGGTATTTTGAAATAGTCTTCAGTTGTTTGCTATTTCTAAAAGAATCAATGCTTTTTAAAGAGGAAAAAGCACTTATCTGACAATAAATAGTTACTATACTACTAATTTCCATAGACAAATTGACATAGGAACACACTAATTAGGAAACCTGCTTTTATTTTTTAGTTTTCTAGGCATAGTTTTGACACGTGTCCATCACGTCACTCTCTCTCCATTACATAGAATCATAGAACCATAGAATGACTTGGTTGGAAGGGACCTCAAGGATCATCAAGGTCCAGTGTCCTTGCCACAGACAGGATTGCCAACTGCTAGATCAAATACTAGACCAGGCTGCCCAGGGCCTTATCTGACCCAGTCTTGAACACCTCCAGGTATGGAGCATCCACAGCCTCCTGTGCCAGCACCTCACCACTCTCTCAGTGAATAACTTCTCCCTGACGTACAATCTAAACCTTCCCTCCTTTACTTTAATTCACTCTCCCTTGTCCTATCACTATCTACCAGTGTAAAATGTTGATTTCCCTCATGTTTATAATCTCCTTTTAAATACTGGAAGATCATAACATGGTCTCCCCACATCCTTCTCTTCTTCAGAATGAGCAAACCTAGTTCCTTCAGCCTGCCCTCACAAGGGAGATGTTTCAGCCCTCTGATCATCTTTGTGGCCCTCCTCTGGACCTTCTCCAACAGCTCTCTGTCTTTCTTGTACTGGGGGCCCCAGGCCTGGACACAGTTCTCCAGATGGGGTTTCATGAGGGCAGAATAGAGGGGGAAAATCACCTCCCTCAAGCTCCTGGCCACCTCTCTTCTCATGGAACCCAGGATACCATTGGCCTTCCAGGCTGCAAGTTCACCCTGCTGGCTCATGTTAAGTTTTTAAATCTACCAGGACTCCTTAAATCCTTCTCAGCAGAGCTACTCTCGAGGAGTTCTCTCAGTCTGTATCCACGTCTGGGATTACTCTGACCCAAGTGCAATAGCTTTTCATCATAGAATTTCTGTATCTAATCTATTATTGTTCAAATCAAGAATACATCTAGAGACTTACAAGAAAACAGTATATTTTCTTTCTTTCTTCTGACCATTTTCTGATGTGGTCTAACAAGGCTTGTGTCTAAAATTGTACTGTCTGGCAGATTCTAAGCATGGATTTTACTATTTATTTTTTTTTCCTAGATTAAGAAGAGTAGTAGCACCAGAAATACCCACCCTCAGTAGATACTTCTTGGCTTTGATTAAATCTGCTGCTAGCTTCCTTGCTTTAAACAAACTAAATTAATCTTTCTGAATCTTCCAATGAAAATCAATCAATCAGTAAATGTCAGACATCTAATCAACCTTGCAGTCTCTGTCTGAGTTTTCCAATCTAGCATATTTTTATTGCAGGCTGACAGTCTGTGCTGAACATTGTCTCCAAAATTTCTCACTCATGTAACTGTTCCAGTCATGGGTAACAGAAAGAACTGGATGCCCTTTTTTTTTTTCTTTTTTTTCTTTTTTTTTAACAGGCAATTTACATTTAATTAAGGCAACAAAGTTAGTTGAATATGGATAAGCTTCAACAAGGTATATCACAATGAGTGCAAATCCCTGTTTCAAGGTGCAGAAGAAATAAGTATTATGAAGAGATGACATTGTTGTCGTAGCAGTGCATATCTGGGATGTAAGTAGGGTGCATGGTAGGAAAATGAATCTACAAGTCATTTACCCCCTAAACCTTCCCTGCCAATAGACAGGTTCACCATCTGATGCTTAGAAGAAGGCACAAGGAGTCAGGCTTATCACCAGCTCATATTTACAGATGCCTCACCTACCTTACCTATCAGTACATAAGGATGCTTAGGTACCTATAAGCATTACAGGATAACTGTGTTCAACTAATAGAAAAAGTGTAGTTCTACTTCATGAATAAAGGAATGTAAAAGTGTATATAAAACATATGAAGTTTAATGTTTAACATGACAGGCAGCGCTTCTATTAAATGCTAATCAAGGGAACTTTGAAGATGCTTGGCCAAAGATGCTCATGACAGAAAATATGGAGTGTCTTTCTTGCTAGGACAGCTGATTTCTGTGGTATTTGGAAGGAAATATGTAGCATCAGGCATGAGGGGACATAAATGGGCATTCCTGAAGCTTGGAACATTAGCATCCTAACATCAGGTGATGTAGTGAAACTAAATCTAAATCATGGTCTTTCCCCACTAAAGGCCTCTCTTTCCAATATTCTTTACTATTCTGGAAATTGTTTTAACTACCCCAGTTGCACATCATTATGAAAATATTGGTACAATTTCGTATCTTTCTCTTTGCATTAAGATGAAAACAAAGACAGGTTTCATTTTAAAAAATCTCTGTAGATCATAAGCATGCAACTTTATTCACATCCTGTTATCATTATGCAGACAGCTGACAGAACTAACTGCATTCATGAATCAGAGTGCAGATTTCATTGATATTTAGGGATCCTATGGAAAAGTAGATTTTGTCCCTTTTAACTTCCATCATTGCTGAATATCATTCATAGCTACAGATCTTTTGAAACTTCATTTTCAATATTTACTACAATTAAAATCACAAACTAGTTTCACCTCTTTCCTAAGTTGGTGACTCTGATTCAAACAAAAGTTTTATTTGCTAGTGTTAAAAAACCCTGTTGCAAGCTTAGCCCAGATAAAATACATCAGCATTTTACACATTCAATCTGTAATATTTTGCTATTTCTCCTAACCTAGTATAAATTCATATTTCAAGATGCCAGTAAAAGAATGATATATAATTGTCTTTTAAGATTTTCCTCTGAAAGTATGTAATGATCTCAGTCAGACTGTGATTTTGGTGATGTGCCTTATGATGCAGAGAATATATAAGTATTGCTCAGAGGAACTTCGTACCTAGACTACTTTTCATTTACCATCTGAAAAGAATTGCTGTCTCTCCTCTCCTAGGCCGTGTAGATGGTAAGATCATGCAGGGATACTATGAGTCTCCAAAGAAAGGAGGATACACCAGGGATAGAGTTCCCTACAGACTAATTGCCAGAAGGAATTTTAGGCTCTAATAGCTCTGACTATGTGTTAGAGCAGCACCAGTGCTCACCAAAGAATAGAGGAGGCTATCCTGAAAAATTGATGATGCTTTCCTGGGATTTAATGAGGAAATTCAGTTCTTTATTAATTTTTCCTCTGAACTGTGCTGAGAAGGCTTGTTCAGATTTTGCCCACTAAAGAGAATCTGAAATCCCTAAAATCCTCCTGTTGAGTGGGTCCAGAGGAGGAGCATGAAGATGAACAGAGGGCTGGAGCACTTCTCCTATAAAGAGAAAGGTAGCTGGGTTTTTCAGCCTAGAGGAAAGAATGCTTTGGGAAGACTTCATTGTGGCCTTCCAATACCCAAAGGGGGCCTGCAGAAAAGCTGGAGAGGCACTCTATCACTGAGTGCAATGACAGGAGAAGAGGTAACAGTTTTAAATGAAAAAGGGTAGATTAGGAAGAAATTCTTCACTGTTAAGATGGTGAGGCACAGCACAGGCTACTCAGAGAAGCTGTGGATATCGCATCCCTGGAGGTGTTAAAGGCCAGTTTGGATGGGGCCCTGGACAGCCTGATCTGATGGGTGGTTACTCTGCTCATGGCAGTGGGACTGGAAAAGGTGATCTTTAAGGCATCTTTCAGCCCAAGCCATTCTATGATTCTGTCTAATAACTAACTGAATAAAAGCTATAGCTGTATGACTGTAAGTGGGTTTCCCCAGTCAGATGGTCTGAGTTCCTGTAATTTTTGTTCAAGAGATGAATTACTGCCTCCTGTTCTAAATGTAACTTTTTTTTTATGATTGTCAAGAGGACTGTCAGCATCTGATGGAAAACAATTGACCAGAAATTTTCAAATGCAGATGATACAATAGCTTCTAAGGACAGTTAATCTTGAGCTTTGTAGTACCAAAGACTTTATCTCCTGCATGATCAATCCGTCTAAAAATGGAAAGAACTTGATATGCTGTAACCAGAGGGAAGCAATTCTTCTTCTTCAAGCCACACAACATTAATGGTTCCAATAACAATGGGTTTTTACCAAACATGATGTCAATCTCATAGATTGAAACGTAAAATGGAGAAAATCTCCAAAATTTTTGTAAAGAGTAATAGACACAAAGAGATCAGTCAACAGCAGGAAGAACCTATGGATTTATCCAACTTTTGAGTGCTGTAGTGACACAAAATTGTATATTACAATGAAAACATTTTCATACTTAGCTCAGAGCTTTAGTAGGAATTATGCACTTTAGTCCAAGAGCATGAAGCATCACCATTAGCAAGGCAAGCTATACCAGTAATTACTCTTTTTGGAGCACACAAAACAAGTCTTCATCATCCTGATTGTGATCTAATCATTTAATCATCTAATAGAATTTCATAAGAGTAGCCTTGGGTAGAAATAATGTAAAATTTAAATAACACAATCCAGTGTTTACCTTACATTTATATACATTAGAACTATTTAGTACTTTGCCTCAGTATCACCTCTTTTCTGTTCAATCAGGTTTAGCAAAGCCCAGATCTGATGAGCCATACAGGCAAAATGTGATGGTCACAATCCCACAATACCTGATGTCTTAGAAGAATCGCTAGCACTCCAACACAGTAATTATTCAGTTTATTTCTGAAACTCAGATGATGTGTTAAAATGATTAAATTTATGATAGTTTTTTTAAATCTTGGCAAGTCTAAATGGGCTGTATTAACCCTGAGTATAATAAATGAGATGATTTAGAGATTGATATGAAAAGTTTTCACTAAAATCAGTGTGCTGGTGTGTGTCTTAGCGATGTCATTACTCACTGAAAGAGTAGTGCCAGTGAATGGCCCTATGCATATCTAGCAATATTAAAAGAATTAGGATCAAATGGTAAGTAGTAGTATTATATATAACAGTTTGGGAAATTATATCATAATCACATTAGACATAAAGGGAAAAGTATGAGATCAGCATGCAGGAGAAACACTTCAGACAGTAGAGGACTACTAGTTAGGCTAAGAGGAACATCTATGAGCAGACGTTATCAGATGCATCAGAAAAAGCTGAGTCAAGGCTTTTGTTGGGCACAAAGTTAGAAGAAGCCACTTAATTGCCAAGCAGACATAACCATAATCTGTGCTTTATTTAGATTGCAAGAAAACAGCGTAATCATATCCAATTGCATTTTTATAGATTAAAATATCTTGTAGTATTGATTGCAGAAATAAAAGATGGTTTTGGCACTAGAAAAAAGTTCTTCTGTCCTTGTCACATACTTTTTGAAACTTAGCTGTTTCTGCACTAAAATAAGCAATTTCCCTCTTAGAAATTTCTTTTTCATTTGATATCTTCATGCGTTTGTATACATTTCTTACAGGTTGCAGCAGCACCCACAGGCATTTGCTATGTCATGTCTGCATTAATTTTATTTACTTATATTGCATGATTATATTACTAAGTAAAGTTCTTTATGTTTTGTTTTCATAAAAACGTAATAGCTGTGTGGATATTTTCAGTACTTGTCCTTTTTCAGATAATATCAAGAAGCAAACAAATCTAAACAGAGTTATACACAAAAAAACAAAAAAATCCCACAAATTTATTCCTCTTCTGCGGATTAGTTTCCTTTAGTAGTAATGAACAGAACAGCAGGGCTGTATCCATACAATGGAAGCTCTGCTGCTATGCTGTTGGCAGTAAACTGCCTCTACTGTCCATATAAATTCATTCTTGAGAGCATGTTTCACAGCCCTGTTTTAATTTTCTGTATGCCCTACCTTTATCTAACAAAAAATGGAAAGATCAGTTTCCTCTTCTTGTAGAGCAAAATATGGAACAGTAAAACCCCATGAGGGAAGGAAAAAAAAAAAACTGAAATAAGGAATTGCCTTTAAGGAACTAACGAGGAAAGTAACATTCCAAAGGAAGGATAAAGCTTATCTTATTCTGTTTAGAGGTTTCTAAAATACCACATGAGGATCTGGAATAAACAAACAAACAAACAAAAAAACAAAACAATATCAGAAACAAAAGAAAGCTAAAGGAAAAAGCCTGCCTTATCAAATGGTTTCACTACAGCATCAGAATAGCGTGATCTTGTCTGAGAAGCAGTAATGAGCAGGGAACTCCTACAACCTCAAGCTGCTCCTAAGTGCAACTTCCTCCTCTGCTCCCCACATAGAGACAATATCTCCATGTTCCAAAGCACAAGAACTTCCTCCACAGTCTTCTTTATAGTACTCAGATGCACCAATAATGCACCTACCAAGTGGTCACACTATTTGACAGGACACCTGCGAGTAGGATGCCAACAACTGCTATGTGGAGAACCAAGAAATTCCTCATCCAGATTGTGCTTACAACAGAGCATACAAGCTCTGTCTCACAAGTTCTGCTGTGGACTGTCATATGTGAGTAAAATATTTTTCTGTTCAAAAGTCACAGAATGCTGATTTCACATTATCTCTTCCTAAAGCACTGAAAACATGGCCATGCATTCAGACTTCTCACTTGCTCAGAGCAGCTGTGCTCACACTGGGCTCCATGTGGTTTGGGAATCTGATCCCATCCAAACCTTGGTGTGATTGATCAAGTGTGAAAGTGCCTGGGCAGTCATCTCACCTGCCACATGACCTCAGGCTCTGCTGAGAGCTCTTTCAGTGGGAACGTTATTTTCTCCTTTGGACAACAGCAACACGTGAATGCCAGAGGTCTCACAGAGAGTAAATTAAACCCGATGTATTTATAGAACTAGATTTGCAGAATCATTAAGCTCCTTCGCAGCTACTCTGACAGTGCAGAGTTCCTTAAATCAGTGTAAATACGTAGTGTGTCTCAAATCTCTTTTATAGTCAGGGGTATGCAAAGGGACAATATTGTGAAAGAAGTATCACGCCTGGGAACAAAATGGGAGCATAAAAATTAAATTCTACAAAACAAAATTACAGAAGCAATAGGATGGGGAGGATTTTAAGTAAATCAGATAGCTCAGCAGCAGAAAGGAACCTGTCAGACAAATCCTGATGTCCTGTTACAAACCAGAAGAATACAAAGACAGCTCAGTAGAGCACTATTTCCTGGTCCCTTGATTTTTTATTCCCTGATCTCTCCTCCTCTGATTTGTTTCTCTTGCCCTTTATGACAATAAAGCGTGCTGCTGTTACGAAACAGTTTGTGTTCCTGCTTGATCTTCTGTTGAGCAGGGGTGGAAGAAATGGAATCAATAGGGCTGGAGAGAAAGCAGGGACCAGGTTTTGCTGGTTGTCTTTTTTGGGTTGGAAAAGGCTGAACACCCACAGTGTTGTGCTTTGTAGTGCAGGATGCCCAAGTATGATTCCTACTGTTTCCTCCCCAACATGTTTGCCTTTTTGAAGGGCTCTTTTATCTATAAGCCCCAAGTCTATATTATATAACGTGGGAATAGCCTTCTCCACCCCCCTCCCAGGTTTTGAGGTTTTTGTATTGGATTTTGTTTCTTATTTCAGCAGTATTTAATGGTCTCCAGCTCTTTCAAAAGAATTGAAGGCTTCTGTCACCCTTAAACAGAAAAAAAAAAATGTAAAGAAGTTAAAAAAAAAAAAAAAGCTCCTTGTGTAAATGGAAAAATACACCAAAGTTTGCAGAGAATAGAGCAAAAATTCTTTTTTTTTTTTTTTTTTTTTTTTTTTGCTTAACTGAGAAAAACTAAACCGAAAGCAGCTTTTATCTATTTGATAATAAGCATGCTTTCTATCCAGTCCTATCTAGGGCCAAATTCTTGTTTTTATTTCTGTAAATCTAATAAAACTCTAAAGAGGAGAATGGCATGACTCCTCAGTTGCATCAGCATAAATGAGACAGCATATAACAGCAGGTGAACTAAAGCAGCTTCATTTCTACTGCTTCCAAATACATTTTGAAGGCTTAAAGTTGAACAGATAACTTCATAAATTGTTGTGCCCTGGGAAAGCTAAAGGCAGAGATAAACACACAGCCAACACTGTACAATCGTCTGTAGTGCTATTTGGGTCATGTTCCAATAAGATTTACAACACTCATTCATCATCCACTAAACATTTAATCACCCTCTATAGTAAGAACAAGACTATCAAGAACGTATATATAGATGTATATAGTTATATTTATATGTTCTCCCTATATAGAACTATAGAAGTAAATCAAGAACAAGGCAAGTCTGCTGATACCAACACAAAACTATGCAACACCCGTGCAACAGCTGAAAAAAATAAAAAAAAGTCATTTTTAATTTCTTCTTCATATAACAAAGCAAGACTTGTTTCAATAATTATTTCAACTCAGTAAAGATACTGAGATGTACTTTTCATGGTCAAATAAGCCAAGATTTTCCTGCCTAGGGAGATGTTCTCAACTTGATCAAGCGGTTGCCCACCGCAGGGTTGGAACTAGATTGGAACTAGATGATCTTTGAAGTCCCTTCCAACACAAGCCATTTTATGATTCCATAATGTTTCGAAAGAAACAGAAGAGATTCCAGTTATGTGAAAATTTCCCATACTGGGAACAACTATGGAATTTTTGAAATGAAAACTTGGTCATCACAAAAGTGTACAGTCCTGCAATAGCAATAGCCTGTGCAATACAGTCCTATGATAACAGTCTAGCACAAGATTTGGCTAAGGTTGTCACCTTTCTAGTACAGCTTTCTGCACACAGCGTAACTTGTAGTAGCTGAGTTGTTTGCTTTTTTTTTTTTTTTTTTTTTTTTTTTAAATATGAGAATTGTCTTTATAATCAATTTCTATGGACAGAATTTAATTGAAAGAGATCTTTGCTTTTTGGCACAAAGAAGACAACAGCATCCTGATCCAACCTTGTCCCCCTGTTTCATGACACCTGCTTGAAAATGTTGCTACTTGAAAGAAATTCAACATGGCCATCAGAGCTGGAAATTTATGGATGTAAATTGACACAATTCATTAGTGAGACAAAGGTGACAGAATTTACAATATCATAACCCCTCACTGTGGGGACCAAATTCAGTGATGATAAAAGATCATAAATCTTTACGTGCAGTATAACTGTACAGATCAACAGCAATAAAGTAAACAAAATACAAATGTTGTACTGTGGAATTTATCTCTGTATTCCCTTCACATCTTTTCAGAGTTTCTTCTTATGGCATACAGAAAGGGATCAGAGAAAGCATGTGAGAGTTCAAAATATGAAAATTGTTGTGTTTTCTTCATTTTTATGATGAATTCAAATTTAAGTAAGAATACAAATACTTGTCTTTGTCTTACTAATACAACTTCTTTTGCCTGAATGAGATTCACTGCAATATTGCTTCACCTGATATTTTTTTGCCTGAATGAGATTCACTGCAATATTGCTTCACCTGATATTTTGCTCAGTCATGTGAAATGCAGAAGAAACAGCAATTTTGTTTCAGGATTCTCCAACCGGTTTAGCCATGACTGTGTGAAAAAAAAAAAAATAATAATAATAATAATTTTGTAATGTCATGCAAAAACTGCAGTTAATTATTTAAGCTGTAAGTAACCTTTAAGTAACAGAAGAGAATATTGAGCACTGACTGTAAAAATACTGCAAGACATTACCTACCAGAATGAGTTTGCTTAATCGCAGGTTAAATTGTAGCCTCAAACTACCTGACAATTCAGCTTTAATGCTTCCAGTTCAAATTTTAATATTAAATGAGTGTGAAATTTCAGCCAGAGGTAAAGCAAAGATTCAGGTCCAGAAAGTCACTGCTAGGTAAGGAAAATGAAAAAAAGAATTATGGAAACTAAAACAGGTTCTGAAAGTGAAAACTGGAGGCACTGGGTGTTTGTAGTTTGACCATGAGCAAAAAGCAAAGAGCAAAATAAACAAATGAAAATCATACATGGCTAGTGACAGTGAAGGAATTCTTTGGTCAGACATTTTACTTTGCTTCAAATAGGAGTAGATAAGCCCACAACAATCATTTCGGAATATGCTATATGCAAGAAATCCAACGTAAGTAGTGATGTAGGATGAAATTTTGGCTTCATTGTATCCACAGTAAGACTCCCATCTACACTATTACACCACAGTAAAAGCTCCTCAAAATAGCTTATGAATTTATGCTCCTACTGGTCCAAGTGTTTTACAATAGGAATCAAACATCTGAAAAGATAGCTTCACATATTTCTTGTCAAGGTCTGCTAAGATATCTCACATGTCACTGAGACACTGGCACTTTAAAGTCTTCAGCCAAAGACACAAGGCCAAAATATACACCACAAAATCTGCTACTATTTTAAAATCTACAGGAATGTTGAATAATTTCAAAACCTAATCAGAAAGCATAGTGTGGAAATGGACAAGATATTTTATCTATTAAGTAATGACTCTCTGTTTAGAGCATTTACACCAAGCATCTTATACCTGAGAAGTCTTCAATTCATGCTCTGTCCTTCTTTGGAAGTGCACATCATAGAGCCCTTTGAACTAAAGACATCTCAACCTCTGACTTCTTTTAATACCTAATCTATTTTATTTATCATATCTAAATATTCACTAAAATAGGGAGAAGAATCCCACTAACCCACTTTCTAGCCTCGTGTCCTGATCTTGTGCTGCTGTCACTACTCAAACTGTGACATGAACAGTGATGTGAAAGACAAGCCAAGTTCTGGACAACCATGCAGAGCTGTCATACCATGAAATGAAGAATATTTTGAACAGCTCATCTGCATGAATTGGCAGACTACAACATGGGAATTGTGTAGAGAGCTCAATATTGGTTTCAATTTTTTGAAACAGTGGTAGGCAACAATGGAATATAATAAAGTTTGTGGCAGGTGGGTCTCATCACGTGAGACATGGGAACAGAAAGAATACAATCCGTGAGTTTTTCAGGACCTGTTTAATCAATATGAGGCTGAAGGTGACAGTTTCCTGGATTACATCATTACCAGTGATGTGGTGTTACCACTGTGAGCCACAGTCAAAATGGCAGTCCATGGAGTGGTCACATATGAATTTCCCATTCTAGAAAAAGTTCAAGATGCAGCCCTTAGTGGGTAAAGTGATCTGCACTGTCTTTTGGGATAGGAAAGGGGTGATCCTTCTGGATTTTCTGGAAACTGGACAAACCATGAATTCTGACCACTGCATCACAATGCGGACTAAGCTGAAGGTTTGAAATTCCAGAGTCAGAGAAATGCATAGCTAATGGTGGTGACTATTTGAAAAATAGTTCTTTGTAGTGGAGAATTTGTTCTATCAAACAGTGCTGTTGTGGTTTGTATCTGTTGTAGTTCCTGTGGAAATAAATAGAAGGCATATCTTCTTGAGTGACCTATTTAAAAATTGTGTGGAGTTACAAATCTGAGATCACAAAGGAAATCTTTGCTCACTAAAGAATTAAATTTATGATTTGTAAACCCAGAACTTGAAACTTGGATACTGAACAGTCAGACAAGAAGTAAAATCACCAAACAGAGGACATTGCTACATCTGTTTGGGTTATCACTCTGCTGGACTTTCTGGAAGTCTCAACTGGTTATGCCCTCACGTCTGTTTACATATAGATGTGAAAATGCAATTCTCACCACTTGGCGAAAGCTCTCTTTTGACTGATGGACAGGAACAAGCTATCTGCCCTTATTTAAATAAACTAATCTTTAATTTTTGAATCTTCTGATTACAAATATACTACAAAAAATCTTCCAACTCATGAGGTTAATAACTTTGGTTCATGTTTTTGGGCAATGCACAATGCGAAGCACCTAGTTATCACAAAAACTCTCTTACTCATGATTTTCCACCTCTTTCAGTAACTAGATGAAGCCACAGAGGAGACCAAGCAAAATTAGGGGCTTCGTTACCCTCCGTATGTTGTGGTTACAGCTTGCTACAGCACCCAAAGCCCAATTTTAGTTATTCTGTATTCTTAGTGCTTAGCAGCCACTGGGCTGTGGATGGAAGTGAACACAGCATGAGTCATCTTGGAGGAGGGGGAAGCTGTGTTGTGAGTGGGAGGAAGCATTCGGATGAGCTGGCTGCCGCAGGACGCAATGATCAGTCATTACTCCTGAACTCAATAGCAGCAGTGGCCGGAAATAATTCTTGACTTTCCTTGCCTAGTGGCTGTACCCTCCCTGGTAAATGTGGATGTCTCGATGATCTTCTATCAGCTAGTTAACTCCTGACCGTGACTTTGGAACTGCGATCAAGTTAGGGTCATTGCTGATGTGGTTTAAAGGGATCCACCTAAGATCTACAGCCAGGAAAGAGTTGTTTGAATGCCTAAATGGACATCTGTTAAAATTCACTGGATGGACTTCAGCTTTCTGTACATGGGGAATTTCTGTGGACATGAAAAGGACTGACAGTCTGTGACGATTTCCATCAGAAATTCTTTCTCTGCAGGTTTAAATGAAGATCAACAGGGTGTGATAATCATATATGTTTGTTGCCATATTAACTTGCAACATAGCATGATGGGGACAAGAATTCTCTCCAATACTTCCAGCTACAAGTCTGTGCCCAGCAATTATAAGCCCATCACGTGTTTTTTATGAAATAGAAGATTGAGTCTTCAAAGCTTGAAATATAATACTGACACTGAAAAGAAGCAAATAGATATGATATAGTAGCACCTTGTTTCAACAGCTAATGCATAAGGGAAGGGTTCATGTTTCCCTGCTATGCCACACATTTCCTTCCTTCCTTCCCTTCCCACTCCAAGGGGTACAAAATATCTCCCTTACAGATGGTGAAACCAAGGAAGCACTGGAAAAAAGCACTTTCTTCAGCCCAGGCTCCGAGAAAGCAGCAGAAATGCTGCTTTCAACCCTCTTGGTAGCTTGTAGAATTGGAATCAAATGGCCTTAAAAGTAGTTATCTTTTCACTATGCAATTAGCCACTTTGCAGGATCCTGTGATTTCTTTTTGTGACTTAATCCTAGCAATGTATTTGCAGAGCTTTCCTAGCAATAGACTCAGTAGAAATTTGGGAATAGTAATAATTGCAAACCTCCCGAGTCTCCCAAATTAATGTATGTTTTGATTAGGTATTGGTACTTAATTCACTCCTAGAGGCAGTTCATTTAAACTATTGCACAAGCATTTTAAAGTTATTTCCATTTTTTGTATAAGAAAATGAAATCAGTTCATAAAATATCCAGAAAGTTCTGCATTTTGCTCACGCTTTCACAATGAGTTTTGGAGGGACAGAGAAAGACAGTTCTCATTTTACCAACAGCTTTTTAGTGCAGTAGAAAATAAATTCGATGCTTAACAGCCCCACCTCCTGGTGAAAATGATGAAAACAAAATTGGATTTCTGCTGGGGACATCCATTCTGTGGCATTTTTTTGAAATCTTTAGCTTGCAAAATGAAAAAACGTTTCTTTTTTACCTTTACATGACAGCTCTATAGCACATTAAGAACTTTGTTTTGTTTTGCTTTGATCATTGCCATATATTCCCTCAGTTCACAGGGATAATATATTTAAATCATAGACATTTTTTGCCTCCTTAATGTTTCTCTTAAAATATCTGAGCAATCCATTCTATGTTCTTCGTGACTCTCCTTAGACAAATCCAATGCTAAAAGATCAGAAAGAAATGAATAAACAAACAAACAAACAAGAACGACAGGATCTGGGAACTTCTTAAACTGATCTTTTGGATTCTGCGTCCGGGAGTTGAAGTAAAATACAACGAAGAATTCCAAAATGGTGTAAACTTTGCACAATAAACCATTAGGTGTTACAAAGCCACTATTCACTATCATAGATTCAGCTGTGCATGAGGAAACATCCTTAGGAAGGACATTTTCCTTTTCACTTTTTTCTCTTGTGCTTAAGCTGGATTTTCAGTTCTTACTGTTTTAGAGTAGCCTTATAATTGCAACTTTGATATATTTTCTTCCCTTTCATTGATCCCTTGACACCAGAGATGGACTTTAAAAATGATAGAAAGCCACGATAGTTAATATCCAGATGACAGCCAGCATTTGAGGAGGTGGAAACCACCTATGCTCATTCTTTGGAAGCATCTTGAGGACAACTAAAAGGTCAGTGGCTTCATTGCTAAACAGAGCATGCAAGGAAGGAGTGTGGCATGCACATGAAGAGGGGCTGGGTGCTTCACCTTCAGCGAAAATCATGGGCAAGCTTGATTCAGATCTGCCACTTTTATTTTTCTTATTCAGTCTCTGCTTCAACCTCTGTGCCATCTTTAGGCTTGCCAGCATCTCCTCCAGCTATCTGTCAGTCCATATCTTCCACAACCTCCTGTTTGTCATCACTGAGGCTGGCTCTGCCGCATCTTGCAGGAGGGAGACAGTGTGTTTGCAGCGAAGTGCCTTTTGATCAGCACTTCTGGAGAGTGGGAGAGGTGATTGAGCCTCTGCCTCACACAGCCCTCTGGGCAGCTGGGGTTTGGCTGAGGTGGGCAGTTGCAATAGGGCATTTACTCTCTAGAATTAGATGTAAATGAACCCATTCTAATGAGTGTATTTTAAAGTTTTGCAGGGACTATGAATTATACGCTTCTTACAGGCACTAGTGCATTTCTAGTGAAAGGCATCGAGTAAATAGGTATTTTAGTTTCCTCACTTGGCTGTAGGGTTAAAATGCCCCAACTAATAATACTTTCCAACAATGTGTCTTTAATTACTAATCAACATAAAGCACATAACCATTGACCCCTGTTGCTACACAGAATAACAAAATGCAAGAGAAATTTCCTTCACCCATTTCTGGAATAAAGCAGCCCCGGGCCCAGCATTTGGCCCCGTGGAATTGTTGTTCCATGTGCAAACTTAACAATGTGCTGTATTAAATTTCAGGAACTATTGATTGCTCTCTAGGTGGGTATAAAAAATCAATTGCAGACTTTGTTTTAGGGAAGAGGGGAGTCGGAAAGGAAAATGGAGTACAAACCAGGATTTAAAAGAAAATGGACATGTCACAACTTCAAAGACCAAACATCTATCTAGGCAAGTCCTGTCTGTTGCTCAGATATCTCATCACATGCTTCTTGAGGCTGTCTTGAAGAATCTCCTGGCCATGTTCACCTTCTTTTCCTTGTACAGACTGCTCCTTATGATTTGCAGTTTAGTATAGCTTAACAAACAACTTGAGTCACTAGGGAGAAGGAGAGAGAGGATGTCTGTGCACATATCTTGAGGTTGCATTTAATCTTTTATCTTCTTTAAAAGGTTGCCTACAGAGGGGAATACCTAGGAATGTTATTAGGATGTGGGTTTCACTTCTGCCAGCTTCTATGCAAGTAAGCCTACAAAATATTTTGTTGCTTAAATATTTTGCTGAAATGGGCTATATTGATTAAGTTTTCAGAGAATCACATCCGTAGAGCATCCTACCACATCTGCTTCAGTTATATTTACCATCACTGAAAAAGGAAGAAGTCCATGGATCCAATTTAACCCATACTGGCATAGAATAAGATCCATTTAGGACTGAAATAACTGGCAACATTGATTCATCTCCCAGTGACCATAACAAAATTCTCTCACATCAAGTGTTGTACTGCTCATAAGTGTCAACAAAGATATTTAGGAACAAGCACTGGAAAAATGAAGGATGTTACTTCTTATCTCTTGATTCAGGGAGTTTGAAGCATCGCTTCCATGCTGCACTTGGTCATATTTTCAAATGGAGTTTGTTTTTCCAGTTTGTCAGGGAAAGGTCTCACATCAAGCACTACATTCACACAAAATCACTTTTTCAACGTCTGGAGTTGACATGGGGTAATAGTGCCACAACTCAAGAATTTAAGGAATGAAACTGAAGGCTGTATGTAGCTGAAGCAAAAATGTGAAAGGAAAAAATGCAATTATCGGTATGGCTTGTGCTGTAGAGCCTTTTAGAATACGACTGAGAGAGTGATTTATAACTAGTAAGCTAAGAAATGTCCTGCTTTTTTTTTTCTTTTTTTCTCAACACAATGTGTACGATCTTGCAAAGGAACTAATTAGTAAGTTGTTCACTAGTAGCATATTGCAGTATTGGAAATGTAACTGAGTTTGATTACTACATGAAAAGCACTGGGATTACTATGTGGTCTCCATCAAAGTCACAATTTGATCAAAGGAATTGCTTTTTGTGAGTGAAATCTCTAACAAATGAACAATTCATGCATTTTATGATTCTGATGCTAAATACCTTTTTAGCAGTTGTTTTCTAACATTCCCTTCTTTGGGCTCGACATTCATTTCACAGTTTTTATTTAGTATGTGTTCAACTGGAATGTTAACCTACTGTAATTTTCCAGTGAGAAAATGCAATTAAAAAACCTCAATAATTAATAAACTTAAGTATTGATAAATGGTAATAAATTAATAATAAAGTCAATAGAAAAGAATGGAAAGCAAATAGAAAGTCATTTCATTCAAAGTGGATAAAGCATTAGGAGGGATTAGGAAAGCTCTGATGCCAGTATGTTTACTACAGCTATAGGGAAGCCATGTCACTTCGGGATGTCTTTATTTCCCATTTTTGCTCTTTCACTGGCTTTGACATGGAGTACACTGCTGCTAGGAGAGTTCCTGGTATGATGGCATTCTTATCTCCACAATGTCCCCTGGTCTCGGTTGACATCTGAGTAATCAGTTACGTAATTAGAGTTTGTCATAGACAAATGTTATTCATTGTGTAACTATCTTAATGATGAGGTTTTTCTAGCAGTCACCAACTTCTAACCTTGAAATATCACAGTTTTTTTAGAGGGTTTCTCATCTTCCACCATTTCATACATCAAATAAGAAAGATGGTCCTCTTGATTGAAAAACGGATCTACTTTCAACAGGGAGAAAAGATTGGGAGTTTTTGCTGTGGAGTCCCATGGATGCAGTATCAAGGCCTGAGTTCTGTTGACTTTCCTTCTAGTCCTTCTTTAATTTTTAAGATTCCTTAACAACCTCTCCAGAGTTTCACAGAGTGCAATACAGCGCCACATTATATTAAGAAATGTTTCGGTGGTTTAAAGTAAGCTGGAAACATTGGGTGAAAATTTCACCCACTGTTTAAAAGAATGATTTAGTTAAAATGTTCTTTTTTCAAACTTCTGTGTATCAGATGCATCAGATAAAAGGCTCCTCAAGATGTTTCTAACTGCTCTGAATCAGACCTGGTAATTAGGAAGCTCTAAGAAATGGCCATCCCACTGCACAGTTGCATTCCTCACCGGCTGTGAGAGAAAGAAACTTTTCATGCAGCAATTCAGTTTTTCCATCCAATTACTTCACATTAGCTCAATTTATTATTTCAGTATTTTGGCTGTTTATTAGCAGTGAAGGGAAGAATCTTTCTCAGTATGGCCATCCTCCAGAAAACAAAACAAAACAAAACAGAAACAACAACAACAAACAGAGAGAGAAAGAGAAGCTGCAGGTATGCCTAAGAGAATTTTGAATGGGATAACAAACACAAAATGCAATGAACAGAATTTAGTTTCAAGTGAAATTAAAAGAACTCTATTCAAGATAAACAAAGGGAAGTTCTTCAAGTTGCAGGTAATAAATTTGTGGAACTCTTAGCCAAAATCAAGAGAACTGGAGATGGCCGGAAGAGAGATCGATAAAGTATTCCTAAGTGGAAAACCATGTCAGATTCAGGAAATCCTGTCAGGTGAAAATAATTTCAGATGTGGAGAGTCATAACTAATAGCTCTGCTTTTGTGATCAGGAGTAAGATGCTAAAGAAGTTGTAAAGGAAATTAAGTCATATAGTGACATGCAGAGATGGAGAAAAGATGGTTTTCAGTAGAATTAGAGCTGTGTAAATGCAGTCATGCCCTTTAACAGCTCTTTTCTTCACCTTCTGATATTTTTATGATTTTTTTAATTCCTGTTCCTATGTTTACGTTAATAGGATGTGCAGTGTTGTGTAGCTCGTAGACTACCTAAATAAACATGTTAGATCTGGTGGACCATTGTATACAAAGCAGTTCTTACATATTTGTCTATTATGGTTGGGTCCCTGTGATTGCTCTCTGTGCAGACAGTCAGTGCTCCTGCACTAGATCAGCTGGGAACCAGCAGGAGAGGGATCAGGTCGCTCCAGTTGTTGGCAAGGGTCAGTGAGAAAATAGGAGGATTTCACCCCAGATGAGAGAATTCCCAATTTCCATTTTTCCTTGGATGCATGCATGCTTTAAGTCTTGGCTCCCACCCTCTGTTTTCACGGATAACTCAAGTTAATTTTAAACCTTTCTTCCTTTTCTGTTTGGAAGAAAATTTCTTTTCACAAACACACTCTATTAAAGTTGTGCTCCACTGACAGCCTGAAGACTGCAGATGTATTGAGACATCTGTCGCCAACATCAGTACCTCTTGTTTGCATTTTGATTCATTATTAATATGGAGATAAAGGATACAGCTCAAAATATTAAGATTCAGCCAGTGGTTCTAACTGCCTTTTTTTGTTTAACTTTGCGGAATACTTTTGTTATCCTAAAACAAATTTCTCACTACTGAAAACAACACTCAAAACTTAGAGAAGTCCATTCATGTCTCAATTACATTATTAAAAGAAATCCATCATATTCTTTCTCTTCTTAGTGAATGAGAAGAGTAGCCATGAAGATATGCACTAAGCAGAAAATAGCCAAACACACAGACACTGCAGAGATAACTTTTGTAGAGCCTTTTTTTTCCCTTGACTGATAATCCTTCTTTCAACACATCTCAGTTTCAGCTGAGATGGAGTTGCTTCCTTTGGTGTATTGGTTATGATGTTATGTTTTGGTTCTAGGAGAGAAACAATGTTGATAACATACTGATGTTTACAGTTGCTGCTAAGCAGTGCTATACAGGGGCAATGCCATTTACAGTGAAGGGCCCAAGGAGCTGGAAGGGAGCAGAACTAGGACAGCTGACTTAAGCTGGCCAAAGAAACATTCCATACCATATAACATCACGCAGAAGGAGTTTTGATGGAGGTGGGAATCCATCATTCTCCTCTTCCCCTGCTTGGGGTGCTTGCTGGATGTCAGCTGGGGAGTGGTGAGCCATTGCTCGTGTGCCACTTGTTATTATCCTCTTCTGTATCTTAGTAAATAGTTTTATCTCAACCCACAAATTCTACTTTTTCTGATTCTCACCCCCATCTCACTGGGAATGGGGGGAGTGAACAAACGACTGTGTGGTGCTGAGCCACCTGCCAGATTAAACCACAACACAATCTCCCTGGGAATTGGTAGGTACTTGCAGCAGGTGATCTTTTATTTGGAAAAAATGCCACATGGATTATGAGAATAAATGGGATGTGAAAAAATGCTCCCAAATAATTCCTTTAGAATCTTCCTAGAATTTCAATATGGTTGAATTAAATTTAAATAGACTTTCTGGATGATGAACAGAAAGGCTGTGATACCCTCTACAGTGCAAGAAATATCAGAGGCTATCCACAATCTTTTAGATACTTCTGGACATAAATACTTCTCTACATCAAATATTATTATTGTTATTTCATTTATGGATACTTTCCAAACTCAAAATGCAAGGATGATTTGTCCTAAAGAATTTGAAAGACTGATACAGTCTTTGTGGCCCAAATAAAAATTTGGATTACCTTAAATCAGATCTCCAATCTATCATGCTCAGATGTATTAAAAGAAAGTACATATATAAGCAAACTGAGATCAGTAAAAGATTTTTAAAGCAACTACTAATTATCATAATTAGGTCCAAGATGATAAGAATTCAGTCTAGAAGCGAGAGTATCATTATCAGTAATGCTGTATTAAATAGTATTAAAGGTACATCATCTTACTCACCACTTTTGAATGTTTCATGGACCTTGCAGCACCTGACAGCTGTAGGTATGCAAATTTGTTTTGGGACATTTATTCAGCAGTGTTAGCTGTTATTTACTGGAGGGTGATATTATTTCTGGATGACTTGTTCCTTGAGTATTGTCTGGCTGATCTAGTGCTTAAAAAGCATCCTGTGCTTCACTCACACAGCAAGTAAGCAATACTTCCTAATACAACAAGGATTACTCCAGTAGGCTCTAGAGAGTTCAAGGACCTCAGCTGAGTTCTCCTGTGACACATCATCTCAGAAGATGGAGACCAGTCTCACTGACACTGGAGCAAGTCAAGGCTGTCGTTGTCCACTCACCTTCTGCATCTTGCAGCCATTTTCCAAGGTCATGTAGACAGTGTACAGCAAAATCAAAGATTTAATGCAAAAATAAATCTTAGCCCTGTTTTACCTCTGAAACACAAACCAAGCATTTCTCTGTTCAAACTTTTTCCATACTGCAGGTCAATAGCTTGAGGTATTTCAGAAATACAACCTCAATTATCATTCTTAACACTTATTTCTATTTCCTCTGTCTGCCTACTAGGTGCAAATAAGCAAAATCCAACTTTTGCTGCATAAAAATTGCAAAAATATTTCTTGTGAGTAGAAAGCTGTGAGGGAAATTAAAGAGAATCTTAACAGGCAGTATTAAACCTAACTAGACATGCTTCCAAGTAAATTATTTGTGAGTTTATTAAATTCTGTGCAAGTTCCCTGGTGTTTTTAGAACACATTAAACATCTCTTATAAGCAACTTTTAGGCAAACCTAATTATAAACTTTAGACAGTTACGTCTTTCAAGACATCCTATAGCTGGTTTGAAATTAGTGTAGCAGTGAGCAGTTGTGTTGTATGAAACGTGGATGAAATACTGGCAACAATCATACATATTCAAATAATGGAGTAAATTCACTACAAAGTGATTATGATTAAGTTGTTCTTTCATCACAAGGTAGCTAGCTATAAGAAAGCCAAGAAAGCAAGATAGTGAAGCATATCTTTCACTGCCCAGCTAGTACAGTTGGAAAACAAACAAACAAACAAACAAACAAATCAACTGTTAAGGCTCCCAGTCCTTTCTCATGCTAACTCTTCATGCTGTGTCAGCAACTTCCATTGTCATTAGGTCAGTATGTTCACAGCCAAACTGGCCTAAGGATATTACATGGCCAAGGTTAATTATTAACACTGTACTGTGGTGCTTTATGCTCCAGACTGGTGAGGTCAAGGGGTCTCTTTAAGCAAAAATTATTCTCTTCTTGGTACCCTGGGTCCAGCTGCAGTTGATGTAAGTGACACAAATAACTATCAGCATAAAGTAAAGAAAAAAATTGAAAGTACGTGCAAAGTGCATACAGAATACAGGGGTGCTAAAGAGATTTTCTTTCTCTTTTTCTTTCCTCTCCCTTGAAAGCAAAGAGCCCTAAAGAAGCATTTAGGATCTGCCATAAATCCATGGAAGGAAACTTTAGTCTACATAGAAAACAATTTGTATTTGTTAATGCATTTCCATGAGCCTAGCATCTGTCTGCAAAGCTTATTACTTATTTGTTTGCAGCTGAACTGACATAACTACTCCATTATTCAATGGTACATTTAAACATGTCAGTTGATCTCTTCTAGAAAATCTTTGAAATGTGTTTTCCTCAAACTGGAGGCACTGGAGCATTATGCTCTCCAAGTGATATGAGAAAATGAGATTCAGTGTTATGAGCATGCTCCTTTACTTTGAATGAAATTCTGCTGTAAATACATGTATCATGTTGGTTGGGAAAGTGTTTTCGCTGTGGATGGGGGCTGTCTGTCTTTGTTGCTGAGCACATCACAGAATCACAGAATCACAGAATGGCCTGGGTTAGAAGGGACCCCAAGGATCATGAATCTCCAACCCCCCTGCCAGGCAGGGCCACCAACCTCCCCATTTACTAGACCAGGTTGCCCAGGGCCTCATCCAACCTGGCCTTGAACACCTCCAGGGATGGGGCATCTACAACCTCTCTGGGCAGCCTGTTCCAGCACCTCACCACTCTCCTGGTAAAGAACTTCCCCCTAACATCCAACCTAAATCTTCCCTCTTTCAACTTAAAACCATTCCCCCTTGTCCTGCTGTTATGTAGGCAGGAAAACTCATACTGCAGTGCAGTGAAACCTAAAAAGCCATTAGAATACAATTGTGACAGCATGAGAAGACAGCAATAATCTACAGGATTTTTTTCCCAGAAAAAATAAAAACATGAAAATGAAATAGTTCCCAATATGATATAAATTACCTTTGTTTTTTTTTCCGCATTTATTTTTATTTTTATTTTACATTGAGTTAAAGACAGATGTTTTGACTCACGTATCCTCATAAAGATACGTCCTTAGCAGAGCCTTATAACTTTTCTAATGAATACCTTCTCCTGTCATTTCAAGACCTGAGTCTGTCAAGGATTTTCTTTTCCTACAGTGCATTAAAAATTCTAGTTTAATTTATGGATTTTGTTTTCCTTTTCCTGTTAATCCCACCAATATATTTATTGTTATTAACATAGTACCTTATCTATGTGTTAATAATTGGATTTTTGCAAGACATGGTAAAAGTTTGAAAAGGGAGAAAGGCAGAAGAATGCTTCTCTATGGAGAAACCTGAGCTGACTGCTTTGCTTCAGTCTTTCACAACTCCCTGTCAAGCACAGATGTACACCCTCTAATGAAGCAGAAAGAGGGAACGATATGTTTCCTTGCCCTTACACTTGCTCTTGCACCTGCATAATTTCTCTTGCTATTGTTAACTCTGTCATTTAAAAATACTATATAGTTTGCAGGTGCCCTAAATCTTTGTCTGAATGATATATAACTGTGAGGCTGTGGCTATCATATGGAACAATCTGTATCTCGGGCCAACTTGCACCCATCCAAGCAGGTGAAAAGAAAACTCATTCCATTCAAACGTCAACCAAGGAAGTGGAATGAAAGTCAAAGCATAAGAGGGTGGACTATATGATGAGAAGGAATTAAGCATTGTAATGGAGAAGTCATTCAGAAGGATCTCCAAATTGAACAGCATAGATAATAACAGGATTTTAAATCACCTAATGATAGAGGAGGAACAGAGATCACTTATTTGTTTATTTGTAACTTCTATATACTTCATATTTAAGACCAAGAGGAACACCATATCCAGATACGTCAGCTAGACTGGGAAAAAATGGAACAGACACAAAAATTTGCTATAAAAATAGAGGCCTGAAGTACATGTGTTCCTATGGGAGACCTGAAGAACTGAATCTGCTCTGCTTATCAGAGAGATGAGGGAGAGTTGAATTGATTACAAAGTCTGCTAATGAGGAGTAAATAGAGATCTTTCATCCAGTGGAAAAAAGTGTAACAAAAATTAATGACTACAAGCTTCAGCCACAAAAATTGAAATTGGAAATTTGGCACATTTTTCTTAGCAGTGAGGTCAATTAGACAAAAGTTTAAAATTGCCATGGACACTAGCATAAAATCATAGAATCACAGAATGGCTTGGGTTGGAAGGGATCTTAAAGATCATCTAGTTCCAACCCCCCTGGCATAGGCAGTCTATCTCCACAACTCCATTCCTTCCCATTGATACCTAAGCCTATGACCTGTGTTGTGAAGAAAGTCTTCAAGAAAGGCAATGTTAATGAGCCCGTGGCATTGTAGGGACTGTCCAGACAACACTGCAGTGAGTGCACCCAAAAATTGGATGTTTCAATCTTTTTTTTTCTTTTTTTTTCTTTTCTTTTCTTTTCTTTTTTTTTTTTTTTTTTTTTTTGGAGGCTTGTTACTTAAGAAAGAATAATGTAGATATCCATGAAAAAGAGACCACCAAAAAGATTATGCAATTTGTCACCAGTGAGGACTGCACTGACTTGATCCAGATGGATGACACCCAGGCTTTTTTGTTTCTTTTCTTTTCTTCTTCTTCTTTTTTTTTTTTTTTTTTTTTTTTTTTGTCAATCTCTTGTCAGCTTTTACCCATTTCTGGGCACTCAGCCAGATTCTATGTGCTTTGCCATCCTTGGCTCATATGGTAGGGATAAAAAAATTGAATAAAGTATCAGACAGCAATGGTGCATCCCCAGACATGTTCCAAAATGGGAAGCTCTTACACTGGTTCTCCTTTGGACGCTTTCATTTCCAAGAATTCAGCATTTCCTATGGATTCATTTGCTGTAACTGTGACAGCAAAAACTTACTGAGTTTCCCTTGATATAATAAAATCCTGGACAGAGAAGAGCTGACAATGTTTTGAAGTCAGCCAGAGGTAGAGCTGCTTATGAAATGATAGAGGTGTCACTGAAAGTGTCATGATTTCTGCAGGTAGAATTTCAATACGCTGGGATGCCAGAACCTGTAGATGAGAAAGAAAAGGACTATGGAGGAAAGGACTGAATTATATCAAGGAAATAGAAGCTTTATATCTTGAAGCCTGACTATGTACAATTTCAAATTACAGATAAAAGCTTTGAAGATTTTTCATAAAAAGAACGGCTAGGGCTTCCTTTGCTTCTGGTTGCGCTGTTCCTGTGGGTAAGTAAATGAACTACAGCTGGTGAGAAGGTATGAGTGGTTCTACCAGGTTTTCCCAGAGCCACACTGTTGCCATCTGCTTCCTTTTTATCTATCTTGCTTTTATTATACAGAAAATATCATTGAAATGTGACTGCAGAAAGGAAAATGGCATTAGGTTTGCAATCAGAGAGGGTATCAGGAGACAAGAGTTTGCCTTTAAACATGCCACAGCAGTAAAAACCAAGTCAACAGGCCCATGGAAGGATGAACTGCCAAGTATCCAGGGTAGAACAATGACTCCATGGATCTCAAGCTATTACATTCAGACTACTTGGCATGGTGTGAACCCCAGTGGTGGATGACTGTTGCCATGAACTTAGCCAGACCAGCTGGTGTCACCTGCAGCAGAGCGCTTGGTAGTGATCTGCAGCACTTTCAGTGCAATGTACTGAAACCTTCCTATCTACACATTGACTCAGTCTGGGCGGCAGACAATATGCATCCTGCCAACGACATGGTGGGCAACCGCACACGAACAAAGCCTGCTTTGACCTTCTGCGTGCTCACCATCTGGAGACACTGTAGGCAAGGAGTAATACTTGTGAAATTCTGAAAACAGTTATTACCTTGGAACCTATTACTGGCACAGTAGAAGGAGTTTGTGGTTACCAGCTTTCAAATTATCAAAGTAAACCCCTTTCTATTCTCAGCTATATTTTCATGTTGCACATCTAACACATCGTATAATGGTTAAGCCACTAAGAGTGCTACCTTTGTCTGTCTTCACCATCAGTCCTTCCTCATTCGGGGCAGATACATCCATGATATCATATTCTGATCTCCCCAGACCAAGATTGGATAACATTTTAAAAGAAAGATTTTTGTAAGGCTTCTCTCTGACAGGTGCACAGATAGGCAGATGAAACAGTATGACTAAAATAAAAGGGATGATGCTACACTCTCTTGGGGAGGTGACTGCACAGAACCTCATGTCAGGGCAGATAATGGGCACTGGAATAAGTGATTACTGGCAAAGGCTGCCCAGAGAAGTGGTGGAGTCACTGCCCCTGGAGGTGTTCAAGAAATGTGGAGGAGATGTGGCACTGAGGGACGTGATTTAGTGGACATGATGGGGATGGACTGATGGCTGGACTAGATGATCTTAGTGGTCTTTTCCAACCTCAATGATTCTATGATTGTGCAGAGTCCTCATTCAAGCAAAGTGCCTGCTTGCTTCAATATACAGACATGCAACATAAAGCACACTGTCTGTCTATGATTTCAAACCTACATTTGCAACTTCCGTTTTCATTTCTTATAAAACTTTCCCATTTCAGAGCCACATGCATGACCCTGAAGAGCCTGTACTATTAATGAAATCATTATTCTTCTCATAGCAGCTGATCCTTAGCTTACAAACATTTCACTTTCCTAAATTCAGAGTCATCCATGCAAGTGACAGCATGACACAGAAACACAGTAACTGTTCATTCAAGAAAGAAAAAACAATACTAATTCCAAAGAGGAGGAAAAGGCTCAGATTTTGACACTATGCCAAGCACAAAAGCTTTGGGTTTATTATTTTCTTAATTATCATAGCATTTAAATGGCAGATAGTCTGAATAAAGTTTCACATGGTAATGTTGCATCCACAGCCACATCCCAAAATGATATTTTTTTATCATTGTGGATTGACATGAGTGCCTTGAACTAAGACACAGACCAGTTCTGGGTGGCAGACATTACCAGAGAGGCTCCTGATCAGTTCTTTGTCCATGATTGGTTCCCTGAATTTGAAGAACTTGTTTTACCTATTAAGGGCAGGCTCTATTGTTATCTAAAATATTTGAGTATGCAAAATATGTGTTGAAAAGGCTCTTCATAACTGCCTTACTTCCTGAGTTCCAGAAGAGTCATCCACTATCATGGTATGTAGAAAAGAACTGTAAGGTCCTAACCTATTCTTCCAAACAGTCATTCAGAGACTTAAATATGACTGAATTTGCAAATTTGCTGTCTCAGGATTACATTTATATTCAGACACGGCAGCTGCATCCCTCTGTCCATGGAGAATCAGCAGTGAGTGTGGCTGCCTCCAGAACTGGCAGTGCATTTCTGTGGGCCTATCATTCTTACTAGGTCTATGTGGTTATTTATAGAGCAGCAGCTGAGACTGGAGATGTAGCTTGTGTGAAGAGACATAGCAAGGCTAGGAGTGTTGCATTTGAATTGTTTGGTCAGAAGAGCTGAAGGAAAATGGAATTTTCAACAACCCATTTGAGTGGGGGAAGAATTTATTTTCCAATGAAACTTTAAAATTGAATCACGAGAAGTGTCAAAAGATGCAATAATTGAAACTTCTGTATTTCTAAATTTTGCCAGAGTATTTCAGGGTAATCTGCTTGCATCACATTACCCTCCTCTGCCAAACTACATCTTAATAATTCACTGGAACTGTGAACACCCAGGATGTGCTGTCTAAATTTCTGGTAAAGACCCTTTCTGGCATCATCCAACACATAAAATAACTTGTAAGCATACAGAAAGGAGTTATGGAAACATCCAAGATATGATAACGGAGAAATACTCTGTGTTTCCAAACTGAAACATTTCAGGGCTCTGCTCTTTTCTCAGTATTTTAATTTTTATAGTCAAAACAACAAAAATGAATTATTCTAATGTTGGAAAAAGCAAAGGGTCATAAAACAGAGTCACAGAAAGGTGAAGGAGTCTGTGCCAGAGATTGAGCTTATTTTGGGGAACTGATCATTGCATAGCACACTATTGTGTTCAATAAGCTCTAAGACTGGAAGCAAAGTCAAGAGCAGGCTGTCAGAATGGAACATTAGTCATATCATCAGCCTATGCTTAAATAATTCCCCTATGAGCTGTTACACCAAGTTTAATGTACAGGGCCTTGTTTTCAGCTCTGTTACACTTACATGACACCACTGAAATTAAGGAATAGAACTGCTGTGCTTTTGAGAATTAAATCTATTTTCCCCATGTAAAAAAAATATAATCATTTTTAATTGGTAATCATGTTCCTTTAAACACATCGATCAACTTTTCTGTTTTCCCTGGGGAAAATAAAAACCAGTGTTTTCTTCTATGTGCCTACAGTCATTTGGGAGAGAATCAGAGATTAGCTGTCATTGCAGAGAACGTCAGAGGAATTTGTGGCAGGAAGCCATAGTGAGGAGGTTAAAAAAAAAACTTCCAACAAGCAATTAGTTTGTTCACATTGTTGAAGTGAGATGAATGTTAGAATTAGGGGCTTATTATAATTCTTGGGGAAAAGATGTAAATATCTAGCTTACGCTGATCAATTACCTGCTGGAGCATCACATATGCAGCAGGGAGGCACAGAAATTTAATTGGAATACGAAGGGAAAGAAGACAGGGTTATTTCCAGCAGCGTTATTTCCTTCCCTCTCTCCTTGCATGTACCCTCACCTTCTTCCAAGATGAGAACCAGAATTTCATGAGGAGGTTTAGGTGTTCTTACTGTCCTGGCCAACAAAGCAGGGGAATGTAGAGGTCGTTGTGATGAAGCAGAAGCAGGACAGTGAAAAACTCCACCATTGCCCCTTCATCTTACCTGTGGATGTTGCTTTCCCTCTTCCATCTTTCTTTTCACTTAACAGCAATTTTAAACTGCTTATCCCATAGCCTTTAACATCCATGTCCACGTTTACTTTTTTGTTCAATTACTCCATACAAAATCCTACGCTAAAATGTTAAAGCTGACAGCCAAGTGATAAAATAAAAGGTCATCTGTGATGCAAATGAGGTGTTTTGCCAAACTTCTTAGATCATAACATTTGTCTGCCACATTACCTTCCCCGGCTCCGCGTCCATTTTGACTGGGCAGACAATAAGCTAATTTACAACAGGCTTTCTCTTCTCCATGTGCAGAGCTGGATATGGCTTGGAGGTTCAAATGCAGGTCTGTATACAAAGGGAGTTGCTAAGCTATGAAGTTTAACAGGTTCCTTAAATTTCAGACATCTTTAAGAAAAATATCTTTCTCGGGATAGAAACATCATGGAGTCAGGCTCTCACTCACCTTCATCAGGGGCCAGCTATGTGCACAAGACATTTTGGGAAATTTTGGAAAACAAGCAAAGACCATCCAATGCCTCACTTGAAAAGTACCAGGGGCAAAAAATAGCAAAATTATTTCCCCCTTTCTTCCCCACAGTACACCATTTTAGCATGCAACATAGTTCATTGAATTATAGAATCATAGAATCATAGACTGTCTTGAGTTCGGAGAGACCTTAAAGATCATTCAGTTTCAAGCTCCTGCCATGGACAGGGTTGTCACCCAGAAGATCCGGCTGCCTCAGGGCCCTGTCCAACCTGGCCTTGACACACCTCCAGGGATGGGGTATCCACAGCTTCTCTGGGCAGCCTGTGCCAGGACCACACCACCCATCTAAGTTAAATTTCCCTTCTTTTAGTTTGAAGCCACTGGAAGTGGCCAAGACATGTAATTTGGCCAGAGATAAAGAGAGAGACCATGTTATAGATAATCAGACACAGAACAGCTAAGGAAATGAAAAGAGATAAGATGAAGAAAGGCAGATGAAACCTCAAGATAGAAAGCTTGAGACAAACAGTAACTATTAAGATTTAGACTAAGAACATTACTCAGGCAGGTTATCATATAGCTGTCTCCAGTGAGATCTGTTTCATCTTATTCTGAAGTATTTGGCACTGGCCATAGTCCATGACTGGATAAATGAGATGACAAATGTTATTTCCGACACTGTGGTAAATTTTATGTTTCACAAGCAGGGAAACTGGCAAGGTTTGAGACAGTCTGCTAGATTAGACTTTGTTCACACAAATCACTGAAAAGAGACTGTACTATAAATTATTGATATATCACACCTCTACTGTTATGCCAAGCTTCTGGAACTATGCATTTTTGTTTTGTTTTGTTTTTCTTTTGCCTAAGAACAAAATGGCAAACTGTAATGAATCTTGAACAAATTAAGTTTGGGCACGATCCAGGCTATTTGGTAGATTTCTTTACTGAAAACATGATGGATGATTTCTCTTGAATTTTGATCTCACCAACCCATTTCTGCTGAGGCAGATTTTCAAAGACACAGGTGAGAGGCATGATAGAGAATAGCACCTGCACTGAGTTATCCTGCAATTATGACCATCTTTCCAGCCAAGAAAAGGTGCCTCTTATTGGAAAATATTAACTTAATTCAGCTACTTTCTACACCTGAGTTTCTGCAAATCATTTTTCATAATGGAGGTTCTTTTACCTCTTTATTGTTTTCAGGATTTTTAATTTTCTTCTTCATGCTTTCTGGGCTTTTTCTTTCTTTTAATTTAATTTAATTTAATTACTTATTTATTTTTACTATTTTTCCATTCTTTTTACACTGGATTCTCACCTGAAATATACATTGTAATATGCCATTCTTTCCTGTTATATATTTTCAGACCTACATCATCAATGGGTCTTTTGTTACTTTCTAATTCTTTGAAAAGACATATGAACACTTCTTTTCCACACTTCATAGAAAGACTAAAAAGCACTGGGTCTGATCAGGAAGAAAGGTCATTTGCTAATAGGATATGTTGCATTATAAATACACTTCTACAACATACTGTGGCACCAATCACAGCAAAGGACACGCTGGTGCATCGAGCACTGAATTTATTCTGAGGGAACGTTTCTTCCTGCTACCAAATCTTCCTATGCAAACAGAATTTTCTTATAGCACAAAATGATTTCAAAAAGACTGAAGGGCCAATAAGGACAAAGAAGTAAAATAAAATGGTTGAAAAATACCTGCAGGAGCATGACAGTGTCTTTCCCTTGCAAGCAGAGACGTGAGGAAATTTAGGGCATATACTAATGGTTACAATACAAGATGGAGAGAGGAGATCTGGATATCTTTTTGTTGTTGTTGTTGCTTGTTGTTTGTTTTTGTTTTATTCTATCACTAAGTTGCTATGTGGCCTTGAGCTGAGTGAGAAACTGCTGTGCTTTGGTTTTCTCATCCTGATGATGGTTTTCCAAGAAGATACATAGACCTACAACATTTCTAGAGCAAAATGAAAGAATGAGAAATGACACTTTGAATTCAAAATGTGTTTCTATAGCTCCATGAATTACTCTTATCATTTCACTTTCAGTTTGGGGTTGGAAGGACATTGGAAGTACTAAGTGAAAGTTCAGTTGAATTTAAGTATTTCTTTCTCCAGACTTGAACCAAAACTGTATGCCTTTGTAATCCCAGCTCACGATGGCTGATTTTTCATATGGATCAATCCAGCAAAGAAATCTCTGATTTTAATAGCGAAGATTTTAGTATATGCAATATTATATACTTTCTTTTTTTTTTTTTTTTTACCAGGAATAGGAATGTGAGAACTATAATGACTGTGGTCCAAGTTCACCTTCCACTGCTATAGTGTAATGTGCTCAGAAACATGACATATGAGCAGCCAAGTTACAGTGTAGCCCTGCTAAAATTTCATGCTTCAAAGTCGTCTCTGTTTTCTTCCTATGCTATGAGATGTTTTCATTACTGACATATCAACAACCTCCTCATATATTTTGTGACACTTGATATTTACCAGATGCTCCTCAGAATATGTATTGACAGATGTACAGGTGGATGAAAGGAATGAAGCTAGATGAGAGGCTAGTTAGCTACAAAATAAAAAATACTGGCAGCCAAAAACAGCTTTCCATGCCTAGTTCTTTGGAACATATGAGGTTTACCTGTGAATGCTCAGTGATTCCATCTGCACTAGGTACAGACTCAAGGACCTCCTGTCTGTGCTTGCATGATCAGGGTACAAAGTATCCACAAATTCTCCAGCAGTTATCTTCACTGTTTTGCAATCTTTTTTACTGTCAAATTACACAAGTGGAGTTATCAGCATATGCGGAATATCTTTCCCTGAGTGATGATAATGTATATATATATGTAATTTAAAATTAGAATATAAACATTTTCTTTATGTGCTTTTAACAATCATGTTATGGAAATTAAATTGAATCAAGATGAAATGTGAGAAAGACTAATGAACACTTTCAAAATATTTTAATTTTGTTTTTATTATTTTCACAGCAGTGGTCTGAGCAAAAGACAGAAGGAGTTTAGCCACTTAGAGCAGTCCTGAAACAGACATTTATCTCATAATCACAGCTCTTAATTATATTCCTCTCGTGGGCACAAAGATTCACTATGGTTCCCTTTTACAGATGTCACAGATTTCCCTTTCTGAGTCTGGCATGCTGTGGACGATTGTGTGCAGACCCACGTCTTCCTGCTATTGCCCATCCTCTTCCACACTCCCAATCAGCACCCTACGGTGAAACTGCGTGCAACAGTGTCCTTGGTGCAGTGTGCTCTGATTTTTAAAGGTGAGGCTGTGTTTTTCTAAATCTACCATAGGCACAGGGCATTGAGAGGGCAGGATCCATGCACTGCAGCAGGTAAAAAGGGTGTTTTATTGGATCAGATTCATGGGAAGGTCTCCCTCATTTCCCCTGAGAATTTCTTATCTGTTCCCCTGAGTGAGATAAGGATTAATATAATTTTTAATATAGCAAGCAGCTGTTCACAAGAAGTAGGAGTAAAACGTTCTTAAAGAATAAATTCTTTTTATGTATCTTCTTTGTACCTATGTATCAGGAAAAGGAAATGCCACAAACCTATTCTTTCACAGAATCACAGAATTGTAGGGGTTGGAAGGAACCTCTGGAGATCATCTAACCCAACCTTCTTTCTAAGGCAGGTTCCCTAAAGTAAGGTACACCATAGGTTTGCTCATTGAAAACACCTTTTATTAAGCAACAGCAAGCACGTGCATAGTACAGGCCCCAAGCTTTCACAGACTCCTGCAATGAGCCTTAAGCTTCTGGGTGAGTAAAGAGGGAGCAAAACACATCCACCTCTCCCCATCGCATCCAGCACCATCACTGGCTTCTGTGGGCCAGAACAGAGCCATGCAAAACAGAGGTCTGCTCATGTCCCCCTCTGCTCTGCCGTTGTGAGGCCTCATCTGGAGTACTGTGTCCAGGCCTGGGGGCCTCAGCACAAGAAAGATGTGGAGCTGTTGGAGCGGCTCCAGAGGAGGCCATGAGAATGCTAAGAGAGCCTGAGTACCTCATCTATGAAAGCAGGTTGAGGGAGTTGGGCTTGTTTAGTCTGGAGAAGAGAAGGCTCTGGGGTGGAACTCGCTGCAGCCTTGAAGTGCTTGAAGGGAGCTTATATGCAAGAGAGAGAGTGACTTTTTACATGATCTAATAGTGATAGGACAAGGAGGAGTGGCTTTAAACTAAAAGAGAGAAGATTTAGGTTGGATGTTATGAAGATGTTCTTTACTCAGAGGGAGATGAGGCCCTGGCACAGGCAGCCCAGAGCAGCTCTGGATGTCCCATCCCTGGAGATGGTAATGGCCAGGATGGATGGGGCCCTGGGCAGCCTGATCTAATGTGGCATCCAGCCTATAGCAGGGAATTGGAACTGGATGGGCTTTAAGTTTCCTTCCAACCTGAGTCATTCTGTGACTCATGCCTTATGCCAAGCATGGACAATCAAGAGTAGCAATAAAAACAAAAAAAAAAAAAAAAAAAACAAGAAAATAATTAAAAAACAACAACAACAAGATACCTTTATTTTAACTGATTACAGACAAACGTAGAACTTAGAAACTCCATTATTTTACATACAGTATTTCCTAGGTCTCACTTTATTGCAATGACAACATTATCTGTAACATTCAGTTAGAACTCATGAGGATGGAGGCAGTGCTGAATGTCTCCTGAAATCCTAACAGAAGTCCAAGTACCTGCCATGTGGGTAGATATGAAATTATATGGGAATGGCAGAGACTTTGAGGAGATGACTCTGAAAGTAATGATAAAAAGCCTCTGGGTAATGTTTTAATTATACTTACACTATGCATAATTTATAATAGCTTTTCTAATATGCTGAATATATTCAGTCTGAACTACTGATGCTTTTCCATGGAAAGCATACAATTATAATAATGCTCATATTTCATTATTAGAATTAGCATACTAGCACACAGTTTTGGGTTGTTGTTTTTCTTCTTTTATTTCTGTTGACACTATACATTTTTATTCAAGACTAAAGAGCTAATAATATGCAGTATAAAAAATATAACAGCTGCACCACTGGAAATATATGGAAGTCAGACATTTTACAGTCCTTTCATTTTGTCGTTCCTATTTAGAAAACCAAGATTTCAAAAAAATGTTTAGAAATAGCTAAGTTCATTATACACTGTCTATATGCAGACAAAACTGTGAAATAGAACTGTTAACTCTAAAACGCTTTTCCTATTCGCATTATCTGACAAAACAGATTTACCACCTGCATTTGAAAATTCTGTATAAAAATACTAAGAAACCAAGGACTGAAAATTAACAACTCTCTAGACACATATTGGGTTTATAATAATAAAGTTCCACGCATGACTAAGTTTTGTCTTCTGTTCTACATATGACATAATCAACTGAGTGTATTTTCCACGTATGGTAATGAAACATACCTTTGGAGATAAATGAGGTGAGACTGAAAAATAAAATTAAACTGAAAAGGAAGAGTGGGTGAGTCAGGAGTTTTATAATAGTGAAATAAAACAATGTTTTACACACAGCAGGCAAAATTACTGCATAAGGCAAATACACAGTGATGGAGGTGAGGCTGGAATGTGTTCTCTCCATGCCTGAGTTGAAGGGGATTGTTCCATTACCTGAAGGTTAGCCTTCTCTGCAGCAACTCACATTAGCTTTCTAGCAGTACAGGCAAACACACAGTTACTATACCCCAAAGCTTTCACCTTATGTGACACTGGCTCACAACTCCCTGTAAGTAATAACAGATAAGTTTGCATGCAGCCTGCAGCGTGGTTCCAGGAAATGTGAACTGTCCATTTATTTAAGCTGTCCAGGGAAATGTGTCAACACTGGGAATAATTTCATTTCCCATCAAGAAAAGTGTGTTTCCAATTTGCACAAATGACTGTTAAGCAAACATGTAATCCTGAGTGATCATTAGGAGAATCTATCACCACACATTTTCCTTTTTCAGAACTGAATGGAAAAAGTCCACTAATTTCTTTATGTCCAAGAAAGAACTGTAGTTTTAAGAATTTGGTGAATGGAAACAGCAATGTCATCATGTTTAGAGGATCCACAAGTTCCTTAGTGAGTTGTGTACTACTTAAGTGAGGCCAGAGCTTATTTTTTCCATATCTGGGGATATGGAATTTTCTATTTTACCCCAAATGTAACTGTGACTTGGAATAAAGAAATGTACTTGATCATTGAAATGCACACTGTACATTGTCAGTACAGCTACAAACTGTTGGGCCAGCAAGTAGAGAGTGTATCAGAAACCTGGGCTGACAGAAGCAGCTGTGGGATGTTCAGGCACACAAGTGGAATCCTCAATCTTATGGGTTTTTGTTGTAGTACATAGGAAACAACTCAAATGCCAGTATGGAGAAATTTGAAAGAGAACCTCTAGTACTCTGTAAAATGCCATCACATACCTACCTGCCTCATCTCTGTAGAATAACGCTTTCTACATCAGTTCATAGTCCCGTAGGCAGCTGTGGCTTAAATCACTGAAAAAGGTGTATTTTTGCTGAGATGCCAAACCATGAACAGAGGGGACAGACCTTAGGCATCTTCTCAGATCTGTCAAATTTGGATTTTGGGAGCATGACTCAGTGTCCTGAGCCTCTAAACAAAATACCACAGATATCTAGTTCACTTACACTTAAGGACGTGGGGGGAGTCCTGAAAGGAGCAATATGGCTAAAGCCTTTGTAAAATGGAAGGGAAGGGAAGGGAAGGGAAGGGAAGGGAAGGGAAGGGAAGGGAAGGGAAGGGAAGGGAAGGGAAGGGAAGGGAAGGGAAGGGAAGGGAAGGGAAGGGAAGGGAAGGGAAGGGAAGGGAAGGGAAGGGAATCATCATATAATTCACTTCCGGAGGCATGAACAAAAGATAAAAGGAGGAACAGAAGGGAGTACAGAAGTTATCAGACATGATTAAATGGCAACTTACAAACAGCAAAATGAATCAAACAAAAATCCTTCATCATCTGATACTAGTGGATAATAAACAGGAAAATAAATTAAGTAAACAGCTATTAAGCAAGACGAAAATTATAGAGGCCAAAAAAGATTTCAAAGAATAAATAGCTAATGATATGAAAACAAATGAAAATCAGGAATTTTCTGAGAGATCAATAATTCCACTGAATCACTGGGGCTAAAGGGATCTATGAAGGAATATAAGCACACTGATGAGAGGCTTATCAACCTTCTTGTATTTGTTTCATGAAGGAGACCACTGGGTAAATACTTACATTGAACTTGTTCTTTCCTGACATAGAGAAGGAAATATATTTTTGTATTGAAATGGCAGAGGAAGAAATACTAACTTAAAGTGATAAAATCCTCCAGACACAAACAAAACACCCTAGAGTTCTAAGGGAGTATAAGTATGGAAAAAAAGTCTATGAAAAATGTGCAGTCCATCTTCAAAATAGTTGCTCTTCCAAAACAAAAGAAGTAAATGTCATATGTAAGTAAGTGCAGCCAGAGTAATAAATATCTGCAGGGTATCTCAAGAAAGAGCCCAGCCGTCTTGACCTGTATAGAAGAAAACTGCATCACCCCAATCGTTTGGACTCTTTATATATGTCATTCATGTAGTAGACAAAGGAACTATTACTATAGCAGATTAGATATTAAGAATTAACTCTTAATATTTTCAAAGATCTTTAGTAAATATTTTGATAGGAGGAACAGTCAAAACACCAGAATTTATAGGGAAAGAGTGAGTCTGTATACCAGTCACTGCCACCATGGTTGTGATTTTCTAAAGCCACAGAGAATATTTGCGGTTCCCTCATTTCTGTTGGTGAAATCTGAACTGGAGCTCATAACTAGTGAGACTGACTAGTTACCGTTGAGGACAGGCTACACCATACATGCTCTGTACACATGAATGTCACATCTACTCTATGATTGCTGTAGGGATGTGTAGTCAAGTGTGTCCAAAACACAATGAACTCTCTGCTTATCCAGCATTTCATTTAGGGACTTCTAAATATCCCTGGGAAATAGCAGAGCTACTGCTCTGACTGACCTGCAGGGTATAGCACATTAATAAATGGTAGCAATGGAAAGGTTACAGCATCTTTAGTCATGTCAGGCATATTCATCTTCCCAAGTAATATTAATCTGATGAAGCACTGTTTTTAACACTTGCGAGAAAGAAAGAAATGGGTGACAAGCAGAAACAAAAAGAATAGTTTCCATGAAAAAAAAAAAAAAAAGGAAAGAAGGAAAGAGGAAACTAAAGTTTCATTTCCTGAAAAGGAGTTGCATTAGAGAAGTGATAATATTTTATAATTAATTAGATGTAACAAACTAAAATTTCATTTCCTGAAAAGGAGTAGTGTTGGAGAGATAATAATATTGTATAGCCAATTAGGTGTAATGGGTTCTGGAAGAAATGATGCTGAGAATTTTTTAAAAGATATACCTAAGCTAGATGATCAGATAAAATGGTAAAATAATAGTAGATTAGGGCAGATACCTGTCCTGAGACTTAAAAAAAAAAAAAAAAAAATCATTACTGACTAGTTTTACACTGAATGATAATTAAGTATTTTTAATGTGAACTTGACTATTGAAAATCTTGAAATACAATAGTTTGCATGGTATTTGGAGATGTTTCATCTAAAGAGCAGTACAAATACAGATTTAATCTTAAACTAAACAATTTAAGCAACTGTCTTAGCCATAGAAGACCAAAAATATTTAAAGTCTTTTGAAATGATCACCAGATGTGGGATAGAGATATTCTTGAACAAGAGCAGAAAAAGATGTGCTAAAGAACACTTCATGGTATCCAGTGGCCAGTCATGGGCTTGTTATCTGGCTGTTTTTTGGTCAGGTTAATGATTAACGACAGGATGAATGGAAATGGCTTTAAACTGGAAGAGGGTACATTTAGACTAGATATTAGGAAGAAATTCTTTACTGTCAGGGTAGTGAGACACTGGAGCAGGTTGTGTTCACAGTGAGGTTGTGGATGCCCCCTCCCTGGAAGCATTCAAGGCCAGGCTGGATGGGACTTTGAGCAAACTGGTCTGGAGGGAGGTGTCCCTGACTATAGCACGAGGTTGCAACTAGGTGATCTTAAAGGTCCCTTCCGAACCAAACCATTCTACGATTCTATGATTATTGTCTTAGTCTGATTGTCAAGATTGTTATTCTACACGAATTCTCTCCTTTGACAAATAGCCTACAGACAAGTTTTGAGTTTGTTTTTTTGTTGTTGGTGTTTTTTTGTTTGTTTGTTTCCTTGTTTTTTTAAATCTGATATGGTTGTGCTCACATTTCCAGCTGTAGTAGCACATAGTTGAAATGCTGGGAGAAGATCAAGTGTCGGGGAGGGTTTGCTGACCATTATATATTTCCTTTTTCTATGGATATGTGATATGGAAAACAAACAAACAAAACAAATAAAAAAACTGAGTTCAATTCTGGAGGAGCTGGGGTAGGGACGCTGGTGGACTTTTATGTAGATACTTTCGAAGCTCTCTGAATCCCACCTAGAAGTCTCCCTAAGCAGCAAAAACATGATGCCTCCATCGAAGCTAGATGGAATAAACTCAACCAGCAAACACAGAAGACTTCACTGAATGAGAGATAGAGTAGTGTATGTTGGACAGAATGTCTGTTGGTCAGCCAGTGTCCTTGATCTTGATCTGGCCACCCAGAGCAGGTTGGTCATTATTATATCCAGATGCCTTTTGCGTGCATCCAGGAAGAGGGACATCACAACATCTCTGGGCATCTTCCTCACAGTTGTATGGCTTTCATAGTATAATATCAATCCCATAATTTGTATTTCTTATGTTTTCTCTTCTGCATTCTGAAGGTCTTCTCTGGGGTGGCATAGACCTCACTGTTCTTTAGATTGCAGGGTTACTCCTGTATTATTGAATTAAATGAACCATGGCTGTTCTTTGGCACTGACACATCAGATTAATTTTTGTTTATATCTGTACACCTAAACTTATTGATCTTGGAGAAGGTTTGAATCCAAATTGCTGACTGGGAATGATCCATGATCTACACAATCCTCACAGACACTGAGAAAATGCAAGTTGGCATAGGAAAATACTTTGCAGCAGGTAATAATGACAGCTTATGAATATAGGGAACAGTATCTCACAAATTTTGTTCCCTGGCACTTTTTAATTTACTAATATACTTAGGTTGCTCTGAAAGTAATGCCTCCCTATTTATTTCCACGAAAAGTACAGTAGATACAAGCAGCACAATAACACTATTTGATAAAGCAAATTCTCAGTTGCAAAACATTCATTTTCAACATTATGGTGGTTTTCAACCACCATTAGCTATGCACTTTTGACAGCAATGAACAAGAGCCTGCATGCTGCACTTGTAAACATCTACACCAGTGGAGATGACCTACTGTCGTCATTGCCACTACTGAAATGCACCACACTGCCTCACTGCAATGACATCCACTGTTTGGTCTCCATAAGCATTCAGCAAGCACTGATGAAAGTCATTGGGTGCACTGTTTTCTGCATGGAGGAATTCAGTGACACAACTTTGTGCCATACACACTTCCAAGTCATTCTGTCACACTGCCCCTCTGCTGCCTTCTGTCATATGGCAAAAAATGTAATGGAATATTGGTGGGAAAGTTCAGTTTCTACTCCCATATCACCAGCATCCACCTCTGATGTTGTGGGTCGAGATAATAAAATAGGATGCATTACTTCCAGAGAAGCCCTTGTAGAGATAGTTGGGAAATACTTTCTGACCTGACAAAAAGAAATGAGGGAGATTGTGCTTCTAATTTACATATGAACTGGATTAGTAAATTTAATGCAAATAATCAACAAGCGTAAATCAAATGTTGTGAAAATGATATAAAGCTCCCGTGATATAAAAAAGTGGTTTATGGCAGAAGGCCACAGAAATGCCTGCAAATATAGTGTTTTCTTTGTAATTCCAAAGTCTAAACTACATCATAATATGTCTGTGTAGTATGAAATAATGATTGCTTTATACTGCAGTGATAGCAGTAGTGCTACTTATGAAATTTTCCCTTTGGCAGAATGTTCCAAGACCCTCCCTTTTTGGTGAGAGATCACACGTAAGCAAGGTACTCCTGGAAGCAAAGTGCAGTACATTGCTCTACCTTTTTTTTTTCCATTACCTCTAACAAACTTAAGTTGATTTCACTTGCTGGAGGTATGCGCTGTGTTCTTTCATTCTCTAGCCTTTTATGCACAATTACAGTTCCACAGAGATTGAATGTTTTACTGAAGATATTAAATGTTACCAGCAATCTTCATTACTGTAACAGACCACAGAGAGCTCTAAAGTGCCTTACATTAAGGCATTAAGTGCATTACTCCAATAGTTGAGGTTAAAGTTTTCTGACCTGTCTGCTTATGGAGGCATCTACAGAGATGGAAATGATTTCCATTGCCTACCTGAAAATCTTTCTCTGTTTGGTGTTGCTTCAATGGACTGAGGTCAGTTCCCCAGCACAGACAGGAGAATTTTCAGACCCTATGCATACCCACTGGATATGTATGTAATTGGCAGCAGCCATTATGGAAAGCAGATTTTCTAATTTTCTAAGCACTTAAATAAATCATTTAGTTTTCTGAATATGGATGTTATGCTCCCATTTTCATATCCAAATTTGATAAATTTTACTTTAAAGAAATCCATGGATTACATTAGTTAATATTAGCTTTCTGTGTGAGTAGATGAATGAAGCTCTCATATAGTTATTTCAGAAATTATGCTGGCTTTTTTTTCTGATGATCTATAATTATCGAAAACAAGTCTAGTATATATTAATCACTGAGCTGTTAATGGATGTGCAGTTTCAAAATCTTGTTCTCACAGTGGAAGTAGAAAAGGTTAACCCATGTTGTTCGGCACAGATCATTAAATATTGAAAATATCACATCTGATAAATAACTGTTTTAGGAATCATGTTTCTGATTAGATGACTCTGTCTGTAAACTAGCTAACAAAGAATTACTAAGAATTAACTGAAGAGCTCAATGCCAGATATACAGGATGAACTTTGTATTATTTAACTTTAGAGGTCCCCATCATAAAAAATCTGTCTCTGAATTTAAAATAACTTAAAATCCTGATGTAGTCACTGGAGAAACAGAGCACTTCAGCAGAAAAAATTGTGTTCACTTTCAGACATCCCATTGTGATGAGGTATGCAAGCAGTAGAGATGACCAGGCCAGGCCACGTGCAGATGTTTGCAGACCATCTGATGAACCCCATTCATATCAATAAACAAGTCTGTCCACGCCCCCTTACCACAGACATCAAATTCAGTAGTCCACACTAGGTTGCACAACTCTCCATTTTATCTCCCAGTGCATAAACAGAGAAAAGTCAGCTATTCCAACATGTGATGAACTGCTTGAGCCCAAAGCACATGTATTCACAACCAATGAGTCAATTCATCTCCGTACAGCTACTGTGATCCAAAGAAAGATGTTCTAACTTTGGCACATATAGATGCCTATAGTTAGATGGTATGACTGCTTCCAGAGGTGGGAGTTTCAAAGCAAGGATTCCCCAGTAGATATTTCCCATTTTTTAAGAATAAACTGAAATTTTACAGAGATATTAATTCCAGATGTTTAAAAATATTAAATCCTATCTGGCATTAGGTTTTATGAAACATTCAAGTAGATTAATATCCAACCTCATTTTCACACCAACTGGTGTAGGGATTTCTTTTGTTTGCTTGTTTGCTTCTTCTCTCTCTTCTCTAATATGTGGTCTGGAGGAATATGAAATACTGGAAACAGATCAAAATTCAGTCAGGGAAAGAAATCTGCAGTACATTCACATTGTGCTGATACTTTCTAGCCTGCAGCAGTAATTGTTTTCCAAAGTACATTTTCTCTCTTGCAATTTTCTTACCTAAAGAAGAAAATAAATAGTCATTTAGGAAAAGAAAAAAAGAAAGAAAAAAATGTTCTGCAAGTTTCATTTCTTTTGTTCTGACAGTCTCATCTACTTAGGTCCCAGACTGCCACTGGCCATTGCTGTACACATCATTGTTAAATCACTGGGTCACAAGCCTGAATGTTGTGTAGTATTGCCTCTGCTGGAAAAAAATCCATTAAAAGCATTAAAGTGGTGAATTCTGTTCTGCAGGAAAGGTGTAAGCAGCAGCTATAGATGTGAGAAGGTTTGGGGAACAAATGTGTATGGCTTAAGTCCAAGATCTCATTTATTATAAAAGTTTTGAATAAAGTCTTTTCTCTGGACAATTTTATTCTCTTAGGACAGGTGAGTGGTCTATTGAGTTCATATTTTCTCCCCAAAAACAGAGTTCATGTCTGCGATAAGCTACTGTATAAACAGATTTACTAATTTTTATCACATTGTTTGTCATTATTTAATTCTTACATTGCAAGTGACATTTCGATAAGAAGATAACAGATGTACTTTGCAGATGCAGAAGAGTTTTGCAAAGAACACGGCCAACTTTATTTGCCCTTCATTGGAGGAGCATTACAAAAAGTAGTTAGATATATGATATGGATTGTAGGTCTGTTGTATACACATATGATCACGTTTTCTTTCTTTTTCTTTTATTTTTCTTAGTATTTGCTGCCAGCATTAAAATGTACCCAGTTTCTCCCAGATCGGAAATTTTATTCTTTCTGTACATTGATATTACATTTCAGAGATTTCATTACAGTTTTCATTAAAGAACTCACAATGAAGAAAAAGTGAAGGATTCAGATGATCAGTCTCCAAACAGTGATTAGGACTTTGGAAATTTCAGTTTAGCTAGTGTAATTTACTCCCCTGAAGAGGGAACGTGGATGATCACTGATGCTAGATATAGTGTCAGTACTGGAAACTAATCAGAGCATGATCACCTCAGTAGAACTGGGACATGAGCCTCTGGTCACAAGTAACATTCTTCAGGGTGTGACACTGGGACCAATACTATTTTACTCCTTAAACAACACAGTTGGAGAGATGCAATACATACCTCATGGTCTGGAGAGAATGAGGCCCAAGGGAGAACTTATCTCTCCCTAAAACTACCTGAAAGGAGGCTGTAGTGAGGAGAGGGTCAGACTCTTCTCTCTCTGTATTTCTCTCTCCACTGCCTGTCAAAGGTCTGCTTTAATCTTTTCTTTTCCCTGGCAATGAAAGAAAATGAAAGTGAGAAATAATGTATACTATGTGAGAATAAAGAAACTGAATTCCACACAAAGAGACTGCTCTCTTGATCCAGGCATACAGTATAACATGAGAAAAACACCTGTCATGACCTGTTAATTTCCCATTCATATGGCTGTTAGCACTGCAGAGCTGTGTTTGGGATCTCTCTCTTTCTGGATATTCAGCAACTTGGTCATGAGCATTCTCCTAATGACATCCTGGGAGTTTGCTGGCACAAGGAGAGGCTAGACTTGAGCAAGCTTAACTAATTCTATTCATATACAACACATTTCCTGTCTCTGTTAACTACTCCTTGTCTTCTTTGGCACTGCATTCATGGAATCAGTAAGACATTGCTTAATTGTACCTGTCTTCAAGCCAGAATGATAAGCCACTTTCACAGAGCTGTTCCATTATTTATTGGCATTTTCTACAGAAAGTAATGCACTTAAATAATCTCTCTCATATTTCCTGAAATTTAGAACCCTACAAAGGTGAAGCTGTGCTATTTTTACTGCTTTCTATATTGTTACAGCTCTATACACATTTCTTATAGCTCCATTTTTGTAAAGTAGCATCCTCCCAAAAGTATATAACTTTGTGTATTAACAGAAAATTGTGGTTGTGGGACAAGCAGATTGAAAAATAAAAATGGGCACTTGGCCCAAAGGCCTTTAACAATTCATGTTGCTAAATTACAAATGAAAACATAATAACAATTTCTCTTATATGTAAGTGCAGCCTTCTACACAGCTGAAGTTCATTTTGCATGGATGTTAATGTCCATACATGATATGGGTTATCAAAACACTAAGCCTGAGAAGTCTATTCCCTAAACTATCTACTTCCTTTCTCTTGTAGACATAGATTTTCCCTTAATATAGCTTATACTTGTCTGTTCTCAAGACAGGATTAAATTCAGATAATTTATTCTGTAGCATGTCTGAACAGAAAGAATGGGCTCACGTAGATTGCTTAATATTTGAGGGTATAACATAAAGCACTCAGAAACAAGGAAACTTCCAATCATTATGTCCCGGAGAATGATGATTTGTGCATACATATTACAATACTATATACCTGACCATGTATTATTTTACCACGTTGTCCTTAGATTGAACTGAAATCATATAGCGCAGGTATTTTCTGGATTTACTGCAAGGATTTTTTTGCTGTTGTAATAAAAAGGCAAATTTAATGAAATGACAAGTTGAACTAAAGAAATGGACATCTTCCCCTTCCCTCTGCTATAGGTATCATGGGTTGCTGTACGAGATCAACTCACAAGTCATTGTCTCTGAACTCATCTTTCAATGGGAAGGCATTGAACTGCAGACCCCAAGGCTAATTCGGCAGCTCACAGCTGAAAAATTCACTTCAAGCTGAAATTTAGCAGAAAAACAAACAAAATCATGTAAAAATCTCTGAGAAAGAAAGTACTAAATGTCACCTTTGTGACAACAGTCATAAAGAAGTCACAAAGAACTATTAAGTATCTTGAAAAAGGCAGGATCTTTTCTACGATATGTGGTAGGCAAATCATATAGGTAGGAACAGAATTCACAAATTCTGACTTACTGTCTCCTGCTTATCTCATCACAATGAAGAAACATGAAAAGCAAGGGAGTAGATTAGATTTCACTGGGGAAAAGAATATCCTAACAACAGCTACCCATAAAGAAGTCTCATGGGAAAGTTTTGTGATTTCTAACATCCCTCGCATTCCTGACACGTTAATATGGCAAACAACTGTTCCTCACATGGGACACAGGGCTCCAAGTTCCATTTTGCTATCTTCTCTTTCACTCCACAGAGATCAAGGATGCCAATTCTTACAGAAAAGTTCAGCAAAATTGGCTGTGACTCCTCCCAAGAAAAATGGGAAAGTACAGATACTTATAGTTAATGGAATTTATGTCCTGTGAGCTACAAATGAAGGAAACTCCTGAACCCGTGAATAGAGAGAATCCTCCTAAGACAAAACAGTTTTTAGTAATTTGGAAATGCAGCTGGAACCATAACAACAAACACTAATCAAGAGGAGGTACATCACTTTGAGGAGATCTAGATCTGCTCTCACACATGAGATTGAAGTGTGCCTGTGAACCCATCTGTGCTGGCTTCTCCTGCACGGGAGAACCTCTCTTGTGCATATCCCCACTGACCACTTCAGAACTCCACAGCCCTCACTCATAAAGATGTCACAAGAAGAGCAGCTGACACCTCCTAACACTCATTTGGGACCATTTATGAAGACTTTGGGTGCTTTAACATGAATAACCCTTGTTCCCTACAGCTGGGGATGATTTTGTCCTTCCTTTATTCATATATACTTTCCCAGGATCTCAAACACAATAGCACTTCCTTCAATTACTCACAGCTGCCTAATCAGCCTTGACATTAAAAATTCTACTTTTTTTTTTTTTTTTTTTTTTTTCTCTGCCAAAGGAAAATGAACAGTCAACCTCTTCCTGCATCACTGGTCAAGTATCAGGGACTACAGATCTACCTGGTTTTCAGACAGTGCTTCTTCCATTACCTGGTTCCTCTCACGTCCCACAGTGTAGCAGAGCTCCATGCACTTGAGGATACAAGAATTTACAGTAAAACCAGCCTTAGCGTCTGTTTCAGATTAGCTCTGAGTTAGTTTCCAAACTGTAGCTGTCAATATATTTTAACCTGCCAGTTCTTCTACACTAGTCCCCCAAAGTTTTGCTGTTTTAATATAAAACTGAAATAGAATACTGGAAGTAGAGAAAAACACAATCAACCTAATGGTTCACCCAGCCTAGCTCTCAGCTGATTTTATTAATTAACTGAACTCATTTCAGCTGCACTCAACTGCTTTCTGCCAACTGAGGGTAGGATGTGATGCTCATCTGTTCCACTGTTTAATTCATAACTAAGTAACTGTACAAACAAGTGAAACTTACGGCTCTGAGGAATTTCATCCAGTATCAGTAGCTGTATCATAGAATCATAGAATCGTTAAGATTGGAAAACACATCTAAGGTATCCTAGTATAACCCTCAAGCCTGAGTCCTATTGTAGGACCCTGCTTCCTACTGTGATAGACCATGGTGCCAAAAACCACAGCTGTGAACTGAGTGCCTACACACAGAGGGGAAAGGCTGAAGGGAAAAGATCAAATCTAGGTATTTTCAAACTATACAGAAACAAGGACTGAGAAAATTACTGTTACAAAGAGGCAATCAAGTGATGCCACTGAGCTCTTACATAACACTTCTGAAAAACAACTGCAGGTATCCAACTGCAGGCCTCATGGTCATCAGACTGCTAGCCCTTTCTGGTCCTTGAGCTCAGTACTGGGTTAGAGGCGCAATGGAGCTGGAAGGGAACAGCTGGAGCATGTTGCCCAAAATAGAAAAATGTCTGCAAGCTGCCAAGGGTGAGGTGGCAGTACAAACATAGCCAAATTCTTTCAGCTGGTGCAGCCGGACTGTTTTTGGCAGTGTGGACAGATGACAGGCTCCTCTGAGTGCTTTCCCCACACTGCTGTGACCTGCAGACTGCAAAATGGTTTCTTCATGCAGGGGAAATCTGGATACAGGAGCCTGTGAAACAAACTTGAATGGGTAAAAGAAGAGCAAATTTTGTCTCTTTTTTCCTTCTAGGAAGCAGAAAATTTCTTGCTCAGATGAAATGGTGGCCAAGCTAATACTGATAATCCAAAGCTTCATGAGTATTCACCATGTCTTTCTTTGGGCTCCTGCTCCAAACCTCTGCCACCTTTGAGAAATGGACTGTTGCTTGGCATGGTGGAATGTAATGAAGATATATTCATCAGAGTCTAACAAAACATCTGCTGATTCTGAACAGACAGATGTTAAAATGATGTCCAAGACAAGACAAAACAAACAAACAAGCAAACAAAAAAACACCACCAAAACAAAAACCAGCAACCAAAAAACAATAACATAGGAAGACCTGAGGTTGCATTGGCAGGAGCTGAGCACTCACTGAACCGTGAGCTTTCTCTTACACCATGCCCACTGAAAATTTTTACCTTAGAAACCTCAGTCTCTGCAGAGCAGAGAAAAAATGGGCTTTAAGGGAATGGTGGGTGCCTCAGAATCTGTTGTCTGTAGCCATGGATTAACTGCTCAGTATTGATATACTTAACACACTCACATACCAGGAACAAAGCAATGGCTACTGGAAATGACATGTATGTTCATTTATCCTGGGTTTCCCCAGATGTAAAGAGGCATGTGGATAATCAGGCTGGGGAACTTCTACTTTTCTTTTGTGTCACTGGATGCAGCAAATGGAAATATTTTCAGCCTGCTCAGGCTGCCTTTTGCTATAAACCTCTCACATTTTGGGGACAGCTTTTGTGCTTGAACTTGTACAAGGACAAGAGAAATGACACTCCTCTGTCAATTAGAAATGAATGAAGCAAATAGCAATTTAAAGGTGGCTGACAAGATACAGATGCATTCTATTCTTAGCTGCTGGTGAAGGACTCTCACACCTAACTCACCTGGGTGGTTGTAAACCACCAGATTTACAACGGTATCAAGACATCTAAAGATAGAGAGGAGACAAGGGACAGCTATTACAGGATTCAAATGAGTTTCTCCTCTGACTTCCATGAGACTTACAATGAGATTTACATTCTCACCAGGATTAAGTTTTTTTTTTTTTTTTCCCCAAATCTTTAAGGCAGCTAAAAACTCCAGAGTCCAGCAGGAAAGTTCTGCTTTAAAAGCAGATGCAATTGATAGCTGATACTGGGAGCTGATACCTATGGGACATATTTAGCTGGAAGGTAGCTTAAGTCTTTGGAGGTGACACTTGTAGGCACTTACATCTGCATACTGGCTATACGTAAGATTGCAAACCAGCCCATTGCATTATATCTGATACAGACAGTGTGAGTATTGCCCTTGATCCCAGTCAAAATGCCTACCCCTCTATCATTATTGATTATGGTGGAACATAAGGGTGGGATACATCACCCCTAAGCTCAGTCATCTAAAACCTAAATACAGTTGTCAACTTTGTCAAACTTCCCTCAGTAGTGGTATAAAAAATAAAGTAAAAAAAAGGCCAGCAACTAATCCCTGCTATTTTTTGTTTTCTTTCTTTCTTTTTTTTTTTTTTTTTTTTGTTTTCAGTTTCACTAGTTAATTTAATAAAGATGCAGTATTCTTTGCCATACTCTAAATAAAGGCTATCTATCTGAAGAGAAATAGAGAGGACACAAGAGGCTCATAGAGAATGAGTTTCTCCAACAGAAGCACTTCCACATCACAAGACAGGGGTTGCAATGGGTTAGCCTTGGCCAGCAGCCAGGCACCCACCCAGCTGTGCTCTCCCTCCATATTCTTAACAGAATAAAGGGGGAAGAGGAGGTTCAGGTTGGATATTAGGAAAAACTTCTCCAAAAGAGTGGTTGGGCATTGGAACATGCTACACAGAGAGGTGGAGGAGTCACCATCACTGGAGGTGTTCAAGAAATGTGTAGATGTGCCACTGAGGGACATGGTTTAGTGAGCAATATTGATGGTAGGAGGACAGTTGAACTTGGAGATCTTAGAGATCTTTTCCAACCTTAATGATTCAGTGAGGCAACGATTCAGTGATTCTATGAAAAGCTCATAATACAGAAAGATCACTTAGCAGTTTTCTAAATCAACACAGAAATCCCTATATTTCTGCCCAGACAGGGGCACTCCTTTCTTTCTGTGCTTCTGATAAGTGCCACAGTCAAACACTGTCAGTGATACAGGCAGTGTCATAAAAATAAAAGGAGTTGATAGAGATGTTTAAGGGTGCTTTCCACAAAGTGAGTGTGCCACTGAAGGTTCTGCATTACTCTGGGACCTGTCAGTCAGTTCATACAAGTGCACAACGTTTGAAAGGTCCATCTCCACAGCACACCTTCCACCAGTTTGGCCCTGACATAACTAATACTTACTAGAGGAGGATTTACATGAATGCCTGATATTACTCAGGCTTTTCAGTGTACATCCCACCTGAAGCTGTTATCAGAGCCTTCCTAATCAATATTCCACAGCCATCAATTAGGTGGTGACTAACAAGCAATTAGGACTTCAGGAGAGTGAGTAGACACTCCAGACGCTAAGATTTGGCTTTGTGTACATTTGCTTTACAATCCAGAATGAAATTAAAGAACCACAAAATGTTCCAAAACAAGATTTAGTTCTCAAATTGAGCAGTGCAAGGTAGATAAGCACAGCCTTTTGCTGGCACACAAGAAGGTATGATCCCTGTTCAAATCATAGAAGCACAGCATCATAGGATGGCTTGGGTTGAAAGGGATCTCAAGGACCATCAAGTTCCAAGCCTTCTATCACAGGCAAGGTTGCCAACTGCTATATCAAGTACTAGCTCAGATTGCCCAGAGCCCTATCCTGGCCTCAAACACCTCCAGGGATGGGGCATCCACAACCTCTCTGGGCAACCTATTCCAGCACCTCACCATTCTCTCAGTGAAAAACTTCTACCTGACATCTAATATAAATCTCTTGTCCTTTAGTTTAAAACCATTCACCTCATCCTATCACTATCTACCCTCGTAAAAAGTCCATTTCCCTTGTGTTTCTAAACTCCCTTCAAATACTGGAAGGCCACAATGAGGTGTCCCTGCAGATACTCTTTCCAGGGATGTCAGTAATTTAATGAAACAGAAATGTTGCTCATGAAGTCATATTCATGGTGGTTCTAAACACAGAAGATTCTTAGCACTGAAGTAACAGCATCAGGGAACCCAGCTCAGGTTGTATGGAACAGCTAAAGATATGAGTTAATTTCACAAGGGCTGTCCAGCCTCCACTGCTATTTTAAAGGTGTCTTAGGTACCTCTGACTAAATAAACTGCATTTGGTTACAACATGGCTACAACATACAACTTCTCAATTTTCCTGAGCTGTAGCAAGTCAACCCATCCATCTGTGATGGAGGTAAAAGATGTTCCTCCTCAGAGACAGTCTTAATTGGATACTTTATTTGTCAAAAAATGCAAGGCTATAGTGAATGTAATCATTCACGCTTTCAACGCAAATTCTGCCAAGTAACAGTAATTGGGAAAGCCAGTGAGCATAAAAATGGAACAGTTGATGCATCTGAGCCTACTGATTTTTCAAAACACAACATTTGATTACTTTTGTTTGCTGATGACCTTTCAAGTCACAGTGGAACTAACTTTTTCTGGAGGAAAAACAAGAATTAAAAAGAAAACAATAATTGTGCAATATTTTTAATCATGATTATTGCATTGATTTGATGAATCAAAGGTGTAATCTTTTGCATATTAGTATCATTTTCACTCTTTTCTCTGTTGTTGTTGTTGTTTTTTAAGATGATAATTTTTTTAGGATAGTTCTATTTGCACTAAAGGAAAGGAACTTTCCCTGGGGCAAAGCTCCCAGGTACCGTGGTGGAAATGGCTGTCCCTGCATGAATCCTTCTCAGAGAACTCTCCTATTACATAAAAAGATCAGGACACAGAATAAAGCTGAAATACAGGTTCAGCAATTTGTATGTTTTGAGTTTGGTTTTTGTTTTGTTCTATTCTGATTTATTGTTCTGGTGTATCCCAGATCTCTGACCCCTCTGGCAGCAAATTGTCTATGGAGAGCAAATATCATGGGAATGTTAGATGCAAAGCAAGCATTAGGGAGGTTTAAAGCAGTGTGTCAGCCAGCGGAATGGAACGTTTGTTTCAAGTATGAGAAAAAAATCTGACACAAAGAAAGTCCTAGGTGAAAGAGAATAAAAGAAAGGCAAGGGAAGAAGAAATCTTTTTTTTTCCCCAAACTCTCTAAAGAAAAAGAACAACGAGGATATTGATACTGATACTGAAATAAAATGTGAATTATCTGTATGTAGGGATGTTTTTATTAAGTATAGGAGGTGCTGGATTTCATCTAACGTTTGTTTTTGTTTGTTTGTTTATTTTTTTATTATCCAGTGTAGCCTAGTAATAGACTACAACTTGTATTTGCAGTAATAATTTCACAATAGCCAGGCTAGATGTTTGGAGTTTTCATCTTGACTTATTATTAGAAGAGATTTGCCAAAACCCCAAAAGAAAATTGCCTAAGAGTATTGCAAATGGAGAACCTCAGTCTGAAGGGTTCAAAAGACACAGAACCACACCAGCCAGGCTTTATGGAGGGATATTCCATTTGATTACTCACTGAAGAAAACTGAGGTCTGAAATCCAAGAAGACTTTAAATTCAATAAGAGGATTAATGGGTATGAGAGACTTCATCCCTAGTTTTCACTGCGAATGAGCCAGTCTTAGCCTCCACAAATGAAAAAGAGGCACAAGCTCAGGAGATTTGTATCTGTGTGCCTTTGTGGTTGTGTCAGAGTTACAGGTGCTTTTCTTCATACAGGACAAGTGACTATACTTGCAGTGTGGACACAAGATTGACAACTACAGTGATTAATAGTCAGCCCCACAGTATATTGCATCTCTTGAAGCTCTAATTCCCATAATTAATTTTTTCTCTTTTCTTCTTACAATAAAAGGTATCTCCTGAATATAGAAGGGTGCTGTAAAGTTATAAGACCAGAAGATGAATTAAAATGTCAATATTATTTTTCATCCAATTTCAAAATGCTGTTCTGCTCAAAACTGTTTTGTATTTTCAGAGTGTGTTTCTTCTGACCCCTGCATGCCAGGAAGCAAGCCAAGGAAGGGATGAGCCATCACACAGAGACAGTAAGACACTAATAAGGAGTAGCTTCCTGCAACTGGATACACTTACTGGTGAGAATAGGACCAGCAATGGTGCTTATCCCACACTTCCCCACTTCTCTCCTCCAATGCAAAGTATCAGGCATTGCTTAGTTCTGCTCCTGCTTGCTTGCTCTAAATCAAAGTAACTTTGGGAGCAGAGGATTGAAAAGATTTAACTTTCTTTTCTCCCTATCTGCAGCTAACAGAAGGCTCTGACTGCTGAGACACTTCTCTTTGGAAAAGGCACTTAGCTTTGCCCTGTGCCTCTTCACCCACCTACAAAATAAAAGCAGAGAACCCCAGCATGAGCAGTAGTTTTGTTGGCATTTTTATTGTCATTATTTTCCCAGTAGATTATTAGACGCATGTCTCTCCAATCCATCAGTTTTTGGACCTAAAACACATAGGCCACTTGAACTAGAAGAATCAATATTGCTAAAATTTGGAAAAGTAAATAAAAAGTCAAACTGTTATTGTTAGCTGTGATGCAGCTTTTTGCTATTACAGTCATGTTCCTTCTTGCTCATTTAAAGTGCAGGACAAAATTTGTTAGCCCGTATTAATGCAGTGGCATTAAGATATGGTCTGAGCTTTATGATCTAGTAACGTGAATGCTCACTGTTTTCTGTTGATGATCGCAGAATCATTAAGGTTGGAAAAGGCCACTAAGATCGTTTAATCCAACCATCATCCCATCACTACCATGCCCACTAAACTGTGTCCCTCAGTGCCACATCTACACATTTCCTCAAGAACTCCAGAGCTGGTGACTCCATCACGTCCCTGGGCATCCTCTTGCAATGTTTGAAATGATGTCAAACAAAGAATATCTAAGTGTCTCTACTTGCACTTAACTGCCGGTTTAGCCTCCTTAAAAATGGGTCATTTGAGTGTAGCCTTTAATATGAATCTGGAGATTTACTAAAAATTGTGCCTTTGTAGCAAAGGTCATATAAATGTAAAACTTACCTTTCATCTTTTCCCTTGTATTTCATGCAGTGCTGATAACAAACCCAATCAGCAAGGCAGAAGTTTGTGCAAGCACTGAATTTCCCTTGCTACCAATCTGGGTTTGCATTTTATTTTTATATTGAAGATACATACCTTAAAATTGAGTCTGATAGTAGAGATATTACTGGTAAATAGTTCCACTGAACATACCTGCTTAAAATACTTTTTGCTCACTTAAAATACATAGAAGAAAGATTTCCTAATACTGTCTCTCTTAGATGTGATAGATCCCATCTCTCTACATAAGGGAAAATGAGCCCATTTCAGTTCCTGTCTTACATTAAAATACTCAGTTAAGTGCATACTAACTGTAATGAATCTGGAGCAAATAAAGTGGAGTTTGAAGGATGCAGCAAGAAACATTTTAAGGCTGTAACTACTGTCCTAATAAATTAAATATTATGAGAGGATGTCAGAGTGTACTAGACCAAGACTACTACTGGACTGGGACATTCAGCACTTCCTCTAGGACCTAACAAAATGTAGAAAGTACTCTCAGCAACCAGTCTGTACATGGTCACTCTTTAGACAGTAAGAGAGTTTAATAGGATAAAACAAGGGCCAATCTGTGTAAGTCAAATGGGATCTCTAAGGATTATTTCAGACCTAGGCACTTTACTAGGCTAGATGTATCTGTATTGAGTACTTTGGGGCTTAGATCAGTCTCAGGTGCCTCCAGAGATCACCTAACCAATGCCAGATGCAGATATTTCCAAGATATTTGCAAGCTTCTTTTTTTGCTGAAATACTACTACCCATGAATCAGTACCATAATAGCATCTCATTTGAAAAATGTGGGCAGCGCTTTGAGATATTTCTATTGCTGTGTTACTGGGTCACAGTCTGCTTGTGATTTAAATGTCCTGATTGTTTTTATTCAGTCCAGACAATTTATTTCTTTCTCTGTGACCTTGCCAACATAAACATGTCAGAGATGGGGAAAGGTCACATTTTGACAGCCCTATTTTCTTGGGCATAGGAAATAGCTCTCAACCAGACAAACCTGACTCAAAGAACCATTTGCTTTTAATCACAGAGATGTCTACATTGGAAAACAGAGCTTGATGCTTCATGAAGTGTTTGAAATAGAAATGAAAATATTGAGGAATGCCCTGTTGTGTTTTTCGGAGAACAGGAACCAATGCATCATTATCATCTGAGTAGCATTAGTTGCTACTAAGGATTCTGATGATTCCACAGAATAGAAAGTGTAAACTATGAATGAATGGAACTGAATGTCTCCCTCTCTCTCTATTTTTTGTAATGCATATGTTCACCTTTTCCATAATGAACACATTTAGGGTAAGAAGATCTCAATTTCCAAATACCATAAAATACAAATGAAATTCTGTGTTGTCCTATGTTGTATGAAATTCTATGCTTTATATGCATGTAAACATATAAACATAATTGAAACAAGTTCTGCCACTGAGCTCCGTGAACATTCTGGAATTTTAGGAACTCTTAAGAAGGGTAATGGGTCTACTGCTGGATTTTTTTATTTTTTTTTTCTGATGGCACATTTTCTATTATTCTCTTCTTAGATGTAGAAGATCCAACTCCAAGACTATTCCAGACCTGAGTTCCCACTCTCTATCTAATGTGAGTTGGGATCTTTCACTCTGAAAATGGTATCTTAATTAAGAATCACTTGAAACGCACATATCCAAAATGGCAGATCATTTTTGAAATCAATGGCTTTACTTTTTGTTCAATTATGCCATGAAAATTAACAAATTCCATCTTGGATGCTCTCTAATACTGATCTCTTTTCCCAGGTCATACTTGGTGTCTCTATCTTATTTTCAGATTTCTGGATATGTTTGGACTTTCTCTTAAGATTATTCAGTAATGTTTGGTAGAGTCAAATCTAAAAAAAAAAAAAAAAAAAGAAAAATAAAGACAGGTTACTCTGATATTTCACAGCATAACAACAATTAAAATTGTGGTGGCATTTTTGGATAATGAGAAAGTCAGGTAGTTTGGCAAGCCTTTCATTTGTTTTTCCTTAAAATTATCAGTAGACTTTTTCAAGATACTACAATTAAAACTTCATCATGATTTTTTATTATGAGCGGTGTTTTTGTAGTTGTAACTGTCTACAGTTCTGAAGATGTCTTGTGTACTTCAGAATTTCCATGTTATTCCCAAGAGTATCAGTAGAATTGACAAGAAAGACACTTTTTTTTTTTCCATAAATCATACTTTTTTGTTGTTTTTGTAGAGAGCTACCTCATCAGCAGGTCATATATCACAGCATTCCAAGCAGACCTCATTTCATAAGTAAACTAATTTGAGACTGATTTTTACATGTTTCAAGTAATTTTTTAATAAAAATCTTGGGAAGAACTGAAGCAGAATCTTAATGTCTCATCTCTAGTCTACAGATGATAGCTTTTAATTTAGGCCTTTCAAGAAACCTACAAAGTTAGCAAAGGATAATTGTGTACGCTATTAGCATTCTGAATTGCATAATATTCTTACTACTCTAATAGACTTCACTGTGTTTTGCCTAATAATTGTCAATACAGACACAGGTAATAAAACACACAAGCAGGTTTGGGAATTAGGAGCAGAAGCAAGTTCTTTCTCCTCATTAGCTACATTCTGGAACCATAGTACCATAATTATATCCTCATTTATGTTTTTTTCCTAGCCTTCAGGGTCCCTCTTTAGAAGGACAGGGAGGATGTTCTTATTGAGTGGTCTGCAGACTAGATAACTTTCAAACTCTGAAGGTGAACATGAAAATATGTTGACCTTCCTCAGTTCTGTGCCAAGCCCTCCAATCATTAGACTTCAACACAAAGCAGGTCAAAGAGGACTGTAATTGCATTACTGTTGGTTCATTAGGGAATGAAAATTGAGAAGCATTCTTTTCTGAGAGTGCCAGTTGGTTTGGAAAGGTGTCCATAAAGTTCATTTGGTTCATGGACTTGCAGATTTCACAACCTTAGTTCAATTCTTTTCTTTCTTTTTTTTTTTTTTTTTACTATAATGTAAAAATTAATTTGAAATTTCTAAAAATACTAGGGAATTTAACAGCTTCTCTGTCACCCCCACATTTAGACAGAAAAATCCACTGCATAGAGTTATTGACTACATGGCTCTAAGACTTCTCCTATGTGGTCTCACAGTATTTTCCATGCACTTTACTGAAACTTCATATCTAGGTCACTCTGAAAGTAATGCCTCCTATTTATTTCCATGAAAACTACAACAGATACAAAGAGCAGAGTAATGCTTTTTGATAGAGCAAATTCTCAGCTGCAAAACGCTATTTTTTCAACATAGTCTCACCACCACTGGCTACGCACTTTGCTAGCATAGAACAAGAGCCTGCATGCTGTACCAGTAGGGGTAACTCACTGTCACTATTGCCACTGTTGAATCATCAGCCACCACCTCACTGTGCTCACATCCATTGTTTGGTCTCCATAAACATTCAGCAAGCATCGATGAACATCAACGGGTGCCTTTTCTTCCTCATGGAGGAATTCAGTGACACTCCTTTGCTTCATCCGTGCTTCTGTATCAGAGGTCATTCTGTCAGACTGCCCCTCTGCTGCTGTTTGTCACATGGCAAAAAAATGTAACGTTATATTTGTAGGAAGGTTCAACCTCTGCTACCATACAACAAATATTCACCTCTGATATCATGGACCGACACAATAAAATAGGAGGCATTTATTTTGGAGCAGCCCACGGATATATGTACAAGAAGGCAGGCCTCATAAGGCAACCTTTAAATGTACAAAGAGTCATTTCAGGCCTGAATTACTTCTTGGTCTCAGTTCAGCAATTCCTGGCTTTGACAGCCGTAAGTCATCAAGGGTTCAGATTAAATGGTCAAATGACATTTTCTGTAGCGCTTAATGGGAAAAAAAGGCTGAGAAAACAAAAACAAAAAAACAAAAAAAAACCAAAAAAACCCTACCACAAAAATGAACAAACAAACAAACAAACAAAAAAAAACCATCAACTTAGAATAAGGGCATTACCAGCACATTCAGAGAGAAACTTAAGTTAGAAGAGTCTCCTAGAAATGTCTAATTTCACCTCCTGCTCAAAGTAAGACCAGCTTCACATTTTCCTGAGGCTGCTCAGGGCCTTGTTCTCTTAGTCTGAATATCCCCAAGAACAGAGCTTCTACCACCTCTGTGGACCCTTCTTTCAGGAGTTGACTGCTTTCATACTGATTATTTTCTTTTTTTTTCTTTTTTTCTTTCTTTCTTTCTTTTTTTTTTTTTAATGTTATCATGCTCCTTATATCCTAATTGAAAGATAAAGAGTTCCCAATGATAAAAGAAACAGGAGGGGTTAACAAGGATTGGCTAATTAAAGAAAGCAGGTAAATATTGTGAAAAGAGAAGGCTTTAAGTGCTCCTTGCCAAGGTAAGCAGCCATTTGTAGGAGCTGAGATGCTAAAAGGACTGTCAGAAGAATGATAACTGTGGAGGACTTAGAATAATCCTGCCCATTAATAGGCCCTCAGCCAAGTTTTTCAGATGAAAAGCTTGATCACAAGGTGAGCATTGCAGAGCTTTCATGCTTCTCACTCTCACAACGAAGATCTAGTTATCAGAATCTTAATTACCAAAACAAACTACAGGGGAAAAAAAAATCCTTTCCATTTTTAGCTGCAGCCAGCTGCAGCTGGGCATGGATATAATAGCAATGATTAGCTGTCCCTGGAAATTATAATGATGTTTGTGAATAAACTTCCCCAAGTTTACATTGAGAGATTATTAAAAACAATATGGTCAGTTGGTTAGAGAGGCCAGGCATTTAGAGGTTCCCCATAGGTGCCTTCTGAGACCCTCAGTCCTGTTTTTAAATAGCCATAATGTTATTGACACTCATCATCTGTCTGCTAATGGTGTAGGCTCACGGAGGCTCTTCAGACACAGCCAAATGATCTTCACTTTTTTACTTATCCTCTTTATGGAACATAGATTTCATATGATATTTCAGGGAGGATATTTCCAACAAACATCCAAATACAGCTGAAATGTTGTTGAAATCTTTCCCTTCTGTAACAGTGAGAATAACTATCAACGCAGCACATCAGTGTCATTTAGGTTACTGGTGGGACTTCAAACTGACGGGTCTGTGGAGAAGCTCACTTTAAGGTGTAATGCAGAGGGCTTCAGGGATTCTGTTTAAATGTGGTACAACCGTTTAATTAACAGCAGAATGACCTTAACAATTTGCATTACACTGGGATAATTGAGTGCATGAGATTATGCCTCTGAAGTGATATAAAAGCCCGGCTGTGGGGAGACAGACTGACAACACAAATGCAGTGCAGAGACATGGCCACAACCTCATCTACAGGTGAAAGGTGCATAAGAGCACTTGCTGATGAGGAGTCACACCTGAATCATTTAAGTGATCCCAAAGGCTGCATGAGTGCATATTTCAACAGTAGAATGGCCTGCTTCAGAGTGTCTTCTGATTAGATCTAAAAGAAGTAAGCTATTTGCTAAAGTTATTTTTGGAATAGCTCTTGCAATGAAGCTATCCCAAAATAAAACCTCCATCATTATACAAACCAAACTCTATATCACACCCCTTTAGTTGCTTCAGACACTGCTGCCAGGCAATCAGCACTCTTTCTTTCACTTGTCTCAAGGTACAGCTGCATGGGAATTTGGTCTTTCAGTCACACTTCTGCCTCTGACAATCTCCTCCATGAAGCCTTTGACCAGATCCCAAGGAATAACAATGTAAAATAGCTTTGTCAAAATGAATGATATTGCCAGAGGAGATGGTTGGCCCACAGGCTGTATCAAGGCTAATTAAAGTTCACAATCTCCTCACTAAATTAGGATGCTCGTATTTAACTGTTGCATGGAGCTTCCTGGTCCTCTGTTTCTCTTTGTCTCACTCCTGCAACATCTTCCTTTTTTTAACTGCTCCACTTACTCCCCTACACCAGCTCTCACTTCCAAATTGTCTACTGAAATGCTTTGTAAAAGTTGACTTGTTTTTGATCCCCCCAAATCCTGGGAAAAACAAAACAAAACAAAAAAAAACTTGCCTGTGCACTTGGCTTCAGCAAGATAAATAAGTACTTCCCCTAAACCTTCTCTGTTCCTTTAAGGTCTCCTGATATTTTCTTTGAAGATATTTTATCTCTCTCCTTTCATTTCTGGCTGCTCTTACCAACAGCCCTTTGTCTTTAGTTCCGTGTAGCAAGATAAACAGTACCAAGTAGGTAAATTGAAGGATGTACACAATAGTTAAAAATAAAACAGATACCTCCATCATCTATACACCCTTATAAAAGCTGTCTCTGGGCTGAATTAATCTTGATACTTTGAAAACAAAGTAATTATTTCAGATTAAATCACTTTTATTGTGCAATTAGTGTGCCATATGGGAGAGTTTTGCCGTCAGAACAGCTAGAAGTCATCTGAAGGGTTGTAAAGAGGCTGGTCCATTTCTGTCGTGGAGACAGGAGGAGAGCTCCCTGGGAACATGCCTACCCCGTCTTCTCACTGCATTTTGCAGCCTCAGGTAGCAGTTCAACTGTGATGAATTAAAATGTGAATCAAAAACATTAGCACTCCCTTAAGCTCCTTCGGTAGAGAAGTCACAGTTCCTTATTGCAATGTTTCCTGTTTCCAAACTGCTTTAAGACACTAATGACAGAAAACAATCTGACATGTACTTCTGAGTTGTAAAAGGTGAGTAGGGGTTTGACAGGTTTTTCATTCTACAGCTGGAGAGATTAAGAATAGGAATTCTGGGAGGAAGAAAAAAAAAAGATCTAACATGTACAAATAATTTTAATTGTCCATTTTTAAGAAGAATAGAGAAAAAACAGCACCAGTGTTATCACAGGTAGATCATAGTGAAAGCGGGAGAAATAATGAAGAAGCACCACCACCTTGCACCAGATTAGCTAGTTTCAGTGCTAACTGCTCCCAGGCTTTACGCTTTGCTATAGATGTGGACTGTGTAGTGGCATCACAGCATCCAGCTCTGGTGTGGCATTTCTGAGGGATGGCTGTGAACATTTGGGGCTGTTTCATGATAGGAAGGAGCTATCACATCAAAGAAGCTGTGTCCTGTCATGCAGCTGTTTCAGTCCAGTTAGCCCACTGTTTGCATTTCCTAAGTAACTATCAGAGGCTCTACTAGACCAGTTTTTATCTTGTACTATTTTAACTGAAGAGACCATTAAAACTAATGACCAGAAATCTGAACTAGAGTTGCCTCTATATCATAATAGATGTGTAGTGGCAGAAATTACAAAGGATTTTCCCTGCCCTTTGGCAGACATTTGGATGAAAAGTTGGCTGTGGCAGTGCATGGCTTAAGGAATGTGTAATGTAAATGCAGTTTGTTTGGATTTACCAATGTGTTTTGAACACACTGGGTCAGACATGATGAACTAAGAACATAGCTTCTTCTAAAGCAAGTCCCAAAAGCTATGATCAATTTGTATCACTTTCCAGTGCTATAAACTGCTTTAAACTGCTTCCTGACATTTTCCAGCCTTGTTCCACCAAAGCCAACAGTTTATATTACATGCTTCCAGTAAACTTTTTTCATAGACAGCTTTCAAGTCATTTCTTCAGGAAGAATTCTAAAATTTCAGGCTTCATTATCACAACTGACTACTCAATACAGTATTTTCTTATAGCTAAGTTGGCAGTTCAAAACAAGTCTTTTCTTTTTCCCTGAATCTCAAATATACTTTAACAAAGAGGCACTAAAATAAGACATGCTCTACATAAGCTTGCATAAAGCAAAGATCAAATGGTCTTGCATGAAAGAAATATCAAATGAAACCTTTGCAGGGTGTTTTTTTTTTTTTCCCTAAGTATTTCACATTGTCATAATAATTTTCCCAATGACTTGACTTCTTTATTTTTTTTTTAATGTAATCCTATCTTTAATTTTTTCTTGACGTTAAAATTTTGAAAGAGTAATTTCTTAAGTAGGAGATTATTCCAACTGCGAGGAGAAAAATTTACATGTAAACAACTTAGTAAGTGCTAGACTAAAATTTGGGTTACCAAGGAAATTATAATTTTTACAGTGTCTGGTTTCTGCAGGACATTCTGACTTTTTACTGGAAATGGAGCACAACTAAAAATGCTTTGCTTAGTTCCAAAAAGCTTCCCTAGTGACCCATGGTGACTATAATTTAAATCCCTAACCCTGACTTCAGTTCTGTTTCCTGGATAGAACTGGGAGCCTTGTTCAAACCCAGTCTCTAGTCCTGTTCCTTGCTACCATCACCTTCTGCTTATGGCTGAAACCTCTGCATGGACTCTGACTTGGGTTCATCGCTTGCCATGTCTGGGGCTGCCCATAGAAATAGTTAACAGCACCCAGCCCTGTCCACTATGTTCACACTATGTTCATACAGTATCGGTAGTGATGGCACTGCCTGTGTGCCAAGAGCACCTCCATCTCCAAACTCTCGCTCCCTTGGGGAAGAATTGGTCCTCACTTCTGGCAGTGTACTACATTTGATTGGTGTTACAAGTGCCCTTCTTCTCATAGACCTATAGTAGATGCTAGATCTGGGAAAATATTTATAAAATGGAGTACAGAGTGGGATCACAAACACAAATGAAGATCTCCTCCCATGAAGTAACTTAAAGAGGGCTCAAAAGTGTGTGAGAAGCTTTATAACTGTTCTTCAGAGTTTCTGAAAGGTTGCACTTAAAACTTTCAAAACATCAGGCAAGAAGATAACCTGTTTGAGAGTACAGAAAACCTGGAACAACATGTCTGAAGGAAGAAAATTGTTTACCACTTGTTAGGCCTGCCTAACTTCATGGCCAACATGTGCTGTTCTGTTGTTCACATGACATGAGAGGGAAAAAAACTCTTTCACAACATGATAGCACACCAAGGTTAGTTTAAGTATTCTGGAATGGGAAGAAAGGTGGACTTTAGAAAACTATCTGTCAGGAGGAAACAAGGAAAGTTAAGCTGTTATTAAAATGCAACATGACTATGAGAAGTCATCATCAGTTTTCTTTTCCTGGCACTCATGAGCTGAGTCTTCCAATACTGAGAAAGCGTTGCCCTCTGAGATGGAAAAGAAACAACTAATTTTGTTCTAGCATTTGTAAAATCGTAAGTTAGACAGTAACAGAAATTATGTGAGAAAAATATGGCACAATGACCTCTACATACTCTATGAGACAGAGAGCATACCAAAGCACTGGCAGTTAGTACAGTGATAGGTTCCTATCATCCTCGGTGAGGTCGAAGTTTTAAATTTCAGGCATTTCAGGAAAACAAATAAATAGAATCACAGCAATAAGATATAGTCCCCTTGCCTTGCCTTCTCTCTCCTCTCCTCTCCTCTCCTCTCCTCTCCTCTCCTCTCCTCTCCTCTCCTCTCCTCTCCTCTCCTCTCCTCTCCTCTCCTCTCCTCTCCTCTCCTCTCCTCTCCTCTCCTCTCCTCTCCTCTCCTCTCCTCTCCTCTCCTCTCCTCTCCTCTCCTCTCCTCTCCTCTCCTCTCCTCTCCTCTCCTCTCCTCTTTCTCTATTTTCCCATAGAAGACTTCTAATAATTGACTTATCGTTTTTAGTTGCTGCCGATGTGCCTGAGAGGAAGTTAGATATCAAAACATTGTAGATTATAATCAGATGTATTAAGCTTTCATCCTCACCCTTGGAAAAGTCCCACTAAATCTGTTTTGGAGGCAAGGTAATTATAAATATAATGTTGTGTACACAAAAGCTGTTCTTACCCCATCCATGAAACTTTTCCCACTTGTTCAACTAAATAGTGAGGACAGTGGCTCTCTAAAATTGAGGGTCTTTTTGGTAGCCCTGTCAGGGAAATAAGGAAATTGATCTTATGTATTCTAATAGTTACTGAAGGAAGTTAAAGTAACAAAAACATGGGGTGTTGTATTTAAAAAAAAAAAAAAAAAAAAAAAAACCAACAGATGACAACAGTAACAACAAAAGAGGTTAGGAGGTTACTTATTGCTTTATCTTGCTTTATCAATTGTGGCTAAGAACGCATGAGATGAAAGTATTAGACATATGCTATTTTCTTCTAGAGATTGAATTTTATGAGAGAAGAAGAGAAATAGAAGGTATAGCATGACATACAGCAGAAACAGTTTGACCTCTAAGAAATAGCCTAATTGTAATGTCTGTTAGCCAGAGAGAAACATGCCCATGGTAGGCAACAGTTCATCTTAGTCACTGAGAACTGGACAAAACAGAGCAGAGTCAGTCATGGGTAAGCACAGAGATAGAGGAGGTTAGCAAATAACAAAACTTTCCCTTCACTCTTATCTCTGACTTGAACATATGACAGACGCAGCAGAGAAGCTGTAGAAGAATACACACTAAGTTTCATTGTCTTCAGAAGGATTTGTGTGGGATTAATTTTGTATTTGGCAACTGGAAACCCTTTTATTTAATGAGAGGAAATAAAGAGCAAAGATGATTTCTTGATTGCAGCTGAGTCAGAAAAGTCTCTAGATCTCAGTCAAAACAGATCTGTTAAAGGCACTGCAATAACTCCTGACACAGCTGGTAAAAGCAAGGTGACAAATCCAGCCCAGCTCTGCCACAGTTTCATCCTTTGATAGACATGTAGGACTCTGTTTCCCATTTTAGTCATGGAAGCTAGTAACAATGGATTTTAGGACATATACCTGTAACTCAGACTGCACATCATTACTGGCTAAAAAAAATGACTAACTTCCAATCAGCAGCTGCAGAGAAATGCTGGAATAATTTGGGCTGAGCTAGTGTTTCTTACACTTAAAATTCAATCATTATAATTTACTTAATCTTTCAGAGTAATGGATTTTATGATAGCTTAATTGCTCCATGTTTTCTCTGGGTATCTCTGTCCCTGTCCCAAAATAGTCTGATTGTTGTTCATATGAGATATTATTTCAGGTTTTGAAAGGGAGCTGGATTCTGCCCTGAGAGAGAACCTGAACATGATTCCACTACGGTGGATGGCACACCAACCTGTCACTGCACATTAGCTGTCTTACGCAAGACAGACAGAAAAAGCCAAAGTCAAGTGGAGGAAGTTCCAGACCAATCAGCCCATTCACAGACACAACTCCAGGCAGCTGTGACAGACTCTGAGAGAGAGAGGAGCATGAAAGCATTCATTAAGAAAAATGTTCTCTTACTAACTGCATGTCATGAAACAGTCAGCCAAAATATCTCCTTTCTTCTGCCTTCCTGGTGCAGCAATTCTTCAGCCAGACACCTTCCATTCTTCTGTTTCCCTGGACTTTCATGAGTGTAGGCAACCTTCCTCCTCTAATTGTTCTTCTTCACAAGGGCCTCTTACCCTACTGGCAGCCTCATTTCTTTGTATAAAGAAATATTGCCCTTTTTCCTTCTTTAGAAGTATGGCATTGAAGTGCAAGAAACTCACTCCATTCTCCCTGTACAGTAGATTAGGCTGCATAGCCCATTTCCTAGCACTGAAGTGTAGATTTCATCTCTATCTCATCAAGCTGTAGAGGACCTGTATAAGTACAGATCTCATTTAGCCAAAAGGTCTCTTGAGTGCGTTCTCTGCCGTGGCAGTGGGAATCCTGGCCATCAGCACTCCTCAAATAAGTGGGAGAATTCAACTGTGACATGGATAATGATCTTTTCTAAGTCTGCTGTGTCGAAATTCTGACTAGTGTTTTTAGGATCCTGGAGCTCCACTGAAACCACCTTTTTTCAGAATATATCATTCTGAGTATTTACTGCTCATCCTACCAAAGTGATTATTATTCTGCATCAGAAATATTCATTTGCATTTCACCACTTTATTGCAGTGAAATCAAAGGCCTTGTACAATACAGACTCAGCTTTCAAAAATGCTGTGGGGAGAGCAAACAACCCTTATGAGTAAATGTATACTTTATTGAGGTCATTTAAGTATATAATATATCTGTGGTTTTTACCAAGTTTAATGGCATGGACCATACAAGTTGTACTATCATCTCCATCCCATCCAGCATTCCTCTGGCTGCATTGTCCTTTTCATGGAAAAAGATCATTCTGGTTTTTTTTGGAGGCAGCAACTGTTATATAAATAGAAAATCTGTGAGGGTACCCAGCAGGTTTTCAAACAACCAAAGAATTCAGAGCATGAAGTAGTGTCAAATAAAATACATAGGTCACTCTGAAAGTAATTCCTCCTATTTATTTCCAAAAAAAGAGTACAGTAACACCATTTGATAGAGCAAATTCCCAGCCACAAAACACTATATTTCAACAGTCGTCACCATTATCTATGCACCTGGGATGAGCTAGGACACTTTTATTGGGAATGCATTTCTTCAGTATACGTACTCAGTGGAAGACATCATTCGACATCAAAAAATGTGAAGCAAGAAGAAAATTATATCCTAGAATAAGATTTACCCCTGTGGATCATTCCTTGAGTCTCCTCAGCTGATGCAGAGCCAGGACACAGGTTGTAATGCACGTACACAAGCCATAGGCATTCTCTGATGTCATTCCTTAGGATATGTGGAAAAATGCAATGACCACTCACTGAAGTGTGATTTTGTTTGGTTGCAGACACTGCCTGTATGGAAGTTCCATTCCACATTGTCTGAGTTTCAGAGCACAGATATTGTCAGTAATTTTATCAATCATTCAGTGATGGCAGTGTCAGATTTATAGCTTCAGGCATCTGGAGTTCAGCATAGCACAGATATCCCATGGCTATATAAAAATAAATTGGAAACAAGCTAGCAAGGTAGAATAGATTTACTCATTGGGTGAAAATACTGCTTCCCAGGAAAGTGCAGAAAAGCAGGAGGCTTTTCTATACTAAAAAGATCAGAACTATTGTCCATGGGGCCCTCTTGGGAGCAAATGAGTTCAGAAGAGCTAAAGTATGACCATTCAGCAGCCTTTGTACTTCTTGTCTCAAGGAGCACTTACTGCAAATGGGATGTAGTGAAGGGAAGTCCAGCTGAATGGTCATACAAACTACTATACTCCTTCCCTAAGATACAGTAAGAAATAAAATATATATAAGCACATTCTGCATCATGAGGGGTGAATCCTGCCTTCTGAGGATTTTGGGGATGGGTGACTATGTTGGATCTGGCCCAATGCTGAATGCAGAACTGGAGAGAAGCGGTTGGACTTTTGCCATCTTCTGTCTTTGCTGAGTCAAGAGAGTCTCAATGGAATGAGAATCTGGCCTTGTGTGTTCAGCTCATGCAAAATACCAAGGTCTGCAAAAATACAAAGATGAGACTAAGCGTACAAGTATCTGTGACTCTGAGCTATTGAAATAATGAAAGATGAAAAGCTACATTTCAACAGTTAATAGTCCATCAAAGTTAAATAAAGAATTCTTCCATATGTTGCAGAAATTATTAAAATTGAGCTGCTAGAAGGTGACCATGTTTCTTTAAAAAGAAATTAACTTGTTCTGTTCGAATACTGCTGTATGTGCAATAGAGGAATTTAAATTAACAGCGACTAAATAAAGTTCTGAAATGTAAAGGTGAATATGAGTCAAGACTATATTATGCACAAAGTTTACAAATGGTGATGATAAGTGTCATCACATCTAAATATCATCTACTGCACTCTTCAGGAAATTACTAATGACTGCCTTCTTTCTTCAGTGAAATAAGTGTTAGTCAAATAGATATGCCTAAACAACAGTATCCTTTACAGTTATAAAACATTATTACTCACTTTGTATTGCTTTAATTCTTATGATACTGTTCTTTATTTTCTTAGAAGACTCAAATGCTTAGAAGCATTTGAGTGCAACACCTAAACAAACTCGAACAAGTGATCTTTTCAAGTTTCCTTGCTTTCTTTTGTAAATCTCACATCATGTTTGTCTTAACTGTTTCTGGAAGGTCCATCATTTTTTGGTGTGCAGTCCTCAGAACTGGTGTCCAGACTCAGAAGGCATCAACAATTCTTTACTGGCCCCAACCTTCTCTACCCCATCCCACGTCTCAGAACCCCACCTCAGCCTACCCCAGGGCCATCAGTCCCTGCCCCAGCAATGCCATAAGTTACCATTCTGTCTCCTTGGGATGAAGTGCCAGCCTGAGCCCATCCCCATCCCCATGGAGGTGTCCATTGACCTGTGCTGTGGCTGGCTCTGGTTGCGCCCTTGTCTGCCTTGTTCCCTCTTTAGTAAGGTATTTCTGGCCCTATACATTAACAACTGGACATAGTGAAGCAATGACCCTACCATAATTGAAGAGAATCATTGAATTACAGAATCATTTGAATTGGAAGGAACCTTTAAAGGTCATCAAGTCCAACTGCCCTGCAATAAACAGGAACACCTATAGCTAGATCAGGTTGTCCAGAGCCCCATCCAGCCTGACCCTGAATGTCTCCAAGGACAGGGCATTCATCGACTCTCCAGGCAACCTGTGCCAGTGCTTCACCATCCTAACTGTAAAAACTTTTTCCTTATAACCAGTCTAGATCTCCCCTCTTTTACTTCGAAACCATTCCTCCTTGTCCTGTCATAACAGATCCTGCTAACATAACAGATACAGCTCACCTTTAGATACTGAAAGGCCACTGAAAGGTCTCCCTGGAGCCTTCTCTCCTCCAGGTTGAACAAATCGAGCTCTCTCAGCCTGTCTTCCTAGGGATATTCCATCTCAGATCATTTATCTGTGGCCCTCCTCTGAAAGGAGGAGGATTATTTCACTAGCCTTAAAAGACTACCATTCTGCTTATATACCACAATATTTGTTTTTCCTACTGCAGCATGACATTGTTGGCTCAATTTCAATAACCCCCAGATCATTTCTTGCAGAACTGCTATTTAAGCAGCTGTTTCCCATTGTGTGCTAATGTAACTGATTATTTCTGCCTGTATACAAAACTTTCCATTTGCTCCCAATGAACTGTATCTTCTGTTCTTTTCTTTGTTCTTCTAGATTGTATCTTGAATAAGCAAAAAATATTTTTAAATCTGTTTGTGCCCTTTAACAGTGATGCTCCTGGTATTTAGTAATGACAACACTTATTCCATCATCCAGATTTTTACCTCTGGTATATGTTTTGAAGTGTAAATAATGCAATGTCACTGAAGTTAAAAAAAGTTAGTAACCTATGATCATAGAAAAAAAATGGTCATTCAAGGTATGTTTCTTAGGACTTTGGGATTTCTTTAGGATTTTAGTTGGAAAAAAATACACATAGCTGGATGATTGGGAGTAAGCTGTAATGGTCTGGGACAATGCTCAGATCAAATCCAGAGGAAGACTTTAATTTTTCTTTCCTGAAGTTTTGGCGCTAAAGCTTTACTAGTTTGCCATTATTTTGATAAGATTCTGTCAGCTTCTGTAAAGCTCAGAAAGCCATCAACTTGCTCACTAAATATTTAAACTCTTCTCTGCTGTAATTCCTGCAGAAATCTCAAAAGAGGCCAACTGCTATATAAGGGCCATTTCTTACTGCAGTGGTCACAACTACTCCCACACAAACTTCCTCGTTTTCTAAAATTCCATATGGCTCTTTACTATGCTTAAGTGGTGTTTCCCAACATGTGCTGAAATTCCTCTGGAATTACAAATATTTTGCTGTGTAATGGCATTGTAGCCATAAGATGTTACTGCATTAAAAAAATAAAAAAATAAAATTTAAAAAGGGTATGCAAAAATGTAGAGCTATCAAAAGAAACAGAGTGGGATTTCATTGCAGAGGCATCTCTAGTATAGTATGATGTGAACCTTATTGGAATCAACACTTGGGATCATGATGCTGTAGTACTACAGCATTCTGTACTACAGATTCTGCTAAAACAAAATGTCTGAGCTGCCACAGGCTGAAAATATCCATGGGAAGTGTCTTGGTTAGAGAGGTGCCACAAACCTTGCAGCAGGTTGTAGTACAGTGAGAACCTTTGTCCTAACAAAACATCACAATTAAAGAATTTTGGCTCCAGGTACAGTTCCAGAGTGAATAATCCTGTTTGCTTCCTTATAAAACTGAGAGCAACCTCAGCCATCCTCTGTGTGAATTATATTACTTATGTTCCCATTACAAATGTTTTTAAACACGGTAACAATATCTGTGATTTTACTCTCAAATGAAACTATTTAGTTTAGTTTTTGAGCACTATAGGTGTCACTGGCATTATTCGTGCCAATTTCCAAGAAAAGACTTTGGATGTTCTGTAGATTCACGTGTTACCTGGCAATGAGCGATACTTTCCTTGGCTTGTAGCAACCTCACAACTTTAAAAACGGAATACATGCAGGCTTTAAGACTGACATTGCCTCTTCTAGTCAGGTAAGAGAAGATCAAATCAATCTCTTATGTAAAGCAGACCACCTACAGGACAGTTTTTTATCTTCCTCTGAAGCACCAAGACTTTACCATTGCTACTAAAAGGAGACTGGATTTTATCTGCTAAAGCAAGTCCTGCGACACTAGAAAATGAAAGGACTTGGTGACTTAAAGAAATGTAATACAAATCAATAGATTACTCAAACATGAATTTATTATCCTCCCCATATGTCAAGGAAGATGTTACTGAATGTAAAAACAAAATAATAGAATAGAGAAAAAAGTGCTATGCTAATTCCATACACATCAGTAGTATCATTTCAGAGAATGACTAAAGATTGCTGTGAGTCAACAATTCCTCCTAAACATTTTGTCTGAGAACACCTACCATCCCCAGCTTGACTGGCAATGAGCAGATTAACATGTTTTCATTATGATGGGTACTCAGTTTGAAATAAATCCCTGTTAATATCAGGCACAACAGGCACCAGTGCTTTCTCTGTGTTATGGCAAGCCCCTCAAAGTGTTATTTTACATACTCTCCATTTTGTAATGCAAGAAATCTTCATATACAAGATGAGGGAGCTGGGCAAGTGTTATGTTGCTGGGGAAAAGTGCTGCCTAGGAACTCATCTAAATTAGACAATGTACGTATCTGCAGGCCAGCAAAACACAGAATCCTACACATTTGCATAAGCAAAGTATCTGATGAAGCAACATTTCAGAAATAGAAACCGGGTTCTTTCAGAAACCTGCATGGCATCCTGCCAGCTCAGTAAGGTGCTGCTGCAAAGCTCAACTTGGAGATTTTGCAGCTAAGATGACAGACTGCCAGGCTTTTTTCAGCCGAGACTCACAGCATTTCTGTGTTTTTCACCATCCTTGAAATTCCATCAGCCCTGGAAGCATGGGAAGTCCATCCTGAGCCACTGGACCAGAGCTTGCATGTCCCTTGATTGGTGAAGAGAATAAGGTTGAAAGCAAGGAGTTCCCAGGAGCTGAAAACTTGGCTTCATTTTTTATTTAAAAATTGAACTAGATAATTTTTCCCCAGATACAAGAAGAAGGAGAAGAAACAAAAAGGAATTTCCTTTCAATTGGAAACATCAACATTTCTAGGTTTTGTTCCCATTCCAAGGCTTAATACACACACATAAGCACATGCATACAAAACCCTACCAGACTTTCCCCACTTTGATCTGGCTGACAGAGGGATTTCCTCTAAGGATATGTCTTATACTGCAGTAACTGCAGGATACTGATCTGGATGGACTTAAAATCTCATACAATATAACAGCTCCCTATTTGCAGCCTAATTAGACTTATTGTATACATCCACAGGAAATATCTCCATCCTGTAAGAAGAAAAACACTTTGAGATTTGCTTGTGAAAGCCTCTACATGCAGCTAAGAATTATTGTCCCAAAGTGAAAAAGTTATAGAGAATGGTTTTATGTCTTCTTTTTTTAGGTTTTAGTTTATATTTAATGTCTCAAATTCGAGTCTCCTTTACTGTATTAATTTCAATTATAGCTTTTCCCATCAGGCTTTCACTCCTACCACTTGCTGCTTCAGATAACAAATCAAGAGCAAAATGCTTACGAGTGGTCTGACTGCCATCGATACAAAGATTTTGCTTGTAGTGCTTTGAGAGGTGAATTTAACAGTTCATTTCCTTTTAACTTCTGTTGCAATTAGCATGCAAGTCAAAGGTCTTTTGTATTAAAAGAAAGAGCGTTCTTCAAAGGAATCCCATGAAGCATCAAGAACTGTATACTACTCTGTAAGAAGTATTATTCATTCAGCAATGCAGGTGCCCCAGGGATTCACCAGATTTAACAGCATTACATGAGGGCTGTTGTGGGTATACAGGAGACAAACAAGCTTAGGAACAGTCCTTCTTTGAGACATGGTTAGAAAAGTGTGTAAGGGTGAAGGGAAAGTTTTGGGCAGCCCCAGGAGCAATGCAGAGGACAGCTGGCAGCAGTTCTCTTTGGAGAAGCCATTGGTTTGTTTTTCCTCAGATTACTGAAATTTCACTTGGTTTTGAATTTGAATAATCACCCTCCTTTCTCAGAGGAGAAAAATCGTCCTCTTTTCCATTCAGTCTTGTTTGGTTTAAGGACACTGTCACTTGTCAGGTCTGATTCTGAAAAAAAAATGCTACAATCTACCACCAAAATTTGAGAGAACCATTCAAAAATGAAAAATTAAGAGCTGAAACTTTCCATCATGTTAATGCCTTTCTGAAGGTTAATTTTCAGAGAAAGTACAACAATTATTTGAATAGACAGATCAATAGATTTCAGTAGAAAGCACCCTGGCAAAGATAGTCCTAATCAGCACAACTGGCTATGAAGTAAATGATCTGCAATGGTCACAGCTGCTAATCCATTCTAAAACCTGCAGTAATAGCTCGGTGAATGTGGAAGCTGACTTGGGAGAAAGTGGAAACAGTTTCTCCCACTGCTTCAAAGGCAAAGTACCATCTCCAGTCCCTCCTCGCCCGCCATAAAATCTGTGTGCTTAGACCTTGTACGGAGGTAAGAGTATTGGTGGAGAGACAGAGGGAGGAAGAGGTTTGCATGTGGTAGAATGGCTGTTTCATAACATGGCAAAGCTATACCATGCACAGAAAAGAAAAAAACTAAAACTAAAAATATATTCTTTAAAGGCATTAAAATTGACATCTATTTCTACCTCTTAACTCTATGGCTCTTCCTCTCTCCTTTTTTTTTTTTTTATTTTTTATTTTCCTGCCATATGGCACCATTGAGGTATGCAATAATTTAGCTTCATTCCCTGCAAATTTTAAAACATTTCATTGATATTTTCACTACATTGAGAAAAACCATCCGCAAACCCCAGAAATTACTGATTGTATCCAGTTATCTATGTGCCCTCGTCCTCTCTCTCTCTGATCTTTCAGTTTACAAAGCCTTGTTTTTCTTTCACTGGTCCTTTCGTTAATCAGTCTGAATGCTTTTACTAGCTAGAGTTATGTTTTTTGATCCATTCCCTTATGTCCATTTCTTGCTTCCATACAGACATCACACTGAGACATGCTTTCATTTGAGGAAGAATGATAGGCAGGTTTTAGAAAGAGACTCAATCAATACTGTAAGTTCTTTTTCTTTTTTTCTTTCATTATTAGAATGTCTTAATTGTTACCAAGGAGAGAAGGAACGTGAAAAAAAAAAAAAAAAAAAAAAAAAGAGGAAAAAAAGAAACCCAAAAAAATAAGAAGGAAAGACAAATTATGTGCTCATATTCTATCATTTTCACCGTGACTGAAGTTTCCTATTTCAGTGTATGCATGACGAGATAGATAGGTTAGGTCTCTATTGATCATTTTTCCCTTTTTTTTTAAATAGTTACTTTGTGGAATCTGTTTTCAAATGAGATATGTTCGCATTCCTTCATAGCATGTTAGATATTGAGCTTACTTTCACTGGAGAACCTCAGAGTGCTTTACAGAGCACAGCTCCCGTCTTGTGGTCCTGAGGACATAAATAGTCCCTCTAAACTCGATGAGATCACTATTTGCATGATTAAATATCATAACATTAAGCTGCACATAAATGTTACTCCTGTGGGTAGAGAGGGGGAAGGAGTAGAGGAGTGTGACATAAACTTTCAGGTGACAGAAGAGGAATGAATTCTGTCTGATTTCATCCTTCAAAAGCCTTCTAGTGACAGTATTATTTTTAAATGGCTTTTAGTGATTTTGTGACACTGCCAAGTCACTTAGCTCTATTAAAAAAAGTGAAAAAAATGCAATAGCAGCAAAGCCTGAATAATGCACACAATCAAAGCCCAAAGCCCCTGTCAGCAGTCACAGGACTCAGGAAGGATGTGTGAAATTCTCTTGTCTCACCCCAATGCACCCACCCTGTAGTGATAAGGACCCATTCCCTATATGGACTATGGACAGACTTCCTCCCCACACTGCAGAGCACAGCGCGTGGCTGCAGCACATCCCTATGCTCAGGAGGATCTTATCTTATATCTTATATTGACAGCCTTGCACCAACGGGTCAACTTTTGAGGTTCAGAAATATGGGCAAGAAATACACACAACAGCTGTTGCCTAAATGTACTTGCCATCACCACTGAAGAGAGTGGGCTTGCTAAGGGCTCAGAGCTGGGGTGGACTGCTGGCATGGAGGAGTGCAGGTTTAGTGTTCAACATGATCTAAGCAATTTGGGCATGCAGGCTGAAGATGTACAGTGAGCTTCAGTGAGGTTAAATGCAAGGTACTTCACATAGGCTGTAATGTACGTATGGAGCAAGTAACACCTGCCCAGGCCTTGAGGACAGCAAAGAACTTCAGGAAGACATCAGCTGTGGATAAGCCTGGGATGGGAGGCATTTTGCATGGTGTATAAATGGGAGTGCAGCTCACCAGACATACTAATCTTTCCACTGTGAAACTGAGTCGAGTTATGGGCATCTCAGAGGGAAGCAGAAAACGATATCATGAAACCAGAAAGAAGGGGACAGACACTTTAGCAGAGTCTGTTGTGGCGTTGTGGTAGGACAAGGGGAAGTGGTTTCAAAGCATAAGAGGAGAAATTTAGACTGGATATAAGGAAAAAGTTTTTTACAATAAGGGTGGTGAGGCACACCCTCAGAGAGGGTTGCCCAGAGAGGCAGTGGTTGCCGTGTCCTTGGGGACACTCAAGGTCAGGCTGGACAGGGCTCTGAGCAACCTGCTCTAGCTGTAGGTGTCCCTGTTCACTGCATGGGAGTTTGACCAGGTGACCTGTAAGGGTCCCTTTCAATTCAAATGATTCTGTGATTCAATGAAATTTACAGAAGCAAACTGAAAAGAACAATTCAAGATCTGGAAAATATTATCTTTGTGGGGAAAAAAAAAAAAAAAAAAGTATGATGTTGTTTAGCCTAAGAAAAGAGAAGGGGGAGAGGGAAGGGATGGAAGAGGCAACTGTTAAATATGCCCAGACTGCTGCCAGGATAATGTGCTCTGCCTGTCTGGTGGACAGGAGAGGAAGTGACGCGCTTAGTGAATGCTGCAAAGAATATTCAGGTTAGATATTAAGAAAAGGATGGAGAAGCATAGAAATAATAGATTGCCTGGGGAGGTACAGAGCCTCCATCATGGAAACGATGGGAGGGAGAGCTCAGCCTTCCATGAGGGCCAACGATCTCTGCAGTGCTGCGATTCAGTGATTATAGCAGAACTGGGGAGCTGAGAGCTACCTTCATTGGCTTCATCTTATGTCTTTGGAACGGTTGCCTCCTTAAGCTGCACATTACTATTTGTCTCCTTTTCCTTTGACCTAGCATTATTTGTGCTGAGCAATTAGAAGGTGCAAGATTATTTTGCTGTCCTCTGTGGTAATACCACTAGTAATTATAATTTCTTTTACTGTGTTATGACTTCTCCATTTACAGTCATATTTTCATCTCCAAGTGGTGCTGCAATTTCTCTGGGATTTATCTATGAGCAGGGATGTGTGTCTCTTTCATTATTGCAAGAGCAATATTAACCCATTCCAGGCTAGCAGCATGCCAGAGGGGCATGCTGACCCACAGGAAAGACCCGTTCCTGTTCACAAAAGCACCACTCATTCCTTATCTGAGCTCTGTAGAACAAGAATTTCCTCTGCTTATATCTGTGCAAAACCTGCCTCACGCATGGGACACAGACTTGGCTGAAGTCCCCATATCCATTGTAGTGCAAATACAGAAACAATCACCAAAATCCTTCCTGAATCTCCATGCTTTTCTTAGGGTAATAATAAATAAAGGTGAGTTAAATGATGGTGTGAAGGTTATTCGTTATTTATCAGGGAACACTATATGGACTGGTCACACACCTGGACTCCCACCAAAACCCAGGGCTCCAAGCAGGGCAGCACTGCTCCCTCCCCTGTCTTTTTAATAGAACTAAACAACTTGGCAGTGTCACAAAAAAAAAAAAAAAGGGGATCTTTTTTTGCAATCCAAACTCAGTATGCCACACTTGAAGCTGCTCACAGCAAGTCACTTAAAATATATAAATGTGGAAGGGAAATGAATCTTAGATTTCACTCTGGACTTCCAGATTCTGCCTGCCCAAAGAAGCCCTCACTGCTGCATGTTTATATGGTGGAATTCAGCAGAAATTATTCTTGTCTTTTGAAATATAAAGAAAATGTTCCTCCTGTATTTGCAACAGTCTCTTGTGTAGACTGTTTTTGTTTCAGCTGTTTCTACCAGTAGCATTGCAGCTCTAAAAAATGTCTTTTCCTCGGGTCAGGCTCCAACTACTTTGGAGCTTGAGACTCATTCTGGGCACAGGAGAGATAGGAAAGGTAAAGACTGATTCCCCACCTCACTTCTCCAGACTGTGCCACTGTGCACAAAGCATTCAGATTTGCACATACAGATAGAGACAAGAAAGGAGCAGGACAATGTCATCTGCCAACACGAGGGGAGTGAGGAGAGGCTCTGACCACAGCCTCTGTGCATGGGATAGTTTCCGTTCTCTATGTGGTAGCTTTAATACAAATGCTGAGAATAGGCACTGTCAGATACACGAGCAAACTCCCTCAGTCCAGACTGCTCACAGCCACAGCCCTGGCAGTGACAGAGCCTTTCTTGGAGGGGTTGAGCTCACCCAGGCAGAGGGGATGCTGGCTCCTAAGGTTCCCCCAACCCTGGGCAAGAATGGTGACGCTCAAGCAAGGCCTGAGGCAGTGTCACTTGAATGCCTGTGCAGAGAGATGCCCGACTCTAGCATGAGGTCTCAAAAGCATGACAGATGGACAGATCCTCTAGGCTTTGTGGGACAGACGGGGCCACTTCCAAAAAGGGCAATTTGGAGAAACCTGAATGACTACCACGAGCCCAGCCCCTGCCCTGGCTTCCCGTAGTTCTGCATCCCGCACCCTATCCCCTACGCGGCGGCTGCGGCTGCTTTAACGGGGCCGGGGGGGTGCGGGCAGCCCCGCCGACGTCGCGGGCATCAGCTGACCGCGCGGGGCTCTGCCTCCTCCCGGGCCGCCCTCCCGCAGCAGCACCACTCCGCCGGCGGCTGCCGGTTCCGCCGCTCCGGTCCTCGCGGCTCCCGGGGCAGCACCGCGCATCCCGCCGCCCTACAGCCACAGCACTCCCTTGAGCCTTCGTCGTCCTCCTCCTCCTTCTTCTTCTCCTCCCTGCTGCCGGGGGGAAGCCCCAGAGCCCGAAGCCCTCCTTGCCCTGCTCCGCCGAGAAGTTGGGATTCTCCAAGCGGTCTTCCCAGAGCTCTGAGTTTAGGGCGGGTTTTTCGTTTCCTCGCTCTCATTTTTTTTCTTCCTTTTCTTTTCTTTTTTTTTTTTCCTTTTTTATTTTCCCTCCTTTTTTTTTTTTTTTTTTCTTTTTTCTTTTTTCTTTTCCCGATCTCCTGAGATGGATGGCAGCCCCGAGCTCCCCCCGGGCAGAGACTCGCTCTGAGGCAGGCTGCTCGCCCTGCAGGGCATGCCCCGCCGCCGGAGGGATGCGGGCGGGGAGCCCCCGGCCGGCGGCTCCGACGCCGTGACCGAGGATGCCCGCGACCCGACCGCCTCTCCCCTGACCGCAATCGCGGGGATTACAGCAGCTCCCGGGTACCAGAGCTCGGAGCGGAGCCCCGGGATCCCTGGAGCGAAGAGCTGCCCTCTTTGAACGGCTCTCTGCGAGGCGGCTTTTCCCATCCCTCTACGCCTCCAGCCACCGGATGAGACCAAGAATCGCTTGCCGGGCATCGGGGGTGCTCCCGTAGATGCTCCGCTCTTCCCTCCTCCTCTCCGGACCCTCTGCTCCGCTCCCTCCCCGCTCACCGCCCCGAGGAGGGCGCACACCTGGCCCACCGGGGCTCCGGTGCTGCACCGCAGCCGGACTCCGCGGGATGAAGCTCCGCGGGGATCCGCGGAAGCGGATGCGGGCACGGGGCGAAGACCGCCTGCGCTGAGCCGCCGCAGGACCCCAGCGGCGAAGCAGCCCCGCCGCCTGCCGAGCAGCCGGAGCCAGCGCCCTGCCTATAAATGTGATCCCTCCGGCAGCACCCCGCCGTCTCCACCCGCCCTTCTCCATCCCCTCCCTCCTCTCCCGCGGCTCCATCCCTCCCTCCGTTCCCCTCCCCAGAGCCGGTGCCCCCCACTCCCCGCCTCGCTCCGCCACCGGTGCTCTGCCCCCCGCCAGTCGCCGCCATGGAGCTCTCGGAGGTGCGGTGCCTGAGCGACAGCGATGAACTTTACACCATCAATAGGACCCCCCCCGGCAGCAGCAGACCCCAGCGCCTGCTGTGGCAGACGGCCGTGCGCCACATCACCGAGCAGCGCTTCATCCAGGAGCACAGCAGCAGCAGCGGCGGCAGCAGCAGCGTTGGGGGCAAGGGCTTCAGCTCGGAGGAGACCTGCTGCCCCAACCACCACCCGCACCACCACCACCACCACTTCCGGAGACAGTCGGCCGGACGGAGTTTGGGCAGCGAGCGTCACAACAACGGAGGCACCAAAGTCTTCCCGGAGCGCACGAGCAGCAATGGGGACCTGGGCTTTTTGCCCCTGGACTGTGCCCCCAGTAACTCCGACTTCTTCCTCAACTGGGGCTACACCTACCGCGGGGTGATCTTCCCCACTCTCCGCAATTCCTTCAAGTCCCGGGACCTGGAGCGCCTTTACCAACGCTACTTCTTGGGCCAGCGGCGCAAATCCGAGGTGGTCATGAACATCCTGGACGTGCTGACCAAGCTGACCCTGCTGTTCCTCCACCTGACCCTGGCCTCCGCTCCCATGGACCCCATTAAGGGCATTCTCTTGGGCTTCTTCACTGGCATTGAGGTGGTGATCTGTGCCTTAGTGGTGGTCAGGAAGGACACAACCTCATACACCTACCTGCAGTACAGCGGTGTGGTCACTTGGGTGGCCATGGCCACGCAGATCCTGGCAGCTGGCCTGGGCTGTGGCCTCCTTGGGGATGGCATTGGCTATGTGCTCTTCACACTTTTCGCAACCTACAGCATGCTCCCGCTGCCGCTCACCTGGGCCATCCTGGCTGGGCTGGTCACCTCTGTCCTGCAGCTCATCATGCAGCTGGTTATCCCTAGATTGGCCGTGACTTCCCTCAACCAGGTACCGTGGTGAGGAAAGGGTGGGAGGCCTCCTCTTTCTCCATCACCCTAAGAGGAGGTGTGGGGTGTCTCAAGAATCCTTTCCCCTATAACAAGGTGCTCAGGCAAAATTACACCTTCTCTCCCTCCCTCTCGCTCCCACATTGCCTATCCTCCCTGTGACAGAATCAGTGGAATAAGGTTTCACCCCAAGATAGGGAGGGGGGCACTTCCTGCCTACTCTGTTCCCCATCCTTGTATGTTCACTTCACTGTTGTTCCTCAGAACAGTTTTCCTGGGGCAAGTCGGAGGGACAGGACATTTGTCACTTCCCTCCCTTATTTCCAGCAATGGTCCATGGGATGAGATGGGAAAGATAACTCTGTCTTGGCCAAGCTCTCCCACTGCTCATTTCTCATTTACTTGCTCATGCCTTTTAACTCTGGACCTGCTGAGATGACTTGTGCTTTCAATGTGCGTTGCACAGCTTGATCTGGGCTATGAGAAAACGGGAGGAGGGCATGTTGCTCTTTTCCAAGAAGAGCAAAGAAATACCCTTAATGAAAACAGGCGCTCCTTGGAGGTTTGGTGTGAATTCGTAAGTTGTCTTCGAAGGGTACCAACATATCTGTTTTGCTTGTGGTCATGAAGCAAACGTTATCGTGCTTAGAAGTGATGTCTAGGACAAGGAACTGGTTAAAATGGAGGGGGGAGGGGGGGGGAAACAGGGGAAGGGGGTGCCATGCAAACAACTGAGAGGCACTGGGAAAGGTATGTGTCTGAGAAGTTTAAACCAGGACTAACCTGACTTTACACTCACCCAGCTTCTTCCTTTAGGAAGTGAGCATGTAGTGAGCTCTTGACATCCCTTCAAAGCAAGAAAATGCTGCCTTTCTAGGGCAACTTAATCCTGGGGATTCTTGCTGCTCCCCTTCCCCCCATCCTTTCCCAGACTGTCACAGCTCTGTGCTACCAATATTTCACAGCAGATTATCATCTCCATTTGGCTAGCTCCAGGGAATCAGAGGGAAGGAGGTGTAGATACTGGCAGAAAATCCCCAAAGGAGGGAGGATGTAGAGGAATGTGTTGCTGATGGCATGTTGTTTACATGACTACTGGGACGCACAGCTGGGAAGTGGCTGATATTGCACCTATAAGTTTTAATGATTATGGTCCTTGGGTCATATCTACCTCACTCAGAGCCTGGCCATCCTGTAATTCTTGTCCACCCTGTCTATTCCCTTCCCCCCCACACAAGTGAGCTGTAGGGCTGCTTGACCTCACTTCCCCGTGGCCAGGCTCACACTGTTGGGAGAATCTGACACAGTGTGTTTTGCCTGAATGAGTTCTATCAACGTAAGACGATTACTGTGCAGAGTTGTTGCCTGGCTCGTGGTAACGTGCTGATGAATGGACTGAAGCTGTATGCTGTGTCCCACTCCCATGCACTGCTGGTGCTATTAGTACTGGATCAAAAGCTGTGTGAGTTATGCTGATGTCTTAAGGTTCTTCCAAGTCCTATTGTCCTATCCTGAATCTGTGAATAAAGCACTGCTGTCTCATTATGTGCAGGTATTGCAGCTATTTAGCTGATCCCTGGAACACACACATCCCACAGACACTTCTAACAAAGGCATTTCCTGGGAGAGATACAAATGTCTTCGTTTCACAGCCTAATACCTTGCCAGCAGTGTGAACGAACCACCTTAGAGTGGTGTACAATGCGAGGTTACCAGCCAGTTGATTACCGTAATGATCCAGATATATAAATCTCCTTAACAGGATCCACACAGACTGCCATGTGTTGGTGTTGATTCACACCGGCTCCTGCCTTCTCAGAGCCCACTTAATGTCACCTAATTACACACTGCTTTGTCTGTTTCTCTTGTCCGCTCTATTGGAGAGGTTGGATCCTTCTTTACCCCGGCACGTTCCCCCTCACCTCCCCCGATGCTGGGAGGGAACGCATTCCTTCCCACAAACCCAGCGCGGGAGATACGCGGGAGATACGCGGAGCGCGCCTTCGCGGGCGCTGTCCACCAGCGCGGTGCTGAAGCGCGGCCCGGGGGCTCCCTCCAGCGGCTCTGCCGCTACCGCGCCGGGCCCCGCGCAGAACGCCGCGCACCCTTTGCGCTCTCCTGCGCGGGAGGTGCGTTGAGAGGCAGCAGGTGAGAGGGGGCCGCCCCTAGAATTGCACTGTCCTGCTTAGTTACTTTATGGTATTTCAGTATTTTGTTTGTGGGAACTGCGGTGCACTTTCAAGTATCGGAGAGCTTTTTGCTGCTGATGGAAGGTGTATAACTATTAATTTACAGGTAAATACAGACTGTTTAAATGACAGTGTCACCAAGGCTATATAGCAAATATTTGGTACTATATAGATTACTTCATCTTGCAGGTAGAGTACTCTCTTTTATCACAGGGCTTATTTTTCCAAGTGAAGTATTGCCTCTTCCCATCAGAGAAATCTTACAAGTCTAAATACGCTATTAGATTATGTAGCAATACCTGTGACCATCTTGCTGTGCTTCAGGATGCAGACAGCTACTTCCAGTACACAAGATCCAGGAAATAAAGCATACAACAAAAGACAAAACAGAGGGTAGAATTTTGATCATGGTCCAAACAATGGGTTTTCCATTGGTTTTGATGAGACCAGGATTTCATACAGAGACCACTAAACTCAATTCTGAGCACAAAGTCTTCTCTACCCTGAAGTCAATTTATTACTGCACTCTGAAGTATCCATGGGGAAAATGCTTCAGATCCTCAGTAAATATTGGTATAAATTTGTTACAAGTCTATCTAAACTGATAAACTTACAAGAGGACATACAAAAGGAAAATAAAGTACTGGGATCTGTTTTCCCTTAATCTTTTAATTAATATTAATTCACATTGATAAATACATTCACAAGCAATTTAAATCATTTGTAATGCTGAACGCAAGTACACAGTACTACCTAATCAGCTTTTTGTTGAATTTAACAAAGTATGCATCATCAAGTATGCCCAAGTACACCATTTTCTCTTGCAGTGATATATAAGAGAATATATGATTTTTCTTGTGTTTCTGAAATGGATCTGAACCAGCATTCTAGGTATAGGTGGAAGACAATAACTGTCTTGAAATTAGATTATGTATTTATTCATTTATTTTTCAGATCGTAAACATAGACTCACCAGTTTCTATTTTGCCAGATGTTTCATGTTTGGGGGAGATATGAGCACCCTGAAATCCAGGTGACTCCAGCCCAAAATGCTAAGCAATGGGATGCTTCTCAGAGAACCTGGAAAAAAGGTCCTGATGCCATGATTTTGAAAAAGGCAATGCTAATACTAACTTGACTAGAGACTCTGTGAGGAAAGAAATGAGAAATACAAGATCTTACTGACAAACAAGTGCATGGATCTGTGTTTCTGATTAGATACTTAGCTGAGGATGTTATTTACTTTGAACATTCTCTCAGAAGAAAGTTTCACTTCTATTGTGTTCATTCGTACTATTTTCTTGATGACAATGTGATATAAGATAAAAAATTTCTAAGAATATATATATGTATTCCAGGCATATGTGGAAGAATAAAAACAACTCAAAGCTCCTTAGTGTTATATAATGTAGGCAGATGATAATATAGACATGGGTTTTGACAGCCTTGGAATTATGTAAGCTACAAACATACACTGGATTTTAATTCTCTGCCCATGCACCCTTCATTCATGTGACTGAATTCCTCTGTAGTCAGTAAGCCTACTTCAGTAAGTGATTTGTTTAATTGGTGCCTTGAAGGATCAAGTGTGAAATTATGTATATTAAAGCAAACTTTAAAATACATATAGAAATAACCGCAAAATAGTAATACCAAGACTGAGGAAGCTCATTCTTTTTCATTTGATAGCATCTGTCTTTTCAAGCCAAAGCAGTTTTGTGAATAAACCCAGCATTTTTTCTTCTCCTCTCCTCTCCTCTCCTCTCCTCTCCTCTCCTCTCCTCTCCTCTCCTCTCCTCTCCTCTCCTCTCCTCTCCTCTCCTCTCCTCTCCTCTCCTCTCCTCTCCTCTCCTCTCCTCTCCTCTCCTCTCCTCTCCTCTCCTCTCCTCTCCTCTCCTCTCCTCTCCCCTCCTCTCCTCTCCTCTCCTCCCCTCCCCTCCCCCCCCTCCCCTCCGCCCTCTTCCCTTCCCTTCCCTTCCCTTCCCTTCCCTTCCCTTCCCTTCCCTTCCCTTCCCTTCCCTTCCCTTCCCTTCCCTTCCCTTCCCTTCCCTTCCCTTCCCTTCCCTTCCCTTCCCTTCCCTTCCCTTCCCTTCCCTTCCCTTCCCTTCCCTTCCCTTCCCTTCCCTTCCCTTCCCTTCCCCCTCCCCTCCCTTCCCCTTTTCTTCAATTCATTTTTCTGCCATAGTCAGCTGTGGGTGACTTATAACCTTACTGTATGATTTTAGACTGGATTATGATCTGGTTTCCTTTTATATCCTGTAACATCACCTGACCAGTATCAGTGGATCACAGCATAATTAGATTAGAATTGGATACACATTTCTCTGAAGCAGCATCATCATTGTTGTACTAAGTAGGGCAAATGCATTAGTTATATTTACAATTTGATGATTAATTGCCTTCAGAGAGTTTCCTCCAAAATGGAGGATCTCAGGCAGAAACATGAATGAAACCTGCTTTTATCAGTGAATTTCAGCCTACAGTCTAGTTAATGTACTTGTTCTGAATGGAAGTTACTTTGCTGGATTTTATTTGACATTTTTTCTGGTTTCAGAACACTTCTGGATTGCTTTTAAGATTTTGTTAATTATTTGCTTGTTGTTTCTCACCGTTTAGGAAGAGCAGCATCTAATGCAAAATAATCATGTAGTGGAGCAGTGCAGTTACAGCTGACACTTAACAACAGATCATGCTGGAATGATCCTTATTAGCCTGTACAGAAGTCTCTAGGGGATAAACATCTCTGTTCATCCTCTTACTCTATTTCTCAATCCTGTCGATGATTTGATGTGAACAGGAAATAGAAGGGGGCAAAATGAGAATTATTTAATAGATTCTTCAATTTATAAAAGGGAGAAAAGGCAGGGAACATGAGGATCCCTTCCTCCATTTTCCTTACTTCCAGATCATCTTAGTAAGCATGAGAAAAGCTAGATTATTTCATGTAAACGGTGAATTTTGGTAAACAGAAAGAAATTACAATTTGTAAATGATGCTTAAGGTAATGAAAACTCCAAAACTGAAAACCCTGACGAAGCTGGTGCCTGGCACTCCATCCCTGGAGTGTTAGTAGGCACCCTGCTAACATCATATTTCTTTAAGCACAGTGTTCTTGCACTTATCAACATACTTCTCATTCTGAGCATCCAGTGAGGGTGCCTCAGCAACTCAGTGTTAAAGTTACCTTTCAGCCAAGCCAAGCACTATTTCACTGGAAACACATTTTATGGTTATAAGTGCTTGCCTTACATCTTAGATAAGAAGGGGTTTGCATTCTTTCTCAACAGAACAAATGCAGTTCCCATGATATGGAAGACCAAAGTCTGAATCCCTTTCACCATACAGAATTCAAATCCACCTCTCGTTACATCACTAGAGAGTTTCCAAAGCAAACTTTCTCCCACTCCTTGGAAAGCTGTTCATCTGGGAAGAAAAAAGCTAAGATTCAGTGGGCAAAAAGAAAGAGAGAAAGAAAGAAAAGAAAGAAAGAAAGAAAGAAAGAAAGAAAGAAAGAAAGAAAGAAAGAAAGAAAGAAAGAAAGAAAGAACAATGTGGACTGTAGCCAACTGATTAAGGAATTCATCTTTGGTGGTGTCCTTGCCAAACATGTCAGTGTTTTATATAATGATATTAAGTCATTCCCTCAAGCACATGTCCCAGTCAGCAAACTACACGTTCTGGTTCCCTATTTCTGACCTGATGAATCTTGAATCTCTTTTTCAAAGTGGTGAAGATTCTCCACAAAATTTCTCTCCTTCCTTATCTGCTGCTTCTCCAGCTCCTCAAAAGCAGATTCAACCTATGATGAGAGCAGTTCCTAGGTAGACAGGAGGTACAGAATGAGGGGGCAGGCCTCAAGTCACTGAGCTGCTATGCAGAAGATTTACAGCCATTTTAAAAGACAATGCTTGTCCTTGTTCATAGAGTCATAGAATCATAGAGTCACCAAGGTTGGAAAAGACCCACAGGATCACCCAGTCCAACCACCCCCCCATCACCAATAGTTCTCACTAAACCATGTCCCTCAACACAATGTCCAAACAGTCCTTGAACACCTCCAGTGTCAGTGACTCCACCACCTCCCTGGGCAGCCCATTCCAGTGCCTGACCACTCTTTCAGAGAAGTGTATTTCCTAACGTCCAGCCTGAACCTTCCGTGGCGCAGCTTGAAGCCATTCCCTCTAGTCCTATCACTAGTCACATGAGAGAAGAGGCCAACCCCCAGCTCACTACAACTTCAGATAGTTATAGAGAGCAATAAGGTCTTCCCCGAGCCTCCTCTTCTCCAGACTGAACAATCCCAGCTCTTTCAGCCACTCCCCATAAGGCCTGTGCTCCAGACCCCTCACCAGCTTTTCTGCTCTTCTTTGAACATGATCCAGGACCTTGATGCCTTTCTTGCAGTGAGGGGCACAAAACCAGACACAGTACTCAAGGTGCAGCCTCACCAGTGCTAAGTACAGGGGGACAATTACTTCCCTGTTCCTGCTGGCAACACAGTTTCTGATGCAAGCCAGGATGCCATTGGCCTTCTTGGCCACCTGGGCACACTGCTGGCTCATGTTCAGTCTAGTATCAATCAATACCCCCAGGTCCATTTCTCCTACACAGTCTTCCAGCCACTCTGCCCCAAGCCTGTAGCATTGCCTGGGGTTGTTGTGACCAAAGTGCAGGACCCGGCATTTGGTCTTGTTGAATCCCATCCCACTGGCTTCAGTCCAGCTATCCAGCCTGTCCAGATCCCTCTGTAGGGCCTCACTACCCTCAGGCAGATCAACACTTCCAGCCAACTCGGTGTCACCTGCAAACTTACTGAGGGAGCACTGAATGCCCTCATCCAGGTCATCAATAAAGATATTAAACAGGACAGGCCCCAGCACCAACCCCTGGGGAACACCACTCGTGACCGGTCGCCAGCTGGCTTTAACTCCATTCACCACCACTCTCTGGGCCCAGCCCTCCAGCCAGTTCCTTACCCAGCCAAGAGTGTACCTGCCCAAGCCACGGACTGACAGCTTCTGCAGGGGAGTACTGTGGGAGACAGTGTCAAAGGCTTTGCTGAAGTCTAGGTAGACTACATCAACAGCCTTTCCCTCATCCACCAGACGGGTCACTAGATCATAGAAGGAGATCAGGTTGGTCAAGCAGGACCTACCCTTTGTGAGCCCATGCTTGCTAGGCCTGATCCCCTGGTTTGGTGGTCTATAACAGACGCCCACCGAGATGTCTGCCTTGTCAGCTCTTCCCCTGATCTTTACCCATAGGGATTCAACCTTATCATCCCCAGCCATAAGCTCAGTAACATCAAAGCACTCTCTAACATAGAGAGCCACTCCACCGCCCCTCCTTCCCTGCCTATCCTTCCTGAAGAGTTTGTAGCCATCCACTGCAGCGCTCCAGTCATGGGAGCGGTCCCACCATGTTTCCCTAATGGTAACTGGGTCAAAGCTTGCCTGCCGCACAATGACTTCCACCTCTTCTTGTTTGTTGCCCATGCTGCATGCATTGGTGTAGACGCACTTCAGCTGATCCCCTCACCTCACCTCACCTCACCTCACCCCTAATCCCATTACCACTCCCCCAGGCTCATCTCTAGTGGGCCTGGTTTTACTCCCTTCCCCCTTCATATCTAGTTTAAAGCCCTCTCGACAAGTCCTGCCAGCTCCTGGGCAAGGATCTGTTTCCCCCTTTGAGACAGGTGATACCCATCGGCAGACCTCAGGCCAGGTGCTGAGTAGACCGTCCCATTATTAAGGAACCCCAGATTATTGCATTTTCACCAGCCTCTCAGCCATGTGTTTATAAGATGGGTTTTCTTGGTCATCCCAGTGTCCTTCCCTGCCACTGTAGGAATACAGGCAAATACTACTTGTATGCCTGCTCCATCAATTAACCTCCCCAGTACCCTAAAATAATTTTTTATAGTCCTCAGGTTTCTGTCAGTGACCTCAACACTGCCAGCCTGAACTATCTGTAAAGGATAATAATCAGAGGGGTGGATCAGACTGGGTTTGATCAAAAAGATGCAGGCAGTGCCCTTGGGGGGGGGGGGGGGGGGGGGGGGGCTGGTTATCTAATAATCAATCGCAGACATTAGATTCTTTTTAGAAGTTCTTATGTATAACTGCAAAAGCATGGTATAACTCAGCATATGTTTTTGATTTAAACTCTTGCAGTCATATATTTGCAGATTTGGTGTACAGTGATCCACCACTGTGGCTTCTGAGTCTTTTATTTTTATTTTTATTTTTATTTGGTCTCTAACCTCTCAATCAGAGAAAAACTCTGTTTCATTTGTTCTATTCTTGGTGCAGTGCAATTTGTACCCAACCCCAGCACAGGAGACTGTGGAGTAGCAATCTGGTCCAAGGAGGGACATGAATGCAAATTGCTGTTATTGGTGCAGTGAATTTTGAGCATTCTGGTGCTAGCCTCACTCACTCAAACCAGGGATAAAAGAGATCTTACTAGCCAGAAGGGATCAATCTCAGAAGATACTGAGTTCTTACACAGCATTTCTTGGAACTAAGAATCTTACTAAGAGATATTATTAGGACCTGACTGACTCAGAGACTGATCAGCTTGATTTAATGCCCACAGAGTGCAATAAAGACATTAGAAGACATTAGACATTAGAAACTTTAGGTAAACTAAGATCATTTCTCAGAACCCTGTTTAGGGAAAACATTGCTCTGAATCTGCTTTTTTTTTTTAAAAAAAAAAACAAAACACCACAACACCAACATGGACATCCAGGTCCTCCAGGAATCTCCAAACATACTCATCTGCAGACAGAGATATGGATATGGTACTGCCTAACCTAGAACAAAAACTATCAGGAAATGTACACAGGGTGAAGTGCAAAGCCAGGCAGCTATTGGCTGACAGAGTAATATTTCAGCATATGGGTTTGGCTTATAAACAACTATTTTAAGAAGTATTGCTACTTCATCAGCTTCTGCTGCTGCAAGCTTTCATACATTTAGCCTTAGAAGAGAGAGGAAATCTGCCGAGTTCATTAATTAACTATTGCTGCAGCCTGAGAAGTGACTGAAGTATATCAGCGTAAACAAAATGAACCCGAGCCACTTTTTTCCCACCAGTCTAGCAAATAATTTTACTTCTCCTAATTAGTTTAATGTTGTGGTACAATTTTATAAGATGCTCTTAACCTTAATCTAAAAAAGAGTTGCACCTGGTATAAATGAAAGAATATTTGAATGAGTCGAATGTGTTGATTTTTCTACCTGCTCATTTTGGTTTTCAATTTTGATTTGAACATCACAGTTTTGGATTTATTTCTTCTGATCTCTTCACTTTTGTTTCTATCTTAAATAAAATGCAGAAATCTGCCTTTACTGAAATCAGTGGAAGCTTTCAACAGAGGAAGAATTCTAATTAGGAAGAAATTGTTTATTTCTTTGGAGGATCTGATCTCCAGGCATTTTTTTATTTCTTCTTTGTTCAAACTCTGCTGCTTTATTTACCTGGGAGCTACACAGGGATGGTGCTATCTGTTCTGTGCTGCTTGCCTTAGATCTACCACAGTAGAATCCTCATCTCTAAATCATAGAATGGAATCATAGAATGGCCTGGATTGAAAAGGACCTTAAAGATCATCTAGTTTCAACCCTTCAGCTATGGGCAGGGTTGCCAGCCACTAGACCAGGCTGCCCAAAGCCACATCCAGCCTTGTCTTGAATCTAAATCTTGAAACTACCTCTAAATCTGGAGGTATCATCACAATGCAAATAAGAAATAATAATAAACAGAATAATTGATCAGCACAGAAAAACTATGTGGTATTGTACTATACACCAGGCGTTTTATGACTGAAGTAAGGAACTTAGTTGAATAAATGAACTAGATCTTATGACAGTTACTCAACAGAACAAGGTCTAGATATGCACATTCTTTTATCCTATGATTCTCTGCCATGTATGAAAGTATCTCTAAAGTCTATTTTTATTAATATTTTTCCTATGCATACTAGACAGAGTTATAATTGACATGGAAATTATCCTACATGCTCAGTGTGGTTTGAATTTAATGTGCCATTTTCATGTTCTTTTACAGAAAGGAACTGGATTCACCAATGATTTCAGCTAGGAACTGAGAATGAGGATCATTCTTGTTTTATCACTAAATTTATTGGTTGTCTTTGCTGACCCCCACACATCACTTTATGTTTCTGTTCTTTGGTTGATTTGAAAATTTGCCTTTCTCAATTGCTATAATATATGAGTATCACACTCAACTGCTTTGAGATTTTTGTTCAAAACATACCCATCACCCTCCGTGGTGCAAATCGAAGACTACTGTATTGACTTCTGTCAGCTATGCACAGGTTTTGTTAAAAAAAAAAAATAAAATTAATTGAATGTAGTGAGAACTGTTGCCTTTAACATTGCTCTTTTTAAAAAGGCCTGGTTCTATTAAATTCACTTCTACCAATTTTAAGTGATTCCATGGTCTCCTTACATTAGTCCATACAAAAGATAACATAGTTTATTCAAGGCAGTGCATGCCCAGTTATGACTGAGGTATGGAGCCAGCCTCCACCTCAGATGTCCTTTTTGTGACCTCATGTTTCTTGCTTTCACATCCAAGCAGTGGATCAGTGTCAATAAGTAGAACGGAGCACATTCTCACCTGGATTTTTTTTTTTTTTTTTTTACTGATATAGGGATCTTTACTAAGATTGGAATCCACAGATTCAAACTCCCTTACATAGAACTGAGGGAAAACAATAGATCATGTTTTTGTCCTTGTGCAAATACTTCTAGCTCTTAGTCAGGAAGTAATTCTCCCCTTACTGGGCACTATGCGAAATTGGTTAGAGCTTGTAGGTCTCTGGTTGAATTCTTTGCTGCCCAAAAAATGGAGGGAGAGCTTTATGGCAGAGTCCTCCAAGGTCTGGCATGAGGTGCTTGTTGAGGCTTAGACAGAACATAGGTCATCTAAGTCTTGCCCACATATATTATTATTAAAAAATGACATTTCCAGAATCTTTCTTAATGCCACCCTTACTGATGCTGTGATAGTTTCCTTGTTCTCTGCAATTCCTAGAATAATAGTAGCTTTTTTTTTTTTTTTTTTTTTTTTTTGTAATAATGGGAAGAGAAGAATCTGCTATCTGTATTTCATTATGTTAATACAATTACCTTTTCCTGCTGTTTCATTAGCCACCTGAGAGGCTACAAGAAATGGAAGAGCACATAAGGTGTTCCCATTTCCTATGTGACCGGAAAGGACAATAGGGTCTGTAATAATCTTTTATAATCTGAATAACTGTTCATGCTTAGAAATAATTTTTCCAATGGCTTATCACTTTCATTCCTGTAAGAAAATACTTCTCTTATTTGTATGGGATATTTATTTACAGTACCTGACAACAGCTACTTTTTGCTAGTCCTCCATAGTAAAATACCTCAGCGTCAGAAAGAGGAAACAGTGGTTAAAAGAATGCATCTTGACATTATGCCTATTATTTTAAAGTTTAAGTTGTTTGAAGGCCTGAGGCCTAGAAACATAGTACAAGAATTGTTTAGGCAGCTGTTCTCTCCTCTTCAGACTACTAACAAAGGTTTTGCTTGCCTGATAGTTTTTTATGGCACCAGAACACCCTAACTTCCTTATTGAATTTATGAATGCTATATTCAACAGTCATCTCTCAAAGAGCTCTTTTGATGGTGTACAATAATTATTTGCGACTACTTTTGCTTTGCTTTTGTAACACAAGAATGTTGAAATTAAATTTGATGGAGTTGATTTTTCAAAACCAAGTTAACCAATCCATCTAATAAAAAAATGATAATATGCCGTATTTAAATTTCTAAAGTTTCAAACCACTTCATAGCCTTGCACATATTCACATTAGATAGTTTTAGATGGATACAAATACTCAGCAAAGGGAATTATGTGGAATTTCTTACTTTTTTTTTTTTTCTCTTGCTTTCAGGTTCAGTAATTACGTTTGTAACAAATGTTATTTGCTATGTTCCAAAAGTTTATGTATATCTAAAGGGAGTTTATAAAAGGAATTTTAAAATGGAAATAATTACTATCATTTAAAACTCAAGCTATGATCTGGAAATCAAACTGTTTTCTTTTGGCTAATATTCAGCAGTTACAGATTTGGGAAGAACTTCCAAGTTCACTAGCTAGAACTTAGAACCCTTTACTACATAGTGAAAATTCTAAGAATCTCAATAAATAAATAAATAAAATTATAGAGAATTCTACAATTAGAATCTTACAAACTGAGGGTATGTAAGATACACATGGATGTGTTAGTAAGGGAAATGATTTAGTGATGGGCACGATAGTGTTAGCTGATGAGTGATCTTGGTGATCCTAAAGGTTTTTTCCAACCTTAATGATTCTGATTCTATTATTCTAAGATGTTTAAAGAACTGAGACATCTTACCAATGAGGACTGTTCAGACTGGAGAAGATAAATTTTAGGGGGAATCTTACCAATGCCTATAAATATCTGAAGGGAGACTTCAATGAGGATAAAACCAGGTTCTTTTCAGTGGAGCCCAGTGTCAGGACATGAAAGTAATGGGCACAAACTAGAAGTTCCATTAAGCACTGAATCAAATAAGCAAACAGAAAACAACAGGTGTTGTGTGTTTTTCTTGTTTTTTTGTTTGTTTGTTCTTACTGTAAGGGTGATTGAACACCAAAACATGTTACCCAGAGATATTTTGAAGTCTTTGTTTCTGGAAGCAGTCAAAATCTGACTGGACAAACCCTTGGGCAATCTGCTCCAGATGATCCTGCTTTGAACATGCATACTTGACTGTATGATCACCAGGACTGCCATCCAACCTCATTTATTCTGTAAGTCTTTAATGGCTGGCTGCTCCAAAAGTGATGCCTCCTAATTTATTATGTTTGTCTGTGGCATCAGAAGTTAATGTTAGTGGTATGGCAGCAGAGGCTGAATCTTCCCACCAGTATTTCATTACATTTTGTTGCTGTGTGACACATGGCAGTAGATAGACAGTCTGACAAAATGTCATCACTGGCAAAAATGCACAGCTAATGTTGGTGACTGATCTTACAAGGATCTGGAGGCCAGAACCAACATCTCTGAATCCAGCCTGAAGCAGCACAACTTCTGTGCTCACAGTGTGAAATCTGTTTTAGGACATACTTTGACACCCGTACAAAGTGGGTCCTTCTGCACCCACTTTGGTCCATTCCAGCCTCAAATCCTGCAGTGTGACTTAACTGCAGACTTTTATCAGGGTCACCATCTGGCATGGCACATCACTCCTTCATGGAATATGATCTATGGGCATATCACCATCCCCACTTGGTGTTATCAAGAAACTCTGGAGCACAATATTATAGCAAATATCAGGTACATACACACTCAGTGCTTCTTTTGGGGAATGATTTTGCCACCACCCACTAGATCTTTATGACATGAGCAATATTGCAGGAATGAGGGTTGAGGGGTTGAAGAATATCAATAAGCACGTCTTTTCTGGCCATCAACAGAAAGAACTCTTTCATCACTACGAACCATTCTGTTTCTCTCTCTTGTTGAATCGCTACATAAATGTTAGAGAAATCTGAGATACCTGTCCATGAACTGTTGTCTCACTGCAGCTTTCTCAGCAAAATTAGCTACTGAAGTAGACTAAAGGCAAGCATGTGATCCTTAGGCAATCTACAAATGCAAGGACCATATTTGACCAACTGATACTATCCTGCTTTTAAAAAGATAGAAACTGAACTTTCCCCAGCAAAACACTGATGATCTGTATCCATATTGAGTTCAGAATAGAGAACTGCTCTAGAAACGAGAAAGCTGAAGGGAAACTGTGACGACCTTCAAATATGGAAGGAGTTGCTGCTTAGAGGAAGACATTGTTCTCTGTTTCTCCTATAGGTAGTAAGAGAGATGGAAGTTCCTGCAAGGAATATTTACATTAGATAGTAGGAGAAATCTTGTGACCAGATAGATAAATAGGTAACTAGGATTTACCCAGGAGGCTTCATCCTGAAGTATGATTAATCACTTTAGGGAAGAATTGTGCTAGGAGTTGTTTAGGTAACATCCAGGATCTGGAGCATGACTTTAATGACCTGTCAAGGTCCCCTTGTGCCCTAACTTCTATAATTAAATGATACTGGCTCATAATTGTCATTCTGATGCCAAGTGTTCTCACTTTCCACTTTCCAAGGAGGCAAACAATTTTGTATTTCTGATGGTCCCCTCACCGCAGCTGAGAGATTAGTCTGAACAACCCTGAAATTCCACTGTGTCGTTATTTCTATCTGTGGTTTTCTAAGGACATACATAGTTAATCAACTATTAGTCCAAAACTAACTAATAATATTGCTGATGATGCAAGAAAGTGATAGAATCTGATAATCTCTTCCAAGTGCTAATGACTGATAAAAGAACTATATTGTCAGTGAAGTCCAATTGAAGGAAAAGCAACATCGATGAATGAATCAGAATGAGAGGCTATTCTTGCAGTCAAAAATACATTTCAAGTCATCATCATCTTATTGTAATTCACCATCAGTTTTCCTCATGTCATATACCTGTTCAGATTAGTTTTATTTGTAGCTACATATTAGTATATAATCAGATAATCATCATTTTGTATATTTGGTCCATTACAAACATTTGAGGGGCATATGCCATTTAATTACACAGATTAGGAATTCTCCTGGATGTTTGCTCTAAGCAAAGTACATAAGCATCTCCAGATGTTTAAAGATAGACATAGTCTCTGAAAACTTTGGAACTACAGCTGACTTCACAACTATTCACAGATATATGAGGCACATGAAAATAATGGGAACAGTATGGGCATGCAATGCCATAAAAAAGCACAGTAATTATTTCATGCCTGCTGAGTAGCTGGAGCAATATTAGGATTTGGAAGTGTACTAGCTATTTCTTACATCCAAATTCATTCTGGACATCACAGGATAATATGTCTCTTGCAAAGTTTCTCTAACACTCCAGATGGGTCCATTAGACTAGAGGCTGCATTATGCTATTGGAGTAGCACTGCGCCTTTCCTAGGGCTGAACACCCCATCCCTGCCAGAAAGCAGACAACACAGCTTTTACTTTTTACACAAAATGTTCTCTTCCTTCTTCAATAAAGAAAAGTGTTCTGAGCAGCAGACAATTGTAATTCAGGGAACATGTTGGATTATGTTCTCTTCAAGGGTAATAAACTCCAACCTTGCCAAGATAATTGTGGTTTGGGTTTTTTCATACTGTGAAGGGCATTCACAGCAAAACTCATTCAGCAAAATGCCTTTATTTCCAGGCTACAAAATCTGTACCAGCAGTTCAGAGCAACTATAAAGAAACCTTTAATAAAATATTTTTAGTCTGCTATTTCTAATCCTACCTTATACAGGAATCTCATAGTAATGATGAATGTTTTGAAAATTCATGTTGGGTTTTCAGTTCAGTGTATATAATGGCATAAAACACACATGTGGAATACAGATGTTCCTGTTTATCTCAGTGAAAACAGGGTGATAGGGTAGAGGTAGGTCATCCTGGTATAGTTTTCAATTGTTATCATCATTTTGAAGAGACACACATCAACACTTTGTTCCGAAGGATGTACTCTTTGAGAATGACTGAATGACCCCATCCAAATCCAGTGGTACGGCTGAGTTCCTGCAAACCCTGGACTAAGTTGGCTCATGAACTACCACCTTCACTTACTGCAAGTCCTTCAGATCTGCAGTGTCTGCCTTTGTGATCTAGCAATGACTTACTGAATTCTGAGATCAGCAGGATACCCCAACTAGTAGAAGAGGGAATTTTCAAACCTCAGTGATAATGATTCTTCCATTTCAGTTTCCATTTGAACTCAGTAGATGCTGGAAGCTGAGAGTTACCATAAGCACATTTTTCACCCTGCCTGTGTAAAAATTTGACCTCCTTCCTTGTTATAAGCTCTCCTTTGATCTTTGCAAGCTTGATGATATGTGCATCACACTGTGCTGTGAAACACAATCATGCTCCATGAGCAGGTTGTGCCATACAGTACCAAGGGCCATTTGGCTGAAGGAGCCACGGGTTCTGCATACAGGTCCTTAATGTGTTTGGTGTCCTAGGGCTGACTCACAGGCAAGAGTTCAGAGTTTAAAATCAAATATAAGTATGCTCAAAATGAACATGCTTTAGTTCTATAAACCGTGCTCAGATGTTACCTGAACGCTGACTGTATCTTAAATATTTCTATGTAACCACATTTTCCCCTGTAGGGTTGTATCAGTTTAAAAAAGATATTTGTACACCTATGAGTCTGACCTGCACAGAAATGCAGTAGTTGAGCTTCTTTACTACTAACTCAAAAAAAGAAATACAAAGACAGGTTTCCATGAGGAGGCCAACGTGATGAAGGCATCTAAGCATGTTCTTGTTTTTAACCAGAACTGAATATAGGTTTAATGTATACGTTACATTGCCGTGTCAGTAAGATGAATCAGATGGCCACTTAATATCAACAGCTAGCATGTTTGTAGTGCTGTCTATAAGTGATTTTAATTGCTTTCAGCTCTGCAGTAGATAAAAAGAAAATGGTTTTATCAATGGGGGCTGAGTTAGCCTGATCTTATTTTTCTCTAATAAGAGAAATTATATTTTTTTGCAGTTTGAAACATTTGTATGTCCCTTGGGAAGGGACTATCTGGCCATTGTACTGCTAATTGATTTACACTCTAAGAATTGATTTTACACTTCTTGTGAAAAAAAAAAATAAAGTCATATTGTTACTAGAAGGAGACATTAGTGATTCCCTAGAATATCTGAATGCTTTATTTCACTTGTGTTTGGATAGTTGACATACCAAGACAGTTGGGAAAAACTACTTAAAAACACATCAGAGCGAGTAGGCTTATCTCCATCAAGCAGATCAGGATTTTACAAAGAATTAAAAACCAAAAAAATCTAACCCATACATTAACTCTGCCCATTCTATTTGAGTATTTTCATGGATTTGACTACCAGCACTGTCTGCGTTGCAAAAGATATCAATCAATTGAGGTGAACACATTCTAAAACAAACTGTGTCTGGTTTCCCTTTTGAAAGGCTCAGAACATGTTATCTTCCTGAAATTTCAGTAAAAAATTCACTTTTCAGCTTATTCTTCACTTAATTGCTGGAGTGATTTTTGTGCCATGAAACATGGCATTGTCAGCTTTGATGTCCCTACCCTGCATGACCAAGCCTACAAGCAATTTTTTTGTTTTTAGCACTCCTAGGAGAGCAATGTTTTTGTATCATGACTGATGCTGCACTGATCTATATAGAAAATACATGAGCTAAATGCTCACCCACATCAAACACTGCTTTGCCCAAGTAAATACTCCTTTGAAACCAATAAGGTCTCTTATGAACAGATTAAGACTGACCTTGCTCCTGTGTGGGTGTTTTTAAACAAAGTTTGAACTACAAAACTGTGGGTAACATTCATAACCAAACATTGGATCAAACCTTGCATTCATGGGGAGGCATCTCCTGTTAGTTTATGTCCACCAAGTTTTAATATTCTCCTGAAGCTCTCATTGGTTTCAGCAGGTCTCATTATTAAAGATCAGAGGCAGTGTTTGCTTTGTCTTGTATCATTTATTTAATATCCCACAAACAATATAGCTTCTATTTCTCACGCTTACACAAGCAGTAAAAACAAAAGCATGTCTTGTATTTTCAGGCAAGCAGAATTTGGCCCGCTGCATATACCAGGACATAATGTTAATCCAAAATAAACCACTGCCTTCAAAGGAATTAGTCCTACCTAGTCACATCAGTGTCAATTCAGAATGAATCTTGTATTATACATCTCTGTGGTAGCAAAGTGGCAGAAGGAACTTAATCCTTTATTATTTGTGTGTGGCGTACTCTGCAATGCAAAGGACTGAGTCAACTTTTTCCCACAGCACTCTTTGTACTTTTGATGTCATTCTGACTTCCAGCTCACCACACTGAAGCATTCACCATGACTAATAGTAAAACAACACCCACAGGTTTCACAAAGGAAAGTGTTTGTCCTTGCTGAACTCTGTGAGATAAAATATTAATTCTGTGGTCTGCAATGCTGTATGCTTTTGTTGCTTTTGTCCGGTATATTTCCATTTGTTTCTATATCCATTCTCTGTCTTTTCTCTAGCATAGTTCACAGGTGAGAGTTAAAAAATGGAGGGAAAAGAAACCTTTATAGACAATATTGAGTAGCATTACATAGTTTTCAATAAAATTTAAGTTTGTGGATGTCCCACCTATGAAGGTGTTCAAGGCCAGGTTGGATGGAGCCCTGGGCAGCCTGATATAGTGCCTGATCTAGTGGTTGGCAGTCCTGTTCATGGCAGGTGTTTGGAACTAGATGATCTTTTAGGACCCTTCCAACCCAAACCATTCTATGATTCAATGAAAACACAGCTTTAAAAAGCTTAACAGTTCAGGTCTGCTGCTGTGCCTAGATGTGTTCAGCTTAGCTGTAGAAGACAAAGGTTCCTGGACATTGCTATTCCATGCTACACTATCCTAAAATTTTCCGTGCAGGCCCAAGCACATATTCACAGATTGTTCAGAATTATTCTAGCATCACGTCAGAGTCTAAGACACATCAACTGAGTTGACTCAAGCACAAAATATTACACCTGATCTGAAAGGAGTGTCATAGAGAGATCCAGCAGGCCTTGGCACAGGCTGCTCAGGGAGATGGTGGACTCACTGTACCTGGAGGTGTTCAAGAAACATGGAGATGTGGCACTGAGGGGCACAGTATAGTGTTCATGGTGGGGATGGGCTTAAGGTTGGACTTGATGACCTTAGGAGTCTTTTCCAACCTTAGTGATTTTATGAATCTACTTCCAGCAGCCTATCCAAGGTCTCCCTGAGGTCATATCAGTATTGGCTATAAGTGCATCTAAGGATACCTGAACTTCTGCATACTCCCAAGTCTAGTAAGCACAAAGTGGCATGCCAGAATACAATCCACTATATTTATGCTACTCAAGGTTTATCCAAAATCAGGGCAGACCTTAGGTGTATCTGCTATGTTTATAGTTCAAAAATATCAAGGAGAGTCAAGAATCTCAGTCATTTTTCTTGGTTCTCTTGGTTCTCTTTCCTTGGTTTTCCTGGTTCTCATTGTTAACAACAAAAGGAAATAATGAAGGAAATAATAAATACTGTGAATGTTAATTGCATTCATTGTGGTTTTTAGGTCCCTTTTATAAAAATATATTTAAATGTTTGCAAAGCACTCATGATAAAAAATTGAAGAGAAGAATTATTTGCCTTATTATTTCTGGGGTTGCAGACCTACAGCCTGACCCACAGGCTGCAAGCTGATCCTTGTGATCTCACAAAGAAATCAGTTATAGAGTCATTGGGCAATCTCCATCTCTAATGTTGCCTGTGCAAAATGACAGCCAGTTACAGGTGTAGCTGTGGGGAAAACTAGGCCTTTTGCTAAAAATGCTGGCAGTGAAATATAAAGAACTTTTGTTTCCATGTCTGTCTTAGCCTTTTTTTTTTTTTTTTTTTTTTTTTTTTAGGCTAATAGTTTTAGAAAGGAACATCTGTGGGGAGCTGTTTGTTTGCCAGCAGGTATAACTGATTAACACAAACATCTGATTTGTGGAACTTCCCATCAGGGTAGAAGAATTCTTTGAAGGACACATGTAATTTGGAAAAAGACAGTGAAGAGTATGACACCCTCATTTATTTCTTCCTACCAGTATTTTCAGTTCAGCTTTAGTTAGACCACTTTACTTTTTTGAAATTATTAGTCTCACTCTCACCTAGACTGGTGTGCCTTTCATAAGACAGTCCTGATAAAGGATCCAAAAGGAAGTCAAGATAATTATCCCTTCCCTTCCCTTCCCTTCCCTTCCCTTCCCTTCCCTTCCCTTCCCTTCCCTTCCCTTCCCTTCCCTTCCCTTCCCTTCCCTTCCCTTCCCTTCCCTTCCCTTCCCTTCCCTTCCCTCCCCGTTCCCCTTTTCCATTGCAAAACCAAATGGAAAAAAATGATTTGCAAAATCCTTCCTCTGCCTATAGACAGAGCTTGAGAATTCAGAGGAAAACATGCACAACCTGACCCAATGTATCTAGGCAGTCTTCTCTGGTGCAGGCTGTTGTAATTCTGCAGACAGCACTGAAATCAGGGTCACCTGTACGCAAAGCATGGAAACTGACAGTTCCATCAGGAAGATGGGTAGAGTACATACTGCAGGTAATTGCTGGGATGTGCATACATTTGATCAGATGAAAACAACAACTAAGTGTGTCAGAAAAAATGAACTTCTGTCAGCTCTCCAAACATAATTATCATTTACTCAGTTTTGACATCCTACTTCGGATAAGAGCCATTATCCAGAGCAATAAAAACAGCTGTGCAGAACACCATCACAAGCCCATTTAGTAGAAGTTCAGACTACCTAATTCTGTTTTCCTTAAAATACAGTTAAATTGTTTTCAGTGCTGCAAAGCTGCTTTGGTGATATTTTTTCCACCATGCATCCTGGTCAGCTGCATAATGTATTTCAGGAAGTGCTAGATGTTATGTTGCCTTTGCTATCTTGTATTAGATTAGAGAGAACTATTGAGGAAAAATTTGGGACATTTTCCAAAAGTTACTTTAGAAATCACTTTTTTTAGATTGTCCAGACTCACATTTTTGCCCAATGATGATCTCAGATATTTTCAGACAGACAGCAGCTGAAAGATTTTCTCACTGAGAGGTTATCTGTGATGTCTGATGTGTGTTTCCCAACAGGTGCATTTGAAGTGGAAGATATTCATCTGTGCAATGCAAGGGTAAAAAATTGATTTCTCCCTTGGCTATAAATGGGATGTGGCTTCTATTAAATGTAATTTGTTGTATTTATTTTGAATAGTAAATATACAGCTTGCAAGGGATATCAACTTCTGCATTTAAGCACTTCTATATTTAAGCATACAAAATGAGGTGACATTTCTGGACAATGGAATGAAGACATCTGGAAGGTTTGACTTTGGGTTTTTTCTTTTTATCATTCTATAATGCATCTTACTGAGAGTAGAGGGAGAAGGTACCTACCCAGCAGACAAAACACTGAATAGGGGATGTTATTCATCTCAGAGGATAAGACTGATTGTTCTGAACAGGAACATTTCAGCTATCTGTAACAGCATCCTGTGTGCACAGTGATGATGAAAGAGTGGTATGAGCATGAGATGCGATCACCAGATTTCACTGTGTAGTTCAAGATCAGTTCGTAGCTGAGAGTTGGAGAGAGGATCCAGCAGACTCCCCTGCAGCCATGGAAAACTGCTCCTAATTAAGATAATTTACCCACTTCTGCTCATTCAACTGTATGCATGAACTATGATCCTAGTACTGACATTATCCCAGTGTTCAGCCAATTTAATATCTACAAAAGGAACCAAAATAAGGTTACCAAAAGTCACAGAATAGATTTTTTGTTGTTGTTCTTGCTGAAGTTACATCTGAATCCTAAATTTTACACCAACTCAAAGGGAGATGAATGTGATATGCTGAAAATGATTTCATATTTGGGACTCTTCAGTGACAGTAGTATGGTTGTGTGTTTGCTCTATTGCCTCTGTACATCACTCAAGTTATGTCAGCTCTTAAGAGTCTGATATGATACAAATTTCCTTGAAGGTCCCTCGTTCCACACTGTGTTGCAAAACATGGTTGATAGCTGATCACCAAATTGTATGGTTTGAGCTACCTTAGAACAATTTACTCAGACATTCAATTTTCTACATTTCTAATGGATTCAATGAGATGGAACGGGCAAGGAGGAAACAGCTATTTTTCTAACAGCAAATTAAATCTCTTATTCTGACTACTAGAGATATGTGTTACTGAATTCTGTGTTGAAGTAGGATGATTGATTTTGCACAATCGTGTCATTGCTCAGAAGGAAAATGAATGGTCTTTGTTTTCCAAATCATTAGCAGTGCAGGAGCAATAGGTGTGTTAAGATACTCTGCAGTGAAACCAGGGATGTTTGGCTGCTCCTGTGTCAGGAGCTGGACTCAATGATCCTTGTGGGTCTCTGACAACTCAGGATATTCTATGATTCTATGATTTTATAATCATTTCTTAGCATATACTCTGTATATTGGTCGACAGGGACAACAAGGACAACAAGTCTTGGATGCTATTGATTTAGCATGCACCTTAGGGGCCAGACTGTGATCCTAAGCATATAATGAAGTTCTCTAGTGTTTGTTCTGGAAGCAACAAGAACAAGCTTCTTAGGGAAACTTGGCTGTCCTGATGGCCTAAACAAGTTCTGAGTTTTTCAAGAAAGGATGTTCCTGTGAGAATTTTGCATAAAAGAATCATAAAACTCAGCTCAAACTGCAAAAGCTTTAAACCCAGGAGCTTATATGTATACAAATGGCTGTTTTCACATTTAGAAAACCAGAGGTGGGTGGGGTGAAGCATGGCTCTTAACCATCACAGTCTGTGCTTGTCTAAATTTACTATGAATAAGCCATATCTCTCTGTCCTTCCATTTCTTCTCAGGTAAATGTTATATTCCTACCTGTCAGTAAACTACAGAGATTTGGATCAGAAAAAAGACTTTAGCACTCACTTCAGCTGTGAGCAGCAGCATAACAGCTGTTGTACAGTTGGACAGTATAAAGGATCAGGAACAGATGAGCTTTTTCAAAAGTCACAGCAACAATTTACGCACCTTTGTGGGGCAGGTGGGGCTCCAATAACTTTTGATGAAGTACTGATAGTCTAAAACACACACTGAAAAATCTATCATGGCCAGTAGCATTTAGCAGAATCCCAGAAGTCAGATGAAGTGAACCTGGGGAATAAGAAAACTCCTTACAAGGTGGCTTAACAATAAAGTAGCAAAGATTTCAGTTTAATGAGTTGGCAGCAGTATCAACTATGAATACTCACGTGCTTCTTCTCCCTGTGGAGCCTGTGATGTGAACTCAATCAGACAACTGCTCTAGATAGGAAAATCACTGCCAATGCCAAGCGTTTGTTTTTTAAGTTGGCCCATTTCCCTGATACAGTTCACAGTAGGGTCCCACAGATAATTGATCTGGCTCGATGAACGGGAAGCTGTGCCGAGGGATCAAGATGGGCAAGAGGCAGAACGGAGATACAGGTACTTACTGTTTTTGCTGCCAAGAGCTTTGATTCATAAAACCATGGTCTCAGCTGGAAATAGAGGCTTGCTGCAGCCTAGCAGTGAGAGAGTGCTGGAGTCTGTGCTGCCAGATGTTCCTGTTCTATACAAAGTACAGCATTTTGATTTCAAATCCCACACTTCTCATGCAACCCTCAGCTCTCTTCTGGTGATCCATTCTTATAAGAGCATAAGTTATTTTCTGTCTAAGTAACCTAAGTAAGGCAAGGATAGAGAAGGGAGTAAGGAATGAGGTTTCTGAGACATTTTAGGTAGAAAACTCAACCTTGTGGCAAGCTGCTATTTTTAGTTAAGCAACTAATTATGAATCAGAATTCTTCTCTAAACCCAATTAACCAATAATAATTACCATAGCAACGAGTTCTTTATGTGGCACATCCTGAAAACACTCTTAAAGATGCACAACAGCTTTACTTTCCTAGTTTTCCCAAAACAACCAAGGACTACTCCAATTTGTCATTGAAGCAAATCCTAAACTAGAAAGCCAAATAAGAAAAGAATTAAACAATTTCCTATAGGCTCATTTCAGAAATTAATGAAATTCCTGCTCTTTAATGTTAATCTTCCTCGGGAATGTTCAGCTGGAGATTGTGTAGAAAACCATTTCTTTACTTTTCAGATGTGTTTTGGTGAGATTAGCCCCAGAACTGTTCTGTTTCTATAATGAAGAACTAAATTACCCGCTGAAGAGTTTTAGTTCTCTTTTTTTCTCTCTGCACTTGAGATGGTAAAACAAATGTTTAGCATTCTCCCCCATTTCAGATTTTTTTTTTCTGGACCTTTTCAGCTTTCTTTTCTTCATCTCCATTTGCTTTCCATGTGAATCATAGAATCACAGAATGGATTGTGTTGGAAGGGAACCCAAGGATCAAGTTTCTACCCCCCTATCACAGGCAGAGCCAACCTCCAGATCTGGTTCTAGACCAGGATGCCCAGGGCCCCATCCAACCTGGTCTTGAACACCTCCATGGATGGAGCATCCACAGCCTCTCTGGGCAGCCTGTGCCAGAACCTCACCACTCTCTCTGTGAAGAATGTCCTCCTGACATCTAATCTAAACCTTCCCTCCTTGAGCTTAAAACCATTCCCCCTTGTCCTATCACTATCTACCTGAGTAAAAAGTTGATTCCCCTCCTTTTTATAATCCCCTTTTAAATACTGGAAGGCTGCAGTGAGGTCTCCTCACAGCCTTCTCTTCTCCAGGCTGAACAAAGCCCAGCTCCCTCTGCTTGTTTTGCTGAATATCTGCTACCACTGACTGTACTAATCATGATGAATATGCTCTGTGGTAGTGATTCTCTTTTAGGTTTTTCTAACCATCCAACATATTTCCCATTTGTTGGATTTGTTGAATTTTGTTATGTTTTCATTTCACTTCAGGTTATGGGCTATTTGAGTCTTCTGAACTCAGTCAGGTGCAATACAATGCATAAATGACTATAACTGGCAGGTCTCAGAAAGCACTGAATTAGGTGATTATACTGCTGACCTTATGGGTTCACATTCCTGATCGACAATTGCACTTTTTCAAAGAGAAAACATAGCAGAATTTAAACACTTTGAAGGTATGATTTTTGAAGATCTACAACTTGACATTTGCAAACTCTTCTCTAACTCAGTCTCTGTTTTTCATAACTCACAGAAAACAGAATAAATTCCAAATCAAGACAAAGTCAGGTGCTTGTAATAGGAGAAATGCCCCCCAAATCATTACGCATAGCCCAAGTCTGCTCTCAGTAGCTCAAACTCCCTCACCTGTGCCCTTCTGAATTTCCATTTCTTGAGCTACATTCAGTTCTGTCACGATAACTTTTCTGTGGCTGAGATTTGCCTGTCACCTTGCAACAGACTTTTTAGAAACTTTTTAATGATTTCTACCTCAACTGTTCCTTATTTTACTGTACAGTACCAACTTCAATTAATACTTCTACCCAACCAGCTCTGTCCAGTGCCTTTTAGTTTCTCCTTTGTCTGAAATCTAGTCATTTCAAATCCATCCAACATGTTATCTTTTTGCAGTTGCTCTGACAAAGCCCTTTTCGTATGATGAATGACAGATATAAATGAATTGATCTGAATCTGTGCGTACTGTCAATGTTAAACTTAAGCTAGTCTGACCTTCCTCTTCTCCTTCCACTGGCTTTTCTTTTATCATGTTCACTTGAAAAGTGCCCTGAGTTGCTGGCATGATGGACACTTTATAAATTTAATTTATATTTAACATTTATTTCTCTGTGAACTAAACTCTCAATTACTTCCTATGAGAAAAATGGAAAGCAGTTTTGAAGTAAAAATTTTAACCTATGTTTCTAACCATCTGCATCATCTTGTCAAGTAACTTCAGCTGTTATTATACTGGTATTTGATCATAGAATCATAGAATTGTAGAATCATTAAGGTTGGAATAGACCACAGTGATCTATCCATCAATCCATCACCACCCTGCCCACTAAACTATGGCCACAAGCTGTACCAGAGGAGATTTAGGTTAGACATAAGTAAAAACTTTTTCTCTCAGAGTGGTCAGGTGTTGGAATGTCCTGCCCAGGGAGGTGGTGGAGTTGCCACCCCTGGCAGTGTTCAAGAGGTATCTGGATGAGGAGCTACAAGATATGGTTTAGTGGCTTGTGGTAGCAATAGTGAGGAGAGGACGGTTGGACTAGATGATCCTATAGGTCCTTTCCAACCTTGTGATTCTATGATTCTAAACCTTGTCCCTCAATGCTACTTTTATCCTTTCTTTAACACCTCCAGGGACAGTGACTCTATCACCTCCCCAAGCAGCCTGGCCCAATGCCTCACCACTCTTTCTAAGAATATATATATTTTTTTCAGCTTGAAATCTTTCCTGGTGCAACTTAAGGCCATTACCTCTTATTTGGGAGAAGAGACCAACCCCCACCTCAAAACAAACTCCTTTGAAGGAGTTGTAGATAACAATAAGGTCTCTCATGAGCCTCCTTTTCTCCAGACTAAAAAATCCAAGTTCCTTCAGCTGTCCCCACAATACTTGTGCTCTAGACCCTTCACAGCTTCATTGCCCTTCTCTGGAAACACTCCAGGGCATCAATGTCGTTCTTGCAATGAGGGACCCAAAACTGTGCACAGTACTTGAGGTGTGACCTCACCAGGGCTGAGTACAGGGGGACCGATAATCATGTACAAATGCATACTCATCAGGGACAGCATGGGTCCTGTTGCAGTTTTCCCAAGCATCACAGTGATGAGTACCTTCTGTTTGCATTTTTTAAATATTTAAGAAGCAGATCTCCCCAGAGACCTATTTAACATCAAAACATGTCACTCATGCTTTTAAGATCACTTGCTATCTCTACTACAGCTGCTTATTTGGAAGCTGTGTGAGGTAAAAATAGACTAAAAGGCTTATAAATGTCTTGAAAAGATTTTCTTTTTTTTTCATCCTATACCTCAGCTTTCCTACTGTGTGGTTCCTGATTATCTTCCAGTTGGTCTAAAACTGTGTGTTTCTTACAAAATCAGTCTGTCCTGGTTTATGTCCCTGACATGCAATAGAAAATCCTGCAAGACTTCTGGAATTGGTCACTGTAAACTGTAGGTGAAAGAAGTGACAATGAGGTACTGAAGTATTTTATGTCTTTTTCTTTTTTTTCTTTTTATTAACAAGAGCCACAGACTAGTAGCCTTGCAAGGCGTAGTGAAACCAGTCTCCTCAGACTGGTTTCAAGCAGACATACTATGTATAAGAAAAACAAATGCTGTCTCTGAGTAAGCTGCAGGTTTACCTGTAGCATGTTTTCCATAATTCCCTTTATCCAAATCAAATTATGGACTCATGAAATCTAATTGAAGGCCAGATTCTACTGCTTTTGCTCGAAGGTGATCTGCTGAAGTGAGTGGCACTTGTCCTGAGTATTAGCAGAGACAGGTGACTGAACTGGGCACATGTGGATATTATAATTGAATTTGCAAGCAAGGGACAATACTCTGCCACTGCTTTTACTACCAAAAATATACAATTCAAATGTAGTAAAATACTTTTATCTTTTCTCATCCTAAACCTTAAGTTTTCCAGCATGTGAGCACAGATTATCCTCAGGTCAGTCAAAATGATATGAAATGCTGCCTTCTCCAGCCACCCACAGCTGACTTCTGTTGTTGCGCTGAATGGTGCAGTCCAAAGTGGTCTTATCTCATGTCAGACCATCATAGACTTAGAATCATAGAATCTTGAAATCACAGAATATCTCAAGTTGAAAGAGAACCATAAGGATAACTGAGTCCCACCCCTGGCTACACACAGGATCACCCCAAAATTAGACCATATGTCTGAGAGCTTTGTCCAGACACTTCTTGCACTCTGGCAGCTTGAGTTCATGCCCACTGCCCTGGGCAGCCCATTTTATGCCCACTGCCCTCCAGTGCAGACCCTGTCCCTAATCCCCACCCCTCCCTCCCCTTACACAGCTCCATGCCATTCCCTCGGGCCCTGTCACTGTCACAGAGAGCAGAGCTCAGCGCTTCCCCTCTGCTCCCTGTGAGGAGCTGCAGCTTCCATGAAACCTCCCGTCAGCCCCTCTGCTCTGGGCTGAACACATCCAGGGACCTCAGCTGCTCCTCACAAATCTGGACCTCCAGAGCCTTCACCATCTTTGTAGACCCACTTACTAGCAGTCCGTGACAGGAAGGAGTTATCTCATGGGCTGAATTACTGTATTCTCTCTTTTATAGTGGAGCAGAGGTGGAAAGTGTCTGGTGGAAGCAGGTTTGTCTGAGGCATGTTGTCTCTAGATAACCATGGTGAGGTAGAGGAAAGCAGAAAAAATGGAAGATGGGATGGTTCCTCCCTTAGATAAAATAAAGGCTGAGAGGAGATACGCTGTATGTCAGTAAAATCAGGGAAGCTAAAAGGAAGATGAAATGGAAATGATTAGTCACCGTGTCTCATATTATAACCATGATGGAGCACTCAAAGAAATGATAACGTTAGAAACTAAAGGAAAAAAAAAAAAAAAAGAAACATTTTTAACACAAAGTGCCTAATTAAATGGTAGACATTTTTGCCACATTTTGGATGTGGTAGAGGCCAAAGGTATAACTAACTTCAGGTAAGTATCAGAGAAAAATGCACATGGTCTATCTACCAGAGGTTGTTAAACAGATACATAGAGTATGCCACCTCCACTTAGATGTGCTGTAAAGAACAGGATCCTGGAAACTAGGATGATAATCTATTATTGGCAAAGATTAAGCAGAGCTTCAGATGGAGCCAGGATATGCATTCTTATTTAATCATGGCATATAAACTGTAAATGAATTCCCTGTTCAAACATAGAACAATGTAGAACAATATTCCAAATTCAGAAATATGGGAATATATAAAGCTGATGTTTCTGCCAAATGCATTTGGCTTGATATCAAACATCACTTTTGTAACCTACCTGAATGTGAGGAATGAGACCTGCAGATCTAAGGCACAGTGTCACAATGAGATTAGAAGTTTTTCTAAATGTTTTCTTCTGTTAGAAGAAGAAAAAGTTTTATTTTAGTGCACCTGATTATCAGATAACACTACAAAAATACAACTTTTAGCCAATGATGTCCCTCAGCCACAGACTGATGGAGTGTTCAGGACAATTTAGGAAAAACATTCTAGTGCACTTGACTTATCCGTGCACTATGCACTATGCATTCTCTGTAATTTGCTAGCAGGGACAGGATTCAGAGTGGTGAACACTTTGTCCATCCTTGCGTGGCAGTTCTGATGTTGTTCTGATCCTATAGGTATGACCCTCGGTGTTATGGTGCATAAGTATCACAGCCTGGACATGTCTGCTCACAGGTGATGCTGGCACGCGTGGTAATGTAGCCCATGGCTGCTTTGCCACCAAGAGTGTGGTGCAACCCTGAAAAATGGGGCACAATCAGTGGCACCTCATTAGCACAGTGGTTCTGACTGCACCATGAAAGATAGAAGGGGATCTACAGTTTGCAGATTTGGGACGAGTTTACTGTGCCCTAAAGGCTTTTTAGGTAATGCAATAGTCAGAGCATTTTGGTCCTAAATGTTTAAGGGATATTAATGTCTTTCAGACTTATTTTTCACTCTTGCCCTTCTCACAAGGTCAAAAAGAAGAAAAAACTCACCAAAATACGGGGTGAAACAAGAGCTGAGAGGACTTCCCATAAATTTGTAACAGACATCAGCAATGAAGTGTCGGATAAAGCTACTGAATTTGCAGGACTCTTTTCTGTCTATAATGCATGCAAACATTATACATTTCTTACCATGTTTCCTAAAAGATCCTCACTTGTTGATATGCTATGCCTTACAAGTAGAGCACAAAGAGGTATAAATGACAAGCAAACAAGCCATTGGAATTTACGCTGTCCAACCATCCACGCCCACTTGGATCATTTAATATCATGTCTCAGTGGAAGAAGCTGTGACGCACCTTCTACAAGGAAAGAGTGCAGCTCTTACGTAAGCATTGGTGAATAAAGGACTTGTGTACACAGGCACAGGCTATGCAAGTATTTGGTTATGCATTCAGCTTCTCTTGTTGGATAGTTCAGGATTCAAGTCATGCAAGCTTGTACTTTGGCATCAGCTGGAAATGATTTTATTTGATTTGATCAATAACAGAATAACTGTTATCACTGATACTAATTCTTAGCTAACTGGCACTCTTTGTTTTCCTTAATATGGGTTTGCTCTCAAACTAGCCATAAAACAAAAAGTTACTTCTACAGAAGAAGCAGTGCAAAAACAAATTGTTAATTAGGTTTGTAATCATTCCTGACTATAGCCTTGTGAGTCAGTTCTTGGAAACATCATTTGTGGTTCAACTAGAGTTTAATACCCCCAGATAACTTATACTTCTTTGTCAAGGCAGGGAGAATTTTGTATGTTTGAGGCCTTTAATTAAGATCTGAGGGATTATTCTATGCCAACTTTCCTAACCTTGTAGTTTTACAGCCAGCATGACTGCAGAGCCATTATTCTCACTCTCTTCATATTTTTAAACAGATATTTTTGCTTCTGTTACCTGATCAATTCTTGCTTGTTGTTTGTTGCAGATAGCGGCCCAGGCAGTATTATTTATGTGTATGAACACCGCAGGAATCTTCATTAGCTACCTATCAGACAGAGCACAACGTCAAGCCTTCCTGGAGACCAGAAGATGTGTAGAAGCCAGACTGAGGCTAGAGACAGAAAACCAGCGACAGGTATTCAAAAAACATTCCTATTTTTATATTAACTGGAATTGATAATTGAACAGTCCAGGCTGTTGGCTCATTTGTAGCCTCAGTATGATGCTATCTGATTTGTGCAGGTTAAGTGAGATGATTATGGTCATTTTTCTGTTGTTTATTGATCTGATATGACAACTTAACTTAAAGATTTTCTTAGGGAAACCAGATGGATATCACTGTCTTTTCCCATGCAAGAACAAGGGGTCGTCGTGTGGAGCACTATCTCACAGCTTTTTAGAAATGGTTGTTTACACAAGTGGGCTTAAACTGGGGAAGTTGTTTCAGCATGTTTTGGATACAAAAAGCTTGTATTAGCTGAATTAAGCAACTTCATGGAAGAAAACTCTATCTAGATAGAGAAAATACTAAAACATTGCCTTTGCCTCACAGATGATTTTTAGCTGAAATGCTACTTGCAAGGAATTCTCAATGTATGCTTTTTCTAATCCCCAACTCTTCTCTGAAATTTTGATCACTGTGAGCAATACCATATTGAACTAGGTGAACCTTTGGTCCAAACTTGTATAGTTGTTTTTAGGTATGTTATCATTTCCAATCCATAACTAAGAGACATCCAATAAAATAAGTTTTCTGCTTATTAACTTCTGCTTAGGCAGTAAAAATGAGATGTACTGTTAGGCACATTATACTTTTCCACTGAAATATCAGAAGGTTCATTTCTTATTTTAAAAGTTGCATAAAGATCAAAATACAACCTATACACGTTACACTGTTGTTTCTTACTCAAATTAATTTCATCCTTCTGTATAGAAATGCGTGTTGCTTTCCAATTTAATTTAGTTTAATTTATTAAAGTCACTTTCTTATAAAGACATTTAGGAAATGTAATGCTTTAGACTTAACGTGAGAATTGAAACAATGACTGTGTTGAGTGTTGCCACTTACGTGTGACAGAAGGTCTCTCCAGCCATTGTTGACTGGGGGTCCTGAGCAAAAGCTTGATTCTCTCTAGGATGCTCTCTTCTCATTGTAACTGTATGAGTACATTTTTAGTTTTTGTGGCCTGGCTTTTTTATTTTATTTTTTTAATAAAACGCTCTTCTCTTGTCAATTCTTTTGTAAACTAGTACATTATAAGCTTTTACATTCACTATTGTACCCTAGAGTTCAGTGCAAACTTCTTTAGAAAATGATAACAGAAATTTTCTCTGCTCCAGATCATTCTGAGGATTTTCCATTATAATTGTTTAATTTTCTCGTGGAAAATGAAATTTCTATGGAGATAACTTTTTTTTTCCTGATAAATTCAATTTTGCTGAAATTTTATTTCCTATTAGGAAAATGAAGACAAAGTGCTTCTATTTCAAAGGTTTTAAAAAAATAATAGCAGCAAAAACACAGATTTTATTCATTGCAGATGAAAGTAGGGCTTGTATCTGAAAGATTTGTTTCTGATAAATGTTGAACAGTGCATTTTGTTTTGGCCCGGTGCCTTGCAAGGTTCTAGGGCTGTGTTGTTTGCTGAGGACAGAACTTCCTGGAGAGTCAGCCCTCTAGGACTGAGAATCACCTATAACCAAACTAAGGTATCTGATCACTTAATGAGAGAATTCTTTTAAAACTCAATTTAATGCTAAGCTAGTCCCAAATTTAACCATTGGACTTGATGACCTTGGAGGTCTTTTCCAGTCTAAACGATTGTATGATTCTCTGATTAGCAACAAAACATTTTGATATAATTCTAATTAACTTGGTTGGAACATTTGAACTCTTATATTATGCACACTTATATATGAACGTACAAAAATTTTTATATATTACATATATCAATGTAATATTACATTATATGAGTATGATATGTTTCTGTTAAATATTCTATTATCTATATTTTGCTTTGTATAGCAATGCAAATGAAAAGTTATATTAGATCTATGTATTGTATACATATATACATGAAATATATTTCATACCTGTATTATATACATGTATATAGTATGTAAAATACATACACACATGTATGTATTATATATAATCTAAATACATACTTACATATTAGATACAAAATGTCTCAATCTCTATTTGGGACAAGTGTAATGATGAAATATTCCAGTACTGGAATGGAGACTATCTTCTCTGAGTCTTATGTTCTTTCCATTTGTTTCCAAATTAATGTCTCATGTAAGCAATTTCTAAATGTGCTTCCACTGAGGTGACTGAAAATGTCACATGCCGGGTGGCTGCTTTTTTCTTGTAGCTTTGTCATGTCCACTGGATTACTATCTGCAGGCAGTAATCTAAGCCCTGTTGAGTATGAGCTGAGTAAATAGACATATAGTTATTTTTATAATTCTTCCAGATAATAATTCCAGGAGTCACATTGTGGCTTTAATGTTAGAAAAAGATCAAGCAGACTATAATAATAAAATATTTCCTCCTTATTAAAAAGTTGCATGGGCAAATGCCAAAAAAATATAACTACTTAAAAAAGGACAGCTAAAATTGCAGGTAATATTCAATAAGGAATATGTACAAAGAGGAAGCAATAGGAAAAAAATATATATATATATATATATTTTTTTTTTTTTGAAAAAGACTATTTTCTTTTGTTACATGCATTATGAAAAATCTTAATTATTTTTATCATTAGGTTTTCAAAAGTAGATGTTCTCAAAGTTACACAGTGATTTTCCCATAAGAATAGGAAACTCCATCCTTAATAAGACAGAAAATCTGAATTCTTTTCCATTTTGGTTTATTTCTCCTCCAGTTCTCATAAGCTTTATAAACTTAAGGTTTCTTACATCAGGGTCAAAATTTTTGTGGCTTTCAGTGGTGGTACTCTTTCCTTTTGTGGTAATGAGTGGCATAATTAAAATCTCACAAGGTTTGTTTCCACTTCTTCAGCTGAAAATAATAGTGACAGCTATAACGTCATAGATATTGCGTGTCGTATGAAGTATGACAGATTGCCACATAGGTCCCATTTGGTCTGGTTTGAGACTGACTTGGTTTAGATCAGAAATTTCCTACTATAAAGTAGGAAAAAACAATATGAATTAAAAACTGAAGCAAGGAATGCTCCTTTTTCATAAGTATTTACAGAGTAAAACCTACAGTTATAAGAAGTATATAAATACTTTGCATATGCTTCTGTTCATTTCTATGCATCGTTAAAACTAATACATAATTTCTGTGCTATCAGAATGATCCCTCCAGTTTTTCCGTATACCTTATATCGATCACCTCTATGCATACATCATTCTTATAACTAAATGCTAAGCTATCATTATTAAGCAATGCATAATGCCTAAAAGAGCCCATCATGAAAATTCACCAGTTGTGAAGTAAGCAAAATCTATGTTTTAGAGGCAGTAAAGAGGTACCATGAGACATATGTAGTTGTAGAAAGAAACAGTAGAAATGATAAATAAGGAATCTGAGCTTCAGAGATTTTGAAGAATTCCCTAGTGAGTAATTGCAGATTTTCAAGAAAACAAAGTATCTTCATCAGCTTTAGTCTTGTGGTGGAAAGCCAGAGGTGAAGAGAACATTTCCTGATGAAATTCATTTTGACAAGATGAATATTTTTCAGTGAAAATAGTCTCATTCATTAATTTATCATCATCCTTTTTTGTACAGTGTAATGAAAATGGAAGTTAAAACCACCAAAATAGTAGTTTGCCCCACTATGGTGGAATGATGTTTTTGTGTGTTTGTGCTTTTGTGAGGTGGAATTTTGAAAGACGTGATTTTTTTATTATTAGTTTTTTCTTTTCCTTTCAGATACTGTCATTTGCCAGCAGTTTGTGATCTCTTTCTTTTGTGAGACTTTCAGGATTTAAGGACCCCTGTTTCTGTTTCAGTATGGTTGATATATATATATATATATATATTTTACAGCTTGACTGTCAAAGTCCATTAGTTCATTCTCCATAGAAAATATCCACGGGTGCAAGTTTAGCTTTCAAACACATTGCAATGCATTCATCTACCGCACATGTTGAAGATGATGAAATGCAGTTATGTATGGGGGGAATAATTTTAAGGAATCTGACTAAAGTTTGTCAGAGCTTTTAAATGACTTAAATTCCAGTTTCCGCGTTTCAAAACCTCTACACAATTGAAGTTGTAGAACTCTGTTTCATCCTTCCTCTCCCATCACCATTTACCCTTTACAAGTCCTTGAAGTAAAATTTTCACAAGTATTTCTGAAAGATCAGAGTTTCAGCCTTATTTTCAAAAGTAGCTAATTCATTGAGGATCTGATATTTTTATATATATATAGTTATTTTTCATTAATTTTCAGAACCAATGTCTTTCCTAAATCTACTCACTATTTTAATAAAGTGAAGAGTATGGTTGATAGTACTAGTTGTAAATTGCTTATGTTTAAGATATATACTTATAACAAACAGCCAAAAGTGGCAGCCATAAAATGTCCTCCAGTTTTGTTTTCACCACATGGCAATTATGTATAAGTGAAGAAAATTAGGTTCTCAGTTTTCCTGACTCCTTTTTATTTTTGTTGATATCATCACTTACCATTATCTGTATGAAGTTTTGATTCCATACTTTCATTTGATATCTATGCATTTCAAAAAAGTTTACACTTGGTATTGCACTTTGTTAACAATCAGTTCAAAAACATTGACTTCCTTTTAACCTTGATTTTATTGTAAAGGCACAGCAGGTAATTCTGCTTTCATTATATCTAGGCAGTGAAAAAGGAAAGTGTATTTTCTTAATTAGCTACTGCAAAACTTTCAAAAATAACAATAATTTATTTTTCTCATTGTCAAAATGCTATGAAATTGCCCACAGTGAAGAGCAGGAATGTGTATTGCATTTCAGTTTCATTTCTACTATTCCTGTTCAAAGCAAAATTCCTAACCTCACATGAATGACATATTAAGTCCACGGATACATTGAAATGATGTCTGTATGAATAATTGAATTTATTATCATCTCTGGTGTCCTTACCTGCCCTTTCCCAGGCAATTCATCTTTGCTTGAAATTTGTCTAACATTTTAAACCTTCAAATATTATCATTTAATTATGAAGAATATCCCAGAGAATTGTCAGTCTGCCTTTTCTTGCACCACACATACATATATCAAGCTATACATATCAGAAAGCAATTATTATGCAAGGGAATTAATATTTTGACTTAATATTTCCTCTAACTAAAGGTGGAAATGGAGGCTTAAAACAGCTACTAAAAGAACATTACAGAAGTTAGTTTGCAAAATCATTTTGAAAATCAGTCCAGCACAAATCCCTTATAGTGAGAGTTTTCTAAGATGATCTCAACGTTACTGGAATGCTACTCATAGAAAAGTTATTTTACTGATGGTGAAGAGATTTCTCCCATATAATGTCTACAGTTTTACTCTCCAACACCCCTCTAAACACAATGAGACTAAAGAATACTTTCTGGATCAAGAAATGGTGAAATGTGAGTGTGATGCTTCATTAAAGATAAGTTAATTAAACATATCCTACTAATATGAATGATCTGTGGATTGGATTAGTGTTTCAAAACACATAATTTAAAAAAAAAAAAAAAGCATTAAACCTCTCTGAAACATTTTATTTGCATGAGTTCTTTATGATTTTGAGCACATGATGGTGTCTTATGAAAGAAGAATTTCCCTTGCAGTTGTTTGGGTTGACAGGTGAAATCCATCTAGATCTGTGTGATGCTCACTTTCATCCTCTGCTGAGGTGTTTGTTTTTGTTCCCACTGCAGCAGGTTCTGTATGATTCATGAAAAAGAAAACTCCCTATTTGGTGCATAGAGAGCTTACTGAGAGCTTACTGCCACTGTTGTGCTAAGCCATTGATGGGGATGAAGACTTGAATCAGAAAGCAATCATTCAGAATTTAAGACCTGAGAAGTAATATGTACTCAGGCAAGAAAGTCCAGACTGTCACTGTGCTTGACCCACCAAGTTTCTGAAGATGCTTCCTGTTGGGCTGGGGTGAAGTCAGGGATCTACAGTTATAATCATCAGTTTTGTCAAATTTGTGGTGAATAAGAAGAAAAAATCTCTTCTTCATTAATTGATCTAAAGAGAAGAGTCCCGTAGGAGAAGACCCTAGCAGACATCTCACTGCAAGTCATACCACTGACTTACAGGCCATTTACATTCCAGCTGATTTCTGTCTAATATAGTATTTCACAAACTTAAACTTCATTTTGAAAGTTAAATCAGTTTGGTTATTATTTCATTTGATTTCCACAAAGGATTTGAATTCAACCACTCGAAAGGACCATTTTACTACTTGAGCAGAGGATTGGTTTCTAGGTATGAGCTTACTTCCTATTTTTCCAGTGTGGCTCTTGGGTTTGTAGGAGAGTATACTCCTTAGTCTTCAGAACAGTCATCCGCTGGCCTATTTAGCCTCTTCTGCCTGTTATCTGTGGAACAACAGTAATCTTGTCTTAATCTCTTCTCCACTAGAAAAATGTTCTGTCTGACCATTTGTTTCCCTTCTACCTCTACTTTCAGACAATTTTTTCACGCTTTCCTCTGGAACAGCCTCTATTTCCTAAAGCTTAAAGAAACTCTGGGCAGGCTGATGAATTCTGTATTTGTTTGCTTTTTAAAGAAGCTTACATGTTGCGTAGGTTTATCAAGCTCTTACAGATCTAGATTTTAATCAACATTCAGTACTTTGCAACCTTTAAGGCAAGAACAGATTGGGCTGGGATTGGAAATGAAGCTTTAAGAGGGTTAAATACTATAAAGTCATCTTATTTGATACTTTTACTAAGAATATGAAAATCTGTCTAAACTGGTATGAGGATGAAGTTCAGATTTAGTTTGAAAAAACAGTAATCGGAAGTTTAGAGATCACACATGCCATCTTTTTCATTGCAAAACTAGTTTTTCAATGCTTCATAAGTAAAAATTGGGATCGCAATAATCGAGACTATAATTTCAGTTGGTAGACAATAACCTTATTATTAAAAATTCATTGTAAATCACTGGTTGCATTTTAGTCAGCTTTCTTCTTTACAGGACGCTCAGCCTATTGAATCTGAGATACTCAGAATGGTTTTCCAGTTCTCCAGAATTTCTTACATAATAGAGCCTTTCTCTAAAAAAAAAAAATTATCTCAATAGAAGTTTGTTCTTTTCATGCATTTATGTTTCAGTAGGTACCTGGAAAAACATCAGAACCAGCACATCCATTGTCTGCATCTTCTAGTTTCAAAACGCTCCATCTGCTTACAACCATTTTTAGTAAAAAACACATTTCACATGTCAGATTTTAGGTGCTGTTCTTTCACATTCTGCTTGTCCACACTTGAGAAATTTGGTTCTGTTTGTTTCTGATTCTCAGAGCATAACCCACAGATCTAGCTTTCAAGTCGAAATTCACGGTAAACTCAAGGTAAAAATCATCCTCTAACTTCTCTCCCACTCCTTGTAAACCAAAAGTAGTCACTTAGACTCAAATAGAGAAATGAGATTTAAAGCCAATGCTAGAGAGATGAGAATCAGACTCTGAACTGCCCTTTATACTGGGACAAAAAAGCTCTAAAGTGTCATGGCTTTGTACATGGGAATTTTCCCTGGAAGATATTGATGAAGACTAAAACTGTTTCCCATTGCTAGCAGAGGGCTTTTGGATTGACCAGTGCTAAAAGTACTTTCCCAAACTCTCTTTCATCTCTAAAACAATTAATGCTGTGCTGGTCAATAGCAAATGTGACCGATTGTACATTGATTAGTATTCGGTGGCCTCCTACTTCCACATTCTCTATTCCTTGCTAAAGAGAGGGGTTTATAATAAACAAAAAACAAAATAGCAATCAAAAAACCCATTACCCCAGCTACCACTGGCTCATGAGCCATGCTGATTGCCTCACAGATGTGAGGCAAAGAAGCAAAGATGAAATGAGTAAGGGGGATGAAATAGTTTATGCTCCCTACAGTGACAAACTACTACTTGCAGCTAGTCTGCATTGCAGTCATCTCTGCTTAAATAAAGAACTCCAGTCTCCAAACTCATGAGGTTAGCACCTTTCCTGAGCTCTAGATAGGTTTACCTATTCAATTTTCTTTCTTGTTCAGGATCAGAAATTTATGCTAACATTCTTTAATACCATGAGATGAGTGAAGGAGGAGTCTTTCAGAAATCATTATAAATATTGCAATTAACAGCGACTCTGAATTTCAGATAATAGTTTTAAATTATCTGAACATTAATAGTATGAATTCTAAGCTAACTGGAGCCATGTTGCTGATCCCATTGCTAAGATCATTTAAGGTAAAATAAAAAAAAAAATAATTAAAAAATATTTGATTTAGATAAACTGACCATTGTTCCATCTTCTGAGGCCTCCCAGGGGACGTTCTATGTAGCTTGTGCTGTTTAAGTTTGACAATTTGTCTCTGACAAAGTGGATTATTTGTTTTATCAGAATAGATAACCTCCGAGCTCATTTCAATCTCATTGTTCTGCAATGTTTTTGTCACACAAGGCTAAAAACAATTAATGGTATGTGAACTTGCAGTCAGACACATCCCATGTCATTAGCTGCAATAACTGTTGAGAAATGTATATGTTGTTGAAGTGGTTTAGTTATTTCTGGAGTGGCAAATAAAGTAACAAAATATATATATATGTATGTATAAATAGAAAGTACAAATAGTGCACAACAATTATATGATGATTCAATAACAGCAGATTCAAAGCAGTCCTAGAAAAGTGAAAGTGCACTGGGGCATGGAAGTACTGATGTTAAAGTCAGATGGGGTCATCTTTCAGAACAAAATTGACAGCAGGAGTTTACTTTGCCTTTTTTTTTTTTTTTTTTTTTTTAATGGTAAAGCAAGGACTATCTTATAATTATGCCATTATGGAATTGCTATGCTGTATATGTGCCTGTCTTCTGTTCTTAAGGTATGGTTCTGTCCTTGCCGTCTAAACTAACAGAAATTTATGGAAGCCAATATGCTAGAAGACAGTACAATACTTTTTGTTGAGGTATTTGTCAAATTTCCAAATAAATGAGGGAAAAGTAAAGCATCAGAGGACTTGAAAGAAAGAATTATAAAACAATAAAGTTTACATTGTAATGTACAGATATGTATGATGTATTACTCTAGAGCTGAACAGTATTGCTAATAAGCACAAATGTTTTCTTCAACAGGGTAGCTCAGTGAGACATATTAATCTGTAACTCTTGCTTTTTACAGTATCTTTCTCACATGGTTGATCTTCACATTGGAATATAATTCCAACATGCTCTTGGTTTAGATAGACAGTGTGTTAGGATCCAGAGGATTTGGTTTTGTTAAACATCGTGTAAAGGCATACTGCATTTCAGACCTGTACTTTCTATTGCCTGTGTTAAAAGTCAGCAAATGAAAAAACAGTGCCAGAAGATAGTTTCGTGGTGTAGCCAAGTGGTTCTAATATGTCGCTTCTGATGTTAAGGAGCGCAGATTTGTTTGCGCTAATATTAACTCCATATAAATGCTTCCATCTACACCCATGCAAGACATTCCTGCTTTCGTGACCTTATGGTGAGCTGGTCCATTGTGCTGCACTTAATTTCAATATTCAAGATTGTATTACTTTTAAAAATAATTTTATAAATATTTTTCTAAGCACTATATGGAGGAATGCCATTTTTCAACTAAGAAATACAGCATAAGTAACGGGTACCATGCTAAAAAATATCCCTAATGGGAAAGGTTGTTCTACCACTTCTCTACATGCTACAGGATGAGCTAAGTTTTTAAGAGGCCAAAATTACACTGGAAAGACATGAAAATGCAAACTGGTGGTACTAGAATCACTCTTATGTGGCTCAGGTTGCACAGGGCATGTAGGCATTAGGACTGCAATTTTCTTACATAGAAAACTAGCTGATGAGAAAGTTACCTGCTCTGATACTTGACAACTGACTGTTAATCATCAAGCCTTGCAAGGATTTTGTAATGTGGCTTCAGGTACTTGTGTCTTTCAACCATTTGTAATACAAACAAAGAAAAGGAACAATAGTATCTTGAAATATTTCTCTTCAGCCCAGAATGGGATGTGGCAATGGGAATTACCTGAATTGAAATAAAATAAAGTTACGGAGCTCATGTAGAAGAGCTTATCAATAGAGCTTCAAACTACATTTGAATGGGGAAAGGGATAAAACCAGACTTGCCAATGATAAGCTATGGGATGACATGCCAAAATCTGAGGGACTGTGTGAGATCCTTCAGTCTCCTCCATGAGGTACATGGAGCAATGTACAATGACACACATTTGGAATGTTTCTACACTGAAGCACACAGCGTTACAAACAAGCAAGAGGATCTAGAAGTCTTGGCTCAGTTCCAGAGCTGCAAAACACTGACATAAGTGAAACCTGGCAGGAAGAGTCCTGAAACTGGTGTATTACAATTGACAGCTCTAAGCTTTTCAGTAGGGACAGTCAGGGCAAATGAGGTGGGGAGATGGTGCTGTATGTAATGGAGGGGATGGTCTGTGTGATGCTTGTTGGCACACTTGAGAGCCTCTGGGTAAGGATTTAGAGACAAATAAATAAAGTGGGTGTTGTTATGTGAGTCAACTCCAAGCCATCTGGCCAGGATAAATTATTCTTTAAGGAACTAAGAGATACCTCTAGATCAGCTGCCTTTGTCCTTATGGGTGACTTCAACTTGCTAGATGTTAAATGAGAATACCACACAGCTGATTTAAACAGAAAATTAGGAACTGGAGATTCCTAAAACACCTTGATACATTCCTGGTACAGGTACCAGACGAGACAATCAGGAAAGATGCTTTCCTGGATTTATTGCTTATAAACATAGAAGTCTTATGGATGAAGTGGTGATTCATGGCTGCCTTTGCCATTGTAAAGTGAAGTAGATGAGAATTACATTCTACGTGAAGTAGAATTTAAAATCTTAAATGATAGGAGGAAAACTGCCACCAAAACTTTAACCCTGGATATGGGGAAAGTAGATTTCAGGCTGTTCGGGGAACTGGTTGGAAAGGTTCCCTAGGAAACAGCTTTTCAAGACTTTGGAGACAATTCCATCACCAAACAGGTGAGGCAGACAGGCTGTTTGACTGAGCAGGATTCTTCTTCTAGAGCTTAAGCAAAAAAAGAAAGTGGAAGTGCGGTCAAAAGATATGCAGAGATGCTGTTCACCATTGTGGGGAGAAAATACATGCAGTCAAAGCCCAAATAAAGTTGAAGCTGACCATTACTGTGATGGACAACTAAAAAGGCACTGAAATAGGCTTCTCAGGGCCTATCAGTGGTCATGGCACCAAGATGCCCAAGTTCAAGAAGCATTTGGATAAAACTCTCAGAAATATGGTGTGAATTTTGAGTAGTCGTGTGGGGAATCAGGAGTTGGACTCAGCAACCCTAGTGGGTCCCTTCCAACTCAAGATATTTTATGATTCTGATTCTGTGATATCACATATTACAGAAGTAAACAGCAAAAATATAAATAGGCAACCTCATAACCCCACGAGTCTGAACATATTAGATACTGCACTTCCTCCCATATTTTTAATTACTTGCTCTTGTCAATGACTGCAAATAGAACTGTCCACTGTGTACTATGAATGAAAAAAAATCTCTTTAGAATAGTTCATCACAATGAAAGGTGCTAATTCCTATTTTCTAGAGTGGCATTTACAATAATTAAATTTATTCTGAACAGTGTCACTTTTCAGTAGAAAACAATACCATCTTTACTTGCTTTTCTTAAATGTAACAAAGGCTCATTTTCCAGAAAGCTAAAAACATTGCTCTGAACAGCCCTTTTCTCATGCTTTTATACTCAGTGCTTAAGACAATGAAGATTCCATAGTATTAATAATAAACATTGTTGAAGTCCAGCTTGAAAGTTCAAGCAAAATGTTTTCTTAAAATCATTGTGTGAAGTGTGGGACAACTGCCATATTTAATATTTTGTGTGTATATCCACTCAGTTTTTACTGAACTCTCCTGGGAATAGCCAAACGCAAGTCAAGCATGTCTGCCTGCAAGATATTTGTGGGTTCACTCATCTGGAAGTATGTGAAGGGAAGGAAGAACAAAACCTAAACAGAACTAACAGGCAAGGGGTACTTTTCATCCCTGAATGAAGATGACACTGATAAAGATGTTGAGAAACAAAGGAAAATCACAGCATAGACATAATTTTGACCTTTGCCTTTTACTGTTTAGGGGGAACTAGTACAGGGAGATTATTCAGACAACAGACTTGCAGGGCTGACATCCACCCACATTCTGCAGTGAAATATCAAGGAGTTTGATTTTCCTCTTGGCAACCTCCTGCAGGCCCTAAAATGCCTGTTGATGTTTAGTGCTTGTTGGTATTTTGTTCCATTTGATCAGTTGCAGTGAAAAGTTCTCCATTTCAGTTTTTGTTCAAAAGACTTAAGACCGGTAATGGTTAATTGACTCTTATAAAAAATTGTTCCCACAGTGGGTATTTGCCCATCAGGAACCTGTTCCACTTTGCTGTGCATGTGCATAGCTACACTTGTGTTGTTGAAGGCATGGTATCTACTTCCTGACAAGTGACACAGGTATCACTGTACACAGACCACAAGGAAGTTTTTCAACGGTGAATGACTATTACAGTGAAAGTTTAGGCACACCTACACTGTAGTCATCCACATTCAGGTATTTGAATGCAGATGTGAATTCTAGCATTTGTTCTATTTAATGGTTTCTGTCAGTTCGTCTCATTTGCTTGCCTACTCTTTGGGTTAAAGGTTGTTTTTTAGTTGTTAGTTAGTTAGTTTGTTCATTTACTTACTCTAAAACCTCACTGCTTCGTCTTAGGTACTGGAGTTCATTATTGCCATGAATGGTTAATAGAATAACAGATCACTCGTTCTTTTATAACATTCCTTTTTTACTATCATATAATATGTCTTTTCTCTTGAACAAATAAATGCTTGTTCCTTTTCAAACCACTTACCTCTACTGCTACTCACCTCTCAATTGTCTGTACTTACCCAATTGCTCAACTAGGAAGCTCTCAGCAGTGGTGAATAATGTGGTTCTCTTCATTCTAGAGTTCATGACACTTCCTTATTAGGTCTTTCTCTGAATCAGAGAATTTTTTTTTATTTATATATTTCCTTCCCTCTGAAGATGTCTTCTAGTTGATACTGGACAAGACTAGAAATATGAGGACTTTTAAGTCATGTAAGTCGTATGGTACAGAAAACGATCACATTTTTTGCAGTTTTCTTTTCTGTGGTCTGTGACCGCTTTTGTTTTGTTTTGGTTTATATAACCTCCACACAATTGCACTGTTCTCCATCACAATATGTGCAAATTTAGCTAGTTTTAAGAGGAGTTATATCACAAAGATCATTATGTGAAGGGGATGGTGACTTGACAGACTTGGATAACAGAGATTTTTGGAAGACAGCTGATTCAGTATCCCCATCAGTGTGTCAGTTTGGTGTTGTGTAATAGCAGCTTACAACAGCAAAGGATGTTTGATGCCTGAAGAGGGAAGAAATTGCTTTCTTTTCGATGTTTCAATACCCAAGACTTGACTTATGGCTGGACTGCTTCATAAAGATTTATATATAAATTCACACATGCACACAGAGCCATTTACACGTTATTATAAGTGGTATTATTATTTCAGTATATTTCCAGTGTGACAGAGGTAATACAGAGCAGTGACATTAGGTGTATGTATGCCTTCAATTGACATCCTGACAAGAGCTCTTCATATGATGCAGTATTAATAGAGAAGGACAGAAGCAGAAGCATACTAATTAACCTCTGTTTTTATGGGTCACCGCCAGATCTTATGTGCAGCCAAAACCATTTAGCTTACCTTAATGAGTTGCATGAAGGTTAAAGTATCAAATGTGCTGGACTTATTTTCCTTGGCTTAGAGAACATGTGTCAAATGAACTCTCCTTTATTTTAAATAAATTTTATGGAGCTATAGATTGATAACACTCTTAAGTGAATGTAAACAAGGAATATATTCTTTTCGTGATGTGAAGAGAAACTTGTTCCTCATTTTCTGCCCCACATCTGTGAAGAAATTGCCTTTTTTAATGTTCTGTTAGTACAGATTTCATGAGCAATTCAATAATAACCAGATTTTCTGTTTGCTTTCTTACTTTAATCTTCTTTTCTTTTTGAATCTGTATTCTTATTTGTCTTCCTACAAGCATAAGGTAGGAAATGACATATTTCTTTTCACACTGGCAATATTTTGTGCTATTATTAAAGTATCTACAGAAGAACTCCTTGAATACCTTAATCATGTGGCTCCCTGGAAGACTGATCAGATTTATTCAAAGGGTAGATTTATTAGATAGCCATATTGAGCAATGTATCATAATAGTGAAGGAATAAGAGAATTTATAGCAAAAGTACTTTCTGTTATAGGAAGCTGACGGTTACAAAAAATTAGAACTATTTCTGCTTCTTTGAAGATCAATCAGCAACCAGTCCCAACACACCATCTTAAGTGTACATGGGATATTTGCCAGAAAGTGGAACTACCCAAGGGCCAAACATTTCTGTGAAAACCTAGCCTTGCAGGAGTGGGAAGGACCTCCTGGGGGACTGGTGTACTTATTGCTGTCACAAGGAACACATGCAGTTTTTACACATCAGAAGTAGAGGGGAAGATAGCAGAATTCCCAGGTGTGAAGGGCAGAAAAAGTCAAAACAATATAGCTGTGCTAAAATTAGCACAATCTGTACAGGCATATGGAGAAATGGAGGGTCTGAGTTGTGCTTTTTACCAGAAAAAAAAGAGAGTTTGCCACAATAAATGGTGAGCTCACTGCATGTTTGCTCACTACCTCTCATCACGTTTTTTTTTTTTTCTCCTTCCTGAACAAAGCCCTGGTTCAGCGAAGTTTTTTGGAGCAGGTAGAGGAAAGACTTGAAGAGTCCTCATTCTCTCATCTTGTGTGTTAGCACGCTATGCAGACAGTTGCCCAGGAGAAAGCTGCTGCCTCTGAGCAACACGTTATGCACTTCTGCTCCAGCAGAAGCTATTAGCTGTGTGTACTTTGCCTTCTTAAGTAAACATACAGTTCACCTCAGCTGGGGCTGCCATCCAGACAAACGAAGGTGTTTATCCACACTGTGCTTTCATTGTGGCTAAGGACTTTTTTACTAACTTCTAAAACTACAGAGAGTGGAAATTCTACATGATTTTCATTGCAAAAGATAAAGGTTAGAAACTATACTGCGTCCTAAAAATTCTGGGGAGAGGTTCCTTAATTTTTTCTTATCTGTTTCATCTTATGATACATTTCATTTATCGCATGTAATTCTGCTGGCATCAGAAGGAACCTCTTCATAAGTATTTTGTCTTTCACCCTCATTCCACCTACAGTCCTTCAAAGCTCTATCTTATTCTCTCTGAAGATTCTTGTCCTTCAAAAAGAGATACTCCTCACAACCTAGATAAGATTAGTTTGGGTTATATCCTCCTAACATCAAATTGCCTCACAGTGTTTTGTAGCATTGGTTTCTCTGGCATAAAGCATTTGAGCTTCCACAAGAAAACTGGTAACACTCGGAGGAACGGAAGCCAGGACTCCTGGATGCTGGACTGGTATTTGCAAAAGTGGCCCAGTTTTCATCCTCAGATTTGATTTCACTGGAGTCTGCTAAGACAATCGTGGGGACAAGAAACTGTAGTCAGTTTAGCTGAATAGTGTCCAGCTAAATATCAAGATACCATATTTGTGATAAGAGAGACTGAAAGCTCAGAATGAAAAAAATAAAAAAACCTCTTTTGTAAGATTTAGGATGTCAAAATGTTGCAGTGTCTGTGAAGTGCATTTTCACTTGTACTTACCTAAAGTTCTTAATAAGGATGTGCATTGTGCATTTCAGAACTGTTTGGAGAATTAACTAATTCTAAACCAATTCAAAATTTCCATTTATCCTCAAGTTTCTCCAGAAGGTCACCAAAGTAGACCTCTAGGAGATCAAAACTCTTCTGAATTCTGCAAGGTGAGGTACAAGCAGAACAAAAGATTGCTCCTAACTTAAAGACAAGTAAAATATATGCATAGAAAAAAATAGAAAATGAGTCGAAATTTTAATGTCAATAAATTAATATTTATCAATATCAATAAAATAATATCAATATTGACAATATAGAATGATGTGTAATTCAGGCCCTTCAGCCCAAGTTAAGGCAGTAAGAATCAGCGAAAATTGAATGGCTAAGAAGTGTTGGCAAGAATGAATTTTTCACCTGTCAGGATGGAACAGATGACTTAGCTGACTAAAGAAAAATAAATAAATAAAAATCAGAGATTCATGCAGTGTCATACTTGTATAGAAAAGGTTATAAACAAAACACATCTACTTATAATGATTGTGGTACTTTGGCTTTATAATAGTGATCAGATTTCCTGTATCTGGACTCCTATGTAATTGAAATTATGTCCTACTGTATAGCTCCTTCCAGTTAGGAATTTCTTGATAATTGTGATAATGAAATGTTTATTTCATCACAGTTTAAGAGTCTAAGATTAGCTCAACAATGTTGCAATCTATTAGAACTTCTTAATACCTTACAATTTATAAGGTGATTGCTTGGAATCAAACTTTTCTTATTAAATATTTATATGGCATTGTTTTATCTACTTTATTTCATATTCATACTTTCAGTAAAGATACTCTAAAATTGCTGATCTCAGTTCCCAAACTTACAAAACATGGTTAATGAGTTGAGTGGGATGGAGAAAGGGTTAATGAAGTAGCACCCTTCTCCTTATTACATATGAATGGGAAGAGTTGCTCTGGAAACCACATCTGTCCCCCATATGGCTTGGCACCATACAAATACTTTCTCTACAGTAATAGCACTATACTGCAAGGCAAGAAGAGATTCACAATGCACTGTATTTTTCTCAAAGGAATTTCCTGGGAGATCTTAATTCACTGGTGTCTTCTTCCTCTTAACTGTTTCCATATGTGCCTGATTTGAAAATTCACATTAAATTTTCTGTTGTTTTTTTTTTTTTCCTAACCTATTGCCCAAAATGTCATCTGAAATTTGGTGATAAGAAGCTTACAAAACTGTCATTATGTTCAGTAAAATTCCAGTCATTGCAGTCTCATAAAGAAAAAGATGGTTAATTATCTGGAGCTACATCAGTGAGAAACTGCTAGTTTTGCCCCAGAGTGATTTAGAGTGATATATTCCAGTACTGGACAAGTCTAGTTATTCTAGAAAAGAAAGATTGAGGGCAAGAGACACAATACTGGTATTTTATCACAGAAAAGTTGTTGCAGGGAAGAAGGCAATCAATGGTTATCCATGCCCACTTCAGAAGGATAAAAGCGGATCAGCTTAATTTGCAGACAAGCAGATTTGGGTGGAATACTTGCAAAATTTGCCAGAACTTTCAAACTGGTGAGCTGCTGAAACAAGGACAATGAGAAATCTCTCAGGGGATGATTTAATGCTTTGATGAAACAACTCAATAGTCTTTTGAAGGCTTTCCTGCCCCTACCTATCTATGGTTAGTATTTACATTATGATTGTGGCTGGAGTACAGCATTTTTATATGTATAAATGCTAATAATAAATGTATATGTGCACTAATATACAGATATACTGTATACATGTATTAATAATAAACTGATGTACAGTAATAGACTATTAATGTGGAAAAAGTTAAAAAAACTCCAGTTACAAGTATAAATAAATAACAGACTTGATTCTCATAACTGTGATCTAGTACCAGAGATGTTTGATCACCATTTAGACTTAAGAGAACAGTTGACTGAGTGATCCACCAGCTCCCTGTATACCTCGTCTGTATAGATAAGACAATTAACTGGTTGGAGCTAATGGACTAGCTTGAAAACAACCTAAAACCAGGTGAATGACTGAACCTGCACAATTAAATATTTATAGACTGTCACAGGAAGTGAGAATTTCAAGGAAGCATCCCTTGTTCTATCACTGGGCACCACTGAAAAGAGCCTGACCCCATTCACTTGACTCCCACCCATTTGATGTTTATAATTTTTAATAAAAACCCCTCTCAGTCTTCTTCAGGCCTTTGCTCATACAGGAGATGCTTCAGGCACCTGATCATCTTTGTGGTCCTTCGCTAGGCTCTTTCTAGAACTTCTCTGTCATGAGCCAAGGAGCCCAGAACTGGACACGATACTCCAGATGTGGCCTCACCAGGGCAGAGTAGAGGGGAGGATCACCTCCCTCAATCTGCTGACCACTCTGCTTTTAACACATCCCAGGATATCATTGGCCATCTTGGTCACAAGGCACTTTATTATGACCAACATGTCAGCTGGGACCCCTAAGTCCTCCTCTGCAGACCTCCTCTCCAGCAGATCAGCCCCTAAGGGATACTGGTACATGCAGTTATTCCTCCCCAGATGAGGACTCTACATTTGCTCTTACTGAACCTCATCAGGTTCCTCTCTGCCCAAATCTCCAACCTGTCCAGGTTTCACTGAATGTCAGCACAGCCCTCTGGTGTGTCAGCCACTCCTCTCAGCTTCATGTCATTAGTAAATTCACTGAGGGTGGACAACACTGAATTCTGTACAAACCCCTGGGAACACCACTAGCTGCAGGCCTGAGAGTGTTTTTATATTCCTCCCAAGTGGTCAGACCCCTTTTCCACATTTTGTAGACTCTTCTTCCATTTGAGTTTTTCTATGAGCTCCTTGCTTATCCAGGTAGATCTTCTGCCACTTTTCCTGATTTCTTACTCTTCACAATGCATCAATATTGAGTTTGGAAGAAATGATGCTTGAATGTTAACCAATTCTCTTGTGCCCCCTTACTTTCCAATACAGTAACCTATGGGATACCTCCAAGTAGGTCCTTGAACAGGTGAAAGTTGGCTATTCTGAGGTGTATTGTTACAATCCTACATACTACCTTTTTTTTTTTTTTTTTTCCCATGTAAGATCTTGAACTCCACTATCTCATGATTACTACACCCAAGGATGCCCCCAACTTTCATATTCCCAACTAGTCTTTCCTTATTTGTAAGAACAAATTTGAAAGAACAGCAGCACACCTCTACTCATTGGCTCCTCCACCTCCTGCATCTGGACATTTGATCTGGACAGGCTGGACTGAGGCCAGTGGGATGAAATTCAACAAGACCACATTCTCTGTTCTGTACTTTGTCCACAGCAGCCCCAGACAACACTATAGGCTTAGGGCAGAGTGGCTGGAAGACTGAGCAGAGGAAAAGGACCTGGACATGTTTGTCAATGCTCAGCTAAATATGTGTGCCCAGGTGGCCAAGAAGGCCATTGGCATCCCGGATTCTATCAAAAACAGCATTGCCAGTGATCATCTCCCTGTACTCAGCTCTGCTGAGGCCACACCGTCATTATTATGTGCAGTTTTATACCCCTCACTACAAAAAAGACATCAAGGCCTTAGAGCATGTCCACAGAAGGGCAACAAAGCTGGAGAGGGGACTGGGGCACTAGTCTTTTGAGGAATGGCTGAGGGAACTGGGATTGTTTAGTCTGGAGAAGGGGAGGCTCAGGGGAGACCTTATCACTCTCTACAGCTCCCTGAAAGGATGTTAGGGTGAGGTGGGCAATCAGCCTCTTCTCCTGTGTAACTAGCGATAGAACAGGAGGGAATGTCCTCAAGTTGCAGCAGAGGAGTTTCAAGTTAGATATTAGGAAAAACTTCTCTGAAAGAGTGGTCAGGCACTGAAACAGGCTGTCCAGGGAAGTGGTGGAGTCACTGTCCCTGGAGGTATTCAAGAAACATGTAGATGTGGTACTAAGGAACATGACTCAGTGGGCAGTATGGGTGGTGAGTGGACAGTTGGACTACATCATCTTAGAGGTCTTTTCCAGCCTTAGTGATTCTATGATTCTTTGATCAGAGTTATCTTCAATGCTTTGCACAAATCTCCTGGACTGTGTATGTGTGGCAGTGTTGATTTACCAGCAAATATTAAAGTGGTTGAAGTCCCCCATGAGAGCCAGTGTCAGTGATCCCTTTGTACTGAATGAAGATTTCTCTGGTGAAATGGATGGGTCCTGAATATAAAACAAATTCTGTTGATAGCACTAGATGCTTCTCTGGATGCTCCAGCCACTAAACGTATCTTAGTCTGACATGCACTCAATGCCGCATTGTTGAAGGTGACTGTTGTGGCTGTTTCATTCTCTTTTAATCGTTGTAACCCAATTAACATAGATCTACTAAATCTGTCTCATAAAGAATTTTTAATGTGTGTGTTAGTTTATATTATCCCTATCTTTCAACTCTGACAATATAATTAAGCTTTGTGTAAATGCAGTTCTTTTCATTGGGTGAATAATTGCCAGGTCCCACTACGTATATCTTGCTACAGATTGATCTTCAGCTTTTTAGTAATTATACAGTTTATGAATGCTAAACACTCTGTCTGGGTGCTCTGGTAAATAAACAGTGATAATCTCATCTTACTTGCTGCTGAAGACAACAAATTCCGTTAGCCTGTATCTGTTAATCAAGTTACCACTGCCTAAAATGAAGTGATTGGTGTCTCTGTAACAGATGTTTGTTGAGAAGCTTGTAATGGTCGTAATAATTAGGACGAATATTTAAATAGCCAGTGGCTAAAATTAAAACATTCAAGGGAAGATTTTTGGGGAAAGGGAAGAGAGAAGAGTTCTTGTTCTAGACTCAGATTGGTAATGTGAATTTTTGCAAATTTTTAGAGGGGAGAAATGCATTTTAAATTTCCAGTTACCCAGCTGCTCTATTAACACAGCTCAGTCATTTCCTCTGAAGTATTAATTCAGTTGATACTTATGAGTCTAACACTTGGGTTTCCTCTTTGCTTTAGGAACGGCTGGTGCTCTCTGTCTTGCCACGGTTTGTAGTTCTGGAAATGATAAACGATATGACCAATGTAGAAGATGAACATTTACAACACCAGTTTCATAAGATCTACATTCATCGCTATGAGAATGTCAGGTGGGTGAAGGAGCCTCTTTTTAATAGTTAACAACTTGACTGCTGCTATGTATGCCTTGCTTGAGAATTTCCATTTTGTTGATTTATCTATCCATAAGTTAGAAAATTACTGCATGTTTGTTTAGAACCTGAACATATGTAGCCACCACTGAAACAGGTTAAAAATAAACAACCTTGACCATGATTTGATAGAAAACCATGAACTCTGCCTTTTATTGAAATCTAAATAAAACTTTGTCTGGAACAGTTCAATAAACACAATATTGAAATACTACGCAATTCCGTGGTTTTGCAGTAGCTCATACATAGTTTTTGATTAAATCAGCTTTTTACTTAATCCTCACTCAAACTCTTACCGGCCCATACATCTGAAGATGACTTGAATTATCATTTGCCATATTTTATTGTCCACCTGATAATTCTTATGCTTATTATTGGTTACACTAGTGGTTCCTGGGCACTGTCAAATTGTGATCTCATTCAATACAGATAAAAGAGCTTCAGCTGCTCCAATTGTAAGATCAGTTACTAATTGACTTTCAAGTGCTAATGATACTTATACAAGTTAGTTCCAGTCTATATCAGCATGATACTTTTTTTTTTTTTTTAATTCCTATGTTTTTAAAGTAGTCTATACCATGCTTATTCTTTTCTTCAGTTTAGTACTAAGTTAATACATGCCTTGGTCTGAGTGATACCTCACATACCACAGACATTTTGCAAGTATATGTTTCTTTTGTATTTACAAGATCTCATTGTAGAAATTGTTAACAGCCAAAGCTGCACCTCTAGAAAATTCAATGTCTGCTGAAGTACGTCTGTTCAGAACTAGTTTGTTGACTAAAATCCTGCCATAACTTTAAGAATCAATTTTGTTGTACCTGTATTCAACGTATGGTCACACTCAAGGAATCTCTCAAATTACTATTTATATCTTCAACAGAGTATATTGCACTTCTGAGACACTTCAATCAGGTCCCTACAATTAGATACAATAAAGCTAACTTTAGTCTGAAGAGTGTGAAGTCTGCTATAAATCTGTCTTTTGTCATAGGATTTGAGTCCTGTATGGCTTATAGCTGAGCAAAACCTGAAGATCACACTAGGAGAAAGAAATACTTGAAGTCAAACACACTGTTAATAGGCTTTTTTTGTTTGGTTGGTTGGTTGCTTTTTTTTAATATAAACTCACCCATAATGAACAGACAGCTATTAACAGGCAGCTGAGTATTAAGTCTGTATTATTAAACCACCTTCTATACTATGGGTCTACTATGCCACAATCTTCTCACCAATAAACAGAGACAACAGTGCTTATTGGGACTTAACAGTACCTTCCTGAATGATCTGAAATCCCAAAATTTTATAACCCTCTTTTATGCTTGGTGATTGTTCCTTAATCCCTTCAGCATTTTTATTTGATACTTTGGAATCTCCAAAAGTCTGGAGCAAAGATAGCATGAATTTAAAATAGTCCCTTACCTGTAAGTTACTGTTCTCAGAACACACCTCTGCCAGTCATCTCTTAAACGTACAGCATGCAAAGCACATACAGTGTACTAGATAGGAATTTATCACATGGAGTTACAAAAATACTGCAATAATAATGTCTCTTCTCTCTCTCTCTCTCTTCTTTTTTTTCTTTTTTTTTTTTCCAGCATTCTTTTTGCAGACGTTAAAGGATTCACAAACCTCTCCACGACTCTATCAGCCCAGGAACTGGTCCGAATGCTGAATGAACTCTTCGCAAGATTTGACCGACTAGCACATGTGAGTTAAGCAGAGCTTATTTGCAAAGGGACATGAAGCCAACTGTATTTGGAAGCTTGTGGAAGAACCCATGACCACTTTGAACAACATTCATTTGTATTTTCCTCACTGGTATTATATACAGTCATTGAGGTTGGAAGACAGACAAGTTTTGTAAAAAGTGATATGTTCTGATGGCAAGTGAGAGCTCAGATAGTCATTAGAGTTTTGGACTCTTGTAATGCTGGACCAAGAATGACATGAGAGCAGATCATATGCTATAGTTTCCAGGGAAGTTTTCTAGCTCTGGTCCTTGCTGAAAAATGGTGTTTTTTTTTAAAGATTTTAGCTTTATTTAGATTATTCTTCTAAGAACCAAAGAACGTAAAATACTAATCTATTAAAATGATATATAATCAGCTCAGTCTTTGAAAAGGCTAGTAGCAGATTTTACAGTCTTTCAGTTGAATTCTATCTAACTCCACAATGAAATTAATTTAAAGGCAGTAGTAGATTTTATTAAATTAAGCAAATAATTCACTGCTGAATTTGTACTACTTACAAAGAGCAGAGAGCTAAACATAGAAATACAAGCAGATGATAACCTATGCTCAGTTTAGCTAGGCTTTCATTTTCTTTTCTTCCTTTATAATTTGATTTGGTCAAAGATTGGTTTCATTGCAAATATCTTTAGGTATCAACAACAGGGTCAGCTAACTAGGCTGCTACTGTAGCCAGTGAGTGTCTAGTTCATGCACTTTCTCTCCCAGTCTGTGAATTTAGTTTTCTCTCTTACACATAATTGGATAGACTAATCCAGTTGTTTGGACCAATCCTTTGAAAGGCAGGAGATGCAGGAAAGAATTAGTGAGGAAGTTGAACAGCTTTTACAACAATGATTAGAGTGATCTAATAATTGCTAATTAGATTTATCAAAAAGAAAGTCCTTTTGATAGTGTTCCTTGACTGTGGCTTCTAAGACCTAGATATTGTGGTTCCTGCTTAGTGTTCTGACAGTAGAGATTCCTAAGAACTCCAGAGAGGAACAGAATCTGATGCAGCTCTGCACGACTTTTGACCTCTGTGTCCTAAATGAGAAGGCAAACTCTCCCCCTGTATGATAGAGGAAATCAAGATCCCAGACTCTGATGGAAGGGCCATCTACTTAAAATACACATACCTATATCCTGGAATCTAGAATTCCTAAAAAAACTATCTGTTTAAATGTATAGACCAGTAAGTATAAATGTGACTCCCTCCATTCTTATGTGTTTGAGGTACTGTATTAATAAACAGAATTACCTGGATTAAGAGCATGCAAATATAATCTTTAATTACTTATTAGAACATTATACAAATTAATAGTAACACAGCAAGTGTCTGTTCTTTTTTATGGTGTTTAAGTTTTTTTCATCCTCACTAGTGTCAATAATTGCCTAATCCTGGTGAATAAAAAACATTAATAAACAATAACATTAACATGATCTGTTAAGCTGATATCTAGCATAAAAATATTTAACTATTCCTTGGTCCAGGCAGAAGATGCAAGATGGCGCTTTGCCACATATTTTCTTTCATTTATATAACAATAAAGAATTCTGGCAACCATCACCCAAATTCTGATCCTCTTTTCTGGAGGACTAGACAATTTCCTACCATCTGGCTCTGTCAAGGTCTCAGCTCTGTTTCCAAAAGCAACAGAGCTGCAATAGAAGGAATTCGGATGGACCTCTTTCTCCAGCCCATCTCAACTAGCCTGCTGCTTAAGAGCCTTGGCCTAGATCCCATTCATGCTGAGAAAGAGCTTATCTAGGTGTCCTTTATATTTGTCAAATGTTTCAGAAGTTGAGCTATTGCATATTAGGACCAATCTCTTGCTTCCTCTTTCTCTGTCCACATTTAAAAAGATCTGCAAGTATAATCTCCTTGTTCTTCAGTTCAGACTCGGTAATTTCTCATCTGCAGTGTTCTAAATTTTAGCTTGAAATTAGAAAAATTACTAATGAGGACTTCCATATGGGCTGTTCACTAGCCTATGGGATTCTACTGAAAAGTAGGGGAAGTGATTAAATCACCACAGGCAGATAGAAAATGCAGTGCAACTCACAAAACACAGTCATTTTCCCCTCCCCCTTCCTTCAGAAATTTAGCCCAAGGAAGCAAGAAATATTAATGAAGTTTCTGACTGCATCTTTCAGTAACTTGATATTTGAGTGATTCATTTCTTCAGCTCCATTTTATGCCAATTTACTTTGTTCACTTTCCAGTCATTGAGGGTGTATTTAATAAGCTTAAATATAAATCATTCAAGTGCATGAGGCAATTGTCTGTGAAAGAACTGCATATTTTCTTTGCTGTGGATTAAGGTGATTTGGAAAAAGATTTTTTATCAATTGCCTCTGAATTCATCTTGAATTAGTACTATTAATAGCTGTGTTTGAGCCTGCTCATCATCCTCAGGCAAAATTTCTACTGATTTCAATTGATCTTGGCAGAATCAGGCCCTTTAATATTTCACTTGTATCAATTGAGAAGCTGCAGATAAGTAGAAAAGAAAGTCTCTATTTGTGACATGCTTAGAAGTTAACTGATACCATCAGCAAATGTCACTAATGGCTGAGTATGGCAAAGTGTGCAAGACTGGATGCTGATGTGGATGTCTGTACAGTATCATCTGTTACGTATATGTTGAAGGAGAACTTCTGGAACTACTTGTGGGAAGGTGAAGGGAACTAGAATAAAATAAAAATCATAACAGCCTTAGAGTAGCATAAGGATTTAACACTGTAGCATAATATCTGCTGCATCAAAATTTCTCTACAGACATTTTCTTTTATTTAAGTCATTTATTGATTTTACAGTTACAGTTGCCAATAGAGACTCATGGTTCTTGCATGGTGCATGGTTCTTGCATCACCTCACAGGGACATATGTCATGTCTGTTAGTCCTGCATAGATGCTTCACATACTCAGGGGTCTTTGCAGTGTACCATAAGCTTATGTGCAAACAACTGAATTGAAACCCAGATAATTGCTATAGCTGCGAGCTGAATCACTCCAGGTTTCACTGACTGCATTGCCTGGCTCTCTTTGACTATGATGGCAGCCTTGGCTGTTGGATGACATATGTACACCTATATATAGTCATCTCTTTTTGAATGTTTCTCTCTGTAGTTGCTATCTTCCTCAGCTTTGGCAAATGATCATAGAGATGATATATCAAGACAAGAAAAAATATGCATTCATGTGCTGCTGAAATGATTTCCTGTCACATGCACACACAATTGCATACATCAAACCTTCATTAGCAGGTCTTGATGTTCATGATGGTCAATGTTGTATGTAAAAATGTAATTATTATATCAAAATATGTTAAGACATCCTACTTTCCTAGAAATTAAATCTTTTTAATAGTTTCTAATTATTTCCCTTTTATTTTGAATTAGACTGTGGAATTATCAGTTGCAATCTATGTGTGGTGGGTTTGAATACCACTGCAGTGATGCCTTTTGCTTTCCTGCACTTGAATCAAATTTATATGTTATAAATGCTCCGTATACTTCATAGATGTAAAAGCAAATGGTAGAGTATGGAATCCATTGAATAGCACAATTAGCAAAGTCAATGAATAATAGAATCCATGCTTTATAATATCTTTATCTCTTTGCTATTTTTCTAATTGGAGAGTAAAGTTTTAGTTGATTTTATCATGTGAGATTTCAGATGCAACCTTATGAAACGTAATTTGATGTTCATTTATGTGAGCCTGTAGACAGGTTGGAGAGAAGGGCACAAGGAAGATGAGAGTTACATGTGTAACTTTTCAGTGCAGAAGTCTGATTTTAGTTTTGATTTTAATTGTGAAATATTGAAATCTAGGCATTGCACCCTTAAAGCCAGATAGAGTATAGAGTATACATACTGTATAGTAGCATATATGCTATATAGTATACATATAGTAAATATATATACTATACAGTGTATACAGCTACATTATAGATAAATGATATATATATAATATATATATCTATATTGTAGTATACAGTATGGTCAAGGCTTCCGTGAGCTCCTATTGGTGCTTTAAGGAGATCTCGGGGTCAATCAGCTAACTTTGTCTCAGTGCTCAGAGCAGATTTTACCCTCCTTGGCACGTGTAAAACTTCAAAGGACTTCAGCAAAAACACATTGGTGCAGTCTCAGCTCAAGCACTGCATGAAGTTTTGGGGCTACAACATATGAAGGACATAAAACTATCAGAGTGTTCAAAGGAGGACTACAAAGATGGTGAAGGGTTTGGAGGGGAGCTGCTGAGGTTCCTGAGTGTACTCAGTACAGAGTGGAGGAGCTGAGGGGAGGCCTCATGGCAGCCACAGCTCCTCACAGGAGGAAGGGCAGCACTGAGCTCTGCTGTCTGTGACAGCGACAGGGCCCGAGGGAACGGCATGGAGCTGCATCAGGGGAGGGGAGGCTTGGGGTTAGGCAGAAGTTCTTCACCAGAGGGTGATGGGCATGGAGCACGTTCCCCAGGGCAGTGGGCATGGCCCTGAACTGCAGGAGTTTTAGGAGTGTTTGGACAACTGTCTCACAAATACGTTTTTAGTATTTGGCAGTCCTGTGTAGAGCCAGGAGTTGGACTTGATGATTCTTGTAGGTCCGTTCCAACTTGGAATATTCTATGACTCTATGATTCAAACGTTTAGATTTCTTTTGCAACTTTGAGGTTTTTAAAGCCTTATCTGATATTCAGTACAGAGCTTCATTCTTCCTAGGCAAAATCTTGAAATTATAACCTGGACTCCCCTTCATTGAGCCAGAACTCAGTCCCTGAGGCACTGTCAGCATTCCCATTTGCTCCTATGTTCTTCTTAAAATTGTTTCATCCCCAGTGGGACTAGCATACTCCCATTCTCCTTGGATTAGTGTAGCCTCCACCTCAGGTTGCCAGACAGGAAGAGGAGAAAAAAACTGAACTAAATATCACAGGCTGTGTTTTACTGTCATCTAATGAAGCAGTTTTAGAAATTGTTATCCTTCTTCCTGATAATGACTGGTCTTTATTTTAACGTCCTCTGATTTGAACCTTTACTGCTTGAGTACTAATCATGCATTTATTATTTCAAGGATTTCCCAATCATGGAGATGGTTCCTTGACTTGACTTGTAGTACCTGCTGCCCCCAGGCACTTGCAGTTGTGTCTCAAATTGTTATGCTCTCTGTTCTTCTGCACTGATTGCTACCCCTGGGTGCCAAACCAGAAGATTACTTTGGACATGCTTACAGCTGATGTTAGGCTTACTTGTTCTACTTATCTGGGAACTACAGAAGTTTTGGCAATCCAGTTTTTTTTGTTCACTAAAAGGATCTTCTAAAATAATTTCCCAACCACACTGCAATGTGTTCTTTCAGTCTATAAGGGTACTGTTAATAAGTGTTTAAGAAATGAAATTCAGTACTGGCTCTTAGGGTAAAGGATGATTCTAGCTGGATGCCAAGTAAATATAGTTTCTCCACAGAAAAAGCCTGACAGAATATAACAACTTTGGTGTTTTTAGAATTCAGATAATTAGTCAGCTCCTACAGCTGTTGGGCAGCCTTGAGAATGGCAGCGGAGACTTTAGGTGGGAAGGAATTATCAGTGGAGGAAAAAAAAAAAAAAAGTTGGTTGTTTTTTCATTTATTCCCAGTGTAAAAAGCAGCAGAAAGAATGATCTGGAAGAATATAGCCTAGGCTGCGTTCTACATTATCTAAACTGGCATTTCTGAATCCTTGGCCTAGATTCCAGCCTAACTCTGATGAAACCTTTCTCAACATCAGCAAGGACACCTCTTCATAACATAATACAAAAATTACTATCAATCTTTTTTACTGAAGATGTAAAGATACTTTATGTCTAAGTGAAAATAAATCAAGATCACATGAGGTCACTCTGAAAGTAATGCCTTCTATATATTTCCGTGGAAACTACAACAGATAAAAAGAGAACAATAACATTATTTGACAGAGCAAATTCTCATCTACAAAACATTATTTTTCAACATAATCACCACCATTAAGTACACATTTTTACCAGTGATGAACAAGAGCCTGCATGCCTCTCTCATAAAAATCTGCTCTATCAAAGGTGAGCCATTTTCACCGTTGCCACTGCTGAAGTGCAGCATGCACAGCCTTACTGTGCTTACATCCACTGTTTGCCCTCCATAAATGTTCAGCAAGTGTCGATGAGTGTCAGTAGGTGCCTTTTTTTCCACATGGAGGAACTCAATGACACTCCTTTGCTTCATTTGCACTTCCATGTCAGACATCCTTTTGACAGACTGCCCCTCTGCTGCCATCTATCACACAGCAACAAAATGTAACAGGATATTGGTGGGAAGGCTCAACCTCTACTGCCATACCACCAACATCCGCCTCTGATGTTGCAGGACAATTTAATAAGGTTGGAGGCATTACTTTGGAACAACCCTCGTAATAATTACAAGCAGGAAAAATCCATTACCTTTTTTTTTTTCAGTACTTTTTCTAACCAGTTTCACATCCATCTTAAAATTAAGAGAACTTAACTTTTCTTTCTCCATTAACACTTTCCTCTAGGAACATCATTGTCTTAGAATAAAGATCCTGGGAGACTGTTACTACTGCGTGTCTGGGCTTCCAGAACCTCGCCAGGACCATGCACACTGCTGTGTTGAAATGGGACTCAGTATGATTAAAACTATCAGGTAATATTATTTTCTTTCTTCTTGTTTTATTGCTTCTGACAATGCCCCGTACTGCCTATTAAGAATGTTATTACTAGACAAGTAATTCCTAGGGTGGTTCAGAGACCTCAGGATCATCACTATGAAAGCAACAGAATTTCTCATACAGAAGCACTGTATTTATGGGATGAGATACTAAATGCTAGTTTGCCTATCACCAATTTCTAAATTAAGGTATTTCCACTGCTATATATTTATTGGTTTTATTATTGTTGATTTTATTAAAGGTATTATACAAATAATTCAGATTTCTCTGCCTCAACCTCATCTTAAAAATAACAGCAGTGTTAAGTGAGTACTGTTAAGATCCATAAAGCATGTCACTCCAATGCACACAGAGGTAGTTGTTACATGCTTTTCAGGAGTTGGTCCAATGATCTCCGTGACAATGGAAGATACATAGAAAACCTTCACAAGAGGTTTTCTCAGTTCTTTTATCCACTATGTCAATTTTTCTGACTTTCATCTTTTTTGAGTTCTTCTTCAGTTGCTCTCCTCCTTAACAAAGTGTTCTCTTCCCTGCATGTTTTACCATGCAGTCTATCTGCCTGCTTATTTTCCAGACTACTTTCTCCCTTTAATCTGAGTATGTTTCATTATGTACATTAGAGTGTTATGGTGTACTGCAGCTACATTATAGATAACTTAATAGAGAGAGAGTTTAACAAAAATAAATTAATGGAAAATGTAACTGGATAATGTTTATGTAAAAAGGATATTTAAGAACATTGGTTCAATTATCACAGAATAAACGTTGCACAAAGTAATCAGTATTTTGCTTCTGGAGTCCACCCAGTGAAAGTGAACTATGAAATAGAGAAAATAGATTGATGGGAAAACATAGTTAAAAATACTTGGAGACACACATGAAATCATTTGCATTTGCTTGGTAATACCATGTGCAATTAACCCCTTGTAAGTTATTTTTCTTTTCTAAATTTCTGTGAACCTCATTACTTATTTGTAAGTCTCCTAAACTCTGGTGTCCTCTTATGAACAACGATTCAAAGATGGTACTCCAGAAAAAGTAGCAGTCTAGTTTTAATATCTTAAGTGATAGGTGAGTTCAGAAGGAGTTGTGAAATCAAAGTCCATTAGGATATTGGTCATCCCAGGCCAATTCAGTTCATATTGCCTCCAACTGTTCTGATAAGTACAGCATTTGAATTTCTGGCCATCTGATGAGTTTTTTTTCCCAAGCTTTTCTTTTCCAGTTGTTGAAGCATTATCTTACTTATCTTAATGTGCATCTATATAGTTCCCAGGGAGGATCAGTCGTTCTATAGGATAAAATAATTCAGAGTACTTGGAAATTTCTACTGTCTCTCAATTGCAACTGAAATTGATAGAACTCTCTCATGATTAAAATGAGAAAAAACCTCAACTTTTTGAAAAACTGAATTTCTACTAAGGACTGGAGATCTGATCTAAAACCTAAAAAAAAAAAAAAAAGATATTTAGATTATTATTATCTTATCTGTCTCTAAAGTTTTCATGAAATGAAAATTTGGTATGTTCAAAACAAAAGAGAGATGACTCAAGATATGGAAATTATCCTTTGGTGTCACAATTATATTCAAATTATATACAGGAATTCAAAGCTTCTTACAAGGCAGATAACGATTACAGGAAAAATCCAAACATTTAAAGATTACTGATAAAGGTGATATAAAACTGATAAAGGTGACATGCAAAGCTCTTTCTTAGTTCTTAAATCTCATTTATGATTTAGCTGAAGCACTTGGCCTAGCTTAAGATGTAGACATTAAAACCAAACAAACAGAAAAAAAACATACAAAAAGAATCCTCAGAACAGGATTTATGCAGCAGTATCCCACCTAAATTGGGGTTTAGGCACTAAAATCACAGATTGAAATCCATATACTTTTAGAACTTTTCATTCTTAAAACAGTTTAAGATCTTTGTGTAATTAGGACAGAAGGAATCTTTAAATTAAATAGGCCAGATTTTTATCTTTAGGTCCTCTAATGTCTCATTCCCTTATTGACAATATGTAGTTGATACAAGGATCAGTACCTAACTGCAGATGAGGAACTGCCCCCAAATCTACCGTATCAGGCTATCATTACTGAATTTTCGTCAACCCTTCTTGATAATTGTTTCGTCAGCAGGAACGTAACAAGAATGCAAAATCTGTTTGTTACACAACCTGTGAAACAAGTTATCTCGGACAAATTGACCCTTAACAGATTTCTAGGTGTTTTAAAATGCCTCATATACCATATATTTAATGAGTTAGTTCATTATTGAGGTTCTGCATCTTGATCTTAAGGGCTCTAAACTTGACTCTTAAGGGCTCTAAACTCATGTCTTGCTGCTCATTTTCTCCTTTCACAGACGTAAAGAGCTTTTCAGAGCTCAACAAATCAATTCAAGATCATAGTTTTCTCTGTAATCTTTTATGCATCACTGTTCTTGTTACAAAGCTTATACAAGAAAAGCCTTTATGTATTCCATTCTATCTTGTACTTTGCTCCCTTGATAATCGAGAGCAATAAAAATATGACTTTCATCCATGGGAAAGTTCCACAAATTCTGATTTTTATTGTGAAGAAAGGGAGCTTTGCTCTATCATAGGAGACAAAGAATCCTAACTATTATTGTCTTGTTGTAATCTCTTGTAAACTGTCTTTGGATACAATTGGAAGTACAAGCTAAATAAAAATAATAAGCTCTTTATAATAGGTCCATTTATTTGGATGGTTCCCACATCTTTTTGTATGCTGTGCAAATCTTCCGGACTTAAATATATTGTATTAATGCTTGTCTCTTCTGACAGTTGATAGAAATAAGACAGTACAGGAATGTTTGGTCATGAGATGATTATATTTCATTTTAATACCTATGACCTAAGCTGAAGGGGTTTCAGAGATAACACTGAGGGAAACTAAACCTGCAATTGCACTTACCTATTAAGAAAAAAAAAAAAAAAAAAAAAGGCTCAATTTTATCTTTATTGATATACTGGGAGAAGAGAAATTATAAGAAAAAAGCAGTCATCAGCATTTGCATTGCATTAGTGAAATTCTAAAGCTGTGTTGGAGTGTCAGATAGATGGACTTATGAATGAGACGTGATAAAATTCAAGATAGGAGAACTATTTGCTGACAGTCAAGTATAGAACATGAGCTCAAGACTCAACAGTAAAATGAGGTTGGATTTAGTGATATGATCTCTTCTTCAAATATATTAAAATAAATGTAAAATAGATAGGAGAAAGATGCAGAACACAAAAGTAATTCTTAACTAAGATAATTTCTAAATATCACATTATGCTCCAGATAGAGATCAGTATGCTTGTTCATTGAACATTTCATTTCTTTGTACTGGGCTGTTGGAATAGTAATTACTACATAAAGCACAGTGAGAGTACCAAAGGAGATTCTGGGAAAAAGTGAGGTAAAGGAAAAGGGAGGGGAATTATGAAAGGGAGACAGTGTGCAGAGAAGGACTGTCAAGAAAAGTAAAGGAAATAACCATAAAGGAATCTCTACCTTTTAAATGGAAATTTTAGAAAATAATATGTCAATATCAAGACTGAGATGAAAATAATGAATGTTGATGTTGTGTTGTGTCTTTAAAGAGTTTGTTAAGCATTTTTATAAGGGTGCAGGGAAAAGCCATAAAAATAATATATGAAGCAATAGTACTTTTAAAATAAGAAAATTATTTAGGCCGATTTGTTTAGACTATATTAAAAAAAAAAAATAACATAACTGAGAATTTGTTTGTAGGAGCTTATTAGTATGGACAGACAACACTGGATTTAAAAATGGGCAACAGTATTACCATAAGAAGGGGCAACTTTTTCCTGGAAGGAAGATTTCCATTGGATGCAAGTTACTGAAAAATAAACAAATTCAAGTGGTTAAAATGTACCAGACTATGTTGCACAGGATGTCAAGTCGGATTATCTAACTAACACTTCTGCTCTTTAGTTTTGGACACAATGGCAGTATAGGTGATAGGATGTATTTCCAAGGGTTAAAGATTTCTTCCTTCACCACCACCTTCTCAAATGTCATTAATCCTAAATTTCAGAGATTGTGTAAGGCTTGGATACTCAAGGACTCACTTGCATAGTTTAATGATGGAAATCCAACTACAATTCACATAAATGATGGAAGTTCAAACAGGTCTTTATGCTGCCATATTTATTTGGTAAATCATGGAATGCGAATGATTTATTGAATTATTTTCCACTAAAATACCAGCTGAAAGAGTAATTATTTTGACTGCAAAAGCAGTGCCAGTTTGCCATGTGGGCTAAACTCCAGAAACTATCCATAATAAGTTACTAATATGGGCATCAAATCATGAAAAAAAAAAAAAAGAAAGAAAAAAAAAAACACCATATTTTAGATGATCTCCGTGACTGATCTGTTAGGTTTTCTGCTTTCCACATGAATGAAACCCCAGTCTGTAACTCCATCAATTGAGTATTAACATAAAATCATGTAGTGATCAATGCTTGTTAAATAAGTTACTTGTGCACTGAAGCAGCCAGAAACTGCTTTCATATTCCATGATTTATTATACAATTGATACATTTCTGGATTCCTTCCACAGATCCTTTCTTGCACAACACACAGGGCTCAGCCTATGCTGGAGAGAGCTCAGATTCATGTGAGACAGAACAGTGCTTCACAAAACAAAAAAAAATATTGCTTGCCTTCATTTCAAAAGTTCTAGTTCACAAGTTCAGCGCATATCAGATACAAGCTCTATCATCACATCCACATGTCCATTTCAGCCACTGACAATGAAGGAACAGAGCAGCAGGACAGCCTGTCATTCCCTGTTTTTACTGTTGGGTGCCTAAATAAATTGAACTACGTATGATTAATCAGCTTGTGCACCCCTAAGAACTCTTTCCTTTGAAAATGCCAACAAATGCTATCAAAGTTACCTTGTCAAGGTAGCATAGGAATGTGTAAATAGCTTGTTTTCAAATAAAAAAGCAGATTTCTGATGATAAGTTTTGTTATCCATTGTGGTTCCTTTCTGCTGCTCAGAGCAGGAAGACCTTAAACAATGGGAATGGAGAATTAATTTGCTCATATTGCTATAGTATCAGCCTGAGCTCAGAGAAAGTCAGTTACATTAGTGATAAATCTGATGATATGAAACTTCTCTAGAAGTAACAAGTGCTGCTGACTCTGGGATCCAGCTCTCATTCCAAGGTAGACCCATTCTGAAGCTATTTTAAAGTGGCTTCTTGGGATATTATCTGCCTTACTTTGTAAATTCAATGCTTTGTGAAGTCCATCTGCAAAATGTTATATCCTGTGAGTCATGTAGCTGTACTCTTTGAAGCCTTCAGTAGTTTAGTGTGCCCTGTTACCTAGCTTTTTATGTGTAATGGATGTCTCTTTTGCAAGGATGACACAGCTCCCAGAATCATGCCAAAGAGAGCAGCCACCTCAGTTCACCTTCTCATATCAGTCAAAAAAATTCTGTTAGGCTCAAGTGAAAAGTTTTCTATGTAATTCATTCTTAGAATCATAGGACAGGTCAGTTTGGATGGGATCTCACGATAATGATCACTAGTCCCACCTCCTGATCAAAGGGCCATCTATAACTCTCATTTAGTTCACAGAGCACAGAATTCCCATTTCTGTTACAAGTGCATGAAAACAGCAATGACTAAGTCTTAACAAGTCTCACAGAACAAACTCCTGAAACTGTAAGAGATATAGTCATCCAGGGAAAAAAAAAAAATAACATGCTGGAGATATTTTAAATATCTCAGTTGGTAAATAGGGCCTTGCAAAGCAAAACTGATTAGCAGAGATAGGGCTGATCTGTCACTGTCTGAACATACAACATGTGAGTTGCAGGGCATTCCAATTTCTGGCAGCTACAGAAAATGTTGAAAAGCAGATTTCAGAATTTTGGCTCATATTTTCATGCAAATAAAAAAGCCTCAAATACCCATCAAAGAATGCTGGCCAGAAGGAAATGTCAAGATCCAGTTAAAACCAACAAAATGTTCATCACTGTCTTGATTGAAATGAGATATGGCAAGAATAGCAACAGTCACAATTTCATTTCATGAGGCAGTTTTTGAGGTAAACCAGGCTGTGTTATGGATCATCAATAATTTAACTTAATTTATGTGCTTTTCCAAAGAATTTCCAGAAGCCTTAAGCAGTTGAAGAAGATTCATTCATAGTTGAATAAATTTAAGAAGCAGAACTAGAGAATGCAGAACATGAACATATGGAAAGAGCACAATTTGTTTTTTTCAATATCTAGTACACGATATGATTTTATTTTTTCTATTTTTTTTTCCCTGAATAAATGTGAACTACCCCTTCCTGAAACTAAGAGGACTCAGGTTTTGTAGTTTCAGAGTTTTTAATAGCTTCTGCCTTACAACAGTATATAAACAAGACCTTGTGAAGTAATGAACAGCCTGTCTGTTAGGGAATTTGATTTGACTACGTAGACATCTATCGTACAGTCCCGTTCTCTATATAATTCTGAAATGCCTCACTCCACATTACTTCAAATTTTAAAGAAAAAGAATTCTGTGACTTTTTACACACTAATCAGTCATTACATTTTTCAATGACAACTATTTATTTATTATTCAATTTAAAACTTTCTAACAAAAGTTTGGCAAAATCTCAAGTGTCCACAAACATTCTCAACAGTTCTGTTCTCAATTTTGCATTGCAAATAACAAAGGAATGGAAGAAGGACCAAATCTCCATCATGCTTTTGAATCATACTCTGGACAGATTCTGTTTAAATATATCCCAGACTGCCTGTGGCTCAATTCAATCAGGTCCTTCCATATAATTGGTCTCCTGCCTATCAACGTAAGAACATATTGCTGTGAAGGGCAAGTAAGAGGAGAATATGATGATAGGACCCTGCAGGTGTACCTAATCTGGCAGGAAAACAGAACAGCCCGAAGTCAAAAGCTGCAGGCAGATGGCCAAATCCCAGCTGACCACAGATGAAGAGCTGAGATCAAATATCATTTCAGCAGCACACATGGAAAAGTTTCTGGGAGGTTGTGAAAGATAACAGATGAGGCAAGAAGGAGTATAGCCTTGCATAGAGTCTCTAGCGTCATGTAGGAGGTGGTTTGGAATCAGAGCTACCTGCAGTTTTGAATAAATGCAGAAGTGCTATGTGGCAAAGCTTTTGAGGGAAAGCTATGATCAAAGCTTTCCCTGCACATGATCATATTTTAGGACAAAATTGCTGAAATCCAGCAACTCCCAGAGAACGCTCTGGAAACAGAGGGAAGTATTGCTTGACTGCGACATCTTTTGTATGTGTTCTCTACAATGAGATCTGTGTACATTAATTCCCATACAGCATACAAATACAGGGTTATAATTTACAATATTTAAAATTAAATGACAGTATTTACTAGCATTTAAAATTTAACCTGATCTAATAGAGAGTATATATATATATATATATATATATGCATAGAGACACACACAATTAACCTATTTTAATAAATGTAAGGTCCTCCTATTTTGTGCATTTTTCAGTGAAAATCTTTTTGCTCAATTACTCCTCTGGATCTAGATAGCATTCTATTTCAAAATAAAAAAATTAGACATAAAGTGAGAAATAATTATCTGGGTCTGAAGGAAAGAAAAAGGCAGACTGGGAAAACAATTTTGTGGGGGGTTTGTCTGACAATTCTTCTGAGAGTTATGAGTGTTTAGATATTTTTGTAGCATACCTATAAAAACTCTTCATAACACATTGCAAATTGTAGTGTTCTTACTCCTCTTAATCTCTCACAATACATAAGGAACTTCTTCAGTGTGGAGGATTTGTTTTCAAGTTCCATCTTCCAGAGTCAGGTGATTATGTGTTTATTTAACTTTCATATTTCAAGCCTTGATTGAAAAATAAAGAAATTTTTAGATGAAAACTATATACTATTTAAACACAGATAAATCTCCTCCCAAAGCTCATTCTTTTTTATTTTCTTATGATTAACACTGTGTAAATCTCTTTGTTTTAAAAATCTGAAATACATTAGCTTCATGATATGATGTAACGATCTTCTCTAGTAGACAAGCAACTGCACTGGGATATCATGTACACACATTTCTCCAAGGTTTGGGAATATGAAGACTAATTGCTTATTTTCAGTTCCTCACTATTTTTTATGATTAATTTATCTCAATTTTGAAACTGTTATTTCATATTTTTTTTGTGTTCACACAATGAATCAGTGTTCCTGTTGCAATAACAAAAGGCCACGTAATGAATGCAATAAGTAGTTTTCTCCTCTAGAGAGGGTCAGTCAAGGTGATGACTGAGGCATCTGAGGCAATGGTTCTGCTTCAAAGTTGTGAAATAAGGCTGTTTATTCTTTGCCTGTTCTGTGATCTTGTTGCCCTACTGTTGACTTCAGTGATCACAGAAATTGAACTCTTGACAGAGGTATAGCAATCTTGCTCATAGACCAACAGTAGTAACATGCTTTTCCTATCTTGAGCAAGTTATTCAAATATGAACACTAGCTTTAACAGTTTTTTTGGTGCAAATAATTGTTGTGTTGTCACACAGGAAGGACTGGAAAAGTTCTATCTTTGTCAATGGATATAGACCAATTATCGTAACTGTGAGTTTCCTGTGATGATGTGCTTGACTTTCCCAACACTGACCTGGAAGAAGTAGTGCAAGGTTTAAGTGACTGTAGCTACAAATGATACATTTTCTCATACCAGAAAAAGAAGAAACTATTTTAACACAATGAAATTCCATTTATGACCCACAGATAAATTAATTGAAAACAGTGTTGAAGCAAAGTCCCTCTTCTGAGGCTGTTAACAAATGCATTTTTGTGTGTTTACTTTTGAACCGTGAAGTGGTCGTCTCAGAACAATTTACTCTGACCAAACCTCCTGCAAATAATTCACCTTTGGACAAAAAGTACCTGTTAAATTTCTTAAAAAAAAAAAAAAAAAAGAAAAGACATTTTAAAGTTAATTAAAGAATGCAATAAAATATAAAAGTATACGCAGGTTTGATGATAGTAATTTTGGTCATGTTTTTGGTAGTTCTTTAATACTTCTAAGCTGACAAACTCAATGACTTCAATTAATCTTTTCATTCATACATGTTTTTCTCTTCCTATCTTTTTCTTTCTGCCTGATAGGATTAATATATGTGCCACTGAACCATGCATGCAACTAAGTGCTTAATGATAATCTGTTTTTTATAGTTATTTCATTATTACCTGGACTTTACTACCTAGAAGGGTATCTCTTCATTTCGCAGATCAAGTGGCCATTTACACAAAACTGACATTGTATTTTGCATAGTATTATTTCCTAAAGATACGAAAAAATGTGGCATATAATTTCACGAGCCTGGTCTTTTTGTTTGTCTGTTTTTGCTTTGTTTAACAGATATGTTAGGTCAAGAACAAAGCATGACATTGACATGAGGATAGGGATACATTCAGGATCAGTTCTGTGTGGAGTGCTGGGCCTGCGAAAGTGGCAGTTTGATGTCTGGTCATGGGATGTGGATATTGCAAACAAACTCGAGTCTGGTGGAATTCCTGGGTAAGGCAACATGTATTTCCCACAGTCAGAAAACATTGTCAACACACTGTTAATCTTTCCAATTCTTTCAATTATTTCATAAACTATAATTTTGGGTGGTTTATTGGTTTATTGGTTTAGTTGGTTTGCTTTACTTTTTCTTCTGTTTTGTGATTGGCAAGAATATGTGAGGTTACAGCCAGAAACAATGTAGAAATGGTCTCCATGCAGAGGCATTAGAAAAGATTTCTATTTCTTCTCCTTTGCCACCTAACATTTCACGAAGACAGTCAGTAGCTGTATTCAGGCTATATGGTACACAGAGATAGCCCAAATATCCCAGCTAGCTGTTGACAATTCCTGAGTTTCTCCAGGCTTAATTCTGCTGCCGTGAAGCATGGTGATGCTATTTATTTTATTTCATAATGTACAAAGTTTGGGAAGATATCTGTCTTCATAGGTGACTATGCTAATAACAAGGAGGTATGGACAGCAGGCTCTTATCATCATAGAATATCCCAATGGGATCCCCAAAGATCTGTGAGTCCAACTCCTGGCCCCACACAGAACCACTCTAAAATTGAACCATATTTTTGGGAGTGCTTTCCAAAAGCTTTTGAAATTCTTGCAGCTTGGTTCAGTGACCACTGCCCTGGTGAGCCTGTTCTATTCCCACTACCCTTTGATGAAGAACGTTATCCTAATAACCAACCTGTCTCTCCCTTGACACAGCTCCATGTCATTCCCTTGGGTCCCAATGAACTCTTATAAATATTTAATGCTTTAGCAGATGTTTTGAGACTTTTTTTTTTTTTTTTTTTTTGCCAGCCAGTCTGTATATGAAAATGTATCACTTCCCATTCACCTGTTTGGTTTCCCTTTATCTGTTGTGGCTACTGCACCTGGGGGATAAAATATTATTTCTACCTGACACGACATGTACCTCACTGCAGCTTGGAAGTTGCATTTGCTAAGTTTGAAGCAACAATAATGATTGCAGCAATCTTCTATACACTTTCAGTTCCCTCTTCCATTGCTGAAAGATGTAGAAAAGACTACAATACAATGATGCAACTTTCAGCAATGGAACAGAAGCAAGAGCCACGGACACTGTTATATAGAGAAAGTTTAAAGTGATGCTGTCATCTTAAGTGAGAGATTTAATTCATCAAATCTGAGTCAAGTGCTATGCTCCCTATACCTACATCAGGTTATGTCAGAACTGCCATGTTCCAAGGAAAATATAAAATTACTTGGTTTATACTGTGTATACAGTATAATGTGGACTCTCACCACTCTTCCTTATAGTGGGTCCTTAAGGTAATATTTCTTATACATATATAACATATTCTTAGGAAAAGCAGAAAATGAAACTTTGCATGCTCTGAAAATAAATTCTGTACTCTGCATATATCACTGGTGTATAAAACTTCAGAAAAAGAAAATTACTGTCTCTGCTGCTTATCACATAAGAGCCTCAGATAACTAAGAAATGTCATATGCTGCTTAGTTCACATGAGCAAAACAATTATCTACACCAGCAAAAAGTGTAGTTTATTGCTGTTAATTCATACAAGTAATACAGCTATTAATGAATAACGCAGAGAAGGCACCACCTTGCTGGTGTCAATAAAATGCCTGACTAAGCTGCAGTCTATTGGAGCGGAGTAATTTCCACTCTCATATATCCATTTGCTAACAGAGCAAAGCCTGTACATGACAGCAGTTCACTAAGTCTCTCAAAGCAGTGATTTACATCACACTTTCCTGGTACGCAAAGCAGATTTCCTAGAGCAGCTAAGGTCTTTTCAGCCTCTCCTCACTTCTCCCCATGTAAAATCATATGATATTTTTTAAGAAACACTCTTCTGCCAGCTTCCCATCTTCTAATTTTCTTTTGGTACACCTAGGTATTAATCTGCTTTATTGAACTGGCAGAAAACTTAGCTAATAATCAATTTTCCAGAGTACATCATTGACAAGTTTTACTTAAAGTTTTTGGCTTGGTATGCTTTCAAAAGTAGGGTAGGCTATAGTTGTTTCTTCAGTGCTTGTACTCCTGACATAATACATTTATATGAAATTAAGGGACTTTTATACTTTTAAAATATTTTTTTACACTTTTTACTTGAGTTTTTTTTAATCAGTGCAAAAGGTGAAATCCAGAAATATTTTTAATCTACCAGTGATTTACTAATACTTGATCCACTAAAGGGTATTACATCAGTAGCCAGCTCCACACTCTAGTTATCATTCCCATTATAAAATCCATCTTTGAAGCTTTTGTAATGCAATCTTCTGAAATTATATTAGGTTGAATTTCAGTACAAAGATAGTCACCCTAGCAACTAATGTATCATTTTCTTTTTCATTCTTCTTTTCTCTTCCACTTTTTTTTTTTTTTTTTTTTAATTAGTAGTTTACTTCAGTAAATTCTACCCCATTCAGTTTTCTAAAGGCTAGGAAATGCATTGTCTAATATATCATATGACCTGGTTTTAAAGTCCAGGCCAAACTGTGCTTATATTTGAGAAATCATTTTACTCTTCTTTTTTCAACATTCATTTTAGTGAGATTTTTTTACAACAGAGTGCTAATCTCTGTGAACATATAACAGCATGACTTCAGTCAGTGAAAGTTTTACAGAATCTATTTTGTCTTCAATGAGAAGCAGAGATGGGGTTAAAAAAAAATGAGCTCCAATTTTTGATCTTTTAATTTTAGACTGATATTTAATACTTCATGTAAACCCAGTCTGATTGTCCTGGGCATTTCACAGTGATTAAAGATAATCAGCAATCAATTTTTTTGGCAATACCTTCACATCATACAGGTGCTTATTGCCTTTATACTCCACAAATATTTTGTGCAAATTAATTTTTTAGATGCATTTTTTAAGTTCAAAAGGAAAGTTCCTTGGGATTATGCGAGGACTGTTTCTTTCAGTGGAGCCAAAACAAGTTCTAGTGCGTAATAAAAATTCCTAGGTGTATGTCATAAAGAAATGATGAATTTTAGCTAACTGAATTTTAGGAATCTGCAAGCCTGACTTTCTGATAGTGCTGTGTATTCAATTTTTTTTTTTTAAATTAGCCAATTTTGAAGACATAGTACCTTTATTTTTTGAGTTAGCTAAATGTCTAATGACCATCTCCTCATACCACATTTATAATTCTGTTTTGTAAGGTACTGCATGGCTAAGCACTTGGATGTGTTTCAGAGGTGTCTGCAATATATCTCACATGTAGGATGTTGAAGACTTCTTAAAGATAGGAATAAGAAACAACTATTCCATTTTGTTTCAATTGAATTTATTTCTGTCCTTCTCAAGCCATCATAACTACAGTGAAGAAATTCCAAATAGCAAACACCTCCAAGTTTGGCTGGAAAATATCTAAAGACCTATATTCATACTTTTGCAAAATTTGAGCTCTTCATATGTCATCTCTTTGATTTGTTACATTTGCTTTTGCAAAAGCTTTTTAACATCACTAACTCTCGTTAGAACGTATCATCCCACTTGCCTAGTACTGGGCTAGTTTGTGTAACTATTGCCTAATTCATGTCTGATATAATCAGATTACTAATTTAAATAATATATGATACCTCAGCTAACAGAATGAAATTGAAGAGCCTTCGCACAAACTGCTCTGATACACAGCATATTATTTCTTGACCATATCTACCTGAAGTGTCAATCTGGATTCACTTTCAATCATATTTTACCCAGAAAAATCTCTTGTTAAACTGTTACTGTGAACAAAGGCATCAGATATGAATATCAAAGAGTTTTTCCTGTGACAGGACTTCATGCATTCCTGAGATCCTGTTGGTGAAAACAAGACAGCACTCACCCCCAAATCATGTTTCTTGAATACACTATTCCATTTTCATGATATAAATCACCATATAAACAGAAATTATTCTATTTATCTATCATGTTAATGTGGTACAGAGTTCATAAAACTCCTTGCTACCTATTTATACTAGAGCACAATCAGTATTTGCTACTACTTATTTCACTTATGCAGGAGAATCCACATCTCCAAAGCCACTCTGGACTGCCTCAATGGGGATTATAAAGTTGAAGAAGGGCATGGCAAAGAACGCAATGAATTCTTGAGGAAACATAACATTGAGACTTATTTAATTAAACAACCTGAGGAGAGTCTGTTGACTTTGCCTGAAGATATTGTGAAAGAGGCTGTCAGCTCCTCCGACAGCAGAAACAGTGGGGCAACATTTACCGAAGGATCATGGAGCCCTGAACTTCCATTCGATAACATAGTGGGAAAACAGAACGTAAGTCAAACTTCCTTTAATGTCATATACTATAAATGCATGCTTGAGTGCATTTCAATAATGGAAGCCTCAGAGAAAACAAATTCATCTTTAACCTTTTCTCTAACGCATACTGTAAAAGCAGATGATTAAACAAATCTTTACAGAGCAGAAATAAATCATGCATCCATATTGGGGAAATGCCAGGGGCCCAGGCATTTTCTTTCTTCTCAATTTTATTTCCCAACTCAAATTAAATACTACACAGCTTCGTTTTAATTATAACAATCCTTAAAGAAATAAATCAAATATAAATTTAGTGTAACTAGGTGGGACATTCTCGTTGAAGTGTGTATCTCATGGCATAGTTTCAATGCACTACCATCAAAGCAAAAGATGTGAGTGGACTTTCTGCCAGAGGAAACAACATAGTGTAATTTATTGATATATAAGGGAAATAAAAGTGTTAAAAAAAAAAAAACCTTGCAAAAATAATTTGTCCGTTCTGTCTTCCTCTCCTCTCCTCTCCTCTCCTCTCCTCTCCTCTCCTCTCCTCTCCTCTCCTCTCCTCTCCTCTCCTCTCCTCTCCTCTCCTCTCCTCTCCTCTCCTCTCCTCTCCTCTCCTCTCCTCTCCGGGTTGTTAGGGTAGTTTGGTTAGGTCGTGGTTGGACTTGATGATCTTTTAAGAGCTTTTCCAACCCGAGCGATTCTATGATTCCTCTCATCTCCTCTCCATTTCATTATCCTCTTCTCCTCCTCTTAAAAAAAAAAAAAAAAAAAAAAAAAAAAGGTACAACTTAAAGGCTGATTTTAAGGCATAACGAAGGTTCATTAGCAAATGAATTAGAGTCTAAAGTCATGAGTAGCTTGATATAAATACAAAACAACTAACACTCTTCCTCATCAGATCTTTCCCAAAAGTACTGTACTACTAGCACATCAGGACACAGCAATACCTATACAGTCATAGAATTTGCTTGTGAAGTCTCTTTACAGAGAGGAAATAAAGCTGGAAAGGTTAAAATGCCCTCAGACACCTCTCTTTACACTGCACTTGAAAGACTGATCAGTCCTTATGAAACAAGGTCATCTGCAAATACTCCATATTTCTGAGTGATCTGTAATGACATGATACATTCTTTCTTCTGCTGCCCATCCTTAGTCTTACCTGTCTTCGTTGTCTGTTGAACTTCAAGTGTTGTTGTGTGGAGATCTTTCTTTCTCAACTTTTTTCTACTTCTTGCAAATCTGCTCTGAAATAAGTTTTCACAATCAAACAGTCCATGGTGGTATCTTCATCTTTTCAGACTGAACTGGAGCATGGTATAATTTGCTGTGATATAAAACACTTGTTTTATACATGTTCTGTACATCTGTGTATCTGTATGTACACTGCCTTTTAGTATTATCTGTATCTCTTTTTATATATTCTCATTACATTAGGAACAGAGGTATGAGTGCATGCTGCTATGCCTATCTGATGTCTCTCTCTTTGTTCTCCTTTCCCTTAAAGACATTCCAATTTCTATACTCCAAAAGATCTGTGGAGAATAGGCTACCATTTCATTGTTCATTTTTTCAGCTAAACCTGACCTTGATGCTAACAACAAAAAGGAATAAAATACAGATCTAGTATTTCTGTTACATTTTTGAACAACTCTCTCTTAATGAACTATTTGTAAGTCCATGAAAATTATTGAAATAGGCATAACTATACTGTTGTTTTACACCAGATATTTGTCTTTTGGCAGCAAATGATCTATTTCTAAAACTGTTTCTCACTTTTTTTTAATAAGAATAGAATGGAATAGAATTTGGTTTTCTACTTGAAGTAACTAGAATTTTGTATTACAGAGTTTTCCAATAGCTGGTGGGTGGACACAAAAAAATATAAATATTCTGCTATTTCATGTATACTTCAACTATTATGCAATTTTCAATTTTAAAGTTGAGAAAATAGGCATTATTGCTCACAAATAATGTATTTCAAATCAGAGTTCAGATCATAGGTTTAAATTATACAAGGATAAAGTAACTTTTTTTCCAGAGAGATGTCAGCCTTAAACAAAGATAAGTGTTTAATAAAAGTCACTGGTAGAAGTAAATGTTGAGAATCCAAATAACAGCAACATAACGATATCACTCCATGTGTCTGAATATTTACTGACAGTACTTAAAAGAATTCTTTACCTGCTATAAGTTACGACAAAATCTGAGTAACCCCACTTACTTGTAGCTGTAGCTGTAGTTATCTTGGAAGAATCTGATATGGCAGACTCTCTTTTGAGCTCTCTTGCTCAAATTCAAATTCACTGCTATGCATATTCTTTACCTCAACTTCATTTTGCATGGGCAGCCTAAGTCAGTGAATGGAAGGTGTCTTGATGTGAGTGAGAAAGAGAATAACCACTCTTTATGACACTTTTTGTCTACTGACTGTCTCAGGTGTTAACCTCCCACAGAGCTCAGTTCCCAAATATAAGGGTCTGATGTTATTTGTGGTGTTCCAGGATGTGTGAGAAACCCAAATGCCCTGTTAAACCAGGCATCTATGAAAGACTTGTGGTCATCTGGACTATCTGCTAAAACCAGGAAGAGACTCTGTGGCATCTTGTATACTGTGAATCACCCATGCTGAAACAAGTGAATGCTCCAACTAGTGGTCTATCTCAATAGCTCACTAGGCTTTACCATATTGAATAGGAGCTTCATACAGTTTTTTAACTGTGGCTATCTATTGCAGTTTGAGAAATCTTAGCAAACCCCAGCTGGTCCCCAACTAGACCAACAGTGCATGAGGCTTCTGTAAGTTCTATGTCACATCTCTTGGCTCTCTCGAGATACTTGTGCAGGTTGCCACAAGGCATCTTAGCTGACAACGGCTGCACATAATTGACCAACTGAAAGTATCCAGAGCATATATTGTCAATAATAGAAGCTGGAACACTAAACACCTGTGGGATGTGGTTGACACACCAGGTGGATGGGATGCTATCCAGAGAGACCTAGACAGGCTTGAGCAGTGGGCCCAGGTGTGCCTCATGAAGTTCAACAAATCCAAGTACAAGGTCTTTCACCAGAGTGAAGGCTACCCTCACTACCAATCCAAGCTGGGGGATGAAAGAATTGAGTGCAGCCTTGCCAAAAAATACCTGGGCATACTGATGGATGGGAAACTGGACATGAGCCAGCAATGTGCCCTTGCATCCCAGAAAAACAACCAAATTGTGGGCTGCATCAAAAGAAGTGTTGCCAGCAGGTTGAGGGAGGTGATCACTCTGTAATGTTGAGGCCTCATCTGGAGTACTGCATCCAGATGTGGAATTCTCAGTACAAGAGGGTCATAGACCCGTTGGAGTGCATCCAGAAGAGGGCCACAAAAATGATCTAAGGAATGTAACAAGTGTTACATGTCTCCTACAAGGACAGGCTGAGGCTGTTCAGCCTCGAGAAGAGAAAGACTCTGGGGAGACCTGCTAGCAGCCTTTGAATATCTAATGAGGAGCTATAGGAAAGAAGGGGATAGACTCTTTAGCAAGGGCTGTGGTGATAGAACAAGGGGAAAAGATTTTAAGCATAAAAGGGTAGATTTAGGTTAGATATAAGGAAAAAGTCTTTTACAGTGAGAGTAATGAGGCACTGGAAGAGGTTACCCAGAGTTGCGGTAGATGCTTGGATGCTCCATCCCTGGAGACTTTCAAGGTGAGGCTGGATAAGGCCTTGGCCAACCCGATCTAGCTGTACATGCCCCTGTTCATTGCAGAGGAGTTGGACTAGATGACCTTCAGAGGTCCCTTCCAACTCTAAGGATTCTTTTATTCTGTGATTCCATGAATTTTACTGACATGTCATCATCCTGAACAAAATCCTACCTGTACCCTGTTTTTTAAACATCTGAGATTTGTATTTCCCTGTTTCCTTGGAAGATCTGGAGTTTGATATATGAAGAAAAACAAATGTAAATCTTTCCAAGAGTTTTATAAATATCGCTGATTACAAATGTCCCTCTTGCTGAAATCAGGATGATTGGACTTGTTACATGAAAGCTTTATTGAAAGGAAGCAAAAACTAATTCCATGGTACCTTTTTCTAAATGTCTGTAAAATATTTCTAATGGATGGATTTTTCTGTTTGTTTGCTTGCTTTTATATTCTTTCTATTTTTTATATCCAGATTCAAGTTTAGCAAGGCTTTTGTCTAAAAGATCATTGTATATGTCCCTGTATTGAACTTAACAGTTACTGTCAGTATCAGGAAGGCTCAAAAGACCACTGAACCAAACTTCCTTTATGTAGGCAAAAGAGAATCTTAATGATAAAAAATGATGAAGGGGAGATACAGAGACAAAATATGGTTAGAACATATAGTTGGCCAATAATTTGCATGACATTTTGCTTTATTTGTAATAGTATTTACTCTGAAGCAATTGTCTTACATGTGTATGCTTGTGTAAGGGAGAGACCTTGCTAAACTCAAATACAAATTTTCTTATTTTAATCTGAAAATAAATACAATTTCAGAGTCCATTTTTGCACCAATACTAATGATTGTTGCCATACTCTTGACATTGTGGCATGTCTATCCATTACAAATTTAAACCAGTTCATACATTCAGCAGAAAGACAGTTCTTCACAGTTATCAAATTCTAAAATGTAATTTGAAGAAAACATAGTCACTTTCTAGAATGAATTGAGAACATTCCCTTTGTGTGAATAAAACATATTACTCAACTAAAACTTTAAGGATCTTCTCCATCCTCACTTTCCATGGAGATATCAGTTAGCTAATACACACAACAGGATCCAGTGTGATCTTGCTTTTTAACAGTGACTTCAATCTCTCTTGTGAGATTTCATCCCCACAAACTGATAATAACTTTCTTGTAATGCTCAGTTTAAAAAAGATAGAAATACCTAAACTGAAACAGTACCTTAATGTGTAATTGTATAGTGTTGAGTCAATGGATTGTTTCCCTGGGATTTTGCTGTATGCTTATGGCTACCAACTTAACTCCAAGAATAATATATCTGAAACGTTAGTATGAAAAATAAAGTTCAGTACGAGAGAAGTTTCCTTGCTTTTTTTCCCCCAAAAGATTTTTTTTTCTAAAGCAGAAGTATATTTCTTGTTTATAGTTCCTGTCTTGTGCTGTGATGCATGAAGGTTTATATCCTTTACATTCATTAACATTTCTTAATGCTTGGGAGTATCACAGGTAATAGACTTTGTTTTCCCATTAGCCTGCTCTTTTGTGTGGTTTGTGTCATGAAATCATAACATAAAAATAGATGAAGTTATTTTTATGAAAGCAGATTCTACCTCTTTCCTGAAGGTGAAATATCTTTTGTACTATCTTGACTTGCTTTTGTTTGCAAAGCTGTGCAAGAGACTTTTCTTGTTTTGTTTTTTTTTTTTCCTTTTGATTTGTCATTGAAATATTAAAGGGATAAAGCAAACAGGATCATATTTTTAAAATAAAGTGAATTACTTTTACATTCAAACATATAGCTTAACTGTAATCTTGACTGGCTGAATTATATCGGTAGTGAAGAAGAGCACATTATCTGAAAACCCAAGCTGAGGCAATCAGAAATGCAACCTTCTTTACTCCTGCCTAGTTGATCTGTTCCTTAACTACACACATCCAGTAAATCTAAGATTAAGACAAGAAAAATGTTATTATTCTCATTTTATTTGTGACTTGTTTCTGTAGCTTCCATTCTGAGTTGCGAAAACACACCATTGACATAGATACTGTATTGTGATTTTGGTGTGTACTCCCCTCATTCATGCTCTAATAATTCTGTAGTGGAATCTAGAAAGGATATTGTATTGCTAGCATTCAGTACAGCAACAAACCTGCTACTCTATATAAAACAGGACATTAAAGCACTTCCTGTAATGTACTGTATGTGTTTAGTGGAACAGACTTATTATTTTACAATTCTATAGATCTCATTTAATAAATTGCATGGAATGCTGTAATGGTTTGCAATGCAACATGATCTAAAACATTGCATTTTTAACCCAAGGGGACCAGCAGGTTTATTCTGTTTGCATGTGCTTTCCCCTAGACTCTGGCTGCCCTAACAAGAAATTCAATAAATCTGCTTCCAAACCATCTTGCACAAGCTTTGCATGTCCAGTCTGGGCCTGAGGAAATTAACAAGCGAATAGAGCACACCATCGACTTACGGAGTGGCGATAAATTGAGAAGAGAGCATATCAAGCCTTTTTCACTGATGTTTAAAGACTCCAGCCTGGAGCATAAGGTAGCTGAGTCTTGGTAGCTGCATTATTTGCTGCTCAAATTGTAATAAATGTCCACTGAAGTAGAGAAGATCCAGGTTCTAGCTTGCATTGTTTCTGTTCTGGTTTTGTTCTTTTTCTATTTTGTTTCAGTTTTCAGAAGGTGGGGCTGAGCTAGAGGCCATAATGGGCAATGTCATGATGCAGGTGTGACAGCACTACAATGATCACATTTAATTTTTGGAAAATGCCTACACTGAGCAAACTCTTCTGAAAACAACAAAAGCCATTTGCTGAGTTTCATTGCTGCCTAGTACAAGCACTTTCCTATCAAATGAAAAATTGCTTTGGCACAAACAGTGATTGAGTTTATTAATAATTTGATAACTTCATAATATATATATATATATTTATATAGATATGTGCCTTTCATTTACTGGTAGAATCCATCTGATCTCCACTATTTCAGCTGCTATGCTATGTCATTTGAAGTCAAAATTAGTCTGTCAGCTCCTTGTGGCAAACATCCCTTCTTTAAAACCTGCTTTCAAGAGGTAAATATTGTTCCTGGTTTTGCTGCTTCTCAGCAGCAGTGCAATCCCACTAATTTCCTTTTCAATCCATCCATATATATATGTATTAAGTTAAAAAGGGCATAGCAATGGGAGAACTTTTAATGAAGAATGCCAGCAGAGTGGGATGGGAATGGTGTTGTGTCTATCTCAGATGATTGTGTTGACTTTCATGTCACTGAAATGCAGCAATGGAAGGTCTGTATTAGGATGTGAATTTAGACTAAAAAGAAAAGAAAAATATTAAATTGCACATTTAGAGACCTGCTTCATTATCATCATTTTCCATTGGAAAGCAGACTGTTTTACTTACAGGAAACTAGTCTTCAGGTTGGGATTAATGGCAAGAGCTTCATGAAAACCACTGGAAAAGAAAAAAATCTGCCTGAAATGCATTGAAGCCCTTATTTTAAAAGCAATCCTACAGAAGGAAAAATAAATATTTTTGTAAAAAAGGAAAAAAGTATGATTTCCCCTAAGAATATTTGTGATACTGAGACACAAGGTAGAGTCCCCAGAAAACATCAATGCTGCAAAAGAAGATATGAAGATGTTTCTTTCAGGGGAGTTATCATGCAAAGCTGACAGGAGCTCAGACATCATGAACAGTGAAATAAAAGGCTGCAGCTGAAATCCCACTCTTAGCAGGACCAAAAAAGTCAGCAATGACAAACTTCACACTTACTTCTGGATGACAAAAAGTCTTTCTATGGGTTTTGATAGTTTTCTTTGCAGTGTAACATTTCTGACACCAACATATGTTGCAAGGGCTAAAAAATGGTGCTTTCATTCAGTATTTTTTAGCTGTCTGGACCAAACAGCAAGTGCAGGGAAATGATCACAATTCCTTTCTGTAAGGTGAACTGAACCCTCTAAAGTAGGTTGTTTTTAGCACAGCATGGGAATATATTTTTTTTCAGTGTCAGCACTTCTATTTGCTCTCATTCATCCACCTCCAAAACTGGGAGAGCTGCCAGCCAGGAACCTTCTTGTTTGTGTTGAGTGTGCAAAGACACCATCGGCATGCTCAAAGAAGGATGTGGAAAGCACCAGGAAGCAAAGAGATTATGTGGATTAAGGAATGATGAATTGCAATGTACTTTTCATTGTAGGCATCATCTTGTGACATGATGTGGAAAACGTCCTTCTCTTTCCTCCTAGTTAGCCTAGGTTTTAGTTACAGATGCTTTAGCAGTGAAACTTTCACCATTTAGTGCTGGCCTAAGTATTAAACTATAATGTGCAAGTAATCATGAAAAAAAAAAAATACTGGGAGAAATGCTACCTTGCAGAAGGTAGCTATTTACTCCATGTTGTCTTATATACTACTATCACTTCTTCCTTTTCTCCTCCTGCCCATTCAGCAAACAAAACTAAAAACTCAGATTAGAAGCCCTCCCGCTCTTATCCCCACCTCTAACCTCTAATTCAGTCTGGAATTATGCTTTCTTTTAGTCACTGACATTTTGGAACTGCTTACTATGACCTTCTACATCAGCATCTTGAACTGCTCCCTGCAGTGTTGCTAAGCAAATAGACAGAATTAAGTCTACTGCTCTCCCATCTCACACTGCTCTTTCCGTTTGCTGCCAGTTGCTTTCAGTTCAGCACAGTGACCGCTGTAAGTCAGAGGTAACTGAAATAAAGGAACTTCTCTTATGTAAAATATTGCACCCTCACATTTAGCCATCACACATCCATGCAACACTGTATTTCTTCCTCCTGCATTAGTAACAGGACTACCATGCACTGTGATCATAATTCTTTTTGGGTAGCTTGAATGGATTTCAGATGTTGTGCTGGACTTCTAGATTTTTAAATTGTCTATCTTACTGGATTTTTGTTTTTTTGGTTGTTTATTTGGTTTTATTATTATTCATTCAATTCAATCAAGAGATTGCAGACAGCAGATTTACAGTAGTACCAAAAGTGCTGAGTTACTTCTTTTGAGGTTTCACAAGGTAAAGAATATCTGGACACAGCATGCCCAAACTAGCATGGCAGCTAGCACAGCTCCTAGTTTGCAATAGTTTAACTCATTGGTATTTCACGGCAGTTTAAGTCGGTGATACATCTTCCCACTCCTCTCTCATCTCATTTCACTTCAGTCTACTTTGGTGATAGCATAAATGTAGATTCCACAGCAAGCAGCAATGATTACATTACTGACTGGGTTATCTCTCTGTTGCACTATGTGTATTATTTCCACATTAATTTTTTAAGAATACATTTTTCAGAGGTTTTGTGCAAGATCTTCATCTGGTATACTGTACAGATCCTTTCCTCAAATGGACAAGTCATTACTAACCTGCATTTTACTCATTAGCATTTGATGTCTCATTTAGAGACTAATTTACTCTCAGTTTTGCTAGAGGTTATTTTCACTAATAGGATGTAGGCAGACAGAGTGAAAAAGAGATCACTGGGGAGTACTTCTAATGGTAGCATGAAAGTACACTAAGGGTTTTCAAACATGTAATGGCTCATAAGGAAAATCTGATGATACTTTACATGATTTCAAAAAATTAAAAGATATCATTATGATGTTCTACCTTAATAGCAACTACTTGGAAACATCAGTAATATGTACTTTCAGAGAGGATAAGTAATAGTAATGGAGAAAGGTGATTTGCATTCTGGTATGGTTTTTGTTAAGGAAAGTTTCCAGTTTTTGTATAAACATATGTTTTGTATAAACATATCCTAGGCCTTTCTGTGTATTTGTATTGCTATCATAAACCATTCTGATCTTAGAAGTGAAGAATCTGAGATGAGCACACAGAAAACATCAAAAGGGCTTTCACAATACCGTTTTTCTTATGTCAAAATTAGACCTAAATATCTGGTTTCCTAAATGTCTGAATTTCTCAGTATCAGAAGTTCAGGTGGCTGAGAAGTTCAATGACTGTGAAACAAACCTCTCACTTCCTGTATCCTGTATCATTGCAGACGTTAGCCACACCTCTGTCCTTCAACCTAGAAACTTCCAGTTGCTTCCCAGGGATCTGTGCAAGAAATACGTGGCAAATTCTGAGCCTCTTGATCATCTTTTCTGTTATTGATTATCAGTAGGGTCTGTATCTACTCTATGATCTCCTCAGAAGTTCATCCATCTCTTCTCCTGCCTTGAGTTTCCATCTTCTGTCCCTGCTCAGCAGAAGCTGCAGATTTTCCATTGCTCCAGAGGAAAAACTAAAAGTAAAATCACTATCTTCCCTTTCACCTAGAAGATCAGCAGCGAACATAATGCCAACCATCTTCCTCTCCAGTGCATAGAAACTCTAGGTGGACATGTGAATACCATTGCATGTCCAGTGTCACCTCCTTCCAAGAAGCTCTAGAAAAAGCAGAAAGGTGGGGAATGTGCAGCATTACTCAGCGGAGGAACCTTGGCCTTTCTTATTTGAGCTAGATTTTAGCTAGCTGGATGGGCATAGCTAAACAGTGCCACCCAGCAATTCAGAACTCAAGGCAAAGGGCTCACTTCCCAAGGGAAGCACAATGAGTCTCCTCTGCACCACGATCAAGTCACTCCAGTGTGTGTTAGATCAGTGGGACACTGTAGCTACAAATTTTTTAGGTGTCGTCATGATTCTTTCTGCATCTCCACCTGGCTCCAGCTGGCCACATGCCTCCCTATACTTCTGGAGGAGTCTTGAGACTTAATCTATCCTTAATGAATTCTCCAAGCCGTTAAGGGATTGGCTGCTAGGAAAGTGCTATGTTTGTCGTCGGTGTTTGTACTGCCTTAGAGACACTGACAGTTTCTCATCACAGCACTCTTACTGGTTAGACCACAGCATTCATGTTTTTGACATAATGCTTGACACAGCAGCAGGCAATTCCATGTTTGTATTTCATTCAATTCATTGTCTATAATTTCCCTAAGGAATATCTGGAATTTCCTGTTATATTTTAAGAAGCATGTCTTTCTTTTTGCCCTTGATTTTTAAAGTGACAAAAAAAAAAAAAAAAAAAAAAAAAAAAAAAAAAAAAAAAGGTCAATTAAGCAAACTGCTGCAGTTCTATTTCCCTGCAAATGAAATAGAGGTCAGTACCTCTGTGCATTCGGCAGCAAAATGAAATGGAGTTGCCTGTGAGTACCATCAAAAATCATGTCAAAATGTTGCTGCTGCTTCTGGCAACAGCATACAGAGGGTGTAATCACGGCGGAAGAAAATCCAAAATGAAAGACACCAACAGATAAACACATCACTTACTCAAAGCAAATGGGAGAAGGGAAGGTAGGGGAAAAGGAAAGGAATAGGAAAGGGAAGCCTTTTTCCTATTTTCAGAATCTTGAGTCTGTCCGTATAGATATAGATGTTCCTGTTCATTGCAGGGGAGCTGGTCCAGTGGAACTTTAAATGTCCCTTCCAACTCAAATGATTCTATGATTCCATGATTCCATGATTCTATGTTATAATGTTTATAGCCTAAATCTAGGCAGGAACTTCCTTCAAGAGCAGTTTAGTAGTAAAATCCATAGTTTATAGCTGAACTCTTTCAATGCATGTTCCTGATACAGTTCATTTTTCTCAATTATAACACTTTCTGGGCATTTATAACCACAGTTTGCCTTATTATTTCCAAACTCCTGAAGAAAGATGCTCATAGGTGGTATTTCTTTGACTCTCTTCTGCACATGCAACTGTCAATTCCTACAAAACAACAAGAGATTAAATGAAAATGAGTTATTGTTCAGAGAAAGTAAAATGAATGGAGCAGGCCCCTATGGAAGGAGATTTTATTAGCTGGAAAGAATTTAGTATCGTCACTCTGGGACAAATGCATCTTAGGACTAATCTTCATCTACTATAAATGATTAGAGTTGTTGAATTAGCACTGTTGAATACCAGCTGAGGATTCAGGCGATATATCCACCTAAACTGATTCACTGTAATTTGCTGATGTGTTTGTTACTCCATTTCTTGGTAACCCCCATAAAATGGATCTTGCTAGTATATTCAGTGGTCTGATATGCTGTACAAATACTTTCTGAATAAATGATAATACTAAAGCTCTTTAAATGATCTTTTACATAATAATACCATCATTTCCTCTGTGGAGAATACCAACATTGATATGTTTCTGTATAGCCTCTGGATATGTTCAGATGTAGAGATAATGACCCACATCCGAGTCATAGAATGTCCCAAACTGGGTTTGTTGGTTTGTGGGGTTTTCTTTTAAGTAAAAAAGAAAACAGAATGGCATCAATCTGTCAGACAGTCACAGCTGACTTTAGTGTTTGCCTTCAGGAACCCAAAATTCCTTTGGTGAAGCAATTATGTATTTAATACCCTACACAGCAGTTCAAGGCTCTGATAATTTTGTTCTTTTAATGCAAATATATTGGAAAAAGAGGCAGTCAATAAAGCAACTTCACAGTGACAAGCAAAATGAGGGACTTTTCTTGATAATCTTTGTCATCACTATATGACTTAACAACTAATTTGCCTTTTTTTTCTTTTTTTTTTTTTTATTCCAGTATTCTCAAATGCGAGATGAAGTATTTAAATCAAACTTGGTATGCGCATTTATTGTTCTCGTATTCATCACTGCTATCCAAAGCTTACTTCCTTCTTCCAGGTAAATGCAGATATACATTGTTATATATCTGAAAGCACTCTTGGAGGTGTTCAAGGACCGTTTGGAGGTTGTACTGAGGGACATGGTTTAGTGAGAACTATTGGTGATGGGTGGATGGTTGGACTGGGCAGTCCTGTGGGTCTTTTTCAACCTTGGTGATTCTATGATTCTATGATCCTATAATGCAGAATGAAATTGTTGTTTCTTTGCTAACTGACTGATAATCACCTTGGGAATCAGTGACTGTTTTGTTTTTGTTTCTTACGTGCTACACAAGAAAATGGTATTGCTGTACTGTATTATGATACATACTACCCAGCTTGGGAAAGCAATATTCTGCCTTTGTAAAGCAACAGCAATAGGTGATCTGGTGGACCACCTCCCACATCTGCTTCTACCTGGGCCTGACCAAATAACAGGTTCCTATTGAAGTGAAGAAACTGTGACATAGCTGTAATCTCTATGCTGATATGTGTATGTAGCTTATGTTACATTAATGTAGCAATATCTGTTGGATCACCTCTGGAAGATCTGGTTCACTACATTTATGTCTCAGAATAACAAAATGGTGGTTAGATGCAAGCAACTGCATGCTCTGTACTTCATAGTTGATCTTAGATGAGAACATGCCCAGAATAGTATCTGGCCTTGCATTTTCCTTATGTGCTATAGTGCTCTAATACTAGTAAGTTTGCTTGTCTGAAGTCCTTCTCACAAAGTACATTAAAAATTCTTCACTCCTGGTAGCTGTTACTTTTATATGTTTTCAGTATGTACAGGAAGATTTATGGATCTCATTATGGAAACCGTTTTCCAAAATTATTTCTGCTGCTATATCAATCACTGCAATAGTAGCAAAAATACATTACATTTCTTCTATCTGCACAGATTTATCTCTGTTAATTCTCGTGAGGGTATCTGATGCCATTGGAGGTAATGGAGGAGTCACACAGCCTCCATGCCTGCAACTGACTCACATTCTGGTTTCCCATATTGTATGGTGCTGTTGTGTTTTCTCCAGCATGTCACAGATTCTTTGCAGACCTTTTTAACTAAAAGTTAAATGGGCTTTAAATTATAAGTGAATGCAAATAAAGTTTAGATATTTTGTATAAGATAAGATCAGTAGAATTCTTTAAATTTTGGAACTCAGACCTCAGGAATTCCCTTAAATGTTGATTTTTAGAAACTGGGAAGATATCGGGAGAAAGAGTATTTACCGTTATCCCTTTTGGGAAAGATTTGTATAAGTGCACAGATACTTTATGGCTGTTCTTATGTTCTTTTAGGAGCTGAATACCACTGTAAAGATTCAAGAAGGCAAATCTTGGTCTTCGATTTTCAATTTATGATATTCTGCTTCAAAATCTGTTTCAGTCTTAATAAAACATGGCTTTTAAATGAAGAGCAGCCAATAGCTGAGCAACACTAAAATAGCAAGTTTTGAGTAAACTTACAGAATGAGAAAATAATCTGGAAGTTCAAAATTCTGAAGTTTCTGTTAAAAAATAGAATAATCACATGAAGAAAGTATCACTAAGTTAGGCAGGATTTTTTTTCAGAAAATCCTATGTACTTTTGTTCATACTTCTAGTAGATATCAGAGAAGTAAACTTCCCTATGGAAGGAACACGGACATAATTTCCAAGGAATAGCTTACAGACTGTATAATTTACATTCCTCATGGTAATTTACTCATACAACACAATTAATTACCTTTCAATGAATGCTTTAATGTTCTGTTGAACAGAGATGGAATTATGTATTTGCTTAAATACATCTGAATATTTTCTGAACTGGGTCTTTCGGGAATTTTTTGAAACAGTGAAAGAAAACATTATTTAAATCATCATGAAGTATCTGCAGGGACTTTTCTAGATAATTTGCCATGATCTGTGTGTTCAATAAGGGAATCATCTTTCTATTATCACATCTACTTTCTATCGCTACATCTACATCCACTATGTCTGGGAGTTCCTGTATTTTATCTCAGTTTATGTTTGTCTCCTGCAGGATAAATATTGGATTCATTCATAATTTTTCCCTGACAAGAACCTCACAGAATTTAAGAATATTAGCAGCAGTTTTCATGCTTTGAAATATTGAGTTGGGGATATTATGTGACATAAACTAATGCCATATTTATGCTGTAATTATCCTCTGTGAAGCCATTAAGTTACATTGCCTATCTTATAGTGATTCATCTTCTCCATCTGAATGTCCTGAGAGTTTGATTAATCTCCTGCGATGAACTTTCTATATGCTCACATGGACAATAGATTATACTAGGACGAACTTCTGTGCTACAGTTATTTCTGACGGTTTTTCCCAGGGTTATTCTTGTGAGGGGAGAAAAACAGATTTCAAATTGTTCATTTAGACATCTGCATGCTTTGTTTTACATAAATTTTCCTTCTGGCTTCACAACTCTTGATTTCCAACTGTGCATCAGGAAGAGGGAAGGCAAAAGCTCAATTTCAAACCTCATTTGATCTTGACATTAAAGGAACCTCTGGGATGAAAATCATTTGGTCCTGAGTTGCTTCTTCATTGTAGAGGGAATCTAACCCTGGTGTTACACTTCACAGATAAGTTCTTTGGCAGCAACTGTTGTTGCTGTTGTTCCTATTCCTCTAACCTCCCAGTGTTTTCTTCTCAACTTGATCCTATCAATATGCTATCAATAATCTTAACACAGATACTGGACTGATCCTTTGGAGGTCTTAGATGTAAAGCGTTTCGTTTTGTTTTTATTTTAAAAAGATTTAGACAAGAGAGAAACATACAAACATTCAGTTGTATAGGCATAACAGAAGAATTGTTGTTCCTTAAATATGTAATACAGGCAAAAACAAGGCCATGGTTTCCCACTCACCTAATCAGGTTGTATTGCATTTTTGGATTTATATTCCAGATTTAGGTTCCTAGATGTTCTCTGTATAATACTATAATGCAATAACATTTTGTCCTAAATTTAGGGTGTGGAAAACTGAAATAAGAACTCAAGTTTTTTTGTCCTCTGGTCTGACATCTTGAGACTTGACCCTAATCTTTTTTAAAGCTTTATTCTGGTTTCATTTAAAGCTGGGTCAGGCTAGGTCAGCAGCAGTGGTGGGCTACACTACATATACATAAATAAACTGTCTATATATATCTAAGATATAGATAGAAACTATCAGTTCCAAAGAGGATTTCAGTCATATGGCTTTGGAAAGTAGGAAGGCTATTGCAGAATATTCTAGTGTATTAAACTGAAGCAATTCATCTTACATAATTTTTGTAAAGCAGTGTCTATACTCTGGGTTCAAAATATAGTCGCTGGAAAACCAGACAATCAGGGGATCACAAGATGCTTTTCAGTTGAATAAATATGAGACTTCTTGGTAGTAAGATGAATCTTATCCTAAACTACACAGCTCTCTTGATAAGCTGTCTTGGCTAATTCTCCATGACTATATTGTCCACCTTTTCCCTGGCTTTATTTTATCTCCCTTGACTCTATTGCTCCCTCTTAACTATCTTAATTTTTTTTGAAGGATACTAGAAATTTTAATTACTTGATTACTCCACATTCCAGAAAGGTAAGAGAAAGCAGCATGAAGAAAGGAAAATTTTGAAGGAGCAGTAAAGTTACTTTTAATTTACACAAATTTAATTGAAATAAAAACCTTGAGAGATGCAAAAAGAGAATAATTGGTCCAAATGGGAACACCAAAAATTAGTTTATGAAGTGCTCAGTGTTTTTTTCTTGGTGAAGTAAAATAATTTTCCACATTTCTCAAGCATGTCATTTACTTGATTGACCTCATGTCCTAGATTTAAGCAATGGAAAAAAAGAACAGATTTAGAAAAATATAATGAAAGATGGACTAGACGAAATTCTGTCTATAATCTTTTATTTAAAGGAATTGAATTGTCCATTCAATGTTCAGTCCACAGAACACATTTTCATCCTGATTTATATTTTGAAGGGCTTCTGTGAAAGCAGTAGATCTGGAGAGTGTTGTTTTTGGAAATTGATTATATTCTATTCTTAGCAGCAGTTGACTCACTATTAATTAAAATTAGGGAAATCTTGCATTTCTGTAGTTACCATATCCTGACATGTCAGAAATCAAGCTGCATCATTGTACTAGTCACTTCTGATGTTACAATCTACGACCAGCAATACAGAATAATTTTAAGACATTTGTGTTGTGCGGTATACAAAATCTCACTTTCCCAAACCTCCTAACCTACTGGAGAAGGACCCAGTTTATATATATATATATAGTCTCCATATATATATTGTATATATATACAAAATCGTACAGTGTGAATAGATTTGCTCTAAAAGCAACTTAAGGGACAACTGTGTCTAGAAAGAATGAAGATTCTGATTGCTCAGACGCTAGGTAGACAGGTAGAGGCACTGGCAGTGATTTCCTTGGCTTATTTATTCAACAGCAATTTCTCATCAAGGAACAGCATGAAGCAATGGCAGACACATGGAACAAGAATAAATCTCTTCTTTCTCTGTCTTTATGTCACTGAACTAATTGTCTCAAATTTATGACAACTGATTTTTCCTAGAGTTAACTGTTGGCACGTTAATTTTTGTTAGCAGTGGTATAGAGATGAAGTTTAATGCTGGATTCTCTCTCTTTTTTTTTTTTTTCTTCCCAGGGTGATACCAATGGTCATTCAATTTTCTATTCTGATTATGTTGCACTCCGCTCTTGTGCTAATCACCACAGCAGAGGATTACAAATGTTTACCCTTAATGCTCCGGAAAACTTGCTGCTGGATTAATGAGACCTACTTGGCCAGGAATGTTATTATATTTGCATCTATTCTGATTAATTTTCTTGGAGCCATCATAAATATTGTAAGCTTCATAGGAAACCAGTGGTTATTATACAGGCTGAAATGATTTATGAATTATTAAGCTTGGTAAAGTACTTGCTGAATAATGTGTTTATAAGCCAACTAAGACTTAAATATAGAAAGCAAAGTACCACAATTTCAGGAAATGTAGTTTGTTGCTTAAACTATGTATTTCTGAAATATCTAATTACTTTTCCTCATGATAATCATATATTTTTAAAGCCCTTCTGCTAATTTCTGTTCAATATATCCACAGTTTGAGAACAGTTCATCTTCTGACATTCTCCTATACTTTCTTTAAGATTATTAGTCCAAATAATGCTTCTAAATATTAAATTCCTCAGCTCACATTTCTCCTATCAATTATCCTGCTAAAAAAAAATGAGAAGGGTCAACATAACTAGAGCATATCTGCAGAGCAGATGACGTTGGGCCAGTAACATCATTACAGAAGAAAAGCTAAAAATCCTAAATTCTAATCATAACTTGCCATTTGCTCATTTAGTGGTTTTATCAGACTCCTTCAGTCCAGATTCACATTCGCTGAAGCATCAAACTATGGACATGGTCACTTGCAGATCTTTTTATAATCAGTGCAGAAGAAAAGGTATCCCCAAAATGTTTTTGGTCATACTGGTCCTGTTAAAGAGATTTTCCTCTCTCCACTGCTCATACAGGAAATTTACTCTGACTGGACTCCCACTGTACGTGTTTCAACTAAGACCCAGATATTACAAACCTAGAGCAAATTTTGTCAGTGTAACTGAGGAAGGGTGTGTATTAAATCTTTGCTTAGAAATTGTGCTTAGATAAAAATATTGCTAATTAAATACTGTGGGCCTGACGCTATATAAAGTCAGATGGTAAAAGAGTTGGGTCTGTGGAAGACATTTAACACAGATGCAAATACAGTAGAGTTGTGATTATCTGGATGTCTTCAGAAATATGACACAGCTTTACATGCATTAGACAGGTAATCACACAACTTGTTAGTTGCTGAAGTCAGTGCAAAGAAGGAAGTAAATATCACAGTAATACATAAAAAATAACATGTTCATCACAGTTTCATCTCCTGTGGCACCTTTTGCTTATGGTTTAGCTGTGCTTTTTCAGCTGAACTTTGTTCTTCATAGATGAGACCAAGAAAGCATTTAGTAACAATAAAAATAATAGCATCTATAACACAACTGCAACAATAATTATTCTGTAATAATTACAATTAGTATATAATCGCAGAAATTATACTTCTGATACTTCTGACTTGTGTCACCTTTTACTAACAAATATCAGGTTGCATTATTTTATACTGCTGTCATTCTTCCTTGATTAAATTCAGATTGCCAGTATGCTAGGACTCAGCACCTGTCTTGGTTCCTTTGTGATAAGACAGTCAGTTGGAGAAAGAATGTCTCCACCAAGAAAAAATAAATATGGTAAATGACAAGACTGAAAACTTCCTAAAGATAAGGACACTGGTACATTATAGTATACATCCCTAAGGAGTACTGTAGAATTTAGAGGATTTTAAATTAAATTTGGCAAATATCTGTCAGGCAGGATTTTGCTGTGATGAATTTTGCTCTTGGAACAAGGTGGCTGTACTCAATTTGTTAAGACTATTTTGATAACAAGATTTTCTCCATGCCTTGTTGATTATTTTTGAAGATTGATTCTGTTGTAATCTGTGGGATGGCTAATCCAAAAAAGTCAAGGAAATGTAACTGTTTTTACTCTTATTCCAATGGTCATCTATAAGACAAGAAACAGTCTTGCTTATTATCTTTTATTCCAGTCCTTACCTCTACATGAAACCAAAGCATTTACATAATTTCATTATTTCATATGAAAAACTTCTACTATAATAATAGATTGTTTCTAACTGTTTTTAACTACTTTCTGTACACCACTAAAGAAGGTGACTTTTGTGAAGCCACTGGTTTCTATATAGTGTACTGCAACACTCTGTAGGGGCCTACATGTACTTAAGAGACAGTAATGCAGCTCAGTCATTCAGCTGTATGCATCCATTGTAGTGGAGAGAGACTTGCATGCTTTCTAATAAGAGCCATAAGGCTTTGGTTTCACTGGATGGGCAAATGGATTCTGTAGTTCAATATATTAATACATTCTTATCATCAAAAAAAATGGAAAAAAGTTTCTGGTCTTGAATATCTTTTTAGAAGGCACTCAGACTGGCTGTCACAGAACTCTGCGTGAACTCACAGAACCTCATGAACTTGCATAGGGTATCATTATCAGTTGTCACGCAAGGCTGCACAATCTAGAAAATGTTGCATTGCAAAGATGACCAAGTTACTGAAAGATCAAACAAGAGAGTTCCAAGTTCAAAATTCATTAAAATTTAATTATAAGTAGTTGGACTTCATTAAAAAAACCCTCCCTAGTAAGAGGGCCAGGGGGAACTAACTTGCACATAACAGGTTGATGCATTGACCTAGTATAAACATACAGATTGGACTAATATATGTGACAAGAAACTCCATCTGCTTTAGCTGTCAAAATATGAAACCGCAAATGATTTTTTTCCTGTGTTCTTAGTCCTCAGTGTATTATGACTCAAAACTACCATTTTGTTTATATTTAATATAGCTATTTTGAAATACTATTAAAATAAATGCAGGCCATAAGAGTAAAAAGCAATATTTTTTGAAATTTTTCCCAATACAATTCTCAAAAACTTTCTATAATGTACCATTTTTCATTTACTTCCATTTGGGATGTTTCACTTACAGTTCTAGGACCCCATTATCATTTGACCCAAGCCAATTCTGCACAGCGTCATGAGATTTTGCCCCTTCTCTGGAAGGATAACATCCATAGCAAATAAGCAGGAAACCCTACCTGAAAGAAATTGTACACGTGCTGTCTGATGTTATGTTCACATTCTAATAATTTTTCTCCATAATTTATAGCACGGTGTAAACATTTTTGGGAGTAATTCTTGACAGTCCAATGTCAGTTCTTTGAAACTCCTGGAGGAGCTCATTTTTCCACTTTGGGAATAGGATTGCATAGGAGGGTTACCTAGAATGACTGTAGTGTGCATAGCTTTTCCTTTTCCCCTTTCTTCTTGCTGTTTATTTAGTCCTTCCTGGAAGTTAGGAATATGGGACAGAGAGCAGTAGGTCAGCCAGTTCCATCCCTGAACCCAGCCACCAGCCATTTAATCACCAGTGCAAGATACAGCCCTCAGTTTGTTTTCTTTCTTTATTCACAGCTATGGTGTGATTTTGACAAACCAGTACCTCTGAAGAACCAGACGTTCAATTCATCTGCATCCTTTTCTGACATCTGTTCCTATCCTGAGGTACATCAGAGGGTACTTCTGAATCTGAGGCACAGATGACAAAATTTACATAACTACTACCTGGAATCAATGACCTGTGTACTGATGGTGAAGTCAGGTGTCTTAACAGCTCTGTAAAGCTGAAGCATAACATAGGTAGAAAAACAGATATGGGTTACAGAAGGAATCAATCTTTCAATTTAATAGAACATTACAACCAGAACCTGTATGTACCCCAATATTTTTTATTGTTCTGCCATTCAGGCAGGAACTATGGAAATGCATAGACAGTGTTCAGCTTACAGCTGAAATGTGAGTAGACCTGAGATGGTGAGATGTGACAAGATCCACATTTCATTAAAAGTCAAGACAAATTTTATTTCTTCATTAAAAATCATTAGGAAAAATGGAAGCCTTGACTCACTAGTAATATCGTCATTCATCCCTGAAATCAGTAACAAGAAAAGCCATTAGTAAATGGTTGACCAAACTAAGTCATCCAGGTTTCTTTTTTTGTGAGCAGCAGATTTATCTGGATTTCTGTTTTTTTGCTAATTGTCTTGTATATTTTAAAATAATTTGAAAAACATCCAACAATGATTGAATACACCAATTCAATAAAATTTGCTATTTTATTCACATGGAGCTAGTGGAGGAGACTAATATTTCTTATATTGCAAAAACAGCAGTCATTCTAATGTAGCAATTATAAATTTCCATTTGAAGCAAAGAAATCTTCTTCATTATGAGCAAGCAGATAGCAAAATCAATGGGTTGGTCATGTGTATGGCACATGGAAAGTCATAAGGCAACATCATGATATTGTCACCAGTGTACTGCAAGTTGCAGAGCTACTCACTTTTCTACAGAAGAACTGTACTAAAGAAAAGTGTTCTAAGGAAAACGAATGCTGCAATCTCTCCCAAAGCCTTATGATGGGAATTAATTTAAACTACATTTGGACTGTGGGTGTTGATGTTGCCATTTCAAATCTGAATAACTCATGGACATGATTATCTCTCTATATCCAGTATCAGATGTATGGATTGCATTTGACAGATGACTAATCGTTGAGAAACATGACACAGTGATGAGATTAGAAAATGAAATATGAACAAAACTTCCAGGCATCACATTTTAAGCTGAGTTTGACCTGCAATATTAAAAATAAAAATACACCAAAACATACCAAACCTGTGCCTTTATCCTCACTTCAGATAGTATGGGAGAAGGATAAAGCAGGAATATGATTCTCCTATCCTGCTTAATGTAACCCTTGTGCAAATTCAGAATCCAAGGGAGTAAAAATGATTCTCACTCAGTTGACTATTAAATAGCATGCTATTACATACAACATCTCTCACATTCCTCTTTTCATGATACAGGATGCCCATTTCTTTCTAATAGTGAGAAATTGCAATGAAGATGAAGATTTCTGCTAACATGGAGGTGCCATGCAAAATAAGCGAGAATTTTTAATAGAACATTCAGCTATAGGAAGCACTTTAAGAAGTCCTACCTGAGCACCAAATCTGAAACAAATCTTTTTTGATACTTCCGATCATTTGATCTTTTAGGTAGAAACTTACGGAGTGAATATATAATCCCTAATAACTAAAAGTAATGACTTTTTTTTCTGTTCAGTATTTTGTCTTCACTGGTGTGCTGGCAATGGTGACTTGTGCAGTCTTTCTTCGTCTCAACTCTGTCCTGAAGCTGGCAGTACTTCTCATCATGATTGCAATCTATGCTCTACTGACTGAGACCATTTATGCTTCACTTTTCCTGCAATATGACCACTTAAACCACAATGGAGAGTAAGTGTTCACAGCTTTCTTTAGGAACTGGCTATTATTATTAAAATTATATGTATGTAAAATATAATAGTAATTAAAAAAAAAAAAAATCCAAGTGTTGCAAGACTACACACGTACTGGAAAACATCACAGTTAAAAATACAATTGGTTGCAAGAGACATTGACTAATCCAACAAGACTTACACTGCGACTTTTTTTTTTCCCAAGTCTTTATATTTAAATGCTCATTTCATGAGAATAATTAAATATTGAGCAGACATTATCTCTTCTGTCTTTCATAGTCCATTCATGTTGATGTAGATCACTTGATTCTAGTCCTGGAAACTCCAGCAGTACTAACTGAAATTTTTACCTTCTATTAGGCAAACAGGAGTGAACATCTGATTTTTAGAGTCAGGATTTTACCTGTATAAATGTCAAAAATTAAGACAGGGCTCTCAGAGATCTAAGAAATATAGGGATGATAACATTTTGTAGAAGGCCATTTGAAGGACATGCTCCTCCTCCCAGGCATCCTCCCAGAAAGAGGAGTGGATGAGCCAATGACAGGACAGAGCTGTACCAAGTGGTAAAAAACTCCAAACTTAGAGCAGTAGTGATTTTGCTGGTTCAGAAAAGCATGTCTTTATTATTTGATGCTTTGTGTAAAAAGTGCATTCCAGAAAAATGAATAACTGAAGATTTGCAGAAGAAGAAAAAAAGGATTTTCAGTGCAAGTTGTTCTCACAGTGGTTACATCTTTAACACTGTAAGACTCTGCACACATATCTTTCCTTGCCAGCTTCCTGTAGTACCAAGTTGCTAATGACTTGAGTTGTAATTCTTTTCTCTCTATGCATAGCATATTCATGACAGAGCCCCCAAAATATGACAGACTGCAGTAAGAAGACAATAATTTGTCCAACAGCTTAAACCAGAAGTAGAAATCACGGTCATTGTCTTTAATTTCTTTTCTTGAGTCAAATGTGGCAAAGAAAGTTTCCCTTTTGTGAAAATTCCACAGAATTCAGAATAGTTTGTATTCCCCATGGCAATGAAAGTCTCCAGTGACTTTAGTGAAGAGGAAGAAGAAAGAGCCAGAAATATTCTTCAGAGCAGCCAGCAATCCAGGAGGTAGGGAACTCAGCTGCGATGCTCCATACTCAGAGCAAGGACTTGAGCTTCACCTTTCATGTTAGGGAGCACAAGCTTGAATGTTCTGTTTCCAGAAGTTTCTCTGTTTTCTTAGCTACATTACTTAGTTTAATAAAAAGTATTGCAACCCAATGTGAAAGTAATTTGTCTCTGCAATTACTAGATTGCTATAATATCCAATAACAAATATACTTAACTTCTACATTTGAGGCTTCTGCCCTTAGAGTCCTTCCAGGATGAAATATTTGGGAGGCCATATTTCACAACTTCAAAATGGGAACACTTGAATTTGAAATTGCAGACAACAAAGATGTTTCGTGCCTCTATACAAAGATGTTTCGCTCTATACTGTTGACTCATCCCATAGTAATACATTTCCTTATCATAAATTCTTCATAAGGCCACAGGGTCATTTTAGTCAGATCACTCACAAGCAAGTTTCCATTTGAATTAGTTTTCATACAGGTCTGCTTTTTCACACTCTAGTTTTTCTATCTTAGTATTCCTCTGACAAATATCACCTGATACTGACCAAGAGACACCAGCCAATGTAATCTTTTTGGATGTCAGCAAAACTTGATACTGTTCTCACAATATCCTCCTGGACAAAATGTTCAGCATGCAGCTAGACTAAAACAGAACGATTGAATGATCGGCTGATAAGTCAGATTCAAAACATTATAGTATATAGGGTTAAAACAGGCTTTAGGCCTGTCACTAGTGGGTTGTGGAGGACTCCATTTTAGTACTAGTTCTCTTTAATGTTTTATTCAATGACTTGTATGCAGGACTTGAAGGTATATTAAGTAATTTTGTGGACAGCACTTAATTGGGAGGGGTTGTTGACTGCCTCTCTAATAACACTCCTGTCCTCTTGAAATTATGCATTTCTGAGTTAAATTTTCAAATATACAGCATTTCTTAAAGAAAAAGTGAAAAGCCCAGGGTGCATTACAGTATGAATTTTCTGCATAATTACAACAAACACTGACAAATCAATAACTATATTTTATTCTATTTTTATTTATTTATCCAGAACAGACTTCCTGGGTACAAAGGAGGCATCTTTACTACTGATGGCAATGTTCCTTTTAGCTGTATTTTATCACGGTCAACAGGTAATGCAAACATTTGCCTTAACCATTCCCTGTGCCCCTTGCAATTGCAGGATATGACAGTAATTACTTCCAGCATACCAACTGTCTTTTTATCCACATGAAAAGATGACCTTTAACAATTTAATAAATCATATGCAAAATATGAATAAAGAAAGCCTACATCTTACACTGCCTGGCATTCTTAAAGAACATGTGCAGTATTGTATTCAGCAACAGGCAAGTTATATTGCAGTTGTTAATATAAGTTTAAGGACCAAATGAGACCTCATTTATCTTAGCTACTTGTACAATTCCAAGGGCATCTGTCTGCTTCAGTGCACTTGAGCAGGCATAAAACCAAAATGAAGAACAGGACTCAGTATGTTCATAAGGGAAAAATATATTTGTGGATGGGAATAAAATTTGAAGTTACAAAGTATGAGCACCAGCACTGACTTCTTTGGCTAATGGACCACTTTCACCTGATCCTACATCACAACAAGGACTTAGACAAATCAGTGTTTTAGGACTGATTTCCTTGAGAAGCAACTCAGGAATTGCTTTTTAAAAATAGTATTGAAACTATCCAATACATTGAGCAACAGCCATTGAAAGCAGGATGCTTCCTCTGTAATGTTTCTGACTGGCAGCATGCTGACTTTAGGAGGTTTCTGTTCTCACAGAGACAAAGAGAACCATTGCATTCAAGGAAGCAGCAGTGACAGTTCCCTTTAGACATGGCCTTGCATGTTCAACTTGCTTAAATATTTTCTCTTCAAGAGGATTAGGGTGATTAACACCAGCATTTGTAGGTCCTAATTTAAGTGAGGAAGTATTAGAAGGGTAAGAGATTCTTAGCATAAGCAAAGATACAGTTCAAGAGGTTAGAGAGTAAGTGTACTTGCTCCAAAGTTAGAGTAAGTATTTAGAAAGAAATCATTGAGTTAACATTACAGTAAACATTAGACAGTATCTAAGCAATGCTTGTCCAGATCACAAATGAGTGTAAATGTCTATGTTTTACAAAACCTAATTGAGGATATTTGAGGCTGTTCTCCAGCCCAGAGGCCTGTGAGCACAACACTGCCTTTTTCCAGTCTATTAATCTTCCTTGCCCCATAAAACAAGGTAGCTACACCCACACTGTACTTGGAAATGGTCCCTGATATGTGCTTACTTCTGCATATTCTCCCAAATGATTCATAGGGCCAGTCTATCAATTTAAGAATATTCAACAATAGCACCCAGAAGCACTTCCTAGAACTGTTTTATTTCCCATTACAGAGTTAATCTAAAACCATCTGTTTAAATACAAAGAAATAAGTAAAAATTCAGAGCACATTAAAAAAATGTCTTCAATCATCTGAACTGATGGTGAACTCATTAAATCTGATAAAGCTGTCCTCCAGCACAGCTTCTCACAAACTGCAGAAGTATTTTGAATTAGAATAGCGTAAGTCATGTCTCATTCTAGGTGGTTTTACAAAAAAAAAAAAAAAGACAAAAAAACTGAGCTTATGGACATTTCGTTTCTGAGCAGACAGTTCTCTACTGTTCTTTATCCAATGTAAATTAAAGATAATCCCCCCCATGGAATTTTAAGCTAGACTCTTATCAAGAAAAAATTATGTGAGTCTGCGACTGCCTAATCAAAGTCAGTTTCTTCTTAAAAACTTACTTGTATGTCAGTCAAGAAATAAAATTCTCTTGTGCTAAAACTGTAATTACATGCAGTTTTGTAACTGATAGATGACATGAAGCTACATAGGTTAATTTTCTACTAGAAATTCAATTTTTAATGAGTAAAACATATTTTGCAAGTGTTTCTTCAAGATAAACTTGAGAAACAGTAAAGAAAAGAAGTATCATGAACAATTTTGAGGCTAGAGTTATACTATATTAAAATGCGTTTATTTACTGCTTTGTCTTCTAATGGGTTAGAAGTAGAACATAAAGCATCCCTTGAAATCTTATCAAAATACACTATCACATATAGTCCTCTCTGTTGGAAATACATTTCCAGTGAAAACACACAACATAAGTAACCTATCGCCTGAGTGCAATCTCTATGGCTTTAAAAAAAAAAAGAAAAAAGTTCTAACAATTGCAAAGGGAACAAAACTGTCCACAGCACTCAGTCCCTCCTTTCCCTCCATCCCAATTAGAACTAAAGAGACCCTACGAAACAGAAGCCAAAGACACTCTCTGATTTCTTTTAGGTTGTAGATGTGTGTTCTGTTGCAGGCAAGTGTTGACTGATAGTTCCTCTTCATCTGGGGCTCTTCAGTAGAAAGAAAAGCTTAAGCTTTGACAGGGCAGGCACAGACTGCTTTGTGCACAATGATGTCAGGGCTGTAGCTTAGCTCTACAAAGACCTGTGGGAAGGGAGGAAGGACAAACGTCCCTATACAGCAGTTTATCTGCAAAAACATCACCCCTTTAACCTTCATGCTTGGGAAAACAAGGAGGCATCAGGAAATAGGCGGAGGAGATTGTTCCAGTTTAAAAAATGACAAAGGTACAAATCTAATTCTGATATGCCACAGGCCTCTTCATTAATCTTTCTATACACAGATTTTAGTTTAGCGAGGAAAGGATATTTGCTCATTTAGACACTTTTCAATAGTTGAAGATGTACCTCTCTGATGTAAATCCTCTCCTTTTTCATTCTTAAAGGAAAAATACTGTCTTTCAAATGTTGATCCTTACTTCCTGATTTCCTTGAAAATGGCAATTGCCTGGAGAGAGATTGGGTTGTATGCCATATACAGGACATAGGCTTTCTTGGTAATATATTTGTTCTTGTCTATTCATTCACTATTGAAATTAAAGGTGCTTAATTAAGGGATACACTGCAGTGCAAGAAAAGGTGAACATTTCAAGATTAATGTTGTAGTCATTCTGTAATCATTCTGTTTCTAAACCCAAAATTTAACCCTACAGTTTTGCCGGTTCATGTTGAGTCTTTCATCAACTGACATCCCCAAATCCTTCTCCTCAGGGCTGCTATCAAGAGATGTGAGCTTTTACATTAGTCACTGTTGATGATAAAAATGTGGATCCAATTGCCACTAGGGAATTCCTGAACCCCCTCTTAGTCATCTCCACCACTGCAGACTTGCCCTTTACTTCAGCTTGGCACATGAGTTATGTCCCAGCAACTTCCTTACTCCAGCAGCTTTTGACAAACAATTTGATATCTCTCCCAATTAGAAAATGCATTTATTTGCTGATGCAACATGATCCTCTGCTGAGTGTATAATTATTATCTCAATTTAGAACATCTCAAGCTTCACAGATACGTCTTCTCTTTCAGTTTACAACATGCAAGGATATATTTCCATCATTTCCAATAAGACTGTATCTTGTTAGCTCTGTGCAGGCTTTTTGCAAGCTAAAGTAGCATCTGCCTTCAAATCTGAAATCTTTCTTCTAGTGCAATGTAACCAAAAGTTCTGGTAGTATTGGTCTTGTCCATGAACATGGAACAGGGATAAAGTACTCAAGGGGGTACCAGATAGTGCATCTTTCACGATATTTTAAAAGAAAAAAAAAAAAAAAAAAAAAAAAAAGCATTTCCTAACAGTAGAAATATCTCATTTTGGTGCTAAAGTCTTGAAAATCTCCTTGAAAGTGTGTTGAGCTGTTAACATTTAGTTTAGCTGAAAGATGCTAATCCTTGAGAAGTAGAACACCTAGCTCTGCTATGTGTTTGTGAATCACACTTGTTATTTTATCATGAAACCCAATTCATCTGAAAACATATATGAAAAGAACATATTTTCTGCATACCAATATCTTTCAATATCTAATCTCCTGTCTGATTCCATTTTTTTTTAAATTTAAATATCAGAGAGGTGTTTAAAACGAACATAACAATGAAACTTTCTAGCCACTGACAATAGCAGCAACATGACAAATGTTATTTGTCCTAGTATTTCTCTCAAACACTTAACATACATAAGACCTCTCTTTTTCTGTCAATGAAATAAAATTCTTTCTAAGTCAAAAAAACCTTTCCAGCATTATTGAAGCACTTACATGAGAGGAGCAGCCTTCCAGGATAACAATACGATGTCTACTCTTATATTGTTGGACTTTATTTTTGCCTTTCTTTCCCTTCTGAAACTACAGCTTGAATACACAGCAAGGCTGGATTTTCTGTGGCGTGTTCAAGCAAAAGAAGAAATCAATGAAATGAAGGAGTTAAGGGAGCACAATGAAAATATGCTGCGGAATATTTTACCCAGTCATGTTGCACGTCACTTCTTGGAGAAGGATCGGGATAATGAAGTATGTACCAAGTTTATTCCTGATAATTTTATCTAATTTAGCAGAACTAAAGGAGATACACTAAAGACTTATTTGTACACAATTCTCAGTAGGATTCAATACACAAATATTGCCCAATTTTTGTATCCAATCCATATTAAAACAATAATAATTTTTAAGGTCAAGGTCAATTACTATTCCATGTGTTCTGAACTTCTAGTACTCATCTGGAGTGTTGTTTCCAGTTTTAGGTTTCCCAGAATGAGGCACACATCTACTAAAGCGATCTAGCATAAAGCCTGTATAATTAGGACACTACAGCATATGAGGAGAGGCTGAGAGACTTGGGGTTATTCAACCTTAAGAGTAAGAGGATAAAGGAGGATCTTATTGTTGCTTTCAACTGCTCCCTTTAACTGCTAGTTACAGGGAAGACAGAAACAATACCTTCTCAGCTGAAGAACAAGAGGCAATGGACACAGGTTGCCCCAAGAAAAATCTCATTCAGCTGCAGGATAAATTTTCCACCCAGGAAATGGTCTAATACTGCATCAGGGAATCACAGAGGATGTGAAATCTCCACCTTTGGAGTTATTCAAAGGCCATGAGAAGCTTGTCCCAAATGTACTTGCTTCTAATGGTATTCTTTAAAAATCCCTCCCAGCATATGAGTCTGGGAAAATAAAATATTCCTTAAAAAAAGATGTAAAAATCTAACAAAATAACTTTGCAGCTTTGAGATAGTCTAGTGTTGCAGAAGTAATATTGCAGCTCTGTCAGCTAGTCAGCTAGTATGCAAGTAAGCTGTGCAACAGGCAGCAACAGACCCAAGAGAGTATTCTTGCCATTTCATATTGTGTCTCTTTTGTGCAGTTAACAGAGCATCCATTTTGGAAACATAACTTGTGGCTGTGTTTCTAAAGAACGTTTGCAGTACACACAGAAAACCTCTGTAAGCTCAAGATGTGACTGAAGGTCAGTCAGATGGAGGGAAACTCAGTAAAATACTCTGCTGAGGATGGAGTCTGCGAATATTCTTAAGATTGTGTTTGGAGAGGGGATGTTGATGGGATATAAGAAAAGCCAGCATTTATTTGGGAAAGCAACAGCAAGACACTTAGTCCTTATCTGAAATAAAGCAAATGCTTATTATAACATCTGTGAATAAAAGCTGTTCTATGATAAAATTTTAGAATTGAATTTTATAGTGAAGACATGACAAATACTTCAAGATTCAAGTTGCCAACAGTGACATATCAATTAATTGTGCAGTGAAACAGATTCAAGGCTCCCCTTTTCTGCTTCTACGGTTTGAAAACGGATGTAAGCAGCCAAATTAGACTACACAATGAGGAATCATTGTGTTCTGAAGATGTGATTTCAAATAGCACCTAGGGGAAGATGATATAGTTAGGAGCTACAAGGAAAGGCACTTTAGAAATCAGCCTCTTGAGGAATTTTGCACCCTGTGGATATTAAACTCCCATAAAATACTGCTTTGCACATGAGAAAATGTATGCGTGAAAACAACCAGGTTAGAACAGTTTGTTTCAAGTGGAGCCAAACCCATTACCAAACATGAGAGTGTTGCGTCATGCCTGCATTATGGATTCTCAGGGAATACGTGTCTGATTTTATACATCTTTTCATGTAATCTTATATGCATAATAATCTTCGAAAGCAAACATGCCCCATGCATCACTGCTGATGTTTCAACTATTTGCTACTGAATTCAGAATCATCACTTTTGGTTTTCGTAAGGCGACTTCCCGGAGTAACTGCTCTGATTTATGTGTGAGTCCACTGGCTCAATCTCTAAGTGTGAGTCTACTTATCTCAGTACAATCAATCCTACAGTTCAATTCTGACCATTAAGTTAATTTCTGCTCTCAAAAATGTATTCCCAAATGTGTACTGTAAGTATTTTCACATGGATACATTATTTCAGTATTGATGTTTCTTACCAAAAAATAGAAAAATTGGGAAGCTGAAGACTCAGACAGACTGTTTTCTGTCTTCAAAATCCGAGCATAGTGTAAGTCTCTCGGCATGTATTCTTCAAGTGCATATTGTCTTTTCTTTCCTTTTTTGTAAGCCTCAACAAACTAGTCTGTGTATTAATTTCTATGAAAGGAAACAGAAGTGTCCTTAGAGTATGGTTACTATGACCCTGTAGAAGCTCTTCAGTGAAGGAAAGGATAAGGGCAGAAGGCGAACCAATCATTTTTTCAGAATTAAAATCTGGCAGTGAAAAGGGGATCTACAAGCCAGTGAGCCTCATGTCTGTTCCTGGGAAGATCACGGAGCAGATCCTCCTGAAGGAGACAGTAAGACACATGGAAGATGTGGAGGAGATCTGGGACAATCAGCATAGCTTCACCAAGGGCAGATCATGTTGGACCAATCTGGTTGCCTTCTATGATGGAATGATGGCATCAGTGGACAAAGGAAAGACAACTGATGTTATCTACCTGGACTTGTGCAAGGCCTTTGATATGGTCCTGCACCGCATCCTTATCTCTAAAGTGGAGAGATATGAATTTGAAGGCTGGGCTATTAGGTGGATAAAGAACTGGTTAGATGGTCATAGCCAGGGAGTTGTTGTCATTTGCTCTATGTCCAGGTGAAGGCTGGTTGTGAGTGGTTTCCCCTAGGGATCTGTCTTGGGACCAGTGCACTTCAATATCTCTTTCAGTGACATAGACAGTGGGATCAAATGTACCCCCAGTAAGTTTACTGATGACTCCAAGGGACTTGGACATGCTCAAAAAGTGAGCACATAAGAATCTATTGAGGTTTAACAAGGCCAAGTGCAAAGTGTTGCACTTGGGTTGAGGCAAGCCAGATTTCAGTTCAGACTGGGAGAAGAACTCACTGAGAGCAGCCCTCCAGAGAAGGACTTGGGGGTCCCGTTGGACAAAAAGCTGGACAAGAGGCAGCAGTGTGCACTTGCAGCCCAGAAGGCCAATGGTATCCTGAGCTGCATCAAAAGAGAAGTGGTCAGCAGGGAGAGAGGTGACTGTTTTGATCTACTCTGCACTTGTGAGGCCGCTTCTGTACCGTGTCCCCAGTACAGGAGGGATGTGGAGTTGTTGGAATGGGTCCAGAGGGGGGCCAAAAGGTGATCAAAGGGCTAGAGGACCTCTCCTATGAAGAAATGTTAAAGGAGTTGAACATTTTTAACTCAAGGGAAGATTTAGGTTAGATGTTAGGAAGAAATTTTTTACTCAGATAGTGGTGAGGTGCGGGAACAAGTTACCCAGAGACTTGTGGATGTCCCATCTCTGGAACCATTCAAGGCCAGTTTGGATGGGGCCCTGGGAAGCCTGACCTGGTGGCTGGCAACTTTGCCCATGTCAGAGGAACTGAAATTAGATGATCCTTAAGGTCCCCTCCAACCTACACCATTCTATGATTCTATAATTTTTTGCTGATGTAGCCCCTGACCTCAAGAGGAGAATTTAGAGTAAAGAGCACAAGTTGCATAATATCCAAGATAAAAATATGAGAGCTGTCAGCCTCCTGCTGTTGAACCTTCCTAATCACACAATATCTTATCGCTAAATTCTGTTATTAAGGTACTATGCATGGAAAAAAGTAAGCTGTGGATGTTAAGCACAGAGAATGACTTTCTCATTCCTGTCTTTCCACTTCAACTTGGTTTTCTTCATTGTTCTTTTAGGAATTGTATTCACAGTCTTATGATGCTGTTGGAGTGATGTTTGCTTCTATTCCTGGATTTGCTGACTTCTATTCCCAGACAGAGATGAATAACCAAGGAGTAGAATGTCTACGCTTGCTGAATGAAATCATTGCAGACTTTGATGAGGTAAGACCAACTATTTAAGATAATCTGATAGTGCTTGAATGGTAAGTTCTCAGACATCAAATTAGTCAACCTAAATTATCAAATTTGCTATTTTGCTTCAAATATTTTTCTAGGTTTTTGTTTGTTTGGTTGGTTGGTTTTTTTTTGGCTAGTTGTTTAATTGGATTTTACTCCAATTACTACTACAATTGTCTATTTTGCTTTTTGATTTAGACTCACTAAACTTTGGTCTAAATAACCTAGTGGAAGAGAGACTGAAAACAATACTTGAATATGTGCATATATAATAAAAACCACAACCTGTTCCAGTGTATCTATCTAGTGGTAGAACATGTTCATATTCTGAAGGTGAAAGGGTAAAGATATCTGGGAAATAATCTAACCTGGTAAAGGTATTATTTTGAAGACAGTGAGTGAGTCAGATCAGCACAGAATCAAACACTGAGTTAAGAACAAAAGAGATGGCATTTTTACCAATGTCACTTCTCTGGTCAGATATGTAACAGAGATGTTAAGCTGCTTGCTTTGCTAAGGAATTCAGAGTTGGAGGGAAAAAATTGGAAATGACATTAAAAAAAAAAAAAAAACCTGTTTATTTAAGTATCCTGTCCATCATGAAGGTAAACAACGTTAATATCAGAAAGAGAGCTGAGGAATCATAGAATCATAAAATCATAGAATGGCTTAGGATGGAAGAGACCTTAAAGATCATCTAGTTCCAATTCCCCCACTATAGGCAAAGACCTCCCACCAGACCAGGTTGCTCAGAGTCCCATTCAGCCTGGCCTTGAATGCCTCCATGGAGGGGGAATCTACAACCTCTGTGGGCAACCTGTTCCAGTGTCACTAAACTGGAGTGAAAAGGAGCAAGCACCTGGATACCAAGAAATATTTGAGAAATTGAAAAAAAAAAAATTTTATCTCTATTTATCATAACAATGTTTTAAATTCCTTTCTGCATGTTGATAGAGTACCAAATGGAGAAATGAAGGGTGTTTTGTAGGGTTAATTTTAATACACATTTCAAGAAAGCAGAAGGAATGAGTTTGCACCCTAAAAGGAGATTTGGTCTGGATTTCACATCCCGCATGAGCTATGTCACCATGGAATAATTTTCAAAAACAGAACAAGGAAAAAATCTACTTAGGTTGTGCTTTGGAAAAGTGAGAACACTTTCACCCTTCTTTGTTCCTTTTTATATTTTTGGTTCTCAATTCAAAAGACACTATCAGAGTACAATTGATTGCGACTGAGCTTTTGAGAAAAAACAAGAATGGATGTTTAGTTTTGGCATATGAATTCTGGATCGGTATTTTGTCAATAGATGAAGTATGCAGAATTTTTTCTGAGCATCAACAGACGTTAGATCTCTCCAGGGACTACAGTTCAATGAAAATTCGAGATTTAGTGTCCTTTTTCTCCTTTTTTTTTCTCTTTTTTTTCAGTTGTACCTCAGTTCTACTTTAAGCACCTGTCTCTCCTTGAGGACCTAGCCTAAGGTTTTTGTTTTATTTTCTGTTGATTCATTTTGCTTTGAAGAACAGGTATCTCCAAGGGCTTCAGAGAAAGCTGCTGAAGAGCAAGATAAAAGTGGAAGGCATAATGCTGAGAAAAAGAGATTAATACTTTTTATTATTATTATTCAGTTCTAGGAAGCTACTATCTAAGGCCTCTCAGAGGTTTTGAAGAATTTATTTTACCTTACTTCTACAGTTGTCTTCATTTTATGAGAGGAAGGCAAAGGTACAAAGGAATAATTGGCTTTCCTGCGTTTTTCAGAAAACAAAGATACCTGAATTGAGCCAGAAGATAGAAACTAATTATGGACCCAGGTTAGGGGCTTAACTACACCTTTATTCTTCCTTATCCTGGGGCTCCTCATGAGAAGAGTTTATAGAGTTCTTGCTCATTAAAACTGAATGAGGATCAAGCGTACCAAACTGTGAGACACAATGAAATTGAAGGTTTATTTTTACAAATGAACAGTTACTAAAATTGCCAGTAGGAAATATAAGAATTCACAGAAGCAATGCATCCTTGTGCATTTCAGTAGAAAACTGAACTCCTATTCTACAGGAAGAACTCTGTCTCCTCCTAAGCTTCTGCTCTGTTTTCCCTATAGGTATAAATACATCATTCTCATTTCTGAGATCTTGCACAGCTGTCAGCATGCTCTGATTAATAGTTTTGTTTTTCTTTCCAGATCTGATTAAAATGATTATGGCTCAAACTTAATGCAAAGCCTATTGCTATGAATTAATTTAAGATATCTTGTCATGCACTTTCATGTAATCTTCACAGCAGAATTTCATTGCTGCTGAGGTGATTATTGAAGACAAGGTTTTCATCAAAAGCTCTAACATGATAATCATTCAGGTCCCTGACACCTGTTCTGTAACTAATAAAGGACCTAATTAGGAACTGTATTATGTCCCAGACATGTTTAGTTGAATAATAGATATGTTCTTGGTATGGGTAGTAAATTAAATTATGCGCTCCCCTGATGACTGCTAACCTATCTCCAGCATGGTCATGCCATTAGTTTTCTCTGTCTGAGCAATCTGAAAGGTGATATACAGGACAGAACCACTGTGAAGGGAGTAATCCTAGCCATGGAAAAGGAACCAGAAGACATTTTGCAACCAGTGTATCAGGGACAGTAATGTTTCCATGCAACTATTGATAACACTAAATGATGGCACTACACCCTGCTTTTCATTATATTTCTTGCTGAGATTGTCTACTATCTTAATACAGGCCTGGAGGCAAAACACAGATGTGCACCTTGAAAACAGAGCAGATGTACTAGTTGTGGAAATACGTTGATCCTCAGCATCACATGAGCAATTCTGCAGAGATATACAAATGTAGAATTCTTAGGAGAAGAGTCTGGGACATTGATGCTTAGTGCCATTTGAGATATCTGACATGGTCTGAGACAAACACATGAGATTGGCAGCTCCCATGCTACACCATCAGAAAACTTACACTATCCTGAAGCAAGCAGTTGAAGATTTTAACAGAAAGCATGCTCTAAATGACACTAGACTTATATATTTAGACAACTGAATGACGTTCCTAATTCCAAGTCAGATTCTGTACTATGAATCCTCACGTTTCCTTGTAAAGGTAACAGTACTAAGGATGTTGTGTTCATCTAGTTGAAACTTGATTATCTTGAAGGTCCCTTCCAACTTAAGCTATTTTATGATTCTTTGATTCTAAGATGGTTCTGAATGAAAGCAGCAGTAAAAATCTAAATTGACCTGATTTGGAAAATGTGATGGGGACATAGGTGGAGGCAGAATGGGAGGTGCTGGATTCTGGACTGAAAGAAAAAGGTGATCTTTCTTTATTTGATATATAACATCACTACAGAATACACTTATACATCATTTCCTATTTTTAAGTCAGGCCCAGGGCTACTAAAAGGAACACTTTGTACATCAATAAACAAACATGAAAATTGGCAAATCTACTTTTATAATTGCCACTTTTAAAATGACACATAACAGGGCAAAACTGTTGTTAGACATGCTGTAGAAAAAAAGTAATAATAATACTGGAATGTTTTTTCATGAAGATTATGAGTATTGATGGATTGTTTTTTTCTGAAATTTAATATTGTTTCTAGCCATTTTAATCTAGCATTTATGTATTTTAGCTACAGTACAATTGGGATTTGTGCTTTAATAAGAGTTTTCTAGTTCATGGGCTCTTTTCCCCCCTTTATCCTTTATCCTGCAGTGATTTACATGGCGTTTATAACAGCGGATTCTAATACACGATGTTGTCACAAATATGGGTTTCAGCACCATGCAGGATTCTGCTTTCAGAATTCACTGATTGCATTGCAGTTATGCAGGATATCCTGAAATGTTCTACTACCTCACACATGCAATGTGCCACAGGGTCTGACCTCTGTATAATTTGACTGTACACAAGTTGCAGCATCAAGCTATTCATTTCTTTTCAGATTTCAACCACACTACCATTTGAAAGTGTTTCCTGATCATTCTTGGTAAATTTGTGAGCCTATTTAAAGTGTGGCAACAAATAACAGTGGGAAAGTGTTGCAATGAATGGAGTGGGAATATTTTTCCTTAAAATCAATATTCATCATCCTGTCATACTTTGACGAAAGTAGTGGGTAAATAAACCACTATCTGAAAAAGGAAATAAGCTATTTAACGGACAGGAGGAAGCAGGAAAAAATAGAGATTTGGAAACAATAATGAATGAGAAGGAGATAACTTGAGATTATTTCTTCAAAATGGCCTGATAGCCAATAGGTTTTTTTAGAATAATTTTCTAAGAATACTTTTTAAATATTTATCATACATTCCATATTATTGTGCTCTTTGGTATTGCTTCTAGCAACCATATGGAAATGAAAGCATAGTCTGTTTTTAACCGAGACCATTCTTCCCCTACACACCTGATGCTTGAAGAAACAGAGCAGTGAGAAACAGTCTTTTTCTTTAAGGGAGCAGTTAGAAGAATTGTCCAAATAGGAGAGAAGTACAGATAATGGGTTTTTCTGGCAGTCTGAAGAAAATGAGAAATGTGTCAAATTTTTGGACTTTCCTGACTTGGAAGAGAGCCATTAACCATATGGCTTTGTGTCCCCTGCGCAATGCTGTGCAACCTCCCTTTAGAGACAGATGGTGCCATATCTGCACATGAACAGCAAAGCTTCCAAGACCCCGACGCTCTGGCTGACTTACAGTGTGGTTAGTTCAATGGCCAGGGATATTTCATGTTATTCCTTTGGTATGTTTCTCCCTTTGAACAGAATAATGTTTTTAGTTTTTAATTGACTGGAAACTCAAATCCACAGGGTGGAAAAAGAATGTGTGATAGTGTATAAATGAAGTGGAGAAAGCTTCATTAATTTTTTTGCCTGACCACAGCATGATTTTTTTCATTTAAATCTCAACTATATTGAACCTTTAGTACTAAAAGTTTTAAATTCATTGCTTGTGAACAGGTTTTAGGTGGGGTTATTTTTGAGGAGGGAAAGGGAATGGTCATTCAGGACTGGCTAAGCACGTTGATAGCTGAATTTATTAGATATCACACTGCCTATCTTGAAGTGTCCCAGGGTAATACTTTCAGTAACACACATCTTTAAAGCCTGTGATGAGGTGAGATGTGCCCACATCCTATATAAAGCTCTGCTGTCACTGATCGAGTTCATAGCACAAGGTCGGATTAGGTTTCTCAAGAAAGATAAGGCTCTAGACAAAATTTAATGCAAAGTTCTATGTGAAACTGTGAATATGGGCTTGGAGTGGGAACCAAATTGTCATTCCCACTCCACTCACTGTTCTGGTGCTTAACATTACATATTCATCCCTGCAATTCTTGTAGAAGGGGTAAATACTTAACAAAAGCACAGACTGACTGCTCAGTGAGTGTACCAGTGTCAAGCATGGTAGTTAAAAGAAGCATATCATGCAGGAGGACTTCATCTCCCACAGAAGTTACCTCCAGTACTGGCCTGATTACCAGAAATGTTTCCATAAGTGCACTAAATCTAACCACACTGAATTCCTCCAAAAAGATTTTGGAATATTTTGAAGTGATCAAGTGTTCCTATATTCATACACACATATACCAGAATATACATATAACTAAGACCATTTGTCTTAGTTAATTTTCCATGATTGTATCTCAGCATTTGCAGGGATCATCTTCATTTAAGTTAGGCTGTAATATGCATGTTTTGTATTATCTATTCTAAAATGTGCCAAATGGTTTTACAGAGCTTGAATGCTCTGTAAATTCTGTTAGTAGATGGTGTTACAAAGAGCCACAGCTCAGTGTTTCCCAGAAACTGGAATAAATATTGTACTATACCTAGAATTCTATACTTATATACCTATATTGTTCTATGACTAGAAATTGCAAACGCAAAGACTAATTTCTATATCCATACAAGTATTTTTCATTAAAAGTTACAGGAATAATAGCTTTTATTTGTTTATTATTATTATTTATATGTTTATTAGCTACTAGGTGAAGAGAGATTCCAGGATATTGAAAAAATTAAAACAATCGGTAGCACATACATGGCTGTGTCAGGATTATCACCTGAAAAACAGGTAAGAGAAGAATCTACTCTCAAACACAAAGCTTTTGATGTGATTGTATTAAAAATTATTAGTCTTATATTTTCAATATCCATAGAGCTATATTTGCTCAAAGAAAACAGACATTTGGGGCTTCTGGCAGAAACAGTTGCAGTTCTTGGTGAATTGAAATGCCATTTGTTCTCTGAACAAGAACCATATGGATTCTTTCTTCAAATTTAAGTTTGTTAGAGAGAAAAAAAAATCTCCTTTCAATCACATTGATGGGAAAGTAGAGCAGCATAGTTATGCAAGTGCAAGGTCACATTTAAACATTTATTGCACTGATGTAGCTGTTTGTTTTTAAACAGGATGATAAACTGTACATCAGAACAAAGCAGATATGTCAGTTCAACTAAAGAACTTCCCAAAGCCAGAAGTTTGCACATTGCTCTCACAATCAGAATTGGAGCCAAAATAAGGGAAAAATCATAGAACCATAGAATGTTTCAGATTGGATGGAACCTTAAAGACCATCCAGTTTCACCCCTTTTTATGTATGTGGCTGGTTTCCACTCACCAGATCAGGCTGCCCCGGGCCTCATCCAACCTGACCTTGAATGCTTCCAGGGATGGGACATCCACAGCTTCTCTGGGCAGCCCGTGCTAGTGCCTCACCACACTCCAACGAAAGAATTTCTTCACATCTAACATCTATATCTTTACATCTTAACATCTAACATAAATATCCCCTCTTTCAGTTTAAAACTGTCCCCCCTTTTCCTATCACTATCTGCCTGTGTAAAAAGTCACTTCCTGCTTATATGCTCCCTTCAAGTACTGGAAGGCAGTGATAAAGTTTCCCAAAGCCTTCTCTTCTCCAAGTTAAACAAGCCAAACTCCATCAATATTTCTTCATAGAAGAGGTTCACCAGCCCTTTGATCATCTTCATGACCCTCCTCTGGACCTGCTCTAACAGCTCCTTATCCCTCCTGGTCTGTGGGCTCCAGGCCTGGCTGCAGTACTCCAGATGGGGCCTCATGAGGGCAGAGCAGAGAGGATAATCACCTCCCTCTCCCTGATGGCCACCCCTCTTCTGATGAAGCCCAGGATACGGCTGGCCTTCCAGGCCGCAAGTGCACACTGCTGACTCACATCCTACTTTTTGTCCACCAGGACCCTCAATTCAAAATCAGACACAGAGAACACATGCACAATCCCAATCATGAACCTACAATAAGCCAGATAACATCAATATACTCACAATTATGCTCAAGAGAAAATGGGATCTCCAGAGGAATAAGATGAGGTTCTAGAATACTTCCAGTGAGGAGTTGACTGTTGCTGAGATCTGTCTTGCTTGGCAACCAGTGCCAGATCACAAGGAAGAGCACTACAAGAGTTTGCTGCCCCAGATCAGCAGGAGCGTGGGAATCAGGTCTGCCCACACTGATCACAAATACCGGGAAAGCAGCATTCAGAGACTTATAATCTAAAAAAAAAATTGATTCTTTACAATATATATGAAGCCTGTGGAGTGTAGCCAGTTGAGCATCTCCAACATGCAGAGTAACAAGTAAGGCTGATAGATAGAAATCCATAAAACTAGGCATGCATGATATTTTTTTTAGTTTGTTCCATCTTAAATTGCTTCTCTGCAGAGACGAGCTAAGTGAACATCAGAAATATAGCAGTTTGCTGCTACACGTCTCCTAACCAATTCTTTTTGCTCTTAATATGGGTGAAAATTCAAAGGAAGAATCAAAGGAAAAAATCTTTACTGTGTTTTCAGCAGTGATTAATCAATCTTTTGTAAAACTGTAGTAGTCTAATGAAATTTATACATATGTCTTAAATATACTTATGTTCATACATATATGTGTATCACTGCATCAGCGTCAAAGAGGTGAGGGCTGCTGAGGGAGGATGGCATGCTCTGATCTGAAAGAGACTGAGGACAACAAATGAGCATGGTGTGAACAGAAAAGGTTGATACAAGGGAGATTCTTATGATCAGGCTTAAATACCAAGGATGGTTAAAATGGCAAAGAGCTGCACTGCATGATGTGAGGTGGTGCTTGCAGTGCTTCATACTTATGGATTGGAAATTTGTTTAATGAAAGAATTGGCTTTAGAATGGATAAGGTGATATCATAACATTATTAGACCAGTCACAATCCTCTCCATATTTCATCAGCCTTAGATTTCATATGCATTGTTAATTTCTGTGATTTCCTTTCTGATTTTTTGATAGGAAATGAATTTCTTTGGTGTTTCAGAGTGAGTTTCTCTGTATCTAATTATGTAAGTGTTGTTATAGAGGTGAGAAGCATTACTTTACCATTAATAATATCCAACCTCCCTTTGATCCAGCACAGTGAAACTGATCATTTTGAAATCCAATACTTGTTACTTGGTAGGGATGGATGAGAGCTGTTCTACAGGCAAATGCAAAACATTTCTAACATATCGTTTTTTAATGACTCCTCAGCAATGTGAAGACAAATGGGGGCATTTGTGTGCTCTAGCTGACTTCTCCATAGCATTGAATGAAAGTATACAGGAGATCAACAAGCATTCATTTAACAACTTTGAACTCCGTATTGGTAAGCATTATTCAAGCATGATAATGAAAATGTCGTTTAAATTAAAATAGGGAATAGTAGCTCACTCTAAATTCTATGTGCAGTACTTATGGCTTTGGAGAAAAACTGAATTCCAGTTCAGACCTGATCCGTCCCAATGGCAGCACCTCTAAACTGCTGTGGATGGGTGAAATCAATATGATGGGTCATGGAAAGGCTACCTCAATGTATGGCACATAACAGGAACAAACCTGATGACTTCTTACATTGCCTAGATCAACAGACAAAACCAAAAAACACTCAGAAAAACAAGACAAGCTTAGCATAAAAAAAATTCTGAAGTATGTCCATCAGTCACAGCATGGAGGGTTTTGGCATCACTATCTGTGCTATCTCAGAGTGTGTCCTAATAGTTTAGAACCATGCAAAACTTTCAGGGAACATGCATCTGTGCCCAGTAAATGTGGATTACTTGCAAAGAATTTATAATGCATGAATGCAGAAATATTTGAAGATTATTTCTATAATTGATTTATTAAAAAAATAATTAAAAAGAAAAGCTTTGCAAGATCCTCTTTCAAAGTTGCTTTTCACTACCACTAAATTTATTTGTTTTAATTCCATCATAGGAAAAAAAGTATTCTCTTCTATTTGATTGTTTGGCTTGAATTTATGCAGGTTTCATAAAATATAGTATTACAATAACTTCATAGAAATGCATGAATATTTTCACTTTATAGAACATAAGGATGTCATTTCTTCACTGCATAGCACTGTTAAGGTTGCCTTCAGGAAGTACGGAGTCTGAAAGATTTTTCCTACTGCTTAAGAAGTAGTTTGCAGAAACTTTGGCAATAGTGTGCAGAACACAGGCGATATATAAGTACTTCAATTCCACTGTGATGGACAACCTGTAAAATAGCTTTGAGGATATAACGTTTCATGTTTTTATCTTTCCTGGACTTAATTCTTTCTTTTTATATGTACCTTTTCCTTAAGCTTAACGATAAGTGCATCTGACCCACGTTTCAGCTGATTCTGAAGTGCAAATATGGTTTTCAGTTATTCTCGCTTAGCTGGCTACTTCTTATTTTATTTACTTATTTATTTTTAATAGGGATTAGTCATGGCTCTGTTGTAGCGGGAGTTATCGGTGCCAAGAAACCACAGTATGATATCTGGGGCAAAACAGTTAATTTAGCAAGTCGAATGGACAGCACAGGAGTTAGTGACAGAATACAAGTGCCTGAAGAAACATATCTGATCCTGAAGGACCGAGGATTTGCCTTCGACTACCGAGGAGAGATTTATGTCAAAGGCATCAGTGAACAGGAAGGAAAAATCAAAACGTATTTTCTTCTAGGAAGAGTTCAACCAAATCCTTTAATCTTACAACCAAGAAAACTGACTGGGCAGTATTCATTAGCAGCTGTTGTACTAGGACTTGTACAGTCTCTTAACAGGCAAAAACAGAAACAAATCCTTAATGAGAACAATAACTCTGGAATCATAAAGGGACATTATAACCGCAGGACTTTGCTCACTCCCGGTGGATCTGAGGCAGCAGCCCAGGCTGAGGGGGCTGACAAAACTGAATTGCCATAATCAACATTTTGTTTGTGTTCTTTTTTTGTATTTCTTTTATATATAAAAATAAATATACAAATAAAAAGGGTTTAATTTTTTTTAGAATGCGTGTGATTATTTTCTGGTGTTACATTTCTATGAGATTCCAGTTTCTCTATTTTGATGAATGGTGTCAGCAACTCTCTCCACGCCTGAATGTCCAACCATAGGGGCTATAAACATTCTGCTGTGCCAGTTACTCACAAAAAGGGTAAAGAATAAAATCCCTAAAAAGAGGAACATAAATTGTGTAGACAGTTAATCACATGGAATAGAAGTAAGGTTAGAAGAAGATTGGGTAGGCTCTTCTCTCTTCTGGTTGTATTCAAGGAGAGTGATGCCCATCTAAGCTAGTTGTCTGGTCTCTGTAACAACCAGGGAAAAGCTAGTCAATATAGCCAGTGTATTCTAATGTGTGTTATCTGTCCAGATATGAAGATGTAGGAGATAAGAGAGTGTTTTTAGCTAAGCCCACAGATTCCATGGAGTAACTGGTTATGGGCTACTAAAAGAGCCTAGAGTGTCTTGCCTAAAAACAGGCGTCTGCACTTGGAGACAGATATCCTACATGTCAGTCGTTACCCACTTGAGCTCTATCTAGTACCAGCTCCAGGAGGTCAAGGCTCTCCTCTCAGCACTACCTGTCAGGTCCGTTTGGAGAGCTCAAATGTATTAAGATATCTTGAATGGCTCAAGGAGACTATGAATGAATGACAGAACTCCACCTTGGGTGACTTGTCTGGAGTCTACAACTGACTCTATTGTCCTGCTGAAGAATTAACCAAATTCTCTGGAGTCATTTTTCAGAGCTAAGCTCTTAACCCATTCTCCAGTTATATTTTTGCCAGAAGGAGGGCTCTTTCAGGCTGTAAAATGAGTATGTGTTGAAGCACCACAAGAGACAAAGATCACTGCTCAACTCCCACTCAAGTACCTCAGGAGGAAGAGAGAGGTTACCCCACTGCAGCAACTTTAGAAAGTTTAACCACCACTGAGGTTACCCTAAATGATTTTCTGTGACAGAACAGAGACAGTCCTGCTGGGATGCAACACTGACACACCTACCTGCTACAAACCCTGCATCAAAAAAAGTAGAGGATGACATAATTTTCAGATGGCCAATCAGATTTTCCCTGGAAATAGTAAATATATAACACAGGTTCCTATATGTATTGGTGCTGTGATTCATACTGAGCTGTACAGTGCACAAATGAACCCTTCATCAAGTCTGTGTGCTCAGAGGAGCTGGGCTTGTCTCAGTAAATATTATCTTTCATATAATTCACAGATGGAAGCAGCAGAACCTGCAATCACACAGCAATCCCCAGACGAGACCCTTCACAATCAATACAACATATGTATTTGTGTGGAAACAGGCCATGCTTTCCTACAGGCTGTTACTCAGTCCTTAATGAAAACTGGGATGCATTACAGGACTGGGCACATTTTTATAAAAATGGCCATTATGTCTAGGAAATCTTGATTCTTACATTTTCTGAGACACTATTGTTTAAAAATAAAAGACATCAAAACACAAAGCTGTTTAATTGTAGTATGACAAAAATAATGCTTTTCATTTTAAAACAATCTGATGAATGGCTATGTTGGACAAAATTTAATCAGCTGAATACTGCCTTCAGAAATAGAATATAATAAAAATGACCAAATAGATTCTAGAGTAAATTATATCACTGGAAGATCAGTCTGTGCACAGAAAGCAAAAAGCAGCCTGAAATGTTATATCCAGTGATGAGGCTGCCAGTAACTGAGCTGTCATTTCAGGTCAATTACTGATTTGAAACCCCACAAATATCATCTCTTTGCACCACGTAGGAATCCTGGAAGCAGAGCCTCTCACACCATCCAGGACAGTGTTGGTGCTGTAGGAGAGGAAGAAAATGATTGGTTAATATTTGAAGCAGCTAAACAAATTTCACTTTAAAAGTGATATTGGAAGCCCTAAAGAAGGACGTTTGGGCTGGTTTGAACAGCTCATTAAACTCCTGTCCTCTCCTCAGCTTATCTCTCTGCTGGATATGGTTTCAGTCCTTATATTTCTCTAAACATTTAATTCTTGTTAAATGCCTATCCCAGCTGTACCAGTTTTCTAATTCACACCACTGCTGCCAGCCCCTGTAACAACAATTAGCAGAGAGTGGAAGGTGTTACCTAGATATGATGGGAGACTGGACACTTGAGGGCACCGCCACTATTTTCTGCACAGGCCTAAATCTCTTGCTTCTTATCACAGACACAGATGACTTTCTGTGCTATCCTTCTCAACATCCCTATTAGCATAACTATGTTCCCAAGCAAAACTGTGTGCTACAATAGCCTGAGTCTGTGTCGACCAGATAAAGAATGTGCCAAATCAGCTCAGTGCCATAAATAATTCTTCAGTGAGGAATTTTACCCATTTCTGCCACAAGTAAATTCCTGCTTAGTACTATTTGTCTATATTAGGCCAATATTTGTCATCCCAGCAATTACTCTGCTTGTTCCTTTTCCTAGTGTTATGGCCTTAAAGGTTCAGCAATGTTACTTTCTGTTGTAGCATTTGTTCTCAGAGGAGCAGCAGGTATTATTCATGCATTCTTTCTTCTAGTTTTACTCCATGGCTGCATGGCATCACTGCAGTATTCAGCTTTCCCTCACAACACTATCTTCAGGGATTCTTGTTTTTACAAGATAGAATTGTTTGTATCAGTCTAAAGCTCCCCTCTTTTAGTTTGAAATAATTTCCCCTTGTGCTATAGCAACAGACCCTGCTGAAGAGTCTGTCCCCTTCTTTCTTATAGTCCCGCTTTAGATACTGAAAGGCCGCTATCAGGTCTCCCTGGAGCCTTCTCTTCTCCAGGCAGAACAGCCCCAGCTCTCTCAGCCTGTCCTCACATTGAGAGGTGTTCCATTCCATGGACCATTTTTGTGGCTGTTTTCTGGATGTGCTCCAACAGGTCTATGCCTCTTCTGTCCTGTGGACTCCACCTCTGGATGCAGTACTTCAGGTGAGGCCTCACCAGCATGGAACAGAAGGGCAGGATCACTTCCCTCAACCTACTGGCCACACTTCTTTTGATGCAGCCCAGGATACGGTTGGCTTTATGGGCTGTGAGGGCAATCATGCAATCAACTGCATCAAAGGAAAATTATGCCAGTTTTGAAGTATTCATATTTAATTATAGCAGGCAGAATATTGACTACCTGGAGAATAGCTCTGTCCCCAAATCATCTTTACTTAATGCTCCATGTGTGCATTTGCAGTCATTAATCCAATGTTCTAGTAAAGATCATGTATGTTGCAAGATTGCTCAAGACAGTTTTTTTTTGCAAGACAGTAAACAGGTTGATTAATTTATATCATTAATCAATGTTATTACCTATACAGAAAGTCTGTTCCCTAGCCTTAGCTGACAAGACTCAATGAGAAAAGAGCTTATTTCTCCTGAGAACAAAGCCTTGGTGTGATATCATTGAGAAGTGTATGCTGACAGACAAAAAAAAAAAAAAGCAAGCTGTTCAAAGAAATAGCCCTGGTGCATACAGGAAAAATATCACTCACTGACCTCAGCTTCAACTCATTCCTGATTACTTTTCAGTAGTTTATGCATTTTGAAAAGTGCAGCAAAAAATAATAATAAATAATCATATCTGATCGTTCTCTCATTAGTAGAACTTCATCGGCCTTTCCCTAAGTGCTGCAGGAGTCAGAGAGTTTGTGCAAACACAGCTCACAGGAATAGTAGCTAAGGGCCAACCAGCCGTTGCTGTAACACAGGCAGCAGAGAGCCCTGTTCCACACTGACTTTATGACCATGCAGGGAAACGATCAGAGGAGCAGGAAATAACCACATTAGCCATCATCAGTGGTACACAATGGTAAGTGTTATAATTGCACAGTCAACTTATTAACCTCCTCATGAATCCCTTTCGTGTTGCTCAAAGGTACTGACATGACAAGGTATTTGCAGTTTCCTCAGCTCTGAGCTTGGTTGGAGGAGGGGAAGGTAGGACAGCTGGCAGCCAGCGGATGGGAGGGAAGGAGTAAATATTCAATAACCATATAGCTAGCTGCTTGAAACTGCTGCTGAATTAGTATTTAAGGAATGGTTTCGTGAGCTCTCCTGATATTTCATTGGTTTTTGTAAGTTTAATAGATAAGGCCCAATTTCCACCCCCCTCCCAGAATTCTTTTTTTTCTGTCTGTTTTCCAGGAAGCTTTTGTTTAGATGATGGCTGTCACAGCCATCCAGAAACTGATTCATTCGACTCTTTCGTGTAGAAATGACAGAAATTTACAGGGCTGATGAGACAGCATCTCCTGTGAAATGCCACTCACTCTTCTTCTCCTGACCCAGATCCCCCTTAGCCCAAAATGTTTTTGTTTCATTTGACTTTGTTTTGTTTTGTGATAAATGTGTTAATATTTCATATGCTGAAGACCTCTGTTTCATAGTGCATGTACTTTCTGAGGGTCTTGAAATCAGTGCCTCCTTCAGCTTTGCAATATTAAAATAAGCATCACCACTGCAACATAACAGCAGAAAGGAAACTAAAAGAAAAAATAAGAAGAAATGTCAGCTGGTTTGCTGAAAATCTAAGGTTTTAAAACAAATTACTTACGTGTGAAATGGCTTCTGATTGCAAAACCCATTCCCAATAGGAGTGACATGGGTTACGCTAAGGGATATTTCCACAACAGGATATTAAGTATCATTTTAATTAACTCATCAGTTACTTAAGGTAATAAGAATAAAAAAACCTCTCCCTACTCATTTTCCCTCATATGGACTATAGCGAAAGCCTTTACTTTTTTACAAATCACTGAGTAAATTTGCTTCATGTGAGTGATTTTTGATTCACATGATGACCTCTTCTGGATGGGCCCAGATTGGTGGGCCCTGATAAAGCCCTGTTCAGCAGTCAGGAGCCCCACCCTCATCTCAGGGATTAGTGCATTTCCTTTGGTAAGACCAAGACTCATTGGCTTTCCCCTTGGCCCCCTTCCTACAGAAGGCAAGAGCAGGGACCTGGACGTTCTAGGAGCTGTAGCTTAACACTTTTCTCATCTGAATGAGGGTGGAAAGAAACATAAAAGCATAGAATCATCAAGGCAGTAAAAGATCACTAAGACCATCTGGTCCAACCATCAACCCATCACAACCTTTCCCACTAACAATGTCCCCACGTGCCACATTTACAAGTTTCTTGAACAGCTCTATGGATGGTGACTCCTCCACCTCCCTGGGCAGCCTGTTCCAATGCCTCACCACTCTTTCTAAGAAACTGTTCCTAATATCCAACCTAACCTTCAGTGAAGACCACATTGTGATACATCCCATGAGGTGAATCTGGACAGTGCCTTTACAGGTCATTTTTCTTTAACAGCTTAGCAAACTGCAAACTGTTAGTTTGCCCTCTCAGAAGCTTGATCATCCTAGACCTGCTCACAAGGAAATGAGGGCCCTATCTACTCCACACCACAGATGACACAATAATATGAAGTCACCTGATGCTCCACTGATTTCTCCCCTGTCCTGGCAATGTAACTCGACAGGAGCCACAATACATCAGAAACCATTACAGAAAAGTTTTTGTGGAAGTACCACCAAAAAATCCTTCAATTTTATTATTTTTTTTAAAAAAAAATGTGTTCTGCTGGTTTGTGTTTTCAGTTTCTATTTTATTTATCCATTTTTATCCATTTATCCATTTCACATTTGCAAGGAGACTTCAGCCACTAATTCACTGCACCTCTGATCCCATCACTTTTAGAGCTAGCAGGCTGGTGCAGAAGGGCTTTCTTAGGCCTGAGAGTGTTGTGAAAGAAGAAAAATTCTCAATAAGACCAGTTTCAAGATATTTTGAGTTTTATAACTCAAAGCAAAGATCTAATTTTTCAGCTTTAAACTCATAGTGAACATGTTCACATTTGTCATTGTCTCCATATTTAATCTCTATTTCTATGCAAATCATTACTATTAATTAGACTTGGCTGGACATGGCAACACACGTCTTTGTATTCTTGCTTTTGGAACACCATATAACAAACATGTAATGTGTAGGGGTTTTTTGTCAATAAATTTCATGGTGACAGCTGCACTATGAACTTCCATTTTTAGACACTTAAACAGACCCAGATCCGTATGCTTTGATTTAAATCCAAGAAGCAACCTTACAACTCCAACCTATTCACCCTATTTTTATAACATGCTGGCATATTTCTTGTGGATGTCAGGAAATATTGCCTCTCAGCACCTGTATCTGCACTATAAGAAGGAAGTTGGTTTTGCTTCATCTTCCAAGGGTAATTTACAGTTAAAGGAGAATGAAGAAAGAGGAAGACAGAAAGGAAGAAAGAAAGGGAGAGAGAGAGAAGAAGAAAGAAAAAAGAAGAGAGAAAGGAAAAGATAAATAAAATCTCTCTTTGGATTAGACAGTGATATCCAATGATATCCAATGATATTCCTCCTCAGTGGGAGGTGGGACCATTACATACAATCAGCATGATTATTTTTGCTCAAGGTCATACTTTCAAGTTTGAGAACCTATTCTCTTTGCAAATCCATTTTGTATGTCATGCTCTTTCAGCCCTCATTCAGAGTTCTGTAACAGTTTTAATTGTTCCACCTTGTGATCACTGAGACTGTTATAGATGAATAATGAATTCAGCTGGAGGTCAGTGGCAGAACTGAGTCAAGCAGTATGGCTTACCCAGCCTCTGCTGAAGTTAATTGATTTAATACCCAATATATGAATACTTTCATGGGCCCAAACAGCACTGTCTGCAGAGCTCTTCAATGCGAAGAAAAGGAAAATAAAAATAATGATGAGAAGTTAAATAAGGTCAAATTGGAAATAACATACATGCTTTTGACAGCAAATATGATTAGCCACTGGAACAAACTAGCATGAAGAACAGTGAAACTATTATCTCCTGAAGAGTTCAAATCAAAATGGTGGAGATCTTTGTGTAAATTATGCTTTCTTTTCCAAATACAAGTGGCTGGGTCTACTGATAGGGGAACATTGAGGCTTTCTACAGTGTGTGGAACCCCAGAAGGCAGACTGGATACTTCAAGATTTTTGTTTAATACCACAAATTTGGCACTGTCGCATCACCACTGAGCTAAACTACCAAAAGAGAATGAAGCAAAATCTCCTCTACTAGGAATGTTTCACAGCTCTTGCTGATACTGACTTCTCCATTTCATGCACTGATTCAGAACACAGAAAAAAATTATTTTTAACACATCTCCTTCTGTGGAAGGCACTGGACGTGTTGCAAATCAGGGGCTCAGCTGACAGGCAGATACTGTACCAAACCACTCAGCTTCCCTATCACTTATATAACTGCTTCATCGATTTTAGCAAAAACTTGATAGTCAAGCATCAGGAGGGAAATTGAATTACTCTCCAGCTACATTCCACCATTCCCACCTTGCCGCTTCTCATTCTGCTCTTTCTCCTTACTTGCCCTGGTGCTCAGTAACTGCCCATTGCATTTGTTCTAAGGAAGGGCTCTAAGAGTCACTGAGGAAAAGTATTGGTTCCTTACATGAAAGAATCTGTCTGCAGAGCACTTGATGGGTTCTCAGGAAATCTTTGTGTCGATTCAGCTGGCTTGAATGAAGGCGCTAATACCTTCCCACATAACTGAAAATGTGGCCTTGAATTAAACAGATAAAGAGTCTGATATAAGTGTATTTGGTTTTCTTTTTCTTCTTCTTCTTTTTTTTTTTTTTTTTTTTTTTTTTTTGTCTTGGTGTATACCTGTCACTTTTACATGGATGTATGATGCTATGTAAGTAAGATACCAAGCCTGACAAGGTATCTGGGTTTTTTGTTACACAGCCAGAAAAGCCTCTGATGAATAGAATATATGGGATGCAGTAAAAGAATAATGCAAATAAAAGCTCACACTGAAGTTGTGTGGAGGGAAGGAGGGGAGACGTTAAATGCTCAGAATGAATCTTCCAAATAACTGGATTACCTATGTGCAACCTGTAATGCATGAAGCACTTATTACACTTTTCATGAAGACTGACATGATTTCTGCCCTCCCCTCCCTGACCTGCACCATTACCTAATTCTGTCACTGCGATCAGAAGCAGTTAAGTCCTCACATTTCACTTGGATTAGCAGTTCCCACCAAGTGACAGAAGTAAAAAATTTGTACTGGAAAGCAAGTACAGTGCAACTGCCAAGCAATGGCAAGGCAGAATAAAAGGCTCTTTTATTAATAGCGTATCACCTCAGCACACAAACCAATCACATTATTCTCTGTTCTTATGCCTCAGGAAAAAGGAATATAGTTTTCCAGAGCTCTTCAAGCCCTTTCAAAGTGCTCTGAGTCCAGGGCAGACTTCTAAAGACATAGCGTCCTGCCTAGGGGCATTACAGAAGGCTTTCACATGTCTTATTTTGGGAAGACATTTTCAAATGAGGCTAAATGAAGGAAGAATAGCTTATTGCTCCTAACCCTCTCAAGTTCTATTTAAAAAGTGTGTATAATTATTTCTGAATTGCCATGCACCATGATTCCCTTATGCTTGGTGTCTTCATGTACATTAACCTACAGATAAGATGTATAAGCCTTTCCTAATGCATCAAAAAGCCTTGAATGGTGTTTGAGGGAGAGCAGCTTCTTCAAGACAACCACGAAGTGCTATGTTGAGCACCATTAAAGGTATCCTGGAATCATTGTGACTCTGGGAAATTCCAGTAGGTACAGCTTAGAGGACTGTCAGTGATGTCTTTGCTGTGTCCAAGTAACTGTTCGGAAGTATGATGGTGCTTCTAAGCTGCAGCTGACTAGAGTAGATTACCTCCACAGTGCCTTCCACAGTAGCTCTCCCTATGGTTGTTCCTGAATGTTGTAAAAATATTTCCTGCAAAAGTAACCTTTTATCTCCTGAAGTTTCAGTGTGTGAGAGCTTATAGAGGAATCATGAATCTGTCTTAATGAATTACCTAAAAACTTAGCACTTTATTTCTGTAACAGAATCTGTTTGGGTTTTTTTTTAGTATTTGAAAAGAAAGAAAAAAAAAAAAGAGGAAAGTATTTAAAACTTGAAACAAGCATAAATAACACAGCAATATCTTTTTGCACCTGCAGGGAGGATTAAACTCTTGGCCCAAGAGATGAAAAAGATGAAACATGCACAGCTGATCGAGTTACTAATTTTGACTTCTGTAGATAGGAGAAGCGTTTTCAGGATAAATCTTGCTTGCCTATTGCAAGCTTGCCAAAACCTACTTTTGTGTAAGTATTCTTTTCACAGTGCCACCATAAAGAGATGCGGGGATCATGTATACCTAGCCATGGACATTGCTTGAGGGTACAGTTATGCAAGTTACATGCATGGACCAGGTTTTTAAATACCTTGTGTCTAAAGCATCTAGGTCTGGATAAGCTAAATAGATGAGTTTTTTGGTCTAGCACAAAATTAGCATTTATTTCTGGTCTCTGCTGCTTGTAGTCTGTGACCAGAATCCTGTCATGCTAAGTCCTGCAATTTCTATCCTAACAAGGGGGTGAGCAAATTATTTTCTCAGTGGTAGCTGCATTGCATTTCTTTCATCATTCATGGAAAATTACCCCTCCCAGCTGCGTCTGAAGGTTCCTTGTTCAGTTCAGGCTCCACTGTGCTGATGTGAATCTCAGTGAGGGAGAGATGGATTCAGGATCCATAGGAATAAATGAGCCAAGTCAGAAGCACCAAACAGTTCAAGTGAGACCTTTCCTCCAAAGTCAAACAGCATAAAATGGCTACGGAGCTTTCACATCTCTTACTTCCCTGGAAATTTTCCTCCTGTACTGACCTTTGCTCTTGACTTTTCCTCATGATCATGTTCCTACCACTACTGAAAGGACACCCTAGGGAACAGTATTGGAACTCTTTACACTGAGTCTTGTATTCTGACTGGAATCAAAACCTCAAGAGCCTGGTGCTTTGGCATGGATGTCAAAGCACATTAGAGGCTTGAAGGGCCTTTTCCAGAACAATCAGACTGTAACAGATACCTTTCCAGACCTTTGTGATAGCACTTGGCTCCATTTCATCTAGTTGTTTGGCACTGAAACACTTGTGTGCACAGTCTTAAAAACAAATACAGTGGATGAAACATCCCAAATTTGACATCACCTGAACCCTTGTTAGAATTCAATGCAAATTATTCCTTTTTTTTTTTTGTTTTTTCAGTAAGACATTTAGTTCCAGGATCATACTGATGAAAGCTATAAAAAGCCACAGGTCAAGAAATAGAATGGATAATAGAATGGATACAAGATCACATGCAAATTTTTTACATGTACAAGCACAGTTCCAAGCCTGGATATAGAACCATAAAATACCCTGAGTTGGAAGGAACCTACAAGTATCATCAAGTCCAACTCCTGCCTCCACACAGGACCACAAGAAAATCACATTTCTGAGAGTGTTGTCCAAACATTTCTTAAAATTCAACTGCTTCAGGCTGTGACCAGTGCTGGACCTGGTGTACCTGAGTCTATGACTGACCCTTCTGGCTGCCAGGGCACACTGCATACTCAGATTCAACTTGTCATCAAATAGAACTCCCAGATCCCTTTGCACAGGGCTGCTCTCCTGCCTCTCACACCCCTAGTCTGTACATATAGCCAAGGTTGCCCCACCTCAGGTGCAGAATCTGGCACTTGCTCTTGTTAAACTTCATATCACAGAATCGTAGAACCATAGAATTGCTTGGGTTGAAAAGGACCATAATTATCATCATGTTTCAATCCTCCTGCTGCGTGCAGGGTTCCCAGCCACTAGACCAGGCTGCCCATAGCCACATCCAGCCTGGCTTTGAATGCCTCCAGGGATGGGACATCCACAGCCTCCTTGGACAACAAGACTGGTGATTGCCCAGACCCTCGCAGTTCCTCCCACAAGGCCTCTCTTCCCTAGAGGAAGCCAACAGTTTCTCTCAATTTAGTTCTGTCCACAAACTTACTTAGTTTACATTCAAGTCCTGTGTCCATAACATGTATAAAAACATTGAAGAGAACTGGCTCCTAAAATGGAACCCCGAGGAACTCCAGTGTTGACTGATCACCACACTGACATAAACTCATTTACTATAACCCTTTGAGCCCTACTCGTTAGCCAATTGTGCACCCATAACATTCTGTTTTTCTCTACCTGTATATTGGACATCAAAAAGGATACTCTGATAAACACTACAGAAAGCTTTGCTGAAATCCAAAAGGATTACATCAACTAGCATCCCTTGGTCAAATAGTTGGGTATCCTTGTCAGAAAAAGAGAATAAGTTGGCTAAAAAAGGCTTTCCTGGCCTCAACACATGTTCACTGTGTCCAGTGAATGCATTCTCTTTTGGGTGCTTTTCTGTAACTCCCAGAATTATCTTCTCAATAATTTTACCAGACACTGTGAGACTGACAGGCCTGTAGTTACCAGGGACTTCTTTCTTACCCTTTTTGAAAACTGAGACAATATCTGCCAGCTTTCAGTCGACTGAGACCTCTTCAGATTCCTGAGACCACTGAAAAATAACTGAAAGAAGTTTCATGATGATATGAACCATCTCTTTGGGTACTCTGGGATGAACCCCATTGAGCCTCATAGGCTTATATGCATCCAGATAGATATCTTAACTCACAAAGCCAAGAAATCAAGACACTAATAAGTCTCATCTGGAAAACAAAGACCAAAGGACCTTGGATGCATAAGGGGAAGAAAAAGAGGGAGAGAGAGAGAACATAATACAAGCTTTTGTTGGAGGCAGGAAGCATGAAAAAAAAAATCAAGATTCTGGTTAATTTGTCTTAAAAATATTTTGGAGAACTATTGCATCTGCTGATCATCACAGTCTAGTTCATCAGAAAATCTGTCATACTGTTTGCAGAGGAAAGCAACCAGCATTAGAAACATTTCCAGTATTTTCTGAGAGATCCATCTACTCAGTAATCATTGTTTAGGTAGCTTGAAACAACTTTCCCTCTTTCTTTCCTGTGACACTCTTAAATAGCATTCAGTCTTTCACCAGCACAGAATGCTAATGTGCAAAAAGGTCAGCTGCTTTCGTCCTCTACAGTACATCATTTTAAAAAAGAATCTCTTGACTCACGTGGGCCTCTAACAAATAAGCATCAGATAATTTTCTCAAGCTCAACACTCTCTGCCTGGAACAAGGAAGGCAGATCTATCCAAAAATATAATGCTGCTGTATTTATAGCTGTGCAGAAAGTTTAGAATGCAAATTAAAGCGCATGGAAATCATCTGACTTTGCTCAGTGATCATACCAGTTTTCCAGAAGGTTACACAGCATTTCTGAATTTTTCAGCTCAGTTGTAGAGCCCAAGCTGACCAACAGCAGTTGGCTGTATCAATTTGGACATACATGGTTTTAATGCAAAATGATCGAGCTTTGAATGAGATAGGAATTAAAATGAGACAGGGAAAACAGATTGATTTTTCTATCGTGATTGCCTCTTGGCAAGCCCCAGCATTTCTGGTGTTTCACTTGAGCCTGAGCAGAGATTGTTTTAGAAACTTCATCCTAAATAGCAGCCAGATGTGCCAGGAAAACTTAAAGGAAAGAAACAATGACAATAATACTCAGGACTTCTCCCTTTTGAACCTCAGTAAGCCATGAAGTGTATAGGGTTGCAGTCAGAAAGCATGTACATCTCTATACAGACAACACACAGCACTTTGGTAGTCAGCACAGCAGTACTCCTGCTGCATGGCCAAATTGTTGTTGTTCACAGAGGTACCAATTGCCATAGGCTGGGTACCTGCTAATAGCCCCTGGCAACTGCAGTTAAAAACAACCTTTGTGACATGTTGCAGCTTGTGAGATTCTGGAAGCTTCGTTGTCCCTGCCCAGAAGAACACAGTGTAGGTCTGGGAATGACATCAGCCATTTGGAAGCCTTCTCAGTAGTGTAGGAGAAATAAAACTTGCATAGCAGTTTCACTTTGTAGAATGCATAATCCAGCACCTTCTAACATTAAAGCTGGTTAATATTAGAGCATTTCCACTGGAGTCATTGCACTAGAAAATCCTGAAAATATCACCCTATGCTTTATATTCTCCAACACATTACTTCCATAAGCCTAAAGGCAACATCAAAGTTATCTGACTAATTCATCTTACGTTTTCCTTACACTACATCAGATTCTTGTTGATTTGTAACACAGTCTGCATCTGAAGTTGGAACCCCACTTTACTCCACTCCATTTTTATCAGTGCCTCTGGAAATGTTGTCAGACACAGGGCCAGGTGCAGTCACAGTGGATGAAGGGAAGTACTCAGAAGTGAGTTTGCACAACTGCAATCTCTTGTGGGGCGCCAGTACTCCAGAAGGTACAGCTTAATGGAGGGGGACTTCTTGGGTACCCCTCATATCCATGGTTGCAGATGGGATCTAGCATGGTGGGACTCAACAGGATGCCCTGAGAGGTTCTTAGCACAAATCATCACCTATGTCTGAATGTGTGTCTATTAGCAACAGTCCTTGAGGAGTCTGCAATCAAAGCAGGCAAAACTGATGAAGAGGAAAGAAAAGGAGAAGAAGCAAGCGCCAGAGAGATTTGCTTGATGCTGTTTGGTCTGTTCATGTCAGAAGCAAAATTCCATTTCAGGTTCTTGATCCAAACATAGACTTATAGAACTGTGCTGTGTCAGTTCAGAAAACGTACACGGCTTTTACAAGCTGCTTTGTTGAACTGACCATACACATCTATCAAAGGTTTTTTTTCTCCCCATAAACAAACCCTTATAGAAGCATTCCTGCCTGAGGAGTCTAATCCTCTTAGAGCCTCAGAAGAGACTCACAGGGATTTTTGTCTGTTTTCTGTCAGTGTTAGAGGATTTGATTGATTCTTTCATTATTTTCCCAGCTAAGAATAATAGAGAGAGACGTTTTATTTGGAGAGGGACACACCGGGCTTAAAAACCACTCCCAGTTCATCCTCAAGTACCTGTGAGAGCTCCGGAGAGTCCAACAGTACTTACTGCTTCAGACGTTCAGTCTAACACAGAAAATATTTCTTTTTCTCTTAGCTGAAAGTGTAACACTGAGTACCTGATTGTATCCTGGGTGTCTTCCTCTTTTGATTTAACCACAACTTGGCCAGGGCCCTTTCTGCAAGGATCCTTGCAACCCTGAATGGAAGGCAGCCTTACACTCAGCAAGTCAAAGCAGAAGCATGAGACAATGTGGGACATGAAGCTGATGACAGGTAGATGCATTGAGGAAACCTGCACCTCTGCAGGTGGATCCTCAAAAGGACACAGGATTCTGTTCCCAGTGGCAAATGAAGGTAAATCTCAGTGGTGAAGGAGGTCACATCACTCCATGAGTGGCAGCAAGCAGGGCCCAGCAGTTGTCACTTCTGTGGTGAAGCTAAGCCAAGTTTTTCACTAGGGAATCAACAATAAGCAATTTGCAGCCCAAAAGAAAAGAAAAGAAGAGGGGAGGGAAGGAAAAGGGAAAGGAAAAGGAAAAAGGAAAAAGGAAAAAGGAAAAAGGAAAAAGGAAAAAAGGAAAAAGGAAAAAGGAAAAAGGAAAAAGGAAAAAGGAAAAGGAAAGAAAATGGGTTTAAGCCATCAGGTCCATGTCTCAGCATCTACCCCAGATGACAGCAGGGTCACAGCTCACTTCTCCATCTGACCAGCAGGTGGGAGCATGGCAATGCTTCTCCTAGGGCAGATTCTTAGGTTTGTTTCCTGGCAATCAGGCACGTGATGGATGGATCACAGAATCATTTGTGTTGGAAGGGATCTTTAAACGTCATCTAGTCCAACTCCCCTGCACTGAACAGGGACACCTACAGCTAGATCAAGTTGCTCAGAGCCCCGTCCAGTCTGGCCTTGAGTGTCTCCAGGGATGGGGACGCCTGTCTCCATCCATTGCACATAAGCCAAATTCCTTATGGATATCTCTTTTAACAATAGTTTATCCTCTACCTCAGCTAAACAGCAATAGTACTGGTTACACTTGTTTCTTTCTGCACTTCACGCATTATCCTACTACATCCACCGGAAACACCTGGCATGGACTGTGGTCTGGCTTTAAATAAATGAAGCTGCCTCACTGTAGTCCGTGTTACTTGTGTTTTTGTGTCACCCAGAGCACATTTTTCTGTTAGGTAAGATATAGCAGTGGTAGCAGAAAACACCGCCACCCCAAAGCTACAGAATGAGTGGGATCTGGGTTCAAATCCAAGCTTTAATACAGTCCTTGGAAAAATGCCTCCACTTTTCTATGCAAGCTTTTTGTTTCTGCCTTCAGTCCCTCATTCATTTAGAGGCTGAAACATTCAATATGAGAAAAAGTCTCATGCATGTTTTAAAGGCAATTAACATGCTGATGCCCTGCTGGCTGAAGGACTGCAGAATGCACAAATGAAATCGCAGCACAGTACCTCTTCTTTGACTAAATCTCCATTTGCATTCAGCACAGTCACCGTGGCACACAGACACTCCCTCAGCAACCCTAAGCAGCTAAAATGCCTTGGCTCCTGCTTGAACAGCTCCTGGTAAGGCTGTCTGTTGACAAAATCCCTTTTTATATCAGGATTCCTTTATTACTCAGGTGTTATCTGGGGATAAAACAACCAAAAGTGGGTCAGCTGTGTTGTCATCAGAGCACTTGAAGCGCAAAGCTTGCCATTAGTGTCAGTGTTTCATGAGGCAAAGAATGCCTTAGAAAGAGAGGAAGGGATTTGGGAGAAGCACTTAAATTTGGCAAGAACCAAACAATTAGCACTACAGATGAGGATTGTGAAGCCCAGGAGACCTTGCTGAGCTGCTGTGCCAGCATTACATGATCGGGGAGCGTATCTGAAGGTAATAGCAAGTAACTTAATTAAGCTCTCAGTGGATTGGGAAGCTTGGAGAGCATTAATATATATATATATATATCTTTCTCTTACCAGGTGGTTTTCAGCAATCTCTCTTAGTTCCCACACAATGGTATTTTCAGCGTCTTATTAAGCACAGCAGGAAACTTAAATGCTTAAACGTCCTTGAATGTTTTTGTCTTGTGTTTGGCAACCATTTTCCTTTGCTGCCCTCTTGTGGGTTAAGAGACAAAACGTCCATTCAGAACAAAAATAAAAGGCTTCTTTCACCAAAATGTGTGCTGACCTGAATTCACCTAGAGCGTAGACATCTTTGTGAAACGAGCTTGTTTTATTTCATATCGTTCCCTCATAAGATTTGTTGGTTTGTTGTTGTTGTTATTGTTTTGCTTTGAGTGCCAGTGTCTGTACAGCAAAGCATCTCAAATATAAAATAACCATGTTGTAAAGCATTATCACTCAGGTTAGGTGAAACAGCACGAAGGAATTTTTCCTTGAATGGGGAAATATACATACACGTTTGTATATATACACCAATATTTAAGTGGATATTACATATATATGTCCATACGCATACATACATATGTACACATAGATAAAGTGACATAAATAAAGTGCTTACTGCCATGACTTTTAGAACTGAGAAATACAGTGTTCTTGGATTAGCTATGAAGCAAATCCTGTTCTTGAGAGGCTGGTTCTGTAACAGACTTTGAAGAAAAATCCAGGCAAAATTAACAGCCACCTTTTGCCTTCCATTAAATAAAGAAATGCTGAAGTAAGCAAGTTTGTATCAGCAGTTCTGAGGATCCCAGTGGCACAAACACGTGTGTGCATCTCACCTTACAGATGGCTTCTCCATGAGCACATCGTTACAAAGGATATTCCAAGAAGGTGATTATTCTTTGTGACAATGCAGCTTTGACTCCCCAGAAAAATCATTTTTTGTTCTATCTGTTTGTGGAACTGTGTGAGATGTTTGATGATGAGGTTATGCAAGTCCTTGTTTATTACAAGGGAAATACTTTCTGACTTGCATGAATTACACTGTATGTTTCTCTATGCAGACAGTCTCTTTATCCAAAATAGATAAAGAACAAAAAATCCACCAAAAAATAAAGCAACACAGAATTAGTCATAAGCTAGACCCTAGAAAGATGGGTTTAGTCTGGAGGACTGAAAAAGGCCATGGGCAACATAAGGATGCCTTCAGCCAGCGACATGATAAACATACAGTATAATTTAATGGTGGTAAATCATAAGAAGTGACATATACTTTGTATTTTATAGCCATTGTAAGTTTCTCTCACAGAACTAGTTTATTAACATCTACATTTCCCACTGAATAATGTTTATGATTAACCAAATGTTATTATCCAATACAGGGTGGCCCAGAGCAGATAATGCAATCATCTCTGGATGCACTGCAGCCAAGGCTGCCTCCAGCCTGCTTCACTGTCAAGGAAAATATCCACAGACTGCATGACATAAACCTGTGAGGCCTGAAAGCCTTGACGTTATCCCAGTAAAACAGTGCTGTAAAAGCCTGTGGGGCTGCAGGGTTCTGTGGCTACAGCCTCACAGGGAGACTTGGTCTCAGAACAGCATCAGCTGTGGCACTTTAAATATGTTATTTTAGTTTTCTTTATGCCTCCTATTCCCTCTCCGGTTAAGAGTCCAGTTAAGATAATGACGAAAGACTTAGTTGGTATCCCATACTAAGCAGACATATATTCACGTCTTTTGGAAGGGGTTGATTTTTCGAACACCCAGGCAGTTCTTGTTATTGTAAACTCTTTCCATGAGGTTTCCATGTGATGCACCAGGACTCTCTTTGCCTGAGTATGATCTGTCATCATCTTGACAACAAAAGCAAACAGAGATGTTGGAGTGGTCATTAGCAGAAGTAGGGAAAGGAACCTTTCTCATTAAGCCCTTCACAGACTTCTTTCATATATCTCTTCTTAGAGCACTGATGGCACAGACATGTATGCCAGGTTGGCTCTTTGGGGAAGGCAAATATTTGCCCTTGAACAGATAGATTTGAGTGGTCAACCACCACTTTCCTTTCCAAGGAGATATACTCATGAAGCCAGAGCTTTCTATGGGATACTTCACAGCCATTGCGGAAGTTAAAAAGTAAAGTAAAGCCCAAACTTTAGGATTCTATATAAAATGTTGACATTTAGAAATATAATGAGTTCACCTGGGGGATGATTTCAGGGATCCACAACAGTACTCTGCAGGTGCCAATGTTTCTGTTGAGCTGTGCTGCACCTCAGTTTTTAATGTATTTGGATTCTAAAATTCACTGCAACTACACATGCTTTGCATTGGTGATTCTTCAGTTATTTAGAGAAACAAAGAATATTCTTTGTGTGTATTCACTGTATTTCTGTAAAAAGTTCTAAGTAGGAGATCACATATCCTGGAGGATATGTGGCAGATAAAGTTGTAAAGTTAATCATCAAGCAGTTTATTTATGATGCTGGAACAATACAGAACAGCTACTTTCTATGATAGTTTTGAAGGAAACAATAGCACAAGTGGTCAAAAGTGCTAAGTGCTGTGTGCTGGGACCTCACTTCCAGAGGATGAATCACTGGGAAGGAATGGATTCATCCACTATGAGCTTGGTGATAAAACTTCAAGCACTCTAGCAAGGTTCTAATAGAGAAAATAAAGTGGGCATTGTTACGGTATTCTTTTCATCAGTTTCTCTCAAAATGTTTTCCAACAAGCATCAGCACCACTGCCACAACTCTACAGATGATGAAAAGGAGGCACAGAGAGGCAAATCAATTTATACAAGGTCAGGCAGCAAGCAAAGAAAAATGCTATTCTTTGACTTGCGGACCAGTACTCTGCCCACTTGACCGTACTGCATAATGTTTGCATTCTCTGAGGACAGAAAACGCTCTATTTGTTCATGTAATGCCTAGCATAACTAGCTGTGAGTGCCCTTCTGAAGTTGATGGATGCCATTCAGTGTGTTAGTCTAGCCATTCAATGATGCTTTCTATGTAAACTCTGAGCTCTCTTTATCTCCTCTTTTTCTGTGCAAAAGCACACAGTAAGAGACAGCACTAACTTATGTTTCAAAATAGGGCCAGGCAAATATTACCATCAGTAATCTGCTACAGTAATTACTGGTTTGTTTAAATCAGTGTCACTTCAATAAACACATGGACTGCCTGTCATATATCTCATTAACAAACAGTCCAAACACGAAGAGTAAAAATATCTATTACATTAACACGCAGGGAAGGTGTGCAAAGGAAATTAGGATGCTGTTCAAGGCCATTGGAAATTTCTGTAAAACACCTATCGATGCAAACTGATATAGCTCTGTTGCACCAGTTGATGCTACATTAATTAACACCAGCAGACATTCTAGCTCATAAATCATTATTTTTCTCGTGTCTAATTTAAGGAACAGACAATGTAACCAATCAAATGCTTTGAGCATTAAAAGGAAATCAAAACCCTGAGGTCCCAGTTTTCTGCAGTCATTTTTTTTGTGTCCTCATGCAGGATCTGCCAAAGTGGGTGAAGTCATTCAAGTTTCCACTCATTGACCCTATGGTAACATTTAACACGCACAACGCACAGCACAAATGACAAGAGAAGGAAGCGATGCCAATTATTATTTGACCTGCTGGTTTTCAATAATGAGCAGTAAATTCAGTTCTGCAGCAATTCAGGGACACATGGAAGAGTCCTGGTTGCCAGACTGTGCTGACAGCCTTCCCTGTTCAAACTTTGTGAATTCATCACATTTTGTCTTGGAACACCAACAATACATTTATTCACTGGGGAAAATAATGTATCTCGCTTCCAGGCCTTTTCTTTGCTTTACTCCCCCCTTCTTTTTTCTTTCCCTGATAGCAAAATCTGTCAAAATCTAATGAACTGCAGAATCTCATTCCACTGTGCTGCAGCTGAAAAAGTCACTATGATTTTCTCCTTGTTACTTTCATATTTCAAAAACTTCTCAATTTTTTGTTCCTCACGGGAGCAGGGAATCATACATTTTGTTTTTTCAAAACACATTTGTTATTGTTTTACATAAGCACTGACAGAGAGCGAGGTCCTTTTCCCTTCATAACTTTGTAAATTACAGCTTCTATATGCTATCCACAGAGAAAAAATACAAAGAATAGGATAATCCCACTCCCCAGACTCAAGAAGACAAGCACAATAGCATCTACTCTCCCAGGCCTCTCCAGAAAGCACAGTAATCCATTCATGGCACTCATCTACTCCATATCTCCTCCATGGCTATGCCAGGTCTCCAAATAGGCCTTAACATACAGCACATTAGGCCTTGGTTTCTGGAACAAGATGTCAGTAAACCAGCTCTCCCATGATCATGGTCAGGGAGATTCTTACATTCACAGATACCTCCATTCACCTCAGTGTGGGATATCCTAGTGCACCCTGCTGCAAGTACCCCAGTTTCCTCCCTTGCTCCTAAGTTGTTTTATTGGAATTTTAAGTTGACATCATCACTGCCCAGCAGTTTTCCAAGGAGATTTATGCTGTGCCTCAAAGGACGAGGCCAGATCATGTCTCAGAGCTGACTTCTCCAAAGAGATCTCTCGAAGCCCCCATAGTATTAAAAAAAGGATTCTGTAAGACCCAAAAGAAGAAAGAATCCTTACTTCCACAAGCTACTCTGTAATTTATGCCCTGCTAGTGTGTCATTAGTCAGATCTGATGAGATCTGTGAAAACTCAGAGCAGAATAGAGCAGTTAAACCCTAAGAAATATCTCATCTTTTCAGGTTAGACTGACCTGGGAAGTTTAGGAGATTTCTAATCAGCAGACTTGCTTTGGCTCAGCTGGTGGCTGGATGGGGTTACAATAGCCTGTGATGGCAGAATTGCAAACTGTAGTGTTATTTAGCTAGATTAGTTTAGCATCTAGTCTTTTATTTTTTATTTACCTCCCTCAGTTTCCCAAATGCTTTTTTTTATTATTCCTTAAGACTTCACTGTTTTGAATGTACTACCCTACATGTAGTGATGCTTTAGATACATATATGGGACTGAAACCTCTCAGCTGAAGGATTACTTTGCTTTGCTTGATTTGTTTTTGCAGACCAAAAGATTCAGAAGCAGATTGTGAAAAAGTTTCAGAATCCTAGAAATTAGGACACCTGAGCCAGTCTTCTGACCCAAACACTATCAACTCAACCAACAGAATTATATTTTTGTCTCTACATTTTATTCAGTACCACTAATTTTTTAGCTTTTGCTAGCCACTGCCTAAAAAAAAATAATTTTCTCTGAATTATTTTGTTTCTTTTTCTCCAAACTGTACCTCATGTTGTATTTACTAGCAGCTCTGTGTCCTTTTATTGTTATTTCTCCTACCTTCATAGTGTTCACATTTCCCTTCAACTCAACAGTCTTCAGGAATCCCATCAACAAGTAGCCTTCTTAAACCATCAACACAGGTGTTAAACATGACTGATTCTAATGATAACCCATTACCCACTTCCTCAAAAACGCTGCAGTTTCAGTGGATTTTACCAACTTACCTGCAAAATCATTTTGAATAAATGATTAGGTGAGATTTCTTCAGACACTATTCAAAGTATCTCTTCAAAATCCAAAGTGTTTCCTTCAGTTTGTTTCTGGTGTTCATGGAGAGCTGCAGATGACAAATCTTTGTGGTATAATTCTTTCATATGTCAAGTCTTCAAAATGCATCCCATAATTTTGCACACAATAACAGTACTTCCATCACTTCAGGACTCTCCCACCATTTTATTCCCAGGAACAGCAATTACCAGCACCAGTTTCCGTTCATCCTCTGTGCACTCTTCTTTAGATTTGCAGAGCTAGCCCCAGTTGCCCAGTTGTCCAATGTTTTCCAATCAGTGGTGTTGTTCATCTGAATGAGTATGTTTCTTTGACTGTGGCTCAGACCAGGTTTCAGCTTCAAGGGGGTGTGAGAAGAAGGAATATTCTTGATGGTGCAGTTGGATACTCCATCTGTGCATACTATTCAACAGAATAGTGCAATAATTCTATTGTGCTCTTTTCCTACTGCAGAAATACTGCAGAAGACACCATGACCTTTAGATGGTGATTAATGATGCGTAGCTCTCAGAAGTGGGGCACACCTGGGAACCTGAGTTCTTGTGTGTCAGCACCTGAAGTACTCAAGGTCCTTGTTTGCCTCAGGTGCCACTGGGATTTGTTTTTCCCCATACCTCTGCTCACTGTTGCACGGGGCCAGAATCCATCAATATCAGCCTAGCATAAAACTGGGAGCGTGTATTCAGAATTGTTGCTTTCTAGCTGATGTCAGCACTATCCACAAAGCTACACATTAATGGCTATGCAGATATGGAAAATGTCCCTCTGCCTTGAGGTGACTCTCTGGCTTCAAATTGGATGGTTTAAAGGCTTGACTGAGAAGGGCTAATTAGTTTTGGGAGATACTCCTCTACACTCTTAATCGATTTCATGCTTAAGGAAATTTAGGTTGTGAGACTTAGATGTTCATATAGCAGAGAAATTATTTATTCACAGAAAGAGAAGGCTGTATAGACCCTTACTCAGCTTTGTGAGGGGGTAGGATATTCCAAAACCTGCGGGTACATGTTTTGAAGAACAGCAACACAATTATAAATTTACCAGTCTTAGAACAGGAAATGATCTGTGTAATAGACTCCTAATTCAACCACCTACTTTAATTAGGAGAGAATGTAATTAACATTGAAATCACTGACTTGAGACATAGGTTTATGGGAAGTATCAGCCAAAGAACTTACAGTCTTAGCCCACTGGTCAAATTCAACAGTTAAGAGTATTTAAATATCCACTCAAGGTCCACAAATTACTTCTGAACTGCTGAATAGTTACTTCTTCTCACACTCCTGACCAGCTTAATTTTTTTGTTTGCTTGTTTTTGTCATGCATAGGAGATATTAGATAAAATAGTGCTTTCTTATAAAAATCTTTCAACATTGTTTTTTCTCCTAGAATCAAAATACAGCATCATATCAAACATTCTGAACAATTCTGTCCCAGCCGAAACTAAGACACATCTCATCACTTTTACGAGTCCAAAATAAAAACACTTAAAACTGAGATATATCCCTTCACAGATAGCTCTATTCTGAGATTTGTGGACAGCTGTTGTTGTACCAATTTGTTAATAACATAATGAAAAGCTGAACTGGTACCCTGGTGAGGAGGTCAGCTCTTCTCTGCAAGGGGAACTGCAAAGCTGGAGTTCTGGCTCCATCTTTCCATCAGAGAGGTGGGTGAGCACTGCAGAACTTAGTTTTTATACACAAGAACTTCCAAAGTCATTCTACATACCCTCATTCTTCAATGGCCCCAGTAAAATTTAATGATGAAATCTTACAGTGCTTTCATTTTTCAAGGGTTAATGGTTGATTATCTTTCAGCTTAATTCTCTAGGTAATGTTGAATACGATATTAATGTATTTTTCTTCAGAATTTCCCTTTTATCACTGTTATTAATCTGATATCTATCATTCAAGCAAAATTCAAATTTCTCGTAAGGACGCTATACAGAAAATTAAAGATGATCTCTCATGGCTGCTGAGAACAGTTCTCCATTATCTTTCATTACCATAATGAATTTTCATCACTGGCAATAAGAGGTGCAAAATTGGTTTTAAAAATATCCTGCTTCTCAAACTGAAGTTAATCAGGTCATCCTTAGGGATGGAAAGATTTTTAATGTGTGCTATCTGTCAAACCCTGGACAAAGAAAGTAATCCATACAGTTATTTTATAGATAAACTTCAGCCTGAAAAGCCAGAGGGTGATATGGACCCCCAAATAAGATTCCCTTTAACTTCAATTCTTTTGAGGCCATGCAAACACTTTTACTATACACAAAAGACATCAGGAGTGGAAAAGTGTTATGTCTGTATTACTGTCAGCGTGCTAATGTGATAAAATCCTAATTTCAGAAAGATCACAGAGAATGTGGTAAAAGTCATGAGTAACCTGAGGCCTGAGATGTTGTTCTATTCACAGGATAATCCTCTAATACATGTTCCACAACTCTGGTCTTTTACAACGCCGCTTTGGACATACAAAGAGAGGAAAAATAAATTGATCCCTTTCATTCCTTCCAGAAATCAATTGATGAGGTTGGTTCTTCAGACAACAGAGTGGAGTTTGCAGATTTGTTTTTAATATTGTTTCAGTTACTTTGTGTACATTCCTAAAAGAGCAGCATGACAAAAAACTGAACACTTTGCTTAAATCACTTTATCAGCCAAATGACTTTACCCATATCAATAACTTCTTTAATCCTGAAATACTGCACAGCCTTAATGTCTGTGCTGCCAGGTTGCTTGAAAAATCCCTCACAATTCCATAGTCAGCAATCAGTGAAGATATGTCACTAGAACAGCAATTATATTTGCCGTACCATCAAGATAACTGTGATTGACATCATTGCATCTTTAACTGGATTATGTTGTTTCCTGCTCAGTAATTTATGAAGACAGTATGCATTATGCAACATCATATCAGAACCTCTCCTTGCACATCTCATACAGATGTTTATCTGCCCAAAGTCATAGAATCATAGAATCACAGAATGGCTTGAGTTGGATGGAAACTTAAAGCCCATTCAGTTCCAAGTCCCTGCTGTGGGTACAGCTGTCACCCACCAACTCAGGCTGCCCAGGAACCCATCCAACCTGACCTTGAACACCTCCAGGGATGGGGCATCCACAGCTTCTCTGGGCAGCCTGTGTCAGGGCTTCACTGCCCTCTGAGTAAAGAATCAATGAAAAAAGATCTTGAGAAAAATAAATGAAAATGAAGGAACAAGAATATATGAGAATTTTAATATACAACAGTTATTACTAGGAAGAACTGTGCTTACTAAATCTAATCTGCTGCTTACTAAAAGTGCTCCTCATTTTCCACAAGTTACCTGATGAAAACTTAGGTTAACATTCCATCACACAAAACCTCAGTAAAACCCAAGGAAAACCCTTCCAGTAACATGGCTAACAAAGCATGGGAAGAAGATATCTGCTGAAGACCACAGGCTCTCCTTCCTTGGAATTTTTGAGACTTGTCTGGGCAAAAACAATCTCTTTCTGAGAGTTGGTCTAAATTTAACCTGTCACTAGAGGAGCATTTTACTTCTGCCATCGTATCCAGCACTTTGATTTTCTATAGGCCTTCTTTATTGCCTTTCAGGAATTCTGGATACATTTGTTCTTATTTTCGTACTGAGATCCTTCCATCTCAGTTATTCTGCAGTAATATAGTTTTTTTTTTTTTTTTTCCTAGAGAAACAGCTAAGTAGCTTAAAATATTTACACTTAGTGACAATACCAATGGGTCATTGGAATCACTGTAGATACCTACAAAGAACAAAAGTTAAAATTGGATGTCAATTTCAGTGGTGATTCTGGGACTACAGCTTTTATTGCTGTAGATCAAAGGAATTATGATTTCTTTTTACTGACCCATACGAAATAAATCAAAATAAATAAGTGAGTTTAGAATGGACAGTGAATCCTATACCATGGTTGCAGAGCCCCAGGAATAAGTTTTCATCAAGGCTGCAACTAAAATAGCTTTAAAATTTACAGTTTTCTTAATTCCCTGAGGGATGAATTGCTCATTGCCTCTCCAATATCATTTTTGACATGTTCGATAAGCAACCTTACCAGAAGATATTGCAGATAGAGAACTTCCTAATCCTTGCTGCCAGATCTAATCAGTGTTCTACTTTTGGACAACAGATCTTCAACATATGTCAGGGTTACTTTCTTCATTGTGTTTAATGGCTTATCTGTTTTATATGGGTATCAAATCTGGTTTGTAGAGCTCACTATCTTATAAATTAAAACGTAACCATCCATCTAACTTACTATCTTTCTAGTTTCTGGTGACTTTATTTTATAGCATTTCCTTGAAAATATAACACTTTTTCAACCTGTGGAGGAAATTATGACATTGTTCTCAGGGGTGATTGATTATTTCTGTTTGATCTTAGGACATCAGAAGAAACATTATTCTGTGCGGTCATTTTTGTGACTTATAGAATTGAAGAATAGATTTTTCCACTCAGTAGTGATTTTCAATCCCTAAAAAAAAGCTCAGTGCCAGAAATGAATGTGATGATTTATTTACTTTACAAAGGAAAGCAAGAGTGAAGGAGGAATTTTAGGGTAACTTGACTTCTTCAGAGCGTTTTTGAGGAGGTTGACCTTCATATGGCTGATCCAAAAGCCATGATCAAAAAACAGGAATTAAAATTCAGATAGATATTTTTCATAATGGGTTTAGCAGGGGATTTTATTCTCCACTTTTTTGCATGCATTTTTTCACAGGAAGTTTGTGAATGGTTTGCTTTTTCCTTTGCTGCCACTGTAATTCCTCAGCCTTGGGTCACTGTAGGGAGGCAGCTGCAGAACAATGAAAGTTTGGCAACATCACACATGAAAAGATTGCAGCATCAGCTATCTTCTCTCTTTCACAGCAATACATCATTCATTATATTCATGCAGCTTCTCAAAAGGCTTTGCAGGGATATTGTTCATTGTGCTATCCCAAAATAAATTGGCAACTTTACAGATAACAATTTTACCTGCAAATACTCAGTAAAGCTCTAACACAGGAGAACAAAGAGGTCTCTATCCTATTCATACTGCCAGTTGCTAAGGAGAGCTTATAAGGGAGGTCATATGCAAAATTAAGTAAAGTGTGTTGTGATTACAAGCAGTGAATGGAAAACTGCAGATGCAGATATATAATCTGATTCCCCCTGCTTTTTATTCATTAATCTGATATATCCCATATCAACTCTCTATCATAGTCACTGACTACAGCTGATAATACTCTTGCTTCATTTCTACAAGCATTGCCACTGAAGATAATGATATCATTATTTAATCATGTTCTATAGATAACAGCCAAACTACAAAATTTGTAATGTCTTAGTGGTCTCTTGGCTCCACCTAAAGACGAAGAAAGAGCTGACCTGGCTCAGTGATATAACCAATCTGCAGAGAAAGTAATCCAGGGAGAGAAAGGAACTATTCTACTGAAACCTACATGTGTAATCACAGAATCACAGAATATATTGAGTTGGAAAGAACTCACAAGGATCAAGTCCAAGATCAACCCTCTCCTTCTCAACTTAGACTCATATATTCTGGGGGTCAAGGCCCCAAACAAATAAGTACATTTTCCAATATGTCTTGAAAATTATAACCATAATGATAAGAAGGTAACCATACCCCCAGAATATGCAGGTAAAGCTTGCATGGTAACCTCACTAAATTGCAACCTCATTAAATGCTCTCTCTCAATTTCTCATGCACCGTATTGCTTATTTCTTTTCTGTCGTGTATTGAAGAGTCATCGTAATCATAAACTCAGTCCCTGAGTTTCAATTAATCATCATTTAACAAACCACAGATAACCGTAATCTGACTACATAAATTTGTAATTCCTGAAAACTCTTAATTGATAGATCACTGGCTCAGCTAGTTACTAGATAATAGTCCCTATACAGTTATAACTGATACACATTATTAATCATCTGTAGCCATACAATACTTTCTTCAGGAACCTATAAACACCATCACATTATTTCTGGAACTGGTTTCAACAGCACAGTACAAGAATTATTTGAATCAAGGTAACACTGATGAATTACATCCAAGGAGAGAAAATCTAATCAAGTGCTCACACAGGATATTTCACAACATAAGGCAAAGAGACACTATTTGCATTCTTGGATGCAGCTTTAAGATCAGCCCTATGAGCAGTTCATACAGTGAGTTATACCTGCACCCAGGTGAGTATTCCTTTTGGCAAGTAGCTGGTGACTCCGATTTTTAGGGAAGAAGTGCATGGGATGAGAAGTATGTAGTGCTACAGCTATGTTTCTCACACACTCGATCTGTAAGCTAAAGGTAGTTAACAGGGAGAGCCTGCAGAATTCACAGTCATGGCCTCAAACTTCCTCACTCCAGCTTCAGTATACACCCTAAATCCACTGGGAGGAGCCTTTATGTAACTTTGTGCTTCTTTGCATTCTAAACATCCCCAACAGGCTGGAAAAAAAACAGGAAGAGCATCAGGCATCTTTTAACAAGGAAGCAGAGCATCAGTGACAGACACGCATTTTCATCCTTCAATTGTTGTGAATTGCACAGTTCAGTAAGAGTGGAAGGAAAAATAAACTGTGTGGCGTATTATGATATTTAGGGCAGAGAGATCAACAAAAATATTTGATTTTCCTTTAAATCTTATGAATTTGCCTATAGCCAAGCACAATAGTTTTGTTCTATTTTTTTCCCCATATGCACTGCGAGGTAGAAAGTAAATTTGCTCGTTGCAAATAGCATAATCAGTTAGGTGATACTGGAATGCCTCTGAAAGCATTAGTAAATACTCAGATCTCTTCAGCAGTAGCGGAAGACTTTAGGGATAAATATTGAATGTGATGTGGTGGGATTTATTTCGACAGATCCTATTACCTTTCAGGGAAGGCACACAGACAAAGCTTTCTGCACCATGTTAAAAATTTAGGCCTTGATGTTTAAATATTGAACAAAATGTTTAACATGAGAACAGCAGTCACTCTTTGTTATTCAGGTATCATCAAAGGGGAATGGAAACAGTTTATGAGCTTTCTCATTGTCTCCTTTCACCAACACTGCTATAGATGAGGGCACCGTTCAGCCAAAATGTGACCCCCAGCCAATGGCACAAAAATGCCAATTTAAATTTCTTTCATACTTCATAAATGCATGTACAGGGAATATTAGAATTCCTACCCTGGCTTTCAGTATCACAAGTGCCACAGGACGACAGGCTGCCAGGGAGGACAAAGGCATCAAATTAACATCTCAGGAGGAAGGGTCTGCCTCCTACCAGGTGTAGGAATTACTCATTGATGGGAATTTGGGTCAAGCTAGGGTAAGTGTAGCTGTCATGTATACAACAGAAGTAAGGATATTCCTTGTAAATGGATCCCTTGCCACTTCCTACAGCCTTTTATCTGGAATATTATTGGTATCTACTGTTCTGTTACGTTTTTCACTGTGTCTTTGTCATGCTTTTTGGAAAGGACCACATCTACAGAGATTTCTCCTCATGTTTCACTGTAAGAGTCACTTAAGGCAATATCTAGGAGTGGGTTTTATGTGAATGAGAATTATTAATGTTGACTCTTATGTGCTAATATACGTCTACATAATCTGTAGACTAATCACAGAGTTTATAAGCCTACAGAGCTATGAAGCTCCTAAGAGCTATGAAATGTAGAGAACTTTACATAAAGAATCTAAGCTCATCAGACTCAGCACACCTTGAGAGGACAGATCAAGCGAAAGGGTTACAATTGGTCAATTGCTACCTAATAATGTTGTGACACTATTTTTTTTTTTTTACCACTGATTTCCTTTTGCAGCTCTTTCTGGTTGTTCATTTTTATACCCTCCTCCCAGAACCACTGATCTCCATGTTCCCTCGGAGGAACGTATTCAAGGCATCATCCTGCAGATCATGGACTGGGAAACAGAATGGCCCTCTACTGTTATTGCAACAGTCTTTCCTGGACTGAATTGTTGTGAGGGAACCCTTCCCTCTGTTGATTTTGTAAGGACAACTAAAGGAATAAGGAGAAAAAAAAAATAAAAAAATGAAAGAACAGCGGAGAGAATTGCAGACTAATAGAATCAGAAAATGAAAGGGAGACAGTATGTTGTAAGAAAGCTCCAAAACAAAAATAACAGATAAAGATATTAAAAAGGAGACAAAGTGAGCATGGTGTTTCTGAATGCACAGAAATAAAAAGGTGGGGAGAGTGGAAGAAATCAAAGGGACACACAGCTGGGAGGTTTTGGATACTGCTTAATGCCTTGTGCTCATTTTATACCAGCAGCATCCCAAGAAGAATCCAGGTAGACATTTTGTGACTGTCATTTTGGGATAAACCATCAGTACTTTATCTAAGCATCCACAAAATTTGTAATCATTATCTTCTTTTCTAGGTAGGGGTTTAAAAATCCCTTAAAGATAGATAGTAGAAAATAGGAATATAAGTAGACAATAAATGATCAGATAGGTCTTGCGTGGCAAGTGATCAGAAAATGTACTGGAGTAACATCACCTTACAAGTGATTTGACATTGTTCTGTGAGTTGCATGGACTTGTTTTATCATTCAATTTACTTAAAACAGGAGCTAAGGCAAATTACTGCTGTTTCCTGCATTTATTTCCTGCATAAATGGAGTAGTTATCTATTAAGTAGTGCATAGAAGTGAAAGTTAGACGCTTGTGAGTTTTTTCACAGTTCACATACTTAATGATGATCATGTCCCATCCTTCAAGTCACCTTAGCTCTGAGCCTTTTGGCTACTGACCTGCAAAAAGGTGACGGTAATGTTTTCTTCACAGAGGCCTCAGTGCCTCCAGAGGTTTCATAATGACTACTAATTGAACTGAAAATGGAGAAAAGTGCCTTCTTTTGCTTTTTTTTTCATTTACTTTAAAGGCATTCTGAAGTACAGACACACTCCTAAGCACTTCTGTACATTCATTTTTGACTTGTTTAATAAGAAATAACTCTGTAAGAATCAGCTAAGTTCAGCCACACAGATTTAAGTAGGTATATAAAGATTTTCAACTTCTGTTGTACATCCTAAAATGGTAGTGCCTCAGCACAGACATTTGGTGTGATGCCAACACAGTCTTCATAGTCCTCCATGACAGCAGCTGCCAACACTGTTCAACCATCTTCTCTCAGAGAAAATCTTGCCTGCTTCAGCCACTGGTTTCTGAAACACAGCTTGAGAGATCTGTATGTTTGTCTTAAGTTCTGCCACCCACCCCCATAGAGTGCCAAAGGACAACTGCACTTTTGGTAGGCCACCAAAGGCCTCCAGCCTCAAGAGCATGACCTAGAACTTTGCTCAAGGCTGCAACTGAAGACCATCTCCAGGTGATGCAGTACGTAGACACCTGATCACTCTCACCAACAATTCAAGATAGACATGTGGAAATACTGATCATACCTTCCCCTGCCTCTGTGCTCTGTTAGCTGTGAAACTGGAATGTCCTCAGTCAGACGGCCAGTGAATCTCACCTGTTTGGGACTTTTCTTATATATCAATTACTTGTGTTCAGAGGAATGGATTAGATGACCTACTGAAGTCCATTCTAATCTTATGTTCTATAGTAAGTAGTTATTAACCAGAAAAAAAAAAAAAACATGACTAAAGATAGAGAAAGACAAAAAAAAAAAAAACAACCTGATGAGTTTATTTAAGGGAAAGTGAATTATACAGTGTGATCTGTAACATATGGAAGATGGACTCATGCAATATGTTATCTAACACAGACTACGTAAAGGTTCGTCACGGTGACTTTCCATGATTTCCAATAATGAAGAACAGCATTTGACAAAAGGCAGGTCAGACTTCTCCAAAGGTAATCAGCTGAATACTGACTCTTTTTGTAATAAATTACTAAAAAGAACAAACCTCACACACAGCTGTAGAAAGGAAATGCTAATCAGAAAAAGAAGACAGTATTACCTTTGCACGAGGAGCTCATTGTTGGGATACTGAGCCCACAGATGAGATTTTCACTTGGAGAATGAGGGATTGTACAATATGTGAAGTTTGTGGAAATTTTATCGTTTTGCTTAGTTTCTAAGAAACGAATTTTGAGACCAATCTAAGGAAGGGTCGATAAGATCAATAGAGCAACTTGACAAAAGGGAAGGTGAGAGAATGATCTGATGACAGAGTATAAATGCTCCCATAAGGGGAAGATAGCCATTATAAAGATTATTTCATGTGATAGAAAAAGAGAGGATGCAATCTCTTCTAATGCTAAGGAAAATCAGACTGGAAATAAAATTGTTTTAATGGATAATTCAGCATGAAAAGCCTTTCTTTGCAATGTGATTGAATAACTATCTGTCCTTAAATGCATACTCTGTGCCACTCTGCCTCTCTAAAAATATATTTTTAACTCAGTCATGGATGTGAAACAGAATCAGTGAGTGGCCTGGGTGATTCAGATTGTCAAATCACATGGCACTAACAATAGGTTAGGAGAGTGGGAACCAATCCTTCCAAATTTTTGCCCTCAGTACCTATTTACTATTATATCCTGCTTTTCTAAAGCTCGTAGTGTTAGTGATGCTCTATATAACACTTATGGGTGACAGAGCACTGACATAGTTTGCCCAGAGAGGTTAGATCTCTCTGCTAAAACATAGTCAAAAATCACCTGGACATGGGCCTGGGCAACCTTCTCTAGCTGGCCATACTTTAGAAGGAGTGTGAACCAGATGGCCTCTAAAGGTCCTTAGGCATTTTGGGGACTCTATGATTCTACTAAGCAAAGTTTCATCAATCTCTATGAGCAAAACCTTTGATCACATCACGGACAGTACTAGAGGCATTACATAAAAACTTAGTCCTGTCTTCAGCAGATCTTCCTCCATCCTCAACCATCACTTACTGAAAACATATGTAGTGTCGCTACTTATGCAGGGATCTTCTAGATCCTCAGACTACAGTGTGAATTCTCTAACATTATAAATTTCCACTGCATATATCACTGCATATATCACAGAAATCTGAAGTCAGGGAAAAAAGAAAAAAAAAAAGAAAGAAATGAGGTAGTTTCCCCAGCAATTTCAGCATGCATTTTGTGTTTTGATCTCCTTGACATGATAATATTTAGAATTTTGCTGGATATCCTTCTGGTTGCTAAGAGACAGTGGAACTGAGGATGACAAAAACTGACTTTTCAGGAGAGCATCCACAGAACACTGTTCTCAGGATAATGCTTTTATTATTACAGTGCAACACATGTCACAGAAAATAATATGCTAAAGAACATTCAAAAAAATGGTCTTCTCCAGAAAAGTTGACAGTTTGCAAGTTTGAACTGAAACAATCATTTCTAGAGAAGAAAAAGTGGGTTTCAGAGTGAGATACAGGCTGTCATATTTAATTGATGCTTCAAGTTCATACACTAATCATCTTAGGACTCTGATTTATTGGATTCTTAAGTACTCTGCTATAAAACAGACATGTAAGTATGTGGTATCAATGGCTAAATTTTTTCTCTGAAAGAGTTGATCTCTGTGCAGTAAAATTCAAGAAGTGTTTCACTTCCATATGTCTGCCTCAGAAAGTGTTGTGGACCACCTGTTTTGCTCTGCATTCATCAGTTAGGTATGGTTGGATATAATCATTATGCATTATAGTGTACGCATCTAAATGTATGCTTGCTGACCTGTAATGCACACTGATTACTGAAGACCTAAACTCTTCAGAGGCTTCTCCACCCGTGCATTCCATGAGCAGTCTTGTCCTGAATTTGCAGTATATGGCAAAGCGTCCCAGGAGAGCAGTATTTTAACACCATATCACTTATTCTTTCACAGCAGGAAAGAAGTGTCTGTATATCTGAAAAATAACAGGAATCCCTTGCCAAAATTTTGCCTGGTGAGTCATTTTTATAATATCCAGTCTTCCAAGCTTTCAGGCTAGACAGATGGCATTTCCCTTCCCATCCCAACCTATACTTATATTCTCATGAAATCTTAATACTCGACATGAAGAAGCATCTCTAACCTCAATTCTAACATGACTACATGTTCCTAGACTGAAAACCTGGAGGTCTTTCAAATGCCTGTTGGGTAGACAATCTTCCAGAAGATTGAGAAGACCTTAGAAGAGCAATCAAAGCTAGTATCTTCAGCCTGCTCACTGATGACACCTATATGTTGGTCTTCAACAAGATTTCAAACTTGTTTTCTCTGAGAGGGCAGCTGTAACGAATATCTGTGCTGTAGGATGAGCCAGAAACATGGTTAATCCACTGAGTAAAATGGACGTCACACCTTGATGTAGATATACCTGCTACAAACATGCCTGTTTTAGCATATAGGTCCTTTCACTGGCTTCAGTGAGATTATTCTACTTAAAACCACTCATGTTTGAGGCTCATGTTAAGCTATCATCCACAGCCAGTAGAGCAATATATTAACAGTTAACATCAAACTTAACTGCAATCTAATCTCAGCAGTAGTCTAGAAACAATGAATGTATGAAACTCTATTTAGGAGGCAATGTTTATAACATTAGTTCTGCTCTGAAACCAAATGACTCAGAAAGGCCTAACAATCAGCTCTAAGTTTCAGTAACAGTGGTGTTCATTGAAGATAGCTGCATAGTGACTGAATGGTTAGAATGGCAACAGTAGGGCTGGTGTGTGTCCTCTGCCTCTTTCTATGCTTTCCTATACCTGGGTCTCTTTTTAGAGCAAATACTACTTGTACATTTTTTTTCCTGAAATCGTCTTTGAAAATACTATAAACAATACCTTGGGAATGAGCACTATCTTAAATTAGAGATAGACTTTTTTAATTAAAAAATGCGACATCTATTAGTCTTAATCATAAATCCATCACTCATTCCAAAATTTTTGCTTTTACAAATAGAACCCATGTAGGAGTGTAGGCTTCATGTTTTGTAATCTGGCAGAACAAGATACATTAAAAGCTCCAAAAAGCAGTTTGGTTTAGATTCTTACTTTGCCTGCGTCTTGAATCTTCCAGTAAGGTTTAAAGATTTATACCATCTGTTTCATTTTGCATTACTTCACTCCTTGTAACACTCCTTTCTCTATGCTGCCCACTTATGGGACTGACCATCTGGCCATGGGTTTAATTTGGGCAGCTGTTAGGTGCTCCACAGAGTGAGTACCCATGCAGGGGAGGACTATTAAACGATTTTGAAAGTTCATCTACTGTTGTTGTGAATACTTACCTGTAAATAAGAACTCTCTCAGCCTGTAAATGTATTAATACAGTACTGCTCACATGTCCAATTTGTTAACAGCTTGCTTACTAGTCATTAATTTATAAATATGACTTCAGAAGACCAATTTGGTTCAATCTGTTTATTAACTGAAGTTATAAAAGGACATCACTAATCAGCTTCAAAAAGTTACCCATATTAAAATCCCTTGTTCTTGCTGTAAGCACTGCATCAAAATGAAGATAATTTTAAAAATGCAGTTATATTTACAGTTACTTTTTATGAATTAATTGTATTTTTTCTGTAGCCTGATGCAATCCCTATTAGACCATCGAATAAGCAGCAGTACCAATCTAATAAAATATTAATCATAAAGACCACCTACAGGCCTTCCTATTTTCTAACAGCCATCTGGCTACTCAAGAAAATCTGGCTTAGGAGGGAAGGTAAAAACTCAGAAATAACTCATATTTGTAGGGGGAAAAAAGCACAAAATCTCTGTGTTAGCAATATAACAGCCCACTCAAATCACCTGGTGAAGTACAAGATCTAGAAATGTTTGTCCAGACCCACACCTACTTAGCAAATCACCTTGGAAATTGGTAACAGCTTATCACAACCACATGAAAACTTACGCTAATGAATAGACAAAATAATGGATGATAGCAAGAGTAGTTTAGACAATATTTAATATTTTTTAAAAGATAATGGGATTTTTATAACAAACTGTGGCTTAATACACAGAATTATCTGTGCTATATTTAATTTTAGTGGAAGCATGAATCCCACAAGAGGAACAGAGCCAAAAACAGTTTTAAATCTACAAGCTGACTATGTGAGCTGCTCTTCATGCTATCTGTTAATGGTCATTTTATTGTTATTTCAGAGCAGTTCCTAGGTTTTCCTGGCAGCCAAGAAAGAACTCTAACTCTCACCTTTAAATCAGCCACCAGGTTGATGCCCAATGCATGTAAGTAGGAGTACTGCAAGCTGCTAAGCATTTTTCCCTCCTCATCATAATCTTGAATCATAGAATCATAGAGTCATAGAATGGCCTGGGTTGAAAAGGACCACAATGATCATCGAGTTTCAACCCCCCTGCTATGTGAAGGGTCGCCAACCACTAGACCAGGCTGCCCAGAGCCACATTCAGCCTGGCCTTGAATGCCTCCAGGGATGAGGAATGATCTCCCTCAAGACAATCTGCCCCATAATCTTCCCCAGCACCAAGGTCAGGCTAACAGGCCTTTACATGTACATGTACATCTCGATGTACATACGTACATATGTATTTATATATACAGTTTTTAATGATGGTACAATTTCAGACTTTGCCATAGTAAAAGTCACCTTATGTCCCTCCTCTCCTCTCCTCTCCTCTCCTCTCCTCTCCTCTCCTCTCCTCTCCTCTCCTCTCCTCTCCTCTCCTCTCCTCTCCTCTCCTCTCCTCTCCTCTCCTCTCCTCTCCTCTCCTCTCCTCTCCTCTCCTCTCCTCTCATTTTTATCATCCCAGATGAATTATTTATACCAGAAGTTGGATAATCTCTGACTATACGTCAACATCGTCACAACACTTAGGGAGATTATCTTTTTGCATGGTAAAGTTGACATTTTTTTTTCTTTGTTTTCCTTTTTACATTCTGCTTAGAGTTAGGATCAATTTTCCAGGAATGATGATTTATCTACTTGGGCAGTGGTGCCTAAACCTAGGGTGAGGTATATCCAGAGCTGCACATTGATCCAGTTTTCCTTGTTTATATATCAATGGGAGACTCCTTTCCATCTGTACTAGAAGAAGAATGAGGCCTGTGTTCAACTGTTTTGTCTGAAAACTACCTAAATTTTACTCTTGAGGATAAATCTGGTACCCAGATTTGATACAGCAGTATCTACTGGCCACTACTTCCAGTTTTCAGATTGAAGAACAATTCTGTTCTGTTCCAGGGATGATAAATTAGGCATTCACTGAATTTTGAAATGTTTTTTATGTTCTGGGCTGAGGTTCATCAAGCATGGTCGTCCCAGATGACCAAGGGAAGTGACTGCTCCACTTTATACTGCACTGGTGCAGCCTCACCTTGTGTACTGTGCGCAGGTTGGGGCACCACAGTACTAAAAGGACATAATGCTATTAGGGAGTGTTCAAACAAGGGCTACAAAAATGGTAAGAGGTCTAAAGAGGAAGGTGTATGAGGAGCAGAGACTGGAAAAAAAAAAAAAAGGAAAGGAAAGGAAAGGAAAGGAAAGGAAAGGAAAGGAAAGGAAAGGAAAGGAAAGGAAAGGAAAGGAAAGGAAAGGAAAGGAAAGGAAAGGAAAGGAAAGGAAAGGAAAGGAAAGGAAAGGAAAGGAAAGGAAAGGAAAGGAAAGGAAAGGAAAGGAAAGGAAAGGAAAGGAAAGGAAAGGAAAGGAAAGGAAAGGAAAGGAAAGGAAAGGAAAGGAAAGGAAAGGAAAGGAAAGGAAAGGAAAGGAAAGGAAAGGAAAGGAAAGGAAAGGAAAGGAAAGGAAAGGAAAGGAAAGGAAAGGAAAGGAAAGGAAAGGAAAGGAAAGGAAAGGAAAGGAAAGGAAAGGAAAGGAAAGGAAAGGAAAGGAAAGGAAAGGAAAGGAAAGGAAAGGAAAGGAAAGGAAAGGAAAGGAAAGGAAAGGAAAGGCAAGGCCACTGGAACAACAACAACAACAACAAAATACCAAACTCACAAAGCCATCAGAATGTTTCTGCTCTGAGGTCTAATAGAAAGGCTTTTGGCTGGGAACTGCAGCCCTGTTCAGGACAGTGGTAAGGTGTCCATCCTTGTACATCACAGTGGTTAGCATGGGGTTAAAGCATGTGTTTGATTGTATGGTGAAAGGGCACAGCTATCACCTGAATGCAAACGTCCTGGCATTTGGGATGTCATTGGAAGAAACGTGTGTATACACATATATACATGCATACACATACACACATTTATGTATTTAACTTCAAATAGTTCTGTCTTTGTTTTTGTATTTCTGTCCCGAACCCTCTTTTTGTGAGGCAACACAAAGTCTCTGCACTCTGCAGACTTTAGTAGAGGCAGACTTTAGCAGAGGTCACTGCTGCTTTCTCAAGGGAAGACAGTGAGGACAACAGGAAAAGAAACTTAAGCAGCACAGAAACGCAGCATTTTCCCTTATTTGCCAGCAAGAGCCCGCTGCTTCACCAGGCGAGTGCTGCAAGCAGGTGCTGCTGTCACTAGGGCTCGCAAGAGAGCTGCGGGAGCCAGCGCTGGAAAATCGCTTCTCCTCTGCCAAGCCCAGGCTGCAATGCAGCTGGCTGTGCCTGTCTACTACCAGGAGGAGGTGGAAGCCTGGGGAAGGCGATCTGCACGGCAGAGAGCCGCTGTTCCCGTGCTGTTAGCGAGCTCTCACCAGGCGAAGCCTTGTCTGAGATATTTTTCTTCAAGCCTTGGAAGAGAGAGAAAACAGTTCTGCCGGAACAACCACGCTGCTCCACCCAAACAAACACCCCTGAGCAGCGAAGTGACCTGCGATCGTTTCGTATTTGATCACATGGCTTCTGGCACAGTGGATAGCATCACTGCTGGTGTGAGATTAGCGTGAGTTGCGCCTTGACGCCAGCACCGGTTTTTTTGTTGCTATCTTCCTCCTGCTCCTGCATCCCCTGAGAGCACTGTCAGGAAGTGGAATACGACCAGCTGCTTTCCTAAAGCACACACAAAGCCATTTCTGCCTGTATGTCTGTACAGGGCTGGGACAGCTTGGCAGAATTATTGTGCCGCACAGACCCTTTCCCAGCTGCATGGCCACTGTCAGATACACACTCACTGCCAGCCTGCAGAATTACTGGTTTGTATTTTCACAGGTGCTGAGCCTGTGTAATACAGTCATTGCATCACAGGGCACTGGGGGGTGAATGAAGAATGGGAGTTGCCACTGCATCACTGTGGACAAGGGAATGCCCTCTGCTACTTAAAAGAAAAGAGGAGAAAAATTATTCTACCTACTGCCACTTAATTAACATCTCATTTGCATTTGACTATGCAGCTGCACTCCCAAAATGTGCAGCTCTGAGAAGCAGAGGACTCTGAAAACAGTGTTTGGGCAAGCATTTGCTCCTCATTCCTGTTTTTAAACTCAGTCCCCTTGTGACTGTCATCCTGATAAGGACATTGCCCTTAGGAAAAGCACAGTTTCTGTCAGTCCTAAAAATTGTTCATCACGTTTGATTTAGTTGAAATTGCCCTTTGGGAGCACACAGATGATTCACTAGCAGAAAACTCACTCTGAGCTCAAGACTGCCTTAAAGAAGGGGGCAAAGCAGTAGCCCTGCAGCCTTGTTGAAAGAAAGCCTCTTGCTGACGTCAAAGCACTTTACAGCAATGCCTCTTTTCACTTTCAGGCCACCTTAAAGAATTGCTTAGTTTCTTATGGAGATAAAAAGATAAAATAGACACAATTCCACCCAGGAAATATCACTGTATGAAACAAAAAATATGTGCATATGAAATGGCTTGATCAAGTCTCATGGGAGGACTGTTTGCACAAGAGACAGACAAGAGCAAGGAATCAAGGGAAGAAATAAAAAAATAAAAAAATAAAAAAATAAAAAATAAAAATAAAGAACTTGTATGTTAAGATCTGAGATGGCCTTTGATCACAGGATTAGAATGGGCTGCCCAGGAACATGGTGGAGTTACTGTCCCTGGAGGTGGTCAGGAACCGTGTAGATGTGGCACTGAGGGACATGGATTAGTGGGCACAGTGATGATGATGGATTGATGGTTGGACCAGATGATCTTAGTGGTCTTTCCAGCCCTAGTGATTCTGTGAGTCTACAGTTATATAGATATGTTATTACTTGTTTTCTTTCTCCTGTGTTCAGGAACCCAGGATTCCTTACATTAACAAAATCTTGTCAAACTTATCATCTCTCCATTCCGTTTCACAGAGAGTGGTTTGAATTCTCCTGTCCATGTAGGATAGGAAGGACGGGTGCTATTTTCCTCACAAACAATGATTCTGCAAGCTACTAATGAAAAAGACTGTAGAGCATGTGGAATCTCATATTGAAGTCTGTGTTCATTGTATCGCATGTTTTATTTCTATCCTGGAAGTGTGACAGTAACTTTTCTGTACACACTTCTGTCCTTTTTTGCATTTCTGAAATACTGCTTTCTGTTTGTTATCCCTTCCAACCAGTACAAAAGTAGGACCAGGTGCCAGACTGATGTCTGCCATGATGTCACAGAGTTATCTCTACATCTTTCTGTGTCTGTGGCAGGAGAACAGCAGGCCCACAGGCCCACCAGCCTGAAAAAGAGGCTGGGTGGTGGTGGTGGTGGTGGTTTACAGGCTGGTTCGGCCTGGTTCTGTGACTAATGGGGTGGGGAACCTACAGACCCACACACCAGTAAAGGGGAAAATGGGGAAAGGGGAAAGGGTAGGGAGATGAGAGATGGGCCTAAAAAACAGAACAGTGGCAACAATCCAAGGAGAAAAGTTAATTTACTAAATATGATATCAGAATGCAAGTTAACACAATAAAATACAATATAATTGGAATTGAGGCTAATAAATCAAATAAAATGTGTGAGAGAGAGTCAGAAACTGAAGGCCTTACTCTAAAACTGAAGGCAAGATGGGTGAAGAACAACACCCACAGTGCCGGGGCAGCAGGAGAGAGCAAGTCTCGTGACTTGCAAGGAATTTACCTTTCCCTCTGCACACAAACTCCTCTGGGGTATGCAGTTCTTCTCTCTGAGAACCAGGTACTCAGAAAATCAGCAGTACACAGAACTGGAGCATTAACTCTTTAACTACCAGTGCTTTACATGATGTTATGATGTGGAATACCAATAACAAAAATCATAAAAGCATGACATTTGACACTTTCCTAGATATCATAAAATCACTAAGGTTGGAAAAGACAGCTAAGACCATCTAGTCCAGCTGTCGAGCCATCAATACCATTCCCACTAAACCATATCCCTCAGTGCCACACTATTCTTGTCCTGAAGACCTCCAGAGATGGTGAATCCACCAGCACCCTAGGCAACCTGTTCCAATACCTCTCCTCATTATTTAGGAAAAGTTTTCCTAATATCCAACCTGAACCTCCTCTGACACAACTTAAGGCCATTCCCTCTTATCGTATTTCTGTTACCTGAGAGAAAAGGCCAACTCCCATCTTGTCCCAACTTCCTTTCAGGGAACTGTAGAGAGCAACAAGGTCTCCCCCAAGTCTCCTCTTCTCCAAACTGAACAATTCCAGTTCCTTCAGACTCTCCCCATAAGCCTTGTGCTCCAGAACCTTCACAGTTTCATTGCCCTTCTCTGTACACACTCCAGGGCCTCAATGTCTTTAATGTAGTGAAGGGCACAAATCAAACACAGTACTCAAGGTGTGGCCTCACCAGTGCTAAGTACAGAGGGACGATCACCTCCCTCCCGTTGGACTCAGCCCTTTGATCCACCCTGTCCTGATTCCTCGGTGGGACCTCCTTACCTTCAGGCAGATTGACACTTCTCCCCCAACTTGGTGTCATCTGTTGTCTTGGTTAGAGACAACATAGAGCTATGTGTTTGCCAGCTTACATTGGACTATCAGCTGAATCCAACAGCATATTTAGAAGAAGCAAGTATCTCACCACCTCAGACCTCCAAAAGAATTATTTAAGCAGAGCAGATGTAACAGAATACTATTAGGAGCATCACTGAGAGTCCACATGGGAGTGCAGTGCAGTGTCCTCCTCCTGATTCTGCTGATCATTGTGGATATACGCAGAGAAACAGATCTTGTCACTTCTTATCATTTGGTATATCAACCACAAGATTTAAATGGAGACCTTTTCCAAAACTCATTGCAAAAAGAAAATCAAATAGATACATATACCCCCAGGTTTTATGATAATTTTTCAAGAGGTTTTGTGCAAGTATAAATCTATCCTTTGCTAAAATATAGAAGTAATCATACAGAAAGTAAAATCAAAAGCTCATCTCCTCCAGGATGACAATACTATGGGAAAATATTTTCTTTACAAACTGATTTCATGCATAGTAACTGAATCTAGTTGTTAGAAAGTTAGATCAATGTACCATTTAGTGTGAGTCAACAGAAAGATGTAGGGGCAAACAACTGCAGGTATAAGTAACTTTGAAGCCTCTCTTTATTTAAATAGAGGTGACCTTAGTCAAGTGAATTTCTAAGGGATTTTTTTTGCCAGTTAAATGTTAAGGATTAGCATATTGTCTGTAAGTGGCTCGACTAGTATATAATCTTTAGATACAAAAATAAAGTCTTTATGTAAGTATCGTTTTGCGCACCAGGAAATTCAGTGGTGAACGTGTTGAAATTTACCTCCTGTCCTCTGTATTTCCTGTTAGAATTGTATTATTTATCAAAAAATCATTTTCCAAAGGAAATAGTTGCAAGACCTCAGGTAGCTATTCATTGAACTTTCCAATTTTACACTTAAGTGCATTCATGTATTATTGCCTAGAGGTTAGAGTAACAGATATCATATAAGTACTTAGTGTAAACAGAACCATTTTCACAGAAAAGCTTGAACTCAAATGTATAAGTTAAGAAGCTGGATTCTTGCTTTTTCACAACACGTAGCATTTAGACTGGATAGTAATTGTGAGTTTTTTGTCATGTACCCTTGTACATAACACTCTGAAGGCATATGGTGAAGTATCAAGAAAATATCTGGTGAAAAACTGTTTGTGTAATTATAGAAAATTCTTCACAGAGAAATATGGCAAGTGAAACTTCCCGTGTGTTTGAGATTAGAAAGATAAGCTTTGGGTTAGTTGACACCTGGAAAGATTTCTCTTTTGGACAGAACACTTGTGAGAATTGTCATGCAACCTCATCAAGTCTTGGATGATCCTTATCTGGTTCCCACATACAGCACAACTTGGCTTCTTCCTGCCCCACCAGAATGCACAGATGTAACAAAACTGGTGGAGACTGCCTACCTGGGGTGTAGCCCTTCCTTTCAGTTTTGACACTTAAGGATATTGGGCCTGAGGTACAAAACCAACAACAGAGAGACTTTTCTTTTGTGCCTGCAGGGGGTGATTGCAGAAAAAGAACAATATGTGTGATATCAACTAGGTGATATCATCGTAACCTTGCCAACAGGTGGGGCAGGTCCAGTGTGATGTCATGTCCACAGCTCTGGGCTGTGCAGTGGCCTGGGGAGAACTGAAATCAGGAAGCTGCTCCCCTCATTGGTACCACAGTACCTCATTGGTACACAGTAGGCAGACAGTGTTACAAACTACAAAATAGAGAGAAAGGCCACAATCCCTCGCTGCCGCAGGGGTAGGCAGAGCAATGCCTCTGCAACAAACACTCCAAGACCTTGCTCCCCATCAGCTGCCCAGAGGCTATGTTCCCACACCTCTCACCTCAACTGCTGCAGGTGCACCCTGAAAGGTCCTGGCTGCCTGAGCCAGGCAGAGACAGAGAAACACTGGTGATGCTGTGGGCTGAGCACCAAGAACTGCTGGCAGCAGCCCCACAGCACAAGCCAAACAAGACCTCATTCAGTCATCCAAGTCTCACAGATAGGCTCAATTGGAGTCTAGGCGCAAGTCTATGGTGAACTCTGCCAGTTCCCAAATTTGTACAGTAAGGGTCAGTGAGGTCACAGTCATCTCTCACTGATGTCACAACCCCCTGGTCAATGACCTCACAGTCCAGCCTGGACATCCATCACCCTCCATCAGTGATTTTTCAGTGATTTGTCTTTGTATTGGTAATATATTTGGGAAAATAAAAATTGCACCTTTACTATCTCCACAACAATCCATCTTCTATGAACTGTTTATACTTTCTGAAACTTGGAGAGACACTTTTTTTACTGTTCTGATTCAGATGCAATACAAATTGGTGGCAATCTCTACATCGGGCTTGCTTCTTACACCAAGTGCTCACAGCAGGTCACTTGCTCACACTTTCCTTTTCAACCTGATTTAACAGGCGGCTGGACTAGATGACCTCCAGACATCTCTACCAAACCATACAATTCTGTGATTCTGTGATTCTGTAAGCTGACATTTGAGTTCCTTTAAAGACAGGGACAGTTATTTCCCTCCACCAACTTGCTCAAATCAGGCCAGGGCTTCCTTGCAATCATTCCTGCTACATTGTATCCAAGCAGAGATGTGTGAAAATGGAAATCTGTTATCAGTTTCTCATTTTGGTTATATGTCAGAACCTAATAGGAATTGATGCTGAAGGACAGGGACTGTTAACTTGAAGAGGCATCAGGCTGCCCAGGGGAGGGACCCATCTGGCCACACTGCAGTCATATCAGCAGGCTCTGGACAAAGTGCAGCACCAGCTGCCAAAAGGGAGCTGGTTTCTCCTTAGACCCCCTGTGTCTCTAACAGAGTCATTCCTGATGAGAAGTAAAAATAATGTGCCAGCCAAAGCAGCCAGCAGGTTCTTGTTCAGACAGTTCTCATTCAAGAACAAGGAGGCATTCACTAAAATCAGACACTGAAAGTACAAAAAACATAAGATTTTCATACATAATATACAATTAAGTTGTTTTCTCTGTAATAGAGCAAGTTAAGGCCTGGAACTCATCAAGACTGTAAAGTGCTCAAGTGCACAGTTTTGATATCCAAGTTGCCCTAAACTGACTAAAAACAGAGGATTTGAAGAGCCAATTAATCTCTGTTTTAAGAATTTGGAACAATCTGGCTATCAGAGACCTGGGGACAGCTGGTGCAGAACAGGAACTTTCAGATGATCACCTCCAAGCTAAGCCTTCCTCTGCCCCTTTTAAGAAAGAACTTGCCTTGACTGAACCTGTTTCAGAGACTGGAAGTACTGAATCATGTTTGCTAACATCTGTAGGGTCTGTAAAACATTGTTTAATTTTGTAATTAAATGTGAAGTGGTCAAACACCACATGTAATACGGGCTGAGTCAGTGGCTGGATGACACAGCATCAGCCTTGAATATTGTGCATTCCTGTGGAATACTGTGTTGCCACCTTCCCTTGAGGATTTATATGAGGTGGCATAGCAGCAGCTGAGTTTAAATATTAGTTAGCAAGATTTTGATTAGGAAATGCTGTTCCATCTCCAACAACCATTAGAAAGTTGTGGCCTGTGTGCAAGCCACAGCACAGTGGAGAGAAGGGATAAAATAAACTGGGAAAGGGGTCACCAAAGTAGTACTTGGAGGATTCTTTCTCAAAAGCAGTCAGTCTCTATCACATAACCAGGCCTTCCTGCCTGCTCCAGGCATTTGCTGTCATTACTACAGCCTTTAACAAATATTTGTATAGCCTGGAGCCCAACACTTAGTGGCTTTGCATGGGGACATCCTAACCATGCCCTCCTGCCACTCCATTCCTTTGCCACAGACTTGGCAGGGAGTAGCCTTAAGCCAATCACAAGTTTTCCAGCAATTTTTTGGCTGGGGATTGGGGCCAAAGAGGCAATTATCCATCAGTTGCTTGTGGAATGTGGCTTTACACCGTCAGGGAGAGAGCTCAGTCTCTAGAGGACCATCCGTTCCATACTAACTCCTGGGAAATATTTAACACTTGGAGTTCTCGTTTCTCAGTAGACTGTGCTGGAAACTGATCCTATAAAGAAGGCCACCACCTTACCTTTGCAGGTAATGTGCTTTAGCTGCTTTCCCAATCCAGTGTATATCAGTACATTCACGGACATTTAGAATGGTAGTACATTGCATTAATGTATAAACAACACAGAGAACATCTTGTAATAACATCTGTTATTTATAGCATCAGCCAAGAGCCTTCCAACTGTCTGTCCTGGCTGAGGGCAGCCCATGCCTGTCAGATCATGGTCAAGGTACTCCAATACACCTATTTATTCATTGTATTTATTTACATGTTTACTGAGATTCAGGAACAGGTAGGCTTTAATAAGCCTGCTATGACTCAACATAAACAGGAACCAGAGATATTAGTTAACCAGCTGCTCACTACTGAAAATTGTGAGAAATTGTTTCTGTATGACTGTCTTGCTTTTCAGCTACTGTAGGACATCAGAGCTCTACTGAAGTTAAATTTTCTCTTCAGAAGTTTTATAATTTAATGTTGGTTAAGGTCTGTCAAATTATAAGGTTAATAATTTTTATTCCTGACTCTGCCACTGACTTGCTTAACAAAGAAATTTATTTCACTTTTGCTTTATTGTCTCCATCTGAAAACTTATTAATGTTAAGAAGTATTCAAAATGCTTTTCAAGCTTGGAGATAATTCACTGTACAGCTTCTGACCATTGTTGTTATAACCTTGACCTACCTTAAAAGCAAAGATTGTGTTAAACCAAAGGTCTGTTTTGAAGACTCTATAGCTGAAACAAGTAAAAATGTAATATTTTTGCAAGAAGGCTACTAGGGAGCTTTGCATCTCATTGTTTCTGTTTTGTTTGACTACAAGGAAGTTAAATAAGCACACGAGAGGCTGCATACAATGAAGCAGGGAGTGTGTTTTACTGGGCCTGGACACATTTGTTCTTTTTGAACTCAGTTGCTCTGTGGGCCAGAAAACTTCCATTCATTGCTGCCAATCTGGAAGTTTTTCAGCATTTGAAATAAACAACAAAACAAAATAAGATAGTGCTTAATAAATGGCACGCTGACAAGTATTAATCCATTTTTCTTTATATAAAGAAATACCAAGTCATTCTGCCATTTCTTCTAACAGTTTCCTTTCTTGCAGTCCCTTGTCCCCCACTGATGGGTTACAGCAATCAAATAATAATTGGGCCAGTTTAAAGCCAATATTTTAATACCTTTTTAATGTCTGTATCTTGGTGATACACAGAATGATCTTTTTGTGTTCCACATTACACATGAGAGAGCTTCCTGGAGATATTACACAAGGGAGACTACACTTACACCCAAGGAAAATATTACCCAGAAATATCTGTAAGGCTTTGTAGCAGTGCAGCACTTAGGCTTGTAAGTAGGAAAGTAGCTGTTTATGTAAGTCCGTTGAGGGAAGCTGTCTGTGGGAAGAAGCCAAGTCTTCTGTCAAAGTAGCTGATAAGTTCAGACAAGGAAATGAGTTTCATCAGGTCATTTAGACCAAGCAGTGATTTTTGCAGGTGTAATAACACTGCTACTGCAAATGTGCACATTTACAACAGATCTGCTGTTGTAAATGTGCCCTCATATACATGTGGCCCATGATTGGCTTCTGTCTGTTTGATTATATAGATCCTGGTGTGATGTTAAATTTTGAGAAGTCCATCATGGACAGGACTTAATCCACAGTTTAGGGTCTAGCAGAAACATAATACCTGGAACTTAACTGACCTTATTATGTACTTTTTGAAACAGTGGTAAAAACCTTTGTGTATTTGGGCACATACCAGAAGTATAATTTGCACTGTGTGGGAACAAACTATGAAGCTGATTAGCAACACAACACAATGAAATGATCAATGAGTAAGAGAGGTCAGAGCTGATAGCCTTTGTACACTAGCTTACAGTCTTGTGGCTTCGTGGGTGGTTTCTGACCAGCTGCATGGAAGTACTGTTTTGCTTGTCAGACAGTATAAATAAATAATAATAAAAAAAACCCAGACGATATAACAACAGAGATATCACAGTGAGAAGGGTCAAAGTCCATGTCTGAAGAGAACAGTAGAGACTGGATGGGCGCACACCACTAGAAGGCAGCCCAGGCCAAGGATCACATAACCCATAGTATTGGCCAAGTCTCACAACCCAAGGCAAAAGGTCTGATGCTCAAGAGACTTGTGAGGTCTGATAAATGACGTAAGTCCGTGTGCACAGCAGTGATGCTTTTCCTCAGCTTTGTTAAGTACTGAAGCTTTTTGGTTTTTTTTTGTTGTGACAGAGCTGCTTGTATCAGCCTTGCATTATGGAGAGGCCAAGGAGATACTGTTTTCCACCACTGTTCCACAGCACGGGTGGTCTTAGAAGCTAACTATTGCAAGATCTCAATACTACTGCTCTAAATAGACTTAAAATATACCATCCCTGAAAACTGGATGTGGGTTGGAGAGAGGAACAAGCATCTAGCCAAGTGAAGACAAACAGTCGCAACATCCCAGCTCCTCCAGCAGGCTCTCTCACGAAGGCTCACTGAAGAGTGCTGAGGAATAGAAGCATCAGGGTGGAATGTCTCTTCTCCCCGCAAGAATAACCTAGGAATACATTTAAATTTCAGTCTCCTGGAACCAATAAAAACATTGTTTGGCCCTTTATGAAGTGTTTGTGGGTAGGAAATGGTGAAAATGACAAGGACTTCATAAGTTACTCCATAACACCCCAGAGAGGTAGGTGAAGATCAATAGCTCCACACCAAGCACTTTCTGTATGAGACACTGGCATACGTGAGCCATATATGCTGTTGCTTTTCAGACCTTTCTTATGGTTGTATCAGTCATATTAATAATGACCAAAGAATTAAAGTGTTCGGCAAAATTTCACCTAACCCCCCTGCCCAATTATCTTCAATATTAATTAACTGTCGCAGAATGCCATCAAGCTAGCTAGTTTCAGTGTGTTTCCCTCCTGATGCTGATGTCTATGAAACTGACAGCAATTGAAACTGATGTCTATGATGTTATGCTATGAAACAGTCCTAGAAAAAAGTTATTTGCAATACTAATGCTTTTATGGGCACTACCAGCCAAGTTTTTTTGGAGCTCTTTGTGAACACAAATTAATTAACCTGTATAGTGAGAATTGAAGTGAAGTGGCTTTGACTATTGTCCCCTTGGGTTTAAAGTAAGAGTATACAAGTTGGTTTTGCAGACATTTATTTCTAGGTCAATCCTTGCATTCTTTTCCAGCATCAATATTCATTAGAGAAAGAAAAAATATACAAGCATGGAACACGGTGAATTAAAATTTGTTCTCAACAATGACCCTGAAATATAAGTCTTTCAAGGAAAGAGCCAGTAAAACTGCACTAATACCTTTAGAGTTAATGAAATAGACATAGCATTTCAATGTGTTTAGGTCAGTAAAGCTTAGTTATGAAGGATATTGACTGAGGTTGCACTAGACTGGAAAGTCATTATAACAATCCAGATGTGATCTATTTCACAACAAATTAAAATGTGAAACCAGAGCTAAATTTCATTGTATCCACATTAAATTCTAGACTGCCGTATGACAAGTGACTTAAGATCTTCATAACTGTATCCCTGGTTATGACCCTCTCATCCCAAGACCATAAATTTTATCAGTGAGCATGGAATGATTGTTTTCAAAAGGGTTTTCAGCCTTCAGAAGAACCTTAGCATTTCTTCTCTACAGCTCAGAATACTGAGCTCAACAGATGACTGCACTATTTGCTTTTGCTATTAGCATAGACATATATATAAAAAGTCTTTCCAAGTTTATTTTGTACATTCTCCAAATTGAGGTCCAGAGTACCAAGATATTCAAATGATCAAGAACTCTAATGTTAAGTGTGGGTACTGGATAAAGGTGAGTACGTGGGAGAACATTGTATTTATGAGGAAATACCGAGTTCCTGATTAGCCAAAACCTTCTTAGTATCACTAAGAAGGACATTTGCCAACTTTGCAACATCCAATTTCAACTCAGACTTAATCTGTGTTCTACTATGCTCTCCATATTCCTTTTGACAGTTGTTTCAGAAATACAGGCATTAGCTGTTTTGTGTTTGCCCATTTTTCTTCCAGAAGTCCAGCACTTGGCTCCCAATTTTCACTGAATATAGTCTGTTTTCAGACAATCTCTGCAGTTCATAAAGAACCTTCTCAAGGCTGGTCTCATTCCAGAATCTTACCCTTCCCTCCAGAGTTTACTTCAGCTGATTATGTTGTCTCTCAGTCATCAAAATAAACTGTGACATAGTGATTAGTACAAGAGCTGAAATTGAACCACTCTAAACAGGGATCTGAACAGTATTCTCCTAGTTTCTGTGAGATTGTCAACTGGGAAAAACATCAATAGCTTAATTAAAACTGGATCCATCATTTACTAATAGATTGGATCTCCTGCTTCTACACGATTCTCCAATTCTATATTAAAAAAAAAAAAAAAAAGTGAAGTAGTTTGGCCTAGTTTGTTCTTGACACACATACACTCACTAATTCTTTTTACCTCTTTGTACTATTCCACAAAAATTAATTAATTAATTAATTAATTACTAATTTTTAGTATTTTCTGGTTCCTACCTGGGTACCAAAGTTAAATCAGCTGAACTAGAAATCCCTGATACGATGTGCATTTCCCCCCAGTCCTCTGGGAGCACAGAGTCCTTGCTGAGCCCTTAGAGGTAATCACCAGCAGAAGCCTTGGCTGGTTCCTGAAATCCTCTGAATTCTATCATGTCCTGCTGAGCTGAACATATCTATTTTACGTAAGTAACCATTGACTTTTGGTACACTCTCTGATCTAATTTGCATTTCAATCTTTTTTTGTTAAAATTAATTTTCTCACGTATCTAGACATAAGTAATCTTTTTCAGGGAGAAAGTTAGGCAGACATGGCAATTATTTTCAGTCTTCTCTGCCATGGCTCCTTTTTTTTTTTTTAATTATTCCGATTAAATAATGGGAAGCTATGTATTCTCCTTTCCTACGTGATATTTCTAATATATTCAGGCAAAAATTTCTTGCCAATGTGGTGATTTTAAATGTTGGATTAGAACTTGGACCTGTGGTGCTAAGTCGTTACTTTGAGGATAATTTAAAGAGGAACAGGGAAAGAATCAAAGGAGAAATCCAGTGAGCAATTGTTGTAAAAAGAAAGGACAGGGCAGGAAAGGAATAGAAGGGATGGAACAAAGTGTCACATAAAATAGCATCTCAGTAACTGACATATTTTATCGTGTACAGTTTAAAGATTTCTTCTGTGTGTGAAGATAAAAATAAAGCTAATCTGGGAAAACCATACTGATGTTTTTAAGTTATTCCAATTTCTGGAGGCATGTAAAGGAGGAAAGGTTACCTTGCCCTATCATCTTAAAAAACAGTTGATAATAGACTCCACATGAGTCATCCAAACCATTTTTTGTTGGTGTGGAAGTAAAGGTCACTTTTTACACTCACTTGATGTCGGCACTGACCCTTTGATACCTGGTACACACACTCAAGCCAATCTCTGTCTGAAGTGCACCTACAAAGACACGGCTGATAGAATCGGATCATTGTTTTGCCCAGACCCACTGCCTCATGCAGCGTCCTGGCAAAGTCCCCACCGGCTTTTTTCAGGTGCCAGGATTTCACTGCATCCTTTTCCTAAGAGAAATATGGGACAGGTTCTCTGCTGAGGTCTCCAGAGCAGGAATAGGAGTATGTCCATTGAGTACACACAGTGCAGAACAGCCAGCTCAGGAGTAACATTAACACAAGGACTCTTTGTTATTTGTTCTCTGCAGGAATTCATTGTTATTCAGTGCAACAGAACTGCAGGGCAGGTGTCATGTTAAAGATGCTGAACTACAGTGATGTGCTGTTTTTTTGACTGCTCTCAGTCTGCCCAACGCTAAAAACAGCAGAAGAGAGCTGATCTGATACTATCTATGTATTTGTTACCACTGGAGACTGCATGGATGATTCAGTAGAGAATTGTCCCTACACCTGCCTCTTAGTGCTTCCCTGTCTTTTTCAGTTGTGTGTGCACTGGTAGAAGCTATCTGTCTGTCAGACTGGGAGAACTAGCAGGCACTTAGCATGCAGTGCTTGCAATGCGCTCCTTGGGTAGCTTTAGATTCTTTGATCTGACTTCACATTTCAAATTTATAGAACAATATTGAATTTTAACTACCCAGGAGAAGCCTGGCAGCCTGTTTATTCTATGCAGCAGACATATGGAACAAGTACAATGTGGATCACTTCAGAGTAAAGCTGTTACTGGGAGCTCAGCAGACTTCAGCTACTCCATTAATTAATGTTCTTTCATATCATTGATCTCCAAAGGCTCTGTCCTGATTTAGAGCCATAGCACTGAGCCTTGGACTTTAATATCAACTTTTATTAATATAACTGCTCGAGCATGCAGGATGATTTAGATCTGAAACAAGAGGAACAGATCCATGTCTAAAGAGTTAATGATTTTAAAAAGTGAGATCAGAGACGAAATGGGAGGGAGGAATATGTTACTGTGCTCTGCATTCAAAGAATTCCTCTTAGCCTACTTATTTGTCCCTAAAAGGCACTGGGATTTGCTACACTTTCTTTTCTAATAATCAGAATGATGAACAACAGCTGAACCAAGGCACTTTTAAATTCTCTGACAGCATAAGTAATCACTGGCATCACTAACTCAGAGCCAGAGCTCCACCACAGCAGAACTTTAAATCAAGAAATAAATTATGTTCAAGTTCTTCACAGATGTATATGTGTGATGCAGGATCCCATGGGTAGCATCTTCTGTCAGCTGTTAGGGAGAAGATGGGACTATTTTATCACAGTGCATTTTTTTCAGTCTTAGTATTTTCTCCTTCTGATTCAGTCTCTTCCAGGAAAGCATGTCTATTTCAGAGAGCACTTAACCATATGCTTACCCTGCAAAATGACTTTTCCTTGTATCCTGTAACTTCATAGTGACCCATGTACATGAAAAGAGTTTGAACTGGATTGAAATCAAAAGCAAGATTCACCATGGTGTTGAACTGGATCCTATCTTCATTTCGCTGCATCCTCATTAAGCAACATGGAACCATAGAACCTTTCAGATTGGAGAAGGCCACTAAGATCATCTAGTCCGACCACGTGAACATGAAGAGCATCCTGAGTTCACTGGCTCTGCTCAATCCCAATCCTGTGTGCTCAGGAATGCCAAGGGTACACTAAGATTCTTACACAGCCACAGCAGCTTTGATGTGGTTTGGATTATTTATAACAGCTAGCTCTTATGAATAATGATTCCTGCTTCAAAGAGTTCAGAATTAGTTTCAAGTTCTTGGCCCTGCTCTACTTACTCTCTAGAAAAATATCTTGTTTACTAGTGCATTTCTCATGCAAGTGTGCATGATGACAATTCCACATTCCCTGCACTTTACACAGCTTGATTCACTGCCAGTTGGTCAGAACAATACCATCAATCAGGAAATTAATTTGCTAAATGGCAGGCATTTTCAGACATGAGTCTGAAGTTAAGCCTCAGCCTTTTGTCCTCTACTGTGTATTTATAGAGGCTCTTGCCACTGGCATTGATGAAATATTTACAGATGAAATCTTTGACTTTTATTGGCAGACAAATGTTTTAGGTAGCAATTAAACTTCAAAATAGAGCAGTGACAAATTTGGAGTTGTGAAAAAAAGTTCCTTTGGATGGAAAAAAATTTCACTTCAATCTATTCACTTCATTTCCATTGACATATACAGGAAGTTTGCCCAAGGGCCCTAGAAGAGAGAATAACCATTTGTGCCAGTACTGCATAAAGATTTTAAAAGCATTGTGTTTCACCAATGTGATCTGAGTTTCTGTCCTAAGAGAAAAGCACTGAGCAGTTGGAAAAGAAGAGTCCAAAGAAAGAAGTTCAAAGAGCCTTTCCAGCTCGGATTGGTGGCTATAAAAGCAGCATTTCAAGGTCAGAAGGCATCATAAATGAATAAAGCTTGTGTTTCTGGATTAAAATGGATTTTTACATTACTAACATATCTAAATTGGCATTCACCTACACTGTGGTCCTTTGAAGATATGGGTGGTGTGTAAGACCACATGTGGATCCCTTCATGGAGCAATTACTTCATCATTTCATCTTTTCAAGGATGTGCTTTAATCTACCTCATTGTTTCTTCCTCAGTCATTAATTTCAGGATCCTAACCATTTTTATCGCTCTGCTGAAGCCTTCTGATTTCCAGTAGCTAGAACTTAAAGCTGTATGTCCAGTGCAGTTACAGCAAAGTCTTTAAGAGCTACAAAGAGCTTCAGTTATCTCTTTGGTCTTTAACTGCAATTCAGCTTTGCTTTATTTGCTGGTAGTATTAAAATGCAGTATTATATGTCCACCATCATAAAAGCCTGTGCTCAAATTATTATCAAATTATTTCTACTATATGAGGGCAACTAGCATTTTTTCTGACATGTATTTATTTTTTTGGTCCATATTTCTAGCCTGTTTTCCTTAGTCATATGTTTTCTAGATTTGTTAGCAAAGGCAGAAGCTTTAGCCCAATTAACAGCTGTATTCAGCTTCTCCAGTTCATGTGAGCAGTCATCTTGCCTCTCTGTCAGGTAGTACTCTACAGTGTAGATGTCTAAAGCAAGACAAAATGAATCCCATTTTCCATCTCCCGCTACAGCCCCATTCGGAGTCACATAGTGGTGCAATGGATGCCTAATTTCAGCTACTGTAGCTACAGTGATATCTGAGATGGGGGTAACAAATGAAATGGATCAGGACTCATTTCCTAGGATATGCACAGACAGCAGGGAATGCTTACAACATGGTTTACCTTGCTGGACTAGATGGTCTGAGTGGTCTTATCCAACCTTTATGATTCTGTGCTTGCAATGCTTACAAGAAAGTTTTCTACAATAGGCTAATTCCAGCATTCAATGACTCTGGCCCACTTTCATATTTTTACTGCTATAGTTGGGAGAGCCTCTGAGCCAGGATCCTGCCGCTTGTATTGCATGTGTACAGGTCCCAGCACAACTGTCCCAGGTGCTAAGGACTTCCTGGGTGTTAGTTAAGAAATAATACTACATTATTGTTTTTTTCCTAAATATTAGAAATATTAGTTTTGGGCCCCTCCCTACAAGAAAGACACTGGGGCCCTGGAATATGTCCAGAGAAGGGCAACAAAACTGGTCAGGGGTCTGGAACACAAGTCTTATGAGGAGTGGCTGAGGGAGCTGGGATTCTTCAGTCTGGAGAAGAGGAGGCTCAGGGGAGACCTCATTGTACTCCACAACTTCCTGAAGGGAGGTTGTGATGAGGAGGGGTTTGGCCTCTTCTCCCAGGCAACAAACAGGACACGAGGAAATGGCCATAGATTGTACCAGGGGAGATATAGGTTAGACATATGGAAAAACATTTTCTCTCAGAGATGGTCAGGCACTGGAATAGCCTGCCCAGGGAGGTGGTGGAATCGCTGTCACTGGCAGTGTTCGAGAGACGTCTGGATGAGGATTCATAGAATCATAGAATCATAGAATGGCCCGGGTTGAAAAGGACCACAATGATCATAGAGTTTCAACCCCCCTGCTATGTGCAGGGTTGCCAACCACCAGACCAGGCTGCCCAGAGCCACATCCAGCCTGGCCTTGAATGCCTCCAGGGATGGGGCATCCACAACCTCCCCGGGTAACCTGTTCCAGTGTGTCACCACCCTCTGTGTGAAAAACTTCTTAATATCCAACCTAAACCTCCCCTGTCCCAATTTAAAACCATTCCCCCTTGTGCTATCACTATCCACCCTCATAAACAGCCATTCTCTTTCCTGTTTATACACTCCCTTCAAGTACTGGAAGGCCGCAATGAGGTCTCCCCGAAGCCTTCTATTCTCCAAGCTAAACAATCCCGGTTCCCTCAACCTTTCCTCGTAGGAGAGCCCTCTAATCATCTTAGTGGCCCTCCTCTGGACCTGCTCCAAGAGCTCCACGTCCTTCCTGTACTGGGGACCCCAGGCCTGGACACAGTACTCCAGATGGAGCCTCACAAGAGCTGAGTAGAGGGGCACAATCACCTCTCTCTCCCTGCTGGCTACCCCTTTTTTAATGCAGCCCAGAACACAGTTGGCCTTCCAGGAGCCTTGCTGGCTCACGTCCACCTTCTCGTCCACCAGGACTCCCAGGCCCTTCTCCACAGTGTTGCTCTCAAGGAGATCATCCCCCAGTTTGTATAAATACCTGGGATTGCCCTGACCCAAGTGCAGCACCCTGCACTTGGCCTTATTGAACCTCATTAGGTTTTCATGGGCCCACTTCTCCAGCCTGTCCAGGTCCCTCTGGATGGCTTCCCTTCCTTCCAACGTATCGACTGCACCGCTCAGCTTGGTGTTATCCGCAAACTTGCTGAAGGTGCACTCAATGTCATAGCCTATGTCATTGATAAAGATGTTGAAGAGCAGTGGTCCCAAGACTGACCCCCAAGGGACACCACTTGTGACCGGCCTCCACCTTGACACAGATCCACTGATCACAACCCTTTGGCTGCATCCAGCCAGCCAATTCCTAATCCATCGAACAGTCCATCCTTCAAATCCACACTTCTCCAATTTAGAAAGAAGGATGTGGTGAGGGACCATGTCAAAGGCCTTGCAGAAGTCCAGGTAGCTACAAGATACGGTTTAGTGGCTTGCTGTAGCACTGTAATAGGAGGACAGTTGGACTAGATGATCTTATAGGTTCTTTCCAACTTTGAGATTCTATGATTCTATGATTATTCAAGTGGCCAGGGACATTAACTCTAGTGGATGCTTACCTGACTGTATGATCAACTATGAACATGTTCTCTGAATGTCTTTCCTGCAATTAATGCTAAGGAATTTAGCTGACCGCTATTCCTAAAAGCAATTTCAGCTTTTTTAAAGCAGAACTGCAGTGTAGGATCATCAGAAGGACTGAACTGCAGTGAGTAGATGTGTTCAACCCACCAAACACCACAAAATCTCCAGACAGGCAATTTTAATTAAAGAAGGCTCTTATAACCTACCACTGTGCCTCATTCTCCTGTCCTTAAAACAAAGATAGCAGAGTTGTACTCCACAGGGTAAAACTTCGAAATGGAACATGATGTTCCTTTAGTGCTGCTCTGGTGTTATGTCCATCTCTCCTGGTCACTAGCAAATCCGTCTAAGCGCTCACCTAACAGGGTCCTAAACTGCAAAACTCTGAACACGTTGATGTCAGGTGGAAATAGTGAGGTTTCACTAGCTATATGCTACTTGGTAAGACATAAGCAGGTTCCCTCCCTGTACATAAATGTGAGTGAGGTAGCCTGGCAGCTAGGTTGGCCTGAAAACTCAGGAACGTATTCCTAAAATGGCAGAACCAAACCCAGCAGGTCAGAGTGCCAGCCATGAGACTGTTTCAAGTGTGCACAAAGTTTTATATTATCTTGGGCTCCACATTCAGTATTTCTCACTTTAGAAACAAGCAGAAATAAGTAGTGAGGAAAAATAGAAAAGAAAAAACAAACAGAAAAAAAGCCACCAGGTTTTTATAAGATAAATAGTCCCGAAGGGACATGTGTATAAATACTCCTCAAAGGGACAAAGGGCTTTTTTTCTACCCAGCTCTTGCAAAACAACTGGCTTCATCATATTTTATTTTTCACTTGTCCTACTTCTTGAAACAGTATCTTTGCTGAGATTTTCAAAAATGGCACTGACCTCTATTTACAGTTCTGAGCTTTCCTGCTCATGGATGACTCTGTACCCCAGAAAAATGGGAGATCTCACACTGCTGGGCACACTGGAGATGGTAGCAGGCTTTGTATTGTGACTCAGGCTCTTCTTGTCACATCCCACTGGAAATCCTTGCCTGATTTGAGATGAAGTAAACAACAATCCTATGCTTACACAATCCTGACTATCTCGCAGGAATAAGGGGCAGGTAGGATCTCCAAATGTTATCCCCAGCCACCACATATCATGGAGTTCATTCCATAAGCCGACCCCTTCTGTTATAAAAACAGAGGGGTTTTTGTCCTCATTGCCACTGCCAGAGGGGTCTCCCAAACCCTCACTGCTGTGACACTTAGCAATATTATTTATCTTTCAGCCCCCATGACTTTATATCCAATTGTTCTTTCAGCTGTATCCCTTAAATGAATTCATTTTGATCTTTCTCCGTTGTTCATTCGCTGCTGTATTTATAGCTGACAGCCACATCCCTTCTCACTCTTCTTTTGCCAGACCAGACAAGCCCCAAGCTCAGCCTCTTTCCAAACAGTGAACTCTCCGTCTCCTGGTCACCACCATGACCTCTCTCTGTCACTGCTGCAGTATGAACTCATCGTTCTTTTCAAACAGGCAATGAGAGCTGTGCAGCATGCAGACACACACCACTTTCCCGCTGGAAATACTTTCCTTGAGACACTCCAGGACTGCCTTTGCCTTCCTCACAGCTGAATCATTTTCATGGCCCATGCTCAGCTTTTATCTGTCTGTTGCATGAATGTCTCTTCTCCTCTGTTATTTCCTGCTGATGAACTCCCAGCTTATAGCAGAAATCCATCTTATTTCTCTCTAAGCCCCTGTTCTAACAAAGTATTTAGCTTTCTAATTCCTGTTTAGACAGCTTCTAGAATCCTGCTGAAATCAACAGGAATCAACTGATGTTACCTTGATCCCACTGAAATCACTGAGACTGAGGTTTTGTAGCATACAATAGACTTAGTTGATAACTAAGTTTTCCTTAAGATGTTTGCAATAGAAATATTATCAGCAGATACCATAACCCTCAATAGTTCTAGTAATTACTCCTGGAGTAATAAATCAGAAATTGCTTTTAGAGACCTAGTAATGCATTCTGAAAACAAAATGAGCACGCACACTGTTTTGACAGTATCTGTTCTTTTTAAATAACCCTGACTAACTCATCAGCCCTGTGCTGTATCTGCTGTTTGCCAAAGGGATAAAACCTGACACAAGGACAAAAAAAAAAAATAAGGCAGCAACAACAACAAAAATGTGAGACAGAAAAAAGGTAAGGCAAACAATTGACAATAATGCACCAACTATGTTTTTTTTTCTCTATGAGTCAGAATTAAGTGGAACTGTATTAAAAATAGAATGGTCTCTCTTATCCTGCTGGTTCCCATAAGTCAATAATGGTACCCACAGAGTATTTCAGTTTCAGGATTTCATATTTTGAAACTGTGCAATACAGTCTTTGCAGAGAGGGCAAATTTTGTTGGGGGTGGTTTGGTTTGGTTTTACTTTGCTTTTATTTATTCTATGCAACACACTTTGTAACATTATCTGGATGTGTCATACACTTGTATGACACTCGCAGCCTGGTCTAGTGGTTGGCAGCCCTGCCCACTGCAGGGAGATAGAAACTAGATGATCTTTAAGGCCCTTTTCAACCTAGGCCATTCTACGATTCTATGATATACTTATCTTAGAGCTACACTGCAGCCCTGCTATACGGCTGAATTATCACAGGATGACACAGTTTGAGATATCACTCAAAAATAAATAAATAAATAAATAAAGCACAAGAGGAAGAGAAATTTCTTTGGTGCAAAGATAACACTGATCTGTGATTGAGTTATTTCTAAACAAACCAAAAGCAGTTTATTATTTCTTGGAACAAGACAGCAAGCACATATCCAATTGTTGGGCCCCTCAAGGTAATAAAAGTGTGTGTTTTACTTCCATTTTGCTTCATAAAAATTGAACAATGTAGCAAGCTGCAACATCGACATCGAAACAAGATTGCGTTGTAATAATTATGAGACTGATGAAAAGAAGAACGCATATTAATTTTCTTTCAGGGCACTCATTTTCTTGGAATGTTACCAAGGATAGACGGCTTTTCTTAATATCACATAGAGATGCCCTTACTGCTGGAATGGGTATGAGAAATGGGAAAACAGAACCACTGGGAGTAGTTCTCTGTGGAGGACCATTGCAGGGTCACAGAGGAGCTGAACGGGCCTGTGTTTGGTCTGTTCTCCCTTTAATTAAAAACAAAAGACTCAATTCTAATATTATATTATTTTCTTACCAAGAGTCCCAAAATACTGTAAATCACATAGTAATAACTAGATTTTCCCTGAAAGAAACACACTGGAAGAAAACTGAAATGTACCTTACAAGAAGCCCCAAGGCAAAGGTGACATGGGAATGAGGTTGTGTACTAATAATGAGCGGGGAGTACTTGAGATGTGCTCAAAACCTGAACCTGAAGATATTCCTGGACATTATACCACCCCATCAGGGTTTTTGAATGATGTGAAAATCCCTCCAACCCTCAGGAAATTCAAGATTCATAGTGTCAAAGGTAACTCTGTGAAGTGGTTGCTGTATATTTAAGAAGCATCATGAAGAGTCTTAACCTTAACCTTAGAGTTATGAACACTAAATTCAATGAAGACAGTGAAATGCCCAGGTACTCCCTGAAAAATTGATCACGGAGAAAAATGCAAAGATTAACGTTAACAAAGATTAAAGTTAACTTTAACTTTATTATATACTTTCATTCTGTAGATTAGCTGTTGGGTTTAAGGGAGTGCAAGGCTAGAGGGCAGAAGCCAGCAGAACCCTGAGGAGTGGCACAGGCCATTGCAGTCTTCCCAAAAAGCTGGATTAAACATGTGTTAAGCGGAGATAACTAATCTTATAAAGACTTCAAACAAGGGTGAGTTCAGCACCTTTGCTGGTAGCTGCTCCAATGTTTAATTAACCTCAACTAGGAAAACATTTCCTGTTTCTAATTTATAAGCCTTATGTCACAGTATCATAGAGGACAAGGGTAGAAGTGATCCCGAGAAACCTCCCAGTCCATATTTCTGCAGGGAGGGATAGGGTTTGCCTAAAATGTTGATGTATTTGACATCTGTTCTTAACAGCCTCCGTAATCACAAATAAGACCAAGGCATAGTTGCTGTAGCCCAGGCTGCCTCTGATATTAACTTCTTTAACAACCTCCTTCTCATTGGTGAGCACCTGATATGACAGTGCTTCACCTCTGGTGGGTCTGTCCAATTCTTGAACCAGAACATTGTCATCAATGGACTCCAGGAACCTCCTGGACTACCTGCAGATCACCATGTTGTTTTCCAAGGGAAGGGAAGGGAAGGGAAGGGAAGGGAAGGGAAGGGAAGGGAAGGGAAGGGAAGGGAAGGGAAGGGAAGGGAAGGGAAGGGAAGGGAAGGGAAGGGAAGGGAAGGGAAGGGAAGGGAAGGGAAGGGAAGGGAAGGGAAGGGAAGGGAAGGGAAGGGAAGGGAAGGGAAGGGAAGGGAAGGGAAGGGAAGGGAAGGGAAGGGAAGGGAAGGGAAGGGAAGGGAAGGGAAGGGAAGGGAAGGGAAGGGAAGGGAAGGGAAGGGAAGGGAAGGGAAGGGAAGGGAAGGGAAGGGAAGGGAAGGGAAGGGAAGGGAAGGGAAGGGAAGGGAAGGGAAGGGAAGGGAAGGGAAGGGAAGGGAAGGGAAGGGAAGGGAAGGGAAGGGAAGGGAAGGGAAGGGAAGGGAAGGGAAGGGAAGGGAAGGGAAGGGAAGGGAAGGGAAGGGAAGGGAAGGGAAGGGAAGGGAAGGGAAGGGAAGGGAAGGGAAGGGAAGGGAAGGGAAGGGAAGGGAAGGGAAGGGAAGGGAAGGGAAGGGAAGGGAAGGGAAGGGAAGGGAAGGGAAGGGAAGGGAAGGGAAGGGAAGGGAAGGGAAGGGAAGGGAAGGGAAGGGAAGGGAAGGGAAGGGAAGGGAAGGGAAGGGAAGGGAAGGGAAGGGAAGGGAAGGGAAGGGAAGAGAAGGGAAGAGAAGAGAAGAGAAGAGAAGAGAAGAGAAGAGAAGAGAAGAGAAGAGAAGAGAAGAGAAGAGAAGAGAAGAGAAGAGAAGAGAAGAGAAGAGAAGAGAAGAGAAGAGAAGAGAAGAGAAGAGAAGAGAAGAGAAGAGAAGAGAAGAGAAGAGAAGAGAAGAGAAGAGAAGAGAAGAGAAGAGAAGAGAAGAGAAGAGAAGAGAAAAGAAAAGAAAAGAAAAGAAAAGAAAAGAAAAGAAAAGAAAAGAAAAGAAAAGAAAAGAAAAGAAAAGAAAAGAAAAGAAAAGAAAAGAAAAGAAAAGAAAAGAAAAGAAAAGAAAAGAAAAGAAAAGAAAAGAAAAGAAAAGAAAAGAAAAGAAAAGAAAAGAAAAGAAAAACTGCGGATAAAGAGCATAAAAGGAGGCATGGGGAGAGTAGGGGAGCTCCCATCCCCTCTCCCATCCCCTATCTCCCTCCACATGAGTAATAGTGGAGCCCTTACAGTGGCAGCTCTAGCCATGAAGTTTTTATTACCATCCACTACATCAGTGATGAAAACACTGTATGATACCAGACAAAGAGCTGATATCTGGGCAAGACCTCATTCAGGAACAGGTACATTAACAATTCTATTTCAAGGTCTGTCAGTGAGTCAGATCTTCATCCATCTGTTTTGTACATTGTTGATTCGTTTTAATGTGAGATTTTAATCAGAGTGTCAAGCAGTATTAAGTGAAATGCATGGAGAGATCTAAAGGTACCACCTCCATACAGTTGTCTTAATCATCCAAATCTATAATCTCAGCAAAAAGAGATAATAGACTTGTTTAACAAGATGTAACTTCCATTAAAGCCATTTTCCCTGGTGTCAATTACTTCTTAAGCTCTAACTCTTCATTGCCCCACTGTCTGTTCCACAAGGGATGTCAGGGTGGGGGATCACTGTTTTACTCCTTTTTTTCCAGCTATAGGATAGCAAAAGGATTCTCTGATGATCTGGCATTGCCTTATTTACAAGGATGAGTTCCTAACTAACCACAGAGGTTTAGAGTAGTTCTCACCTCAGCCCTTCTAAACTCTTAATTGTAAACTATTTTCTTGACTTGTTTATTTTAAGAAGTTTGGTATTAAATGCTGCGTCATAACTTCTTTTGCTGTGGAGGGTAAAAATTATTTTCTATGTACAGCATGACTTGGAGTGAGATTTCTTTTATGTTTTTTGTTCTTCAAATATGGAACACAAATATCTACTGAATAGTTTTACCTTACTATTTTTGATTTTACCATCTGTACTCAGTAAATGACTTACACCTGAACTTATCTTCTTAATTTCCCTAAAAGATTTGTTCTTGTTGTAAGACTGTTAATTGTTCCTATTTTACTGATTCTTTAGCTTTCTCTACCAACCACTTATATTTTAAATTTTGTAGATTTTATTCATGATTGGTAGAACTCATTCTTTCTTGTTCCCTATGTTGGTAAATTTTTATGATTCACAGGCATATTTCCACACAGGATGCCTTTATTTCTTCCAAAACAACCTTCTTGGGTTTGTAGTTTCATCATTTTATGGGCTTTCAAGGATATTCAACTAAGCACAGCATTCATTAAGATTTGCCACCTACGTTTTCATTTTGCAAACACATTTAAAAAGAAGTCCAAGTGTTCTTCAGTGAAAATTGGGCAGTTGTGGTAATTGCTAAATATTCTATACTTCAGTATTTCAAAACTGTATGTGTTCAAGTATTCCTTCCGATCTGGATTCACATATGGCTCCGTAGTGGTAAAATGAGCTGTGATATAATGTATCTCCTCTTTTAGGTCTTTTTTTTCTCCTTTCCTCCTCCTTCCTAGAGCAAGAGAACTGAACAGATCCTCCTATATTGCTCACCTATCTACCCTAAATTTTATTTTTCTGCTAATGAAAGACCTCTCTCCTTCCATTTGAAATGTCTCCCAGGTTCTGTGAAATCAGGCTTCCTATACTGTCACTGGTTCCTGTACAGATTACTGTTCAGTACTCACTACCTTAAGATCTCATCTGTAGATAATAAAAGCTTCTTGTCTCCCTCTTGGAAAGTATCTGGATTATTATACTTCTTCACTGTAAGAGATCAGTTCAATTTCATAAGACTTTACTCCCTTTTTGGTGAGTCTTATCTATATTTTGGGTTGCCTGGTTTAAGTTCAGACAGAGGTTATTCATTTTCTTTCTTATTTTTTTTTTCTTGTACCTTTCTTTCTGTTCTCATGTACTGTTCATTGTTATCTAACCAAATAGAGCCATCATTTAGTCTTCTTTCATTTTTCTAAGCTGCCCCCTTTCCTTCCTACTGCCTGTCCCTCTGATAGAACTTCTATTTTTCTGATAAGATTTGCTATGATTTTGCTTGGATCTGCATGTCAAGGAAGTCAGCTTTACCTGTTATTCATCATAATTCTTCTGTACATTCTAGGTGAAGGCTTTTTCTCTTCAAGAAGGAATATCCAAGGCATATCTTGATCTTTAATTTCTCTACCAACCCTTTGTGGTAAATTAAAGTTGTATCTAGAAAACAAGGCTATCAATCTATTTCCCACTAATTCCCACTTAAAATCTATTAACTAAAGAGGTCATATTTCTTTCCACAATCCCACATGCTTCAATGAGACCAGACAAAAAAAAAAAAAAAAAAAAAAGTTAATTTATTTCTCTCTTAGAGAACTGAAGCAAAGTACTGATGTCTCAGACTTAAGGGAAAATGTAGCTCATGGAGAAGGTTAGGTATTCAAGAGCTGAGTTTGTTTCACTATAAATATCATTACTTCCAGAAATATAGACAGGCAAATAATCCACTTTTTCCTTTAGTTTAGATGAGATGTGTTTTGTAAATGTTACCAAGAAGATACTCTTAAAGTATGTCCTGATATCTACATAAACAGTGTAGAAAGATGTAAAGCACTGCAATTTCCATTAAAGATTCAATCCTACCATCCCTGCTTAAATAAAATTTCTTAATTTTCAGCATATGGATGCAGGTTCAAAAGGAAAACTTCCTGCTGAAATAATGTAATATCAAAAGCTGCCTATTGAGTCTCCTATTCTTTTTTGTAAATTGCAGATTGCTAAAATGTCACAGAGAGATACTTCTCAAAACTGGGATTCTGAAATGAGAAAAAGGAGATGCAGAATCTAGGTCGTGTAATTTCAGAGCCTACAAATGTCAACACAACTTCATAGTATGGGGTGATAAACAGATTCAACTGCAGCAAATTACACAAGTAAAATCTTTTCTTCCAGAATCTTGAAGCTGAGGATATAAAATTTTCCGTTCACCCAGTACTGGTGCTGGATAAGGTTTCTCCTGATTGTTTGTGACTTCCTCCACAATAATTTTCAAAATCATGACATTCATACATTGATATTCAATACTTAGTTTATAAAACGTTGGAGTGGATGAAATGAGCAGTAATGAGCCTATTTGTGTGCATTATTTTCTACCTGAGTTTTGAGTGAATGTATTAGACCAGAGTATGGCGTTCCTAGGACTTTCCAAATATTTGCAGCATCAATTTTCCCTGCTCTCCATCTGTCAGGATGAGGACAAACAGGAGGACAGAAAGAGTTTCAGTGTACTTCAGAACCTTGGTCCCATGAGTTACCCTCCATAATTAGGGAAGAAAGGGGATAAAATAATCTCCTGATTATCTGGAGAGGGCAAGCTACTGTCATTTTCCAAGAGCCATTTTCTGGAATGGGAGGTCAAATCCCCACCCATACACTACTAAGTATGTTAAACAAAAGTGAAATTATGTAAGTGTACTTAGGGAAAGAGAGATGAATCCAGAATTCATTACATGCATCTTCTGTTTCCAATAGCTTTCATCAATCAGGATAGATCAGTACACTGTGCCAGAAAGACACTGGGATAGGCAAAGGGTGGCAGAGCAAGAACAAGTCTGGCACTGTTTGTTCAGTTGTCGGTAGACATTTTGAGCATGGAGCCCCTCCAAGAATGGACCCTAAATCAACAGTTTATTGCTTGGCAGGCTCTACCATGTGCAATTTACTCTTCCTTGGAATTCCTCTCTGTCTCTTTTGCCCAGCACTGAAGAAGTATATGCAGTTAATTTATTGCCGCACCTGCTCTCCCCAAGGTATGTTTCAGAATGACCTCTCTTTGAATCTGTGTTATTACCATTCCCTCCCATCACCATTTGAATCATTTCCCCTTCCTGCATTTTTCCCATCTGAATTTCAAGAGGCTGGGGAAGCAGAATTTAATTACAGTTGCACTGGCTTTATTAAGCTATGTCACTGAACCCCAAAGCTTGGGTATGAGGGGAGCTTTATAAGAAGCTATAATGATCCATCTGATTATTTATTATTTCAATTTGGTATATGAATTATTTAATTCTCCAAAGCTCCAGCATGTATGATAAAAAGTCTGAAAAGCAATGAAGATCTTGACTTGCTTCCACTGAAGACAAAAACTCAGCCTCTGGTTATTTCACTAGGAGCAGTATTAACCTGTAGGATTGTTTAAATGAAAATTGCTTCATTACCATGGTGACTTACAAGAGATTATAATGTTATTTACTGAGTTGTCTTTATCAAGGTTCATGTAGACAAACAAAAAACATCCTGGTGAAAGTCCTCAAAGAATTCCTTCCACAATGCTATCTGTCAGCATTGCTGGAAGCACATCTTCTCCAGTCCTGTCTGATTTTGCCTAAGCTAGAGCTTGAGGTCTGAGAGGGCACTGGTATGATTTGTGGTCAGAGTGTAGAAACTACATACTGTGATGGTCTATTTTGGTTTTAAGCCTGGAGTAGGTATGAAAGATCATTCCTCAGGATTGGCATAGACGGTACTCTTCCAGGAAGCAGTCACTGCCTGGAAAGGGTCCAAGCTCTGCCAAAGAACACAAGTGAGAGCCAGAAGGGATACTCATGCATCTCCTGGAAGGCAACTGAATCCAAGGGAACAGATTACAGTCTTCTAGGCAAAGGATCCCCAAAATAACTCTGCCGAGCTCATCACAGCAGTTTGCTTCCTCTTGGAAGTGGTTGTCATATGGAGGAGGGAGATGCTGTCCATGATGTGATCCTGGTTTCTGTTGTTATGGTAACCCCGAAGTTTAGTTTTAGGACAGAGCTCTACACGTTTCATTATATACATTAGGTATCTCTGTTCCTTTCTACTTGTTTTGTTTATTTCCCACTCTCACTATTCCCATGGACTATTTGTATTCATCGTTAAATAATTAACACTCCTTTGTATTATGCACCTGGGAGAGCATTGCCAACATCAGCCTTAAGAAACAGTCTGAAAGCAGAGAAATTCTTCTCTGGCTTGAAGTTAGGCAAGAAGAATGTACAAACCTGAGATCATATTTTTCAGTGCATTTACATTTCTTTGTTGCTCACAGCAAATTTTAAAAACCTAATTTGCATTTCAATTTTTGTCATTCCATACTTACTTTCTGTATTTCACTCCACATAAAAAAATAAAAATAGGCTGTGAAACTTACTGGAAACTAACAAATCTGGCTCTTTTTTTCTAGCAAAATGATGCAGTAGTTGGCTTATAAACCCAGCAAGGGAATAATTCCAATCAAAACTGTTTTCCTTGGACTGCTTTAATACAGAAACACTTCTATTGGTTCAAATCTCCATTTTACAGAACTTAAATTCATCTCTAATTTGGCTTTCTGTGCTTATTTTCACCCAACCTACAAAATCTGTGGTTGACTAACCCTTAAACAGAAGTTTTTAAGAAAACTTACTCAGGCTTGCTTGGAGACAACAAACTCCATATTACTTTTTAACTTACAGATAGGCTTTAGCATTTCTACAAAGAAAGAAAATCAAGAAAGAAATTTTCTCCAAATACATGAAAGAAAAGAACAATCCACAGTAAGTTGGGGAACGTTTTGGGAACAAACCTGAAACAAGGCAGTTCAATTTTCTGCTAGCTAGTTGGAAGTAGAATATTATTTCTTTGACTTCTTCATCTCCTCTGGGCTGGAGATAACCTACCCTTTAAAGTTCTTAAAATACAAAAAAATGTAGAAGAAAATCCAAAACTGGATCTGTAAACAGATTTCCTTCCATTAGATTTTTTTTTTTTTTTTGAAACAGAAAGCTGAACTTCATCATTTTAATGTCCAAAAACAATAGAAAATGCTTCCAAATTCAGCCACGCGGATTTAGTGTTCTTCCACAGAAAACATGTGTAAATCTGCAGCTACCTTTCTTTGCCTGGAGGAAAATTCCTTACTTTCCTTAGTCCTTCAAATCAACTGCAACTACAAAAAAAGGATGACTTCTGATAATTATCTGTTGCTTATGGAGGAAGAATGTAACTAGGACAATTCAGAGGAATGTCTTTCACTAATTTTGTGGCCCTCACTCTGCTCCAAAATGGCTCTCAGTTAGACCACCACAGAAGTAACACTTGCTCCCTGTGACTGTGAATATATATCTGCAGCACATAGTTTTGAAGGATTGGTTTGTCTGGGGCTTTTTTAAGCAATCCTGGGAGATCTTCCAATGAGAGTCTCATGTTGGAGAAATGGGTCGGGGCTGAATGCTGGATCTCTGGAAGTCATAGTTACTAATAATTAATTTATATCCTTGGAGGTTTTGAAACTATAACACTATTTCTGCCAGATAGCATGAAAATAGTCTAGCTGTTCAGCAGGGGAGAAATCTTGTTTTCTGACTACCTTTACTCAATTAGTAGTTAATCACAGGACCTTCTAGAGGAAGAGAAAATGACAAGTGGGACAGTTTCCTTTGTCAGTCTGCTTTCCTTGAGTAGAAGATCTTGACTCATAACTTCTTGGTATCTTCTAATGAAGATCAAACCACAGTCTGAGATTATCTCAAAACTTCTGATGTAATACTATTTATTATGCATGTACATATGCCAGTGGTATGGCAGGACAGTTCGTCTGTTGGATCTGAACTTATGGAGCTCTGATGGGATGCACAAGTGGATTTCGTTTCTCATGACTTGGTCACTGATCAAACATGAATGACATCACTTCCATATTTCTGGCTACCTGAAGGCAATTTGGGACATTAAATCCTCTCTCTCTGCTTCTAAAGAGGAGAAGAAGATGATGTGTCTCAGGGGAATTGGCTGGCATTTGCTGGGCTGCTGAGCAAATTCAGATCCTGCTTGCTTGGCAGTCATCTCTTTAACCAAGTGCCAGTTCAGTGCTCCGTAAGGCAGCCCAGAGCAAAGCTCTGAGGTTAAGCTCTGCAGTGAAAACACTGATTGAAAAACAGAAGCAAAGGATGAGGTCCCCGTAGGCTTGAAGGAGGTAGCTGTAGAGATGAAGAGGTCATCCAGCGGTGAAGTTGCTTCCTTCCAAGGGGGAAATTTGAGATAAGTTCTTGACCTCCCACAGACTTGCAATGCAGAACCGAAGGCAAACTATATGGCCTGCTTATGGTTTAGGTCCTCATGTACAACCCGGGCATAATTCTATTTCCTTGCTTCACAGAAATGTCAGGAGGATGAAAAGGGAAAGTATTCCCAGTCTGAAGCAGTGTCAGCCCTGGACAGGACATGGTTTTGGATTTTCCATTAAACTGGGGGGAGAAAGAATGAGTCAGCAGTCTGCCAGGCCAAGATTCACCACAGGAGAGGAGCTGTGGCTCAGAATGATGATTTTTCATATTCCCACAGCCACTCCAGAAAATTACAATAATATTAAAAATAACCATCCACTGCATTGCTACACCCAAATAATCAGTGCGAAGCTCAGCTAAATGTCAGCTCTCCTCCACTGTAGTGAAAGAGTTTGTGTAATGTTGTCAGAAACAAAATGTTTAGGGCAGTGAGGAAGATTGTAATGAGAAATGTCAGAGATACAGAAATAGCTGGTCCCATCACAGTTTCACCCTCAAGAAACACTTTTTTTTTAAAGGATAAGACTGGGGATGGAAAGGGATAAAGGAAGGTCACAAATTGTGCCATGTAGTCCTTGTTAGTGAGAGTTCTATATAAATCTTGTAAATTGCATTCTTGCTCAACATCAGCAAAAAAGCAGTGCAATTCCATGAAGAATGTCACAAAGAAGGATGCTGTTACTGAGGAGAAATTAAAGGTTTGTTTATTTTTCCTAATTTTTTTCCTAAAATGAGCAGCATGCACATTTTCCATCATGTTCACACATCTGAGACCTTGTCAAGTGTAAATGCTTTCAACCTCATGACATCCATAGGCAAAGGTGCAGCTTCTAGGACAGCTCATTGCCAAGAACAACAGCCTCAGATAAAAGGCAGCCATGGCATGCTTGCCTCCCTTGCTTATGCCAAGATGCAATATAACTGGCCAAGAATGGGACAGATAGAATATGGTGGCTTCAAGTATTCATGGGCACCACTGTGCTCAGCTTAAGACAGCAGCCTCAAAGCATACAAAGAAGAAGGATCAGAAGAGGAGCCTGGCGCATATTCTTCAAGCCTATTCAAGGGCCTCAGTTTAGACCTTAGGTAAACCAACTCAACTTAGGACTGAGTTTCTTCACCATGTACAACCCCATTGCTCATTTTGCACAAGGCTGCAAGGCATTTTAGATAAACCTCCACCAACACAACTTATACTGTGAGCAGTTACATATGTTAGTGTTCAGCCTTCCAACTCCATTAGAGCCACAGTCAGTGAGAGTTTAAGGGGAGTTGTTGAGAACTGAGAGTACGGAGGAAAGAAAGAAGCCACAACATGGAAGGCTATGAGTTTTTTTTGCCCTGCAGCTGTGTTTCATCAGCTGTTCTTTGGGAATGTGCACCAGCTCAAGAGGGAGCAGCCGGGGTGGTCACACAAAGGCTGTAAAAGGACATGATAGAAGCGTGGCTGAGCATCCAGGCCCCACACCCCACATCTCAGGGGCTTCCTGGCACTGCGTAAAACACTACTAAGGGTTTTCTCAAGGGATTAACAGCTTTCCCATTTTAAATAATTTACACAAAATCATCTTCCTTCCCTGAGTCTGGTTATTTTAGGCAGAGAAAAATACACACACTTATCTATATAAATAATCAGGACCATATGGCCTAAGCATTCCAAACAGATCAGTTAAACCAGCATTCTGAGAGACTTTAGTTGTGCATGTGTGTCTGTAAGCATGCTTAACACAGATGACTGTGTACTAGCCCAGCATCCTTGGAGACCTGAGTACAGGATTGATCCTCCGCAGACTTACAACCTGCTCTACAGCTAAAGAAATCTCCTGTAGCACTGTTGCAAAGGTGCCTCAGGCTCTACAAAGGAAAAGATAGCTGTTTTACACAGCTTATTAATGCATGGCAGTGTTATATGCCTCACCCAACATGGCAATTAATTGCTTAGATGACAACACAAATGAAGACCACTGCTATTAAATGGCCATTAGAACCATTTAAAACTGGATAGAATCCAGGTTTCCAAGGCGATAAGACTGGAGAACTTAAAGTGTGAAGAAAGGCTGAAGGAAACGGGCTTGATTAGCCTCAAGAAGGGAAGGCATAAGGGAATCTCGCTCCAGTCTCCCAACATCTAAAAGCATTTGTAAAGATCAAGGTACTTTCTTCACAAGGATGTACAGTGACAGGACAAGAGGTGTGGGGCACAGGAAGCTTTGAAAGACATTTCACCTGGGTATAAAAAATGAGAACAATTAAACATTGAAATAAATTTCCTAAAGAAACAGTGTAATACTCCTTACTGGAAATCTTGAAGACTTAAAACTTGACAAGGCCATAAATAACCTAATCTAAGGCTCTGCTTTCAAGAAAAGATTGTACTAAACGATCTCCAGAAGCCTCTTCCAGCCTCGAATTTTTTTTTTTGTGATTCAGTGATTCAGAGTTCTTCATGAAGGCCAACATTCCACATTTAGTAAATAAAAAAATCAAATTCCCTAAATGCATAAGTTGGGTGCAGTTTGTGCTGGAGGGCTAGCAGCCTGTGCCTAAATGCTCTGGGTTCTGCAGGCCCAAAGTCAGAGAGATATGAAGATGACTGCAAAAAGGAATGAGCCTGAGACAAGTATGCACAAAGTGACTTAGGCCCATTTATTTTCTCCATGTTTTTCAGTTGACCTGGTCCTGAGGCCCCTGTTACCAGGGGGCTCCCAGTGTAGAAGACCCTGTGACCAGCAATAGATGACCATTTCAGTGTCAAATGCAAAAGGATAAGCAAGATCAGTCCCCATATTTCCAGAAAAAACAGCATTCCCCTTGTTGCAAATACGCAGCAACTTCTGTATCTTTGACTCTCACTTCTTTTCTGTCACATGGCAGGTCTGCACAGAACTCTGGGAGATAGATCTCCACACCGCCAGCAAGCATCATCAAGCAACCTGCACATGGGAGCTGAGAAGGCAAACACATCCCCCAGGAGAGCATATTTATTTTTAGGGACTGAAGAACCCACTAAAAATCTGTTGAAGAAAATAAAGACAGAATCCCACGGTGACAGATAACGCTATAAGTAAGAAGACAGATGCATGTATGTGTGGAGCAGATTAGTTGAGAGAGCACTGCCAAAATCAGTTGGCGTGTAATTTTCAGGTCATAAAAATGTTTTTAATAGTAGGGCAGGAACAAGCTAATATTGCTTCTCTATTTACTTGTTTGTTTTAATTCCTAATCCCAGGAAGTAGTCACTTTGAACATTTTGCGCTGTAGATATGCAGGCAGCAAGCCTGAAAATCAAAAGCCTCCACTGGGGAGTGAACAGAGCTCTTTGTGCTGCCCAGCCTCCAGCTCCCGGGGCCAGATGAGACTTTCCCTTGTGTGGGGAGCTCTTTGACAGATGGTATAATGGGGCTCAGAGGGGCACTAATCCCCCAGGGTTTCAGAGGGTCGTGCAAAGGGTATGAAAGACCATGCTGAAGCAGACTCCAGCTACTTTCAGCCAACAGCCTCTTTGGCACCATTCCCATCTGGCATAGGTTGTTGCAGTCTCTGGAGTATTTCTAGCTCCTGAAGGGGTAGGAGTAGGAGAGGGGAAGAGAGAGAGAGTAGGCTGCAGTGTATAATTCCCTCAGCAAAAAGTATGGTTGCAACTCTCACTTCAGATGTATGTACATGCACACAAGTACATGTTTGTCCTTGGCACACGTGGCCAGGATCTACTGAGCCCTAGATGAGGGGCTGTCAGCAGACAGAGCCGCACGAAGCTAGGAAAGGTCACCCGCAGCAGATGTTAGATCCCCATACTCAACTAAATATTACTGATTGGTGCTTGCACAGGGGTAGCTAAAGCCTATGAAAACAGGGTGATAAGCAGAGGTGGGGTGCTCATAAAAATAATCCTTAAGGGAAATACTGACAGGAGGAGGATTTCAGAGACTTAATCATTGCTACTAGCAAAAGGCAGCATTATATTTAGAGCTATCAAAAGTTAACGGATGACCAGACATCAGTACTGCTAGCACTGCAGTACTGTGACAAAGTGGTGAAATGAAGCTGCATGGCTCATCACTGTGTTTTCCCTCACCTCACAGTAAATTAGACACAAACAGTTCTCCTGTTCCCTAGCTCTCCTCTGATCTTTTCATTTCCATCAGTGTGATGGCAAACTCTGGTCCTTTTGACCTGTATTGGAGGAAAGAAAAAATCAAACACACACATATCTTAAATTCATGACCTTAAAATTATTTACCTCCATTGTCTCTACCCAACCAGAGTGCTGCAGGGGCTTTTTCTCAGAGAGGTATTTGTCACTGTTCTGACTTCAGCCTTGCTTTTTGTTGGTGCTTTAAAAGAGATGGTTTCCTTCTAAACAGGTGCCTGGTTTTAAATCAGTGTTTAGCCCCATTGCTCATTTAAGTACTCATTGTATCTCAGTTCACTGATATTTATTCATCCACATTTGATCAAACTGAATTCTTCTTCATCTGTTCTTCTCAGCTTCCACTCTTTAACTGTGGTCCCTAGTGTACCCAGTTGCTTTTCTGCCGATAAAATTTCTCTGTAGGCACTTGATTTTTTCTTCATGCATAGTTAGGAGCAGGAGATGAATCCTTCTTTTGAGTGATTGCTTTAATATTCATCACTTTTTGTACCTTTTTGTGTGCATTACTCGTGCATTTCTTTTTTTACACTGGGATTTGTGTCAGGAGGTGCTAATTTCTTCCTCTGATGTGGGTGTTGTAAGTGACAGGTGTTAATAAGGTTTGATCTGTGACTTTTACTTTATTCAACTTAAGGGTTTTTCTCCTCACTTTATCTGTCTCTTTAACACCTTTGATAGATGACATACAACTGCATATCAGGGCCTTTTTGAGAGGTCTCATTGATATTTATATATTTAGGACATACTCCACTCACTCTTGCTGTGAACTAATCCTCTGAATGAAGAGCTTTTCATTTTATCCTCATTCTTTCAACTTCTGCCTTGATGTCCAAGGAAATGCATCCAGTCCTTCCCAAAGGACCTAGGAAAGAGCAAGAAGAAATAAAGTAACAAATTAAGTAGTGAGACAGAGAAACATCCACATGTGCTTAATTCTCAGTATCTCCTCAGGAAAATATATAGATTTATATATATGTATGTATATCTAGACTGCTGAGGTATTTCAATAATTAGTGATAGGAATATTCTTCTTTTAAAAAAAAAAAAAAAAAACATCCTTCAGGTTTAGACTTAGTACAGGTAGCAACGATTCAACTGCTACAGGTTCTTAACTGAAAATAAGCTGATCATTATCCTAGATTGGACTCTTTGCAGAAAATCATGGGCAGAAAGAAGCTTTGCACTTGCCTATGGGTATCCCAGAGAGTCCAGCCTTTCCTGCATTTGAAACGTTATCCACATACCATTGCAGGGAGTTGTTATGAGATTTGAGCTGCAAGGGTAGTGCAATTTTTATATATCAGCACTTACAGTGAGAAGTACTGTTTACTTTGAAAAGGGGCACCATGGTCTTTGCCTGGAGTTGGCGCTAAGTGTTAACATACATCCTATTCCCCTCTCCATAAGCTACACCTTCTGTTAGATTACTTGCTATATTAAACATTATCTTACCTGGTCCTGCAGTTTAGAGGCTGTGGTAGGGCTGTTCGGCTTCTCTCCATAGTCAATGGCGAGAAATGGTAATTTCCATGGGACCATTCATTGCATTTGGGAATAGGTGTCATAGCTGTAAAATAAACCTGTCAAGAACCAAGGACTAACTCAAATGTTAAACTCTCTGTGGTTTAAAAAAGGTATTCAAATTCAAATGTTCATATTCAAATTTTTGTACATGAACCCCAATTTTGCCATCTCTTACTGAGCTTTTATGATGCATTTTATTCTCCCATGACTTTTCCTCCAAACAGAAGGGAATAAATTTCTTTTTTTACCTCACAGCTCTCTGCAGACACACTAGTGGTTCTGGGCTTGATTTATTGGCTCACTGTTGACTATTGACCCAAGTCTAAACATACTGACAAGACTTTGTAAAGCCTTTCTACCAACATCCCCAAATCCTGTTGTCTTCTGTAGTAAAGTTCCTAAATAGGAGTTGAGTTTCTTAGTGTTTAACTTTGTGGAGCAGAGAAGGCTTATATTTTATAAAAGATCTAGACATCTGCATTTTGATTTGCCACTGAAGAATTGTAAGAGAATAAGAAACCATGAAGGTCCACCAGCATGAAGACTTTCTCACTGACCAACCCATGTCTCTCCAGCCTCCAGTACCTACGGTGGACTGAACACTTGCTTCTTGCCAGTACCAACACAAAGCACCTCATCTTATTCTCACCAAGCAACAGGTCATTAAGGTAATAACAGTAATTTAAAACTGTAATTATCTCACCAGCAGGGAGAAGGAGAACAAACTATGGAAGAATCATTCATTTATTTCTTGCTCAGTGGGACATCCTAAAACTACAGAATACATCACTTTGAAGAGCAGAGTCCTGTTTTCAGTGAATAGGAGCCCTCATCATAAGAAGTCAAATTAACAGCCATGGCAGAGAGGTCAATGAATTTACATTGATCCAGGGTACCAGCTGGAAATGGCAGGGGGTCTTTCCACAGTACCACATCCTGCCGTGCCATTGCTTATCTTCCGTATGCTGTGCTGAACAAATAGAAAATGCTAGCCTCCAACTGCCATACAGTCAATACTTGTCACATGGGATTTTTAAAGAAAAAAAAAAATAGCCATTTACATTTAATTTGTAGCTGTTAAAATGGGAGAGAGGAGAAAAGAAGTTCACCTTCAGTTATGTATCCCCTGATTTCTTGATGTGTTTGTCAGACCTGCCCTGAGTTAGTCATGTATTTTTGCTGTCAGTGAGAATGTTTCTCTTCTCAGATTTTCATTGGTTTGAGTATTCATTGCGACTGACTGCTGGAAAGTCCTCACTTTTGCTATGTGCTGTGGAGAGAAAAAGCCTTCAATAAAAGAGAATAAAACTTCTGATGAGTTGGATCTTTTCCACCCTATGCTAAATGTGGCCATTCACAGCTGTGCAAACCAGATGTAGAACATACAACAGCAGTAAGCATTCACATAAGTGACTCAGAAGGGTACCAATGTCAAGGAGCCCAGCCTTTGCAAAGGAGAGTTAGAAAACTGACTTTCTGCATGTATGTATTTTAAGTAGCTCTGTGTGTACGTGTATGCATAATTAGAGAGAAAATAAGCATTTTAGACTAGCCTTAGCTCTTTAAAGCTATGCTGTCTGACTCATGAAGTTGTTAAGAGCTCCGAGGCATAAGTGTTAACATGACCATGAAGAGATGTTTTCTCCTTCTAACATTTGGAAGAGAATTCACGTGTAATGGTCATAGGAGAAGCGATGAATAGAATCAATTATGTCTGGGGTGCCTTTCATCTCATCCCAAAATCAGGCATCTAAGGTAGTTGAAATGAATCACACCCAATCATTAGTTATCTAAAGACACTAGAGACATAAATTAGAAGTAATGAATCTGAATGTCAAAGTTTACATCTGATTAAGAAATCTTCGTGATCTCTGAGGCAAACAGGAAAATATCCTCAGAGATTTTCTATTTCTGTCCTACAAAAAGCAAGCATAACTTGTTTTTATCTTGTAATGATGGAATAGAAAACAAAGTAATTTTAGAGACCAGAACTCCTGGGGTCAGCAAAATAGACTCCTGTGGACAGTGTTGGGTTTTGAAACAAGTCTTCAAGCAGAGGCTGAAACAGGTTTTCACATCAGTACCTACCTGAGATAGGGGCAAGTCTGTCTTTGATCTTCTGCCATTCCAGCAATCACCTCCAACTGGAATACCCCCTATGAGGATACTTTGCTCCTTTTCAAATCTGTAGTTGTTCCTAACCCATTGCTGGACTTTTTCATCTGTGTAGATAGAACTCTCTATGAAGATGAGATAGATCAAATTTTCATATAAATATATTCGACATTTTTTCTAAAAATAGTTCTAATTCCTAAGCACAGTTCATCAGAAACAAGTGTAAATTCTGTAGTAGAATTTGTCACAGGGGTGGGTGAAGGTGTGAAAGGTTATGTGGAAGTGAGAGCAGAGAAGGACAGATGCATCTTTGAGAAGTCTTTGTTGCCAGTGCTTTGCCTTGAGTAATCAAAGACAGGTTACTGTTCATTCACTGGGAACTTTTCATGTATAATGGTGTAATCATTCCTAAGCCTTCACCCTGCTCTCAGTGCTCTTTGGCAGTACAAAAGAGAGACTCCCAGCAAAAACTCCCCACTGATACAGCAATCTTTTTTTACAAATATCTTACAAGAAGGAATGCTATGGTGTTCCATGGTAATATGAACCACTTCATTCAATATTTAGCAACTTAAACAGGTGTCAAGTAGTAGTGTTATTTGGACATTTTCCAGAAACAGAGTTTATCATTGAAAAATGCCAGTTTGTTGAAATGGAAATTTTCTTGGGAATGTGCTAATTTTGATGAAATTTTCATATGAAAAGTTTCCATGGTAAGATAGAATTTCTAGTTAAAATGCCAAAGATAAATAGAGATGCTTATCCTTCTTCTAGAAAAGCCGCTACCCTACAGATAGGGTACCTGATGAGGTCAGGATATACAGCCCCAAACCCACATCCAGACCACAGCCTTGAACCTGGCTGCCTCATTACCAGTTGAGAAGTTTAGTAGCATATTTTCTGCCCTGAGATTATTGTGTTTCAGTGTTTCCTATAAAAGTCCTTCCACTTTCTCTGAGTAATTATTGGTGTAGGAATTTGAACCTTGGTCCAAACAACAAGACTTGAGACTCAGCCAAGCTCTTTTTCCTTTCTGATCAAATATTCTTTATTCATTAAAAATGCAGTCACTGGAAGGAATAACTATTTCCCATTTAGCTGTAGTGTGTGCCCTCAAGTCTCAGTAATTGTGTCTATGTGACACTACCTGTGTCTTTACTGTGCGGGTAGCTGAGCACTGACACAGACTGACCAGAGTTTGTGAAGTCTCCTACTTGGAGAATCTACCTGAGCTTGGGCCTAGGCAAACTTCTTTGGATGTCACTGCTTGAGCAAGGATTGGATCAGATGGATCCAGATGTCCTTGTCAACCTCAGCTATTCCAAGATTCTGTGATTCTGCCCATGTTCATATCCATGTCTGGTTTATCTTCCACCAACACAACAACCTCGATAGCCTGGAGATTACCAGTTGAGGAAAAGGTACTGACAAGCAATATGTGAGCTAAAAGATTGACTGCTTAGTGTCACTTGCTCTTGCAGGCACATTGCTGCTGCACTTAAGCAAAACAAACTTTTCAGTCAATCAAATCAGATCAAATTCCAGTGAGGTTGTGGATGCTCCCTCCCTGGAAGCATTCAGGGTCAGGATGGATGGGGCTTTGATCAATATGATCTAGAGGGAGGTGTCCCTGCCTATAGCAGGGGAGTTAGAACTAGATGATCTTAAAGGTCTCTTCCAACCCAAACCATTCTATGTTTCTATGAAACACACAGAGGTGACTCTAATTTGAATGGCAGAGTGAGGATCATCTCAAGAAAAGTAGTAAATGTAGGCACTGACCTCAATAAGAGTTAAGGACATGGAACACAGTGGAAGACATCAATTAGAATATATGGATCCACATCCTTAAATGGATTAGTTGAAGTCTTATTTATTTGAATTCAGTGAGAGGCTCAGGATATCAGCTTCTAGTTTTGGTGTATGTCTGATGTCTCCAGCTGAGTGAACTTCTGACTTTTTTTGCTGGTAAATTTCCACAGTTTTATGTCCTTAATATAATCTAAGCAGACAAAAACAGCAATTTAAAAAAAAAAAAGAAAATGAAAAAACACCATACAAGAAGTGTTTCATTATACCCAGTTAGTCAAGTAACCTCATTATGGATAATAATCAGTGAGAATTTTTAATGTTTTCTCCCTGGAGTAAATATTATTTGCAAGTAGATGAACTGCTGGTAGATGATCTGTTCTCCAAGGAACAGTAACAAACAGCAGCATAAGCAGGACTTCCTTTCTACCATGCTCCTAACAGACTCTGTTTTCGTATCTACAGACTTACATAAGGAAGAGTATACAGGAAGGGAATTAACAGCATCTGAAACTTTCATTTTCTTTATCCTACTGCCCAGTGAACTGAATGGAGTGAGAAAAACTATGTGAGTGTGTGTATATATATTTTTATATAAATGCATATATATACACTTCTGGGAAAGAGAGGACCACTCTGTTGCTGACTCAGAAAGCGTAGGTTGAGTTGAAGGGGAAGGAGAAGGTGTAAGACTGCACTGACACCATTTCCTCTATCTAATTTCCAGTTGCATCATTTTACCTTCCCCCAGTCATGAAACCACGTAAGAAAGAAGCCAATCAGCAGCTGCAAAGCAGGCATCCATTTCCGTAGAGCTGAGATGGGGGCAGTGCTTAGGGGTTTGCTTAGTCAGAATGGAAGCTGTGTGGGAAAAGTGCATTGAAAAGGGCAAGGGAAAGGACAGAAAATAACTGGAAAGAAAGCCGAAATGGAAAAAAAATCTACTCTTTCTTTACTAATGGTGCTGAAAACACCCACTACAGCCCTGAATATAGAAGCTGTGCAGAACTGTGTATTCACAGAATTGCTGAGGTTGTCAGGGACCTCTGGGTCCACCCCCTACACCCACAGGAGGGGGCCCAGGACAGTGTCCAGGTGGCTTTTGGAGATGTCCAGAAGGAGACCCCATAGCCTCTCTGGGCAACCTGTGCCAGTGCTCTGCCATCCGCACAGTACAGAAGTGCTTCCTGAAATTCAGTAACATGGATGGAACTAAATGCATAGACAGAAAAAGGTGCTGAGGGAAATGGTCAGAGTAAATGTGAACAGGAAACACATCTGTCACCACTCACCAGAAGAGGAAATGATGTGAAGTGACACAGCCATGGAGAGCACAAGGATGCTCCCATTCACTTGGGGCATCTGTATGAACTCCTCTGCTTTATCTCTCAGCTCCAGACCTGGCTATCAACAAGCTGTCAGCACCAAGCTGAGTGCCCTGAGAAGGCTCATTCTTCTGTTTTTTCCCATGTTCCAAGGTCTCCCTCTGCATTTGTTAAAAATACACAGTGATCACTCCTTCTGGAACACCACAAGCAAATTAAGACACTGGTTACCACCACTATTATTCCTCATTTCCACAGTTTCACAGCAACATTGATCGTATAATGGGTGAATTACAGGTTGCGTATTTGGGGCAAGCAAAACTGAATTAGCACTTGGTAGTTTTGAAATCTCAAATGTGCACACTGCCGTACATACCCATGTGAGTATGCATTTCCTTTTAATGTGACAAAGAAGTCATTGAGAGAGTAATAGATTATCGGTTTTCTCCACTAGTAAATTTAACAAAGGACAGGCAGACAGAGCTCTGTAGATGAAAAGAGTAATATTGTCAAAACAAACAGATGATAAAAAAGATTTATCTAGCAAACAGCTTACTTTGTCATTATTTTGGGGCAATGTGAGATGAACATCTATCCTCAACATGCCATCAGTTTCTAGACAGTCTATACTGACTTAAAAATTGGCTGTAACCCCCCTGAAGTGACAAACGACTTCTAAAGTATAAGCATCTTAAATATTTATGTTTTCAATCATTATGGTATATTTCCATGTTTTATTACAATTACACAGAATTGCCTGCATCTAAGAAACAAAGCAAAAAAATCAAAACTCTAGTCCTAAAATACTCTGAGCATTCCTTCCTTCAGTCATTTGGGAATTATGATGATTGGAGACTCACAGGACCAGGTCCCCATTGCAGGGTTTTTACATAGTGTGACCCCTTGATAACAACTAAATGTTCTTAAGCCCCAACTTGACAAAGCACGCGGTGAAATTAAATTCTGATTAGCAAAGCATCCAAGAACATTCCTAAGTTCCCCTTTTAACAGCAAAGAGCTAAACAAGTCCTCAGGTCCTTCACTGGCCAAGATGCTAAAGGAGGTAGGTGGCATCAGGACACCACTAGCTGCCACACCATGTGTGTTCCACGAGTGCCTCTGTTACCTGATTGGACCCAAAATACAAGTGAGAGGCTTTCTGTCCCTCTTCGAGTAGACCGCAGACAGACCTGGAGCCCCTGGAGCCCCGCTCAGAGTATAGCTCTTCACCACAGCTCACTGGAAGGGAAACGATCACAGTTTAAGGACATGGGAGCTATTATCCCCATGTTTGGCTTTCCTTCAGTAAACTGATTGTCTCTTTACCTACTTCTCTCCAAAAAGTCATGATGTAAAGGAAAAAAATACCTATTTAGATGAAGTTACTGAGACATAGCCAAGAGTTTAGAGTGAAAGTAATATAATGTTCAAATAGCTGTTAATTGCTTTGGACTTTAGAGTAGTGCTGGAAGTTCACTGAAGATATTTCAGAGGTTGTCATGATGCAGAGTTTCACTTGGGTCTAAATCATTTACTTCCTTTAAATCGTAAATATGTACGGATGAGAGACCATCAGGTAACTTTTATTTATTCATGAGCCTCTGTCTCTGCTAATTGCTGCATTTCCAAGGGTAGCAGAAAAGGCAGTACAGTCTTCCTTCCTTGACTTCCTCCTTGATTATAGCAAGATCAGATGAAATAATTAATTGCTGCAAAGACTGTGCAATTAAATGTCTGGCAATTATGTCACAGGTATGAGAATAAATCACAGATTCATTTCATTGTACTCACACTTGACTATAAAATTTACATGGGTGGCATCAGTACCAGACCCTAAGTACAGTCCTCTAAATTTCTACTTTAGTAAGCTTTTAGGAAGTCAGAGCTTAAAAGCAGTTTATCTAGCAGAATGTACAAATTCTACCAGAGATCTCAGAAGTAATTACAAACTCCACAAGTTCTGAGCTATTTTTAAATACTACTGGGTACTCGAAAAGTTCTCAGAGGTCCAAATATTTGCAGCAGATTGCATCAAAATGAATCATCCAGCCTCCTGGGTCAGGAATTAAATAATTGTAATGATTATATGGGCCATTTTTTTTTTTTTTTTAATTTAGGCTAAACTGAGACAGAATTTTAATTCCTTCCTTTTTTTTTTTTTTTTTTTTTTTTTGCCCTTTCCCATCCCACAGATATAAAAAAAAAAACTAGAAAAAAAAAAAAAAAAAGGAAGGAAAACCTCTCATTTTTCATATTCCTGGCTCAAAAATGCCTACTCTGATTTAGCTAAAACTTCCCGGAGAACAAACATATTTCTCACAGGCAGTCATGAAGCAGAGAGCAGAGCAGAGATGCAGGAGTTTCAGGAAAAGGTTCTGAACCAAGATCCTAGTGCACAATGAGATTTAGCCAGAGGACACTTAGGAGTCCTGGTATTTTATTTTTTTTTCCTTAATGTAGGAAGAAAATGTAATTTCAATAAAGCTGAAATTTAACAAGGAAACCTACTAATTTTGTCTGGAAAAGCTTTTGGGCCTTTACATGGAATGACTGAGCAAAACTGTAAGAGAAGCATTACAGTGATGTTCTGAGGCTATTAAGCTGGCTCAGAAGCCCGCCCTACAGGTAACAACCAGTAGGTTCGACCCTTCCAAACTTGTGACACAAAACTGAACTTTGGTCCCCTGCCTCTTACCTGCCTTCTTATTTGGGCAGTAATAATTCTAAATGGAAAAAGTACCTTGGCATATGCAGCAAAACAGGGGCCAGATTTCAACTGGACTGTTTGACCTGTATTATTTTACAGTTATGCCCTTCTCCACTTATTCCTAGCTATTGCCAACATGCAATCTGGATCCAGATAGCCAAATTGCTACCTGGATACTGAGCAATTTAGCGTCTCATGCTGGTCAGGAAGACTCAGAAGACTGAAGTGGGGTGCTGTGGGAGTAGTGCCAGCAGTTGGTGGAGCAGGGACAGGAAACATCCCTCAACCAGACAAAAGGCTGTTTGTATGTGCCATTGCACCATAAGAGGTCTCTGCAAGGAAAGGCTAAGGATGTTATTTCTTTTTTTCAAGAATATAGATAAGGACTGGAGGTGATCTTAGTTATTCTTCTCTTCATAAGACATGATAGTTACGCTGGGTGCTGTCTGCATTAGGATTTTCATGGTAATTCTTAGGTATTTAAAAACCTGAAACTCATTACAGCCTATCCCTGATTTTCTTCCTCCAGGTGCAGACTCTGGGACTTTATGTCTTTACAATAAATTCTTCAGTGACCTCAACACACTCAAGCCATATCAGGCCCAAAAATCTTTCACTGAGGGTACTTAGGCAGAAAACTACTAACTGCAGCCTCTGTGCAGTAGGACAAGCATCGTTAGGACAAATGCAAGGACAGGCAATGCTGCTACAGTTTTTGGTCTCTGCCGTACTTCTGTTCTCCAGTTCCCAGTCTTCAGACAGTTCAGTGTCAGCTCAAAGCCACACAATAACTTCAGCTCCCAGATCTACATTTCAGCTACTTTCTATAACCTGACCACTGTGAACCTGGGGTTTTTGGCTCAAAATAGGATTGTAAAATATGACACACACAGTAAAACCTAGCCAAGGCAGATTTTAGTTTGTTTTCTCTCGTAAAAGACACTGTAATCCATTCAAAGAATTACTGAGGTATTTTGAAACCAAGCTAGCTCATTTCTGAAGTTCACACCAAGGTAATGTTTTATTAACCTCAATTGTTCAGTTTTTATCTCAGCCCATGAGAACAAAGTTGGATTTTGGCTCTGGCTTAATTAAGAAAATATTCATCTACCATTCTGACAAAAATCAGAAATGAATGGAGCTGTGTGAAGGAGAGGCCAGCAAAGACCACTGCTGTGCTTTACTTTTCTGAGACAAAAATTTGTGAAGGGCGAACACTATTTTCCAGACCATTTTGTAGCATGGGTTCATCTATCACAAGCTTACTCAAGTGAACAGAGGTTTCTTCTTTCGGCAGTGTCTGCTCACTTCAGCTCTTGGTGCTGGGGAGGTAGAAGAGGGAGGCTGTTGACTTCTGGGCACATTTGTGTAGGAAACAGAAGCAAGAAAAACCTACCAGGAAGCCTTCAGTCCTAATCTCCTGCTCCATTCAAAGCACCAGGGAGTATGACAAACTAATAGTGACTGTGGCTGAAGAAGTTCTCTTGGGGCCACCAGTTGGCACTTCTGAGTGGTAGCTATAATCTGGGTTTACTGGCCAATTCCTTCTAAGCCAATTTTGTGCCATGTAAAATTGGTCTGCCTGCTCTGCTCTGCTGATAGGCAGAAGTAAACATAAGAGAGACAGAAAGCCCAGGAGCAGAGCTAATGAGAAATGCCAATTAGCACTGTGAGACATAAGGTGCTTAGTGCAGAAGCGATAGTGTATCATGGCCTGTAGTATGCCCAAGGTCAGGCTAGAGGATCCTGAGGACCTTCACAATTAGGAAATAAGGATTTTTTCATTTCATTAAAAAAATAGTTGATTTTTTGTCCTAAAAGATTTAGAGGAAGTATTGCCATCAGGAAATACCTTCTCTAGTTCCCCAGCCCTCCTTGCAGCAGGAAGGAAAGGCTGGTGAGGGAGGTGCCAATAGGATAACATCTGGAACAACACCTGGCAGGGCTTCAGGATGGGGATGTGGGTGGCTGCATCTTCCTGAAGGGGGCCTCAGATCTCAAACATTGGGAAGCATTTTTCTGAAGGGCTGCAAGAAGTTTGCAAATGCTGAAGTTTGACGGTAACACTGTGATATGGTCCATGTAGAGCCTCCAACAGCTGCTCACGTCTCTTCTCCCAGGGCTCTGTCCTAGCAAGGAGATCCAGCTGCTGATTTCTCCACAGTCAGCAGATTTCACACTCCTTTTTCTGTTCTCTATAAAGTACAGTTTGTGTCTTTATCTTTCTCTTTAATTAATTCTGCATCATCCAGCAGCCCCTTTTGCCATTTCTGATCTTTACTGTTCTCAAATTCATATGGTTCTCGATGATAATCCTTAAAACTAAAGTGTATAGCTATCTATCTAATCCTCTTTTCTGCCTCCCTTTGCTTTTCATCTCTGTAATATGATTCTCTCTCCTTTTTTTTTTTTTTCTGCAAGCTGCCAATGCCAAAACAAAGCTAGTCTTATTACTCCAGTCATACATTTTTAATGAATTTTTGTTTCGTGCTCACTATTCCATTTTTGTGAACAGATTTCTATCTGTCTTTCATCTGTTATTATTTATAAAGCTTTCACATAGGTCTCCCTGCTGAGACCCTTTGACAGTGCATCTCAAAAAAGAAGAGAGATGCACATTAGCCAGCCAGAGACAAGGCAGTTCCAGCACACAAATTGGCTGGTTTCACTGGGGTGGATATGAGCCCACTTGCTCCAATACTGTATTTTAACTCAGGCTCAGCATGGTGTTAAACAGCTCAACAGCTTCTTGCAGGAGGTAGCGTAGATATATCCATCTCAGGAGTGTCAGTGTGAATGGCAACACTGCTATAACCCCCAAGATATTAATCTCAGAACTAGGCTATTTCAGGAAATAGCTGTCCTTGCAACAGCCTGCTGCAAGATTCTTGGTCTCAGTGCTGATGCTTCTGGTGTCAGCAAAGGTGGAAATCCCCACTATCCTTGAGTCCTACTCAACTGTAAACCATTTGGTGTTGCTTTCAGGACCAGTCTGTTCTCAAGTAGCATTGCACACATCATCCCTCTGTTCATCTTTCTGCCTCTGTTAAGTTTAGTCAGTCCAAAAACATTTTTGCATGCTGCCTCTATACCTTCTGTTCAGGCCTAGCTAAGTTCATTGAATGTTTTGCTTTGGTTATCCCACTCGGCTTTCTGATTTTCTACTTCCCAGGAAGCCTGCCAGGGCATTCCTTCAAAATGCTTGGAAGGAGTTAATTCCCCACTACAGTTCTGTAACTTTTCATTTTCACATCTTACTGCAGTCAAGGTGGTGGATTCCTTCTTTGGATTCCTTCTGTTCTTGCATTTCAGATAAAATAAGCAGTAGTCAAAGTCTATAAAGGTATACAGAATGTTCCACCTCTCATTGCTAAAGAAGAACCTGCTAAAAAAGTCTACTTCTTGCTTCTTTTTTTCCCTCACTTTTGTGCTTGAATATTCTGCTGCACAGAGGCAAATATATCGTTCAGAAAACTTCAGATACCCAACCTTCCGTAAGAACTTTCTCAGGCAGCTGGGGGGAAAACTGGTTTGTCAGTCCATTTCATGACTCCAACGCAATACTGTTTAATCTAATTCAGAACTCTGGATCTAATTCTGAGGGCCCTCCGTGGACCATGGTCAGTCTATATAATGTATCACTTCTTTGTATCCAGAGCTATTCCGTCTTCAAAGTCTATTCAGATGGAAGGCCTTATCCAAAAATTCACATTGAAGAAGCTGGGAAAACAGTCCATGGCTTCATGTTTTATTTCCGTTGGACTATATGGTTCAAAATATCGTTGTGAGTAATAAATCTGCTTTGCGCAGAAATCATTTGAAATTACTAGGCTTAGAAGCTACATAACAAGAGAAGAGAAAGGAGAAAAGGTCCAAGGTTACACTATGACAGCACAGAAGAAAAGTAAGATTCTTCAAATATACAACATTGGATTTTTTATATACTTTATTTCACACTCAATAGTCAACCCAAACTTTCTTATCTTCACATTTAAGCTGTCGAGGCTATCTTCAAAATCAAATATTAGTAAAAACAATTTATGTGGGCAACTTGTTCCCTGGAAGGAAGTCAAAAATAATTTATAGGAAGAGAATATTCTCACAGAATTCTTATATTTTGAAGAGGAAAGTTGAGTTTCTGGGGGGGGGGGAAAGCATACAATAGATCTGGCTGCCCTGTTGTCTTCCTTTTCCAAATTCTGCAGTGATATGGTGGATTTTGTACACAATAGTGGCTGACATTTGAATAGCTTGCAAGAAGTTTTGCTACTAGCGGCCCAGGCTCAAACACCAGCAGTATTTCCATTTCCCCAAAAAATATTTAGAAGGAAAAGAATTCAGAATTGAGTTGTCTGGAATTATTTTTGGCCTGAACTTAAATCACCTTTGGCATTAAACATGCCTTTCATTTCGGTACTTGAACTTTGCTCAAGGAGATGGGGAAGAGCACAGGCACAGTGCCATGTTTCAGAACAAAATACCCAGTTCACATCACATTCCCACAGCCTGTATCTAATTGCATGTGAATATCTGACAGGAAATGGAACAGGATACTCAGTATTCAATGCTTTTAGGAATTAGATAATCAGTAAATTGCTCTTTGCTATAGTTAAAGGAATTATTGTTTTACTGAACTGACTAAAACATAATTGTACCAGGGATGCCAAAGCCAAGCGACAATCTGTACCGTGCTGGGTATAAATGGGATAATTCTTTCATTTTCTCAGTTTTAGTTGCATTTCTTTCCCTTGTGTGATGCTTTCCTTTATACATGTATGATTAGTAAGGAGAAAAAGTTTAACTTAAATTATGTTGAGATAATTAGCTGTCACATACAGTTTCTGCTTTCTACCCAGCCAGGATAATGTCATCTATAACAAATTATCAGGGTTGGACCTACATTACGGAAATGAGCTGTGTTCCTAATGATCATTTTCCAGCCTTTGAGATAGAAAGAGGCTTTGCACTTTTTAAGTATCTGAGACAGTGATCTATTTAAATACTGGTAATCAAGCAGTTCAAAGACATGTAAAACTATATATATTTATTTATTATTTTATTTATTTATTCATTCGTTTGTTTGTTTGTTTGTTTATTTATTTTGCATCGTGCTTCCCTGATAAAGAAAAAAGGAAAGTATCATTCTGGGGGAAAAAAAAAAAAAAAAAAAAAAAGCCTTTCCAAAGAGAGACAATACTCAACCTTCTCCTGTTTATAACTGTTAATTATCTTCACATGAAACTTTCCCCAAAGCAAGTTTCTGCTAGAGTGCCAAATTTTCAGTGAATTTATGTTTACTTAGTCACATTTAGAAGACCAGTACTCAAAGGCACCCTCCTTCAAGACTTCAGTATTACTCTTCAGCTGGTTTAGCCAAGCTCTTCAACGTACCCTTCCTTCTCAATGACAGAAAGGAGGAATGGGGATGTACCTGAACTTAGATGCTACCTAGCTTCCATAATCCCACATTTTTTAAATCCCAGATCCCAGACTCTAGAGGAAAAATGATAAAGTCAAATTTCAAAACAGAGAAGATGCTTGGGATAATGCTTACTCACTTCTAATGAAAATTAATTCTATTGTAGCAGGATTTCTATATTTGACAAGAAGTCTTCTTCTTCTGTGGGTATACTCAATCATTGATCAGCACAATGAGATCTGAGCTCTGAACAGTTGTGGCTGGATTCTCATGAGTCCATGGTTGACCTACTCAATTTTTTTTCCCTTGATTCACTATAACTAATATTTCCACCTAGTTCAATAAATGACAAAAAACATTGACCTGATTTTTTGCTATTGTCTATGCAGAGCATCAGGCAAAAGAAGTACTTCAACTAGATGGCAATTTTTCTTGTCTTCTTTCACACAGCATGCTCTGTAAGTGGCAATAATGTCTTTGGAGTGGATGTGGTTTGTGGACTTACTGTGATCTCAGATTAGGAAATGTTGAACTGTTTTCTTACAGAGTTGTCCATCTTTTGTCATTTTGCCCAGTGTGGTTTTGTTAGTGCTCATCACATTAAAATATAAAACACCTACTGAACAGTAAAATTCTAATTGAATAGTATAGCTAGATAGGAAAAGTAAGAGATGAGCCCAGGGGACATCTTGAGTAACTTCCACTGTTCTAAATGATTTTCCTTGTAATGAGAACAGGATACAGTGAGGAAAAGAATATGAATATCTCACAAATATATTATATATGACTTTAAAATTGAGCATGTGGTCAGTAAGATTATATTTTACTTTGTACATTACTGAATGAAAGAAATAAAATATTTATTTTAGAAAGCAGAGATGCAATTTAAATTAAACTATTCAGAGACTGTGTCAAATAACAATGAATTTAATAGTACTTAAAAATCTTTGACATCTCTAACACAAGGATAGTGAAGCACTACATGAAACTTTACAATGTCCCTGCCAGCTATTGCTATCAGAGGCTGCTAAAAGGAAGGCAACTTTCCCAAGGTACTACTAGATGGGCAATAAACCTTAGAAATCTGGTATTTGTAGAATTGTAGAATGATAGAATTCTTGGAAGGGACATCTGTAGGCCACCTAGTCCAAATCCCCTGCAATGAACAGGAACATCCACAGCTAGATCAGGTTGCCCACTGCCTGGTCAAGCCTCAATTTGAAAGTCTCCAGGGACAGGGCATCAATTACATATCTGGGCAATCTGTTCTAGTGCCTCACCACACTCACTGTAAAAGACTTTTTCCTTATATGTAACCTAAATCTACCCTTTTTGATCTTGAAACCGTTTCCCCTTATTCTATCACCACAGACCCTGCTGAAGAGTCTGTTCCCTTCCTTTCTGAAGCTCCCCTTTAGATATTGAAAGGCTGCTATTAGGTCACCTTGGAGCCTTCTCTTCTCCAGGCTTATCAGCCCCAGCTCTCTCAGCCTATCCTCATAGGAGAGCTGTTCCACCCCTTGGATCATTTTTGTGGCCATTTTCTGGACGTGCTCCAACAGGTCTATGCCTCTTCTGTACTGTGTACTCCACATCTGGATGCAGTACTCCAGGTGAGGCCTCACCAGCACAGAGTAGAAGAACAGGATCACCTCCCTTGATCTGCTGGCCATGCTTCTTTTTATGCAGCCCAGGATAGGGTTGGCTTTCTGGGCTGCAAGGGCACATGGCTGGCTCATGTCCAGCTTGCCATCCACCAGTACCCCCAGGTCTTTTTTGGCAGGGCTGCACTCATTCCTTACATCCCCCAGCTTGTATTTGAAATGGGAGTTGCCTCGACCCACATGCAAGATCTTGCAATTGGTTTTGTTGAACCTCATGTGGTTCACCTGGGCCCACTGCTCCAGCCTGTCTGGGTGCCTCTGGATGGCTTCCTGCCCCTTTGTTGTGTTGACCACATTCCACAGCTTGGTGTCATCGGCAAACTTACTGAGGGTGCACTCGACCCCACTGTCAATGTCACTTACAAAGATATTAAGGAGTATTGGCCCCAGAACCGACCCCTGGGGGACATCACTCATCACCAATCTCCATCCAAACATTGGACGTTGACCACCACTCTCTGGACTCAATCCTGCAGCCAGTTTTTTGTCCTTCGAACAGTCCACCCATCAAATCTATATCTGTCCAATTTGGAGAGAATGATGTTGTCGGGTACCATGTCAAAGGCCTTACTGAAATCTAGACAGATGACACCAGTGGCTCTTCCCTTGTCCATTGAAACAGTGACACCATCATTGAAGGCCACGTGACTGATCAAACAGTATTTGTCCTTAGTGAAGCCATGCTGGCTCTCCTGCCATGCATCTTAGCGTAGCTTCCAGGAGCATCTGCTCCATGATCTTCCCCAGCAGAGAGGTGAGACTGACAGGTCAACAGTTCCCAGGGTCATCCTTTTCACCCTTTTTAAAATGGATGTGATGTTACCTTTTTTCCAGTCACCAGGGACTTCACCTGATTGCTATGACTTTTCAAATATCATTGAGAGTGGCTTGGTGACTACATCAACTCATTCCATCAGGACTCTGGGATGCACCTCTTTGGGACCCACAGATCTGTGGATGTTCAGGTTCCTCAGGTGGTCATGAACCTGATCTTTGCTTACAGTGAGAAGGGTGTTGCCTCCCTGACCCCCTCCTACCAGAACAAATATTTGAGGGCTGTGTGGAGAGCAGTTATCAGGGAAGACTGAGGCAAACAATTTGCTAAGTACCTCAGTTTTCTCCTTGTCTGTTGTTTCCATCTTGCCTGTGTCACTCACTAGAGGGAGTACACTTTCCTGGACTTTCATTTTCTGGTTGAGGTACCTATACTTTCTAGTACAAGAAAGTCTAGTGTACTAGTCTGTTACAAGAAAGCTTAGTACCTTTTCTGGAATCCCTTGCAAAGTTCAGTTCACGATGGGCCTTGGCTTTCCTGACCCCCATCCCTTCACAGCCTAGCAGCGTCCTTATACTATTCCCACAGTACCTGTCCCTGTTTCTACTGCTTGTGCAGTGGATCTAACTTTGAAACCTGAGCTTTGTCAGTCCACTTATCCAGTTCCTTATCCTGGGACTTCGTAGTGTGGTCAGACATTCTTATCACAGTGTATGTGGGAACGAAATACTGCAGCCACACATTATTTCCGCCTGTGTCTTCATCTGACTTGCTGTGTCGGTCCACTCCCTAAAACACCATGCCATATGGACTCAGTCTAGTTTTTGTGATTTTTCTTGGATAATAATAAGTTCAACATTTTCTGTCGCTTCTTGGATTCCCCGGGCATGACTGTATGGGAGCAAAATAACAGCACTGCTGTACAGAGAGAGAACAATGTTTTTTTTTTTAGTAGGAGCAGTGAAAACATTCAGCTTTGAAAAATGATACAAATATCCATTTGTTTTTTAAAGATACATTAATCTTTCAGAAAAGTGTTTCTGAAGTCACATTTGGACGTGGCTTTCATTAACAACCCATATTGCTAATTGATTTTTCTAACCTTCCTAGCCCGTATGAAAACAGCGCTGTTGGGACTGCTGAGGGAAAGTACTGTTTGCTGCCACAAGAACCACATGGCCGGCAGCCAGCAGCACAATTACACCACGTGCCTGGAATGATAATTGCGATAATGCTCCTTTCTTCACTTTTAACCTTCATATTAGCACTGATGCAGCTTTCACTAGACAGAGATAGATAGAATAGGGCACTTAGATCTATTATGAAGGCACTATAGAGAAGGATCCGAGAAGGTAACACAGAGAGGCTCTATTCAGGTTGACCTGGTGATGGGTAGCCTGTGCAGAAAGCATACAAATTATTCTTATTCTCATCATTACTATTATTACCGCTGCTACTACTACCACAACTATTATTACTATCATTACTTGCTGCAACTGGTGAGGATCTGGGAGGTGCTAAGGTGGTAGTCTCTACTAAACAGGGAGAAGCAAAGAGAGGAAAATTTTTCCCCAACTCTGGAAATAGTCAAAGCCAGGTTGGATGCAGATTTGGACAACCTAATCTAGTGAAAATTATTTCCATCCATGTCATGGGGATTGGAATTAGTCAGCCTTTAAGTTCCCTTCCAATTCAGACCATTCTATGATCCCATGATTCTGTGATCTTGTCCCAGGAGGAAGTGCCACCATTTTATCTCCTCCTGTTCCTTTTGTACAGTTTTTTAAGACTTTCTAGTTCGCTTTCATCTTTTCCCCTTCTCTCATCTCCATTTTCCTGGAGCCACAAAACTCCTGGAATGCCTTCAGATAGTTCCAGAAGTTGGAATTGTAACAAGGAATGAAATCCCAAGCTGAAAACTGAGATTAGAGCTGGGCCACCAGCAAAGAATTTGGCAGCATTTTTCTCAGGGATTAAATCCTTTGGAGATCTGTTGTTCTCAAGTCTGTAAAGTACATAATGAAAGACAGTCCCTCTCCTAAAAAAAAAAAGAAAAATCTGAGATTCAAAGGGGAGGCCAAAGCTTGGAAAACACATGCAGGACAGTAATAAGGACAGTAATGACAGACAACACAAAATGAGATTCACCAAGAGAGGCAAAACTTAGCTTTAAAATCAGAAATGAGGCTGAGGGGCTTAATACTGGTAATACTGCATTTCAAATAGATCTAGGTGGAAATAATACTTCCATAATTCAATATTCCTAACTTTCAGTTGGATTTTTTTCTTTCATATGTGTGTGTAAGTCCAAAATACGTCCCTTTTTTCACTTGCTACTTCTCTTCAGGCAGGATTTTTTTCCTTTTTGGTAATGAGATTTTTTTTTCCAGGTAAATCCCCAGTGGTTTTCTCTGTCTTGAGGTTTAACATACACCTAAAATACTAATTCTGTAATAGCTTAACCGTTCTATTCTCCCTCGCGGGTCCTCTTATTAATGTTTTACACCTTTTACACACTTGTCCTCTTACATGCGGCTACCAGCCTGGTAATTTTGAAGCTCAAATTTACCATAATAAGTCAGCCCAAATTTAATAATAAAATAATTTATTAGCCATACACATAACATCATCTAAACAAAAAAAAAAAAATCCAATTGATAGAACATGAGACATAACGATCCATTATTTGTCGTTCTTTTCTTTTTTTCTTCTTCCATCTTCCACATTTAAATCCTAATGGCCACAAAGAGATTCTCTGAGGCTTTTATGCAATGTAATTTTTCTCAGAAGCATCCACAATCTCTTATACGGTATCGTTCGAAACTTACAAATAAGCTGCTTCATCCAATATATTAAAAAATAAAGTAGAATTTTATTGCCCATTGGAGCAGGTTTAAAGTGCTCTTTACTAATTAGTGTTTGATCAAGGCCAGGGAAGAGTTGTTTATGGAGACATATTGTGCTGTAGGGATGAATGCAACCACAGACTGTGGGACTGCATCATCACTGCCCCTCCCATCTGACTGGGCACTGCACTGAACACTGCCGACAGAAAGATGAAATCCCATTAAACTACTGCTTTTTCTTCCTCCTGTTCTCCCTCCCCCAGGAAATTTGGCCTGCAGCAGGGTAGGGTTCAAGGCAGTGTAGATCACATCTGGGTACATCTCTGGTTGTGCATCACTGCTCAGAGCAGATGCCACTAAGATGTGATTCCCCAGCTGAATCCTGATTCCTTCTCTCTGCCTCATCCCTGCTAGACTTCAGAAGCTGTAAATTTCCACCCACAAAGACACATGAGCTGAGTGAGGAGAGCTGATTTGGCCACTCCTAGTGGAAAAAAAGAAAGGAGGAAGGAATATTAAAAACACATCCAATAAATGTCATGCCAATGTCAATTAATTTTGGAGGAGGAATAGTTTTGAGATAGCTACATAGGGCATAACTACTTTAGTGATTTTTCTTCTTTAAATAATAATTAAATATATATATATAGTTTGGGGATTTCTAGGTGGGATTGTGAAGGAAAAAATATTTTTAAATGTATAGGAAAATATATAGGAAATTTCATGTTTTTACTAATCTGGTGTAAGCTCAGTATAGGCGCAGAGTTCAAATTCAGACTGACACTCCGTACTTCTCTCGTCACTGCTCTCACAGAGCCACAGCCTACCATATCTTCCACAGTCTTGCTGACCTCAATGTTTTTTATAACACTGCACAGTATTTCTTTTTTTTTTTTTTTTTTTTCCCTTAAAGACTCAGCTCCTGGAAACATGCATTGCACAAGAATCTCAGACTTCTCTTGAAGAAAATTAAGTTTCCAGACCTTGCTGTTGCAGGACAAGGCTTGGAAAACATGAATCTTGGTCAAACTTAAAGGCCTGAGAAACCAGAAGGAAATTCAGAAGAAACTAACCATCTCATTTCTTTTCTTTTCTTTTCTTTTCTTTTCTTTTCTTTTCTTTTCTTTCTTTTCTTTTCTTTTCTTTTCTTTTCTTTTCTTTTCTTTTCTTTTCTTTTCTTTTCTTTTCTTTTCTTTTCTTTTCTTTTCTTTTCTTTTCTTTTCTTTTCTTTTCTTTTCTTTTCCTCTCCTCTCCTCTCCTCTCCTCTCCTCTCCTCTCCTCTCCTCTCCTCTCCTCTCCTCTCCTCTCCTCTCCTCTCCTCTCCTCTCCTCTCCTCTCCTCTCCTCTCCTCTCCTCTCCTCTCCTCTCCTCTCCTCTCCTCTCCTCTCCTCTCCTCTCCTCTCTTCTCCTCTCTTCTCTTCTCTTCTCCTCTCTTCTCCTCTCTTCTCTTCTCTTCTCTTCTCTTCTCTTCTCTTCTCTTCTCTTCTCTTCTCTTCTCTTCTCTTCTTTCTCTTCTCTTCTCTTCTCTTCTCTTCTCTTCTCTTCTCTTCTCTTCTCTTCTCTTCTCTTCTCTTCTCTTCTCTTCTCTTCTCTTCTCTTCTCTTCTCTTCTCTTCTCTTCTCTTCTCTTCTCTTTTCCCTTCCCTTCCCTTCCCTTCCCTTCCCTTCCCTTCCCTTCCCTTCCCTTCCCTTCCCTTCCCTTCCCTTCCCTTCCCTTCCCTTCCCTTCCCTTCCCTTCCCTTCCCTTCCCTTCCCTTCCCTTCTCTCTTTCCTTTCCTTTTTTTTTTTCAGTACCTCCTTGCATTCAAGCTTGCCACACCATTTTTCTAGTACCTGACTCATGTTTTCTGAGTGCCTGAGGCAAGCAGCCCCACTTCCAAAAATGAGAAGATTTGCCAGCAAAGCCTCACTATTTAGTGAGAAGCAAAATGAACGCAAAAGCATCACTGAGCTATTCAGAACTTCAGTCTGGAGGGATGACATCTTACATGCTTGGAAACCAAACGCCAGGCTCTGTCTGCCTATGGCTTCCTTCCAGGCTGCCATCCCTTTTGGTGTCTGATTGCATGAAATGGGCAGAAGACTCTGTCAATATTTAGCAAATGCACCTCACTCAGGAATCTCAGTTATATAACTAACAAAAAGGAAGGCAAAGGCCTCTCAGAGATGTAAATCCAATCACTTTATGGAGATGCTTCCAATTTCTGTAGACAAGCTTTCCAATAACCATGAACCTATTCCAGGCATATTGATAAAGTGCCTATATTTAGATTAGATAAATCTAGGCTGAATCTTCATGTCTTCAGGGGCTGTCTCTTGGAAAAGTGAGGACTGCAGAGATCTTTGCTGCAGAAATGAAGTGATTCTGCAAGAAAGAGAGAGCACTAAGTGGTTACCTGAGCCTATATCATGGGAGAGTGCATACTCAACACACAGCACTTATTTTACAAAGGAGCCCATGTGAACTGGAATGTCCTGTATATTCCTTCTTTGTACCCACAGGATATCTTAGTGATATACTAAATAAATAAATATTTTCCTTCAGATACAGATTAAAAACATATGGAGGAAATTTGCATACATGGCTAATACAGAAGTGCCTTCAAAATGGGTGTTTGAAACCATAAGCTGTGGTGAATAGAAGAAATGAAGTACCCTTCATAGCAAGAAGCAGAGAGTTTGACTCAGAGGTCACTAAAATAATGAAAATGTTCCTTCTGCTGCTTCCCATGAAATAAAGCTTTTGCACACACACCTCTCAGGATTGCTGAGCCTGCTGAATTCAGAAAGCTCCACCCACATGGGCCAGGATCTGGGCTGCAGATGCAGGGGTTGACCAAACTGTTCTCTTTGGTTTCACCCCAGATACTTGTGGTTCCAAACACTGGAAATGAGAACCATCCATTTCTTCAGGCCCAAATATTAGGGAGCAGAAGGTAGCAGGAAGGTAGGAGTTAAAATGAGCAGAAAAGAGTTTGCAGAAGCCACAATATTGGAAGGATGGGGACAGTATGACCAGAGGCAGAGGATGTGGTAATACATAGATACAAGCAAACTAGGGCCAAGAGGTTAAACACAAAGAAAAAGCTTTCTGAAGCTTGAAGTCTGTAAACATCAGAATTAAAGTTAGTTACCAGGGCAACCATAATTGGCCCCATGGCATATAAGCTTAAGTTATGGTCTCTCATTAGATGACCATGTACTATTTTTAACATGGGGCCTAAAGATCATTTCAGTGCTGGGATTGGGTGGGGTGCTGAGCACAAAGCCCTCTGTCCCAAGCAGTCCTACTTCCTTCAGCAGAGTACAGCTACGGGGACAACAGAGTGAGCAAATGCTGTCCTGGTTGAGGAACACAGAGCCCCAGACCCAGCAAGACAAGGCTCTTCTGATCTCTGACACCTCATGGGGAACTGAAGGATTTCTGTATTTTTTATGGCTGGTTGATAATCAGTGTCCTTCACTGCCTTATAATCCAGGGTCGAAGTGTGAAGCTACCCACCTCATATATCCTCCTCCATGTTAGAGAAGGTTTTGGACAAGGTACTCCAGGGCTGGATAGCATGCCTGCATAGTGGGGTCACAGTTTGCCCTGAGGAGATAAGATATCTGCTGGGGTCTTGGCAGAGTATCAGCACAGGATCCTAAGCCACACACATACAGGTATTTGGGAAGAGGCTTTGCGGTCATCCTTGGGCATAATCTCTCCATTTGTGATCACCATCTGCAACATTCCTGTAATATTGCTGGGTTGGCTATAACATTAGTCCAAAAGATGCAGAATCACTGAGTTCTTGGCTATGTCATGGTGCTCACTGTACAGCTGCTGATTGGCTCAAATGTGCCAACAGCCTCTAAGCAACCTCATGGAGAACATCAGCCTGAGACTCTGCAGCTCTTCTTGTCTTACAATGCTTGTTGCTTATAATGCTACCACTGTTGTAATACCACCAGTACCATCATTTCCATTTTGCTGTTCAGCTCTGAAATTACAGAAGCACTCTGGAAGCACACACACAAGTATCTGTGAAGTTTTTTGCTGACCCAGAAAGGATCATGTTATTTTGGATCTTTCTTTAAAATATTAGCACAAAGAAAAATGAAGAAGAGGCAGAAAAAAAGAAAGACGCTCACACAGCAAAATCATTTTTGAATAGAAATGACTCAGCCATTTTCCACTTAAACACAAACTTAAAAACAAAAATATCCCTGCCATATTCTGCAGAAATCACCTTTATTTCAGCTGGAAAAATAAAGAGCCACTGAAAACAGTCAGACCCAGCCAGCTTCTGTGCCCTCCCCCTCCACCCTGCACTTTTGTGGCTTAAATCTGACAAAAAAAGAAAAGGTTTTGAAAATCAGAAGGGGAGGGGGAATCATTCCTGGCCTGAAATCAGATTTCTGCTGCCAGCCTTCAGCCAGAAGCAATTTCTTGCAGCTGAGTTATAAAACTCCGGGAAGAAAAAGAGAGTATGGGAGAGGGAGAAGGGAGGGAGGCAGTGGGTTTGTAATGGAAACGCAGCACTGCTAGTGGATGATGCTGGAGCCCTCCACGGGCAGACAGGTCTTGTGTTATACCAAATGGATGAGAGACCTTTTGTCAGTGGCAAGAAAATACTTTGAGATCTTTTTTTTTTTTTTTTTTTTTTAATATATTTTTGTTTATTGTAGTTGTTGTTTTGATTTTTTGTTATTTCATTTTCAGACCATTCTTGGTCACTTCTCTGAGTTATTTAAAATAGCTTTCGTTTGAGCCATTGAGTCACGTGATCAGATCCTGTCATTTTACTGGTGGCAGCGTCTTTGAAGTTTGTTTTTGGCCATTGTTTTACCTTATTGAAGACCCTTCCCCCCAAAAAGTGTGCAATCCAGAGCCCAGTAGGTAACAATTATAGTTCTATGCTTACAAAGGATCTCTATTAAATCCTAGAATCATAGACTGATCGAATCGTTAAGGTTAGAAAAGACCTTCAAGGTCACCTAGTCCAGCCATTCACCTACCAACAATACTACCCCTTAAAACGTTCCTTAGTACCACATCTACATATTTCTTGAACGCCTCCAGGGACAGTGACTCCACCACCTTTCTGGGCAGCCTATTCCAGTATGTATCTAACTTTAGAGTAGGGGGGTTACAAAATCAACCACTTTTTTTGTTGTGACTATTTAAACACAAGGCTGCACTTGCAGCTCAGGACTCCTCTGATGCACTAAATATATGGATAAATACTGAAGAGAAAAATGTGCCATAGACAGAGAAGAAATGTGAAGTGGCTTGACTGCTATCATCTGTCGGCTTTTGGCAGAAGGAGCAGCTGTGTCTTGTTTCAAAGTACAGAGCTGTGCACTCTTTATCAGTTCTCTGACCTCAGGACTCTGTTTCTCACCCTCATTAATTGAAGGACACACTGTTCATTCAGAAACAAAATACAAAATGCACAAAGAACTGAATTCACAGACAGTCTGCTGTGATGTTTTCACAATGGTTTTCATTTCTGAACTAATGAAAAATAGATTAAAAGTTAAACATTCATTTGTTATTTTTATTTTGCCCCTGATTTGCTTGCTGGCATGTTTAAGAATCTCTGTGTAGGAGGATTTTGGATGGGTGGGAATAAGATTTACAGCACTTGTGAAGACATCTTCTGATGTTCTATACCTGTCAGCTTTTTGCAAGGGTTTTGTTCTGGTAAAAACTGCTTCTCAGTGAGCCAGTGGCTGGTCCATGCTGTCCATGCTGATATACCCTCACTCTGACCTGCAGAAACCACCACAGTCCTGGAAATCTGTCTTAAAGCTATTTACATCTTCGGTCAGTTGGTCAATCTTGACAACACCTGTGATTTAGGTAGTTGTTTACTAGAGACCAGTTACCATAGGTCATTGAGTAGACATCAACATTATCACTGTGAATTTTCTATGTGTTTGAAGTACAAAATGAAAGAGAACCTATTCAGCAGCAAACAAAGCCCCCTGCACTATACTTCAGGCCTGGGAATGAGGTTTATCTGTGGGACTTTCCTGCCTGCCTGAGGACTCACATGTCATATCTGGACACCTCTGTATCTCAGAGCTAGAGACAGCATGAAGCAGGATCCAATTCAGTTGAGAACTGAGATATCTTCAGTTGTTGCTGATATTTAAATGTTTATTTATTGTATTTGTGTGAGCTCAGTGAAGGGCCTCATATTTTGCACATTATAACAGCTGCACTTTGACTTGAGGTACCTTGAACACCAGTAGTAAAATCATAGAATTGCAGAATATCCTGTGCTGAAAGGGACCCAAGGGGATCTCTGGTGGATAGAATCAGAGGACAAAGGTAGGGCAACTGATGTCTTCTACCTGGACTTGTGCAAGGCCTTTGACATGGTTCCACACCACATCCTTATCTCTAAATTGGTGAGATATGGATTTGAGATCCTTATCTGGTGGATAAGGAATTGGTTCAATGGTTGTAGCCAGAGGGCTGTTGTCAGTGGCTCTGTGTCCAGGCGGATGTCGGTCATGAGTGTTATCCCCCAGGGATCTGTCTTAGAACCAGTGCTCTTCAACATCTTTATCAATGACATAGACAGTGGGATTGTGTGTACTCTCAGCAAGTCTGATGACATCAAGCCGAGAGGTGCAGATGACACAACAGAAGGGAGGGACACCATCCAGAGGGACCTGGACACACTCAAAAAGTGGTTACATGACTGTCTAATGAGGTTTAACAAGACCAATTGCAAGGTGTTGCACTTGAGTTGAGGCAATCCCAGATTTGAATACAGACTGGGAAAATAACTCACTCAGGGCAGCCCTAAAGAGAAGGATTTGGCAGTCTTGTTGGACAAAAAGCTGAACAGGAGCCATGCTGGAGCACCTCTTCTATGAAGACAAGTTGAGGGAGTTGGGCTAAATAAGCTTAGAGAAGGCTCTGGTGAGACCTCATTGCAACCTTCCAATATTAAAAGGGAGCTTTCAAGCAGGAGGGGGCCTGACTTTTTGCATTGCCTGACAGTGATTGGACAAGTAGGAATGGCTTTAAACTATGAGGGCAGATTAATGTTAGATGTTAGGAATAAATGTTTTTTTTTTACTCAGAGAGAGGTAAAGCCCTGGCACAGGCTGCCCAGAGAAGCTGTGGGTGCCCCATCCCTGGAGGTGTTCAAGGCCAGGCTGGATGGGGCCCTGGGCAGCCTGAGCTGGTGGGTGGCAGCCCTGACGACAGCAGGGGGTTAGAACTAGATGATCTTTAATGTCCCTTCCAACCCAAGTCATTCTATGATTCTGTGATTCTGTGGTTCTACGATTCTATGATTCTGTAGTTCTATGGCCAAGTTCAACTCCTGGCTCCACAAAAGACCACACAAAATTCAACCCCTTTGTCTAAGAGCATTGTCCAGACTCTCCTACTCTGGAAGCTTGATACTGTGCCCACTGCCACGGGCAGCCCGTTCCATGCCCACCACCCTCTGGTGCAGACCCTGTCCCTAACCCCCAGCTGCCCCTCCCCTGGCACAGCTCCATGCCGTTCCCTCGGGCCCTGTCGCTGTCACAGAGAGCAGAGCTCAGCGCTGCCCCTCCACTCCCTGTGAGGAGCTGCAGCTGCCATGAGGCCTCCCCTCAGCTCCTCAGCTCTGGGCTGAGCAAAAGCAGTCACCTCAGCCACTTCTATATCTTGTCCTCCAGACCCTTCTCCATCTTTGTAGCTCTCCTTTGGATGCTCTTTCATAGTTTTGTGTTCCTCTTATATTGTGCTACCCAAAACTGCAGCCAGTGCTCGAGATGAGGCTGCACAGCACAGCACAGAGCAGGACAGTCAGGCCTGGGGTGTGGACTACCCCACAATCAAGAAACCCCAACTGCTGCTGATGACACCATCCTCAGTGATGGTCCCTCAGAGTGTCTGTGGCCATGACTCTTCTTTTTTTTCTCCACAGACATGTTCACGATACAGAAGACAGGCTAACTGGCCTGAGGTGACTCCTCCAGTCTGGATGGAACATCACCCATACAATCATTTGCCTGTTCATCAAATTCCAGATCCTCATACTTTTTGTGTAAGGGCACCTGGTAGGAGAAGATAGGCAGAGAGGGGATTTGCCTGAGCAGAAACCTGTTTCTATTCCCTCTTTCTGCCTGGTGGAGGAAGGATAGGGTACACTTCATTTCTTTTATTATGGCTGGCTGTCATTTGAAGGAACAGTGCAATAGTCCCTCCCTGTATGCCATCTCTATGGCTGCCCTTTTTATGTAAGGGGGTTGGTGACTTTATTTAAATGCTGAACAATTCATTCCTTTTCTGTTTCGACAATGCTATGAAGGCCTTCGTGTGTCCTTGGGCCAGTTTGGAAAACAGGTTGCAAAAGAGAGCTACCCATTATTAGACTTCAAGGAAGCAGAAACTATGCCATCTCCTGCAGTCAAATCAGTTCAGCTGACACTCAGAATCTATCCTGTTCATTTGCTGATAGTTGTTCATGCATGCGATTAAGTGGGAGTCACTTTTAGAGCCCAAATAAGAAATGTGAAGGGGAGGGTAAATGGAATTGCATTAATTCCAAGTCACAGAAGTTTGTCTCCTCCAAACTTGGCACATTTTCTATAGAAGACCTTCCACTGCACTCTGCTGCACAGACATTTGTGTGGCTAGTTTCTTTTATATTATCTGAAAATAGTTCTTGATTTTGTATTAAGTACCCTCTGCTCTGTTTCAGAAGTAGGAATAGAGCCAAACCATATCCACTTACCAAAGCTACCTTCAGCGCTGGAAAGTCTGAAAAAAATAAAATCCAAAGTTATCCTTCGGCTTAATTTTATGAAAAATTTTTGCCAAACCACATTTACATAAAGATTAAAAATTCTTTAAGACGTTCCAGAACTGAAGTCCTATATTTATATATCACTTCAGTCAGATATTCAAAAACAGATATGCATCTAGCTACCACTAATATGATCTGAAGGCAGTCGATTCTGGACATCAGATATTTGAATCCTCCAGACATCAAAAGTGCTGGGTCTTACATTTTATTCAGAGTTAAAAACTTGAACTTGCAAATGACTTCTCACTCTAATGGAAACCACTTAACTAGCTTCATTGTGTTGTCAGCAAGGCTTGGGCTTTTAGCTAAAGTGATGTCCTTCATACCTTCCCCATTAGGAAACTGAAAATTAAACCCCTCTGATTTTGATATCTTGTAGTAAAGATGCTTATCCTGTCTTTCACACAGTCTCATTTTCTGTAATATACAGCTGATGTAAACTGGCCTCAGTCCTGGACTGAGCTTCAAGACTGGGCCTCCTAGTGAGTGCTAGAAACTTGTACTGCCACTATTTGTCACTCAAATTCCCCGTATTTGCTTCTCTTTTAAGTTTTGTGACACTTTCACAATGTCCACTCTAGTACATTGGGTAGACTTTGCATCTCTGTCAGCTCTTCAGAAAGTCAGCAAATATACCCTAAACTAGAAACAACATGTAGCTCAATAAATTAAAACACAGTGCAAAAGGCTAAGGGAAATGCTTCAGCCTGCTCCTAGATTCTTCAGTCAAAAATCATTTTTAGGTATCTGGCTACTTCCCAGCCCTTTCTTAATTGAAAACTCAGTCAGCGTTAGCTCTGTTCCTTTTTGAAGTTTGTCACTGAGTTGAAATCAACTGAAAAGATGCAGGACAAGGGGCTGTCTGCCAGGAGGCAGAGTTTTCATCCCACTCCTACGCATAAAGCTATAAATCATATTCTGCCATCAGATCATTATTTTTCTTCTGTTTCTTATAAACACAGCAGCAGCATCAAATGAAATATGAGCTTTCCAAGACTGTTGGATTTCCTTGTACGTACTGTAGAAGGCAACATTTGCAGACATATGGCATGCAGGCTACACTTAGAAGCGTTCTGAAAACTGAACTTGGACATTTTTCAATTCAATAATGTGTAGGTGGTCTGGGTTACTAACCCTGTATCACTTTAGTGATAACTATTTTTCCTGGTCCCACACATCAGTCTACAAGACATTAGGTCTGAAGGGGTTTTGTTAAATAGAAACCTCAGATATAGTGCTCTGAAATGAATTGTAAAAGGTCATCTTATAGTTGTGTCACTTTTTTATGATTATTATTGTTCATTTAGCTACAGCACCCAGCAGTATGTTGGTCAAGAATGGCCCACACATCATGCTCTGGTTGAAAGGCCTGGAGTTGGCTTCCAGAAAGCTGGATCTGGTCCTGGTTCCTCCACCAACTTGTCTTCTTGCCTGTTTCCTCTCCCTTTGTCACAGAGGCATCACTAAGGATAACAACAAAATTTTCCAGGACTTCAGAGGCTGACCATGGAAGCATCTAAAATATGTTATAAGCCTTATCCTTTCGTTTATACTTACTTTGCTCTCTATATATACAATGAAAGTATATATACAGAGTTAGGTTCATACATAAAGAAATTCAGACCACATATATTTTTAATGATTTTTTATGTGGTTTACTATTGAGTTATCCTCTTCTGTATGGGAACTGGGATTCAAGCCTTTTTTTGGAAAGGGTACAGTTCAGGGAAGGGCATAGAAAACAGAAAAGAAAAAATATTGTGTCAGGAGGAGCTGTGTGGGTACAAACTTAGAGACTGCAAAGAGTAAAGATTATTGAGGCCAGCAAGTAAGTGTGAAAAGCTCTGTGAAAAGACAGTGAGGCAAGAGCCAGCCGCCTAGGACCTTAAGTGCAAGGGTTGTGAAATTGTCCTGACAGCAGTCATATCCAAAGTCCTTCTACAAACCCTCATAGACTTTTCCTCTCATGAGCTCTGCCACTGGGTGCCCCAAGCCCATTGTGAGCAGTGTAAGGGCTGGACCCAAGACCACTGGTCCCAAGTGGCAGCAGTGGGCACAGGACACCCCAAATCACACCTGAATAAGCATGCCGCATATGCCCAGTGCTACATCTCAGAAGCTTTTGGAGAGCAAGACATCTGCCCTGCAGAGTAGGGTGGCTGCATTCAAAGTGCCCCTGAAGAATGACTCCTGTCTCATGCTGTCTCCCTGAACAAACCCTGGAAAGGCTTCCTAGAGATCCAGTTTGAACTAAGCTATCAGAGTGCCAGCAGCAGAGCCAGCAGTTTCACAGCACAAATGATTCAGTTCCAGTTCCTGTAGACATTCCCTGAGACCATTTAATTTACTGATATGAATACAGCAGCCCTTCATCTTACTGTAGCTACAGCAAGATGCTCCAGCAAGCACTCAGGAGGAGTTCACCTGCAGCCAGTGTCAGCGTCCCTGTCTATAATTTCCTTCCATAGCACATGGCAGATGTGGCCCATCAACTGCAAGATTGTTCTGAGGCCATCTTTTGTGCTGAGCATGCAGCCAATTTAATCACACTGTGCATCCCTTAACATGATTGCACTCATATTTATTGCTGCACTGACACAGTTTAGCTGCACTGCTGATGGATGCCTTAGAAAGCCTTGTACATTAGCTTGGTTAGAAAACCTGATTTCCTGTCTCTAAGTGAGCAGAGAGGTCCTTCAGATACTAATACAAATGCCTTATAATCCAGATCCAGCATACCATTAAGAAAATTGTCTTGAGACACTGCAGATTGATAGTCTCAGTTTCATTTGCCAATAGCGCAGGTGCAGATGCTATTAACAAATGCATCAGAGCCCTTTTACAGAAGCTACCAAATGATTTACTCCAAGGCTAGCCTGCAGCAAGGAGTTCCTTGAGTTAATTATTCACTGCATAGAATAGACACAATCTCAAAATTAGAATTAATAAAACACTAGGAAGTTAACCCTGGAATGGAACACGTCACAGAAGTATTTCTACATTGACAAGAAGATTGAGTAGATGACCTACTAAGAAAAAGTTATTTCCTTTTCTAATCTCTGTATTAAGACTACCATATGTGCTCAGATCCCAAGTACGTTACACACTTTGGAGAATACGTCCGACCCTGAGTGCCTCATGAATTCAGTTTTTCTTTGGATATGATATTCCCCACTGTTGTCTCTGGCCTAATTACTGATGACAAGCCTGATGTGTGCATTCACACTCAGTTCAACTCAATTAACACTGTTTGTGTTCAAGTACTCATAGTGAAACAGCTTTACAGAACACTTTGGACAAAGCATGAAATCTTTTTAGTTATTTTCACATCTTTTTACTCAGTCCATCTCAGCTTTCAGTTATGCCTGCAGAATTATAAGTGTTTAACAGGAGTGCAAGCAGAACTGAATGATCAAGTAGGTCTTCTCTACCACTGAACCCTGAGTTTTAAATCGTGTGTAAAGGTCAGCCAGAGGTGAGGCCTTATTTTATTGTGTTCACTCAATCCTTGATCTTGAATTGGAAGCATTCATTATTTGTCCACATCTGTCCTTCATAAATCTGTTTATTATGAAAGGGATTTGATGCTTCCACCATACAAGTCCCATTATTCCATAGGATTTCCAGTTGCAACAACCTTCTGCTTTAAAAATGCCACTCTCTGTCCTTTAGCACCATTGAACAGTTGATATTTACATAAGCACAGGACAAATTCCAAGTAACAATGGCCCTTCTCAAATTCTCTCCCTAATGTGGACCTCACCAGCTACTTGCACTGAGTAAAGCCCAAATAAGACCATGAACAGTGTTGTATAAGGACCTGAGGGTCCTCGAGGACCCAGTGAACTTTATGGGTCCCTTCCAACTACTAATTCTTTGACTCTATGATTCCTAACTCTTACATGTGGTGGGGGATAATCAGACCTTCAGGCCAGGGGTGCAGATAGATAGAAAACAGAGCTGGCAGGTTGTATTGCCCCAACACATTCTGTGGCAGGAGAACAAGGTCCAGTCTGCACAGGAATCAGATGCTGGCAGGAGAGTGATGTCTGTGGCAGGACTGAACAGATAACACAGAAACTGCACTGAAAGATCAAAACCACAGCAGACTTAGATGTCCTTAGAAACTGAGCCAACAGAGTTCTTAGAAGCAGTGAAGGCTCTTGGACAACTCGTGCAAGGTTTTTACATCTGATCGCAGGCTTAAGCTACCTACCTTTTCAAAAGCACATCCTTATTTGAAAGGTAAGCATCAGAGCAAGTACACTTAGGAGGTGTAAATTACCTGTGCAAATGTACCCCATCAGTACCAAAGATCTGTCACATTAGTCTTTGACTGAACAGGATGGTAGCACGTTGAGTAACAGAGCAAGCAAATGTGTCTTTCTGCCTCTTTATATTCTTAATTGCTTATTAGAAGTACAAGGAAACGTGACTATCCTGACAACAGGCTTGTTTTCCTTCTATCTCTTATGCCAGGAGTCTGCAAAAAACTGCAAGAAACAGATATGTAGTCTGGGTTCAATTGCATCTAGGCACCACCATCACCACTTAAAAGCAGATAATGCTGCTCCCTGCATTTCCAAGTGTGCTTTTGACTGTGCCTGCACTCAGCATTGTGCTCTGCTTTGCTGAGCAGCCACATCCACACCGCCAACACAGCTGCCCCCCAGCAAGGAAGCAGATGACTCCTGGGACCAAAGAAATCCCTAGCATGAGTCAATTTGTTTTACTCAGGTAGGACTGCAGCTATACTCATCCCAAGGGTCCAGACCTCGACTGCTCATCTGCATTGCCATATGCTCTGCTATAATTGTAAGTTGTAAATTAAATATATGTATGCGTGCAGCTTAAAGAGGCCTGCTCTATGTGGTGTTATTTCACTGAAGGATTAGGTGTGAATCAGTCTCACTGAAGAAGGTAATCTCTTACCATATGCCCATACAGCCCCATGGCTCCCCAAGGTGCAGGGCAGAAGGGAGGTGCATGCTGTAAGCTCTGTGACTGATGTCTCTCTGTTAGCACTTGGTATAAGAAGTAGTACTTATAGAAACATATCTGTCTTTAAATAATGCTCACAGAGTAAATATCTGAAATTCAGCAAGGACTGTCTGGAGCTCTCAAAGTAGTCTTGGACCTTGTTAACAACAATGGCAAAATTCCTACTGTCAACACTGGGCTCAGGGCATCACTGCCAGACTCTTCTATTTCAGTGCTCAAATTCAAAGCTATGAATGTTTAAAATAGAATAACCTCATCTCTTCTTAATGTTTCCATCTCTGAGGCAGCACTTCATTACCTAAAGCTCTCCTTTTATGCAGAGGAGAAGCAATTAGCACATAAAGTGCCGCACACAGTCAGGCATCAAGCTGTGACAACCAAACTAATGGGGCACCAGAAGACAAATAGGCAAACACTGTATTTGCTCCTGAGACGGACACAGAAAAAAAAAAAAAAGAAAAAACAAAACAAAACAAAAAAACTAAAACACTGACAATCAAAGCATAACTGCAGAAAATGTAGAGAAGAGGTTAAAAATAGAAGTCAATGGTTAAACTGCAGTACTTTCAGGGGAAGAAAATCTTAACCTCTTTATCTAACATGAACGTGACTCTAGACAAGTAATGCCAAAAGTTTCACAGGTAGAAGCAATATACTTTATCAAATCAATTAGATCAGTTAGACTAAAGAATAAAAAGGAGAAAACCTGGTGGGCACACAGCCCTCTTCTTCAGATATGTGAACCTCTGTCATTTTTCACGAATGCTACAAGCTTACCTCAGACTTTCATATCCATGCTGGTTCCTACCCAGCCCTCTTCTAGCTCATAGAAGGTATGGCCTAACTTAGACCTGTACAAAACTTCAAACTATTCTTTGAAATGATCCTCTGCAGTTCCACCACTTTTAGACCTATACAGAGTGAAGTCTTAATGGGAAACTAGTCAGATATTCTCTCCACGAGGCAAAAGCAGAATCCTGCTTCCTTCTCCCTTAAGTGGTGTTCTGCATGGCTAGCAGAAATAAAACACTGTTTATGTCATTGGCAGTGGCATGTTTTATTCTGAATCCTTGCAAAAAAGAAAAAAATTCCCTAGAGTAATGAAGGGCCAATAACTATAGTAATTTCTTCAGAGGAGAGAGATGATTTAAAATTACAAAGAAGTACTGGGCTTGTCGTTCTTATAAGAGCCATCCGTCTTGCATCTGCTCCCTCAACCTTCTCTTGAGCTCAAATTATGCACAAACACACTTGTGTGCATGGCGGGTATGTATCAACATGAGTCCAATAGCCCAAGAATTAAGAGACACATTTCTCTTTCCTTTGATCCTGTATTTCAGCATTTATTACAGCCCTACTTACCCTATGGGTCTGACTTCAAAAAGTCAGGCAGATAAATTGACAGAAAATCTTTCTGTAACAAGAACAATGGTCGCTATTGTCTGAAAATTTATCCTAAACACATCTTAAAGCTTTCAAACAGAGTTGCGATGAGTGTTCTAAGTATTAAAGGACTTTGTTTTGTTGCAGCTAAGAGCCAGACTTTTATTTCCATCAGATTCTACTTAGTTGGTTGTAAGATATTCGTTGAATTATTTCACATAAAAGTCTATCAGAAGATCACAGCAGCTATTAAAATAATAAACAAATGACTCAGATTATCTTCTCATTTGTTTTAATTTTGTATCACTTTAATTTTAGTTAACCAGGTTTTCAATTAATATAAAGTAGAATTCTACTGCAACCAACAACTCCAGAATGATTTCATCAATTCAGGTTTTGATCAATTATCTTATTGGTATTTATCCCAAAGCAAATTAGATAATAATCAAGTTCCATATTTTACATTCTTGTATAAGTTCCTACAATTATATTTATACTTATATACATATATATATATATATATGAAGAAAAGTATTGGAGAGTTGGAAATGGATGAATGCAGCACAACCACAGGATAACCTAAACAAGAAGATAAATATGTTTTATTATGCACAGTAATTAGCACTAAAAACACTTCAGCACTTCCATGCTGCTCACACAGCAACTTGGTAATAGCTATCTTTCTGGGTTCACTTGTCCCAATGCCCAAGACAGTTTAGAACTTAGTTTGCTGCATGAAGATGAAAAAATTAATTTGATTAAATGTGTCAACAGAGAATAGTTTCATCACTGAAGTGCAGTTGTCTCATCTTTGCCTCTACAAGATTTCCAGTAGAGACCTGCCCAGTTGCTCATCTTCCCACTCACTCCGTAATGCTCTGTACGGTAGAGATAATTTTCTCCTACCTCTCTGTGTCTTTGATTCTGAAAGGGAGAGGCATGGATTAAGGAAACACCCCAGCTGAGCAGCTGTTATTTGTGGATCTATCCCTTAGGCTAATCATATAGCTCAAGACCTAATAAAGCAATAAAACAGGAGCCTCTGTGCTGGCAGGGCAATTTTTGGCATGAATTACAACTCATTCTCAGAAAAAAGAAAAAAAAAAAAGAAAAAGAAAAAAAAAAGAAAAAGGTAGAACAGTAAAAAAAAAAAAAACAACCAAGGGGACTGCAATAAAAGCTGTAAGATATTGTTCATAATAAACCATATTATGAACCTCTTACCCCAACTTTGATCAAACAATAGAGGCAGGACAGCTCCTGACAGCCTGAAATTTCAGATACTTTGGTATATGGACAGGAGAGAGACCTTTGTGCTAAGGTTTGAAGTAAATCCAACAAGCCATTGCTAAAACATCAGCAATACTCTGAGAAGAATGCGTTCAGAAATAGCCCTTAATTGAAAAGTCTGCTCCTTATGTCCAGGAACTGTAGCTACCAGTAATGAGGTAAAAAAAAAAATGCTTTTCATTCACAAATGGACTATATTTGATCTTATATCATCAAGATACAATCAGAAAGCAATTCCAAAATTGCTAATATCATATTTCGAGCCAGTGGTTTTGGATCTTCACATTAAATAGCTGCAACTTTGCCATTCCTTCCCTGATGTTTCTGTAGCAATTCTAAGTCATAAGGCATGCCAGTTACTGACTTCTCCTGTTTGGGAACAAAATCTACCAAAGCTTAATGAACTTATATGAAGTGTTTACAGATTTACTTGAATAAATGAAAAAATAAAAATGAAAAAAAAAAAAAAAGCAATGCCTTTCTCTTTCTTTAAAAGCCAAAAAAAAAAAAAAAAAAAAAAAAAAAAAGGAAATAGCATTTTAAAAATGCCACAACCAGACACAGCCACCTCTTTACTCAGAGGTCACACACAGAGTCCAGTCAGGAGGCAGAAGCCTGGGGTTCAGTTCCTACTTTTTACACAGAGATCTGAACCTTGAGAAGGAAGTTACAGCTATTGCACGGGGGAATATTCTGCTGAGAAATGCTTTGTTTTCTTTTTTTCTTCTTTTTTTTTTTTTTTTCCTGCTGATGCTGTTCCACTCTATATAAAATATTGAAATATTCATTAAGCCAGAGGGAACAACTCTACATCATGGTGTTTAGGCTCTGCAGCAGAGAGGCAGGACATCTCTCTCATGAATATTTCAATATTGTAAACAAAGCAGAACATACTCTATTGAAGGTATTGATAAAACAACCTTTCTTCTGCCTCCCTCCTGCACTGGGAGATACCTGACAGTCTGGTGATTATGGGCCCTTCCTGGGAAATTAGGCTCAGATCTCCACAGGCAGATGAGGAAACTGAAACCTTATTTCCAGCATTTTAAATGAATTCCCTTGCCCAGTGAACTACTGAAAGAAAGGTGACAGGTGGCTCTTAAATCAAGTAATCTATCATTTAATATCTCATTCTCTTTTCTCCCTCTTTCCTTCAAAAATGACAAATGAATTCTGGCTATTGAAACAGCTCTAAGTCCTCTGAAATGTCACTTTGGGGCATAATATTTAACCAAAATTTACTCAATTCTGAGCATTTTTATGTCATTTTCATGTTTCCTACAGATTTGGGTGCAACTCATAAATTAAGATTCTGCTTTACTCTGTACCCCCTAAAACTTTGTCAATTTCTCACCCCTTATCTACTGTGTGCTGCAGATCTGATTAGTGGAGAGGAATGTAAGGGGTGGTCCATTTGGAAGTAGACATCTTGCATTTGGTGGAGAAATAGATGGATGAGTTTCAGGAAAGGAAATAGGTGCACCATTTTAATATGTATCCAAATACATCCTACTGCAAGTAAACAGAATTTTGGAACTGGCACTCATGAAAAAATGAAAATCACCTGATTTCTGTGCTACAGCATTATAGCCTTTAAGTTGAAAGTTACTACTAACCTGTGCCAGAGGCTGCATATAGCTCCAAGAAACGTTTTCCAGATATATTCACCTGGTTTTCACAGAGCTTTTTTAAGGATCCTCAATGATAGAAATTTCACATACGTCTTCCTACTGCAATTAGCCCACCAAAGAACAATCCCCAGGTTCATAAGTAATGGAGAAATCATTGATGTTCTGGAAGACAAACTGTCAGGTAGAAGCAATGAGCTTGTTTGTATGTGCTTCTTAGAGACATATACAGCTTCTGGCTATGTCTGTATTTTCAAGTGAGGTGGTGCTCTCTAAAGCCATGGCCTTGGGTTTCACTAAACCCTCTGGGATTAGCTGCCCTTGCTAGCTGTGAGCCGTGAGTCCTGAATGCCTTTGAGGTGGCAGCTAAATTATTACAGGCTCCAGGCTGGGACAGATACACGTGGTCTTCCTCAGTGGGGAGGACTGCATGAATTCATTCATGCAAAGCTCTCTGCTGAAATACACGGATGCTGGAGATGCCTCATCACACTGACAAAATAGTTTAGATATTCTCTCAGGATTATCCAGCTATGTGGAGCTGGTGACTCAACAATCCCAACAGGCCTGAGTGTGACCTTTCTGGTCAGTGAATATCTGAATGAACCTCAGACTAAATATACTAATGTGGAAAGAGAAACTATTAAAATTTAAGCTGAGTATATTACAGTGATCTCAGAGATGTCTGATGGCAACTTGGTGGTGGCTGTGGTAGTAGAAGTAATACTCTGATCAATAGTTGTCTGATGATTGTGCTGAAGGACACAGTTCATAAACTGGCAAACAGAGCCTTCCCTGTAATGCCTGAAATGAGGGAGAAGGATCATTCAGGGGATTAAAATTATTCAGAGGGAGCCTTATTGAAGGTGATTATCAAATCCTTTGATCAAATTTATATGACTTTGATAAACTAAAAATTGTCGCCAGCTCCTCTGGAGGCTCAAACCTGTCTATTTAGATACCAGTATTACTCTCCTCTTCTGGAAAGGAAACGGGGAGAGAGAAGGGAAGGGAAGGGAAGGGAAGGGAAGGGAAGGGAAGGGAAGGGAAGGGAAGGGAAGGGAAGGGAAGGGAAGGGAAGGGAAGGGAAGGGAAGGGAAGGGAAGGGAAGGGAAGGGAAGGGAAGGGAAGGGAAGGGAAGGGAAGGGAAGGGAAGGGAAGGGAAGGGAAGGGAAGGGAAAAAAACAAAAATCATGGTACTAAATTTCTCCGTGTCAAAGCATAAAAATGCATACATCTTTTCTTCTGCAACTCCTTCCCAGCCATAAGAAACTTTCTCTTCTCCTACCCAGTAGTAACACCTAAAATACTGTTACTTGAAACAAACCCCATAATTTTCTGATTCACACATATAAACCTAGCTTTTGTTACTAAGTCAAGTTACGAAGGAAGAACTCATAGTCATAAAAGCAAATTGCCATAAAAATGCATCTAAGCCTTTAGGAGCTGGGGCCCACATCTTGGCAGTCATTATGGGGTCACAGCATTTTAGAGTGGCTCCTCAGCATAAATAAAAAGAGTCAAAATCGTTTTCAGTGTCTGTACATCTTACACAGTAGGGATCAGACCCAGCTGGCCTCTGGATGATGGTATCTTATAAATATTAAATATTAATAGTACTTTTATTGTTAATTTGGCAAAATGTGATACCGTGTAAATGGAAGTTTGTCTCTTTTGGCTGTGATACAAGAAGGAAAACACATGTTCTCAACATTTCTAGCTGAATGGCTTTCTCTTGCAGATGTTTGCTTTTCTTAAATTAACATACATGAGTGGGCTGGGAAGAGCTGTTGCCTTTACCTGAATTCTTTCAGCCCCTTTTTTCTGTGAGTCACTTTACACCTATTGGGGATCTGGGCTTTGGTGAGAGATATTATTCACCAGATAAAAACTGGAAAAAGCTATCTAAACCCTTGTCTTTTGTGTGTCTTAGTGCAGTTCTTGACCTAAATGTATGCCAGAGACTAAATCTAGTGGCTCGAGAAATTAAGGGTTACATCCAAGGCTACTGAATATAAGTATTCAGCCATTATACACTTTTATTCTTGTTTTCTATGTTTTGTGATTATGAAGTATTTATTTTCGTGAAATCTAGAGTCACAATCAAAACAGCTAAAAGAAATGGTTATGGATTTGACTATCAGAGTATTTGCCAGCATTCTCTCTCCTTTAACATCATGAAAATGTTTCTACTTCTTCATAAAGGTACTCAAATCTTGAACGATGAAGCACAGACTGCAAGAAGGAGCCTGGAGGAGGTATCACTAACCATCTCTCAGTCTCTTCTCTTAAATAGCTCTGCTACTGATAGCTGTTTGAAAGTATGGGAGTATAAATGTTATTAGTTGCAACATAGTACAAAAAGGTGAGGTCTTTTTGGCCATAGAATGGAAACAAACAGAAATACTGGAACAGGTGTGACTTCTATAGAGAAAATGCTATGGCACAATGTAGAGGCACAAACATGAAAAAAGTGAAAGCTGGTAATGACTCTATATTCAGAGCTGACTATTGAATACCAGTGAGAAAATCATAGAAAGCTCCTTTATTATCTCAGTAGGGAGAAGGAAAGAAACAACATACCACAAAAACAAATAACACTGTTTGAGGAGATGCGTGGCAGATTAATCAGCCAAGATAACACTCTGGCCCTTTGCAAACATGATGAGATAGAGGCAGCTGCCAAAACTGAGTACCCTTTGAGTTGCCCGGGATCCACAAGGAGAGCCCATGTAGGGCATCCAGCAGTATTTCAGACAGCTGAATACACCTTGTTATAGTAAGATACCTAAATGTAGCTGTTTATTTGTGTGTTGTATGTCTAAAGTCCTGCAGATGGAGGATGACATGTCCCATGACTTTCCAGGCTCTATGGAGTATTTGGTCTAGTCTCCATTTGCTGCTCTCCATAATATTGGCCAATCCACTGAAGATGTTTTAGATTTCCTAGGAGGTCTCAGACAGCACTAGACTAGTTTTAAGTAACAACATTCCCTCCTTTGTCACTAGTGACATTACACTACATTGCAATGGAAGTTGCAGTGGAGGTAGACATTCAGTCGTTCACTCTCAGAGTAGGTACTCAAAGCTGGTCACCGAGTCCTTCTTTCAGCTTCATTGATCCTGTGGGCTGCACCTTCACTGATCATGACAAAATCTTAGATATCTTATGCACACGTAGACACCTATACATAGTGCATATTTAGGTGTTTTACTCTTGAGGTGATTTTTAATTAAGGAAGCAAAAGCTTGGAGAAATAAGTCAAAATCTGGTGCAAATCTTGGAAAATTGTGAGGGTTGATGATCTATCCAAGGGAGGGATCAGACAGCAGCAGTCATGAACACAGAAAAGACAGATTAAAGTAAAAGCTACTTAGGACACACAACAGAGACCAGAGTCCATTTGGTTGCCTTATGTGACCTCACATTGCCTGGAGAAGGCTGCCAGCCACGCAACCACTACACCCACCACAAGGCTGCAGGATCAACATCTGATTCATTTCCATGCAAACAGTGAAGTCAGCTGCAGTGCTCGTCCTAGAAACAATAAACATCCATATAAGCCTGCAGAAATGTGGCTATGTGTTGGTGACATACAAAAAGCCATTCTAAAGCCATCAGATGAATACAAACCCTCAGCATGAAACTCTGATAGGGTGCACTGCCTGGGTTGTATAGCAGCAAGCATAAGACCCAGCAGGAGGCAGGATGAGAAACCCTGATCTGGTACAGCAGAGCCAGAAAATATCCTCAGGGAGAGACAGCAGTGACTGCAGGTCAAGCACTCCGAAGGACAAGGACACAAGACAAGGAAGTTAGGCTATAAATAGGATATCTGCAGCCAATGAGACTTGAGAAATGCAGAGGGCAGTCACTGAGGAAGGAAGTTACAAGGCTGCAAAGAAGATGGATCATTACATCTTTTGAAACTTGCACAGACTGACTCACCAGTCTGATAGCACTAAGAGCCTTACAGATACTTGGGGAGCTGCACCGACCCACATACTTTGCACAGCAATGCAAAAGAAATGTCACTGCTGATTACTGATGAGTGAAGCCAGAGCACTCGATTTGTTCTGTTCGCTGAATATTGCACCAGGACAAGTCTTTGAGGGGACAGCTGTGGATAATGAATTTCTGTGGGCTTCAGCTCAGCCTCAATTAGCCCCAGGGAGGGTCTGGTGAACACTGAGCACTGAGTCCCTCACTAAGGGAAACTCAACCAGCAGCATTTACACATCCCTCAGAGAGTAACCAAGAGTTTTCTATACACAGCAATATAATCTGATGGGACAACAGCACAAACAGTTGGCAATTTGGAATTATATCTTAATCACACAGAGTAATGCTCCTTGTGCTGACAGTATACAAAAGGAGTAAAGCATGCAAAAAATGTCCTAGCTTTAAAATCCCAAACAGATTCCTGGAAAAGATCAACAAAGACTTTTAAGATGGGAATTACATCATAACAGAGAACTTTCCCAGTTTCTAAGTAGGTGGATAATTTGGAAAACATTCAGTCTAAACTCCGATGGGGAAACAGAAAACACATTTAGCAAGATATGACATAAGCAGGTCCAGTACTCAGACAACTGAGCACATGACACAGTAGCAGAATCCAAGTGACTCAGCACTCCAGGAGAATTTTAATACAAAACCTCTTCTCCTGGGTACACAGAAAGCAATAGGAAAACCATATCAGCACTAAATGGCCTGAGCTAAACATCCATCTGGACAAAAGAACAATCATGCAGGCAGATCTGGCAGGCTTATATGAAATAGCAACAGACTCAGAACAGCAGATGAAATGAAACCAGTAGCAACAGCAGAGTAATGCAGAGAGCTGGAGCCCTCACACAGCCAAGGCCAGGAAAATGCTGCAAGAAGCTCAGCAATCAGCTGAGCCAGAGGAAATGAGAGAAGAGCAGTCGTAAAGAGAAGACTGCACTGAGCTGCATGGAGTCAGTCACACACAGGAGGTCAAACCCTGCACCGAAAGGGAGAAGTGTGGGTTGCAAAAGCACACGTTGGAGGAGTCACCGGAGAAAGACACATGACTGGGGCGTGAAGACAAAGGAGGAAGGGAAACCATCGCAGGAGCTCTGGGTCCCTGGAGATCAGATGCCTGTTTTCCTCTTCCTTTTTATATTCCCTCCTAGCTCTTGCAATGTGTGCTGCCTCTCTATATGAAGCCACCAATTCTGTTGGTCAGTGCACAAAGGCAATGCCATGTACTGAGCTGGAAACACCACTGTCTCTCTTCTGCTGATAAAGCCTCAGTATTGCATTCATTTCTGTGGCTCCTTTGCTTCAAACTGTGCTGAGGCACATCAGCCCAATCCTCTCTTGCTCAAACACCCCCTATTGCTCAGGCACATTTAACTGCTTATTAGGCTGCTGCTACCTTAAGGTCAATCATGATTATGCTGTTTAAAATTTCCAAATGTTTCTTTCCTATTGACTAACCACATCACACAACAGACTAATTAACCCACCAGGTTCTCATTAAGCAGTATTCCTTCAGTCTCCTCCAGGACCACCAGCTGTGCTGCAGATTTCCTCTGAGTTTAGGAAAATAACAAGATTCATTTTCAGAAATGGATTTTTTTTTTTCCCTTCAGCATGTCACGAGGCCCACGTTCAGGTTTAAAATAGCAGCCCCCAGATCTGTAGGTTCAAGGTAGGATTTAGACAGCCACACACAGGAGAGAGGGATGATGTTCCAGCAACTCAGAGAGAAGTATAGGAAGAATACCAGCACAAGAAGACCTGGTTTCTTCCCTGCATGCCCAGGGTGGAAGAGAAAGCATGCTTTACGCACTTCAAATACCACTGCTTAAGGCAAACATTTCACTTTGGACACCATAGCAAGCCTCCAACAAACGTAGTCTTGAGTGATTCTTCTGCCATTCTCAAGATGATGCCCACCAACTGCCTTGTTTTCCAGAGGAAAAACTGCAATACAACTTCCTGAGCCTATAAACAAGAAAAGGTGGTGAACCCAAGCCAACCTATTTCCTCGCTCATTCGAATAATAGAATTGTAGAGTTTAGAAAAGATGCCTAAGATCATCTGGCCCTACTGTTCACCTACCACTGGTACTGCGCACTAAACCATGCCCCTGTGTACCACGACAGGTGTGTAACAGCTTCAGACACATCCCAGGACTGATCAGTTCCTACACAAGGTTTGGGCCCTTGTCCTAGCTGCTCGGGATCATAATGAAGATACATCTCCCATCTCCATCTGAGCTCTGCTTGGCCCATGGATTCACACCCAGCTTCAGGTCTTGCAACACACATCATCAGGACAACAATGTTCCCTGGTTAGAAGGTTAAAATAATTTTTACCCCATGTACATTGGCGTTGAACAGATCAGACACCAATGTGTGATTTTGATCTAGTGTGCCACTTCATCTCAGTCACTTTGAAATATTTAATTAAAAATGTAATACTTTCCTGTTTATGAAAATATATTATTTAAATATAAAAGTCATTTCAACTAAAATCATTCACTCTCAGCATGTTTTCCTTCTGATTCTTTTGTCTCTTTCTTTTCTTCTTTTTGGATACGACTCTTCTAAATGAATGATTTCCTTTATTTATACTTAAACAACTTTTTTCCCCACTTGAGTTATGACAAAAGGGATTCTGGAAGACTACAACTCCATTTTTATCACCAATAACAGATTTTCCTTCTATAGGAAATTTTAATTTTTAAGTTCCTAATTTTTTAATTAAACTATGCAAAAAGGAAATACAAGGGATAAAACATTCATAAGAAAGAAAATCCATATACAGCTAAAAGGCTGTATATTGTCTGAACTACATTAGAGCATATTGATTTTATGAAATTATCTTTTGACTGCTAATTATATATTTGATATGGGAATATAAATCTTATTAAAGTGATGGAGTCAATGTACCAGAAGGAAGAAACCCTTTCAAGTATATGATTTGCAGGACTACACTGTAGGTTTCCCGCATCACATTCAGACATGTCTGATATGAGAACAGGTCTTCAGGCTGTCGAAGACCTTTGTTTGAAGTCAGAAGCAGCTGATGGATCTTCTCTCTGCCTGTTCTCATGGCTGAGATTTCTCTTCCTCCAGCTTTCCCTGCAGAGATGGATCTGGGAAACTCTGAAGAAGGGCCAAGCAGTAGAGCAATAGAACCGTTCACTGGGAAGCTAGGAACTTCAGGTAGCACAGATAAGAGGAAGTAGCTGCCTGAGCATCGAAGAAATTAATAAATACACTTTCTTAACAAGAGACTTCAGGTTGCCTAGGAATATTTCCCGTTGTTCCAAAATCTTTAGAAAATCAAAACTCAGTCTTCTGCAAACTGTTAACCTTAAGAGAGAGAAATGCACATATCCTTGTTTAAATATTGGTTCTGTGTATTTTTTTTTCAAAAATCACAGTACTGTGCACTATTTGATCCTAAAGAGGCAAAATGAAAACATTTGATCCCGTAAAAATGCTATAGAAGTGCTGTGCACAAAGACAGTCAGGATCAAGTAGTTCTTGTTGAGTAACTTCTTGAATAAATGACCCCAGGGTGTGATCCATAACAACATCAAGTGCACAGACAATTCAAGTAAAAGTAGATTACATAAAAATACCGTTCAGTAAAACCAGATCAGCAAAACATGATATTCCACTTGGATCCCAAGCTCACCCAGGAAAGTTCAAAGATATAGTCTCTTTAATTTAAATGGCAGTGGTTCATTGTGCACCCTAAAAGTCACATCTAACCCAAATGGTGAACTCCGCTCCACTCTGTTTACAGTATATTCTGCTTTACAAAATCTACTTCATCAACATATGGGAACAAGGGTGGAGGAGGAGTCAGGAACATCTGCTCTCCTTGTCTTGGGCTTGCACTTTTGCTGCGTACAGCTTTCTGCTCAGGGAGACTGTCAAGCCTGTGATAGTCACCAACCACTTGGAGACAATAGTGTGCTCTGATGTTGTTGCTGTTTGTCTTCCTGCTGTGACTAACACAGGAATTTTCTGGTTTTGACGGAATGTAGATGTGCCCAGCAGTTTGTTTGCTGCCGGCAGGGCACGTGGCCAGGGTCTCCGAACCACACATCCACCAACCATCTTCTCCCCATGCTAAAGGTCATTGCTGTTACTGATGAAAAAGCTATTTCTTATTGAAGTTGTCTAATTAAGCGATTTGGAAAATAATTAAGTTTGTCAAGATCTATTCAGTTGCTGGCACTTTCTACGTACATTTCTGAGGTAAGAGCATTATTTTCAAGAAAAAAGCAGCACTTTCATTTCAGACATGGTGGCGTGGGAGAGGAGGCAGCCAGATGTGGTGTTTGGCTTTGGAGCACAATAAGGCTTGTGTCCAGCAGACAGAGCAGAGGTACATCTCTATCTTGTGCAGCAGAGATTGGCTGGCTTCTGTCCGTAATAGAGATGCTGCTTACAAACTGTTGTCTCAAGAAAAAAAGTGGCACAAGTCTTATGAAAACAGCTCTTAGGATCTTAGAGAAGTGTGGGTTTGATTTTTGCTGCCCTATCAGCAGACGATGCTGAGAGCAATGTGGTTGGTGTGCTGCCTCTTCTGCTCCATGTTGGTGGCAAAGCAGCTGACCTCACGCCTATACTGCCACGGGGTTAAAGAAGCGCTCCTTCCATCTAGCCCTTGTGGTTACATCTGTGAGCTCTAATCTTCAAAAATATCATTTGTTTGGAGGGTAGGAAGAACCTGGCCTTTGATTTGATGAAACTGATTCCCATGCATATGCAAGAGACGACCACTTTTCTTTGCTTTCCATGGCGATCAATTACGAATTCAGTCTCCCAAGGCACAACAGTAAGAACTACACAACATGTTCATTCACTGCAATGATAGCCAGGAGAGATGACTTTGAAGCTGCCAAGAGCACAGCTGATATCAGAGTAAGAAAATGGAGCAGCTTTATTTTTCCCACAGGGCCAGATCCTGCCACTCTTCCTCATGGAGGATGACTGCATGTAGATCATTAAAGTGCTGGCAGCCGACTTGGCCATGTAAGTGAGTGGTGAAGCAAGTCAGGGCTGAGGAATAATCCTGAGTGAGGGAGGAAATTCATTCCACAGCCAGAAGCTTGCTTGCATACAGCAGGACTGGGATGTTCAGAGTGATGCCCAGTGAGAAGCACCAATCTCTGAACTGAAACTGATGCTAGTTGTCCCAGGCAGAAAAAAAACCCTTTCCTCTTTCTGGCCATTCTGCTTCCCAGAGTGGTGATGTGGGGCCTCAGAGCACCACAGGGAAATGGGAGAACCATGAACTGGAAAATGGCTACGATGCTGCTACCAGGCTGTGTGAGCTTTTTCAAAGCAGTTTCTGCTCCCAGTCATATAGGCACAAGCTTGTCTGCAGCTCAAAACTATCAAAAGTCAGTATTAATGATTGTCTTCAAAAATGCCGCTATTTTCTGTCTTCGTTTTGTGTCTCTCCCTCTTTATTTTCAATCTTTCTGGGTCACACACTGCCAAAGGATGTTATTTTGGTTGTCTTGCATGTTTTCTCTTAGTTCAGTGGATAAAAGTTTGCCCCAGACACTGTGTTGTCCATAGCTTTGTCATTTTTCTGGCAGGTTATTCTCCACATTGCAAGGTCATCCTGTACTCTTCGAACCACTGAGCTGAAGGAGTATTTGGTCACCACTGTTCCAGTAAGCAGAAACTACGATTGCAGCTGCGGAAAAATGAGCCTCTCTCAGGGTCTCTCAACCCTCTCCCATCCCCAAACGGAAGCGGTTTTCTGAGTGCAAAGTACACACCAAGACACTACCCCAGGTGGTGTCATTTTTGTGCCATTTTTCACATGCTGTCAGAGAATCAAATAACAAGGCAGCATGCTGCACAAGCCCTCACTGAGTGTCACGACTCTGTCTTCCTGTCTCTCCACATTAAATTCAAGCTTCAAAACCATGCCCTTCCTCCTGGCACATCCCCTTTTCACTCTTGTGTGGGATCATATACTTCTTTTACATTGGTGATATGCAAATGGTTTCTCGGCTCTCTGTTTGTTAGCTTTTGGGTTCTACTGGACCTGAAGGAGAAGTGGGATGAGACAAGGAGATCACAGCTGGTTGTATGAGGTAGAGCATAGTATTAGTGAGAAAAAGGACCACAGCCAAGAACTCCATCCTTAGCCTGAACTGCCTTGCTCCTGTATCCTCTCTGCCTTTGTCAGTGTTTTCAGGCTGGTTCTCCTGTTAACACCTACCTCTTCTGCATTTTCCTGAGTAATTGTCTGAGTTGATGGACTTCGACATTGTAACAGCCAACTCTGCTTAGTCACTATCACTGGGTTTTCTGAAGACACATCTTTTCTTGGATTGTCTGTGTCCGTATAGAATCACAGAAAGGACTGGGTAGAAAAGGAACTTACAGACCACCCAATTCCAACCCTTCTGCATGGGAAGGATTGCCATTCACCAGATTAGGCTTCCCAGAGCCCCATCCAACCTGGCCCCAGGGATGGGACATCCACAACTTCTCTGGGCAGCCTGTGCCAGCACCCCACGATCCTCCAAGTAAAAAGATTCTTCCTAATATCTAATATAAATATCTCCTCTTCTAGTTTAAAACCATTCCTCTGTGTTCTATCACTATCAGACCATGAAAGAAGTTGCTCTCCCTCCTGTTTTTAAGCTCCTTTTAAGTGCTTGAAGGCCACAGTGAGGTCCCTATGTTCATCTTCTGAGCCCACAGGGCAATTTCAGCCAAATCTAGAAGGGGCAAAACATCTCAGAGTGTTATCTGTATTAGAGGTGAGAGACTCAGCTAAGGAAAAGGCTGCAGAGCAAGATCAGCTCTTGCTGGATACAGGAAGGACCTCTCATTAATGCTTGAACCAACATCAAGAAATAAATGTCAGTAAGCCTCAAGGCAGAAGAGGAATTTAGGCTTCATCGTTTCTGATCCTAAGGTTACAACTTGCTTTCAAGTTGCTTTCAAGAACTCAGACCTACTAGGGCCCACTTATGATGAGCAACTGTCTCTGTGCTGGCAAGACTGACTGCGTTCTCAGCATGCCTCCAGCATTCCTTTCTGCAGTGCCCACACCATCAGACATCAGCTGTGTGCAGAGCACAACCCCACAGCCACCCCAGCAGTCCCTAAGTCTCAGACATCTCCACCTGCACCCATGGACCCCAAACAGTGCTCAGAAACAGGGATCTGTGTTTCATATGGGTTGACGTGAGGATGGAGCTGTCAGTAGAAGTTTTTCCACCTACCTCTGCTGGTCTGGGATTTTACTCTAAAGTTTAACCAAATGACACCACACTCATTACAGTACAATAGGATAGACCTATGAACCCAGATTTTCACAATACAAAACTTAACTCCAGTGTTCTCCAGGCTTATCCAAAGGATTTTTCATTTTGTTTTCCACAGAGAATTATATTTGTCTTCCTGCTCTCCTGTGAAGGGGAAATCTGCTCTTTAGAAATGTTTCCAGGGAGAATGACAAATGAATATTTCCTTTCTGTCAACATCTTGGTTTCAGTCTTATTTAACATTTCTGAAATTTCCAGAGATGTTCCAGTTTTTAGCCCTTTCAGCCTCTTAACTTCCCTTGATGTTTTGCATCCCATTTCATGCAGCCGCAGAGGTAAGTGGAAGGCAGTGGGGTGGAAGATTACAGATGATCATTCCAGAGTCTAGTACTCTTTGTTTCACTCATCTCCAGTTATTTCATCACCCCAGTCCTGGCATTTCCTTTTAAAATAACATTTTACCTATTGCCCAGTGGTAAAGTGATAAAAGAGAGACACTAAGTGACAGGGATTTTTCTCTCCCATTCAGTGCCCTGCATGAGGCATTGATCCTTCTGTCCAGAAGGTGCTAGGTCTCAACAGGATGTTTCCAAGCAACCAAATTGCACACCAGATTGCTGAGAGTCAATGAAAAGAATGACATCTCTCTGCAGGGAAGGCTACAGCTTTTAGTCACCAGGTGGGGAGCCACCAGAGTGAACCAGTCAGTAAGACCCTACTTCCACTCAGTCATGCTTTTCTCCATGATGAAAATAATCCTTAATGAGAGTACTGGCAATCAAGGTTGAGATTTTCTCTGGATCTGGGCATCCAAATTACCCAGCCACGAAATTATAGTAGTCTGTTTTTGAAAAGTCAGTTCCTATCCAGCATGCTTGTCTTCCCATCCTGGATGCTACGCCTGAGCAGTACTGTGAACATAAACTCTTCTCTAAAAATTTTCTCAAATACTTTGGCAAGCTGCACGACAGAGAAAAAATGCAAAACGTTCTGACTCAGTCTGTGCTACCCTGAGTAAGCAGCAGAGGAAATTCAGTAGCCTCAAGGATTTGTCAGATAATGAATAAAGCAACATTCAGATGTGTCCTGAGGAATATCTGCCAGTCTCAAATGTGTGTGCATTTCTCCATCATGGTGGTTTCCTGACACCTTCAATAAGATCTCACTGTGTTCCTATGAGTATGGGAACTTCTACTTTCTGTGCTACCTTTCCTTTATAGAGGATAAAGGCCAGGCAGTTACCTCTGCAGCTAGCAAGGAGACACCAGAGCAGGCTTCTGGAGGTATGGCATGGGTCTTCATGTTTCATCTGAGGAAATACCTTGATCTGGACTGTTATCTGAGCTTGTACATTGGTAGAAGTGCATCCCTGGCCTCTATAACTTAATAATCATCCTTGGTTGGAAGTGAGGAACCCCACTGCTTGGAAGTGAGGAACCCCAAAGACTGATTCATATTGAGAACAACATGGTTTCCTAGTCTGCCCAGATCCTAACATGCTGTTAAAGGTTACTATGGTATCATCTGTTGAAATACCCTGGTATGTAAGGCCTTTTGGGGAAACAGAAGAGACAGCTGGGTTTCTGCTCACTTTCTCCTAAAGAGCTTTCTTGTGAAAATGAAAAATAAATGCTGCTGAAGAAAATTTTAAATATAAATAAATAAAAATCATTGCATGTGGTTTACAGAATAGCATAGGATATCTAGTAAAAAATGTGTATTTTTTCATTCTTTGATTCTACTCAACACTGTGAGTACTAGGCAGAAATTGCAACAGTGGCTAGCACACACAGCATAACCTTTGTTTTATATTATAAATATCTGAAGCTATACTTGAAGAAGGATTGAGCTGGAGTTTTTGTGACAGCACTAGTCAAAGGACAGCCCATAGAAATGCGCAACCCATGTAATCAAAACAGACATGGAACAAAACCAAACAAGAGGAAAAGGCAAAATATTGTGATAAATGAACCAACTGTATTCAAGAAAAATTAGAAGCAATGTTTTGTTTGTCTTTTTAAGTGACTTAATGATAGAGAAACATAGCAGATACAGTCTTGAAATTGAGAACTTCCATCCCTTCACGGGAAGGATTATGGCACTGAAGCAGGTTGCCCAGAGAGGTGGTAAAGGCACCTGATCTAACTGTAGGTGCCCCTGTTCATTGTAGGGGAGTTGGATAAGATAACCTTTAAAGGTCCTTTCTAATTCAAAAGATTCTATGATTCTATGAGTCTATTATTATGATAGGCTTTAATGATGCTAACACAGCTTCTAGAAATCATAGAATCATATAATGGTTTGGGCTGGAAGGGACCTTTAAGATCATCTGGTTCCAACCCCCTGCTACAGGCAGGAACACCTCCCATTAGACCAGGTTGCTCAAAGCCCCATCCAGCCTGGCTTTAAAGACCTCCAGAGAAGGATCATACACAACCACCCTGGGCAACCTGTTCCAGTGTCTCACAACCCTGACAGTAAAAAATTTCTTCCTAATATCTAGTCTAAATCTACCCTCTTCCAGTTTAAAGCCATTTCTCCTTGTCCTGTCACTAAATGCCCTTATAAAAAGTCCCTCCCCAGCTTTCCTGTAGGCCCCCTACAGATACTGGAAGGTTACTATAAGGTCTCCCACAGCCTTCTCCAGGCTGAAGAGCCCCAAGTCAGCCTGTCCCCACAGGATAGATGCTCCAGCCCACTGATCATCTTCATGGCCCTTCTCTGGACCTGCTCCAACAACCCCATGTCCTTCTTGTGTTGGGACTCCCAGATCTGGATGCAGTACTCCAGGTGGGGTCTCACAAGAGCAGAGCAGAGGGGTGGAATCACCTCCCATGACACTTCTCTTGATGCAACCCAGGATACAGTTGGCCTTCTGGGCTGCAACCACACATTGCCAGCTCACGGTGAGTCTCTCATCAATCAACACCCCCAAATCCTTCTCCTCAGGGCTGCTTTCAAGTCATTCTCCACCCATCCTACTACTTCTGAACTAATGAGTTTGCAAAGCCATTTTCCAAACCAAGCAGAGCTACTACCATAAGAGCAAGCAGAGTGGAATGATCTTCACTTGTACCAAAAGTTTGATTCAGCTTTCAGAGAAAACTAGAACTTCTGTGAACTGTATGGAAAAAAATACAGAGAGCACATAAATTATTGAAAGTAAGATCTGACAATAAAACAATTCTGGTACCAAATAAAGACCACTGCAGCTGTGTAATGCAAAATACTTATTTCATAGAAAATCCATGTGCAATCTAAAGTTTCTTAAAAAAAAGCTGTGGTCAGGTTAACTACATCTTGACAAGCTTTAGAACAGAACAAGTAATCATCTGTTTAACTTGATGACAGACCTCTGCCATGACATCCCAAAGCCAAGCTTTAACCCAACGTGAAAACACAAAGCCAGTATGAACTTCATGGTGGGTTCTCAGTTAATTCAATGGAAAATCTTTCTCATGTTTTTGTTTTGTTTTGTTTTTTATTTTTTGTTTTTTTTTTCTATGATTGGTCTCAATCAGAATCAATGCTACTGAGTCAAACATTAATGCAGGTTATTATCTGTGGTATCTGTTCTTTCTTAACTTTTTGAAAGAGTTGATATTTTTTCCAGGGAATACATTCGAAAAATAAAGTGAACCAATGCCAAAATAGAAAGCAATTATCTTCACCAAAATTTCAGCTTACTTTGACTCAGGACTACATGGCAATGAGGTACAAGGCTGCTTTCAGATTTTCCCCAGAAAGTTCATGGATGAAAGCCAGGGTTGAGTTAGCTGGCATTTTGCCACCTCACTGGCACAGCACTGAGTGAGAGCCGCTTCCGCAGCATCCTATTAGCGTGCTGGAGCAGCCAGGTGATGAGAGAAGCACAGCCAGCAGCTTAATGGACAGAGCGGGAGCAGAAGAGCAGAAGATACCGCTTTGCTCAAACACGCTTTTTAACCATTTCTGCCTGCAAATTTCTTCCCTTTTGTTCCCTATGGTAACATAACCTTACTGGGAAACAAGATAGTCTGAAACTCGACGGGCAAATACCCACTGTTCTGCTGGGGTCCAACATTTTTATATGTAATCAAACTGTCTGCTGACAATATATAACAAAGGCCATTACTAATGTCTGAAGAAGCAGGGGCCCTTTAGTGTCTATAACAATACTTTCCTCTTTCCAGGCCTCCATATTCAGTGGCTCAGTGTCAGAGGTTGTTGATTTCTTCTTCTTTTGCCTGTCAGGGTGTAGGTTTACTTCTGAGATCAAGCAGATACGTTCCCTTGACTGCCACCTGCCAGTAGAGCATTTCACAGGTAAATAAAGATAAAAATCACACAGTAGTTGGGAACTACTTTAATTTTTAATTTAAACTTTTAAAGTCCTTTAATTGATTTTTCTATCCAGGCAGGTCATCCAAGGAAGACACACAAATGCATTTTTTGTAGCAAATGAAACTGGACTGGGCTGTCAGACTCAAGGAGTTTGATTTGGTTGATTCAGTTTTGTGAAAAGTGCATGTGTGCACACAGCCCCTGCAAGAGAACCCTGTCTAAACACATGCAAACAGCTACCCTCCACCTTTCCCTTAGCTGTTGCTTTTACTCAATCCCACACCATTTGCTTTTCCTCTATTCTTCAAGCATTGCTGGTAACAACTGCACTTTTCAGTTCTTAAATAGAGCTGTGTGCCTGCTGTGCGTATGCTGGCAAATTACAAAGTATTTGGCAAATGAAAAATTCTGTGGTTATCTTCATGTTACCAGTGAAGAAACTACTATAGGAGGGGAACACTGGAGGATGGTATTTCACTTGCAGGATACTTCATCTCTCAGTTATCCCATTTATAATAACTGCTATAAATGATAAAAGAAAACTTCTTTTTTTTTCACTAAAATATTTTCAGGAACTCAGAAAAATATCTATATATGATTATACAGAAAGACCAAAATGAATAGACAAAATAATGAATGTGCTTTTTAGATTAAAAATCCTAAAAATCTTTAGGTTGAACAAAATATTTATTCTAAGTATTTAGAAACATTTTCTTTAATCCTGACCTCATTTCCTTTTACTTCTTCTTCTTCTTTTTTTTTTTTAACCTATTAGTGCTGCCTTACTAAACAATCAGTCAGTTTATGTATGTGATGTATCCAGGAGCTGCAGAAGAGAGCATCTCAGAAGTAGCTGTTATGTGCAACGTGGTTCATTTAGTTTAATGCTACTGAAAGTATAAACAACAAAGCAAAACAGCAAGCTGGAGACTGATGATCAGCAGAATACGTTACTGCCATTATTAGTCAAACAGTTAGCCTTTTACTGTTGCCCAATACCATGAATTTCCCTCGAACAATTCAACACACCTGGACCCAGTTAGGAAGAAAAATATAAAACACCTCCCAAGTACTGCAATTAGGTTTGTTCTGGCAATTTCTGCATCTGCATTTGAGTAGCAATTGGCTTCTGGTGTGAAAATTCATGCCAAAAGTAATGGGTTTTTTTTTGCATACAGTGTATGAAGCTTTTACATTGAATTCCACCAAGCAGCATGCTTCTGGTAAGGCAGCTGTCAGACTTTAATTTCTGCTGGTGCTACCAAGGTGTTATCAGTGCTGCTAAAAGAAAACAGCTAAAAGAAAACAAGTCAGCAAAAAGGCTTTAGATGTGGTCAAAAATACTTGCCATCCAGAGGCTTCTATCAAGAAGAAATTCTGATGCCAATGTGATGGCCTTGAGCAACATCAAGCCCAGCAGGTAGAGACAGGAAGGGGATTTACTGACATGTGAAGGAAGGAAAATTCTCAATTTGGAAAGGCTTGCAGACTGAGGCTGCACCTGAAAAGGTGAACCTGTGCCTCATGCTGCATATAGCATTACCTCCAGATGCTATGTATGATTTTGTGGTGACAAAGCCAAGGCCTCAAACACAAAAGATTTTCCACACAAAGATACTGCTTTCAAAATATTTGCATGCTTTCTGTTTCCTCTTTAATTTAAAGAACTTCTGGAGACAGTTTTCAGGCCTCATTCATAATGCTGTCATATTATCAAGGTCAGTCCAAAGCATTTCCTTAGTAAAACTCATTAGAAAATGAAAGTAAATTGTCATGAGCCACTCATTCTGTTCCCATTTTCCAAAAGCTGAGAGTAGTAAATGATCCTTGGAAGGGACACAGTATTCAGCCCCCTCTGCCCAATCACTCACCTTCCAGCTGGTGACATTTGGCTTGGGACACTTTGTTGAGATGTCACACAACAGCTGGGTCTGGTTAAAGCAGACCAAATATGTTAAGAGTTTTGTTGTCCTTCCTCACAGGCCCACAGAAACTCTGCTTTATTGCTAATTTAATGGAAATGCACTTGTGGGAGCTAGCCTGACACAGACTGGTGCAGTCATGGAATGATCTGGAATTCCAGGGGAGGGAGGCCACAGTATCATAGAATCATTAAGTTGGAAAAGATCTCCAAGGTCATCTAGTCCAGTGATCTACCTACCACCAACACTGCCCACTAAACCACGTCCCTGGGTACTGCTTCCACACAGTTCTTGAACACCACCAGGGGCAGTGACTCCACCACCTTCCTGGGCAGCTCATTCCAGTGCCCAAACAATCTTTTGGAGAATTTTTTCATGTCTGCTGAGATCTGTCTGAAATCATCCACATCCAAAGGCAGGAGAATGCCCTTAAGAAAAAATTAGGGCTTTAGAAATGGTAGAATGTTCAGGCTGGAGAAGAAACTGAGTCATTCAAACAGTAAATGAAATAGTCCTTTCATGTTCAGAATCCAGGCCAGCCATTCCCAAGGAGATGTTATGAGTCAAAGGGGGGTCTGAAAGACACCTTGGAGACCTTAGGACCTGCAGGGAGTTCGGGGCCAAAACCAGCACGTGTGGCCTAGATGTGGTTGGCAGAACAGAGGCCAGAACAAAGGCCTGGTCAGCTCAGCTCAGGAATGGTTTGTTTGTTTTTCACCAAAGCATTTGCTGCAGCCTCTTTCTCTCCTGGGGGAGAAAGAGAGCTGGAGCAGGAACCGATGTGGGCTGAAGAGATGCTAAGCCACAACGTGACATTTGTGTTCTAGCAGAGTTCAGCAGCTGGCTTAAGAAAAGGAGTAGTAATAGTAAATGGGGACACTGCCATCACTTCCAAGTGATTTCAGTGACTTCCTAACACCCCTGCAGAGGTGGTTTGTGTGTTGCTCCTTTCCAGATGGAGTTTTCTGATGTGTGCAAAACATTCTGTGCTGCAGAAGTAGGAAGTCATATTTTTTTTCTAAGCAAACTGGTCTTTTTCAGACCTCTTGTTTGGCCCTGATTCATGCTTCAGTGGACACAAGAGGCATATCAAACAGCTTCCAGGGGCCTAGGATCTGTGTGAAGGGCATCCGGGTTATGTCGTCTGTCCCTAGCTGCATGGCTCAACTATCTTAGTCAACATTTTTAGAAAATGCCATTTTTGGTAGACCTTCAGCAAAAACAGCTGTTTGGAAACTTGTGACACAGCGTGTCTGGAGGCAGCCATACAACAGAGAGGAGAGGAGGCCGTACAACTGCTCTGTCTGTATGGAATTTTCTAAGAGCTTCACAAACTGGGGAAGGGATTTGATGTCTCCAGACTTCTCTTGTGCAAATATGTGCATGCATTAAATTTAAATTCTGTTTGCCATGCAGAGTAGATACACCAAAACATTGGTGAATGCAGTCTCAGAAAGAGATTGCTTAGAGACTAATGTTTAGCCTTTTTTCTCCTTTTTTTTTTTTTTTTTTTTTTACTCCTGAACTTTTTCTTTAACTCCTGGGTTGGAAAAATAAGACAGTAATGTTAGCTTAAAAAAAAATTGGCACAGTTAGAAGACAGTTTGGGAGTCTTAAAGCAGAGCTTGGCCTCAGCTCTCTTCCAGACCCCTTAATATTGCCATTGACTGAGGTAGTTTTAATAGGCTTTAAAAAAAATAAATAAATACAAGAAAGGGATGTTTTGATCAATGCATTATCTTTAATTCAATATTCATCCCAATTGATTTTCACTTCCAAGTCTCACTTCTGTATGAAACACGGCATTGTGCTAAGGAAGTTGTGGGGAAACTTGTAGGTGTTGGCAGCTGGAGTGAGGGGAAACTGTGGTTTTTAGATTAGAGGAAGGTGTGGGAATCAGCTCTTCAGCTGGCGGTCAGAGCAGCAGGGCTTGTACATGTTTTTTGTGTGCATTTTTGTTGCCAGTGCTTTGGAGCTGTCACCCAGTGGAGGGGAGCAGGATGCAAAGACAACCACTCTCCCCCACTACAGCCCCACCAGGCCCCACGGAGCTGCACCAGGAGGAGGTTCCCCGTGCTGAGCCCCATCCTGAAGCACTTAGCAGGCAGGAGGAACCATGAGAGCTAATACAAATTCTCTCGAGCAAATTATTTTGTGGGAGGCGATTTCCAGCCTGACTCCATGGTAAGAAAGGCCTTTGGCCTCGCCAGACCTTCAGCCAGGTCTCTGGCAAAGTGCAGGCTCACTGAGAAGGACAGTTCCTTGCATGGGCCCCACTTCCTACAACCCAAATCCAAACCAAGCTATAGCCATGTCGGAATCTGCTTCATTTCCAGGCTGCTTTGATTTTCCAGTCCTAACTGAGACCCCCTGCCTGGGCTTTGGTCACTGCCCGCAGCATTGATGGCATCATGCCGTACCCACATTTTCAAGCTGCTCCACAGTGCCCCTAAGTGAAGGCAAAGAATTTCCAGGCGCCATCCCAGCCCCATGCCCACATCATCTGCCTGGGGAAAAGAAATCCCCTTTCCCAGCTGGGACATCTCTGTTTACAAGGCTGCCAAGCTCCTAAGAACTGTAGCTCTCGGGCAAGCATATTTCCAGATCTTTTCTGCGGCTGTGCTATATACTCTGCAATTCAGTCTCATGAGATATGCAGGGCTTTCCATGGCAACCACAGAGATAGTTTTCTTCTTAAAGAAACAGTGAACAACAGAAAATGAAAAGTTTAAAAAACAGCCGGTTTAAGGACATCAGGAAGCCTGTGAAAACAAACTCCGCTCCCAGGAACACAGCTCTGTCCCTGAAGGGAGCAGGAGGAGAGGAATCGCATGTGACAGATGGTTTCTGTGGTCCTGGGCACACTACAGAAAAAGGCAAACAGAAAGCAGGAGGAGCCAAGCAAACATGCTTGTGCCTCTGTCTCCACACATCCTCACCTCAACGAGCTGAGCCCATCACAGCCCCTTGCCAGCATCCTGGGCTCTGCTTTTAAGTACCGTTTGCACTCATTCCACCAAAACCATGATTTGTTTGTGCTTCGCTATGGTTGCCCAAATGCCAAAACAGATTGGCATCTTCATCACAAACCCAAGCAAATCTCCATCTCTTCTCTCTTTCTTTCACTAACCATCAAAAATCCCATTTCTCTCTATCACCTTCAGAGCTCACTCTTTGTGTGAAGCTCAGCAACCTTATCTCAGCTGCACCAGAAGCTTTCATTGCAATCTCAGGATCATTTATAAAGGTCTATGTAGCACTTTGCACTTTGCAACTCTGTTTTTTTAATTAGAGATCCTTTGGGAAGGTGTCTCTACTTTGGAGTTTGGTGATCAAGGGAGAGAGCAATAACTCCTGAATGACTCTTCCGCCTGGTGTATAAGCTAGATATCATTACAGCTGTGATGGAGAAAGGAAGTGCTGACAAATCAGGGGGAAACTCAGAAAAGGACAGCAACAAAAAGAGACCAAAAATTGCTAATTTAAGATTACTGAAAGCTCTAAATATTCTCCCCAAGAAAGATGTAGAAAGGGTTTGAGGAGCTTTCTAAGTCCACAAAGGTGTAAGGGGGGGGAAGGAGGGGGCAAAAAGGTGGAAAATATATGTTTAGGGTGTAGCTTGAAAAGCAAGCAAACGTTAGGGTATGATATTAAGAAACAAAACCATAAAAGAAACTTTGCTCCTGCTAATCTCTGGCATCTTGAAGAGTTGACACTGTGGCGGGTAACAGAAACATCCCTAATGATGCATTTCCTTATTACCAAGTTAAGGGTGTGATTTTGAGATGCTGTCTCTTCCTAACCAGAAGAGAAACACAGCAAAGCCTTCTAGGATGGCATGTCTTCATCCCCTCTTGTATGAAGCACATTTCTGTCTGTAAAAAATGACACAAACTGACTGAATGATGTGAATTACCACTCACATGCTACCGGAGTAGAGTACCTCCTCTTTCATATGACACTGTGCTGTGCTGCAACTCAGTGCTTACTTCCCCCAGGGAAGCTCAGGAATGAGACTCCCATGCCTGAAGTCATTTGTCCTCACCAGTGAGAGGTGAGGCTTCACCTTGCTGGCTTCTGAGAGCTCTCTGCCCAAGGACCCAGCTTTCCATACCTACCTTAAGGCAGCTGCTCTGAATGCACAATAACAGTCACCCATATCCATAGATGCAGAGGTTTGGACCTAAAGTAGTCTGGACTGTACCTCTGGAAATGAAATCTCAAGCTCTTCAGGATGCACCCTTACCAGAATGAGACCACAAATTTCCATATGAGGGCAAATAATTACCCTCCCTGCGTATTTTGTCATCATAACATGAATGTTCTCGTTTCGGGAGGTAATCAGATAATCATTTTTTTACTCCAGTCAGTGGAAGCAGTTGCAGGATGAAGCAAGTTGCACCATTTATTCCACATCACATTAAAACCGGGATCAGGAGCAGCAGCAGAGCCCTGGCATCCCAGCTGCCAAATACAAGCTGTAACCACAAAACTATCCTTCCTTCCTCCCACAGCTCCTCTATGCAGCTTCAATGGGGGAGGGAAAAAAGCAGTCAGTGCTCCTAACTGGAAAATGAACTCAGCAGCAAAAGAAATTTTGTTTCCAAGTTTTAAACTGTTGAAAGGATGAGACAGGGAAGAAGGTAAACCTACAAAAAAACAGATGATCTAGAGTATTCTGCTAACTGAAATATCTTATAATCTTTATAAGACAAGTGTCTTCCAGCTAGAATAGTTGTTCATTCTTACAAAATGTCTGGAGTGAGAACCACAATAAATTGTAGCAGCTCCTTTGAAGTCCACAAAGCTTTTGCAAGCTGGGCAAAGCTGAGGAGCAGCTCTGGAAAAGATTCTCTTCATTTGAATATTAAGAGGGCTAATAAAAGAACGGGGACATGGCAACTTCTGCAGGTTTTTCTTTAGTTGCCAAGGGACAATTTGGAAGCTAGCATGGTTTTAAATAGCATTCTTCATTCTAGTCCGTTAGGCGTACTTGCAGAACAAGTTGCAAAGAGCATCTCCTGCTGTTTCACAGATTAATTACCCAATGTTTGCATGAAGTGCTGTGTCAGTGCTAAGTGTTATCACTCTGTAGTGACTGTGAGCAACTGCTTTGAAAGGAATATCTGTGCTTCTGCAGTAGCTCCATGTTTCTCAGAATTCTGACAGTAACATCCTGCCCTCTGCTCCAGCAAATGGTATTTCTCCACAGAGTTGGACGTCTGGATGCTTGGTACAGGCAACCATGTGGTTGTGTGGCCTCCAGGCACACCAACAGGCTGAATACCCCTTATCCAGGGACAAAGACAGGTACACCAAATCCTGCCTCTCTACTGTGGTTGCCTGGGTTAGCTACCCACAGTGCTTTTGTTCTTTCACCTTCCATTTCCTGTGTAATTGGACCCTATATAATCATCTGTGTGGGTTTTATACAGCCAAGGGGTCCAGCAACACTAAAATGGGAAGGGTGTCCTATATCCAGTGATGAATGTATAAATTCTGCCATGGCTGTGGCTCCCTGCAGAACATCCCTACTGCCTGAAAGCACTGAAAGCACAGAAAGCGGAATTTTAGGGTATTTGCTTCTCACTGCCCTGCAGTGTCCAATGAGAACCACAACAAAGAGTAATTTTCATTTTTCCCCACAGTCCTCGGGACAATGTGATCTTTTTCTGCAGAAGTGTATATATGCGTTTATACAGTGAGAGGACATAAAAAGTCTTTTCTCTCCTTGGCTGTTTTACTCAAAATCTAGCCATCATTGCATCCTACTCTCAAGGGATGTGATCTGTTGTCTACTTGCATGTTCCCCTTTCTCCAGCCACCCCGAGCTCCTGTTTGCACTGATACCCTGGTAAGGCCTCAGGCGGTGCCATTCCACTTCTCCCTTGTCAGAGCATTACTTAAAATAATATCTTTGGCAGTTTTCTCTCTGCACGTGCTATGAACCAGGCTGTGCACATTCATCATCATTTCCAAGATACAGGGGAGTTGGTTATGGAACAGATCAGAATCGCTCTTTGTTTTCTCACCACATTTATAGCAGGAGTCTGGAAGAAAAGAGGAAATAGTTCTGAGACCTGAGGTTCCTCTTTATGTTTCTGTAGGAATTTCCTATATAATGAGTGTGCGTTTTCCAAGGAAATGAGTTATTCACTCAACACTTCCGCTGGGAAAATCCTATGGAGAAGTAAAATGGGAAGGGAGCACTTGTATCTATCCATGCACAGAAAGCTTGTATTAATGAAAAGTCACAGCCTGTTGTGGAAATAAATTACATCACTTTTATACTGTATGCTGAATGATTATATTCCTAAGAGGACCGTTACAGAGAAAATGGAGCCAGACTCCTCTGAGGTGTGTAGCAAAAGGACAAGAGACACCTTGATGCAACATTGAAGCTGGCCCTGCTTTGTGAGACCTCTATAGGTCTCTGCCAACCCCATCACCAAATGTCAAAATGAATCAGCTGTCTCTGCATAAGAGCATCAGCTCTTTAGAAATGCCCTGATGTGTCAGACCTCCCATCCATCTCCTCCATCAGTGATGGTAAGAAATGCTATTTAGGGAGAACACACAAGCCAGATACTGTCTGTAGATTTTTCCCCTAATACTTCCACAGCCTCTACATTCACTGGAATAGAAATGTTTAACACATATCTGTGCCTGTCCCCTCTGGTTGCTGTTCATGGACTGTTTCACTGTCTTCCATAGCAGCTACACCAGAAGTTCACTATGCCCTATGTAAAATCATTTTTCTTTTATACGTTTTTTAAAGTTCCTACACTGGTTTCAGTGAGCACCCAGTAGTTCCAGTATTGTGGGATGCAGTCATTATCAGTTCTGCAGTCACACTGCTAACCACCACCCTGCATTTGTAAATACTGATCCGATTCCACCTCAGCCTTCTCTTTAGACAGAAAAGTCCCAGTGTCTCCTCATAATGCAGCTTCTCCAGGTTATATTGGTTGCCTGCATTAGTAGTTTCCCTAACTCTTTGATGCCTTCAATGTAGAAACCATGATCACAAACAAGACTCAGGAGTAGAAGCACCAAAAATGTAATAGCAAAATGACTCTTTGCCATGTTTGCGAAATCCTTCTTGATGATGCCTGACATTTTATTGACTTTCTCAGTTTCAGAGAGCTGTCACTGATGGATCCGAGACACCTGTAACACCACATGCACTTTTTTTGTTACAAAAATACATAGATACTTAAGAGAAAAAAAAAAGCCCTGTGAGTACACAGTCAAGACTTCACAGAACTACCAAACTCATTTTTAAAATAATGAACTAATAAGAGAAACAATCAAAAATTAGTAGTTTATGACTACAGTAAGAACAGTTTAGCCACATACTTTTAACTCTGTCCCTGCCAAAAAGGACTTGGTGGTACTGGTGGATGGGAAGCTGGACGTGAGCCAGCCATGTGCATTCGCAGCCCAGAAAGCCAACTGTATACTGGGCTGCATCAAAAGAGACAAGGCCAGCAGGGCAAGTTGACAGATAGGACAAGGGGAAATGGTTTCAAACTAAAAAAGGATAGATTTAGGTTGGATATATGGAAAAAATCTTTTATAGTGAGGGTGGTGACGCACTGGAACAGGTTGCCCAGAGATGTGGTTTATGCCCCATCCCTGGAGACTGTCAAGGTGAGGCTGGAGCAGGCCCTGGGCAACCTGACATAACAGTGGATGTTCCTGTTTGTTACAAGGGAGTTAGACTAGATGGCCTTTAAAGGTCCCTTCCAACTCTAAGGATTCTATGATTCTATGGCATGATCTTTAACAACATTATCACGTATTACCTCTCAAGCAGTACATTGGTTCCATTACTCAGCTTGTGTTTCCTCACAGATTTCTGTTTTGTTTTGCTATACATTTTCCTTCAAAATGTTTTTATATTTTACTTTCTTACAGTATTTAGAAGAAATTATACATTCACTGTAAAGATGCTTAAAGTATCAACATTAACATGTAGCTTATTAAAGCCACATGCATTTGTTTCACCTGGGCAACAGGGATATTCTTGTACACTGATCTGCAACATGGGCTGTTTCTCATATTTGATTACTGTATGTTTTCTCTTTTCAAGCTCAGTGGGTAAGCTTAATGGACTTATTTCTCCCACAAAGTTTCTATAGACTAAATAGTTGTCAAGAGTTAAATTTAAAGAAGATAGAAAATATCCTTGATATGCACAGATCCACTCCAAGACTGTTCAAAAGAGGATGGTCTTCTGGACAAAAAAAAAATGATGAGCAATAATTATAGACATCAAAAACAATATTTGAAATGTATTGCACGATTGCATATTGAATGGGGACAAGTGTAAGAAAAGTTAAGCTAATACTCAGAGGATAGACAACTGTAGCAATATAGAGGAAAAAAAAAAAGAGTAGGAAAAGCTTTATGGAGCAGTATCTACAGCAAAACTAAAGCAATATGTCTACACTTTGGTGGTTATAGAATCGTAGTATGGCTTGGGTTGGAAGGGACCACAAAGATCATCTAGTTACAACTTCCTGTCATGGATAGGGCTACCAGCCACTAGATTAAGCACTCTGTCAGGCTGCCCAAGGCCTCATCTAGCCTAGCCTTGAATATCTCCAGGGATGAGGCATTCCATCACACCAGCCTTACTGTTGTGCAGGAGAAATTGTCCATGCCAAATCCATGTTTGGCAACTACTGAGTTCTGAGCAGTTCAGGTTATGCAGTCCAGTTGTTTTAGAGACTTTTATTTTGCTATGGCCAACAATTATGATACGTTTGCTCTGAAGAGATATTAGTAGCTTTTCTCATTGCTGTCTATCATTGCCATAAAACAGGAACATACACAACCTAAGGCTAAGTTCTGCTCAGCGTTGGACGATATATAAGTTACTATGGAGAAAGCTGTGTATGCAGCTCATTTCAAAACCTGCCTCCAGGACCCAAAACCAAATTTAAAATGTTCTTATACTGATTTATAAGCTTGCAGAATAAACATGAAGGTGGGTGAAGGGCAGAGTCATCCATCCTGTGACTCAAACATCTCTCAAGGTAGTCCTGGTACAGCAAACCTGAAGGTTGGTCTGTCAGACCATGATGAAAAGGCACAGGAAAAAAAACATGAAAATAAAATCCTCCATGGTCTTCAGCATCAGTGAGAACAGACAACTCTTGTATAACCCAATTTTCTTCCTCCCCTGAGAAAGTCCTGCTCACTTCTGCCCTGGCAGCGCGTGATTGTGGCAGCAGCATTTCGCTTGTGCTGGTACATGTGAGCACTCAAAGCAAAGCCCTCGGGGTAGGAGCCCCTGAGGTCTCTAAATCTGTGCTCCGATTCCTGGTAAACTTCTTTGAAGTTGCCCTGGAGGGGAATGACTCTGTGATATGACAGCAAGGAAAAGCACACACCCAAGCTCCCCAAGAGACCAGAATAGAGGAGTTATCTGTGATTGCTGCTAATTATGTCTCTGATGACAAGAAGGAGCTCAGATAACACAGAGGCATTTAAATCCTTGATGAGGAATCGCTTGTCTTTGGCAGAGTCTGAACTCCTAGTCTGGAGACTCACCTGACCCTCAACCGTGCCAAATACTGAACCTGGCATTTGCCCAATGGGGTTAATGTCCCTCCAAAACTCCATTTTTTGAAAACAAGCATATCTTTGTTAAGCAGCACACTTCTCTTTTTCATCCACCGAACAGAATTCACAGGCATACACTGCATGCAAACACTGATCCTATAAATCAGGCAGTGCAAGAAAAGGAGCTAGGGCCTGGAACTCCCTGACAGGCCGCTGTGAGGCCGCCTGAAAGCAATTAGCTCCTGTTTGAGCAGGGATCTTGTCTCCTCCGTCTTTGAAATCACTGTGGCCAGGCCAGGCAAATAGCTTTAAAAAAAAAAAAAGATGATAATAACCATATTAGCATACTGACACCATAAACCCAGCTATATGTAGATTAAATACATCCATCCTCAAGCTGTGAAGTTACTTAGAGCCACTGCACCAGCAAGGAGAGGAAATCTTTATTTTTATATGATGTCATGATCGAGACCTGGAGTGGTTGTAGCGGGTGCTGCTGCTGCCATGCGAGTCACTGATTAAAACAAGATGATGTTTATCCAGAGCCAGCACTGAAACATGCTGTTTAAAGGGGAAGTTTGTTTACAATGCAGTAGTACCTGAACTCCTCCTGAATGCACTCCCTTTTCCAGGACTGTTGCAAAGCAGCTCAACAGGAGGCTATGCTGCTCAGGGGGGACAAACTCTCTGCTTGACCCTAACATCTCTCCTTTCCTCATCATTTAAGAAAAACCTAACTTCAAACAGGAAAGAAATTGAGTCTGGTTAGCTTTTCAGAGGTGATGTGCTATTAGAGTATTTCTGTTTTCACTCCCAGCAAATTCCGGATGTCAGAGATTGTCAATGAATGTCAAACAGAAACATGAATAGTTACAAGGAAGGAGTAATACATCTGCTCTTCATGTCGGGACAGCAGCTTATCGTGAGATTCAAACTGAGCTCAAGCATATCTCGGGGACATCATGAGAAAAAGCTGAGAGATGGGACTCTTTAGCCTAGAGTGAAGAAGGCTCAAGGGATCTTACTGATGTATACAAATACCTGGAGGGGGGCTGAAATGAAGACAAAGCCAGGCTCTTCTCCTTTCTGGGACAAGAGGCACTGGGAACAAGCTGGAACACAGAAAGTTCTGTATGACCATCAGGAAGCACTGCTGTGCTGAGCAGTGGCACTGGATGCCCAGAGAGGCTGTGGGGTCTCCTCCATGGAGAACTCCAAAAGCTGCCCAGATGTGGTCCTGGGCTCCGTGCTCTGAGTGTCCCTGCTTGAGCAGAGGTTGGCCAAATGGACCCAGAGGTGCCTTCTAACCTCAGCCATTCTGTGACATCAAAAGTTAAGGTAGGCTTTGTAGTCTCATACAACTTAAGCACAAGAAGCATTAGAAAAGCTATAATACTTGAAGATCAAGGCATAGCCAGTGCAAGTGTCACAGCTTACCCCTGGTGGAGATCTGGTGCTACATCATTGGTGTCTCTAGCTCATCTCATGGTATGAGGAAAGATCTGGCCAGTTCAGCTTCACATACTTTTTTAAGCCTATGTGCTATGCTTGTTTTCAGTGTACTCCATGCAACTGAAAGTTTTTGGTATTCATAACTGCAAGGAGAACAGAAAAACAAACCTCTTCAGAGACACAACTCCATCTTATATTTTTTGTTTGTTCTCTGTATTTTAGTGCCATTTCAGTAGTGTGACATGACAATGGCCATCCTAAAAGATACTTCAGCCTTGCTTTTCTTTTCTTGGAGAAACATTTCTTGATTCAAAGGCTAACTACTGCATGGTAGAGTCGATAGTACTGCAAATAGCCTTTGCTCTATTTCCACCAGATTCATTCTGTTCTCACGAGGAAAACCATTTTTGTCTTCTATTAAACACCAGTCTGTGCCTTGCCATTTACAGGCATGCAAAAACAAGTGATGTTATTGCACAAGCCCATATCATACCCAGCTGTGGACACTGTTCTAGTTCATTTAGAAAAACATACAGCACATCTGGCAAGACTGATATTCTTTTTATTAAAAACAATGAGCTATATTTTGGTCTGACTCCTGTTTTGCTAAAAATGTGCAGCTGTTAAATATAATGCATGTGAGTATTAAATAGTGCTTTCTCTGTCCTAGTATGAGCAGCATATGCATGTGTGGAACTGGCAATTCTTCTTGCCTCTTTTTTTTTTTTTCTTTGGTCTTCTAAAGACAAAAGGGAATGATTTTAGCTTAGGACAACACAAGATGAACTTGGACAATTGGATGAATTTGTGAGTGAGAGAGAAGTTCTTTCTGCTGTGCTGTGAAGCGTGGCCAGATGGCCTTGGGCAGACTTGTCACAAAAACATGGAGAAAAACAACCCATCGTGCCTTAACTCAATCATAATGTTTATCTGGCAAAATAACCTCCACCATATAAAATAACTGCTGACGCTGTTCTATATTATCATACTGCAGACAATAGCCCTCAAAAGTCATGTCTGACACCAGGTGGTGAATGAGATAAGCAAAATTCTAGATGAAGACATCCCACATCTGCCTTAAAAACCTTATGGCCCTGTTGCAGCACTTCCTGGCAGCAGCAAACTCCGAAATAAACCAGGCTTCACACGAAGAAAAGTTCTCCAAGATTGAGCAACACTCTGCATGTCCATTGCAGTCGCATTCAGTGTCTTTGCCAGGCCACTGTAGTGTGTCTTGATGTAAGAGAAGAGGCTTGGGTTACCTCTACCTTGGGACTGCTTTGCTTGTCAAATCATCTTATTCTGATGGCTATGCTGTCAAATTTACCTTTATGTTGGTACAATAAAACCAACTCTGTGTGGATAACAGCCTTTACCCTTTGAAGACCAGATTTTTCCAGAATAGTGCTGTTAGGCACAGATTGCCTCTTTTATTCAACTTTTTATGGGCCAGTATTTTATTTCTTTGCTTGAAATAAAGTCCAAGACAACATTTGGGGTTAAATATTCCATAAAGACAGGGTCTGCTGTTCCTACTGCCCTGTAATTCCCTGCCTTGGGTCATTATCAGAAAATGTACTGTTCTTCAATCTAGACCTACCAAACTGTAGACCTAGACTGCAGAAATTAAATGTGAAATTTCTGGTGAAAGTGCATTCTTTACCCAAGCAGCTGAATGTGTAACTGCTCCACATGTGAACCTCTTTAATTGGACTGTGTCCTATATTCAGATTAGATATTTTCTCCTCCTCTAATCTCATCACAATTGAATATTAAGTTAGATCTAACATAAATGTCAATTCTATTAATTCTTTCTGCATAGTCCAACATAACAGGAACCTCACAGTAATTTTATTACTATCATGGGCATATTCCTCACTTCTTAATTTCTTCTCATAGTTATTGCACATGCAGAAATCTCAGTCTCCCCCGGATCTCTGCAGTGTTACCATGAATCTGCAGTAAAAACACTGTGCTTAACAGAAGTGCAAAGCAAAATATCTAGGGCAGCTTAGAATAAATCAAACAGAAATAAGGCTTTGTTTGTCAGCCACATGCTTCTTTAAATTCAGTTCTGAGGAGAAGAAAAAAAGCCTTAATGTTTAAAATCTTGCTCAGTCTGTGATCTGCCACTTAGGTAAGCTCAGTACTGCAAGTATGTTGACAGAGAAACTAGGTCAAGTTTCTCTGAGATGTGAGCAGGGACTCAGATGTTATTCTGCATCACAGCAGTCTGCAGTACTTCCAGGCAGTGTGGAGGGGAGAGAACACAGAAGCAGAGCTGTTCTGCATGGGCACCACAGCAGACAGTGGTGGTGGCTGGGGAAAGTGTCTTCAGACCTTTAATTTGCATATCTCCCCTCGTCGTCCCCGGAAAATCAGCTGCTGAGAACATGCCCGGAAGAGCTATTTTGCATCTAGCAAACGGCAATAGAAAATGAAGACTTTCAGTTGCTTTATTTTGGTTTCATATGTCACCTGTTTAACCCAGAAAATAAGCACAGCTTGCAAAGCACTGCAAGGCTCACATCAAGATGAAAATGAGTTTCTTCAAAATGAATCAAGGCACATCAGATGGGACACAGCCCAGACAAGGGCTACCTTCTCCATTGGAGACATGTGCCTCTCCTCTGACAGCTAGCAGACCACTGTGAGGCCTTCTGGGCCTTGGGCTCATTCTGCACGAGCACAGGCCAGCCCTGAGGAATGGCTCCCAACACCTTCAGCACAGTCAAAAACTACTCCCTTTCACCTCGAACAGGAAGCTGGGTCATGCTGACAGCAGGAGAGGTACTGAGATACGATTGTGGAGCAACCTTGTTCCAAACAGAGCACTCACCTCCAGGTTTCCATGCATGGATCAGAGGGACAGTAGAAGGCACCAGTGCTGCTCCACCATCCCAACACAACCACCTGCTTCTGCTTTTCTGAGCTGCAGATGACACCAGACTACAACCAGCCCAGACATCAGGACATGTCATACTGTGGCATGGGTGTCACATGTGCTACCAGTGCAAATTACCCAGGGAATCATATAGTCATAGAATGGCCTGGGTTTGAAGGGACCTTAAAGACTGTCTAGTTCCAATCCCACTGCTGATAGCCAGATTGCCATCTACTACATCAGGTTGCCCAGGGCCCATCTAGCCTGGCCTTGAACACCTCCAGGGATGGGGCAGGGATAAGGGAACGTGAGCTAGAGGATGTCAATGGCTGGACCATGGTAATTAAAAGATGGAAGAACAAACGCTGACTGCCTGTTGGTCCAAAGACCCTTTGTAGAAGGGCACTGCTCAGTGGTCTGTCGTTTCCAATCCATTTGAGCTGACAAGTGAAGTATCTGCTCTTACTTCAGCAGCTTCTCCATTCAGAACTTGCTGACCCAGCTATGCTGGTGATACATTTCCAGGCAAAAGCACTTTCTTGACTCAAAACTCCTGACAGGAAAGCAGAATGAGCCTGTGAGCTCCGTGCGCATGGCACGTGACTCACCTTCTTTACAGATCTCTTTCCCAGAATAAGAAAAAAAAAAAAAAGAATAAGGAAGTACAGCAAGAAGAAACCCTCAGAAACAGAAAGAAAATAAACAAGCACTGAAGATGTAAAAACAACTGCGTGTTACAGACAGCTCTACAAATCTTAATTACAGTACTGTCACCTAAAGTTATTGTGAAGAAGCACTGGAAATACAGACACCAGCATGGTGTAATGCAAGTTAGTGTATGCAAGAGGGTAGTGGATCTCAGCAGGCAGAAGGCTGCTATTAATAAGGTATCTGTCAGGCCACATTCAGACTGCAAACATCTTAGTGACCTGCAAAAAGCATCCAAGAGAGAGGGTAAATGAGCTTCTGAGCTTTGTGTCACTGCAACTTATATCCTGCTAGCAGCAGAGTTAAACCAAGCTGAGCGCTTCTGCTGAGCCCCACCTCCTGCCTGCAGAACTCACACAAGCAGCAGCCATGAAGCTATGAAAAGCCATATCTCACCCATACTGTTGTTGGCTGTAATAGAAGTTTTGGTTCTGGTTTAGCTAGGCATTTATTTGGAAAGGAAGAGCGGGATTCATCCAAAGAGATCAAAGTAAGTAGTATCTAGAGAAGTGCATCTCAGCTCACCATTAAGTCTCCTGCATTAACAAAAGGAGAGGAACTGGTGCTTGGAGGCAGTAGCATACCCATCCTATAGTAGACAGCAGATCAAGGAGAGCTTGGGGATCTGATGTCTCTGCACTGGTGATGGAGGGAGGCCACTCACAAGCTCAGGTACAGATATCAAAAAGGAGGGGCTGACCCCCACATGCTGGAATAAGCTTCAGTACTGTTGCCCATGAAACCACTGACCCTTGCTCTGAGGAGATCCAGGTCACTAGATTTCCATTTAAATCAAAGGCAGCAATGATCTAGGGGAATGGAAATATATTGCTAGATTTGTCTGTTTTCATAATTTCCTAACATCTCTGCCAGTTTAAGCTTTTTCTTTATTCTATTGCTTGAAGCAGTGGGGTTTCCCCTCCTCTGCTGGGCCTGGAATGGGACACCCATCCAAAATCCAACATGTAAAGCAAATCGCTGACGGAAAAATGGAAAAATATGGAGGGGAAAGAAAACACAGTACGGAAAAACAGCAAAATGAAACTGCCTCATCAGCCTTGAGCTTTTCATACTTGTGTTTGGAAAGATAAATTCCCTGGTCAGTTCCAGAATGCTGAACAGATAGAAAGGCCTCTTTTTACCCTACGCCTGAACTAAGTACTAAGTACTAAGATAAATGCCCGCTGTCCCTTATGTAAGTGCATGGTCTGAAAAAGGTGTCCCTTCTTGTTACAGCTTCTCCAAGGAGTCTGCACAGAGCAAACTTGTACCAACTATTGTGATCCTTTGGGAACCACAGTGGGTGGGGAGAGAAGACCTCTGCTCTCATTAGAAAGGCAGAATATGTTGCCTTTATCGCAAGAGGAGAACTCTCTAGACACCTTCCCCAGTCCTCCAAAGAGACAACAGCTTTTCCTCTAACAGTGCTGCCTTGTGGTTTGGACTGAAATCCTGCAGCCTCCTCCTCCAGCAGCTGAGCAGACAAACCACAGGCCAGCCACTTTCTCCGTGTCTCCATTTTCCTCTTAGCAGAAAGGATAATAAAATTACCCAGCACATGGGAATGCTCTGGCTTTAATTCATCAATATCTGTAAGGAGCTTAGAGATCCTTAGCCGTAAGGGGCTCTGGAAATGCCAACATAAATGCTATTGCTCTGCTTCAACTTTCAGAATTTCCCTACTGAATCCACTGATTCAAACAATTTGAGTTCTGAATTTTCTGACTCGGCAAATTCAAATCAGCTTTTCACTGTGATCCGCGGGGTGAAAACATTCTCTTTGTCAGTGAGAGGAAACGGGGAGCATCACTAGCCTCTCTGCATGCTGCATGAGTCAGCCACAGTTTATGCACCTGCTGTGACTTACAAATCTGAATGCACTGAATGCACTCGGAGATGCTGGTTTTGCAAACAGATGGATTTTGCAAATCCTGTTAATATTTTCGTGTGTAAAGTCTTCCCAGCAGAAAAGGAGCATGTCCACGTGAGTATTGGATCCACTTACCCTTATAGATTTTGAAATAGTAGCTTCATTTTACTCAAGCTGGAGATATAAATAGATTCATTGTAGAGGGGGCACCCTGCAGAGTGCTTGTGAGAACGGTGACTTTCAGGAAATTAAATTTTAAATTGGTTGCTCTAAGATAACAAGAGGGGGAAAGAAGGAAAGATGTCTTTACCAACACATCAGCTCTGGAGGGCTCAGTTTAACTGTACTCTGGCAAAATAACCAGCTTGGAGACAACACGGGGTCTGTGTGCATAAACAGCTTGTCATGCTCTCTCTTGATCACAGGGCTTTATTCCAAAAAAGTTACTGGAATGTGCTGTTCTCACAATGTTTAAGCTGCTCAGGCAGGGAAAACTGCATAACGCTTTTCCTACGTAAGCTCCAGTATTTGACATGTACTGGACTCCTCTTGTTCCATGCATCTGCTCCATGCATCCTTTTGCATGGGAAGGGGTCAGAGAAGTAAACAAGGAAGTTGAGCCTAATAAGAATGGGAAAAAGGGCTTGGTACTGAGAATGCAGGAGAGATGCAGAGGAACAGCAGAAGCACAGCATGTATGTCAGCAGTTTTCATGCAAAACTACTGAGATTCTTCCATTCATCTACCAGCAAGAGTACCTTGGGGCAGGGCAGGCAAACCCAAATGTACCGGCTCTCCTGAGCTGACTCCAAAATACGCAATAAAACAAGGTAGAAATGGAGTGCTGCAAAAATTAGCAATCTTCATCAGCCACAGCAAGAAACTCTATCATCCAAAGTGGCCCCTCATGGGGGCCTCAGTCAGTGGGTTTAATTTTGGCCACTATTTGGGCAGACCAGTTGGGAATTTCTGGAAGACTTGTGCTTTTATTCTTAAGGGATCTTCATACCTCTGTAGGTACCAAGAGTGACACTGCCAGGCACTAAAGCAGGAAGGTGCAGCTGGATTATGGTCTGACAGTGAAGGAGATAAGCAAATGTTGCTTTAGGTGTTGGTCTCCAACAGGCAGAGCCCATCTCTCAGACTCCACTAGGGAGATATAAAGCCCCAGTACATCCCTGCATTTCTAGAAACCTGCTGTATACTGTAAAATCGTAACTGTTTTTACCAGAATTTATTATATGGGCAATTAGCATAGGCAATCCCATTATTGCTAATGGGATTTATCTGACTAAATCTCACATGTGTTATTCTCCTAGAAAAACAAGCGATCAAGTTTTTGGCTTGGCCTAAGTTTCCAAAGATAAATGTGTTCCCTCATTTATTACTAACTGCACAGCTTGTGGCCATGTGGTGTGAGTATAAACAAGCTGAACAAATGTCTAGTAGGGGAAGGAATAAAATGTTAATGCAAATAATTGATTTGGTGATCTCTTTGCAGCCAGTGAGACAGATATTTCATTGCCAGGATTGCCTATGTCATATAGCGACTGTAAGATTAGCACTTAATGACTAGAGATTGTTTCTTTTCCTTCCCAGTCATAAAAGCTGTGTGGATCTACCCAGAACATATTGATAACTTCTAAATAGTTATGCAAGCAAATCTGTAAGCAGAACAGACAGCCCGGGCTGTATTTATTTCTGTGCACTGACATGGAGCAGACCTTGGCGATAAAGATATCTCCAGCAGAATGGGGCAGAGGACAAAGACTGAGGAGAAGGGCCGGCAATTGAGCTGTCACCCTTCAGTGATACAAGGTCACGAGGTTATATCCATCCAGAGGAGGACAGATGGGGCAAAGCTTCAGTAAAAGTACAGGAATAACGTCATACACAGCTGCTGAGCACACAGAGCAGCCCTCCCTTGCTGCTTGTTACATGTAGCTCCCACCCCCAAGCACAAATGTTAACCACATGGAGGTGCGGCAGCAAATCTCACCTGTGCAATACCCAAAACACTTCTCCAATATATCCTTGGCCCCCAGAAAAACTTGCTTTGAGGTGCAGTTTCCTGGTTCAACTCTCATGACTTTCTGCAACATTTCAAAGCTTTCTGAGCAAGGCTGCTCTTCACGCAAAGGGCCCAGTGTCTGAACTCTGCCTGTTAGCAACGCCTTTCAACACAGCACAGATAGAGCTGTAATTTTGCTTTTGACTACTTCTGGAACACTTTCCAGTCCTGAAAGATCTGACCTTTCACGAACACTCATGCTGCTACAAGTGTTGCTAGAAGTGCTGAGTACTGCCATTGGAACTTTCAAATGTGAAGGGTTAGGTGCCCACGTCCTCATGTTTTTCAGAAAGAGAGGACAGTTCTGCAGGCAGCATGTCACAAAGATGCTCTCAGGCATGCTGAGAACTGACCTGTGTGAGTAAGCTTACATCCCTACTCATCACATGGCCTGGGGCAAGGTGTGTAGGGTTTGTGTCAAAATCATGCAGAGCTTCTTGTTCTCATTCTGCAAGAAAGAAAACCTCAAAAAGGAACAAGCTATAGGTGTGGATAAACATTCATCCAGTATTGAAAAGAAATGTACAGAGTCATCTAGATTTGGCTTCCATCTGGTAGTGATGATCCCGAGTACTGGTGCAGAAAGCAGAACTCAAAAACCTAATCTGTCCCTATTGCATTATGTCTTAAATGCTGAAGTAGAAAGCCTATTTCCTGTCCTGGGTCTGCATCACCAGGTGAACTGCCTGTTGGGGTGATGGGCTTTGTTAGTGCCAATACTTTGGCTCATCAGGCAGACAGTCACCCCAGCAGTGAGCAGTGTGGCATGGACAAAAGGATCCACATATCCCTCATAGTCTCTCTCATCACCCCTTCTGCTAATGCTCATGAATGTACGAGCCAAACTCAAGATGTCACTTTGAAGCAGTGATGCCATACGACCTAGATGTGAACAACAGTGCTTGGGTCAAGGGCAAAATCAGCATTAGTAAATAAAACAAGACAGGACACTTTGGGTCCCAAGGGCCATGGAAAGGGCCAGTGTTGGAATGTCTCTCACACAGAGAAAGGTTGAAAGAACTGGGGGTTTTTAGCCAGGAGAAGAAAAGGCTTCTAGGAGACCATATAGAAGGCTTTTAATACTTAAGGGGAGCTTATGGGAAACATGGGAAGTGAGGAAGTGACTTTTTACTAAAGTTTGTAGTGTTAGTACAAGGGGTAACGCTTTTAAACTAAAAAAGTGCATGTTTAGATATAAGGAAGATGGATGTAAGGAATAAATTATTTACTATGAAGGTGGTGAGGCATGGAACAGGTTGCCCATAGAAGCAGTGGATGCTCCACCTCTGTAAGTGTTCAAGTCCAGACTGGACGGGACTTTGGATTACCTTATCTAGTGATTTATGTCTCTGCTTATGGCAAGGGAGAAGGCTTGAGGATCTTTAAAGGCCCCTTCCAACCCAAACCATTCTAAGATTTACATGTCTGGATGAGGTGCTATGAGATGTGGTTTAGTAGCTTAGTGGGTAGCCATGGTGATAGGAAGACAGTTGGACTAGATGATCTTGTAAGTCCTTTCCAACCTTGTGATTCTGTGATTTTATGATTCCACATTCTTAGGTGCAAAGAGTGATGTAGCTTGTTTCCATTGAGCTCTGCACCTCCAAACCAGAATAGCCACCTCCTTGCTACCTGGTGGCCCCTACACTCCTCTGTGAGAGCTGTGCCACTAGACCTTGGGCAATACTGGTTGGGTCACATCAAAGCCCTTCAAGTGAACATGCTAATTAATAACGTATCAGGAAGAATATCTAGCTTGTGCCCTGGCCCTGAGTGGCTCCCTAGGTGTAGCTAAAGGGCCTGACTCAGCAATCACATCCAAAGCTCAATTTTCTCAGCACTGTGAGTTGTGCTGAGCCTGTAAGTCTAAACTGGGAATTCCCAGTGGGGTCAGAATTCCCCCGCAGTTAGTGACAGTCTAGAGACTGTGTACTGTCCCATTTACAGCCTGTTTCCACTGGACAGGCAGTGAGCCCAGATGGCTGGTTTTGATACAAAACATGTTTTCCCTATTTTTGTCACTCCCTCTCTGCCGCTCGTATGTCTGCTTCACCCAGCTGTGACTCCTTACTCACTGCAGTCACGCAGATATAAAAAGACATCCATAAATGCAGTACTTAATACCTGAGTTTGATCCTATGCAACACCACAGAGCAGTACCAATCAGTAACATAAAACTGGGTACATAGTAAAGGAATTTGATAGAAATGTTCTCTAAATCCATCTTCAGAAAACAGGAAAAAATAACCAGCAAATGTCACTTTATTTCTGGTTTTCCATATTTAATTGCTACATCTGTAGGTGGACATGCAAAAAAATTGTAGGTGTCCTGCTGAATTAATCTTGGAGGCAACTGATGATGCCACGTTACATTATAAATAACGTCTGTCTAAAGCAGTAGAATTCATTCTTATAATGTGTTTTCTTCCCTTAAAATCTGGGTGACGTGCTCAATGAAATGACAGAAGAACTCCCACTCCCTTCAGTAAGTTTTGGATCAATCCCTGCAGGATCAGCCCACAGGAGTGCTTTACAGAGCAAGCACTTGTGAAGACAGCAGCAACAGATTAATGAGGCCATTTCTGTGACCAAGTATTTGCCGACAGGGGTTAAGTTTGCATGGCCAAGCACTAACAGACTTCAGTCATCATCTTAATAGCCTGCACATTCATTATATTGAACATGAAATGAGCACATCTCAGGGCCTAGAGTTACAAATTATTAATGCAGGAAAGATAACTGAATATGTAAAGTGAAGAAACTATATGAAGAGTATGTGAGTGTCATTCAAAGAGTCATCCTCAAGGCTTGGGAGTCTGTGAGCCCAATGAGTAGCATATATTATTGCACAAACATCCCACTGATAAATGAGCCCACTGTTTGATGTCTATTTGAGCCCTGGTATCAATGCTCACACAGAAATACTATTCCTTTTCACTATAGTTTGAGCTGCCCATGCATGATGGACAGCAGACCATGAGCAGTAGGGACAGTTTGAACCATCTGATGTGAGGAAATTGGGAGTTAAGTCTAATAACTGACTGCAAGCACAGAGAGAAGGTTTAAATAAATATGCTTTAGAGCAGGGACGTGCGTTATGTTTGGAAATCCGGGCAGACTCTTTCTGCCGTCTGTGTTTTGTTTCTGAATCCAATGCTATCAAAATGAATAAGCTGTTTGCTCTTTCGACTGCACACCACATGACAACCAGTTTCCATCCAAAAGCTTTGGCCCTTGCATGTAAATTGATCCTGTAAAGTTAACTCCTTTGTTCAGAGTTAAGTTAAGAGGTTAAGTATGTGATGTATCAATTGAGCATTTTGTGTAAAAGCCACAGAGCCGTATAATTTCTGAGCCATATGTGTATTGTAGAATAATTTGCAGTAAAGGTATGTGAAGGAGCAAAGATGGATCACACAAAAAAATGCAGGCTCCAGTTCAAGAAACTATCCATCTAGAGCAGAATTTAAGCATATGCTTATCTCCCATTGAAATATGGCTTCTAATCACATTTCAGGTTAACCATGTGGTTAATGCTGGCCCAGTGGGGAGGGATTTATGCAAATGCTTAAAACCTCTGAACTGGGCAGGGGTTACAAAAAGGCCTCTCAAATCTGCTCTGACAAGATTAGGGATCCAAACTCACACCCAGCCTATAGCAAACGTCCCAGAGAGAGCCACAGGGGAAAGAAAAAGTCTGCAGGAAACAGGATCATCAGGAGATATTTCAGAAAAGCCAAACATGCAAGCTAGGTTTGACCCTGTCTGCGAAACTGAGAATACTCTTCTCCAGGATGCAGCAGCACAGCTAGAAGATGAGGATACCAGGGGCTTCAGCAACCTGCATGGAACCTCTGCTTACAGTGCTAGCTAGGTGAACACTGAGGACACCAGCTGGGACTCTGGAGATCCATTTGTTGTTCTTACACACTGGACATGACCTTGGGCTACATTCCCTCTGCAATGTGGCAACTCTAGCATCCATCCCAGACACCCACGTGGCAATGGAGGACCAGGAGATACTCACAGGCATGGAAGACCTCAGAAGTCCCTTTTGTAGATGGAAAAATACCTCCATCCTATGTCCTGGTTGCTATCACCATAAATATATCCCAGGGAATACAAAGGGCTTCTAATAAAAGTAGCTTTGCAACAATGACAAACTCAGAATGTAAGACAAGATAAAAAGGAATCTTCCTTGTAGGAAGCAGTACTGTCTTTGCATTGTCTTCTTCAGTGAAACCAGTGTTGCCTAGATAGAATGACGTCTCCTCTGACATCTTAATCCCCGCCGCCTACCCTGCTGGCAGTGGGATCATAAGCATCTTTGGCAACAGACAATTGGCATTTTCAAAACATGTTAAATTCTTCCCTTCTGCTGCAGTGCATCTGGACACAGAACATACTGGCAGCTTCGCTCAACATTATCATTTTATTAGAAACTCTTGAAGGAGTATATTTGTCTTATGCCTTCAGATTTTTGTTATTTCTATCTGGTAGCAAGAACCAACAGCGCTCAAGGTACTTCCCAAAGAAAATAAAGGCACAGCCTCTGCCCTGCAGAACCATCAATCCCCTTAAGATCCTTTGCAGTATTGTGAAATAGGAGAACCAGAAATCTAACACCAACGTTGTGAAAATGTGAAGGTACTTTTAATATTTCTCTTTTGTGTGTGTGTGTGTGTGTGTGTGTGTGTTTTTAATCTTTGTCTCTGTAATAACGAGGTCTATTTTTTTCACTGTAATCTGGTAGTCTGGCAAAAGCAATGCTTTCCTTGATTTCACTGCCTTAATCCTGCTCCTGGTTCAATGCAGAGCACAGTATCAGCTGTAGCACTGAGCACCTATTGTGGTCTTCCTCCTTGGCACCTCTGACACCAGAGCAAAGCCTGGGATCACACTGACTCCAGGACTTGCACTGATTTCAGGAGCATGGTCAGGCTCTGGTCTGAACTGACACGGCACAGCTCCACTGCCTGCCCAGAGCCCTGCCTATTCCTCCCAGGTGGAGATTTGGCCCTCAGCCTCCATTAATTATCATTGTAATTCAGAGATGCAGAATATGTTTATCACAAAGCAGAGACAGCCTGGTCAGCTGCATGAGCTCACAAAAGGAAAGGCATTTGCTCGTCTCAGCTCCAAGGGGCAACATCTCAGTGACGCTGAGCACAGGTCTGCCAGGAGCAGGCTGCTCTCACTAATGTTAACTGGAGCCGATGGAAAGAGGCTAGACAGCTCCTCTGAGTCCCACCCTGCCCTATTTTTCTGTGATGTCTCTTACTTAACCAGGAATCAAGTCTTCCCTGTTGGTACGAATTATATCACCTGATGCCAGGCAGTGTGTTACAGATGCAGAGGGCTCAATTCAGGCACGGCTTTGAGATGAAGTTCAGTTTCGGGGGCCAGGAACTATGGAGGGGGTTACCAGGAGCACTGGGAGGAGTAGGACCATGCATGATGAAGGTAGCGGGCAAATTCAGGCCAGCAGAATTTCCCTGTGCATTTCACTGACTGGTTTGGGAGGTTTTGCATGGATTAGGGTAGGATTTGTCAGGCTGCAGTGCCAAGCCAGTGTTGATTCACAGAATCCTTTTTATTTTTTAACTGTGTCAGTGTTCCCTAGCTGGCATCTCTCCCCCTGAATCTGCCCAGCCAGTAAGAAGGGAAGATTTATTTCCAGCTTTTGTATTGTAGCAGGGGGTGAGGGGAGGCTTCTTTTGTCTGCTTTTAAGGAGACACCCCCTCCTCTTCTTCAACATCCAGGGCTAAAGTAGGTGGGGGATGCTGGCAATTGTCCCTCAGCATGAGGGCATGGATACCAACACAAAGCCTCCCCAGATGCACGTGTGCCTGTCTGATGACTGCTGTGGGAGCTGCCTGCATATTTTAGGAGACAATTAGGCCAAGGCAGTAGACACTGCCTATTCACTATTTGTCTCCACCCTGGGGAGCACCAGAAATGATTTATTAAGGGAACAGACTTAACATCTTCTGGCTTTGGTCAGCTATGGTGTGAAAATAACTTCATTGAAGGCAATTAGTATCAAACCCTAATTAAAAACAAAAGTGCTGTAGCACCTAGAGCGTGGCCTTGGAGTGGGTGGAAAACAGGTGATGGGGAATGGGCAGGAGCACCAACACACCAAAGTGGTTGCTCATTCCCAATATATGAGGGTCAAAGGTGGGCAGCCCTCAGCCATGCTCATGCCCTCACAGGGACTTCTCCAGCAAGAGGAAAGTAGGAATGCATCCACATTGCTCTGCTGAAGCTGGCAGTGACCTGAAAGGCTGGAAGGAGTCTGGCTGGGGCGGGCTGCTCGTGTGCATCCAGACAGAGCAGGAGAGACTAGTGCTGCTCTCCACAGCAAATCCTCACTAATCCTCCAAAAGCAGAGACAAAAGCTAAACAAGGGATGCAGCCTGAGCTTGCTCGGGTGGTTGTGTTCAACCTCTGGCATCTGCCCAAGTGGGGCTGGGTAATCCTCCAGCCCTCCCACAAGGTTTGTACCAGCAGAAGGCCTGCCTTCCCCCAGGAACCGCGATGAGGCCTTTGTGCTGGGCCTCAGGCCCCGCTGTTGCCTGCAGCCCAGCATGGAGCCCCATATTAGCACTCTCATTAAAAATGTGCTTTTTCTGCCCTTGTGCCTGGCCCTGTGTCAGGTTCTTTTAAAGACAACGATCAAAACGATTACACAGAGGGTGTTTTGTGGTTGGGACTTCTATTTGGCCCTCCAAATCACTGTAACCTCTTCCAGGTGTCCTACTGGGAGGGATGGCTGACCCATGCTAATCCTTGCGCTCTGCTGGGGACTTTTCTAACAATGTAACAGCACTGACAAGTGCCAGCCCTGGGACAATCCCCTGGCAATATATAATTCATTGGTCTAGATGTAGATCAGATGCCTTCAGTACATTCAGGTGACTGCAAGTCTTCTGTGATTGAAATAGCAGCTCTGCAACACTAATGGTTTTGGAGAATAGCGTAGGACTGCTTATCTGGGGAAAGTAGTCCTTGTTCAAGCCAAAGCCACCATGTGCCCTCACCTCCCACATCACCCATTTGCACTGCACATGAAAAATCCCTTTGCATTCACCACACACTAGACCTGAGAGTGGGCTGAGCAGGAGTCCAGGGCAATCTCAGCCTGCACACTTTATAAATTGCTTCATATAGTGGAAAATAAATTATCCCAAATGCTAGGAAAAATCATATCTGGAGTTTGCTTCTTGAGCTAATTTAGAGCTGCGTTGAAATATTTCAGCTTATGTTTGCCTCATTGTAGCTTAGTAAATCAGATGACACATTGCAGTCAATTAAACCAACAGTATGACAGTAAACAGTAATGTACAGTGTGCAGTAGTACAGTATGCAGTCATGTCTACTGTGGTAAGAGGAACTCATCAACAAGCCTGTACTAAAGCATAGGCCTTCTGGCAAGATTTCCATAAAAAGAAGAGGCTTCCTTATTTGAGGTTTCAATTATTAGGTTCCTGTTCCTACAAGGAACTGATGTATGCCATTATCCAGCCAAGTTATTCTGAGATGTTTTTCACTTCAGATCTGCCTGCATCTCTATGAATCATTTCCCCACAATTATGTGCATGTATTAAAAATATTTGGTGTATTTAAAAACTTCAGCTAATTGTCAGTCTTGGGTCCCTTCAGCATAGACTCCTGAAAAGATTTTTAAGATTAACTCTCTTATACTAGCAAGGATTGGCTTTTCAGCTGTAAAAACTGGGGGAGTATCATTGCAAATTCCCAGATTCAATCCTCATCTCTCTACAGCATGTCTTCAGCCTTAAGCAACAGTGTTTTTTTTCCACATCCTGGGAGAAATCTACTGAGATGAATAGCATGATCTGTATCCCAGTGTGGAAGAAAAATTGTGATAGCACCTGTGCTAGAAGAAAATAAAAAACAATGTTCTAATTTTAGGATCATGCCTAAGCCTGGTACATCAAAGCACTGCTCAAGCAGGTAATAAACTTTAACTGTGTACACCATTTTCAGTGACTTCAATAAGAATTAAAAATGAGATTTTGGGAGGGAGATTTGTCATTTTAATTTTAACAGGAAATTAAATATAAAATGCTATATCATAGTGCAGAAATTCTGCTGAATTCAGAGAGCAGTTTTAACTTTTTTTACAGTCCCTTATCCTTGAAGATTCTCATAGTATCACCAGTATTAAATTCAACAGTTTTCCACAGAGGAAATCTGTCATTTATTTTCTTTATGGTCCTTACTGAGCAAATACAGAGAAAATAAAGTTTACTGTGGCACAAGGGAGATTTATATTTGAAGTCGCTTTTCAATCACTATAAGTTACAAATATCTGGACCTGTGACTGATATCTCTTGCACATAGCTGAGCATGTTTCTTGAAAAATCCTGTGCTACATGAGTGAATGTGAAGGAGAGAATGTGTTACTCAAAATTTTTCTTTTTGTTTTGTGTGTGCGTGTGTTTTTTTTTTTTAATTTCCTCTTGTTTACCTTGATTTCTGAGTCAGAAAAAGTATGCCTTTCCTCGTCAAAATGGTCACGTATCCTCAAAATTATCACACTTGGTCCTCTCTTTCACCTGAGAGTGCTGAGGGAACTGGCGGAGGTGATAACCAAGCTGCTTTCCATCATCTATCAGCGCTCCCTGTTGACTGATGAGGTCCCGGAAGACTGGAGGCTTGCCAGTGTGACTCCCATCTACAAGAAGGGCTGCAGGGAGGATCTAGGGAAGTATAGGCCTGTTAGCCTGACCTTGGTGCCAGGGAAGATTATGGAGCAGATTGTCTTGAGGGAGATCACGCGGCATGTACGGGACAACTGGGGGATCAGGCCTAGCAAGCGTGGGTTCATGAAGGGCAGGTCCTGCTTGACCAACCTGATCTCCTTCTCTGATCTAGTGACCCGTCTGGTGGATGAGGGAAAGGCTGTTGATGTAGTCTACCTAGACTTCAGTAAAGCCTGTGACACTGTCTCCCACAGCATTCCCCTGCAGAAGCTGGGAAGCTGGCAGTCCGTGGCTTGGACAGGTACACTCTTGGCTGGATAAGGAACTGGCTGGAGGGCCGGGCCCAGAATGTGGTGGTGAATGGAGTTAAATTCAGCTGGCGACCGGTCATGACTGGTGTTCCCCAGGGGTCGGTGCTGGGGCCTGAGTCCTGTTTAATATCTTTATTGATGACCTGGATGAGGGCATTGAGTGCTCCCTCAGTAAGTTTGCAGATGACACCAAGTTGCCTGGAAGTGTCAATCTGCCTGGGGGTGGCGAGGCCCTACAGAGGGATCTGGACAGGCTGGATAGCTGGGCTGAAGCCAGTGGGATGGGATTCAACAAGACCAAATGCCGGGTCCTGCACTTTGGCCACAACAACCCCAGGCAATGCTACAGGCTTGGGGCAGAGTGGCTGGAAGACTGTGTAGAGGAAGTGGACCTGGGGGTGTTGATTGACACTAGACTGAACATGAGCCAGCAGTGTGCCCAGGTAGCCAAGAAGGCCAATGGCATCCTGGCTTGTATCAGAAGTAGTGTGGCCAGCAGGAACAGGGAAGTAATTGTCCCCGTGTACTCAGCACTGGTGAGGCCGCACCTCGAGTACTGTGTCCAGTTTTGGGCCCCTCACTGTAAGAAAGACATCGAGGCCCTGGAGCGTGTCCAGTGGAGGGCAACAAAGCTGGTGAGGGGTCTGAAGCCTTATGAGGAGTGACTGAAGGAGCTGGAATTGTTCAGTCTAGAGAAGAGGAGGCTCAGGAGAGACCTTATTGCTCTCTATAACTACCTGAAGGGAGGTTGTAGTGAGCTGGGGGTTGGCCTCTTCTCTCGTGTGACTAGTGATAGGACTAGAGGGAATGGCTTCAAGCTGCGCCAGGGAAGATTCAGGCTGGACATTAGCAAATACTTTTTCTCTGAAAGGGTGGTCAGGCACTGGAATGGGCTGCCCAGAGAGGTGGTGGAGTCACCGACCCTGGTGGTGTTCGAAGAGCGTTTGGATATTGTGTTGAGGGACATGGTTTAGTGAGAACCACTGGTGAAGGGCAAATGGTTGGACTGGATGATCCTGTGGGTCTTTTCCAACCTTAGCGATTCTATGATTCTATGATTCAATGAAACGTTACCTTCATTGACGCATGTTCTTCCTCCAAGTCCCAGACTTTTTCAGATTCAGGGTTGTGATTCAGTCACATCTTTCCAATGAAGATTAATTATGTATGGGTTTCATTGCATTTTCAGGACCTAAAAGTCATCAGAGAAACCAGAAGGGTTGGATTTTTAGTTGAAGGATGACACAGTGGTATACACACATCTTTATAGGCCTAGTTCAAGTACGCAAGAACATTTATTGTTTGTATATAACTGTGTCCAATTGGGTGACTAATTATCCAAATACGGATTTACAGTCAGAATGCGGAAAGAGGGCAGGAAAGAAGCAAAAGTGTGTAATATCATTTCCTTCATTCACGGTCTGTGTTCCTACCTCAAAAACATCTCTGCTGTTCGCTCCTTATTATGAGGCTCCAACCACTCCTGCTGTTCATGCACACACAGTTGTTACTTTACATCACAATCTTACAGAAGTCCAGACACCTGTGTGCTATCTGAATGTGTTTAGCTTTGAAATTAAAACCCTTATATCAAAGCTGGTAGGTAATGATAACTAAAAGAAAAATCACATTCAAGAGGAGATTTTTATGCCTGAAGATCTCACAGCAGTGCTATGCACCATCCATGGTTTGAAGAGTGGCTGGTTCAAACTGCATGTTTTGATTCACTGCCCAGGGTATCTCAAGTCAGCAGCTAACATTTCTTTTCCAATTATTGTTGTGAGTGGATAAAATATATTTTAATATCTTTGTGCTGAGAGTCTTATCTAGAAAGAGGGAGGTATTTGCACTGCACTTCAAGACCATTACATTTATTTGCAAAATTCACTTAACTCTGGTCCATGATATTGCCAGAAATCCTTGATGGAAATATAGTTCCATAATTATAGCTTTATAAATTATAGGCCTTAATAGCTTAAGGGCCAGATTCTCACTTGCAATAAATCATCAAGACTTCATTGATTTTATTGAAGTGTACGGAGGTATGTCAGCTTACACCAGCTGAGAAGTCAGGTGAGATCTTCATTCTTTGAAGTCATTGGGAATTCTGCCATTGATTTAAAGGCAGCCAGAAATTAACCCTTGGTCCATGTCTTTCATAGCCACTTTACTACCATGAACTGAATTGATACAATAAATTGTTGGAGATAAAGAAATCACAAACCAAGATGACATTGCTAATTAAAATCTATCATTACCTTTCATGATCTAAGAGGTTGAGCACTAAAAGGGTATGATTCTCTACCACTCCGCACCTTAGCCTCCTTTTGTATAGACTGAATGCAGTAATATATCCTGAATTCTAATGTCTTTTTATGGATGTTCTTAAACATGCACACATATAAAGTTTCAGAGTACGTCACTGCTCACTCCTAGCTAATTTATTGTTCATACATGAGTCTAAGTGAGAGGAACAGATTAATGTCTGGAAGATAGCCAGCATTTCAAATGGCCAGCAAATGGATGTATCAGTTCACTCCGACTCCTCTGACAACCTGCACAGCCTTCTGCCAAGAAGCCAGACAGTGGAATAGATGCCAAAATACAGAGCACGAGAGAGAGCATTGCACTGGGTGAAATAAATAAATTTATTTATGTAGTGAAAGTCATTCACTGCCATGGGTCATGTTTGACCTAATGATGATCATTCAGGATGGATGTAACTATCATCCACATAAAGAATAAGCAGAATACACTATTCAGGGTTTCCCATTAAAATAAACCCTGTAGCATTCATATAGTGTCCATGTATTTTAATGACCATAATGCTTCTGTGAACTGAAATTTGGCTGTGTGGACATTCAGTTATAGAAACAGAGGTACTGAAAGTTTCATTCCAGAACAGCTATTGATTTTTTGACACCTAAAATTTGCACACTTGTGCTTTGCCCAGGATTCTGCAGGAAGTCAGTTTTGGCAGGCAAATCAGAGATTAGTGGTTCCTAAGTCCAAACAGTGAATACTTGATTACAGTTTATTTCCTCTGAGTGTAATTTCCTTAAATAACAAAGCAGATTTTCCAGAGTAGGATTCTTAGGGGTCTGTTAAGGATAGGAATGTATAGGCCCAAATTTGCCAAGAGATGAGGTGGCTGTGGTGTAGATAAAGGAAAGTATGAAATATTTATTCCTTTAGTCCAGAGTGACTGATGAAAGGTAAGCTTGAGAGAGTGTTCTCATGAGACTGTTCCTGTATTGCACTTCTCCACTTTTCCTTTTCTCTCTGTTTACAGTTACAACTGCACTATTTGTCCCTCTGCTAAGATAAACATAAATTCCCCACTTTTGAATCTATTACAACAAATTTACTGGTTTCACTCAGAAGAAAGCTATCTGCTGTTTCTTGATTGCTTCACCACAAAAAGATAAAGGATAGCTGGTAGAAACACTGAGCTTCTCAAAACATTAAGCTTTTCAGAACAACAAAATTGATGGTCAGGAGGCAGCCATGTGATGACGAGCTCCTTGTCCCAGGGTAGGCTGAGCTCTGCTTGAGGGAAGCTGGGGCAACTGTTACACCATTTCAGCTCTGATGCACCAGAGCTGTCATTTGGGAAGGTCATTGCCTCATGTTTTTTCAGGACCATGACAAACAAAAAGCAAAGATGGAAAGCCAGGAAAACTGTAAAGAGTTGCAGCCAAACTATATCCAAGGAGTTGATAATTGAGAAATTAATAGCAGGTGGCAAGATAGGACATTCAATGGACATCTTAATTTAGACAATAACATGCTATTGCCCTGAGCCATCCTGAAAGTCTAGAACAGCTTCACTGTGGCAGGTAGCTTGAACCCTTCTGAATCCACAAACAATGCAATGACAACAAATGCAATGACACTGAGGAACTCACTCCAGGAAGCAGTCCTGAACACACATGATTTCGTATTATCATGGCCCTAGAAATAACATGACAGTGATCTCAAAAGTGAATTGATGAAGTTAATCTAGAGATCTTCAAAAAACATCTGAATGTGGTCTTGCTCGTGGTGGCCCTACTTGTGCAGGGATTCAGATGGGACCAGATGGACCCAGAGATCCCTGCCAAGCTTAGTTCGAGATTCTGTAATTAGGGGTCTGGTTTCTCTCATTAGTGCTTGAAGGATGTATTAACCACAGTTTCATTTCCATTTTTGAGTACCTACACATGCCTCTATTCACTGGAGTAGAGTACATATGGATGAGAGTGCAGTTTTCACACAAGGAACACAGTTACTCTAAACTACCTGCAAGGTTATGATGAATAGAAGGACAAGGGGAAATGGCTTTAAACGAAAAGGGGGTTTAGACTAGATGTTAGGAGGAACTTTTTTACTCAAAGGTGTTGAGGCACTGGCACTGCTGCCCAGAGAAGCTGAGGATGGCCCATGCCTGGAGGCATTCATTGCCAGGTTGGATGGGGCCCTGGGCAGCCTGATATGGTGGTGGCAACCCTGCCCACAGCAGGGGGGTTGGAACTAGATAATCATTAAGGTTCCCCCCAGCCTAAACCATTCTATGATTCTATGATGATTCTATGAATAGGATCCCAAGGACTACATTTTTCTGAGCACTGCACATTAATAGAGCATTAACCAGGAGAACACTAATTACACGTTATTGTTGCTATTTACTCAAAAGGAATTCAGCCTGGCAAAGCACCATGATAAAGAGGAAGGCATTGGAACAAATTTGTGCTTTTATGACATACTTAAATATCATTTCCATCCTGCCACTGAAGGATCCACAAGCCCTGTGTGGATTGCAGCTGACTGCCAAGATCTCCACAGCACAATCAAACACACCCTCAGATGATGGTCCAGTGACTCTGATCTCCACGTAACGAGCACAGGCAGGAAGACTGAAACAAAGACCAAAACACACTCTGGTAACATTTCTAGAATTAAAACCTCCCATTCTGAAGAAGCTATAGACTTGAGCTCTTTTTCTCTTACTAATTCTGTTTTAGCCAGGCATCAACTTTTCAGTGAACATGGGCCAAAACATCTGGGTCTCTGGGTTACCGGAGTGCTGTGAGTGCATGGCTGTCTCATTCTCTGCCCAGTTACATCCCTAGAGCATCCCAACCTTCTTGAGCCCATGCTGTCTGCAGACAAGCCAGCACTGTGCAACCCAGCCACCCAGTTGCACTCATCCACCCTCCAGGGAAGGAGGCAAAGTGGTCAGAGATTGCCAGAGTTGCCGTGGCATGGGGAAACAGGAAAAATTCTTCTCAGTTATGAAGGAGTACATTTGGGTTCTGTTCAGACCAGTTGTTTAATTGAACAGTAATGACATCCATCTCAAAGGCACTATGAACAAAATCATATCTATCATCACCACCTTTTCCAGATTGTTGAATTGCTCTTCAGGACTGCAAAATAACTTGCTTTTCAAATCTATACAAGAGAGGCAGGAAGTTATGTTCAACAGCTAGCTGCTTTACCAGAACAGTATTATTGTTAATTTATGCACATCCCCAGTGTGCAGCCTGGTGTGAGTATTGTGATTTGGGTTAAAGCCACCATCACTTTGTGAACTGTGCACAGTCACTTGAAATCTTTGCAAAACACAAAGTACAGTTTTGCTCTCTGATGCCTATTCTGCACAGCTTTCATTACAGAAACATCTGTTAGAAGCACTCTAGCTAAGGGTTTGTCAGAGTTTCCATTATAAACCCCTATATTCAAGGGGTTACTGCAACTCAGCCATAAAAATTTGCTCCAGGCTCAAATTTGGCATAAAAGGTCTCCAGTGGGAGATTTTTTTTTTCCCTAAAACCAAAATGTTAAAATACATGCAGTTGAACAAAAGAAATTAACTTTCCTCAGAGACTGCCTCTCCCAGATCTCTGTTAGGCATATATATACATGTCATATATCAGCCCTTAACTGTAAGCTATTTATTAATTATTTTATACAGCTATTTATTAAAATACAGTTGCTACCCTTGTGGGCTTATTGATTCATTTAAAAAAGAAGCAGCCAGGTGATTTCTGACAAAAATCAGCAACTACATAGAAAAGAAGATCAGTGCATGCTATAAGGCAGTATGTTTTCATATTCAGCTGTAACTAACTTTCCTCTTACAGACAATGTGTTTATCTTGGGCTGCCATTAGGGTCCACTGACCAAAATGACCCAAAGGTGAGCAGAGACAATAATTCTTTTTAGAGGCAGTCTGCTCCAGCAGGATGGAGGAGATTAGCAGAAAGATGTTAAGCAGGAGGAAATATACTTGTTTAGAGAAGATAAGCAAGGAGGAAGGGTTCCTTGTACTGTACTGATCAAAGCAGTTAAGGAGATCCATGAATAGCGGCAGACACAAAAACCATCCATGAAGCCTGGGGTTTACATAGAGGTAGAGTCCATAGAAGACTTGAAATAGCTTTGCAGGTAAGGGGAGATTAAATAAAGCTTATATTCAGGAGATCTTAGAATTGAGGTTTCACTTTTGAGTATATGAGCAATGGGAATGTTCAACCAGTGGGGCCTCCTAGGTGTTCCCCAAGTTTCAAGCACATGGGAGAGCCAAGAGCCTCCAAATCCAAAACAGTGGGGCAGCAACAACCCTGAATGAGCAACGCTCTTGTTACACCATTCATTGTGCAACTGGCAGCTGCAGCCACAGAGCTCAGTGCTGATCCTGCAGGAATTTAAGCCCAGGAGTAATCCCATTTAAATTAATGGGATTATGCCTCCGAAGTGTAGAGTTAAGCATATGTGAATTCATTTTCTGGAGCAGGCCTTGGGCAGTATACACACTTTCAGAGCGCTGGGCCTGCAGCAACGTTCTCCATGTGTTCATCAGAGTACTTCCCATTCATCAAGCAGGATGGCTCTGGAGCGAGCTTTGAGGTCTCAAAGGAATACCCCCAGACTGAGGGAAGTCAAGCAGTGATTCATTGAGTGGCACCCTTTCCTCTGAGTCAGTCCTGAACAAAGGTCTCAGCCTGGTCTTAAAGATGGGAAAGTGCTGTTGGATGTGCCGTCCTCTGGAGGAGATGGAAAACAAACATCCTGCCTGTGACTGCCACTTAAGGTCTCAGCAGCTCTCTCAGAATTCAGTTTTTAGTCTTAGTGTTTCTGGCCAAAATCCAGCTGCTGTAATTTCAGCTTTCTGGTTCACACTTCCCACGTGGGCTCCTGTTCTCTCACAGCTTCATCTGGATTTCTGAACACCAATAAGCAGCTACTGCAGCTCTGATGGATGAGTAAAATGCCTCTGGATACACAACAGATGACCTGGGATTAATCAGAGAATGAGCGTGATGTGAAGAAATAACACTACTAACCTCACTTGCACTGAGTACTGCTTTGGTTTACATTAAAATCAGATATTGCTCAGCACACTTGCCTCCAGCAAAATTGCACCCCAGCATTCATTGATGTTGGAATAACTGCTGCACTATATATAACCAGTTCCATTTAATCCCCTAAAAATGGTACAGCATCTTGCATGGGTAACACACGTATTGTGTTCTCTTGCTCATAAATATAAGAGGAAAATTTCTCTGCTGCATTTTGTTGTCAGCATGCACAATACTTGAGAGGCTTTTGATTCTTGGGAGCTGGCCAGCCTCCTTCAGTGCTCTGGAGTCAACAACGCCATCATCTGATGCCCTGTTGCACAGCCCTGCTTAAGCATCAGGATCTCCTCTGGAGGAAGATCTCAGATAAGGAATCAGACACTTAAGTCATAGGTTATCTAAAGTTAAGGAACCCATGGCTTCCTTCCTTTTGCCTGTTTTCTACAGCCCTCATAAATTTTCACCGCATTACTTAGATCAGGAATGTTCTGACAAACTCTTCTCATATTATTAATTGTTATTATGAGTTCATGAAAGTCCTCTTAGTTAGAGAGAATATCCCAAATGACAAAGCTTTGACTGGATTACTTCTAGCTTTTGCTTTACTCCAATGATGCAGGTACACATTTGGACTCATTCAAAAACAGTTCCTGAAAACATAAATAAATATAAAAATTCTGACAACAAAGGTTGACATTAAGTAGTTGGTGATAGACAACAGCTAATAGGAATTCCCTGCTGTTACTACACGTACTGCAGCTCGACATTTAATCGCTGTCACATTATTTTCTTATCCCAGATTGTCCTACATGGTATCATAGGATCAGACATCTGACAGGCCTAAAGAAGCCTTCTAGAATAGACCAGACATTGAAGATTTGCCTTTGTTGTAAGAAGAGAACAATGTCCACAGAAGTTATATACATATCCATGTAGTAAAATATTTTCATGGACAGTCATAGCTAATGTCAACTTTGTGTACCATTTTGTATTGAAATTTCCAACTTGCCCATCTCTACAAGTCCATGAAAAACGTCCTTTCTTACACATTCCATACATAAATGTATGAAAGTGCTGAATATCATGTGTTTAAAATGAATGGGGGTTGATGTTAATTTGTTATGTTAACAAGAAACAGTTTGGTATTTCCACATGCAATTTGACTATGTTAATAGTCTACAATCTATCACACCAAGAAATGACAGAAGTAACTTCTTAACTATGTAAAAGTGTCAGGGATTTTGCTAATGTTTCTTCTTCAGAGGAAAGATAACTCACACTTCCATCTGGATCCAGCTCAGCTGCTGCGAAAGAGCAGCATCAGCAACCAGAGCAGCAGAAACAGCAGAGTCAGAGTTCAGGTCCCAGTGCCATCCTGTTGTTTCTGAAGAAGAAGGAAAATGATACTGGAAAAATACAGCAGAATGCATCAGGAAGAGGTATTACACTTGGCTGTAAAGCTCTTAACTAAGTAACCACTGGAGGTTTTCACTTTCTTTTCTTTTATTTTGGTAATCAGACCTGATCTATGATTCTGTTAGCACTTTGCATGTCACATTGAAGATTCACACCAGAAAAGGACTGTGATGCATATTCCTGAGGTCTACAGAACACCAGTGAGCTCACTGTTCTGCTGTATGCTGGCTTTCGTCCTGGACTTCACCTGAGAGGAACAGAGCCAAAGGAAGGAGGAGATGAGATCAACAGCAAAAGCAGAAACCGTGATCAACTTTTACGAGAAGGTCAATACCTATATTCGTCTAAAGATCTCTTAAAGAGAGGCATAAATGCTTTTTCAGTATGCTTTTCCATGTAATGTAAATTGCCACCGGGATGTTACATGATGACTTGGAGGATAAGTGGCCATGAGGCAATTTCTTTATTGAGATGGGGAGCTCATCACAGAAAAGCTGGAAAACACCTGTAGGCATGGGAATAAGTTTCTGCTCCTACTGGAGCAGAAACTAAAAAAAAGCCCTGGCCATGGCAGAGGATTTTCAAGGTCCCAGCATACAGCATTTATTTCTATCTGTTCTCTGAAAGGCCTTTTTTATTTTTTTTCACAGATGAAAAAAATCATGTGGACGCTAGCAGAAGAAAAAACACTAAACCACACAGTTAAAGTGGCCCACAGTGAAGAGAAACTGAGTAATATTAGCAAAGCGAGGCAATGAAATGTGTGAAATTCAAGTTTATGCTAATGTATGAAATGCAGTGCTAGATTTGGCTTCTGAAGCACCAAGCTATTTTCTCCAACAACCATATTTGTCATTTGCCCACAAATATAATTAAAAGCACAGAACTAAAAGGATTCAGATTGCTGACCTGATCACAGAAGTTGAGGAAGAGTTTTCCTGCTGACTCCAGGGGCCTTTGGGTGATGATTTTTGCAGGGAGCATCACTGATTACTAAAATAGTCTCCACCATATCAAAATCCAGAGTAAATTAGTTCGCTAAATGGCATCTACTTGGGTCACATTGTCTACATTAGCTGTCTGTCTTGGGCTGATCTATTTTAAATAGTTATTTCTTTATGGAAGTTTGAAAGCTTGAGTCATTCCAGATGATGAAGTTAGAGGGAAAACTCCCTCTCCACCCCCTCTCCCTACCCCCACGTTCCATCCATTAAAAGAACTTGAAGTTTGACAGTAAAATGGCTTTTCAGACAGAGGTGTGCCTTTTGTCAGCTCTTTGAACACCACCAGCATAAATGTAGCCATAACTAGGTTATAACAACCCAGATTGTCCAGAGTACTTTTGGTACATAGCATTTGCTGGGCACTTGTCTGAGAGCTGCAAAACTCACCTCCTTCAAAGGAAAATCAGGGGTGATACAAGGAGCGAGGAACACAGAACCGACAGGGATGGTCTAGATGGGGAAGCGGTCTAGATGGGGAAGAGATGGGTTTGTAACAGCTCTGCCCACATAGCTTTAAGTGACCAGCCTACTCTCCTCTACAGTATGGCTGTGTTATAGAGTGTTCCACTGCATGCATCGAATCTACATTTATCAGTACAGATTTTCACAGCCTTTACTTCTTCCCATGGCTTTTACTACCCAAGAAGGAATCATCTTGGAGAGGCAGCACAAAAAGCTGCAAACTAAACGGAATGTGGGAGTGAGAGGGTTTATGTGTGCTTTCATTTCAAAGCTTTGGCCTGAATATATTTGCATTAGCAGGCTACAGAAAAAGGATGATTTGCTGCACTGAAAAAGTTAGTAACTCCTGCAACGTCAACACAGTTCATTGAAAGTTAGAAGAGGGGGGCGTGTTATTTTTAGGTGCTAAGTAATTCACATTTTGTGTTTTAAATAAAATATTCAGCTGTATCATTATGAGTCATTTTTTCTCAGATAGTTTACTAAAATATTCTCCTTATGTAATACTATCATCCAACTTACCTGGAATCTCTATTTTATTATAAAGTTAGCATACATGGGAAAGTCAACTGATATATTTGTAGTCTTAAGGCTAATAACAAAGCAAAACAATATTTCAGGCACAGTCACCATTAACAAGTTGTAAAACGTTGACTTCTCTAGCTATATTTTCAAATACTCTGTGTCTTCTCTATTATTGTTTTTCTTCTGCAGTTTATGTTCTGCATGCCTGCAGCCAGGAACATGTGTTTCCAATTATCTGAGCTTTCCAAACCAGCTTTGCATTCAATAGCAACTTCTTTTTTTAAGGTACGGCTCCTCCTCCCACAGAAGTTAATATTCTTCTCCTTTTTCTCTCAGCAAACATCAGTGGGTCTTGATTCCAGGCCCATTTTAGAAATCATTTAATTTGGAGCTCCCCCAGACAAGAATGTATTTCTGTTTAAACTTCTTGCACATTTTATGAAACAAAACCGAGCTTTCATATTGAATGTATACAAAGTGCTGAAGCAAGAAAGGGAAAACTGATGTCATCCAGACTGCCTTACATACATTTTCTCTAGTTTGCTATGCAGCAAAGAATCATTTGACCACTAGAGCAATAATGGTAGGAATGTTAGATAGCATCTCATGCTTACAGTACTTGCTTAGGCCTCACAAATCCCATTCCTGGAGCACCTGTCCAGCCTGTGTCCTGCAGCATATCTGAGTCATGCATTGTAAGGTCCTACATTGAGATAATCCCCATTTGCCAATGGAGAATTGAGGCAAATGTTTTGGCTTAGGGTTCAAGATTTCATTTGATGTTTCTGATCATCTGTATCACAGAGGTGCTAGTCTGCTCTCAGGCTTCAACCTGATGGAAGACCACAGGCTCACCACCAAGAGATATTCAAGCTCAAAGGTGTAAATTGAAATGTAGTCCCTACTGATAGTGCAAACATAACCAGCATAAAGCGCATAAGCAGAAAGTCAACCTAAACCTGACGCATAGTTCATAACGGTAAGAGACAATCAGAGTGACCAGGGCAGAGTGCCTCCTGAGCAAGAGGTATGGGGCAATGTATGGGGAATGCGATAGTGCACATCACTGGATCAGGTTCTGGGTTAGGATGAAGCTAAAACATAACTGGACACAGAAGTTTGGAAGTGCCCTGAGGTTTGTGAGCGTAAATGAAGCCTGGGTGAGGGGCCCAAGGCCAGAAGAAGAAGTTGAACTCTGTAATATTCACTAAATAACCACTGAACTATTCAGCTCCTGAGAAGTGGAGAGGGAGGTGCTGGTCTCTGCTCATTGGTAACTGATGGAAGGATGTGTGGGAACTGCACAAAGTTGTATCAATGGGGTTCAGACTGTGCATCGAGAAACACTTATTTATGGTGAGGATGCTCAAACTCTGAAACAGGCTTCCAAGAGCCTGTGGATGCCTCAAATCTGCCAGTATTCAAGGAAGATTTAGATTATGCCCTTAATAACATGCTTCAACTTTTGGTTATACTTCACATGGTCAGGCAGTGATTACCGTTGTAGGCCCCTTCCAGCTGAACTATTCTAAATTCCAGTCCATATAAACTGCATCTACTTCCATTGTAAGGAGAAGTGACTGGAGAGGGGTCAGAAGTGAGAAGCCACCAAAAACTTATTGACACCGCTGTGGCAGAGTGTTCCAGGTCCTAGAGAACAGGGAGTTTGATTTGAAGGTGTGAGGCTGTTTGGAACAGATTATAAACCCTTGGCCTTTAGTCACTGAGTAACCAAAGATCAAACTGCAGTTCATTCATCTGACCACCACGTGAGGGAAATTGTGTGATCCCTCATTTGTATGAGAAGCACTGCATGAGCACTACTGCATGATTATTTGAGCACTGGGATATAGGAGCCTCCTTCTGAAGCACAAAGTCAGTGGGGTAGTGTAGACTGCAAAAAAAAAAAAAAAAAGGTAGAAAAGAAGATATTTACCCCCAAAGGAGTCAATGTTTTGCTCAGCAGCAAACACGCTAAGACAGCAGGTTGCAGAATGGGATATAAGGCAGCCAGAAGACTTAATTCATGCATGATATTGTATGGCCTTCCTCCACACGTGTTCTGTATAGCCCTAAAACAGCGACTATAGTACACAGCAGAGTTTGAAATTTCTGATGATAATGCAGTGGAGTACAGATAAGACAGAGGTATGTGTTTCCAAATGAGCCAGGACGTACAGTTCAGCCAGCAAACACCCGCAGTGGGCAAGTGAGTGAGATGAAGGCAGCCATTGCCTCCTGGAGACCTGAAGGAATCTCTCTTAGGAGCACAAAGCCAGAGCATGACCAGCCAGAAGAGTGAAGCAATAGGGTTGAGCAGGGAAATGAGACATCTACAGAACATGTTCCTCCTTCGGGGAAGTGTTGCAGTCCTTCCATGACAGTAATGATGGTCATCAACTATTTCCAAACAAAAGCTATAATTGGAATTGGAAATATCTTTATTTTCTTGTGGCCTTTCCTTTTCCAGATCCTACTAACATTCACTATCTGTACCATTTATAGAAGTGTTGACTCTCACATCTCTATGATAAGCCTCATGGCACCCATCCATACTTTCAAATGTACACAGCTTGTGATAATAAGAGATTTACAGTATTGTTAGCATTAATTTCACGTGCCTCTCCTCTTCACAACCCTCCCCCCCCCCCCCCAAAAAAAAAAGAAAAGCTTAAAATTGTTACTCATATGACTTCCACAGGCTCAGATCATGATACATTTATATTCCTGTTTTTAAGAATTCTTTAATTGCTAAACCAACCCTGTGATCATCTGGGGCTTTGTCATAGTGTTTATTCATGAGTTCACATGATGTGTTTGTCATTTATATGGATATAAGGAAAAAAATCTTTTGCAGTGAGTATGGTGAGGCACTGGAACAGGTTACTTAGAGAGGTGTTGGATGCTCCATCTCTGGTGACACTGAAGAGGAGGCTGGATAGGGCTCTGAGCAACCAGTTCTAGCTGTGGATGTCCCCGTTCATTGCAGAGGCGTTGGACTAGATGGCCTTTAAGGATCTCTTCCAACTCTGAGTGTCCTATGATTCTATGATTCTATACATTTCCTGCCACAAACCAATGACAACATACTGGGGACGCATCTTTTTCACCAGTTTTTAGAAATTAAGCTGAGGAAAACATTGGTGGCAAAGTGAGAGCTACTCAAGCCTGTTGAAATGCGCATGGCATCCAAAATATCCTAACGTGGCCCTTTCAACAGAGCTGCCAGCCTGGACGCCTATAGAGAATGATGCAGAGTGACGCTCAGAAATTCACATATCAGCTTTTTACTCATACAGCATTGTTTAATTGCTACTGGGATGTGTGGTGTGTAATTCAAATAGTATCTCAATATTATCTGGAATTTCCACATACAGTAAATGATGGAACCAGCAGCTATGCTCACACCATGAGAATATATTTATGTGAAAGTGCTTTTCCTTAGTAGCTTTTGTTGACTATATTCTATCTGAGTAGAACTGATTAAAAAGAGGTGTGGGTTTTTGTGAATTTGGCTTCAGTATCCCCTTTGTCACTTTGAAAAAACACAAGCACGGGAGAAAAAGCAGACTGAAAAAATTTCCCTTCTTGTCATTACACCAAAGAAGGAAAAATGAAAGGGAAAGGGGAAAAAAAAATGAATGCTTTGGTCCTTCCTTTTTCCTATGAAAAAGAAAACTATTAAAACATAAAAACAATGGAAAATGAAGTGCACAGCGTCCTTGTGCATTGGTACAGCCTATAGTAACCACCATGGGTCAAGTGCTTCTTGTCAAAGCAGTTTCCAATTCCTGGATCTTTTCCTAACGTCAAGAGGTGTTATTTGCTTAATAAATGTGCAAACATGTTGTTAAACCAGTTAGAACAGAGCTTCTGCTATATTTCACTGAATGAACAGTGAGGAAAACAGCAATGTCTGTTGTTTAATGTAAGAGCACGTGGTTTGCTGCTGGATGAAGGGGCTCGGTGCCTTGGCGGGTGCAGAAGTGCCAGCAGGGATGCAGATCTCAGGAGTAAACCTCCTTGACTGCTTGTTTAGGAAGGAGTGGACCGTAACAAAATTGGCAGGGATCTCCAAGCAAACATGTTCAAACTGAACATCAGCTCAATTGAATGGCCAGAAGTCTCTAAACTAGCTAATTACTGAAGTTTTGTGAGAAAAATAATGTTTATAGGTTATGGGAAGCTGTGTCAGTATTAGTGAAATCCTTTTCGTTAGCATTTTCTAATGATTTGTACTAACATTTGCTAAGACAAGTGTATGTTGTTGTAAATCCTCCTGGGGTGCCCAGTACAAGAAAGACGGAGCTGTTGGAGAGGGTCTAGAGAAGGGTCACAAAGATGATCAGAGGGCACCTCCCCTATGAAGACAGGCTGAGGGAGCTGAGCTTGTTCAGCCTGGAGAAGAGAAGGCTGCGGGGTGACCTCACTGCAGCCTTCCAGTACCTAAAGGGAGCCTATAAACGGGAGGGGAATCAGCTCTTTGAAAGGATAGATAACAGCAGGATGAGGGGAAATTGTTTTAATTTAAAGGAGGGAAGATATAGGTTGGGTGTCAGGGGGAAGTTCTTTACTATGAGAGTGGTGAGGTGCTGGAACAGGCTGCCCAGAGAGGTTGTGGATGCCCCGTCCCTGGAGGTGTTCAAGGCCAGGTTGGATGGGGCCCTGGGCAGCCTGGTCTAGTATTAAATGTGGAAGTTGGTGGCCCTGCCTGTGATGGGGGGTTGGAGCTTCATGATCCTTGAGGTCCCTTCTAACCCAAGCAATTCTATGATTCTATGATTCTGTGAAGTACAGATAAAGTGCGAATGTGGAAGCTGGTAGAATCGTGCTGCAGTATTTCTGTGGCACACAGTTTCTGGTAGCTATCAAAAGATGTGGTACTGCTGAGCGCACAGGGAAAATCCCCACTCAAAAGTGAAAGTCAGTTAGTTGCATGCAAATAAATGAAGTTACTTTTTCAAGGGTAAAAAGCCTCTGTGTGACGGAAAGGTGAAGGATGACAAAGCGGATACCAAAGCTTTTTTTCTCCAAATGTTTTCATTGTTTTGCTGAAGTCTTCTCCAAACCCAATTAGTAGGGTGGTGGAAGTTAAAGAACTGATCTTTTTTTTTCACTCTATATTGAAGAAATTTCACAACTCTTTCTAATCATAAGGTTTGTGGTTGAAATATGAAAAATAACAGAGCTTGGGGCCCCGCAGGTTAATGATAACTCATCCACAGGCATTTTACTCACAATCTCAGTTGCAGTTTCCTGTGCTTTATCTTTCACATACATCGCTAAACCCTTTTAATCTTCAATGAACTGATTTGTCTTAATTCGGTAGCTGTAGAGTTTTTCGTTGAAACAGTGAGAATTTCACTCTCAGCTGTTGGTCTACAGAAAGTTATAGCCCGGGGATACACAGGCAGTGAGCAGGAAGCTCAGCTGCTGTGGATGCATTAAGGGAGGGTGAGTTTTTTCAGTTTAAGAGCAAGCATCTCCACATGTGCATTGGGTAAAGCCACTGCCTTTTTTCTCAGGTGATAGTGGAGATTTTGCAGCTGCTGTGCCCTCTCAGGAATCCCCATCCACTTTTTTAGCTTGAATAACTGCTGACCTGAGTTTGAAGTTTTCTCTCTGCTGTGTTTCTGCCAAATATTTCGGTATGGTTTGTTTCAGGTTTCTCTCTCTCTTTTTTTTTTTAGCTTTGCTATTCTACCTACCACATCCCTTTTCTCCTTTTCACTAAGGGACAATAATATCTCACAACAGAGCTTTTGAAGAGACGTTTGTCATCAAATGATACTTTTCACAGTAAGCACAACCTTTTGTCAACCTGTTCTTTACTAGAGAAACAAAAAAGTGTAACAGCTTTTTGTGGTTCTGCATGAAAGCTGTTGGAACATTTAATAAACTGATAGATGCCCACTGAACATAACAAAGAATCTTTTTCCCACTTTGAATTTTTTCAAGACAAAGGCCAGTTTTGCAGCAAGCACTTGCTCTTCTGCTCACAGCCCACTGAAGGTAGCTGGAGGACGCTGGGCTTTTAATTATTGCTTTATCCCTCTCACCTTGACCTAACTGTGTCCTGGCAGGGAATGTTTGCCTACTTTTAACTGATTTACAGCAGATGTTAGTGGTAATAAATTATATCCCACTTCCCCCAGCTCTATTTTTTTTTTCTTAGTGCTGCTTGAATGTTTTCAAATGAAAAGTCTCTTCCACTTAAAAAGGCAATTTCTAAAAATGTATATTTTGGGGGTTTATAACTATTTTCTCCTTTTTCCCACTTAAATTGAAAACAAAGACAGTACTTTGTTCTTTTTCTCTGTTTTTATTTTCCTTTTGCTACTAGAAAGAGCGGCAGTGAAAGGAGACTACAATAGGAAAGGTGAGCTTTCCTATTGTAGAAGGCAGAACTTCTATGGAAATAAGTGAATAACTGAAGTAGCGCTCAGGCAAAATACATGGAAAAAAAAAAAGGGGAAAAAAGAAAAAAAAAAAACTTCCCTGAGATTTTAATTTTTCCCTGTTTTTCCAGCAATTCCCTCCTGACATCATCAAGCAACCATTTGGTACTTGTCTCATGTAGCATGTCCTAGGCAAGGGGAATGACTTCATGCCTTCAAAGCAAAGCCTTTGTTCTACCAGCCCTGTGCACAAATGCTGCCACCTGTGCTTCAACCATGTTTGCAGGGGTTGACCTCCATCAGTGGCTTCACACATCCTAGAAAATAGTGGGAGAACAACTAGAAATGAGAGGATCTGACCCGGAAGCTGTATCCTGACGCAGAACTGGGCTGGAGATCAGAGGATACAGGAGGCAAAGATGTCCCAAAATCCTGTTTCCATCCCAGTTTCACTACCAGGTTCCCCACAGTATCACCTGGCCCATACAACCTACCTCTGCAGAGCAGGTGTGATTTCCAAACTTGGCCACTTTCAGGGAATGCCATAACCAATGCCTGTGAAATCCTCATGCTGCAAACACCCAGAGGCTTTGTTTGGGGTTTTGAAGTCCCTACGGACTTCAGTGGGACAATTCTCACATAAGCTTTATTTTATGAATTACATTTTTGGGAGTGAGGGGTCCATTCTACACCTGTCTATCTTTAGGTCACTGGTTTACACAGGGAGGTGTTCAAGAAATGTGTGGATGTGGCACTGAGGGACGTGGGTTAGTGGGCATGGTGGGGATGGGCTGACAGTTGGACTAGATGATCTGAATGGTATTTTCCAACCTTAATAATTCTATGATTCTATTTTGATAGGAAGTGCAATTGCTTTCCCTTATTGTTGTAGCTGATAAAGAGTTTTACACTTATAGTTTAACCAAGGTAGATTATGTAAATAAATAAAGCAAGTAAAAAGACTCAAAGGAAAAAAAAAGTGATGTTCTTAATGTTACGGAGTGAACCAAAAGACATAAAGAGCCAAATCCGCAATCCAGTAACAAGCAACCAAACACTTTTCATCTTAATTTTCCTAAGGACTGCAGAACTTGATCCTACACTCCTTGACAACATGAGAGTTTTCAAACTCCCCTCCTCCTTTAAGACCTCCCTAATTTCAGGGGTCCTCTTCCCTCCCCTGTGCCATCCCTACAGTAAATCATCACTGGAACCCTGCGATGTCCCCCAGACAGGCACATCAATCTTCTGCTACAGCCAAAGAGAGAGGGCGAAAGCAGAGGGAGAAGTAAAACTGGTTCAGGAGTCCCAGGTTGAAAGTACACAAACGTGTGTGTGCACCCTGAGTGCGACATCACCCCCAGAGGAGGAAACCCTACCTGAAAATCACTATGTAGGGATAAAGAGAGGAAAGTATCCCCACCAGGATGTGAGGCTGGAGGCAGTGAGGGGAGGGCTGGGAGCCCCCCCGGGCAGCTCAGTGTTTCCAGGCACTGCAGCCAGGACTGCATCCCGCCACGGGCAGCGGAAGGGTTAAGCGGAGAGGCAGCACGTTAGCTGTATCTGTGGAGATTATGGCGTGTTTATCCAGTGTTCAGATTTCCTGTCTGAGTGTTTGGATTTCCTGAAATCCCTGCTATCAGCCCAAGTGCTGTCCACCGAGCAGACCCTTTTCTCTCTCTCTCTCTTTTTTTTTTTTTTTTTTTAAGAAAAAAACTTCCATTTTTTTTTTTTTTTTCACTTTGCTCACATGGTTGGCTTTCCTTCCTGCTCTCTTTCCAGTTGTAGTGCCTGTGTCTGCTCACCGGTCAGGACATTTATGGATGCAGAGCAACACCCTTAAGCCTGCAGAACTCTGGGCTCACCGTGCACTGGATTTCCTCTCTGTCGTTTTTTACTTTTGACTTTTATTTTATTTCACCTTTTTCTTTTTGGTGGAAATAAAACCTGAAGAAACATGGTCTTTTCCAGCTAACCATGGGAGAATATTTTTTAGTCTGAGATGGAATAATGGCCTTAGGTCTGAGGAGCACATCTGGCATGGGAATTCAGCCCACGCACATCCCGGTGAGTTGCAGGCGTGGGCTGGGAGGGTGCTGGGTGTCGTGCAGGACAAAGGCTGAGCGGGGCTGCAGAGCTGCAAAAAGCAGATGGGTGAATCTGAAGGGAAAACTTTTTCAAAAGGAATCACTGAAGTCCATTTCTCATTCCTAAAATGCACGTTGCTCTACAGCCTAAATAACATCCAGGTAAGCTTTACGTATCAGGCCAGATTCTACGAGTCCTTGCCCATGTAAGTAGCTTTTACTCACACAGAAAACCTCAGTGACTTTAGGAAGAACTCTGTAAGAAAAGTCTTGCAGCATTAGGGCCACATGTAGTAAATTGCAACGTCTCAACTTCTGTAAAAAATGACCTTAAAGAGAATTTTACGAGTGCTATTGTGTGCTTCCTTGGTATTTCATGCTTTATTCTTGATCTACTTTTAAATTTTACAAAAAACTCATGTTCCAACTATTTCTCCTATTGTCTCTTAACTAAGTTTGCAGTAGGGCTGGAAGTGTATTTCATGCAGCAGTGTGCCGGGAGGCCAGAAAGGGGCTTTCGCTGTAGGAGGGAAAATGCTGAGTGCTGTGCTGCCCTAGCTGGAAAGTTGCATTCAAACACTGGGCTTAGCTGAGGTTTTCACTTCATTTTCAGATGTGAGAGCCCCTGGCAGCATTATTGCTAGCCTGAGGTGTTCTCAGTTAAACCATGGCCATGAGCACGGTGGGTTGACTGGTCTCAAAATCAGTGAATCAGCACTGAAAAGAAAAAAGAATCTTCTTTTCAGACCTCTTTGCAGTGGATTTCATTGCCAGCACCCATGGAAGCATTGTGGTAGGATGATGTGGAAGATAAAGCATCATCACTGCTGCAGCTTTTGTTGTGTCCCTTAGCTGGAGGCCATGCTTCCACTACATATTCCTGAGCTGCTCCTTGGACCTGATCCAGGGATTTGGTTCTCTAATTTTAGGGAAAAAAAACCTCAGTTCAGAAATTGCTTATATACTCAGAAACATCTATAGGGAAAACAGCTTTTATTTCAGTCCTGATTTTCATTAGACTACTGAAAATGTCCTGACCTCTAGCATATAATACTACATGTAGTGATGCATACTCAAAAGACTTTAATACTTAATATTTTTTGTTTAATGGGAGAGAATACCTTTTCATACTAACAAAGAGAAGGAACCATTTTCCAAATTCTTTCCAAAGCTTCCAATTTTGAAGTTTAAATAATTATCTGGTGTGGCAGATTTCTGCACAATCCTTTGAATGTGATTCTGCTGCTCTTTTTTAGGATTTTCTTCAGAATCTGCTGAAGGTTTGTGTGAGACCAGTCTGGCCAAACCCATATCTTTTTTTGCCTGCAAGCCTCCAGGAATTTAATTATTAACATGGGGCAACACTGAAACTGATGGTATTTTATGCATTGAAATGTTGGTTCCTGCTATGTACATAGGTGGGTACACTCTGTGTAGGGGACTTATCCCCCCAAAAAGAGAGGGAGAGCAATGAACCCCTTACCTGAGTTAGACCAGACCTACTGCCCTACCTGCCCAAGCCTGCAACTAAAGTGGCTAGAGCATGTCTCATAGATGGCAGAAGGGTCAAAGCATCACTAACATCAGTTAAGTGCATAAAACAGTGCACTGATGAGGACAGAAGGAGAAATGTGAAGACTTCTATAGGTCTTTCCAACTCTAGGTCTGGAAATGTGGTTGGCTGACTGATGAGCAGAAGCCTTGGAATTGGCTCCTTTGCTTTTTCCCTCCTTTTTGCAGGACAGTCAGAGCTTTCTGGTTTAAGTCAGGTTGGAAATGCTGTGGGAACAGTTTTTCTGGTGGTATTTTGGTATTTCCTCTTCTGCTCACGCCCAGACCAGGAAGTGCAGAAGCACAACCTTCAGCTCATTGTGTGCAGGCTTCTTTTTATAAATGTGAATTCTCTTTCCTCCCCCCTCCCGCTTTTTTTTTTTTTCCCTTTCCTAATAACCCTTACAAAGGTTTAAGGCTTGCTTTGATTTAGACTGTGGGATTTCTTGTACCTCTTTACATAACTGTACCAAGCATTAAATTGTTCCCTAACAAATGATTATCACATTAGTTTGAGCCACCTATATGTAATATTCCCACCTCAGCTCTCCATGACCACAGATTCCTGTGCCAGTGTTCCCCAGCAGCTCTTTCTGTGTTTCTGCTGCCATTCGCTCCCATACCTTCAGCAGGATGAGGTCTGACCGGACGTGAAGATTTATCTGTTCAGTTGCCAATAGATAAATGTGGCAAAAAGCCACTTTTTGATAACCAACCACACAATTAAACTTTCTAAGATTAGGTAGGTCCTGTTCTTTCTTTCCCTCCTTCTTCTTCCTTTTTTGCATCACTGAGGAGGCTCAGCTGATGCACCTTCCCTCCAAATGTCCAACCCATTTACCATCACAACTGCTGGCCCATTCGTACTGTTGTTGGCATGTGCAAATAAACAGCTATGACAGGAAAAGAGTCCTGCACAGCTAACTTCATGCATGTGGTGATGTTTCTTTGCTCAGAGATAAATGGACCAGAGGAACTAAGCCTCTGTCCCTGAAACTCTTCTGCACACTGTGAGGTTCTAACTCCTTCTTTTCATGTTATTTTCTGGAAAAAGCAAATAATACAATTTTGCCTCTTTTCTGAGCAAGTAGAGCAAGTAGATCACTTTTGGATTGTTTCTTCAAACCTCTTCTAGACACCTTGTAGGGTTTTTAATCAACTATTATAAGCAAAAATAGTCACAGACAAAGAATTTTTGAGTTGGAATGGACCTTTGAAGGTCATCTAGTCAACCCCCCTGCAATGAGCAGAGACACCTACAGGTCAATCAGGTTGCTCAGAGCCCAATACTGCCTGACCTTGAGTGTCTCCGACTGTGGGGCATCCAGCTCTATGGGCAACCTGCTCCAGTGCCTCACCACCCTTTTTGTAAAAAAAAAAAACTTCTTCCTTATAACCAGTCTAAATCTCTCCTCTCTTAGTTTAAAACCACTTCCCCTGTTCTGTCACAGCAGACCTTGCTGAAGAGTCTGCCCCCTTCTTTCTTATAGACCCCTTTAGATAGTGAAAGGCCACTGATGAGGATCTTGAAGGTACATGGTGAAATAATTATCTGTATTTACATTTGGGTCCGCTCTCATTAGCACTACATGGAACAGATGTGCCAATCACATTTGAAAGATGTCTCCATATGGGACTTAGTTTGTAAGACAGTTCCTTCAGTGGCTTCACAGTCCTCAAAATTAAGAGTAAATACAAGCAGATAGCACTTTCATTAATTCTATAATTCAAGAGGACCTAAGTAGAGACAATGACATTGCCAGGGATTTTAGAGCCATGGGCTTGTTTGGAATAATTGTTTTCCCTTTGCCCTTGGCTTTAAGGTTCTCTCTTGGGCTTTGGGGAGCAGCAGTACAGAGGGTACCAGGTGAAGAGGGAAGCACTCTTTGTCTCATTATCCAGGCACTAATTAGAGTGAGGATGGGGAGCAGCAGGGCTCAACCTGGACTGCATACCATACCAAAGCTCCTCGCTTGGTTCCCCTAAACCACAAAGCCTGGCTGAGCCTTTCCTGAGACACAGCGATGTTTTCCCCACATCCTCCCCTATCTCAAGTCTGGAGTTAACAAAACCCATCTGCCTCTGTGAGTCAGCAGAAAAGTATTCGGCTTTTATAAGAGTTAAGGGATATGGGATAGGGCAATGTCAAAGTGCAGAAGTCTTCCCCCAGCTTTGGGTTCACACAGCATGCACGAGGAGGAGGTCGTATTTTCTGTTACCATTCACCAGGCAGGATGATTTACACCAAATTGACGATGCAACCCCCAGCGTTCAGGGCCAGGGCTGTCAAACAAGGCTCTTCTCATCAGCAGGAAATGTGAACAAATGGGAACACGCCAACAAGCAGCACGCACTCCAGCGCAGTGGCTGCGAGCAGCTCGGAGAAGTCAGAAAAAGCTTGATTTTATTCTCATCAAAAATGAAAAGGAAGCCCCCCCACATCCTCTTCTGTCCCCTTTGCTACCATCCTGGCTCAAGCAAGTCTATCTGTAGGTATTTGTGTGGGGGGTTGTTCTCAGTGGTTAACCACAGAACAATTTGAAGCATGTGGCTAACTCCGAAGAAACTGCAGTGGTAGTAGAGAGAGTGGGGGGCTGCAGCAGGAAGCCCTGCACACCCCACAGCACAAGGAGGAAAACAAAACAAAACTTGCATGTCTTCAAGCCTCCCTGCTGCCACTACAGGGCAGCGTTGGGCAGATATACCCTACTCTGATTCATGTCTTTATTGGTGTGTTGGGCAAAGTATCCATCAGGAAGCGTGAGGCAGAGAAAAGAGGTGACAACCAAGCAGACAGAATTTCAACACTCAGCTTTCACAAATAAAGCAGGGAAAAACAATAACAAACAAGTTGGGAGCCTTTGAGGAGAAGCAGAGCACTCTAAGGAGCATTGGGTGATCTCCAAGAGAAGTGCAGAGCTGGAGGAGACCCAAGGTGGCACTGAGGAAGGGGCAGCAAGGGGCATGCTGTAGGTTGGCGTGGTGAAAATGCCCCAGTGGACCTCTTCTCAAAACCTGAATGTGTTGGGCAGAGAGGAAGTGCTGGAGGGAGGATGTGCACATAGGAGATGGGAGCAGTTGAGTGTGTAGGGGAAAGTGGTCCTATGTCTGCATGGTGCCACAGCACAGAGCTGGAAGTACGTAACAGCCAATCTTAAAAGATTTGGTGCTTAAAGAAACCAATACAACTTAAAATTGCCACACTTCCACACCAGAGGAAATCTCTGTGAGACATTCCAGGAGTGTTTTGTAGCTCCTTAAAGCTCATGGGTTTTTAATTTCCATTCATTTCCATTGTTTCTGCAGTCTAGGGTTAGGGTGGTGAGACGCTGGCACAGGCTTCCCAGAAAAGCTGTGGATGCCCCATCTCTGGAGGTGTTCAAGGCCAGGTCGGATGGAGCCCTGGGCAGCCTGGTCTGCTGGGTGGCAACCCTGCCAATGGCAGGGGACTGGGACAAGATGATCTTTGATATCACCTCCAAACTAAGCCATCATATAATTCTATATAAAGGAGGACCTCTCTTTGAATACAAACATATATATTTCTAAGTGATACTTAGTGCAAATAATGTAGTGCAGCTAATCTTTTTCACCTAACTGCAAGCCTTATTTGTAATTCAGCAGGTAAAAATAACACATTTGTACCATCACCAGAATCACCCTTAACCTAAGAAAGAAAATAGCATTTCAGTTCAAGCCCTAAGGCTGTATGTTCAATCTACTTTGGAGAAAGGGCAAAAAACTCTTGCCAGCCCATTACATCAACTGGAGCAGTGACTGTGGCATGAGGGTGGGGTGAGATTGCAGCTGGAAGCCAAACTGTGTCTCCAGGGTCCTGGGAGAGCCTATAACTGCATGCTCTTCACCATTCATATTCACCACTCTGGGGAGGAAAGAAGTCAGCTGTTAGTGGTCAAACCACAGCCCACTCTCTTCTCATTCATCCTTGTAGTAGCCAGAAGGGAGCAAGTAAGTGAGAAGTGAGAGACACTGAGCTGAGGTGCTCCTCAGCACTACTGGGGAAGGAAGAGAAAGATGTCTCCTGCCAAGGCTGGTGCAACTGCATGTTCTTTTTAATGCATTTGGTCAAATGCATAGAAATCAATTTTGTTCTGGCCAGAACTGCCAGCCAGAGAGGCAGTAGAAGATTTCAGGCACTAGGACAAGCCTTACGTTATCAAGATTCAGTGTAAAACCAAGGACTTATAATGGTACTATGGTTCCATATCAGAACATAAAATTGCTCAAGCCACTCTGTCCCATTAGTGGCTGAGAACTTATGCACAGGAAGCAAAAGCTGAGCAGGACTACATGCAGTGATATTTCCCCAGATGATGATCCCAGCTTCCCAGCACCTTGTCTGAAGGAATTCTGGAGTCAGAGATTGTACTTACACTGTACTCATCCTGGATAGACACTTGCAACATGGATTTGTGTTATTTTTCCCTTAAACTCACAGACATTTTTAGCATCCATGAAAAAAGCTTATTTGAGTTCAACATGCAATTAGATACATTCATGGAAGAAATTTTGTCCTGAATTTACAGCTGTTAAATCACTACTAACAGTCAGGGTCCAATCCTTATCTCCTACCTGATTTATAGTACTACTACAAAGTGAGTTTTGTGGAAATATTCCAGATTTATTTGTGAGTATATAATATCCATGCCAGCACCATGGAGTGCATAGATTTATTTTATCTAATTTAGAGTGTAACTATATTGCTGCTTTTCTTCTGCTTTCCAATCCAAGTTGTTTAATAGTCACACAAATTAGCATACTTACTGATATAATCATTTACCTAATGGTACATTTCCCATAAAATGAGGAATACTGCATTCTCTGCTGGTGTAGGATACTGCCTCCATCCATCTGATCAGTGGCAGGTTATAGTTGCACATCCTTTAATAATTATTTCAGCAGGTGTCTTTTTATTGCTGTTCATAATTAGTAACTGAGTACTTAGTAAAACTTGTAAGGATCAGAAATTCCTACAGTTCAGAAGTTATCTCTATTCATGAATAAAGAAGATCTCTGCCTTGACAATTTCTGAAGATACTTTATTAAGACTAATGGGTACTATAATTATATATCAAATGTACAGCTTTTAAATTATCAGCCACCAAGGCAGAATTTTGATCTTACACTTGTTCTGGATTAATGTCATGATCTGAATCCAGATTTAATCAATGGTATCAGCCAAAGTCCTAGATCTCATGGGTCATTTCTACTTTATCTTCTTGCTTTCTGTGTTTATGAAGTTGTGGTTGAGAAGGAGCCACGTGTTCACATGTTGAAGCTACTTCTGGCACAGGATCATCTGTAGCTCCTATTTTTTCTCACCACCTAGGCCAGCAAATGGAATTGGACTTAGACAGATCTAATTTCCTTACCACTGAGAATATCAGACTTAAAGGGAAGGACTAAGGATTAAAAGGTGACTGAAGTCTTGTTTACTCCTGTGTCCTGGAGCCACTTGAAAATATACCTGGCTCCTGGTCTGAGCTAAAGAAATCACCTGGCTGTTGGGATTTATCTTCTTCTTCCCAGAGTTCCCGGGAAGCTTAGAATAGTAATTATACTGTTACCTCTATGGGGTAGTAGATGCACGTATGCATACAATTGTAAATTCTTGTGCTTCAGTCCTTTTGATGCCTTCAAGTGCAGAAAACAGCCTGGTTGTGAAATTGCTCTTCAGCCAAATCCCTCCCTGCCCCACAGATCATTTCTAAGGCTACTTCTCACCATTTTAAATCTGATTCCTTTCCCAAACAGACAGAAGAAGCCCTAGGTCCTAGGCAGCTCCTTCTCAGGGCTGGGATATGCAATAGGCTCATGCTGTGTGAGTCATATTGAGGCTTCCCAAGAAAAGTTGGTCAATCTCTGCAGCGTGAGTAAGAGAGCTGGGTTTACGGATGAATGGCAATGATAGATCTGTTCATTAGGCAGAGGGGACATAACCCCAGTCTGAGGCTAAAACAGGAAGTCTTAGACAACGCTTCTGAGTGTTGCTGGATGATGATGTGCAAATTCTCATTTAGAAGAATAGAAGAGAATCTTCTTCTTCTTGTCCTTTATGTTCTGAGAAAAAAGAAAAAAGAAAAAAAGTAACTTAAGTCACAGAAAATGTTGAAATGGAATTTAAATCATGTGTTAATGAGAAATCATGTGTTAATTAGAAATCTGCAGCATTTGCATTCAGATCTCTGCTCATGAGGCTAGGGCAATTGCACCATGTGTGTATGTGCCCTTCTGTGACTTTGAGCCCTTTCAGTCAGTTCTAGTGGAGGAACCTGAGTGCTCCTACATATTTTGTGACAACAGGCAGATGGAAATATACAGTTTGTGACCTCTGACTACCTCCTCACCAAGAAAAAAGCCACATCTATGCAAGAAAAAGGAGGGAAAAAAAAAAAAGAAAAAGAGAGAAATTCCAATGGATTGAAGCACTGTGCTCATCTGTGCTGGCTGCCAGTAAAGTGGCCATGTTTTGTTTAGACAAGTGGTACCATAAGAGGACTTTCCTTTGTAGATAAAAGCTTACATCAGTAACTTTCAGAAGCTGGTTGCCTAAAATTCAGAGCCTCAGATTATACCAAAGTCCTGAATAAATTATTTCAATGTTCTTTTGAAAGTGAGGTCAATTATTTCAGCTCAGTAATTAGGATTTCAGCAGACAAGGGTACTTCCTCTTGCGTTTCCCAGTGCAGAACAATGTAGCTCAGTCCTGAACTGCAGAACATTTGTTTTTATAATCCAAATTCTTCCTAAATTGAAATCATTAGCTGGGCTAGATCACTGAAGATAAGTCAGTGTCTGCCTTGGAGACCCTTGGATCTCTCCAGAATGTGAACTTAGGAAGAAAAGCAACTCAAAGCCCCAGAAGGGACAGCTGAGTGTTTTTACTCTTTAGCACATCCAGCAATCTAAAGCTTAGTTTAGTTCACTCGATTTAGCAGATGAGAGGTGGTCACGAAAACTGGAACTGTGCAGCCTCATCCAGCTCCCACTCCAGATGCAAACTGCAGGAGGTTTTGCCCTGGTTCCTACAGACAGAAGAAAGGAGGATGACAGTGACCAGGAAGCATGTCTGTGAACCCTGGCAACACCCTCTGATTTTAACTGCAGTTATCATGAGAAAATATGTTTCTCTTTTGTCCTTTCCTGTGTGTTTCAAAAACAAACAAGATATTTGTTGCGATTTCTTCCCAAGGAGGAAATAGGTTCATTCTTCAATGCACTAGGCAGATCAGGTCAAATGTCAAATTTGACATTCAACAGTCTTTCAGTCAAAGATTTCAACAGTCAAAAGATACTTATGTGGGATTTCAACATTTTTAAGCCTTCCTAGGATATTTGTTCAACATTAATTGCGTCTGTTACTACGGTGGTATTACGGCAGCAAACAGAAGATCTAGTAGATATAAAGAAACCTAGACTAATTTATGCTGCTAATGTAGTCTTTCTCAGAAGCAGAAGCTATTTACAAAACCATAATTTCCCTCACAGACACTATTTTTAATTGGGGAAGACTTCTCTCAGAAGAGTAATAGTCTTACCTCTGTGTAGTATTTTCCCAATCAAGAGAAAGAGTTGCTCAAGGATCTGAGCAACTACTCCTGTAAGTAATAATGAACATAGAGCTTTGCAGTAAATCATAATGTACAATAAAATTAAAAAAAAGAAAAAAGAAAAATTTGGCTGGGGATTAATGTCTGGAATGGGGCTTACTGAATTAAATTGGTTCAGATGTTCCCTGGAAAAAATCTGAGTTAGATTCATGGTGATCTTTGGTTTTTGTTTTTCACTAAGGAAGATTTAGCTTGATTGCTTCAGAACTACTAACAGTTTCTAGACTTTGTAGAAGTCCTCTTAGTGTCCTGGTGGAAATTTTGGTCTTGATCAAGCATGGCAGGAAAAGAACTCAGAGCCTCCATGGCACAGAATTTCATTATCTGTTAGTGTATGATAGACAACATTAGATATTTATAAGATCCTAAAGGCTTGCTTCGGTTCCTCCATCCAAGGGCACGTTCATGAGTACTGGTCTGCCTCAAAGACAGAGCCCCCCGGATTGCTGAAGACTGCAGTCAAAGCCCACTTGTGCCACTCATAGTCACTGTTCAGTGGCTCAGGTGGCATTTCAATGGGCTTTCTCTGAGAATCTGCTTTCAAGTGTCCAGCCTTCCTTTGGCTCCAAGCTAACATTTGGCTCCGTCTTTCAGTCCCAGATTTGTTCATGACTCTAATCCTGAGCAACAAAATATTTATACTTCTAACACAGTTCACTGAAGAGGCAGACTTAAAACTAAGCCAGGAACTGGGATTAAAGCTTCCAGTTGGTGTTGGTGGCTTTTTTTAATCAGAAATGTCTGTTCTTTCGTCAAGATCCAGATTCAGTTCATGAATATAATAGAGGAAGGAAATCAAAGCTGCATAAGTCACTGACTGTGCTAGAGATATCAAAACTTTTTCTCCAGTTAATTAATATTGTTTGCTGACCCGAAAGTGGTCCAAAGCAGGTCCATAATCTGGCAGATAAAAAGACTCAGTCAGGAGGTGCAGTGCTGGAGGTACTGCACATCTGCCTTCTCATCTGTTCTTGGGAACCTGGCAGTTCAGCTTTAGTGGCTCTGCCTTATTCTCTGTTTCCTTAGGCTTTTGTAAAAGATGGACCTAACAACAGTTGCCTAGAGGCAGGAGAAGAAAAGAAAGGCTGCGTTATTAAAATCCAGAATGTAACACCATTTTAAAATTCATCAAAGTTCTCAGAAACAAATTCTCCCGAGATCGAGGGCTTAGTCATCCCAGGTTTCTCCAGCTCATTTAGATAATTACCCCTTGAAATAGTTGTCTTTCTCTATCTTCCCCTCTTTTTATTCTTTAACGTTGGCACTTGGCAAGTATTCACTTAGCAGGCAGCTCAGCTCTACTGCTGTAGAAGAGCAGAAGAAACCTCAAGTTTCCCACATGTACATCTCCAGTTTCTGCAATGGGAAAAATGTGTATCACGTCTGAGTGCATACAAAATACTCATCTCTGTCACCCACTGACAAAGTAGCAATGCATCAGCCAATTAAACTAATTAATACATTGGTCAAATTTACTTCTCTGTGAAATGGTTTATTAAGTAATAGGAAAGGCTTAGAGAGGTAATGCATGAGTTATTCAGTATTTTTAATTATCAGGGCCTGGTGAGACTAAGCCCTGATGCTTTCCTATCTTCCTGAAAGCTATGTGACTTGATTGTTTCTGTCTCAGCATAAATTCATGCTGTCACTAAAAAAAGCAGTACCAGCATAATCATGTGAGCTGAGAAAGGAAACTGTTACAAATGAAACTGAAAAACATGAGGTTTAATTTTCAGCTGCATCATTCTTCTCTCAGTAAAAATATCTAAATGTATATTACAGCATATGATTTTATTGTATTTTATGTGTGCAGTTTCTTCTAGATAAAACAAACAAACAAACAAAAAAAACCCTAAGATCATTAGAAGTTCTCATCAGTTTGCCACTGGCAGGTAAGACAACATTTGTGGTAGCACACCCAACAGATAATATTATCGTAGAATCAGAGAATCATAGAACTGTTTGACTTGTAAAAGACCCTTAAAGGTCATCTAGTCCAACTCCTCTGCAATGAATAGGAACATATATAGCTAGATATTTTCTGGGGGCTTCCACTGAAAGCTTATTATTTATTTTTTTTGTCGTTGTTTTGGCACCTCTTCTTGAATGTAGGATGAGGGTTATAGTCCTGTATGTGCTCAGAGTATGGCTTGGGCAGAAATAAGAAAACCTTGCCACAATGCACTTGAGGCATGCAGCACCTTCAGGGTAGGTGTCTACCTCTGGGCTCAGCTCCTCTTTCTCAGTTCCTTTCTCTTTTAGTCAGTAGAATGAAAGAGGTAGTTTAGGCTGTGATTCATCCAACCTTTGTAGATATCTCCTTTAGTATCTATATTTTAAACATCTGCTCTTGCGGCAGGAGGTGAGCTGCAACCTATTTTCAGTAACTATAAAGGGAACCTGGAGAGAACAGACCAGACAAAGGCACTTTGTCAGGGATGTCCCACTTCTGAAGTCTAAAAGTTGAGTCAGGGCTTACTGAAGGAGATGTAAAGAGCCTTATTTACATGGACTCAGTCTGGATCAAAAGACTGCTTGGTCACTTGGTTTGAGATAATCTCATTTTTCAATGCAAGTAGCACATAAAATTACAAAGGACATGCTCATGGATCTGGGCATGTCTCAATATAGTTACAGATGTAGACATGAGGAACAAAATAATAGGATATTTAGGAACATCTTTGTGTTCTTGCTGAGGTTTCTGTGTGCCTTGTGTTTTTGGAGATTCCACAGAGATGCTTTAATAATTCTACACTTGACAGCACTCAGCTGAAGGACAGAATGACCAGTAGTAGTGTCAGCTAAAGGACGTGACCTTGCCATGGGTTCCATAAATGGGAAACTGGTACATGTACTTGGTACATGCCAAAGGTGTAGGCAGGAACAACCCAGCAGTTTGAAGGAACCATCCCGCTCAAAGCCTGGCTATGTGCTTGAGACTGAGCTGAGCACATGGGGCTCTGGTTCCTGGCTCAGCCACAGACTGTGTGGGACTCATCTCTGAAGGAGAATAATCAGTGATCGTTTCAGGAGGGAATACATTCATTAACTCTTGTGGGGTGTTCAGACAATACCAGACCAGATGAGTGCCTGAATAATCAACAGGCAGCAAGTTGTGCTCTCTGCTCTGCTTGGGAGCTCCCACCATAGAGCAGAAAATCCACTATAGGGAGGATGTGGAGAGTTCAGAGGCAGCAGATTTTTCATGCAGAGAGAAATTGATTTTTAACACAGCTACCACAGGTTTAGTTGTTTCTGATTCATATGATGTCTCTCCATTCTATAGTTACATTCAGCAAGTTGCTGATGTTGAATTCAGCCCACCCTCAGTAGCTATTGAAAATGAATGGGGACAGTGACAAGAGGACTTTGATGTAACATTCAGATTATATTATTAATCTATTACCCATATAATTGGTACAGGATTGCAAACTTTGTGTGAAGTTAATCATTAAACAGCTACCAGCCTTACAAAGCAAGTGGGAAACATCCTCCTGTCATGAGTTTCTCACAGGCTTCAGAAGCATGTTGCAAGTAACTCAAAATCTTGGACTGTGGATGGCAACTTTATCATCAAACGTAAGAAAATGCCCTTGTCAGGATCAGGGAAAGCTCTCCAGAGGTCTGAAGTTGGGAAGCAGACATTCTGATTATCTGCTACCTCCACAAAATGAAAATTCTTCCCTGAGCCCAAGGAACAGCTGACGGATATTGTAGGAAGTGATAAAAAGGTCACTCATAAGTGAATCCAAGGAGATTTAAGTCATAACACCATTATCCTGAAGCTTTTAGACAAATAACAAAAGACAGGCAGGACTGGAAAGTCCTTCAGGCCAAATACTTATACCAATCTCTATGTTCTGAAGAAAATTCATCTTTAAATGAGGTTACAGAAAATTACCAAACAAGTACACTTAAACCCTCTGGTCATCTATAGCAACGTGTTGTAACATCATATAGTCGTGATATATTACAAAACTGTTGAGCTTTGGAATTATCATCTTTTGCAGCATGAATTTCTAAACCAGATTAAGGTTGTCTGGTGCAAATTTCTGTAGCCCTTTGCACAGTTCAGATATCATATCATGGTCATTTCATGACTGTAGGAGGATTCTATCACTGGACAGGGATAAGTAATGACATTCCATTCTAACAGCAATGACATCTCCTAAAACTAGATTCTCTTTTAATCAGCTGTTAAAGAATACTATCCAAGAAGATACTTGAATTTTAAAAGTTGATTTTCAGTACTTTTAGTACATATTCAAACACATGGATATCCCAAGATGAATGGAAGTGCGCTTCTACTTTGCCAGTATATTTAAAAGCTTGAGAGAATGACCTGAGGATTAGTAATCCTTTCAACCTGACATCAATTCACTGCAAAACACTGGAATGGCTAATTCCAAGCACTATTCATAAAGAATTAGAGAAAAGTAGTGTAATTCATGGCAATCAGGATGGAATTAAAGGAAATTGAATTTATTTCAAGAAAGCTGCCCCAATATTTTTGAGGGTTTTCATTTTCTTGAAATAAATCAATATTATCGATGTAATAAGTATGAACTTCAGTAGAGCTTTCAGCACCAAACAGCATTTTGATTAAGAAACTAGAGTTATCTAAAGACATCAGTGTAATTATCTAATAGATTACAAACCAAGCAATTGACAGTTCACATAAACTGTTAGATATGGACTCAAAGAGAGTATCAGTCAGGTCTTCAGGGCTCTAAGCTATTAGACACTGTGATCTGTGACTTGTAAGGAACACAGAATAATCACTGGCAAAGTGAGTGGAGTTTGAATGGGGGCACCCCTGAACCCCAACCAGCACAGGTGGTCTGCAACAATCTGCTCATAAAAAAGGAAGGTGGCAGTGCTCAAGGTGACATGAGACTGAAAGACAAGTTGTAGACATTGTGAAAAGAAATCCATCCTGATTCATCACTAGCTCCTGTGGTGTTTGCTGAGTGCTGCTTTCCCTGCCTTGAGCAGTCAGACCAGGCAGTGACCATGTAACTCATCTTGCCCTTAGCTTCCCAGATGGTAATTACAGCAATTCCTAAAATCCTGTTCAAGACTTCTTGTCATGACAGCTGTGCACGGATATCCAGAATAGAACGGACTAGTTAACAAAGAGATATATGCACAGCCTTGGTTAGTGCAATTCAATATCAATTTTTCTATTATTACAACTTTCGCTATTCAGCTCATACCCATAAGAATGCTAGTGTTTTGATGCTGTAGTTTCATGGAAGCACTGAAAATACAGCTATTGCATGAGGTCAAGATTAGGTCTTCATTCCTGTGGCTATATTAAAAAAGTCTGAGTTGACATGTCCAGAAAAATGCCCTCAGATTTCCTCCACTGACGGACATTAGACCACATGCTAATAGTGTTATCCAAATCACAGATTAAAGTGAAACCATAGAACATATGTTTCTCACATCCTGTTTGGATGATACCAACACAGACACAAACAAAACAACCTTTGACTAGATTTCGGCATAAAATAAAAGACATTTTCTTTAATCTCATAGTTTACTCAAGTTACATAGTTACTCAATGTCAGTTATGACATGGATTGAATAATTAAATTCTGTATTTTGGTCATGACATTGTCTTCAATGACCTTCTCAAAAGGTGATTTTGAAGATAATCTTTAAATTTATAGGAGATTTTCAACAGAATTTAGATAGAGCAATAAATTGCTTCCCTGTAGTTCAAGTTACCGGCTTAATTATTTCATTTGCAGGAAATAAGATTTTTTCTACCTGCACAGTTTTAAAACTTCTTGGGATATAAAAGCTGCCTGCACAGTCATCAGCTGTAAATTGCAGAATGAAGCAGTACCCTACAGCATTTCCAGATGAAGTAGTCTGTTTATACAGAAAGCACAAAAGCTATAATTACCCCATGATCACATTTGTATATCAAGGTCAGAATTCTGTGATTCATGCTATTGTTTGGACATAAAGGGAGTTGATTTTCAGCATGGTGGTGTACAACTACTATTACTGCCACATCAGTGCCTGTAGAAACAATATTAACTTTTGCTTGTTTTTTTCTAGTTAGGTTAACTCCAGTTCAAACATTCATGAATACTGGCTGGTTAATATTTCTCCTAAAATATTCATTAGGCATGCAAAATATATACTTATGTATATATTCCCCAGGTTGTTCTGACAGTGCATTCTATTATTAAAGTAAAATAAATCCTCCAAAGCAAAAAGAAAAGCAAAATTGGTCATTAAGTGATTTATGCATGAAATCACACAGAGTTTAAGCAATATCAAATGCAGGTAATTAAAGACTGCAAAAAAGACTCCTGATATTCTCTTCTCATCTGTAAAATACCTACCATAAAATTTTCTTCTTGCCCATTATCCATTATACTCAGTAATTTTTATATTCTACTCTGAGAATTCATTGCCTTTTCATGCTCTTTTACTGGTTCTATGGTCTTAAAAACATGGAGATTCAACTCATTATACTACTTAGTTATAAGCTAGGATTAGTCAAGCACTTAGATTTTACCAATTAATTCAATATGATTGTATATATTCATAATCAGGCACAAAAATAAGCACTTTCCTCATATGAGGACTAATAGACCATACTACTGTATTAATGCACCTCAGTTGACACACAGCTTTCAAGTGTCTTCAATGTCATCCTGTTCTTTGCTAGGTCTCTTTCTCTTAGCCCCAGCTAGTCTTTCTCTTTCAGGTGTAGGTGTCCCTAGACAAAAATGCTCCATATTCAGACTAAACACTCTCATAGATGCAAGGCCTGAGGAATCTGTCATCTGAATGCAATTCTAATAACTTGTCCAAGGTCACAGAGACAGTGATTTGAACCTGCTTGAGCTTCATCACTAGGCTAACTCTTCTCTCTGGAGAACCCACATACGTTCCCTTCTCATTGCTCTTTCTCATCAATCACTCCTGATATCTTCTATCAACTTGATTTCTTTGCAAATATTTTTTCTGGATTTTTCCATCTTTCTCTTTATTTGCTGATTAATTTAGCACTGATGTGCAGAAATGAATAGGAGAACTAGAAAAGGAATCTGATTTCTGAGCCACTGAGATCTAAGCACAAATGCTGACACTATAGAAGGGTGGGACACCATCCAGAGGGGCCTGAACACACTCAAAAAGTGGGCACACAAGAATCTAATGAGGTTTAACAAGGCCAAGTGCCTTGGGTAGAGGTAATTCTGGATATGTGTACAGACAGGGAGAAAAGCTCACTGAGATCGGCCCTGCAGAGAAGGACTTGAGGGTCCTGCCCTTGTGAGGCCCCATCTGGAGTACTGTATCCAAGTCTGGGTCCCCCAGTACAGGAAGGCAGTGGAGCTGTAGAGAGGGTCCAGAGGAGGGCCATGAAGATGATCAAAGGGGTGGAGCACCTCTCCTATGAAAAAAAGGTTGAAGGAGTTCGGCTTGTTCATCCTGGAGGCTCTGGAGAGACCTCAGTGCAGCCTTCCAGTACTTGAAGGGAGCTCACAGGCAGGAGCGGGGACAGTCTGACAGTGATAGAACAAGGGGGAATGGCGTTAAACCAAAAGAGCAAAGATTTAGGTTAGGTTTTAGGAAAAAATTTTTAATCAGAGGGTGGTGGGGCACTGGCTCAGGTTACCCAGAGAGATTTATGTATGCTCCATCTCTGGAGGGTCTGGGGGGATTCAAGGCCAGGCTGGGTGGAGCCCTAGGCAGCCTGAGATGGTCATTGGAATCCTGCCCATGGTAGAGGGTTAGAACTAGGTGATCTTTATAGTCCCTTTCAACCTAAGCCATTCTATGATACTATGATTCCATTAAATGCTGTAACATTGCCTATAACACATGGATAATTAAATAATTTTAACTAGCTTTTTAGAGCAGAATTAAGGAAATTCTGTGACTTTTTGGGATTTATGAAAAATTGATTAAATACAAATAAATTACCATAAATTCAAAACATAATATAATGTAAATCTAATGTAAATCACAATTACCTGTGTTCCTAGATCAGTGTTTTATTTAAAAAGCACTGAGCCATTCTATTTTTCCTTTTTAATCTAAAAATGTTTAGATTTGAATAGCATGAACTTGCAATCATGAAGGTGATTGTTTTGCCTAAGGAGATGGATAATATTATTAAAAAGAACAGATGTGCTGCTATGTTAAACAACAAACAGACATGTCAATGCGGGTTGAGCCAGATCCAAGGTTGCCAGTGGCTGTGATTTTGTTGTAAGATTGGGGGACTCTGTTATATGCAGGGGGAGGACTTTCCCAGATCGTGAAATACTCGGGTCTTCTTCTACTACCTTTTTTTCCTGCATATAACGTAATATTCAAGCATAATATTTTGAGCATAAGGTAAATAACATACTTTATATGTTTATAAGTTAGAAGATACCTTACATCCTTGCCTTCATTTCAAAGATCACACCTCCTCCTATAAACAACAGCTCAGTACGATAGAGTTATGGACAGAGCCATAAATGTTTCTTCTACCGTGCTGCCAAACTGGTGCCATATGTGGAGCCATTATGCATGTATGTAAAAATCCAAAATCTGTTTTGTTAAGGAGTTGCCTAGTCCTCCTAATTGGAAGACAGATTTTGACCACATTATTTGAAAGTATTTTAATGGCTCAGAAGCAGACGGGAAAAGAAAGACAGTAACATCCTATCAAAAAAAAAAAAAAAAAAAACCATGTATGTCACAATTTTTAATTGAATCCCATATGTTTTGGAGCCTAGGATTATCCTACGTTATTTTTAATGTTAAGGATTGGCAGACCTCCAGACCCACATGACAAATTTGGAAACGTAAAACAAACAGGACAAAACCCATAAACAAACTACAGCAGCCTCTAGGGAAACAGGTTGACAGCAGTAACAAGACAGCTCTCTCAGTGAGGATAACAAAAACTGATGGAAGAATTAAGTGGAGTCCTCAGATAGGAATGGTTAACTGGACACATGGGCTGTGCTCAGTACTCTCAGTGTCCCAGTCCTGTCTACCTCCTCCAGAGACTCTGCAGCATCTCTATCACTTTTCTTCCCCATCCGCCTTAAACTGGAAATAATATGGAACATAGTGGTGGGATGAAAGCTTGAAGAAAAGTTTTATGTTCTGGTACAACCATCTTCTGGAAGAAAAGGTTATCAGGAGTTCTCAACATGGATTCATCAAGGGGAAATCCTGCTTGACCAATCTAGTGGCCTTCTACAAAATCATAATGGCTGGGTAGATGAGGGAAGAGAAGTGGATGCTGCCTGGCGTGTTTTAGCAAAGCGTTTTACGCTGTCTCCCATAACATCCTCATAGGTAAGCTTAGAAAGTGTGGGATAGATGAGTGAACAGAGGTGGTCTGATAACTGACTGATTGGCAGAGCTCAGAGGGCTGTGATCAGCAGTGCAGAGTCTACTTGAAGGTTTGTAAATAGCAGTATTCCCCAGGGATCAGCAGTGGATCTGGTCTTGTTTAACATCTTCATCAGTGCACCCTCAGCAAGTTTACTGATGATGTGAAGTTGAAAGGAGTGACTGACACACCAGAAGGCTGTGCTGCCATTCAGCAAGATCTGGACAGGCTGGGGAGCTGGACAGAGAGGAATTAATGATGTTCAAGAAAGGCAAGTGCAGAGTCCGATACCTGGGTAGGAATAACTGCATGCATCAGTACAGACTGGGTGCTAGCTTACTAGAGAGGAGCTCTGCAGAGGGGGATCTGGGGTCCTGGTGCACAGCACTTTGATCAATGTTATCAAAGCACATAAATATTAAAGGGGTGGAAACCAAGTGGATGGGATCAGGCTCTTTTTGTTGGTGCCCAGAGACAGGACAAGGAGCAATGGGCACAAACTGGAATATAGGAAGTTTTGTATGAACATGAGGAAAAAATTCTTTACCGTGAGGGTGACAGAGCACTGTAACAGGCTGCCCAGATAGGCTGTGGATTCCTTATCTGGGCAGCCTTCTCTGGAGATATTCAAAACCCGCCTGGATGCTTTCCTGTGCAACCTATCGTAGGGAAACTGCTTTAGCACAGGGGTTGGGCTAGACTAGATGATCTCCAGAGGTCCCTTTCAACCCCCACAGTTCTGTGATCTCCCCTCTTCTACTCTTCCACATGCAGGATTCCTCCCTGTCAATCCACTTTTTCCACCCAAACTCTTTGTCCTTCAAATCATATCTCTATCTTCCAAAAAAAGAATCAGTCTGATGCATGCACCTGACATAGAAATTTTCAGCCTGAATGGTTAATATGAAGTTATAGCTGAAAACAGGGTCTTCCAGTGAGAAGTGTCAGAGGAGCTGGACAGGCTGCGCTCCCACTCAACACACAGATCAGCCAAGCGAGTACTTGCCACATTTAGTTACACAAAGTGAGTTTTCCTAGTCAGCTAAATGAAGCGCTCACATAGCAGTTTTTAGCAAGGTGTTATTCTCAGCGGATTCTTAATGGGTCTGTTTACTCTAATGAAACTCACAATATCAAATACAGTAATCAAATACTCCATGATAAATTGACATCCCCGAAGAATTAATTAACAAACATTTTTTTCAAGCTGTGAATAAGTGACCTTGTCAGTTCACAGCTCTGGACAATTTTATTTACTTGCACCATCTTTTCTCCTCATCTAGGTAGTTTTCTGGTCGTGACAGATGAGACATGAGATCTTCAGCTTCCAGGCTTTCAAGTTTTTCTTCAAGAGATTCATTATGGAATCGGTAAGAAAGAAGAAAGACCAACGTCTAAATAACAGGTTTAAAGTATAAAAAGCAGGAAAAAAAAATGTGAAAAGCCCCAAATGAGTTGATTTTATCAATTGCAGTATGTGCTGCTTTGGACATGACCACAGTGGCGCTTATCAGAAAACACCTAACCTATTGATCCTTCCGAGGATCAAAAAATTCAATCAGTCATTAAATACTTATGCCCATGCATGTATTGGAGCAAACGATAATACTTATGATGTATTTTGCTTTGCTTTGCTTTCATAAATTTCAAAGTTGGATAGGGAAGGCAGGGTATAAAAAGGAGACTTTGTAAGTCCTCTCAAGTCATCCAGATCTGGTAACTGATGTTGTTTTAACTTTGCAAACAACACATCTATGAGATCAGCCCAAAAACTCCGTGGCAAGTTTTGTGCGGGGGCTTGAAAGACAAGAAACTCTCCTCTTCTTGTGATGCAAAACACAGAATAGCACACAGTTGTCTAAATATGCTTTTGTTTATTCAGTCTCTGGATGGTGAGTGCTCTTGTTTTAAAGTTTTTGCTGTATTTTATTGAGCCACTAGAATGACATTTGGATTGCCTGACTTGAACTCCCTACAACAACATTTGCAGTACAGGCAATGGTTTGCTTTGTACCTGGTGCTCTGGATGGAGCCCTCCTGGCACAGGTCACTGCTCTCTACCCAGCAGTGTGAGTCTTTCATCTTCTCTTCTTCCCTAGGGAAAGGGATGACCATACTGCACTCCAGTCCAGCCAAGGGGGGTGAATCATTGCTGCTGATCTGAAAATTGAATAAATCTTCCTTTGGTGTGTTTGCTTTTTCACACAGTTATCCATATTTTTGCTTTTTAAGCTCATGATGCCTGAATAAGCAAGAGTCCAGATGTCAAACAATTATCTTTTGAAAAGTATGAAGCAATTAAGCTGGATATTTCCACTTGATTTTGAAACAAGATTTAAATTTTTATGTCCTAGTACTCCCAGATTTTCTTGGAGGAATAAAACAAAGCATCACCACCAACCAACAAATTAGTGGTAAAATCACTGAAATGAATGAAACCTTATTTCCTGAGGATTTGTCTTGACTGAAGTTCCTGAGAAGGTGCAAAACATCAGTGAAACATTTACAGAGTCTTCTTCCTACACTCATTCTCTTGATAAAGAGCAAAATGAGGGCAAAGCTTGTCTTTCCATGAGGGCAATAAACATCTTTTTCCTCTCATTTTTATCTTCCCACAAAAGTTGTGTAACTACAGAATTTTGACAGCTTTCCTGCTTTTCTGCTGAACTGTCTGGTACTGACAATGCATTAAAAAAATTTAAGGATGGATGGGCAGATAATCATCTTCTACTGTAGTCAATGGAAAACCAGCTAACTTAGGAAGTGGCAAGCTCATTTTCAGTGGCCTAAAATGGCTAAAAACAGAAGCAAATGACTAGCCAGAGAGAAGAGCTGATATGATGGAATTCTAGACTGATCTTCTGAAGCTCTTCATTTCATTTAGCATCATTTGAACGCAGACCTCATGGACTAGGTCCATATGGCAAGACCAATTTCCAAAAGCTTCCAGACTCTTTCACCTGTCCTGAGTTTTAAGAGAACCCCATCACTATGACAATCAAATGTCTGCTTTAAAACACAGATAGACCCTAATTTTAAAATGGAGGCATTTTTGCTTCATGCTTTGAGCTGTAAAGCATGTAAAGTTTTTAGAAAACTACAGAATTAATAATATTTATTCAACACTATAAGCCAGCCTTTGAACCTCAGCTCAGTAGATTCATTCCTGTGCACGTTTATAAGATTATCTTAGAAAAGTTCACGTAAAGGCATACCTGACTTCTGTACATCCAATTGGTGTGGCAGGGTCTTGGTCTCACTTCTTCCACTAGATACTGCTCAAGTGCTGACAAATTCATATAAGATAGATGGGAAAAAAACAACCAACCAACCAACCAAAATACTAAAAACAGGATCTCTGTCCTTTATATTTTCCTATCATGAACAACTAGCAGAAAGTCCTTTTATTTGCTTTCCAATCCTTTTTTTTTCTATCCAATAAAATGCTGATGAAATTGTTTGGCCTGAAAGCCCTTCTCATCCTTAAGCTGTTTTTTAAAACTCATACAATAAAATATACAGTAAAAACACTTTGCCCTGCTATAGCACTACTCAGCTGGTGATCCCAGTGTGCCTTCACCCAGAAAAATAAATGTAATTGTCTGCATTCCACAGATAGAGAAACAAAGAACATAGCAATAAAATACCATGTCACAGCTGTGAATGGCAGCTCAAGAACAAGATACCAGGTCTACAAAACCGTTATTTAGTTTTCAGACTGCTTCCCAGGTTCATTTTGGCCTGAACCGTCAGTTTCACTGCAGGCAAGATGCATATTGCCATGAGCATATATCTAGCAGCTTAGCTGGATGTAGCTTAGAACCAGAAATGTGCCTCAAGAATGACAAAGCTGTGTCATTTGCAGAGGGAAAGAGAAAATATTGAAATGTTTGCAGTGCGGGTTGAGGCTTTATTTCGTTCTCTTTTTGTTTTGGAGAGCCTGCTATGCCAGCTGCCCTGCAACATGTTCATTTTTGCAGTATCAGTTACTGAACTTAGTCATTGCCATTTTCTGTATTAGAAACAAAAAAATGTATTCAGCTACTACTGATTCCTGCTTTATAAGGACTCTCATTTCTCTAGGTTTAATCACAGAGTACTCCTTCATGCTACTTTGGGCTTGTCTTACTATTTGCAGCCCTTGCTCTCATGCCAACCAAAATTTAACTCCTCTGGTTTCCTGCAAATATTTCTGCCATGCTCCTCCCAGTGGTCTTGCAAGCACTCAGACTGGATAACCATGGATAACCAGGAGAACCACACACAGCATCAGTGGGCGACACTGGGCCATCAGCTCCGTGGGGACAGCAGCAAGCAACAGGCTCATGCTTGCATCACAGGCAAGGGTTAGATTTTCCAGAGGTTCCTATGATGTTCTCAAGAGTTTGATCTCTCTCAGTGCTCCAAAATATGGTCCTTACAGAAGAATATACTGCTATTTTTTTATATATATATATTAAGATCTCTTAAATGAGCACCTCTAACAACAAAAGACCCTGCCTAAAATAAAAGTACCAAATTTATCACGTCTGCAACAAAAAGTGAGCATGTCCTCTGTCACCAGCCTGCTGTCCCTTGCTGCAGGCTGATGTTTTGCTGTTTTTCTTGTTGGAGGATGCAGAGGTTCCAGGGCCACTCTTGCTGTTGTTACTGTGAGCCAGGAATGCCATTATGTGTTTGTCCGCACGGCTCTTGATCTTGCATGACAAAATCAAAACAACAAAGGCAAAACTGAATCAGCAATTTAGTTGGCTTAATCTTGTGTAACTCAATGCTCTGCTCTGTTTTCAGTGTTGTTTTCAGCTGGCCTTTGAGATAACTGTTTGGGCTTACTCATCACTCAGCTAAGCTCCTTGCACATAACATTCAAAATATTCATTTCTGTGCTTCTAATATTTTGGTTTCTCATTTGGTACATACAGTGTTAAAAATGCAAATGTTACCAACATGTCATTTATAATGAGAACACAATGGATTCTCTTATTGTTATCATATTAATATTAAAAGAATGCAAAAAGAACCCTTTGTTTAAGCCACTGCTGCTAGTGCTAAAAGGGTATTAAATGAATACTGTAGTTTCTAAGACAGTTGCTTATGTTTTCTTAACTAATTTCAAATACCAGATGAAGAAAAATGCTTTGAAATGCCAGTATGAAAATTGAAATCAGCTGATTCTTTTATTCAAAACAGTCACAGCAGTAACAGAAATGATGCAGCTCGTCTATTTCACGAGCCTTACTGCTAGATCCTGTAGCTTAAAAACACAGAATTGCAACCAGTATGTTTGCTGGATACGGATATTGGTTTTCTTCATGCAGAAAAATTATTTAGATATGAATGGCTTTCCTTGCCTGGAAATTTACCTGACTGTTCTGTCCAAATAACATAATCATTTTAAAAATTTGTTTGCAAATGTCAAATCCAACTGCATTCTTTCTCAAGTAAAACAGTTTTGCAGCTTACCATACAAGTTCCCTTCAGCAAATTAGCACCAGTCACAATGTGTGATGTAGGCTTTGCTGTTTAAAATAGACTTCGCCTTTTCCTGTGAGTACATCATGCATTTATGTGATATTAAAAGCTCAAACATGCTGCAGGTTAGAATATGTAGCTGTTACATTCCGTACAAGGTTCAGTGAGCTGCTGGGACCGTCCTCTGAGGGTGAAGGTCCTCCTGGCTGAATGTTTCCAGCTGCAGCATGAAGGAGTGGTACTCCGCATCCTTACATAAATTGGGTGGTTCTGTTAAATATAACAAAGCCATGGGAGTTCCATTAACAAAAAAGGTTTCCTGACTTTCAGCACAAGAGCTATTTCAAAATGAGCAGCCAAACTCACTCTGCTGAGATTTTTGTTAATTTGAAGCTCGTTTTATCTTCTAAACTCATCACTCATCTCAAAGGAGAAGAGTTGAATAGGAAATATTTGTGCACTTTCTACTACTTATTGCTATAAACCTAAATGACCATTTCTCATTAATTTTGTCAAAAATCATCTGAAAATCAACTTAAAGAAATCTAACAACAGCAACTGGCATGTACATGTTTTCCCAGGGAAGCTCAATTCAAAAGAACAGATGTATTCTTTTGGGGGATCAAACTCCATGGCTGCCTTGTGCCCTATGGAGCTCCCATACAGTAGGCTGGGGTAACAAAGTGGATGGGAAATGATGCTGAGTGCTGCGTTTAGCTGAAATGCATGAATATAACATCAAACTACCATTTTGTTCAGAATATCAGTGTAGTACAGTAGTATAGCCTAAGGATATTTTCCTGATGGTTCTTAGCTCTCTACTACTTCTGTTGCTATTCTGATCATCTCCATGTTAGTGAAGATGATGAAGAGCATAACAACTAGGTAGTTAAGTAAGACATATGACAGGCTGAGAGAGCTGGAGCTGTTCAGCCTGGAGAAGAGAAGGCTCTGGGGAGACCCGAGAGCAGCCTTTCAGTGTCTAAAGGGGAGCTATAAGAAAGAAAGAAAGGAACAGACTCTTTAGAAGGGTCTGTTGTGATAGGATGAGGAGAAATAGTTTCAGACTAAAAGAGGAGTGATTTACACTGGATATAAGGAAAAAGATTTTTACTATAAGTGTGGTGAGGTACTGGAACAGGTTGCTCAGAGATGTAGTGAATGCCCCATCCCTAGAGACATTCAAGGACAGGCTGGGCAGGGCTCTGAGCAACTGACTCTAGCTGTAGGTGTCCCTGTTCAGTACAGGGGAGTTGGATTAGATGGCCTCTAAGGGTCCCTTCCAGCTCAGGCAATTCTTTGATTCTACGATTCTGTGACATATACATTGTGATGATTTGCTCATTAAACATTAATGTCTGATCTACACTAGTTTTCTCCACAGTAATAGCCAAGATGGGAGACTCAGAAATAAAGAAATGAGTGTCTTTGAGGAAAAAAAAAGAAAAAAAAAAATTGACATGAGGTCCTGGAATGGTGATGTCCATATTGACGAGGGAGAGACATCCATGGAGCAGCTATGTGTGCAGGAATTTCCTTCCCACCTCACAGCTCACTCCCCTGCCCCATGGCAGTCTGCATGCTGTGCAGGTAGCAAATTGCCTGAGCATGTCTGGCACCATTTTGGTGCCTGGCCAGGGTCATGCTGGGTTCCCAAAACCAAGAGGCAGTCACACCTGAGGTGTGCATGAGCCTGTGCGGCTGCAGCAGTGTCTGAGGCCTTGGGGCCTGGGGCTGCTCTGTGTGAACACCTCCTCCTGGTGAGGAGGGCCTGATGTAGTACAGAAGGGCCACAGTCTCCCCTGTCTGTCTCCTGATCTCCAGTGGACAAATAATTCTTCCATTCAGCCCCACACCGCTGTGGGGTTTGAGCTGTTTGTGGGGCTGAAGCCATAAGGAGATGTGTGAGCTGCTCACCCCTGGCCCAGATGGGTGGTGGTTGAAAGTTCACAGTGATGACAAGTCATCATCACCTGATGACTAGCGTTTGGCTCATGTGAATGAACTGTCGATCTCAATCTAAATATAAGATGACTGGAGTACTATAAAATGAAAAATGCCGTGGTTGCTACTCAGCTGATTGCAAAACACCTGTGTTAGTAATTTCTGCAGTTGTTGCTATGCTGGCCAGCCTCTCCCTGAGCACGGTATCACAAATGCTGCAGAAATACTACCAACTTGCTGAGGTGCAATAGCTGTAATTAACTCTCCTGTTGGCAAACACAGTAAGGAAGGCAAAGGGAATCAAATGGGTTTGTAGACTGAATCACTGGGTGGGATAGAAAATCAGAGCAGCTTCCTTAACTGCGATGCACTGTCAGTCAACAGTCGTGTTTCCAGGGCTGCTTGCACCCTGCTTCCCCATTCCAGCCCATCTGAGGATGGACATAGCAATGCCTTTCCCTCTCCAACTGGGAGAGAAGCACAAGGAGAGGCAGCACAGCCTCCCCCAGACCAGGCACAAGCATCCCGAGAGCAGACGCTGTGAAAGAGAACTTTCACATCCTGCTGATTATTCTATGCTATTCATGATGCTAAACAGTGATTTCAGTTAGTGACAATTTACAGAGAGGTGCATCTTACATGTTTAGAAGTGAATCTCAAATGCTCGAAACAGGAAACGTGGTTAAATCTGAAATCTGCTATGCTAGCTGAAGCAGTTATATAATTTGACTAGTTAAAATGCAAGCACATTTTCATAAGCAAGTAGTATCTTTCTTATTATTATTATCATGATATTAATTAGCTAATCCCTCTCCATTGAGTTTAAATGGAGATACCGTAAGCCTAAAGAGGTCATGCCCATAGGGTTATTTTCTGTATGAGCACTTGCACAGGGAAAGATCAAATGCTGCTTCAAAGCAGCAGAACTGAGTACCAAGTTCTCTTTAATAAAATGAACAATTTAAGAACTGTCAAAAAAAATCAGACTAACATGCAATTATGATCGGTAGCATCTGATCTTCCTTTTTCATCTCTCAGCCCTGTTCTGTTGTCTTTATTTCCTGCATTCATTCTACTTTTTATATACCTGGTATTACGTTTTAGAAGACCTTTCTGCCTAATGAGGAAATGAATGCTTAGTGGTTGTTGCTCAGACATGCCTCCACTTTGCCATTCTTGGCCACTCCAGTTTCCCCACCTGTCTTTTTCCCTCCTATGTTGAGAATGTTCTTTGAATCTGCAGTTCAAGTTTTCTCTAAATAGTATGAAAGAACCTATCCTCACTGCAATCTGTCCACACTCTTCATGTCAGCAACCATTTTCATCTCCTTGCTCTCTCTTCCTCCTCCACCACACTTAAGAACACGATCATCAATTGATTTTCTTCCTACCTCCTCCATTTGCTCTCTCAATCTTCTTTTTTCCTCTCGCTCCATTTTTTCAGCGCAACTCCTACACACATCTTTTCTCAGCAACCTCCTCCTCCTGCCCACCCTACCTCAAGTCTCCCAGTGTGCAGTACTGGCCAGCCCTGAAATCTGGCTCCTACGAGGCAGGTTGCATCCCTATTGCTAATCCTACCCCTATTCCTGTCCCTATTCCTATCCTTGTCCCCATTTCTATCTCCATCTCCATCCCTATCTCCATCCTCATATTCATCCTCATCCTTACCCCTATCCCCATCCCTACCCCCTTCCTCATCCCTAGCCCCATCCCCATCCCTATCCCCATCCTCATCCATATCCCTATAACTAATTCCATTCCTATTTCTACCCATCATCCCAATCCCCATCCCAATCCCTGTCTCTACCCCCAACCCCACCAACCCCACCCCCATCCCAATCCCTATCCCTCTCCGTCTCCCAATCCCTATCCCTATCCCAGTCCCAATCCCAATCCCAATCCCAATCCCAATCCCAATCCCTATCCCTATCCGTATTCATATCCACCCCTACCCAGCAATGTGCAGGCAGCACCACATCTTGGAAGCACCGGTCATGTTTTTGCAGACAGGGCTGCATGCAAATCCTGCTAAGGAAATCATTTGCATGGGTATACACAAAGCAGGTCTCTCCTTTTAATGCTTCCTCAGGCACTGCAACTTTTTATTGGTATATTAAACTATTTCTGAGAGTTCTGTTGGAACGACACGTGCAGGGTGCTGAAGTACAGGAGTAGGTGCTGAGCATTGAGCTGAACACATCCATATCACATTGTCCATTTTCAGCTGTTCAGATGTCAGAGTCATGAAATTCTGGGCTTTTGTGGAGAGAATCCCTAAGACAAAGAGAAGGAAAACCCATGGTAAGGTTCAGTAAATCAGGCTGAACTGGCAGATGACCATAATGACTTGAGCCTCCCGAGACCCGGCCTTCTCTAACAAGGCACATATGGGCCCCCACAATCAAGCATTATAGCTGTCTGTCTGTCCTCAGAGCTACACGATGCAGCGATGAATGAAGGGTACTTCCAGTCATGAATTAATGCTGCCTTTGAAGGACGTGGCATTGGGCGGAATGGGATGATCTTCAGGTTCCCTTCCAGCCCATTCAATGAGCAGCACCCAGGGAACACCCCGGGGCGGATGGGGGCTGTGTGGTCCCCATGCTGCCCATGGAGTGGGAAAGCAGCGTGGTGAGGGAGGTGCTGGTTGGTGCTGAGGCAGGGCAGGAGTTCTGAGTGTTACCTGTGTGTGGGGAGGGCGAGAACAGCTGCTGGCACGGATGGCTTTGATCCGTAATGCGGCTGCTGTACGGTACGTGATATCCTCACGCTTTGTATCACACAGTGCTCGGCGGACGAGGGCTTGCGAGTGCCAAAAGGCTGCAAAACCCCACAGCCTGGGGCGTCGGATGTCGCCCGCCGTGACGACAGCCACCTGCTTATTTACTTATTTAACCACCGCTGGTTACCTCTTTGATATTTCTTTCTTTATAGTTGCAAACCCGCCACTCGCCGACCTGGTGCGCTTCCACCAAAGTGCCCCCCTTGCGCTGCGGTGCTTTGTTTTGTTTTGTTGTGTTTTTTTTTTTTTTTTTAACGTAAATTTGATTTCAGTTCTAATTCGAATTCGTGGCTAATTCTGACCGTAATGGCCGTGGCGATTCCCCAGCAGGCCTCGCCCCACAGCCCCGTTCCCGCGCTGCCGCCCGTTCCCGCGCTGCCGCCCCCTCCCGGCGCTCGGCACCCCCCGCGGGACAGGGGAGGGGGCGCGAGGCCGGGGAGGGGGCGGCACCGCCGGGGAGCGAGGAGAGGGAGAGGCGGCGGCCGCGCATGCGCACGGCACTTCCTCGTTGGCCCACGTAACAGCTGCGGGCGGGTGCCGGGCAGCGCGTGTCGCTCCGCGGTGACTGTCAGCGGCGGCGGCGCAGCCCCCGCCAGCCCCGGCCTCCCCCGGCCCCTTCCCCTCCTATCCCCGCGGCCGGGGGGCGCAGCCGGAGCCCGCCCAAGTGCGTGCTGAACTCGGTGGGATCGGGGACGGCTGGAGGGGATACGGCGGCGGCGGGTGGGGGCTCCTCCCCGCCCTCCCTCCCTCCCTCCCTCCGTGAGCTCGCGGCGGGGCCGGGCTGAGCTGCTCGGAGGCGGCTCCGTCCCCGCAGCCGTCGGGGGCCGAGGGAGCGCTCCCCAGCGACGGGGCGAGAGGCGGCCGCGCCCCCTCCACCTCCCGCCCCGGCGCTCGGATGCTGCGGGGCTGCGCTGCGCTGCCTGCTAACGTCTGCCCTCTGCTTCTTTTTTTTCCCCCCAAACCTCTCGGCTTCCTCCGCTCTGGGCTCTCCCCCGGGCCAGGATCATGCCGGACCAGATCACCGTCTCGGAGTTCATCGCCGAGACCACGGAGGATTACAACTCGCCCACCACCTCCAGCTTCACCACTCGGCTGCAGAACTGCAGGAACACGGTCACGCTGCTGGAAGAGGTACGGTCGGCCCTGTTCGTTCCCTTTTCTTTACGTTAGCTTTGAGAAGGAGCATCGGGGAGCCCACAGCCCGGAGCTGGAGGCATCGGCACGCGTGTAATTTGTGGTGTTTTAATTGTGGGACTTTAAGCGTGTTGGAGAAAGCTCTCCTGCCGTGAAGGTTGTTGGTGCCTGGAGCTGGGACCGACATCGCGCTTCTGAGTGAGTCTGGTGGTTGTCGTGGTAGGAAAAACTGTGGATGTTGGGGTTTGAGAGGGAGGATGGAAGCTGTATTGTGTCTGGGAGCAGTAGCAGAGGTTTCCCCGCTCGTTTGATCAGGGCAGTGCTGAGTTCCGGCTGCTGGAAGCTGCTGGGGAACTTCGCTTCTGAATTGAGGTGAGGACAGAGGGACAGGTTTGCACTGAGGAAAATAACATCCAGATAGAATAGGTGTTGAAAGGAGGGCAAAGTAATGCATAATATTGCAAAAAAATAATGCCCTGGAAGTAGTCACATTGTCTCATTGTCTCAACCTTGAAGCCTCAGTGCTGTGTTTTTCTTAGGGCTTGTTTTCACCGTCACTTAAATGTTCATCCTGTTTCGCATCAAGAAGCAAACGTGTGAAAAGGGATGAAGTTACAGAGCTGGATTCAATAGGGTACCACTCATTGCATCCTACTTGAGGTTTCAGTGTAATTTCTTATGGACGAGATCAGCAGTTATAAGGAAATGCCTTCCCAAAGGCTTTTAAAAAAGGGAAGTGTAGCTCTTTTCTTACCCTGCGCTTGGTTGGAGGTGCATCATGGCATTTACGGGCAGATTTATTTGCTGTTTCGCAGATGACCATTTGTTGTGGACTTGGATTGTGCTCTTAGTTTCACGAGTACCTGTCGGTACTTGAGGAGCCAGTGCTTACGTCAGAGATGGATTTCAGAGATTCTTCTTAGTTTTGCTGAACTGTTGGTGTGAGCAAAGCGTTTGGTATGCAAGCCATGGCCTTCTAATGGATTGGAGTAGGGCAAATCTGATTTCATAGAGCTAACATGACTTAGCGTTGACTTAGTAGAGAAGACGTCCACGTTCAAAATATTTGCAGCACTGTTTATTTTTTCTTGTTTTTACCAAAGCTGATGAGGTAGTGGAATGATTGTGAGATTACCTTTAAAATTAGGTACTTCAATTATGTAACTTTGAATAACTTCTGCAACTCTTCCATAATGCTAGCTGCTTTTTTTTGTTCGTTTTTTTTCTCTGTAACTAAGCCATGGTTGCTTGTAGGTTCGTAAGGAATCAACCTGTTTTGGTTTGTGTTTGGCAGTATTGCTGCCCCCTGGTCTCAGCTATGTGCAGTAGGTGCAGCCACTGCATGTTTATTAGGAGAAATGACAGCATTCGTAGAGTTAAATAACAATATGCATTATCCCATCACTGGTGATATCCAGGGTAAGGATGCAGCTTTTGTGATTTGGCATGTATGCTCAGAGTGCACAAATGTGGTAATGCCCTTCCAAATAAAACCAAATTGGAGTGGCTTAATTCTAGAAGATAAGCGTACAGTTTCCTGCACCATTTTTGTAGATTGTGCTTGTTTTCTAAGTTTAATGTCCAATTTGACAGTAATAAATTCGAGTAATAGAGAATGTGTTCTTATAGTGCTTGTATTGCTATTTCTTTAATTTCTTTTCTGTAACTGTTCTGTGTGCTCCACTTACATTGATTCTGGACTTTTTTTTTTTTTGATCTGTCAATGCAGGAAAGCTTTGCTTGATGGGAAGTGATATAGATACACTGCAAAAGATCTGCAGCTCTCCCAGTTTGATCTTTATTAATTTGCATGAAGAAATGCAAATAGAACGTGGCAAACAGTGTGCTCCCTCACAGTCTTCGCGTCCTTACTGTAGCTGTAGCTTTCATGCACAGCTCTCCTGCTCCAACATTAAAGCTCTCTTGGTTTCTGTACATCTGCTTACCCAAAGCTGTGATTCATACGAAGCAGTGGATGGAAATTGAATGGTTGAAGTGGCTGTTATGTGGTTCTTATTGCAGCTGCTATTATCCCTGCATCGTGGATGACTGAAGAGCTCTGGAAACAGCTCCTGAGCTTCAATTCTGACCCCTTTGTATTAACGCAAATGGGATGATCCCATCCTTGCAGGTTTTTGATTTTTACACTAATGTTGCGTGTGGCTTGGAGCTCTCAGTGGGCTCTGCAGATGGTGTCAAACTGTGCTGTTAGGGATCTGCAGCCCGAACCATCTTAGCTTGTTATTTTACAGCAAACTTAGCTGATAAGAAGCTGCGCTTACCTCAGTGACTGTGAAGTGGTTCGTGGATAAACTAAGTATTTTCTATATTATGAAGTAAATCTCTTTTCTGAACAGAATCAGTAGGGAAATGAAACAAATTATCAAAAGTTAGATCTGCTTCATTGCTTCTCAGTCTGATGCAATTCCTGCTGTAGCTCAGGGTAGTGGTTAGATCAGAGTTGCCTTTTCAAAAAGAATATGGCAAAGAAGAAATTGCTGTGTGTGTGTGTGTGTCTGTATCTAGTTCCATGAAGGCATTACAGAACTGTGAATTTACTGTTCCTTAATCACAATTAAAAAGTTTTATGAAATAATAGAAGAGATTATGGAATCACTTGCTTTTTTTTTTTTCCCCACTTTATTTTCTTCCTATAAAAGTGCAGTTTATTCAGCTAAGTGGATTAATACAAATCCTCCCTCAGTCATGACTCCTCAGGTCTGATTATTTTGAGAGAAGACTTTGGATGCACATAGATGCAACTGGATTTGGGTAAAATATCAGTGCAAGTATTTTTTTTACTGATTAAGATGACTTCACTTTTGTAAGTTGTTGATGGAAGGCTGATAAAATGCAAAGGCACAGCTCAAAAAATCAGAAGTTCAGGAAAGATTTGGTGAAGGGACTCGTGACTTATTTTTAATTAGTAAAGCTAAACTTTATTTGAGTCTGAAATATTATCAGAAGAGAAAAGAAGTTATATCTCAGTAAGCAGCAGTTTATTGACTTTGTTCATGCTATTTAAACATGTGAAAGCTTGCAGGTTAAACAGCTCATGCTCTGAAGAGGCAGAACTCGTGCTTTTTGTCATCTAGTTGTACCAAAACAACAAAAAGACCTGTAGGTAGGCTTAGGAGCCTACCACTTGAGAGGTTACCAAAGAACTGCAAGAAGTATTTTAATCATAACTTCTTTGTTTTGAGTGTGTTATCTAATGACTATCAGTAAACACAGATTCTTAAGTTCATGCTTTCTAAAGCCAAAATAAGAAGTTTTTCAAACTCCAAGGGGAGGGAACAAAACCATACATTGTGGTCTAGTTCAGGAGAATTTGTTATCTGTACTCCTTTCTATGTTGTTTTCTGTGGTATTACAGCCATGCAGTGAAGGCATTTTTTTAACTTCCTATTTCTGTGTAAAACTGGGAGAAGTTATGCTAATGCCACTCACGTGGGGAGGTGATTAATACATGTGGAGATGGGTCATTGATGACTTAAGGTTTCAACAATTTGTTTTTGAAGGTCGTGCAGACAGATCACTGATACAGTATCTGAAGAAGAAAGCTGAGGACGTGTTTTAAGAAACACGCTTTTGTAGTTACAGTATCTCCCTGCTCTGTTACTTAAATAGATTTTTGGAGAGTTGATTTTAATCCCTGAATTGACGCTACTGTGGTAACTAGTTTAAATTTTTAGATAATGATGATTTCTGTTCAGAGAATATGTGCTGTGCATGTGGGATCTCCACAGGACACTCCTGATTACCACCCTGTTGTGTCCTTTCAGTTGCAGATGGGACGCCTTCACTCTGAAGGGGCAGGTAACTCAGTTATTGTGACCAGGAAGTTCTAAGGCAGATGCTTGGTAGGATTGTCTTGACATAGAAGTTAAGCTTAAATTCCCTTTTAGGCATCCTGGCTCGATAAGAAGTGGCAGTGCCTGAATCACTTGGAAGCTGATGATCAAGAAACAGCCACAGCTGTTTCTGATGCCCATTTTACTGTTAAGCTCCTGTACTACTTGAGCATTTTCAATTATTAATGTTATTTATTTTTTCTCTTCATTGAGAAGTTGCAAACTCAAAACGTGCTTTCTGACAATTAGATCTTGTCAAATGCTTTTTAAATAAACGTTTACTGATGAGTGGGGTACAAGATACGGCTGCAGATATATTAAAAATAATAATAATCCTGCAATGACTGTTGTTCATTTTGTTATTCACTGTGCTGATCTGCCAGAGTTGAAAGGTGTGTTGGTGGTAGACTGGTCCTGTAACAGATACATGTGTGTTGCATCAGTGAGATAACTGCGTTGGCTGAGCAGGAACCAAACACTCAATTCTATTGCTTGCAATGCAAGTTTGGTAGAATCTAACATAACTTGAAGAGAGAAGACTTTTTCAAGTGTTCTTCTTGATCATGTCATGGGTGGTTCTGTAAGATTACAGTTGGGGAAGTGTTGTTGTTTGTGTGTAGGGTTGTTGGTTTTTCTGTGTGGTTGTTTTCAGTGTAGCAACCATTTTTCATAGTTACTCATTAGAAACTTTCCCTTAGTTGCTGTAGTGAGATTTACTTATTCTACTGCATGGAAGGACTTTAAGGACAAGGGTAAGGCAACAAGGTTTTTGCCTGCTCATGACTTTGTTAGAATTGTGTAGGACTAGTTTGCAGTAAAACCGCCATACAGTCAGTTCATCTACAGTGATTTCATGTGTGTTTCTGTCGTAAGATCCTTTTCAAGTGAAAAGGTATTCTATCAAGGGAGACAGAAGAAACCATGCAAGAGAACAGGAGCACTTTGTTTCTAAATCAACTTTCTGTTTTAGTTGGCAATACACTCGAGATTTAGTTCAATGGCCTGTGCTGTGAAAACTCATGTGATCTGTTTTGTGTGTTTGGAGTGAAATAATTTTTTTTCTGTAACTTCTGTCCCTTCGTTTCCATTGAAGTATCATCTGCATGTAATTGTAACAGATAAATCATAGCACCCTAGTTGTTTTTCTTATTATTATTATTATTATTATTATTTTACAAAACTAAAAAAAGAAGAGGGAATCTGGGAGACTCCAGCAGCACTAGACCCAAAGCCAGCTTTTCCTAACCCCCTAGCCTGTTACATATGGCAGTGAGGAAGTCTTGCACTGCAGAGAGCTTCATACTTAAGGGCTGGTTCTTATGTAACTGATCACAAGCAGCCTTCAGTTTTCTATGTATGCTTTCAGTAGCAGAGCATCCTGAAAGAAACAGACGAGAAGTTTCTTTGCTGAAAAATGAAGCTTAGAATTATTACTGCTGTTCTTACATGGAATGGCAAATCACACCAAAGAAGAAAAAATACAAACAGAAGCCACAGTGATGGGTTATGGGGTTTGACTCCTGTTGAGGCTACTGAAAATGTAAAGAAAGATAATTGACAGCAGTATCATATATTTATAATAGCATGTTTCACAAAAATATTGTTGTAAGTACTCTTATATTTACACAGTCATAGAGTATCCCAAGTTGGAAGGGACCCACAAGGATCATTGACTCCAACTCATCTTCACATGGGACCACCCAAACCCAATGTCTGAGAGCACTGTCCAAGTACTCCTTGAGCTCCAGCAGCTTGGGGCTGTGATCATTGTCCTTGGCAGCCCGTTCCATGTCCCTCTGGTGCAGACCCTGTCCCTAACCCCCAGCTGCCCCTCCCCTGACACAGCTCCATGCTGTTCCCTCGGGCCCTGTCGCTGTCACAGAGAGCAGAGCTCAGCACTGCCCCTACGCTCCCTGTGAGGAGCTGCAGCCACCATGAGGCCTCCCCTCAGCTCCTCTGTTCTGGGCTGAGCACACCCAGGGACTTTAGCTGTTCCTCATACATCTTGTCCTCCAGACCCTTCCCCATCTTTGTAGCCCTCCTTTGGACAGTCTCTAATTCTGGCATTCCAAGGCACACACAGCCCTTGGCAGCTCTTGTCCCATGGAGGTGCTTGACATCACTCTGTCATAACACTGTACAGTTCTTTTTCATGTGGCATGAAATCAGTTTTACCCTTCATTCAGCAGTAGTTGGAATGATTGTAATAAGCAAGCAATCAAGCAATCTCCTTTTGCAGATTTGTGACTGATGTGAGTAATATCAAGAGTATTTTCCTGGTTTTTCTCTCTAAATCTTGGTCATAGCACGTTATTTAGCTTTGCCTTCTGACAGTTTGTATTCATTTTAGGCATGCTTCTGTAAGTATTTATGTCTTTGTGGTAGCTCATAGGTTTTAAAGAAGGTTTTTGGTTTCTTTTGTTTTTTTGTGTTTTTTTGAACCCGCAACAGGAATCTTCATGTTTGCTCATCAGTTAGGAAACTGGGGAAGTGCCCTCTGTTCCATTTGCTGTTCGAGTAAATCCTGATAGAGTTTGTAGCATGTAGTCACGGAAAGTTGGGCTCTACAGAACCCTTCATCATCAAGGGAGAGACTCTTAGCATTATACAACTTAAAGTTAGTTCTAGCATATAAGCAGAAGTCAGTGGAAATGTGTTCTGTTACTGGTGTGTGAAAAAGAAAACTCCTCAGGTAACCACTGAGATTTTATTTCCTGCAGGAATACAGCTGAAGGAACTACTCAAGAATGAAGCAAGTTTATACTCTGTTTCTAAAGTGACAGTATTGATCTTCATTGCATATATTGGTTTTTGAATACCTGCGGGCTAATGCTGAGGTTTTGAATAAGCAATATGGCAGCATTTTTGAAAAGGGCAATGGGTTTAATTGTGTTGAGTGAGAAACTTCTCCTTTAAGACTTCTGTTGTAAAATCCTGTTGGGACCCCATGGTTGGTGAAAGGACAGTCCTGAAGCTGTGTTGTTCCTATGGTTAAGCCAGATGTTGTATGCTTTTTTTTTTTTTGCTGTTTGTTTTTATCATCACCTCTATCTTGACCTTACTTATTTTTACCCTCCTTTTTGCATTTGCTGTTGAGAGAAATACAGTAGTCTTTTTGGTGCAGAAGTTATTAGTGACTCAGAAGGGTAATGGAGTCTTTAGCTTATTAACCTAGAAACATTTCTACAATATAAGCTCAGGATATCTTTTTGTTTTTTTCCTTGTGTAAGAACTAAAAACCCAGTTATTGTTTTCTTTTGTGTTTTTTAATCATGTCTGATCACTTGTATGTGGAGGCTGGGGATGTTCAAAACTCAGCTTGATGGTAAAAGCTGTTGCCCTTACAATGGGACTGCATTGCTGAATCTTTTTAAAGATATGCAGGCAGAGTAAATCAGTTATTTGGTTTCATTAATGCGTTAAAAAAAGCACATCTAAGCCCAATGAAATGAATGGAAGCAAAGTTGATAACTTCCTCCTTCAGTGAGAGTTATTCTCCTTTTTAAATAGAGGAAATGAGATACTATGGGATTGTATTTCTACAAAGCTTTTCTTCAAAAAGTGTATGAAATTTGGGGGTTTGTATGTTATATTTTAAGAATAATTTGGTTACTGAGTTTTTGGCACAGGCATATTTGTTTGTTTTAAATCATCAATCCGCATCTCTAGGAAATCAACTACTTTGTCCTTCAGTGTGGTGATTATTACAGCTTAATTGTCTCTGCTGGTTTAAGTTGGCTTGCACAGGGAGAATGATGTGAACTTTGTATTCTAGAGTATCCATATTGAAATTAGTGATCTGTTTTATTGTGTTACAGTTTGTTTTTCAGGTAAAATGGCTTTTTGATTTTGTGGTTCTCAAAGTATCAATTTGGAACTCCGGAGGGGAAAATACTTGAAGTGTTCCTGTTAGGAAACTTAGTATTTTCCATAGCATTTCAGTGAAGCTTCACAGAGGCGGGAGGGTGAGAGAGAATAAAATGTAGCCAGTTGTTTGCCAGGATAGTTGTGAGCTTGTTAGGAAACCACTACGATTTAACCTGTTTTGGGTTTGATTCTTAAGACTCCATCTCTTTAAAGAAGACTGAAACTCTAATAGATGACATGTGACTCATTTAACTCTTTTCTTCTGCTCCTCACAGACATGCTGAAGTTCTATATGTCATTTAACTACCAATTCTAATTCAGAACTTTAAAATTATGTTGAGCATATTGTTGGCTGTTTAAACCTCAGTTTGTACGCTTTTGATGTAACTGACAACTATTTGGTTTTAGCTTATATTCAGGTTGTTTTTCTTGGATAGAATGAGATTGTGGTGTTACTGCTGGTTGTAGAAACTTGGATTCCGAAGACACTTTACCTTTTAGTTAATTAAGGATATTTTTGGCCAAGCAATATGTGTATCCTTACATATCTTCTGGAAAAGTGATACTTTTGCTAAACTTAATTTGGATAGCATGGTGGTTTTTTTATTATTATTTTAAGTCATGAAATGGTATGTAGTATTGCATAAGGACAATCAGTGCTCCTAATGCTGAATGGACATTGAATGTAGTTGAGCTGTTGTGTTGCCTCGTGTGTCAGGGAAGGTAAAATAGCTGTTAGAAAAGTGAAAACAGTGAAGTTAACACAAACCCTGATGTTTCTGTTCAGTAGTGACAGTGTGCCTGCTTATGACCTTCAAAACCAATTTGTTAATTGTCACTGCAATGAGCCAGCTTATGAAGCTGTTGAATTTTAATAAAATTGAATGAGGCTGGGAATTCCAAGTCCCTTGACTTGTCGAATGAACCATTCTGCATGGGGGTTGTTGCCTGGGAACTCAAGAAAAGTGGTCTAGAAAGTATAACAGAATGTGCAAGCCTGTGTTGCACTTATCAGTGCTTGGGACTATGGTTGTTCCTGTGTTCTTAATGTAGCACATAGTGTTGCTGGTAAGTGGTTTTTGAGATGAGCAGAAATGGGGTGACTTCTAATAAAGAGTCTTTAAGGAGGTGGTTTAAATATAAGATATACCACATGCTAATTTCTTATCATGTTTTTTTTTCTTCCCTCACTAAGTGTCAGAATTACAGGGCAGTACAAAAGCCTATAAGAGGGATGATGCTGTGCAAGTGGAATATCTTAAGTCTGTTGTCTAATCCAACCTCTTATCTTCAAAGAACGTTTACGCTATCTCTTAGTCACAAAGATGGGACTCAGTAACTAATAACTGGAGGCCTAATTAGCAAGACATTAGCTCACATGATCTTAAGAGTTCTACCAACTATAATGAGAAAGTTGAATGAAGTTGCCTTGAATGTTTTGACAAAGTAGTTTGTTTTTACTGTAACGCTGGTCTCAAATACTGCATTTTCCCAACCTTGTAAGCAGTGCTTTGATTTCTCTTACAAATAGTTCTTGTTGTAAGGTCTTGGGGAAAAAAAAAAGTTTTTGTGATTTTTGTTTGTATGTGTGTGTATTGTAATTTTTGCAGCAGCTTCACTGTCTTTCTACAGAAGATTGTTGGTTTTTATTCCCATTTTGAAGGGATGGAAGAAGCCTACAGAGGCTCTTTGATTTGAAAAACTATTCATATTTAGTGCTAAGATACCAGTGCTCTCTGAACAGACTTCTTTGGGGAATAAAATATGTGTATTGGACTTCAGTAGCTGTGGTGACTTCAGCATACAGGATAAATAGCATCTCTCTGGGGGCTCACCTGCAGAACTCTGCATACCAGAACACTGCTCACTAGTGCAGTTGTAGGGAAGATGGTGCTAAATCTCTCTTAAAACTTACATTTAAAAAAAAATGTCTGTAATCCTTTGGTGGCAGTATTGTTGCCAAGCTAGTACTGCTTTCACAGAAAGCGCTTGGAAAGAGCCACTGTATAAACTGGCAAAGAAAACATAAGAAAAAATTCGGTTTATTTCTTTGCTGATGCTTTAGAGGTAATTAAGCTGTCTGTCGTGCTTCTGACTTAAATCTCAGATTGACTGCCTGACCTTTTTTGTGCATCCAATTTGACTTTGAATGTTTCCCTGCTTGCTTTATTCTACCATGTCTAGGACAGCTTCTTTGAAAATGCTTTCTTTTTTTTTCAGTGCATGTGGTAGGTTCTGGTTAAAGTATCTGTAACAGTGTTGCTGGATTCTGCAAAGCCCAGTCTGCTTGCTGAACTCATTTGTAGTTCAGTACAGCTTCCTGTTTTTCTCATCTCATTTAATTGGGCAACAAGTTCCAGCAAAGCAGCTTCCTTCAAATTGAATCAGTGGATATCGTGCATACTCTAAATAAGGAAGCAGCTACTGTCTTCTTGACTCTTGCAACATTTGTCGACATTGTCCTATCGCTTTATTCTTGCGGAAGGCCAAACCTAGGTACAGATATTCCTCATTGTGTATTGCCTTCCAACTTCATTGGATATATTTTCACTCTCTGCTGCTGACTTCTGGCAGGAAAAAAAGAAGAGAAGAGCTCTTTATTGTTGCTGTCACTTATTCCTACCAGTAATCGTGCTACTTCATTGAGTGCAGATGTGAGCACTGCTGGAATAGTCCAAGATAATCATGAAATAATAAATACTTCTGGATGTCGATTTTAAAATTATCCTGTTTGTTTTGCAGTGAGCATTGCATAGTGTGGTTATTTTTTATATTCAGGTTGTATTTTCTTATATATATTTCTCTGAAGCACTTTTCTTCAAGGCCGAGGAACATACAAAAGGAAGTGGGGAAGATTAAATGCAAAGAATCTGGTTAGAGTGCAGAGCACAGTCTTGCCTCAGTTTATAGTGTGAACTGACTCAGGGATTAGTATGTAGTCATTGATTTCATGACTCAGGCTGTAAGGATGTGCTAATAAATGGGGGATGATTCTCTGCTGGTAGTTGTATTGTTCTGAAGACAATGATATTTGGATGGATGCCTCCTCCCTGATAGAAAAATTTTGCCCAGTGTAAACATCCAGACGGGACCTTTGTTCATATGCCAACAGTTAAAGCAGGAGGTTATGATTTATGACTTAACAGGGCATTTTGAATGTCTTCCATCAACTGTCCTGTGATCTGTGGTAGAGTAAGAAAACCTGAATTTGTTGGATGTAGAGCAGTGTGAAACAGAGCTGGAGCTTTGCTCAAGGTTTTAGAAGTAAATGGAGGTACCTGTAGAGAATTAATTTGGTGCAAGAGATGTGATAGCTGTTTGTGATTCCTGAGCTTTGGAGTTCAAAAGTGTCATCTAGTTCAGGGCTTGAAGGACTACTCAGTCAGCATGAGCATGCGCTGAGATAGCAACCTGCTGAGTTACTCCACCATGTGGGGAGTTCCTAGTGCTTCTGTTGGAGTAATTTATGAAGGAAGTTACAGCTTGATGATCACTGAAAATTTTTACAATCATGATTAGATCACCTTAAAACTGGGTTTAGATAAACTAAGCTATTAAGCACTGGGTTTTGACAGGGGGAATCTTTAAACTATTGTGAAACTTCTTAGTGTTGTTTGCTTTCTGGCCTTAAGACCTGTATATGAAGATATTGGGGAAGAATGAATGAATATTTCTTGATTTAAATCAATCAAATGCTAGAGAACTTGGTTTGGATAGCAAACTTACCTAAGATGTTAGATAACTCATGTAAACAACATGTTTTCCAAGTGATCAGTGGTTGGCTTTTCTTATGTCTGAGAATTCCCTTTGAGATTGCGTGGTCTACTTGAATGGGCAGAATATTGAGGTGGAGGCCTGAAGGCAGCTGAATGTATTCACGGAATGCATAAAATAATATGGAATGCCTGTTTACAGGACGCTTAAAGTTAATGGAAGCTTTTAACTCTAATCTGTTGTCTTACTGTTTTTGACAGGAGTGCAGGCAATTCCAATCGTACAGTAGGCACGCACAATTGCAAGAGGAAGCTTAACATTTGTTTTCTGAGCTGGTTTTGAATAAAAAGCATGACCTTCTAACTGGAAGAAGGGAGATGACAGTCCTAAATTTGTACTATCATAGTAGATGGAAAATGCTTAAAAACAAAATAAAACCCACAAACCTGTTCATTCACTTACCACCCAGCCTATATATACAAAATGGGCCAGTGCTAGGTTAAAATAGAGATACATGGTCTCTTAGTGACTGTGTATGTGTGTTACATGGTAATGAGTACCATGTGAATGGAGCCTGCAATCAGGCTTCTGTGTTCTTTAACCTTATTGTTCATCTCTATTGTGTGAGTATAAAAAACATGCATGCATCAGTACAGAACTACTGTCTGAATGGAGCTGCTGTTTTTCTGTTTCTGGCCTGTGGAGCAAGGCAAATGTAGCATGTAGAGAAACAGTGCTTTTTCTTGGGTGGTGTAAGCATTTTGTTTGAATCAAGCTGATATGTAAAGGCTAAGCATTGCCAGAGGTTATTTCACTTCCCTCCTGGAACCAAAGGACAGTCTAACAGTTTGGGGTGGTGCTCTGATTCACTGGATGTCACTGTGGGCTCAGATGGACTTCCATCTGAGTTTCATTTGTGTTGGATTTCAGTGTTGTGGATTCACCTTCACATCCATTTTGAGCCTTTGTAGGTAACCTCCAGTTGATTTTAAGGCCCAGTTTTGTCGCTAAAAACAAATGTGGACAAATGCATTTTTTTTGTGTGTGTTTTGGATGGCCCTTAGAGCCTGATTTGGATGTACTGTTCCGCCACATCAGGTTTGCAGCCTTTGAAGCATTTCTTTCTTTTTGTAATAGAGTTGGCAAAGTGGAACAGGAGAAAATGTGAACTGAAAAGAAAATGCAGATGGGACAATGACAGATCAAAGGCAGACCAAGTGATGTGCTGCTAAAGTGTTTATGATATATTGCTCTAATGGATTTTACTATCTTGAATTCCAAAAAGTAAAATGGTATGAGGTGTATAGTGAAGTATAATGCAAAAGGTAGATAACAGAAGAACATGGTCATGTTCTAGGAACTGCTAGGGACTGTATAGAGCTAAGTATTTAGTGAGCTGAACCATCATGCTATTCTCCATAATGCTGGGGGGGAGGGGGGATGGAATAAATTAACTTCAACTGAGGAAAAGGTAGCTGTATTTGAAAGACTTGACCAGTATTCAATTTGAGCATTCCTTCGTATTGAAGTACTGTGAAGTTCTTCTCTGACATGGAGCAGCACCCTTGAGTGAATGTGAAGGAAGGATCTGACTAGAGCATTCAAAAGGTACCGATTTATGAGCAATAGTAAATGGTTTAATTGCAGATACAAGGTTTATGTAAGAAATAAATAGATCTACTACTATGTGTAGAAGTCAAATTCTTACAAGGAGGAGTATTCTTTCTTTTGTTGACTTAGTTTTATGCTGTTGTAAATGTTTTTTCACTCAGCTTTCCTTCCTTCTCTTGTGCTTTTTGTCTTCTCCCTTCTGGAGAGGAGTCTGATGTTGAGTGATATGAAATCTATGTTAAAGGATGATTTGCAATGCTGTAGTGCCAACAGCAAGAACTCCACAAGACTTGCTTGACAGCTTTTTATTTAAAAACATACTTTAATTGGCAGATAGTTTAAAAAAAAAATCCAATTCAAAACTTAGCAGAGTCTGTTTTGCTGCTTTGTTTGTTCTGACAGTCAGTTCAGTCCCTCTGAATTATAGTAGTTATAGTTATTACTGTTTTCCATTTTTCAAATCTGCTTCAACATAAAGAACTTTAAACTCACTGACTTACATGATCACCTACATTAAAAAATGAGACAGGTGAATTGACAGGGAATAAAATACTGTATGTCTGTTGAGAAACACATTTAAACTGTTATGACTGAAGCAATAAAATCTTCACTTGCACGTGATATTTGTAACAGTTTACTAGGTTGTCATTTTTTTTCCACCAGAAACAACATTCTTGTTCACTCAAACTCCAAGTTTACCTGTCTCAGCATCCTGCCTCTTGGCAGTCAGTGATCAGCATGTGCAGTGGGAGGACTGCAAGGAGCAGATAAATTTACTTTGATAATATTCTTAAAAAAAAAAAAAACTCTTCAGAAATATCCATAGCTGGAAGTGCTAAGGTATTAAGCACTGAGGTAGCTTGGATTTCTCTGTCTCTAACTGCTTGAGTTCAGAAAGAATTTGTTAGCATCTGTGGCAACCTACATTTCACAGCTTAGCTGGGTAGGGGATAACGCAGCCTTTTAAATGAAGCCTGAATCTCAATGATAAAACTTGAAGTCTGTAGTTGTTGTAGTTTGAGAAAGTAAGTGATTGTTCCCTTTTTGTTTCTTCTGTTCTTTCCAGATTTTAGACCTCTTTTGTTCTACATCTCTTCTGCAGGCTGAAGAATCTTAGAATATGTGTGTTTAAACCCACCTCTCTTAGGAGATGTCACTGTAGCTTAGGTCAGTGTATCTGCCTTCCTTTAATCTCTTTTAATGTTTGCCTTCTTTAAGATAAAAAGAACAAAATGCAGGTCTCCTGTGAACTTGCTTGTTGGTATAATGTGCTGCTCTTATTTCATCCCTGATGACTTGCAGTATTCTGATTTGTTGTCTTTACTCATTAATATTCAAAGAATAATTAATTAAGCTCAGGAAAACTTCTCTTTAAGTCATAGAATGGTTTGGCTTGGAAGGGATCCTGAAGGCCATGCAGTTCCAACCTTCTGCCATGGGCTGGTTGCCACCCCCCAGATGAGACTGTGCAGAGCCCCATCCAACCTGGCCTTGAGCACCTCCAGGGATGGGGCATCCATAGCTTCTCTGGGTAGCATGTGCTGGGCCTTACCTCCCTCTGAGTAAAGAATTTTTTTCTAACAAACTTTCTCTTTTAGTTTCAAGGAATTAACCCTTGTCCATAATGGACTATACCCACAATACTCCCTAATAGAATCCCTTTCTAAGTTCCCCATAGGCCTCCATTTGGTACTGAAAGGCTGCAATGAGGTCTCCCCACAGCTTTCTCTTCTCCAGGCTGAACAAGCCCAGTTAATTCAATCTTTCTTCATAGGAGAGGTGCTCCGGCCCTCTGACCGTCTTTCTGGCCCTCCTCTGGACCTGCTTCAATCGCTCCATGTCTTTCTTGTGCTCTCAGCCCCAGGCCTGGATGCAGTACTCCAGATGGGGCCTCATGAGGGCAGAGTAGAGGGGAACAATTCCTTTTCCCTGCTGGCCATTCCTCTTTTGATGTAGCTCAGGATATTACTTTCTTCCTGGGCTGCAGGAGAGCACTGCTAGCTCACAGAGATGTTGGCTGGTAAGAAGCTCAATAAGTCTTCCTGTGCAGAGCCAGGCTGTATTTGTTCTGGGACTTGTTCTGACCCTAGTGCAACACCTTGCACTTAGGCTTGTTGAATATCCTGAGGTCAGTACTGGAGTACCTCTTTGCCTACTTGGTGGTGGTAGGTAAGGGTTCAGAGACCTGCAGTGTATATACAAATTTACAGAAACATATTTCCCCCCATGCATTGCTTCTGTGTGTATAAGTATATTTATATTTTATCTACTGTCTTAATGGGCAGCTAACTAGTGTTTGTGATGTTATCTGCTACCACTCACAACTAGTTGTGCAGTTCTTTTTTTTAACTGGAACTGTTTATATTGTTTGCAAACTTTGTCACCTCAGTACTCACAGCCTTTTCTAGAATATTTATGAATAAACTGAGCTGCACAGATGATAGAACTACTTCCCGATGACTTCCCTTGAATGACAAAATTAATAATGTATCCCGAGTTGATTTCCTTTTTTGCTTAAACAATTACTGCTCCAGAAGAATGGTTCCCTCTTATTTCCTGTCCATTTTTTTTTTTTGGTGATAAATGTTGTTAGAGTTTTTGGAAATTCAAATAGTTTATCAAGGAGGTTGCCAGTAAACCAGTGGATGAGACGTATTAAGTGGTTTGAATCTTGGCAGATCCCTTTATAGAACTCATGCTTTTGGTATTAAATTTATTGGTCCATGTCTCCCCATGATTTGTCAGTTTCTTTCATTTTGAAGTGGGAGATGATGCACAGCCTTGGTTCTGCCGTGCATCATCTCCCACTTCAAAATGAATTTTCCTATTAATGTTTGATAAGTACACTGGTTTTAAAGTATTTTGGAGGATTGTTATTATAAATTTCCTGTTTGTGGTTTGATTTTTATTTTTATCATTTAATTTGCAGATACTTATGTAATCTACTTGTTTTCTCACAGTTTTTATTTGTTGAAGGGTATTTTCTTTTAGTAGTCTTTGCTGGCTCTTTTGTCATTGCCATCTTTCTGAAAGTATATGTTTTTGAAATGACAACCATTCATTTGCTTAGGTACAGTCACTTAACATATTGTTGTCAATCAGAGAGAAAGGAAAACGGTCTCCTTCAGCATATCTTCCTGAAACACTGTCATATTGAAAATTACACGTGAGCACCAATTTGATATTAAATATTTAATCTGAATGAACTAAACATTCCTACTATTTCAGTAGGAATTTCATTTATCACTAAGCTTAACTTTAATGTACTTCCAGTAAGTTTATGTCTAAGTATGGTGTAACAATGGGGTTAATACCCATGCTGGTACATTTCCAAGGAAAAAAAAGGTCATCTTAATCCACGAGACTATGGTGCAGGACTGGGATGCTTATTTAAGAATTTTATCTTAGAAGTACGCTGTAGAGATCAACGTCTACGTTTCCTTTAATTATTTATGTGAAAAGCATCTGTCATCCATCCTCAGAACGGGATGAGTGAACATGCTTTCCTTATGTTGTCCCTGTCCATTGAGCTGATAATCAAAATGTCAGCAAACTTCCTGTGCTTTCCCTGTGGAAAATTAGATAGCACTTCTCATATTAGAATATCCTGCCACAGAAAAAAACAGTCTGAGAGCTGGGCAGGTGCTTAAATAAACAATAGTACTTCAAGCCAATGTAGTCAGTTTAGTAAAATGGGAGATGAAGTTTGTGCTGTAGCTGGCTTTCCTCTTAGCTACTTGAATGAGTTGAATCAAAAAAAAAAGAAAAAAAAGAAAAAACCCACAGCAACAAAACTTCTCTTGTTCCCAGTGTTTTCTTTTTGCCTTTACCTAGAATACTGAGTTCATTTCTTCCCCTCCTCCTCCTCATCTCAGCACCTGCCTGTCTTTAACTCCTGCTCTGCTGGAGCCTGCAGCAGCTGCACCAGCACAGGAAATGGAACCTTTCACACGTGCACCACAGAAGAATGGTGACATGGGTTGTGTGGGTAGTACTGCTGGTGTGAATCTCTGCTTTGCAACAGGAAGAAGGTGCCTGCTCTGCTCCTGAGCAGTGCTGATTGGGGAGGAAGGTTAGGTTAAACCTTCAAATGGAGATGACTTTTTGGCATGTAAAAATATCTAGCTGACTCACTGAGTCATAAAAAAGGGTGACTTTTGGCTTTCCATATTCCCCTTTATGCGTTTTTTTCCTTGCTTTTTTTTTTCCTGTTTGTGTGTTGTAGATCTAGAAGAAGTAAAACGTCCTCCAAGTTTAACATGTTAGCCAATGCCTTTCTTCCTTCTTTGTAACAGTACAAATTCTTATAGCAGAGGATTGGTCAACTGCTGTGCTGGTTTGACACAATTTTCCTGTATCTAGCAGTGGTCATATGTCTACTGCCTTTCTTCCCCAGTCTGCTATTGTTGACTTGCTGAGATGCCTGCAGAGGGAATGGGCAGTACAGCTCAGTGCAAAAGCAGGGGCTGACTCCTCTGCCCCTGCTGCTGAAAGATTTCCTGCCTCTCCTTGTCTTTGTTCCCGATGACTGGACGCATGTAGCTCTCTTCCAGTAGAGTATCTGTATCCTGAAGTGGATATTTTGACTGCCAATTTTAAAGCATATAGGAAAATACCAAGAAGCACGCTCTGCCCCTTAAGTGGTATTGTGCTGGAAATGTGAAGTAGTGCTTTTCTGGGAAATGAAAAAGGGAGAAGGGATGAAAAGGGAGCTGGAGTTTCTTATGCTTCCACGTTATCTTCAGTATGTGGTTTTCCTTATCTTTGTTTTTACTGTACAGAGAAAGCAAAATGTATCCTAGATTTAACTAGGAATTTATGCTTGGCCTGAAGGTACTGAAAGCGTTGCCTTTTGGGGAACCTTTGATGTTCATTCGGGAGTAGTTCTGTTTCTGTGCCAGGCAACGTTTGCTTTATCTGGCTGCTTTTGTCATTTCCTTTACGAACCACAGTCTTATGTCTTTTAATTTCTTCTTTAACTGTTAATGTCTTTTGTTTACGTTTTCTTTTCCAGACAAGCTACAATGTATTAGAAAATTTGGTAACCTAGTTTATGTAAATTAAAAATGGAGAATTTTTTTAGGATATTAGTGTTATTTCAGTTTCTTTCAAAGGACTGTACTGACAGCGTGGTAGTACTAAGGTTGCATATAGGTGGATGGATTATTCACTTATTTTAAATGCTGGCTTCATAACCATATTACAATCCTGATGTCTTGCTCTGTGTTCTTATTTTTATTCTTATGATAGCGAGTAAACTGTAAATGAATGTTATTTACTGTCATATTCAGAATATTTCAGGGTTTAACTTTCAGGTATTCTTAAAGATCTGCTTTTAGGTATAATGGATTTGCTTCAGAGTTTTAAGACTTTTTTTTTTTGGTAAAATTAGCAGAACTCAACATTTCATGTCATATTTAAGCTAAATTGTAATTTAGGGAGAAAAAGTGTAGTTATTCCTGTAATTTGACAACAAACAAACTTCATTATTTTCAGTTTGCACAAATTTGCATGGTTATTTGTTCTTTGTTCTGTACTCATCTCAGTATTTGCCCTTCTCCAGTCCTCAGATTTTAAACTTTTGTATCCAGTACTATGGGTATGCTGTCGCTGCAACCAGGTGCCAAGCATGCTTACTAAGCAGATTAAAAGAAGCTGAAATAGAGAAACGAGCTTTCATAGAAGGTCACAGTATTGCAGTAGCGTGAGTGAAACGTAACTGTGTGTGTAGGAAGTTACCAGGTTTCATTTTAGGGCCAAAAGCAGAGGAAACACTGATATCAAGTTTACTTTGTGTGACTGACGGGTTTGCTGCTTTAAGGTTGATGAATAACCTTGCCCACAGCAGGGGACTGGAGCCTGATGATCTTTAAGGTCCTTTCCAGCTGAAGCCATTCTATGATTGATCAAGGAAATTCCTAGCTCTTTTCATGTTATGAGCCAGGGTGGCCTTAACAGATCACAATGAACTACTGGGGTAACTGAGAACAGTGGTTTTCCTCCAATCAGAAATGCATTGTTTGGGAGATGTCTTCGAAGGATTCTTGCTAGCTTTTCTTCTTTCTTTTCTTTTCTTTTTTAAAGGATAGCAATTAGTGATTGCTGTCACAGTTTGGTGATGTAATGCGTTTTGTAAGACTAATGCAAAATTGTGTACAAGTATTTGCCAGAAACCGGTTTTACTGAGAAGTGCATTTAAAGGGTGTTTAAGTCAGTTCTTCAAAATTACTGCAAAAGTAGCAAGTTTGAGAGTTTCGAAGAATGTGGCTTTTTTTGTTGGCGTTGGTCTGCAAATATATAACAAAAGTAGTGCTTGAAGTTACAGCCTCCCTTTGGGCACTCTAATGTAATAGTTTTGTCCTTCTTATGTAAGGTGGTGCCCAAACCTGCATGCATTGCTCATAGTGAGGCTGACCATGGGTGACATTGAGTCACAAAGCCTTTGGAAATATGGACAACCTAAATTTGTGTGCACACAGCTTTAGAGTTCTTCAGAGTTCCTCATCCTGCTGTACCGTTTTGCTGCCTGCATTCTCAGCTGAAATGCAGCTTGTGTGTTTCTGTTAACCCCTTGCATACCCTGAAGGATCCAGTAGGCAGCTGAGTGTGCCCTTCTTTTGTAATTGCTGCATGGTGGAATGAGAAATTTACTGCTACATATTTACCTGAAAATGGCACTTTATTCAAATAAGAGTGAAGTGCAAATTTTGAAACATTTACTAAGATAGAGGAAAATATTACAAATCTTTCTAAGCAGTATGTAAAATAAATAAATGATAGGGAGTGATATTTAATCATGTTACAGCAGCCTTCACTTAGTGTTTTTTCCCCTCTTTACTGTGCTATTACTCTGCATCATCTGTGAAGGTTTCCGTCCTGGATTCTGCCTTTCATCTTAGCTCCTGCTGCACCTGGAGGAACACACAGCACAGCCAGTCCATGCAGAGTTGTGGGCATGATATATCATAGCCTTGAAGTCCTGAGTAGAAAAGGGGGAGGGTGTCTCACCTTTTAATCTTCCTCCAGATTTTTCTTTCTTCCTCGGAGATGCATATATGGGTCAGGGTACCCTGCAAACGAGCCTGTTGTATAGCTGATTAGCAAATGTCTGCCTGAGAGTGGAATAAAATTTTCCTACCTCTTTCTGGTGAATTGCTACAACCCCATTACATTGAAAAGATTTTTTTGATTGAACATTGTATTATGTGTTTACTGTAATTAATGTGAATGATTGATTGAAATAAATATGTATCATTACTGGCACTAAATTAATTCCAGCCTCAATGAAATCTGTAGCTTTGGGAGGTAATAGATGGCCAGGTTTTTTCTGGAGCTCAAGAGAAGAGTGGGCAGTAACCCATACCTGCTTATCAAGTATGCCAAGGGGGCTGTGGAATGACCTACCACTTATGTTTAACTGAACAAAATCATTTGCTTTCATCCATCATTGTCTATCTTCTCTCAGGATCATGCGTATCCAATTCTTTTAGCATGACTTTAATAAAAGCATGGTCTTAAAAATGAATAACTCATCCAAAAATTCTCACACTCCAAAGGTACTTTATACAATAAAGTGCAAAATTCAGGAGGAAAACAATTATATTAATAAACATTTTGTTGAATCATAGAGTTGCCTGGGTTGAAAAGGACCACAATGATCATTGAGTTTTAACCCCCCTGCTATGTGCAGGGTCGCCAACCACCAGACCAGGCTGCCCAGAGCCACATCCAGCCTGGCCTTGAATGCCTCCAGGGATGGGGCATCCACAACCAATATAGAGAATATTCCTGATCTCATGTAATTTATGATGAATGAGTTGTAGTACAAATTTTTAAAACTTTTATTTCTTTATGTTTGCTGATACCAGTGTTAATTTTTATTTTTTACTTAAGAAAAAAAAACCCCACAAATCAGTAACTGCCCCAGCGATGTCCTCTCTGATGTTCAGACCACATAGATGTGTTTAAGACACCTCAGATGATAGTATTTACAGGGGAGGCAAAGCAGTGGCCCTGTGGTTTTATATCCCCTCTACCAGCAGCTTTGATCGATCTGGCTCCAAGCTGACAATTATCTTTCATCTTCAGAGAGCGTAAAATGTACCTTTAGGGCATATACATTTCAGTGTCTTTCTTGGTATTTTTTTTGAAAATAATAACAGTTGAGTTGCCTGGGAACTACTGGGGGATTTAGAAAGTGTGATTTTTGCTTACTATGCTCCTTTGTAATCTGTGGTGCAGATATAGTTAAGTCTTCTAAGGTAGGTAGTTGCATTTGACTATATGGTGGTATTAATGCAAGGTAACCTGTGAAAATATGGGCTTGAGCTACTTTGTGTTTGCTTCAGGCTGGGAGCGTACAGGGATTGTTATTAACAGTTCAGTTCATTTTACCTGGTGAAGTGCTGTACGTTGTTTATATGTGTAAGGTTTCTTTAAGAAAAAAAAGGACAAAACCACCTAACTTACATTGTACAGACATGCATACATTATTAATAAGTTATTGGTTTTCAGGACTTGCTCTTATTTCGATTGGGATGAATGAATTCTACAGGAGTTGATTTCTTGTGATGCAGAGAATCAAAACATTTTAAAAACTGCTGCTCGTGCAAATAAACAACAGAAAGCTTTAATACTGGCTGGAGGCACGAGCAGAGTAGAGGTCTCAAATGAGCATGTGACTGTTCAGGCGTAACACAAAGTTGGTTGAATAGCTTGTTGGCTTTTTCTTCTTACATAGTAGCAACCTTGCCAAGACATCTGTGTTCTATAAGACATTAAGGGGAGAGTTTGATTTTTAAGTAGTGTTATTTCTGTATACCAAGTAGTGGTAGGTTTCTGTACAGATCCCTTACTCAAAAGCAAGTCTGTTGAGTTTCCATAGTAGAAAGGAGCAATGCTATGGCTGTCCCTTCCACTGGGATCATTCCAAATTGCAAAGTGGTTTAATAAGGCTATTTTAATTTCAAGTGTCAGTTTTATATCGACCATCTCTTACCAAACAGAAATGCATTTTGAATTCATTATGTTAATAGAACCAACCCTGAGTCTTGCCCTCAGATAATCAGGAAAAAACATCTTTTTGTTTTTTAGATAGCTGCTAAACTGTAAAACTGAGAGATATGCGAGACATTTGATTTTTAGCTGCAAGTTTCAGAAATGTGTATTGGTAGTTCCTTGCAAAATCTTTGCTACAGTAGAAAATTGCCTCCAGCTGAATATTTTAGTCTGTTTATTCTTTCAGCTTCACATAAGCTTCTTATAAGACTAAGGATTCTCTGCATTATCTGAACATAGCTGAAGTGTGTTGATGCTTCATCACAGCAATAACACTTCATACATTCAGTATCCTAGACAAAATAAAGCTGTATAGTACTACAAACTGTACAGGAAATTTTTACATCTTAGTCTTTCTAGATTTTCACAGAGGAAGTTTCTGTAGGATCTGCTCTTGTAGTCTGAAGCACAGTGACTGTCTGAAGTTGAAGGGTGTTTGTGCTGGCACTGAGTGACACAATCCTGTCTGCCTTGAAGCACCTGGCTGCAAGTTCTGCTGTGCACGTGGAAGCAAGTGTGAGCAGCAGTATGGTTTGGGGTTGGCCAAGTTGGAAACCATTAACTTATGTTCGTGGGATGGTTTGCAGTTCTCTTGGATACATGTGTTAATTGTCACTTAGCTGGGTACATAGTGGAATTAATACGTTTTTGGAAGGATTTTCACTGAATTCTCAGTCAGACCTTTTGTAACCAAATGTGTTTTGTAAACTATTTGTAACACATAGATAATTCTTAAACAGAGAGGGAGGATGGGGAAAGACTGTGCGTGCTGGGTTATTTAGACAGGGCTTAGGTTTTAATGTGGAGAACCTAGAAAGCTTCAATGATAGGTGGAGAAGACCGCATAGGATTATGTGAGTGGGCTGGATCTTGCAGCTCAGCAAGTTAAAAGGTTTATCACCAAAGGTGGTGAATTTTGAATGACGTGCAAGGAGGCAGGCGTGAGGAAGCTATGGTACTTAGGTGTGTGACATGCAGTAACTTGAGTCTATGGGTCTTACTGAGGGCTGGCTATAGCAAGAGTGAGAATCTCTGCTTTCCCAGGGATTTTTAACATTTTTCTTTTTTTATCCAGTCCTTTACAAATGTATTGGTCTTTGGGATACAGATGAAGAAATGTCCTCTATCTTCAAGATTGTTCTCACAAGAAATCAGTGTCTTGTGATCCTTATAAAATAGCTGTGGTAGCCTGTATAAACATTTTCAGCTGTTTTTTTTTGTTTGTTTCTTTTTTTTTTCAGAGGGAGGAGTATTCTTGGAGCTTTTTCATATTGCTTCGTACTTGCTGACTTCTACTTGTGCCTATCCTTGATTCTAGCCACATTTGCTCATTGGCTTGTAGACTTAAAATAAGTTTCTTTGACTTTTGTGATCCCTGCTGTGTTTGCTAGGAACTCCCAGTAGCACATTCTGATGTTACATATTTCTCTTTCATAATGTCAGAAGAAACTTGAAAAGACTGCTGTCTGTCATGCTATTAAGGGATGTTTTGTACTCCTCTTTTATGTCAGAAACCATATTCATTTTCTTTCATGTGTTGCAATTGTCTGATCAGAGCCTTTGTTCAGTGTTTGCAGGGTTCTTAAACCCAAAGAAGTTTGACTTGTGATTGGATACTTCACTAGTATGAGAGAATACTCCAGCCTTTCCTGAAGCTGATAATTTTGCTATTTTTTAAATTATTGTACTACACCATCTGTGGAATAATATTCATTAATGTATAATGGGAAAGAGTAAGTCATTTTTCCATTGCAAATTAATTTGCCTTCAGATTTTTTTAAGGGTATCTGGAATTACATGTACATTCCAGTAAGGTTCTGAGTCAATTTGTGGGCTTTAAAATAAGTTTTTTTTCGTATCACAGCACCATAACTTCTGAGTATTTGAGGTGCAAAATGTACAACAGTCTGTCTGGCTTTAACCTTAGATAATGGTAGATAATGGTAGGTTATGTGGTAAGACTCATCTCCACAAACACGAAGGGAGTCAGAGGAACTATAAGGCAAGTGGGGAAGTCTTACTAGTTAGAAATGGAACCTGCTGACCTGATTCTTCCCAAGTCTGTTACAGAAAACTTGACAGCTCTATTGTCCAAATGTCAAACCCCCTCAAGATGAACCAAAAACTCATCAGCTTACAGACTGTACTGTATGTCATGAGTCTCATTGGATGGAGAGGAAAAGCAGCACAGGATTGTGAAGAAGTAACGGAATTTTTAGGGGAAGGACTAAAGTTAGGGAAAGGGAAGATTTGAGATGCTCTGGGGAGGATCAACCATAGGAAAATAGAAGAATGAGGGGATAAAGGGGTTGGTCACGTGTAAAAAGGATTTCTAGTTAGCATGCATTTCTGGCCATGCCTGCCCTGCATCTCATCAGTACAGTCCATCTGTCATCTTATTAAACTTAAATTCGAACTATTCCCCTGGGTGAGGGGGCCCTCTTCTCTCTGCTCTTCTGTAAGTGCCAGTGTTGGGCTGCTGTCTGTGGGTTATAGGGGCCTGTATGCCTTGGGGTGCCAGTGACTGGAGTGCATGCATACTGTGTATGCTGTTATGCAAATATGCAATATTAAGCTAACAAATCCTAAGAAGAGCTATTATTAAGCAGTTGGATAGATAAGATGCTTGGAAGACAGGTATTGAAGCAGCCACAAGAGAGACAGGGACCCGAAGGTCTGCCAGCTGGCTGCTGGAGGCACCAGCAGGTAGAAGCCAACTACAGAGACACCATAAGGTCTCAGGATTTCTTGGGAGACTTATTTGCATGTGTCTGTCTCTGCAAGAGGCACATGATGCTGCAGAAATGCACTTTTGTCCCCTCAGCTGTAGAGAACAGGATGGAGCTGTTGTTGCTGTTAGCACCATAAAGAAACTGTGTGTTCAGCCTCAGTACTGCCTAGACCTGAGAATGCTGAGCTACAGCAGCCTCAGCCTTGTCAAGGGGCTGCAATCAACAGCCTTTACGCCGTTTGGATGGAGTTTGTATGTATGACTTTCATTTTCTATAGGCAAAAGTAGAATGTGGCAGATTCTTGGGTTGTTGCCAGCATGTCAATGAAGCTACTTAGAATTTGACTCAAATGAGGTTTATTTACAGATTTATATGGTTAGGGATACTAAATTGTTTTTAAATGTAACAAGAGTAACCTTTAGCTTTAGTGGTGGGTTGGGTTGGTTTGGTTTGGTGTTGTTGGATGGTATCTAGTACCAAAAGGAGATCTTGCCTTGTCCTCTTGCCTGGTGATTGTAGACCTTTTCTGTGCAGCTGATATATAGCCCACAGTTTGCACTTTCAAGGAGCATTGAACTTATAAAACAAGCACAAAACTTAATGAACTAGAGAATGAGTAAGCGTATGGTAGTCTATCATCTGAAAATCACATTCATCTGACAAGAAATCTTGGCGGTCTCAATTCTCAGTACTGTGAACTGTGTTCATGTTTGGAGCCTGAGTGTTGTTTTGAAGCAAATTTCCTAGTTATCCCTCCTGCTATGCTGTGTCTCATGTCATGAAGCAATTTTATAGTAGACAAAACTGGATTGCTTTTGAGTAAAAATAAACTGGGTGATACAGTCCTACTACAGATCATGAAGTCTACAGAGCAGATTTGATGCACGTCAGGTTTCTTCCAGATCAGATCTAATGTGCTCAGTCAGTGGTATAAACATACATTTTATTTTATGTAGCACAGCTCAAATGTGTGTGGTGTGTTTTTGTTTTTCATCCACTCCTTGAAAGAGCAGCAAAGCTTCACCTAGGAGTTGCTTCCCTCTTTAAGGCAGCTTTGTGTTTGTGCAGTCTCCTGAAAAGGGAGCTGCATGTGAAAAATACAACTTGAAAAGGCTCTGGATTGCAAATTTTCTCCTTCGTCATTTTCTTATTATGGTGCATATTCAAATACTTTACCACTGGGCTGCTTATATTTTTTCACTGTATAATTTCCCTAACAACAACTTTTTTTCCTCAGTGCTTGTGACTTTCAGTTCAACATTAGTAAAAGACTCCCTCGTTAATGGCCCTCAGTTTCTTTCATCTTTTGCTAACTATTGTGAAATGTACCGTACAATCACATTCACCATGGGAGATAATTAGCTATAGTTGCTGTCGCGTACTGTACTGTGACTTTAATTTCTATTTGTGTACATAACACAAGCTTTCTAACATTGGCATTAAATCAGCCTATATCCAAATTTTGGTATGCTCCAATTTCGTGATTAGCAAATGTTACCTTTTATGTTAACTAAATATATAAGTGAAGTTTGAATATGTTCCAAATGCCAGTGCTTAGAAAAATAGTTCTTTACTGAACCTTCTATTTATATTCCTCATTTGAATGAGCTGGAGGTTTTCTTACTTTCTTCCTCTTATTCGGGCAGAATACAAATCGGCAATAGGATTTTTTTGCATCATTGCACACAGCTTCCTTTTCTCCTGCTCTGGTCTATTTGTGTCCTGCCTTCAGCACTGCTCAAATGCAGCCCTTAGCATTCTGTGCACTGCTTAGAGCCAAACAATGCAACATTCATGAAAAGCTTGAAGGACTGTAGTTGCCAGGTATAGGATTTACTCTGTGCTTGCTAACTAGTGGTAACTTCTAATCTGCCAAGGCAGAAATAGAGTCCTGCAATACTCTTGTGTGAACTGCAAGGAAAGATTTATGGTCATGTGAATTTAAATGCCTTTGCTTTTCTGTCCCTAACAGAAGTGAGAAATAGATGTATATGGAAAGAGGATGGAGACAGTATGCAGTGATGGTTGTCTTGCTATTCTCTTCTACCAGTTTATCAACAGGGACTTTTTGAGCTGAAATTCCATAAAAGCTGTTGTGGATTGAGCCAGGACTTTGACTTAAAGGCAACATCCTGGTACCATTTACCCTCTCCTATTACTATCTCTGTTTTCCCTTGCCTTCATCTAGTCCAAACCTGCAATTATGTAAATTAGAGTATTGTCATGGTTTTCCTGGTAGATTACTAATGACCAGTAATTTTTTATTTTACTGTTGTTAAAGTAATCTTTATGTCAGGGAAGTTACTTTTCACATGCCATGCTTTGTTGTGGTCAGTGGTAAGGATATCAATAAAGGACTGAAGTCAGCATGATTATTCTCTTCAGTGTTGGATGCACCAAGATTCTTCCCAAGGTGATATATGTATAAAGAAAATCGTTATTATAAAAATGGTATTCTGAAAAGGCTAGGAGCCAGCAGCCAGCTTAATGATAGTCAGTTTGTTTTTCTGGAAAGGATTATGGATTTTAGTGAAACAAAATGGCTTGCCCAAAAGATTTTCCATGTGCTTAGAGCTTCAGTTGAATGTATCAGTTCAGTGAGTTTCCTTTCAAAGACGAGATGGTCTGAACTAACATAAAGTTAATTGACAGTGAGACTTAGTGCAAAAAATGCCCTATCAAACAGCTGTCCTTGTTAAGACTGGCAATAAATCAGAGCTATGGTTTTTGTTTTTGTATGACTGTAAAAGCAAACATTCCCCATTCTGTATGTGAAACAAAATAGGCTTTCATTCTTCTTTTGAATTTGACATGCTGTAAGATAGGAAATGGAAACTTGAACAAGTTGTTTACTCTCTTGTGCGCTTATTCATTTGATTTTGCTAAAGCACATCAGTGTAACTTGTGAAATATATAATGACTGTGTATGTTTAAAAACCAACATGTATGAAGTGTTTCAGTAGTCCAGTGAACAAAACTGCTCACTCAAAACCTTGCTGTTGAACTATTGCTAACCCTCTCAGAAAACCTCCTCCTCTCTATGCTTAAATACCTTTCCTTGGGATTTTGCAATAGCACTGATAGGGGGTTGGACTGCACGATCTCCAGAGGCTCCTTCCAACCTCTATGTTTCTGTGATTCAAATCTGAAAAAAATACAGCAAAAAAAAATCAGTTTGATAGTGCTTTTTTTATTGTTTTGGTTTTTATTTGCTTTGTTCTTGTCTTACTCTCTCCAGCTTTTATGTTTGTTTGTTTTTTTTTAATTGATGCTTGTCTGTTGCTTGGTGGTGTGGTTTTATATAGTTATCTTCTGATGAATTCCTTTCATTAGAGCATACATAACAGCAATACCATTACTGAGTGAAAGTGCAGCTGTACTGGAATAGACCAGGAGCTGCTAAAAGCCCACGATCTTATCTGACATAGCCCGTAGCAGACAGCAAGGGAACAGGGCAGAGATGCAAAGAAACCTTAGAAACGCTCTTTGCCCTTTGGGATTTGTGTAGGCCTCTGAGTCCAGGTGGGTGCTGGGCCTTGGCCTTGTCTTGTGCTCTGTGAGATGCCCTGACAGGTCAGTGGGGAGCTCTGTCAAGGGAAACTCCTCACTTCTACTGTTCACGTTCTGAGTGAATGGCAGAGCATGTGGGAAGTTGCGTAGTGTGCTTTGCAGATGGTGCTCGATTGGTGTTTTCAAGTGCAGTCGCTCTCTGTATCTCGCTGCAGATTTAAAGCTTCAGTCTATACCTTGGTAATGGTTTATGTGCTTCTGAAGATCATAAGAAAAATCATCAGCAACTCCAGTGAGTGCTCCAGTTTAAATAACTGACTGAGTGTCTAAGGGATATAACCATTTTCAAATCAGGTGAAGAAATGTGAGATTAGAACAGGAAAGCTGTCGCCTGAGTCACCCCTGCAGGCAAAGGAGAAAATTGAATCTTAACTTATACCTTCATGTAACAGATCCTTAGAAATCTACTCTGAGAAAAGTGCACAGCTTTACAATTTCAACGTGTATTTTCATGGTTCAAATGTACGTGGATTGCAAGGGAAGCAGTATCATTGGAACAGTTCTCAATTTAAGTGAAATGCTTAGTATTTGTGTCTTCTCAGGTTATGGTCACATGGGGATTTTAATCTTGTATACATATATTGGCAGCCCTACCTGAAACAGGGGGGTTAGAGCTTGATGATCCTTGAGGTCCCTTCTAATCCAAGCCATTGTATGATTCTATATTTTAGGTTGAATATTAAGAAAAAATTTGTTCTCCTAAAGAGTGGTGAGGCACTGAAACAGGCTGCCCGGGGAGGTGGTGGAGTCACTGTCCCTGGAGGTGTTCAGGGAATGTGGAGATGTGGCACTGAGACATGTGGTTGAGTAGTATGGTGGGGATGGGTTGATGGTTGGACCAGATGATCTTAGTGGTCTTTTCCAACCTCAATGATTCTTTGATTCTTTGTATGCAGAATTAAAGGGGTAGAGCTGTATGTAGCTGTCCTCCTTTGTGCAGGCAGCAATGCAACAAAAGGGCAATTTTCATAAAGTTTCCCAACTTAGTGACTCTTTGGACATCAGCCTGCTGGTATGTATGTGGTAATGACAGTGAGTGGTTAACAGAAGGAAATGGAAAAATATCTCCTTCAGATCCTACTGAGCGAGTGAGCGCTGCAACTTCTCAGAGAAATTTGTAGGCATGCTGCTGACCTTTTGCTTCTGTTGTAGTACACCATCTAGAACACCAGATAATTGACATCATGCTATTGATTTTAGCCTTCATTTGCTTAAGCATTTCATCTTTCCTGTCTGAATTTTCTTATCATTTTCTCTATACATCCATTCTGCATTCTAAAGAGACTCTTTTAACCTTACACGCACATATAGTGTTTGTTAGAATATACAAATTGTATTTTGAATATGTAGTTTGATTTTTGTAATTATATTTTGAATATATGAAGTACATATGAAACAGTAAAATTGTTCTTATTTCCTGAGGAATATAAGAAAAGTCTATCCTCATATTTATATACCTTACAGAACTAAATTCTTTGGGCATTTTACAGTTTAAGGACAAAAAGTGTTAGAACTTTAAGGGCATGGGGGAAACGGGGAAAAGAAGTCCCTTTCTGTCCAAGTATAAGTGGTCATGAAAGCGTAGTTCATTTATTGGTGGTATTATTGTGTCATATCCCGCATCATCTAAGTCTAAGGATTCTTGAATACAATATTGCATAAATATAGAAGTTAATGTTCTGTTCTTTACAACTTTGTGAGAGTTTATTTGACATTATTCAGTTTTGAAATGCTGCACTCTCTTAGTCTACTCTTGTTTTAGTAGTTTGATTTCACTTAAAAGTGAAATGGACCAATAGGCTGAGCTTTTTGCGTACCTTTAAGACTGAAGTTAGATGTTAAATTTATTTAAGCACTAACTACTTTCATTAGGATTAACTGATATAATTTTGGAGTGAGCTGGAACTAAAAAATCATCTTTGGTAAACAAGGTAGCTTTTAGATAAATGCCATAAATTAAGGATTTTTGGTGTTAGTCTTAATTTTGTCCTTTAGAAAAGTTGGGGGGAGGGGGGGGGAAGAATCATGTACATAAAATAACGCAGAAACATTTGATCAATATATGAGTAACGTGGTATCATGCTAAATGTATTTTATTATGTAATTATGTCTATTTTGAGTGGGCTTTAAACTGTGCCATTGATTCATCTTATGCTGAAGTTTAATGTGTGTTTTCTATTTACATATTGGACAAGAATGAAAAACTATTTGGCAATGATCAGCTCTGTCCACACAAAAGCAGTGTTAGTACTCCTGGTTTTCATCATCTTTCCCAGATGACTTTCAATCCTGAATCACAAATTATATTCTCCATTTTAGAGAAAGGGTTTACTGCCAACCTGCTCTCTTTCGAAGTACTATATATCCTCTTCAGCTGTAAGGCTGCTGTTTGAAAAATGTAGTAACGAAAAAAAGGCCTACAGTATTTTCCTTTTAACTACTGTTCTCTCATTCTTTCTTTACCCAGGGTTGTTATTCACAGTTTTGCCCTTAGAGCTTTAATTTATATTCGCGCCAATTGTGCTGGAAATGCCATTTGGTGATTTACTGAAACCAATTCTACTTTCACCTTGCTTGCTTCTTGTTACAGGGAAGGTAGTCCAGGCTCTGTGTTTTAGATGCTCTTAAATAAGAAGCAACTTTCTGAAGAACTGATGGAAGAAAACCTCTTCTGAAAGGAAAGAGGAGAGTAAACAGACTTGAAAACCTAGCATCAGGATGAAGTGATGAAATAAGGATATCTCTTAGTTTCTTTCTTTATCTTTCTATTTCTTTCTTCCGAGTAATGAACTAAAAATCAGTAGCTGCAGTTAGAATATGATTGTTACGGAATAAACTTTCATTGCCATTAGTAAAGCAAGAATGTTGGTTTGCAGGATGTTAATACTACTGTGTCTAAGTCTCTTATGCCTATGATTTACTATCTGTGAGTTTATTATTAAAGAAAGTTTGTTGCCTGGGAACCTAGTGCAAAAAATCTGTGTTATTTTCAGGGAGATGGGGATGGCTCTGTGTGATGTGGTCTTTTCTACCTCCTGTGAACTTGAACCTGGTACTTGGGTGCTGCATATGTTACCTTTGAGAAATTCTTATTTGGAACTTGCAGAATTTGAATGCTTTAGAAGACCCAGCTCATCAGATGCCTCTTATCACAAGCTGCTTCATATTACTTCCCAAAATGATTAAACTGATTGAAAAACATCATAAAATTGTGAATTATTTGGAGAGGGAGAGCATATTAAGTACTGTCTGACAAAATAGTAATTGTTCAGTACTGGCACAACAGTATACTTATGTAAGGCGTTACTTATGTTACTAATATTCAGTTAAATTTGTGATATGACAATAATTGCATTTTCTAAATGGAATATAATGCAACTGTTATGTCTGATGTTTGATAGTCTTAAGAAAATATATAAAATATTCGTAAGAGTGTCTGCTGTTTTTAAAAGAAAAATGGGATAGCACTGTTTTTACTGAAACACAGTGCTGTTAGAATTGCTATGAAATAAGTAATGGGTAGGTTGCAAAGAACTCATACTTGTTTCCTACCATACTGGAAGTGTTACTGCTAAATTTCTTTAGGTTTTATTGTGGGTTTAAAACAATTACTCTAAAAACAAAAACTCTAAAATAACCACGTTCTAAGTGCCCTTCCTATGGAAGGAAAAGTGGTAGCCTCTATGTTGTCCCAATAACTTTTTCAGGTTACGCATAAAGTTTAAGCAACTCTACCCTGCAAGGATTTTATACTACTTCATGCTGTAGGATTTCAGCATTGTTATTATACCCTTTTCTTTCATCCTTGATTATAGCTTAATGTGCATGTACAGAAGATGTAAATTCCTTCCTAAAATGCCTTTCTAAACTTAGCAACTTTGCCGGTGAACTTAATCAATGCTGGTGTCTCCAAATAAGATTCTAGAGAATACAACTGAATGGTAGGTCTTCATTTTGGGTTGGACATTCTTTCTCATTTCATTGTATCTTGCCTAAGAATGAGATCTATTTTCTCAATATTAAGTTGTATATAGAATTATTCTGTTAACTAAAGTTTGTATTCTTACATATATATTTCACACATTTTGTGCCCTGCATTGCTCTTAGAGGTCTGTTGATTTTTCCATACCTAAGTGAAAATTAGATGCACATTTTTGTTGTCATGTACACTTATGCTATTTTTGCATGTTAATCAGAAGGAATGAAAGCCAATCAATAAAAGTCACCTAAAAAGAAGATGCTTTTCTAAAAATGACAGTCAAGATGACAATTCCAGTTATCATATCTCCTGTTTCCTAACTTGCCTTACAAAGCTAAATATATTCAGTGAATATGTTTGTTATCAATGAACCATAGAATGCTTTGAATTGGAAAGGACCTTTAAGGATCATGTAGTCCAACTTCCAGCAATGGACAGGGGCATCTACAGCTAGATCAGGGTGCTTGGAGTCCTCTCCAGCCTGACCTTGAGTGTCTCCATCACCTCTTTGGACAGCCTGTTCCTGTTTTTCAACTATCCTTTATTGTAAAGAAGACTTTTTCCTTATGTCCAGTCTTCTGTACACATGACATGACATGAACATGATACTGAAACTGAGAACTTCACATCTGAGTTACACATGTAATTTTCCCTTCTGTAAGTGAAGACTCCAAACCCTTTGAGAGTGTTTTGTGATTAGAAACACCACTGCTGTTACATGTTGCAAAACTCAACCTACAAGTACCTTGTTTGCTTCCTGATTTTATTTTTTGTTGTTACTGCAATGTGGCCTTATATCTGTACTGTTTCTAGACTTGTTATGCTCCTAGAAGTGTTGCTGCATGTTGTATTTGGTACCAATTGGCATTAGTTGGTTGAATATTCTAGCTGGTAATTTGAGTGTAGCTCTGAATTCCTTAGTAACTGATGGTGGCCACAAGTTTAACACGGTATAAGGTGAAATCATATTGAATCTTGCCTTATAGCCCTCTCCAGTAACAAAATCAAACTGAGCCATGTCCCAGAATGATACTCAAGTCTGTGCTGTAATGGGAACGCTTTTCTTTCTGTTTGATCTTGTGAAACCTGTAGTTTGGAACAAGTCAAAATATTTCAAAATATATAAAAAGCTATTTTGATACATAGCAATTGTTACATACTGGCTTTTCTTCTCTCAGTGCTGAAATAGAATGTCTAAATTGTGCCTCAATTCCTTCAAGGATGGGAGAAGACAACCCAACAACAGGGGTTGTTTTCATTCTAAAGTATGGGGGGAAAAGGACTGGATGATGCAATTTTGTTTACAAGAGGAAGAGGGGGGGTGCAATATTAGCAGCAACATCCTGAAGTAGCTTGGTCTACACTGAATGTGTCCTTCATACTTCTGCTGCTGGTTGGTACTAGATATCAGCAAATAATAATGCTGATTCAGATTTATAGAGCTTGGAGCTGGAAGTGTACTGAATAATTTCAACAACACTGTGATGCTGATGATGGCTGAAAGAGTGAGTATTTTATTCATCCCTGAATGTCATTTTTGGGCTGCTAAAAAAAAAAAAAAAATAGTCATAGGATCTCCATATGACATTTGAAGAATTTTCCTGCCTGAGAAAGTGACAATAGCCATAACTCATGAGTCCTGATCTAGCTCCCCTTGCCTCCTTTGCTAAGTAATACCCATGAGTTACTGGGATAGCAAATACAAAGCATGCTGCAAAATATTTTGTGGCTTGAAAAGAAGAAAGAAGAGCTAACACAGGAGGAAAATATTTTGTGGTATTTAACTGTGGTGTGGCAAATGAAGGACTCTCCTGGGAAATTTGTAGTCAAGTGTGGTGGAGGGGTGTTGCAACTAGAGACTTCTGTATATCTTTTTCCAGTTCGAGTTGCAAAGAGTCATATTTTTATAACAAATTTGTCAGCTATCGTGTCAGTTCTTTGATAGTGTTTTTGCATTTATGCTGTTTGCATGCAGTCTCCTATCTGGCTTGCTTACTTTTGAAAGACCTTACCTCAACTATTGGATAATAACTCACATATTTTCTGATAGTTTTAGAAAACAGTCTTGTTCCATTTGGAACTGTTTTGAATAGCATTTAGTTAGGCCTTTTAAAATGAGATGGCTCTTTTCAGTGTATTGGGTTTGTGCTTAAAAGCTGGGAGAATCTTGCACGATGGTGTCTTCAGAAGTTGGGTCCCTAAGGCTGGTGAGCTCTAACCATACCTTACCCCATGTATCATGGTATTGTTTTCTTTTGGTGTTGAGTATGAAATGAATAAGACTGTACCGCAGCGGTGTGAAAACTGCCAGGTTTTCTTCATTGTTCTTGCTGTCTTAGGCTTGTAACGGGTTGCAGTAAAGCTGATGAGTATAATGAAATGACTTTGGGTATTGTGAGTGGCAGTAGAGATGTTCAGACTGTTGTCATTAGCCTACATCCAAAGACATGTAGTTGCCTCTATAAAGGCAAGAGCATTTGTTGCCAGGATTACAGTATGCCCAGTATAAGCTGTTTTACTGCTTGTGGGGAAATTTTGTGTTTGTGACTGGATGTTTTCAAGTGCTATCACTAGGAGTGGTCATTTGAGCATCTCCTACACAGCAGAAGTTAGAACGTGGATCTGAGCTGTCTTGTCGTTGTATCTGGAAGCATATCTCTATTTTTCGGTTAACTCTAAATGTGCTTTAAGCACAAAATTAGCTAATTTCGTGTTAGTTAGAGGTAGTCATACGTAGACAACAATTAGCAGCTACATTTGTGCTGCTGCAGCCAAGGCTTCTGGGTAGGAGTGTGATTGCCTGGAGGAATCCAAAGGACAGTTGTCAAGACAAATTAAAATATAGCTATACTGGACTTCTGAGAGAGATTTTATAAGCGGTCTCTGCTATGCTGCCATTTGAGAAGTACTCGAGTAATTTAGTGGCTATTTTTGCAGTTCTTTTTACAGAGTAGACAAATGAGTTGCTTGTATGATGTGACCTTTACAGCACTAAAAGGCTGTGACTTTTCTCACATTCACCAGGATGGAGAGTGGCCATTGTGTGACCAGTGCTGTCAGCTGTGCTGAGAGGGAGGTCCAGCTGATGGGTTGTCTGTAAAGCATTGCATAAATTGGAAAAACATTTTCTGAAGATTTTTTTTTGCTGGTTTGTGATTAAATGATTTTCTGAAAATGGGAAACTTCAAGGAAATCGCACTATCACCTTTTATAGAAGATTATCTTGGTCTTATCTTGGTCTTATTTTGGGAGTAGCTGGTAAATAACGGTGTACTAAACTGTAGGTGGTGACTTTTGCAGTGATAAGTGCTCAGTGATATGTTTCTGTTTGTTTTATCTCACATTTGGACCCTTCGAGTTTTTACATAATTCAGAATGAGTTTGAATATGCTCTTCTATATCCAGCTTTTACACAGGGGTTTAAATGTCTCCCCTGTTGTTGTCATTTAGGCATGCTGAGAGCAGCACTTGGAAACAGGCTTCAAGCTTGTGGTTGGCGGTGGCAGAGAACAGGCTGGATGTGGGAAGGAAGAAGGCAGGGGGTGCTGAGTCGCTTCCCATGCACAAGGTAAACGAGTGTTGGGTTCTGCCCCTTTCTGGATGTGTAGAGGTTACAGGAGGCCAGCACTTGACTTCCATTTTCTCTTTTGGTTAGGTTTCTCAGGGGAAATTGCTAGGGCGTGATCTGTTGGTGAATGCTATGGCTGTTACTTTGACATAGTTACATGGATATCACAGTTGGGACTGGAGCAGACAGGAGCCATATGTTCTCATATAGACAGCAGTAATGTCAGTCACATTAGTGCCAGGGTTAGGGAATGTATTGGTTGCTGAGTGAAAGACTGGTTGCTTTGCTGTTGTGGTGTTTTTTTTTTGCTTTTTTTTAGCTCCTTGAAGCCAGTGTATCATCCTGCGTATTTTCTGAGAAATAGTTTAATCTTAATGAAACATGCATATTTCATTAAGATTAATGAAGTGCTCATTATTCCCATTTAGATGTACAATGTCCAAGATTTTACATCTTGCATGGATTACTCTATATATGAAAGTAATTCCTTTTACTACATGGAATGTTTTGTTTTCACAAGTATGGAAATTGTGCATTTTCAGGTGGCCTTCAGGCTTCTGTCATGGGTTTGTCTTGAGCGAGGTATTGGAGTTGTTTAAAATGTTCCAGGTTCAGTGTATTGTTTTTGTGGGTGGGCTTCAGGCATAAACATTTTTGGGGTTGACTTCCTAAAAACACAGTGAAATTCTAAACCTTCTGTGGGGCACAGATGTACAGTCTGTTCTAGTTGGAAAAAGCGTTTCCTCTGGATCATGTCTAATTGAAGCAGTGAATAATGTTTGCAGACGTACTCATGTGATTGTCACTGTCTTGAGCTGCTCACCTTTTTATTATTGTCAATTTAAACCAATTCAATTTTATTTTTCTCTTCCAGCTGTAAAGGTTTGCGAAGCACAGAAAAAAAGCCACGTGAGGCTTTAGTGGGCTCGTGGCCCTGTAGCGCTCCGTGCAAATGTGTGGTTTTAGGGCAATGCTGATTTCTAGCAGAGCTGAATTTATACATATATGGAACGCTTCTGTGATCAGTGTCTGTAATAGTAGTTTATACATCAGTCAAGAAAGGAGGATTTTTGTTTTGGCCAAACCGTGTTTTCATGTTTGTTAGGAATAAATACATCAAATGTTTTTAACGACGTTCTTTAGTATGTAAACTTACATACAGATCTGTGTCTACATGCACGCAAGCATGTGTATGTTTGTATGTGTGTGCATATACATATATGGAGAGTTTAAAGGCGTGAGCTTATAAATAAGCAATTAGTAGCCTATCTAAGTGCACATTTGACAGTTGTTGGTATGTCAAAAGTAGAAATCCAGCACTTGACACACTGCGTGGTAGTATAACTTCTGTTTTAAATTTAGTAGTCACTATAATAAAACTTGATCCAAAAATGAAATGCCATTTATTGAGAAGATATGAGGTTCTAGGGGGTTGAAGAGAGTCAAAAGCAGTGCCAGTGTGGAATGCAGGAAGATGAAACCTTGGCAGGACACAGCTCAGGGATTGTGCCTTACAGATCTGCTTATATGAGGAGAGAGGAGCTCTCCCTCATTAGTTTTTATATAAGTACAATAAAAAAGGATGTGTTTTTCCCTTCACATAGGTGTATCTTTTTTTGTGTGTGTGTTTGCATTACTTTGAATAAAGATGACTGTTGTTTCCTAGATGACCTGACTTGCAGAAACAAGCAAGGATATAGCACATCAGTAAATCAGTGTTGCAGATACCTTTATAAGAGTATTTGTTGACTCAAAATGAGGAAAAGTACTCAGTGGATAAGAAAATATTCTCCCAGGGAAGGGAAAAAAGGCTTCTTGGGAGCTGCTATCGTACAAGGAGAGAAGAAAGTACTTTCCAGGATCGTGGGTGATGTTGAGGAACAGTCTAGATTTGTAGAAACATAGGAAGGAGTGCATCTGAATACTTAGAGATTGTTCTCAGAGAATCCTTGGATCTCATCAGACATCTTGCTTTATAATAGTATTAATGTTTGCCACATCATCTTCTGTGTTTTCTATGACGGGAAATAAAAACATTTAGTATTCTACAGACTTCAAAATGAAATGATATCATGTGAAAGCGTGATTTCGTGTAACTGAGGAAAGCAGGGCTGCTTCTTTCTAGTTTAATGTATTTCAGAGGTAATAAAAATTGAGCATTGAGTGCAGCAAAGTGCTTTGGCAGCAGAAAGCAGCTATAAGTTATTAGCATAAGTCATTTGAGGGGAATGTAATAATATATTTAGAAACAAAATGGCTGCATTTATATTTTTTATATGTAATCATGTATGCACACTAGTATGAAAAAACATTAAATATCAGGTTTTTCATGTCTGGAATTGGATGTGGCATTGGATTCTGTCTTTGGAAGGCATTTTATGCTTTGCTCGATGATATGTAATTGTAAGTGCTTGTGGATTTGTTTTAGTAAGAGAATTTTGGATTGTGACAAACTCGTTCACTTAAAGGTTGTATTTGCAAATATAAAACTAAAAACTTGAGCTGCGGTGTCATTCTGATTTAGGTCTCTGTCTCCTTCAGGCTGTGGATGTCATCTCTGTACATGGCTTTGCTCAGTGACTGCTCTCAAAGTAATGAATGTTCCCCTTCTTCTCCCTTCCATACCAGTGCTAAATTTAATTGAATATCAAATCCAAATTGCCAGATTTTTCTTGCCTATTTGTTCTGTTTTTTTTTTCCTGATCTGTATCTTTATGAAGCAAGTGATACCTTTCTCTTGACTTTTTGTTTCCTACTGAGTGCCCAGTCTGCTTTGGTATTACAACATCATGGCAAGTTTTACTTCTGAATCTCATCAACCTTAACATTTGTCCATTCACAGGTGTTGGTTGCAATTTCTTATGCTACCTGATGTCCAAACTCCTAATAAACAATTCAATAGTATGATCCCTTATGGTAGATGAAGATGGAGAAAACTTCAGTGGAAATATACAATAACAACTGTCTGGCGTAGCACGCAGACAGAAGCAAAAGCTTTTGACAGCTTTTGCAATGGAATCTAAGAGGAATCACCTGCTGTGCACTGACTTGAAAAGGAACACAGAGTTCCTAATATTTTATTAAATATGAAATGTTTAACTCTTTCTGTGAAGATGCAACTCAAGTAGAAGCCCGCAATGTATTGTGGAGCAAAAGAAACAAATATTTCTCATTCTGCAAGTTTGGATCTGTTGTTCTGTTGCAAATGAAAATGGGGTAAATAGCTTTAGAAAACACTTATTCCAATTCTGTTTCTGAACTTTCTGATTTTAGCTACTGAAGAAGTGTTTGTTGGTGAAGGATATTATGGTTTTCAACTGCATGTTAAAGAGCAGAAATACTACTTTTTTTGTTTGTTTCAGACTTTTGTTTATTGTGTATTTGTATTTTAGACGTAAGGAAAAAATTTTTCCCTCAGAGAGTGGTTAGGCATTGGAATGGGCTGCCCAGGTGGTGGAGTCACCGTCCCTGGCAGTGTTCAAGAGGCGTCTGGATGAGGAGCTGCGAGATATGGTTTAGTGGCTTGTGGTGGCAATGGTGATGGTAGGACAGTTGGACTAGATGATCTTGTCCTTTCCAACCTTCTGATTCTATAATTGTAATACTTGGCTTGGTTAAAACTGAACTGCTTTAAAATGGAGCTGAGAGACTTTGATTGGTCTCTCTCTGTATGGGTTCATACTGTAAGTGCACATACACAGAAGCTTTCAGTGTTGTGAATTTACCACTGAGCCTTGCAGAGGATCAAGTTGTGTGTCGGTTTGCCTGTCTTCATATAGCAGACCCATGGGAGCATCAAACTTTATGCTGTTTCCTCCAGCAAAGAATATTGGCTGCCCAAGCATCTCTGCAATGTAAGATTTGTGGTCTGCTCCAACAAACAGATTAGCTCTGCTGCTGTCCTGACAAAAATTCTGAGCACAGTTATCCAGTCTTTGGTGATTTGAGTGTATGGTAAACGTTGCAGCTTCGCTAAGGATTGAGATTATTGATCTAGCATTGCTTCCATGAAATTGGCTATGACCTAAATGGAAAAAAGAAAATACGCAGAAATGTTTAAATTATTGCCTATATGTTCTCTGTGTATAGCAGCAACTGTGCAAAATGTTCTGAATGCAGAGTGTCCAGAGCTCACATGTAAGTGAAATTAACTGGAACACTGCATGCAGTACCAGTACCTGTAAAGACCTTTGTTCTACATGCCCAGACTACTGCTTACTTGGTTTTTATTTTTTGCTTCATTATAATGGTTCTTTCTGATGTTAACTCAATTTCTTGCTTCAGATTGCAAGAGGGGTAGGGAGAAGCTCAGTTGCTTACAAAGAAGGAAGTACCAAGAAATATAATCCTAAACTCATCCTTGGTTTATAATGACTTCATCCTCTGGATTTTGAAACTATAGAGTCCTTGCAGTGCATATTTGAATACTTCTCATGTAAATCTCATGTAAATATTCCTTTTTGATAGCTTTATGTAATGTAAAATCAGATCTTAAGCCTTTTTACTTGGTACTTTTCATCTTCTATATTTTAAAAATTGCTTTGTGCGGAAGGAAGAGTTAGTATGATAGCTTGTGTGAACTTGTGGTACTTGTGAAAGTAATTTCCAGGAGTTATTTATAACTGAGTAAAAGGATTTTTCATGGATTTCTTCCACATTCCTCTTTTTTTTTCCAGTTATATTTACATACTTTTTACATACTTATATAAGAGAATGTATTTTGCGTCTCCAGGTTGTAGCAGACTAGCATGAGTAACCCATAGAAATTAACCAGCAGCTTAGTTATAACAGAACCTATAGGTTTATAGTGGTAGTTTCTATTTATTACTGTTGGTCATTTTTGTGTAAAATATATTACATCTTAAACACTTTGTCCCATTACAAAACTAGCATTTTTTTTCTCAGCTCTGTCAGTGCTGCTCAGTTCTGCCTTCAGACCATTTTCAGATCAGTTCTTTAATACAATTTGAAGGGGCTGAATGACCTCAGACCTTCCTGCAGGCTGAATGTATTGTAAGGACAGTTTTATCCAACTTGTGAAACTATGTATTTTGCGTTCTGAAATATTGTAGGGTGTTCTTCTGATCAATGAAGTACATATTTAAGGTTTCTTTATTGTCATTTCAGGCATTGGATCAAGATAGAACTGCACTACAGAAAGTAAAGAAATCTGTGAAAGCAATATATAATTCGGGGCAAGGTAAGGCATTGTTTCCAGTTCTACCTGATTACATAACATTTGACTTTGTTTGAAAAACATCTTGCCACTTGTCCTGTTGAAGTATACAGCATAAGAGATGCTTATCTGTTTACCACTGTTGGGGTTAACCGTGTAAAACCTTATTTTCATTGCTGATTCTACATCAAAGTACTGTGTTCTTTGATTCTTTCACCCGCATAGTCTTTCCTAAAGGCTTCTAGGACAATTCTCATGCTGCCATATAATTTCAAGCAGCTACACTGGAGTAGAGCAGATCTAGGACAGCGTCCTGAAGTGCTATCCTAGACTGAATTTATGGAATCACAGAATCACTCAGGTTGGAAAAGACCTTAAAGATTGAGTCCAACCACGACCTAACCATACTACTTCAGGGTGAATTCAGGAGGATAGCTTGCTAAAGCCTTTTAGTAAAGACAAAATCTACATTTACTCTCTCCTGGTAATACATATAATAAAAATTGCCTATCTCTATTGTTAACAAAAACACTGGAGGTTTATTTTATTCATTTGCAGACTCTTGTATTGAGGCTATAGTAACAGCTTTGATGGGAAGATAGGCAGCTGAAGGATAAACTGATGATTATTTTGAGTTCACTAACAAGTGACAATCAAATGTAAACCAAAATACAGATTGTTTTTTAAAGTATATGAGGCTTTTATCTCTGTTCCTTTCAAGGTCTAAAAAAACTTGCCAAAAGTATGCTAGCAGAGCTGGTAGAGCTTCGGATCACCAATTACACAGTTGTAAATACTGCGTTTTAGAAAATTCCTGTTCCCCAGCAGAAATAATCAGTTTAGTAAGGATTTCCTTGTGCAAAGCCACTTCTTAGTGACCTTAGTTTAAAAACAAGACTGTTTGTGTTGCTTTGGTAGAGTATTTGTTGCCACATTACCTCCAGCTTAGGGATGTGGGGGACTTAGAGTGGATTGTAGATTCTTAATTTGTCTGCCAGTCGCTAACATTGTTGCTCTGCGCTTACCCATAACTTCACTTAATGATTTTTTTTCCCCAGTAAAGCAAGATATAAAGTGGGAATAGTATTTGTTTAAAACACAGATTTGCTTTTATGCTTTCAAAAGTACTTGGATGTCATAGCAGCTCTTTCTATTTGGTAATGTCTACTTACTGAATTTCAAAGCTGCTTAAATATCATAGAACACAAGGTTTTTCATGTTTTGAAATAGGCAAAATTTAAAGAACCATTATATATCATTTGATTTGAGTTTTGTAATAAAATTTTATTTCAAATGCTTATAAGTAGCTCATTCTGTATTATGAACTTGTGTTGTGTAAAAGTCATAGAAAGTTGGTCAGTAGGCTTAGTTGGCTGTTGTGATACTTAAAATGGACCACAGGTAATTAAACAGCTGTTTTTCCCTTCCTTTTTTAAACAAGTGTAGTTTCAAAAACGATAGATAGTATGAATTCTTTTGATAAAGAAGGCTCCATACCTAATACTCTAGCTCCCTCTTCAGAAAGATTTTGTAATAGCTCACACTGTTCTTTGAAAAGGTGCGCAGGCTGCAATTCATACAGTAAGTGATATCTTAGGATTAGTAGGAACAAAACTGAAAGCTTCTAAATTTTGAAAAAATTCATTTGGAATTTTGTTTTATAAACTATGTTTGCTAGAAGGTGAAACCATGTTTCTATTTGTAGAATAGGAATACTTTTCATTGCACCCCTGCTTCCTAATCTCCTTTGAGAACACGAGCCAGAATAGTGAATGCTAATTCAGGAATTAAACAAATTTTTCTCTCTTGATCAGTAAAATGATTCATATTCTACTGAAAGTCAGGGAGAAAAATTTAGGGGGTTGTATTGTTTTTTGGGCTTTTTTGTTAGTTTTTTTTTCTTCTGACGTAACATTTAGTGCTGTTCACGTAGTATGTCTCATACACAGCTCTTCAGAAAGCCTTACACCTCAGCCCTCTGGTGTGTTTGCTCTGTGCTATATTGTGAACCTCAAGGGATTTTCTTCTCTTACTGAGAGAATATAACTGTCACCCTCCTGCATCTGTCAGATTTAGATTTGGAACTATTGCAGTGGAAATGAAAGCATACCAGTGCAGAAGTGTGAAAGTCCCATCCTATTTTTTCCTGAAAGAAAGTACTGGTATGGAAAGTAGTTTTTTTTAATGAAACTCAGACACCCAAATGGATATATCTTTCCTACCACCTCTTTCTTACATAGCTTGCTCTTTCTGTCATAATACATTGAATCTGTAGGTAGGATCTTGTCTTACATGACTGGTGCATGAATTTAATGGTGCATCTGTTTTGACTAACTTTCCCATAGCATTTTGATCTGAATTCTAACAGCAGTAGATTGCACAATTGGTTTTGCTGTAGATTTTCAATAGTTGTTTTATTAGTCTGCTGGTATAACTTCCAGATTAAAAAATAAAATAGATTGATTATATTTCTCCATTGTTTCAAGTCATGAAATCCATGCACGACCAGAAGTACTGGAATGAGACCAGCAGTGCACCTGGTCTGCTACAATTATAAATAGAAGGGACTTGAAGGGAAAGAACAGTGCAAAGATGGAACAGTTTTTATTATTTTTTTCATCTTGCGGTTATATGAAGGTCTAGAATTGCCAAAGCCAGGACTGATACTGTGGTGTTCAATACTTAAACTTTTTAGATTACTTTTTTCTAAGGAAAATACATTAATGTAAATGTTTAGCATGCAAAGTCTGATATCAGACTAGTTAAATGCACCCTTGCTCCTTTTCAGAGTTGTCTCATGCATCCTTTTCAGGTCTTAAATCCTCTGAGAAGTGAACTAGTCCTGTGCATGTCTCATTTAGCTATTTTGGTGTCAGACTGGGGACTTTCCATGTTCAGCCACAATATCTCATGTCTGAGCTCAACAGCCCTAATCTGTTTTTAGTTTGTTATTACAGAAACTGTCACGTGCATTCACTCATTCTCATTGTCTTTTTCCAAAATGGTAGCATAGCCTTTCCTTTTTTTACAGAGGAACTACAGGGGCCTGAACTACATGCTGTATATTGAGGATGTAAGCACACTATAATGTTTTATACTGCTCCGCTGCATCCTCTTTCTTATTTCTTGGTTACTGAATATTGAGGTGATATACCACCACGACTTGCTTTTCTTTATAACATGCTTTTGTGCTGTGTTGCCTCATGCACAGCTTCATCTGTTGTTCAACACATCAAAATGTAGAGTTCTAGGACAAGCCTCATCTGATTTACTGAGCATTCACGTTAGGATGAGCTGAACTGTAAATCTTTCTCTACTGGGTGTAAAGGAAAGGGTATACCCCAAACTCCAATATGGGTATTTTTGTTGTAGATCTCTCTCATTTGGATTCTGCTTTTGTTTCTGCTGCCTTGAATAAGCTTAGCAGTGCTGTATGTTGAAAAAACAGCAGTTTCACTGTGAAGCTTATTTCCTAGCTCATTAAATGCTGTTAATTAATGTCAGCCTTATCATGAAGTGCTTCATTGGTGAACTCCTTTTAAGAAAAGTAACTGCATTCTTTCCTTTCCCCTTACCTCATCTGAGTGGTTGGTCCTGTATGTGAGGCTCATCCCTATTACCCAGTTTGCTTTGTTCCTGTTGGGGTTTTGGTCAAGGATACACCTTTTCAGATTCAGCACAGTTTGATTTCCAATTTTCTGTTCCCCACCCGTTGATTCTGTGGGCGAAAAATAGTTTTTGAAATCGAACTCTCTGACATGAAACCTGTTTCTTCTTTAGCATTTTGTATTTACCCATGTTATCCACCAATTCTCTTCCGCACTGTAATTCCTACAAATCTGCCTGAGGAGGAATATGTCAGCATTGCTGCTCTGGCGCCGTGTACTTGAATTCCCACTCTCTCTCTCTCTGGAGCTCTTGTTAAAAACAGTGTCTTGTTTTCCTCGTATTGAGGCTGTCATAAATGAGACTTGACAATTTATAGTTTACTTTTCTGTTACTTGTTGCTCATTTTTTTTCAGCTCTTATGAACTCAGCTCTTAGCATCTTTACATCTTCTGAAGCAGTCTTGAAAGAAATTCCTTACATGAGAACTTCTTTAAAGGTGTTAGCGATGAACACAGATGTGAAGGTCATTTACTTTTCTGGTTTAGCTTGTCTTCTCTCTTAATGTCAGATCTAGGGAACTTATGACTCACTAAGATGCACATTGTTCTCAATGACTTTGAAAGAGACTTTCATTACTTTTGTCTCCAACAATCTCATTCCAGAAGCAAAGAAAAGAATGTGATGGTCCAAGATTTTCTTTTCTGTTTCTTTCTTTTCAGCTTTTTTGATGGATGGAAAGAGAAAGCATGCTTTATTTCAAGTGTTGTCTTTTGCCATTCTCTTTAAACTTGCCAGCTTTCTCGTTCTTTTGTGTCTTTTTCATGTGTATATTTTTCCATTCATAAATGCGGTTTGGCTCTGACCTTCACTTTTTTTTTTCCCCTTCGCTGCTCAGAGAACAAATCACTTCTATAAGTACAACGTAACAACAGTGTCAAGTTAACCAAGATTGTGAACTGCAATTCTTTTTCAGACTTGATCAGATACATCAATATAGTTGTCAGTAAATCAATGTCAGTGAGGAGTTGCAGTGTTTGTGTGTTTTCCTTCTGTAAACTATTTAACTCCTTTTCTGTTCTTCAGTATTTGCAGGTGTATAGGTCAGAATAAAACTATTTAAGATGAGGGAAAGTTAAGGCTTTAAGTGTCAGGTCCCATTGAGGAGGGGACAGTCATGGAGCCCCTGTCCTGCTGTGATGGGAGCAGAGCCTGATGTCTGTTTCCTGGTACCTCTCTGGGAGATGCTGCAGAAGGAGGATGTCTGAGGATATATCTGATATATCTTCACTACAATGCTGAGCTTTCTTCACGATGATAAGAAGACATGAGTTAGTTTTAGAAGGAAAATATCATTAGTGTATGCTGCTGTCAGTGTTAGTATCTGTTTGGGGTTATCGAAGTCCTTCCTGCCGTACTTATATCTAAGGAAGTGAGCGTCAAGTTGTGCACATTACAGCTTTCTTTATCCAAAGGAAGTTCTATTAGGACACTGGGAACTCCTGTGTTTGTGTGAGGCAATGGTGGGGAGCTCAAGACATACTTGTTGCTGAAAGCATGCTGGATTTTCCTATGTTCCATTTTAGAGTAGGTCTCATGAAAATGAAGACTTCATTTTCCATCTGAATCTTTAAGGTCATGTACAGAGCTACAGTGCCTCTTCATACACTGAAAATACTTCTGCTCCCTTTACAAGGCTTATGTTGATACTTATGTAAAAAACTGAAAATATTTCATTGTTACACAATACTTGAATGTTTTTTTTTTTTGTGAGTTTGCTGATTACAAAGCAAAAGGAATACGTCTGTCATAAGCTTCATGCCTAGGTTCAGTGATTTGTGATATGGGATTCCAGAGAACTTAATCATAGCATCTTTAGAGTTGGAAGGGACCTTTAAGGATCATCTAGTCTGCAATGAACAGGGACAGCTAGATCAGGATGCTCAGGGCAACTTCCTATGGGTTGTTCCAGGACAACTGTCTACTTCCTTTTTCTGGCTGGGAATATCTTTTCCCTTTCTGCAGATAAAGAAAATAGTCTTGAGCTTGTTCTTCTTTATTCTCTTTCAATAATTATTCTTGGATGTCTGTGCTCTATGAAACAATGTGGTGCTTAAAATCAAACTGCTGGGAAGTATACTGGAGTTAGAAGTGCTTCATTGTGACCAGAACAGGGACTTCATGATCTAACTGGTTTCTTTCTTTGTTCCATTATCTTTCCCCTTCCCTGAGAACAGTAGGGTACATTTCAGCTTTATTAGCTCAGGACTATGTAAGCCAAAGTTCCTTATTAGCTCAAGTCTTCTGTATACATTTATGCAGCAGCTTTTGCATCAAAACATGTATTTTGTTATTATATATTGGCTTCCTTGATTTTAATGCTATTTGATTACAACCATATGCTTTAGAAACAGTTGTATTATAAAAAGCATACAATTCAAGCTACAATTCCATATTGATATATGATTAAATATTTGGCTTTTTGAAAACCTCAGACTGGTGTTAGAATGTTACTCTGTCACCTGTGGGGTTTGTTAACTTGGCAGTTCTATTGTCTGGTGGTGGTGTTGTGTTTGTTGTTTTTTCTTCCAGTAGGAGATTCATTTTTCTGTTTCTGCTAGTCCCTCAGTGGTCTGTTTTGGCGATCTGTAATACCTCTGAAGTACTCTCTAACTCTTAACCAGCTCTTAGTAAATGTTAATATAGATCCATGTATTGTGGAGTGTTATCCACAAGCCTGATTTGAAGCTTATGCTCTTAATTTTGTTTTTCTTGTTTTCAAAACAAATGCTCTCTGGCAATACAGCAACTTGAAGAAAATACTAGGAGAAAAACACAATGCCTACTGGCAACTGCCTGCTATATAAAACAGTTTTATATGTTTTTGTCGTTTATGTATAGATTTTATAAATATTTGTATTTTCTTTCACTGCAAAGAATGTACAGTTGTTGGAATAGCTCTGTGCTTTTGTGCTCGTGGCTTATAGAACAAAACGTAGACTGGGAATCTTGTTGAAGTTAAATGTCTATCTAACTAATACCTAAATATTCCATGTAGAGGTGGGTGTGATGAAATCAGCCTCAAATAGCTGAAATGGTAGATTGTCATTTTAAAGACACTGAAATGCAAGTAAGAAAAAATGCAAAGATGCCAAAAAAGAAGGTAGAAGAAGCAGGAAAAGCATTTCTAGCACAATGATTTGTAATGCAGAGTTTCCTTCATCCTTGAGTTAAGAATTTTGCTTGTTTATATTGGTTTCAATTTCATCTTCTTGGTTCTGAACTCTCACTGTCCCATTGGCTGTGTATTAAAACAAGGGTTTGGCTGTATACCAACAGACATTCCATTCTGCGGGGGTAACTCAGTTTTACAAACAGGTGAAAAGGGAATATTTTCCTGTAAGACCAATTTCTTCTTGAAAACTTGCAGTCTGATTCACATCGGTTTTGCTTAGTTATATCTGATGCCATTGACTTCTTGTTCTGTTGAAGTACCCCTATTACAAGCAATAAAGCTTAGATCAAAGTAGGCACAACTATAAATTCCTGTGTTACTTACACAGCACAATATGTTGTTTGATCTTTTATTGATCTTACTACTTTATTAATGTTTACAGAGCTTTTTAATACAATTTCCCCCAATCGATTCAAGTGGCTGATCTGTTTGTCTATTTGTTAATTTTTCATATTAAAATTATTTTAATTAGCTTTTAGTAAATGCATTACGTTGAGGCTTTCCTCTAAGTAATGCTGTCTGTTTTGTTAAAACATCACAGTATATTGCAGTAGCGTGAAGTAATAGACTGCAAGAAAGAAAATTCCTGACTCTATTTTTTTTCTTTGCAGATCATGTTCAAAATGAAGAAAACTATGCACAAGTGCTAGACAAATTTGGAAGTAATTTTTTAAGTCGGGATAATCCAGATCTTGGCACAGCTTTCGTAAAATTTTCCACACTCACTAAAGAGTTATCAACGCTGCTGAAGAACCTGGTGAGGAATTTCAGTTAATTTTTCCAAAATAAATCACAAAACCTTCTTGCATGTTGTATTTCACATTCCTTATGACCAATGATAATTTTAGAGACGCTTAATGTTTTTTCAGAAACTGACATAATGCTATCTCAGAGACTGTCTGTAAAAAGGGTGTTATTTCAAACTTGCTGTGTTTCATTTTTTGATTTGTGGTTGAGAGGACAAAGATGAAAATGTTGAGATGGCAACGGAGGTATAGTTCTGAAGTGAATAAAAGTGTTCTATAGAACTTAATTCCAAGTCATTCCCTGACTTGAAATCTTTCCAGTTAAAAATTCAATGCCTTTAGTTACAGTTCTTTTCTGTTACTTCAAAAGGAGATTTCACCTTTTGGAGAAAACTAATGATTTGGGAATAATGCTTAAATGATGTTAGCAGTCCATTTTCCCTGTGATTTGCAGGATATCCATTGCTTAACTAGTAGGCTTATGAAGATGTTTTAAGTCTTTTCCTTTTTTTTTATATTTTTCTATTTTTTATAAAAATGAAGTTTTTTCCTCATCTGAAGTTAGTCTCAAGCCTTTTACTTCAGATGAGAGCAGCAAGCAGGTCTTTGAACACTGAAACTAATGAAGCCACATTCCTTATAAGTACATATTTCATGGGTTTAAGTGCCATTACATTCAGAAATGGGAAGAATCAGTTTTATATTGGCTTGGTTTCTCTCCAAGCTTATTGGTGTGTAAGGTGTAAGCAGTGTTACAGACTTTCTTCCAGCTGTAAAACTTCTGGGATCTTTCTTGGCATCATTGAAAGCATTCCTGTCAGGTTGCACAGGGTTTTCAGCAACTTAAACTAGTGGAAATCGTCCCTACCTAGGTTAGTTGAAAATAGATCTTTAAAGGTCTCTTCCAACCAAAATGATTCTATGATTTCTATGAATAAATCTTTGGTCAGTTAGGATCAGCTGTCCTGGCTGTATGTCCTACAAACTTCTCCAGCTTCTCTAGCCTTTGCTTGGCATAAGAACTTCTCAGGAATGCTAAACCTCTGGTGTGTAATCAACAGCATATTTTATCACAAATCTGAAACACAGCACCCTAATAGCTACTATGAATAAAACTATCCCGCTATAGGCAGGCACAAATAAACTGATGTCATTGTGACAAACAGGCAGGTAGTTCATTGTGGGCGAGTTGATCTTCTTTATTTCTTTAGAATTCTGTATCTTCACAAATGAACTCCCGTGTTTTTTTTTCTATTCTTCCATTATTTCTTGGATGAGAGACCTTCAACTGCTGTAAAGCAGGGTTATGTGAAAGCCAGTCCCTCCCTCAGCCCACACAGTGTTTGACTGCTTCTGCTTCAGATATCTGAGGGCCCCCAACACAAATGCCTGTGCTTATTTCTGCTTTGAGTCTTGTCTTCATCACTTGTAATATATTGGAATTGAAGTTAACGTCCAGTGAGAAAACAGCTGAGAGTGCCGCTACACTTCACTGGGCTGTTGTCCAACACCAGCCTTATATCAGAGCCACTGAAGTAGAGTGACCTGTTTATCTTCCTTCTGAGATCATTGAAACATAGTCTGTTTGGAGTTGGAAGGGACCCACAAGGATCATGAAGTCCACATCCTGTCTCCATACAGCTCCACTCAAGATTAAGACCCTATATCTGAGTTGTCCAAACAAATACTCCTTGAGCTCTGGAAGCTTGGGGCCATAACCACTGCCTGGGGAGCCTGTTCCATGCCCACTGCTCTCTGATGCAGAACCTCTTGTAACACCCAATTTGATCTTCCCTCATGTGGCTCCATGCCATTCTCTCTGGTCCTGTTGCTGTCACCAGAGAGCCTTCCCATCTGCTCCACTCATGGGGAAGCTGTAGAATTAGCAAGAAGCTAAGGAGTATCTTTGAAAGAAGTGAATGGAGTGGTGGAATAGAAAATGAACAGATTTTTCTTGTGGGTGCTATACTTACAGCAATGTTAATAGATGTCTCCTTCCTATCATCCTGATTTTTCAGTGTTTGTAGACACGCCTGCATATGTTTAAATAGGAACACAGCAGCAGTTTTTTCTACCCTCATTGACACAGTAAAAAATGAATAATCCTATAGATACGTAATCAACTTGGCAGGGGCTTGATGGGGTGAAATTTAAACTACTAAGAGTTGAAATAGATGCCAAACTTCCACATCCAGTGAAAAGAACAGATTTCTCTAGTAGTTAGGAGCAGTCACAGGGCTGATGACTCATTGCAACTGCTGCTTATACGTGAGCCAACATATGACTTGCGCACTGCCTGACTGTAGCATAGCAGGTCCTTGCTTCATGTTCAGGAACCTATAAGGAACATTTATTTGTAAAACCCTAATTTGTTTCCTCAGCAATTATGCATCATTCAACTACCTGGTTAGAAGAGACTGAAGGTTACCTTGATGTGTTTTCAGAACGTTCCTTATATGCTACTTTTAAAATTAAATATTTATATTGCCCTACATATCTAGAGGGTAATGGTAATGCTTTTCTATCTGATTCACGTGAAAGTATATTAATTCTTCCCAGGCTTGAATTTACCATTAATTTAGAAAATCTGAGATGGTTACAACTTCACTAGTGAACTTATAAGAGATACTGGCAATGTTTTGATAAAATCAGAGTGAATATTTTAAACACTAACAGTACCATAATTTTTCTTTTTCAGCTCCAGGGCTTAAGCCACAATGTTATTTTCACCCTGGATTCTCTCTTAAAAGGAGACCTAAAAGGTGTTAAAGGGGTAAGTGTTGAAAATACTATTAATGGAAATGCTTTTCAACTTTCTTATCACTTTTCCTTTTACCATGAGGCATTTTCTACTGTTGGCATCCATTATTATCTATTTATATAAATAGTCTAAAGAAAAACCTCAAAATTCAAGTGGTTGCAATTTCAAATGCTACTGTAGAACTTCATTCTGAGTTCTTGTCTTAAGATGCACAGGAAAGCAATATTTCACAAGATTCAATTTTTTTTTTCCTAACAGCTATTTGAAAAAAATTTAGTTAAAAAGAAATTATTTTGGTGCTACTTATGATGTTATCTTACCTCTAAAGATTTAAAAATGCTTTAAGGACTTTTTTTTGTCTGTTTCTGAAGGATCTCAAAAAGCCTTTTGACAAAGCCTGGAAGGATTATGAAACCAAATTGTAAGTGTTTCTCTCACTCTATCTCTCTTTATCTCCCCTGTTCTTCCTGGCTCCTAACTATGTACTGAGGGGAAAAAACCCCAAACCTTTCTTCGGCAATTTTTTCAGTGTATGAGTAAAAGAAATATGGAGTTTTCATTGTTTAATGCTCAGAGTTCAGTAAGCAAACAAATCCTTTTTTTTTTTTTCTTCCCTCTTACACAGGTCACCTGTCTGAAACACACAGTGCTTTCTCAGGTTCATAGAACTGTAAAATGGCTTGTGTTGAAAGGGATCTTAAAGCTCCTTCACTTCCAGTCCCCTGCCGTGAGCAGGGTTGCCAACCACTAAATCAGGCATTTGGGCCCTGGGCATCCTGACCATCCAAATATGGGTTTGCATTGGCTCATCCCTGAAAGCATTCACTTTTCTGGGCACCCTGTTGTAGCGCCTTACCACTCTCTGAGTGAAAACTTTCCCCTCAGCATCTAATGTAAATCTCCCCTCTTTTCATTTAAAACCATTCACTATTGACCTATCGCTGTGTGCCCGTGGTATAAATTCCTTTTAAGTACTGGAAGGCTGCAGTGAGGTCTTACTGGAGCCTTCTCCAAGCTAAATAAGCCCAACTCCTTCAACTGTTTTTCACAGGAGAGGTGCTCCAGCCCTCTGATGTTCACGGTCCTCCTTCTGTGCCAGAAGCTCTGCGTATTTCTTATGCTGGGAGCCCCGGGCCTGGATGCAGTACTCCAGATGGGGCCTCACAAGGGCAGAATAGAGGGTGACAATCGCCTCCCTCTCCCTGCTGGCCACCCCTTTTTTAATGCAACCCAGGATACTGTAGGCTTTCCATGCTGCAAGTGCTCTCTACTGGCTCACGTCCATCTTTTCATCCACCAGGACCCTCATGTCCTTCTTTGCAGGGCTGCTCTCAAGGTGTTCTCCCAGTCTGTACACGTCTGCAATTGCCTTGACTGAAGTGCAACTCCTTGCACTTGGCCTTGTTGAACTTCATCAGGATTTGCTAGAGAGGAATAATACATTGTTTAGGTTTTTCTACTCTGTTTTGAGAAATACAGAGCAATAGTAGAGAAACTGCCCTGAAATCTAAGGAAAGTGATACTATAATGCTACGATTAAGAAGGTGCAGGATGACCTCTTAGTTCCTTATTTGTATTTCACTGTTTCATACTTACTTTCAGCACTGACTTTCTCTTAAAATATAATGGTTGGGTAATGATTGGAAGTCATACCATTTAGTATGTGTGGTAAATTTCATATGCTGCCTTCTTACTTTTCTTATGATTCATGCTCCCTAAAGAAGGAATTGTTTGATTGAGATATTTTGCCATTTTCCAGTTGAGTCAGTAGGTTTTTATGTGTATGATTTACCCTGCAGTCTATAGAGATGACAGCTATGGAGAACATAATGCTGGAAAAACAGATTCCCTCACCCCCCAACACAGCATCCAAACTAGAGGAAAGAGTTAAAGAATTGAAGGGAGGAAGGGCAACTTCATAACTGTTACTACCAGACACGTTTTTAAGAGGGAGAGGAGGAGGAGAAGAAGATTTGATATCATAGAGGAACTCATCTTCTTTAATACTCTTTTTTTCATTAAAAAGAAAAAAGCTTTATCACATAATAGAAGCAATTCTCTAAAATCTGTTCTAACTCATTTCAGTACAAAAATTGAAAAGGAAAAGAGAGAACATGCAAAACAACACGGGATGATACGAACTGAAATTACAGGAGCTGAGATTGCAGAAGAAATGGAGAAGGAAAGGCGACTCTTTCAGTTGCAGATGTGTGAAGTAAGGCAGAAGTTTCATCTTTTAATTTTGACACCAGAACATAAAATGCTTTGTGGGTCTTAAGTAGTATTGTTTGAAAACAGCTGAATGCTATAATGTTGATAATCATGTTTTTTCACTGTCTATGCAGTATCTTATTAAGGTTAATGAAATCAAGACGAAAAAAGGTGTGGACCTTCTGCAGAATCTTATTAAATATTATCATGCACAATGCAAGTAAGTGCAGTACTTTTAAGCTTTATTTATAGTATTTCATTTGCATAAGTGTTTTTTCTCATTGTTTTGAATTTGTTCTGATCATATCAGGATTATTTATCATAATTGTGATCTATCAGGTGACTTGTTAGAATCATAAAATCAGTGGAGTTGTAAGGGGCCTTTTTAAGGTTACATGGTCCAGCTCCTCTGGACATGTACAGTTACATCAAGTTGCTCAGTCTTTCAGTACAGAGTATAAAAAGTTGAGAGAGAAGACGGGAGCAATGAGGAGAGAGGCAGAGAAAAAACCCTGTATGTTGCGTACAAAGTTAATTTAACTTCCTGGGATCTTAACTCAGACCAGAGACCCATCAACGTCTGTTCCCATTCTCTGTTGTGTACATTGCGTACTGCCTGGGTAGAACCTCTGAAGGCTGACTGGTTCAACCTGAAGGTGGCAGAGCTTTTCAGCCTTTCCTTTGATTTTACAGGATCTAAGAGGACATAAAGATTAAATGAGGTGGATGCTGCCTACACACCTTGCTTCCCACTGGGTTATGTCTCTCACCTCTCTCTTCAGTGTTACTGTTTCAAAAGGAAATGAAGCAGTGTATTGCTACAGTTGTTTGTATGTTTGTTTTGTAAATACATTTGCATAACTTGGAGAGAGGGTTTAGATTTTAAATTAGCTTGTGATTTTATCACCAGATAGCGAGCCTTGAGTGCTAAAGCTATTTCCTTGTTACCCACTTGAGTGGGTAAAAAGGGGAGGATTGGGTTTGGATATCAGGAAAAGGTTCTTCAACAGAGGGTGGGTGGGCATAGAACAGGCTTCCTATTGCTGCCAGAGTTCAAGGAGAGTGTGGACATGGGGTCTGATTTTTGGGTGATCCTATGAGGAGCCAGGAGTTGGACCCACAAGGGTCATTGATTCCCTTCCAACTTGGGATATTTTATGATTCTGGGATTCTTGAGGCATAGATCTATAAGATAACTTTAGAATTAGTTTATTATTTATTCAATTAAATAGTCTCGTGTAAATTTAAAAGTCATTGTGAAAGCCAGTAATTTGTTTGAAACTCCTTGAGGTGAAACCATTAAGCTATGGCCATGTCATTAATTGTCAAGGCGAACATGGGAATTTCACTTGAGATATTTTAAATACAGGAAATAGGCTTCAGCTAGGGAAGTGTGCAGGCTAACAGTGATTTGAAGTAAATAAATAAGCCAAGATATATTCTCTCTAATTTGTTATTTCTTGATGTTACAGTGGAGTAGCTGGATTTCAGAAAGGCATAGGACTTAGAAAACTACTGGGAAGGGTTTTCAAAACAAAACAAACAAAAAAATGCTGCCTGGCCTAGTGGGAGATGTCCCTCCCTATGGCAGGGGGGTTGGAACTGGGTGATCTTAAAGGTGCTTTCCAACCCAAACCACTCTGTGAGATTTTCAGAGATGAGTATCAAATTCCTTCATATTTCTAATTTAAAATAAGTACTTGAGGATAGGAGTCAGACTTCTGTTTATGTACAATAGCGTATATGCCTTGTAATGAACTTCTAAGTAGTGATTTCAGCAGTGCTGTTAATTTGAATGTGTGGTATTTATAACATTTTACAAGGCTAATGGTTAAACTTTTACTATTACTAACTGGCAAGACTTGCATATATTCTGGATGTTGTCACTTCATACTAATGTATGAAATTCTTGTTTAGCTTATTGTGTTTTTAATGTTGGTGAAGCTGAAGTCTGCAAGGTAAATGAAATGTTTATGGACTCAATGTGAAGTGTATCAGTGTTAGAGGAATGTGGACTCTAACCATCTGATGATAGACTGATAGTAAAACTGTTTGAACTGAGTCAGACAGGTTTGTTTTGCCTTGTTGTCTTTGAGGAGGGTAGGGTGGAGCAAAGCCAGCCTACTTTCTTATAAATTATGTGTATTCCTGATGAATCACAGGTATTTTTCATTGCAGTTTCTTCCAAGATGGCTTGAAAACAGCTGATAAACTTAAACAATATATTGAAAAGTTGGCTGCTGACTTATATAATGTAAGTTTGCTTGTAAATATTTTAATGTCTAAAAATTGATATTTTTTTTTTGTTCATCTAGGTATTGGATGCTAGTTGGCTGCTGCTTGCACTTTTTTTTTGTAACAAACTGCTTGATCGCATCGCAGTTTGAGTTAATTAACTTGCTTGTGGTGTTAATGGGAGGCGTGTAATAATGTAGAATCAAACTTCATTTGTCACCCAAGTGCTTTTGTACTCTATAATCAGAATTACAGTAATTCTATTTGCTGTTCTAGTTGGTGGCTAGATTAAGCAGTATTTTCATTCCTTAATATGTCAAGCTTACTGGAGTTATTAAATTAAAATTTCAGTGACTGACTTAGTTACATTAAACATAATGAACCACTAAAGTCTAACAGAACAGGGTATACAGAGTTGTGTATTCTTTCCAGCTTTTTGAAGTAATACATGCGAAGAAGGTGAACACATTATGAGAAAACAGTTCATGAAATAAACTGTATTACAGAATAGTTGAGCTGGTTGCTCGGAACACTTCTAATGATGTATTAGAATGCATAGGAACTTTAAATAGCATCTAGAGTATAATAGTCTTTTTCTATAGATAAAGCAGACACAAGATGAAGAAAAGAAACAACTTACTGCTCTTCGTGATTTGATAAAATCTTCTCTGCAGCTTGACCAGAAGGAGGTAAATAATTTAGACATGTTATTTTCAGAGATAATGTGAATTATGAATTCTGAGTTCAGAAATAATTCATACTTCATGAAAATTGCAAAACTGATATTTAGGATTTTGATCTGCGTTTCATCAGACACTGTAAAAATACAAAAATGCATGTTTCTTTTAAGCATACTTTTTAGCTTACTTCAACACTTGTTATGGATCAGACAAATACTTACTGTAGCTCAGTGTCCTACTCTTGTCAGTGATCAAGAATGGGTACTGGTGGATTGCAAGCTGGACTTGAGCCAGCTGTGCGCCCAGAAAGCCAAGCAAATCCTGGGCTGCATCAAAAGTAGTGTGATCAACAGGGTGAGGGAGGTGATCCTGGTCCTCTGTTCTATGCTGGTGAGACCTCATCTGGAATACTGTGTCCAGATGTTGAGTTCTTAGTAAAGGAGAGACATAGACCTGTTGGAATGCGTTGAGAGGAGGGCCACAAAAATGATCCAAGAGATGGAATACCTGTCCTGTGAAGTCAGGCTGAGAGAGCTGGGGCTGTTCAGCCTGGAGAAGAGAAGGCTCCAGGGAGACCTGAGAATGGCCTTTCAATATCTAAAGAGAGACTCTTTAGCATGGGCTGCTGTGACAGGACAAGGGGAAATGGTTTCAGACTTAGAGTGGAGATTTAGGTTGGATATATGGGGGGAAAAAAAACATTTACAGTGAGGGTGGTAAGGCACTGGAACATGTTGCCCAGAGATGTGGTTGATGCATCATCTCTGGTGACTTTCAAGGTGAGCCTGCATCAGACCCTGGGCAACCTGCTCTAGTGGTGGATATTCCTGTTCGTTGCAGGGGAGTTGGATTAGGTGGCCTTTAAGGGTCCTTTCCAACTAAAGCATAATCTGTGAATCTGTGAAATTGAAGCTCTGGCTATGTGTAGTAGCGACTTCTTGTGTAAGAAGAAAGTCTTAAACTTGTGATTCCCAACCAGATTATAAATTCTGCCACTGTTAATCTCTCTGGAGATCTGATGAGATAAATGAGACTTCCTACTCATCTCAAACTGACTTTCCATCATGGATTTCAGGAGAGATAGGTGCATGGCTATTGAATCTACCAAAGTATTCAGGATCATGTCGTACTTTATTGGGAACAACCACTAATGCCATAAGTGACTGACCTTGTTCCTTGCTCTTCCAAGATCATAATGCAATGCTCGTTTTTACTTTTGCTTGCATTCAAGGCGTTCATGTAGTGTTACATCTGTAAGGCTCTTACAGACTTTGCTGGCATGCGTATCCCTTGCATCAGTGAGAATTTGTTACTGCTGTGTATGGAATTACCTGGTGCTTGGGAATATCTTAACAGTCTTTGAATATGGAGTTGTGCAGAGGCACTAGTGCTGTAGCTTCACTAATAAGAAGCAAAATTACCAATGGCTCTGCTACACAGAACATCTCATGTTGCTACTACATGCTAGATACTGCATTTTAGTAACAAGTTTATGTAATTTTGCACAAGAAACATCTGATTTTGTAAAATGACTATGGTTACAATTTTATGGTTTAAAGAAAAATATTCTAAGTGATAATATAATTATGGGAAGTATTTATTGGTTATGCTAAATGCTTATACATTAAAAACTTAAATTTTTCAGTAAATCAACCCTTTAATACAGATTTCTGTTGGTATTCTCATATTTCAACTGTTTTTACAAATGCAGCTGACAGCTTTACTTTCAGTTTAGCTAATCTTTACATTCATGTTTCGTATCTGCTTCTTGATGCTTTATTTCCCCAAGTCTTAATTTGATAAGCTCTTTGGAGCAGGAATTATGTCTTATTTTACTCTAACATCAATAGAACCCTCATTTCAGTGGGGTTTTCAAAATTGGCATAAAACAAATCAGCTGCTTACTGTGATGGTGCAAACACTGATTGCATCGCACTGTATGCAGTGTTCTTCATGCTGCTTCCAACTGCCACAACTACAGTTCTACTAAATCACTTCTTTCTAAACTCATGTAACTTATTGCAAAAACAAAACAAAACACATTTGTAAGGATTCAGTATAAGATTTGAGAGTGTAATCTTCAATATACATTGACTGTAGGATTTAAAACACTGAAGAATATTGACAGGAAAGTAATTTGATTTCTATTCTATTGTCAGATGCTTTGTGAGGGGATGTTTTCACAGTTTAGTTTAAAATTATATTAATATATCCTTAATTATATTTCTTTTGCAAATATTTTAAACTAATTTTTGGCTTGGTCCTTAATAGAAATTTAGAATTAGTATCATTCATGAAACTGAAACAATATAGCTTTCATTATAGACACTTCAAAGACTGGATGTTGTTTGTTAAGATTTGATCCTGCTGATGTTTTCAATACTTGTATGAAGCCAGTGTCATACATGCAGTGTTGTACAGAATTTTGTCATGCTTTGTACTTGATAAGCCACCTAAATAAGGAGTTCTTTCCTTTTTTCTAGTAGTACCATTAGAAAGGATAATTGTCCTATCAGATGTGAGGACTATAAAATTTAAGTTCAAGGTGTATATTTTTAAATAAAATAATAGTACTTGTTTTAAATTATTTGCTTTCTCTTTCTCTGTTGCTTTTGCCTTTCGTGATCGAAGTCTAGGAGAGTAAGTCACTGTTTTGATGAAATTTTGTGGTTTTTCAGATGCATTTATGATGCGTTTATCCATTTCACCTTCTTGTTTCACTGAATCAAACAAAAGCTTTTTCAGTTGATTTATTCACTAAAATTCCTGCAAACACTGTGTATATCTTTAGTTGGATAAAAATGGTTATTGCCATTTGTTTTTATTTGGTAAATCTGTGTATATCTGCATGCTTTATTGTGTTGCTTTCTATTTGAAATTTGCTATCAGCATTTTATTCTTCATTTATAAGATTATGCAATTTTAAACTTCTGTATTTTAAAAAGGTGGTACGTTTAGGTCGGTATTTGCCATTTGTAGTAAGGACTCAAAACTCCTTATGAAGTAACAGTCTTGAACATGCAGTTAACTTTACAGCAGTTGATGTAAAAGCAAACTCTCTTATAGATGTAAAACTTGCATTAGGAGTTCTTTTTTAATAATATGTGATGTTTTGGTAGAGATAATGTGTAGTGATGAGGAAATTGTACTCTGCACATTAGGAAACATTAGTGGTGTTTTTGTTTTGTTTTAGGATTCACAGAGCAGGCAAGGAGGATATAGTATGCATCAACTTCAGGGGAATAAGGAATATGGCAGTGAGAAGAAAGGTTATCTTTTAAAGAAGAGTGATGGGTATGTTCTTGAAATGCATAAGTGAGAGCTCTTAATATATTTAGGCACTGCTTTTTACAGCTTTATATTGTGGACTTCTAAGGCACGTTGTCCTAATACATGTGCTACAAATATCTGAGACTTGCTATCAGAAAATGTATATGAAATAAGTCTAATAAATATAATAAAAAAAATCAAAACCAAAATCCTATGTCAAATTAAAAAAAAAAAAAGCCACTGTCTTTATAAATCTCTAAAAAGTGATTAAGACCTGCCATAAATCTTCAACATCTGTTGAGATGTTTAGTAACTTTGTCTGCCTCTGTTTCTTAGGACAATCTTACAATTTTCATGACATGAAAATGTGTTCTTCAATTATATCTAGCTACTGATTGTTGTTGTTGATATTCTTGTGTAGATTAAGGAAAGTATGGCAAAGAAGAAAGTGCACTGTTAAAAATGGAATTCTAACCATATCACATGCAACGGTAAGTTATTTTTTTATACTTCATTAAAATAACAAATAATGTTTTTTTAAGAGCAAATATTAACACCAACAGATTCACTGTGAAAACAAGATGCTGCTGCTTCCAACTGTTGAAGTTCTGTGGTTTACCAGAAGTTGGAGGTTGACTTAAGAAAATATTGCTGTACTTGTTGTTCTCATTATAGCATTTTTTTCTGCTAATGGCCAGTAGGGAACAGTGATTCTAGCTGTTATGTGTACAGGAAGACTGGTCAACTCGCTCATCTGTATTGCAGATATCTTACTTCGACATAGGCTGCTAAGTACATAAATCATTTCAATGCACACACATTTTGTTATAAATAAATCATTCAGCTAGTAAGTGTGACTTGAAAACAGTCATTTGAAATATTTTTTTATTCCTTTTTAAGTGATTTAATTTCCTTTGATAAGGAAATGACAAATACATCAATTCCTTTTAAGGAAGTGTGGTTGCTTTTATTTAAAAATTAAATACCTTAATTTTTAATATTTATTTAAAAATTTAAAAATCTTTCCCCTGTTACTGTTGTTAAAGGAGATGGATCCATTTCATCACACTTCCTTTATCTTCTACCAAATTCCACTGACCATGACTATCAGTGCTTAAAGATGACTTCATTTTCTCAAATAACTTGAGATTAGTTAGCAGTTCTTAGGTTGGTTATGGTTCAGTTATCACCATTTTTGAAAATATGTTTTTCAAGCTTAAATCTTGTCAATTTAGAATGTATAGTTTGGCTATCATTCTCCTTTTCTTGTTTGTAACTGTTTAAAAAGTAGTGCCAAATGGAAAGTAATATTTTTGTTTGTAATTATGAAAGGTTCAGATCATGACAATCTGTTACTCCTTGGGTGTTAGAAATCCTGTGTTGATGAGCGTGTTCTGCCAAACACTTGACAATGTGGGAAATACTTTTCTAGGTATTTTTGTCTTATTGCTTTTGCATTACTTAATACTTGCTATAAAGCTTCTGACATGAACAACTTCCAAAACTCTGTTCATGAGTATTTACAGATAAGTGTCATGTCCCGTTTAGTTTATATCTGCCAGCTATGATAAATTTAATTCAGTATCTCTATAGATTTTCATGAGTTTATATATATCCAAAATATTTTAGTCATATGTAGCCTATCATGTCTTAAAATCTATGCTGTAATTGGGTTATTTTAGTAGCTGTATTTACTCAAAGCTCTGAAACTCCAAATCTCCAGCTTCCCTCTTCCCTTTAAAATTTTTAAGACTATTTAAAAAAATAAGCTTAATAACATGAGCGTTGTTTATGAAATATAATTAAAAAAAATAATAGCATATTCTCAATTAAGGCTTTATTCCCTGAAGGCCTTTCAAGTAGTCAGGAGGAGCTGCCATGAAGATTTTAGCTTTGTTTTACACCTGGTCATTCCATAAGACCAGATCTATGTCATGCTAGCCTCCAGTGTTTTGAGAGTGTACACATCTTCATATCCAAAGTTTATTGCATTAATGCACATTCCACAGAATGAAAAAGTAATCCTAAATTAAGACCTTTTTAAAGTAAAATAAATTTTCTTTTTAGTCCAACAGGCAGCCAGCTAAACTGAATTTATTAACCTGCCAGGTGAAGCCAAATGCTGAAGATAAGAAGTCTTTTGATCTAATATCACGTATGTGACAATTTTAGTACCGTCTTGCATTATATAGGATTTCTAAAAAATGTTTTGAAGCCATGTAATTACAAGGCACTTTCATTAAAAATAAGACTGCAGTTGAAAATTTGCATCTATGTCCAGATATATGCAGTGTCTCATGAGTGTTAGAGTGATTCTAATTTTGAAGACGGGATGAAGAGACAAGTGAATATAGAACCTCTATTTTGTGTGACATAAATACGGTTAATTTGTGACAAGCTACGAAATGCAGTGCTCATTTCCCTGAGTTTAGAGAGATGTTTAAGAGCTTAGAGTGATGTTCATAAGCTATATTCACCAGGAAATGGAGAAGGCATTTGGATTCTAATTCATTATCTGTTCTATTTATCAAGTATTATTTAATAATCAAATAGTTGAATGGGAAGTGAGGGGGTAGAAGACGCAAAGAGAACCCAAATTCTCTTGTTCTCTTATCCTCCTTGCAAAATATTTGTTGCTTTGTCTAAAATTGATAGTGATGCATATTTTCTCAGCATTAAGCTTCAGTGATTTATCCTCTCCCTCTTTTGGTCTTGTATTTTAAACCATTTTTGAAGTAGAGTAGTCAGTGTAACGTTATCAGTCTTTGCAAGTGAAGTAGTCAATAGCAAGGAGTACCAATATTACGTATTTACAAGAACAGTCTTTGAAACCTTTGAATATGAGGGTTAACACCCAGTTCTAACTCATTGGTTAGTTAGCAGATAAGTTTCTTAACTCAAACAGCAGGAAAATATATAATAGGAATAAACATTTTCTGCAACTTCCACTTGGTATTTGTCTTCAGAAGGGTTTGTGAGACAGTTTGATTCATGTGTTTATTATTCAGTATATCAAAGCCTAGAACTACATATATTTAATATAAGTCAGTCTTCACAACTTCATCTTTCTTTGTTTTATGTATTAATGTCACAGGCTAAGAGAAATTGTTCTTAGACTTCAGGGATTGAATAGGCTTTATAACAGCTTTGTGATATTAAAAATTTTCATGTGCCAAATGAAAAGATGTATTTATTTATTACAGATAACAGAACGTACCATTTTCAAGCAGAAGATGAACAAGAATACGTAGCGTAAGAATGCTTATTTTCTTTTTCAAGATTTTGTCTGTAGAGATGTATGTATGAAATCATTTATAGCAATGAAATTTAGCTTTCTCACTTTATGCAAAAGTAGCGACCACTGTTTTTTCTGTTGTTGTGAATGTGTAAATGTAAACTATTTGTTTGCATTTACATTTCTACAAGGTGCTTTGAAAACCCCGTAATATTTAAAATATAAAAACAATCAATTGGAAACCCATTTGGATTGTGTACCTCTCTAGTACATTTTTCATGTGCTGATGCTTGGTATAATGCAGTAGATGAGGTTATTAGGGTACAAATGAAATATTTTGAAATTCTTATCTTCCTTATTTCTGTAGTTACTACCTCTTTTGTAGTTGCTGCCTTCCCTCCTGATCCTATCTTTTTCTCTAAATTAAAAATAACAGATAGGTAAAGACCTCCATTTAACACACAAATTTAGAAGTAATGCATCTTTTTCTACTGGGGGCCTAGAAATGAGCAATATAGCATATTTGAGTTTGAGTACTTCAGAATCCAGTAACTTGCTTCACTAATGCATGTTTCCCAACAGATGATTTCCTTTAAAGCAGTCTTCCTTCCTGCTATGCTCCCTGATACACATTGTTCCGAGAACCTTGTGCCATTCTTTTTTTCTATTTGAATACTGCTTTCAGTCATCAAATTGTGTTGTAGAGAACATCACTATTCAGTACTCGTGACCTGACAGGACTGTGAAAAAACACATTAGTAAGTGCGGCAAGCCAGAACCTTCTAGGCTGCCTTGTTGTTCAGGACTTGTACTTCTTGTTGCATGTCTGTCTTCTACTGGAAGGCTGAGTTGTTACTTATCTATTTTGAATTTTGTGGAGCATTTACATGGAGTATTTGTAGTGTACTCATCACTGCAGGCACAGATGAAATGAGAAGGTTGGAGAGTTTTGTCATGTGGTTGGGTCCTTCCAGAGGCTTTCATGGCAATATGTTGGCTGAATGCAAAGTTGTCAGGGGTGCTATAAGTTACGAGTGCAGTATTGGCTCACCCAGTCATGTTTATTGCATTCTTTCAGAAACTTAATTGTTCCAGAAAGTTTCATAGTAAAGAACAAAATTCTGTTACTTCTTATCACTAATGTGCTTGATGAACAGTATGGTAGAGCTTTTTGTGTCTCTGCCATAGGTGAGCTCTTATATTTGTTGGTTTAAAAGGGAAGACTTTTTTGTCTCAGTGTGTTAGTAAGGTGAGTGTGAGGGAGAACACATTAGTGAAATAATTTTTATTATTGACAGGTCAGTAAACCCAGTTTAGCTGGCTGCCTTTGAACTGTTTTGAAATTCCAAGCTGGTTTTGTTTCCCATTACAAATATAGTTCCCATCTGCTTTGTGCTGGAGCCTGGTTTATAACTTCAAAATCGGGAGGCTGAAAAAATTGCTTGCAGCAACATCAAAATATTCCAGAACGTGTCTTAAAATTCCCGTTTAGCTTAAGAGACATTAATTGTGTCCCAGTGCTGGGATACATGTTGACAAACTAATGTAAGCAAAGGGTATTTTGCCAGTGTTTTGGCACTGTAGGCCAGGGGCAAAAAGGTGCTGTTGTGGTACAGTCTGTTTCATTTTTTTCCTCCACCTCGTTGCATTTTGTCCTAATTCTAGTGCTACCACTTTTTTTTTCCCCTTGTGTGCCAACTGATAAATAAATGTGGAAGTAGATTTTCAAATCCCTTTCCTTCTAGCCTCTCATCTAAATGAAGAACAAATCAAAATGCATTTCTTTATCCTCTAGTTTAAATGACATTGTACACTTTTTCCTAGTGATCATTTTGAACTGCTTCCAGAGAGCTACTAAATACAGAAATAAGAACAGCAGACACTTTAAAACATAAATCACTGATGCCTACATTCTGTTACAGGTCCGTTATCACATCCCCTCTAACAGTTCCCTTAGCTCAGTGTGTTTCTTGATTCTTACCCAACCAGCTGTCTTTTGACCTTTAATTAGTGGTCAGCTGTATGTCAAAATTCTCAGTGGTTTATTAGCTTTTTCCAGTAGATAAAGCAGTGTTTACAGAGTGGGAGGGGGCATGTGTGTATTTAATTGTGTGTTAAAAGAAACATACATGCAGACCTCAAAAAATAACCAAATGTTTTTTTTAACGCACATAATAGTATGTGCTTTCTATTTTCTGATAATAGTGTATAGGGTCAAATATACTGTGGACATGACTTTTTAATTTTCTTTATACCTCCCCTTATTGGTGGTCAGGAGTATATCCGTTTCTGTAGGAAAAGATTGAATTAAATAAAGTCAGATTCAGGAATTGTCCCACAATGCAAAACCATCCCTCTTCAGTCTGGTGTTGAGCAATGTTTGTCAGAGGACTTTTAGTGCTCATTTCTGTATTTATTTATTTATTTATTTTGAGAAGACTGAGTAGAAACGTCTTCATGCTCTCTTTTCCTTCTTCCATATTAAATAAGAAGGTTGTGGCTGAAAGTTTGAAAGGTACCATGTTAAGGTTTACGTGTTTACCTGCAATATTGCAGTAGCGATTTTCAGAAGAGAGGGTTATACTGAGAAGACTTTCGTTGGCCTACAAATACTGAAGAAATAAGTGTGATCTGAGTGAGAGTATTTTCTACCCACAGTTAAAGAATATTTCTGTTTCCTTCACTGGATTCAAGGTTTACCCATGACACCTCATTTTTTGATTAGCTTCATGAGTTTGTTGGGAATCCAGCAAACAAAATGTTGCGTTAATGTTGCAAAACTTTAAAAGACCATGGAGGAATAGCTGAGGTCCAGAAAAAGTTCAGTAGAAGACTGGACAACACATTGCATCATTGCATTGTGTTAGATTGAAGACAAAGCAATTATGTGAGACTTGAGTAACTGAAAAATTATTTCAAATGACACCATGAGATATTAACATAAGCTTTTTGACTGCTAGCTTGATGTTGGTAATATTGTAAAAGAAAGCAGATATATTAAAGGGAAAAAGAAAAGCAGTGGGGAAGGGTGATAAAAATGAACATGTGTGGTACCGATAAGAGGAAGAACAGCAGTGATGGAGCTTTTCTTTTATTGACTCTGAGTTAATGTGCCACATTAACTGATTTTATTTGTTTTTTTTTTTTTTTTTAATGGACATCATGCCAGGAAATCACCAACTGGGAACTTCTTGAATAATTGGCATTAGCCATTTGAATGCGTTCGTGCTGGTGTTTGTGTTCACTGGACCTGCTAATGGTGTCCGAGACGAGCTGGCACTGTGGTGCCTCTTGCTTTGACTGACCCGTAGATAACACTGTAGATATAGTCTTCAGCAGCAGGTTCCTTCTAGCTGATGAAATGCAACCAAAATAATTTGTAGCTCTTACAATTTTAGAAGCTTTTAATATGGAAATCTTTGTCAAACTAACAGCTGGCTCAGTTTTGTCGTGTTTATTTTAATTGCATCTCATATTTTTTTTGTTACTGCACAAATGAGTTTTATTCAAATTCTTCCTTTTTAACAAATTAATGACAATGTAACCTTGAAAGCAAATGCCAACAAAAGTCACTTCTCTGAATTTAATAATTATTTTATGCTATGTGTTTAACACAACGTCAGTATATCATTGGAAGCAAGGCATTGCCACCACTTGTGTTTGAGTAACAAGAGATTTAGTGAGAAAAATGGCAGAAGAGTGCCATCTGCTGTGGGTTCTTACATTGCATCATATAACTGGAAAGAGGAAATTATATAAATATATTGTTTTCAGCATATAAACTATTAGGTATTTTTATTTCCCAGTATTTTGATTGCTTTTAAATATTGATTTTATACCAATTTTAAAGTATTTTCTTTTAGGTACAATAATTCTCAACTCAAACGTTTTATGAAGCATATATAAATTACATGTACTAGTTCAGGTTCTGAATCTGCATTGCAACACTACATTTATAAGTTTGCCTCAGAAATCCATCAAAATTTCTGTTACTATTTGAAGAAGAGATTATAAACATCAGTCTGATCTTTTCTCAACATGTTTAGATGAACTGTAGCCATTTTAGCACATGTCAGGAAACTGACTGTTGTAATACTGTAAACAGGAAGAACACTGCTAAAATATTTCTGTGCACAATGTTTATTTGCAATGGTCTAAAAACATCTGAAATCATTATAATCAGGAGGATTTTTATTTGCTCTTCTCCTTAATTAGGTAACACTGCATCTGTAGCATGCTTCTCCATTGTATTATAACTTTCCCCTCTTCAACCTTAAGGCAGCAGCCAGAGGGTTTTACTTTTTGTTAATTAAAACATAGCTGTGTACTCAAAAACTGATAGAGTGCCTGGGTGGGGGAAGGGTGATGACTGAAATACCACCAAAGAATCTTGATTTCTTATGGTTGACAAGTGCTCTTGAAATTTTGTTACCTGCCAGTACTGCTACTCTCCTATCATCTTCTCTTCTGGAACTCCTTACCCCATTTGTTGCCCTGGCTGTTTTCATTAATTCAGGCACTGCTCAGCTCTGCTTGGAGCATTCACACTTGTGTTTTGAAAGGCAGTTGGACGCTCACCCTTTCTGAAGTGCACTTGCTCTCTCCTATGCAAGGGGAGGTGTGTGTATGAGAAAGTAGTGGTTGTAATTTCCTCTACTAACGGGTAGATTTTAGGAAGATCTTAGACACTACTTCTAAGGTAGCCATATTTACGGGAGCTTAATTGCACACTTTCTCTTCCACAGCTTCTGCTTTTTTGAGGAGCCCAAGAACTGTATTGCTTTGACTTGAAATTTGTTTGCCAAAGGGACAGTAGAATTAAGACTTTCCTTCTGTCTTTTTTTCCATTCTTACTTTTTCTGAATTCTTTGCCTTTGTCTCTTGCTTTTTCCCTACTTGGTTTCCCTCACAGTGGTTCTTCCCTATATTCCCACTAATATTTTGTTCCTGGCATCTTTTCTACAGTTTATAGATAAACTTGTATTTGCAAATGCAGATCTTCATTAAGGTCTTTATCTTGTGCTAGATGGATATCAGTATTGACTAACAGCAAAGAAGAAGCATTAAATATGGCATTCCGTGGAGAGCAGAGCACAGGGGAAAACAGTTTAGAGGATCTGACAAAAGCCATTATTGATGACATACAGAGATTACCCGGAAATGAAGTCTGTTGTGATTGTGGCTCACCAGGTATCTCAATTTGTTCATGTCATCAACTTCTTGTTGTGAGCACAGTGATTTCTTTAGAGGTGTTTGTAGAGTGCAAACTAATTTTTAAGCAATATATTGATCAGTCTTCAAGCTGCTTTTAAAAGAACAAATATTGACTTTCATACATTAGTACTGTTTAATTCACTAAAATATTTTTGTGTGTTGTCTGTGCTTACTTCCAGCAGTTCAAGCCCCTCTGGAGTTTGAACTGTTCTTGTTGCACTGTCTCTAGATGCTTGTTGCACTTGAATGGAAGTTGCTTGGCATCACTGATCCTGTGCATGCTACTAAGTAGAAGTGAGTAATGCTTAGACAATGACTGTGGAAAAATTGACCTGGCCCGGATCATACTCTGAGGTTTTGTCTTGGTATGAGACTACTGGAATTTCAGTATCACAAATCTCCGTAGAATAAGTAGTCTTGTGCTAAGAAACGAGGCCCAGAGTTAGAATCCTATCACATTGTATCTTCAGAAGTACAGGCACAGGTCAGTTACATGTTATAGCTTGAGAAGAGTCAACTTGTCATTGAACTACTGAATTGACAGGGTAGTTGATAGCTGTTGCAGCTTTCAGAGCTGAAGAGGTACCTCAAGAAGGTGATGTTCACTGGGAACTGAGTAGATAGAATGTGTCTTGGAGATGCTTACTGATGCAGAACTGATCCAAGTAAGAAATTCCTAGATAAAAGTACAAAGTAGAATATTGTAAAATCACTGTCAATTCCTGGAACTGGTTTGTTCTATTATTTTGTGTGAATTTATTTATGTAAAGCTGCAGAAACTTTGCATTAGTTTTCATTCATCTTCTAATTAATGGTGAAGTTACAAGCTTCTGTACCTCAGCTTGCAGCTTTTTAAGTCTTGACTTTATCAGCTACTATGTAAGATGAAGAAGAGATTTATTTGAAGTTATGTATACAAAATATGTATACATTCACTTATTTCCTTCAAAAGACTGATCGTGTTCCTTATGTAGTATTTGTAATATAAAAATGCAGATCTACTCCATGACAGTGCGTTTTTAAAAAAAATCAAACTAACCTCTTAGTTCCTCATATTTTCTACAACATGTTACTGTTTTGTACATTGGGATATGTTATGGTCAATTTTTAATGAAAAAAGACGTAGTCTTTTTAAGAATATTTACTTTAAGAGTATTTACTTTAAGAAGTAAATACTAAAACTTCTGAAGTTGTCAACAGTGGAATATAAGAAGTATGTTGTTTTATTTAAAAAAAAAAAAAAGAAAATAAAAGCCTGTCTTCTCTCTAGAAACAAACCTTAAATGCTTTCAGTGTGGTCATTCAGTATGGATTTAGAAGTCTAAATTCAGTGCCATTGTGGCTGTTACTAAATCTGAAAAACTGAATTCTGTTGGCAGCAATGTGTTCACTTGTGTTGCAGTTTGGAGAAATGTGTGAGATATACTTGGTTTATTTCCATTTGTTAAAAATAATAATGGAAAAATAAAATATGAAATAAGGAATTACTTCAGATTACATTGGATTTCTTACTACCATAGAAAACTTTCTCTAACTTTCTTTAAATATTTTGTTTATCAATTTCACAGATCCAACGTGGCTATCAACCAATTTGGGCATTTTAACCTGCATAGAGTGTTCTGGAATACACAGAGAAATGGGTGTCCATATTTCTCGAATCCAGTCTTTGGAATTAGACAAATTAGGAACGTCTGAACTCTTGGTAAGTTTCTTATGTTATGCATATATAAAACATTGTTTAATTACTTGTTGGGCATTAGGTTGGATATTAGGAAAAAAAATATTCTCAAGAAGAGTGGTGAGACACTGGAACAGGCTGCCCAGGGAGGTGGTAGAATCACCATCTTTGGAAGTATTCAAGAAACATGGAGATGTGGTGCTGAGGAGAATGGTTTGGTGAACATGGAGATGAGTTGACGATTGGACTAAATGATCTTTCTGGTCTTTTCCAACTGTAATGATTCTATGTTGACCTGTAATAGAATCCTTCAAATTCAACACCTGAACGTTTATCTTTTCAATATATAAGTTTTGCAGTATACTTTATTTGTATATTTGTGAGGTTTTCTGCTATTATGTATTCTTGATACATCTGTCTGTTTGTCATTTCTATTCATTTCCCAAGGCTTTACAGAATGAACGTTAATATCTGCTGTGAAGAGTGACATTAGAATATTACCTCTTACTGGCTGATCTTGACTCTAAATCAAGATAGATTATCACAAGATATTTTAAGCTAACATAACAATTGAGAATGACTAATGATGATTTTGGCAGAAAAAATGTTGGGTGAATCTAATTTTGTAGAAGGAAATCCTTTAAGGTTACGAAAGGAGTTGTATGGAAAACTACTAAAGATAAGTTCTGACAGGTTTATACCACAATCTGTGCTTGACCTGTGAGAAGACTTACTGCAGGAACTTTGTGAAGTATTTATAAATAATACTGAAACTTTTTGAAATATTGAGTTGCTCACAAACATACTATTTTTTTAAAATGAGAAGTACTAAGTTTCCAGTAGGTCCGAACTCTTTTCCAGAGGTAACTGTCTGATTAGGGTACAAGCACTACTGCGGTGTTCATGTCACTGGTTAGTAAATCTGTTTTTGTATGTGAGGTAATTAAACTTGAAATGGGAATAATAAGCTGTGGTAGTGAAGCCTGTTTTACAACAAATTCTGGGCTGATAAGATTCACACTTGAAAATATTTTGATTACTTTCCATTTCAATGTAATTATTGTGCTTCATTTTTGTAACCTGATGCGTGTTATTGTTTGATAACAGAGTGGAAAATGCATATTAGTAGTCCAGGTTTTAGTTACTGATGGTCGGGGGGTGGAAAAAACTCCCTTTTATCATTTCTTTTTCTTATTGCAGCTGGCCAAGAATGTAGGAAACAATAGTTTTAATGATATTATGGAAGGGAATTTACCTAGTCCTTCACCTAAACCCAGTCCATCGAGTGATATGTAAGTTTTGAATCTCTTTAGTTTTTCAATATTAAGTTTAATATGAAATATAGTTGTGGATGGAGAATGCCTTAAGATGAAGAAGCCAGAGGTGGACTAGGATGACAGAACACTTTTTATTCGTACTCCAAACATGAAGTTTCTTAAAAGTTCAGTCTTCTGCCTTCTAGTCACATTTTAGCTACTTCATCTTCTCAGTGTAGAAAATTCTATGTTTGGTTTCTATAGAGCATGCTACTGAATCTTGCAAGCTTTTCATTTTTTCCAGTACACCATCAGGTGATGAAACCGTTGGACTAAATGGACATTAAATTCAGTGCCATCTTAATATCATTACAAATTTTCTCATCCCTTCTCTGGTGCAGGAGTTGTGTGGAAAGCATAACAAATGCAATTTTGCTGGAAGACCTTCTAATCTATTATGTGTTTTATGTGTTCCTGTAGCTGCTTTGTTACTGTTGTATTTTTAATCTTGATTTTACTGCTTTTCATGCTTATCATCTTTTTAACACATAGGTACATTTTCACAAGAGACCACTTATTAGGCTGTTTTATCTTTCATCCTTATTTCCAGAGTCAAAAAGTTTACAAACTTTTGTTTTCAACAAGAAAGTGTGGTACAGTTGAAGGAGAATCTTATCTGGGACTTTTTTTTTTTTAAAAAGCATGCATTATATATAGTAATAAGCTTTTATCTGATTGTTTTCCTCCTACCTTCTGAGTTCAAGTTAGATGATGTGATATTAAATGAAAATTATTAACCTGTTTCTTCCTAAAAAGATCTAAACCAAGGTCTATTTTCATACCCCATAGGACTGCACGTAAAGAATTTATAACTGCTAAGTATGTAGATCATAAGTTCTCTAGGAAGACTTGTGCATCTGCAGCAGCTAAACTGAATGAATTACTTGAGGCTGTCAAATCCAGGGATTTACTTGCACTAATTCAAGTCTATGCAGAGGGGGTAGAGCTAATGGAGCCACTGTTAGAGCCTGGACAGGTAAGCCTAGCAACTAAACAAGACTGAATATTTTAAGTAAAGTATATCTGTAAAATGTCAAGTACCACAGGCTGTAACCTTTAATACTCAAAGAAGATAAATAACAGATTAATGATTTTTTTTTTCTTGCTTTCCCTAATTTGGCATCCTTTAGGGGCAAAAACAGAAGGCCATATCTGCTGCCAGCAGTTAGTCTGAAGGAGTGTGAAATGAAACAGTACTATGATACACTGTCCTAATTGCAGCTATGTTATGTTGAAAAGCACATGTTCTGCAGTATGCTTCTTTAAGAGAAAGGACCTGAGATAGACAGCTGAATTTACTAACCTGGGGTCACCTGTTACCACAGACATTATCATGTCTGCTGTTAAAGTAGATGCCGAAGGGACACATCACCTACTGTGCACAAGTCTCTGCATTCTGTATGAGGAAGCAGCAAAGGTGATGCTTTCACAGGCTGTGATGAAACGTTTACAAAAGTGCAGTTTTTCATCCAGGACAAGAATTGTGGCTTTGAATTGGTTTTAATAATGTGCCGAATACTTCCAATTCCTCCTTAAAATCTGTAGCAGGTTTTCTGAAAACTGACTGAAAATCAGTCCTGTTTCACTTAAAGTATCCATGTAAAAACATTGTTCAAGTGCAACATAACCTAGTTTTGAAAAGAACCAATGCTTTGTAGCCACTTGGTCAGCAATGTTTTTTCCTACTACTTTAAAATCCAACCTAGAGAGATCTCAGAGAGTTTTCAGTAAGTTATGTGAAAACAGCCTCTTGGCAAAGGCTTGTCTGTGTGGAGTGAAAGGATTTCAGTCTCAGCACTTGAGATATTACGGTATGCTGGTCATGGAAGCTCTTCACAGATCCTCTGACCATGGGGTAAATTTTGTGTCAGCTGTAACGAGAACCAAAGAATTAGCCCTTAGTGTTTCACAGCTTCTGTAGTCAGTAATTTGTATGAATACCAATTGAAATGTGGTCTGCAGTTAGGATGTTTGTAACAGCAGTTTCCCATGTAAATTCTCTACTTAATAAATTTTAATTCTAATGTATTCTCATTTAAGTTTTTTAAATGCACCTAATGATACATAGGAGTTGTTAAAATTTGGTTTTAAAGTAATTTCTCACGCACCTTTTAATCTGAGTTGTTCTCATTTGCATGTATCAGTGCAAAAGTTATATGTAGAAAATAAAGCATGATTCTATTTGAGATGATCTAATTTCTGTTTACATGTATTTAGGAGCCAGGTGAAACAGCACTTCATTTAGCAGTACGGACTGCTGACCAAACCTCTCTCCATCTGGTTGACTTCCTTGTACAAAACTGGTATGAGTTACATATTTTTCTTCAATTTAGGATGAAAAATGAAGATGTTCAAAGCCATCAATGCGTTGGGTTGTGTTTCTTCATCACTTGTGGTCATTCTCCTTAGATATGTTTCAGAGAAGCGTAATTTAATACCTTGAGTTGACCTTTGTGTTCGTAGTCACTAGAGAGTGGGGAAATAAGAGTGGGATAACAACATGGAATGTAGTTTCTCTTTTAATGTTATTTCTAATTAATGTGGAGCAAAAAATATTGATATAGAACATACAAAAATGTGAAACAACACAAAGGAAAAATGAATCATTCAGATAAAGAAGAAGCTGCAAGAGTGGAGGACTTTTTATCAGAAATGATAGATAGGAGATGCATAAGCTTTGAAAGAGATGTATTTTAGATACGGTGCTGAAGCTGTTGAAAGCATAGTCTTTTTAAATGGAAATTTTTAGCAACTAGTTCATTGGCTGAGCTGCTCTTTATTGTCAAGAAATATTCACAGGAGTAAAATAATACATATATCTTAATGTTTTTTGTTTTGTTTTTAAATGAATGATTTAGTGGTACACTGTTAGCTGTTATTTACGTCACAATGTAGGTAATGAGGAAATGAAATTGATTCCAGTCCACTCCTATAGCATGCTATTAAGTGAAAGAAGCATCAGTCAACTTGCTTTCTCAGAGTGAGGGGATCTCTTTTGCAGAGGGATGAGAGAGGAGGCGTGGGGTGTTTGGTTTGAGGAATAATTCCCCCCTGAGCATATGAAATCATCATAACTACTGTTTGAAAATCAGTAGAAAGAATACTTATTTTTTTTTTTCTTTCCTCTCTCTAATTGTATACAGAACGCTGAGTTTAGGCGGTGTTAGGGAGGAAGTTTTGTCTTCTGGTAACAGTAGAGCTGGAATGAGTGTTCATGTCACCATCTCTGGCACTGTGCAGACAAACTGCATAACCTTCATATCGCTTAGACCTCATTCTGTCACTACTCCTTCAAGTTAAATGGAGTGCTGACTGTAATACAAGTATTATTTAAAAAATAATTAAAAAAAACCCAGCTATTTGTAAGCCATTTGATTCCATAGTTGAGCAGAGTGTTAAATTTTTCTTGATTGATTTTTATTTTTCTTTTATATATAGTGGAAACCTGGATAAGCAAACAGCATTGGGTAATACAGTTCTACACTACTGCAGTATATATAATAAGCCTGAGTGTTTGAAGTTGCTTTTGAGGGGGAAGCCAACTATTGATGTAGGTAAGTTCATTAATTAACACTAGGAAATAAGAATTTCCTAACATTTCATTTTTAACCACTTCTATTTATGTCCTGATTTATTAAGTGAGCTTTTCTTAAGGAAAAATAAAAACTGTGTATTAGAAAGATTATGGTTTCCTCATCAACAAGCCTAAAGGAAGTATTAAGAAAAACTTGACAAAAAAAACTTTAATGTAGGAGATGTAATTGATAATCCCTGTTTTTTTTTCAGTGTTATGTCTTACAAGTTGTGAATGTCCTGGATTTTAGATTTGTAATTTGTATCATAAAATTGCTCCAGTGCTTGTATGTTAGAATGCTTCAAATGACTTCTCACATTAAATACACTCCAGATGCGTTTGGGCTTTCTATACACGGCAGTTAATTTTATTTTTATTGTTAATGCTAGCTGGCACTGTGTTTTCACCCAGCACTCCCAAGACACCACTGTAGGTGATGAGGGAAGAGATTCACTTTGAGATACCTTTCCTCCTCCTCTAATTACAGTCTTCATTTGTGAGATGTAAGACTTTCTGTACCTGCATCACTCCATTTTTTTTTTGTCATGTCTTAGCAGAAGTTTTCATTAAAGATGGAAACTCTGTAAACTGTTTACTCACACTTAACATAACCTGTTATTTGCCAGATGCTCTTTTGCCTATCTCAAAGTACGGCAGGTAGTATATTCTGAATCTCACTTGTCAGGCTCAGGAGCTGTGTCATCATGTCTATAACAGTTTGCACTCTGTCGGTTTTGGTATAGGAGGGAAGTTTCCTGAACACTGCAAGCTGGAGAGTGTATACTTCTGTTTCTCTATTTTTTTTCTCAGTGCCATCATTTTGTCTCTGTTGGCCAGGCACAGACTATTCAAAAGTTCAGTTCTTATCTCATTGGTAGAAGTCATTGGTTTCCTTCACCTTTAAGTACACCATTAAATTGTTATTTTGGTATTCTAATATTAACATGTCAGAGAACCTGATGTGACTTTTTTAGCAGATACGTGCCTAATGAATAAAGTGGGGAAAACTATCTGAACTGGCTTAAACATGTATGTTGGCTGTTCTGTGGAACTCTCCCCAGGCAGATGTCAGAACTCTGTTCTTAACTTTTAGAATTGCTTTCCCCATCGCTACACATTGATCTTTCAAATAGGAGCAGCGCCTCTTAGGCCTTGAAGCACCACGTTTACTCTTACAATCTGAAAATTTGGAATATATGTAGCCTCACAATCTACACGTGTTAAGAAATACTGTGTTCTCATTTCTCTTTATGATAAAACGCTCAGTCCACCTCAGATCTTTCCATAAGGATCATTTTTCTTTCCTCCAGAGATTGTAATTCCTTTACATTTGTAGAAATCCTTCTTGAATGTGTATTTATTTAAAGTGGCCTTTGTATGATTGCATTTATTTTATGTATATTCTATTCTAATGCACACACAAATGCCTGTGAGAGCTCACTTTGACTATTTTCATTGCTCAGTCACCAAAATGTTTCACTATCTGAATATGGTGTAAAGTGTACTCTGTTTAAGCTCCACGGCATTTTCAGAGATACTGTAAGAATGATCTTTGCCAAGGGTTTGTCCACAAAAGATTACAGATTGTGATGGTTTGTTTTGTTTTACAAGAATTTCTACTGGACATTTAGAAAGGATCTCACTAGACATGTTAAAAGACCTTCTGGAGTGCTCAGCACCTTCTTTCTGCCAGCCCAGGAATCACTTTAAACTGTAAAAGATTTTGTAGTCTTCGTAAGGATAACACAGCTAGAAAGTTATTCTTGAAAGAAAAAAAGTGATTCTTGTCATCTTTAGAATAGAACTTGTCTTCAAATTAAGACTTCAAATAGCTATATATTAATCACTTCAAGTAAAATGTGCTTGGATCAATGTATGTATCTTACCCTGTCTGCTTGCCTTTTCTGCTTACCATGGGTTTTACTAGCACAGGAGTTGAGTGGAGATTAAAATGACTATTACTTTATATTCTCTCCTAGAATGATTAGGAGGGTTAGGGGATTGGGGAACTGTCCTAGTGGACATTGCTGTTCAGATAGAACCTGATGACATGATGACACGTTAAATGCATTAATACTTGAAGAAGAATTTTAGAGGTGCACCTGTTATAGAGTAAATAGATGGTTTTTGATCGCTTTTAGAAGTTACTCTGCCAAGAACAGTGAAACATAATGAATTGGTTCTTTAAGCATCTCAATTATTATTCATTATTGTTGATTTTTTTGTAGTTAATCAAGCTGGAGAGACAGCTCTAGACACAGCAAAAAGACTGAAAGCTGTCCAGTGTGAAGAACTGGTAAGATTGGGGTGAGCAGGGGAAAAGCTTACTTCTTTAAAGATGTGGTCTATGTAATGTATCCCTCCGATGGTACCTCAAACTTGGTTTTGCTCCCAGCTGGCTGAAGGGTTACCACACTTTGAATTTTTTTTTTTTAACCTTGTGATACACTATAATCATTTTCTTCATAACTGTTCAAGTGAAAGAGCTCACTTCAACTGGAAGCGCTCTAATAGCTTAACCAGCATATTTGTAGTTATTAAATTCTAGAGGATAAGTATGTGAATGCCAGTTAATGCATCATTTGAAGGCATCTGGGCTTCATCAGCTCAGAGGTTCTTAGATACTTTTCTAAGGAGTACAGAACAGCCCCAAAATACTAAATTTGCAGTTCAGTGTTATGAGTATTCCAGCAGCTGAAAAACAGGTCAGTTGTATGACGTGCAATTGGAATGCATTTTATTTATAGTGTATACTTAATAAAGTAACATTTGCCATTAGTGTGGACCAGCTGATTGTGATAAAGAGCAAACAAAAAGTAGGATGTTATCAGTGAGCTTATCTAGCAGTTAATTGCTTTAATTATTGTAATTGAAATTCTGCAAATACCTAACTCCACTATAGTTAACTAAAAGAATGAGAACATTTACAACATTTCTATATTTTCTGTTCTTGAAGAGAAAAATGTCTGCATTTTTTTTTTCCAAAGGGACAATGAAATGAGGGGAGGAGGAGTAGAAAAAAGAGTGAAGGTCTTGTTTACCATGGGCAAAAAAAGATGAAATAAATATCCAAATGCTTGCAATATCACAGACATACTGATTTCTGCTGTTTGCAGTCTTAAGTGTATAATTACATTCACTTTCAACTAAATTAATTACTTATAGATAATTATTCATACTTGCAAAACAGATTGTAAATAGTTCTCTTCCAAGTTTTGTTTAGGGAAGATCTCATTTGATTACAGGCTCTCCTGAGTCAGCTAGTACTCAGTAGCCTGCACCTGAAAGGATGGGAGGGTATGAATAATCATGGGAAATAAAGGCATTGAATATGAGAATTTATTTCCTCAAAATAACTGTGAACAGTGCTTTGTTGTTGTTGTTTCCTGATTGTTGAAGAGTAGTAGTAGATTTTCAGAGAATGTGAATATATTGTTTAGACTGACAAAGCAGAATAGGGAATGTTCCAATCCCACTGAAGAGAAGGGAAAAGAGCATTTGAATGCTTAAATGAAGGATAGGTACCTTTACCACAAAGGTAAAAAACTGTTATTTTGGGGGGGGGGGGGGGTAATAGTTTTATGTCCTAGAATTTATCAAGTTTTTTTCATTTCTGTCTTCCAGATTCCTGCTGTTTTTGTGCACATATCTTTTCCTCATACCATCTTTTCAAATGCTTGTCAAACATGGCAACTTCTACCCATTTTGATTAAAATCTTCCCTTTTTGGCTTTTAGCAGTCCTTCATTTCCTCAAATAGATGGAGACTTTTGTGATTGTCTTAAAATGTTACTTGTAATGCCTGGAAAATTTAAGAACTAATTATTTCTAGTAATTGCTTGCTAATACAGAACTAACTTCAGGGACACTGAATGAAGAGCAGGTGTGCCAATGAGAATTCTTATTGTTTCAGCTTTCTCAAGCCAAGGCTGGAAAGCTAAATCCACATGTCCACGTAGAGTATGAATGGAATCTTCGGCAGGAAGAAATTGATGAAAGTGATGATGACTTAGATGATAAGGTAAACATGAAGTCCTGGTGTAGCCTTCCAAACTGGAAATGAGTGGAAACTCCACACACATATTAATTTCCTTTTCATGCAGATATTTCGGGGGGAGAGCTTGTTTCAACTTTTGTTTAAAGACGAACAAAGTGCTTTTTGAATACACTCTTTTAACCTAGTTATTATAGAACTGAGTTTCAGAAGTTCTGCTTAAATAAGACATACATGATAAAACAAATTGGTAAATGTAGATTACTTGTGGTCATTTTTTTTCCTTTCTGAATTCTTGGTTTTGCATTTCTAGCTGAAGGAAATCCAGAGATAACATACTTAGTTCTTTCATAATTTAATTAAAATCCTAGTTGTCAAATTAGTAATTTGATGTATTTTTCCAGAACTATGCTGTGCATTTTGTTCCTGATTGAAAAAGAGGTAATGGAAAGGCAAAACTTGAGGGCATAGAATAATTGCCATTTGAGATGATGTGAAAACTTAGCTTCAGTGTCCTACTTTAGCAAGTGAGATAATTATTCTGTGCTCCCTTTCGGTAGTAAATGGAAAAACATTTTCCATGGGTGCTGTAGAAAGAAATGTGGTCAGCTTTATTATCTGTGACATTTGGGACTGAGAAATTCAGAATCCCAAATAATTTACATATCCTCAAGGACAGTAGAGAACGAAATGATTATCCATGCAAAGAGCCTCAGGAGAATGTCTAATGCCATATTGGAGGTTATATAGCCTGCCTGAACCAGCACTACAATGAGACAGATTGTGTAGCTCTACTTGCAGCTATTAAGAACAATTATATGCATTTAAAAGATGAGCTGTACCACTGAATGTTTTGTAGGTTCAGTAAACAAACCTGATGTATTATTTAATTTTTAATATTTATTAATGAGGTATTTTTGATCTTTGAAGACATCTAGTCTAAGCAAAGTGCTATTTGAACTGAAAAATTACTCCTAGTTTCTGAAAACTTGTACATTTTAATTAGTATATTATTTTGTATATTGTGTATCTACTGCTTTAAGAATGAATCTAACTTTGTCTGTTAAGTAGTCTTTAATTTTCAGTTACAGAGGAGAAGATCTTTCAGGTTTGGTCCTGAGCAAGAAAGGAATATGAGGTTATTTTGTATGCTTGTGTCTAATAGAATATGTTCTGCTTTATTCTTTTCCAACCGTATGAACTATATCTACTGTTTAGACAGCCACATAATACATGTATTTTTATTCACAGCCTAGTCCTATAAAAAAAGAAAGATCTCCAAGACCCCAAAGTTTTTGTCACTCTTCGAGTATTTCCCCCCAAGACAAAATGACTCTTCCTGGATTTAGCACTCCTAGAGACAAACAGAGACTCTCCTACGGAGCTTTTACCAATCAGATTTTTGCTTCTACAAGCACAGATTCACCCACTTCTCCAACTGCAGATGCTCCTCCTCTTCCTCCTAGAAATGCTGGCAAAGGTGAGTCTGTTTTGAAACTAAGGTACAAGCGGTAATTTTTCCACAATTGTCCTTCCTTCAATCAAGTGTATTACATTTAAGATGTAGCGTAGTTTTCTTATTATATTGATGTTTTAATAAGGTCCAACGCATGTTCTCATAATTAGAAGAAAAGAAACGAGTGGGTGCTCTTTAATGGACTTTCATTCATAATAGTATACATGAACTGATGAAAGATTATAAAGTAAAACTGACAAATAAAAGTTGATTCATTTTACATAGAAATATTTCCAAAATGTGAGCAGAATCTTTTAGATCAGTTTTCATCTCAAGTCTGTGAATCTTTTAGAAGAGTGTCATTGGTATATAGCGCCATAGGGTGATGTGTACTGTCTGTCAGAGGGCCAAAAAGCATTGAAGGAAAGGAGATGCAAGATGGCACTGGTGCACAAAGGAACGTTGGGAAACTGATGTCATTTACCTGGACTTGTGCAAGTCCTTTGATGTGGTCCTGCACTACATCCTTATCTCTGAACTGAGGAGATGGATTTCAAGGCTGGACTGTTAGGTGTTTGAGGAACTGGTTGCATGATCCTAGCTAGACAGTTGTTGTTGGTGGCTCTATGTCCAGGTGGAGGCTGGTCACAAGTGGTGTTCCCCCCAGGGTATATCTTGGGACCAGTGCTCTCTTCAGCATCTTTATCAATGACATAGTGTGATTGTGTGTACCCTCAGCAAATTTATACCTCACCCAAGCTGGGTGGTAAAGATGACAGAATAGGAGGAAGAGAGACCATTCAGAGGGACCTGGACGCTCTCAAAAAGTGGGCGCATGACAATCAAATGAGGTTTAACAAGACCACGTGCAAGGTGTTGCACTTGGGTCAAGGCAATCCCAGATTTGAGTTCAGACTGGGAGAAGAACTCACTGAGAACAGTCCTCCAGAGAAGTACTTGGGAATCCTGTTGGATTAAAAGCTGGACATGAGACAGCAGTGTGCGCTTGCAGCCCAGATGGCCGGTGGTAACCTGGGCTGCTTCAAAAGTGGGGTGGCCAGCAGGGAGAGGGAGGTGATTGTTTTGAACTGCTCTGCACTTGTGAGGCCCCATCTGGAGTACTGTACCCCCAGGCATGAGGCTTCCAGTACAGGAAAGATGTGGAGCTGTTGGATTGGCTCCAGGGGAGGGCCATGAAGATGGTCAGAGGGCTGGAGCACCTCTCCTATGAGCAAACGTTGAGGAAGATGGGCTTGTTTAGCTTGGGGATGAGAAGGCTTTGGGGAGATCTCATTTTAGCTTTCCAGTACTTGAAGTACTCTAGTACTTACAGACAGGAGAGGGACAAAGTTTTTATGTGGTCTCCTAGTGATAGGATAACAGGGAATGGCTTTAAAAAGAGAGAGGAGATTTAGGTTAGATGTTAGGAGGAAATTTTTTACTCAGCAGGTGGTGAGGCACTGGCACAGGTTTCCCAGAGAGGCTGTGGGTGCCCTATCTCTGGAGGCATCCAAATCCAAGTTGGATGGGACCCTGGGCAGCCTGACCTAGTGGTTGGCAACCCTACCCATGGCAGGGCAATTAGAACTAGATGATCTTTAAGGTCTCCTCCAACCTAAGCCATTCTGTGATTCTGTGCTATGATTCAAGAAGACTCCCTCTCCTTGCAGTCACTGTGTGGATAAAGAAAAAAGTACAAGAATGACCTGGGAAGAGCTAAGCAGGTTGGTATGAAAGTTTGTTCCCTCTCTGCATCAAGACATTCCTTTTTCATCTTGGTGAGCACTACAGAAGTGTGAATAATGTCAGAGAAACAATACCCACTCTATTGCCAGATACTTAACGAGTGACATACTGAGAAGCTAAATGAAATGTCACCCATTCTTCCCTGAGAGAAACAACAGTTATGGTCTTGTAGAATTGCCTCTAAGGAAAATATGTGCTACGGGTTGATGGATTTGGCAATATATGTTCAATCAATAATTTTTTATTCTGTGATTAAAAACACTTTTGATAGTGCTTGAAAGGGAAGAGAACTTCTTTGACAAGACTTTATTTTGCAGCTGTAATGGGTAATGGCTCTGTAATCTAAGCAGATATAAACTTTGACATTAGAGGACGTACTTTTGAAATGAAACCTGTTGCTGTAATATAATCTGGGGAAAGCTAACTTTAGAACAACAAAAAACCCTTCATTTTTTTTTTCATTTTTTCCCTCAACTTAATTTAGGAATAACCTAATTGTGGGGGAAAAAAAAAATTACTTGTTATGAAGGCTACAATGTAGTTTAAGGCTTTAATGGTTATAAGTTCTTATTTAATTTCTTCAACTTGCGATCAACTCTGTTCTCAGAAATGATGGTGAAGAGCTCTCAGTAAAACATAAATGGTTAAAAGGGACAGAACAGATCAGTTGACATCAGGTGTCTGCTTTTACACAACGCAGGTGCTGTGTTTAAGAGCTACTGTTCCATCGTCTGTCTTTGCCGTGTACTGGCAACTTCAGAATCCCTTTAATCTTAGTTAAAAATGCTTGTTTTCCCCTAAAAGACAAAGCAGTTTTGCCAGAGTATGCTTTCTTTGCGAGATGTCATGATCTGAGCTTGTTCGTATCGGTTTAATTTGGAACTCATTTGTACTGCTTGTGACTTCACTCTGCTGACCTTCCTGTTGGCATCTGGGATAGAGTAAATTTTCTTTTCTTTCTGGTATGGTTCTGTGTTTTGGATTTAGGGCGAGATTAATGTTGATGACACTGATATTTTAGGTGCTGCACAAGAGCAAGGCGTTACTCTAAGTTAGAGATTTTCTAGCTTCTCATGCAGTCCTGCTGTTGAGGAGCTGGGGGTGCTCAAGGAGCGGGGAGAGAACAGAACCAGGACCCCAGATGACCAAAGGCTGGTGGGTTAAACTACAATAGTCCTTTTGGAGTCCAATATGGGACCCTGTAAGTTGAGATAACGACATATCTGACCAAGGCGTGTTAGAATAAATTTGTTGTAAGTATTCTAGTAGTTAAATAGTTGCTGGTCACAGTGTTATTCTTTTTGCTCTCAGAGTCGTGCTTGTTCTCAGAGTTGTGTTATGGAACACTTGCTGTCTGTGCTCCCTGTTGTGCTGTTTCTTGCCTTTGGGAGATGGATGAAGGTTATTTTACTGCACAGTGTAACACTGGCTGGTAATATGTTAACATGACTGGTTGTGAGACTAATCTGGTATTTGTGCTCATCATTACAGTCATCTCCATGCTTCAGGAACTTTTCTCTGTTTCTCTGAAACTATTAATAATTATGCTCTTTACCTTCTCTCCTTGGAAGGCTGGTTAGTTATAAGTGGCAGGGAGTGAGTGATAGTATGGGCAGATGCCTAGAATAGTGAGCACCTCTCTTTTGGAACTTCACCTCTGCAACAGGCCAGGGCTTATCAAATCCTTTTCTATTGGAGGAAAAAAAAATATAAATCATTTTGGTAGCTACCTATATGATTTAAAGTTATGTGAAAACATAGCATTGTATTTTGCTACATCGATTCTGTAACTAAATTTGAACTTACCTTCTGTCCTGAAATGGAAAAGTGGTCTTTGTCCCTGCTCAGCTCTGAGGCTCTGGCAGATACCATTACAACATGGCGATGGTCTACAGGGGGACGGATAGCTGGAGAGGCATATTTTAGAAAGGTTCTGAACAAGATGGAGACTGACTTGTTACATGGTTTGATAGTGATAGGACAAGGAAAAACTGCTTTAGTCTACAAGAGAACAGATTTAAGTTAGATGTTAGGAGAAAATTCTTTACTCAGAGTGGAATTGGAACAGGTTGCCGCTCTGTGATTCTGTGACTAGATTTCCTAGTTTGATAATCATTGCTTTAAAAAATGCCTGAGCAAAGATGGTTTATCTTTGGGTTTATTTATGTTCTCAAAGCAATGAGCCAGAATAATTTTGTAATGTCATAAGTGTTTGGTATCAGGTCTCAAGGGAAGGTTCCTCCAGCAGTGGCATTACAGGTATACATGTATTGTACACTAAAGCAACTCATTTGTGGACACATTAATTTTTACCCCTGGATTTAGTTAATTCTAACAGAATAAAGAGTGCAGAGTGACTGCAATCACTGCATAAGCTACCATGGCTATGCCTTTTCCAGTAGTTTATCTGACATTTGGGTTCAGCTTGTCTTGTCAGTCAAGTCTTTTGGACTGTAACAGCCTGAAAATCATATTTTTCATTAAACTCTCCAGCTTACATCTGCATTATGTCTTTAAGTAGTTATATGACTAGACAGTATCTAAATAAAGACTTGCACAAACTTAATTGCAAATCCAAAGTGAGGGCTAGTTTTGTGGAAGGATTAGGCAATCCAAGACAGGATTCCTTAATTTTAAATGAAAGTTAATTGTCTTCAGTGATCCTGTGAATGAGAATTCCTATTCTCATGTAGGGTAAATATGGTGGTCAGGGATCAATTGCATGTTGAAAGTTAAGTTTAGATCTTAACTAATTAAAAACTTGCAAATTTTGCACTCTCTAACAGCTCTAAGACAAAGTACAGAAAACCAGAGGACCCTTCCATTGCAGTTCCTCCCATTGCAACTGCAGATACCGGGTTGGTCCAGCCTTGACAGTTGGACCGGATGATCTTGTAGGTCTTTTCCAACCTTGTTGATGCTGTATCAAATAATCTGCTGTCACTTGATCAAACTTCGCTTCTAAACAAAATAGCTAATTGTCATTTACTCATGACTTCTAAAAGTTGTCTGACTGCATTGCTCACAGGATCAGAAATCTTCCAAAGTCCAGTTCATGTACTTTGTTCATGTAACAACATTGGCATTAGTGATTTTTTTTCTGCCATTGGTCCCAGTATTTAGGTGCTACCTGGAGAGTGATCATACAGGTCTTTTTTTTTTAACTAAACAAAATAAACCTTTCTTTTCAAATGGAGTATTTTAATTCTGCTGTCATTCAAGTTTCTTTTCATTGCATTAACCCTTCTCTGTACTTTCCTGTTTAAATCACCTTTCTGGAATACAGGCAAATGGAAGTTTAAGAAAGGTTTCTTAGTCTGGAATTTTAACACTGTATATAATTGTGTATTCTTTCTTCATCCACTTTCTTCTGTTTATTTTGAATGCTGTTAGGATTCTACAGCTCTCTTGCATATACTTAGATTTTTTTTTAGCGTATTCTTATAAATTTGGTGTATGCTTTAGTAAACAATACTACTAATCTTGATCCAATTCTGTATGTTATAGCACTGTAATAGGAAGGGAAGGCTAGCTGACAACCGTGTAGTTATATTTGTGCTACAACCCAAACTGCATAATTGTTTAATATGAATGTTGACACTTTTTTTAAGCAGGATTTTTTTTTAGCATTAATTATGGGATGTTCTTCATGTGCTAATATTGATACAGTTTGTTTTCCTAGCTTTCTTATTTGGAATGACTGATCAGCTTCTTTAATTATGCTTTTATTTTCAATACTTAAGATGTATCGTCTACAGTAATAAAGTACAAAACGAAGAAGGCTTTTGGTAGTATCTGCAAAAAGTGTCATCATTATAAGTGGAAAAATAACAGTAACTTTTGTTAATGAAAAAACTATTTTTAATATAAACCTACTTTCCTTTGCAGTACCTGTTCAACCATTAACTGGAATACTGGTTCTTCCATATCTCTCATTAAGTGGTAAAAAAAATACATACAAATATGAGGTTTTTACACTGTAAAACCACAATTTAAGTGGATCGTAACAGCTTTGCATGCTTTCACTAGTACACAAATTAATATACTAACTGCACAAAAGCCAAAAGGCAGAAATACACTATTAATTGCAGATATTTTCCTGTTACTTACCACAGTACTGTAAGTTTGAGATGATTTGGTCTTCTCACACGTGAAATTGTGATTATACAGAGTAAAAGTGATGTGAGATGGAAATAGCTTGTATTTTGTGTAGAAAGCGGCTGTTGCCCAGTGAAATAAAGAAAAAAAGAGCCCAATGGAAGCAGAGTTCAATGTTAAGGTGTTTTCGGGTTCTTTTTTTTCTATGCTCATTTGAGGGGGGGGGAGGGAACGTTCTTCATAAAATGTGAAATTCACAATGATGTGATAAAACGTCATTAAGATGACTGTGGAGGAGAGATGGCTGACTTACCTGCTGCCTGGTTAGAATTGCAGAAGAGTTTTGATCTAGAAAACTGCTCTGATTATTACTTAGAAACACCTACCTAGATTTATATATTGAAAGAAAAAAGAATAGTGATTTTTTAAGACTTCATGTAATATAGGGTATTTTAGAATAATTTTACCAGCAACTAATACAGCATCACATCTTCATATTGCTTCATCAGCTATTTCCATGGACTGATTCAAATTTGAGAACATTTCCCACACTTACTCTGCTCAGTGTTATGTGACTTGCACCTGTTTCAGAAAAGATGCTTTGAAGTTTTCCCTTATTTGCTGTTTATTTGAAAGTATATTTTTGTATTTCAGCCATCTAATCATTAGTGCATGCCTTGTAAGCTATTATTTATTCTTTCCATTTAAGTACCTGTGAAATTAATGTAGAAATGTGTGCTAGGAGTCGAAAACCTGCATCGTTTTTAATACTTTATTGCTTTTTCCCTGTAATTGCAGTATACCATGTGAACTCTTTAAGCCTATGAGGGAATAATGTTTTTAAACTCTGTTGTCTGGAGACATACTACTGGTATATGAAGTATGAAATACTTCATTATGGTCATAAAAGTCTGTAGAGAAGAAATCTCTATTCTGTTGGCAGTAAGAAGCACAAGTTTTACTTCATTTCTGAAATTTGATTAGCAGTAAGTGTAAATAGTATTGTACATTTCCGACACTGTAAGCAAAGTTGGTGCTACTTGCAACTTGTGGGGAGGGGAAGGCCATGCTAGTATTGGGTGGTGAGGCCGTAGTGCAATTCACCCCACAGGGCACTAGGTGGTGGCACACTAGAACCCATGGGCCGTTGCCACTTGCGGATGTTTCAGAAGCGTGCAACTCCTTTTCGAGATTTCTATGGAGTACATCTCATCCATTCTGACATACCATTTATATTTTCTACATTCTTTAAAAATGATGTTATTATTAACATTGTATTTCTACTTCATTTTACCATGCCCACTTTTGTAGATAAACTCATGAGTTACAGTTTGTAGAGAAGAACGTTTGATTTGTGTTTAAGTGCATTAGATTTCTAACCTGCAGAAGTCAACTGAAGCTTCAGTCAAAACTTACATTGAGAGATGATTTTTTTTCTGTGAGAAATGTTTCAATGCATGGTTTAAATTAGTTCACTTTCTTAAGATCACAGAAGAAATTAAAAAGAGAAAGGGTACATATTGAAAAACAGTCTTATTACTTAACACTAATATTTGCTTGTCAATTTTCAATTAAGTGTTTTGTGAACACTTTGTAAATTAAATAGAGGGGGAACAAATTCAAAACTGTCTCTCACAACATCCTTGTATTGAAGCTTAGAAAGTGTGGGATAGATGAGTGGACAGTGAGGTGGATTGAGAACGGGCTGACTGGCAGAGCTCAGAGTTGTGATCAGTGGTATGGAGTCTGGTTGGAGGCCTGTAACTAGTGGTGTTCCCCAGGCTTTGGTGCTTGGTCCACTCTTATTCAACGTTTTCATCATTGTTGTGGATGAGGGGATAGAGTCCACTCTGAGCAAGTTGGCTGATGACACAAAGCTGGGAGGAATGGCTGACGTGCTATCAACAGAGTAGGCTGCGCTGCTATTCAACGGAGCCTGGACAGGCTGCAGAGTTGGGTAGAGAGGAACATATTAAGGTTGAACAAAAGCAAGTGTTGAATTGTGCACCTGGGAATTACCACACCCATCAGTACAGGTTAGGGTATGACCTGCTGGAGAGGAGCTCTGCAGAGAAGAACCCGCGTGTTCTTTTGGACAACAGGTTGGCCCTGAGCCAGTAGTGTGTCCTGATGGCCAAGAAGACCAATGGTATCTGAGAGTACGTTAAAAAGAGTGTGGGCAGCAGATTGAGGGTGGTTCTTCTCCCCCTCTACTCTGCCCTGCTGGGGTCACATCTGGAATACTGTGTCCATTTCCGGGTTCCTCCGTTCAAGAAAGATGGGGTACTTCTGGAAAAAGTCCAGTGCAGTGCGGCAAAGATAAAGGGCCTGGAACATCTTCCTGAGGAGGAAAGACTGAGTTACCTGGGTCTGTTTAGCTTGGGAAACAGAAGACTGGGAGGGAATCTGATCAACGTTTGTAAACATCTAAAGTACGGGAGGTAATTGGATGAGGCCAGACTCTTTTCAGTGGTGTGTAGCGATAGAACAAGGACGTATGGCCGAAAACTGGAATGTAGGAAGTTCCACACAAATATGCAGAGGAACTTCTTTACAGTGAGTGTGACGTAGCACTGTAACAGGCTGCCTAGAGAGGTTGTGGAGTCTCCTTTGGAGATATTCAAGACCTGCCTGGCTACCTACCTGTGCAACCTACAGTAGGGAACCTACTTTAGTAGGGGATTTAGACTCAGTCATCTCTAGAGATCCCTTACAAACCCTGTGATTCTGTGATTAATAATTTGATTCACAAGATTAAGCAGTCAATGGAAAGCCAGGATGAAAATTTTTGCTGGGGTTGTGTTTGAGGAATTCTGTTCTGTGTGCAGGCCAGGCTACATGCTGATTAGCAAAATGAAATCTTGTCTCTAATTCCATTCAAATAAGCTGTGTTTCCAGAAATAATAGATTCTGTAGTGCTGCAAAATAGTTGATGATAGACATGAAATTTCAGGTATAAATAAACTTTGCTTTTTAAACTGTATGTTTAACGTTCTTCATTTATGCAGCCTATGATGGCAAAGATCTCTTACGTTCAAAACGTAATGCAAGATCGCGACTGCGCTAAGATGTTACTAGATGAGGAGATTAAAAAATGAATGGATTTAAGCTAATCTAAACTAACAAAGAATTAATTTAGATAAGTGTCACAAATCATTTACTGTGGTAGTAATGATGGCTGACTCAAGCAGTTGTCTCTTCACTGCATGTTTGTGCGCAGCACTGCTCGCTTTCTTGGGCTTCCTATAACGACACTTGTGAAGGTGAATGATGCAGTTAAATAGGGAAAACTCATTTTCCCCTCTGGTAACTGTTCCTTTTAACCAGTACTTGTTCCCGTGTTCTGTAAAGTACGTGTTGTGTTGAGTAATACTTGTGCCAACGTTGATTCAGGGGAAATACAGGGTTTAGGGTAAAGGTGACTACAGAAGCTGCTATAAGCACGTTAAATAATCTCAGACAGATAAAGGGCCTATCTAATGTTTATTTTATATATGCAGCATACAACAACTTGCATTGCTTTACGAATGTGCATTCTGGTGTATTCAGATGAAAGTTAAAATGAAAAATAACTGTGGAAACTTTTCCGTAGTTTATTTCCAAAACACAAAACAAAGAAAATGTGAAGGTGTATATTTGTACAGCCCCTCCCAATTTATTAACAGAATTGATATAGCATGGAGGAAAACAAGCAAACCAAAAAACTTAGCCGTGTAATTGAACATCTGGAAACCTATTTCAATCTGATGTGAAATAATAGTGATTGAAAACCTAACTGCTAAATGTTACTTAAAATTAAGATTTCTTTTTAAACACCTAAAATTAAACATCCTGGAGTGATTAATCCTGTGTTTTTTAGATGGTATGTGTTTCATTCTATTGTCAAGTTGCTTATATTCCCACAGCTGAAAAGGTTAAAAATGTGGTGAACGTGTTGTTTAATTCAAAGTGTTTTGGCATGGCTTGTCTTTTGATTTACTTTTTTTTCACTGCACTTCACTGTGGTCTGACTGTGATTTTCTTTTTTTTTTGGTGCTGCTTTGCCGTTGATGCACATGTATTTGTAAGAAGGTTGTTTGTTATCTTGCAGGCCCACCTTCAACCCTCCCTCTAAGCACTCAACCCTCTAGTGGCAGCTCCACTCTTTCCAAGAAGAGACCACCTCCCCCACCCCCAGGACACAAAAGAACCCTCTCTGACCCACCAAGCCCACTACCTCACGGACCCCAGAATAAGGGCCCAGTTCCTTGGGGTGAGTTTTGAAACGCAAGACAAAAGGGCAAGGGCAAACCTTTACTATGATATATATATACATAAATAAAATCTTTGGTTTCTTTTACCTGCTGCTTGCTTTCCTGCAGCTTGATGTGATGTCAGCTTAGAGAAATCAACAGTCTGTCTCTGTCACTGTAGCTTCCAGGCTTCTGTGTCTGAGTCTCACTTGAGAAAACTGAAAATACTCCACACTTCCCTGGGACCCCGTTCAGTTTCTCTGCCGCCTCCCTCTCTCTGCCCTAGCTTCCCAGGCTGCTTCACCCACATCTGTTGCATCCTCCCTGCATCTTCTCCCTCAGCTCTGCTGCTGTTCTGAGCAGCTCATTGATCTGGATGGATCATGGTTTGGGGCAGATGCACCTCAGTGAGTCCATGCAGTTCACCCAGTTCCCAGAACTGCTCATCTCCTTGGGCTCTGCTCCAAATTTCCCCCTATGAAGTATTCACAGCTAACTGGTGGGATGTGTTGTCTTTATGTTTTCAGGTTGTGTGATGGTATATGTGCACGTGCAAAGACTGATAGTTTTGCATCCTTCTATCAGCAGAAGTTATAAAGAAACAGTGCTTTATTTTTTTTTAACAGGATACCTTTCTGACAGAAGCTTTTTAAGAAATATTTTCTGTTCTACTTGAATCCTTCCTTTTTGCACCCATCACTTCTCTATGCATTTAACTTCTTCCTGCAGCTGTAAATCTTGGGCCCTTGTAACTTCCTCTAATTCTAGTCTTGTTGGCAGAATTTTCATAAATCCATAAACTGGAGTCTAATACTTACATATAGGGGTCATCCATACATTAGTCATATCTTAAGACTATTTTCTTTTTGTTCTAATGTAAACATAAAATGGAGATCAAGCCTAAAAGCACTTTTTTTTCCCCAGCAAGTTGAGTTACGTGTTGAATTATGTAGCGCACATGTGTAGAATGTGTGATTTGACAAAGTACTTAATCTGAAGAGAAGTATGGAGTTGAACGTAAAGCCTTATTCTCAAGAAATTCAAATACTGGCAATATTTTCAGCTACCTACTTTTTCAGATACATGGGAAGAAATGTTTCCTACAACAGCTCTGGGCTGCTGCAGAGGCAGTAAAAACATTGGAAGAGCTTGGACTTCGAAGATTATTTTGTTTTTCTAACTTTTAAGTCCAAATCAGCACCTAAAATACTATGATAGGTATTATATAATGTGACTCTAGCAGAACGAGAGGTGCGGTGGAAGCTGAGTTGGTGGCAACTGTTCCTTAAAAATCCTATATCACAGTTGAAGGACAGGAAGGTGCAAGTGTAGAGCTACCCTGTGCTGAGGTTTCCAACAGAACAATCTTTAGCTTATGTGTAAGCAAATTAAGTTATTATTTACATATGTTTTAGAAATGTCTCTTAGATTATTTTGGATTTCCATGGCAACCATGAGATTTTCCTTTCTTTCATTCACGGGACCTCCATGGGAAAGGTTTATTGTCTGATTTAGTCTTAATTTTATTTTTCTACTTTTCCATTTTTTTCATACAAAGATATTTTTAGGAAGGCTCACTATTAGCCTTCTCTGCTGTTTCATTTAGACTTCAGCACAAAGAATGGTATCTAGTGAGATATGTTATTCTTTTGCTTAGGAAGCATTTTGCATTCTTGGATCATTAGATGTCACTTCAGTAAATTTTATCTGAGATGGATGTAATGTTTATGAATTTGATTCGAAGACTGTTTGGATGAGCTGTAGTAGAGGAGGGAAGAGGGAACGATCAAGGCCCTAAAAGAGGAATTAACTGATGATTTGTGAAAGTTTTCTGTTGGTGGTGGGTTGGCAGTTGGACTAGATGATCTTAGGGATCTTTTTCAACCTTTATGATTCCATGAAGGAGTTCAGAATCGCTTGGGTTTGGATTTTGATACCTTTTGATAAAGTTGAATATACCTCGGCTCCTGTCATTACCTGGAGTTAATGTTTATGGTAACTTTATGGTAATGAGGCTTGAAGAACAGCCTTTGCTGATTTAATGACTGTTCAGTAAAATAGCAGTGCTCAAAACCTTGAATTTGATTTTATTCACAAAAATAATGATTTACAAAGACGCATATGTTTTGTTATAAGGCACATCTACCATAAATATATTCAGACTCTTGCCTGCAGTATCTCCTATTCAGAGTAAATTGAAGCACTATATTCAAAACAAGTGCCCTACAGCAGAAGCTCAGCAATGTAATTCAGTCTTCCCTTGCCAGCAGATGTGAGCTACCAGTGAATTCTGCGTTATATGCAAGGTCAGGGTGGATCATTATGGTCTGGGTGGCTTTTTCAGTTACAAAGTTGCTGGTGAAGAATGATCTTTAAAATCTTTAGACATGTCATGTAGGGCGCACTTGAAAGACTGTGGACTTAGCACACCCTCTGCTGATGATATTTCAGTTACCATAATGTTCAGTTACCCCAATGTTCATTTTTTTTTTTAATTGTGTTTCTTTCATTTCAGGTAATGATTTGGGCCCACCTTCAACTAAGGCTGCAAACAAGTTTGAGGGGATGTCTCAGCAGTCAAGGTAAAAGTCTGTGTATGTGAAAGTGAAGGTGAAAACTTATTTCGACGTAACTAATTTGTGAATTAGAAAAAATAGCCTTTCATATAAAGTAAAATCCTAGCTAAGTTTCTTCATTAGTTTCCTGCATGCTTTACTGCAGTACAAATACTTTGGCTTCACTGATCCTCCTACACTTTGTTCATAGCTTTCCATGCACAATTCCTTCTTTGAATGGGATGGACAAAATAATTTGTACCAGAATCTGCCTGTGGCTCCTACAGAAGTGAGGTCTGAGCTAGGGAATGCTGCCTCACACTGCTGTCTGGCAAGACAGAAGTTTTATTTTTCATGCCTCCTGGCATTTCATTTTATCTACTTTAATGAGAGGTCTGTAACTGCAGAGGAAGAAAACATTTCAGTGTCAATTTTGGCGTACGTACCCATAGAAGCTAGTTCTGTAGCAGAGAGGAGTCATCTCATTCTAACAGCTAAACTGCCTTTCCTTCTGCCAGGCAGTTCCAAAGTCCTTAGTTTCAAAGCACGGTAATGGTGATAAATGTGCCTCAAGCAGCATGGTGATGTACCTGTCTGACCATGTGCGTATGTGAGATCAGGGCATAACTGGAGGTGGATGCATATCATCATGCAAATCACAGGTGTGTGGATGGAGCTTCTGGACATCCTCAGTCTGTGCTTTGCCTTGTCTGGACAGGCTGTGGATGTGTTCCTGGTGGCACAGCTTGATGTGCCACATCTGAATCCATTCAGGTATCATTTGGTATAGAAAGAAAAAGGCGGTGATGTTCTGTGCCACAAAGAGCTGCTGCCATACTTAACATTTATAAGAGGAGGGTAAATGTACAAATCTGATTCTTGATGGTATCAGTGAAAAGCCTAAGTAATTATATATTAAAGATTGAGTTTGGCTGTTCTTCCAGTTTTATGTCGTGATGTATTTTAACTTCTAAAAAAAGAGCATGGAGATTAAGCTTTAGTGTTTCATCCTACTCATTTTGAAAAGTTTGCTTCAGAGGAAAATAGTACTGGAATCAGGGCTGCTGATACAGCAGGAACACTCTCTCCTTTGAACATATTCTGACAAGCTCATCACTTTTTTCCTTATTTTTTGAGTAATTTTTCAGAAATAATACTTTTTTTTTTTACTCACTGAGTTTTCATGCCTTGACTCTCTGTTTGTAACTTTCTTTTTTGAAGACTGTTGGTATGAATGTAAATATCTCCCCAAGAAGCAGAGCTTGTAATCATCTTATCACCTGCACTTAAAGAGCCTCCCAGTGCAAAGAACTGGGCTTCCCTTAGCAAAACATTCAGAAAGCTGGAGTCCGAAGGCACAAATCTCATCAGAATTGTAATTCATGAAAGCAGAATAACCTGCCATCATTTTCTCTTTTATGTGGCATGGTTAAATGGTGCCAGGCCAGATGGTAGTTGAGGATTAAATTGAGTTAAGGAAGCAAGCATCTTATGAGATTGCTTGTTTGAGGAAACAGATGTCACTCTTGTGTCTGGATCAGTGGTAAAACATTTTCAACAAATAGCTTATTTTCTTAATGACCAGTTCTTCCTTGCTTTAAAATGAAATTTTGAAATAAGTAGAACTCCCGAGGAGCCTCTTTCTCACTGAGTACAGAAAGTAAAATGAATTGCAACCATTTATACATACTTGTAACTGATATTTTCAAAGCCTCTTAGATTAAGCTTAAGATAATGTAGTGTGTGTCCAAAGGAGAGCTACCTTCAAAAAGGTAGGCAAAGGAGGCTTGACCTACCTGTTGGCAACAAATTATGGGAGTATTATTCAGTATCTAATTAATGCATTGAAATGCACTTTTTTTGAGATATGCAAATTAAACAAGTTAAAATTGTTTTTTTTACCAGAAGATTCCAAGCTGTCTTTCAAGATGCGGTCATCTTAGGAACATCTGTGTTTCTTACTCTACAGTGCAAGAATGGTTCCAAAATACTCCTGCCTTACTTGTGTTGTTGCATACCATTACAAATAGCTTACCTGACTGTAACACAGCTTTGCAGGGTGAAGCATGTTGCTTGCTCACAGCTGTCCATGTTTCCCTGGGAGCAGCAGAAACGCTGTCTCCTGATGCAGTTGCAGACTGTGTTGTTATACTCACACGAGGCAAAGACTCAATCCTGGAAAACTTCAAACCCTTGGCATAAGAGCCAGAGGATGTTTTGAATGATTCAGGATAGTTATCTTAATATTTAAAGAGCAGAATTTCTTTTAAGTTCAGGATCTGCCCACTGAGCTGGTCTTTCAGCTTCATCCATTTCCAGGGTACATTTTTGCACGCAGCCCAGTTTGCAGAATAATTCTGCTGTGTAGCATTAAAGCTGTTGCAGGATTTGTATGTCTCTCTGAAAAAATGGTCCTTTCTTACGAGAGCATTGAGTTTTGGGCTGGATGCACAGACTGGGTGACAAGTTGGTTATACAAAAGAAACAAATGTGGATATTTCTAGATTATGGATGTGTAGAGAAAAATGGGAAAGAAAAGGTACACTTTGCAACAACTGTAAGCACTAATAATTCACATCTGTTGATTTAGCACTGGGACTGCAAAGACTGCACTTGGCCCTAGAGTTCTTCCCAAACTACCTCAGAAAGGTAGGTGACTTTTCTTTTGTGGGCATTCTCATAATTCTCTTTAAGTGTATGCGAGAATAAACACTTTGTTTTCAGCAGCTTTCCACAAACAATGACAATTCAGCAAAACTGAAAGTATTTTTGAAATCAGGAGACTTTTTAATTAAACCAAAAAGTAGTTCAACCTATAGAATGTAGTGAAGGGGCGGGGGGGAGAAGTAATAGAAGTTGAAAGAGATCTCATGAGGCCATCTGGTCCAATCCCCACCTCAGAACAGGGCTAACTTTGCAATCATGTTGTGGAAGTCTTGGTGGATAAATCTCCCTGGGCTCTTGTTTCCATCTTTGACCAATCTCATTGGTAATTTGTATGTTCTTCTTGATAACCATATGTCCAATTTCTTAATATCTCTAAATTGTGCCTATTGCCATGTTCAGGAAACAGGCTTGTACTTTTAACAGTACTTGGTTCCTTTCAAATAGTTAAACACTTACTTGAATATATCAGTGACAAACTTGCTGAGACCATCATCTCTCCTCAGTGGTCCCTTATTTTTAGAAATGGTTTTAGCCTCTCTAAATAAAACCTGACTTATGAGTTCAAAGGCTTTTTTGCGTTTCATCATCAGTGGACTAAAAAATAGTAAGCAGACCTGCATACACGAACGCGTTCACTTCCTTTTCTCCTCAAGGTTTTACAGATACCAATCTTGAGACCTGATCTTTTTCTATATGAAGTTCAATTGGGTGTATGTATGGGTAACTGGCATTAATGACAATTTTCATTAGTCACGTTGGTGGGCTGATGAGGCTTTTTTGTAAAATGCATCTGTTCTTACATTCATTACGTTTGCTAGGTCTAAAAAGCAATCACACTATTTCACCCTTGGCAGTTTATCTCTGAATTGATGTGTCTCAGTTCTTTAACATTTAAAGGAGGTTGTGAATAAACTTTTTTTCTTTTTGTTTTAGTGGCACTAAGAAAAATAGAAACCAGTCATCATCTTTCAATAGATAAATCCAATCAGCACACGGAAATGTTTAAGCCCTCACTGTCCATCGATATACCACAGAAACCACAACCTGGAGATTTGCCCCCAAAGCCTCTGCCTCTGGAACTAACTCAGAAGCCTCAAGTAGGAGATTTACCCCCAAAGCCTGGAGAACTGCCCCCCAAACCTCAGCTAGGAGACTTGCCACCAAAACCACAACTTGGAGATTTACCTCCAAAGCCGCAAATAAAGGACCTTCCTCCAAAACCTCAGCTGGGAGAGCTATTGGCTAAAACACAAGGTGGAGAAGCATCACCAAAGCCTCAGCCCTCAGAGGCAAATCAGAAATCTCACTCCTTAGATCTTTCTCCAAATGTACAATCTAGAGACACCGTCCAAAAGCAAGCATCTGAAGAGTCTAATGACGTAACGCATACCCTGCCAGAAACCCCTGTGCCACTTCCCAGGAAGATAAATATGGTAGGTATTATTGCAGCTACTTGAACATTTCCATGCAAGGCTTTGAAGTTACTCTGGGATTGTCTGCACAAAAAAGAAAGCCCTTGAGCTGTTCACACAAAATAGTAATGTTATGGGCGAGGATGGGGAATTACATGTTTTTTCTGTACATCCAAGTAGCTTCAGCAAATACCTGGTGTTGACAAGACCTCTTGCATGCCAACACAAGTAGGTTATGTCAAATGATAGTCTTGGGGGAATTATGGGGTATTTGAATTTACTAGGGTGTTTGGCCATCTATGTATGTGCCAGTCATACTTCTGAATTAATAGGTGTTTTCCTCTCCTGTCTTTATTGCTTTATAGATTACTAGAATATTTGTTTGATTCTAAAGTGTTACGGAAGGGTGTTAGCTTCTATTACTGCTAACTTGCTGGTCAGTAGATAAAAATGTAGATTCTAGGTCAACTGTGCCAAATGAGTGAACATTCCTGTCTTGAGTTTTAATGTTGGTGTACTTAAGTAGTTGACAAAGGTTTGGATGTATTGCTCAATTGGCAAAATTGATGTTGCTGTGTGTTGTGTAGTAACAGAGCTGGGAATATAACTAGATTCCAAGTCTACTTGTTCAATCCCCAGTTCATCTGGCTATTTATCTTGTGAGCCAGTGCAATTTCCATCCAATAGAGGTTTCTTCATGCATATGTATATTGAAATCATTTTACGAAACTCCAGAGTGCTCTCAGGATTTTTCATCATTAAGAATACATCAAAAAGGAGATGTTTTTGCTTGTCAAATTGGCTATGCAAAGCACTTATGTGAAAGGAAATGTGACTTCCGTTCTGGTAGTGAAAGCAGAGAGTGAGTTTCTCCTTTCTTGTGCTTGTCTGAGAAAGAACACTTTATGCAGAGCCATTATTCTGCTTGGCTTCTGTGATTGACTCCTCTGTATGTTCATATTGGAACAGAGGATGAGAGCTGTTGCTTGAATTTCCTGATTGTTGTAGAGATTAGGTGAAAGAAAGCATGAAGATCAAAAGGTGTCTGCAACTACGATTTTTTATGTACTTAAAAATAAGGAAGCAAATGACACTGCGCATTCTCAGCTATTGCTCCCTTCTAGTAGAGTGAAAGAGAGCAAACAGTGGATTTGAATTTTTTGATATTGTATTTAAACTCTTCCCCTATTTTGTGCAGAAAAATCAGAAGTAAAAATTCAGTGTTCTCCAAGATTGACCCATTTTCGTATATGCAGTAAATTAAATAATTTCACTGTTTGGAAGTGATCAAAATGATGATGTATCCATGATAATTATTGCAATTCTTTACATATCATTGTGTGCACGCTTGTTTGCTGCAATCTTCTCAAGCAGTGATGTGCAGGTGTTCATTGTAAACGTGTTGTTTGTGCTTTCAGCCTGTCACTGTGTCCTCTCAGCACAAGCTGATGAAATGCTGCGTCACAGTGCGTTAAGCACTGTGACAACAGCCAGCACTGCTTGTGGTACTGCAGGCTTGATTTTGGTAGCTGCTGAAGAAAAAAAAAAAAAAGCAAAAATTGGCATAAATTCCTGAACTGGAATTTGTTGAAAATCAGTTACCCAAAATTATGAGGTATAAATATCACTACTGGTATGGTGGTGTGTGTGTATACTGATGGTACATAAGGAATTGAAAGGATATTTTTGAAGAAATTAATCCTATTCTGAGAGCTTGTGAAATATCACTGAACACCCGAGTGGGTGTTTTTGTGTGTGTGTATGTGCTTTAGAAAGGAGATAAAATACTTCTTTTTAAACATTGAGCATAAATAGGAACGTGGAGGAACTGTTTAATGGCCACAGCAGCTGATTATTGTTTGGTCTTGGACAAAAAATGCACTGTTGAATGGGTACTAATATTTGGATGCAGAATTGTGAGGGTTTTTTTTTGTTGTTATTGCTTGTGTGAGTTTGTTTATTGTTCCAAATGAGATGTTCTGTATTTGCTTTCATTTTACTTTTCGCACACCAGTGCCCCAGCTTCTATTCTGGTAAACCTATGCTTCCTTCAGCCCCATCCTTCTGTGAATCTTCCCAAGGTTAATACCAGCCCAGGATTGAGCTCTCCTTTCTCCTAGGTGAAAGGAACAGAATATTAAACCTTCATCTGTGGTACTAATCAGAGCCAGGAGGAACTGCAGGCATTTTCTGTGTTCTTATGAGCTGAGTTGCCTACAGGCCTCAAAGGTTAGAGGAGTGTTACTTCTTTACCCTCCTGACTGAAGGAATACTTCTGTGAGGCAGAAGTTGTCTCCCTTCATCGCTGGAGCATCAACTGGAAGTTCTCTTAGTTTGCAAAGCTTCTCTGGAGTTGAAAGCAGGGACTGGTTCCAAACATCCATATTAATATTGCATTCCAGTCCCTTGTGATAGTTGAGATTTTTGTTCACATTATCTGAATTTGTTTAAAAAAAGAAGAAGAAGAAGAAGAAAGCATTCTTTGAAGAAACTTCTTGCTGCAGTAAATCCTTGCTGGGGGGGAAAAAAAAGAAGGACAAAAGAAAGTCCTTTGATCTCATACAAATTTCACCTAAGGTATCTCTGTTCATTTGTCTCAATAGTACATTTTTCCGATCTTATGTTGTGCTACCTGCATCGCCCCTTACATATATAATTGTTATTTCTCTATAACTTGACTTTAATGTGAGTGCTCCTTGCTGTGTGCCTGCTCTGCTGTTGAGCTGCAGGTGTTTTTCTGCCAGAACATGGAGGTGTTTCAAATGGGAAGGTAACAGCAAAGAGAAGACTCCCTAGGAAATTTCCTCTGTCGAGTTACTTCTGGCACAAATCCCTCTAAACCTGCTGATTTTCCTTCATACCCTCCTGCTTCTCATCTCCTTCTGCTCCTCTTGTTTGTGTTCTTGTTATCTGACTACCTCTGTTCAAAGAAGAACTGTAGTTTTTGAAGAAGCACACAGTATAAAAATACAGGAATATGAAGCAGCAGTGTATTTCTGTGAGTATAAAGTAGCAGCATATTTCTGTTAGCGTTGCGTACTTACTCTGTTTGGAAATAATTTAAAGCATTTTTCCTGCCATGAGAAACATATGTTCAGGGAGGAGTCCATGGCTCAGGCTTTCTTATGTGAATTAGTAGTGTGCAGCAAAATTTGACCTAGAAAACACTTGGATGCAGAATAGCCGAGTTGTGAGAATTTTGTGATGGCAATTCATAATAAATGGCGTGCTGCCACCTGAACTTAACAATTATTTAGTAAGAAATTGCTAATGCTCTGGATTGAAAGTCATTCAAAGAATAATTTCCTGATACATTCCTATAAGAACCTCTGAAGTCAAAGAATACTGTATTTTCCTGCTAGACCCCAAAACTGCAAGGAACGCTGGGATTTAAGTGTGTCATTTTCCTCAGCCTTTACCTCTCTTTTGACACTCAAAGGAGACTGGATTTCAGTTTGTTCATGTGGTGGTGGTGTTTTGGAGTTTTTTGTTGAGGTTTGGTGTTTGGCCTCTTTTGGGGGGAGAAGGAAGGCGGGTGGTGGTGGATTGGAGTAATGTAAAGACATTATTTAAGCTTTGATGGAGGAGGTGTAAGAAACTTAAGCAGTGTGCTTAGTATTAAAGTCTCTTGTGAGTTCTGAATCCTTTAAAAAAAAAAATACTGGACTTGTATAGACCTTTTCTTCCTTTCACTCTCATTTTTTTAATCCTTGAAGTGGAATTTTTTTTTTATTTTATGCCTTGATTGAAGAGAAGGAAATTGAGTTGTCTTCACCTTTTTGTAAAATAGAACTAGAAGGCAGAATTGATACAGTACATTTCCTGTCTCCCTCATGTTTTCCATCCTAAAACTTTGCTGTGTTTTTAGGGAAAGAACAAGGTTAGGCGAGTGAAGACAATTTATGACTGCCAGGCAGACAATGATGATGAGCTCACCTTTGTTGAAGGAGAAGTAATTATTGTAACAGGGGAAGAGGACCAAGAGTGGTGGGTACGTATCTTTTGCTTTTATAGTTCCACATCACTTCTTTATGACTCTTAAAGGAAAGCCTCATTTTTTTCCAATTTTTTTGGTTGTTTATTTTGTTCTTACTTGTTTATTCAGGGGAGGAGAGAGGGAAGATTTTGTATGAACTAATATCCAGCATTTAAATTTGTACTAGAGGAGACATCCTTTTTAGGGTCTTCCTCTTCTGAGGAGTCTCCTAGCCCCACCCTGGCTGGGTTTGGCTTCATCGATGGATCACAGTAACACATCTGTATTTATGTTCAGGCAGTAATGCACCCTGGCCTTCCATCAAATAAAGAGATGGTGTCATATCATCACTCCATTTAGCATACTTATACACTTTCCATGAAAAATGAGTTGTGTAATCCTCTCCGGTCCTGCAGAAATGTTAAGTTTTAACTGTAGTGGCTGTTGGGAGTCTGAAAAACTTTGTAATTAGTGCCATAAGCTGCTGATTTTTCTTCCCTAAACGAGAGGTAGTTAATCAATGTTTCCATCCCTCCTGTGGCATAGTTTTGTATCATAACCACCCCTTCTCTAGACTGCATATTGTCTTTGGTTGGTTCTTTTAGTGGTAACCTCATGCTTCCTCAGCCCTGCTTGGAGGCTCAAGTCCTCTCTTGACAGTCTGCCTGCTGCTTCCTACCTCGTACTCCCCTACCTAAGAGCTGTTACTGTGGGAAAAATAGACAGATTTAATTCAGGTTGGATTAAAACAAATTCTTTATGCAATGCTGCCTACCATTTCCTAATGTAAGTGCAATGCAATGCTTGCTGCTGTGGTCCCAGCTACGCGGTTTCCTTCCATTCATCAGCGGGACATTTAAGTGCGGAAAAGCTTTGGCTGAAAAGATGGTATCAGAAGAGCAGTGTGCAGTGAAAAGCTGCTGTATTAGCAACATCATCCAGTCCTTGATTATACTTTCATTAGTTGCTGAATCTGCTTGTGAAGTACCCAGGGATTTTATAAAGCCGCGTGCCTGAGATGTTCCATGAAGTGCTCCAGTTTGAGTATTTCTGCGAAGGGAAACGAGGGCCATTGACTCATTTGCTTCAAAAATTTGGCTCTACAAGAGGAAATGGCCAGCCCTGCACACTTCCCCTTCCCGTTTTGTTAGCTCATGGCAGAGGAAGGAGGTACATTATTCTGAAAGTAGTGAGCAGCACTGCAGCAGGACAAGAGCGGACAACCAACACTACTAGTCCAGTGCTGTCAGTTGGACAGTTGTTGATAATAAGGCTTCTTAAACATGAAAAGTTCATATAGAAAGTGCCATTTTTGTTAGAGATTGCTTGGATATTTCCTTATAAATGATTATTATGTGAAGTGCTTAAGAAATTGTACGTGGAGGATGCTTAATCAAACAGTGCTGTAATTTGTTAAAAGCACTGGTATACACATAAATCATTAGAAGTCATAGTAATTGATTGAGGAAGATAGCTGGGCCTGTATCACTTCAAATGAAATTTCTTTAGGATTTTTCCTATCCATCCATGCAGTTCACCAAAAGCAACTCACAACCGTAAGCAGACACGTGAGATGTTTAGGATTTACAGTTAACTAAGATGAATGTTTTTGAGAGAGGTGTGACCTGTTACTGCAAGTCAGTCCATGGATAAAAAATAGTCAAGCTTCTGTTTTGGGATTATTCTTGAAATGCAGTGGTGTTTATTGCCTCTGTAGTTTTCTAAATTGAACTGTAGCTGCTTTGTTCTCCTTAGATGCAGTTGCTTTGTCTTATTTATAAGTTTGTAGGATTTTTTGTTCCCTTACACCAACTGAAATGTTAACTGAGGATGCCTTAAACTGTCAAAAAACTTGCCGAGTTCCCATAGCATCTATGCAATTCTGCTGGTTTTGAATAGAGTTAATGCTATCTGTGAATGTTCTATGCATGTTACGGACACTTATTTGTTTATTTATCCTGTGTTGCAGATCGGACACATTGAAGGACAGCCAGAGAGGAAAGGGGTCTTTCCAGTGACCTTTGTGCACATTCTGTCAGACTAGTAAAAACAAATAAAAATCCCCAAACTTGAGCATTGCACATTCTTCATGCAAGACGGGCTTTTTAGCAAAAGCGAACGCTGCTGCCTCCCTGTAATCTTGTGCACAATTGTATATATAGCTGCTGTTACAAATTAAGAATTCATTTAAGTTTCACCTCATGAGGTTGAGTTATATGTATTGTAAATATACTGTGTTATTCTGCCTTTGCCAGTATTATGGTAGCCTTGGAACCTGGCACGCCTTATTGGGTTTGTTGAAGCCATCCTCGGCATCTAGCACTTACATCTCTGTCTATGCTGTTAAAAATACGTATGAACTGCCAGCTTTCCAAACATAGGTGATCTCCATCAACCGTGTAACTGTACAGAAATGACTGTTCCTAATAACTCGGTATTCTCAATAGACAATTAGCAGAAAGTTAGAATGAGTGAATGGTTTTGGACAATTTATAAATCAGTCTGCAGTTTATAAGTGTATGCAGTTTACAGCTATGAAACCCACTTTGTTATTTATTTAATATAGTGCTCAGTTAAGTGTAATTATGAAGACAAATATTCACTGACTTTACAGATAACAGTAATGTTTTATGGTGTGCATACAGCATTTCATGTTTATATTATGTGGACCTATGCCAAACTGTGATTGCAGTTCCCCTGTGATATTACCTCACTATGAAAAGTTACAAAATTATTTCATTCAAAAACTTATTTTAATGAGAATTAGTCATATTGTACTTTAGTAGGTATATGTGAAATTTGCTGGTTTCTTTCACTGAATCCTTAGTAACCAAGGACTTATATAAAACGTTGACTGTTGACATTATGCATGCATTTAGATGCTTACTTGAAACCTGCCTTTGTACAAAAGTAGTACTGTAGTCATATAGCTACATTTGAAGAAAAAAAACATTTTGACTTAATTGTTACTCAGATTAATGTGAGCTTGCAACCGTATTTGTTCATAGCTAAATTGGCTCTTTGAAAATGATTTGTGGGTTCTTTTTCCTCTGTCTTCAACCTCGCTAAAAGTCAGTTATCTGAAGAAAATTTCTTACGTGGTGGTATAAGGATAAATTAAAAATATTTTTAATTGCTTTAAAAAGTGGAGGTTAATATGACCTTTCATGCATTTGATCAGGCCATTAGTGCTATATCTCAAATTACAACTATTGAGTTGTTTTTAGGAGAGTTCACCAAGCCGTAGCTGTAGTAGTCTCTCAATTCAAAGCACCAGCTAGCAAGCGTTATTATTATTACTACTAGAAAGCTAATTTGTAGAAAAATCATTAAAGGCTGCATTTGACCTGAGGTTTCTTGAAAGTTGGTATAAAGTTGCATTGCCAGGAAACATTTTAATGTATTACCAAAAATTTTCATTTCCTATGTTACTTTCAACATTATTTTTTTTTTTAACTTTGAAGCATAATGCAATTGTGTGTTTTTCCATAGTTTGTCTGTAGCAAGTTCCATAACGTTCATATGTAGCTTTGCATTACTTGCGTTAAATGTTATGTTGGCTTCAGCACCTGGCCCTGTTATTTCAAAGCAGATCGTCTTGGCTGCATGGAAAGGTTTTCATTTCATAAAAGCACATTTCAGGCTTTCCGAGAGCTTTCATTTTTAATTCAGTTTTACTAGACTGTAGTCAGTGAATATTTAATTCTGTTTGTGGTTAATATGGAAACAAATAACAGTCCAAACCCCAAATGGAGAAAATGGAAACAAATATATCAACTGTTAATGGTTTTTATCACTCATGGCAAAAGCTTATTAAAAAATAGAAATAAGAGAATTGCACAAGGAGTGAGCGAGCCTGCTGGCATCTAATCTTCAGTATTACCAGTTCCAGTATTTCAGACTTTACTCTGTTTTCTATGGAAAGGAAGTCAGGATTAGCATTTATTTAGCATTCCATTCTATCCGTTAATACAATGTTTTAAGTTGCATTAAAGAACAAAACCTATTCACTTTTGTGGTCAATTGTATTTTTAAATGATCTTGAAATAAACTGATAAAAGCAAACCATATAAAGAAAATCTAGGCATGTAAAATTATGTAGAATCAAATGTCTATTCTTTTCTACGCTCTTTAAAATAGTATACATATGCATTTTATAAAATTAAATGCGTTCCATCGGGAACAATAGTTCTGTTTATTCTGGCTTATTGTGGGTCATAAGAAATCTGAAAATGTATGATATTGACTGAGTTTAAGTACAGTATTATATTTGAACTCAATGAGCCACTGTCTGCAATTTTGTACATGACATAGTATTTGGAAAGTCTAAATCTTTATGGAAAACTAGCTGATAAGGGGCTGGGGGGGGGTGGGCAGGGGAAGGTGCCCCCCGAGGGGGAAGTATGCTCTGCAGATGATGTCTTATTTACTGTTGAACAACAGTTGCTATTTATTTTTTTATTGCATAGTACATCAACATGTACAGAAATCAGATCTGGTTGTGCCACTAGTTAAAATCTTGACTTCTCATTGAATGTTAAGGTAAAACATCAGTACACATGTCTATTCACATGTATTTAATGTGACAGTTTTTTGAGTACTGTATGTGTTAATTTCTACTTTTTTAATATTTAAAATTGCTTTTAAATAAATGTATTCAGTTGATCCCAGATATCTGAACAAGGCCCTTTTGTCAACTGGAATATTGTCCAGGGAGAAAGTCTGGATTCCGTGCAGGTAGAACTTCAACACTTGAAATGTTTTCTCTTGAATATAAAGCACCCCTTATATAATGCAATTAAATGTGTTTAACAGCTGTTAAATCTGGATGCAGTTGCCTTTATCTGGAAAACTTCACTTACTGAAGTTAGCATCAAAACACTTACTTTGTCCATGGGCTTCTACATGCTTTCTCTGAGGCTTTGGTAGGTGCTGTGTGAAGCCCGCTGTACTGAAGCTGGCCCTTCAGCTTGGAAAGAACTGCCCAGTGTAGCCCTTGGCTGCGCTGCCTTCCAACTCCTCGAGCAGGATTCCCAAACCCAACAGCAGCCCTCAAATGGACTCAATCAGTACTAACCTCTCCTGTGTGGTGACCTTATTACTTTGCATCTTAGTTCTGATCCAGCGTGTGAAGTTTCTGACTCAGTTCTTGAAGGTTTCTCAGTTAACACCCAGCTGCTCCAACAAGTCACTTGAAATTACTTTCTCATGTTTTAGCCAGAGGAAAAGTTGGTGTGTGTGGAGTTATCAGATCTGGTTTGTATCAAAAGTAGTAACTGCAACAGCACAGGGCTCAGGAGACTGCTGTGGTAAGATAGATTCTTGAGCACTGTACATAGCCTTGGTTCTCCATAGAATATTCTGCTCACTTTTGGGCTTTTTGATTTACAAAGGTTACGCATTTTGTAAAAGGGGGAGTGAAATACAGAGGAGGGAGAACAAGAAGCAACCTAGTTAAATGCTCTGCTTACGTTCATTTTTTTTTTACCCTGTTGCAGTATTTCAGATGTTAGCTTTCAGAGATCTGCTGATTTCAATAACCACAGTCTTTGTCCTACCTCTGTTGTTATTCAGTAACATGTAATTTCCTTTTGCAAGCCAAAATTGAGGTAGATATTCCATATACTATTAGGAGCTGAAGAGGCCAAGACAAGCTTGTGCCCAGAGAATACCCTGGATCTTCACTCTTCTCATGGCAAACCTGGCTCATAGTTGAACAGTGACTGGTAGTCAACACCAGTGAAATCGGCACAAATCTAAAATATACCAAAACTCTGAAATACTCTTCATTCAAAATACCAAATGCTCCAACATGATAAATATGATTTCATAGTTTTCAGATGCTTTCCCTTGCCTCAGAGTCGGTAGTTCTGGGTGACAGTTGACTTGGGTGTCAATAAAAAAATAACTTTCCCAACCTTCCCAATGCACTACCCTGGTCCAAGTTGACGGCTCTAGGCCATGCTCCCCAGACAGGTAACCCTGCAAAATGCTGTGATCTTCTCTGGTGCAGCAGTTGTGTTGCTGGTAGGTATAACAGTCTACTACAGCAGTGCCTACAACTGTAGGCCTGAAAAAAAGGTATCTCATTAGCTCTGCTTCTCCCACTCACCTGCAGATTTTGAAGTTTTATTTATTTATAAAACTTATTATATAAAAATTTATTATTTATAATATTTATAAATAATTTTTTATAATAAAATTATATTTTTTATATATAATAAAACCTGAACATATATGGTTGAATACACCCACTAATTACCTTTTTGTCACTGGTCTTGATTGAGTCATCTTAGAGGTGGTGTATAAGCAAACTGGCTCAGCCTTCCTGATTCCTAAACAAACAAATTTGTTCTGTCATTCTTTCTCATTAGGAAATATTTATTTAGTAGGCTTTCGTTTAATTCTGGACGTTGGAAGACTGACTCCTCACAGGAAGTTGCTTCTACCAATCTCCCAAACCAGGGGTATTCAAATACTAACATGTTGTAAATGCTGATGTATTTACAGTAGACTGTTACCTTGAATATCTTCTCACATGTGTAATTAAAGCAATAACATTACCTGGATAATGAATCAGTTTTAGATAGAGAGACTTGCCAGGACGTATAATAACTGAGTACTCTTTGTAGTTGTATGTCTTTATAGCATTGTTTTGAAAAATCACCAAAACCTTGGGGTGCAACAATTTTTGTGCATCTCTCTCAAGTTACATTTGAAAGATCAGTTGCAATTTCTCCTTTCGTTCAACATAGCTTTAATGAAGCAGGTTAACCTCCAGTGGAAAGCTGTTCCTGTGATGCATTTAAGCCACAGTGTAAATACAGCCACAATTCTAACCCCAGGAAACACAGCTGAGTAGTGCTGCAGGAGGGTGGGGAACTGAAGTGTGTTCTGTATTCCTGCATCCCCAGACCCGAGGAAGCACTGGGTAGGCTCTGAGCCTGTCTGCATGCTTAGTGTTCCTTCTGAAGGAAACTACAGAAAGTAGAGTGGCCATCCCTGGAGGTGTTTAAGAGATATGTGTACATGATGTTAGAGGACATGGTTTAGTGGTGGACTTGGTAGTGTTAGGCTAATGGTAGGACTTGATGACCTTAAGGGTCTTTTGCAATGTAAATGATTCTACCAATCTATAGTCAGGTAATTTTGGCACTGGGAAACCAGAACTTGATGGGTGCAAATGTCCCCTTAATGTACAAAGTTCAGCTTCAGACCTCAGTTTTCTTACAGACAACCGAGCAGCTCACTCTTGAGTTTAAGGCTGTTGGGGATGCTTTTATGAGACTCTTATTTTAGCCCTACTAAAACACAGCCTGAAGCTTTTCAGATCAATACAGAATGCACACAGGACTGTAAGATGTTATCATCTGTATCGCTGTAAGTCAAAAATTTTATCTAATACAAACTATTTCAAGTTGTGTTAATGATACTTCCAGGGCTACAGAGAAAATGATTGAAAGTGATTTAGAGCTCAGCCATCTGCTGAGAGAGTGCTCAAGTTTCTTCTTAGAGAAGCTGGCTGCTGTTTGTCAACTTGCACTTCAGCTCACAGCCCCCTGTGCTGCAGCATGCATGGGACCTGTGAGTTTGGGCTGCTTCTCGTCAGCTGGCATTCAAGCAGCAATAAAAATGATAGTGTGTCACTGCACAGGCTTTGCCTTGTTCCTCTGTGGATCACTGAACAGACCGCAGTGTATGCAGCGAGGCAGGCGTCTGCTCCCGTCTTTTGTAATGGTGGGGGTGAGGGACAAACAATTAGTGATGGCCATCACATCTGCCAGTCTCACTAGAGCAGAGGAGCAACTACTCAATGGTGTGCTGTACTGCCTGACAGCTGAACGTTTGGAACAAGCTGCAGACTTACCTGGGACTTGAAATCCAGTTAACGCAGCTGTGCAGTTCCTGCCAATCTGGTCTTGGTTCAGGCATTGTGTTACTAGAAACCTCCTCTCCCCTTAACGCTTGTTACTTGGTGCTGAAGATCCTTTGCTTGTTACTTGTGTGTAGATCCTTTTCTTCTTGCATTTTTTCCCTGAGGCCCGAAAATGCTTCAGTTACCACCAAAATTTTAGAAATGTGATTTTCTTTTGTAGCCATATTGTGAAAATGATTCACCCTTGGGCACTCAAGGCTGCCCTAGAATGGCTGCACATAGACATTACTTCAATATATTTACCTCTGTTCAGTCCACACAGTAGCATAAACTTTTTTTTTTTGTAACTAATTTCCTCAGTCTGATTCCCAGGAAATACTGTAATAAGAACTTATTACAGCTGTCTGTAAACTTAGAACAGCGAGGAGCAGCATGCTACAGCTTCAAGTCTGAGGCTGTTCTCAAACCCAGCTTCGTAATGGTTTTTGTCCCTCCCTTCCTCCACAACCTTGCTGTTGTGCTGAGTGTGCACATGCCCCTGAGCTGGAGGTAGCCAAGCAGTAAGCAAGCTGCAGCTCCTTCCTGAAACTGCCCACCACGTTTCAGCTGAGATATTTTATTGTGTCAAAAAAGGTGTGCAGTGCAACTCGTGGGATATCATGGTAGAAAGGCAGATTTATGATCTGGGATGATCCAGGGTCTTCCTTAGTCTTTGTCTTCCTTATAGGAAGTCAGACAACCTCTGTAGAAAGCTACTGGAGAGGAAATGCTTAAACTGCTTCTAACAAATGCTGAGCTTACAAGGTAATCTTAGCAGCTAGGACAGCTGGAGAGCAAGGAGATTCCACTGTTGAGCTTTGCATGAACCAAAGCTGGGGACTTCTGCAGTTGATTAAAACAAATCTAATTGCTTTGTGTGCAGCAGAGGGTAGCTTACAAGAGTAGAAGGGCTGGAGGGAAGGAGTGCAAGCATGAACCCTTTTGAAAGATCAGGACTCCATGACATGAAGATCAGTGAAAGGGATGGGCAGCTCTCTTCCGAGCACTGCCTTTAGGTGGGTCACATACTCACCCAGAGCTCAGGTACTCTATGAGTGATGAAAAGTGCAGGTCCCTTGTCTGGGAGAAGCAACAAGACCTTTCAGTAGCAGAACACCAGTCAGACTATCAGAGCAGCTGCTGCAGCTGAGCACTGTGAGGGAGCAGAAGACACCTGAGGTGGTGTGAGCATGTTTGTGGCTGTGTGCAAGGAGGTGCTGCTGCTACACATAGCTTTCCTGAGGGCTTAGCCACAGGAGTGGCATCTCTGTCCTTCTACATGACTTCATAGCTTTTAGAACCATTGCACGTGGGGCATAGGGCCCAGGTCTACCCCATGCCTGCTTTGTTATATAGGGTTCTGTAAACTGCTGCCTCCAGGGTAGGGGTGGAACATTTGCCTTAAGGCTGGATTTTTCTCAGGTTCATCCAGCTCGGCACCTGTGTTCCTGCCAGGTCTGACTGAGTGAGATGCTACCAAGTCCAGTAGATAAGCCTCTCCTGTCCTTTCTTCCTGCCTGCATGCAGAGGGAACGGCTGAAGAGCAGAATAAATTATGGGGTGGAAGAACTCCCCTCTACTTCAACACACCTATCACAATAGACCTTCCTAAAAAGTCTGCAGCTCTGCTTCCAGCCTTGCTGCTGCCTTTCAATCTGCTGTGGACAATATCCAGGATTTGCAGCTATTGTGGACATTGCAGAGATCCATGTGCCACAGCACAAAGCCTTGCTGAAGCTGCCAGGAGAGAGAACCCCTGGCGAACTGCTGCCAGTAAAGCCAGGCAGAAATCTGCCATTTAAAGAAATTATCTTAAGAGGTGTTAACCTCTCTAATCCCTATCCCTTTCTGAAATGGATTGGTGGCCCTGGAGAACAACAGCATCTGTTTCTGGAGGGAGAGCTCATGTGCACTCTGAACAGCTCTTCCCCTGCTCAGTGGGGATAGAGATGGCTGGCTCTTGGGTGAGTCTTCCCGACTGCAAGCAAGATGCAATCCTCAGCTGGCATAAAACCAAGGAGAAACTGTGTAAGGTGCCTCAGGGATCTTACAGTCATAGAATCATTGAGTTTGGAAAAGGCCACTAAGATCATCTAGCCCAGCCACCAGTCCCTCCCCGCCATACTCACTAAACTATGTCCCTCAGTGCTACATCTACATGGCTCTTGAACACCTCTATGGACAATGACACCACCACTTCCCTAGGCAGCCCGTTCCAGCACCTCACCCCTCTTTAGAGAATAAATTTTTCCTAACATCCAATCTGAATCTCCTCTGGCACAAGTTGAGGCCACTGCACTTAGTTCTATCGTTGTTACCTGGGAGAAGAGGCCAATGCCCACCTCTCCACAACCTCCTTTCAGGGAGTTGTAGAGAGCAATAAGGTCTCCTCTGAGCCTCCTTTTCTCCAGACTGAACAATCCGGGTTCCCTCAGCCAATCCTCATAAGACTTCTGCTCTGGACTGCCTTTATACGTTCAGTGCTCATCTCTGAACACACTCCAGGGCCTCGATGTCTTTCTTGTAGTGAGGAACCCCACATGAACACAGCGCTCGAGCTGCAGCCTCACCAGAGCCCAGTATTCTACCCGCATCAAAATGCAGCTCCAGAGACTAAAGGAGCTGCCTGGGTTGGAAGGAAGAGTTTGGCTTTGGTTAGGTTTTGGTAGGTGGAGAGGATCAGGCTCAAAGACATCACTGAGGTGCTTCAAGGGCCAGGACAGCCAGCGGGTGCTGGATGGCTCTGCTTGCCTTCACGTTCCGTGCTGCTCCAGAGCTGTTGGCTGCCCCGGCGCTCCCTGGAGCAGTGGGACAAGGCTGGGACCGCGCCCGGCGTCCTGGCAGGGAAACCAAGCAGACTTGTGGCGACGCGTTCAGGTCAGGGCTTTGGCTTTGGGGCCGCGCCCCAGCCTGGGCACCGCAGGCCCCTCAGCCTCTGCTTCCTCCTGGCCCCGTTTCAGCGCCTTCCCCAAGGGCCGCTCCGGGCCGCTGCAGGACCTCTGCGGCGCAGAGCAGCTCCTGAGGCGAACCGCTGCCCCACGGCTGCGAGGCGGCCCCGGGGGCTGAGCCGCCCGCTGAGGCCGCGCCCCACCCGGGCACTCGCGTTGCCCATCGAGCCGGGGGACTTCGCAGTCCCTCCTCGCTGGGCCGAAGCAGGTGCGAGGGCGGCGGGGAGCGAGCCGGGCGGCGGAGCGAGGTGCCGGGACCTCCTCTTCCTCCCCCCCGCGCCGCTTCCTTTTATAGCGATGCGGCACGGCTCTCGCAGCCCGCCGCCGGCAGCCAACCTGTGGCAGTGACGCCGGCAGCCGAGGCGGAAGGCCGGGCTGCGAGCTGGGCTGCCCCGCTCCAGGTAGGCACCGGCTGCGGGCTGAGGGGAGCGGCCCCCGGGGGGGCTCTGAGGGACGGGGCGGTGGCCGCGCCGTGCGTTGGGCGCAGTGCCGCGGGGCTGTGCGCGCGGTCCGCCGCTCCCCGGGAGTCGTGGGGCCCCGGGGCGCCGAGTCCTCCGTTTCATTGCGTGCCGGGTAGCCGCGAGGCCGTGCCGAGGGGTTCGTGTGCGTGAGGGGCAAATCGCGGGGCTGATCAAAAGGGACAAACTCCGGCCCGGCAGCCCCGCCGCTCCCGGGCGCTCGGAAGCCAAGCGTGTGCTGTGGCAGAGCGGCACTGAGCCGCGGTGCGCGGTCCTGGGAGGAGGCCACGGCTCGGTGTCCCATCCTGCACCTGCGATGGATGCCGGCTGGGTTCAGAGCGGCGGCCGTGGCCTCGTTTGGCTGCCGATGCGTTGGGTTTGGTTATGCCCTTCTGCAGAGCAGGGGCCGGGCTGCGGGTTTCGCAGTCGCCGTCGTTCGTGCAAATGTCGCACCTGTCGCCCAGCGCGCAGCGAGCGCGGCCGGAGCGGAGCAGAGCGGAGCTGAGGGGTTCCGCGGCGCGAAAGCGGCGCCCCCCGGTCCGGCGCGCGGCGGGAGCGGAGCTGTGTGAAAACCGCCCCCGCTCGTAGGAAATGGTGGCGTTTCAAAAGGGTTCGTGGTGAAATCGAGAGGAAGCGGCACAAAGCAGCCCCCAGCCCGTGGCGCTAACCGGCTGCAGGGCACCGAGCTGCAGCACCCTCCCGTTACTTAGAAATTTCCGATGAGCGAATCTTTCTTTCACGTAGACGACCCCAGAAACGGGCGAGGGGTGCGGCTGAGGAGGTGCTTCCTTAGGCGTGTGGTTACAGCGGGAAAGACGCTGCCTTTTCACCCGAACCCCAAACCGAGCGGCGCTCTGAAGAGATGTGGGGTTCCATGGGAAGTGCAGTACTGTCTTTGGTTCAGTGCTTGGCCCGAATCCGCGTTACCGAGTGGAACAGGGAGGGTGCTGGGCCCAGAGCCTGGTGCTGCTGGGTGCAGAGGAGCTGTGTGGGGCATTGCTTCCTGAACTGAGATCGATAGTCCGGGTTGTTCAGCAGGCAGTACCATGATTTTCAGTAACGTACACGGTGGTGCTTGAGGAGAAAAAATAATTAAGCTTCCTCCTGGGGCTCTAAATGTCGCAGCAGCATGAGGAGGTGATATGCTGAGGGCCTCCGCGTAGCCCTTGGGGTGTGCAGGCCATGGCTGCTCTTTACTGTTGCTTTTACTCAGAGGTGTCAGAGGCTGAGCGGTGCTCACAAGAATAAAGGCCGCTGTTCAGCTGAGACACTTCCTGTGCTTGTTGGGGAAGAACATGAGAATTTTGAAAGCACAAGCTTATTTCCTGTGAAGAAGTTTTGCTGAAGTGAGGGGTAAGATCACTTCAGAGGGGCGGCTGTGGGATTCGGACTGCAGCATTGGCACCTGGCAAAGGGACCGAGCGCTGCCTGTCCAAACCTGTGCTGGAGAGGATCGGGTGCTCTTGGTTCACCCAGAGCAGGAAGGGAGCTCTTTTCCATCTGCTGCAAACAGTGCTCGGTCAGCACGCAGCCGGGCTGCTCTGCAGGCACAAATTGGCTGAGGCTGCATGTGTGCTCCAGAGGGTCTCCTGTCCACCCAAGCAAAGGGTATTTAGGAGTGCAATCCCATCGTGGTGCTGCTCTTGTAAGCTGAAGGTCATTCCTACAGTGCCTGTCCCCGAGGCTAGCTCCAGCTGAGACCTATCTTTCTGATCATCTGGTTTAGGTTTTCCTTTAGTGCTTACCGTGGCTGTGAACTCGCTTATCAGCTGCATCACTGCAGGCATGCAGAGCTGCAGTTCCACCTGGAGCTGAACCAAGCTTCTGACCACTGTGCAGCCTCGCTCCTTCCAGTGTCTTAAGAGGGGCTATAAGAAAGAAGAGGACAGATTCTTTAGCAGGGTCTGTTCTGATAGGACAAGGGGGAATGGCTTCACACTTAAAGATGGGTCATTTAGATTGAACATAAGGAAGAAGTTCTGTATAATAAGGGTAGTGAAGCACTGAAACAGGTTGCCCAGAGAGGTGGCAGATGCCCCATTGCCCCATGCCTGGAGATGTTCAGGGTCAGGCTGGATGGGGCACTGAGCACCTGCTCTAGCTGTATGTATCCCCGTTCAGTGCAGGGGAGTTAAACCAGATGGCCTTTAAGGGTCCCTTCCAACTCAAATGATTCAGTGATTCTGCAGGAGCCTGGCTGGGGGTGCAAAGGTGGCCTTGGAGCAGTCCAGGCGTCTGCAGTGCAGCTGTTGGAGCAGGGATTTCCCACCTGCAGCCAGGCTGTGCTTTGTGATGGTAGCGAGCACACTGCACAGTGCCTGCAGTTGCCCAGCTCTTCAGAACCATTGCGCTGTGTGGGTCTGGATGTAGCATGGGTTTTCTTTTGCTTCCTGAGCTGTTTCATCATCCACACAGGGTGCACTTTTGAAAACTCTTTCACTCTGAGTCTATTTATTTATTCATGTATATGTTTGGGATTTTCAATAGAGGACACGTGAATTTATTTCCTTAATTTTCTTTCTTTCTGCTGGAGATGCTCAGAGGGAGTGTATGCGTGACCTTGTGGAATGAGGTGGGTTAAATGTAGCAGATAGCTTTAATTTCCATTCCCAGCATTTTTTTATGTGGTACAGATGTTTTTCCATCATCAAAAAAATGCATTAAAAAACAAAACAAAACACAGAAACGCTGCTTTTCATATCTGCTTTGCAGAAATGCTGTAAGATCTACCCCAGGGTATCCAGTGAGCAAACTCTTGTTTTCTCAAAGGCCTGCTGGGTAGAAAGGAAGACTATCAAACCTCCCAACTGCAGCAGTGAAGGAGGAGTTTTATGAGTGTCAGTAGGACAGTCTTTGTCTCAGCCTGAACCGGGGGGGCCCTGTTGCCAGTCCTGAGCACAAACCTCTCGGCTACAGCTCTATTTAAGAAAAAATCAGAGGCAGTAGATGTAATCTGCACTATGAAAATCTAATCTGTGACCTAATTTGTTGTGATACCATGAAGAACCTGTCAGGAGCAATCACTGTAACCCGTGGAGCAGACACTGCTTTCCAAGAGCTCTCTGCATAGCAGCCTTGGAGGCAGCAGTGCCGGGTCGAGCGTGTATGTCTGAAATCCTCCACTCCCAAATTTTAGGGTTAACACACAGACAATGCTCAGCTCACTTTTGTTACCCTTTTAAAATGAAAGTGGTGCAGATAGTCTTCCTGTGTGGGGAACAACCCCTCGTGCAAGCGATCCCTGGTCTGGTCTGCTTTGAGGTATGAGGAAGCTATAAGGTATGAGCTTCAACCAGAGCTGGACAGTTTTGTGTGCGTGCCATAATTGCTGTTTACCTGGTGGTTGTCCCTTCTGTTCAGCTGTGGCACGCAAGCAGCTGGCTTGGTGGGTGGTTAGTTAGAAGTGTGACTTGTGGGACTTACTGCTCAGCTTTCATGGGCTGATCTCAGAGATTGGGCTGGTCCTGGGTTTGGCTGTCCCTTTTAGTCCAGTTTGTTATCCTCCAAGGAAAAGAAAAAATACCTTCTCTGGTGTGTTTTCATTGATTTACTAATTTAGTTATTTATGGTTGGCTAGAAAAATTAGTCCATTTTCTGTAATGTTTTGCTTTTCCTTCATTGCATTTCTTGTGAGTATTGCTAGAAGGAAGAGACTCCTAGGTAACAGCAAAAGGACGAGAGGTAATGGCCTTAAATGGCATTCAGATTGGATATTAGGAAAAAGAAAATCTCTGAAAGAAAATTCAGGCGTTGGCACAGGCTGCCCAGGGAGGTGGTGGAGTCACTGTCCCTGGAGGTGTTCAAGAAATGTGGAGATGTGGCACTGAGGGATGGTTTAGTGGGCACAGTGGGGATGGGTTGGTGGTTGGACTGGATGATCTCAACATTCTTTTCCAAACTTAATGATTCTATGATTATATTTTGTGATTCTGCACGTTGCTGAAACTGTAGCACTGACGACCTGCTTCCTCAGGGACAAGGAAGGAAGGTTTTACAGGTTGGGAACGCACGAGGAATAGGCTGATATGCTGGAAATGGTGTCCCCAGGTCTGAACACTGCTCCATCTGTCTGGGAGAAATCTTAACTGAGGAACTACTGCTCTATCAATAACTGACAGCAGAGCTGGGCTTCCTGTTTGATTGTTCTAGAAATAACAGTTCCCTTTTTTAAAAATATTATCTTTAAAGTTCTTTACTTGAAAGAACTAAATTAAAACGTGCAGGGGCAGTCTATTAATAACAGCTAAAATTTGTGTCTGTGCTCAGTGAGATGGCATCATTCCATTGGGGCTTGGAGAGCCTCCTGGTTCCTAGCATACGTTAGACATATGTCTGCATAGACTACACGTATTTGCATAGTATCTTGTATATTCTGTGCCCTTTCACCCATGCTGGGCACTCAGTGCTCATGTTTCAGTGTATTATTTGTTGATTTTTGTTCAGTCCAGGCTTTTCCCTCCACCCACGTGCTTCCTCTCCCAAGCATTTTGCACTTAGCAGTGTTTCACATACCCTTTATGTGCAGGATCGCTGCCTCTTCAGGTGGGCTCAGCACTTTGCCATCCGCTCACTTCTCCAGGAGAGCGGAAATGGATCTATGGGTGAGTGGAGGAGCAGAGGCAGGGAGCAGATACGTGCACGTGTCCGGGGGATCCTTTCCCCTCTGCTGAGCAGAGTGCTGTGTCCAGTGCTGGCACCTCCAGTACAGGCAAAAGACCTGGATGTACTAAAGAGAGTCCAATGTTGGGCCACCAGGATGGTCAAAGGACTGGAACGTCTCTTCTGTGAGGAGAGGCTCAGAAAGCTGGGACTGTTCAGCCTGGAGAAGAGGAGGCTCAGCGGTATCTCATCAATGTCTATAGATATTTGAAAGGAGGGTACAAAGAAGTCAGAGACAGGTTCTTGTCAGTAGTGCCAGGACAAGAGGCAGTGGGCACAAACTGGAACACAGCAGGTTCCATTGGAGCACTGGGGAACATTTCCATGCTGTGCAGGTGACAGAGCCCTGGCACAGATTGCCCAGAGGCAGTGGGGTCTTCTCCTTGGAGATCTCCAAAAGCTGCCTGGATGTGGTCCTGAGCACCCTGCTCTGCATGTCCCTGCTTGAGCAGGGGGTCAGCCAGATGGACCCAAAGGTCCCTGCCAGCCTCAACCATGCTGCAACTGTGGGAAGGTGAGCAGCAGGGAGAGGAGGCGTAAGATGCCTTTTTCAGAGGAAGGATGGCAGTGTATGAGTTCACATCATGTGTGTGTGCATGCTGCTGTTGAAGGCAGGGCAGTAGGCTGGCTTGCGTGTAGAGTGTGGGAGTGCATGTGCCAGCCCCAGGCACCTAGCAGAGTGTGGCCAGGCTGGTGGCCTCACTCCCTTCCTCAGCTCAGCACATTGCAGCTTAATAGCATGTTTTAATGGCTAATTTTTTTTCCATTTCCCTATTTCTAACAAAAGTTTCCCACCTCTCCTTGGACAAGACCAATTTCTCAACTATGTAGGGTGCATATGGCAGTTTACAATCCATCAAAAAGAGAAGAAAACCCCATGAAAATTGCATGCCTGTAGGTTTAAATTAGGCAAAGGCTAAAATTAGAAGGAACAGGCCTATCTGTGGCTATGCAAATAAGCTAAGAATTAATATTCAGCTGACTGCTGAGGAGGGCAGGCAGAGGTTTGCAGCTTGCACTTGCTTTGCCTTATCCTGCTTGTGTCCTTGCAGCCTCTCTCCTCTGCAGAGCTCTGCCAGTAGTTAATGGAGAGCTACACAAAAGCTGCTAACACTGTGCCAAAGCGAAGTGTCAGCAGTGGTTGGTGTTTTTGCCACTCCGATTTATTTGCCTGAGTGCCACGAATGGATGCACCACACCGGGGTCACTCATTGCCAGAGCCCATACGGGGCCTGGTTCCACCTCCCGTTTCCTGGGCGAGAGAAGTGTCCCCCACAGGCTCGCTCTTGTTTCATTTCCGCAGATGTGGTTCACTTTCCACCACTGTAACTGCGTTGCTATTAATGGGGCTGCAGTGTAAACCCATTGCTGAAATAATTCACGTTACAAGAATAACTCTCGGTCTGCTTGGTTCCTGGCAGGTTCTCTTTTCACTTTACATCCTGCCATCATTTTCACTTGCCGCATGAGCCATGTGAACAGTTTTATTTGCACGAGTTAGGGGGCAATTCTATTGACTGGTAGGAAAGAGTGGAAGCTTCCCAGTGGAGGGGAAGATGATAAGAAAAAAGGGTTCTTGAATTGCTGGGGAGGGAGCTGTAGTGGCGAAGGGGTGGTGAAGTCGCTTGGTGCTTCTACTAGAAGTGACATCTTGCTCTGTGTGTGCGTTTGAGTGTTTGGGGGGGGTTGTGTATGTGCTTGAGGCAGGGAGATTTTGAAACTCAGAGCCAGGAGAGCTGCAGTTAGTCTGCAACTGTATTAATCCGAAATACAGACAGGGCTCAGTGACTGATCTGTGCCGGGGGGCAGTGGGAAGCTGGAACACAGAGCTGCGAGCAGGCAGTGAGAGCCCTGGCCAGGAGATGAAACTCCTGGGAGTGGATGTTCTGCCTTCCCTCCCAGTGAATTGGAGGTCACTTGGAAATCAAAATTAAACAATGCCTTACTGCAGCTTTGAAAAGTTTACTCAAAGCGCTGGCGTTGTTCCAGAGCAGTTAAACCAAAGAGCTGCCTCAGGGAACAGCTCAAGGCGGTTCAGCCACCGACAGTCCTACATGCAAGGCCTGCTCCTGCTCTGTCACCCTGCTGCCCCTAAGAAAACGTGGGCTGCAGGAGCGGGCAGGGCTGTATTGCGTGTCCCTCAGCCTGCTCCACCTCTGGCAGTGATGGAGGCTTGTGATGGGCCTGGGCAGTGCTGAGGGACCAGCCCAAAGTGGCACCCACCATTCCTTGTGTTGCAGGCTGCCCTAGGCCTGTGTCCTCCTACAGCCCTGTGCCCTGCCAGAGTCACAGGATGATGGATTTGGGTTTTCGTGATGGCAGGTTTGAACAAATCAGAGAACGTTAGAGGAGTGAAAACAAATAGCAGCACCCAAATCCTGTGAACGGTTGTATAGTAAAACGATGAGATTTAGATTAGATGTTAGGAAGGAATTCTTTACTCAGAGGTGCTGAGGCACTGTTGCAGGCTGCTCAGAGCAGCTGTGGATGCCCCATCCTTGGAGGATTCAAGGCCAGGTTGGATGGGGCCATGGGCAGCCTGAGCTGGTGGATGGTGACCAGCCCACAGCAGGAGGCTGGACTTAGGTGATCTTTAAGGTCCTTTCCAACCTAAGCCATTTGATTCTATGACTTCCTGTTTTGCCCATCACCAAACTGAATAGGGCAAGTGCTCCTGCCTTTGAAAGCTAAGGTGGCAAACTCCCTCTGAAGTACTGACTGAATGACCAAATATGATCTGCTATGCATCAGTAGTTTCATTTGGCATCCTGCTTACGTTGAGGCATTATAACCTATTTACTGTATGTGTCAGTGTTCTCTTTTTAGTGCGCCCAGAGTGTTGCAGTGATCCTCTGGCAGTGGCCTACATCAGCCTGTCAGATGGGAACATTGGTCAAATTCCCTGTGAATGAAGAAGCCACTCAGATCTCTAAGAGCTGGGACCAAGTTTCTTTCCTGCTTTGAAAGGATATTCTTTAGTTTAGGAATGGCTCCAAGCTGCAAAGTTTGTACTAGGTCTGCTGCTACCAGCTGTATCCCTGGATGTTACAGGAATCAGAGTGCCTCTAAATGCCTTTAAGGTGTGATTATGTTTAGGACTTGGAGTTGCCATGCATACAAAAAAAAAAAAAAAAAGTTAAATTTTAGCTTGTTGAGGTTCTGTGCGATATGAAATACAGACGGGTCTTGGTGGCTGAACTGTGCCAGGGGGCAGTGGGAAGCTGGAATGCAGAGCTGCGAGCTGTTTGGTTTTGTTTTATTTGGAATAAATCACTTGATGTGAGAAGCAATTGGTCAGTATGTGTACTCTTAGCGACGTTCAGCTTGGGAAAGCTGCTCAGGTGTGTTGTCGTGCTTCTGCAGAGTGCTCTCAGGAGATGGTACAGCTGATGCAGGACCAGCAAATGCTTCTCCTGCAGAGCACAACAGCCAGTCTGAGGCAGCAAGAGAAGGGGTCAGGCTCCTGGAGGAAAATACTGTGCTCAAGTGAGCATGTCATGTCCTGTGGGAAAGGCCTGATTCTCTCAGCTTTGTACCTCTGCCCACGCCAGCAGTGTGCTGCAGTGCAGGAAGCCCATGGCTTGTCCCTTGGACATCTAATACAAAACCACCGAGAAGATGATGGGCCATCAGTTACGCACCACTGCGCAGGTTTGGGGTTGTTCCTGGGCAGTTTTTTTTTTTTTTTTTTTTCATAGAGCTGAATAAGGTCATTTGCATATTGCATAGGGTTTGGGGCTTTTCCACTTCCTCTTGACTGTGCTGGGTGCTGCTGTTTGTGTGTCTGTGAGGAAAGTATCATTCTCAGTTAGAGCCTGAATTTGTGCAACTTCCTCTGAGCAGCGGCTCCCAGAATTGCAACCACCTTTGGGGAAAGGGACCTCGGAGGGGAACTTACAGAGCGCTTATTCTCCTCCGCTGGTTCCTCATGGGCAAGATTGTAGCCTTTTCTCTCCCATGTGTGCTGGAAAACAAGCCCTGTGTTCTGCTCCCATCTAACTTGCTGTGCAGCTGTGCCAGTTCAATCCACATGCTGGTCAAAGCAAGGTGCTGGTAATTGGTTCAGCCAGTTGGCCAGGTCTCCTAAGCTGTCCACCCGTCTTCAACAGGATGGAGCCCAAACCGATGCTTAAGCTTCAGAAGGTGAAGTTATGTTTTGAGCCACTAGGAACTCACTCTGTGCAAGTTAGTTTTGGACCTGTCCTAAACATCTGTTTCTATTGTCTTTTGCACGGTGTGCTGAATAATGGCTATGCTGGAAGAGTGACCAGAGCCCTGCCTGGGACCCAGATGAGCTGCCCCCCTTTAGTGCACTTTGTTTTGGTTTATGCACTGTTCTTTTTGGGCTCCAGTCCTGGAGTGGATTGCACTGACATCAGCAAAACACTGCCAAATCCCCCAGGTGTTGCTCAGCAGGATCAGGGCTCTTTGGAGATAAAAGCATGCAAAAGAGGTATTTTTAGAGGTCACTGGAACTTGATCCTTTATCTCAAAGTTTTCTTTTGCCCTAAACATCACTACTGCAAGTAAAATAGGTGAATTTAGGTTCCAGCCTCATCTGAAGATGTACCAGTAAATACAGAGAACTTCAGAAATTGTTCTTGCTTTCTCTGATGTCGCTTTAAACCCCTGAGTATACAGACATTAAAAGAGATTTGATGAATGTACTAAGCATTCCTCACACACTCCTCTTCCAGCACCCAGCTGACCTCAAATCCTGAATGAAATGAATTTGCATTTGTTTTTAAAAATGTCTCATTTTGTGAATCAAAATGTCAACACTTCTGAAAATGGTCCCACAAGAGACGTTTGTATCTCTTGGAGTTTAAATTGCTGGATCAATTTCCCATTAATACTAAGGGTGTTTAAAGGACAAATTCTCTGCCTGCTGCAGTGAAAATTTACCCTGAGGTATGACATTTCACCTGCCACCGAGTGCAAGATAGTTGATTGTAATGGACTGTAATAGCTAGATGTGCACATACGGGTAACAAAAGAGGGTGAGCATCACAGAAAACCTTGTCTTTTCTCATATTTTTCTGCTTTTTTGGCCATTGGAACTTGCATTCTCTTTGCAGTTTATATTACTGCACTACTCAGAAGCCACTGCATGAATCTGAGCACAGTTTAATTGCATGCCATAGAAGTGCAGAGTGAGCCCTGAAGAGTTTCCACTCAAAAAGGCGTGAAGAAACCGGAGCATCAGGGCATGTCTGAGGTTTTGTAGCTGAGCAGCAGCCACACTACCCAGTTCCAGCTTTTCCAGTTCCTATACTGGACCACAGAGCTGTGAGCCTAGTCGTGTTCTTTTGCTTGTATCTGTGCTGATGGCCCACAGGGCTTCACCACAGCTAATCTGTGCTCCTCAGCAAAGCTCTGGCTTGTGTTAGAAGAAGGGAGGAGGACAGCTGGCAAGCTTGAGTCCTCTCCTCCTCAAATGAAACTGCAATGAGCTATCAGCCAGCTAAGGTAGAAAGTTTGGCTGCAAATTATTTGAACCCGGGGGCATAGTGGACCTGAGCCTGCACTAAGGCATGTTTATGTGAGTAAGTGCCAACATAACCTAACATACAATAACACCATAAAGTTGCACCTTGATGTCCATCCCATGCACTATCACAGAAAACAAATGCCAGGATGGAAAAGCACCAGGAGCTGAATAAAAGAGCTTCGGTGTCAGAGAGCCTTACTCAGTTCCCTGTCTTCTGCTGTAGGCCATCTATGCTTCCCAGAATTCCCTGGTCTCTTGCCAATTCCCATCAACAGCTGTGGTTTGTGGTTGTAATGCTCAGCATTTGTCTTCTCTCTGTGCAGGGAGACCTGCATCAGTGTGTGACAGTTCTGGAGTCCCAGGCCTCCCAGAACAGCCCTCCGAGCATGAAATCAGATTCTTCTTTACTTTGTTATCTTCCCTGAGATCTGAGATGCTGCAAGTGTGGGTTTGCAAGTCTTCTGAGCCCTTCTGATGGGGTTTGTGAGGAAAGGTTCTGAGAAATAGTCATGGCTGTCAGGCAAATTCTCTGGTAACTGGGAGAAGGGAAACATCATTCCCATATTCAAGAAAGGGAGAAAAGAAGGCCTGGAGAGCTGCAGGCTGATGAGGCTTACATCTGTGCCTGAGGTGGTGGAGCAGATCCTCGTGGAAGATATGTTAAGGCACATGGGAGATGAGGAGCTGATCTGATGCAACCAGCATAGCTTCAGCAAGGGCAGATTGTGCCTGACCAATCTGGTGGCCTTCTGTGAAGGTGTGATGGCATCACTGGAGAAAGGAATGGCAAATGAAGTTGTCTACCTGGACTTGTGCAAGGCGTTTGACATGGTCTCACACCACATCCTTGTCTCTAAGTTGATGAGAGATGGATTTGAAGGCTGGACTGTTAGGTACATAAAGAATTAGTTGGATGGTCTCAGCCTGAGAATAGTGGTCAGTGGCTCTGTGTCCAAGTGGCAGCTGGTCGCAAGTGGCATTCCCCAGGGGTCAGTCTTGGGACCAGTGCTCTTCAGCATCTTTATCAATGACATAGTGGGATTCAGTTCAATCTCAGCATGTTTATGGGTAACACCCAGCTGCGTGGTGTAGTTGACACAATAGAAGGAAGGAATGCCATCCAGAGTGACCTGGTCAGGCTTGAAAAGTGGGCTCTCAAAAACCTAATGAGGTTTAACAAGGCCAAGTGCAAGGTGTTCAACCTGGAGAACGCTGTGGGGAAACCTCATTGTGGCCTTCCGGCATCTGATGGGAGCTTATTAACAGGAGGGAGACCAACTTTTTACACAGGTAAATGACAGGACAAGGGAGAATGGCTTTAAACTAAAAGAGGGGAGATTTAAGTTAAATGTTAGGGAGAAATTCTGTATTCAGTGGGTGGTGAGGCACTGGAATGGGCTGCCCAGAGAAATTGTGGATGCCATCTCAGGAGGTGTTCAAGGTCAGGGTGGGGTGGTAGTAAATCTAAAGCTGAACTGCCAGCCCAGATGAAGCCTACTTTCCGCATTTCGCAGATGAAACATTCTTCAATCTGCCATGTTTTCTTCCAGAAAGGATCATTCAGTTCCTGTCTCTGTGTAGTTCTATTGAGATTGCAGTTTGAGTAGGAGCGGCTCCAAGATGTAAGTAAGTGTCTGATAGGAATGCCACTCCCTGCTTTAGGAGGCCCCAGAAGTTCATTAGATGTTTAATAGCTTCCAGTCAGAGCTGTGCTCGATGGATCTGAACTGGTGACCGAGAGGGGAAAGGTTCCCTCACACATTTACAAACCCTGAGGCATCTGTTCCCCAGATGCAGATTTGTCCAATTTCCCTACACCACTGATGACCTGCCCTGAAACGATACTCGCATTCCCTTAGGAAATCCCTTGGGTTGATATCAAGTAGATAGTTATTTTTGGGTCCTTTCCCAGAGACAGAGTGCGCTGTATTGCTCCGATCTCTACACACCAAATAAATATATCATCAGACTGTAGTAAAGGACCAAAAAGCTTTATTGAAGGGGAAACAGATGATGAATAATTGAGGATAGTTCACTGTATTGTTTTTGAGCCAAGTAAAGCTAATAGAGCTTTTCTATAGCAGAGATAAAAGAGTTAGAGTATCAAGACTGAATTGATTGCAGCATTTAATGGGAACATAAAATTCAATTAATGAATTGCAATGGTTAAATCTGCATTAAAGTGAAACATGCATCTCCCAAGCAGTGCATTAAGCATTTTTAAAGATTACGTAAAGTAAACAGAAAGCAACAACAACAACAGCAAAAACCCCACACCTTATTGACTTGTAAATACTTGTATATATATATTTTTTTCCCTGGGGGAGAACCTCGTGTGACCACATTTTTAAACCATTTATCCTAAAGCTCTGGGTGCATGTGTATGTGTGTGCTTTTCCCTCAGCACCTCTCAGAATTAAACAAAGCCTTTCCAAGACATTGATCAGTGATTAATTCTAACAAAATTATCTGATGTCTGTCTGCGGTGTGTTGTTGCAGGGAGAACTGTAGTGCAGAGAGAACAGGGTCCACAGATGTGTTTGTGATAAAGGCTCTGAAGGAGGAGAGTCCCCAGCTGCTAGATGGCTTAACGCTATCCAGCCCATTTGCAGCTTCCTAATTTATATGTATATTCTCTATTTCTCTACAATAACAGAAGAACATACAATATTGAAAAGGGAAAACTGAATCATTGGATAGAATAGCTGAACTTCTGGTGGGTGGGGAAGGTTTTAAAATGTCCTGCATTGAATAACTTAAAGGTTATCGCAGAATAAGCCAGCAGCCATTCCTTTTCAGTGACAGTCATTATGTTCTAACGTTTTCTCCCTTTGCAGCCTTTTTAAAGCCATCCATTTGTTCTTCTGAAACCTTTGTCCAAGTTGAGCACGATGCCTTTCCCACCAAAAAATCTTTCAGTCTTCTTTCATGGTCACCACTCAATCTTCTGGTGGGGACACATCCCCCTCTTGGCCATCTGGCCACACTCAGGTCCTGTTTGAGCACAGCCCCCTCTGTGCTAAACCCAAGCTTGTTAAACTCATCGGCAAAACCTTTGAGGAGCTCAGGGCCAGAATCTGTCATCCGAACTGTGGTGTGCTATGCCTTAGGACAGAAGTGACCCCATTAAAACCACTTGGAATCATGCATACTTAAGGCTTATGTTCATCTGCTCCCATGTGGTTCCCCTGCCAGTCTTCTCTGAGCAACCCGTAGACATGTTATTTTTGCCTACATCCATTCCTCTCATCCTTTAAAAGTAAAGTTCAACAAATTAAATAATTAGGATTATAGTAAAAATGGAAACATAATAGTAGCATGGAGAAGCAGTTATTACTTGCCTTTGCTTGGAAGAGAATAAGATGGAATTAAAAAATTAAAGGTCACATCAACAACATGACTTAGTTTTTTACATATGAAGTTACTGAAATTTAATGGTGTGCATTTTGGTACCACTGACAGCCTACTGAGTATTCACACTTCGTAGTGCACAAGAAATCTAAGGCCAGAAAAACGGTCAAAACTCTTCTGAGTACAGCCTGGTATCTCACAGGAGAAGACTTCTGCTTCTTTAACTTACCTAGCTCATTTGCTGCCTGAGACAGGAATCCTTTAGCACGATGAGTACATGGCTACCTATTAAAAAAAGGGTTTATGACGCATTCCTGTAGAGGCAATGTGGTCACGGTGGGAAGCTGCTCGTTCTGCTCTGATCAGTACCAAACTGTACCTCAGCTATGACTCAGTAATCCACACATCTTGAGTAGAACTGCATCCAGCTTGGTGTAAGCAGAATATTTCCCAGCCCGTGCAAGGAGTTTATCTGCTGTACGTGAAAGAATATTATCTTTCCATTCATTGAGTGAGCTCAGAATATGCTTAAGTAATTGAAATGTGCGGTGTCAGCTTTACTCCCTTTTCTTGCTAACTGAATATTACACAGCTGCATTTGGTGCTAGATTTAGCCCTAGGTGCCGTGTTCATGCTCAGGAAAACGGAAGAAAAAGATGTCTGGTGTGCAGGGTTTCTGTTGCTCAACAAAGGAAGTACTGAAGTGCATGCCTAAATGCTTTGTTTTACTGCAGCCTGCATCAGCTCCCAGTCTGTCCCTCACAGATTACAGTATGGGAAGAAGTCCTGGCTTTCTGTTTCCTCTGCTAGCACATTTGTCTTTGCAGTTAGAGAGACTTTTGCTTATATGAGCAGTATGGACTCTGTTGCTGTCATTTGAGCTACCCAGACTTCTTAAAATGATCGCTCTCGAAGACTTTACTTTGGATTGGGAAATTCTCCCACTGATAAGATTGCTGCTTCCTTGCTTATTGAGGTCACTGTATGGTCTACGGGAAAATGTGTTCGAGGGGCTTCTTCAGCATTTTTTACATACTGCAGTTATTTTAATGTCTGTTGCTTTCAGGAGCACAATGGTGGAACTGCACGAAGATCATGGTATAATGAGATGCAGCAGATGACTGTAGCATAGCAGTATTTTAAAGAGGGAGATACAGTTGGTGAGCCAATAACTCAATTGTTGTCTTTTTTTCTTTCATTATTCAGCAGTCTTGTACTTAACATCACTCAGATCATAAATGAAGTTTCTAGTAGCTCAAGTGGATGTTACAAAACCAGTCTCAAGCTTTGATCAGCTAAACTGAATGCTACATGTCAGATGGGAATAAACAGCCAGATCCTTACAAGGGCAGAATAGCCTCAGAAATGGCACTGCAGCCCTGTGAGGTGCTGAGCACCATCAGACCACGGCCATGCCACCAGGCATTAAGGTGACCCACAGCAGGGGATGCAGCCTGGGACCTAGGCTTGTCCTTGCTCCCACCAGTGTCTTGCACTCTTGTATTGAGAAGTCTGCATTCGTATATTGAATTCTGAAATTGGTCTCTCTGGGACTGACTCTCCAGAAGCTTTCACTGAGGTGCTTTAATTAATTTACCAGTTTCCCTGCTGAAAGTTTTCAACATCCCCTGTGATCCAAAGAGGAACCTAACTGCCATTGCAGCACAGGGATCAGTTGAGACAACATGAAATGGTCTCTTGACAGTGTCCCTTGGCAGTAACTAGATACAAACCAAAAGTCACTTATGAACCAGATGCTGTTTTAAAGGTTCCTAATGGCCACTGGGTTAAGCACTTTAGGAAAAGGAGGGGGGTGGGGAGGGAGAAAAAGTGAAAAAAATGATGAATACATTGCTACAAATGATGTGATCAAAGTGAAATACCAGTCTCATGCTCCTGAGGTAGGTAGAATTCTCAATTAAATTGATGAATATTTGTTTCCTCCAGGGTGACACAATTACCTTTGCTTAAAATCAAACAAAAATTGGTTTCTCTTCCAGAGAGTAATGAAGCAGTCTAGCTTTCTTAAATATTGCCTTTCCTGTTCTCTGAAACATTGATTCTGTCCATTAACTGGAACACCATTACACTGCTGATTGACCCGAAACATTCTGTGCAAAAAGGGAAGAGGCTGGTGCAGAGCTTCCAGCTCAGATGCAGTGTTTGTTTCCCATGTTGGTCCTGGTGGTCAGTTTTGTTTTATGAACTCACTTGACTGAGGGTTTGGTGGGAGGTCAAGTGAAGCACCTGGCACCCTCCATCACACCTCAGTTCTGCGTCCTCTTCTTACCTGGTGAAGCACTTAAATATGCTTAGCTGCCAGCAAGAGTAAATAAGTGCAGTGGCATACGGGTGCCTTCAGAGAGAAGTGATGACCCAGCACCTTGAAGAGGTTGTTGCTTTGCCACTGCACCGAGTGAACTGAAGCAGGTTTTTGCTGAACAGATCACAAAAAGTCAGTGCATTAGGGTTTTCTTCACATCTGAGTGCCATAAGCTGGAAACTGCAGTCCGTGGCCATGATGCTGACTTTGGTAATGCTGGATTGTCCCCACTCTTGGCAGGCTTCTTGCTGTCCAGCTCACCAGTTTGCTAACAGAGTTTTTTAGCACTGCAGTTGGAGTAGTTTTGTATGTATTGCTCCTTCTGAATAGAAAATGACTTTAGCAGGTTATTACTGCGATAAATATTAAAAATAATAATAATAAGAGATGATGTTTGCCTGTTAGGATTGTAAAATTAGGCGTGGTAATAGAACAGACGTGCTCCTACGCTCCTAAATGCCTGTAGATTGTTTTGTATGTAGTAGTATGGAGCACAATGGTATCCATGCATTGGCTAGTGAAAAAAATCTGTATTTCACAAAAGAAAATATAAAAGAAAAGCCTGATGATCTCAGCATCTAATGCTGTGTTCTGCTCTGTTCTGTAACAGGTCTATTGCTATGATTTCTCTTTCAATTTTCAGCAGAGATAAAATATGATTAAAATAGAAGCTGCAGTTCCTCTTTCTACCTTCCCTCATGCTTACTGGTCTACGGTCTTCTTTCTAATGCAAGCTTAACACCTGCCATTTTCTTTTTATTCCTCTTTTTGCTTCCTTGTCTTATATGGGTAAGCTGCATTGCTGAGAAAAGGCAATAAAATGTAAAAACAAAAAGAGCTTTATTTTGTAAAATCCCCATTATCTTTGATCACGGTCCAACGCTGCACTCTCCTGCGTCATTTGACTTAAAGGAGCTGTTCATTAATCGAGCGTGTGTTACAGATCTTAGCTGAGGCATGCTGCACCAAGAGGCCGTGCTGATCATTTGCAGGGAGCAACTGCATCAGCAGATGAGAAGGCTTGAAAATAAGCTCAGACTTTGTAGAGGCAGAAGAGGAGATGACTCACGTAGTTAGTCATATGAAGTGACTGGGGCACAGCACTGGGATACAGTCCGTTTTTGGCCAGAGAAGCTGTGGATGCCCCATCCCTGGAGACACTCAAGGTCAGGCAGGACGGGGCTCTGAGCAACCTGCTCTAGCTGTCCCTGGTCAGTGCAGGGGAGTTGGACTAGCTGGCCTGTAAAGGTTCCTTCCAACTCAAACAACTCCATGGTTCTGTGATTCTAAGTTTCTCCAAGTTAAGTGTAAAAAGACAGAACTGAAATGCATTGGTTTCCCCACTTGCCACTTAAATATCAAAATGACCTTAAAGGGAAAAAAAAAAAAAGAAAAAAAAAAAGACATTGAGATTACAAGTGCTTGTCTCTATGCAAGTGTAAGACATTGTAATTGTTTGCTCTTACAGTATCTGGAAGCACTTCAGGCATCCTTGCAAGCACAGAATGATTTGACCTTGGCTTTTTGTTTTGTCTGTGCTGTTTTGAAATTTATGTTTGATCATCCACATTTTGTTGCAACTGTTTATATTTCTGAAGAGCTACATTTATATCAGAGGATTTCTGCTACCTAAAATGAGAGCCCTAAGGGACTGTGACTGCTTCTGCAATCTCTCATCTAAGGTGAAGAAATCTGGAAGGGGGAGGGCAGAACCTGATGTTAACTTTATCTGATCTGAAAGGTGCTATCAACCACAGCAGTGTAACAAAGGATCTCTGCAAAGCTGCTGCTGTTTTCCAGTCCTGAAATGTTGCTATAAGAAATCTTGTATCTTTAGAGATTAAATATACGTGTACATATATCTGTATGGGTATGGGATGCTTACCATTTTCATCTGCAGTATGGTAAAGTTAGTGCTGTTACCCCACCATACAAACAACGCTGTTGCCAATGGACAGTGCAGGCTGTTGTCTCTGCTGAGTACAAATGAGAGAAGATGACTTCCCTTTTTACTTTGGACTTTCCCTCCTAGGCTACCATTAAGCCTAAAAGTAGCAGTTATTCTAACTGTACATGGTACCCAAGGGCAGCTTTGCTTCTCTGTTTTAATTTATCTGTGTAGCTGTCTATATCTAAAATAAATTCATCTTTTGTCACTGGTACATATATATATACACAAACACACACACATATACTAGATGTGCATTTCCAGTAGTGCATTTGGAGCTAAATAATCTTTGCTCTATGAGCCTGCTCTGACCCATTTTGTCTCCTAAGGGTCAGTTTACATACCTGGCAACAATACTCCTGCTAACAAAACAATCTACAGGCATTTAGGAGCATAAGAGCACTTCTGTTCTATTACCACTCCTAATTTTACAATCCTAACTGGCAAATATCATCTCTTATTATTATTATTTTTAATATTTATCGCAGTAATAACCTGCTAAAGTCATTTTCTATTCAGAAGGAGCAATTGAGAAATTAAAAGCGAAGGCAGAACTAATAGAAAATTAGTGGGTTTTTAAGTCATGCAACATTTTCCAGATTGTTCAGTAATTTTTATGCTTCAATTATAGTGTGGGATGTGGATGTCTTATATGCAGCTGCTGTTAAATGCTTAGGCTCTGGGCACTCTTACTTGTTGTACTCCTGAAAGGTCCAACTCAAGGGTACCTTAAAATTTGGGAGAGCCCTAGAGAGTAAATATTGCTATAAAACTGCTTATAGTAGCAGTAGGAGAGGATGTTTTTTCCCTTCCCTTCTCTCCCCAACTCTCCAAACCCCAGGCAGTGTTGAGCGCTATGAACATCAAAAAATCGTTCATCCCTGAGGCTGACTGCATTGTTTCCTTAGCTCTGTATAACAGAACAAAGTTCTCTGTAAGAGAGGTGCATTAAACCTACAGGTGATGTGTCCAACATAAACTTGGAGCATGATTCTGCTTCCTTTGAATGCAGCTCAGTAGGACCTGGATCTTTCCTTGCCTGGCACGCAGACTGCTGACTACAGAGGCAAGAGAAAATGTGGTAGTGACCTGCTAGCATCTCAGGGAGGAGGCTGCATCCATCTCCTACAGTGCAGATTTTTTATCTGCTGATTGCAAAAAATTCTTCCTGCAGCAGAAGTGAAAGGTCACGTCAAGCACTTCATTTCAGCCTATCCACCTATACAAATCAAACACAAGCAGAACTAGGACTACTGGTCTTCTGCCAAACTGCTCATAAACTGCTGTGAAAATCTTCTTTCATATCTTCTTGGACATCTCACCTATTTGCTCAATCTGCACTAACGTGTAACAGCTCCCCAGGCTTCTCTGAGCACTTTCCCTGCTTAGGTGGAGGCAGCAGACAATTAGGAACGTGGTTTACCAGCCCTGGTGTTGTCTGAACCCTATTTGAGAACACAGTTTACAGTGTAGTGAATTCTTTTGATTGCATTAGACAGATTTTGGAGCTAGACTGCATTCAGAGCCTGCATCCTTTGCATCCCAGGAGGCTATTTTATCCAAAATACTTTTTTTTTTTTTTTTAAGTTTATTAAAGCCGTATTTCTTATCCCACCAAGTTATGAGAAAAACTGAGTTTATCAGTTTAAGCTAACATATACAGCTGTGAAAATGTGAAGAAGATGAATACATTGCCATATATCTATCTCTGAAGTCCTTTCCATTTTTCCTCTTTCTCAAAGTGGGTTTGGGGGAGCTCAGCATTCACTGTTACTTTACAGTTCTCAAACTGGCATTGGGCTTCAGAAGAGAAAGTAGCTGATGTGGTTAGACTTTCAGGTGGCTTGTGTGGCTCTCTTCAGATTGATTGTGTGAGGTTTCAAGGAGAGCCAGCCACCTGTTTTGTCTTGGTTGTATCTGTGCATTCCTGCTGGCTGTCCTGCTCATTCTCAGAACTGTTCCTAGCATAGAATATGTGGCAGCACCAAATTTTCAGAGGCGAGGCCTTGAAATCAGAAGTTGCTTTGTGTTCACTGAGGTGGTTATTTTGTATGGATCAGGTGAGCAGTCTCACCAAATGTAAACTGAGCTCCGGCTTCTTCAGCCGTTCATTGTGAAGGTCAGATGAGATTTCATGGGAACGTTTTGAAAATAATTGTCTAGATTCCAGGTAACTTTTTTCTTTCTCCGTATGTATTTGTGTAATTTTCCTAGAGAAGCAGGCCTGAAAACAGGATATTGATGCTATCCCCCTGCTTTTGCAAATTAGAAGTAAAGGTAATTTGGGATGTGCAAAGTGACTGGTGGACTCACCATCCCTGGAAGTGTTCAAGAAACTTGGAGTTGTGGCACTGAGAGACATCGTTCCGTGGGCAATATTGGTGGTAGATGGATGGTTGGACTAGATGATCCTAGAAGTCATTCCCAATCTTAATGATGTTCAGTGTTCAATGACACCACAACCTGAGTGATAAAGTGGGTGTGAAAAAGGTGAAACCTTCAGAATTTATTTTTTTTCATGAAGATGTGTATGTGGAAAGGAAACAACCTTAAATTGGCGAACAAAACGTCATTAAAATACATTTTCGTTTTCCTTAACACAATTTGCATACCTTTTGTTTTATGGGAGATGGAAAACATGATACTGGCCATTGAGAGCTCCTTCTGCAGGAGGGTCTGGCAGCTCAGAGCTCACCAGAGGATTTAACTTTTTTTTTTTTTTTTTCCTTTTTGCTTACATCTTAAAACATGACCCACCTGGGAGGAGATGTATGCATTACTTCAGTCAGCAATCCCGTTTTTCGCTAAGAAGGAGTTTTATGCTCTTTCCCATCACAGTTTTGCCCACAGAGAATGTTTAAAACCCCTGAGTCAGGCCTTAGAAAATAAATAGGTAAGCCACACAGCTGACTTAAGGCATGATGCATGTCTTGCTGGCTTTGAGTTTCAGGGTGTTAAGCCTTAATCCTTAGCCCAGGAAGGCCATTACCAGCAGAGGCTGTCCCTTCACACATGAGGTGCGCCCAGCTGAGATTTCATAGAATCATAGAATGGTTTGGGTTGGAAGGGACCTTTAAGATCATCTAGTTCCAACCCACTGGTATATGCAGGGACACCTCCCTTTAGACCAGGTTGCTCAAAGCCCCACCCAGCCTGGCCTTGAATGCTTCCAGGGAGGCGGCCTCCACAACCTCACTGTGAATACAGCCTGTTCCAGTGTCTCACCACCCTTACAGTAAAGAATTTCTTCCTAATATCTAGTCTCAATCTACCCTCTTCCAGTTTAAAACCATTTCCCCTTGTCCTGGCACTACCTGCCCTTATAAAAAGTCCCTTCCAGCTTTCCTGTAGGTCTCCTTCAATTAAGGGAAGGCTGCTGTAGGGTCCCCTTGGAGCCTTGTCTTCTCCAGGCTGAAGAGCCCCAGCTCTCTCAGCCTGTCCTCACAGTACAGATGCTCCAGCCCTCTGATTGTTCATGGCTCTCCTCTGGACCGGCTCCAACAGCTCTATGTCCTTGTACAGTACTCCAGATGGAGTCTCACAAGAGCAGAGCATTGGGGCAGAATCACCTCCCTACTGGTCACGCTTCTCTTGATGCAGTCCAGGATACGGTTGGCCTTCTGGGCTGTGCTGTACCTCTGGATGAGCTCAGGGGTCCTCCTGCTTTTGCAGCCGCCTTGCAGGATAGGACAGGACCCCGGAGGGACAGGATAAATACACGTATACATGAGTATATATAGACAGATATGTTCCTTGTGCTTGCAGGAGGAGGCTGTGAGGCCTGGCAGAGGGCTCCTGGCTGGGATGCCCTGAATGCTCCTCATTGCTACAGCCCCCCCCCACGTTTGTTTCGGAGCCTGGAGAGCTGCAGAGGAAGCTCGGGCTCTGCAAGGAACATGGCTGTCCCCAGCACGGGCTGCCTCCCGGCGGCCCCTTTAAGGAGCGCGACCCGCAGCCGGCTGGCTCACCCGCCCGCTTGTTTCGCTTCCCCCGCCCCTGCCTGAGACACTCGGAGTCAAAGCAGGTGCATGCGCAGTGTGCTGGCAGCCGGGCGCGCGTGCGCAGTCACCTGCTGGCTGCCACCCCTCCCTCCGCGCTCCTCCCCGCCGGTACATCCGGGTCACCGCACGCCCGCCCGCCTGGCCGGTCCCCTGTGGTGCTTTGCAGCTCGCCCCCTCCCCCTCCTCCCCCCTCCCCTCAGTGCGGGCGGCTCCGGCGCTGTCGCCATCCGCCCCTGCCCTGCGCGGGGTCCGGTCCGGCCCGGCCCGGCCCAGGGAGGCGGCGGCTCCGGCTCCGTCCGCATCGCCGGGCGGCTCGGTGAGTGCAGCGGCGTGCGGGGAGGGCGGGCCGGGCTCGCCGCAACCTCCGCGCCCCACAGCCTCGGCGGCGCGACCCTCCTCGTACCACACGTTCCCGCCGCGGCCCGGAAGGGACGGCGCTGCGTCCCATCTGTTGCTCCTCCGCAACTTCTCGCGGCTCTGCCCGCTCCGCCGGTCCGAGGAGCGACCCTGGGGCTGCCGGCCCGGCTCTGCGGGCGGCCGGAGAGGCAGCGCGGCGGGGAACCCGCAGTGGGGACGTGCGGCGGGCCGTGCGCTGAGCGGGGCGGGTTTGTGGTGGGGACGGGGTGTCCCCCGGTGCGGTACGTTGGCTGCTGGGGCTGTCGGGCAGCCTTGGGGTAAGGAGAGTCCAGCAGTTCAGAGGTGGTTCTCGTCTGTTCGTTAACCGGTTGATAGGATCACGTTGTAATTAGGTCTGAATTTTGATTTAGGAATACTGGCGTGTGCAACTCGTTTCTGTCTTGTTAGTTTGCAGTCTGGTGTAATATCATCTTGGGGTCTTAAAATGCAGCAGCCTTCTTCACAGACATGTCCTGGATAAAGAAACCGAGATGCTGCTGGCTGTGGGGGTTCACGAGGAGTTTTCCTCCTTTCCTGTTCCGTTGCATGCGGATGTCAGTGTGGCAGCTCCTCCAGGTGCGGTAGCAGCGTCTCACCTCTGAAATCCCTCATTCTGAATTTCTCATGGTGTAAAGTAGAAATACAGGTGTTACATCAACGCGTGTGTTGGTCCTTAAGCCAGCAGTATGTTGAAGCTAATGCGGTGATCTGTTGTCTTCCCTATTGCCAGCTCTGCAAAGTTTGCTCTCCTCAAACTTTTTCATTTTTCCTTTTGTATAAACAGCTTTATTTACTTCTGCTGATTCCTTGGTGTTTATACAGTAAATGAGTGTTTTCTGTAGCAGGCTGTGGCAGGTGTGGGCTGTTGGACAGGAGAGGTTCAGCCGCTCAGCTGAGGCTACTGCTGTCAGAGTTGGAACCTGCACCAACCTGTCAGTTGCAGCCCGATGTATGTTGTTACAGTGGGACACATCGCTGGGCTTCAGAAAACATCTTCAGCTCTGTGTTGTAAGGGCAATGGTAAAAACCCAAATGACGTGCATGAAACACTGCTCTTCTGTGGGATAGGAATGGGTTTTGTTTGACATACAGAGAGCGCTGCATTATTGAAACAGAAGCTTTTAGTGGAAGTGTAGATAGCATTTTATTGAAGTCAAGCTGTGAGGTTTCTTCTTGCATACATTAGCTGTCAGAGAATAGGGACAGTGGAAAGAAACAATCCCAGAATCAGTTCTAAAATACCTCTGACGTGAAGCATTGCCATTGTATGAAAGTGAGGAACGAATCTGATCCTTTCTGTTATATAACTTCCATTTGTCATCAGGTGCTCTAGATTTTCCTCATTGTTTGCAGTTTAGCTGAGGCCACCTGAGGTGAGTGATTATTGAAAGATTCTTCTGAAATCCTCTGCCTCCTCACATGAAGCCTTTCCTGCAGGAGCCTGGCTGTCTCTTGAAACACAGTGTTAGCTGGCTCTTTTCTTGCGGATGTAACTGTTCTGTGCTAACTCTTTTCCAGAGTTTTGCATTGTCTTTGTAACACCTGCATATAAAAATAAGGAAAGTATTATACCTTGTGCCTCTATGTAGCTGCAATGGTAGCTACTATGCATCTTAGCTGAAGTAGTAATTTAAAATGAATTGAATGCTATACTTGGCACAAGTAGTTCAGGGAAAGGTATGTGGAGAGCTTCATTAGAAGTCTGGAGACTGACACCTTGGGTGATGCTTATTGGGCACCATTATGAAGAGACGGAAGGGTGGGGAGTGTTTGTGTTGCTAAACAGTGTATTATTGAATGATTCAGTAGTAGAAGTCTGTCGTTGGAATGCAGTATGGAGGTGGGCCACTTTGGGTTTCTGTACCTGCTTAGACGTAGTAAATGTAAATGTAGGCTTTTTCCCCTCTGTGATGTATCTAGGAGAATACAGATGCAGCAGTGCCTGCAGCACTGTGGTGTTATTGCCTGTCAGCTGGGGGCATGGATGGGAGCAATCATAAAGGAGAGATAAAACTTACGTGCAGGAAGTTCAGGTTTGTTTTTTAGCAGCCACTGAGTACTTGTTGTTGTTGCTTCTTAAGAAGTGGCGCTAAAGTAAGTCAGGGTTATCACCTTTGCCTGCTCTTCCTGAAAGCATGCTGCCTTTAAATTACAGCAGGAGTTGTACTCATTGATGTTGGCAGGCTTAAGTTAAGGAGCGCAGCTCCTGACTCTTAAAGCTCACATTAACCACCCTGAAGTATATTATAAATAAATATGAGACGTAAAGAAAATAATGAAAATACATCTTCAAAGCTGAATATTTTCAGTGTTGTGAAATTGCATCTCCTGGAGTATTACTTGTTAAGCAAATGTGCTGCAGGTAAGGTATGAAGCCCAAGTGAATGTAAGTGCAAGGCTGGAGTGTCAGCATTGCAGTCTTGTGGTTAGCGCTGGGATGCAGAGATGAGCAGTCTTCATGGTGGTTGTTGTGGTCCCTCCAGGTCTATCAGAATGGCTTCAAGGGGGATGACAGTGAGGGTATGATGCAAGGAGTTAAACACTGGCACTTAATAGCCCTGGCAGCTGGAAGTGGTGAATCAAGCAGGCAGGGTAAGATTAATTTCAAAGCATTTTCCAGCTGTAAGCAGTGACCAGTTGTCTGTACCTTTTGACATCTTTTCAACACCCATTCATTTGCATGTATCAAGAGTACTTGTGCAAAAGGGCCATTGACTTAATCTTTATAAGTCTTCCTTTAATATTAATCTGCGAAGAATATTTATATAACTTTCCTTGTCACTGGATAATTTAACACCTCTAATACAAGTCTGCTTTTCACGTGCACAAAGACAGCGTGGCTTGTTTGGTTGCTGTCGATTCCAGGATCTTCTATAAATCCACCTCAGTTTCTCTTCTGTGGTTCAGGAATGTTCTCTGGAGTGCCACAGTCTGGCTGCTGCAGCTGGCAGAATGTTTCAAACTGTCTGAAATTTGCTGAGAGTAACAGGCTGTCTTCTATAGGTGGTGCTTTACATTTGCTGTTCCACTGCCTATTGGAGGTAGAAGTACAGCAATTACATAAACAGCAGAGCTTAGCAGAAACCACCAACAAACAATGAATAGCTTTAGAATTGACGAGGTAAAGCTGGAAGTATTTTTAGTTACAGCACTTTCTCCTGTGTTCCCCGTCTCCTGTGGTTTTAATTGCATTCTTCCTTTTAGAACTAGCATTTTGTCTCCTCTATCATGTGGAAGCCTGACGCGCAGAGAATACCTCCGCTGTGGAGACAGTGAAACCAGTTGCAGGCAAAGCACTTGAAAGGTGAAAGTAGAATGGTGCGTTCTGCCTTTTGCTCTTGATGACTTGAGTCTCAAGGTAGTTCAAAGACGGTCAGAGATAAGAGGTAAAGGCTGGCAGTGTCCTTCCATTCTTCCAACCTTTGTCGTTTGCTTATGCTGTCGGTTTTGTTTGCTGTTGCTACCGACTGTGTCATATGGGCTTAGTGAAATGCTTAATGGTTTTTTATCTTTGGTTAACTCTAGAAGTGTAAAGGCTGATCATGAAGTTATGATTTCTAAGGTGTTGTGAGGTGCAAGGCTTCATTTTTAAGTGCTCTGTAACTATTTAATGCATTTCAGGAAATCTTTTTCTCTACCTGATTTACTCTAACCTAAATTCTAATACTGCATTTGGGGAATACTGTGTGACTGACCAAAGTCAGTGTTTTTTCAACTGCACAGAATCGTTATGGATCTGCAGGAAGAATCAGAGACTGAACATCTCTGAAATAAGTGCTAACTCCAAGTGTATAAAAACTGATTTCCTCTAATAATGTTTCTACAGGAGGCTTTTTTTCCTCGTGTTTTAGTGGAAGTGCACTATGGTTTGTGATCTTATTTATGAGGTGGTTGATGTGCTGGCTTATAGATCTGCAGCACTTGGGATTCCCAGGTGGTCTCAATGCAAATAGTAATTGGGTCTGGGACAGCTTAGCTTGTGAGATTGAGTGCATTCAGTTTGGTGTGGCTGTACTTACTAAAATAGCCTGCCTTGCAAAACAGGCCTTCTGTCTGCCACCCACACCAAACCCTAAAGCCTCATCTTGTGGGAGTTAATACGTTGGTCTGGAAGGCTGATTCTCATCAACGTATGCTCCACCCAAATTGGTGACCACTAGGCAAAAGAAGTTCTGTACCAACAATCAGTTTATGTATGAGGAAGTGGGGCAGGAGGCTGTCCTAGATACATCCTTAAAAGCCCTTTTTACATCCGCCTGCATACTTAACCATTCTCTGGTAGCACGAAGCTGCTCTGTGAGCAAGTTCTGTTTAACTGGAGCAGTTCAAAAGCCTCTTAAATTCAGCCAGGAGGCAATTCTGGTTCTCCTTCAGCACTTGATGATTAAATTAAATGGAGTGTTAGGGTGAGTAACTTCTTCTGGTGTGCTGTACAAGGTAATAGATGAGTTCCTAGGAACCCGAGTTGTAAATTAGCTGACTGGTAAGCCCTGTTTCTGTGACAAGTGGGTCTAGCAGTTGTATAACTTCAGAAGTCAGATGTAATTGAGTATGCTTCCAGTCAGGTGTGGCACTGGGAGACTACTGGTTCTCTTTATTTGGATTTATAGGACTCTAGAGGGTAACATCCTCACACACATGGAAATCTTTGTCTTTGTGCTGGACAGCAAGGTGCTTGCTTCTGCTTATGTACAACATTGATCTTTTTAGTGCAAAAAGTGTAGTTTTCTGAATTCTAGGCTGTCTGTTCAAAGGCACTGATAGACTGAAATCTACTTAGAATAATGACTAAAATATACCCATAAATCTATTTCTTAAAAGCAAAACAAGCTTTCCCCCTGTTTACTGTCTGCCTGAGAGGTTTTGCTCTCACAAAGTGTGTTCTGGGCAAGAGCTTGAATAGCCAGTTTCTTTCTTTTTTGTTACATTTGCACCTTTAATGTGCTGAGGTATATGGTTATTTGAAACTGTTCCTTCTTAATGTGGAAGTGAAATGTGTAACCACCAGACTTTACCAAGCTTTGTCTTGAAGGTAAAACTGCTGACCTTTGATATAAATGAGGATCATATGGACAAGACAGAGCATTGTATGGGGACTGATAATGAACAGTATTTAATTGATTCAGTATTTAGATTACCTATGTGTGTTCTGTGAAAAAATGTTTGTCAGTCAAATACCAAATGAATTTTAATAGTAGTTTTGTAGTTTATTACACTGGGTGCTTCTTCTGCTCACATGCAGCTGGCTAAAATCATGCTCTTGTGAGTGCTGAAGTAGTACTTCATGTGCTTCAGCAGGGCTTACCTTTGCATCTCAGTTTAGAGCTGAGTTCGTTTCTCAGCAGTAGTAACAGGATGACATGACCTGGTTGGTATCTCCTAGCCTGAAGTTTAGAGGATGATGTTCCGACAGCTTTCAAGCATCCAAACAAATCCAAAGTTGTTTTCTTTTCAGAAATCTGTTTTTAGCAACATTCATACTTGTCCTGGAGAATCTTCTAGTACTTCTTAATAAGCATGGGCTAGAGCTGTGTCCCAGGAGGTAATTGTTGCAGGTGAGACTGGCAGTAATATCTACGAAATGGCAGCATAGTATGCTATTGATTAAGACTTTGTGCAAATACTGTTATATGTTGATGTTAATATTGTGTCAGGTATTCAGAAGAATTTCAGTCAAAGTACTTCAGGAGCTGCCAGAAGTGAGACTTGGGAACAGATGTTCTAACTGTATTCTTGAATTTTTTTGACAGCTCTTCAAACAGCTCTGGTGTGCCTGAGCTCTGCAGCAGGGTGTTTATGCAGGGTTTGTGCCTCCTGCTTTGCTCTTCTTCCCTTTCTTTGTTTTGACCCCATTACAGTCCTATGAAAACTCATTTCTAATAAACATTCATCCAGTCAGGCAGCATGGGGAAAGAAAAGAGCTGGGATGGAGATAATGTCTGAAGTGAGGAGCGGTAGCAGTAAGCCAGGAGGAGCAGCAGCTCATTTTGAGCTCAAAGTAGGAAAAAATGAGAACTAGAGTCTGGGTCTGAGCTGGGGACAACTTGTTCAAAAATTAGCGGAGAGAAAGAGCTGGGAGCTTGTGGGCTGTGTGAGGGCTGTCAGTGTGGGACTGACTGAGGGAACGTGTGGGAATTATGTTAATCTGTCAGCAGGTTGGGGTCATCAAGGGAAATGGGAAATAGCTGGACAAAGAAAATATGGGATGAGAAGGACTGACAGGAGTAGCAAGAGGGATTGGGTCTCTTGGACAAAGGTATGTTGGAAGAAAAAATAGGGTCAGAAAACTTGTAGAGATTGGACAACAGTTAAACATCTGAGTCTTCTTTCCTACCATTCATAGATGACATATCTTTGCCACTTCAACCTGGTATGTGGCGAAGTGATAGAAACCAGTGCAGTGTGCACATGGTTCTGATTCCATTCATGTGGCACTTAGCTACAAGGACAAACTGACTGGACTCATCTCCTAGTTAAGGCTATGTACTTGTTTTTTTTTTTTCCTGTGAGGTTGGGAACAGAGCACTCAGAAGGCAGCCTTGAGTACACAGCTGTATCTATTGCTTTGGTTAGGACCCCTGCTTTATCCCTGGTGCTTGTTTTGTTCTGTCCTTCAGTACCTTTCCATATTCTCTTAAAATCTTGCTCCAGAAATTAATTTTCTCTTGGGTAGTCTGGTAGTGTTTTCTGTACAGTTATTTGTTACCGGAACGGTCTAGTGAGATGAGGAAGTGGTTTGCTTCCTATTTTACACATGAGCAAAGGCACAAAGAAGAGAAGTTCAGATAGTTCTGCATGCGTGGCTAGAAATGACTGGAACCCCCCAGCCCTTTTAGAATAGTTTACGTATTACAGCCACATCCCTATCAGATGTGCTGCTGTTTTCTTGCTGTGGTTCCATTTCAAGACTTTTTTTTTGTCTCTTTGGACTCTCAGTCACTGTAACTGAATTGGAGAATGCAGCAGTGAGCAAAGTCTTCCAGATTATTGCAGCAGCAGAACATGGTTGTTTCATTTTGCTAGAAAGGCAAACTTACTTCTAGAATTATTTTTTCCTCATGTAAATATTTGCTTGCTCAGAGATATGAGGAAGGATTAATTCTGGCATTGTGTGACTCAGGAACTCATAGTCTGGTATTAGGAACTCCCACCAACTTCTGATATTGATACAGATAGTGGCGTTTCCTGCATTCCTGTGCTGTACTGTAGTCATGCAGCTTTAGGATCAAACTTTCAGGTGCTGTAAAAATATACCTGTTAGTATTCAGATCATGGTGGTAGTGCAGCTTTATTAGCAGAATGTGGGATTACCAATTCCTTTCTCTCCTGTTGGGTGAAGGAAGGAGGGATGAGCTTGTTTTTATTCTTCAGTGGAGGCTCTCTTTGAGTCTTCCACGTTGGTCTGCTTAGCTGTTCGGTTTGATAGGCACCCCTGCTGGATGTAGTCACTGGAAGGGAGGAGCTGTGAGCGCTTTCTGTTTTGTAGAGCCCTGTGGCTTCTCACGTTTCTCTTAGAAGAACCGTATCTGTTTATTCTGTCACTGGAAGGAAGGGTAAAACGCCTTTGCTATTCTTTTTTGGATCCTCCTACTAACTCGTCATCCAGTTTTGCCTGGGGAGCTTCTGCTTAAGATAAGTACTATGAATGTGGCTTATCCTGGTTAGAAAGCTGCATAGTATTTTAAAGAGAGGAAAAAAAGTTTACTCCTGGGTAAAGAAAAGAACAGCAGCCTCTGCTGATGGAGCTGTGGTTTTTTTGCCTTTTCTTGCCAGGCCTACTGTGTTGGCTTCTGTTCAGTTAATGTTTGGCTGATCAGCTCTGCAGCTAGCAGGGCTAGGAATGCTTTGGCTGTAGGTTTCTCTCAAAGGCTTTGCATTTACTGGCAGCGAATACCTTGAGTCTTTAAAGTAGAAATTTCTGTGCCCTGTAAAGGAGGAGATGATCACAGGAGTAGTTCGGATCTGAAAACTCAGACGGTACTCTGGGTTTTTTTAGAAGCACAGCTGGCTGCTGGTGTGATACTGGCTTTGTGACAAGCAAATTGAGAGACTTTCATGTTGAATAGTAATGTTTACATTTGTAAAGGGCACAGAAACAAATTTTAAACAATCAGAGCCTTGGGTGCTGTTATCTGCCCTTACACAGGCTTTCTGTGTACTGAGTTCTGTGACCTGTCAACTCTACCCACCTTCACTTCTGTGGGTGGATTGTTGCAGTTTAAGTATCTTCAGTTCAAGTAAGAACTGTAGTGACACTTGGTAAAGGAACATGAAGTGCAACATGCTGAAGCATAGCTATGTGTGGGTGAGTCAGGCAGGAGCTGGGAGTAGCAGCCCTGAAAAAGAAGAGGAAGTACAGTCATTATAAAACTTTGTTTAAAAAAAAAAAAAGACAAACTCCAGCAGCCATCCATCAAAAGAGGATAGGAATGTAATAAAATAATACACTTGGTGTCTTGTAGTTACCTTCTGTATATAGATTGTGTGTATGTAAATACATATATAAATATATAGACATCAGATATGTACCTGTGTACTAGCATATGTGTCCACATATAGTTAGCTATATCACAGAATGGCCTGGGTTGAAAAGTACCACAATGATCACCTAATTTCAACCCCCCTGCTGTGTGCAGGGTCGCCAGCCACCAGACCTGGCTGCCCAGAGCCACATCCAGCCTGGCCTTGAATGCCTCCAGGGATGGGGCATCCACAACCTCCTTGGACAACCTGTTCCAGTGCGTCACCATCCTCTGAGTGAAAAACTTCTTCCTAATATCTAACCTAAACCTCCCCTGTCTCAGTTTAAAACCACTTTGTCCTATCACTGTCCACTCTCGTGAACTGCCATTCCCCCTCCTTTTATACGCTCCCTTCAAGTATTGGAAGGCCACAGTGAGGTCTCCCTGGAACCTTCTCGTCTCCAAGCTAAACAAGTCCAGTTCCCTCAACCTTTCTTCATAGGAGAGGTGCTCCAGCCCCCTGATCATCTTAGTGGCCCTCCTCTGAACCCATTCCAAGAGCTCCACACCCCAGGCCTGGATGCAGTACTCCACATGGGGCCTCACAGGAGCTGAGTAGAGGAGGACGAGTACTCCACAAGGGCAGTTTGGAGCCCAAATGAATTTAAGCTGCTGTAGAACCACAGCGGCTGTTTACAAGGGTGGATAGTGATAGGACAAGGGGGAATGGTTTTAAACTGGGACACGGGAGGTTTAGGTTGAATATTAGGAAGAAGTTTTTCACACAGAGGGTGGAGACGCACTGGAACAGGTTGCCCAAGGAGGTTGTGTTGCCCCATCCCTGGAGGCATTCAAGGCCAGGCTGGATGTGGCTCTGGGCAGTCTGGTCTGGTGGTTGGCGACCCTGCACACAGCAGGGGGGTTGAAACTCGATGATCATTGTGGTCCTTTTCAACCCAGGACATTCTATGATTCTACGATTTTTAATTGCTGAACAAAATACTTAACGTGATTTTCAGGCCTCTGTTTTGCTGTGCCACTGATATAGGCTTTGCTTATGCTTTGGTTCCATCTGTTGGAGGCAGGCCCTTTTTGCCAGGGAACAAGTGTGTGTACACTTATCAGAGCATGCTGCGTGTTGCCGACAGTTGTTAGAAGTAAAACCCACTGACTGTTATAAAGTGCAGTTTTCACAATGTATCAGTTTTTACACCATTGCCACAATGATTCAATGCTGGTTAATTTTGTTGTCTTCTTGTATATGTAATAGACTCAGAAAAAGAACTAAAAATCACTTCATACCTTCAAATAATCTGTATTTCATTTCCACAACTGTAGATCTTTAACTTGCTTAGAGAGCATCATCTTCAGACGTAGTACCGAAGCCAAACGGTTTCTTTAAAATGAAAAGCACAGTTGTTGTGCTTAGAATTGGTCTGGTCCCTGGCTTTAAATCAGAGCTTTGGAAAAGCAAACAGCAAACAAGAAAACAACTAAAGATATTTGCTTTAGTCCTGGTAAACTGCTGCTCTTGGCAAATGGCAGCGTTTCATTTTTGTTGTGTTTGTACATTAGGAGAAACTTTGTGTAACAATGCAAGGTACTTTTAATAATGTTTTTTTTCTTATGATTGCTGTTTTGTGGTGATTCTTAAGTATATCTTTTTTCTAAGGACAGCGTTCAGTGTTAATGAAAGCTACTGTTTTACTTCATCTTTGGAAGTTCAGAGGAAAAAAAAATGAAGATAATGAATACAATCCTTGTTAGATGACTGAATAGTCATCTTATTTAGGATAGTGTTTTATAAATGACCTATTTCTTCCGAAATACTTTGGACACTCTTGTGTTGGGTTTTGTTTGATTTAAAGCTGGTTTAGTTAAGGCATTCCTTTTTTTCCCATTTCCTTAGGAGGTCTCAGAGCTCTGCTTCCTACACTTCATCTGCTGCCCTTCACTGAAGGAGAGCACCTAATAAAAGTGTTTTTTATTTCATCAGCCGGTTATTGTGTGTAACATCATCTCTTCATTACTGCTGTCAGCTGTGCTGAGCTCCATAAGTTGCTGAGACTGCTATTACAGGATGGGCTTATAATGGAAACTTGAAGTCTGTGCTGCTTGCGGGCAGTGAAATAGAAGTAACTGGAAGGTAGGCTTCATGCTCTTGTCTCATGTCTGGTCGGGTAGTTTCATTCTTATTGCTCTGTCCTTTCTAATCCTCTTTTATTGGACATTTATTTAGAACGTTCTTCTTGCTCATACCTCAGGAAATGTCCGTCATAGGGAACATTCTTTGTGTTTTCCTTTTGACCCACCACACTTTTCTCTGCTTTGTTTTCCTCTTTATATTCTTAGCAACAAAATGGTTGCAGTAGCTGCTACTTGCAGTAGCTAATTTGGTAGTGTGATAAGCCTGGTTGTTTTCCAGTCACTTCCTTCATTGAGCATTGTTAATGCTCCTAATCATCTCTGGAAAACTGAGGCTAGAACTGCCTGAAAAAGGTATTTCTAACTGTTGAGCTCTGAATTGAGTTCAGTAGTTTGAGTTGAATAGTTTGGACCTTTCTGTTTTGATTTTATTTCTGCCACCTTCTGACCACGCAGGCTCGGAGATGGAGGCATACTCATTGGGGTCTGCTCTTCAGCTCCTCACATGGGGCAGCTCTGGTCAAAAGGCCAGGCTGGTTTTGTTAAAACTGTGCGTGTTGAGCTGGAGATGGCTTTTTCCTTTCCACTGTGGTTCTCAGGGTTTCTCAGTACTTGTAATTGGGGCAGACTGTGCTTGCAGGAGTTTAGTTTTCTGACAGGTACTCCTTTTGGGTCTGAGTAGGTTTTACCATACAGAGGTGAGCCTTTCTTTATTCCTCTCCGAAGTGCAACAAGCACTGCTGTTATCCATTCCCAAACAGTGCTTCCTGGGGAGAAAAAAACAAAAGAAGATAATCTTCACTTTTTCAGTGAAACCAATTTTCAAGGTCAAGAACTCAAGCTTTCTAATGGCAGGAGAAGCAAAGTCAGTATCTTATTTTTTCATTAACTACTAGGCTAAGTAGTGTTTATCACAGGCTGTAGATAATACTTCTTGAAAGATGCAGATCTTTGTTATCTCCTGATCTTCCTAATGACAAAGTTCTGAGTTACATCAGAGTAATTCTGAAGATGTGGTTGGGCTGAAGTGTTCAGATGGCTGTTTTATATACCCGTGTTCTGTAGGTTAATTATGGAGAGAGAACTTTTGCGGAAGTTTCTCTGTAACACAGCAGCCGTGTCCTCAGTGCAGGAAACTGAGCAACTGCTTCCTCCTTCACTGTAGCACCTGCTCCAAATAATCGACTGCGTACCTTGCAAAGTGGCACTGATTTAGTCTTTAAATAGAAATAGTGCAGTCATTGTTTTAAATATGCTGCATTGTTGTTTAATAACTTCAGAGAAATAAACTTGAAAAATGCACCTGAAAGTTGCAGCCCCAGAACTGTCTCATGCTTAACGAGCCATGCACCAATTACAGTTGATTGACATGTATCAATCTGATCTAAATCTCTGTGCAGTTTGCAGGAAAGCTGAGTACATACCAAGACTGAAGTTCATCAGAGCAGGAAGGATGGAAATGGCTTGTCTGTTTGCCTGGTAATGGGATCAGCTCTGTCTAGCTATCACATTTATAAGAAAGTGATTAATTTGTGTGTCTTGTTGCCCATATGTTGACTCTTTGGAAGGTGAATCCCAAAGGCTGAATTGTTCTGATCATGCAGTTATGTAATTTGGATGATTTGAAGAGATCTGTCCATTCTGGCGTGGTGAAATGAACTGTTGCATTAATAGAAGTAGCTGTCAAAGGTGTAAACTGAGTTGTTCTCACTTAATAGCTTTGCTTGTCCCAGTTCATGTCCCAGTTACCCCGCTCTAAATTGACTAGGGAAACTGGTCCAAATACCAAACAAGGGGACTCTACCCATGTTAACCCAGGTGTGTTTGTGTTGTTGCAATGGAGAAAACAAGACAATGAATGTTTCTTCTGCTGGCAGTCACAGCTTAAAGTAGAACAGGGTAAAAGCTAGTTTGTCTGAAGCTTTGGAGGGACCGAAGGAAACAAATGTATCTCTTAATTTTATACTGTAAATGCTCTTTAGAAAGGCATTCTGTTGCAATAGTTGAACTTCCTACTTTCTCCCGTACCTCACGTTTGTTTTTTAACAAAGTAATCACAAGGAATTGGTTTGCACTGACTCACTCCTAATAAATGTTAAAGCCTTTCATTTATCTGTGAAATCCTTTGGCAGGCTTTGCTTCTGACAGACAAAAAGGTGTGCAGTCCTCCTGTCTGTGTCATTGTGGAAAATGAGCCAGGGGATTGAACTATGGCCTGTGTCAGTGCTGTGCTCTCTTGAATGTGAGGCTTTTCCATTAAAGATCTTTCTTCTTTCAACGTGGTTTGTTAGCTTTCTAAAAGGAGACCTAAGGATGTGACTCAACTGTACTGAAGGAAGGAAACATGAGATGTAGCTGTTCTCCTGTTCTGAGCTTGCAGCAGACCTTTGCAGAGGGCTCAACACTGTTGCTAAAAAATGTAAAACTGCTTATGGGAAATAAAGAGAGTGTAGCTGTGTGGATGTTCTTGGCTTTATAAAGAAAGACATAGCCATTAACGCCGTCTTGCACGGAGGTAAAATAAAAAGCATCCCCCCAATTTATTCAAATCATTTGAATCTGTAGGAGTCTGAAGGCCTGTTCCCCCTCTCCACTCCACACACACATACACCCCACAGAGTGCCATGAACTACTTGCTGTCAGATAAGAGTTGGAGGTGGTTGATTCAGTACAGCTGATGTGTCAGCAAGCAGGCGAGCTGGGACAGGGGGACAGTGGTAGTGCTAGCTCTGCTCCTTTATACAGTTCTAAATCACTTTCATTTGCTGGTCTGAATGCAATGGATTGTGTTCTGAAGTGCAGCTTTACAATAAAGAAAAACAACTAGTAAAACCCCAAATAATCAAAAAACCCAACACCCTGGTGGCTTTGAAGCATTCAAAGCATTCCCAGTCCTTGGGCAAGGTGTGAAGTGGATTTTCATGCATAGCATACAGATGCCAATAACGGGCTGAACTAATCTTGCTGTTCCAAACTGTGGCTTTGCTAGCTGGACCAAAGAAATCTTGGTCAGACTATTGATCAGTCACTAAACTACCTTTAGCACTGCCATCTGAAGTTGTTGAAAGCAGGATTTCATTTGTTTTTAAGGCACAACTGGAAGCTCCTCTGAGCCGTGCAAACAGTTGTCTTGGCATTCAGTGCAGCTGAGGAAAGTGGAAATGCCCAATGTTTTGGTCTGCGAACAAAGTTGTGATATGACTGAATGGCTGATACAGGACTTCTATACTGTGAGCTTATTCTTCATCTGTTTTGGTGCTTGACAAGTTTGTTCTTTAAGGAACAGACAAAGTGAAGGAGACCTTCAGGAAAGCAGAGATTGGAAGGGAATAGGTGGCAGAAGAGGGGCTTCACTAAAAGCGCACCGTTGTACCATCATCACCTTTTTCTGCTTGTTTGTAGAGAATCTGCATGCTGTTCAGAAAATGGCTGACCCAGTTTCTGGGCTAGTGAATTAGTGTATGTGCCTGCTTTCAATAAAATCTATTCATAGACAAAGCTGATGTTGAAAACTGTTTAAAATCTTGAAACATAAGAGATAGGATACTAACCTATTTACCTTTGGCTTTCATTTCAAGGCACTTGAGAGGTAATGTGATAGAGGTATATAAAATAAATAACATGGCCTAAGCTAATGGGAAATGAATAGCTCTTCATGGAATGTGAAGTTGACATCCAGTTTTCAGGCAGTATGTTTAAAATAAATTAAATCAGACTTTTAAATTAGTTACTGTGTGGGGAAAAAAAACTTGGGCACTTGCTGTCAGTGTTGGTTGAAGAGTCTGAAGATGTTCATAGCTATTCAAGATGCAGATATGACTTCTGGTCCAGAAAGTCTTTTAACTACCTCTGAAAGAATACCAGGCATCTGCTGTTAAATACCTGCTGTTGGGTGAGGTGGACGTTTCGTGTGAATCATTTTGGCTGTTGTTCCCTTGCCAGAAAATCCCCATCCGGATTCTTCCCGTGTGAGTGTAGTGAATATAGTTGTTCAAGCTCACTGTCAGTGTTGTGGTGCAATGTAAAAATCCTTTAACTTAAAGAGAAAGTTGAGGGCTTGGGTTTGTCCTCTGTTTTTAGCAAGTATAAAAAGCAAAGAAGATATTTTAGGTTAAAAAAAAAAAAAAAAAGAGCTTTCAGGTAAGAAGAGAGATTCATCTTTAAGTGATGCTGTATTTATAGCTTCTGTAGAAATAAGAACACTTCACTACTTGTTCTCCTGGCAGTGCTGAAAATCAGTGTATTTGAAGTAAGTGCTCGTTATGGTACCAGTTGTGAGGTTTCATTTTAACACCAAAAAATGATGTAGGAGGGAAACCTGTCCTACCTTCATGAAGTGCACTGGGTATGGAGCCCTTTGCCTTGCGAGCTGCTTGTAGGGGTGTCCTAAATCAGGACTAAGTAGTAGTCTACTTGTTAGTGAAGATGCCAAAGGGTTATTCATTTTTCCACTGTCTTGTGTGTGTAAGGTGGCTTTGCAAAGCTGCTGATATGGGGCTGTTTCTATATAGATCTTTTTCTCTCTCACATTGCTTTCATTGGTGCACTAGCTAACATCTCTTTCTCTGCAAATCTGAGCTTAATGATGGAATTCAGGCTTCTGTTAGTCTTTTTGCTGCTGCATTCAGCAGGAGAAGCTCGAATTAACCTGCTGAACAGAGGGAAAGAAGTTCTCTCTCGACTTTATGGAAAGCCCATAGTGCTGAGGTGGGGTGGGGGCAGGAAGAATGCAGGTGCCAATTAACAGCTACAGCAGCTTTCAGAGAGTTGTTCTTAACATTACTCAGTGCTAAACAGACTTGTTTTGTCTGGAATTTTACAATTCTGCTTAGTTTAAAGATAACACACTGCTTATTGGGTGGTTTTCCAGTGCTGGCACTCCGCTTTTCCTCCCCTTAGGTGAATACTATAATGCTTGATTGTTGATACTGTCTGCATGAAACTGGAATTATTTTGCTGGTTGAAAGTGAGACATTACTTCTAGCAGTCTTGGTTCAGGTTGGTTTTGTTGAAGTGATTCCTATTTTTATTCAAATACTGTGTAAGCTGATTTTTACTGACTTCAGTGTCAGTAAGGGGGGAGCAGCTTAATGAACAGGTAGTTGGACATGCCTATACAGCTAAACCAAAATAAACTTAACCTTTTCCTACTAAAACCTTTGAACTTTTTGTCCTAATCTGAAGGACATCAAAAGGCAGTAAGATGTATTGAAGTCAGCCAGAATTTAACTCTGCTGCAGGTGCTAATTCTGATTCTTATTTTCTATGCTTTTGGTATAAGTAGTGTAGCTGGAAACTGTAGCCAGAAGTGGTGCTGGCAGTTGGTGGGAAAAGGGCACCCTGAAGATCCAAGGCTTTTAATGACTTGCATTTTATATTAGTAAATGACACCTACTGGGGATTAAACTGCATATTCTTTCAGATTCTGATCTGATTTAAAATGGTGCTATGCTTCTAATCCTGTCAGAAATCTGTTCCAAGTGTGATTTACCTCTGTGCTGTGGTTGTTAAGATGTTTTACTGTCACCTCAAAGCAAACTGGAGATGAGTATGGGCCTCCTTGGTTAATTCTGGCAAACTGTTTAACTTAACGATGATTGAGTAGCTTATCTTTGTATTGGCTTTGTATTCACAAAGTAACCCAAAGCAAAACTCTACGCTGCATCTTAGTTTAACTCTGGCATAAATTGTATGAGTAACAAAAACAGTAGTTTAAAAAAAAAAGCTGTTACTAGTGGATTTTATAGCTTAAAAGAATGTTGGCTGCCAAGCAGGAGCTCTTTTTATGTGTGTGTGCATGTGTATAAAGGTGGGCATGGCATGGCTGCACTTAGAACTGTGGGGCAGAGCGTTGTGCTAGTGCCTATTGGAGTAATTGACAGTGCTACAAATGGTGCTGGGTAAAAATATTTTGTAGTTCTACATATTTCAGTGAACTCTTTCTCAGTGTACTGACAAACTATTTCTTTTTCCTCTTGTGTATCTCAGTGTTCATTAAACATTGTTCGATTGGATCCATCTCATGAGAATGGACAGTATTTTCTTTCTATGATATAGCTGAAAGTTACGTTAACTAGAAAGACTAGGGTAAGTTCTGTGGGAGATAGAGTGGAAAGCTATTAAATGAGTAACATTACTAGCTGACAATAAAGCTCTGGTCTGGAAACTCAGAAGATAAGGCAGTCTCACTGTGTGAAGGTGGTGTTCCCGGTGGTGCAACTGTGCCATCTGAGGAACTTCAGGAAATTTGCAGTCTTGGTGCTATTGCAGTCTTTACAGGTTAAGTTGAATAGGAGGGAGCTTAATTATTCTTGGGAGCTGTGGGGAACTGTGTTGAATGAGGTATGCGTGCTTAAACAGAAGTCTCGGAGTATATGTAGTGGTAATGTGTTGACTGGCTGTTGTGTTTTGAGTTTGGGGCTGCATGTTCTTGCAAGTGAAGGTTACTCTGAAGCATGGCTATTTGTATGAATGATAAAGCCTTTCAAATGAAGCGGGGGTGATGAAAGTTGCTAACAAGAAAGCTGAGATTATTTGAATGGTAAGATGAAGGAAAGCTCTAAGTGTACACAGATATTAGGTCCTGCAAGAATGCTTGACAGGCAGGACTTGTGCATTACACCACATTGTTCAAGAAGCCAGCAAAAGCTTGGCTCTGGTAAAAACGCAGAGTACTGTTTGACCTGTAACTACAGCTGCTTTACTGGAACTGCTTACAATCCTGTTCTAACAGTGAAGTTTTATCTGAGTTCCTGGTATAACAACTTGCCCACTCCCCCCAAATTCTTATCAAGTTATTTCTTTAATTTCCTGCTGTTTCTTACAGTGAACCTTTTTGTGTTCTACAGCAATAAAATGTGTGTTTTCCTGTCTCCCTTGGGAAATAACGAGGATGAGTAATAAAGTGGTTGGCATTACCTCATGCCAACATCACTGTCCAGTACTAAGCTTACATGTTTTTTAGCAGTTCTTCTAAATGTTTTTCAGTTTGTTAATTTTCAACTTAGAGTATTTTTAGGTGTTTCTCAAGGCTTCTGAGAATATCAGCCTTATGTAGAAGCAACAATAATTCTTAACAATCCAGTTTTGATAAATGGGACACTTGAAGGGGTTATGTCTGCAGCTGTCCTTGGCAATTCCAACATCATTCTGGCTTTTAGACAGTTCTTAATTTTTCTAGGAGTTGGTCACTTGGGCCAACTGGTTTTTTTTTCTGTGGGGAGTGGAAACAGGTGGCTTCAAGTCTGATAACAGAACAGCTTTAAGAAAGGAACCACGTAGTGTCTTGCAAATACCTTTTAAAGGCTCTCTTTCCTTCAGGGCTGTGAAGGCAAATGATTTATGTAAGTTAGGAGATAAGTCTAATCCTGTGATCCCTGTCACAAGCAATTCCACTTTCAGCGTGAACTCAAAAGTAAGGTGAGACTGATGGCCTTGTTGCCTGCCTTTGAATTCTGTGCATTTGTACCATTTTCTTGTTTTTCAGTACTGTTCTTTACATCTTCTTTAGGAGATTCCCTGCAGCTATGAGGAGGTGTTTCATTAAGCCTTTTGCTAATGAGTGGTGTTCATATACATAGAAGATTGCTTGCATAGTTCATGTGCCGTCTTAATGTTAAAAGCATCGTGAGTGGCATTCCTTGATTATTTTTTCATCTCTTAACTAGTGGAAGGAACTATCTGCCAAGATCTCCCTACCAGTAAAGAATACTTTTCTGCAATTCTTTGTGAGTATAGCTATACAAAGACTGTGTGAATTAACCAGTGTTCTAAAACAGAAGCAGATTAACCTAGACTGAAGGAGCAGTTAGTAGGTCGTAACTTCCTCTTATCAAAGTAACAGAAGTGGGTGTTTCACTTTTAGCACAGTCCAGCTGTGTATAACTTCGTCTTAAATGGTTCCAAGTTTGAGGATTTATAAGGGCAAGGCTGGTAATTGCACATACCTCCATGTTCTTCCACAGCACCTCAGGTAAGCTCCGAGTTGACTTCATGGATCGTTTGACTGATTTGGTCATGAAACTTTGGACAGAGTCTTGGCGTAAAGTGCAAAGCTTTGGTACACTGAGATTTCTCCCAGAGTTATGTTATTTTGGCCTGATCGCTTCTCTTCAAATAATTCAAGGACAGGTTTGTTTGGGTTGGGTTTTCTTGTCTATTTGTTTTTGCTTGTCTTTCCAAACTAAAGCCAGCCCTGTGGCTTGGGTTTCTTGGCAGCTTAATTAGGGCTCACTGATTTCCAAGTGACAAGAGTGGAAATTACTGGGTGTAGGTGACTGTTACTTGTATGTTCATGCTCAGAATTGCTGCATCTGGAACTGCTTGCACTCTGCTTCCACAAATGGAGGGAAAAAAACCAAAGCTTTATGTGTGGACAGATTTTGGTTTCTCAAAATTACAGTAAGTGTCTATTTTAGTCTCTTGAGTATCTATTTTGTAAATGGGGAAAAATGCACTTGGTTAGAATTTTTGAAAGCGGGAACAAAGCCTTAAAGATCAATTACTTCAGAAGTGCTCATTTTTCCTTAAATACTCAGGCATTTTAAGGAGTAAGCAGGACAGAAATAAGCTTTTATTCTTCAGCATGGGAGTGCAAGTGAAAGAAGAGACTGAAAGCTACAAATGTGCATGCTGGGATTGTTTGTAATAGTAACTTTGGACTGTTGCAACACTTCTGAATGCCTCAGTGATAGGAGTGTTTCTGATAGCAGTGCTTGCACGTCAGAGAAGAGTGGTAAGGGTAAGTGTGCAGCTTGATGATAGATAACATTTGCTCTTGACAGACTGTACAGCAGTGATGCAAATAAAATCACTTAAAACTGCTGTTAACTCATAAGCTCTCAAAATATTTTATTATTTAAAAAAAAGCAAACTTGCGGAACCTCTTCAGTTATGATGAACTGCAGTTATAAATTCTGATGAAACCACCAAACTATTATGTTCTCTTGTAAAACACTTTTCTGACTGTCAGCTTGTGAAAGTTACTGATGTGGCTGAAACAACCCTGAACAACCATATCTCGACACAGATTTGTTTAGGGTTGTTTCTGTTTCTCCATTGGAAATTTATAAAATGCCATAAGACACAAAACTTGTTTGCCTTTTAAGTCTCTTATTCACTGAGCAAAATACAGAACTAAACTGACATATTTCTTTAAAATTGATGTTGTGAAACATTAATTCAATTTTAAAGTTTTCCAGCTCTTGTGTGATAGCACCTTTGTGGAAGTCTGGGATGCTGTCAGGTACTGTGACTCCAGATTGAAAACCTTTCCAACAGAAGTATTCAGAAGGGTAGAATAGATGGTAGTATCTCCATACATCAAGGTGTATCTATTGGGAGGTCTGTCCATCTGTCTTTTTGTGCCCCTCACTGGACTTCAGTGTGCTTCTTTTTGCTTTGTGTTTTTCTCAAATCTCCATTTCCTTATGTATAAATGTGACATATTTTTTTCTTGAAGTTGGGTGCTGAATGGTGACACTTTTGCCATTCAGCTGCTCTTACCAGAGACGCAGAAGTGTAAAAGAAAATGAGATAAGTAATTCTGCCTTTGGCTTTACAGCATGTGGGCTTATGACAAAGTAGGAAAGAGCTGCGGTTGGAAAAAGGTTGAGCCACTCCTTTGGGCAGCAGCTCTTGCTGGCTAGTAGAAGAGCTGGTGATATTCTTTTGAGTAAGTGTCTCATTACCTCAGCCCTACCATGCTGTGCCTTTTCAGAACAGTGGTCCTTGAGGTACGTTAGTGCTGATGAAGCTCTTTGGCATTACCAGCACTGTGTTCAGTTGCAGAAACTAAATGTCTGTAAAATAGTTTGTAACATTTCTTACAATAATCAAAGATCTGAATGTGTATAGTGGAATTTATGGCAGAAATGAAGCGTCTCCTCATAGTTGAGCTTCCTACTGTGGGTTGTTTTCCTGGTGCTGTAGATGTGCAGAAGCAGTGAATGAGGCTTTGAGAAGCTGTGTGACAAACAAAGGGATTTCTTGTAAGTTGCATGAGTTAGTTCTTATCATTGGCCTTCCTGTGTGGTGCTACTTTCCAGTATTGGTGGGATGCAATACAATCCAGAGAAGACTGTGCGTTAAGTGCTGCTTTGGAAGCTACTTGTGGGAATGGAATATGCACTTCATTTGCCGATTTCAAAGTTGGCAAAGAAATTGCAGCAGCTGATGGCCTCTGCCATCTATTAGGATCACAGCATGGATCCTAGGGCTAGCCAGAGACCACCTTTCTAGATCCGCCTTATTCTCCTGCCTGGTTTCTTGACTGCTTGTGATCTTGAGAAAACTGTCACGTTTCTATGAACTGCTCAGTAACTTCTGTCATTGTATGGCTGTGCTCTCAGTTGTTGTAAGTGTAGTGGTCGTGAGCCCTGACTGTGCTCTGGGTGACCACAAGACCAAGAAGTTGGTTGTATTTTCTAGGGGTGGTTGGTTCTTCAGATTTGAGGTACACAGGAAAAGGTAGAGGTGGTGGATCGTGTTGATGGGTTGAGTCTTGCTCAACGTTTACACAAACTTATCTTCAAATCTAGGGCTTGCCTGTGGAGCAATTCCATTTATATATATATATTTTAGTACTAGTAATACACCTAGTAAAATTTAAACTGTACTTTTGCACTCATTCTTGATATTAGAAATTTATCCTAATAAAAGTTGAATGTTAATTTTAAACTACCTCTTAACATTTTAAGGTACTCCTCTAATAATCCAGCAGCAGCCACCAGCAGTGTCGTAATGGTTGACCTGGATATAACTTTTTTTTTCCACCTATGTTTTATGTAATATGTTCATTCTTATTTTTTTAATGTTTATTTGTAATCTCAGATTAGGCTCTCTGTTATTTTTCACATTGAGGCGTGAGAGTTAACCTGAATGTCTGTAGCAAAGTAGAAATGCAGAATCTTATTTTTGGAGCTGCGCTGTTTCATCACCTTGTTTTTTATAATGTAAAGCAGTAGAGAGATCTCAGTGTGTGTATTTCATGCAGTGTATCCTCAGTGGCTCTCGGAAGGGTCAGCAAAAACAGCCTTTTCAGTGCTTATCCCCCTCCAGATGTGTCCAATTTTACCATTACCAAGGCTTGCTGTTGTAGCGGAGTTCCAATACTTAACTGAAGTCCTGCAATGCTTGGTGTTGTATGTTTAGCCTCACTATGACTAACAGGTGCAGAAGTGTTAATTACCTGAAAGCACTCAAGGTTTTAACTAAATTATCAAAATGCATATTTGTGTAGTTACTGTACATAGTTCCTGTAGTTCAGTAGCTCCTAAATAAAAGACCTCAAAGATAGGTGCAAGATTATTATCTGTGGAAACCTCTTTGTTTTCCTCTGCAATATTATACATTGACTGAAAGTGTAGCCAAATGAAAACTTTTCTTTTAGTCCTGGTAGATCTCAGTCAAATTTTAATACTTTTGCTGATATTTGTACTTATAAGTATACAACTGTATTACCAGGTAGATATTTTCCCCCTCTACTCAGCTACTGTGAGGCCCCATCTGGAGTTCTGTGTCCAGGCCTGGCTGCCAACACAAGAAAGACGTGGAGGTCTTGGAGTAGGTTCAGAGAAGGGCCACTAAGATGATCAGAGGGCTGGAGCACCTCTCCTATGAAGAAAGGTTGAGGGAACTGGGATTGTTTAGCTTAGAGACGAGAAGGCTCCAGGAGACCTCATTGTGGCCTTCCAATACATGAAGGGAGCATACAAATAGGAGGGGCAACAGCTGTTCACAAGGATGGATAGTGATAGGACAAGGGGGAGTGGTTTTAAACTTAGACAAGGAGATTTAGGTTAGATAGTAGGAGAGGAGGAAGTTTTTCACACAGTGGGTGGCTGGAACAGGTTGCCCTAGGAGGTTGTGGATGCCCCATCCCTGGAGGCATTCAAGGCCAGGCTGGATGTGGCTCTGGGCAGCCTGGTCTGGTGGTTGGTGATCCTGCATATAGCAGGGGGGTTGAAACTAGATGATCTTTGAGGTTTTTTTCAACCCAGGTTGTTCTATGATTCTGTGATATGGGAGATACAGTCCCAGGAGGCCAGCATTCATTTCTGTATTTACATGATAAGAGATTAAACAAAATCAAAATATTCATAATGTTTCTAAATCTGTGAAAGACATATTTATTGAAAGATAGAAAAAAGCTGCTAAAAGGTGCTTGATTGGCCAAAGTGATTTTACATTGCTTGTGTAAAGTCAGCTTACTTGTTCTAGTTTTTCTGTGATGCTCATGACAGTACCATAATGCTAAAGTAACTTTCTAGCTTAGGTTCAGTGACAAGCATATCTTTATTAATGAGATTTATAGTTTTGTATATCTTTTCACTTCCTCTGTCTTGTCTGTGTCATGTTCTAATAGTTAGAGACTACTGGCAAATGTCTGCTGTGTCAGAAGGTTCCTGCTATAGGAAGTTCTGCTGGAGGATCACCAATAAATCATGCCATTCTTTGGCAGCGTATGTGCCACGTGAGATGTCCCTGATAAACTGCATTAGTTCACGAATGGCAACACAAATAATTCCATAGTAGGTAATGTTTGTTCTATCCCATGCTAGGCATGACAAGCCATGAAGTAAATCCTGCCTATCATGAAAGTTAACTAGCTTCATTTATTCTGAGGGTATTGAAAAAAAAAAAAACAAAAGAACCAGATGATACAGAAGATTTCTGTAGTTATGCTGAATAAATCTGAAGGCAGAGAGACCTGGTTATACTTCTCTGAGTGCTCTTAACTACGTGTGTGTAGCCCTTCCCTGTCAGCAGCCAGACACGTCTGTTGTGTACAATTAGTGCAGCTGTACCAAATCTAACACACCCTGTAGGCACTGAATCATAGTCCTTGTACAGCTCTGCAGGCACTGAATCATGGTCCTTGAGCAGATGAGTACACAGCACCACGTGACAGATCCAGTTTCTTCCTAGAAGGTATGCATGTACAGTGCATGTGCGCACTTTTGTTTGCACCTCTTGCCAAGCTGGAGCTTGCTTCTGGGTTTATGTTGCACAATACAAGTAACACTCCCCTAGATAATGAGCTTCTGAGGAGCTTGGGAGGCTTTGCCTGTTGTTGGGGTGAACAGTGGCTCCACATGTAGTACTCCCTCTCCTCTGGTTGATAATGTGGGTAAGCACCCTGTGGGTTTCTCATGGAGGAACAGCCTAGGGCACGCTTCACCTATAGAGCAGCTCACTTGTCACATGGCTTTAAGGTACTTTGCAGATGAAGCCCCAGATGTCAATTTGGAAACTGCAAAAGTTAGGCACTTTAAATTCAAGTCTAGTTATGCATTATTGGTGCCGCTTATTCCTATCACTCTGTTACTCTTCAAATCCATGGACCTGGAACTTTTCTGAAGGTTTGTATGCGGACGCAGTGCTGGTATTGATTATAGTCTTGCTGCATGTGCTTGCATCCACTCAAAAGGTAATGGCAAGTAGATGAAAAAGAGATGTGTGTCTCTCATTGCACTCTTAGATTCAAAGCTGCTATTTGTAACTAGAATGTGTGCTGGGCTTGACTCTTCAACATGAATTTTATTATTTAAAGTGCCTTTCTTTCAAGTGTGTATTTAGCTTCAGGTTTTTGACTGCATTTCCCCATGAAAAACTTTGTACCCTCAAAGCTGTTAATCTTGGAACAGGTATTTCTAGCCTTACAGTAGCAAAAAACTTTACAGTCTGACCAGTGTGTGAATGAGATTTTTTTTCTACTTATCTGCTATTCCAAGGATAGCCAGATTTGGGAAAAGATGAATTGAATCCTCCTATTGCAGCCTGTAGGACCTGTATGTGACCATTTGAATGTTGGTGTTTTGCTTCTGCAAGAGAATATAAGAATTATTCTAAAATTCTCTTTTGCCTCAGAGCAGCAGTAGAACAATTGTAGAACTCCTGTACTGACTTGGTTATAATGGCATCAAATGTAGGAAAGGTGGGTTAAAGTCTCTGATGGTGGCTCCTCCATCTATGTTTTGATCAAAGGTCTCTTACTCTATAGATACAGACTGAAGTTTTGGGGGGATGTGAGAGTGTAAGAATGGCTAAGAGTTCATCAGATTTCATGTGCAGCATAGGAGTCCACTTGCTTTTCATGTCTAGTGAGAAGCGGATGTAAAAGCTGAGACTGTCAGCAGCTTTCTCAGAGTGAGACTTCCTACTCAAGGTCACAAACAGAAACACTGTGGTATCTTTTAAGCAAAAAAAAAAAAAAAAGAAAGAAAGAAAAAATACTGAACCCTAAAAACATCATTCAGACCTCCTGGGCTGAGATCTTGGACTACTTAAAAATCAGGTTGAGAAAGCTAGGTCTACTAAACGTGGCTAAGAGCTTGAAGTAATGCCTGGTCTTCTGTAGACTAGATAACAAGCTTGTCTAAATCTGGATGATTAGGAAACGGGAGGAAAAATAAAAAAAGGATGTACTGACCAGATATTCACATACAGGGCTTCAGGGTACCTTCTCTATCCCCTGCTACCTGCTTTCAGTAGTAAGACTTTTTAAATTGCACCTAATGCAAAGGAGGCAAGCTCGCTTGTGTAGTTGCTTGCTGATTGTGGCACGTGGGAAGCCTGACTCTAATCTGTTCGTGGAGTCCTGAAATGAGTGTCGGTGTGTGAGCCAGGTGGGTGCCCTGCTCAGCTGCAGCTGGGGCTCTTTGCAAAACAGAGGTTGGAGGGGTGGATCCAGGACAGGCTGAGCACAGCCTGGTGAGGAGGAATTTTTATGGCATGGGAAAGTTCTTGTTTTTAGTCTTAACTCACAGTAGACCTTTGTCTAGTGGAAAACTGAAACTCTGGAGCCTGGATGAGCAACTGCAGTCCTCTTGCTGTAAGCCTTACTTAGGAAGAGTTCTTGTAGGTTGCTTGTATATTTAACCATAGAGTCAGTAGCTTCAGAATGCTTCAGAATGAAGAAATCTTCAGTTTTCTCATCCTTTATGTCCTGCTCTTTTGCCTTGATGAAAAGTCATCCTCTCAGCAGTAGTAGAAAAGATTATTTCTCTATGGTAGCATACAGAAAACACATAACATGGCATAGGATACAGTTTCTGTGGGCCGTCTGAGAGGGGATCTTACCAACACTTAGAAATATGTAAAGATCAGGAGTCAAGAGAGTGGGGCTGGGCTCTTATCGGTGGTGTCCAGTGACAGGATGAGGGACAGCGGCCTCACATTGAAGCACAGGAAGTTCCATCTGAACATGAGAAAGAACTTCTTTACTTTGAGGGTGACAGAGCACTGGAACAAGCTGCCTGGAGAGCCTGTGGGGTCTTCTACTCTGGAGATATTTAAAGCCTGCCTGAATGCTTTCCTGTGTAACTTACTGTAGAGAACTTGCTTTTAGCATTGGGATCTGCAGAGGTCCATTCCAACCCCTATTATTCTGTGTATATCCTTGTGGTGTTTCAGTCTGTGAAACTGGACCTTGCCATTTTCATCTTGCTATTGAAACCTGTTTTATGAGGAAGTTGGGGAGCACTTCACCTCTGTTCTGCCTATCTTCCTCTGAGTAGGGACACTCTAAGGAGGGGATTTGCTCTGTGAGGAGTAACTATTTTAAAGAGGAACAGTGAAATACTGGTTATGTTTGGGTTTTTTTTTCTTAGTTAAATAGTCTTATGTTAGAATATTCAAATGATCTCTTATCAGTACAGTTGTACTTACAGTTCCACATTTCTTTGTGAAATAGAGAAACATGCTCATTGTATGGTTAGATGAAATCGGTATTTACAGTTTCAGGTTTATGTTGAACTCAGGATCTATTTTGTTTCTACTGCTGCATTTATGGTAAATCTTGGCACAGGTTCCTGAACTCCAGCAAGTTGGGTGAGTGAGGGCTTAAAGGTAAAGGATCTGATTTGGATCTTCTTAAAAGTGAACAAACTCTTGAGTCTTGAGCTTATGCTGTTCCCCTTAGTGGAGGGGTGTGTTGTTATTCTGTTCAGATCCTCCAACCTCAGGTTGTTTTGGGAATTTCTATTTTAAGGGAAAGTTGCTAAACCATGCAGCTCTGCTGAGCTCAAAATGGCATGTGTGGTGTTTGAAAACAGAAACGTAACACTGAAAAGAGAGAAAGAATCACAGAAAATGCTTACAGTTGGAAGCCTTTTTGATAACTTCAGAGTAATTACCAGAGGAAAAGCTGGTCAGGGTTCTGTGTGGTAAGTGTGGTAAATTACGCTTTAATTAAAGCATTGTCTTGGATTGATAATGCTTGAAACCTATGCCAAATGTTTGCAGTGGACACAGTGGAAGGTGATGTACGAGTGCCTTTTGTCTGCAGTTGCAACTTCATTAATTTGTGAAGAGAAGTTAATCTTTGCTTCACTCACAATGAATCTTAGCACCATTGTTACTGACTGCATGATTTCTGGATGAAGCTGTAACTACTGAGTTTTAGTATTGTTTCTTTTGATCTTAAACAGTTTCATTACTCTCCTGAAAGCAGAGAAGTGAGAACTTACCTTTTCAGCTGTGTAGAAGCAAACTACTGGGGATATTGTGATAGATCCCTGACAGGCAGTTCATCAATTCACAGGACAATTTCCTCTTCCAGCTGTAAGTTTTTGTTTTGGTAAAGTTGGAAAGGGGGGAAAAAAGCAACACCCAACTTTGTATCATCTAAGTGAGCAATACAGTTCTCAAGTTTTGTTTTCTGTTAAAGCTGTCTGTATGAATTCTAGCATGTAAAGGTTTTCCTGCTTTTATAGGAGTCGATGTGTTGCTTTTTCTTTTTTTGGAATCATAAGGGCTGGAAAAGATCTCCAAGATCATTAAGTCCAACTATCTACCTACCACCACCATGTCCCCTCAAAACCCTGTCCTGCAGTAAAACATGTAGATGTTTCTTGAACACCTTCAGGGACAGTGACTCTACCAGCTCCCTGGGCAGCCTGTTCAGCACTTCACCACTTTCAGAGGAGAAATTTTTCCTAAAATTCAGCCTGAACCTCCCCTGGTGCAACTTAGGGCCACTACATCTCATCCTATAGCTTGCTACATGGGAGAAGAGGCTGACTCCCACCTTACTAGAGCCTCCTTTCAGCTTGTTGTAGAGAGCTATAAGGTCTCCCCCGAGCCTTTTACTCTCCATACTAAACAATCCCAGCTCCTCCATCTGTTCCTCACAAGACTTGTGCTCCAGACCCCTCACCAGCTTTTTTGCTCTTCTCTGGACATGCTGTTGATGCGTTTTCAGGCCTGTTGAGAAACATGTTGAGGAGGATGCCTCAGCTCAAATCTCTGTTGCTGTCTTCTGTGCTTTCTACATTTGGGCCTCAGCAAATTCAGACAGATGTGTGCAACACAGTGATTCTGAATGCGGTTCATGTCTGTACAACAGTGTTGGATATATAGGTTAATGCTAGGTGCTGTTATTCCTAAACATAGTTTAAACAAAGTTTTTTAGTTACAATTACTTGGCTGCATTAAGCTATGAAATTCACTTTTCTTTGGGCTCTTGAATGTGCTGCATAAGCTGCTAATCACAGAAATGGCTGCTCAAGTTATTCCAGGTTGTCAGCTCAGCAGCATCTGTGAACATCTGCCCAGAGCAAGGCAGAGAACTGGAGCACGTGTGGTTGGGTTGGCAGCTCTCAGCTTATGCAGAATTGAAGGAAACACTTGGACCTCACCTTTCTTCTGGTCCTGAGCCATCCCTGCTACCTGCTTGTGAGCACTCGGAGCCTGCTCTGAGACAGAGTGTGCTTGACCTCTGATTCCTGCATTAATAGTAGCAAAGACTGGAAACGCTTGTAGAAGTAACATTAAGTCTCTGCCTAGAAACTGCTCTATCTGGCAGTAAGAGTTGTTTTTCCACAGTATTTCAGCAAACTATCTTGCATAGGGCACTCTAATTTTTTTTCAGTAAGGCATTAGCCCCTGTATTACTGGCTGTACTGTTTTGTTACTTGTTTTCCCCTGACAATGCTGCCTTTATCCCAGAAGTGTTATCCCTTGTAGCTCAGGTAAGAGCAACACCTTGGAGGCTAGGGAGGCTGTGGCTGAGTGTCTGCTGTTGAAACACATACACCAGAGAAGAACAAACACCGTGTGACTCATGGAAGACTCTGCATCTTGGTGGTTATTTTTCTTGAGTGTGAATTTTGAATAGGAAACAGTATTGAGTCAGGTGCTGTACTGCAGAATTTAATTCCACCTTCTCCTTATGTGACAAAACAAATGAAGTAAGGGATGATCGCTGTAATGGATAGGTGAGGTCTCCCTAATTTAGGCTTATGGTCTGCGTCCTTTTGGATTCATCATTACAAAGCTGTGCCAACACAGCATGTGGAGGGTAAGCAGGGAAGTCTTCTGAGAGCGAGCAAATTCTTCACCAGCTATGCTAATTTGCTTGTCAAAGAAGCAGTGTTAATTCAGCTCAGTAGACCTTTGTGGTGTAAAGAAAATTAATTTTTGGAATCATTACTGAAAAGCTAGGATGGCAGCTGCTTAATTCTTCCGTGTTGTCATTTATATCGCAGGTTATGAGCTCTTAACAGGTTGTATCAACTCAAACAGAACACAAGTGAAGGATTCTTACACTGAAAACTGGAGATTTTTTTTCCATGTTTCTGTAGGGACCAGACATCTGTAGCTCTGTGCATGCTCCCACATCAGCCCCTGTTGTGCTGTGTGGTGTTGCACAGCTGCTGGAGGCACACACATCCTCAGCAGTGCCTTTCCTCACATGGCACCAGGCATTATTCTTTGTCCAACCCCAGCAGATCGCATAGTTCCTATAGAATCAGATGTTTCCATGAGCTGTCTGCTCTGCAGTACCTGTTGCTGTTCTGCCACTTCCCACCGAGGCTTGCTCTCAAGCTTCAACTCCTGACACTTCTTTCCCTTTTTGCTGAAGGGTCAGCATGCAGGCATGGCTCATCAGGGAGAAACTACAGTGTGGAAGGTGCTGAGCAAGAGTGCAGCACTGCTGGGCTGTGCAGGGAAAGCATGGGATTGGGGAGTAGGAGGGTCTCTGTGCAGCTTTGGATGTAGCTTTTGTTAAAACAGAATCCTGCATGCTGCTTCAGGTAAAAATGAAGTTTGAATGGATGAAACTGGAAATGTGCTGAATTGTGAGTTGGTCCACTGGAAATTTAACAAATATTTGGTTTAATGAAATAATCAGTCATGCTTGAGAAAACATATTCTCTGGTACTGAATAAGAAACTTTTTCTACTATAGTATAGCAAGGCCGAGAGATCCTAGTATTTGAGTGCAGGAGGAAATTACACATGTTGCAATTACATAGGTGATCATTCAGCCACGAGAGCTTTGAGTTGCAGCTGTAAGGCAGAGACCTGTGCTGCTCTGCTCAGTGATGTACAAAGCAGCATGTGAGCATAAGACCTTATGGCTTCCATTTGGGGGTTTGTAACTGAATTGTCAGGAATGGTGACTTTATAGAGCTCTTTGGAAGGGGGAGGAGCTGTGATCTAAAGAGAGCCATGGAATTGCTTGGAAGAGACCTTACAGATTATCTATTTCCCAGCCCAGAACAGGGCAGTTAGAACAACTGCTGAAACAAATCCTGTGCTTTGGCAAAGTGAGTAAGGTGTCCTGGATATCTTTTTAGATCTCTTTCCTCAAGAGAATGAATTAGTACCTTATACAGCAACACTTGCAGGGAGAACAAAAACATTAATTTCTCAGGCACCTGCTCATTTTGCCTTTGAGACAAATTGACAAAAATTATCATTGATTACTCTCTCTTTAACATTTGAACTGTCTGTTGCAGCAGACTTGCTTCAGGATGGAAGTAAGATCATTTGACTTATCAGTTATATTTTGCATAATGATCTCCTGATCTTCAGCATCCTTCTGCTAATGGTGCTGTTGGAGGTATAGGATTCTTCTGTGAGAGAAGGGGAGGAACTTTTGATGATAGTTTTCATACTGCAGAGCTCTTCCCTTCCCCCCCCCCCCCCCCCCCCCCCCTCATTCTCAAACTGGGGAAAATCAGTAGAACTGTTTTACTTGATAGGGAATTTCACTGCAAAGTAGTGTATTTTTATGCTAAATGCTTGTTAATCAGGATTAAGTAACCCAAAGGAGCTGCTGATAGCTGAAGTAGTACAAATGAACATTGAATATTTCATACCTCTTCAGCTGGATCTGCAGATGTCATGGACACGACATGAATTCTGTATTTCTAAGCCAGATCTCTAAAAACAATTTGTAAACCAATTTCTAAAAACAGATGCAGTGCAGAATGTAGAGGGCTTTGCTGTTTGAACAAACAGAATTAAAGTACGAGATAGGAGGGTTGTTCCTTAAAAATAGACCCAATGTATTGACAGGGTGGATTCTGGTAATAGGAACAGTGCCTGCAGTGGGAGCTCAAGTGGGTTTTCTGGAGGCAGGTGAAGTGAAAGCACTTCAAAACATTTACATTTGCTGAAATCCCTGAAATGGAAGAACCCTACCAAACCCCTGATGGGACAAACTTAAGTAATACCACAATGGGAAGGTGTTCACTTTGGCTATTTTATCATCCAGTTACTGCAGTATAAAAAGGTAGATGTCTGTATAAACCTCTTCCAAATGAACAAAAAGATGCTTGCCGTAGATGTCAATGGAAAATTGCCCTAGGAAATGCTTTTCTGTTGTATTATATAAGACTAAATTTCTAAGCCAGAAACTTTACGTACATTTCTTAGTTCAAAATTATATGAAGTTCCAAAGGGTAAATGCTGTCATTGACCATTTTTGTCTTTAACTGTTGGAAACTGTTGTAAAAGACTGTTAAACAGTTGGAACTGCATAAACCGTTTCTCTCTAAATGCAGTATATGATACTGTATATAAACTGAGACCTACTTTTCTCTGCTGCAGCTAAATGCAAGTTGGCTCAGTAATGCTGAGATGTAATGCTCTATTTCTGATGCTTGTGATCACAGATAGCTAATTGCCTTACTGACTCACAGAAGAGTTTGTCAGGATGCCTCTTTATTTGCTTGTACTGTCAGTTCCATAAAATTACAAGTGCTTTGTTTTATTTGGATTCCTTAAGAACAGCATTTGTTCCTTGGCATTACAGGATTAACATTGATTTACCTCTTGCACTGACTGCTGTAATTAAAGTGTTGTGTATTGTTTAGTTTTAATGGTATTCTTCTTTTTGTTCAGATTCTGAAGACAAGCTGCTGCATCGGTTATCTGGGGAAGAGGAGTTCTCTCTTAAGACTGCAAGAAGATACTACCAACTGGTAAACCTTTTTTCTTTTAGATGTCTGCTTGTCAGTTGTTTCTGTTTTCTGTTATATTCTAGGACAAGAAGTACAAATTACTTTGATGTATTGAAAGCAGAAAGTAGTCCATGCAATAGTTCTTCTGTGCTTAACTGTAGCTTACCAGACAAAAGGCACAATATTGGTTGGACAGCAGGCAGGTATTTAAATAGAATACAAAGTGACTCAATTCCTGCTCTCCCAGTAGTAGAGGAGAAAGAGGTGCCTTTTGACTGTGGTGGAATGTTATACATTGTCTTTTTTGCATTTTCCACTGAGACTCATACATGTCTGTACCTTTTTTTACTATACCAGAGCTATTTACTTGAAGTAATGGTCCAAACACTGAAACTTCAACTCTTATGCTCCAGAGCTTTGAGAGAGAGAAAAAAGAAGACTTTAAAGAAAGCTGATTTAGAAGCTGAACATGCTAAGCATGCTAATTAAAATTTCCAGGTGCTTTAGAAAATGTCATTGGTGTTCTTAAAATTATTCGAAAGATGTTCAGTGAGGCATCGTTTTTGCTGGAAATGATACAGGTTAATGTAACTGAAGATGTACCGTAATTCTCAGGCACTTAAAGCTACATGTGGTTACCTGTGCTCCAGAACAGTAGAAGAATCATTGGTGAAGAGCTATAACCTCTTGCTAACAGTTTATCACTCTGTAAGCTAAGGGGTTGAGCCACGCTGTTACAAGCCAGTTGCAAAGAAACCAGAGAACTGAGGACATCTGGACATGACTTAACATAGCTAAATCATGTATGCATCCACAGGAGATACTAGGTCTACTTCTCACTTCTCAAGTACTCAATGAATGAAGTCTTTTGTAATGATTAATTTACATCCATGAGATGTAAATTAAACCTGCATTCAATTTTCATCCAACTACCCCTTCCTATATGCCTTCTGTGCAAGTTTAATCCTACTTTAAGCTGTAGGGTTAAGTAAACCAGGAGATGTTTCTCATCTCAGCATGGGCTGAGCAGCTGGATCTAAGGACAAGTGTGAAAAGAAACAGTATCTTAGACAGTAAGGAAACATTAAGCTTTTATCACCCAAATATTTACAGATCCTTTATTAAGCTTCCCCTATCAGTTAACTTACCTAAACTTTATAAACAACTGAGGCTAATATAAAGTTGTGTGGTGTAGTTTTTGCTAATTACCAAGGTTGACTGAATGTATTTCATCCTGTTGCTCTAATAATCTTATATGCCTTTAAAAGTTTGATATTGTTGATCTATGTCCATCTGATGGAAATGACAGTGAAAACGTTTGACTTTATGGAGTTGTTTTTTGTATAAAGATGATTTGCATAGTACAGCTATCTGTGAGCTATACTCAGAAGCATTTGTGCTTAGCTCTGTTTAAAAAAAAAAAAAAACTCTAAAATGTGTATGAAACTTCTTTCCATATTCCCAGTTTAAAACTTTGTCCCTTCAGTTCACCACAGAAAGTACCTGTGATTGTAGCAGTCACATCTTGAGATACTGAAACACCAGTGTTTACCACCAGTGTTGAACTGCACTGTTATTATCTGCTTATCATTGAGCCAAGTCAATGATTAGCAAAGGCCAACTGTATCCTGGGCTGCATCAAAAGAAGGGTGGCCAAAAGCAAGGTGAGGGAGTTGTCTGTCTTGCTCTGCTTTGCCTTCATGAGGCCCCACTTGGAATACTGTGTCCAGGCCTGGGACCCCCAATACAGGAAGGATGCGGAGCTGTTGCAGTAGGTCCAGAGGAGAGCCATGGAGGTAATCAGCGGGCTGGAGCACTTCTCCTATGAAGAAAGGTTGAGTGAACTGGTCTTGTTCGGCCTGTAGAAGAGAGGACTCTGGGGAGACCTCATTGGGGCCTTTCCAGTGCTATAAAAGGAGCTTATAATCAGGAGGAGACCAACTCCTTACACGGACTGATAGCACTAGGGCAAGCGGAAATAGTTTTAAGCTAAAAGAGAGGAGATTTTTGTTAGATTTTAGGGGGAATTTTTTACTGGAAGAGTGGTGAGGCATTGGAACAGGTTTCCCAGAGACCCTGTGGATGCCTCATCCCTAAGAAGCATTCAAGGCCAGGTTGGGTGGGATCCTGGGTAGCCTGGTCTGGTGACTGGCATCCCTGCTTACAGCTTGTGAGTTGGAACTAGGTGATATTTAAGGTCCTCTCCAACCTAAGCCATTCTGTGGTGTGAACAAATTATGCATGTCTACATAGATTTGAGTGTATAGCCTGCCATATACAGAGAAGTGAAAAGTTCATTGGCCGAGCAGTGAGGGAATTGCTGGGGGCCATCTGTCCATTTTCTTACTTCTGCTTCCCTTCCCACCCTCTTACTCCTATCCCTTACCAAGAGAACTTAAAATGGTACGGCTGTACTGAGTGAAACTGAGCAGTTCCAGAATGGAGCTCTTTGTCTGCAGTTGCGGTAAAATAGTCATCTTCCTTCAGTATTTCCTTTAGGACCCTGCAGGATTTATTAGCTCAGGGGTAGTACTGTGTAAACTTGATTTCACTGTTTCCAGCATTAGCTTTAGTCTGGGAGGACAGCAGGTGAGAACATGCTGAGCTGTAGCACATTTTAACCTGACCCAGTTCTCAGCTCAGCCCTCCAGCTCTGGGAATGCGCTGCAGAGAGAATGTGATTTACGAACCACATTGCTTGGGAAAGTGTGTCTTTATCTTGCTGGATCTTGGTGCTGAGATAGCTGCAGCTGACTGAATACTTCTTAGTGTAGTGAAGCCCAAGTGGCTCTATGAGAGGCACGTGTGCCTATTTTATCCAGATATTGTTCTAGATACGCATTTTCTTTTGGCTATAGTTCAGAAGTCCATTATCACAGACTCAAAAAGGACATCTAAACAGTTTAGTGGTTCCCTTATTTTTCTGGTGGTAGTTTTTTTCAGAATGTTACCTTCTAAAGGATTATTTTTCTGAGTGCCAATCATGCATACAAATCTTGATATTTATCTCCTACTTCTGAGTGTAGCCTCTGATAATTATTCATTCTTAATTTATAGCTGCATTCTCTCACCTGCAGCTTGAATTTGTTTACGTGCTTGAAAATATGAAAGTCTTTCTGTGCAACCTAGAATGGTTCCCCTGTAATTATGGTGGAATGACAATGGGGAGGTGTTTCAAGCAGTGTTCAGTGTGTTGTGGAGTCTGCCCCAGCACTGATATTGCAGTGTTTGTGGATTAACAGGTTCTGCATTTATGTTAATCTTAATAAATTTGGAAACACCTTCAGTATTTTGTTTGCAAAGTGGAAGCAAATACATACGTGTCACCTTAGTATTAATTTTGAGAACACTTTGTTGTGGCTTGCATAGCTCTTACAAGAGAAGCGTTTGTCTGGCTGACATAATTTCATATGTTCTGCTTGCTTGTGGGTAGAGTCTTTAAAATTTCTTCAGTAATTATTTCTGCTGTTATGTGTAAATCCCTTAATATCATAGAATCATACACAGGTGTTGGAAGGGACCTCTGGAGATTGAGCTAAAAGCAGCTTCTCTACATTAGGTTGAGCAGAAAAGCCCTAGACTTGAACAGGGAGGTTTTTTGGTTGTCTCAATACCTGTGAGCCTTCAAAAGGTTCGTAGTGAGGGATGTGATCTGGAAGATGGATTTTTGTTGAGTTAGGCTGTAGTGTTATAGACTTCTGCATGTCTTTGACTGTCAGGAAGTTTATGCAAAACTTCACATACTGCTGAAGATAGAAAGCAATGTTCTGTTCTGGTTTGGTCAGTGCCAAATGTTTCCTCTATTAAACAAGGAAATAGGTGTTTAAAAAAATAATAATAAACAATCTGGAGCTCTTACTGTGCTCTTTCAGAAAGTTTTCCATTTGGGAAAACCTCATGTAATGAATTTAGAGATAGCAGAGCTACGAGTGCTTGTGAGCAGCATGAAAAACTTTCACTGCAGAGCTACCGGATAGCAGCAGTAGGATGGTGTGAGAACCACCAGGATGAAAGACTAATCCATCACAATGAGGTCATATTCTGTAAATACATAAAGAAAAATGAATGTCTTTCTGATGACTGAAACCACTTCTACTTCCCATTTGAGCCATGAGTTGGAAAAAAAGAATAAAATCTGTTGGTAGTGTTGCTCTGAATATATTGTGGTAGGTTTGCTCATAAATGGTTTGCAGTTCAGCTGAGCTCAGATGGATTTGTTGTCTGTGTGATAGTGGGTTTGTTGAAGTTTTTCCAAGAAAATGATGGTGAGGTGTGCACATCTTTTGTGGTATTGTTTACTTAGAAAATATTTTGAATGAAGCAGTTAGGAATTCTACCATGTTCTACCAGCATGCATTTATTTTGTAGTATTGCTGCTATCTGAGGCAAGAAAGAGGAATGGCTGACAGCCTTTCGGCCTGGCTGAGCTGTCTCTTGTTTATTTGCTGGATTTTATCTTAGGGCTTGTTTCATGTGGCTTGTTTAATATGGCTGGTTGCAATAGCATGGGAATAGATTGAAGGCTTAAATGCTTCTGTGCAATCCTGTTGTTAAAGTCTTACCAGGTACCCATCAGTGATGAATGTTAATAGTCTGCCTTGCTGATGCAGCATAATGTGGTATCTTTTCTCTCACAGCAGACATAGAATTATTTAAAACCTTGAGTGAAGATAGTAGTAACCTGCGAATGATCAGTGACAGGTTTTTGACTCATCAACTGTAGAGCTGTTCCAGAATACTCTGCCTCTATATGTAGCAGTCATGCTTCATCACTTAGTTGAAGAAGTTGAAAAACAAGTGAGTTTTGAACCTGGTTTAAAGGCTTGTGTAGAACACCCCATGTTCTGCTGGAGCCTTCAGCTGTGCTGTTTTGTTTATGAAGGAGAAGCTGCTCTTTTTCTTCACCTGTAAATAATTGCTCAGGACAACACCAACTGTTTGGTTCTGTTTGTTCAATGAACTTTGAAATCAAAGTCATTAATCTAAGGATTGTTTTGACTTCTCAAAAAGTCACTTTTAAACAGACCTGCAAAATATGTAAACTCTTCTTAGGCCAAATGTTGCTCTAATGAAAAGCTGTTTGTTGATACTGGTGATTGAGATTTCACATTATGTTTTATAGGGTTTGTTTTGTTAGGCTGATGTCAGATGTTGCTTTTTTTTGCTTCCTGACTTACAGGAGGACTTCTAAATGCTTGTTAAATGAAATGGTTAGTTCTTACATGTTTTTTACTCTTTTAAAAGCACCATAATGTGAGCTGGATTGCTCACATTAACCCACTCAGGAGGAGTACGTACTCAGCCTACTGCTTGGTCACAACTGTGATTTTATTTTTTCCTTTATCTCACCTTGGAAGTAGTTTTGCAAATTACTGAGCAGAAATGTTTTGCTCAGTGTCATTACATTGCAGTGCAGCAATTATGACTTTGTCCTATGGATCCTTAGTTTTTTTTCCGGTCTATTTGTTAAAGCTGTTTAATGCTCTTAACAGTCCCTAGAAGCTAAACCTGGACTTCAGTATTCCCATATTCTGTCTTATGTTTGCTACCCTGCATTATGCAACTTCTGTGCATGCTTTCATCTTAAATGCTGCTCAAACATCTGAGGTCACAGGTTAAAATGATCTGATGAGATTCTTCCTTTCTGGATACGTCTGGTTGATACGATTGCTTTTAGTATTCTCATTTATCAGTGTTCACTGGCATATGATTGCCCATGCTTTTCTTTTTATTGGAGTAATCCTGATCTTCTGTTAGTAGAATATTACTGTTCAACAGATCTGATAAGCTTCCTTTATTTTAATTTTAGCTGAAACAGTTGCTTCAGCTCTTTCAGTGCAGAAGACAGGGTGGAACTGCAGGCAGAGCTGAGCAGACCAGAGGTTCTTTCAGGACTCTGAGCACAGAATCACACAGAAGGGCCCAGGTTGGAAAGGACCACAAGGATCATGAAGCTCCAACCCCCCTGCCACAGTCAGGGCCGCTAACCTCCACATTTAATACTAGACCAGGCTGCCCAGGGCCCCATCCAACCTGGCCTTGAGCACTTCCAGGGAAGGGGCATACACAGCCTCTGTGGGCAGCCTGTTCCAGCACCTCACCACTCTCATTGTAAAGAACTTCCTCCTGACATCTAACCTAAATCTTCCCTCCTTCAATTTAAAAACATTTCTCCTTGTCCTGCCATTATCTACCCTTTCAGAAAGTTGACTCCCCTCCTGTTTGTAGGCTCCCTTTAGGTACTGAAAGGCTGCAGTGAGGTCACCCTGCAGCCTTGTCTTCTCCAGGCTGAAGCACAGTGCAGCAGCTGCTCTGGTAGAGCTACTGTAGACATGGCCAGCATCACAATCTGCTCTTCCAGGGCTGTGCCATGCAGTTGGGCTCCTGTGTGATGTTGCCTCTGGCTTGTGCATGAGTAGCTCATGCCAGTGGCATCTACTGAGAAATACTTAGTGGGCAGTACTGGGGAGCTTGGGGATGAGTTAAAGCAAGCTTCTTAGGTATCCTCTTGAGTCTGAGGGAAGCACGTGGCACAATTTACTGCTGCTAGTTTTAGCTTTTCAAGATTGAAGTCTGTTTTCTTTGAAATCTGGAATGAATAAATTTGCTGCATCCGAGAATGCTGCCTTTGGTACTTTAGTTCCAGCCTAATCTGCTTCGGCCTGGGTTCATCCTACAGTTCTACCTGTGGGGGCATTTGCTAGAACTTCAGCTCTCAATTTCTAATAGTATTGAGGATTATAGATTAAAATTCATCAAAAAGAAAGCAATCAGTAAAAAGATGTTATGAAGTTGTTCTGTTTCCTTTCATTATAGAAGTTCCCTACTGCTGATATGTAGTCCTAGTGTAGTTCTATACTTAGGGTAAGCCACTTTCTTCAGAAGTCTAGATGATTTTTTTTAAAGGGCCCTTCCATTGATGTTTTACTGAATGGAGCTATGGATTTTTAGATTGCTTGGAGCCGATGCTGCTAATAAATAATTTAGGAAGGAAAGGCCCTCTTGACCTTTTTTTGCCTTAATGTTTTTATTATGCAAGCATATGAGTGTCGCTGCAAACTTCCTGGGACAGAGAACGGTTTTGTTTGTTACTCTGACATTGGTGAGTCAGAACTCACTCTTAAACTGTCATATTTCAAAAGAACCAAAAACCCTGCATCATTTGTATGGCTCACATAGAGAACTGTTGAATCACTTGGCTGGTATTCAGGAACACTTCACAAATGGGTGTTAACGGTATAACTTCAAAGGAAGCATTAATTGCTGAAAAATAGCAACGTTAAGTAGCTATAGGGAAGTTAGATGCGCAATAGATAGCGAACAGCAACATCAGTTAATGTATGAAGATCCTGAATGCCTTGAATACTTTTTGGGGAGGGAAAACACAAATGCTAGATATCTCTTCAAAATTCTGCTTGTGTGTAGTACGTGGTACTAAAACTCTTCAGGATTTAAACTTATGGAAGTTTTAAAGAGATACAGGGCATAATGTCCACCAGAAATAGCAGTTCAATTGTTTGTGTAATTGACTGTTAGACACGGGACTTGCTTCAATACTTTGTATGCCTTTTATTAACCTCCACTTTTCCCTTTTTGCAGTAAAGCACATAGATACTCAGCCTGGAATATAACAGCTCCTGTGACTTCTCAGTGTTTTCTCAGTGTCTAATACTGAATATCCTCACTTGCTTAGGTTGGATATCAGGAAAAACTTCTTTACTGTAGGGGTTATTAAGCACTGGAATAGACTTCTCGGGGAGGTGATTGTGTCACTATCCCTGGATGTGTATAAAGACTGTTTGGATGTGGTGCTCAGGGACATGATTTAATGGAGGGTTGTTAATTAGGGTAATACGGTCAGGTTGCAGTTGGACTCGATGATCTTTAAGGTCTTCTCCAACCCAAGCAATTCTATGGTTCTTACTCTTAAGGGTTGTTTGGGAATTAGCTTTTTCATTTGGGTAAAAGATCCTTTGTACTTGGACTTCAACTTAGGTTTTTTTTCCTATGTAAATATTGACATCCCCCCCCCCCTTCTGAATCTGTAGTGCAGCACTTCAGCTTCCTTGAAATGTTTGGTTCAAAGCAAACCTGATAGCTCTCTGCTATGTTACTTGAAGCCAAGTCTTTAGACTTAGCCTTAAGGAAGTAGAGATGCTGGGTAATTAACTATGCTTCTAGATGAGCATGTGAACCTGAGCTTAACAGCATGTTTGGATGAAGTGCTGAAAGCTAATACAGCTGCACAGCCTATCAGTTATGGTGGTATAAATGCATTTTTCTCAGTGAACAGAGGATAAAAAGTGTTTCACATGCTTTTGGCAGGTGTGTAGCACAGTCCAAGAAAGCTTTCATATCAGAATACTACCCCTGTCATGAAATTATATCATAGAATGGTTTGGGACCTTAAAGATCATCTAGTTCCAACCCCCTGCTGCAGGCAGGGACACTTCCCACTAGACAAGGTTGCTCACAGCCTATCCAGCCTGGCCTTGAAATATGCTTAATACAGCTTTGAGTGTAGCAAGTAATATGTAATACTGTCAAACAGTATTGAGAAATGACATACATTTGTGAAGGGCTTAGTATAACACATGGACTATAAAGATCGAATTTAGCTTCAGAGGGATAATAGGAAAGCAAGAGAGGAAAAAAGATCCTGACTGATGCTTTTCCTACAGTCTGTGGTCAGAAAGGTACTTTTGTAGCAGGCTACTACTAGATTTGCTTTGTTAGAAGAACCAGGATAAATCTGTAGCAGTGATAGACCACCACTGCAGTTTGCCATGCAGTTTTAGCGTATTTTTTTTTAGCATTGGCAATGTTAGTATTGGAGTTTGTGTCCACCTAGCATTGAATCTCAGTTCATCTGCTGATGCCTTGAAACTTTGTGAAACATGATCTTAGCTATGATTTATTCTCTACGGCTTAGCCATCTGTTATTTTTACTGAGGTAAAAATCAAGTTTTACTGCTAAAAATTTCTTACTGTTCTTTTTTTTTAATGCCCACAACATGTGGGATGTATTTGACTTGCAGTTGTGTATTGAACTGGGCTTGTTCTCATATTTTTAATGTGTACTTCCATTTCTAAGAGTAACCAGCTTTTGGAGTTGATTTCAAGCTTGTAACTGAAGCAGTAGAGCAGGAGTGTCTGCAAAATGCCTGAGCAGTGCTGTCTTCAAGCTAGGTCCTATTCTCATCACTGTGATGGGATTGAGAACATGCCTACCACAGTCCACTTCTGGCTTGCACAAGGCCCCAGTTGGCCATACTTAGCAAGGGAGATCCCAGTGTGATCTTGAACTTTGTGAGTAATTTAAACACTTTTCGCTGTGAAGGTAGCCAAGTGGGTTATTCTATGAAGAATGCTAAAGTCTGGGTGCATTATGCTTCATAGGCAGTACGGCAATTCTGTGTGAGCTTTCTTTGATAGTGCTGCAAGCCTTATGGCTTCATGAGGTAATTCTTTTGTGAGGTTTCCTTACGAGCTGTGGTGTACCAATCTAGTACAAAGAAAGTAATTCAGGTTCTTAGTAGAAAACTGGTTTCTTAGTACTTGGTGTTTGGAGTTCTTAATAGGCAGAAACACACAAGTGTTGGAAAGCTGCAAAATCACCTTTCTTATACATAAAAATCCGCTATGCTTGCTGCCAAGGCTGTGCTTATGTGTAGGGGCCACTCAGTAAATTCCGTGGGAGCTGAGCAGATGTTGTTGATTCCTTACTGGAAGTTGCTGGTGAACCTTGTGCTCTTCTGAAATCTTTCCCTGCATTACTGAGCAGTATCAGTTTCAATCTGAGATGGATACCCCAAACGCAGAGTTTATTCAGCAGCTGGTCTGTTACTAATCTTTTCAAGTCCCATTATCCACAAGATGTGAAGTTTACTTAGTTCGTCTTCCATTTGGATAGTGTTTGACTTTTGTCAACTCCAGGCCTTTCCTGACTTGGTGATTCGCTACCTGTCTCTGGCTGTAGATGCTTTTCCCCCATCTATTTCCCGACTGTCCTGATAACTCTTTCTATTTCTGTTCTAGCTGGCATCGGAAGTTAGCATATGTGCTTTCACCTCTCTTTGCTGTGGTGAAGCTAGGAAGTTAGGTTGCAGACCAAGAGGCATGCCTCTGCATTTGTCTCCTGATTTAAAAAAAATAAATAATCTATGAGCTGTTAACCTATTGAATAAACCTATGACAGAATTTTAGGAGGATTTTTTTCCTATTACCTATTGAATAAAAAGTAGTTTTTCTTAGCAGCTGCTTATCTTTATCTTCATCGATGACCTTGATGAAGGGATAGTGTCTGCCCTCAGCACTGGGAGGAGTCGCTGACACACCTGAAGAGTGTGCTGCCATTCAGCAAGACCTGGACAGACTGGAGAGCTGGGCAGCAATAAACCAGATGAGGTTTAACAAAAGCCAGTGTAAAGTCTTGCACCTGGGAAGGAATAACCACAGGTATCAGTACAGGTTGGGGCATGACTTGCTGGAGAGGAGCTCTGTGTAGAAGGACCTGGGAGTCCTGGTGGACGATACATCGGCCAGCAGTGTGCCTTGGTGGCCAAGAATGCCAGTGGGACACTGGGATGCATTAAAACAAGCATGACCAGCAGGTCAAGAGAGGTGATCCTCCCCCTCTACTCTGCCATGGTCAGGCTTCACCTGAAGTACTGTGTCTAGTTCTGGGCTCCCCAGTACAAAAATGACAAAGATCTCCTGGAGAGCATCCAGCAGGAGGCCACAAAGACGTTAAAGAGCCTGGAATATCTCCCGTATGAGGAAAGGCTGAGCGACCTGGGTCTGTTCAGCCTTGAGAAAAGAAGACTCAGAGGTGATCTGATTAATGTTTATAAATATCTTAAGTGTGGGAGTCAAAAGGACGTGGCCAGCCTCTTTTCAGCAGTCTGTGGGGACAGGACAAGGGGAATCGGCCGTGGTGCATAGGAAGTTCTGCACTAATATGCAAAGGAACTTCTTCACAGTGAGGGTGATGGAGCACTGGAACAGGCTGCCCAGGGAGGTTATGGATTCTCCTTCTCTGGAGATATTCAAGACCTGTCTGGGCATCTACCTGTGCAGCCTGCTGTAGGGGGTCTGCTTTGCAGGGGGGTTGGACTCAATGATCCTGTAGGGGTCCCTTCCAGCCCCTACGATTCTGTGACTCTGCGGTCTCTGCAACATAACATTTAGTACTTGGCTGAATCAGAGTTGCAAAATGTATGAAAAAAAAGTTTTTATAATTTCACTACTTGTTATGTAGTAAATGCCTTGACTTGTGCCTGTTAGTATTTTTTTTGTATCAGTTTTAAAATCCAAACCTTGAGAATCGTGGTCAGGTGGGAGCTCGTATATTACAGGTCATCTACACGAAGCGGGAGAACAGAGGTGATGCCCTCTGAAGCTGACAGTTGGTTCTGTATTCAGATACTCTTGTGTCTGAACTGAGGTGCGTCTGGAAGTACAAATTTAATCATGTAAGGAATTCATCACACCTTCAATCTGACATCCTGCCACTTTAATGGATGTTCAGTGATGATTCCCCACTGACTACTAGAGATGTACAAATCTTATTGATTTAGACCGTGCTTTATTATACAGCTTTGTGCAAACATTAAAACTTATAGTATGATGTGATATTTGATTTTTGCGCTATACAATTTCATAACTGTCGGCATGCCAGTGTAAACAAAGTTCATAGCATCAAATGTGCTCAGTCTGTTTTGCATGGAGGCATACTGACTGGTACTAAATTAGGATCTGAGGATGCTGGTGCATGGCCAGCTGAACGTGAGCCAGCGCTGTGCCCAGGTGGACAAGAAAGCCAACGGAATCCTGGCAGAAATAGTGTGGCCAGCAGGACTAGGGAGGGTCCCCTTGTGTGTGACACTAGTGAGACCATACCTCGAATTTGAGTTCAGTTTTGGACCTCTCACTACAAGAGGAATGTGGAGTTGCTTGAGCCTATGCAGTGTGGTGAAGAGACTGGAGAACAAGAATTAGGAGAAGCAGCGGGGGCAAAACTGGAGCTGATTAGTCTGGAAAAAAGGAGTCTGAGGTGAGAGCTCATTGCTCTCTACAGCTACATGAAAGAAGGTTGCAGTGAAGAGGGTATCTGGACATGAGGAAATGGCCACAAGTTCTTCCCAGAATCCAGTTTAAACCCCTGCTGGCAGAATCTATTCACGGAGAAGGTGCTCAAGCATTGGAATGGGCTTCCCAGGGTAGTAATGGAGTCCCCATTCCTGGAGGTATTTAAGAGACCTGTGAATGTGACACTAAGGGACATGAGTTAGTGATGGGACTCCATAGGTCAGATTGTTGGTTGAATTTGGTGATCTTGAAGGTCTGTTTCAACTTAAATGACTCTATAATTTTGTGAAAAATATGCCAGCACAGGAATCCACTTCCCATCTTCTTGTGTGTTCTTTGGTACTCATCTAACAGAGTTAGAGCTTTTGTAGTTGTTTCCCTTCTGCCTAATGGCTCTAAATGTCTGTCCAGCCTTCCTTAGCATGGGAGTCTTGGAAAGACTATGTGTGTTAATAATCAGCTTTCACTCTTCTTTTTTTTTTTTTCACTCAGGACAAACTATGTGAGCATCAGCACGCCTTTCTTAACAGAGTGAAGTGCTCATGATTATAAATGCAATATTCTGTCTGAAAAGATGTAAAGAGCTGATCAGTTGGTGATTTTTCTGGTAACTGTATCAGTTGGAAGCTTAGAGGTGTATGTATAACAATCAACTAATGCTTTTGGGAAACTTTTTTTTTTAAAAAAAATCCCTGCCTTTGCTGCTATAGTGTTTTTTTACTGTTACTTTCATATTTATTCATATCGTATAGTCATTCTAACGAGTTTAGACTTGTCCTGATTGTTAATAGCTCGGTGAACTTAGTTAACTTTCAGTCAAAATCATCTTAACCGGATAGCGACTACACAGACATCTGGTTTCAGGTAGAAACTTCTGTGTTGTTAAATGTTAGTATTCTTCTATTTGATTTTTACACCAGTTTCCTCTTATTTCAGGAAATGAGCTTTTTGAAGGCATATTTTTTGTTGAGTCTGACTGGTTTTAAAAACTTTAGGTGTGAAAGAATGTATTTTCATAATCTGTTCTTCTTTTGAAACAGAGTGGAGGCCAAGAACAGAGTGCAGCACTGGCTGTAGGTAAGAACTGAAACTTAACCTGCTTGAAAACTCCCCTGAATTGAGACTATATAATATGGGCAGGAAAATGAACCACATCGAATACCAAGAGTTTTCTCTTCAAGTACTTCTTTTCCCTAAGCTGTAAAAGCTAATTCTGCAGAACTGTTATGTTTATGTTGAAGAATTTGATCTCTAGCTCGGTAGAGAATCATAGAATCACCGAGGTTGGAAAAGACCTCTAACATCATCCTATCCAACTGTCCATCTATCACCAATATTTCCCACTAAACCATTTTCCTTGGTACAACGTTTAAACACTTCACTACCACCTATCTGGGCAGCCCATTCCAGTACCTGACCACTCTCTCAGAGAAGAATTGTTTCCTGACATCCAACCTGAATCTCCCCTGCTGCAACTTGAGACCATTCCCTCTAGTCCTATTGCCAGTTATATGGGAGGATGACTCCCACCTCACCACAGCCTCCCTTTGGGTAGTTGTAGAGAGCTATGAGGTCCCCCCTGAGCCTCCTCCAGACTGAACAATCCCGGCTCCCTCAGTCGTTCCTCATAAATCTTGTGCTCCAGAGTCCTCACAGCTTCATTGCCCTTCTCTGAACACGTTCTGGGGCCTCAGTGTCATTCTTACAGTGAGAGGCCCAAAAGTAAATATAGCACTTGAGGTGTGGCCTCACCACGGCTGAGTACTGAGGGACGATCACCTCCCTGCTCCTGCTGGCTGCATTATTTCTGCTCCAAGCCAGAATGCCATCAACCTTCTTGGTCACCTGGGCACACTGCTGTACTGCTGGTTCATGTTTAGCCTAGCATCAGCCGGTACCCCCAGGTCTGTTTACTCCACACAGTGTTCCAGCCACTCTGCCCCAAGCCTGTAGTGTTGCTTGGGGTTGTTGTGGCCATATATATGTCTCTGTGGTTAAAGATTTTAATTATGTTGCAAGTGTTCAGATTTTTGCTCCTACAGTACCTCACCACACAGTCTAGTAATGATTTGAAGAATCGTCATTGTAGCAATGTGAGGAAATCTCACTGTTTCAAAAAAGGGATTTTTAGTGTGTATTTAAGCAATGCTTGTGATGAGTCAAGGGGGAAGAGTTTTGGACTGAAAGAGGGAAGATTTAGACTAGATGTTAGGAGGCAATTCTTTACTCACAGTGGTGAGGTACTGACACAGGCTGCCCGGAGAAGTTGTGGATGCCCTATCTCTGGAAGCAGTCGAGGCCAGGTTGGATGGGGTCCCCAGGCAGCTTGACCTGGTGGAAGGTGTCCCTGCTTTATGGCAGTGGGGTTGGAACTGGGTGATCTTTAAGGTCCATTCCAACACAAGCCATTCTGTTATTTAAAATTTACCTTGATAGATCATGTTTAAAGTTCTTGGAAAACTTGAATGCAGAAATAATGTTACTGTTTTTTTCCCAATATTGATTTTGTATCTTTATTAATGTTTAACTTCAAATCTTTCCTGAGCCATGTGCCTTAAACCAGAGACCAGGACCCTGAGAAGGTTTGTAAGTCTGAAGTGGTGGCAAATGCTCATGTGAAGGTTTTTCCCTTACATAGTTCTTACTATTTCTGCTTACCTAAGCTACTTCATGGAGTTTGTATTATATTTCATGTTTATTGTGCTGTGCCAGCGTAGCTATCTTTCATCTGTCACACTGGAAAGGTAATGCTCCCAATTGTGAAGTAGTATTTATTTACCTTACGGTTCTGATGAATCAGTAAAAAGCTCTCTGAATTCTGAGGAGATGATTAAATTGATTTGTCATCAGTTTTGTTGACACTAGTGGAAAACATTTGAGTTCCATGTCCAAAACTTTTAATAACCCATTGAGAACTGAAGAATATAAACTATTATGTCACTGAAATAATTGTCCTTGATTTTCATACCTGATGCATATATTGTATTTGTACAGAAATAATTGTTTTTCAAAATCACTGATTTTGTTGAGATTTGTATCAGGTTTTTTTTTGTTGTAGCTCTGAGGAGAGCTCACCATGATGCTAGATCAGACAGTCCCTTGAACCTACTGTCTTGCCTCTTCGGAGTTACAGAATGACTCTAGGATCTGGACAGGCATGCTGCAGTACTTTCCCAGTTCAGAACAAATGAGCAGAAGAACGTTCAGTGCTAGCAGTAGTAGCAGGTTCACTTGGTAGCATTTACATCCAAAGTCATGGGTAAGTGTGTTAGCAAAGTTACCATTTCAGCTAGTGCAAACCTTTAGAGCATGTATGTGTTGGCAAAGGGTACTATCTTGCCAAGTATGCTTTCTTCAGGAATTGCCCTTTTATTTCCCTCCGGATGTGTGCTCTTGCTTTTGTTCATTTTTTTCACGCTCACTTATTCCTCTACTAGGATGATGCTTCAGCTGCTCAGGAAGGTGATCATCTCACAAAGCTAGCAAAGCTCAAGGGCACTGGTGGGAATGGTACTGCCTGCAGGAGGAAGGCTGTCCAGAGAACAGCTACAGCGTATGGCAAGAAATTTCTATTTTCTTTGAACCAAAGATATTTCTGGTGTTGAAGGGAAATACCTTACAAATAGAGATGTTGTTGGCCCCATCAGCAGTGGCCAATCGAGTGTCTCTGTCTGTTGTTTTAACCTTTTCCAGCTGTGCTGAGACAGAACAGCTGTTATATGTTTGACAGCATCTTAAACCAGCTGGCTATCAGCAGTGTAAGGGGCTTGAAGGGACTGGCAAAAGCGCTACCCAAGCAATGCTTTCAGTGGGAAAATGCCAATAAGATAACAATGGTAAAGTTTTGGAAACTGTAGAAAGCCTCAGAGAATGAGACAAATCTAACCAGATGGCACTTCCTAAATAAGGTTAAAAGTAGAAGCTCAAAATCTAGTAAAACTTGAACCCTTAATGCAAGCAGATGCATAGGGAAGAGCAGAAATGAGGAGAGAATATATTTGTGATGGTTCTAATGTATTATTTTCAAGTATTTTTGAGTCAGATGTAATCATGAACTATATTCAGTTTTCTAATGGTTGTCAGTTCAAGATATGTCCTTGTTTTCTCCTAAAATTCCTGCAGGCTTCTAGTACCCTTTCCCTGCAAATCGACCTGCATAGGGAGAGCCATCAGCTTGTTATTTATTCTTTTAGCCTAATTTCTTCTGGTTTTGTTCAGTGTAACTGGTGCACACTGAGTCTGCATTTTGCATCTTTGTGTTCCCCATATCACCAGTGATTGGGTAGTTCTGTATTTTTCCCAATTCAGAATGTTTTTTTTTCAGATGAGAAGTTAAAGACAGCCAAGCTGTTTCTTACATTGAAGTCATACCAGAGTTTTGATCATTGGTGCCCTTCCTCATTAACATTTTTCCTGTTCTTCCATATCCTTAAGGAGACTTAGGGTCCAGAATTTCCTTGTGTGTGTTGCTGATTTAATAGTGAGACATACTGATTTTTTTCCTTATTTCTGAACAGTAGTCGGCGTTTCTTTTAGCTGCTCGTGAGCTTAATTACAAACCTTAATTGCAAACCTTATCTAAATTGAACTTGACTCCAAGGTCTCATTCCAGAACTGTAATAGCCAGCTTGCAGTTGATAATCTTCAGCATGAAGCTAGGATTGTTTTTTCCCTTGATTCATCACTTCATACTTAGACAATTCAGTTTTATTGTCAAGTGGCACTAGCCTTGTGAGGTTCTTTTATATTTTGCCTGCTACATAATTTCTTGCTATCCTGGGTAGCAGCATTGCTAGAGAACGTTCCCACTTTGCTGCTCTGATCCCTCCTAGGTCATCTGCCAATGCATTGGACAGCATTCCTGCAGACCTCTGCTGACTCCTCTCCATTGTGGGAATTGGTCGCTTATTCCTGTTCTTCGTTCATTCAGACTGTTTATTCAGAGATCTTCTTTCTCATCCTACAGTTTCTCCTAATTTGCTTTAAAAGCTGTCTTTTGAGTAGTTCAAACAAAATGGCAATCCAGCTGGTTTGTGTTTGTTGGATTACTGTTACCTGACTGGTTCAATTAATTGATAGCTTTCCTTGTAGTCATATCACCGGAACAGATCTTTTTGTAATCTGTAGTCCTCCTGTGAAAGGATAAATTATTTCTGCATTCTCATAGCTAAACCAAAGAGGGCCTCCTCTGAAGTTCCTACTGATTTTGAGACTTTAATTCCCTTTCAGTCAAACAGGTAAATGAATTGTGGTGCAGTTGGTATGATCTTGAAGAATTCACGGATGGACTGGTGCAGGAATCAGATCAGTACGTAGTATTCTGCATATACCTGTACTGATCTTTCTGGATTGCAGGTTGTATAATATCACTGGAAAACAGCAGACATACCCCTGCAGACGGCGCTGGGAGGTGATTGGAGAGTACAATAGAAAAGCACAGCTGGAGGAATCTAGACCTAATATGATGTGTATCTTCACACTTCCTTTCTAATAAGGGAAAAAAACCTGAGGTGTTTTAATAGCCTTTCATGTTTATCAAACATACTTAGTCTGACTGATATCTTGGAGAAAGAAAGTTTTATAGGCTAATCTGAAAGCTTTCCTGAAATGCATATATCTGTCTTTCCAGTTATGTGGTTTGGAAGGCCAGAGGGCTTCTTCCTCCTCAAGAGTCCAGAGCAAGTGTGTCACTGAAATGAATTATCAAACTGACAGTCAGCGTTGGCTCCATACACACAAGATTCACATTTCTGTACAAAAAATCTTTTTCAGATAGAATATGTAAAAGAATATTTGTATCCATCAGCTTGATGCCTGGGTAATACTATAGAATGAATCAGAGTCATAGAATGGCCTGGGTTGAAAAGGACCACAATGATCATTGAGTTTCAACCCCCCTGCTGTGTGCAGGGTCGCCAACCACCAGACCAGGCTGCCCAGAGCCACATCCAGCCTGGCCTTGAATGCCTCCAGGGATGGGGCATCCACAACCTTCCTGGGCAACCCGTTGTATCACCACTCTCTGAGCGAAAAACTTCCTCCTAGTATCTAACCTAAACCTCCCCTGTCTCAGTTAATATCGTAACATTAGTGTAGAATATGTGAGCCGAGGCACTAAAGGGGTTCTGTGTGGTAGTTCAGGGTCAAGCTGAAAAAGAATGTTTAATTGGAATGTTAAGAGCAGCGCAGCTGAGTGCACTCCTTGCAGTAGTACGTTAGATGGCAGTAGTAGCCAGGCTGTTTGATAGCCTCAGAGGAAATCCAGCTTGGTTACTGCAATCTATGGCAGTCTGATTAACATAGATGGGAATTTAGTTACTTTGAAAGAAAACACATTTCCCCATTAAAAACAGAATTATAGCGGAGTGCATTTTCATAAATGCAGCACTAAAATGTGGTGGATCAATTCTTTCGGGCTTTGAAGTTAGAGATTGAAGATATCTTAAGTGTTGAAGTAACATTTACAGAATTGATGTTTCTGTAGTGCTTCTTTCTCTTTTTCTTTACACTGAGATGAAAATCTGGCAGGGGTAGGACTTGTGGAGGAGGCTGTGTTTTAGCCAGGTGGGGTCTTTGATTTGTTTTTGGCGGGAAAGGAGGGAGAGAGGGCGAAGGAGGGAGTTTGGTAGCTCTTGAACTATGTAACTATGTAAGCTACAGGATGGTAGCCTTGGTATATTAAACTTAGGCATGTGGTAGCATAGCACAGTTTTAATACCATCTTTTGTACAATAAACTTGCTTGTAAAATAAGTTAGTAAATTCTACTAATCTCTCCTTTGAATGTGGATTTTTGTTTTTTTTTTTCATCCTTATGTGCCCTTCACATTTTCTTTCTTAAAAGAAAGCTGAGATACAAACAAACAAGCTTGGAAATCAGCCAATTGGGCCGTGGCAGTCCCAGCTGGTTAAGTGCAGTATTTGGGCTGGAAGGGAATTGCTGGCTCCCTGTCATGAAGGCTTCTGAGATGTTATGGGCGCGTTTGTTAGGAGCTTGCCCTCATATGGCAGATCCTGTTGTATGGCAGCGACCTCTGTTGGAGAAATTACAGCTCTGCAAAAGACTGCTAAGATGATTGCAAACCAGAGTGTAAACTGCACTCAAGTGTAAATAGGTGTAAACAAAGTCTTTGTTCTTCCTGACAATTGTAAGATAATTTAAACATGGTGTTTCTCAGAATTAAGTTTGAAAGCAGACTGACATACTTCGAAAAAGGGAAACACATCTGATGATGATGATGATTATTATTATTATTTTTTTTTACCTCTAGACTTTCTCTTGGAAGAATTGCTCAGTTACCAAAGAGTAAACCAGAGTAGATTTTCCAGAGCCTGGTCTCTCCCCTTTTCAGTCTGGTTTGCTTTTAAAATAAGAATAATCTTTTGAAGCAAATTAGGTTTGACTGTGAAATTTTATGACATGCTTACCTGATGTGAGCTATGATAAAATAACAAGGTTATTCAGTATCAGCCGTGCCACTAAAATTTTCCTGAATTAACAAGGCTTTAAGGGTGCCTTTTCTAAAGTAACTGCAGAGTCTTCAGTGCCTTTCCTTTGATTTCCTCCAAGTGGAAAAATGAACTGAATAAACACTGACCTGACCATATTTTACAATCCTGGTTTCAAGGAATGTGAGCCTTTTTTACTAGACTGTTTTCCCTGGCAGGGCTCCGTTTTCTTGATATGACAGATTTTTAACTCATTTTTGCTCAGAAAACAGCTTTGTTGATGATGTGTGATCTTCAAGAAGTAGCCTCGCTTTTAGCTGAAGTAGTTAATTGTACCAGTGTCAGCTTAGCCAAAACGCCTGACATCAGAGGCAGCCCTGGACACCTTTTAAGTTGTGCTTTTATTAAATAGCCTGAATACTTCCTTTCCATACAAAAAAAAACATTTTCTATTTGTAAGTACAAGATATTTTATGGCTATTCAAACCCCAGAAATCCAGTGGCGTATGTTTTTTCCTTTTCAGTTTAATAGGGGGAAAAAAATCTGGCTCATTTCATTGACGAGTGATATGTTGAAGAATCTCCACTAGAGGTCAGGAGTGAAAAGGAGTACGTGGATCTTTGCCTAAGTTAGATTGAAGTAAGCTGCAACAGTTTGTATAAAACTAATGAAATCCTCTCTAAGTAGATTGTCTAGCGATGAATGAAATAGCTTGTTCTATGTAGAATTGTGACTGGAGTGGCACTTTCCATATGTTTGATTCAACAGAGAGAATCAAATGCCAGGATCAAACTGATCCGTTTGATATTAATAATATTAATATAGCTATGATGAGTCTTGAATATGAGACCATCTTCAAAAACTAGCTCATTTCAAATGAATAGTAACAGACTTCTGATTCTAAGCTTGATAGTTTTCACTTGCTGGTTGTTTTTTTTCCCCAGACTGAGTGATAATGAGTATTACTTCAATAATTATTTACTGTCTGGGTAGTGTTATTTTGGGACTTTGTTTAATGCCAGGTTAAGCACCGTGATCACTAACACTAGTGGGGATTAGATTGTGTCAGAAGGTATCTGTACTTCCCTGGCACTGGTCAGAAAAGAAGTAAGTCTGCACTGGATTGGGAAAAACATATTTGGATCCAAGGGAAATATGAAGTCTTCCTGAAAGGAGCGATTCCTGTGGTGTAGTTCACAAGCCTGTCTCCAGCTCTGCAGCCTTTGCTGGCTTTTAAGGTTGAGGGCAGATGTATTCTCACTGACTGCAAGGCTTAACTGCTTCATTGGAGTAGAAAATAACACTGGATCCAATGGGCCATCCGCTTTGCAAGCTCATGTGTTGTTGCTAAGGGCTTCCTTTGATTCCACTATTGTGGGCAACCACTTATTCGCTGGCTTTTTCCTGTTGCTGCCCAGATACTGTAGGCAGGGAATGTTCAGTAAGCCTTGAAGCAATTGCTGGGCTAATGGGATTATTATTCTGGAGAAGCATTACAGAGGGACATCCAGTCTTAGTCGCACTAAGTTTATAGCTTCATATATAGCACTTAGCGTCATGTTGTGATGTTGTATTTTTCACACTGTGTCTTTCACTTAAAATTTTACCAAAAATCTTTCTAGATGAGAGTTTTGTACCATGTACATCCAACTGAAAATTCTACATCTGTGTAAGAAAATGTTTGTACTTTCTGTTCTTTGCATATGGTGTTGTGCTTAACTTCTTCCCCTGTATTCCAGAGTGTGGATAGAGGGTTTTAACAGGGTACTGTTTTGGTGTTCTGAGTGTTTACTTGTAAATTTCATTAAAAGAAGTCATGGGAATAGTATGTGCTTTTTCAAAAGGAGAACAGGTATTTTCTTGTAACAGACATTCCTTGGTGATACAAATGTGTTTTTTCTAATGTTTATTTAACTTCTTATTAGTTTGGAAGCGTGCTGTCTAACAGAGAACAAAGCAAAATCCAAAATGTCACATGATAATCTTTCTAGTGTCTTACATCTAACGATCAGTAAGTTTTCCAGCTGTTCACCAGTTGCAGACAGGATCTTTGTTAATGTACACTTTTTCTTTCAGGTGAGAGGGGGGAAATGTCTTTGGTGCTTGCCTGAATTAAGTTGCGTTGTGGATTTCTATTAAATTTCCCCTGGGCTTAGATTAGGGTAAAAAAAATATTGAAATGTGTCAGAGATGTTTTCAGCATGAAGGGCATGCGTGCAAGACTTGTTTTGAAAATATGCCTTTGCTTTCCGCTTGTCTGATCATGACACTACACTCAAAATCATACAACCCCACAAGGCTGTAATGGGCCAAATCACTGTAATCAGATGTGGCATTCCGTATGTCTTACTCTGTGCAAGTAGGTCAAGTTTAACCCATGTTCTTGGCTAGTGCTCCGATTTCCCACAACCTGCTCCACGTGGCTCGCGCGTTGTGCTGGCATACACAGTGTGCCAGGTGGGTCCTGGGCAGCTTCACAGGGATGCTCAGCTTTTGGACCCAAAAAAGGAATGTAGTTTTCTTCAACTCTGATTTTATGGTAATGGATTCATGTCAACAGGAAACTTCAATTGTCTGATCTACCGAATCTTACACTGCTGGTTTTCCTAATGAGTTAGAAACGTTTGACTAACGTGCTTCAAAAAGTTAATAAAGACCCCTGAGAGGAGGGAAAAAAACCTGCTAATTTATAACCAAACTTTGTTCTGAATGAGAGTAACAAAACTTGACTCAGCTTGAGGGTCTGAAACTGTGCAAGAACAAATAGGTAGTGATGCAAGCTGTACTTAGGTCTGGACTTTTTGATGTTATGATTGCAATGAGTGAATTTCCTTCTTGATAATGTTATCATGGATTTTGTGCCAGTGACACTGGAATGATTGTGGATCAGAAGGTGTTAACGCCCACAAAAGTCACCTCCAGTTCTAAGTCAGCTGTTCGGCATTGCAGCAAAACCAAACTGCAGGATAGAAAGTGCAATCAGTAGTAGTGCCTGCTCTTGGCTTTCGCCTTTATATGGACTTAAGACTGCTTGAGTATGCTTAATGCACAAGAGAGGTCTGTTAAGAACTTTATTACTCAGACATGTATGTACAGCTTTACATCCCTTTGTATTCCTCCAGCATGTAGTCTTATTGCTGTCATAGTTTAATTTACTCTCATTTTTTATTTCTTTCCTGTTCTGAGAGAGATGGTTCACTGAACTGTTGCCATCAGGTGTATCAGTTAGATCTTTTTGCTTCATTCTGTTTTATATCTGTTGGTTAACCTTATCCCTAGAAAACAAATGATATCTCAACATCAGCAAACTTTTCTGGGAGGTGAAGGTTAGAGTGAAAGTACTTGTGTGGCAAAACTGAATATCACTTTAGGAACTGGTAGAGATTCAATTAAATGGTCTGTTCTGCAGTAGCTATATACTTTTCTATAACTGTACTAACTTGCCCCAGTCTGACATTCGGAAGTAATGGTATAAACAGTGGATAACGTCTGTGACCCTGTAAACTGTTGGGAGACTGGTTAATACCAAAATAAAGGCAGAACTACACAGAGGAATTCATACAAGGTATTGAAACAATTTTTGCAAATGGGCAGATGTTGCAGCTGATAAACTGAAATGTGCCAGTAATTTCTAATTTTAGGTGTAGCTTAAGGTCTCTGTAGGCTCTTAATACCCTTTACTTTCATTTGCTACTTGTCTGTTAACATTGGAATTGTGATGCTTAAGGCACTGTTTGAGATTTGGCTCTTGAGTCTGAATCTACAGGCTCAGGTGGCATTAGGCAACAATTCTGCCATTGTAATGCCCTTGTTGAAAGTGTTTAGAATGTCTATTGCAGCATTTTCTAGATTATGAACACCCTTGTTGAGATGTGGGCCAAGTGACTCTTTCAGTCCTTTGCTTCAGAATATGCTCGTGAGATACAAAAAAGTGATTCTCTGCTTTCTGGCACTGCTTGTTTACACAGTGTTGGCAAAGAGCTGCTTGGGTAAGCTCTGGAATAGAAAGCTGTAGAAAAGTATTTGTTTTGATAATCTATTTTTAAGATGAGTCTCGACTGAACATCCTAACCTAAAACTTCCTTAAACAAAGGCTGAGAGATGCGATCTGACTTCTGAATGAAGTTAAATGATTTGGAAACAGGACTTTGCTTTTCTGACGTTTCAAAGAAGTCGAATGCACGCAAAGGAGCGCATGCAGTGATGAATTTTGATAAGCAGAAACCACTGTAATCAAAGCTGCTTTTCTACAGATCTAGATTTGTACCTGTTGCTTGGTCATTCTGCAGAAGTTGTTAGATTAATGTTACTCATTTGGCCCTGAGTAATTTTCAAAAATCTAGGGTTAATTCACTGATTCTCTACCTTTTGTATCCTGAAAAACCAATCACTTTCTGATGGTTTGTTTTTTCATCTACACTGGTTGCATTTTCTTTGGGAACTCAAGAAATCTGGCAGCACAAGTTGTAAAGCCTTGGTCTGCCAACCATTTTGTTTAGGCATCACCTTGCTTTTTTTTTTTTTAATTCCTCATAAACTCACAATTCTTACATACTGCTTCCCTCCAAGTAACCATCACTTTCAAAGCAGAAGACAGAGAAGACACTGACTGACATAATTAAACTAATTTGAAGCTTGCTTTTTAGATCTTATGCTGGAGTCCAAATGTTTGACTGATGGCTTATTCTTAAAAGATTTTAAATCAGTAATACCTTGAGTTTGACTTGCAGCAGTACCTCGCTGAATTCCTGATATTTCAGGGTTCTGATTTTAAGTGTTTTTGTCTTCTGTAAGACACTGGAGAGTTATTGAAAAAACTGCATCTTCATGAAGTGGTATTTTCATTGTCCTACTGAAAACTGGAAACATACTCATGTTTGAAAATGTCTTATCTGACCTAGATTAATCTAATGACTATTTAATTTTCCTTCTACTTTTCATTTCTTTTTAGCTGCAATGTGACAGCAAACATAAGTAAGATGAACTGTTGCAACTTGATTCTTTTTTTTTTTTTTGAAAGGTTTAACTTGTATTGGACTTGTAACTTTACTTCATTTGATGGGAAGAACTGTTCATTGGTCACAGATTACTGCTACTGAGACACTTCCCAAATTTTGTTTTGAATGATGGGGAAGAGAGTCAAAATCAGGCATAAAGCAACACTAGTCTTTTTGAGGTCACTGTTCTCCTAAGTACCAATGGCTTTTATTGGCTGTAGGTTGCAGCAAAACAATTGCTCATCCTTGGTAGCATAATACTTAAGCTAAGAAGGAGATGGCAATTCAGAACTTCATTTTTGTTGAAACTATTACTCTTCATATTTTCAATAATCAATGAGAAGAAGAGAAGAAATGCACTGTTTAGTGCACATCCACTACATCCCACCAGAAGGTGATGCATCTGCAGTGTGCAAACCTGGATGGAAGTCCCGCTCCACCTAACCCAGGCGTGTACTGAAAATAGGAAATGGTTATTGGAACTAAATTATTTTGCCATTTTTATTTTTAGGTTTGCTGGCATGGGTAATCTCATTAAGGTGCTAACCAGGGACATAGACCACAATGCAGCACATTTTTTCTTGGATTTTGAAAGTAAGTCTCTCAGCCCTTCACAGCTGGTGCATTTGAAATGGTATGAAGAGGGTTGCTTATACCTGCTGCAATGAAGGCTAGGGGACTCAGTTGCAAATCTGCAAATTGAAAAAGGGTTGCATGTGGTTTGGTTTTTTTGCCTTTGTTTTTGTGTTTTTGTTGTGTTTTTTTTTTTCTCAGTAGGAGCCAAGCCACCATCATGCTACTGTGTAAATTTTCTTTTCTTGTGCTTAGTCATTTTGGGTCTCTGTGGTCAGTGATGTCCATCCATCTGCCTGCAAATCAAGTAATCATACAATGAAAAATTCTGTCAGTATGCCATGGTAATCTGTACTGAGCAGTTGTTCTCTGTAATCCTGTCTTATATACCAGCAAGTACTAAATTTTTCCTGATTCTGGTTTATTCATTCATGGTGCAGTTAATGTATATTTTTACATCAAAAAGTCCAATGTAGAACTGCCTGAACTTCTTAAATGTTCTAGGCACCTTGTGTAAGAGAACTGGGGATTACCTGTGTTGGCATTTACTGCACAATGAAATGATGCATCTTGATTGAACTTTCTGTGATGATCATCTCTCAAAATTATGAGAGCTGACAAAATTAAAACACTTTTCCTCTGTCCCATCAGGTAAAATCCTGTAGTGTTACAACCATGTCAGTGCTGGCAAATACGGTATTAGCCCTCAGTATGGTACTCCTGCTCAGGACACTGGTGCTAAGGTGTACCGGGACAGAATTAGTCACAAGACCTCCAATTGGAGTTGTGCCCCTTTCTCAAAGGGGAGGCTGTGAAGATGTTGATGTACGTCACTTCTGACAGGAAAGCTGCATTGCATCTCTGGGATCACCAGCTGGACGGCCCCGAGGTGGGCTCTCCTCCCCCTGGCAAAGAGGGAGCCTGAAGGACGGGTCCATGCCTGATGGAACTCCTTGGTCTTCTTCCCCACCACTTCAATCGACTATATTTGGGCTGTTCCTTCTTATAAAGGAAAATTTTCTTTTCTCTCATTCTTGTCTTGGCAGGTACCTTAACATGGGGAACCTTCTTAAAGTTTTGACATGCACAGACCTTGAGCAGGGGCCAAATTTTTTCCTTGATTTTGAAAGTGAGAAGATGATTTTATATATCTATTACTCTTTGCCTGCAGTAGACTGCATTTGTCATGTACTAAATGTATGTTTTCACTTTGCCATCTTTCTAACAGCTTTGCATGCCTGAGCTATGAAAAGTTCAGTGAACTTTTGACAAAAGTAATAATCTAAATAACCCAAGATTCTAAAAAGTAAAATCTTTGTTTCCAGGAATACTTTCAAATTACATTTTATGGCTGGAATCTGATATAGTTCCCATTTTAAAACCAAAATTCTGTTTAGTTTTTAACCAAAAGTTTGAAAACAATTTTTAAAAGAACTTGAATTCTTTGAAGGCATTCTGAAATTACAAGGAGATATGTGTCTTAAAGAAGGACAAACTAGGAAATCTGATTCCTTCTTTGCACACTTCCAGTATGCCTCTAGATGCTGAACGCAGCGTATACTGATTGGCTCACGACAGCTCTTCATAGCTCTCCAACATCACAATGGTAGAGGTGTGTATGTGAACCTTACTTGATTTGGCAGTGAAATTTGACAGTAAACCTCATCCCTCCTTAAGAGAGGGCTCAGCAAGTGCTGTAGAAGTCAAATTGCTTTTGAAATTAAGAGAGGTATACCTTTGATCAATGCCAAGCGTTCAGGAAGGTTCACATGCTGTTGGTATTTCTGCTTTTAGTTTTTGTTGCATGATACAATGTAGCCTAAGAATGGCAGGTAAGTGGTGTTGGCTGCTGCTATGCATGTTTAATCACTTTATTTTGGGATGTGCTTTACCCCAGCTGTGCATCAGCTAGCATAAAATAAGAAAAATAATGTTCAAGTGCATTTTAACTTGCAACAAAATACATTGGAATACTATAACAACAACAACAACAACAAAAAAAACACCACAAAGTATTATGATATGTATAATACAAGATTGATTATCTTTTCTTTCCCCTAAATTATTTTTCAGTTGTTTGGTGAAACAGTGCCAATTGGTTATATTATTTCTAACATAAAAGAGAATGCTTGGAGAAATATGGTTATGCTTTAATATCATTTTTGGTTGGAATGTTTCTAAACCCTTATCCTCTAGTGTTGATTTCATCATCTGTATCTTCTGAACGTTTAGTTTACTGGATGACAGTAGCCATACAAGTTAGCCATAAAAGGAAGATGAAATCAAGGGCTGCGTTCAAGAACTGGAGAACAAAACTTATTTGAGAACATTTCAAGTATCACATAATTTCTGAATAGAAGTGACATAGTGAAGCAGGGAGAAATGGTGCAGGAGAATATTGGAGCATTGGAACTCCAGCTTAGTCTGCAGATACGAACTGTTTAATAGGACTACACATTAGTTCAAGGTAGCTGAATACAAGAGGCATAATTCTAGAATCATTTGTGATGATAATTGCTGCTAATTTTTTAAAAGTTTTTATCCATCACATTTTTTTTAAGTGCATGTTTTGAGCATGAACATGATTTGGCATGAGAGTAAGAAGGTTGCTGACATGAAATGTTTATACACGCAGTCAAATTAAGTGACTTACACTGTGGCTGAGTTGTTAGACTGTTCTTTCATTTTGAACTCTGTCCTATGTGTGTTTCTGCTGCTGTACTATGTACCCATACTTCTTTCTACTCTATTTCAGATAGCTTGCCTTGACAGAATCTTGACTTTGACACAGTCAAGATCTTTCTTCAAGACTTGGCACTTAATCTTGGGATACATAGGATTATGTTTTTATGGGGAAGAGCAAGTAAGCTCTGTATTAAAAACAAATTTGCCAATGCTGTATTACCTTCCTGACCCAATAATACACAGGCCTAGATCTTTTGGTTTTGAATCCAGGTATGTCCTTGGAATGAGCAGACCAGTTAAATGCTCCTTAGCACAATACCATAGCGATAGAATCTTATCTGTGAAAAGTTTTATGGGGATACAGGTGCTGAATGTAGAAAGGTTTTAAATTGGTTTCCAAGACTTTCAGATATGTAGTTTTGTGCTAGTTTGCAGTGGTTTCAATGACCGGCTATCAAAACGCAGACAAAAAAAATGATGTAATGGGCTGTTGGCTTTTCCCTGCATTAATGCAGGTTAAGCTCCTGGTTTCTCTGGTCATTCAACTCAGCTGTTTGAAACAAATAATTTTAAATATTCTACTAAAATCTCTGCAGTGCCACTTCAGCAGCCATGTACAACGTGGGAAGCTTATATTGGTGTCACTGCTGTCAACAGTGCAATCCTTTTCAAACTTACTAGTTTGAATAATAGCTAAGCTGCAGAGTACTTTTGCTTGCAGGTGGTGATCTCAAGCTAGTGCTGAAAGTATTCTGCATTACCTGCAAAAATCTTAGCTAAGTTTCAGAGAAGCCACAAAGACAGCGTTCTCCAGACCTGTTACGGTAGAGATGCATACATAATTTCATAGAACCATAGAATGGTTTGGGTTGGAAGGGACCTTTTAAGATCATCTAGTTCTAATTGCCCTGCAGGGGCACCTCCCTCCAGACCAGGTTACTCATCTCCAGCAGGCTGGAATTTCTCCCTTGTTGATGAGTTCCATATGGTTGCAGATAACTTAATGTGTTCTTCCCTGAGAAGAATACCAGTTTTATACCATACAGCAAAAACTATTTAATTGTTAACCCATTTTTTCTGTCCCTTCTTTAGTCTGTAGGCCAACCAAGATGCTTTTAAATAGTCACAAAATGTGTGTTCCTAGCATGCAACACGTTGTCATACTTTCATAGTGTTTAGTTCACATGACAGCGTTTGTATGTTGCTTAAGTCCAGTCTCTTGTCTTTAACATGTTACTGTGTGAGCTTTCTGAACTCTAAATGTATGTTGCATTTAGTGCAGTAATACTCTGATTAAATGTAAAATTTACTTCTCATTTGCTCAAAGGACATCAGTCTGCACTTATTATTGGATTAAAGATGGGAAAACTGCCCTGAATAACCAGGGGTTAGCTCCCTTGGCAATGATATCAAACCTGGAAACTGCTCAGCAAGCTGTGCTGTGCTTGCTCTATTTGTTCTTGTAATGGGAGTTTTTGTCAGGTAAAAGTAAAGCATTGTCATGCAGTTGTGACATGAATTTACATTCTCTGTAAGAGGAAGGGGGGAATCCCTGAAGTTACCACCTCCATGTTGCTGTTTGGATGCCTGGCATTGCCGGCTGCTTGTTCTCAGTTACCAAGACAAGTTTCGGAAGTAAGTCTTTCATTCCTGGTCCATGTCTTCCATAGTGAGGAAAACAAATTTCATAGTGGCTCAAATAAAGGCCCCACAGCTTGAGTCCTCACGTACATACAAGTGTGTGCAAATGCTCCCTCTGTCTATTGGAGCTTCCAGGGACACTGGAGAGAAGAGCCTCTCTCTTCTTATTTTTTCACAATACAGTGAAAAGCCAATAAGCCAATTGTTCTGAGCCAGCCTGCACCACGGCTTGAAGCTTTTCCACACTGTGTTTTTTAATCCCATCTTATTCCATCCTAAATTATTTTACATTCACATCACAGTCCTATGGGCTTTACTTTTTATATTTGCACTGTTCTTTAACTAAAAATGTAGCTCTTCGTTGCATGTCTTGGCAATGAAGAATTACAGATGGGAGAGGAGCTTAGCTGGGACAAAACAAGTTATAGTTTTGTCTGTTGAAAGTGTACCAAAATAAGATACATGCCAGAAGAAATAATCCAGTGCCTACACTTTAAGATGTGTATTTAGAAGTTTGTTACTTATAAACAATAAAAGGAACACCACCAACAAATGAAATAAAGTCATTGTTTTAGATTTCCTGAAACATTGTAGGGAATTGAAGTACAGTAATTGCCTTACATCCAAAGAGAAATAGAGTTGTGGAGATGAAGGGGTTGCCATACATAGCCAGCCAGTCAGCAAAGACTTCATAATTTGTATTCATAGGATGATTGTCATTTATAAACTTGGAAGGTCACAGTATCACATCTGTTCTGCTTGTCTGCTGGTTTTGAAAAAAGGAGGAGTTCTTGTGAGCCCTTCTGCTGTGCAGCCCCTCACCCCCCAGTGCTGAAAAATGACTGTCCTTAGTAGAGAGGGTGAAGGAAAAATGTCATGAAAAATTAAATAGGCAAGAGGGGTTCTCAGCGTGAGACAATCCAAGTGGCAAGTCTTGATTGCATTATTTAACAACACAATCTGGAATGCTACAGAGCTTCACATTTTAGTCTGTATTTCACTATAGCATTTCATGTTTGTGCATGAACTGCTGCCAGTCAACTTGTGCTTACCTGTCTGCTCTATTCCTTCATTTTTTTTGTCTTCATTTCTTACAGCAGTCTTCAGCAGCTTTCAAAATTATAAATGTGACCTTTGTGATGATCCGAAAAGCACTGGCCACTTTTACTCGATGCCTAATCAGTGTGGTGCTCTTGTACATACTTTTTTTTTTTTTAAAGGAGTGACCTGCTTAATTTTACCCATGATAATTCTTGGTGGTTCTCAAAATAACACAGTTAAACTCGTGCAAAATCTGTGTAGGCATGTTTGCTAATAATGCCTACTCTATCTGATGAACCATAAAATTATGAAATATTATGCAAAAATTAAAACAAAATCCAGACAGGCAATGCATATGAAACTTAATTTCTTCTAGTACAAACTCTGCTTTATAATGATTTTCTCTTGTGTAACACTGATATTGGGATTTTTTTCTTTTTTTAATTTAAATGTCTCTGACTTCCATCACCATTAGTGAGTGTTGTATTTATGGATCATAGAAAAATCACTTTCATTAAAGATCTTTTCTGGGCTTTTTAAACTGCACAAAATTATGAGGCTGTGTTGCCCATAAGATAATTTTTGTTTGTCCCTGTAGAAGGGTGGTAGCAATAAATCCCTTGACTTTTGCTATTGACAACCCTTGAATTACAATATCCTGATATTTATTTAATATCATATTTTGCCCACTTAAATGGATGATTTTTTTTTTTTTAAATAGCTGCACTAACAGCTTTGGTAATTAACCTTGTTTATATCAGTCTAAGAGGACCTAACTTTAGAGCTTTCATCAGTATTTTAAAAGAAAAAATTATGTCAGATAAAACAAGTCTGAGATATTTATACTGAAGTACTGAAGTGGTTATGTTTAAATGTTAAAGCCTCTTGGTTTTCTCAAAACATACTTCCTATTGAATGACATTCCTTTAAACACATACTTATATAGAGCTTTCTGAAATAATAATCAAATATACTGTTGGGAAGACAATGTATATCCTTAAAATTAAATGGGGAAAAAAAAAAGAGGAAGAGAAAAGTTTACACTAGATCTTCTTCTCAACTATGGTTTTGCAATTAGTGCAATAAAGAATGTGTTGTGAATTAATTATATTTAGAAGTAGAAGATACAACAGCACTTTTCCCTGCCATTAACAAATGGGAGGCAGAGGAGAGGAAAAATAAGCTTATGTAGTAATCCTAGATAACCTTTAGGTGTTCATTTCCGTTGTTAGTATATGTGCAGTGAGTGTGCTAAGACTTACTCTACATTGAGTTTGCACTGCACCCTATGGTGAGGGTTGATTATCATTACACAGTGCTCATAAAGGCATCCTGCCAGGATTTCTTTTCTGAATCTAACAGTAAATAAGTCAGAGTAGACTCCAGGGGGGTTTTTTGGGTTGCTAAAAGAAGGTAAAATATTACTAAAATAAATGCAATTCACTCTCTTTTGGAGTTCCTAATACATAGTTGTACTTCCAAGAACCAGGGATTGTTAGTGAGTTGTATGAAGAATTTGTCCCCTAGGTGATGGTGTGCCTCTTTAATTCCATAATGTTGTTAAAAATATATATATATATTTAATATGTTCTACTGTTTAGATGCCCAACCTACAGAATCTGAAAAGGAAATTTATAATCAGGTGAATGTAGTGTTAAAGGATGCAGAAGGAATACTGGAAGACTTGCAGTCATATAGAGGAGCTGGCCATGAAATACGAGAGGTGAGCCAGAGCGTTACGATTGTGCACAGCCTGTGATTGTTCATTGATCCTAACAGTATCACTGGAATTTAACTTTGCTTGCAGGAGCTGTCTTGGCAGAGCATGTTGCCTATTAAAATTGCTGTCTTGAAATTCTCCTTTGGAATGTTCCTTTTAACAGCGAAATGGATGTCACTTGTTTCAGTAATATTAACGCACATGTGTAATAGCATATTTCTCAGAGGTTTTATGGAATTGTGGAAATATAAAGAAAACCAATTGCAACATTAGCTCTTCACAAGTTAGTGGTCATTTGACAAGCTCGTAACATGACTGCAATACAATGTTAAATAATGTCAACATCTTTTGTGTGCTGATTGGAAAAGTCTGATGTGTGAGAATCCTAATGCAAAAGGCTTCTCAATACCTTCAAAGTGGCTTTTATTTACCTAAAGTAGGTGTTTGGAATGGAAACAGGACTCCTGTACAGCATGTCACTCCATTTTTCTTTTACTTTCAGGAAAAAGTAGAATAAATGCTCTTGCAGTTCCCTCTTCTTCTGGTTCAGATGCAAGAGTAGGGGCTACTTTGCTCCTAAAGTGAGGAGAATTCTCACTGTAACGTGCTGTGAGAAACCCTACTAGACACAAGTCTCTGCTCACTCCATATAAATTGGAGAAATTCATAGCTATTCAGCTTTCATAAGTGCCATGTGCTTTTATTCAGTCTCTCTGAAGTGGTAAGTTACGTTTAAGAATGATAACTATGTCACACACAACCCTGGGGAAGGGAGATGGCTTATTCCTTTCTTTAAGGAAGGAGCATGTTCAAGGAGAGACTCTAGGATCTAGCAGTAAGGTGTGTCACAGCACCAAGGCCTGAAGCTCCTGTGGAGAAAGACACATGCAGCTGAGAGGACGTAGGCAAGGCTGAAGGAAGCTTTCTAGGGACCAGAAAGAAGTGTGCTGAAACTTGCAGCCCAGAGTTGACTAAAACAGATTTTGGAGTCAAGGACTTGACTGAAGAAGGGAGCAAGGGAGTTATAAGATTTTTATTTCTGTTTTCTTGATAAATTTCAGTTGCAGAAATGTCCTATTTCTGTTCTAAAAACTTGAAGAGATTGAATTCAAAGTGTTAGCTGTCTTGAAAACTTACTGTAAAGACGAGGTCTATATGCCTTAAAGTTCTGGTATATGCCATATCTTTATGTTGCTGATTGTATCATAATGTCCCTATTGTAATGTTTAGCCTGAATTTCATAGTGAACGTATTGTTTTGTTGTGGCTTGTTTTCTTCACAGTTTCTGAAATTAGTGGTAGATAATATTAGAGAATTTGATCACTGAACTGCTTTGCTTGCAAGTGAAGCTGTTGATTTCAATTAACTACATCTGGTTATGTAATTTTTCATAATCTGAATAACTTTACTTTTAATTTATTTTATTTATTTTATCCAAGGTGTTTCTTGTTTTGCTTTTCTCTCCAGTGCTGGATACTTATTTTCAACACAAATGTTTAGCACTTTTTGGAACAGTCTTTGGTTAGTGCAGGCTTATCTCTTTACTAGAAAGTGCTCAGTATTTGAAAAGCTGGATAACTTCTTTTAACAATCACCCTGCATAGATTTTTTTTCAATGAAGTCTCGGATATTCTTAATCTAAGCATACTCTTTTCCTCTTTTTTTCCTAATATAAGGCAATACAGCATCCCAATGATGAGAAACTGCAAGAGAAGGCATGGGGCGCAGTTGTTCCATTAGTAGGCAAACTAAAGAAATTCTATGAATTTTCTCAAAGACTAGGTAAGTTGAATGGCATGAACTTACTTTTTGTCTTCATTAGTTTTGTGCACTTGAAATATAGACATAGATTACATCTAGGTCAACCATTTGTTACAAGAGAAAAGCTCTTATTGCAAGATTCCTTCTATGCGCTTTTTTTTGTACACCACCTATTTCATGTGAAAGTCAGCTTACTTTAGTGGCTACCTGAGAGAAGAGAGGACAGGAGTATACTTGACATCTCCTGTCCCTGTAGTAACCTGGGAGAGCACTAAGATATTCAGTGTGAGTTTATCTTAAAAACAGAGAAATAAAACATGACTTCTGGTGATAGGTATCTGTCTTGAATTTTGTTTTATCTTCTTGAAGATAACTGGCATTTGTTGCTGACAAAGCTGGAATAAAGCTTTTTGAAAAGCATTTCATCACTGTCATTAGTGCTGATTAGGCATAGTTTCCAAAGAAGTTTGTAAGTAAATATGATGAAATTGACACATCGAAACCATTCACAAAGTCTGTTATTAATTGCCATGCGTTTTGGCAGATTAATATTTTAAGTCTAGTGTGAGAGTATCAGATACAAGAAGCAGGTGCGGTTGTATATTGTGAAGCATTCTCTTCTCTTTTAAGAGGCAGGATTGAGAGGTCTGTTGGGAGCCCTGACAAGCACTCCGTATTCACCAACACAACACCTGGAGCGAGAGCAGGCTCTTGCTAAGCAGTTTGCAGAAATTCTTCACTTTACCCTCCGATTCGATGAGCTCAAGGTAAGAACTTGGTGTAATTCTATAAGTAGGTTAGAAAAATAAAACAACTCTATTTAGTGAAGTTTGGGCTGTGTTCTGTTCTAGAATAGGGCATTTAGGAAATATTCTTATGTCTGCTATGTATGTCTTGTTCACATGACCTACAGTTAGATTAAACTGGAACACAGAAGAAATATCATATTAGCTTTAGACACTTGTTACACCTCAGTTCATATTAGTCATGTTTCTTCAGTTGAATTTGGCACATCTATTGGGATAATGCTAGTGTTATTGTTAATGGCTGGGCAGGTACTTTCTTGTTGATGTGAAAAGAACTTAACTCACATGATAACAGTGTATTGGTCTGATCCTTGGAAACAAACATAGAAAAACTTTTTTTTCAACCTATTAATTTCAAATTCCTATTAGAAAACCTCCTCTTTTTCTTGTTAGATCTCGTTCTGAAAAATCTGAGTATTTAATAAGATAGATTTGTTCTGTGTATCTCTATTCATAATGACACAGGTCTTTTATTTCAGGAATTTAAATATTTTTTTTCTTGGTACTAAATTTTATGAAATCTTGTCTTTATATTTTTCTTGTAGTTTGTCTTAACTCTTTTGCTTCCATATCTACATAGATGACAAATCCTGCTATACAGAATGACTTCAGCTACTACAGAAGAACTCTGAGCCGTATGAGGATTAATAATGTCCCAGTAGGTAACCTTTAGATGATATGGAATGTAACCTTGTGGTACTACCTAGTTTTTCATATAAAGAACAACTGAATTCTTCTTTCCTTTTGCTTTACAGGCAGAAGGAGAAAATGAAGTAAATAATGAGTTGGCAAACAGAATGTCTTTATTTTATGCTGAAGCAACGCCAATGTTGAAAACCTTAAGTGATGCTACAACAAAATTTGTGTCAGAGGTAAGAATATACATTTATGGGTTGGATAGTGTATTTAAGTTTTCCAGGGCCATGCGTCATTTTGGAGACAGAACTACTGGGCTTATTCTTGCATCCAGAAATCCAACTTGTTTTGGAACTTCAAGAAACGAGAAGTGCCTTTCTTAGAAGCTGTAGAGGTGAACAATGTCAGCTAGCCACCTTGTGGATGCATTGCAAAAAATAAGCAGGAAGTATTACAACACAACACTGATAGCGACAGATTTCCTCTAGTACTACCTATAAGGTAGGCTTGCTGCCTGCTTTTTTTTGGTACTTGAAAAAGAAACTTCAAACTGTTTGCCCTGAAATTTTATGATTTTGTGCTTAAAATAGAGTGGGAATTGCAGTGCAGCTTCCTTTTCTCCTTCTGGAGGCATTTCTGTTTTGCTATTTAGAGTCAACTGAGGTTAATGAGAGAGAGAATGGATCCTGAAAAATATTCCAATGTTGTAATGCATTCCTGTTTCACTTTATCTAAATATCAATGATACTTTGAATAATTGTATTCTGATGGACACTTGATAATTATGATGTTTTGTCTCAAATGGAAGACACCATTTTTAATTAAAAAAAATAGTACATTATATGATTATATGATAAAACTAATTGTGTTAGAATACGAATACAAAGTGGTATTTGAATTTCAATAAATTCTTCCTTCATTCTGCTTTACACTTGAAATGCCTTGAAAAGTTACCTCTTGTTTTAAATTTCTGTGACTGAGATATTCTTCTGAAACAAGAAGTCTTCCATGAAAAGACATGCATGTGCTGCACATATTTGGCTACAGAAGTCTGTCCTAAGAGAACGGGTTAGATTTTTTTTTTCCTTTAGAACTTACTAAACATCAATAGTGTCAGTGGTGCATTTCTGCAAGCAAAATGGTTATGGTAGGCTTCAGTTCTGTAGACTTACTCTTTAGGTTGCCAGCTTTTAATGTAACGTTGAAAGCCCAAAACAACAAAAGCAAAAATGCAGAGCACAACTTGTGCAAAAGAACCTAACTTTACCATAGTTGTACTGAAGTTTTTAATTCCTCCATACTGCCATGCCAGCAGATAACTGACTTATGTTTTGTATTATAATCTTTCACAATAATTGAATTGAAAACTGTTTATCTTCTTTTTCAGAATAAAAATTTACCAATAGAGAATACTACAGATTGTTTAAGCACCATGGCTAGTGTGTGTAGGGTCATGCTGGAAACCCCGTGAGTATTAATAGTTGTAATATTGTGTATTAATCATATCCATATCTTTAGATGTTATTCATAAAGAGGAAAACTGTTTGGGTAACTAGGAATTTTGGTGTTATCTTTTTACCAACTTAGTTTCATGTCAAGATTAACAACTAACTTGTTGTATTTTGCTAGCCACGTAAATCACGTGGTCTACTTTTCTGAACATATTAATATTTTAAAATAGAACAGCTATGAAAGCTAGACAACCTCTTGGTGGTACTTATAAATGGTTTTCTCATATATAATTCAGGAAAATATACCATTTGAGCATGATTGCCTAGGGCCTCCTAGAAGAGAGGTTATCAGCAACTGTGCTTAATGGTGTCTCCTTGGAAGTTGGCTTGGCTGAAGGCTGTAACAAAGTTACAGTGCCCTTGCCTGGGGAATTTGAGATGAGTATAGGCTGTCCTTACGCCTAAATTCTACTCTAAATTTGAGAGGCTCTGAGGATACAAAGTCAAAATAAGCTTTGTATTTCTTATGTGATGTAAATCATTTCCCAGTTGTAAAATTCCTCAGACAAGAGGCATGATGTCAAATTAAAAGAAGTTCAGATCAAATACCTCAGTACATACGTTTAGAAATTCATTATTATCTCCCAATGTTTATACCATTATTCTGTTTTGGAATGGTCGTCTGATTCAAGAAAGTAGTTTACCATTGGGCTTTCATTGCCCTCCTCTCCCGACATCAGAAGCTTGGGTTGCTTGCATTTTAGGGAATAGAGGGGAGAAAGGATAAGGCATGTTGAAAGCAAAGTTGGTGTGTTTTGTTTAAGTTTTTTGGGGAGAGGGGGAAGTTTGAAACATAGTGACAAGGTGCTATTTTAGATTTGAGAATCTGTAACTTCCAGCTATCGCTTTCTAAGCAGTGGATTTGCTTTTGTGGTCAGATTGCTGAAAGGAAAAAGGGAAACTCTCAGAACTGTTCTTTCTCTAAGGATTTATGGCAGGATTTTATAGAATACCCTGCTCTGGAAGGGACCCACTAGAATCATTGAGCCCAGCCTCTGGTTCCACACAGGACCACACAAAATTTCAGACCTTATGTCTGAGAGTGTTGTCCAAACTCTCCTTCAAGTCTGGAAGCTTGGGGATGAGACCACTGCCCCGGGCAGCCTCTTCCATGTCTGACCACCTTCTGATGAAGAACCTCTTCCTGATACCCAATGTGACCCACCCGTGGTGCAGGTCCAGGCCATTTCCTCGGGTCCTATTGCTCCGTTCCCCTTGTGGGAAAACTGTAGGGCACTGAAGCCTCCCTTCAGTCTTCTGGGCTGAACAAACCATAAGACATCAGCCACTCCTCATGTGTTTTGCCCTGTAAATCCTTCCCCATCTTTGCAGCCTCCTTTTGGACACTTTAATTGTTTTAGTCCTTCTTTATATTTTTGTACCCAAAACTGCACTCAGTACTCAAGATGAGGATGCACTAGAGCAAAGCAGAGTGCAGTTTTTCTCTTTAAACTTATCTTGGGCATTACTAGGGATTACCTTTATCTGTTTGATGAATAATTTTCCATGTTTTTCAATTACAGTGAATATAGAAGCAGGTTTACAAATGAGGAAACAGTATCATTCTGTCTGAGGGTAATGGTGGGTGTCATCATACTCTATGACCACGTGCATCCGGTGGGCGCTTTTGCCAAAACTTCTAAAATTGATGTAAGTTTTTTGTTACTGAGTAATCTTTTGAGTATTTAAAACTGTTTTGTAGGTTTTTTCTTCTTTGTGGATTTTATTAGTGCAGGTTTTAGTAGCAGATGTGCCCTTTGGTTTGATAGTGAAAGGATAGTGTTAACTGGCAACAAAACATGTGCGTAAGCAATGAGAAACATAAAACAGGCTTCAGATACGTAGTGGTTATTGTCAGGCCATTAAAAATGTGATGGAGTTCAGGTGGTGACTTGAAATACTTGTGAACAGTCATTTGTGTTGAAAGGTGCAATGCAAAACTACTGAAAATAACAGTGGCATCTGGCTTGTTCCTCACTCCTGTAAAATGTTTCATTCTTTGCTAGTCTTCAGGTCTAACTTGGTTTGTTTGGAAGCAGTCTGTGAAATGCATGCTGTTATCATGTGCTGCTTAGTGTTTATTTGATATGGAGTATTATCCAATTGTCATTTTGTCATTATTTCACTAGCTGAATTGAATTGTTCTCCAAAAATCTATTGTAGGTAAAGATTGTGCTTACAGTTACTTATTCTTAATATTGATACATCAGAGTTTCACATCAATGTTGTGTTGTGTAAAGATAAGCAGATTTTGAATGATCTGAGTTATTCTGTTATAAGACAACATAATGCTGAAAGCTTAATGCCTTTCCAATATCAAGGAAGAACACTCTTGCAATTTTTAAGTAATTTTCTCACACTGGCAAATAATAGATAACGCTTCCATAAGCTTGCAAGGTACTTGTATGAAAAAATCATCTTTTTTTTTTGACTCCTAGATGAAAGGATGCATCAAAGTTCTTAAAGACCAGCCTCCTAACAGTGTAGAAGGCCTTCTAAATGCTCTCAGGTAATCTTTTTTTTTTTTTTTAATTTTATTTGAAATCTTTGTAAATTTTCAGAAATTGTCCAGAGTGTTCTTTTCAGCAGTGAAGTGTTCAGTGCTGAAGGTAAAAGGTGAATGTGGTTATTGCAGACTTCTTTCCCATTGTGTTTGGAGACATGGACACATGAAGAAGCTGTTGTTGTAAAGGTTAGGTTGTAAATTTGTTCTAAGATAGCTTTTTATGTTCATCAGCTGCATTCAGAGTAAGAGTGGGTGTAAAGGTGTATGTGACGGAGTAGCAATTGTACCTGAGGGCAGAACTGTTGGCTAACTAGTTTGTATTGGCCATATCCTTAGCTGTGTAGTTTGTTAATGTTAGTGATGCCATGTATCAGTAGCAGAGTCTGAGAGTAATTTAGCACAATTTTCATATTTCACAGATAACTTCAGACGTACAGGGTAGATAGAGGAGCAGTTTCTACTTACATACCAAAAGCTGTTGCAAAGTATTCATAAAGAGGTACTTGAAGCATGAGTATCAATGAGTTTGCTGTAGATTATACAAGACAAGTGGTTAATTCGTAAATAAGAGAGGTGAAAAAGAGCAAGTAACTCAGTATAGCAGCCTAAAAACTGCTAACTGGATCATACAGTTATATCTCTACATGTTCTTCATGTTGGTGTCAAGCATCAGAGGATTTGCAAGAAATAATGAAACATAATAGATAGGTGGAGGCCTCTCTTCTGTGCATACATGAAAAAGTACCATATTCATTAGTGTAACTATAATTAGGTATGGCTATTTGTGCATTTGAAATGTGGAAGCTTAAGTTGATGTTGCTCATTTGGCTTTTTCTTATCAGTAGTGAAACTCCTTTAATTTTCTTTTTCTTTGTGTCCAGCTGTAGTAAGAAGTGAAATAATATAGTATTATGGGTGGTTTAATAGGGCAAGTCTTTTTCAGATTATTAGCTAAAGATTAAAAAAAAAAAAACACACACAAAAAACTGTTCTTTGTTGGAAAGTTTTGAGTGTTTCCATACCTGCATGGTTACTCATTTCTGAGCTTCTTGTGATAGTAATCAGTCTTCAAGTTTCTAGAAAGAAAACACTATTAATATTTATTTTCTGCCCAGCAAAGTACACAAAATGTTGCTCAGGTCCTCACTCCATTGTATTCAGTTCTATGAACTTGAGCTGTGCTATCATGCTGACGTTTTGCCACACTAACCCATTTCACGCATCTATAGATATTTTAACAGTGCAGGTTTTTCATACATGTGATGATTCACTGCGATAAGATATTGAAATCTTTTTTTTTAAATCACACTTGGAATTGTTGGGAAGCAATGCTGAGCTGCTGTGTGCCTGCATGGTGGAAAAGGGTTCAAGATGACATCATGAGAAATTAAGTCAATTTGAGTCTTTGATTTTGGAGGATTTGGGTTGGAAGTTTTCTTTTCTAAGAGATAAATCATAGGTCTTAAAAGTAAATGGAAGGTAGTATAGATTTTTTTTTTGAAAGATTTCAGGTGTTTGGAATTAAATTCTTATAAATATTCAAGTTGTTCGGCTTTTTCACATGGGCAGAGTACCAAGTGTAATAACTTCTCTAGATTTTAGAAAAGCTTATGGCTCTAGTGGAAATTCTATATTCCCAAAACGTCGTGAAGTCTACACTGATAATGATTTTCAAAACCAATCCATTGTATATTCTGCTAGTGAATGTGTAAAATACCAGTGCAGTTGTGGATCACAATCAAAGTGCTAATTTTAACTCATTAAATACTTGAATTACAGAATAAGATTTTCTGATAGGATCAGGGAAAGGAACTGTGCACAGATCACAACACGGAGTATACACAGTACTTTAAAATAAGATCTGACAGAGTTTTTTGTGGTGATTAAAAAAAAAAAAAAATGCCCTGGAAAATTTTGAGGGAAAAGAATGGAAAAAACACTTGTATATATACCTTTTAAAGATGTAATTAGCACAGCTAATTAAGTAAACAGGGAATTAAGGCATTGCCTTTAAGGGATCTTTAAGTGGTTTAGTTAATGGAAGTTCGGAAGAAAGAATTCTGAAGCAGTGTTTGAGTTCATGGGCAACACCTTCAACTAATTCAGTCTTGGTGCTCACAATTGGCTCTCACAACTGCATGTGACTTCAGTGTAAAGTGGCATATGAGAATGAGCCAACATCCACCTGAAGCTTTTTTATTTCCTCTTGGTGCAAGGCTGCTGGGGTATAGATCTGATAGTAGTAGCACTTCCAGAGCAGAAAGTCTAATTTGTATTCTTGGTAAGAGGAACGGGTGTTGATCAGTGGCTGTACAGTTTTCTATAGCATAAACTCAGTTTGTTCAGTTATACCTCAACCTGTCTGTACCAAAACAAAATAGTTTGTGTTTTTCTAAACTTGATTTTTATTTCTGTGCTTAGGTACACAACAAAGCATTTGAATGATGAGACTACCTCCAAGCAAATTAAATCCATGTTGCAATAACAATTACCTGGAACTCGCACCTGCTGTAGACAGACAGTATTCTGCAATGACTGAGATGCACAGATTTTTTTTTTAGTGATTGCAACTACTATCTCATTCATTCTTGCTTTGTATTTTTTTTTCTCTCTTCCTGTTTACCTTTTTTTAATCACTTTCTTGTTCTTAAGTAAGCTCAGACTTCTTTTCTGTGCCAAATCAAAAATTACAATTCTGGAAAGTTTCTACATTTCAGAATAGCCATCCTAAGTGGCAGCTAATTATGCGTTGTATTTGGATTTCTCTGTACTGGGGAAAGATTTGTGACTTGAACTAAATATTTTTAAACTTGTGGTTTTTTCTTTTTTTGAAAAACTAATATTTAATATTGCTTCTTCTGCATGGCAAGACTGCCTACTTCTGCTATTTAAAAATCCCTTGATGACTTCATTTTCTATTGCAGCTTATTTTCATGTGCAACCATGAGGAAACTAAAAGCAGATTTGTTTAAATTAACTGTGTTTGTACAAAATGGTACCCAACACAAAGGTTTTTTTAAATGAGTAAAAACTGTTTTGTTTAAAAGTTACGTTTGCATTTTGACTCATTTTTGTAAGGATGTATGTTGTATGTTTAACCTTTAATAACTAACGTTAAACTGTGGTGTGTGCGTAGCAAAATTACGTATGCATGTTCATGTCAAATGATTGGCTGTGGATAAGATAATAAAATCAGCTTTCATTTTTCTAAGTGTGGTTTGATTTACCAGTATTTTGAGTGAGATGTCTTCGTGCTCTTTGGATTTTTACAAAAAATAAATTTATAAATTTTATATAGTGAAAACTCTGCTGTTTCGTTACCAGTAACCACTAGAGTCTAGTGCACTGACCTTAAACCTAGTACATTTCAGGGCTCTTACTTTCTTTTCTGTTGATACCTTGTCACCAGGTTTTGAGAGGGGAAGAACACTGTCCAATACATATAGGTCCTGGTAGTCATTGCTGAAGAAACTTCATTTTGACTACCCATGCTGGCTTGCATAGCCATCAGAATGGTGTTCCAGATCAGGCTACCAGTCTGGCTCTTTCCATACCTGTGGTGGGATGATCAGTTTCTCTCTTGGTGTATACTAGTGTAAACTTTTACAGATCTGTACATATTTATGCTAAATAATGTTGCCTTGCTGCTAGTCTAGTGTTTTTCCAGAGCAAGCATTGAGCTTTGGTGAAGAATATCAAGCTGGAATGGGAAAATGGGAAATGAAAACCGCTGGAGAGAATATACCCAGAAGATGACATGTTTTTGCATCAATGGGCAAATAATAATGCACCTTGTACATGTCTGTTTTGTGATTATGCTTAAAACAAGTTGTCAGCATTCTAGAAAGGAGACTTAAAACCTGCAGGCAAACAAGAACGCCCTCAGCTTTATTTGCTGGAAAATGTAACTTTCTATGGTGTGCTAGCTCCAACTTTAACATACCGGTGTGACCATGCTGGATGTCTTGTGGTTACACTTCTGCACCACCAGGAAAGATTTTCGTTTTAATTGTTTTCATTTTTTTAATGTCAAGGATTTCTTAGTAGAAGTCCCTCCTAAAGAGAAAGCAAACCATGTGCTGTGCTATATACAAGAATAAAATTCTCTTGCTTTAGACCTGGTACTACTCTAGTCTTTCTGGCAGTGTCATAGTTGGAACTGTCTGAGAAAGGACAGAACTTGGTTTGATTTCTTTTTAAATATATATATATATATCCCAGAATTGTACAAATGTTGAACTCTGCATGCAACCAACCATTGTGTGTATCTGAAAGGGTAACTGGCCTCCTGAGTTTGTTGCTGATGGGGAGAAAATGATGTTTCTCCTCAACCTCATTATGGGGGGAAAAAAAAAAAGATAGTTGCAGGAGCAGCAGTTGTTGTGTCCTATTCTTAAAGCTTTTTAGAGGAAATATATTTTCTAGAGATTAAGTTTTAAATATAACTCTGGTATTTGACAGAAAATCCAGACTGGCTGTTATTGAAGGACTAGCAACATAGATTTCTTTGTCTGCCTCACTGACTGTGGATGAAAACAAGACAATTTCTTACATTGACTGTTTTGGACAGCTCTTCTTTCCTGCTACCCTGCCAATATCTCTGCTTTTAGACATGGTTGTTCTTGTGGTCTGAGAATGATTGGAGCTTTCCTTTTTTTCCTCCAGTGTTTGCATTCTGCAGTTTCTCTGTGTACACAGCTGGGAAAGGAGATTACAGCTGGCACGCCTTCCGTTTGGCTGGCCTGCAACTCAGTGAGCTTCTCCCCCATGTGAGCCTTCCAAGAGAAGAAGATTAGGCCTATCCTGCACGAGGAATCAGCTGCTCACATTTCTGGGCTAGCGCTGCTGGGTGTTTGACACTTGAGCTTAGTTGTATGTTCCTTGCAAAAGCACTCTTTCATCTTCTCCCTGTGTTTTAATTCTTCATAGCCTGGAGTCTGAGAGCAAGCACTAGGATGGCTGGCATGAGGTGCCTTCAATAAATGCTTTGCTCTAGTTAGCCATTTTCCTCTGACGGGCTGGTGCAGCTGCCTGGGAGCTGCTCTGGGTGGACCCTTTCCTTATGTTCTTCCTCTGAGTACGTTGAAAAACTATTGCTGTGCTTTCTCAGCTGTAAATTCACAGCCTGTTTGCCTTCTCTATGGGACCAGAGACACTGATTTTGCAATTAATACAAGTTTCAAAAGTGTATGTGGAAACAACTCTGATGTGAGTCAGCTTCTAGTATCAAAATACAGTTAGTCCCACATTACTGGGCCATTTGCTCGTGGCCTTTATTTTGGTCTTTTTTACCAGCCCCAAGTGTAATGTCTGTTTGCTGTAGTAGTTCTCCATGTGGGAGTAGCAAAGCAAGGAGTGCTTTGCTAACAGAAAGCTAATGCCAGCATAAAGTTTGTGGTATGCTTACAGGTGACTTTGTAGTGGATTGCTGTCACATGGGGTATTTGAAACTGGGCGATGGCATCCAGCTTGGTGCTGTGGATCTGGGAAATGGCTTTTTTCCTCCTACTTCACTGCTAATAATGTTCTTGGAGTTTGGCTTTGTTGTTCTCATGAAACAAAGGTGCCCAGTCAGGCTTATCACATCCATAGAAATTAAAACATGGGAAGCGCTGCACTCGGTGAACAAATCTAGCCAGGTAAAATCTGATCCTTTGTGTTATTTGAGTCTAAGTAATGAAATGTTCTGGTCTCCTTTGATGGCAGCTGCAGTACTAGGAGGCTTGGAAGGTCATATAGGAAGAGATGATCACCTGCTTCGTATGGTGCTGTTTTATGAGCATTGGACAGGCAACAGACTAAAGCTTTCAGAGAACTGCAGTTATTTCACTGACAGTGCTCAAGTGTGTGGTAGCCTGGTAGCAAGGCACAGGGTCTTGTTAGATGTTGGTGTCATCCAAAAACTGACTGAGGGTGCATTTGATTCCACCGTCCATTTCACTGATGAAGCTATTAAAGGGCATCCATGGGTCCAGTCCCAGTACAGACCGCTGACCACTTGTGACCGATCTCCATCTGGACATCGAGCCACTGACCTCTGCTCTCTGGATATGATCTTGCAAGCAGTTCCTTGGTTGTCATACAGTCCACCTATCAAATCCTTATATTTCCAATTTAGAGAGAAGGTTATTGTGGGGGACCATGTCTAAAGCATCACTAAAGTCCAGATAAATAACATCAGTGGCTCTTCGCTTGTCTACTCATGTAGTTATGCCATTGTAGAATGCCACAAGGTAGGTCAGGCAGAACCTGCCCTTGGCAAAGCCGTGCTGGTTATCCTATGTCAGCTTCTTTTCTTCCATTTGCCTTAGCATAGCTTCCAGGAGGATCTGTTAGATGATATTCCCTGGCGCAGAGGTGAGGCCAGTGGTGTGGTCAGTAGTTCCCTGGGTCATACTTTCTACCCTTCTAAATAACGGATGTGACGTTTCTTTTTTTCCGGTCGTTGAGGGATTCACCTGAGTGCCATGAGTTGTCTGATATCATCAAGAGTGGCTTGGCGATTACTTCAGCCTGTTCCCTCAGGACTCTGGGATAGACTTATGGATGCTCAAGTTCCTCAGGTGATCACAAATCTGATCTTTGCCTACAGTAGGAGGGATATTGGTCCACTTTCCAACCCACCTGCTTCAGGGGTGTGTGAAGAGCAGCCACCAATGAAGACTGAGGCAAAAAAAAAGTTCTTGAGAACCTCAGCCTCCTCCACGTAACCAACCTGCCTGTACTGGGGGGAGAGGGTATGCTTTGTTAGACTTTCCTTTTCTGGTTGATGTACCTGTAGAACCTTTTCTTGTTCTTTGCACTGTTTGCCAACTCCCATTCCAGTTGGCCCTTGGCCTTCCTGACCCCATCTCTGGACAGCCTAGCAGCATCCTTATACTCCTCCCAGGTTACCTGTCCCTGCTTCCACTGCCTGTGCATTTTCTTGCTCTCCAGTGTGATGAGCAGATCCTGCTTCAGTCATGCTGGTCTCTTACCTTCCTTTCCTGACTTCCTTCACCTCAGTGCTTTCCAGGAGCCTACTGGATTGCCTACAGCTCACCATGCTGCTTTTCCAGCAGATGTCAGGGTGGCTGAAGTCCCCCAGCAGGGCAAGAGCCTGCAATCACTGTACCTCCTGTAGCTGGAGGAAGAAGGTTTCGGCAATAGGCTCCACTTGATTGGGCAGCCAACCACAAGGTTCTCTTGGTTTCAACTTGCTCATGTCCATTCTTCAGGGACAGCTCTTCACTTTCAATTCCTTTCTTGTTGTCTAACACTCAATAAATAAATAAAAATTCTCAGGTTTCCTGCTGTTCAGCACAGAGGTGTTTTGTTAAAAAAGCAACATTGCAGTGCTGACTCAGGCAATGCTGCTTGTCACCTTGCTTTAGTATGCTTTGCTGGAAATGCTGTAAGGTTAAAAAAGAAATAACGTCTGCTGCAGCCCTACCTGGAAACAAAACACTTTTTTTCCTTCACCCCATTTTATTTCCTTTGATATCCTCTAACTTTGATGTAATTATCTTTTGTACAGAAGGGGAACTCCTGGATGGCAACGAGCAGCAGTGCTGACTTTGCTCTGCAGCACTGTGGCCATGAGGTCCTGCGTGCGGGTGGTCCTGGAGCTCATGGGGCCATTTTGACCTGCAACCTTTCCATTGCTGCCCTACTGCCATTTCTGTGTGACACACGAACTTCATTTTCCTTTTGTTAACAGCTGAAAAACAACAACAACAACAACGAAGATTTGTCTGATGTCTATGGAAAAGCTTTGGTGCTGTTATCTTGCAGTGCTCCTGTGAGTAGGAGTGGTTGAGGAATAGACCTAGGGCTACCTTCTGGGACTCCAGTGTTTGCAAGAGGAGCTGGAGGAACTTGGAAGGTGCGGTTGACTTCTCCCTATAGCAGTCTGCTAGAATTACAGTGTGTTCCTGCCCTGGGCATGCTGTGCTCAATGCCTGAGCCTTATTCACAAGGCAACACAAGGCTGCAGGGGCCAGGGGTATCTGACAGGTGTGATAGGGAGTCACAAAATGCTGTGGCTGGTGACGTTGGAGTGGGATATCAGAGAGCTGTGTCCATTCTTGGCTTCTGTCATATGATTCCTTGTTAGTGATGGCAAATCTCTTTGAGCCTGAGGTCTCCAGAGGTATCTCTACAGGCTCTTTCCTCCCTTACCATCCGAAGTAAATCACCAAGGCACGAATATCCACACCTGCAGGAGCTCCTGCTGCAGGTGGATATCCACGATCTGGCCTTTAAGGCTTGTTTTCTATTTGTTTTTAGCTGGTAACCACGTGCTCTATGAACTGAGCCAGAGAGGAGAAGGCATACTCTGCAGTCATGGCTGTCCAGTCAGTTCCATGCCAAGTCACAGCTGGTCAGGTGGGAGCATGCATCTGTGCTGACTAGTGGCCCATCTTTCCATTGGATGTGTTGAAGTGATGCTCAGATGTTGGCCAAAGGGACAACCTGGTGCTTAGGCTTGGAGAAAGGGTCCACGTGCTCATCCAGCTCATCTTGTGTGGCTGGGAATGTACCCATCACGTGAAAAGACATGAGATGTGCATCCGGTTACTGGGTGGGGAGAGATGTTGTGACATAAAGCTGATTCTATATAACCACCTGTGTGACCCCTGATTAGCACTGGGGTAATCAACAGCAGTGTAGGAGTGCATTTGCAGAAAGTCTTGAACTTATGTAATGTGGAAGTCTTAACTGTGCTATTTCACAGCTTTTAAGTGGTTGCCTTTATCATCTTTGGCATTCTCACTGTCGTTTTTAAGGTGATACACTCTGAATTTAGCACTAGGCTTCTCCAGAATGGCTGGTAGTGAGACTGAAATCATAGGATCACAGAATGGTTTGGGTTGGAAGGGACATCAAAGCCCACCCTGACCCCCTCCATGTTCAGGGCTGCCCCACACCAGCTAAGGCTGCTCAGGGCCCATCCCACCTGGCCTTGAGTACCTCCAAGGATGGGGCACCCACAGCTGCTCTGGGCAGATGCCTCTTAGAGCCCCAGGCCAGGAGAGCATTCTGTGCTCACCAGCTGACTGGTTGTGCTTGGGCTAAACAAATATGGCTTAGAACCAAGGGAAAGGAAGGTGGCCGGTGTCAAAAGTTTCTTAACACATCTCTTACAGTACTGTAAACATCTTGCAGGAGATGGGGAAGAAGGTGTCTCTTGTGAAATGTTGAAGCAAGACTGAATAAAAAGCAAGATCTGCCTGTTAGGGAGCAATATTGTGCTGACACGGGCTGGACCAGCCCCTTCCATCTTAACCTGAAGCTTACACTGGAAACTGGCTCTGTTCCTATGTGTCAAACCTCAGAAGTGGAGAGGCGTTGGACCAAGAGTGTCCACAATAACTACAAACGGAGCATTGGCAGGAGCTGCAGGAAATGCTTTCTATGGTATTGCACAAATAAAAAGATGCCCGGGAAAGCTGTTGCATCTCAGAGAAGAGAACCCATCCGTCCTGAAGATGGCAGTGATGCTCTTCCCAACCGAGCCTTGTTTTCTGGCCGAATGCCACTGAGAGCGGCTGTCTCACCCACCAACTCTCCCTTCTATAAATTACTGCAATATTACTTTTCCCTTCAAAGGCGTGCTGTGCTGATCCATTGCTCTCTTTATTTCTCCCCTCCTTTCGACACATTAACACAACTTGCTTCACGCTCTGCCTTCACAAGTGGGGAACGATCGGTGCTGCGGTGCCATGGCGTGTCTGCTCTGAAACAAGGAATGCATGTACACAACCAGCAGCCCCGACCCAAATTCAGCCTCTGCGGGTCTCCAATTCTGTAATACTCTGTTAAGCAGAGACTGATTAAACGTTTTAATTAGTTTGTGCGGGATGGGTTTGCTTATGGGAGATGCTGTCTTGGTCTTTGTGGTGTGGGAAGGTCTTGCAGGTGAGGTTTGATCAGATGCTTCTCTGTTAGACCTTCAGCCTCACAGGGCACCGTCATCTTTGGTGTCTGTTCCCCTACACCCCTAGCAGAGATGGTTGCCCCACCAGTGAGGCTCTGGGGATGCTGCCTCTTGCAGCACTGTGTATATACACAGATATACATACGTGAGTACGGCTGATTGTCTCACTGAGGAATAATGTTCCAGGAAAATGCATGGAAATGATTTGAATTTTTGATAGGGGGGCTCATGCAGCGAACAGCAGTGGCTGTGTATGTATGTGCACTCACATCTATCAACGTACATATGATTGATGGCTATTTTTTAAACAACCTGCCATAAGCACTAAACCCATGATAAAACCTCTGTTGCAGAGTTGATATTGTGCACCCCAGTGACTTCTGCAAGCAATGCGCTGCATCTCCCCACCTCTGTGCTTGGATGGGACTTTGGCCGTGTTTTTTTTTTTTCCCAAAAATGATTTTTTTTTCCTTTAAATTTTATATGTCTGTAACTACAGACCCAACTCAAGACTACAACCACTACAGGGAATCTACTGGGCCCAGCTAGCCCGGTTAGTGCTATCTCCCCCTCAGTGGCACTTGGTTTCTCTTGTGAGCGAAGGGCTGTGTGCTGGTGCAAACTGTGCAGGGCTGCACAGAACAGCTCTGGGGCTGCGTAAGGGGATTGGAATTTGGGCAGTCTGCACTGCTTCCGCTGCAGGAGGGTGACTGCAGGAGCTGAAGTCCAAGTGATGTCCGTGTGCATATCTCGTGGATCAATTTGGGGCGCTCTTTGTAAGCTCATTTTTGCACAAGGATAACACGTGCTGCTGAGCGTGGGGTGAGCTGTAAATGGGGAAAGCAGACAAATTTGCACTGTGGGAGTTTCTAGGGATGCTGTGAATCTCCTGTTACACATGCTGAGTTTGGATTCAGTCTAGGTGAAAGGGGCGATATTTCTTTAGTAAGATTGCACTGAGAGCTGATAGGTGATAAATGCTGCTTCACATCCTGTAGGAGGTGTCTCGTGCTGCTGACTGTCTTGCAGAGGGAGTGTTCCAGGTGAACATTTTGAGTTTTTCATAGGCAACTTCTCACTGTGAACAGCAATGGAAAGCCTGACTACTGCTGTTCTACTCCAGCTTGAGCACAGCTCAGTGCAGGCTCTCACCAGCGCAAAAGCCTTGGTTTGTGTCACTGGCCCAATGCTGGTTGGTCAAGCACATCTTTTCTAGCTCCTGTGTGCTTTTTTCTCACCTTACCCCTTCTTTAGGGCCTGTGTGCTCACTATGATTCATAGAATAATAGAATCATGAAGGTTGGAAAGACTACTAAGATCACCTAGTTCAGCCATCAACTGTGACTCGGTGTAACATCCACTCTTTTCTTGAACATCTGCAGGGATGGTGACTCCATCACCTCCCTGGGCAGCCTGTGCCAATGTCTCACCGTTCCTAAAAGATCATACTATGATCACCAAAAGACCTTTAGATGTCGAGGGATGGAGGTTTGTGGTTGACCACTAAATTCCTTTGGCCTGCTTCAGTGAGAGAAAACACATCTGGACTAGAGGTGAAACACTGATCTGAGGATCACCATCAACATTCCCAGCTGTGAGAAGCATCTTTTGGACCCCTTTTATCGAAGGCTTGACCAACTGGAACAGGTTGCCTACTGATGTGGTTGATGCCCCGTCCCTGGACACTTTCAAGGTGAGGCTGGATCAGGCCCTGGGCAACCTGATGTAGCTGTGGTGTCCCTCTTCGTTGGTGGGGAGTTGGACTACATGGCCTTTAAAGGTCCTTTCCAACTCTAAGGATTCTATGATTCTGTGGAATCTCTAAGGATTCTGTGATTACAAGTAATCCACTGAGTTAATCTTTGCTTCTTGGTTGGCTGCTGCTGAACTTGTGAGTTCTCTTTCATTCCCTGCCTTTTGCTGACTTCTGCTTCATCTATCTTGTTCTGGCCTTGGTATTCCTGGCATCATAGGCACTGGTGGGGCTTCACCCCAAGGCCTGTCTGGGCTCATTCTGAGACCTTTGCATTAGCTGTCATGGCTATTACAAAATCAGTACTGAAAATAAGTTTCCAAAAAGTTTAGAATGAAACAATAAATGGCTCCAAAACTACACAGAGAAATAAGAAGTAAAGCAGACTTTATTATAAAAGCTTTGGTGAATTGAATAGATCATACCGTAAATCAATGCATATTAGGGACTACAGATAAATCGTACAAGGAAGATAAGTAAAGGTATTTGAGCTCAATTCTGTGCTGGGGAGCTGTTTTTACACTTCAGCTGCCTCATATACGAGGAGCTATCTTATACGCACAAATATTTTACACTATCTAGTTTTGTTTCTATATATATATATATAATGTATATATTAGAGAAATAAAAAACAGATGTTTGTTATGAACAAATTATTCATTGCAACTCCTAAGGGAAAAAACAGTTACTATGGTAATGGTTTGCCTGCAGCAAAACATCTCATATATCTAATCATATATTTCTGTATTTTCATTGAGAAAATCAATGTTTATAGAAAGTAGAATATAAGTTACATTTGCTTTTCTAGGAACTGGGGAACATCTAGGCTTACTCAAAGCAGTGAGCCTTCTAGCCCCAGCCTTTGACAATGACCAGAACAGGGCTGTTAGGGGATGTTCCAAGAAACCCCACAGCAAGCAGTTAGGTTACCCCTTATCTCAGAAAAGTTTCCATTCCTCCCATTCCCTCTGTAATTAGAGGTTAGCTAATACCTCACATCATAAGAGTTTATATGTTTCTGGAGACTTCATTTCAAAAATAACTTTAGATATTCAGTGCTATAACCCTGGTTGTGCTCATAACTCATTGAAACGCTCAGTCATGGTTGGACTCTTGCCAGGGTGTTGTTACATTTCAGCCTAATCCCGTTTTTTCCTGCTGCATGATGATACTAAGGGTGGGTGAGGGCAAGGGTTTGTATGATGACCGAAAAATAAAGGTAACTGTTTTGAGAAATAGTCATAGAACAACCAAATTTTCCTATATATACTTCTTCTCCATACTATGTAACTTACTGTAGCAGCAGAAAAAAAGACAACTGCAGCCTTTGAGGAGCCTTCATGTCTTTGGGCTTAACCCTGTGCAGTCTGGGCTGGTCGCTGTTAGAGCTGTTATTACTGGGATGAGAGAAAGACACAGGGAAAATGAAATCAGATTCTGTCAGGATGATGACCTCATTGTAGCCTCCCTCTTTAGAGTTAGAAATGGGTGAGATCTTGCTGATAAACTATTTTCTGTGATGTTATCAGTGAGGGATCTCAGTGTTAAAAGCTGGCTTGATGTAGTGGCTCCCTCTCACTCTCATCAAAGCGGTTAAGGCACTGTTGTTTAGATGGGATAAACTACAGTAATCCACAGTGTTTCTTTTCCTTTCCCCTTCCACTTTCCCTTCCATTTTCTCTTCTCCTCTCCTTTCTTCTTTTTATTTTCATGCATATTAATTGAAAGTGATATTATAAATGCATTACCCTATCGGGAGGGAATTGCAAGGAGGGAAACAAGATCTGTGCTCTTCTCTGGATGAATGAATACCTGTATCTATCCTTCCCCATCTCTTCGTGGCCAAAGCTGCTGAAGAGGGAAGAGAAGAAAATTAATCCAACTTTGAAGCTGAGTAAATACTCAGTGAATAATCCATTCACTGCAGGGATGGCCCTGTGTTTGCTCAAAAAATACATTGGTTCTTCCCTGTGTTTGTAATACCAGTAAGTGGGTATCCATAAAAAAATGGCCGTGTCTTTCTACAGATCTGCTCACAGTGTCTGTGTGTTTATTTGCATTCAAGTGGTACCTCAGGACTTTTGATTTAAAGATTGAGCCCTCGTAGTTTTAAGGGCTGTAGAAAGTGGCAAGAAATAGGGCTGCCGTTCTGGCGATCAGATCTACATGATCAGTGGTTCCATGTTGGCAGGCAGGGTGGAGTAGAGGAGACAAATGAAGTGGAAGAACTGACTGGCTGTAAAATGAAGAGCATTTTTCAGAAAAGACAGTATCTCCATTCAGGTCACTGTTGTCTCCTGGATGTCACTCAGTGTCTGCAGGTGGAAAAGGCGGTGCAGCATGATTTAAGGCAGGGTAGTGCAGCCAGGTGGCTACTTTTGATGGGCAGTTTGCTAAAAGGTGGGAAAAGGGTGTGTGACCCAGCAGAGCTTGGTCTTGCAGCTCCCAGAGTTGGGAAGTGGTTTCCTGGATGCCTTGTGACCCCCGGGATGCCTCCCAGAGACCCTGCGGGGAAAGGCAGACACAGCACATCAGTGCTGAGGGAGATGCTCAGGGATGAGACTGTTCACACTGAGTTTATTTAACCCACCTTAACTATGGCTTAAAACCACACTCGTTCTTCAGGCTCCCGTTATTGCTCTGGCAGGCAATTTATCCGAATGAGGAAATAGCAGCACGCTCTTTTCTTCCAGCTACAGCTGATTCAGATGCTATTAGTGTCTGTGACTGCCTGAAATTGCTCTGTGTCGGATGCACGCGGGCGCAGGGCTGGCACGGCTGAGGGACGCAGCTCTGGGCTCTGGCCTTTGTTCCCCACGTTCCTGACGGAGAGGCTGCGGGAGCACATAAACCTATCCTCATGCATTTAGATGTCTTCATCAGCAGAGAGCACCGTTTGGGAAAGAGACATTTAAAAAATCTCTTTGTTGGGTTTATAGGTTCTTTAGAGCCACTTAGTCATTTGATAGCAGGTTAAAATTAGTCCATGCGAGATCAGACATCAACACTCTCTTTTCCCAAAGCTCCTTATTAGCATTGATTTTTCAGTCAGGAGAAGAGTCGAGTGGTGGAGGATTAAATTAATGACACCGCAGTCTGTACAGCCTGCCTGGAAACGTCTGGCATCTCGTGCAGGGACTTCGTCACATGGTTTGCTATGGTATGAAACCTGAAGATTCAGCAAACGAGAACACAAAAAGGCCATTCCAGATTTTAGGGCAGCATTTGGACTGGAATGAAAAATAATTTTCCCTCTGTCTTTCATTTCTGTAAGAGTCAGTGGTTGCAACAGCATGACTCTCATTATTCAGAGCTGCACTTAGATAATCTTCTGGTGACTGTGGTCTCCAAACACTTCAGTGTGCTTAGCAAGACGTTGATTCTTTCAGAGAAAAAAGAATAAAAACACTAAAAATTAATCACGGTTTAATAAAAAACCATAAAGGCCAATTATGAGGAAATCTCTGCGCAGTGGTGTTCTGGGAAGATGGGATGTATTCCTAGTTCTTGCGTCTTGCTGCTTGGCTGTTGCCAACAAAAGGCTATTGCAGAGCTTGCCCTGTGCTTCTTGTGGTATTGAGCAGCCAAGGATGGATGTGCTGCTTGAAGCATGCTACATTATTGGAAATAAGGAAAAAGTTTTTACAGTAAGGGTGATGAGGCAATGGAACAGGTTACCCAGAGATGTGACGGATGCCCCATCCCTGGAGACACTCAAGGTCAGGCCGCATGGGGCTCTGAGCACCTTCTCTATCTGCAGGTGACCCTGTTCATTGCAAGGGAGTTGGACAAGATGGCATTTAAGGGACCCTTCCAATGCACCATAGCTGAGGATCTCAAAGTCTGTGGAAGAGCTCACAGGGTCATTTCTGTGAAGGAGCAGGCCTGAAGGTGACCATGCACGCCCCATAGTGAGGATCCAACCATGTTTATTAACTGTCAGTGGGGTGATGGTGAGTGAGCGCAATGGGGTTGGTGCCCTCTGGACAATAGCTAAGGAGAATTAAAAAGAAAGAGGAGCTGGAAACAATTAGTACATCGTCTCTGCCCTTATTGATTTTTGCCTTTAGGTTTTCCCTTGGAGTAGTGATGCAAGTTTCCAACATAAATTTTTTCCCTGTGGGGAACAGAAGTTTTCTAAGTGTTATTTCTTGTGATGTTAATGTGGCAGACTGGGGCTCTTGAGGAAGATGTGACCGTCTGTCTGTGCAGCCTCGTTAGCTCTCCTCCTGCCTCTCCCCATGTGTTTGAGTACTGCAGAAACATCGTGTCATTGACGCTGTAGCAGCCAGTTCCTTTCTACTATTCGATGCCATCATTTCATAAATCAGATCAGAAGATGACACTGGGTCATTCTGTCCCGACTGAAGTGATTAAGTAGATCTGTGCTATTAACTGCAGTTATCTTCTGAAAATGTCGGACTGCCTGCCAAAATCTTGACATGAGTTAAACAAGCATCTGCTGGCTGAGGACGCAGGCCTTGGAGCGGAGACGATGGTGCAAACAGAAAACCCAGGGATGGAGCAGCCTCCCCAGCCCTTCAGACACTGCATTTTGCTGCCGCTGCATTTGGGTTCTGCACGCAAATCTCACGTGCCCAGCAGGTTTGTCCCAGCTGCGTAGGTTTTGTCCAGCTGAGAAATCACGCAGCTGAGGTGAGGAAATACAACATTTTTAAATTAAACATTATGTTAAAAAGGCAGGATTTCTGTTGTGTATTCACCATGTGAAGTCAGTGTCTCCCCCAGACATCTGGCAAGTATTGTGGCTGTGTCTAAGAGATTTTGGAGAGGGAGTTTTGGCACTGACATTAATGCAGTACAAGAAAGCCCAGAGATGAGAAATTGCAGTGAGGAGGGAGGACAGCTGCAGCACTGCAAAATGGAACAGAGAGTGCCCAAGCAGAACTTTGACTGCAGTTTGGGGCTGGATTCATGTCCCTCCAGCAGTGCCTTGAGCCACCTCCTGGCCGGCTGGAGGTGCTGGCCCTTTGCATTCTTCATCCACAAATGGATGTTCGTTCACATGGCAGCTCTCCAACAATTCCCTTTATCCTAAAGGAGGTAACGTGCTAGGAAACCTGTGCCACTAGAGAAACAAACAATCAACACTAGAGATGTTTGGGAAGACCAAGTCTTAGGGGTTCCCCTTCTGCACAAGCAACCGTTGTGAGCATATTTATATGGGTGGATGGATGCTTTTGATTCAAGTGAGTATACAAAATCAGGGCTTACCCCTTTCAGATGTTAGGGGTGGGGCACTGGTGTTCCTGACACACGAGAACACAACTGATGTTGAATTTTGTGAATCATTTTGTTTCCTGGAACTGTTTCACAGGTGTATGAGGATACTGCAGCAGTGCAAAAGAAAACTTTACAACAGAAATAACTTTTACATTGGCAGAGGGAATGAAGGACTACCGGGTTTGATTTCCCTCGAGCCTCTACTGTTATCTTGGTTATTGCACTGAGCCCCCTGTTCCTCCACTTTGTTGCTAAAGTTGGAGCTCCTGTGGCACTGTGGTTAGATTTGCTTCCAGTTCACAATTTGTGGAAATATGGGAGTAAGTGTTCACTTGCAGGTGGTTAAAGGAGTTGCATCAATGGAATATTACAGGAGAGAACTGGATGGCTATCAAATCTTGGCTGTTCACTGAAACACTGTTGTATCCCTATGATTTCTGCTTTATAAGGAAAATAAAGCCAGGATTTTTGACCCACTTCAGGAACGTGCCACTCAGTCCCCATTTGTCTGACTGCAGAGACAGGCACCGAAGGCAGTGCTGCAGCATGTGAAAACCAGCATCTTTCTGAAATGTTTAAATGAGCTCCTCACCGCTGAATTCTCAAGTGTGATTTAACCACAGCATTCAGGGAGGTGTGCTGGGATCACCTTCTTGTTTCAAAAGGCATCTCTGGGACCATCGCTGCAAGTCGTATGGGGAGAGGCTGAGGGATTGTTCAGTCTGGAGCAGAGGAGCCTCAGGGGAGACCTTACTGCTCTCTACAGCTCCCTGACAGGAGGTTGTGGTGAGGTGGGGTCGGCATCTTCTCCCAGGTAGCAGTGACAGGACAAGAGGCAATGGCCTCAAGTTGTGCCAGGGGAGGTTCAGGTTGGATATTATGGGAAATTTATTCTCAGAAAGGATGGTGAGGTATTGGAACTGGCTGCCCAGGGAGGTGGTGGAGTCACTGTTCCCAGAGGTGTTCAAGAAGGATGTAGATGTGGTATCTAGGGATGTGGTTTACTGGGCATGATGGTGATGAGTTGATGGTTGGACTAGATGATAGTGTTTTACAGCTTTAATGATCCTATGATTCTGCTAAGAGCGTCTCAGCGTTAGCAGAAGGAGTGGCCATGGGCAGTGGGAACGATGGGGATGGCAGCTCCTCCAACCCACCCTATCCCAAAAGATTGCAGCCACCCTTCTCTCCAAGAGGTGGTTTTTCATTCGTGGGGGCTGTGCAGGACACATATCTCTCTCCCTAACACAGAGCTGTGCTGCGAGAGCTGGGCCTGTGTGGGCTGGTGGCAGTGACTACAGGCATTTCCTCTCTCTGCATGCTGCAGCCATATGGGTGTGAGGACAGGGAGGCTTTCACAGCCCGTGGTTTTGCTGCAGCTGCCTTTTTCCCTTTAAAGTTTTGATTGCCTGAGATAACACCCAGGCTCAGCAGTAGTGTGGCAGTGATGGCCCCTTGCTTGTTGGCTATAACAATTTATTTGCCTGTTTATCACCCACCCCTGTTAATGCCTTAAACACAAGGTCAGGAGAGAAAAAAAAGAAAAAGATTTTAAAAGCCTATTTTATGGGGTCATTTAAATACCAGTGCCACCAGCGGCATCATTCCAGCAGGATGTTAGACCTCAAATTCCTATGTGGAGTTTAAAAGTAAATTTCCCAAATAGGACATAATTCACAATCAGTTAATTTTCAAATGCTTTTTATTGAATTTTTGCGTAACTTTGCCAGTGTTCACGGAGTGCAGAAATGGTTGTGTCACATCCTTAGCTGCTGTGAACTGGCACAGTGCCGCCGGAGTCAGAGGGAAAAGGATAATTTACATCATCTGAGGTTTTTGGCATTGTGAACCGGTGAGGAAGGGACACAAATGGCTTCCCCTCATGCTTCATAATGAGTGACCTGCTATGTCCAGCTCGGCATGGCAAGTTTGTCTTTTGCTATTTGGCCCTTTGAGCCCAGCCCCTTTTCCCCACTCCATCCTGCCAAAACCAAAACACAAGAAATGAGTCAGGTTTGCCTCTCTCTGGATGTATCTCAAAATCATTTGGGAATAACATTACTGCATTCTAGTAATAGTTGGTGGGATCTTTTTTCCGTCCACAGCGTAAGGCTACTAATTACGGCCTGGTTTTCAGGCAGTGGGAATCAAGAGCATGGAACGTCTTCATGTCATTCATTTCTATCCCAGTTGGAGGTGGCAGATATTGTTTTGTGAAATTTGCCAAGGAACCCCAAAGTTCACTGTGTTTTTGCTCACTTTGGGGGCTTTAACAAAGACATGTGTATGCACATATATATATATATATACATATATTTTTTTTTTTTGCTTTTTCCCTGGTTCTTTGTGAACATGTCTTCTCCTCTGAAGTTCCTGGAAAAAATGATTTATTGACCATGAAATTACTTCTAACCATACATGTATTTCCTTAAAGGGGCATCCACCCACCAATTATTTTTTGCTGCTTCCTCCCCTCCATTACTTAGCTGGCCACAAGCACACTCATTCCCAACCTCTAATATCAGTGATATCTGAGAGTAAGTCTGAAGTTAGTGCAAATATGCTGCTTTCTCACCAGCTTCTCCGGGAAGAAAGGAGGCTATTACGCATGGTCTTTGAGCATTCTTTAGCCTCTTGCATGAGTAAAAGCCTTTTCTGTGGGCCCAGACATCATGTTGATGGATCTCAGATGGGCCTTGGACATGGAGAAGTGGAGCAGAGAGCAGTGGGGGGTCCTGGCAGCCAGGAGCTTGTGTTTCACCTCTGAGATGGATCACGCTCCACCACCATCACAGATTCTCCCCTTTTTCATACCAAAATGTGTGCTGTTAGAGGGGAGAGTGAAGCAGCCTCATTTGTTCTTCACAGTCTGCCAGCATCCCACCAGTGGGACTTCCTGCGCGTGTGTGGGTGACAGGGAGAGGAGAAGTAGAGGGTGAAGCCAAGGGAAATCTACTCTCATCTGGCTGATTTGAGTCACCTCTGCTTTCAGAGTTTGTGGCTTGTGATGCAACAAAACAGTATGTGAGATTCTGGGAGTCATCCAGATATCTCTGGTAAGGAAGAGCTGCAGGTGGTTGCATCTCCAAGCTCACGGTGACCAAGAGGGCTACTGTCAGAGCTACAGACATGCTTGACTTGGTTCATGTGAAGCAATGAGCTATTTTGCTGCATTTAAGTCATGTGTACACCATATGCTGTGCCTGAAGAGAAGGCAAGTTGTTCTGGGTTAAAGAATTGCCTTTCTGCATGCTTTCTTCCCTCCTCCTGTTCTTCCTCAAACCAAGAGTATTTTCCACTCTCCTGCCCTTAACCTGAGCTCTGTAGGGCACCAGCTACGAGAACACCCTCACTTTGTATGGTAAATTAATGAGTTCAAATGGTCACTTTCCACAGCAGAGATGAGTGGGAAAGAAAACCTGTGTCAATGTGAAACATGTGTGTGCCTTTCCGAGGACAAGGCATCTGATTCATAAATCAGTGGCAGGGAGGTAAGGAGAGATGTGTAGGTTTGGTAACAACTGTCAGACTTAAATGGTGCATTTTACTCTTTTTCATCTTAGGTCTCCCAAGAAGATCATATTATTGACTAATATGTTTTCTCTGCTGCTGCCCAGAGTTTAAAGCATCTAGAAGGTCAAAGTGTTCCTTTTCACGCTGGCCCATGATTGCTGGTGATGCTTTGTACACATGAGTACTGTTAGGATCTGCAAGGCACGTGTCTTTAGGCCTGAAGAAAGCCTGTAAAAGCTGTCTGAGAGCTGCATCTTGCCCATCACATTTGCACTGGTTGGCTGCTTGCAGGTTGATGATGCTGCAGTGAGCTGGGCATAAGGAAACTTAAACAATTCTTACCTACTCTGGGAACATTTCCCTAAGGCACATGAATGTGCCTTATGGGAGTTCACAGAGAATATGTATTCCTGTTTATACTGACTGGTGGATGTCCTGTCCTTGGAAACACTCAAGTTCAGGCTGTATGGGGATCTGAGTAACATGTTCTAGCTGTAGGTGTCCCTGTTCAGTGTAGAGGAGTTGGATCAGTTGGCCTTTAAGGGTCCCTTCCAACTCAAATGAGTCTGATTCTATGACTCTAACTGCTACTTCCATAAAGAGTCAGACTGAATTCACAGAATCTCTGTGAGTAGGGCAAGGAATCGTCCCACCTCAGTAAAAACTGCAACCTGCTGATGCTTCACCCCAAGAAGCTGTCTGCATACGTAGGTGCTGGCAGATCTCAGGGGTGGCATTAATGCAGGTCTGAGGTTCAAAAATAGTTTCATGACTGAGACCGGAGTTTGCAGGACCTGTTTTTGGCAAGAGTATGTGAGGCCAGCCCCAACCCCGCCACCCTTGCCTGAAGGAGCAGGCAAAGAATCATAGAATCATTAAAGTTTGGAAAGGCCACTAAGATCATCTAGTCTGTCCATCAGCCCATGCCTCTGGCTGCTCTAGACCAGTGAGCTGGCCCAGGTCAGAGATGAACCAGGTGGAAAGAGGCTCACTGCTTTGCAGAAAGATGACAAATATTTTGGAATTTTTTTTTTTTAATGCTTCCCTTTTTACCCCAGCACCATCTGCATTAGCAGTCCCTGAATGCTCTTCCAGGATGAAGAGCATGGCCAAGCAAATTGCAGCATGCTTCTCTCACACCAAGAGGGCCCTGCTGAGGCACTGCAGTTCCTGTTTATGCTGTAGATGATGTTTCCAGCCCCTTCAGCGCTTGTGGTGGTTCTGCAGCTCCTCCTCTGTAACCAGCTCCAACTGGCACAGCTGAGACAGCCGCGAGATGAATCCCTGGATCGCTGCCAGCTCTTGCTTATGTTTCGTGCTTGTGTTGCGCACTTGTCAGGCCTTTGAATCAGGCCTCAGACCCCCATGGCGGCACAGGGCAGACACACAAAGAGGGGACTCTTGTCTTGTGAGGAAGATGGGAGTCACAAGACCTCCAACGGGATGCCAGACCGCACTGTTTGTTGTGGTCCGCTGCTCGCTTCCTGCAGTGACGCAGGCCTCTGTCAGCCCCTTCTGAGCTGAGCGTGTGTGAAGGGAGACATTCGCTACCCCGGGCTCCTCCGCCCTCTCATGCACACGTGTTTGAACAGACCCTGAAGGGATGGGCTCGGTTCAAAGATCGATGAGGGGGTGGGTTGGTCTGTGGGTTCAGCGTCTGAAGGAAGATGTGCAGGGAGCTCCTCACGTCACGAGGGAGGCTGCGTCAGAATCTTCTGGAGCTGCAAGCAAGAACTTCCCAGCAAGAGCTAAACGCGTGCCATAGGCATCTGTAGCAGATGTGGAAAACAAATAGCAGAAATAGCCAATAATAATCATCATCATACCCTCGGAGATAAATATTTGACAAGTTGGTCAAAGCAGAGATTGTAGGCTTTGTGCCTGTATGGCACTGACTTTGCCTCCCTCCCTACAAGGAAAGAACTCTCTATTGCAGTGGTATATATACAGCCTTGGGCTTTGTAAGTGATCTGTTTGTTTGCTAAGGTGAATGAGTTAATCCTTCAGCAGCGTCTTTCCTACATAGCAGTGACACTCGTATCTGGTTCTATTGCAGTTTATATTCCTGAGGGGTGCATCCAGGGCAGGACTGCGTTGTGAGAGCAGCACCATAATGCTCCTTGTTGTTGACTGTAAGGCCCCATCTGGAGTGCTGCGTTCAGGCCTGCGGCCCCCAGCACAAGAAAGATATGGAGCTCCTGGAGTGGGTACAGAGGGGCCACAAAGATGGTCAGAGGGCTGGAGCACCTCTCCTATGAAGGAAGGCTGGGGGAGCTGGGCTTGTCTGGCTTGGAAAAGAAAAGGCTTCTATAAGACCTTGTTGCAGCCTTCCAGTTACTTGTATTGAGCTTAAAAGCAGGAGGGGGACCAACTTTTTACACAGTCTAATAGTGATAGAACAAGGGGGAGTGACATTTAACCAAAAGAGAGGAGGTTTAGGTTAGATGTTAGGCAGGTACAAGCATACTGAAGTTCTGATCTGACATCTTCAGCAAGATGTGGGACAATCTCAGAGCCTGTACCAAAGTGAAAATACTTGGCCGAGATATCTTTGGCCCTCCAGCTGTGGGATTCCTGTGCAGAACTCTACAATACTGAAGTGGATGTGGCTCACTTTCAAATGTCTTTTCCAGTGAGGGAACCTTTGCTCTTATATTTGGCAGAGAAGGTTGCTACAGAACCAAAGCATCGTGTGATTTGATTTGCCCGAATGTGAGATGGAAAATATGAGGAAAATTAAAGTAAACATTTTTCCTCCTTGATGACTGATTTTTTTCTCCCACTTGCAAATACTGACATTTTATTCTCTAAGTCTCAGATCTGATGCTTGAAATAAATGTTTTTTTTTCTTTGTTACTTTTTTTCTTTTGCCTGGTTTCCAGAGCACATAGAGTATCTGCTATTATAAATTAATTGAATTACAGACCAGACTAGTGTCACTACAGGTGCAAAATGCCTTTATCTGCCTTTCTCACTACTCCAGCACTATTATCTGGCATGACAAATTTCCTACAATTGACCTACCAGCTTTCTACCGGCTAAGCAAATGGCCAGTCATTCTCCTCAGTGAAAATCAGGCAATCCTTTTTTAACATGGGATTAATGAAGTGATGATAATTTACATCAGCAGAGGATTTATCACAGTATTTTACACATAGCTTTATTAGTGAAGTAGATGTATTGAAAGGCTCCATAAATAGTAAGCACTGTTGATAATCCAAGTTTTGAAGTCTTAATTCTGCCTCTTTAAAGTTAAACTGGCATAGAAGAAGCGTAAGAGAGAATTTCTTCCCTTAGTTCAAAACATGCTTTTTTTTTTTTTTTTCTCCAATAGAGAGAAATTACAGCAAAAGTTATGATTGTGCTAATTGAAGGTCTGAGAATTTTAGTATTTTAGGCACTACATTTTTATTATATACAACTAAAAGTAATTCTGGTTTCCCTAAACCTTTCTTTTCTTCTTTACATTTTCTATACATCATCAAGTGACAAATGCCAATATGCATATGGCCAGATGGGTCAATGAGTTCTTCTGTTGTCTTTTTCACTGACCCTGAAGCCTTTACTTCATATTAATGAGTAGAAGCTGAAGATAATTTATGTAATCTGATACTTGACTGATTATCTTTGTGATTACCTGCAGCTTGAATGAGAACTTGAATCACAGAATCGCACACATTGGAAGGGACCTCGAAAGACTGAATCCAACCACCCTGCTAAAGCAGGTTCCCTACAATAGGTCACACGAGTAGGTGTCCAGATGGGTCTTGAATACCTCCACAGAAGAAGACTCCACAACCTCTCTGGGCAATCTGTTCCAGTGCTCCGTCACCCTTACCGTAAAGAAGTTCTTCCACATGCTTGTATGGGACTTCTCATGCTCAAGTTTAAGGCCACTGCTCCTTGTCCTATCTCTACACAGCACTGAGAAGAGCCTGGCCTCATCCATTTGCTTTCCACCTCCCTTTAGATATTTATAAACATTTGTAAACATTTATCCCACCTCAATCTTCTTTTCCCCAGGCTGAACAGACCTGGGTTACTCAGCCTTTCCTCATACAGGAGATGAAAGCTCCTTTATTATCACTAAAGAACACGAGTGCCTGTAACCAAAGAGTCCATTATTGTGAATCCACTTGGGAAAACTTGACTGTCCCAGATATATGATGCATAAAACGTACACTCAGTGATTATTCTGTTGGGTTTTTTGGTGGTTGTTTTGTTGTTGTTGTTGTTTTGTTTGTTTGTTTTAGTTGAATGGATTAAGCGCACTTATTTGGATAGGTGCTGTTGGTGTTGCTATTACACATTATTCCCAATTATTTCCTACTGTGTTTAAAGCTACCCATTTTTTGCTCTTACTATTGAATGTGGGCAGTGTCTGTTTTATACACTGTGGCATCCACAGATGACACCCATTTCCCTCCCCAGAACTGCTGAGAAACCAGAAACTCCTCCTTTGCAAAGGTAAGAGTCTCCTGCTGGTACCTAAGACACCAAAATGGACAGGACAGAGCTCATCAGATCAGCTAGCAGTTAATGCCTTTCAGCTGCCATTAAGAGAGCCTTGGGGTGCCTGGCAAGAAATTCCCCTCTCCTCTGGTTTCTCGCTGGAGAAAAGAAAGACATGAGCAAGTGCCTGGATCCAGATCCCAGCTCAGGCCAAATCAGCACAAGTGCTGGGATCAGATTCAAGCTGTTCTCAGTGGGGCTTGGCTGCCAACGGCGGATATCTCCCAGGATCCGATGGCTGCCTGCGCCTTTTGCAGCCTTGGCTAGAGGTACAAGGGAGACAGTTCTGTGCAACGAGCCCTACTCTAAAAGGAGAGCATAGAAAGCATTTTCTGGGTATACAGACACAGGTACGGAGGGGAGTAATGCCTTATGCAGTTTTTTAAGCAAAGGCCATTGTAAAAGGGATACCTCAGAGCTGACATCTGTGATGGCAGGGGATGACTACTGTGGTCTGGCAGAGATGTGCTCATGCTGGGACAGTGTGCAGTGATCAGGTAAGGTCCAGACAAGTGTGAGGGATCCTCTAGCAAAGTTACCTCACTTTTTTATGTTACTTCTGGTGTTGTTTAGCGAAGGGAAAGCATTTGTCTTTGTCCATCTACTCTTCATTGGAGGAGAGACTTACCTGTGTATTCCAACACCTATGCACTTTTCTGAGTGTCATTCCTTAGAGATTTCTTTTTTTCTCCCCCTGGGTTCATTTCCCTTTGAGCTACTGGCCTTTGCCTACATTCAGTACTGCATGATGGTACATTGCCTTGGTGGGTCAGCAACAAACAGAAGCTGTTGACATTTTTGTTGACATAGTAGAGCTCTAATGATGGTGAGGACCGGGGCCACGAGACTGGGGCTCTCCTCCTCTTTTAGTCTCCTTAAGTGTCTTTTCCCACTTTATTCTTTTTGTTGTGATCTTTCAGGTAAAGCAGTAAAGCGCAAAGTTTGGCATTTAAAGGGAGAATCAGGTCGTGTTGCTGACAGTGACAGGGCAGCAGGTAAGGGATGGTGCAGGAGCAGCCAGAAAGGAGAGTTACAATTTCTTGCATCTCACCGATTGAAATTCCTGCAAAGAGTTTCACCAAAACTACATTTGATGAGGTGATGACTGCAATCCCTACGAAATATTCTACCAATGATAAAAAACACCGATTAGAATTCAGGAAAAAAAAAAAAAAACCTTCTTCAAAAAACTGAAATCTCTGCTCCTGTGAAGGCACGGGATTAGCGGTATTTAGCAGCAGTAATTCACGGCCTTTGTGAGAGCTCCTTCCTTCTTCACCCCACCCCGCAGCAGTTAAACCTTCGCTCTGCCGAAATATAATGAATTGCAGGTCTGGCCCCTAACGATTCCTCGTCCGGGAAGCTGGGGATGCGGGCGATTTATCTCCGAATGATTAAACCCGCAGACAAAAAAGGGCGAATTGGCCGAGCTAAATCACTGCCATGAATTATTCAGGCGGCGGGGGCACGGCGGCCCCGAGCGGAGAAGCTGTAGGTGGCAGCAGAGGCTGCTGGATGGGGAGGGCACGGAGGGGGAAGTGGGGGGCTGGGGGGGGGGTGGGCTGTGCTGAGGCCATGGGGAGATACCGAGGAGAATCCGTCCTAAAGACGGCGGGGCGGGGGGGGAGTGCACTGACTTTGTGAGTGTTTGTCTCTGACCCGGTAAGCCAGGTGCGACCTGGAATTGTGCTGCTGTTCGTAGAATCCGAGGGTTGTAGAACATCCCCGGTTGGAAGGCACCCAGAAGGATCCAACTCCTGGCTCCACACAGAAGCATACAAAATTCACAATTCTGAGAGTATTGTCTACATATTTCTTGAACTCCGGCCGCTTGGGGCCAGAGTTGAACAAACTAAGGGACTTCATACGTTTTACCCTCCAGACCCTTCACCATCTTTTCTACCCTCCTTTGGGCACTCTTGAGTAGTTGCGTGTCTTTCTGATATTGTAGCACCCCAGACTGCACACAGTGTGTTGGCACACGCATGATGTGGCACTGCATATTGCATCATGGAGGGTTTTGCCTTTTCCCAGGTGCACAGGGACCTGCCTGCTGCTCAGGGACTGCAGAGAACACACAGCAAACTGTCTATCTTGCTGTTGTATTTGTGATGCTTTTCTTTCCCTATCTTCAGTGATAGTGCCCAACAGGATATGCAGATATTAAGCAGATACAGTACACTATTATTGTCCTGGACGGAGGATGCAATGAGGACCTCTTCTCCCAGCTAACATTGATAGGACAAGAGGGAATGGCTTTAAGCTGTGCCACAGGAGGTTCAGGTTGGATATTAGGGGAGATTTCTTCTCCAAGCAGTGGTGACACACTGGAGCGGGCTGCCCAGGGTGGTGGTAGAGTCACAGTCCCTGGAAGTGTTCAAGAAAAGCGTAGATGTTGCACTGAGTGATATTGTCTAGAGCAGTCAAAGGCACTGGTTGATGGTTGGACTGGATGACCTTTTCGATCTTTTCAGCCTTAACAGTTCTATGACTCTAAGGTGGAGCCAAGATCTTTTCATTGGTCCCCAGTGCCAGGGCAAGAGACAATGGGTACAAACACAAGAGCTTCTGTCTGGAAGCATCAGGAAGCACTTCTGTACTGTGTGGATGACACAGCACTGGCACAGGTTGCCCAGAGAGGCTGTGGAGTCTCCTTGGAGATCTGTAGAACACCTGTAAGTGGTCCCGGGCCCCCTGCTTGAGCAGGGGTTGGGCCAGATGGACGCCAAGGTGCCTTCCCAACCTCAACCATTCTGTGATCCTGTGCTTCTAAAAGGACTTTTGGCTTTAGACTCAAGTTATGGGCTCTCCCTTAGTCTTCTTCACCAGTGATTCAGCCTCCATTGCCGTTTGAGCTGTGTGTCCTCTGTCAGACTCAGGGAGTCCATGAGTGGAACACGGTGCTCCAGACTGAACTCCATGATGTTTGCCCCTAGGAACTATGGGTACTCTATTTTTGCTGGTGCTGATGAACTCTGTGTCCCACGTGAACATTATGCTGCACAAGTTTGAGTCCTTATGTCAGGGATGAATGACAGTCCCACATGGATGCTCTGGGACAATGTGTATCTCATCCTATGTGAGTCAGACCTGCCTCATGCCCATATGACTTCATTCCTTTGTGCAGAAGTGATTCCTGCAGTCATTTACCAGCCTGGGGATAAATGCGCTGTCACTTAGAACCCGTCCAGAACAGTCTGGAGAGAAGTGTGAGAGTCTGGTGATGGTCTCCTTTGCATCAATATCTATCCAAATGTACTGGGACTGGTTGAACAGAGCATAGTGTGAGAGTTTATGAAATTGGATGGAGGCATCTGTGTTTGTGAGAACAAAAGGAAACGTTATGGCATCCATGAGCTATGAATAATAAAGATTCCTGATTAACAGAATGTGAGGCAATTGTTTAATCATCACAGTGTTTTCTGGGATTATTTTTCCTTTTTGACACTTCTTTTAAAGCCATATGTTTATGGCTATGGGAATTTGGGTAAGTTTGTGGAGTCCACATGTCCCCTCCTTGGGTATGGACATCCACAAACATCCATATCTGTTCCCCACGGGGCTGACCCTGCCCGCCTCCGTGACCCCAAGACACTGTGGGGTTTGAGTGCTTCTACTCAAAGGGCCTTTGAAGGAGACAGCAAGCGCTAAGGGAGAGCTAACAAACGATCCTTCCTGCTCCTCCTCGCCCTCCTGGCAGCCCGGGGGCCGAGTGGCTTTAATTCATCAGTCGGCTCACGCAGCGATGCTGACACAAATGGCACCTGCTGTCAGTCTCTCCCATGTAAGTGCTGGTGATAAATGGCGTGGGGTGTGCTGGCCACTGATTCCAGTTGGCCAAGCGGAGATGGATGCTTGTGTCCCTCCCTGTGACGGAGGAGTTAATCATCGTGAAGAGTGAACATGTAGTGCAAGTGGCTCCAGCCTGCTCTTCCAAGGCCGGTTCCCCGGAAGACTTTGCCAGTGGTTTAGAAAGACACAGACGGGACCTTGCTCTCCCTTGTATGTCAGCAGCTGGGGTTGATGCAGGATGGCCACAATTCAGAGCATATTTTAGGTAGGCTGGAAACTGCTTCTTGTCCTCAACCTTTCCAGAGTGCAATGCCCTGAATTCTTCTCTTCCAGCAGAAATAACCTGGCTGGTGCTATTGGGCACAGAGCTCTTCTCCAGCCTACAGGAGACAGAGGCACTGCCACTGCTATGCCCATGCTTGCCAGGCAGGGATTCAGAATGTGTTCCCCAGAAGGATTTTTATGATCCTTTTGGGACATCCAGAGATAAAGAGTGCTTTCTGGACAAATGGGCTAGGTTTTCCAAGCACCCTGAATTCCCCATTTCTCCTCTCACTGCCAGCACCATCTCACTGTGAAATCCATAAGCCCTTGCCACTATGCACACATCTTCATAATTGGAACCTTCCCCAGTGAGAAAGGAGAGTTATTTTAGCATCTTCTGTGTTTCCTTGACTTTCCTATGTGACTGAAAAATTGATATTTGTATTGTTATTGACTTCTCCTGGATGATTTCAGCAACTCCTATTAAGAATCTCATTCTTGGAGTAAATCTGTAATTATTAACAGTAATCTATATAAATGATACTGTACTTCTGCATAATCTCATCCAATTAATCTTACTGTATCAGCTTTAATATTTTTTTCTGTGAGGGAAAATGCTCTTCTACTAAGAGAAGACCTCGAACAGCCTTCCAAGCACCAAGTTTTTTAGTATGTGCTGAGCAGTGTGATTTAAGACTGAAAATATGTTTCTGTCTGAAGTTCCTGACAGTGCAATTTGAATGTGAAGAAGTGTCCAGTCTTTCCTCCTGACAGCTCATTGTACAGGTCTGTGTGTCAATGCACCATATGGGGACATTATCCAGACTGGGGTCACCAGGGTGACCTTTACTCATCGCTCTGCCACTGAGCTGGACATGCAGCAAAACGAAGATGCTGTCTGCATGCCAAATGAGATCAGTATTCCTGATCTTCCTCTTTTTCTGCTTTGGGACCCATTGATCACTGTCATGGAGTGTCTGCTGGGTCTCCCTTGAAAAAAAGCCTTATTCTGCTGTTTGCTGTCCAGATCCCATCAAGGGCTGAAAACATCTTTTGACTTCAGTCATGTTTAGACCTTTCACTTTCAAAAGGAAGAAATATAAGATATGATTGTCTACAACAAATCCCCTAAGAATTAGAAGTAATATCAGAGAAAAAGATGGAACTGATTCAAGTGTACTGCTCTGGGCACTCAGGATGGGTTTTGACTTGTGATGCATTTGCATTGTTAGAAAGCAGAGAACAATGTGGTCTGGAGGAGCCATGTTACTTCATATCCATGGACCAGCCTGGTCCTCTCAGCTCCTCCATCTCCTGCTTCTGGCTGCTGCCCAAGGTAGGACGCCAGATCTTGCGCTGAATTAAATATTCCTCACATTCCTCATCTTCTCCCTGTAAAAGAGAAAGTCCTTTCTTTCCTCCTATTGCTCTAGGTTAAAAATTGTTAAAACCCAAAGTGCTGGGTGTGGATTTCCCAGAGTTTTGTTGTTAACCTTATTTGTCCTCATGGGAGCTTAAGGAAATTTTGAGACATTTGGGGTCTTGGACAGTAGGGCATTCCAGAGCTTAAATACAGTGAGCCTGAATTGCTCAGGTTTCTGTCCCCTCCTGTAGCCCTGGGCTGGCATACCTCCTGGAGCACTGCTTCTGTGTGCCTCCCACCTGCTCAGATGTCTCCTCTCCTCCAAGCTTTGTCTTTTCCCCTCCAGTGATGCGATGGATGCTTTATGGATATCTTTGCTGATATCACCTCCTGTGCTCAGGGACATGATTTAGTGGAGGGTTGTTAGGGTAATATGGTCAGGTTGCAATTGGACTTGATGATCTTTAAGGTCCTTTCCAACCTGAGCAATTCTATGCTTCTATGTTTCTATGGCATGAAAGAAACGTGTGTAGAAACATAGCCAATTTGAACTGGGAATGCTTACAGAGCCCTGAATTTCACTTTGTGCACATCCTCGCAAATGTGTAAGGTCCCAAGAGACAAACTTTATATTCAAACAATCTCTGTTTTTGGATTCCTGTATTTTAAGTTCCCTATTTGAAACTCATAGGCTTCAATTTCAGTGGGGCTACGTATCCACAGGTTCTCTTATTCCTTAGCCACGTACTTTTCATAGAATCACAGAATACCCTTGCCCCTGCTTCATACTTCACTAGAAGCATGATTAGGCTCTGCTTATACCAAACCTACCATAAATGTACATTCCCTCTTTGCTTTTTCCCCAGTATTTTTACTTTATTATGCTTCCCAGACACATACATTTTTAAATCCCTTGTCACGTTACTATCAGACACAGGGGGAAGTACAGACTCCTGCATTAAATCACACAGTGGCAATGAGCCCAAGCAATATTCAGTGGTGCATGGATGTACCAATTAAGAATACATCCAACTTGCATAGTCTGGATACTTTTCTCCTTCAGAAGGGTCTGATTGTTTGCTTGCAATTATTTGGTAAATCTAATGAGGCTGAAAAGAGGTTGGATCACCTGTAAATGTCTTAGAAGTGTGGAAGCAGATGTGAATACGTCTGTAAAATTTAATGTTCCAAAGACTTTAAGGTAAAGCAAAACAGTTTCCCAGGAATTCTAACTTGCAGACTGAATATAAAAATAGCTGTCTCTAAGTTTGTGTAACCTTCAGGACTCTGGAAAAAGAATGGCCTGCCAGAATCAAAGACTTGTTGCATTCAGTCTGTCACTTGTCAAACCTGATGCTGTCATTTCAAAATAAATACTTATACACTGATCTTTCTGGTTCACTGTGCCTTGGCTGTAGAAATTATTGCTCAAGAAAGCACAAAGCCAAGGACATTTTCCTTTGGCTGGTTGGTGCTGGTACTAGTAGCTAAGCTTCCACTGATCTTCGTAGAAGGACCAGGACTCTTGCAGGTGTTAATCAAGTACAGTGAACTGTACTTTATGCAAGATCGAGGTTTCAGTGATTGTGGCTTCCTATGGTCTGTCCTGGGAATTCTTACTATCCCAGAGAGATAAGGGGACATATACAAATATTAACTGTTCCCCAGATGTTCCCCTCTCTTTGAATGAGATCTTCCTTCATGTGGGGAAAGTTGTGATTATCTGAGTCAGAGAATAAGCATGTTTAAGTTGAGGTTGACTCTTTACAGACTGACAACAGGACTCACCTTTTTAACGTTGCCTCCTATTATTATTTATAGAATTGTTATTCCTTTATAAATTTTATGCATGGAATAAACATGTAGGTTATTGACTGTCCTTGCTCCAGAAAACTTAACACCTAAACAGACGACTGAATAAGCAGACAATATTAACAACTCAAGTTTGCAAAGAGAGGTCTAAGTACAAACTTGGTGAGACCTCAAGTTAGCATATGTATAATATGAACTGCCCATACAGTCTTGAGGCTAATTGCCAGTGCCAGAGTCAGGTGATGCCAAAGGTATATATTTTTAAAAGATTCCTGAAAAGATTCTGCACTAAATTACCTTAAAACCAATAAACTCCAGCTATGGAGTATTTGAAGATCTGACTGGATAATCATTTTTTTTTAAATGCCTTTGAATTCTGTAGTAGGGCATCTTTCTTAATGTCTGGTTGGGTATTTCTGGTTGAACTGGCGCAAGAGTCCAAATTCCTGCAGTCTCTTTCCAGTATCTCACAACTTACAATCCTCCTCTTCCTTTACACAAATATGAAATGAGGACAGTTGTACCCATTCTGTTTCCTTCTTGGAGCGTGGTAGAACTATGTTGCACAATGTTTGTAGAATGCCTGGAATGTTTCTATTTGAAAAAGCATGACATTGGAGCTAACACCTTTTTTCTTTCTTCCGCTCTCTCTCTCTTCTTTTTTTTTTTTTTTTTTTTTTGAAGAGTTATAAATCCACTTGCTGAAGTTACATCCTCCTGTGGGTTGGTCGTTGGTCAGTTCCACATCAATGTGTTCATTATATAATATGCTGATGTGGAAACTGCCGGAAATTATTGCTTCCTATTACATAACTCTTGCTGCGTATCTGATGTGTTTTCTAATGCTCAGGGGAACAGAAAGAGCAGTGGCTCTAATTGCTGTTGCATTTTTTTGCAGACCCTTGACTGTAGATCATCATTAGCTCTTAATAGTTGCACAACGTGATTTCTTTGGGATGTCCCAGTTTATCTTGACATATCTTTGTGTTTACAGATTCCTTTACCATCTCTGTAAAACCAAAGCTGATATCCGTGATTTTGCACAGGTGAGCTGGAAGGTGTGGAAAGCTGGACCTCTGTGTTGGACTGGGATCTCAGATAATGAGATCAAGCAGGTTAAATTGAACCTACGTTGTCCCAGAGCTCAAACATACAATGGAGACCTGGCATTTGAGTACACTGAAGGCCAGGAGCTTTCAGAGCAGGTGCTATTGGCCTATGAAGTCGGGTCTCTTATCTTAAACTTCATAAAAACATTGAAATTACACTACAGTTCCACATCTCTTTGCATAAGCGATTATTTGGACAGTCCAAAATTCATCTGAGTACTGATAACTAATACAGCCACTGTTTCTCAGCTGTATGCACAAAGTCCTGGGATTTATTAGTATCCAGTAAGACTACCAGCTACTGTGAAGTGGTGTAACATCAAGGATGTTGCATTGGCATCCCATGTTCTCTCTTTTAATGTAACACAGATTGTTTATACAGCAGCATCATACTAAACTGTGCCTATAGAAAATATGATGGTTTCCCATTTCATCAGAATTGCATGGGTAGATCTGAGACAACTTTGAAGTTGCCAACCAATGGTGTAAGTAATGAGCCCAACCAGACTCTGTGCATTGAAATCCTGTGCCAGAGCTCATAGCACATTTCATAGCATATCATCCAGCAAACACTTCATCAATCAGATGCACCATGCAACTAGTGCAAATCATTTTGGGAAAATGCTCAACACTGAACTAAATTTCCAGAGTCAAATAATATTCTGCATCTTGTAATATTACATGTAGATGTCTGGTAACAAGAAAGAAAAAAAAAAATGTTTTGATGATTAGGAACTGTTAAGTGCTCTTGAGGCATATTGATTATTAGTGAATGAACCTAGTCAAAATTCAGAATCCTTCCTCGTAGGGATTTCATAAACCTTGTAGAAAGGATAAGGCTGCCCTGAATGTATTCAAGTATCTGCATATGACAAGACCTTGTTATTTTCTGATATGAGTTTGTGGCTTGTTGCCTTGGCAAGTCATGACTGACATCTGAAAAGATGCAGATGGGCTTCTTCTGACCTAATGCTTTGCAGATCATCAGGTTTGTGCAGCAAATATTGCATCAGAGACCTACATGTAGCATTACATGCACAGTGCTTTGGCCTTTGTTATGCTGCAGGTGGCTCTGCTGGATGGTGCAAGTTGATACATCAGGCAGACAGAAAGGGGTGCACAAGATCCAGTATGTGTCAGGACGTCAGATTTCAACACCATATACCACGCTGCTATCAAATTTCCTATCAAGAATTATACACCTTATCAGAAAAATGATTAGATAGTAGAAAGTTATTAGCCTATCTGATGGCTGTTGGAAACACCACTGCAAGTGTCAGTAACACAAATGACTTCTTAGTGTCTAATGTACAATTCAGATAGACAAAAGAGTCATACTTATTTCTGTGATTTAAACTGAATCATATTGCAGAATTTGGTGCAGCGTGAAAATAAGAATTAATTTTCTGCAAGGTGGAGAATGTCTTACACAGTACAACTGTAAATTCATGGGTTAAATCCAGGTTGGAAGGGACTGCAGGAAGTTTCTCATCTAAGCCCCTATTCAAAGAAGGATCAGCTGTGAGATCAGAGCAGCGGAGCTTTATTCAGTGGGGTCTTCAAAACCTCCAAGGATGGAAAGAGCAGAAAGTAACCTGGCTATCCTCACCATGATCTCACTGATTTTTGAGAAGTGTATTTCAAAGACATAATTCTGCTTGCTTTCCTTGTACCAGTCAGTCTAGTCACTTGAAGAAGATGGGCAAATCCCTCAGATTTTAGTTAAGGGAGTGTTTGGAGGAATACAGCAGATAAGCAGGAATATTTGGTGAGCACCTAATATTGGCGGCCATGTACTCAAAGGAAATCAAGTATCTTAGGAAGCAAGAATATAGAAGATATCTGAGAATTTGTGTGTTTCTTATTAGAACTTAGTGGCAGCTTAGTTTTTGCTAGACAAACTTTTGCTTTTTACTTTCTTAGGCTTTAGAGATCTGAGTAAGAGAGTGAGTTGTAGTCAGGGTGGGTGATCATGTGGTTGTTGTGTGGGTCCAGTTGGTTGCTGTATTGGTAGGCAACTACTAGTGACAGTGACTAAGAATCTGGGATCACATCAACACCTTGCGGTGATTTCTGCAGTGCCTTTGGGCATGCTTCTTAATTTATTTCCTGTTCCTCATCAAAAAATTGTACTGCTATCCATCTCCTCATGTTTTTCTTTTCTATTTAAAAAGATCTTTCAATAGGCATTCTATCTTACAATCCTTGTGTAAAGAATCTAAAACAAAAAACCTTGTTTATGGAGGCCTCTATGTCCTACTGTTGTACCGATAATAATTAGAACAAAGTACCACGCCAGTGCTTGGCTTCTCCTGAAAGAAGGATATTTTTTAGGTTGGATTTTTTGCCCTTTCATATGTGAGCTAATAGCGTTCCAGAGACTCCCTCTGCTGTGGCATTTATTTACGTATTTCCCACCCTCAAAATGTAGCAAGAGGGATGTTGTATAAGAAAGCTATCAGTCACTTTCCCTCTTTCTCTGCAAATCGTTCTTCTGCAGATACTTCAGTGAATGTGGGGAAAACTGCATGGCTGTTCCATTTGGATTTATGGACATTTTTCACTGGGTCATGGGTCCTCTTAGCTATTCTTTAACTTATTTCTCTAACCTATTTCTCTGAAACGATCTGTGAGTTGCTTTGTGGGTGATGAAAGGAAGAGTATTCCTCTGTTCTTGCAATTTCTTCCTGGAATATTACAGCATCATTTCCCAGACTGGCTCCCAGTGTTGTGGTAAAAGTAATAATAACCCAGCAACAAAACCCATAATCAAATAAGTCTGTATAAACGGTATTGAAGAAAGACAGTTCTCCTTAATTCCTCATGAGTAGGGAAAGTCATCCTCTTAGGATGCTACAACTGATAAGGAATCCTATGAAGTACTGAATGTTCTTCTTGACTTGATGCTTCATCACTTTTGTGAGGATGTCCTGCATTCCCAGTAGTGTATTGTTTGAACAAGTTAATACTGTTGCAAAACAGAATCAAGGAGTGATACAAGTACCCCTGTACATATCTGCCTGCTAAAATCCTGAGCAACAGGGGTGCTGCTGATAATTGTTCAGATGATGTCACATAGAGAGGTGTCTCACTGAGTAATAAAGTTTTGCGTCCAATATTTCTAAATTTAGATAGGGTTGTTTGTCCTTGCAGTGGCAAATATTTCAATAAAAAACTTTTTATTTGAAGTTCTGAAATAAAAATACTTACAGCTGTGGTCTGTGGTTCATCTGTAAGTAATAGGATTACATACAGGAATTATCAAGACCATAGTGCACATGGCTTCATTTAGAAATTATGCCTATATAAAACTACTACTGGTGATGGGATTGTTTATGAGTCAGCACCTGATAGTTGACCGAATACTAAATAACATCTTCCAGAGGATTCACTATTTGCTGCAGTCAGGTGTGAATGATAGCTGTAATATCAGACGCTGTCTTGTGTTATAAGCTTCTTATCATTGTAAGATACAGTCTTGATCTTGCTTTTCCTCTGCTAATAAAACTTAATTGAGAAGGGAGATGCTCAGCTTTGGGTTAACATAAAAGACAGTTTGCCTTTCGATCTTTCTCAGTATTGTCTATTGCATGATGGATGGAGGAAAACATTATGAACAATATAACTAAGGAAACCTAGTTTCTTATGCATTTGTCAATTGAAAGGTATGAGAGTTACCTTTTAAGTGGATTTCTGGCATCTAAAATAAATTACTGCCTACTGACCTCGCTGTTGTTAATAAGTCTTACTCCCCACTTAGCTTCCTATATCCAGACAATCTGTAGGAATGCGGCACCTCTGAGGCTTGCGACTCCTTTTCCACATTTGATTGATGCAGATTGACACGTTCAGGCTATTGGTGAAGAACTGTCTGACAGACAACATGGTTCTGTTAATCCTTATTTATTTAATGAGCCAGGATAGAAAGAAATATAAACTTTGGGATTAGATTTTTCAAACCAAGTAACTTAGACCCTTTCGGCCATAATGTCTAGGTGGCACAATTTTTTGCCATACTCCTGATTTAAACGCAGAGGAAAATTAATTGGTTTAAAAGGAATCCAAGCCCTTCTGAAACATAACAACTGAAAACTTGAAAGCAGGTATTGGATTGGTGATTCTGAGATTGGCGAAAGCTCTTGACAGGACTATAGCTCTTCTATTCTGGCATTTATATTCCTTTTTTGCTGAATCCCCAGGGCTGTGCTACCATGAATGTAGGCTTCATGCTCTGGGAAGAGCCATTCTTACACAGACATTGAGACCACTTCTCATACCTCCTTCCCACTGAAGTGCACAATATTACTTCATGGACAAAGTTCAGTCTAATGTGTGTGAGCAATGTTACTGCAGAGCTTAGTGTAGTTTTTGGAGCTGGGTGTTAATGAATCTTTTCTACACCAACAGGTAAACATCTGAGTGATAGACAAAGAGGATAGATATTTCAAGAGGAAAGGACAGTTGCAAGATGAGGGCTCCTTAACTGAACAGCAAATGTCTTTTCTCTGTTTTTGTGCTTTGAATGAATTTTGCATGCACGAATATTGCACCAACACTTTTAACAACACAAATACAAGCAATGACAGGACTGAGATTTTTATCACCATCCAAGCTGTTTAAGTGTTTTGCTTATTTGCAGTTACCAATTTCCTGGGGATGGAATGATTCAATCACACACAGTTTTACTGCAATAAAATAAGGAATTAAGGCAGTTGATAGGCTCCTGTGGAAGCTTTATGATTATTCTTATTCTTGTAGTGGCTGTCCTTTAAGGCCTAACAATAGTTTTGTATAGCCTGTAAAGAGTAAAATTTATCCACCAAGCACAAGGGTTGTTCTACTTAAATGTTAGAAGAATCAGAACACAGGCAGATCTGGAGTCAAAAGGAAAAATAAAATAGAAAAGCAAATATATTAAATATGCTTTGGAAGAGAGGATGAAGTAGATGAGGCTTGCTTCAATTATTTATTTATAAAGAACTGTTTATGTGTGTATGTCAATGACTAGATGACCTTTACAGGTCCCTTCCAACTGAAACGCTTTTACGATTCTATGAAATAACTGTTTTTAACCCATATGCACACTGTAACAGAAAGCATGATGTACTGATGGTTGCTTGGGCTGGGATGGCACTTTTTTCAGAGACGGTCTACAGGATCAGAAGTCAGAATCAGGGCAGTGCTGAAAGAGGGTATTTATTGCTGCTACAAAGATGGGAGTAAGTGGAGACCAGCAGAACCAACTCAAACCTATGCTTTGTCATACGTGAGGGTGGATATTGCTGATTACTCCATCTGCCAGATTTGTCACCTCGGGAAGCTCCTTTCCCTGTTAACCTTCATTGCTGTCCTAAATGGACTTTGTTTCTGTGTAAGACTATCTTATATATGTTGTGTTTCAGATAAATAAATAAATATTGTAGCTTTGAGCTGTGCCACTCACATGGCTTTGTCTAATACCCTGTCTGAGCTGAGGGTGTTTTATGTCTGAATTCCTGCTCACAACCATTTGTTCAGGACCTAATACAGAGATGTTATCTTAAATCCCACAGTTGCCCCACTGATTTGGTGCAACAGCTTCAGACGCCTGATTTTATTTTTACTTTTTATTTTCCCCCCAGTATTCCATCTGGTTGGAATTTGATTGCATCATTTTAGCACTTTTCTTCTGGGAATGCCGTGGTGATTTTGAAATTTGTTCAGTTTTGTTGCCCTGTTGGAGACTTGCTGGCATTTTTTTTTCTTGTGCAAAAAAGGGAACTTATGTTTAAAAAAAAAGTTGAAGTAAAGTGTGGATAATTATTACAGTATATATCCATCTAAAATATAACAATCTTTGGATAAATGTCTGTTTTTTTCAGTTTTGCCATAAAAAGTCTCCCAGTTTTGCTCATCTGTGAACAATGTGGAATTTTTCTGTCCATCTGTAAGTCCAGTGCAGCTATGATCTGCCATATCACATTTGTAGCTGCCAGCTGTTAAATGATATAACAAGATATGCTCATCGTCACTTCTAATGGAAAGCACTCTAGAGGCATTTCTCCATCTTTCTCACAATATCAGTAAAACAGTTCTCAGTAGTAAGGGTAATATTTCTCCAACCATGGAAGTAACTAATGAAAATATGCCATTAAGCAGTTTATTTCCAAAGCGCTGAAGGCTGCGTGAGAACAGACCAAGGCAGCCTCAGATGGACATTCTGAAGGCAGATCTTGTATCTTTATGTCATTATTCATGGAGGTATAATTTTGGTTTGAAGCATGATGATATTTGTTTGTTTGTTTGCTTTTTTCCCAAAAAGAAAGTAATGAAAAACTTCTCAGTTTTTTTTTTTTTTTTTTTTTTTTTTTGGAGGTTTCAACAAAGTATGTGTTGAGGACAAGTTTTTTATGACATGCAAATGTTTGACTTTCTTTCTTCCCATTGAAAAAGTCTGAAGAATCAAGTGTCCTCAGCAAACCCATCATAATGGCTTTTGGGAAAATGATAGGCAAACGGTAACTGGGCACATTTAACCATACATACATCCTTGAAGTGATTTGAACAGGGGGACCTCGTAGATATTGTATCCCAGGAATTAGTTGCAGGGGAGAAAAAAATATTAGGATGGAAAAAGTCTGGTCACTGACAATGGCAAAGGAGTGTTTGGAGAGCACAACCTCACACAGGCTTATGAAGGGAAGCAGTAAACTATTTTTGTATCAAGCAGAAGCAGTATTCTTGTTCTGAGCTCATTCCTGCTGTGACAAATTTGAAATCTGGGATTTTGACATGTGAGTGGAAATTGTAGCTCTTAGTAATATGTAGCGGAGAGGCACAAAGGTGTGAAGGTGGAAGGTGATTCTCAGAATGAAAGCTTCCACAACCTTGCTGACTTTTGTCTTGTCAATAGGAATAAGCTCAGCTGTCATGAAACAAAGACTCTGCATCACTCTGTGCTTGCCAGTAGCCAGGAGTATTTTGAGCACTTCTGTTCATATTGGTAACACATAACGGGGCGTGGGATGTTGCTGGTCCCACGTCTGCCAGTGTACCCACACGGGAAACTGTGCCCTCACACTGTGCCCAAGGGTCTGAACATGAGGCTGTGCTTTGACATGGGTCATTTGTGTGGATCGGTTTAGGAGCAATTCCCTGAGCAGGCTGGCTGTAGATCAGAGGAGCGATGGCTTCAGATGGAGGGAAAGGTGACAGTGAGATAGTACGGATAAGCTGGGAGATAAACTTTCTCACAGGACTGACCTACAGCAGAATAGTGCACTTTGTCCCTATTTCCAGCTTGTTTCACTCTGCTGGACACCTCACAAGCCCTGACCCTGGCTGCCTGTGCAGCCTTTGGATGTAAGCGTGCTCTCAGGCTCAACCTCACCGCCGGTGTGGTGCCTGCTTTCTCTCCTGCCTTTTCTTTATTCCTTGTACCCTGTGGCTTTGCAGCTCATTAGACACAAAATATCAGTTCAACTTGACACTCTGGGAACAGTGATTTACATTTTTTTCCAGTTGATTTCTCTGCTGCTTCTCTTGGATTTGCAATGAAGGCGGAGGTTACAGACACTTTGGCCGTCTGAATGGATAGCAATGACCTCAGACTATGGAATACCCGAAACAAACCCCCTGAATTATGAAGCTCAGGCAATAAGCAGAGCAAGGGTCACCCAGACACAGGCATATTTTTCCCCTACTGCCTCAGGGTTAAGAGTGGGTAATTGGTATTTCCAGTTCAGCTTCTTTCTCATTTTGTGTCATCCCATCATGGCATGCCAGGATGCATTACACTAAATGGCATCAAATAGTCATGGAGTGTGACATGATACATTATCTGACATGTCACCTCACACCCTGTCATAACACAGTGCACTCAAAGATCAGTGGAGACCAAAAATTCATGTGTCTGATTCCATTTTATCAGTCAACCCAAAGGGAGGGAAGCATGTTAATTATATGCATGGTGGTTTCATCCAGTGCTAGTGGGAAGGAGATGGGGTATGGTGAGAGAAGGACAATTTCTGTGTCTCAGAACATTACTTTGACTGTCCACACGTATGGGTGGCGGTGAGCAGGGCATGATAGTGAAGGATCACTCTAAGATCTGAGGCATGATGCAAAGTTACAAAAATGATAAAAGATATGTAAAGAAAGAAGTGCTAGTTCCCCAGAATCATCAGGCACTGGGATTTGAATTAAGTTTCCTTTGTGCTCTGGAAGAAATAGAAACACAAGGAAGAAATGTAAGCATTTCTTAAAATTTGATTCAGTGACAGCTGATCTTAACAGGTAGATTTCCATATGTTTCAGAAAATCAACATCTGTAGAAGGAGAGACTAACAAATGAGACTTCCTTGGGTCTAGCTGTAATGTTTTAGGACATTTGTCCCCTGTTGTTAATGTCCAAATTCTCAGAAGGCAAGGAATGTGTTGGTCTCAACTACAGCAGCTCAAAAACATGATTTGTTAGCTAAAACTGTCAGGGAATGCTCATTTGTCTCATGGCATGTGATTCTGGGCATAGAGAGGTAAGAGCACCTGTTTCACATAGCTGAGAAGAAAAAAGTTCAATTTGATAAACTAGAAATCAGCCCAAGCCTTTCCTGATTTCTTGATGTGCTTTTTGTGAGTAATTGTATTTCTGTGACCACATGTGAAAACCAATTGTTTGGAGCCTCAAACCCATGTTTTTGTGAATAAATTAAAAAAAAATTTTTGATCTCATCAAGCAGCTACGTGTCACAGCATCTTAGAAAGTGTTTATAAACCAGAGATGTCACATGACCTCACTGAAATAATATGTGACCTAAAGAAGCAGTTATGTATCTCAGTGAATGAAGGGAAATCTAAAAACAGATATACATGCTGCAAATAGTGTGAGCAGTGCCTACCACTGTCACTGATTTTAAATAAGAAGAGCCTGCACTGTGGAGCACATCATTCATGCCTTGTCCATGCAGAAGACAGTGTTGCTGGTAACTCGCACATACAAGAAAGCCATTTGTGTGTCTTGCGTCTGTAACAGTGAAATGAGGCTACTATAGTGCATAGATTAATTGTATCCCCCACATCACTCCTATTCTGTAATTATTTGGTATTTAGGGCGCTCCTTGAAATGGCTAGTACAGTAGGAAGTTATTAGAAAGTGATGTTAGCAATGGAGTAACACAGAGTTGTTTCCAGTACCAAGGTAGTTGCTCTGTGTCTGCATTTCCATATACTTATCAAACCCATAGGTTGTTATAATGGAAGATGGAAGTCCACATAAGTTTTTTTGATGTAAACTGCATTGTGCATCCTTAGCACAGATTTGCAGAGAAGAGCACACGTTAAACATCTGCATCACTCTGTTTCTTGTTGTATGAGATTGCATTCCTCTTTGGCTGCAGAAACTCTTGGCAATGTCCCAGGTTTGTAGACTGGGATGATACAGAATCTGTTGTTTCCCACTGGGAAACTAGATGGGGAGACTTTGTGATTCCAATGGTGAATCTGAAGCGGAAAAGTGCTTCACACACCTCCATTAGGCTAATATCCTCAAAGTGTTTTGGCTTTATGACTTAGATCTACTAGCTTGCATGATGGTTGTGGGTGAGATCAGAATGTTAGTGAAATGTATATCCCCATCCTGCAAAATCTGTTAAAAGGAATGGACGTGCCAAATTCTTCTCCAGTAGGTGACAGCTTTCACCTATGTCCTTGGTCTTGGAGCTGTGTTGGAGCAGTGACTGCCAAAGACCAGGTCTTGTTACACTAACTTGTAAGCAGACACACATTCAGATAGAACCCATTACTTTTAACTGGAGCATGCTCTCATTCCAAAGTCAGACAAAACACCACCACAAAACATCCCTGGAATGGAGTGATCCTGTTCCTGAGATACTAAAGCAAGTCCTGTGTGATGGTAAATTCTCTGCTGTTTTCAGAATAAATCGTGGAATCATAGAATGGCTTAGCTTGGAAGGAATCCTAGGGATCATGCAGTTCCAATCCTCTGCCATGGGCAGAATTGCTACCCACCAGATCAGGTTGCCCAGGGCCCCATCCAACATAGCCTCGAATGCCTCCAGGGTTGGGGCATCCACAGCTTCTCTGGGCAGCCTGTGTCAGTGCCTCTGAGTAAAGAATTTCTTCCAAACAACTAACATAAACCTCTCCTTTTTCAGTTTAAAGCTATTCTCCCTTGTCCTGACACTATCAGATTGTTCAAAATTCAGTTCCCCTCCTGCTTGCCTTCCTGTTGGTGCAGATCTGACTCATTATGAAAAGGAAAAAGGGAATTATTAATAGTTTTTATCAATCATGGTATTAAGATAGGAAGGAGGAAAATATTTATGTTTTTCCACAGAAAATTCCATGCAAATAAATGCTGAAATTGGGATTGAGTTATGGGAAATGGGAGTATTTTGCATAGAACATTCGTTAAGAGTGCTGTGTGATTAAGACCATGGTACATCAGTGCTGAAATCTTTAACATAAATTCCTATAGGCATGGCAAAGGAGCGGGGGGAAGGAGTTTGACAGGGGAACATAATGATATGTACATACTGAAGGTGTCAGAGGGAAGAAAGGACTGGATTAATTAGAGGAAGAGAATAAAGAAGAATACACTTTTAGGTATGTGAGTTTTAGTGACAGTCCTGATGATCACATGTGTTATTGCTGTTACTTTCTGGAGAATGTATCTCTGCAAAAACAGACAAAGAATTGGGACCTTAATTAGAATTTATACTACAAAATTTGTGCAGCTGACAGATCTGGGTACTGCAAGGAAATAACTGCAGAGAATATCAGGAAAGAGAGATTAAATCCATCTCATGTCAGTCATTCAAATGAGGTGTCTCATTTAGGGCCTTAGTAACTGTAGACCCCTTCAGTAACCAGTGGAGACAGAGAATGATACAGATCTTGGTGGTCTCACAGAGGATAAGCATCCTCCTTCACGCTCTTAGCTCATGTTTGCTTTGGTTCAAAGCCAATAAAGTGGATTTCAGAAGGCTTACTGTCACACCCACTGAAATCTGTTCTCTGCAGTCAGAAAGTAAGGATATAATTCAGTCCATCTAATGTAGTCATCCGCACAGTCAGTACCCACTGTCATCAAAGGAGCAAGTCAGGCATCTCCCTGAGATGCCCTATTGGTTGGGATGAACTGATTTAAAATGAATCATTTTTGCCTATATGGAGTGCAGACAAAAAGTTTAGATGGGATAAACAGCCAAAGACAGATCACTTAAAGCTGTGCTAGAAGTCAGAGTTATCTGTAGATCCTGGCACAGTGATCTACTCAGTCAGTCCATATCATGTGGGCAAAAAGTGTGATTTCATAAGGAACCAAAGTCAACAGATGGTGGTTTGGTTTGCTGCACTCTGACTAGTTGTGATGAACTTGGAAGATGGAGTGAGAAAATGTTTTGTCCATGGCAGACAGCTACCTAGACTCAGTTCAGGTGAAGCTGTAGTCCGCATGACTGAAAGCAGTATGAAAATTTGGAGGTTTGATTTTCAAGGAGTCATTCTCACAAAAGGCCAGGCTGGTTCCAGGAACACTGCTGTGATCACAGGGTGTGGAGGAGACAATGCCATTCCTCGATGTTGTTGTGATTATGTAAAATTGCCCTCTGCCCATAATGCTTGGGTCAGTATATTATAGCCCGTGAACTGTTTTCCTCTTGGTCGCATTTTATTGCTGTTATCCTTCCAGACAATCAATATCTAATTGAATGTGGGTTTTGTTGTATGCTCAATGAATTCCACGTGTTTGTCTCTTAGAAGCAATTTGACAGCAGTGAAAAGAAGAAAAATTCCCTCCTCCCCCCCAAAAAGAGGACTCCTTTGTGGGGAAAAGTAATTGATATGGTACATGCCCAAATCCTCATGTTGAGTGTCTTCCATACAGTACTGGACTTAACTTGAACAAGAGATGTCAGAATTTCAGGCAGCCAGAAATGTATAAAAATGTCCAGGAAAAGCTGCATCTATCATATAGTGCAGCACTGATTCACTAAAATACAGATACAATTTTAATCCCTCTGTCTTTTAATACAGATACAGTTTTAATCCCTCTGTCTCTTAATAACTTGAGAAGACTGGGAAAGTGTAGGAGAAAGAATTATATTTACCTCACATGTGTAAATGTAGACCAGCAAAAAGCGACACAGATAAGTTATCCTAATCAGAACAGTCATTTAACTACTTGAACAACCTTAGAAAAGGATGTGTTTTTGCTACTAGGCACATTCACAAAGTACTATTTTTTCATAATCTGAGGAGTTATATCAAATAATTGCTGGTCTTGTTTGATCACTGATCAGTTTATAGTACTGAAGGATAAACACACAGGCAGGACAAACAACAAGGGGAAGCAGTAGCCTAAGAGTTGGCTGGGGATAGAATATATATTGCTCTAAGACAGATCAGTTTCTCATCTAGGTGATAAGAAATGATCAAATCTACTATTTCTCTTGATTTCTTAATTAATCACGACTGAACACAAGCATTTCATGAATTTCTTCTCTCTCTCTTAGAACATTTTTTTTTCTAATAGCATTTGGCTCTTTAAGAGCTCAATGGTCAGTTCCACTATGTTAGCCCTGTGCTATCTGACTGTGGAATTTGTGTAGATTCCCAATTTATCATACTTTTCATTCTTATCTACTCTTTTTGGTGTCTATACTCCTCACAATAGCTGCAGTGATAGTCCATTCATTCAAACTGTGCTAAAGAGATGACCATAACTTACTTTCTTTCTCCCTCCCTTCCTCCTTTCCTCTCTTCCTCCCATCCTTCCTTTTTTCTTTCTCTCTTTCTCTCTTCCTTTTTTTTCCTTCTTTCCTTCTCTTCTTGCAACTTAATGCCTCCTCATGCTCTTTGATTCTGTCTGCATTCTTAAGGGATTAAGAGTTTTCTGTTTCCTAAAAGGAATAAAATACGGCTATCTGAGCCAGAGAACTAGGAAATTTCTCTGTAAACTCCTTAATGGGGGGTTTTATGGGATATATTTTCACCTCGTTTAGCTTTTATTTCAGCATGACTCTTTCATCAGTCAGAGCAGCTGAAGGAAATGACAACTTTATGGGAAGGCAAGAGGAATCACTGGATTAAATGAAGATATGAAAACAGAACTCAGGTAGTGGAAAGATTTAGAAAGAATAGAGGCCCAATATGTGGCTCACTGAAGTCAAAATAAGTGTGCCCTGTGGATGGGGAGATTCCTATGAGATTCTACATTCTGACCAAGAGGCTGTGTGTGATGGTCCATAAAAATGGGCAGATCACCTTGTTCTCAGGTTTTAAAATCAGTAAAGGGACTTGAATCTCCCATACTGCTTTCTTTTCAGCAAGGTCCCTGGCCATTCCCTTATCAGGATGAATACATGCTTCAGCCAGGCCATGTTACTATGGAAGATACTTGGCTTTTCAGGCTTCCTGAGATTTACAAATCTACCACTTGTCTTGGTAAATTCTTTCAGTGATTATCTGAACTTGTTATTAAAACTGTATATGTTACCTAGTTTGAAAGTAATTTTCAGACATTGCATGCCTTTTGTCTGTTAAGCTGAACAATTCTTTATTATCAGAAATATTTTCCATTCTCCTCATACAGACTGTGATGCCATTGCCTCTTTACTTCTTAGAGAAGTTAAAGAGGTCAAGTTTCTTAAGTCTTTCATTTTAAGGCAGTTTTTCCAGACATCAAGTCATTCCTGCAGCCTTTTTCTGATCCCTTTCCAGTGTTTCAACTGCCTTCTTGGATTATGCATATTATTCCACTAATAGTCTCACCAGCAGCACATGCAGAGGTAATAATAACATTTTGCTTTGGTACAATATGCTCTTTGTATAACCAAGTATCACATATTCTGTTTTACAGGACAGCATGTCAGATTTTTGGGAGTGTCTACTTCTGAATATGGTCTAAAAGTGACTTTGTATTACTGCATTTGGCTGCAGAGTGACGTTCAAAATAATGCAGTTTACAAAGCTATGAGCATATTTGACACGTTCCCATTATTGTTTACTGTTCTTCAAATGTTTGTATCCTCTGAAAAATGTACTATCCTGGCTTAAGATGTTGAATAACACTGGACAAAAGGAGATCTCTGTAGACCCACAGAAAATACGCCCCTTTGATGATGATTCCCTATTAACAATTGCTTTTTAGGAGTACAACTCTAGAAGAGACCTCCTGGGTCACTGAGTCTAATCCCTAGCTATTTCAAGTAACCACATCACACAGTCACTATTAGAAATCTAGCTAAGTTTTAACCAATTTAATATGTGCTGCATTGGTTTTTGTGCAGTACTGCTTTTGTAATCTGAATACCATGTGATACTAAGTCATTAAGTCATTATTTTATTTCTAGCAATGACAAAATCCAGCTGAACTAATTTCTGTATATTCAACTTCAGTCTAGAAAGAATGAACTGAAAAAAAAAAAAAAGCTGGAGGTTTTTCTTCTTTACTCAAGGAAAATAAAATTAGGATAACAAATAAGATGACACAAATAATGCACTGAGCTATGCTGCTGAAAAAAAAAATAGCACATGGATTGTTTTTCAGAAGGATCACAGAAAGTTCCAAATGGATTCTTTCCTGAAGATATTGACTCACAAGAATGGGAAGATTAAACTTACATGGCAGATATAATTGCCTTTCCAAATATTTCCTTCCTCTCCTCTCCCAGAGGTTGCTTCTTTCCTTTACAGGGAAGCTGAACTGTATGTGAGATAACTTTTGGACCACATCCATTTGCATCTTGCTCTGTTGAAATCATCCAGGTTGGAGTTTGGGAACTGCATCACAATACAGTCTGACTGTATCTATTGCAGTACAGCTATAGAAAACAGGCAGAGCAGGCAGTCCCCAAACTTCTTAACCTGCCAATTGCCATGAAACCCTTGGTCCAAGCTTTTGTAGGGCTGAATGTGCTGGAAAAAACCTCAGTCTCTGAAACAGTGTCCTGCAGAAGTTGAACTCTGCAGGGATGAGGACTTGGCCAACTATGAACGTATGATCAGCAATAGATGAATTCAATGACAACTGAGTTTCTAACACCTCATGGTATCAAAGTTGTCCTTTCTCCTAGTGAATGAGTGCTTATCACCCTGTAGTACACTGGTTAGTGATCTAATAGGATGCCTTTGTTCTGGGAGGTGAGAATACAGTGCTCAAGCCAGCTGCCTGTGTGTTTTCAAGATCTTGCTGTATAACTTCCATTTGGTAACTGGGAATTGGATGGAGTTAGATTGTAGAGAGACACTTAAATCTTTGGCTGTCAAAATGAATTTAGGCAACACATATATCCCTTTTCAAAGTTGGAGGCTGAGCAGTTCTGAGCTCTTCTTTTACAGGTGGGGATGGGAGAAGAGTAGGAAAAATCTTTTGAATGTTTTCAACGCAGTGGTGGTGTCAAATTTACCCAGATTTCCAAACTGACCTGAACATAAACTAAGGCTTGAATGATTTCCCACCACATCTGAAGCAAATGTAATTCTGGCCTATTTCCATGGTGCTTTGAGCTAGTTACTGCTTTTGGATACTTTTCCCTGTGAGATTATGGGTTTCTGTTGTTTGGAACGAAATCTGTAGGCACAAGGCCTTTGGCCATGTCCCAGCGCAGTGAATCTGAATTGAATCTCACTTTGTATGAACCCAACAGTGCAACACTTCTTGATTCTCAGATTCTCTCTTCATCCTTATTACTTTGGTGAATTATACTTCTAAAGACTAGTTCACATTATGCAAGATTATCTCATGCTTAAATGAGGTGTTTTCAGGTCAGTGACATAGGACTAAACAAAGAACAAGGCTTTGGAAGCTGTACAAGGAGAGCTATTCGCTTCTGTTCAGCAACCTCAGAAATATCAATCTTGCAACTTCTATAAATATATTTCATCAGGGACCTGCTTGGACCAAGAGCCGGAGTGGAAAACACTTAGGTATTTGATTGAGCTGAGTGAGGTCACTCGAGCGAGCCGTTCCCTGCATGGCTGAGTGCTGGTGTGAGGAAGGCACCAGTGTGATGGTGTGGAACTGGAGGCGATGGGGCGTGATCATAACCTCTGTGCTTTTTCTATTCTGTTTGACAGGGCTGTTACTTCTCCTGGGAGCCTGAGAGTTCATCACAGCATTCCTCATTCACCTGTAGTGAGTGTTTTAATGCAGAGATACATGGAGGCTACCTAGGCAGAATTTAAGGACAATAGGAGCTTACTGATCTGCAATGACCATACTTAGGTGGTCTAAAAAAAAGGCCAATGAATGAGCAAATTTGACTTGTATCAAAATTACTGATGTTACTAGCACAGAACTCCTGCTTCTCACCAGTTTGGTGCTTCTGCTGTATGAATAGGGCTTGAAACCACACGTGTGTTGTTAAGGACATGCCCTGCTCAATTAACAGAGGAGTCCAGGCTCTGCATCTCACACTGCAAGATTTTATTATCATGCAGCTTTGACAGGAGAACCTGAATTCTGGGGAAATGTAAATGTCCCAGAGGGTTTCATCTTATTTTAGATGATTCTCTGTGCCCTGCCTAAGGGAGCCTTTGCTATTGACTGCTTAAGAAGCTGTCTAGCTCTGGCTCTCTAAGCATTCTCATGTGGCTAAATACCTGATTTCTAGGAATTTCAACATTCAAACTTGAAAGCAACAAGAGCACTTTACTGTCCATAGCCTCTTTATGCCTCAGCTCCCATCTCATCACTGGGAACAGTAGCCCGTCTTCCCTTCCAAGGATGTTATGAGGATAAATACATTAAAAGAGGTGAAGTGCTCAATTACTATGAGAATAGGACTCCTATAAATACCTGAGATATATGTGTATATTTGGACTTTAGCAGAATCTAGCTTACAAGTGCAGCTTAAAAAACCTACCATCAATCCCTATATAAATTTCATCTGTGAATATTTGATCAGATGCTATGTGGGTGGAAAAGTATGTTTCATTGCTATTGTGATTGCTTTCTTTCTTTAGCTTTTCGTGAGTAATAAATGTGAAGAATGTCCCAATGCTTTTATGCTCTCCCAGTCAGTAATATTTTTTCTGAACCCATATGCGAATGTTTAATTCATTAAATAGTATCATGCAACTTTATAGTGAAATCATAAATCTGTTCTGTTACATTGCTTATTGGAAAATCTTCAACTGCTAGGAAACCCCTAGCACTGCAACTTGCTTCCCTTGATTACGAATGTCTTTTATTGGCTGCTTCCCACTTTCTCTTAGGTTGCTTTCTCCGTCTGCTTCCAAACTCTCTGTGCCATTTTACAGTAGTGAATCTCACTGGTTTGAGCACTTTTTTCACATGTATATAGTTGGGAAAAAAAAAAAAAAGATATGAAATGCCTTGCATTTTTACATAGGGATAGTGTGTTTGCTACTGCTCAGAATGTTTTCAGAATTGAAGGTGGCAATGAAAAGTTCACTGATCACTGACCGAACTTGGGAGCATGAGATGCCCCTAGAAAAACCTGAAGTTAAAACAACAAACAAAGAAACAATGTTCTTTCTACTTTCTTGTTTTCTTAAGTTTGATCTTTCCAGTATTAACAGAACTGCAGGATACCCTGCCATATGCAGTATCACACAGCATTGTCCTTCTCAGCGTCATGCTATTCTTTTCAAGTTCTCATGGCTAATGCTGTAGGATCCTCAGTAAACATCTCTGGATATCTGGAGGTAGGGACCACTGCTCTGAAGGGCTCCAAGGAAAGCACTTTGGTAGCAGGAGTACAGATTGCTTCAGTCCTGGTAGAAAGGACCATCATGCAACCATCAACAGTTGATCTTCTGACGGGTCCACGTTTGGCCTTTGGTTACGGACCAAATATCTGAGGAGAATGATGATTAACAGTTGACTATTTCTAGACTCCTTAGGCCTTGGTTTTTGACAAAATCCCAGTGAAACTGAGTCAAAACCAGCATGCCTCTGAATGCTACCTGGAAACAAAGATAGCCTCTGCCTGGGGCTCTTTGCTGCTTGCTTATCTACGAAACCATCACCATGAATGTTTTGGGACAGACAAGTCACCAGATGCTCAATTGGCCCAGACTGTTAAAAATTACCCCGGAATCCTCCTTCCTGCGCTGTGCTATGTTTTCTGCGGTCACAACTGCGGCTGTGGACAGTAATTATTACTGAAACCTTGGTAGTGGATCTTTGCTGAGCTCTTAGCAGTTGGATGCTTACATCATAGAAACTGTTCAGGCAATTGAGGATAGTTGGCAGCTCCTTTGCAGTGTCAGCAGCATCACTCATAAAGAAGAGAGTAATCCTTAACTCCAAAGATGGCTCAGGCACCCTTAAATTATAAGAAAATTACCCTCCTCCTGCTACCACTACTGCTCATCTTATGGCCACTACTGCCTTGGATTACATGTGCCTCCATGCTCTGAATTTCAAAAAAGTCATCAATAAGTTTTAAGAAATTATGTTGCCACCATTACAATATAATTGTGCGTGATGGTACCACTCATGGCTATGCCTAAGAGCCTAAAAGTAGTTTTTCTAAGTGCCTAAGTAATACCAAGAGCCTAAGTACTACCAAGGATACAACAGAGATTAGGCATGTAAATACATAGAAAAAAGATCTGTTTTATTTCAATCCAAATAAAACTTCTCTCACAGTATTATGAATTCCCTTATTTCCTTGCCTTGCCTAGGCCTTTTCCCTTGCCCTTTCCTTTCCCGTTCCCTCTCCTGCATTTTAAAAGAATCATTTTATTACTAACATCAAGGAGAGTCCTCTGCACAAAGGGTGGGATTCCAGTGTATTTTCAGGAAAGTGAATCAGGCAATTATCTTGCAGGACCAGTGCAGATGCCAGAATGAGGAGGTGTGGTAAAGGGGAATGCATGATTAATTTCTTTCCTACTCCAGAGCTGGATGAAATGCCTGACACAGCTGTTAGCTCACACTGCTTACAAGAGCAAGGAATCAATCTCACCAGATGTTGTTCATTTCCTCTGTTGCTGTGTGGCCAGCTCTGTTGTACAGAGGATGCGGGGGGCGGAAGGGAGGGAGGGAAAAGAAAGGGGAGAAAATCTCAGTCTAAATTACACAAGAAGGCCCCAGTGTGGGAATTTAACACTAAGTGAGGAACACAAGAACCGGCCATGAGTGGGAAAGTGGAAACTGGAAAGACAAAGCCCACTCATTCGCTAGACTGATTCATCCATTGGGGAGCACAGCAGACTCCCTTCCTCTGTGGGTCAATATATGATCATGAGTTCTCCTGAAAGCTAATGTTTTCCATTAAAAGGATGCGGGAGGCATGCGGGAAGGGTTCAGTAGCAAACAAGCCAACGATACAAGGACACATCTGCTAGCTGCATCATGTACCAGATCGGACAAGTCTGTGGAGCTCTTGTGCACATGCATGAAATCTTTGTGTAACAAAATTTGGGGAAGTGATCGCAGTGACAGTGTGATGTGCTGTTACCATAACTTACCTGGGTTTCTGTAGCCCTGAGTCTGCCAGCACCATTTCAGACCTCCTTTGCCAAGACTGGAACATGTTCCTGTGCTGGGAGATGGAGGTGGAGAGCTCAGTAATGACATGGAAGGTCCTTGGTGCTGGGAATTTACTGAGACGGCATGTGTCCCATGGTGAAAAGATATTTTAATAATCCAATTGAAGTTTTACTTCATTATTTATTGTGGAATATCCTTTCAAAATGAACTGATTTCTGTTGTATGTTTTTTGACTTTTTTTTTCTTTGCACATTCTGCTTTTCCTTGCAGAATTCCTCAGGTAGGTTTCTGCCACCATGTCACCAGCCTTAGCAGGCAGAAAAGGAGTCCTCACGGTACTGCGGCCATAGGAAATTAGGTCAAGTGACAACTCATAATATAGGGCGAAATAAATCAATATGGTCTCTATCAACAGGAAAAACAACTATCTCTATCAACAGGTGAAACAGGACAGTGAACAACTAGGGAGGTACATTGCCTTTAGAGATGAAACATATTCCTACCAACATGAAAACAAGAATTCAGAAGACCTCTGCTTTTATTTTAAGGACTGTTATTAGGGTGAACTCTGCCTTCAGCAGAGGAGGAGCGCTATGGATTTGCACAAATGCAACATGAAGTGTCTGCACAGAAGTGTGTTTGCTGTTCCCCAGCTTGAGTTGTGTGAGGAGGGTTAGTGCCATTCTTTTCAACTTTCTTTCTAAAAATCCTTAAAACAAGCCATCTCTCTCTGCCATGTGGCATTTTGAGGTCCTACTGCTAACAAAACAAAAAACTAACAATAACAACAACAACAACAACAAAAACAACACAAAAAACAACTCCTAAACAGAAAAAAAGCACAATGCTGGTTTTTTTTTTTTTTTTGTTTGTTTGTTTGTTTGTTTTGCCTGAAGCATTCATCCTACAATAGGGTAAAAGCTCTGTAGCAGAAAATAATAAACAAGTGGTCACTGTTGAAGTCACTCCTGAGACATAATGACTGGGTCGTGATGGATTGACATGTTTCTCTCTTGAGGTACAACCACCACTGCTGAGGATGGGACATACAGGCAGATACTGTTTTGCCTTAGGACAGATGCATACTTATTGAGATGGTAGTAGCAATAGCAACGGGACCATAATGAAACCAATTACATAGTTGTGTTGTATGATGTGTGGTCAGGTTTGGCTTGCAGTTATGAATCATAGAATCATAGAATCACAGAATGGCCTGGATTGAAAAGGACCACAATGACCATCTAGTTTCAACCCCCTGCTATGTGCAGGGGCACCAACCACTAGACCAGGCTGCCCAGAGCCACATGCAGCCTGGCCTTGAATGCCTCCAGGGAAGGGGGCATGAAGAGTGGACATAGTCTAAGATGTCTTCTCATTCTGATGGGGGCAGGAGATTGGGTTATATTGAGCACTCAATCCACATCTGTGCCATTTTCTGTGGTTTTGGTTAACAAAAAAAGCATAAATTAAATGAGGATCACTGGATTGAATTGAAAGGATGTTAAACTCTGTCAATCTGTTGACATCATTGTAGATAATTCAGTGCAAAATAGTGTCATTCAGCTAGACTAGCTGGAATATTTGCTTATGAGTTGAATAACATGGTGTTACAGGACTTGTGAGAGACTCTGATGAAAGGAATTATACAGTTCCTGGAAGTGTGGATGGGACAGCCTGGTACTCTATAGTTACATTGATCAGATACTCAATTAGTGTTATTCCTTGAAGTGTCATCTCATTTTATTCCCAATTACCAGTTTCATTGCAATTATACCCAACAGAATCCTATCTTTCCAGATAGCCTGACTACACTGCTCTGAATATCACCTATTGATCACTTGCTATAGTTTGCAAACTCTTGTATCTAATTCTGTGAGTTGTTCCAAGTAAACCTTCAGTGTGAAAGCTGGCAACTTCTGAAAAGCCCTCTCCTTTTCACAAACCTCTCTTTGCCATCTCTGGTAGGCAGACAATACATTTGCAGTTTGAAGTTACAGTTAAAATTACGTAGAAAAAAAAAATGACAGGAGTAGTTGTCATATTTTTAACAAAGTTTGTTCTCTGCGGATATGAAACCTGAGAACTTGCATAAGAGTCCCACTCCACCGAGCGTTGGTTTAGTCCACAAAGCAGCTGCATGAAGGGGGCATTTCACTGCTGTTCTGGATCTCCTTGCTAGGGGAATTGTGGCTGCAGGTTCCCGAGGGCCCCCTGGTGTTTTGCGTAATCTATCTTTAGAGAACTGCAAGTTCATTTCTGAGAAGGGCACTGGCTTTGAGCAGGGACTACCTCTAAACTGACAAACCACTTCCTGCAGTCGTTAACTGAATTGAGTGCTTGCTGTCCCCTTCATTCCCCTGGAGAGACCCCACTACCCCTCCTTGGCTTGGCATCATGAAATATTGTAAAGACAACAGTATGGAGAGTTGAAGTGACAGTAACTCTCCACCAGCATCTTCTACAAAGATCTCCAGCAGAAGTTAAAGCCATGTTTCTAGAGAGTTATCTAATCCTGGGAAAGAAAGAAATTCATATATCTGTGCATTTGATGCTTCTTTTGTATTTTTTACCAGAACACCCCTCCTCTGAAATGAATGTAATTCTTGGCCAGATTTGGGGAAGTAATAGAGCACCTGCAACACTTAGATTGTCATTTCCAGATAACAAAATCCCAGATTTAGTCTGTATCAGTATCCGTTATAGGATATAGGAAAACCTTGCAGTGATTACACAGTATATGCTTATGACCATTGAGAAAAAGAGCCTCAAAGCTACTTTAAACTCCTCCGGTCTCATTTTATACTTGGTGGTGGGTCTTCCTTTTATTTCCTTTACATTTTCCTTTTTCTCTTTTCCTTTTTCTTTTTCTTTCCCTTTCTCTTTCCCTTTCACTTTTTCCCCCTTTTTCTCTTTTCCTTTCTTTTCTCCTTTTCTCTTTCTTTTTCTTTTTCTTTTCTTTTTCTTTTTCTTTTTCTTTTTCTTTTTCTTCTTCTTCTTCTTTTTCTTTTTCTTTTTCTTTTCTTTTTCTTTTTCTTTTTTTCCTTTTCTTTTTCTTTTTCTTTTTCTTTTTTCCTTTTTCTTTTTCTTTTTCTTTTTCTTTTTCTTTTTCTTTTTCTTTTTCTTTTTCTTTTTCTTTTTCTTTTTCTTTTTCTTTTTCTTTTTCTTTTTCTTTTTCTTTTTGTTTTTCCTTTTCTTTTTCTTTTTGTTTTTCCTTTTCTTTTTCTTTTTCTTTTTCTTTTTGTTTTTGTTTTTGTTTTTCTTTTTGTTTTTCTTTTTCCTTTTCTTTTTCTTTTTCTTTTTCTTTTTCTTTTTCTTTTTCTTTTTCTTTTTCTTTTTCTTTTTCTTTTTCTTTTTCTTTTTCTTTTTCTTTTTCTTTTTCTTTTTCTTTTTCTTTTTCTTTTTCCTTTTCTTTTTCTTTTTCTTCTTCTTTTTCTTCTTCTTCTTCTTTTTCTTTTTCTTTTTCTTTTTCTTCTTCTTTTTCTTCTTCTTCTTCTTCTTCTTCTTCTTTTCTTCTTCCTTTTCTTCTTCCTTTTCTTCTTTTTCTTCTTCTTCTTCTTTTTCTTCTTCCTTTTCTTCTTCCTTTTCTTCTTCCTTTTCTTCTTTTTCTTCTTTTTCTTTTTTTTCCTTTTCCTTTTTCTTTTTTCTTTTTCTTTTCTTTATTTTCCTTTTCTTTTTTTCTCTTTCTCTTTCTCTTTCTCTTTCTCTTTCTCTTTCTCTTTCTCTTTCTCTTTCTCTTTCTCTTTCTCTTTCTCTCTCTTTCTCTCTCTCTTTCTCTTTCTCTTTCTCTTTCTCTTTCTCTTTCTCTTTCTCTTTCTCTTTCTCTTTCTCTTTCTCTTTCTCTTTCTCTTTCTCTTTCTCTTTCTCTTTCTCTTTCTCTTTCCCTTTCCCTTTCCCTTTCCCTTTCCCTTTCCCTTTCCATTTCTCTTTCCCTTTCTCTTTCTTTTGAATAAATGCATTATCCTTCTATTGGTCGAGCTTTACAAGTGCTTACTTAGCATACACTGTTTTCTCTTTAGATCTTGATCCTCTCTGAAGCTATCCGGGTACGCTTATTTTTCATGGGACTTAGAGATGTAAACTTGTATTTTGCAAATCAGTAATGGAAATTGAAACCATAGCTAAAAACATTTTCAAAAAACACACAAACACACAAAAATTCAATTGTAGGCAGGGCAATTATTTTTAATTCGCCTTTTTTTTTTTTTTCATCTTTGTGATTCCAGATCATAATTACAGATATCAACTGATTCTATACAAAACATCCAAGTAGTGAAAGACTATAAACACACCTTAGCACGTGCACTTTTTAGTTTTCATTAGATAAGATGCACTAAAAAATTAACTTTGTTTTATCTTGAATGGCATTCAAGACAATCTTGAAAGATATTATTCCTGATAACACTCATAAAACAAAACACAAAGGCTTTGCGTGTTTTCACATGTAAATATAAAGAAAAGTTTGTTTTTTCGAATAAATATTTTCTCTCAAAGCAACTGTTTTGTTTCTCCTTTGTAACAATCACAGTGCCAATAAGAATTAAGGAGGAGTGAAATGGGGAACATATGCTATATGTTAATGTCCAGAGACTGGGAAATACATGGACGATAGAACAGAAAAAGTAGAAGAAGAGAAAATCAAGAACACATACAAATCTAGAAGAAGCCGTTTGAATTGTGCTTTAAACCCCAGCGTCCACTAATAACCAGAGCTGAACCAGCAGCTTCTGTAGAGGACCTTCCGAAGGTTGCTAACTTCTGCCTCAAAAAGCAGCCAGAAGAAGAACTGGAAACCTGTGCTAAAACTCTCTGTGCAGGATGAGCAAGAACAAATGAGCAGGGACAGTTTTTTGTCCCTCTCCAATTGGAATAGGGACCCACACTGGTGTATTTCAACTCTCCCAGAAGATGAACTGAAGTGCATGGTCACTGAACTATCTTAGGTGTTTTGATTCAATATTTCCTGAGTGTGCAAAGCACGAGAAGGCAAGAGAAACCTGTGAATTAACTCAAAATACAGAACCAATGAAGAATTTTTCAGCTGATTTTTTTTTTTTTTTTCATTGGGAAGTGACATTTCTTTAAAATGAAAACTTTCCCTGGGAACACACCAGTTGGAACAAAACTCATCATTGTCACTGCTGACAAAACTGCAAACTCCAGAGGTTTATAAAAGCTGAAATTGCATAGGAAATACATACAGGCACGTAGCTTGAATACAGACTACAATATATACACCCCAGGAGGCTGGAGTGTATAGAGGCAGGCGTTTGCTCCCACCAAAAGCACTTGGAGTTTTTCCATCTTTCTTAATGGAAGCAAGATCAATCCCCTACTATGGAAATGCAAAGAGGCAGATAGCATGAGCCCAAGGGAGCTGCTCATTTGTATGGCCATTGCTGTACATTTGTTGAATAATCACTTTATCTGCAATATTCCTTGTTCAGTAGGAAACCAATATCAAGGGTATCGTTTCTTACAGATGCATAAATTGGTGTTCATTCCATGAATACACTGCCCTCCTTTCCCCCCCTGCCTCCCCCCCCCCCCCCCCATAAACCTTGGAGTGAAAGTTGGAGCCATTTCGATTGCTGTAAACAGAATGTAGAATGGTTTAGGAGATAAGCAGATAAAATATGCTACAAACACGTGCAGAATTCTGCCATTTCACAGTTTGCACAGCTCTGACTGTGTCTGTTTATTAAGATATTTCATCAGCTAGTGTTGTTCTCCTGTGTAAACTCACATGAGACCAAACAACTGACAGCCAGTCACTCTCACACATTCATCCTGGGGTACTGGCACTTATTCTTCTCATGTCTCAGGCAAACTTCTACCCAGCAGGCATTCAGGGCATTTGTAACAAGTTGGAGCACAAGGTGCATTTTGAGTTTGATTTTTGCACTCAGTAAGTGCAAGAGTCGCAAGTCCTCAAGAAGGGAAGGAATACGAGTAGACCATGCAACCTGCTGGCCATGGCTCTGAGCATGTAGCCTGGAGCTGTGTAGTGGGAGTCCTGACTCCATCAGCAGTGCAAGTATTAATGCAGAATCTGTCTGGTGTATGGAAGGGAACAATGGCAAAGGCACTGAGAAAAATCAGGCCAGGATATCTCTGTAAGGACATTCTGAACCCTGTCTCTCCAAATTACATGTAGGCCACTCTGAACGTAATGCCTCTATTTTCATGGAAATTACAACAGATTCAAATGACAAAACCACACTATTTGATAGATTTTTCAGCTACAACACACTATTTTCAATAATATTTTCAGTATAATCACCACCATTAGCTATGAACTTTGCCAGCAGTCAACAAGAGCCTACGTGTTGCGTGTGTAAAAATCTGTACTAGTGGAGGTGACCCACTGTCGCTGATGTCACTACTGAACCGCATCATCCACTGCCTCATTGTGCTGACATCCATTGTTTGGTTTCCATCCAGGAAATGTCCAGGAATGTCAATGGGTGTCATTTTTCTGCATGGAGGAATTCAGTGACACACCTTTGCTTCATACTCACTTCCATGTCAGAAGTATTCTGTCAGGCTGCCATCTGTTACACAGCAACAAAATGTAATGGAATTTTGGTGGGAAGGTTCAACCTCTTTTTCCTTACCTCTGATGTTGTGGGCAAACGTAGTACAGGAGAAGGCAATATTTTTGGAGCACCCTTTGTACACTTTTAGTCCTTTGTTGGTGTTTAAATTCCATTTGATACAGGCATTTTCTAATGTTATAATTTTCATGGAAGTACTTGATAATATAAAGAAGAGTCTATCAAACTGCTCTTAAATTACCTGACCTCATGTTCAGCTTCCTATCTACCAATATCCCCAAGACCATTTCAGCAGGGCTGTGCTCCACCCTTACATTCTGTACTGATAGTGGGGGTTGCCTCAACTTGCAGTTGGATTTGTTAAACCTCATGAGGTTCACCTGGGCCCAGTGCTCAAGCCTGTCTATGTCCCTTTGGATGGCATCCCATCCTTCAGGCACGTTGACCACACCAGACAGCTTGGTTTCATCAGCAAACTTGTTGAGGGCGCACTCAATCCCAGTATTGATGAAGATGTTAAAAAGCACTGGTCTCAGTACTGACCCCTGTGAGACCCCACTCATCACCGATTTCCATCTGCACATTGACACATGGACACATGACCACTCTCTGGGCTCAGTCTCGCAATCAGTTCCTTGTCCACTGATCAGTCCACCCATCAAATCCATATCTTTCCAATCTGGGGGGGAAGGATGTTAGTAGGGACAAAGTCAAGGGCCTTACCAAAATACAGATAGGTGTCATCAGTGGCTCTTCTGTGTCCACTGAAGCAGTTATGACATCATAAAAAGTGACAAGATTGTTTAGGCAGGACCTTCATTTGGTGAAGTCATGCAGGTTAATCTTTCTCTTCCACTCTCTGCTCTGATATTTTATCTCTTAAGAAAGCTCAACTTTTCAGTGTAAAGTAATAGAAACTGGGGCCTGAGGAGTTTTCATGAGAGTTTTAGTCCATTCCACTTCTGCACAGAAATTCACTTCTACTGAAATTTGTGTATGAAGAATTGCAGGGAGGAGCAGAAAGACTACATAGCTACAAACCATTTCTGGCTTGGCTCCGATTAGCACCAAGCACAGGTGCAGAGCACCTCTTTGCTTTCAGATTTTCCATTCAGTGTATGCCCTTAATATAGGCAGACACTATTTTTGGTTAGAGCACAATTAGATATCTTTATCAAGGAGTTTTCTACAGTGCTCATCTGTACAGCAGCCAAGAACTTCCTGGAGAGATTTGGTCTACACAGCCTGAATGAGAAAACTGACAAGTGGTTTAAAAATAGTATGGGTAGATTTACTAGTAGGTTATAAAAACTCAGGCAGCTGTAGCTAAGAATGAAGTCCAACAATAAAATGATGAGATAAAATCTGTTTAATGTTTTACAAGAGATTTTCTAGAGACACACACACACACACAAAAAAGATTATTTCTTTCAAAAATTATATAATATTGCCTCTACAAGTTTTTGTATGCAATTGACTTGCAAATACTAGATAGTTCTCCACTATGACAATAATAAAACCCTTATATTTGAGAGCCTCAGTTCAGCTTACTTGATTTTACACGTGAATACTAAATTTCTCTAAAAGCTAAGTTTATATAGTCTGCAGCACAGTTTACACTATTTAAATCAATTTAGAAATCTGTTAAGTAAATCTGACGCAAGTTTAGTTACAGCAAATGTCTTAGCTAATACATTTCTTGGGACTGGGATGTGATTTTTCTCCATGCATGGATGAAACTCAAGTGCTCTCAAGGCCTCACTGAATAAATAATAAATGATGCAAAATAGTTTTGTGATACATAATAACATCATAATTTTAAAATGTGTTTTCACAGGACTAGAAATGAGAGTGGCATGTTCCTCTGGGAAGTTATTACATACAAAGAAAAAGGAGCTACTTCTAGTGCTGGAACCTGGTCAATACATCTCTCACCACACTCTGGTTCCTGGCAATCATTTACACTCATCTCTTACACCCTTTCAAAGGGCACTGTAAATAATTATCAACAGAGTATGCTTCACCCATTTTATCATAGGTGGAAATAAATTGCAAAAGCAATGAACATTCGGATCTGTGGTTAAGGAAGCTTTAATCAGAGTGCATGAGCTCTCCATCCCCAGGTGTAGCAAGTCAGGAAAAGGAAGTAAGAGGACCAGCATGGCTGAACTGGGACCTGCTGGTCAAACTGAAGAGCAAGAAGAAAATGTACAAGCAGAAAGAACAGAGTACAAGGAAGCTGCTGGGCTGTGTAGGGATGGAGCCAGGAAAGCCAAGGTCCAGCTTGAACTGAACTTGACAAGGGATGCCAAGGGGAACAAGAAAGGTTCTACAGGTAGCTCAGCCAGAAAAGGAAAGTACAGGAGGGTGTAGATCCTCTAGTGAGTGACATAGGCAAACTAGAAACAGTAGACAAGGAGAAGGCTGAGGTAGTTATTTTTTTCCTTGGTCTTCACTGATAACTGCTAGTCACACAGATCTCAAACATTTGGTTTGGAAGGAGAGGACTAGGGAAGCATTCCAGAGTCCTGAGGGAATTATCTGATGTAGTCACCAAGCCGCTCTCAATGATATTTGAAAAGTCATGGAATTCAGGTGATATGGGACACCCAGCATGGCTTCACCAAGTGCAGTCTGGTGGCCTTGTATGTTGGTGTCACTGCATCAGTGGACAAAGGAAGAGCCACTGCTGTCATCTATCTGAACTTCAGTAAGGTCCTTGACACAGTCCCCACTAACATCCTTCTCTCCAAATTGGAAAGATATGGATTTGATGGGTGGACTGTTCAATGGATGAAGGATTGAGTCCAGAGAGTGGTGGTCAATGGCTCAGTGTCTGAATGGTGATCAGTGACAAGTGGTGTCCCTCAGGGGTCAGTGTTGGGACCAATACTCCTTAGTATATTCATCAGTGACATTGACAGTGGGGTCAAGTGCATCCTCAACAAATCTGAGGATGACACCAAGCTGTGGGGTGCGGTTGACATACCAGAGGGACAGGATGCCATCCAGAGGGACCTAGACAGGCTTGAGCAGTGGGCCCAGGTGAACTTCATGAGGTCCAACAAATCCAAGTGCAAGGTCTTGCACCTGGGTCGAGGTAACCCCTATTACCAATACAAACTGGGGGATGAAAGGATTGAGCACAGCCCTGTAGAAGAAGATCTAGTGATACAGGTAGATGGCAAGCTGGACATGAACCAGCCATGAGACCTTGCAGCCCAGAAAGCCAACCGTATCCTGGGCTATATCAAAAGAACATGGCCAGCAGGTAGAGGGAGGTGATCCTGCCCCTCTACTCTGCACTGGTGAAACCTCACCTGGAGTACTGCATTCAAATATGGAGTCCTCAGCACAGGAGAGACATGGACTTGTTGCAGCACGTCCAGAGGAGGACCACAAAAGTGATCCAAGGGGTGAAACATCTCTCCTGTGAGGACAGGCTGATAGAGCTGGGGCTATTCAGCCTGGAGAAGAAAAGGGAGACCTGATAATAGTTTTTCAATATCTAACGGGGAGCTACAGGAAAGTAGAGAACAGTCATTAGCAATGTCCATGGTGATAAGAGAAAGACATTAGACATTAGAAAGAAACACTTCACTGTGAGGGTGGTGAGACACTGAAACAGGTTGCCAAGTGAGATTGTGAATGTGCCCTCCCTGGAAGCATTCAAGGCCAGGCTGGATGGGGCTGTGAGCAACCTGGTCTAGAGGGAGGTGTCCCTGCCTATAGCAGGAGATTGGAGCTAGGTGATCTTAAATGTCCCTTCCAATCCAAACCATTCTGTGATTCTATCACTACAGGGAAAGGGTGAATAAAGGTTCTTAACACTGTTTCAATCAAATATAAGCAATTTTAAAGTGCCACTTAAAACGATTTTATAATAGCCATAGATAACCATTTTAAAATACCCAATTTTTAAACACTGTGGTATGTTGAAATAGAATTACATAGATTTAATCCTTGAGTTCTCTCCCAGGTAGGAAACCTAGAAAGTAAGTACATTATACCTGTTTGTCTCTTTCCATTTGCAGGGGGAAATCTCCTTCCTTTCAACAGAACTGGAACTCCCAAGCAGGTTCTCCAGCTGATTAGAACCCAGTGGTAAGGATCAGTTTCCTGGTGTTGCAAAGGGATACAGGCTGTGAGTGGCATCCCAGGCCCTGGGACACTTGTAAACAAAAGGAGCAGCTACTTGTCATTTCTGGCAAATGAGATCTGTATCCTGGTCAAGCAATTGCTCAAAAATGTTTCTTGCAGTGTTTATTAAAAGCTTTGAAACAGTTCCTATCACAAGTATTGAAAGAACCTTATCATGGTTAGATTGGATATAAAGAAGAATTTTTTTACAGTAAGTGCAGTGAAACACTGAAACGTGTTTCCCATAGATATAGTGGTTTTCCCTGGATACATTCTGTACTGGACTCTAAGCAACCTGCTCTAGCTGTACGTGTCCCTGTTCACTGCAGGGGAGTTGGACTAGATGGCCTTTAAGGGTCCCTTCCAACTCAATTTATTTTATGATTCTGTGATTCTATGGTGGCAAATTCAAATGCCTCAAGATTAGGAGATAACCAAAGTTTTCTAGGCAGCCCCAGTATGATCACTTCATATGAACAAATTATTCCTTAATGGTATAATCACAGATCCCTGCATATCTTGGAGCCTACATTTATTTCCAGGCAGCTCAGCATGGTCAGAGTTGGGAGCTCATGTCTCACTGCTATCAGCTATTTGAAACACTTCAGATAGACTGAGTAAAGCCCTGCCAAATATGTTAACAGGGTAACCCGCAGCAACAGCAGGTCCACATCATTCCTCCTGCTGGGAAGGAAAGGGAACATGTGGCCTGTAAGTGCCTCAGGTATTTGTGGAGAGCAGAGAAGTGAGGAGGTGTGAAAAGGAGAGGCTTAGACCACGGAGGGAAACTTGTTCTAGGACAAAAGTAAGGAGAATTTGGGGTTGGAGTGTAGAACTATGAGGATTTTTTTTAATGCAACAAGAGATCAGCAAAAAGGCATTGTAGAAAAAAGCTTACAAAGAGGATGGGATTTTTGTGTGCTGTTCAGGCCTCTAACAGTGTTGACTCCCTCAACAGCTGGTTTCAACTCAAACAAGCTGGAAGGGAGCACACTGTATTTTGTCTCCAACTTCCTAAATAGCAGATTACTTGAACAAGTCCACCTACTCAGATGAAAAATATAAATTTGTATTGAGGATTCACAGGGTGTCTAACATTATCCAAGCTGAATATCCAGTGGAAACATGAACATCTCATGAATTTTAGCCCTGTTTTGCTCAGAATAGTGCCTTCTTTTTTTTTTTTTTTTTCTTTTTTTAAATTCTGGTTTTGATATCAATGGTTCATGTTCCATTTTTTTTTCTCTTTCTTCCTTTTGTTAGAAAAGCTGTAGGTCTGTCTTCCATTAGTAATAACCTCATGGGAGGGAGGCTACTTCACAGGAGACTACTGTCCTCTGCTGTAATGCACTAGTCTGAGGTTCTCTTGCCCCATTAAATTAATGTTATCCACTATCACAGTAGATTTTTTTGCTTCACATTTTCATATAAAAGCCCCAGCATCTAGCATTACTGCCTGAAATAGTCTGCCAGTATGGGCTGAAGTGTTCTCTGCAGGTAATAGCCCTGTTCAGAGGCTATAGCTCTGAAATCAAACAGCATCAAACAAAGTTCTAGATTTAACTCTCTATCTATTTAAAGCACCTTTTCAACAGTAATTTTCTGTCCTTCCTTCCTTCCTTCCTTCCTTCCTTCCTTCCTTCCTTCCTTCCTTCCTTCCTTCCTTCCTTCCTTCCTTCCTTCCTTCCTTCCTTTCTCTCTTTTCAGCAGCAATAAAATGAACACATCTTCTGAGTTGAAATGAAGTAATTTTGCAGAACAGCCATGCCAACTGTGGTCTATGACCCATTATTACTGCAACTGGTATGCAGTGGCTCACAAAGAAGGATTTTAAATGTGAGATTGTGTTCCTGGTAGTTATGTTCTCTAATAATGCTGTTTACAGATAAATAGAGTAATAATATAGGATGAATAGGTAGCTTTTTTTTTCTCAGCATATGCAAATGAATTGATAAAAGAATTGAATTGTGGATTTGAAGTTTATGTTGTTATAATTTTAGACTGCTGTTCTGATTCTTTCTATTTTATTCTTTTTAAGTTGCCTCTTCCTTACAACATTATTCAAAGCAATTTATTTTGCATTGTTTTCTTTATGACTTGTCTATATGTTGGATATTTTGCATTTGCTTTTGTAATTTCTGTATGTTAATCTAGTTCTCCTTCATTTTTTTCTTTCTTTTTTTTTTTTTTTTCCTTCTTCTTTTCCCCTTCCCCTGCTGTCCTGATCTTTACTCTTCCACTGATACTGTATTATAGGCTACAGGTGCCTCTTCTCCTAAAGTAAATCCAAACTTCTATTTTAAAACTTTTCTTTTAGCTCAGCTTTTACACCATGACAAGTGGTGTTCATTTTCGTTTGATTGTCAGAGGTATGCTTATGATCTAGAAAGGAGACTGTCTGTATGTGGTTCTCACCCCTGGGCCTTTTCCTTATCCCTTCTTTCAGAAGCAGCCCATGGCAAAGATGGATACAGAGACTGTGGCTTTTGCAAGGCTGCAGCATTTGCCAAGTCTATGAAGGTTTTGAATAGGCCTTAGGAAAGAACAGAACAACCTTGTGAGAGAAACCTGAGGAGAACAGAGGATATGGCCAGAAGAGACTTATATGTAAGCATCAATCCTTCTATCCAAAGTGAGTTTTCTTAATCTAAAAAGTGGAGCTTTTACTAAAAGCAAAGAAGTATTTTTTGAGGTAATATTCTACCAGTGAAGAGCCTGGGCACCCTGAGCCTACCTCTCCAGCCTGCATACCACCTCTTTATGAACAGTGTCCTGTCTGTGTTGAACAGTGATGGGAGTGGTTCTGCCTTCACCCTCAATATTGTAAATCACTTATCACACTTATCTGTGCAGTAACATCAAACTAAAACCTACAAGGGATCTGGCAGTGTTATTGGTGAAAAACTGCTCAGTTTATGTCTTGAATCATTCTCAGAACAAACTATGCTTGCTTGTGTAGAAGTAACGTATTTTAGAACATCTCTGGTAAATTTTGTCTTTTCTGCAGGCTTTTGTAAAATTATTTTGTTAAATATCAGTTTGGTTTATTTCCTTCCACTTGTTGTGCAGTCCCTCCTGCTCCTTGCCTCAAACATCTGTGTGCAGCTTGCCTGCTCTTTTTTGAGGTTTCAGTTTTCTTCAGCTCGTTCCTTTGAGTAATTCAATCCACTGAATGAGATCTGCTTTCCTTCAGTGCTTTCAATCTGCAAGTGATGTTCTCCACTTACGCTCTAATTGCCTTTCCTATATTGAAGTCAAGATCTTTTCTGCAATCTTGTTATTTCTTTTGGTCCTCTGTTACAATTTTTACCTCAAACTAAGGATTCCATAAGCCCTCCATACGACACAGTTGATTCAACAGTTGCAACTCTGTTCTCAAAACCTCAACAGTCTTTTTTTTTTCCCCCCATCTTTTTGTGTTCTCATGTGATATTTTTGTCATCATCATGAGATCTCGCAAAAATTTCTTTTCATCTAAAAGAATAACAATATTCAGCTTTCTTGATCATAATCTCATCTCCAGCCTGTTCTGAATTTATATGCATATTATCAACAAGGTTTCTGCTTCTCTCATTAAAATGCTGCCTTTAATCACCTTAGTCTTAGCAAAGACCCTCTCCTGTGTCTTTGCTTGCCTTCATGGAGGGGCACTCTTCTAGCTTAATTCAATCCCTTATTGTGGGTTGTCAGGATCAGAATTATTTGGGCCTTCTCAGCTCTATGATCTTGGCTCTGCTTTACTTCTTCTGTTTCTAGGTACAACTCATTTGTAATTGCTTCCACCTCAGGTATCATGTAGAGTTGCAAACTCATCATACTACATGTTCATTCCCTATTCCATTTAGAATTTTCTAAATGGAATGATAAGAATCTGCCAGTATTTAGCAGAAAAGTTTTTTTTTTTTGAATGGTTTTTGTTTTCTTGTTTGCTTATTTGTTTAGTCTGTATTTACAAGGTGTTTTTCACCTGTTTGTCTCTGCATGTGCAAGTAAATATTATGATATAGTACAAGTTTAGTTAAGGTAATAAATAGCTGAAATAGTTTTTTAGAGTGAATATTATAAGGCAAGTAAAATGTGCTTCCAACCCATGTCAGGGGCATCTCTTCCACATAAAAACTCCTTAGGGCATGGTTTGCCATTCTTGTAGAGTTGTCAGTGACAAACAGTGATATGCAATGTCTCATCACCTTCCCAGCCTTTGGCCTGTGAGATCTTGTTCCTATATCCTTGCCTTTGACAGTCACATTCTGTGTTTTTCTGTACCTCAACACCTGCATAGAAAGTCTATAAACTAAATCTGTGCTGAGCTTTATGTGTATAGTAGTTCAGAGTAGGAAGGTGCATCAAAGTTTCTGGTGTTTCACCTTTGTCATGGAATCCCTTTGGATCAGAGCTTATTTTTTTTATCCTACCTTGTGGTGAGCTAAGTTTGGGGAAATAAAGGGATGTTGAGCTAACTTCTCTGCCAGGTCTGGCTGCAGTCCCTGCATTCTGAGGGGACAGGTGATTCTGCTACGTCTAGGATGAAATCATTTGAAGGTCATTTTGAATGTATTGTTCTGTCAGAGTTTTTGGTGTTTGCTTCTTTATTCTACTCTGTGCAGACAGAAGGTGGAGAGAATGATGTACTCTCAAGCAAATAGCTGTGCAGTAGGGTTAAGGAGGTTGTGGGAGTTCAAATGCATAATGTATTTCTAATACCATAAACATATAGTATGTCATGAGAAAACCTCACACAGCTAGAGCAGGCTGGAAACCAAAGCTGTTGATCATACACTAATAAAGTGAGTAAGGGTCACAAATTAAATGTTAACATTGAGGCTGCAATAGGAGGGGTGTTACTAAATTTGGACAAATAGGATGAAGAAGGCTGTGGTTAAATGGCATTCCACTCACTGAAGTTAATGAGCTATTCCTGTCTCCACCCTGACCACAGGATATCAGGAGATGAGGAGAAGAATCTAAGACTAAGAAAGGTCTGAAGCGGAAATGGGTTTATTAAGTGGAACTAAATGCCAGGACAGAAGCTCCCATTCAGAGCTAAGGTGACCTTAGCTCACATTTGTTTGACTATCTCTGAGTACACTAACCACTGGCTCTCCTGTGAATAAGGACATCCAGGTTCAGCTGTTTCATAAGAAGTAACTTGTTAAGGATGTGCAAGGTAACTCCACGTTCCTTTTTAAACAGTTGAAGCTGTAATTACATCTATCCATAAACATACTTTCTTCATACTTCAACAAGAACAAAGAACAGCTGTTGATGTTAGTAGCATTGTGAGTGAGCACATTTATTTGACTTTCTGAGACATATTTTTGTCCAAACTTTTCCAGTTTGCTTAAGATTTCCCAACAGCATAAGACTTTCTCAACAGTTCTGGGGGCCTAGCCCATTCCTGCTCTGTTCAGTGCTTAGTTGGTGTAAAGTTGTAAGAGCAAGCAGCAGTCTAAAGAAAAGTAGTTTATTGATGAAAATTGTACTTTTACTTCCCACTAGACTCTGGCCACATAAAGTGAGCCCTGAAGTTGTGCAACTCATCTTCTTGGGCTCAGAAATGTGCTCTGCAATTTTAGGATTTTAGCTATGTCTTGACTGACATGTGTTGAGTGAAACTTGGATCTTTCATTCCCTAGGAGAAGCTAAAATTTGATTTTATTTCAGAGGTGATGGCAAAGTAGAAAATAAATTAATTTTATTATTAGTGTGTGACACAGACTAAGGAAAGATGAGTTGGTTACTGATACTGATTTAAAAATCTGTATCAAAAAGTGTCCTTAGTTTTCAGCTTCTCTGTTCTATCAGGATTTATAAGCAGTGGCAATATGGCATATTATTCAGGAAAATTCTCAAGGTTTTTCCGTGATAAAGCTTTACTAACTTTAATTTTTAATAAACTTTTAAATTTCACCTGCAGGAAAAATAAACTGGATTTTACCTGCAAAATTTGAAAAGATGGCATTGTCTGTGCCTAATTTATGATTACAATCCCTCCTGTTTACACTGACTGCACAGTCTCCTGTTGGCTTTTCCTAAACTATATACTGCATTTCTTGAAGGCATTATCAGCACGTTTGAGGATGACACCAAGCTGTGGCGTTTGGTCGACACACCAGAGGACGGGATGCCATCCAGAGGGACCTAGACAGGCTTGAGCACTGGGCCCAGGTGAACTTAATGAGGTCCAACAAATCCAAGTGCAAGGTCTTGCACCTGGGTCGAGGTAACCCCTATTACCAATACAAACTGGGGGATGAAAGGATTGAGCACAGCCCTGTAGAAGAAGATCTAGTGATACAGGTAGATGGCAAGCTGGACATGAGTCAGCCATGAGATATTGCAGCCCAGAAAGCCAACTGTATCCTGGGTACCTCAAAAGAACGTGGCCAACAGGTCGAGGGAGGTGATCCTGCCCCTCTACTCTGCACTGGTGAGACCTCACCTGGAGTACTGCATTCAAATGTGGAGTGCTAAGTACAGGAGAGACACAAACCTGTTGCACGATGTCCAGAGGAGGGCCACAAAAGTGATACAGGAGGTGGAACACCTCTCCTATGAGGACAGGCTGATAAAGCTGGGGCTGTTCAGCCTGGATAAGAGAAGGCTCCAGGGAGATTTGAGAATGGCCTTTCACTTCCTACAGAAAAGAAGAGGACAGGCTCTTTAGCAGGGTCTGTGATGACAGGAGAATGAGAAATGGTTTCAAGCTCAAAGGCGGTAGATTTAGGTTAGATATAAGGAAAAAGTCTTCTACAGTGAGGGTGGTGCGGCACTAGAACAGGTTGCCCAGAGATGTGGTGGATGCCCCATCCCTAGGGATTTTCAAGGTGAAGCTGGATCAGGCCCTGGGCAACCTGTTCTAGCTGTGGTGTCCCTGATCATTGCAGGGGAATTGGACTAGATGGCCTTCAGAGGTCTCTTCCAACTCTAAGGATTCTATGATTCTATGGTTCTATGATCATTTAACCAGCAGATAGTGGAATGAATGTATACTTGAGCAATGATATTTGGTTGGAACAGGTATTATGTAAGCAAGTGATGAGATGATGTGATGAGCATGGAAGTGCAGTAATGCTCTCCATTTCGTCTTGATTATAAACCCATATATTTCAAGTTCATGTGAGAAATAAGGGAGTCCGAAGAACACAATAGCTTCTAGTCTATCTATCTGCTTTGAAGATCTTTTAGGCACTACAGCATCTGTGGCAGCACAGGTGTATCTGTCATTAGTTACAAAAGTCACATATTAACTGTGGCCCTGTGGGAGAACTGAACCCACTGAAATGGAAACCAGGCTTTATTCTCTCCTGAGGCACAGACTTTATTTTTGATTTTAGTCACTAGAAGTGGATGCACAGTTGAATCTCCCTTTTTTTTCAGACAGACTAATTAAATCCATAATTATTCTACTTTAGTTGCGTTATCAGAATGGTGCGAGTCCTAAGCAAATATAATCAAGATTGTTCTGCCTATACGTAAAAAGAACATTTTTTGGAATATCATCTGAGAAGTCCAGTTCCATGCTTGCAGTGCTGGGGAAATCTGCCTTCAGAAGCTTTCAGATATGTTCACAAGGAATTATAATGAAATAAAAGGGATATGTTAGAACTTAAAGGGAGAAAGAGAGTACAGAATATTCAATCAGCAATATATAGAACATCAAGGAAATGAAATCATTATACACAAATGATGTTTCCTATAGTTTGATCAAGTCAACGTGAAATCATCAAATGTTCATCTTTTAGTTTATTATGTCTGTCTGATGAGTGATGTTTATCTTGGGTGGTTAGTGAAGGTAAAGATCAAATGAGCGCTGGATCAAATATGTCTTCTTGGTCATGGCTTATAAGAGAAGGCACTTGAATTAGTAGTTCATTTTCCAACTGTTTTTGAACTCCCATCTTTTTTTTTCTGTTTCTTTTTAAGTCACAGTAACGCAATTTCTGCCTGGCTCAGCAAGAACTGAATTTTCTCAGCACTCACTGCTATCCCACCAGCGATCAGCAGGGGTTCCTCTTGGACTGTGACTAACTTGGCTCTCTTCCCTTACCTTTGACCATCTCATAGCGTTTTCAGACTTGCTACCTGATGTGAATCATGTAATACTGGGGAAACACATTAGTGTAATTTTAAATTGAGAAGGTTGTCCCTAGTTTTCCCATAACAAATCATCCACCGAGAGAAATAGTTGGGTTACCATAGATGTGCTATCAAAAGATGTGTTTGATGTTTCAAAAGCCAGGCGATGAGAGAGTAGCAGCACAACCATGTTTAAGAGATTATGGTCACTGATGGATGAGGACTGACTCTGCTGTAATTTCATTACACCTGCAGCCAATGTGTGATACATTTCAGAGAGAGGAGACAAGTGTTTTATTAGCTTATATTGAACTATTTATTTCATTACTGAAAGTCTGAGAGAATAAATTACTTAGTCAAGTATTTTCCAGCAGACAAAACAAACAAACAAAAAGCAAAAAAACAAACAAACAAAAAAACCCTACAGCCTAGCAATAAGAAACATTCCTGGAAGGCTGTAATGATCTATCATGAAGAAAATAAGACACTGATAGCAGTGGCTGTTGCGGATATACTGTACAATTGAAAAACATGGAAAAATACTTTCCCACCTTGTTACAGAAATATGAAGAGCACTAATGACTGTTGGCTCCATTCTTCCTAGATCCATTCTAAGTGACACAAAATCTTAGACTTCTTTGTTTGTTTGTTTGTTTATGTGCAGAGGGAAACATATTTTTGGAAAACAGCATTCATGTGGTCTTCCTTTCACTCTGCTATTCAGTATATTTCCATTGTTCACCAAGATTCAAATCAAAGAAATTTTATATATGCCTGCACTGTATGTCCATATTTAACACCATGACTTCTAGTAGTTGTAGTCCAAAAGCCACTTTGGAGGATGTTTTGTCCTCTTCAGAGAATGTGCAGTCCACCAGAGTGGACCTGGGTAACTTTTCTGGGTGACTGTCAGATTGATCTTTGAATGAAATTCTGGTTTGCATAAAAAATCTCAATTTATTTCTACTTTTGGTGAGGAGGGTCTGATTTCATTCCATGTCAGATGTTGTTCAAGCCAACAAATAGGTACCACACATTTCCTAGAGCAAAAATAGTGGAGGCTGTAATGACACTGTACCTGAAATTGCTATTTCAGTGCATAAAGTAGTCCTAGTAATCTATATTTTTGCATCACTTGTCAACTCATCTGAATGAAAATGATGAATTTATTTCTGGATTGCTTTGTCTGAATGTTGTATGGGCCAAAAGTGAAGAGTTCCTCTATGGAACTGGGAAGAGAATTTTAGGCTGGATCCAGCCTTATGCTGATGCTTATCCATCTTAATTACCATGGATGCTGAAGCTCACTATACACCCATCTCTAGAAAAGTGTTTACCCAGATCTTGCTTTGTTCACTCTCAAGAGTGTTTCTTGAGATCAGACTGTGACAGAAAAAGCCTAGCACCAGATACCTAACATGTAAAGAAAAAGTGGGAACCAGAAACACCACCAGAATCATAACTAACACAGCAGATCCACTTCATTGCTAGAGCCAGATGTTCTGTGACTATCTCTGCCTTTGGCTGGTGCATCGTTTTTGTGACTTCTGTGACACCTTCCACACTAAGACTCTTCTAAGGACTTGAATTTAAAACAATTCGGAAGAGGTTTTGTCTCTTGAAAGTTCATCTACAGTTCTGTTCGTGATTTTTAGATACCACAGCTATGCTGATAACATCTGGTTAATAAAAGCCCTCCCAGTTGTTGTTGTGATGAATACAAAACCACTGCATTCACTATTCATGTGAGACTTGCAGTATGGTAGTACTACACATATAAATTATCAGGTAGAGTTATGTTTTGAGTATAGTTACTGAGGGATCAGACATGCTGTTCTCCTGATGGGCAATGGGATCTGCATGTCTAATTCTCTGAGAAGTGAAAGACAATGCTCTTTGTTAACAGTAGAAAGAAGAAAGAAAACATTTGCACGGTTTGTAGGTGAAGGTAATTGTTTTTGCTCAATCTATTGCACTTAAATGATTTCTGTGTTTAGCATGCAGAGCAAAAAAGCCATTTCACAGCTCTTCATGAAAAGTAGCCAATCATTACCACAACCCTTGGGATTGCCTGTGATAACATTAATCATGATGAATTGGAGTGGCATCTGTGGGACCATAATGTGCATTTTTATGAGAATCACTTTGGGCTGTGTTTTCAGAGTAAACTGCAAACTAGTTTATATTTTTCTCTTCACCCACATAGAACTTTTACCAGTCACTAACACTACTGTATTCACAGTATCTCAGCTGTTTATTTGTTACAGTGCATAGGCTGAATTTTTTCTTCTGCTTCTTCTGTTACAAAATAGCATAACTGTAAGTAAGCCCCAAAATATGTGAACACTGTAGAAATTAGAATCCTAAAGTAATCCTTAGACCCCTACAAGTGAGCTGTTTGCTCAAGGGAAAAAAAAAAGAGAGAGGGAGAGATCAAGGGAAAAACTTATCTCTTCCTCTGTGATTGATCTTTTTCTCTTGTGATTGTCCTCTGACCTACAATAAATCATTTTAGAGTGCGTCAGAAAAATCTCAATAGCTTTTGAGCTCAGAGGATAACAGTTTTGTCTCTCAAAGTGTTACACAAAATCTCCAAACAGTTGCAGCTTTTCAATATCCAGTGTGACTATGGATGTTTTTGTTCATATTGATGTGAATAGATATTGTTATCTGAAATACGTGTGTCGTTTTAATGTTGTAGGAGGTATATTAAGGGAGACTCTTTAAGATGAAGGGCTTAACAGGAAAGAGGAACACTGAAGAGCTTACAGCCCTTCTTTAAGTGTTGGATGCTCATTTGAAGATATGAGTGTTTTCAAAGTCATCCTGATCAGGAAAATAAAAAATAATAAAGATAGATATATTAGCAAAATATTTGCCACACTTGGCTTTAGGAATCAGGAATGAGTGAATCCTGACTCTCCTCTGACCTGTTTTCAGGTAGTTTGATAGTTCGTGGTTGTTTTTAGCTGTATGTTGATCGTGGTTCACCACTGTGTTTGCAAATCCACTTGAGCTACACCACGGCCTTGCTGTGAAAATGATATGAAATGCCTCCACAGAAAGGGACAGCAATGCCTTCAGACAGCTACTGGTATACTAAAATGTGACTTTTGTGGCCTTTGTTGTCTGCGTACTGCACAAAGCATCAATTTGACAAGAAATCCGAAGGTTGTCGATGCCTTCTGAAAACATGGAAAAGGACTTCCTATAGGAGGCTGAATCAGTTTTAATAATATTGTTGAAAGTTACCATTTTTATGTTATTGTTAGACGTATATTAAGACATTTGGGATGAGATATCTCTAGGTAAATACAGAAGTTTAGAGAACAGATATCTGCACCTGAGCTAGCAATCACACGCTCCTGGTAGTCACTGGAGACCAGAGAAGAGTTTGACACAAACTATCAAAAAGTGTCATTCTTAGAACATCTTAAAAGTGGATATTTCTTTTCATGGGCTTTTAATTTTCTTTTGCTGGATTTCTCAGAGATTAGATCAGAGATAGCTGTCAATATTTCAGATGTCTAATGTCAGGAGAGATGGATCACTAGGGATCCAAAGCAATTTTACAGGCATTTTAAAAGCAGAACTCCTAGTCTAAATACACTAATGAATTCAGAAGGTTTTAGATACTTTCTTATAAAATTTTACTTATACGAGTGTTTACTATGTGATCTATCTTACATAAATTAGTGAAATTACTTTACCATTTAAATTCAATTTCTTGTGGTTTTGCTATTTACAACTCCCAATTCTTGCTTGGAAGAGGCCCCCCACATCTTTACAGTAAAACAGCCCAGAAACGCCATTATGTAACTCCAATACCCTCCTAATCAGTTGAGCTCTGGCTGGGTGGGTAACACAAAAGGCAGCGAGAATCTCCCGTACCTACGGCTTGTCCAGCTTCCTGTTCTCAGAATTATCGACCACAAGAAACTCCTGTGGTTACTAACAGAAGAAACAAGTTCCCTCCAATCTTCCAGTGCACCTTGTCAGTTGTGGTTTGTGGGAATTACACTGTGCCCTTATCCAATGCACTCAGGACCAGAGCATGCACATTTTGTACTCTGAATTTGGGTTCCTTAGCCTACGGGTTCAAACTTTCCGGCATAGAGGCTCCTTTCTGTGGGAAATTGTTCAAAGTATTCCCACAAAGAAAACCATTGCCTTGTGAAAACTGCATGTGCTCAATCACAACCACTCTGTGGGAATGAAACGCAGCTTCCCTTGAGATTTTTTTAAATTTTTCTTTTATTTCTCTGTTAGCGTGTGAGATAGAAGCCTGTAATGAAGATCTTGGCACCTTCTTCCATGTAATGCTTTCTGGAAAAAAAATGCACCCTCTGCGCATTTGTATAATTGCTCTGACATTAGTTTTACTGTGAGGAGATAAGAAATGAACCAGTTAATGGTGGTGAGAGGTGGGAATTGGGTGATGTGAAATGGCATGTTTCCTTCTTAAACCACTAACAACAATAGAAGATGCCACCAGCTTCTATTATAACACACAGCTACAGCAGTAGAAGCTTTGTAGCGTAGTTAGTCTCTCATTTTTTCCATTTCCTTGAGGCTTTTACGTACATTTGTTTCTTTATATGATCTGAATTATCAGGCCTTGCAAAACACCCTTCTGTTTTCAAAGTTGCCCCGTGATCTGTCAGTGCATCTCTCACATTGCAGCTTTGTCCTGTGACTGCTTGGCTGTGATCCTGGCGGAATTACACCAGCCTCTCATGGGCATGTTTTCCCTGGTTGCTACTGGCAATTCTACAATAGCACTACTCAGCTCCGTCAAGGAAATAACTGCAATTTGCTCTTCTTTAGTGAATTTCATAACGTAATCAGTGACAGGCCACAGCTGAGAATGAAACTAAAACTCGATGCAATGGTCCAGCAAGAAATTTAACTTGGAACTTGTCTTTGACTGGGTCCCAAATGAGGAGAGGCATTGCTGACAGCTCTGTGTATGCTCTGTGGATGCAGATGGCTCCAGTGGCAATAAAAATGTTGACAGTTTTTTGTTTTTGTCTTGTTTTCATTACCACTGTAATGTCGCTTCTTTCTGTGAAGTTTGTGTTGCCAGCTAATGATCTGGTTCCAGGAACGGCCCTTTGCTTCCTGCAGAGATTACTTAAGGATAATACAGTAAAATCACACTGGAAGTTGTTGTGTGGGATCCTGGCCTTCACTGGGTGCTGGGAACAGACAGCTAAGAGCAGGTAGGCAGCTGAAGGTGTCACCAGGCACCCAGGGAATCCAAGAAATATTCAGGTTTGGAGTATAATAGGGCTGTAAAGAATTATGGATTAACTAATGGAGGACCACAGTACTTCACCCACACAAAGGTACATCGACACATTATTTTTGTACTTTTCAGTGAGTTCCAGTTTAGAATTGACATAATAAGGTGTATTCGTGAAATGGCCAAATACTGACAAGTCTGACTCCTGCTCCCTTCCCCACTACCTAATCTGCCAGCCAAACATAACAGCAGTTGACCACTTCAGCAACACAGAAGCAAAATTCTTCTTGGGTCTACGTATTTTTGTACCTTTGGGACAGGCCAATCCAGGACACCCAGGCCAAACATACGAGGTAATCTGGTAACACACAATGCAGAGGGATTTAATGAAGGAAGCAACGTGGCCTACACAACATCTGGGCACAGGAGATGTCAGAACAATGCTGTATGAAGAGGAGGCCTCACTAGCAATGAGTTGGTGGAGTAGCATGTTTCTCCAGTACGTCGGCCCAAGCACAAGCCATGTACACCCATAAGTGCTACAGCTTCTTCAACATCCTTTGGTGAGCCTACGCCTGATGATGAATCACTGTGATTATTGTCTCTTTGCGAACACTGATTTCCCAGAGGGATGGAAAAGCATAACCATCTGGGAGCCCTCAGAAGAACATAAAGCCAATCATATTTTTATTGTGCTCAGTTGTGGCTGTCGTCGCTGTGCCAGCCTTCCCCATGAGAGGCCTGATCCAGACATATGGTTTCTTCCCCTGGGCTGGCATTTCAGGAACTGGAGCAATGGGATCTGTCTGGAAAGGATAGATGGAGTTTTTCCTTGTTGCTGCTTTCATATTACTGAGGGTGGTGGTGAATGTTCTTGACGTGCTTTTTGCTGGCTCATGATGTTGATAAGAGCAATCCCACAGTCCTGGAGTGCTCTGGAGGGGCAGGGCAGGCTGGAATACTTTGGAAGAAGTGTACACAAGGCTTTGCAGAGTCATTTGTTATAACTGCTGTTCTACAGCCAAAATCTTTCCTGTGGTCGTTTGGCATCTGCCTGTGGAGTAGAGCACAGCTCTGCCTATTGCCACCAACAGAGACTTGGACCTTTCTGTTGGAAAATTCCAGCATTCCAGGATATGCTTATCTTGCTAGAGCTATTTTATTTTGTCTGCAGTGAAGCCGGACAAGTGATTTGGCATTGCTAGGCTGGACTTTTAAAAGTGCTCATAAACATGAGGAGTTATCATTACCACAGCAGAATCAGCTCCACAGACTGCCTAGGAGAGTACTCTTGCTACAGTGAAGACAAACAGCAATAGCAGTACTCACCCTCATGCTGATCAGGTCTCAGAAAGAAGTAAATCTGCCCTGCTTCTTGTTATGCTACCCTTTACTTCATGTCTAACCTGATACTTCCCATGTCTGTGCACTGTGGCTCTCGCTTTTGAGAGTATCTACAATCTTCAGTACTGTGCTGATTTCCTTTCCTCACGTTAGATGGGATGCTCTGATGCTGTGCCCCCCGGGATGTGGCTTCCCCTTCTAGGTGGTGCCTTATTGCTCCAGTTACACCACTGTGTGTGGGCCTGAACACAGAGAAAAATCTCATGTACCTGCTGTTGTGCACAAACTACTTCTTGTTGGGTCCCAGGATGGACCAAACTCAAAGCTTATACCCAGTACGGTATAGGAGGATGATGCTCCCACAGGCAGATGTCCAACATGAGACAAAATTAACCAACTGTTCCTTTTAAATACACAGATTACTATATGATTTCTGTTGCTTATGAACAGAAAAATGAATATAAATAATAGGCAATGTTCTGGACCTTGGTATTTTGGTCAGGATCAGAGAAGGGTGTGATATAACCTTCTTAATTTTACCTTCATCTCAGGAGGGAGAGTTAAGAAAGGAAGCACTCACATTGTACAGAGCTCAGTGATCTCATGAGGAAGGGGCAATACTGTGAGTACAGTCTGTACTGAAGCTCCACATTTCTTCTTTATGATGGCAAAATTGCTTGATACTAAACCCACACAATAGGATACAACAGGTGTTAGCTGGAATGGTGAATGTAAGCCTTGCAGGACTGTCACCTCTACATTAACCTTTTTCTTTAAGGAAAGGAACTGAGTTGCTGAGATGAATGATTCAAAATAGCTGCAGTAACTGCGGGTTGCTTTTTGGTGTCTCTTTGTGATAACGTGATTGCTTCAAGGTACATGTCCTCTTCCATCCAAGAACTCCAGTCAAAACATGGCTTGTTAGACCAGCTCCCTTTTACATTTTGACTGCCTGGTATTTACATTCTTCGCTCATTATTTGTTCTCACTTTCCTCATACCTCCACAGCAGTGCCTGCTGAGAGCTGTGCCGTTTGTTAGGGACAGATAGAGGATGTTGACTCATTTGCCTTCTCCGCAGGAGCCTTCTGTGCAATGATGCTCATTGCAGTTGCATCTGATTTCCTAAATGGTGTGCAAGGTAAACATGCAATAAACTAGCTACATGACTGATATGATCACATTTTCTAGGATTCACTGAGTTTGAAAGCAGAAAGTAGTGTTATCATATAGACTGACTCTGTGCTTTCAAGGATTTGTTGCAGAGTTTATTAAAAACCCTTCTCTCTTAGTGAACCAAACAGTACTCTACATAAGACTGATCCTCACATTCTGATTTCCATTTCAAACCCAAGCAAGAGACTGAATTTGGAAACCAGGTGAGTGAAGCTGATGTTTAATTGCTACATACATTTTTCTTTTGAAAGGTGGACAAAAATTCCTTCATGTGCTGCACACTACCTACAAAGAGCACCCTTAAATTTAAACTGGAGCTTTCCGCACTTCTTAGAAGTGAGTTTCTGCCCCACTCCCCCACACAACTCACTTATTTCTAGGGAATTTGCAATTTCTAATTAAATCCCTACTCCTGCAGTCAGACATTTATTAGAAGATCTGCTTCAAGGTGGAGGACATGTCGTCTTCAGGAGACTGTTTTTAACTTCTTTGGGTTTCACATGCCTTCAACACAGGTAGCAGTTGCTCAGATAGGAGAGCTTTTCTTCGTGGCAGTTTGCTGAACAAGATCGTCTCCTGGCAGGTCATGATGGTTTCCAGTGGATGGTCTCTAGCAGATGGGATATGAAATACTGGTATCCAAAGGGTGAGAGGTCAATCTGTTGTTCTGCCAGACCACAACCACAAACTTTTGCTTCCACCATGATCTGATGTAAAGGACCCTATGTGCCCTACAGCCCACAAGTAATCTAGGCTACTTTTTGGCATCAGACTTAGGAGTGCAGTTGCTGTGGTCTGCCCTGCTCTTACAAGGTTATCTTACTTGGCTGACTGGTGACAAAAATTTAAGGAGAAAAGCTTGACTTAGTCATCCTGAGTTCCTACAGGTAAATGGGGTGATCTCAGACCACTTAAATTATTAGTGGTCACCATACACCACTTACTAATATAGATAAAAGTAGTAGTGTTGCGTAGTTGGAAACCTTGATAGAGCAAGATGTTAAAAGTTCAAAAGTAATTTAGAAAAGGAACCTTGTAAAATAGCCAAAGTCATTAGCGAAGCAAAGACTAAAAACCAATGAACTTGTTGTTCATGTGATGAGTTGTTTGGTCTTCCTTATCCACAACATCAATTCCAGCTCTACCTGTTTATTGTTTTCCTCTCTGGCTATGTAAATGAAGAACTGCTGTCAGCCCTGAGGCCATCAGAAATAGAATAACAGAATCATAGAATATTCCGAGTTGGAAGGGACCCATGAAGATCACTGAGTTCAACTCCAGGCTCCACACAGGACCACCAAAAACCACGTCTGGATTACTCTTGCTGATTACTGTAGATCTGAGATCAAGCTGTAAAGTGTTATGAGCAGAGCTTAAAGGGAGGTGGGAGGGGAGGAAAGCATTTCTTGAAGATGGAATACTGTTTGGCAGCTAGGTCGAAAAACAATATAGCCTGTTCAGAAATTCCCCTCTCCATTGTATGCAATGAGCATTCCTTCAATGAAATTACTATAGCAGTTGTTTTTTTTTCCTTTCATTTCACAGGGAGCTTTGCTGCTTGCCTAGTTTTCTCTGTGTGGGTAAAGGGGTGGCATCCATCAGTGACTAAAGGAAAGTCAGCTCTAGCTGCTAAGGCTGTCGTAAAAGTGTGCATGTGTGTGACTACAGCAGTTCAACTCCTAATCTGTTCCTCCTGTTAAAATATCCTTTATTGCTAGTTGTCAGTAAGGACTGACCAGTAAATGAAGGGTCCTGCTCCATCTGGGTGCCAGATTACACGGAGGGGAGCTGCTTCCTTTGGATTTTCTTTACACGTTTCCTAAACTGAAGCAAGGCTCTCTCCTTGCTTGGGAAGAACTCAGCCATCATTAGAGGGAGCTGTTGCCTTAGCAAGCCACAGCCACCCTCGCTGCTCCTCTCCAGACCTGCTCCGAGCTGCTGTGCACAGAAGAAAGTCGATTCGTGAGTTGGCACCTTTCTGCACCGTGCTGTCAATCATGTCAACTCTTGAGGGTGCTCAGTAAATAAATAACTTCATTTTCATTTATTTGGCTTTCTTGTAAGCAACAGGAGAAAGATGTCTGAGCTGAACTGCGGTGGCCCTGTGCTCTTCCACTGCTGTCTAGGAAAGCTGTGAGAGCCTTATAGACCTTCCATTAAGCGACTTTAAAAATGGAGTGAAGAGCTTTGACATAAGTTTCTTCTGTCATTTCCCCAGCCCATTGTTTGGGGCATCAGTCTTTTCCCTCATCCTGACCCTGCTCTCATTTCCATCACAACTGAAGTAACTGAGACCAAGCCAGAGAAGTTAGATGGCTGCAACTCTGAATGAGATCAGAGATGGACTTTTTGTGGAGAAGGACAAAGGCCTGGGACCAACATCTTAGCAAAGTCAAACATCTGACTCAGTAGTTAACCTTTGCTTTTAACTTGTAACTATTTTTCTTGTAAAAAAGAAATGTCACCATTGTGGCTCGGGGCACTGTGTCCCAGTGGATGTGGTGGATGTTTTCCTAAATGGCATGTTGTTAGGTTTTGTTTTCTGGTGAGAAATGTGCGGAGATTAGTTACATGTTGTCATTGTGTAGTCACCAGCGTTACTCCAGGCTAATGATATCACTTGGCGTATTTCAAACTAAAACTGGGTGTAGATTGAATTACTGCAGACCCAGCATGGGTTATACACGGAGTGTGTAGGAACGTATTTCAGCCCTGTGAAGCAATATGCTGGGTATTGTTTTCAGTGTGCATGGGCTGAATTAAAAATGTCAGCTATCACGAGGGCTGTTTTTTTAACGGACAGGAACAATTGTGTAACCAGATCCCCGTGCTTACTAAACCCGATTCAGATCAGCGGCTAATATTTAAATAGGAATGAATTTTCTTGTTTCCTTTTAGTATCTCGAAGCTGGGAGTTGGCTCACTTGCAGCAAAGGGCTGTGCCCTGTATACCTGTAAATCACCATTCTTAAAACTGTGCAACTCATGTGAAGCAGATAAGGTTATCTCAGTATGTGCAGTTTTCCTTCTACTCTTCTGTTTTTCCTACACTTGATAGTGTCCCTGCTCTAAGGTAATATTATTTCATTTTCGAAAGCAATTTGTCAGGTTTCTAAGTGTGACCATTCAGCATGTAAATTCAATGCATAATCGTCGTGCTGTCATTTTACTCATTTAAATGGACCGAATACAAGGCATATTTTTGTAATCTGTCTGTACTCTCTTGGGACAGCTTTGTAAATGACATATTACATTCCCAAGTCTCAGCCAGGCTAAGAGGTTCATTCAGTGCCAATAAAGAGCAGTTATTTCCTAATAAGTATATTAACTGCTCAAAATGCAGTTCTGAAGATCTGAGGAAAAACTTTGCTGGAGACAAATCAAAGGGGAGCAATTGTCTCTGTGTGGACCATATGTCATCAGGAGGGCTTCCAGAGCCTGTCCGTTTGCTCCAGTGGGGTGACCCTTGGGCTTCTCCGTAATCAAAGGGCACACAACCAAGCAGACACTGCAATTCCAAGCTTACTGTAAGCCAGCAACAGCTAGCATTGTAACCAAGATAATCATAGAATTGCAGGATCAGTGAGACTGGAAAAGACCACTAAGATCATCTAGACCAACTATCAACCTGTCTCCATCCCTCAGCAGCTCTGCTTTTTCCTGCCCTGCCCATAACAATCCATACAAGCAGGTCTTGACTGCAGGTCTTGGGGAGTAGCAAGGAGAAGACCGGGACTGCTTCTTCTGATCATGGTGCTGGTTTATGCTGGTTTACAGTGAGCATGAAGTGCCAGGTTAAGTTACCTATGCAGGCATTTAGACCATCCACATAACCAAAACCTCCTGCCTGCCTCAGTTTCACACTGCTGGGAAATCAACTCCATGAATTAAATAGCAGCAAATGAGGTCTTCCGTGTCAGCCCCCCTGCCCATCTTTATAGATCTGTGCCATCTTGGGCATTTTGATTCAGTCATTGCCAGCACCTCCTCCAGTGAGCTCCTTTTGTAGCCCAGGGTTGTCAAGTCACAGGTTTAAATCTGAAGCAAGGAAAAGAAATACTGTTTTCACAGGGTACAGAACTGAGCAGCAGAACTCACTGCCAGAGGATGTCGTGGAAGTAAAAAATTAAAGGAACTTTTTTTTTTTTTTTTTTTTTTTTTTAAAGACTCAGATAACTCATGGAAGGCGGCTATATTGACAGCTATTTTATATGACGATCTCAGGAAGGCTGCTATCAGCGACCTTAATGGAAAAGGAATCATTCTTTGCATAACCTATTCTCTTACTTAAAGGTTAATCTACCCCCTCAATCTTTCCCTTAATCTGACTGAGGCTAAAGTTCAGAAGAGCACATAGAGCTACGGGACTTCAAGTCTAATCCAGCACAGCAGTTCCTACTCTTCTTAAGCATTATTTTAATAATTTGTGAATGGAATTTAACACAAGCATATGCCTTGTCACACTTTGTGCATGCATTATCACCTGCAAATGTAGTCGCTTATCTGGCAAGCTGTATGGTCATGTATTGTCAGGCAAGAATAAGATTTGGGTGTTAGCTTACAGATGTGAACTTATCCAGTTCTGCACCATGCAGATAAGGGCAGCTACATTAAGCTTCCGGTGCATTTACTCCAACTGGTACTCAGCTTTGGACACCAAGTACTTGAGGAGGAGAAAGGAGATCTCCTTAGTTCATGCTTTAATTGCAATCAATTATTTATTCTACAAAAGAATACTTGTAACTGAAAATCTCCGGGGAATATATGGAGACTGAATTTGCTTTTCTTTACATGGGGATCAGTTGGGGATGATTCCTGTGCAGTTAGTGGATGTGATGTGTCAATAAGCAGGATCAGGCCATGGTATTTCAGCAGTATCCTGGTGCCAGAAGCAGCAGAGCAAAAGAGGATTCCTCCTGCCTGTCCTCTGCCATCCTGCTGGCAGCTCAGGTTAGCTTTTGAGTGGCAGTTAGCAAATTCAAATCATTATCGTTGCGAATGCTCCACAAGAAGAAAAATATACCAGAAGAGAAGGCTCTGGGAAGACTTCACTGCTGTCTTCCAGTATTTAAAAGGATGTTATAAACAGGAAGAATATCAACTTTTTACATGGGTGGATAGTGATAGGACGAAGAGAAATAGTTTTTAGACCAAAGGAAGTGAGATTTAGACCAGATGTTAAGGAGGATTTTTTCACAGAGGAGGTAGTGAGGTACTAGAACAGACTGCCCAAAGAAGCTATGGTTGCCTCATCTCTGGAGGCCCCGGGCAGCCTGATCTGGTAGGTGGTAACCAGCCTGGGACTGACTCCCAGGGTGTCCCGTGCTGTTCAGGTATCAATCTGGGTGCGCTGCAACCATCTGACCACTCTGAGGGCTGCGGGATTTATCAAGAAAGAGAGACGGAAAGGCACCAGGCCACATTCTTCCACTGTGTGGTTTGGAGAACGCACGCAGTATGGCACCATCCAGCAAATCTGGCCTCCATGGCACGGCTCAACTGACATTTTTAGCAGTAAAATCCACAGGCAGCTCCCAGACGCTGCCTCATGACTGCCTCCAAGGAAGATGTGAGAATTCTAATGCTGAAAAGTGCTGTGGCAGGGCCTGTGTTGGGGAGGGGCTCCCAGCTGCTACAGCACAACGAAGCAAGAAGTGGTTTCATTCAGAAAGGTCGTTTCTGCTTTTCATTCAGAGTGGGAAGCTTGTGACAGGATCTAGGGAGGTGATGGAGGGAAGTAACCTTCACACGCAGTGGGAAACTGAATTCATTGAAGAAATACCTCCCCTGTCCCTACCCATCTCCTGGCCCCATCTTCTGCCTTGGGAGAGATAATCTATCAGATACTGACGGCACTCTCGTTTTTCTCAATGAGAAATAGGAAGTTCTCAGTGTGAGGAAGGCAGTGCTGCTTCCTCCCTGCTGCCCAGAGCAGGGCCCTCTCTTGGGGAGCCTGGGTTGGCCTTCAGGGCTATTGCTCTGCCTGTGAGTCATGTGCCTAATTAATCCTCCCAAGAGGACTGCCCTGCAGTTTAGCATTCCCCGAATTCCTGCCGCCTGCTGACACGGAGCCCATTCAGAAGGCAGGGCCAGCGGCTGGGAGGCTGCAGGGAACCTTCGCAGTGGCCCATGCTCCCCGTATGCTTTGTGCCAGGAATTCCTTTCTATTTGGGGAAGGACAGAGCTGGGGAGCAGTGGGAGGAATGGTCTGGAGAGTTACAAATCGCACCCCAGTGCAGTAAAAATGAATTCTGCCAATTTGCTAGGAGGAGAGGTTTCCTAAAGCCTTAAATTCAGGAGAAAGTGACTTTTCTTTCTTTCTTTCTTTCTTTTTTTTTTTTTTTTTTGGCTGTCGAAGGAGAGTTGTGCTGACCCTGGCTGCTTGGCAAAGCTTTGCTTTTCTGATCCTGAGCAGAACTGAGGAGAAAGGCTGATTACTCTCATTCACATGTTTGTAAAGTGGAAACATTAATAGTAATAATTAGAGGAATTATCAATAACAGTGCTTTCTTTCTCTGTCACATAGCGTGGGTTAGGACAGCAAGGGTTTGAGAGTTGTGGAGGACCAGAAGCTGCCACAAATATTACTGAGGTGACTTAGGGGTAAAACCCAACATGGTATCTGCAGGCCTTGGAAAGAACGAGACCTTTACTTGGCCTTGTGAACACTAAAAGGAACCAGAAATGGTGAGGGTATCAATAAAATGGCTCTGTGAGTAAGCACTATGGTTGCGGTCAGCGCTGGGGGTGCGAGCAGCAGGATAGGGCAGATCGTAGTTACATTTTCTCAGTCTGTTATGGTTTCTCGTTTTCTAAGAATTTCAGTGACAGGTAGGAATTTGGAAGCTTCTGCACACTGATAACAATGGCCGTTAGGATTTGACAAGTTTGAAAGACAGGCATATGTTGTCCCCAGAGATATGCAACGCCAACCCTCCATGCATCATCTGTGGACAAATGTTTACATCTTACAACTTTCTGAATCAACTGTCATTTCTCTCTCTCTCTCTCTCTCTTTTTTTTTTTTTTATGAATGAAGTCTGAAGCAAGCCAGACAGAAAGGAAGGCTGCAGCATGTTTTATAGCTTGTGTTTCCTTCTGGTGGGGATGTTACATTTGCTGAAGTGAATTTCTGAAAGAGATGTGGAAGGGTTTTCTGGTCAGGGTTAGGGGATATTTCATTCATGCAGGAAGTTGCAAAAGCTGAACAGAAAGTGTATGTTCTGAAAGTTTCAATCAAAAAAAAAAGTAGGCTGGGGGATAAAATTGCAAAATACCGGCTAAAACACAGAAATTGAGTTCACCTCATAGTCCTGGTAAAGTTTAATGTTAGTAGTAAAAAGAAAATTCCTTTAAATCCCAAACAAAAGAATACCTTCCCAGCCTCTGTCTCCTGTTGTAAAATTTTGGAAACGCTTATTTCTATGGTATATATCTGTTGCAAATAACAACTGCTTCCTACATATGCTGCTCAAGTGCAAACTTTTGGCAGAACACGGGGAATTCTCTGGAGCGGGGATGGATAGCATGGACATAATGGAGTTTGGCCTCAGGGAGTTTGAATGTGATACTGCTGAGCAAGCCACCAATGCAGCAAGAAATGGAAATGCTGCTCTGCTGTCCAGAGGGGATATGTGAGCTGAGGATTGTGCTTTAAATGCCTTTAATGTTCCACATACCAGTGCAGCAGGGAGTGGAAGCTGATCTGTTTCAGCACTGTTCTGCAAAGCCATCAGGTTTTCCCATTCATTTGTCCTAGACTCAAGGCACAGTGCTGCCTGACAGACCTGCAGCCCAGCAGACCAGATGCCAATGGGATGGGAAGGCAGTGTTAGCTGTGAGGTATTCCTCACTGAACCACAGGGACTCATAACTGCACAGGTTTTAATACCATTGTGGACATCCAGGCTGATCTTCTGTGTCACATGGGTGAAAGATGCTCACATCACACTTTCTATGCTGGGCTCATAGTTTCTGTTTGAGTGCCTGTGTATTTTTGGAGAGGCTAATTCAGTCTTCACTTAAAAGACTTCCAACGAATTTGCCACGTCTCTAGTTAAGGTTACATGTAGACATAACTAAAGCTTTGCAAATCCTTCATGCAGACTAGTTACAGCCAGTTTAATCCTCCCTTACATCACCATTTCAAATGTAGGAATTCCCAGGTTGGAGGACATGGTAGGAAATAACTGAGTTACTGAAGAAGTCCATCCTATGAAACTTCATAACTGACCGTGTTCATGCCTCAAGCTTGACCCAGAAAGAAGTGTGTGAGTTTAAACTGTCTCTGCATTGGATTCCATTTTCACTAGGATCTAGGCTACCACAATTTACTTTGCAGTTCCATTATGCTAAGGACACATGCACCGTCAGGGACCAGACATTGCTGGGGCTTAACTGATAATCAGTATCTTGATTAACTGCCTGAATTCACTCATGGACCCAAGTCCAAAAGGTAGGGGGTGGAAAAGATCTAAATAGCTATATTGTTATCTCATTTAGCTGTCCCTGGACACATTTTATAAGCCAGAAGGAGGCCTTGAATGCTCTTCAGAAGGCAGCTTACTGTGTTATGTGACAGAAAATGGAGACAAAATTTACATTTCTTCAATGAGAAATGAGACATCTCAGTTAAGCTTTTTTTCATTAGAGAAAGCAATTCATGATCTTCAGAGGTCAGAAGCGTTTCCAACGGCAGCTTAATGCCTCGTTCCAGTAAAAGAACTCCTGTAGCTCAGTGGCCTCCTAAAATCATGTGAGGGCACAGCAGTGAGGCCTGTGGCTGCATTGCCTGTGTGATCTCATGCAGTCACAGTCCGGACTGGCATGTGAAGTGACAGCTTGACCCAGCAGATGTTTTCATTACTCCTGCACAGGTCATGATAGCAATGCCCACAGTAGCCTGTAGGCACACTGAAAACTGAGTGCCAGTAGAGATGGGGAAAGTGAAGACAAGTTCACGAGTGGCAGGTTAAAACTTTGTGAAAATGAGTAGGACAAAGCTGAAACCTGTATGAAGAACTGCTTTTCTTCTGGAGTGCAAACTTATTTTTCTAGTGTATAGTGTCTAAGTGGCTGATGAGATCACTGCCTCATATTTGCCTTTTCTATCATAGAATCATAGAATCATAAAATCATAGAATCATAGAATGACTTGTTTTGGAGGGGACCTCAAAGGTCATCTAGTTCCAACCCCTCTTCCACAGGCAGGGTCACCAATCACTAAATCAGATTACTAAATATGGCTGCCCAGAGCCCCATCCAACCAGGCTTCGAACACCTAAGCACTTGCAGGTAGTTTACGAAAGAGGTGTTCATTCAGCAGTTTGGTGCCTCACAGACTTTCAGTCTGATTGAAACACCATCCCCAACCTGCAGACCCGTGAACCCAGTTCAGCATGGGGCCAAGATGCTTAATGTTGTGTTGGATGGACGCTCCTGGTTCTGCCTGCGCTCCATAGGATCCCTAAAGTGGTGGGTGGAAGGTAGCTTTGGAGGTCATCTGGTTCTTCTTCCCCCAGGGAGCAGGATTACTGCCAAATGAAGTGCAGAGCCAGTGGGGAGCATAGATCAGAGCATTTTAATGAGACTCCAAGCATACATTTTAACATCTGTCATGGAGAACATTTAGTGAACTGGGAAAGCAGTAGGACTAGGAAAAACTAATTCATTTCCTCTGTAATTTGGTGCAAAAATGGAAGTCTTCCACTTCCATGGCATGAAGGTTTGAAGATCAGCAGAAGTTTGCTGATCGATGCTGGTATATGACCATACCTGGTTGCATCAGAGACAAGCTTCTACCTACTGGCTATAATCCCAACTCTGCCTACACACACAGTGAGGCAGACTGGCCCCAGAAGTATGGCCGTAGGAAAGTTTTTACTCTGCTGGGTGTTAATGGTATTGATCTAACTAGTTTAATTAAACTGTCTGGCTATTCTAGCTTGCACAATTTAGATAAGAAAGTGAATGTTCCTCCCAGACTCAGAAGGAAACCGCTAGCTCTCTTCCTTATTTGGTGCAAGTCTGTCATCGTGCACAATTTGTAATACTGAGCTGGCTGCGTTCAAATTGAAAGCTGCTTTCCAGTACGGATCAACGTTTCTGTCTTACTTGCCCTCTAGATGGCAAGCTCTCCCCAATTTTGGAACAGAAGAAATGCTGCAGTGGTTTCTGCAGGCTTGTGCAGTTGTTAATTTGCAGTGCAACTTCTGTTTGCATTACTGAATCAGCCACACTAAAAGAGCAAATCCCAGCCTCAGTCATGGAAAAGAAAGGGATCAGTGGTGACATATGTGAGTTTCATAAGGAGATTTTTCATTAGGTGAAACGTGAAATAACAGGCATTGATTTACCATATGTATTTGGGAAGTGCTCTCTCTCCCCTGCAGCTGGGTGCTGTGAAGCTCCAGCAGTTGGTCATTTGGGTGCTTTTACTTGTGCTTGAAGCAAGAGGAAAACTGACTGTTTCTGTTTATTGATTTGGTTATTTATTTTTTACTTACTTACCTTGCCATTGAAAGAATCCTCAAGCAAAGACCCAGGGCTCCTGATTACTTTGCAAGTAGCAAGTTATCTGGTACATTATTTGCCAGCTATTTCCCTGAACATATCTAATATCTGTCTCTAAATCCTTTTCTCTTTTTCAGCTTCATTCCCCCTCCACATTATTTCCATCCCCCTTTCTCAATTAGATCACAGCCCTGGGACTCTTCTTTAGCCCCTAGTTATCACCTCCATTCCAAACTCCACTACCCTTGACTACCCAGTTCCCATCTACCTTAAAAATCCATGTCCAAAAAGTGGCCACTACCTCAACAGAGCCCTATGACAAAGTCACAAATGGCCATCTGTAAGTTTCCTCTCAATATCTTATCCCTCAGAAGATGCAGATATTTAAACTTCCATGAAACAGAGTTTTTTGGCACAAGATCTTTGTCTTCCCACCCCTTCCCAGAAGTACAGGGCCTCAGAGTGGTGTGTGGCCTTCCAGGGTGGGATTTATCTTCTTAAAGTTGTTGTCTACAGTGCAGGCATCTATATCTGAGCTAGTCACATGGACTGCCTTGACAATCAGTGGAGAGCCATCAGCAGAGTTCGGGGAACCTAGGGCACTTTCTGAAGTGGTCATCCACATTGATCAGAAGAGTTGCACTCTCTAAATTATCCAGAAAGAGAGCCTGGACAGTCTGCTTAGATGGAAAGTCATGTACCACAGGAAGAATTAGGGAAGAGAAATCTCATTCTTGTGCCTCTGGTCAGCTGAAGTGGCATTTTTATTATATCTATTTCTTGGAATTCAGAATATTTTAGACTTCCTCTTTGTGCAGGAAACAGAAGAGTCTTTGACATGGCTACAGGACTTCCTTCTTACTTTCTCCTTGAAAAGCTTTTAGAAATCAATTCTCTATCTCTGTATTAGAGGTAAATAAAATCTGTAATTCATCCTTTTGGAATACAGGGAAAGATGGTATATATAGTTTTTTTCAAAGCAGAATATAGTAAACACAATTTCTTTGTACATTCTTGATTATAAACCTAGGCAGGAATGTGAGGTTTCGGAAGGGAACTAACTCTTTCATTTTTGTTATGAGGAGGAGGACAAAGAGATCCAATTGAGTATCTGCATTCCCTATTCTATTCGCAATTGCAACAGTTTCCTAGAGTAAGCAAAACACCATTTGTCTTTTCTCAATCATCAGTTTTCAGGATATGACAAACTATTCCCATCCCCAGTGAAGCATTTGCTTGTTTACTTTAAGTTGATACGTTGATATCAAGTGGAGGTGCACATTCCTAAATGGGAATATGTTAACGGGATAATAGAGATTTCAGGGCTGCACAGAGCGGCTTCTCTGTGCTTCATTGTTCAATTGCTATGTTAGTATGGGTCTTTCCATTTTCAAGCAGCTGAGTCAAAGATCTATTACCGAACCACATTTCTTATGCTTCATAGAACCTAGTTAGAATACAGTCAGTTAATACAAAATGACACAAAATAAAAATAGTTTGTGCTAACAAGTGCAGCTTTCTCAGTGTACTCCAACTACAAAATAACTGCATTCAGATCCACAAAAAATTTAAATACAGAGCTATGATGGAAAGCAAAGGAGGCCTGGAGTTCAGTGATGGACCAAAACGCTTCTGTTTGGGTCCTGTAAATGCGGGATAGTGGTAGTACATGCTTTGCAAAATGTATGTAGAGTTACACAAGCTGATGGTATCTATGTTTTAGTTGTGTGGAGATCTTGATCAATTGTACATGACTTCTAGTTGCAAGTTAGGCTTAGTGATCATGTGGACGGTGCTAGAAGGCTGAATTTGTATTCAAGTATTTGTTAAGACCCCAATAAGCAAGTTAACTCTTGAGCGATTAATGAAAGATGTATTCGTGTGAAAGGCTTCAGTGTCAGATCTTGCTTTATTACTTGTTCTAAGACGAGACCCCCAACCAGAATTATGCTAATTACATTAATATGATCATGCTGTAGGGGAGCAATTATTACCCATGGGAAACTATTATTTTTTATCAGATGATATGTACTTAATAGTTCCAGCCATGACTCAGTGCATGTGTCTTAGGGATTATATTGATGGAGAAATAAAAAACAGAAGCCGAAGGGAAAGGGGTTAAGACTCTCCCAGAATTTGTCTTGCTGTATGAACTTTGAACTTTCCTACAAGAAGATGCTCGTTTTGCAGAACTAAAATTCACATTAGAAAAATCTAAGTTTTGCATGAAAATTTCGCGTTTTCTTTTTGGAATATGAAGTGATGATGAGCTGCCTAATGGTCTGGATGTCCAGAGGCATGTTCAGCTGCTTTCACAGACATCTGACAAAGAAGTACTCTGTATTACATCTGAGCTGGGATCTCAGCAGTAGGAGAAGAGATGGACAGGATAATCCGGTATAAATCGGGTTTTCTAGATTAATGGTGTACATTTTCCTCTGGGAATGAATGGATGGGGACATTCAGACCTGTGAATGTTTTGGGGCGTTATTGCTGTTGGTCCCATCTGACATGAATATTTTTTTGAATCTCTCATTCTTCCAGTGGAACAAAAATTTTGCTGATGGCCAAGTGCACAATGTAAACCTTCCACTTTACAGTGCCAGTTACTGCTGGCTGATTGTGCAATGATGGTTCAAGTAAGGTAGTGGGTACATGGTATAACCGTTTATCTCAATTGTTTCATCATATCTCTGAGAACCTGTTTCAATCTTAATTGATTACTTTTACCACTATCTCTGGATGAACTCTACACAGGTTAGAGTTTTGATGCTTTGTAAATGCATACTGCCCCACTGGCTGTTTATCCGAAACATCATATGGAAGTAATGATGTTTATTCCCAACTGACCAATTTGCATTAGTGCCACCTTTACCCAGCTGCAGAACATATCTGAGCTGACCCTCAGCAATTAATCACACCCATCAACACAACCCGTGCAATCTTCACTCAGGCACATTCACCAGTTGACAGGTATTGATTCCTTATAGGTGAGTGTATTTGCAAAGTACCTGTTAAGAAAAGCAGAAATTCTGTCTCAGAATATATTTTTTCTAGATACATGTATGTACCTTACAAATACTCTGGGTTCAATTCTAAATAAAAAAATTTAAAAAAGGAGAAAATTCTCAGGGGCATAGCACTCCCACCTAATACTAGTAACCTCTAGTACTTCAACTTATCCACCCAGGTTTAGATACTTAATTCAGGTACTAAACCAAAAGTTTTGATCACTGAAGCCATTACAGTCCAGATGACCTTCTCCAGGCTGTACTTCAATTCAGTGAAAATCAGACGAAGGGAGGTACCTGTATCTTCCACTCATATGTCTTCAGCTTATGCAGAATAATTATGGGCCAAAATGGTAGCAATGGCCAAATAAGGAGCAAAATCTTCCTTGGGGTATCTCTCCATTGATGTGCTTCTAAATGAAGTCCTTGGTGAAAATTAAGTTCCCCCTGTAGGATACAGGGAATCATCTTTGCTGGCACAGAAGGATTTTGCTCAGGAAAAGTTTCAAGTTACCTATATTCCACTTCAGTCCTTATCCTAAGTATAGGGTCCAGGGACATTTCAAATGTCTTGCCTTGTCCCATTTGACCTTCAGATGCTTGAGAAGGGCACAAGTTCACTGTTACTTCTGTGTCACATCTATCAGTATGATAACATCTATCTATTTCATGTACACAAGATTATCAGACAGTTGGGTTTAATTAACCCAAATAAGCTGAGAGTTATTATATAAAAGTCCTTTGTCAAAAGGTTGATGTATCCTTCAGATTAAATGAGAGAGCCTGGTGTTCACAATTTCTGGGGACAGGTAAATCATTTGTGTCTGTCCTCTATGTTTGCAGCATACTGTGGAGATTATTCTGCCAAAATATTTGCTCTTGGCTGATCCCTGGGGATTTTCATATAGTACTTTGGAAAGGTATCTTCCTACAAATTCACATCTCAGTGGGCTGAATAACTCAGGTCTCAAAGACTGATCAGAAAAATAGAAAGGAAGAAATATGTACTTTTAATCATAGTCCTGTGGGATAATTTAATTTCAATTGCATTATTTAAAAATTATGTTGGTCAGAATTCAAACCACACCCTCCCACTTAGATGAGAATCATAGAATCACTAAGGTTGGAAAAGATTTCTAAGGTTATCTCGTTCATCTGTCCACCTACCGCCATTATTAAGAATTATTTATTCTGTTCTCCTTCTTTCTTCTACACTACTTTTCTTCTTAGTGAGGTATTTTTTATTTTTTTTTAATTTTTGCCAGAGTATCATTGCCATTCATGGTAAGGAGACCATCTTTGACAATAGAGTTGGACAAAAATTCAGAGTCTTACTGCTTGTTCCAGTTAAAAGGAGAAACTAGAGATATGTCAAGTTTTTCTCTGTCACAACCTTATTATACCAAGGGAGGATGAAGACATTCTTTGGTAGAATCAATAAGAGATACTCGGAGTGCTCACAACATTTCACTTTATGTTTCTGCCCTTTTGGCCTCCTTGGGAAGACAAACTACTCAGCTGTCTGCCTGTAGGCACACCTGGATGGAGCCCAGAAACATCTCTATAGGCAATGGATAGATTCTCATTAGAGAAATCAGACCTCCTAAAAGAGATTCCTAAAGTCAATGGCTCGAACACTACCTGCCCCACACAGCATTTGCTCTGATTTCTCCACTTTCTGGGTCATGCTCTCTTTTTGTCTGTGAGCTTTATTTGATAGTCTTCTCTGGATTGGATCTGATGTGTTTTTTGCTACACTTTTTATCAGCCTCTTAGAAAACATTTCTCAGTAGAAGCCTCATAGACCACATATGTTTTCCATATGTCAGTGATTGGAATGGGCTTATACACTCAATGGGAGTGGAGGCTGCAATTGTTCTCTTCTCTTTTTAGGGAGCTTAGCCCAAACCAGCACACACTACTTCTCTTAAGCACATCATTGTTTTGCCCAGCAAATATAGCTGGGCAACAGTCCCTTTGGAGTGATGTTGAAACAGCATGAACTAGATTGTCCCTTTATCAGTGTTGGGTTTAGCACTTCTGCACCCTCATTAACTGCATTGAACTTAGTGGTACTGTCTTCTGTGTGTAAGATCAGATAAGTGTCAGTGCATTTTATGTTCTTGCATCTGCGCATCACATACTGTTCTTTCCTCATTTATTTTCTGAAGTATACATTTGAACTTCTTGGCTAGAGTGTTAAGTGAAACCTTTGAAAATCCCAAGGAAAAATTTAGAAAAAGTAGATTTGCTGATTATCTAGAAAAATAGTAATTTACTGCTAATCTTCTTTATCACTAAATGTTATTAAACTTGTGGTCACCCAAGTAGGACTGGTAGGTAAAAATCCAGTCTGGAATTACCTGGGCAACATCTGCTTCACTGGCAGGCTTCAGTGAAGTAGCAAGGCTACAGGAATTGCTCTAGAGTAGTGTTATACATCAGTGTGTGGAGTGAGTTTTAAGAGCTATGTAAGTTCTGTATGTATGTGAAGAAAAAACAGATCCACTGAGCAGTTTGGTGACACTGCTGTGATCCTTACCTTCACGATTAGTTTCAGAAGCTCTGTAATGTTTAGGTGCAGTGGGATATGCAACCTTTCATTACAGAATTGATGCTAGGCACACCCGCTGTGTCACACAAAAATTGGACTTGATGATTCTTACGGGTCCCTTCCAATTCAGGATATTCTATGATTCTATGATTCTAGTTGCCTGCAGCACAGAAACACATGTGTGTGTCAATCACTTATGGCTTTCTTTAGTCAGTGGAGGGAAATAGTCACTTCCAAAACATTTTTCCTCTGATGTATTTTGGATGTCTACATCACTGTGAGATGAAATATGGCCCAGATGAGCCTGTTTCTCTCCACTGGTGATAAACAAATTCTAGATGGTTAGCTTAGATGTAAACAATTAAACAGAACCTGTGGGAGCACTTGGAAGGACAAATCGAAAAATGAATCCAATGGATGCAAGCTGAATGTATTCTCTGCATGGCCACATTCTTCTCACACTGGAACCCTTTGCATTTTATTGTGATTAATGCCACATTTTCTGCAAGTAAATTTAGTCCAAGACATTTGATGACCTTTGTAGCCCATCTTTACACTTTGGCTTGCATTTTTAATCAAATCCCTTTGGTCTTACTGAACTTTCATTTGGAAAAGCAGAGTTTTGAATTGACCTCTTAATATAATCTTTTCTTGCAATGTCAAATCCATTTCTACAGTAGCCTTTCTCTGATCTCATTATCATTTACACTATGAATAAGCCACTGTCTAACTAATCCATCTCCTAAACTGTCCATTTTCAGAGGTCTTGTCTTAGCAGTTTGCAGAAATCCTCATGGTTCTTCTAAACTGTAGTGCCTTGGGGTCTGCCACATCTAATACTGAGTAAGATTTCAATCTTTCTAATTTCTCTGAAGTAATATTTCTTTCCAGGAACAATTAAAAAAACTGTAACTATTTCTTTTAGTTTTGTGCCTCAAAGGAAGGACCTGAATTTCTTGGATCTTACTGGGGTTATAAAAGTTAACTAACCACTCATATCATGCCTGATACCTACAGTTCCTTTCTTTTTGAGACCTATAGGATCCTGTTAATAGTGAATAGAAACCCCAGTGTGCCATTACAATTAGACACATTGGACTGAAATCATAATGTTGATTCAGACTAGGCTTTGAATCAGATGTAAGGAAAGTCCATGAAGCATTTAGTTTGTCCCATTCCTGACAAATTGTATCTATGATGACTTCCTACTACTCTCATTTATCGAGGTTCTTTAGGAGAGAAGTCCAACAGCCATCAGAACTTACATGTCAGAGAAAGTAGCTAGAGAGAAAAGCAAGGAAATGAACAGGAAAGATCAAGTGCATCAATAGTATCCTATATCATTAAAGAAAAAAAAAGTGCTACTGGAAAGACTAAAATGATCCCATGAAGTAGACCATTCCTGAAGCTAGAGAGAAAACGAGGAATTATCAGTAATATCTTCCAGTATGTTTGTGGGAGGAAACCACTTCTGAATCCCAATTAACGAAATGCAGAGACCACGAGGCAGGATGTACATCATGCCCTACACTACAGCAATTTTCATAGCACCCTGTCCTGGAACACAGAATATAGTCCTGAACAATTAGGCTCACATAATCCTGTCCTCATTCTTCCCAATTGCACATCTTTTGGAACTTAAGCTATTGTCTTTTTGTGGATGCATTTATACAGTATAATATTTTCTCTGCACCTTTTTCCATTGTTCATTATCCTGAGATTTCTTTTCCAAATCTTTCCCTTCAGGAAACATTTCCACCCTACGTACAAAACAGTGGTCTGGTAGAGAAATGATTTCCATACTGTGCTGTGAAGTGGGCAAATTATGTTCTGTGCTCTGTATCTCGCTCTATGTTCATGTTACTGCTTTCATAAGAAATCTATGCTAATGGTTTGGGTAGAAGGTGGAATGATATTGTCAGTCAAAGAGTAAAAATGCAATAGATCTTTCAGATTCCCATGTCTTAAAGCAAGAATAACTTCTATATATGTAGTAATTAAGAAAAGAAGATAATCAAAATAAGAGCAGATCTCCAATACATCTTACATTGTAATAAATTCTTTAATGTCTGATACACAGCTTTTTAGGTCAGGAGATAATCTCAGACTGCCTTCATCAGATTCACACTTTACGTGACACCTTCTGAAACTAGCAACAGTCATACACCTTTGTGACACAGATTTCTGGAAGAAGGGGCAAAACTGTCTGGATTTGCAAACATGGACCCACTGGTCATAAGACAAAAGTTCCCACTCCTACCACTCAGAGAAACTATCTAATCTAACAGGTGTCATAACTGTGCCAATTTCAGAAGGTATCCTAGGATAGATTTGAAAGTCTGCAGTGTGAGTCTGAATGTCTGGACAGCTGAATTGAGTTTAGCATGTCCTTGATACGCTGCAGTCCAGGATTGGGCAAGATTTTCCCTGCATTTGGATCTTTGAATTGAATCAGAAAACAGAACTCTTTCTTTATGTTTTCCATATGCTTTTCTCCCTCCCATGCCTCTAGATTGCACTGCATAACTTCTGGTTTGAACACCAGGATTGGAAGAATTGTGAGACAGTGGCAGAAGTGGTCATTACAGTGGATGTGAAAGGGAAATGGAGGTTGAGAGTTGGTGTGAACGTTGGAGACTGGGAGCTGGTGATGAGCACAAACAATTAAAGGAAGGAGATATGGGATTATAGGGAAGATATTGAAAAGGAGAGGCTGAGGTGGGAATTTAGAAGATGTGTATACTGAAAATTTCCATAATATAAAAGGTGGGTTAAAATCACTTAAACTGAAAATTCAGACATCGGACTAGATGTAGGCTAGCTCTTCTGCAGTCAGTGGAGAGGTGGTCAGTAACCTTGGCAGAATTTAAGATGCAGTGTAGCCTCTACTAGGAACCACTGATATTTGACCAAATTTTTGACATATTTTATTTGGTCTCACTCATACAAATCTGCGGAAATACGTGAGGCATTAGGCTTTTGTCTTCAGACTGAAAGCCAAGTACTGCACTTGCCGTATAACCAATTTATAAGTGTTTGTTTCCTGCACTGTAAATGACACCTTCATGTGTTCTTTGCCAAACCCCTGACTCAACATTATTCAATTAGTAATGAAGAAGCATGAAACGTTAAAAACTAGAAACTCTGGTGACTTTATGCACCAATGTTTGGCACTTTATCAGAAAGCAAGCACGGTTTCCTATGAACGTAGTCATACACTGGTGGGGGCAGAACCAAAGTCAACAAACATCTTAATTACCCTAGGTACCATATCCGCAGGTATCACATTACAACCCGTGTACTTCAGAGAAAGCCGCAGCATAGCTGCAAGAAGACCAGAACCTTTGCATCAGGGAAGGTCAAAAGTCAAAGGAAATGTCAATAGAAGCAGTAGTCACAGTAAAGGAGCTTAATAAAGCCCTCACCTTCTTGTTTAACCTCAATTTCTCATTTATTGTATAATAGAAGCAAACTTAAATGCATAACATCACAAGAAGCAGCTGGACTGTGTTTGCTCAAGAAGGGGGCACAGCTGACAACATGGGCAGGAACTAGGTTAATCAAACCACACTGTTTTTCTGCTCATCAGGAGCTGGAATTAAGTCCTTGCATTGACAGAGTGCCTTCAACAACTCCACAACAAAAGGGAAAAAATTCCTACTGATGCTGTGTATGCAAACAAAGTAAATGGATGAGGTTTATGGAATTGCACGCCTGGTGTGTGTACATAGTTAACACAATTGGATATGGATTCCTGATAATGATAGATATTGCTGCCTGTTCACCAGATTGTCTTCCTAGCTTTGCATAGCCAGTTGGGCATGGCTCTGGTCATGGCTATGCTGGCATAATCTTTCTCTCTTAACTCAAATAACTGCAGTTACCAGAAGTCTGGTGGTATTAAGACAGAACTTTAAGCATTTGCTCTTAAGGCACTGTTATTTCATTGGGGCATAAGGGCTGAAGTTCTGAGGTGACTGGAACCTTTGCAGGCCAGGCAACCAGAGCATCAGGCACTGGACGTCTCCAGGGGGATCAGTACAAGCTGAGGACAGGATAGAACGCTGGCCTGTCGAGGTCCATGACAGTGGGCAGTCAGAGATGTGGTGTCCTACAGCATCGCTGGGGCAGGAACTGATGGTCCTGGGGGCCTGAAATGGGGATCTTGGTTGGGGAACACTCAGGTGAAGCAGGGCTAGTAGGGGCTGTGGGTACCCCTGGAGGTGTAGCAACTCCTCAGGAAACACTTCCATATTGGGCACATGATGAATAACTGGCACAGGTTGTCTAGAGAGGCTATGGAGTCTCCTCCAGGAGATCTTCAAAAGCTGCCTGGACATGGTCCTGAGCATCCAGATCTGAGTGTTTCTGTTTGAGCAGGGGGTGTGCCAGATGGACCCAGAAGTCCTGCCAATCACAACCACTCTGGGATTCTGGAATTCCTCTTATTTCACTTGCCTAGGGTCCTGTGAGCTGTGCAAAGGACAAACTCTTCTCTTTTTACCAGGTCCAGCATCCCTGAGCAGCATCATGTCTGACCCAAACTTCTATCCTGGACCTTGTCTGTGTATTTGCTGGTCTAACTGGTGGACCTTAGCAGGGACTGCCAGTACATATGTGTGAATTTCCATCACTTACGAATGGTCCCATCTCTGTTGTACAGCTTTGTGGCGGAGATCTAAAGCAATGAACAACCCTAACTTGATTTTCTTCTGGTTAGTAAAGATTAATCTTAGCCTTTCTCACTGTCTCTCTGGTGATTCTTTTTCTTCATCCCTTGTATCTTCCCTTCTTGAGAAAACCCCATGGAAGGTGCCGGGATGGAGCACATATGACAGATCCATGTCCAAAAAGAAACCCAGAAGCTCAGCTGTCTGGTAAAAAAGTGGTGCTGTGCCATTGATTCCTTATGGGGTGTAGAGCATGTTCAGTAGACAGTCAAAACCCCTAGAAAATTGTCTGCCTTTCTGTGGTTCACACTGTTTGTTCTCAGCCTAACCTTCATGACTACTTGTGCATCCCAAGTTTAAGGAAGTGCTGAGAATCACCCTCTTGCTGCACTGGGCTGAGTGTAGAGCAGAGCCAATGGAGAGCAGTGATGGCCACATTTAACATAAGTGCTCCAAGTAAGTGATCTGAATACAATTCCTTATGGGCTGTGAGGTGCTCAGATTCTGCACTGACTGATTTCAAATGGTCAGCATTTACCAAAAGCACAGCAACATTTATCCAGGTTAAATGTCTAACTCTGATAGTAAAATTGCCCATTTAGCTATGTGATCATTGCAAATAGATTGTTATATACTAAATAATACACTTGCCATCAAGTCAGTAATTGCTGCCTATATTCTGTTCTCTTTTAATACTTCTCACAGGCATAAGTAGATTGATTCCAGTAATTAGATTTTTCCTAGTATACGATCTGACTTTTCATTATTACCCAAAAGAATGTTAATATGTAGACTGAATGCAGAATTAGATCCTTAGTTTTACAGCAGTAGATAGTGATTGTTTATCGGTATCCCACAGAAATTAAATGTATGGATTATGTATTACCTGTTAAAGGTAATCACACAATTAGTCTGTGTTTCAGAACTTGGGTGGTAGGTGCTTGTCAGTGCTTGCCTCACGTGGAAAAACACAAATGGGCAAAATGATTCTTCTTCCACATTCATGGAAAGTTTAAAACATGGCAAAATCTGCTGCCAGATCACCTGTAACAAGTTCCAATTCCCAGAAGCTTGTGGGAGAATTTTCAAAGTCAAAAATCAATGGCTATGAAATTACTCATTAGTCTACGGGAGTGTACTTCGCCTGTTTTCACAGCTAACATTCATCTTCCTATAGCAGTAGTGGTGCAGACAATTTGCCACACTAAAATTGATCTATAGGTGTTTTAATTAAAGTTCTGACAGCAAACTGAAATCTTGTTTTACTTGCAGGACAGAGAGAAGTCATTTACCTCTCTGAGAACTCGAGCTTAGAAGAGGACCAGCAGAAGTGTTACAGTAATGTTAGGAGAACACACATGTTTATTGAGCTCAAAGTTAATGCTGCGTGGGTGTGGGGCTAAAAGGAAGGGGTTGTACTGTGGTTTGGACACTCCTTGCACATCAAGACCCAACAGCACTTTAGTAGAGGGCTCTGAGCACTACAAAGTTCTGGTTTATGAGAGGTGGTGTGGGGAGGTTTTCCTTGGATAAATACATAGGCAAGAGATGAGGTGCACAGTTCAGTCTGAGTTTCTGAAGTTTCGGAGGCTGGGTGGAGAAAGGAGGTGACAGGGAACAGAAAGTCACATCTGCTCTGAGGAATTTCTGATTCCTTCCCTCACAGCAGAGGAAGGTGGCAGCAGAAAGGAGGGAGAAGATGATCCTGGGGTTTTGGATGAGTGACAGATGTGCCTTATATATGATGAGGAAACTGAGACAAGTGCTTATTGCAATTTATATTGATTTCTATGACCCTGGTATGCTGTGTAAAATTGTAAAAGCTGAGCAGGATTAAGACAAATGAAAATTAGGTTGTTGCCCAGAGTGGAAAAGAAAAATTATAATTTTGAGACACAAAGAAAGGCCCCCTCCAGTCTTGGAGCAGCAGGAACATCTTTGTTAGAGGTATGCACCAGTGGTGGGACTTGCTTTTACAAGCATCTAGGGAGGAATAACCACATGTACTAGTACAGGTTGGGAGATGACCTGCTGGAGAGGAGCTCTGCAGAGTGGGACCAGGGTGTCCTGATGGACAACAGTTTGGCCATGAGCCAGCGGTGTGCCTTGGTGGCCAAGAAGGCCAATGGCATCCTGGAGTGCGTTGAAAAGAGTGTGGCCAGTAGCTCAAGGGAGGTGATCCTCCCCCTCTATTCTGCCCAGGTGAGGCCTCATTTGGAGTATTGTGTACAGTTCTGGGCTCCATGGTACAAAAAAGGCAAGAATCTCCTGGAGAGAGTCTAACAGAGGGCCATGAAGATGATAAAGGGCCTCGAGCACCTATTTTATGAGGAAATGCTGAATGACCTGGGTCTGTTCAGCCTTGAGAAAAGATGACTGAGAGGGGATCTGATAAATATCTATAAATATCTAAGATGTGGGAGGCAAAGGGACAAGGCCAGACTCTTTTCAGTTATGTGCAGTGATTGGACAAGGAGAAACAGCAACAGACTGAAGCATAGGAAGTTCTGCACAAATGTGTGTAAGAACTTCTTCACAATGAGGTGATGGAATACTGGAACAGGCTGCCCAGAGAGGTTGTAGAATCTCCTTCTCTGGAGACATTCGAGACCTGCCTGGATGCCTACCTGTGCAACCTGGTCTAGAGAACCTGTTTTGGCAGAGGGGTTAGAATAGATGATCTCTAGGGGTCCCTTCCTGCCCCTACAACTCTGTGATTCTGTGACTCCCCAGCACACGTGGAAGTGCAGCAGGAGAGAGTGAACACCCAGCATCACTAAGTGCCAGCATACTCACCCCCCAGGGTTTCTACCCTAACCCTCACCCTTTCACACTGAAAACATACTACACATATTGCAGGGTTGCACCTTCAGGGAAGGTGAGGTGTGGAAGAAGCAGCTTCCATCACTCCTCTCCCCTAGAGGATGGTGTGAGCCATGTTGACTGGGGCTCAGGTTTGGGTTGGGGACAGGCAGTGCAGGACTGTGGTAGTTTGCTGTAAGGTATAGACTCTGTTTGCTTTTATTGAGAGTTATTTAGGTGATGAAGATGCCTAGAGGAGCTGCTTTGCTTCTCCTGCCAATATTTGCCTTCATTGAAAAGAAACTCCTTACTGTGTGTGAGTTTAGGAATCTCATCTGGTAGGTGAGTAGGTATATATGTATGTATGTATGTATAGATATCAGTCTGGTAGGTATATATGTATGTATGCATGTACGTGTGTATATGTAGACTTCAGTCAGGGCAGAAGACCATAGGAAACCACGAAAGTACATGCTTAATTTCCACCAAGTGTGAGATCATGGAAAAGATCCATACCTCTTTCTTGCGAGTTAACCACTGAGTTTGGCAGTTCCTTTTGGGACTCACATAGCGGCTTGGTTTCGTAATTATTTATAGAACATTAATTTTCAGTCAGGAAAGAACTAATTGTTTACCATTAGCACAACACTCAATTTGAAATAATTAAGAAGAACTCTGTTTTGCACTAATCTTAATCTAAGTCTGAAATATATCCCCAAAGTCCATTAAAAAAAAAAAGAAGCAAAACCCACTGTTAATTAGCAATTTACTACATTACAATAGCTGGGAGTTTTAACACATCCAAACAAGAACTAGACAACATTACAAAATAAATCTCCTGGTTTGTCACATTTGAGTGTTACTAATAAAGAGGGTAATTCAGCATTATTGAAGCACTTACTTTGTCTGGGAAGCCTGATAATACATCAGTATTATATTATTCACATGATGAGGATTCAGAAGAGAGATATAAATTGTTTGGTTGGGGAAATTAACTGAGGATTGATTCTCTCTGCTTTAATTTACCATCAGAATGCTAGAAAACTCCAAAAGCAGGTGGGCTATCGATCCAACAAGAGGATAATCAATGCATCAAAGCAGGAGGATGAGAAATGAGAACTCTTGAGGCTCTTCCGTGATTGCTGCCTCAGACAGAGAGATCTTACACGCTGCGAGTCCTGGGAGGAGGCAGCTGGAAGGGGAGATGCTGCTTGGAGGCAAACTCTCACTGCTGTATGTGGAGCTGCAGAATTATGTCTAGCAGGGGAGTAAATATAAACTCAAAGAGAGAAAATCTTAAATTATAAGAGGATAAGTGATTTCAGTAACTCACTGAGGATCCACAATCCATCGATATCTGTCCTGTCTGCAGGGCATTGCCAAGTTCATGAAACGGGTTTGAGAGTCCTGAGGGGATGGACTCAAAAGAAACCATGTCTTCTGCTATGTGAGGTCCAAACACTGGCATGAGCTTCTATGGCTATTTATCTCCCTGGGAAGTTTTTGAAGGAAAAGAAATAATTAGCTAGTTATGTCCCTTTGGCTTGGGGAGCAGAGCATTTCTGTGTCCATGTTAACCACAAATAAATGAAGTTGTCTGATGGGAGCTTGTGTTAGAGCCAGAGTCAGGACGTCCTGACAGTTATGTGCAGTGTCCTAAAAGCAGCACAGGAGCATCACTGTTTGAGGAGGAGAATAGGGAGGAAAAGGATATAATTCTTATGTTGTGTCAGAGGTACTTGACACAGATCTGGGAGGGGATCCAAGCAGTCTTAAGGCTATATTTATTTTTTCTTTGGTCCAGGTTGTTCTCTTGACATAACTTCTCATTGGTGAAATTTGGATGACCCCAAAGAGGCTCTGTTTTGTATGCACCCTTGCAACCCCACAGTCCTATTACAGCATTTCAGAAACAGTTGGGTAAGTCATCACCCTTTGCCAAATGGCACATCCCTATGGTGTGTCTGTAGAAACAGAGTGGGACTTTAGGAGAGTGGTCTGGTGAATGATGCACCAGAATGAGACTGGTTTATGAACCATAGACTTCTGCCATTACTTTAAGCTAACAACTATCTATTTCTTCCTATTTACATGAAAAAAAAAAGTATGATAATCATTTTTCCCTCAGTCCTCATTCAGATCTTTTAAGTTTCTCAAGGAGGACACACTGCTACATGAAACATCTCACACAGGAAAGCTTCTTGTAATTTCGTTGCTTTCCAAGTGGAGTGTCAGGGCCATTTCAGATCATGGTCTACTGAAGGTCTTGCATCATACCGGTCCACCCTTCTGGACATCCAGGATACCTTAGTGCACCTCGCAGTGCAGTGACTTATGCCCTTTTTGCTGTGGTAGATCTACTGATAGCCATTTGTTCACTTATTTATGTTTCCAAACACTTCTGAGGCACAAATCCTTGAAAACAGTAACATCAGAAACTGACATTTAACCCTTTTTCATGATGCTGAACATATGTCAAGGTGTTTACTGACTTGGTGATGGTTTTCCAAAGCTTCCACTAGGTTACAATGACTCTCAAAACTTTATTCATTACGGACTTTCTTTTAATAATAATGGATTCAAATGGCTGCTAGGCAATGCTGTGGCACTGACCTAATCTACTTCTCACTGGAATGAATGGAATGGCTTACCCTCAGTGCAATGATATAAGGAAGTTAGCAGAATATTTTCAGCCCTTTTGGATTGGAGAGAACCCCAATTCCTGTGAGACATAATTGTTCCAATGGCATCAACTCTTGTCCTCCCATCAAACAGCCTGAGGACAGGCCATCATTACAAGCCATCACCATAAGAATGACCAGCAAGCACTCCCCTGACCACAAAATTCTGTGTTTGAATTAGGTAGCCATGAACCAAGTACAAAATGCTCCAGTTAGCTGCTGCTCTGACACTGCTGGTTGAAAAAATGGCTATGTGAAGAACAAGTGGGCAGGGTTGGAGACAGTTCCTGTAATTTTGAGGTTTGCCCCTATCTACAGTCATTCCAGTCTGTGGTATCACTCATAAGAGTTAGCAATTTCTTATCACAAAAAATTCTGGAAGAAGCAGAGAGTGTAGAAATCAAAGTACTCTTCTTGCAGAGGCCTTATGGAGTTGGACAAAATGTGATCCATCAGTGGAGGGATGGATGTTTAGGGATTCACAGAGGAGTGGAAAAGATTTTTGATTCATCATTTTATTCTGTAAAATTCTCATACAAAGTTCCTAGAGTTTGCAGGGAAATCTTTAGTTCTAACAGGAGCTATAGCACCTGAAAGTGAAAAAATCTCTACCGTTGATCCCTAATTAATTAATTAAATAAATAAAAATAAAAATAAAAACTCTTTAGATTTCAATGGAGTTTAGAATTGGAATAGCTTTGAAGTAAGATAATAATGCTGTGAAGTAGCAGGCAGAATGTGAACCTCTTCTTTCTGCTGATCACTGCTAGCTAACTCAGGCAGCTTGCCAATCACTGTTGCTTTCTTCCATGACTGACTCTTCTCTTTCAAAGTACGGAAGAGAGCTTACCTGTGCTCTGAAGTCTCTGCTAGCTGCCAGGGAATTGCTTTTCAGAGGACGTTAAGATGTCCAAAGCAGTTAATGTGAAAGGCACTTGTTACTGCTTCCATTTTAAGTATAGTGAAGACAACGCTGAAAAAGTGTCAGAGTTCAAAATCACATTGCGTACGTTCTCCTGCTCACACATGGTTGTATTTGCATGTCTCTATCACAAAGAGCTGTTCTGAAGTTTAATTTGCATCCTGCATCTTAATTATCAAAATAAAATTTTTGAAGAACTTGAAACTTCAATAATAATTGTAAATCTAAATCCTTTTTTTTTCTGAGGGAAAACAAGGAGCTTGTATTAATAATCCTGAGTACCGTAAAGGTCCCTTCAGGCCCCAGGCAAAAGTATAGTTTTCTTTGCCAGGGAAAAATTCAGGCTCCTGCAGGGTGTTAATCCAAATGGACTAGAGTGACAGAGAAATTATTATGCCCTCCTTACTGAAGGGGATTTGAAAGATTAAGACTGAGTTTTACAGAAGCAGGTATGACCTTGAAGGAAATAAACTGAAATAATCTAAAGGCCTAACTAAAGTTCTATCAGCTACTAATATTATTTCTTTTGCCTTAATAATCTGAAATAAAGGCAAAAACATTAAGAAAATGCTGTACAAGTGGTCAAAAATAGTGAAAGAATCACTTAGGAAAGCGTGATCATATCCTGTCAAGCACTTAGGTTCATTCACTGGAGAGAGCCCTAGGGAAATGCTGTGGTCTTATTTATGGAACTGAGGAGCTGGCTGCTATGGGTGAGTGAGAGATGCAAAAGCACATTTTATAGAGAGAGGTAAAGTCTTAGAACAGCTGAGATAGTTACAAAAAGCTGACAGCATTTCTGGCAGTCAATCCCTTCCACAGGTCAGTATGTCATAATTAGATGATAAGGGGATCACTAAGTATTCTTTAATGGCTTTTAAAACAGCACAAGTCATTCCTTCACAGCTAAGCAGTTTGTTTTTGCTTCTCTTTGCCTCTGGGAGAAGGGGTAAAGGAAATGTAGGTTTGTGAAGCCTCAGAAATCAAGTAACTCTTTATATAGCTTAGCACAGTATTGTCTCCACTTGAAGTAGTTGTTAGTCCTGTGGCAGTATTGTCCATTTAGCATAAAATCCACTGGAGAAAATTATTTTAACAATCATAGAATCATGGCTTAGACTGGAAGGAACCTGAAAGCCCACTCATTTCCACCCCCTGCTGTGGGCTGGTTGCCAACCACCAGATCAGACTGCCTAGGGCCCCATCCAACCTGGCCTTGAGTGCCTTTAGCAATTGTAGAACAATTGCATTATAGAGTAAGAAATTAATATGATTTACCTCCTTCACTATCTGCTAGCCTGTCTACGTTAATATCTCTGCAAAAAGAGTCTGCTGTACAACCAGAAGCAGGAAGGAGAAGAGAAATTTGGGATCTTCTGTGCTTTAGATGGCTTCCTCAGTACATGAGATGTATGGTGGATTACTACGTCTGAAACAGAAGCTCCTGGTACTAGCGGTATTTGAATACAATCCTCACTATGCCTCAGTTACCAACTGATTTCCCAGTTTATTGAGTTCAGCTCTTCATTGTTCAGTGGCTTATGGAAATTTATTTGACATATTAACAAAGAAAATCAAAATATTTTCAATTTACTTTGTGCAGCTAACGCATAAAGTTTATAGCAATCCTTTCAGTTAAGTCTATTTAGTAAGTAAAAGTATAGGTTTATTGGCCAGTATTGAAGCAAAAACTGAGTTTCATTGCTAAATCATCATGCTTCATTTGGTCTTGTTACTTTGTAGGTGTTCTGATGAATGTCACTATAAAACCAAGGGTAGAATATTTGTGGTGCGCTGTTCACATTATAGGCCACTGTTTTAACTGATGCTGTAGTCAACAATGTAGTTGTACCTATAACATCAAGAAACAAGAAAAAAAGCATCCAAATGAAAGTTGGGAATTCCATGAGTGAGAAGCATCAAAATGGAGATATAAATTAATCTCACTTTGGTTCAAGTAGACGATCTTCCAAGAAACAAACAATCAAACAAACAACCAATAAACAAACCACAAAAACTGAGTGGAGACTGTAAGATCAGCATATTTTATTAGCCAAATGAAATAAAAAGACAGGACTGTAGTGAGCTTACATTCTTAGGGATTTGGAGGAGCATAATGCTTTTAAAAGATGCTCCAATGGAATTTCTATTCCCTCATTCTTTTTTTTTCTGGGCAAGACATAACTAAGGCTTTAAATATATATATATATATATACATATATATATATATATATATATTACTATCTTCTTAAGGAAGAAGTGTCTTGTGGGAGATGTTTGTTAAATCTTGGCAGCATGTCATTGCAGTGCACCTTTCCAAACAAAACCACAAACCTTAATGATTGGTCCATGGTGTTTAATATGTAACAAGGCGATCTGTGGCTATTGTAAAAATGCCATCTGACTTTTAACAGGACCATTAATTGATACTGTATCTTACTAGGATTCTTGTTTAAATGGCAGTAGAATGTGAAACATTCTTGAATGTATTAATAAAGAAGGCCATTAGACATTCTTGTATCAAGGATCTTCATAAATTAATAAATCTTGAGTTAATCTCTTTGCAGAGCACTGTGATTTATTTCTGATGCTCCAATTAGTACATTTCAAAAAAGACTCTTATCACAGTCAAGTATGTGTGCAACAATACTTAAAAGCATTGTAAATCTGATAGGAATGTTTTTGTTTACTATCTTCACTCTCTAAAATTATTTTTTTCAAACTTTAGATGAGAATGGATTAATACTGCAATCTGAAGATCTTCAGAAGTGCAGGGTGAGATTTGGACATCTATTTTTTCTTTAGATCCCTCAGTACTATTTGTTATCCTAGGATTTTGATCAGAATCAAGTCACATGAAATAAAAGAGAAGTGATACTATATGTAAACCAAGACAATTTCCCACCTACCATTTTCATCTCACTCCAAATTGGAATCATGGCTGAATACAGACCTGAAATTCTAGTGAAGTTTGAAGTTGGGGAGATTGTGTTGCAAAGCAGGATTTGGATAAAACTCTTAGTTAAATGGAGCCGTAGCCAACCTGATCTAGTGAGTGGCAGACCTGCCCATGGCAGGGGGTTGGGGCTCAAATATTTATTTAGGTCCATTCCAACCTAAGCTACTCTATGATTCTATGATACTTTCTGCTGCTTTCTCCCTGCAACCACTTGTGCTAGGACTACATTAGTAAATATAGGAGGGTTTTTTTTTTTCTTTTAAATAATGGTGTATAGATGTTGTCTCATCTTTCATACAGGAACATAAGTACATATGTTTTTTACACATAACGACTTTGACACAATACATCTTTGCTGACTTTCCTACAAATCTTTCTGTTGCAGTTTTTACACCTTTCTGCCTGAACATCTGGTCTGTTTTAATTGGTGACAATGTTCTAGTTGATTTTTAAAGGTGCTTATTGATTTAATCAGTATATTTATGGGTATCCAATATCCGATAGTCATGCTTAGTAACCTTTCTATTTTTACAACTATTTCATTCTCTTTGAAACGTTGAGTTACTCTCTTGAACTTTGCCTGTACTGTCCAAGACCCAATGGGACCATTCTGCATAGAACCTGTACTGTACTGTAACTAATATGTGGATTATTTACCTTTTTTTTTTTTTTTTTTAATCTACTCAATAACACCCCACTCTCCCTCTGATCCCCATGGAGTTTTCCAGAACTCATTGCTTTCCAGACCCATGTTGCTTAGGTGGAATGTAAATAAAACTTGATGGAAATGCAGAGGGGAGAGAATTCTGCTAGCTCCAGCTGTAGGACACAAAAATTCCAGTCTCCATATCAGTTTTCCCAATCTCAAAAGTAAGACAAGTCCTGTTTTGAAAATATATATGTGGTTAGTAACACAGAATTTTCAGCAGTGTATTTCTGGCATGATGCAAACTGGAAATGACCCTGTGCTGAGTAAAGCTCAGAGTGTAAAATTCTATTTAAGAACACTATTATGCAATAATCATTCAATTTACATCAAGTTGTCTTTTCATACTAATGATAATTTGTTGACTGATGGAGCATGGCTTTGAAGCTGAGGCATAAAGGGCACAATGTAAGCAGGAACTTTAGCAGAAAAATTTTGTGAGAGCTATGTGAAAAGGAAATAAATACCTTCATTAAGTTTTTGTAATGCAAGTCATAGTGAAAGGAGAAAAGCTCTGGAATAAGCATGGCAAAAATTGACACACATGCAAGTGACATAAAGGTCACATTTTATTAATTCTCCTATTTAATAGTAAACTTGTACATAAATATAAATGCTTATGTGAGTCTTTATCCAGAATACTTACTAGAAAGATAAGACTTTAAATGAACTCTTATAACAGAAACCCTTATGAGAAGCAATCAAAATACAGCTGGAAAACCTAGCTCCAATTTACTAGCTTTTCCCATCCTTTCCTTTGAACCATCTATTCAATCTGTGTTAGTACTCAACAAAAAAAGTGGATACACACTATATTTAACTTTTGGTAAGCTATTGTTTTACCTGGGTAATTTTTACTGATGCCTTCAAGTTGGAGATCCTCTTTGCTGGTTTCATGCAGCAATCAAGAGTTGAATCTGAAAATGAATTATTGGTCTGTGTTAACTCTTATTAAAGAAGAGTCAGTTGTTTTTGAAGCCGACATAGCATTATTTGCTTTTTTGTTCTTTCTCTCTCTCTCTCTCCCCCTGTGGAAACAAAAGCATTACTTTAGTTTCACAGTCTCCCTGAACCTGGGGATCTGTCTCAGAAGTTTACCTTTGGGAGGGGTGAATGAAGAATTATGGTTATGAATCTAAATGTTAATCCTTACAGCCTAGCTAAGCAGAATGACAACAGAGTGGATAGCAACAGGGTCATTTCTGTAATGAAAAAGCCAATGTTATTTGTATTTTGTGGATTTTATGATTAGAGAAGCAAATCTAAGCAATTTGTAAGGAAGTTAATTACTTTACGAATGTGCTCAGATTTGCTCCTCTGCAAAGCTGCAAAAAAAGCTGCTGAAAGATATTTACTGAGGTCTTGCTTGGATTAATGGTGAAGGCCAGGAGATCAGTACAATATTGGTGCAGTGCGGAGCAGTGTGAAGGAGCACTGAGTTCTGTCTGAGTGCGTGATGGTGAGCACACTCTGCAACATGGCCTTGTGCAGGGACAAGGAAGAGTTCACTTAAGCATGTGTCTCCTTCTCTGTGGTAACATGTCCCCAGTTTCAATGGCTTTATACAAGGTTGGATCAGGAAAACCTTGCTTCATTTTGGGACCACCTACTCAGTGCTATATTTACTCTGCTTAAGGCGAGCATTCCCCCTTCTGTTCTGCTTATGATCTCTGTGTTTGCTGGCTGCCTGAACAGGACACTGGGCTAGGATGTTCAATGGGTCTCTGCTGTCCTAGCATAAAGAGAACTGCATATCTTGTGTTGAACAAGTGTGAATTAGTCTGAAACTCAATAGGCACTGCTACTTGTGTCTACTTGTTTCTATAAGCTTGTTATGATACCTGGCTAAACATTAAGTTAGTAATGATGGAGATTACAAGGCCAACATGGTCTGAATTTATGTTGGACTTGTGTGGAGCCAGGAATTGGACTAGATGATCCTTATGGATCCCTTCCAACTCAGGATATTCTATATTCTATGACTCTATGATTCTAACACACTAATCTAAAAGTCACAGTCCTCCACTGCAACCTTACCTGAACATACTCTAGTGTCTCAGTACCACCCACAAACTTCCTGGTGGACCCTTTGCAAGGACATTTCCAGCTACCATGACAGCTTCCTTACTTCTAACCAAGGAAGACACAGCTGAACGGGCTTGCATTAATGCAACTTTATCAATGTTTATGGGAGAGTTTGATGATGTGCAGTGAAGGAGAGCAGAAAAAATATGTATTAGAGTGGTTCACCTTAAAGGAAACAAGCTGATGTCTCTCATAGATCTTTCCCTTCCTTCTCCAGAGGCAACTCCTTTCCATTAAAATGGAAGTGCTAGATCTCACTTCAGACCAGGGCACTGCTGTTATCAGCTCTACGGTAGCCAGGCAGCAGCCAAAAAAATGTGGATGATTTTCTGTGATGCAGGTGATAATAATTACCTAGGGACTGAGGCTGATACTAACTCACCAGCACTTGCACATAAACAATTTAATATGACTAAATGTGTGAAGAAAAATACAGTTCTTGAATTAAAGGATTTTCCTTACCTTTGAGAAATGGACAGATAAGTGTTCAGAAACAGAGATGTTTAAGATTCCTTGTCTGCCTTGATGTGCAGAACAAAGCAATGCTGTCTGCTCGGTTAAGTCCTCTGTGTCCATGGGATGGATGTTCTGTAAAATAAGGTCTCAATCTAGGACACCAGTGGGGAAAAATTAATCTGAAGTTTAGAGCAGAGGAAAGATCAACGCCATGAGATGCATTTTGAATATCTCATTACTTCAAACTACATAGATCCAGAATTTTGATTCAAGGCCACTACTGGTTTCATTACTTTTGAAAAGCAGTCAGATTTTGAATGTATGCATCCTTCCATAAGATACTGTAATAATGTTATCAATATTCATGTTGAGAATTTATAACTACTTCAACAAATTTTAAAATCTTTAAGATTTACCATTTAGATTCTGCTGTTAAATATCTTGGCAAATTGCTACAGATCTTTTAAAAACTCCATTGTCTTCGTGGTGATTTTACATAGGCAGTAGTCAGATTCCCTGTTCTTTAAGCCTACTGGACGTTAGAAGTTAATAGATGAAACTGAGTAGCAGTAAAACAATGATTAATGGCAAAATCTCATGTCTCCCTACAGAAGCTGACTCAGGAGCTATGCTCATACAGAAACAGTTACAATATTTCTCAGCTTTGCAACCTCAAGACAATGAAAAATGACATCTTACATATTTCTCGGATGGACAGCTCCCTTAATGTTAACTCCATTATTTGAGAAAATTTAGGCTTAAGTAAGGATTTTAGTATGGAATATAAACTCGCAATAAAATTTGTTATGGAAAATAAAATAAACTCAATTTAATTCAACATGCCATGGCTATCTTCTTTAATGAATTATTTCTTATTACTTATTAGAATTTAAGGTTTCTTTACTAAAAACAACAAAAACAACAACAAGAGCAAAACATTTCAAAAGCAGATAATTTAGAAAGCCAAAACATCACAGATGTAACAAGAAACTCAACATCTGAGAAATACAGGTAGTTAAGTTTCCAACAACAACAAAAAATATGCTAGCAGCGGAGTATGGATGGAAATGTTCCTTTCCATCACATAAAATCCTTCATGGATTTGCTAAAAGCTCTCCTTCATACAGAAAAAGACTCTCTGTCCTTTGATATTGTGTTGTTCTTTTTTTCTGTGCAAAAAGCAGGCAACAGGCATTGTGCCCATATCCGGTACACTTGGGCATTCAGGAGTTCAGCAGTTCTGTGATCACTGGGCAGAGGACAGATCTGAAACAGTTTTTCTTGGTTACTGATTTGTTCTCAGATCACTGCCAGTCTCTCACAGTTTTGAGAAGATCTTTACTTGTTCTGATAGACTTTTCCCTGGAGCTAGATGTAGATGGAGTAGATGGCCAAAAGTAAGACATGGCAGTTGCAGAGTGAGAGGTGATCTCCAGCATAAAGGGCACCCTCCCCTGAAAGGCTCTGCATGCCAACAAAGACCTGGAGATGGATTCTTTTTGATGGTGAGAAGAAACAGGTCTTTTTGTTTTTAGAACATGCTAAGATCTGCAGATTTTCCTCAGAAAATTGAAACAGAAGACTGGACAGAAGAATAGACTCTGCGGCGAGGTTCAGGTGAGCATCCAGCTGGCAGTATCAAGTCCTATCATTGCTACAGCCTCCAGTAAAATTAGTTTGTAAGCCATTGGCTTTCTAAAGGCCAGATGTCTACAATTACTTTTTTCCCTCTTTGTGCCAAGATACATTATTTAAAGAAAAAAATATTGCAAAGCAAAGGGCACCTGTCTGAAATTACTAAGGCTCAAATAAGAGATTTGCAGATCAACCTTGCTGCCCTTTTCCCCTTGCAGTAAAACTCTATGCTTTGCCTACTGAGAATAAGAGAAAATGACCTTGCCTTTATTTGTGAACTTTAAAAAATGCTAAAATGATATCTGGGAGGAAATAGAATGCAAAACTGGCCTTCAGCTGTGAAGGCTTTATTTTTTCTTGTTTCTTAAAAGGAAAATGAGGATGCCATAAACATATCTGTCTTTATTTATTTCTGTTCTTTCTCAAAATTATTATTGTAAGGATTTATTTACACCATATAATGATTTACACTCTAAGCAAAACCAATATATTTTCAATAGGAAAAAAAAATAACACTTGAATTTGTTTATTTCAGTTGTATTCAGACCTAGTCAGAAATTAGAATTTACAGTCTAAGTGGAATTCTGAAATATCTGCTTTTCATTTTGGTCTTCGTAAATATGAAAAGCCTAAAGACCACCGATGAAATAAAACGCTGTAAAATAGATTGATTTAGAAACACCTAAACATGTATTCAACTTCAAAGCTGAATACAACTTTCCACTGCAGAATAGCCATAAGCCCACCTCTTCTATATGCGTCTTCACTTGTGTGAATTTTAACTAAAAAAATTTAGCTGCATGCATTATTTTCCATTGAAAATATAGATTTAATTGAAACAGCTATCATCAAAATGCATAACTGCTGAATGATGCTCATGAAGATCCTGTTTACATCTTAGAGATGATAGTAAAGGTACAATTTTAACAAGCTTATTTCCTACAGCTGGTGTAGGAACTCCAGGACCTTGCTCAGCAGGGGACATGACCCATCTCCACTCACACCTCTTTACCATTTTGCCAGTCAACAGTATGATTCTGCAACCTCTGCAGCATCTGACATGATGGATCTCAATTGCCTGAAGTCACAGTATCCTTAGAGTATGTTAGCCATTATCACGCTGTGCTGTGCATTCAAGTTGCATGAAGTGTTTACAAAACTGAGGATCAAAAGTAAGTCTTGTAAGGGTGCCACACTGCTCCACTGCCTAGACATTGTTGTTGCTGCTGCTGTCCTTCAGAACTTGTGATAATTATCCTTTCTCTTGCTCTCTGCCTCACGCTCTCTGGCTAAGACACAGTGTTCACAGTGATAAAAGTGCAGCTTTATGCATATCAGTTCTTCCTCCAAGCTCATCTGTTCCATGAAAACAAGAAAACAGGTTGAAAATCTATAAGTTCATTTTGTTCTCCCAAAATGAGAGTCTTCCCCCCCCCCCCCCCCCCCCCCCCCCCCCCCGGTTATTCTGTTTATCCTAGCGTGTGCATTCAAGTAATGTCATTCCATCAAGTAATGGAGTGTATACTGAAGCCTATTTGCTCTGGATGCATAGTCAAACACATCTCCTTGAGAAGCCTCCAAATTTTGCACTAGTACAGATTCTTCAAGGAGCTCAGCAATGACACCAGACATATAAAGCTGATATTAGGGCAGCTCTGCTATATGGATTTAATACAAAACAAAACAAAACTGCTTTGCTGGTTGTTTTCTTTCATGTTCCTTACTGCTCTGTGTAAAGTAACCAAAAGAGCAAAATGAGGCTACAGGCGCCGACATGAGAGGTAGCTCAAAGTATGACAGCCAGTGGAGATAGGAAGCATTTCTTTCTCATGAAGTACTGTGTGATGATAATCCTAGATACGCTTCAGCAGGAGGAACAGCTTTTTGTAGGGCTCAGCTTTCTGCTTTGAATGAGATTTGTTGAGTATCTGGGTTGCTATGAACCATGGGAGACATTTTCGAAACTACCTCAGGTGCCAAGAAGCTCAAACCTAAAAAGGCTTTCCTGGATCATAGAATCATAGAATCAGAAGGTTGGAAAGGACATACAAGATCATCTAGTCCAATCATCCTCCTGTTACCCTTGCTACCACAATCCACTAAGCCATATCTCGAATCCCTGAGTTGCTTCTGAAAGGTCCTCATTAAAATAAATAATAAATAAATAAAATCTAAAAGCAAGAGAAGGAAACCCAGCTGCTTACATGTGACAAGTGATATGGTGTGAGGAGACAATAGAAAATTGGTCAGTGTTTTAAAGCACAGATTGAAAATGTCACTATTTGTGCTTTTTTACAATGACCTTTTGAATTGGAGATTTAAGATAATGGGGAATACTGTTAAAAAATATATGAGGATTCTCTCCACATGTAGTGGCAGTCCGTGGGATGCTGACAGCAGCAGACTGTGCTCAGACCCTATGATTCCCACAGAGACCCATCCTACTCTTTCTACTCCACTGAAGATGCTGCAGGTCTGCAAGCTGTTTGTGTTGCAGCATCTTCCGGAGGCTCTCCATGCACTTGGATTTCAATCTACTTTCAGCTTTACAGCCCAGATTTCACAGCATTATCCCAACTTTACAGCCCAGAGCATCAGCACTTGTTGCAGTTGTGACTCTGACCTGGCACATTCACCAACGAGCACTGGGCACTGAGTGTGTTGCACCCAGGAGTCAGTAACTGATACAGCAGTTGGCTGCTGTTTATACAAGATGCTCGTGATCCCATAGCCAGAATGCTGCTTTCATGACAGACAACATTCCTTTCCCCCTCATTGCTTCCCTCTCCACATGGCCTAGCTGGATTTCCAATTATGGTTGAACACTGAAGTGCCTGCTATCTCCCTTTTATTTTTGTTTCTAACCTCAGAAGCCATTGCCAACCTGCTCTTCTCTTAACTAACCATATTCTTCCCTCATCAGCATGAACAAGTGTGGCATCATTGAGCCCTGTGTAAATAGCCACAATGACATCTGAAACAACAGAAATGTTAGTATTCACTTGATGGGGGTTTTTAACAACATGCTTGGAGATGTCGAGGGCTTGCCTTACATCTGCAACAAATTCACTATGTGATCTCTTGATGGGTTGCAGATGGCATCATGAGCCACTGCTTGCAACAGAAGTAACAACCCTGGTCACATTTTACCACATTAAACAATTTACTTGGGTGGTAATTACATAGCAATTAACTTTGCTGCCTCACAAAGCCTATGTGAGCAGCCTGTGTGTTGTTCTTTTTTCTTTTTTTTTCTCCATCGGCTTCAGTGTTTTATCTATGGCTGGAAACAAGTGTTTCTGCCAGAACAAGCTATTAGGAAATGAGGGCCAGCCATGATCTCTTCGGGAAATAACGTCTGCTGCTCTGGGAAGAACTGGGAGATGGGATATCAGAGTAGAATTTCAGCTACCAATGGAATACTGTTACCACTTAAGGGACAGGCTTTGTCTTCATTAAATAAATAAATAAATAAATAAATAAATAAATAAATAAAAGTTCAGTCAAAATCCATCTGTCAGGCTCCTACTACAGTCACTGGAAAGATTAGTATCTCAAAGATTAGTATCTCTTTACCTCGAGTACTGTGTCCAGTTTTGGGCCCCTCACTGGAAGAAAGACATCGAGGCCATGCAGCGAGTTCAGAGAAGGGCAACAAAGCTGGTGAGGGGTCTGGAGCACAGGCCTTATTAGGAGCGGCTGAAGGAGCTGGGATTGTTCAGTCTGGAGAAGAGGAGGCTCAGGGGAGACCTTCTTGCTCTCTATAACTACCTGAAGGGAGGTCGTAGTGAGCTGGGTGTTGGCCTCTTCTCTTGTGTAACTTGTGATAGGACTAGAGGGAATGGCTTCAAGCTGTGCAAGGGGAGGTTCAGGCTGGACGTTAGGAAATACTTTTTCTCTGAAAGGGTGGTCAGGCACTGGAGTGGGCTGCTCAGGGAGGTGGTGGAGTCACTGACCCTGGAGGTGTTCAAGGAACATTTGGACGTTGTGTTGAGGGACATGGTTTAGCGAGAACTATTGGTGATGGGTGGATGGTTGGACTGGATGATCCTGTGGGTCTTTTCCAGCCTTAGCGATTCTATGATTCTATGATTCAAAGGGGTTATCAAGCTATCCAGAAATAAGGGGAAATACTCTTGAAATGTTTTTCTCTACTATATGTAGAGGTGATATAAATAATATGAGTAGATTCAGTGCCTACTTTTAGATAACTATATGTTGAGTAAAATGAGCTGTACTCTTCATGGCTGCAGTAGTAAAATAAAAAATAAAAAAATTAAAAAAAATTAAAGAGCATTTAAAGTGTAGAGAAAGTCTTTGCAATGAGAAAAATCTTCACCTGGTCATCTTAAAAAGATTTGCTTGTTGGTTATAAGAGGACATGGCTATCTAATAATACCATATCACTTTATAACCAAGAGTGTGTAACAAATGTGTTAAAAGCAAGAAGCTTACAGCTGAAATGTCTGTATGGAACTGAGAGTTCTATCAACTACAAGGAGTAGTGCTCTGTGGTAGATTCCTGAACATCTGATTTGAAGATGGCACATCTTTCCAAAGATGTGTTATAAATTATTGGACTGAATACTGTGTGAACAATGTCACACAGGATGACAACTGTGATCTTTCTGGAACAAAGTTTAGGAAAAAAAGTCTTGACTAACTGCAGCATTTGGTCCATAGATCGTAAATTTTCAGGGCACGTGACACGTCTTTGTTGCTAACATCTTTTCATCACTAAAATTATCAGTGTTCATCTCTAAAGAAGAAGGGTGGTCATGAATGAAGGCACTGCATGAAGACAAAGGTGATCCAACTTCCTTTCTGCCACAGGTTTCCTTTGTGACTTCAGTCGAGTCATTGAGGCTCAGCACTTCCAAAGCATTTAACATTCCTTTTGAGACCGGCAGGAGGCTGCTTCACAGTTCAGCTTCAGGCTACATAGGCTGCATATAAACTTCCTACTATAAGCGTGTCACAACTCTATCACTTCTAGCTTGACATCTACACTCCACCATGAGCTGCTGTGGCTGTCTGTTATCCAGCACTGTCAGACCTTTGCTCCCTAATCAGTCAAGACAGAATTAGTTTCAGTCCCAACTCTGGCACCTTCAGCAGGAGGTCTGAATGTGATTTTTTTTACTCATTTTCTTCCCTTTCGTCTTTCTCATCTTCAGACACCATAATCGTGTTGTATGCAGACACTTACAATTGCAGATGCAGCTCAAAGTGCTACTTCAGCATACCTAAAAGCCAACTACATTGGGCAGTCACACTTCACAAATGTCTTTCAAAGGCTTTGCCATTTTGACCAGTGTTACTGGATTACGTGGAATTGCCTTCATTGCACAAGACTGGACTGTAAAATTGATAAATTTTGCAATATGGAGTAAAGGCAGCATCTGCAGAAGACAGGAGTTTAAAGTACATTAACAGTCAGTGATACTGTTGTTTTATAATCTCCTCATGTAGCTTTTACTATCCCTCCCCATCTGTTCTGGCAGAACTTCTCTATGCTCTGAACAAATCCCTGAACAGGATATTTTTTTCTAGAGCCATAAACTTACTATAATGCAAGCTCTGATTACAATATTTTCACCTGTATTTAGATAATTACTGTTCCAAAACAAATGACAAGCTGACCGCTTAAAAAATAAAAATAAAAATTAAAAATAAAAATAAAAAAAGACAATCTCATTTTCTTCTTTTCTACTATTTAGGGTTGTAGGAACTGTCCTTTATCTTGGGGCATTTGGAAAATATTAGTCCAGCAAAAGTTACTAACATTATTTTAATGATGTTTCTATCCTTGACTATCTTACTTGCTATATCAGATGCTGATAGTACTAAAATGCAACTTGTTGCAGTTCTTATAATTGCTATTATCTTTTTCTCCTAACATGACAAATGGGAAAAAAAAAATTGTGTAATAGACAAGTTCATTTGTAGCTGGAACTTTTATTGTCCAAAATTACAAGAAGCTTCTCAGACTTATGCCAGGCACAGGTCTGGAAGGCGTTAACATTGTTGAACATGCTACTAAGCTACTGAGATATCTCTACTGATGGAGGGCTGAGATGTCCTTAGTTCATGTACAGAACTGGCCAGGAATTTTCTGTGGAAGTACCTTTGTTACATAAAATTCAGTTCTGGCAAAAGGTACTTTGATATATTTCAGTTACAGATTAGGACAATAAAATTAAAACAAAATGAAACTAAACTACTCATTTGTTAAATTGAACTGAAATTACAATGTTGGATAATATTGAGATTAATCAATATATGTCTAATATTACTGCAAGATTTAATAGTTGTTTTCTGATAAGGACTTTTTACTACTTTCCTTTTCTTTATAGATCAGTATTTCCTTGTAGAATAGCACAGACATCCCAAATTACCATGAATTCAGCTTGGTGTTGTCTTAAATTAGTCTGGACTTGTGCTGTCAAAAGATCCAACCAGATAACATTACTTACTCCTTGTACCATGAAAGATGAGAAATTTCCTCATCTAGATAGTTATACAGTCTTCATTACTATAGTATAAGATCATGTCACTATCTTCCTTCTCAACATCCATGAAAGGCATGAGTTTGCTAGGATTTCTTCCTTTACAAAGAAGAATTGCAGCCATCTTGTACACTTGTTCTCTCTACAGGAGTACGAGCAGGAATAGGCAGCACAGTGTGCAGCTCGGCCAGCTGCTGAGCTGGTTATAAAGACACTAAGAAGTAGTGTCTCTCCAAATCAGATGCTAGAAATAAGAGAAAATTTCTTTTTTTCTTCATATAGGCCAAATTAGCTTGTTGAGGAGAGGGGAGCTTCAAATTCAATCTCTGCTTGACTTGAAGCAGGGCTTGAATTACTCTTCACCCTGGCAGAATCTTGGCCTATATGTATCAGTGAAAGACCACACACAACTGATAGGAAGTCTTTGTCTTGTGGCCTCCTGGATATTTTCTTCCATTATAATTACATAGCCTCAGGAAGAGAAAATAACAGTCTGGCGACTCAAGAAATCTAGAGCTGTATCAGGGTCCTACTTTGCCTTTGAAGAGTGAAAAGTAGATTTCTTATGATACAAGTATCCTGTAATGAGTGGGTCATGGGTGACAATAAAGGCATCAACTCAGTTGTCAAACTGCTCAAAGTTTTCAGCTTCAGATCCGTGGGGACAGACAGTGGTATGTAAGTACATAAAATCTCAACACAGGTAAGTTTTCACAGATCACCACGTTATTTTGCACAGCACCAGACTTAGGAATACAGTTTTGGATTGGGCTTCCCTGAATAAGATGCCCAGAAATGGACAAACAAAAATAAACAAACAAACATAAAAACAGGCCAAAAAAGAAAAGGCCAACAACACAACGTAAGTGCTTTCTTGCCCAGCAGAAACTGGCAGGTTTGAAGTCCCTGTGACAGTAAAATGCTGGATTTTTTCACCAAACAGCTTAATGCCAACCTGTTCTAAAGCAGGGTGGTTTCTCACATTGCTGGTAAACACCTTAAATGAAATGGGCTGTAACACTATACTTCTTTACGGCCTTTCTGGAAACACTCCAGAATATCTGACTTTATCCCATGATTATACGCTTGCTTTTGTACTGTGGTCTAACCACCTTACGTGGCTGAGATTTATAGACTGAGATCAAACATAGGTGTGCCTGGTAAGGTGTCAGCTCAGAAAGGAGGACACAGAGCCATCTGTAGTGTGGAGCAACCTGAGCTGTTTTCTGCACGGACAATACCAATGCTATGCCAAATGTGCGCATGAGGACAAGAAAAGAGCAGCTTAGGATTTGGCTCTACTCCTGATTTCTGACTGCTGAACTCACCCTGACAAAGCAGTTAACAGAAACAGGATGTCAACAAACATATGATGAAACCTCCAGTTCTCACGATCTCTTCCTCCTGAGAAATCTCATTTAAGAAAACCTGCAAGGCTACTTTGCAAGAAAAAGAGCCTGAAGAAAATAGTGGGAGCCACAAGAGGAGACAGATAGTCAAGGAAGTACTTCTTTCTTTTGTCATCATACTGTAGTCACCCAGCTTAGCTGTTTGGCTCCTAAAATCAAAGGACCCCAAATCCTAGGATTATTCCAGCTGTAACAGACCTTAAGAGGTCAGTGAATCCCATCATATGTGGCCTCCTGTATATGTGTGCTGTACTCCATACAGACATTCTCTTGACCTATGCATGGCATTCTCTGAGAAAAACATCCTTGATATTAGGTGTCATGTTATGTGTATATTGCGGTTATTTGTATCTCTTCCATCTGAGGTATAATCCTGAGGATTTTCCTGCTCTGATGAAGTGAGTACAACCTCAGTATATCCTCTACTCCTAAATTAGAGTTTAAAAAACTGTTGAGTAATTTGTAAACAATATAGTCATGGGACTCTGTGAGAAGAGAGAGGAATGGCAATAAGGATTCACATCCGTGTTTTGCATTTTCCCTATTGTACACATGGCAAGAGGAAGAAAGTTATGCATAGATGACTTAGTGGCCTCTGATGAGAAACTTAAAAAAAATCCAAACACACGAACACATATGGTCTATGACCAATACTGTTGGCATTCATCTGAACTTATTCAGTGAAGCTTGTTTGTGGGTCTGCATAATTTATGACTATATTTCTGCGTAATCTGTATATAAATAAATGAGTACATCTCATGGATAGAGTAAACATGTACTTCTTACCATCTGGTAGAAGGCATTATGTGCCTATGTATGTGTCTGTATGTTCTGTGAGCACAAGTTGCTATGTAAATGTCCTTTATTACTTACTTCATTCCCTCTGTTGCTATAGAACTAAGGGTACTTTAAAGATTTTTTGAATTTACAAGTCATGCCATTTAAAAGTGAATAAAAAGCCTGAAAAAATAATATAGGAAAGTATGCAGCACTGATGAAAGAGTGACAGGTTGACTGTATTCCTTATATTCATTGAGAAGTTCCTGTTCCAGACTTCAAGAAATATTAATATGATCAACTCCCAGAAGAGTCAATGAGAGCTGAACTACATACAGAATTAGAATAAAGGTTTATCTTGATCTGCATCCCTCTCATGGCCTTCTTTTCATGCTATAGAACAATCAAGACACTCTTGGGATCATGCAAGAGGTTCAGGAGAAATTCTTTATAGGAAGGGACTAATCATTGACTCAGTCTTTTATGGAATGCTCACTCAAGAAATAAGTATGGGTCATTTTGGGAAACAGATAGAAAGAAATGGAGTTTTCCTCTTGTTCTTTTTCACTGTACTGCTCAGTTTTCAAGCTAGTTCCTCTATTCTTTTCCTGGAAAGAAAACGATACTGAACACAGGATTGTAAGTGGCATCCCATATGGGTCTCCTCACAGTATGTCATTTCTTTATTACTTTCATTCTCAAAATTCTCCTTGGCTACTAGATTTCAAGACCATGGTTTCTTAGTTCTCACATTTTTCAGGCTCAATTTTGTTCACTCTCCTCACTCTCCTTGGTGTTTTTTTTTTTTTTTTTTTTTTTTTTTTTTTTTTTTTTAATGCAGGTTGAACAATACCTCTCATTATGGGATGCCTTGGACTTGGATTAGAGCCTTTGTCCTTTCCTTGTCTCTCCTGACAACTAAAACACTCTAAGAGTCCTTGAGGTGAAGGGGACCTTCTGGCCATCCTGAAGCTTCCTGAACATGGTCCCTTCCAGACTTAATTACTCCTTTATTTTGGGGAGTTTTGCAATGCTGGACTCAGCAAAAAAGGGGAAGCAATTAACTGGCCTGATTTCTGTACCTTGGGACCAATCACTCCAGTTTGTGATGAAGCACAGTCACATCACATTGTGCTGGAGCCAACCATGTGGTTCCTTAGATCTTCTCAAATTAACATAGGGTTGGGTTCCGTTGGCCAGATGCTGACACCATCTGTATTTAGTTCTCACAGCCTTAGCAGGTGCAGTAATTTGATGAGGTTAACCACCAGTTAAAGGAATGCATAAACCACTTCTCATGTTTCAAGCTATTGTATTTTGTGTGGTAGGAAATGTCCCTTCTATCTATATGGGTATTGATCATATCATTAAAACGTAACAGTGGCTGGAAACTAGAGCTATGTGAAAGTATCAGTGGTTCTATTTTCTAGAGATATTATCATGAAATTTAACCCCCTGTAACCTCTCCCATCATATTTGCATTCAGGTGAACTAAGTATTTCTAAATTTAAAAGGAAAATATACAAAAAAATAATATGCATTTAATTTTGTCCTTTTCTTTCCATGACAAATCTAGCGAAGATGATGGAATTATTGAAACCACAGACTAGTCAGAGCCAACTTGAAATATAGCTCCGATATCTATTGGTCTTGCAAATGCTGGCAAAAGTTTTGGATTAGAAATGAAGTAAAAAGCAGCCCAAGCAGTTCCATTACTTCATATTAGTACCAGGAGTGTGTGGGGATTCCTGACCACAAACAGGACATATTTCAACCCAGTTGTCCCTTTTGGATACTTCTGATTTAAGAGTAGTCTTTGAGTCTTATTCTTCACAATTCTTTTCTAGTTGATTCCAAAGCGTTTGAATTTCTCACCACAGTGGATATCTGGCAGAAAGCAGCCTGATCCACAGAACACTAAATTGTTGAGAAAGCCTTTCTCATTGGCTTCAAACTACCTGAAGATGTAAAATTGGGATCAGTATATAGTGACCGCCTCATGGCTATTTCACTGACAATATAAGACTTCTCATGAGACTTCATCTTCGTGTTCCAACACTTTCTAAGGAAGAGCTGATTTGGGTATAGCACCTTTTATGAAATGCTTTTTAATGTTATACTACATATGCATAAGTTTAATTCCATTTTTGAAGAAATTTTCCATTTTTGACTCTCAGAGTTATGGTTAAATATGCCAACAAATCTTGAAAGGTTACTAATTGCTAATTATCCCAGAAAGGGAAGAGTCCTGGTGAAATGCATGCTGTACACCTTAGAGGTCTCATGGTGCTCAGAATTTGCTCACTAAAATCAGTCCTATAAATCTTCATTAAGTCAGAAATTATGGACACTATTATGACTCTAATTCTGGTTTTCCACATCTATATCTTAGATTGTGCATGGTGAAGATACTCCTTCATTTCCACATCATTTACAAAGGGTGTATTTTTCCCTGCTGAGAAGTTGCATTGTAAGAGCAATCAGCAATTCAGAGCTATCAATTAAACATTGAGCCTTTTAAATGGCAGTAAAAATGAAATGGTAGAGTGGAATGGAAAGGAATCTAAAAACAGGTGCAATTACACTCATTTTTATTTCAGACCCTTAAATTTTTATGTCTTTTACAGGCACATGAATAAATGAATTATACAGGATTACAACTTTTGGGAATTAATTCATACTATTTCAGAAAGCTCTAGTTCAGCAGAGGTAGCAAAAGGAATAATAGGTTCTAAAGGCACCAGATGTTGGCTGTTAGTCTTCCAGCGATTCCAGGTACTTGCCAGCAAGTTACAGTATGTTTTGTGTGGTTAGGGGAGAATACAGGATTATGACAACTTTTAAAATTATGCACACTTCCTCCCTCCCATCAACAACTATTATTCTCCTGACAAGTCCCATGCCTGTGACCTCAGTAACTGTTATTAGCTAAGCAGCCTCTCATGAAGAGCAAAACATTGATTTGCAGTTAGATTTGCATAAGTATATGCGTGACTTGGAACCATTTCATTTGTGCTCCATGTGGGTTGCAAAGTTCTGTTAATTTAAGGCAGTTTACATGTGATGGAATTTACACTGGCTTACTATGCTTCTGGAGCTGAGGCTGCTGCTGTGGTCAATGAAAATTTGAGCATTCCTCTGAGGATCTTACTTAGATGCCTGAGGTCTGATAGCATGAATATCCCTCTTTTATCTCTGAGTTTTAGAACACATCTGGAATCACAGCTCCATTGATTTCATTAAAACAAGCAACACATTTTTCTTCTAGAGTTCCAGCATCTGAATGAAAGAACTGGAATGAGGATCAATCTGGGTTATATTATAGTTTTAGACAGGAATTAACCCTTTACAAATTTTAAGGAATGTTAGCTGTTGAACTGAATCACGCCAAGCCCTTTTTGCACATTTTGATTATCCTATGTTTTCAATAGTTGACAGAAATTGAAGAAGCTGAGATCATGTGGAACTTTGTAAAATTAGAAGCTTGTGAAACCACTGCTTCCTACCAAGTGCTGCTAATGGCCCATATTGCCTTTCTCCGGCACTTCTTTTTGGGAACAAGGTTATTAGCAGATGAGTCTGTTTTCAAGCATATTTACTGTGCACACACACTTCATACATTTTTCCAGATGTGAAATAATTCCTTTCCAATGTAAGGTCAGATGACCACAGCACTAGTCTGCAGTGTAAATTTTATATCAGATACGAAATGCTGCTTCGTATCTCTTCCTCACTGATTCCATTGTACCATCCACAAGATACATCTCATGGTTGTCTTTGTTTGAACACAAACAATTCCATAGTATGCCTCATTAACTTTTGCCCTAGCTGCAGAAGTGTGTGAAGAGGAAACATGGTTCCATGACTTGCATATGTGAATGCAACTGATGGGTTCAGCCTGATCCTCTTGAATTATGTTACAAAGTTCACACAGAAACAAATAGGAACAGAAAGAGGAACTTTGTTGTTCCACTTTACATACATCCAGTTTTTAAGTTAGTGTAATTTTGGTTTTATAATCTTGAGTAGAGGCCCAACAAAATGCAGCAAATCCCTTTCCTCCTCCTTTTCTGCAGCTGAGTTTCTACATTGGGTGGGGAGCTGTAGACAAGCCATGGTCACAACATTGTATTTTTTTCTTTAAACATTCATTATTATTCTTCATGACATACTGACATCACTGTCACTCCCATCACACCAGGGGGGATATGGCTAGATAAAAAAAGGCCATCTTGTTTGTCCTCTGTACTGAAAGCAGCGGTTTTGAGAAGGAATTACAATATGAGTCTATTAAAGAGTATCGGGTTATAACTTTGCTGAAAGCAATGAAATTTCACTCCCCTTTTCCATAGCACTTTGTAATTTATTCTCATCAGAGAATATCCTTGATTCTGGGGCTAGGTGTGCACACAGAGTTCACACAAATTATCTTTGAACTAAACTTGTTGCTGCATCTCAGATGAAGAGCTGAGATAGTGCTAAGAAGAACAAAGAGTTCTCCCAGTACTTCCCTTCCTTCTATGCCTTGTAGTGAGATCAAAGATCCCCGAAGTGTTACAATGGTTTATAGACGAGGGAAAGGCAAATCTTCATCCCCCTCCTGCTGTGGCCTTTCCCTGATTCTGGGCCACCTTCTGCGTGCAGTCGGCATGATCTGTAGAGTAGGGTGCTCCCAGAAGTGCCCTGGCCTCTTTGATCCCTGACTATTCTGACTTGACTTTTTTGGCAGACTTACAGTCTGTACTTGGATCCCCAGCCACAGCGCAGTATGTAGTCTTCAGCAGAAGATCAGCTGATGCCTGAGGGTTTGTTTTCCCACTGATAAGCAGAAGGCATTTGGTTAAGGTAAATATAAACAAGGAAGATTTTCTTGGGCTATAAAGGATTAGTCACAGCCTGGGAGGCAAGTTCTTGTTGGACATCCACTGCAATGTATCTTCTGTTATTGCAATGGGATCACCTGGGATTAATTCTGCCCTTCTGCAAGCTGATATACATCTCTGTTCTCCTTTATGTATTTGCATAAGAGGATTAAAAAAAATAATAAAAAAAAAACAAACAAAACAAACAAAAAAAACCTTGCTCCAGAAGACAGCTACTCATCTGTGCCACCTCAGTGTCACTCTCACCTCAGAGTTAAGCTCTTTTGCATAGGCATAGTAAACTCTAGCTTGGACTTCTTCTCCCAGAGCCATCATCTCCTTCCTGCTGCTTAGATGACCTGTCCCACCAGAGCTCTGCTGTCTCCTACTCAGCGAGGTGATACATCCTACCTACTGCAAGCAGTCTGTGGGAAACCAGCACCACCAATAGGGCTGGTCAACAGGAGCCCACTGCTCCATGCCTTTTCAGCTATGATTCTATGACTTAAGAAATGTATTTTGATAACTTCCAAAGTACAGATTTTCACAGACAATACCTGTGAAAATCCATTAGTTCACTTCATTTTAATGTTTTTTCTTGAAGAGACAAAAATACTTTTTCTGATACAAAATGCTTTTTTCAACTCAATAATTTCTTACAAGTAGATTGAGCTGGAGCTAGTTAGGAAATATTTATTTTATAGTTAAGTCCTCAAACAACTGACCTCCTAATTTCATTTACGCAATTTTACCTCCCTTCTTGATAACAACAATGTTAAAATATCAAACTATTTGAAGCATTCTAAAAACCAAAAGAGATAAAACTAAGTCTTTGGTCTGCTTAAGAGTAGCTGTTTCTAGGAGAAATAAAGAGATGTGATTTAGTGGGAATGGTTGAGATGGATTGGACTAGAAGACCTTGCTGGTCTTTTCCAACCTTGATTCTATAAAAAGCAAATGAACATGAGCGTGGAAGTCTGATTTAGACCAATATAGTTGGCTAGTATCTCACTGATGATTGGTAGCTCAAAGCCACAACATGATAACCCATGAAATGACTGCAAAAATGTATAAATAAAACACCCCATTTTCACAGCTGCCAACAAAATGGGAGAAACACTTCCAGTATTCAGTCTGATCTTTGTTTATTTTTAAATGACATGCCAGTGGGACAGTGCTGCATAAAGTTGCCCTAAGCCTTCCAGCAAAAAGGTGGTTTTTTTTTTTTTTTGTTTTGTTTTTTAATTTGATTAAAAACAGTTGGAAAGACACGTGTCTAAATTAAAGTGTACTCAGAGTTCCAGCTGTTGAGCTGACTTTGTCACTTGAAGTCTTGGAAAATACAGTGCAAGGCTATCTGAGAATCAGCAAAGAAACAAACTCAAGACTGATCTTGAAATCAGGAGTCAGTATTCCAACTGAACAGCAAACAAGAAGATAGAAAAACAAAACAAAACAAAAAAACCAAAACCAAACAAAAACCTGGATGTAAAGCTGTGCTGGTGAGTAAAGGGAGAAATGGCAGCAGTGTGCAGGCATTACAATCATGAAGTCACTGTAGCACTAATTCAGCTGTGCTCTGCATGCTGAAGCATGAGGAGTACCAGTTCCGAGCAAAAGAGACAGTGAGAGAGCGAGAAATACAGCTGATGTGGTATGAAATAACTAGATGTGGGATTTTAAGGCATGAACAGGTGTGGTCATCTCTGAAAACACTTTTGTCTGTGTGAGAGCTTTGCAGAGCTTGTAGATCAAAGTCAGGCTCTGGAGATGGAAAAAAAGGTTGACATTTGAAGAAATGGGGGAAAACTCACTTTGTGAAGCAGCAGATAAGTGGATAAATGTTTGCTGGGAGGGCTTGGAGCTCAGAAATTCAAAACAATGTGAAGTTTCCATTGTTTTTCCATTGCAGGACTAAAAGCATCATCCTCTGCATGTTTCCTTGTTGCATTCATGCACTTGGGTGGATCTGCTCCAGCAGACACTTGGACAGAGCTCATGGTTAAATAAAGGAAAGCACCTGAAACCTCTCTTTGTCATATGTTCACCCACACATGCAAAAGTACATAAGCTCTAGATTTAAGACTTCTCCTACTGGGAAGTCAAGAGTTGCCACTGGACTTTCTTGTGAGGCGTCATCATTCCCTTCATCTCTGTCCAAAGGCTTTGTCTGGAACAAGACTGAGTTTGCCTCACACATTTGTGTGCTTGCCACTAGAAACAAAAGAAAAAGAAAAAAAAATCTTCTGATGTAAGGAAGACAATGGGCTTTATTTAACTCTCAGAGCCTCTTTGTTTTCCTTCTGGCCAAATGTGTGGGCTCTGCTACTATCCTGCTTTCCACCAAAGCAGTTTTCTATGGGTCCTTTTCTGCTTGCGTAATACTTGCCAAGTTCACACAGATTCTTCTGTACAAAATTCACTGGTGATTTCTGCAGGAATTTAAGTTTGTAGTGGACAGAGACTTTTTTTTACTCTTTTTGACTTCTACAAACCATCCCCTGCCACATTTCCATCCAGCTGTGCAGACACATGATCTGCCCTGCTTTCTTCATGCAAAAAGCTGTCCCCAGCAGTGGGGCCTCATGCCACATCTGCCTTGTACAGTGAACAAAGAGAGGAAAGATCAAGTTGGCATGCCTATCTAACTGATATGGGTGACAACAACATGGAGAGGATCTAGCAGGTGACAATTCTTAGATGCAAGTCTTCAGAGAAGTCATGCATCCCATCAACACAGAGTACAAACAGCTGAGCCTGTGCTGCTGCTGTCAGCTCTGCTCAGTGGTGCAATTTGCTATTGCAAGCACAATGGCACACACCTTTTGGAAGGGAAAAGGAAGAATAGGAGGCAAACCTCCAGCCTACTCTTCCAGGCTCTCTCATTCTGAGCTCTGTCTTTCTGTCAAGTAACTCAGAGAATCACAGAATCACAGAATCGTTTGAGTTGGAAGGGACCTTTAAAGGTTGTCGAGTCCAACTCCCCTGCACTGAACAGGGACATCTACAGCTAGAGCAGATTGCTCAGAGTCCCATCCAGCCTGGTCTTGAGTGTCACCAATGGCAGGGTAAATGGTTACTGATGCCCGTATAATATTGAGCTTACTTTTTGCAGTCCGTGCATTGCCATTTTCAACATGTCATGTAGTTTTGCGCTGGCATTTTTTAAACTGCATCAAAGAAACCATCAGAGGTAAAGATATAAGATTTGACAGCTGAAAAGTTAACAGCCAATGCTTTAGGCTGCCGAGGATGCCTTGGGAATCAGCTTGCAGCTGTAGGAAAAGTGCATTGAGTGGAAGTATTGGCAAAATAGTTAGGCTATTAAGAATGTTGGGATTTAAAATGTCTTCAGAAAACCACCATCATCCTGGCTCGTACTCAATATTTGTTTCCCAACTTACCTGTGCAGTGTCATATTCTGTTTTGGTATCAAATGAATTACACAGTAGTGGAGTCCCAAAGTATCCTGCAGAACATGGTGCAGACTTGCCTCACCTCTGCTCTTAGTAATTACATCTCTGGTGTGGATTTTATACTTGTTGGCAAATAGAAGCTGGAAGAGTCCTACTTTTGCCTTGGTTAGTCTTCTTCATTCTCTGGACTGCACTCTTGTTTTGTAAAGACTACATGCAATAAATTAAAGGGGATTTAAAGAATTTGAAGCTATCACTACCAAGCCCATTTCACTGGCTTTGAAAGTTTAACACTAAATCTCCACCAAATTGGTTTTGCTGGGCTTTGACAAACTAGAGTGTCTACCTGAAATATATAACATTTGTTGCACAGATGTAAAAAAATCTGTCTGTGGTGACACATATGCACACAACCCAAACTCACTTTCTGAGTAATCCATCACTGAAGCAACTCTTTTCCTTTCCTTGTTTTCCCATGAAGATGATTAATTCACTTCAAAACTCTCCCCTTAATCTTGAGAGCTAATGCAAGTCTTGTTTAGGAGTAGCTCTAACCATGATATGTGAGGACATTTGTAGCTGAGCCAAGAAGCCCTGTTCCAGCTCCAGCCAACATGCAGCCCCAACAGCTGATTCAGACATCTACCAAACAGCTGGCAGGATGCAGCCACAGCTGTTAGAAAAAATGAGAGGGAACAGTGTCTGCTTAAAGAGGCAGAAGAGATATTTTAAATCCTTTAACTGGGGACTAATAATTCACAAAGGAAGACATTTTCAAGCACATTATGTCATACACATGTGCATGCACACATGTACACATGCTTTATTTAAACAGTCTATATAATAAATGGATTTGGGATGATATTAACACCAGGGCAGCTAGTCTGGTCAGAGCTATATGTGCTGTTCAACTCTATATGTGAGGGAGAGAAAAGCTGAGGGAAATAGTGGGGTCCATGTATGAGGCTTCTCTAGCTTTTATGGATGTGGAATTCCATTTGTGGTATTATTTCCTTGCTACTACATGACACAAAGTCATATCAAGTGTTTTAATAGATCCCCCACATATCAGGTAGCAAAAGATACTGAAGCCATCTATTTTGCTTCTCAATAAGATTATTGTTCAGACCTCAGAGTTACTTAAGGTCAGATTTGAAAAGAAACTTAACAGCCTAGAACTAATGTGCTGCCACTCTTGACAGTTAGGGGACAGATCTGTGGACTAAGAACTGGAAACTGAGAGTGTCTTTGCTCCTTACACAAAATCTGCAAAGCACCAATGTCTCTAACCTGCAGCCCAGACAGGGAGGACATACTGCAACAGATACGTGCTGAGGAGGCACTACATGTGGTGTAGTGTGTGAAGCCCGACCCCTCCATAGGTCCCACTCCAGATAATAGGCAAAAGACAAGAAAAATATTGTGTGGCTTGATATGATTTTCTCCAAGTGGGATGTGATCATACACTGGCTGACATGGGCTTGTACATAGGTCATATGTGAGGATGCATCCATCTGCAGATTGTGGTCTCCTGTACTTTGTCACATAAAAGTCTGAGGATTAACTGCAGTCAGAGATGGAAAAGCCCTCTTAGTTGCTGAACCTCAGCCCCCTGCAGAATGAGATTATACTCTTGGTAGATTCTGCTGTAGCTTAGTCAATAGAGGAAACAGAAATCCAAATGAAATGGGATATTTGTCTTCATGGAACTCAGTTTGGAAGCTGCATTTTATGAACATCTGGTAATGCTGCCTTCCACTCATAAATGTCAAATGCAGGACTCTCCATGTCCCTTTGGTCAGGATCTTCCCCTTCTGCTGCAACACTTTAACCAGGGAAGAATTTAGAGCATTTCCTTCTTCCCAGCAGGTTAGAAACTGCAGGCTTTTAAGGAAAAAAAAAAAAAAAAAAAACTTGTTTCCCACTACTTTATTTTTACTTTCTGGTCAGAAGGGACTATTTTATATCTTCTTTTCATTAAAAGCACTCATGCATTTTCCTGATTTTTTTGGTAAGAAACAGATATATTTTTCCATATTATTCCATATCTTAAATTTCAATTAAGCCTGGAAGTAACTGTCTTTCTGTGCATAACTGTAGATCAGAGCTTCCACTTTATTATACAGCAATTATTTACTTAGTTGGAGCTTTTTGAAAGGTCTAAGTCTGGGTGGTGAGCTGGAGGACTGCAGGTTGGCTCTGACCTGTTGAACAAATCCACTCAGGGTAGACAGGAACATCTGTTTTGACAGTGACTATGCTGCCATAACTGGCTTAATCCAATGACGACCTATGGTGGCACATGAGCACAGTACCATGACTGATATGTGAATATGGGAGGAGGGCACAAGGCTCACTGCTTATGAGCTTAGCATGGCAATTAGCTCTGTACTAGGACCCTCATTTGGCCTGCCTCCAAGGGGGAGTTGTGGGTTGACAAAGTCAGATGAGCCAGTTTAAGTCATTTGAGAAATCCAATGGAAGTCCAAAAACTGTTGTCATGTGAATGGTGCTGGGAACTAAGGAGGGGCTCTCACAATTGGGCTACAATACATTTACTTTAAAAGGTTATAGTCATAGCTAACCTCAAGATAGCCTCCAATTCTGTCATGTTTTGTCAGCCTACACGGCAGAACATCTACAAGATGCTACAGATGCAGAAGAAGACAACATGTACCACTTCTTCTGTTTTTGTGTTTCATAGTTACCACAAAACTAATTGAAATCAGTGTTAATTCCTCCACACAGGCATTGGCTTAGAAATACTGAAGATAATTTTTGCTCAGGAAAAACAAAACCAAAAACAAACAGGCAAATAATCACAGTATCACAGAATTGCAGGGGTTAGAAGGGACCTCTGTAATAAAGTCCAATTTAGAATTCTTATTTTAAGTACTCTATTTTTACACAAGCTATTCAGCAAATCTTACTTAATTCAAAGATCTCTGCTAGAAAGTTATATTCAGTATTTCCTCATGATTGTGTGGAACCTCCTATGTTCACTGATTTTTTCTCAAAGGTAAGTAACAAAACCATGTCAGTGAAAATAACCACAGACACAAGGGTTCCTAGCTTGATGCTAGTCCAGTGATCCCTGAATGTGTAGGGTTACAGTTCCCAAAGGTATTTTCCTTCCTTTCCCACCACAAGAAGCTATCCTGTAAGCTCCTAATGAACTATCCTGTGAGGCCCCTAATGCAGAGGGAGAAGTGAAACAAATCCTTGTGACCAGATTATCTAGAAGGGTTTAACTTTTCAATTGACATTTCTCTCCCTGTCACACTAGACTACCTGTGTGTTGCTGGTTGCTCCCTGGAGGCCATTTATAATAACTTTCTCACTAACAAATTTATGCAGAGATAACTCAGATGAAATGGCAGCAAATCAGCTTATTCAAAAACCAGCTTCCTCTGCAATTTTTAATGTATTACTTCTTTTAAAATACTGTTCAATAACTTTGAAGGGGGAGTACCTAATTAGACACTGACCTTTACTTAATAAACTTATAGCCTGAGTTCAAATGGTTAGCTTAAGAAAATTTCTAGAATGTCTAGTAAGAAAAACTGACTGTAACTTTAAAAAATGCAGAACTTTTTCTGCCTGAGTTCATGAGCAGGGCTCTTCAGAATCCCATTAACCAATCTTATTCCTTTTTCCCCATTCCCATTCCCCAGTATTGACTGAAGCTGTCTAAAAAATGCAGTAAGCCCAAGACGAAGAGCTGGTGATGCTGTACTTTTCTTGCAAACCACTCACTAATCTAGCTGAACCACCTCTCCCCAAGTGAAACTATACTATGTATGATAACCAGAATCAAAATTACTGCTCTTACAGTTCTCTGAAATCTGCCAAGAAGTTTTCTGGCTGATGCAGCTCATCCTTTATGGTATGTGTCAGTAAGATACAGTCCTGACACACCATTAAGAAATTTCAGTGGCTAGTCATTCTTCAACAAACTGTCCTGCTCAGGTGAAATTTCTTGTCCTTTTCTGCTAGTTGTTAACATGTAAACAAGAACAAACACTAAATTTTAATGCAAAAATTCTGTCTTTGGACAAGCAATTCAGTAAAGCTTATTCAATTCCATTCAATTTTCTGCTAGGAAGTTATCTTCACTATTTTAACAGTTCTTTTCCTTGACCTCTGTTAAGTACACTTAAAGAAGCTTCAGTTTTTCCTGTTAAACAACACTACCCAGGACTGTAGTAGAGACATTAATATTACTCTTTATTGTTATTATTATATTACTCTTTATTAGTAGTATATAATAATAATATATTATTAGTATTATATATATTATGATATAATTATTATCATAACATTACTCTTTATTATTATCTTTATTATTATTAATATTACTCCTTATATTAAATTATTAAATTATTGCTGTTTATATTAAAGAGTGTTTTGATTTTGAAGAGCTTGGGGTTGAGAATGATAAAGTTGAACGTCTACGGATAATGACTGGGGGGAAGGCCTGTAGGGGCAACATCTCAGTGGCGGTCTGTTATAGATCACCTAATCAGGATGAAGAGAAGGACGAGGCATTCTATGAGCAGCCTGCAGAAGTTGTGCGATTGCCAGCACTCATTCTCAAGGGAGACTTCAACTTTCTTGGTGTATGTTGGAAATTTAACAGTGTAGAGGAAGCAGTCCAGGAGGTTTCTAGAGTGCGTGGAATCTACCTTCCTTATGCAGCTGGTATGAGAGCCTACCAAGGTGGTGCCCTGCTAGACCTGCTCTTCACTAACAGTGAAGGACTGGTAGGATATGTGAAGGTGGGGACTGCCTTGGGCAGAGCGACCATGAAATTGTAGAATTCTCTATTCTTGGAGATGTCAGAAGGATGACTAGCTTGAACTACTATCTTGAACTTCCAGAGGGCAGATTTTGACCAGCTCAGGACGCTTGTTGCAAGGGTCACTTGGGAGTCACTACTTAAGGGTAAAGGTGTCCAGGAAGCCTGGACACTCCTCAAGATGGAAATGTTAAAGGCACAAGGACAGGCTGTTCCTGAATGCCATAAGATGAGCTGCAGGGGAAGAAGACGGGTATGGATGAACCAGGAACTACTGCTGAGACTCTGGAAGGAGAAGAGAGTCTATGTCCTCTGGAGGAAGGAACAGGATATTTGGAGAGATTACAAGGAAGTTGCTAAGGTATGCAGGGAGGAAGTTAGGAAAGCAAAAGCCCAACCTGAACTCAAATTGGCCACTGCATTAAAAGAGAATAAGAAATCCTTTTAGAAGTATATCAGTGGTAAGAGAAGAACCAAGGAGAATTTCCATCCTTTACTTGATGCAGTGGGGAATGTGACCACTGAGGATAAAGAGAAGGCTGAGGTTCTCAGTGTTTTCTTTACGTCTGCCTTTAATAAGCAGATCAGTTATCCTCAGGGCGCTTTACACCCCGATCTGAAAGTCTGGGATGCTACGCAGAATACACCCCTGGTGATTCAGGTGGAGACAGTTAGAGAGCTCCTCCACCATCTGGACTGTCACAAGTCCATGGGACCAGACAGGCTCCACCCTAGGGTGCTGAGGGAGATGGCGGGGGTGATTGCCGAGCTGCTTTCCTCCATCTACCAGTGCTCCTGGTTATCTGGAGAGGTCCCAGAGGGTTGGAGGCTTACTGATGTGACTCCCATCTACAAGAAGGGCTGTAAGGAGGATCCAGGGAACTATAGGCCTGTCAGCCTGACCTTGTTACGAGGGAAAGTTATGGAGCGAATAATCTTGGGTGAGATCACACAGCACGTGCGTGGCATTCAGGGGATCAGGCCCAGCCAGCACAGGCTCATGAAAGGCAGGTCGTGCTTGACCAACCTCATTTCCTTCTATGACTGGGTAACCAGACTGGTAGATGAGGGAAAGGCTGTTGATGTTGTTGATCTAGAATTCAACAAAGCCTTTGACACGGTCTCCCACAGTATTCTGGGGAAACTGGCTGCCTGTGGCCTGGACAGGTATACCCTTCTTTGAATAAGGAACTGGTTAGAGGGCCGTGCCCAGTGAGCAGTAGTTAATGGAGTTAAGTCCAGCTGGTGACCCGTTAAAAGTGGTGTCCCTCAGGAGTCAGTACTGGGGCCCATCTTGTTTAGTATCTTTACTGACGACCTAGATGAGGGGATTGAGTGTACCCTCAGTAAGTTTGCAGATGAGGTAGTGTGGATCTGCCTGAGGGTAGAGAGGCCCTTCAGAGGGATCTAGATTAGCTGTATTGCTGGGCTGAGGTGAATGCGATGAGGTTCAACAAGGCCAAGTGCTGGGTCCTGCACTTTGGCCACAATAACCCCATGCAGCGCTATAGGCTTGGGGCAGAGTGGCTGGATGGCTGTGAAAAGGAAAGGGACCTGGGGGCGTTTATTGATGCTTGGCTGAACATGAGCCGGCAGTGTGCCCAGGTGGCCAAGAGGGCCAATGCCATCTTAGCCTGCATTAGACATAGTGTGGCCAGCAGGAGCAGGAGGTAATCATCTTCCTGTACTCAGCACTGGTGAGGCCGCAACTCGAGTATTGTGTTCAGTTTTGGGCCCCTCACTACAAGAAAGACATTGAGGTCCTGGAATGTGTCCAGAGAAGGGTAACAAAACTGGTGAGGGGTCTAGAGCACAAGTCTTACGAGGAGCGCCTGAAGGAGCTGGGTTTGTTCAGTCTGGAGGCTCAGAGTGGAGGCTTAGGTGAGACCTCATTGCACTCTACAACTTCCTGAAGGGAGGTTGTGATGAGGAGGGATTTGGCCTCTTCTCCCAGGCAACAAACAGGACCCGAGGAAATGGCCATAAGTTGTGCCAGAGGAGGTTTAGATTAGATTAAGGAAAAACATTTTCTCTCAGAGATGTGAGAGTGGTCAGGCTCTGGAATGGCCTGCCCTGGGAGGTGGTGGACTCACCATCCCTGGCAGTGTTCAAGAGGTGTCTGGATGAGGAGCTACAAGATACGGTTTAGTGACTTGTGGTAGCAATAGTGATGGGGGGATGGTTGGATTAGATAATCTTGTAGGCCCTTTCCAACCTTGTGATTCTATGATTCTATGATTTTATGACATATTTAAGTGCTGCTCATCTCATTCACTTTAACAGTGCTGCGGTGATCTCTTAGATAATTTCCAAAGTAGTTTCCATGTACTAATTTATCCATGTAAGTTTGATTGCCTGCAACTGTCTATCTCCAGTCTTCTACTTTAGAATTACCTCTCTGGGATCTGGGCCATCCTTTTTTTTTTTCTATATATAGCAGAGTTGTGATTTTTTGCTTCTCATCCTAGCAGAAGAAAGAACATAATGACTAGAGACTTGTTCAGTTACAGTACCACTAATTTTATAATTTCCACAGAAGAATCCAAGTCAGCAAGTATTTTACAGGAAGGTCATACCTGGAGTGCTAAAACTTTTTCTGACAGCAGTTTCAGCCTTACAGTTTCAATCTAATCTATGAGATCACATTTTTCAGCAGCACAAGAGAACCAGGTTGGAGAATGAATGATAAAAAGTACGGATAGCTCCTGTTGGGTAACTACTAAGGGATTAGGACTCTTCAGTCCAAACAGTAGACAGCTGAAGAACAGTATAATACAAGTCTATAAAACCTTAAGCAATTGGGGGAAGTGAAAAAGAAATGATTCTTCATTGCCTTTTGGAAAATAGCAGGAGGACACCAGTATAACTATCAGGAACCAGACCCAGAGGCAGCTCTTCACACAGCATGTTGTTAAGCTGTCGGAGTGCTCCCCACAGGATGTGGGGAATGCTAGAGATTATCTGTGTTCAGGAAGAAACTGGACCAGTCCATGAAAGAAAAATCCATTGAGGACTATTAAGTGCAGAAATCCTAGGTCTGGTTGAAAACATCACTGAACTGCAAATTATTGGCAGCTGGGACAGTATTCTGGGAAAGTATCCCTGAATGCTTTCCCTAGATCTTCCATGGGGATCTAAAATGGGGCTAAAGTGACCTTTGATATGAGACTGTGTAGCTGTTCTTGTGTACTTACATCACAAAATTAGTCTGGATTCAAAACAAAAACTGCCCAGCTATGATGATTGTAAAGCTATACATTTCAGGATATAGATAATATCCTGAATTAGTAGTAATAAGATAAACCAGAACCTAAACACCAGTTTCAAAGGTACCAATGGAAGTCTGTGATGGGATGTGTCATTCTCGGTGTGAACACTTGCAGGATTGCATTGCAGTTAGCTAGATCTAAATTATACTGAGAGTGAGAATTGTTTTTTGAAGTATCGTACTTCAGCCTCACACATTTGTTTTGAAGCTTACAAAGATATTTTAAACAATGAACTTGGAAGATAATGCGGTTAATACCTGGGTTGTGTCAATATCCCTGTCAAAGCTTCTCAGGGGATAAAGCACCAATGGGTTTCTCTTCTTTAACTGAAAACTCAACCATGAAACCCAGTGCAATTCTTCATCAAACAGATTTTTCACACCTGTTCGGAAAAGGTAAAAACCATCAAGGGAACATCTGGGTGTCAAAAGCATCATCTGGAGTTGTGGGGACTGCTGATTCACCGCTCAAGTAGGAAGTAGAGGTGTTATTTTTTCCCTAGGCTACTAAACTACGTTCCACCACTCCTTTCTTGCACAATTCAGAGATTAAGTTATCTTTGTCATCTAACAGATCTACCAGGAAGAGGACTTTGCAATATGCAGTGACCTGGGTGGAGAATCGATAACTGAAGATGGGAGTAAACAAGCAGGATGTCATAGCTGGAATATGAAGCAGAACATTTCCTTTTCTGCTAAGCCAGGTTAGCTTTGGGACAGAAGTGAACAAACACAGATTGACCTTAGAAAAGAAGCGTGTGCATGTGGAGGAGAAGAACACTTTTTTGTTCTCATCTGTTTTGCCTTTAATGCATTTCAAACAATAGCCACCTGTATTTCACATACTCTTTGTCTTTCCTCAATTGAGATGTTGACATTTTTGATTAAATCTTTGATTAACCGAAACCTGAACCCATTTTCTCAGGCACAGAACAAGGAAACATTTTCTTTCATACCTTTTTGGATGGCTGGTAATTTTCTACATCATTAATGTTACATTTTTTCAGCATGTACAGTCTTGCAATACCACGTCAAGCTTTTAATTCCATCCTGAAACACTGATCTAACTCTGTGCAAATTATGCCAGATAATGTCAGTTTTCACACTGGATAAAAGAATAGCAAATGCCAAAAACAAGATAACTTAGATTGTTTCTTTAACCCTACACACAATATTTAAAGTTATTAGGCTCATTATGTTAGGATTCTGCAGACAAAAACATCATTAGATTTTGAAGTAAACAATACAAAGTGTCATATTTGGGGAAAAAGTCTGTCACTGCTCTTAATGCAGAATTGTCTGTGAAGTGTGATCGTATTTATCTAGTATCTAATATAAAGACCATTAATTTGGGTGCCTAACTTCAGTGGGGATGGATGATAGTTAGGAATCTATATCTTCCAACTCACTGCCTTGGGAATTCTAGTTGCAGTGTCTGGAATGAAACAAACATTACAGCATGTCCTTAAACCCTATTGAAACAAGAATGCTCGCACTGAGATCTACTGTGTTAACAAATTCTGCTATGAAATAAAATGGAGAAAATATAATGTAACTTTGGAGTAAATGTTAGTAATCAATTTATTATTGTTTTAATTCTACCAACTATGGTTACTAATCAGACTTTTGATGAATTATTATTACTCTATCACTATCCTAATTTGGACAGTGATGGGTTGTTTGATGAACTTCAAATTATGCCAATGTTTATGGAAGACGTCTTTAAGTTATCACAGACAACAGGGAGAAATTGAGTGTGATATGTATAGGAATGCTATGATTCAATGCATTCATTTGCATATTTTGTACATGTCAGAGTAGATGAATTAATAATGATCCTGTCTGGCTTATTTATAACAGCCTCTGTGGAACAATACCACGCAATTTCAGTCTTTTCAATTCTAAAATTTAGGCAGCCAGTATTGTGAATGCTACCTTTTTTCTTCTTTCTTTTTTTCTTATTTTTTTTCTTTTTTCCTTCTAGGTATTTTTAGAGTAATTAGTGTTGTGCTGCTTTTGTTGTTTTGCTTTTTATTTTTTTAAGTCTTTTGTTTGCATGTTGGAAAAAATCTCTCCTTGCATCTTTTCCCTGCAGAGCCAGTCATGTCATGTTGTAATAATAACCAAATCCCACCTCACATCAATGTCACAGTGTTTGTTTTAGCAATCTTAAGTTCAGCTGCCAGCTGTTCTGTTCTTTGGATTTTATTGCAGGAAGTATAAATTCCCCTTGGCTTGGCTGGAGGTGCTTTTAGAAGCCTTTGAGTGAGAGGGAAAGGGATCGGAGGAGGGACAGGAAAGGAGAAAACAGCATGTCTATTTTTGTTGGGGCAGGGTGACAATCAGTTAAGGACTATTAAGCTTGATGGCCTTGATGTTATAGTATCACATCTCTTTTTACCATTTCTTAATCACTACAGAGTAATAACATCTTTAAAATTTATTGGGACAATTATAGAAAGCACAGTTCCTTTGACCTCATATGTTTCAAAGACTTGTATGGCTTCCTTTTCTCTCTTCCCCATCATTTTATAATTATTATTTTTTTAAAGAAGATATAGTCACTGGACCAAAATTTTCTCAAGTAATTTCTACCTTGAGATTTACATAAAGTTCCAATGCTACTGCCGTGATACTTAAACTCTGAAAGAAAAGGATATAAACATGAATATTAGTAACAGAGCTACCTTTAGGTATTCAAACTGATGCTATGAAAAAGCAACTCCCTTGGGTAGAGAACAAAAGTTTATCCGGATCTTCACCTGAAATTTGACCCAAATACTTCCTGCAGAGGTTGGAGGAAAGGGAGGAGAATTTACTTAACACTTCCCTTTGTTTATGTTCATTGTGGCACCTGAAGATCAAGTGATAATGGAATATGGTCTTTTTTTTCTTGTCTTTTAACAGGCTGAGTGCACTGTCCTACATCTGTGATTCGTCTAATTTCCTTTCTCCAGTTCAGCTTTTCTCCTTTTCAGTGCACTTTCTTATTCAATTAGAAATCAGTAAAGTTTTTTTTTTTTCATGTCCTACATCAGAATAATACTCAGTGTTCATTTCAGATGTGTTCCCCATACTAACAGATACTTTGCTTCTCTTTTCCTCTGTTCTGATATCAATACAGAAACAACAGCATCTATTTTCTGCTTCATGTTCATTTTTACATTGATCATTTTTAGTATCCTCATCACGGAGTGGGTACTAAAGAGAAAAGGTGAAATTCATTGTTGAGAACATTAACACCAAAAGGAGACAACTAAGTTATGAGTATAATCAACACCACTTCACTAAATAGCTATCAGAAAGAGATAATTATCTCTGGAAACTCACTTGGCCTAGCTGAAACTTAGATTTGTCAGCTACTATTGCTTTCCTCTATTATAAAATGCCTACAGAAAAATAAGAGGTTGTATTTGAACTCATATATCTCAAAGACAAAGACCTGGGCATATGCCAAATTGTTGTAATAAAATTGTGCCAAGATGTACTTTTCCATCAAAGTGGAACATAAGACATCCTGGGCAAACTCCACGGCTATTTCAGAGCAAATAAATGTTCCTACTTTCTACCTAAGTGTCTTTAATAGTGGGACTGTGATCACTCCCTCTTTGTAGGACCTGTTCCATTTTGCACAATAAATTTCAATTATGCTAAAGCGCGACTGGCTGTACAGCCTCACTGATCATCTAGCACTTGGAGACCCTATGAATCAGTCATTCACAGGGATGGTCCCTGTGAGTTCAGTTCAGAAGTGCTGTCCAAATGAAAGTCATCATACCTTGAATCTAGTTAATCATGATGGAGTGTTCTTGATTGTTCCACAATATATTATAAAAAACATATCCTGAAGCAGTATGGAAGCAAATGTGGAAATATCAGCATTTTTCCAAATGCTTTTCTTATGTTTCTGCCTTAATCAATAGACTAGCTTTCTTGCATTTCTGTCCCAAGAGTAGTATTGTGTGGCTGTCATCTTTTTATGACCTTCAGGATAGGAATCATATCACACCATATGTTTTGAGAGATGTCATTTTCATAATATAATACACATTGTGTAATCTTCTAGTTATGATCACACTGAGATTCAACTTATTAATCACAGAATCACAGAATCATAGGGGTTGGAAAGGACCTCTGGATACACCTAGCCCAACGTCACCTCCTATCCTCCTCCCCCCCCCCCCCCCGGTAAAGATCCAAGCTTAATCAGGTCCAGTGCAAAGATAAGCAGAAAGATGAAAACACACGTTGCACAGAGCTAAGCCTAAGTGGTTCACAGCAAGGAATGTGAAGGACTGGAGACTTTCCTGAAGGTACTGTTGGGAGATCTAATATAGCGCTGGAGGATTAAGATTTACATATAAACATTTGATTGTCTTTATACTCTCCAGAAGCCTTTTCAGATAACAGGTATCTTAAAGCTGGGCAAGTGTTGGTCTGTGTGAGCTCCCTCCATTCTTTCTCTCCTTCTTATGCCCAGATATTATGCTTCCTGATAATTCAGCTTTAACCCTTAATTGTAGAAATTTTAGATTTCGAAGTCTTAATAGTCTGAAAAAAAAAAAAAACAGAACGAGAAAACCTCTCCAACAACAATTTATTTACTCCTCTCTTTTTTTTTTAAGACTAGAAATTCAATTTTCTCAACTGAAGTTAAAAAAGTGGATAGAATATCACAGTAAATACTGAAATATTTCTAATTTTAAAAAGAGACACTTGAAAAATTTGAACAGCAGCAGTTACCCTAATTTCAGTTTCCTTCATCTTTTTCTAGAGCATTCATGTTCTTCTGGCATAAGTCAGGATCCTAATCAGTTAGCTAGATACTATGGCTTCAGTAAGTCTGTGTAAACAAACACTATGGAGCTGACATATAAAGAGCTAGAAAATCAGTAGTATAAATAGGCATAGTTACTGTAATTATGTAGGAAGCACATACATGTGTCCATGTGCATTTATTTATATATAATGGGAAAAGTATTTTATTGCTGTTGTGCTTTATTGAGCCCATTGATTACATTTACATAATGTCATCAAATATCTCCTCAGAGTCTCATCTGCATCAATATTGTTATAGCTCTAAATCACCAATGGCTTAGACTTTACAGCCAGAGTAAATAGCTTCCTATAAAATATGCTATGCAGAAACAAAACCGAACTGTGCAAAACCCTAAGGCATTGCTGACCTGCAAATTTAATACCTTGGTTACTGTGGAGAGCTGAAGTTCCTTTAGTTATGTAGGCAAAAAAGTTAGAAGAGAAGAAGGGAGAAACTGTAATGAAATTCTGGAAGACTAATGGATATCTCCAATGGAATGTACACTCAGAGATAAGATAAAGGGTGAGTAATTCAACGTAAAGTCAAGGAAGGCCACAACATCAATAGAGCTGAGAGTAATAAACAGAGCTTGAGAATATCAACAAAGTCAGTCTTCAGACTGCAAAGTGGGACTCTTCCATTTACTTAATTTACTGCAAGGTGTGCATGTGCTAAGTCTCAAACGCAGGAGTTTATCTCCCTTCAGGAGTTAAGGAGTTCATGTGGCTGAGCCTACCTCTGCTCATAAGAGCTGCTGTGAAGAAAGTGAAAGGAAAAAAGGGACAGATATGACACAATCATATGCAGTTGGAATGCCCCTGCAATGTAGCACAGAATCATAGAATCATTAAGGTTGCAAAGATCACTAAAATCATCTAGTCCAACTATCAAGACATCCCCACCATGCCCACTAACCATGTCCCTCAGTGCCACATCTGCGTGGTTCTTGAGCACCTCCAGGGACAGTGACTCCAACGCCTCCCTGGACAGCCCGTTCCAATATCTCACTACTCTTTCTGAGAAAAGTTTCTTCTAACATCTAACCTGAATTTCTTCTGGCACAACATAAAACCATTACCTCTCATCCTATTGCTGTTAGTTGGGAAAAAAGGCTGGCCCCCACCTCATCTCAATCTCCTTTCAGGGAGTTGAAGACAGTGATAAGGTCTCCCCTGAGCCTCCTCCAGACTGAACAATCCCAGTTCCTTCAGCCATTGCACATAAGACTTTTGTTTCAGACCCCACTGCAGCTTTGTTGCCCTTCTCCGGACACATTCCAGGGCCTCAACATCTTTCTTGCAGTAAGGAACCCAAACTGAACACGGTGCTCAAGGTGCAGCCTCACCAGAGCTGAATAAATAGGGATGATCACTTCCCTGCTCCTGCTGGCATCGCCATCAGCCTATTTGTCCACCTGGGCACACTGCTGGATCATGTTCAGCTGAACATTGACCAGCACATCCAGATCCTTTTCCTCTGTGCAGCTTTCCAGTCACTCTGACCCAAGCCTGTAGCATTCGATGAGGTTGTTGTGACCAAAGCACAGGGCCCAAACAAGGCAAGGATCAGTGAGAAAGCCACAGTTTAAAAGCAATTCTAAATGAAAAGGAGGGACAACTCTCAATTCTAGCTCTAGGTATGTGCTCAGGACCCTGGCAATAAGGGAAAAACAAAGCCAAGATTGTAAAACTCTGTATGTTATATCTGCCCTTGGTCCACACTCACAAATGTTCAACTAAGACCATATATGGTCTTCAGTGCTCTTTAATTAAAAAGTAGTAGTGCCATTCTTAGCTTTGAATTTCATTGTTGGTTTTTTTTGTTTGTTTGTTTGTTTTGACATCCAAAGTTGAGGAGGGTGGTAAGTGATCCTGGTTTTAGTGGTCTGATTGAAAATGGCAATGTATTGTTACAAAGGCTGTAATTTCCAGTGAAAACAAAGGCTTAAGCATTGCGGTTTGCGTAAAATGTGATTAGTAGTGAGTACTTGGATATTTACAGAAGCCAGTAGCATTTATTTGTGGCCATTTGCTGAAATGACATTCATGGCTCTTAGTTATCCTTCCAGGGGAGTGACAGCTTTCAAGTAAGACTGCCAGCAAACACTACCTTCCTTCACAGCAATGCCATAAAATGAATGAGAGCCACATACACACCTGGCTATGAATCATCTATCTGCAGCATTTCCTACTGTTCTGGAAACACAATTTTCTGCACCTTGAAAGGCAGAAAGCATGAAAGAAAAGGATCAGTTTAAACTTAAAAATACGAGTCAATGTGTAAGTGTACACATGTGCATGGACATGTGTGTGTTTAATTGTATATCATATGCATAGTATGGGGTGTAAAGGAATAGCTGTTTAGAAACATATAGTCAGGTCTGCCTGGTATTTCATACTATAAGTCTCTGATATCAGCATTTTAGCTTTGCCAAAGGTAAGCAATTTTGCTTTTGTTTCTAGGACAGTTCTCTGTTTCAGAGGACACAATTTATGAGAATATCTGAGAGGGATTTACTTTTAAGTTCCCACAAAAAGAAGTTCAGTTGCTTTCAAGAAAAAAGATAATGGCAAAAGTAAGTTTTGTCCCCATTGAACCACATATTATAGTGACCAACTTCTGGAAGCAAGAGTTTCAAATTTGGCAGTGTGTGAGTGTTACATCTCTTGCTGCTGTCATGTTGAAAATCTCAGCATAAGTAGTTAGGCTATAAATAAATGAAAAATCTTAGTTAACAGATGCTCTGAATTTTATTTTGGGCAGGTGACCTTCCAAAGCCTCTCTCCTCACTGATCTCACGCTATGCTGGCACAGCGGGAGCTGAGCTCACCTCTCCACACAACTTCTGATCCAGAATCCTTCGTCACCGTGCATAAGCTCCAAGTGGGATGAAAGATAGACCAATAGAGAAATGAGGGCACTGTACTGGTACAAGAAATGTCTCTGGAGTCATAAATACAGTTAAGGAAACAGCTTCCACTCTGAATTTGTCTAGTGAACAATATATATATATTATATATATATATATATATATATATATTTTCCCCCTAGAAATTCGGCTGTTCTTCCTTATCTGTCTTACTGTTCTTTTCAACCATTAAGTACTGCAGTGTGTTGTCATTGTTCCCCACTGTAAAGAAAGGAGGGTTGCAAGTTGATGAGCTGATCATTGCACGAGATGACCTTCTTGGTCCTTTCCATCTTTAATAATTCTATGAGTCTATGAAACCTACAGTGCTACTACCTGCTAGGTAAGCAACCCAGTGGGACTTGAGGTAAACTGACAAAGTTGTCCTGACTTCAGTTATCTGAAAAGCCAGTAGAGCTCATCAAGAGACTGTTAATTTACAACAAGATTGGCAGGATAGAAAGCTGAAATGATGAAGAGTTCAACAATACCTTGTGCTCAAGAGCTCAAACTCTGCAGTTCAGCTTCCCTTCCAGATCAGGTGCCTGCTTTTAGTACCTCATTCTGTCCTCTAGTCTATATAGATTGGGTTTTCCTTTCACTAAAATTAAGTGAAATGCTGAAGAAGATGGATGATGATGTCCACTGTCATGACATTCCAGACTGAGGTTGCATTATGGGTAAGATCTATGTCTGGAGCTCAGATGCACTCCTATGTTTGAATGAAACCAATACTCCTGAGAGAGATCTGAAACTGAAACTGGTTTTCAGAGTCTGGGAGAGATTTGGGTATAAAGACAAGGCTGGGCACCAGGAGGTTGGTATACCATGAAGGCTATTATCACTATTTCTATCTGAAGAAGAATTAGGGTTTCTTCTTCTAACAGCTGTCCAGTGAAGAAATGTTAGCATTATTCCATTTGGTATTTAGTCTGGGTACTGTTCATAGGATCTCAATCCACAATTTGGGATATGCCTTCTAACAACCTTCACAAAAATATACCAGTCTGATGTTTGGAAAAAAAAGAAACAGATACAAGCCAGACAAACTATACTTGGAGCAGTGTTGAAAGATGCTGTGCTCAGCAAAGCATGAAAGCAGATACTGATCAGTGAGTTTAAAGGGAGAAAACACAACATGTGGATTCAGTGAATATCATTGCTTTTGCATAGTAAGGAAGGCACTGGAAAAAAAAAAAAAGGTCATTATATAATTAAAAGCTACTTGATAACGTGCACACAATGAATTTTAACTTAATTTGTACATTCATCCTTAATGATGGCATTTCCTAACTGACAATTACTAAGTCTTCCACTTCATTATTCCTTAAATCAAAGGTTTGGTTTGAATGTATTTCTGCACTCTAAAATACGCACATATCTCTAAACTGTCTAGCTCTCTGAATTCAGACCATGAACAGGTAGGAAATAATCATGACCTACAAATAAATAAAAAATTTAGATAACCAAAAATCTAACCAAAATATTCAAAAAGAGACAAAATTAGTGGTTTAAACCCAGAAGACATCATGAACATGAAATAAAGATTTTCATGACAAATGCACGGTGTGCATGATAGCATTATGCCTATGAGAGTTCAAATGGCTGATGACTTTCAATCAGGAAGGAAGGCAAAAGGATTTTGAATAAACAACTTCAATGTGATAATGGTACATTACTATTACAGGAAAAAATGACATATTGGAAATTGTTTTCTAAATTAAAGTCTGTAATCCTATTTTTACTTGCTTTTACATAACACTGAAGGTGTCTTATTATCAACAGGGTAAGAGCACTCATTTTAAAATCAACCATGATTTTAAGTGTTTTTCTTTGTCCTTGAAATTGTGTAAATATGATGGTTTGAACACACGCTCTTCATCTCAACATTGAGAGCAAGAAGGAAGAATCGTGGTGCTTACCAAGACTGGGGTTCAAAAAGGCTAAAGGGAAGCCCTGTAATTTCTGCTAGTCACTTGGGGGCAAATGATAAGTAATTAAAATAAATAAAGAAGTTGCTGTGTTTGATTTTCTTCCCTAAAATTGATGAAAAACCATTGCAAATATTGCAAGGATAGATGCATTTAGGCATAATGCAAAAGTATCAGAAGTAAAACACAGTTCTAAATGTAGTGAGACATGAAATGCAAAACCCCTATCAGTAGAGTAAGCACATAGTATCTTGTACTGAGAAGATTATGTGGGGATTAGTTCCAGTGTAACTGCCATATGAAAATATATGACAACAGGTGTTTTTAAATTACTGTAACAAGGTGAAACCTTCTCTCACAGCCAAAAATTTTGGCAACAAAAGAAATTATTTTTTAAGGATAAGAAGCTGCAGACAGCTGTAACAAAGAGAAATCTATTGACAACAAGTGGAAGTCTCTTGCACATATTTATCATAGACTTGGGTGCTTTCCATAAGCTCAGCCATGTATTGTTTAAAACAAAAAGAAAAGCAGAAAAGAGATGTTTATTTCTGCTGAAAAATTCCCCTCCTACTGTGTCGAAATTTCTCTTAGCAGAACATTTCCTATCAGCTTTCCTGAGATTACTTAACATTTCCATGTTGTCTGGCAATGAGTCACAAACAAACAAGAAAAGGAAAAGCCTCAGGCATGAGTTCTGTGTCAATTTTAAGAATTTTGGTCTGGATGTAGCAGCTTAAATCTAGCTCTACAGATAAACAATATCCAGTAATTGGTAGAGATTCACACAAGAATTACTGTCTTACTGTGCCACTGTCCTTAAGGCATTTCCTACTCCACTGGCCCACAAAGGCGTAAGCTGACATGTAATAGCTTTCCCACGTGGAAAGATTACGTCCGACTCTAAGTTGCCCAGTCCAGAGTGAACTCTGGAGCTCCCACTTTTGAACCTGAAAAGAAAAAAACATCTTTGAACCACCACTATGCTTCTGGAAAGAAAACGCAGTTTTAGTATCATTTCTGTGGATGCGTTAAACTGAACTTGGGACCCGTTTTTACAGTGTGAGAATGTGAGTTAGATTCAAGCTTTACTGTGAATAAGGGAAGGGAATGGACAGTGAAGTGTCCCTGAGGTTTCATCCTGTTATGGAAGTCAAGTAATGGGAAACAGGAGACAACAATGGAACCAAAATGACCTACAGGCTACCTATTACTGCAGCAGCAGTACATTGCAGAAGCTTCATCTCAGTTCCACGCTTTTTTGAATTTTGTGCCTACAGGACAAAAGATGTTTCCCCCTAACCTACACACATTTAAAGTCTTCTTTACCATATTGAGCTTAAAATAATTTCAGCTCGTCCTAGATATCTGGATTATGGTCATTTGCACTTGTGTTAGTTCTGAGCTGCCTTCTTGGCTCCTGCTAAAGTTCATTAAGATGCAATCAATACAGCCAATGGAGGCTGATTGGCATTCATTTGACCCATATCAACATCTGTTTAAGGTGAGATAACTCCATTAACTAGTGCCAGGGTCTTTGATGACTACAAAGGGAGCCAAGGTTATTTTCTCAGATACGGATAGCTACAATGCGCACACCATTAGTTAGACAGATGAATGCCACACCAATGTCATAGTCCTCTTGACTTATTGTTGGGGTGCATGCGATGCTACTTGCCAGGCTATGTGCAAGTGAATGAGGAATTGGGTCAGATGGTGTATTATTGTTATGTACGGGTATGCACATGCACAAGTATGGGCACGACACCCATACTTTCTAAGTCCCATCATTGACAAGAGTCAGCCTGTGTCTTCCCAGATCACCAATTCTGAGCCACTAAAACTTTTGGGAGACATAAAAACCGTATTAGGGCCTTTCTATATCTTTAAGGATTAATCTTAAAGAGGTATAGTCTAATCCTTGGGAATTAAAATGGTCTCCTTTATCAGTCTAAAAAAAGGAACTTCTTATCTGTATCAAAGATTTCTAAGTACAGACTCCAAACTGGTTCAAATTCAGAATGCTCACAAGATTTTCAAGGAATCTCCAGAAATAGTAGTTCATAACCTCTTACTAGAAGGGGAGTTTATAAACACACTCCAGCTTCTTCTCAGCTGACCTATAGCCAACAAAGGTATATCCATACCACTTCCACAGGACAATGGCATAGGAGTAAAAGTCCTTCATTATTGTATAAAGCAGAGAAGGAAAAGGTTTTCCTGAGTTTCCATGTGGATGCACAGTGCTGACACTCAAACAGCAATCACAAAAGGTAATATATCCCATATTTAGAACAATAGCTTAGAGAGAATTGTTTCAGCAGAGCTCAAGTAGAGCACCGATACAGGTGTCTGTTTTGGAGGTATTTACCAGAGCAGAGCCCAGATTAACATAGGCTGACATAGTTTTACTGGAGCCAGCAGAGCCATCTGATTTACTCTGCTTGAATGTCTGCCTCACTGGTTTTATTACACTTCCAACATTTGTGTTTATACATGTGGGTTCTTTTGATTTTTAATGCTTTTTGGCATCAATAACCTCCTGCAGTTGAATAGTTAAATATCCTCCCCCCTATGCACTTAATATTATAAGTGGCATTTGCAAGGTTTTTAAGAGCATGTGCCAAGCAAAAGCACTTTCAACACCACAAGAAAGTGAGTTCTTATGGTCTCTTGGCTGGAAATATATGTGGGGGCCTTGCATGGTGGCACTGCAGTCTGCAAATCCTGGCACCATTTGGTCTTGCATGTGCCTGAGAATGCTTGCCCTTCCTCTGCATTCAATTTTCCTGTCTCCAGCTTTATTTAGTCAGATGTTTCTCTTGTGCATCCAGTAAAACTCAACCACAAAAATGAGTAGTTGCTGTTTATAAAATCAGCACATTGTTATGTAATCCAGATGACAGTAGAAGTGTGAAATGCTGTTAAATACTTGACTATAACCACAGTTCAGTTAGTTTGAGACAGTTCAAACGCAGTGGTGTCTAGGTTTCCCGAAGAGCTGACTCCAGAAGTGGGAGGCCCACTTTGCTTTCAGGGTATAGGAAACAGAGAAGATCTGACAGAAATCTAAAGCTTGTTCTAACTTTTTTTCTTGTCTTAATGAAGAATTCAAGTCTACAGGTATAATAAAAAATATCAGATACCTTCATAAATATTGTCTCTTGAGATGGGTAGTTTGATCTTACAGAACAACATACATGAGAAATAATTTGGGAAAATAGTAAAAAATATTGTTTTTGCAACACATTGAAGTAATGCCTGTAAATTTAGAAAGTAGATGTTAACACACAATTGATGAAGCAAGACACCTTCTTGCTCTTATTCTGGGATCTGCCACAAGACCTCACCAAAATGAAGGTGGAAGAGTACAGAAAGAGTTGGGCAATAACTTCATGTTGTCTTTCATTGCTTCTTAAAGCTGGATATGGAAAAAAATCTATTGATGACAACAACATCTTTAAACTTACTACCATTAGACCTATTGGAGCACGGTCATATAGATAAAATAGGATATTTTGTATTAATTAACTGTACAACAAAATTTATGCACTTCTCTGAAAGCATTATGCAAAACAACAATAGTTAAATTCAAAATGCCTACATTTCTACGTAAAACAAAGAAATACTATTAGTGTGAGTCTCACACCCAAAAATCCCATAGGGAAACAAAATACCTCCCCCAGTTTCTCTTAAGAAGTGCTATTGCTTTAAGACATAAGGACAGAAATTCTGTATAAAACAAGGAAATACTTTATAAATCAGAATTACCTTGGGATCTAGTAGCATAGCATGCTGAGACATCATTTCAGTTTCCTATTCTAGGGTGTGGATTTCCTAGAAGCAAAACCCACTTGCTTCCTTTCTCCCTCTGCCACATTCTCAAAGTTTTGAAGCTCTTGGCATTGTCCAAGCATTCAGGATCTGTATTTTCTGGAGGAGTTTCTTGGATTAGAGACAATTGCATTGACAGGAATGATTAATTTATTCACCTTTGCTGATACTGAATGTATTCTTACCTGGTTTTAGTCAGTTTTGTTGCAGTCATCTGTAACGGAACCAATAGCATCTTCAGTGCTACCTCCTGCTGTCCAGATGTTTTCAGAAAATTTCATTACTAAACTCACACTTTAGACACATCCAAAGGAAAATTCATCAGTTAGTTCCTACAACACTATACGAGTCCTTGTTTCTCTCTTCCCTTACCCTACGTGGTCCTGCTACCTCCCCATCTCTGAGTTCCTATCAGTTTGAGAGACATAAAATTTAGGTAGAGATGGATAGCATTTGGTGTGGTATTGAAACAGGCTGCCCAGGCAAGCAGTGAAGTCATTTTCTCTGGAGGTGTTCATGAAACACATAGATGTGGCAGTGAGTGACATGGTTTAGTGAGCATGGGAGACAGATTGATAGTTGGTCTAGAAGATCTTGGAGGTCTTTTCCAACCTTAATGGTTCTATGATTCTATCTGGAATAAACAACTCCCAGAGACATAAAGAAGGATTACAGTTCCTGTGTCACAGCACTCCTGACAAGCTAAACACTAAAAGCTGTACTAAAATACGGCTGGACTTTTCTACTTAAAATGTGAGCAAACATTTTCTGCATACATCTAACAGTGAAAGAAAGAACAAGAGGCTGGCATTTGTTACCTACTAGCTAGGAGTGCTGAGACTGCACTGATATGAGCCACTCTTTTCCTCCTGCATTCTCCAACTCTATGGGTGAAATTGTTTCCTACATATACCTGACAGTCTCTTCCTACTTATTGGCATTTGGACACAGTCCTCTTCAAAGCAAATTGTCTCTGATACAACAGAAGTATTAGCAAAGTGAGATATTTCGTGTAACAGTAAGCAAGGAATGCCTAGTTCCGAAAGTGGTTGGGATCTGTTTTAGTAATCTACTGGCAGCTGCTGGAGACAGCATTCAGTGTTTGCTGTCATTTTGTTATTCTTCTTCCAGTTCTGCTCACGAGAAATCATCTTCTTCTATGTCTTCCCCATGCTGACTGCTTTAACACGACAGGGCAGCAAGGCAGGTTCAAGCGGTCTTGCTGTAGGCAAATGCCACGTGCCAGCACAGGCAGGCACTCTAAAGCCCTAGTCTGGGCTCTGAGGTACAGCCAATCCCTGTGGGCCACCCACATGTCTGGATTTTTGGGACAGACACCCAGAAACCGTCTCCCACCCTCAGGCCCTGCAGGAGACCTGGTGCTACACTCTTTTTTTTTTTTTTTTTTTTTTTTTTTTTTTCCCAGGAGGAGCTTTTAAAAGATAAATGGGATTATATGTTATCTCAAATCTAATTTGGGGCTAAGTGCATTATCGGACCATGTGTCATGAACAGGGGTTACTTTTACTGGGATGTTTAAAAAAAATAATAAAAAAGCATAAATATTTAATAGAAGAATGTTCTGATGTACATTTTGCCCAGCAAATTATGGCTTAATATTTTGAGTAAATGAATAGATCATAGTTATGAAACAGACCTTTTTAAAGTAGGAAATTAGGGACCTGCTTGAATTTGTGTCACAGGTTCCATTTTATGAGCTACATTTTCTCATGCATAGTGCAAAACGAAAATAGAGAGCTCTGTTTTATCAGTTACTCATATCCAGCTGCTATAAAAATAATATGTTTGATATAATTCATTTGACATTTGATGGGTTTAAGGTTCCTCTGACAAGATATAATCAACTCATTATGGAGAAACAGAAGCTTTCCTTGTTACAAATAAATTATTCCTAGTCATGATTGAATTACTGTGTATTCAGTGAAACAGGGATAGTGTGGCTTCCAGTAGATGTGGGTATTTTATCATCAGACCTGTGTGATAAAAGCCAACTCAAGTCACTTTATGTTTTCTCTCTCCAGTGCTCTGATTAATGAGTGGCATTATTTCTCTAAACCAACAAATTAGGTCTTTCCTCTCCATTTTTTCACATTAAAGCTGTTAGATCAAAGTATGCAAAAAAAGTCTTTCCTTTTTTTCTGCACAAAGACTGTATCAACAGCTTGGCCAGATTGTTATTTGACTTTATTTTGTTAGCTTATTTGTAAGAATCTTATACAGGCCTTGTGAAGTAAGTCTGGCTTTATAGACAGGGTGTGAATTGACTGTTTTAAGTCAAAACCTGTGATTAATTTAATTTTGGTATTAACATCAGGTCTGTTGCATGCTCCATTCCGCATAACTGCTTTGGGAAAACAAGGCAAACTTTCATCAAAGCATTTTGCTGGCATCAAAGAAGTAAAAATGCATCTTCCCATAGAACTGATGCAATGGAGCTACCCAGGATTTCAGAACAGTGTCAGATGTACTCAAGATTGAGGATACGGCACAGTACAAGCTCAGCTTCCATGTTTTCAAAGGAACTTGCTCATGCAAAACCTTTCTATGGTTTTTATGGCCTGTAAAATAGATCAAAATAATGTTGCACGGTGGAATCATAAAATCACCAACAAAAATAAGTATGAGATGTCAAATTTGGGGAGCAGATTAACATGGGGAGGAACCCTGCAAATACCACTGAAAGAGAGTATTGCCATCTTCAGAAGCTTCTAATTACAGCAGCGTTTGGTAGGTAATAGAAGAAAAAGCACTTGAGTCATTCTGAAGCAAAGGCTCACAAACTGCCCAGCAGCTATTGGCTGTCTCTATAGGCTTCCAGAAATATTACCTCTCACAGGAGACACTTACTATTTTTGCATATCTAAAATAATAATTAAAATGTTTCCACATACAGTAAAAAAGGGAGAAGTGTAAACCCGAGGGCTATGCATGGTCTCTTTTGTTCTTTCTTGTTCGTTCTTGGAAGGAAAGTGACTCTTACTTTGTTCTTTGCTATTATTGCAGTGTGTTATGTATGTCTGGCCTCCTAGCTCATAAAAAGCTATCCTGTACTGTGCTTAGTTAATGTTACCACACAGGGTCACCCTAAGTCCAAACAGATCAAAGAAAACTAAAAATGAACTACTGACACCACAAATGCTGAAGAAAACTTGAATGATGCAGTACACATAAAATCACTGTAAGTCTCACTAATTCCTCATGTACCAGTCCTGCCTCAGCTCCGTATATTTTCTTTTTGCCAGTTACAAGCAGCACAATTCACCATGACACGGAGGGATTTAAAAATTAGCCTCCAGCTATTCCACTAAGTACCATTCACTAAAACGTGATGATCACTCGCGGGAAAGTTTGCAGGATCTTTCAAACTGCCTGTTGAGAGTGAATGGTAAGGTAATATACTCTCAGGAGTCCCTGCTGCTTTTCAAAGCACAGCTCTGTAACCCTTGGCAAAACTCAGAATAATCTCATGTTGCCATACATTTAAATCTCCTAGATGGCTTTGAAAACCCCAGCATCCAATGTCTCCATCATGCTGACAGGTTTTAGTCTGCAGTTGCTTCTTGAGGTTTGGCATCCTTTGTAATTTTTCCGCTCTGTCACTCAAGATATTTTTTACATTCTTTATTTGCTTTGTTTCCTTGTACATTTTTCCCCATTTCCTGGAGCTGTGAGTCACATTTCTCACTTATTTACAATTCCATTTAATATGGTTTCTCTTCCTATGGATTGCTTGATGACACTTGTTTTTCTGAAAGGCATGTAAAATCAAATGGCAAAAGAAACATACATATGTCATTGATATACAGATTACTTAGCACAATTGCATTGTGTTTCCTAATTAGGCAAATTTAGGTAACCTTCACTACAAACCTTCACTGTTGACTATACAGAATATAGGGTTTAATGTATATGTAGCTAACTAGGATTTACTCAGTTCATGCTTTTCCTTCTGTTGTTAAGTCTAACTAAGCATGACACTCATGTCTCTCTCTCACCGAGCTAATTAGATCTGATAACTGGTTCCTGAAACTCAAGCTTCTCTGAAACACAGGATTTTTCAAAGAAGTGTTGCCTCCTTCAATACAGGTCACTCGTAGCTATCATGTAAATGTACTGTTCACAGGTTTTCATGTATCTTGCCAGTAGACATAGAATACCAACCAACCAATCAACGATAATAAAGGTAATCAAAGGTCTTTCACTGAATTTAGTAACTGGGACTTTGCATTTTTGTAGTGGTAATTTCTGCCTTCTATCCTAACCGCCATCTAGCCATAACGTAGTTATCGACCACAGCCTTTGTTAGACAAATCAAATAAGTTCCTGAACAGCTGGAAGAGGATTTGAGAGCAAGAACTCCACACCTACTATTCTTCCTTTGGGTGGAGGGACGGCCAGGCTGGTAGTGGGAGGGAGTCAGAGTTCATGGGGAAGGAAGAAGTCACAGCATGGGGCAAGACAGCCAAACTCAAGCGAGGGGCAGAATTTTTCTGCTGGTGACAGTAAAAGGTTGGTAGAGAAAATTCAGGGTAAAACTAGTGAAGTAAAAACTCCCGTCCCACCACCCTCCCTCCACAATAATCTGCCATCACAGGAAAATCTTTCTAATCTATCAGAAAAGAAGAAAAACATTTGGCAGTAAATGCAGGAAGTATAGAACATTAAAAATACAAAAGGTTAGACCTACTACGGTGCAAGAGTCTGTCTCCAACTCATTCACAGTGAGAAATGCTGCTAGGTGTGACTTCTTCTGTTACCATGGGAATAGAAACACCAGATTTAGTAGCACAGTAACCAGTCAGATTGGGCTAACCTGTGTGTATTTCACAAGAAGATGTTTTCTCAGCTTCCTGATCCCATTTGTCATAAACATTAATATGTTTATCTAAAAATATGTAACAAAAACAAAAAAGATCAAACACTTAAAATTATTTCACATCAGGATTTGAATAAAACTAATTCTTTTAAGAGGCTAAAGCTCAAAAATCCCTTTCTCTTTCTTTCTTTCTTTCTTTCTTTCTTTCTTTCTTTCTTTCTTTCTTTCTTTCTTTCTTTCTTTCTTTCTTTCTTTCTTTCTTTCTTTCTTCCTTCCTTCCTTCCTTCCTTCCTTCCTTCCTTCCTTCCTTCCTTCCTTCCTTCCTTCCTTCCTTCCTTCCTTCCTTCCTTCCTAGCTGTAATGGTAGATACATTCAAAATTCTTTAGACTACAATTTGAGAAAAAATAATTAAGATTACTCAAATTGATAGATTTATATTTTGCATAAGGGGACTGCTATTGGCTTCTGGCTGTCTATGCAATAGCTCCTAACAAGGAAGAAAGAGTTAAAGACTGAGGGCTTAAAAATAAAAATTTTGGATTGTCCGTTTAAGACAATTTTCTTTCTTAAAATTTTATGTGGAGAATATAAGTCAGTTCTTGAATGTCATTGTAATGATATTCTTGATGACAAATCTAGCTGACAAAATGGGTTTTGGATGACAAAGTCACAAATTGCTTTAAAATTTAATTTGATTCATAGAAGTAGAGTCACTCAGGAGCTATGAAATACAAATGAATAGTCTCTGGTTTAGAAAACCTTTAAGACATCAGAAAGATAGTTCCTGAAAGAAGTATCACTGAATATTTAAAAAAAAAAAAAAAAAAAAAGTCTCAGTTTCTTGATCCTCTCTTTGGTCTAGAAAAATACAGTTGTTTTGATTTTCTCCCTGATATTAGTAAAACAAAATCCTACTGAATAACCACCTTCAATCTCCCATATAACACTTACATATTTCAGATAGACAACAAGCTTGTCCTTCTGTACAGTGCTTTTATCTTGAACAAACTCCAGTCTCATTTTGTAGACCTTAGGGGGAGAGTCCAAACTTCTCTTATTATTTTGTCCAAATGAACAATCTTTCTGGCTGACATTTTTTAGCTGCGTTACCCCTTATGTCTCTTGTCAAGAACACAAAGAGTGTTTACGCCTTGCATTTGCATCTGGAAATATTTGTTTTGCCATGCTGTTGCTGTCAAATTTGAATTCTGCCTTTTTGTTTGTTGGTATTAAAACTAGTTTCCTGGTATGAATAATGACACAGGTAATAACACACAGCAGAATCTCAGCTCTTCTGCTGAGTGGCAGCAACAGAATCTGTCTTATAACTCACTGTGACTTTCTTGGTTCAAAGAGCAGAACAGCACCTCAGAATGATGCATCTTATACTATGGGCCTTGCTATGGTTTGTGCCTCTGAATAGCAGTGGGAATTATATCTTCTACTGAAAACTAGCTTTTGTTGAAATTAACAATTTTTCAAAAACATTTCAGTCTTAGTGCAAAGTCCTCTGGGAAAATCTGTAAAATTAAACTGAAAATTGTTTGGGAAAAAAATATTCTTGATATTTTTAGTTCCACCTGGAAATTTCATCTATTTTATATCACTTAATTACTGTACAGCCTCTTATTGTAATGACAGTTTATATTATTTTAACTTTAGATCAGAGTCACTAAGGAATTGATACTTAAGTTTTAATATTTGTCCTCTAGATCAAGCTTCCTCCTTTTTATTAAATCGCAGCAAACTCTTTGCACAGAACATAAAAGGGATCTGGGAAAAAAATTTCTTTCCACTTAGAACAATCATCATTAACTATAAATTTCCTGTAATGACGAAGATGAATATAAATAACATTGAATTTTAATAAAATTCTAAATTTAAAATGCTGTGCAATTCAAAAAAAAATCATTATTTGTCTGTCACTAAAATATTTTGAAACTGGATAAAAGCACATCTAATTATGAAAGAATTTTTTCAGAAAACTGGAAACTCAGTTTTTCCATCACCTTCATTTTGTACTCTTATCCAGCATCCATTATACAGCTTAATCTCCTAGCTGACATGGAACTTATTTAAAGCACAGCCATAAGGGATAGGCTTGTAAGATACACATCCCATTTCTGAGATAGGCCCAACAGGACAGCAATTAAGCAATCATCTTCCAACTCAGTTCAATAATAGCAAATAAAGTCTTGAAAATCATAGGATCATAGAATCATAGAATCACCAAGGTTGGAAAAGACCCACAGGATCACCCAGTCCAACCATCCACCCATCACCAATAGTTCTCGCTAAACCATGTCCTTCAACACAACATCCAAACGTTCCTTGAACACCTCCAGGGTCGGTGACTCCACCACCTCCCTGAGCAGCCCATTCCAGAGCCTGACCACTCTCTCAGAGAATTAGTATTTCCTAATGTCCAGCCTGAACCCTCCCTGGTGCAGCTTGAAGCCATTCCCTCTAGTCCTATCACTAGTCACATGAGAGAAGAGGCCGACCCCCAGCTCACTACAACCTCCCTTCAGGTAGTTATAGAGAGCAATAAGGTCTCCCCTGAGCCTCCTCTTCTCCAGACTGAACAATCCCAGCTTCTTCAGCCGCTCTTCATAAGGGCTGTGCTCCAGACCCCTCACCAGCTTTGTTGCCCTCCTCTGGACACGCTCCAGGGCCTCGATGTCTTTCTTACAGCGAGGGGCCCAAAACTGAACACAGTACTCGAGGTGCAGCCTCACCAGTGTTGAGTACAGGGGGACAATTACTTCCCTGTTCCTACTGACCACACTGTTTCTGATTGCGAGCCAGGATACCATTGGCCTTCTTGGCCACCTGGGCACACTGCTGGCTCATGTTCAGTCGAGCATCAGTCAACACCCCCAGGTCTATTTCCTCTACACAGTCTTCCAGCCACTCTGCCCCAAGCCTGTAGTGTTGCCTGGGGTTGTTGTGACCAAAGTGCAGGACCTGGCATTTGGTCTTGTTGAACCTCATCCCATTGGCTTCAGCTGAGCTATCCAGCCTGTCCAGATCCCTCTGTAGGGCCTCGCTACGCTCAGGCAGATCAACACTTCCAGACAACTTGGTGTCATCTGCAAACTTACTGAGGGTACACTCAGTGCTCTCGTCCAGGTCATCAGTAAAAATATTGAAGAGAACAGGCCCCAGCATTGACCCCTGGGGAACACCACTTGTGACCGGTCACCAGCTGGATTTAACTCCATTCACCATCACTCTCTGGACCCAGCCCTCCAGCAAGTTCCTTACCTAGCCAAGAGCGTAGCTGTCCAAGGCACGGGCTGCCAGCTTCTGCGGGGGAATGCTGTGGGAGACAGTGTCAAAGGCTTTGCTGAAGTCTAGGTAGACTACATCAACAGCCTTTCCCTCATCCACCAGACGGGTCACTAGATCATAGAAGGAGATCAGGTTGGTCAAGCAGGACCTGCCCTTCGTGAATCCATGCTTGCTAGGCCTGATCCCCCGGTTGTCCTGCACATACTGCATGATCTCCCTCAAGACAATCTGCTCCATAACCTCCCCTGGCACCGAGGTCAGGCTAACTGGCTTGTAGTTCCCCGGATCCTCCTTACAACCCTTCTTGTAGATGGCAGTCACATTGACAAGCCTCCAGTCTTCTGGGACCTCACCAGTCAACAAGGAGTGCTGATAGATGATGGAAAGTGGCTCGGCAGTCACCTCTGCCAGTTCCCTCAGCACTCATGGGTGAATCTCATCTGGCCCTATGGACTTGTGGCAGTCCAGTTGGAGTAGTAGGTCTCTGACTGTTTCCTCCTGAGTCGTGGGAGGTTTAGCCTGCTCCCCAGCTGAGACTACCAGGTCAGAGAGTGGAGTACTCTGAGAATAACTGGTCTGACTTTTATAGACAGACATAAAGAAGGCATTCAGAACCTCTGCCTTTTCGTTATCCTCAGTGGTCACATTCCCAGCCTCATTCAGTAAAGAATGGAGATTCTCCTTGGTCCTCCTCTTACTGTTGATACATTTGTAAAAGAGTTTCTTATTCCTTTTTATCCCAGCGGCTGGGTTGAGTTCAAGCTGAGCTTTTGCCTTCCTGATTTTTTCTCTGCACATCTTAGCAACTTTGTATTCTTTCTGAGTTGTCTGTCCCTTCTTCCACAGGAGGTAGACTCTCTTTTTCTCCTGGAGCCTCAAGAGTAGCTCCCTATTCATCCATGCTGGCTTATTTTTTTTTTGCGGGGAACCAAATAAAACATTACGTGAACTTAGCTTAGCTTATTATTAAGTAAAGTTGGCAATTATATATGGCTTCTGTCTCTCCAGCATTCCAAGAAACCCTAACACAAGGTCTGGAGCATCACCTTCCTCAGGCAGGAGATTGTAAATTTTTCTGCTTTCTTCCCATTTCATGGGAAATATATTGTGATGGTCTTCAGTCAACAAACAAACAAACAACAAACAACCCTATATTTTAAGTTGTACCCTGTACTTATTTTTGTTGTTATTTTGGGGGATGGAAATAGAGCTTTAGTAAAGTCTGTGAACGTTCTGAAGATCCATAAGTAACTTGCCAAGGGAATTTATATTACTTCTATCAATAACTGTATCCTGAGACCATTAAGAACTACAGTTAAAGCAGCCTAAAGGCTTCTTTGATTGATGGTGGGTCATCTGGATCTGTAGGGACAGTTCTTGTGCTCAGATGGTTTGTCTTCTTCCAAATCCATTTTCTCCCTGTAATTGTGATTCTTGAAGTGTTCACCCCCTCACTGAGAACATCCAGGGAGAATCCCAGGAGGACAAGATGGTTGGCTTTATATCCCCTTTGTGTTGCTGCCAGGGTGCAATGCAGAGCTTGGCATAGAGTCTCCGCTGTGGTATTCTTCTGTAGGAACAGGCACAGATGCAAAACTACTTTCCAACCAGTTGTTTTAGATATTTGTTTCCTGCCTTGCTCCCACAGAAGGAGAACATGGTTTTATGGACTGTCCAGAATTTGTCTACTGAGAGAACAGAAAAATATTACCACCAAGGGAAATAGGCAGACAAAAGATTTCACTATCTTTTTCTGCATATTCCTGTCCAACAGCAGTGACATTTGGCAGAGGCACAGAGCAATGCTTTGTTTACTTAATCTGATGCATCAGTTAAGTACAATTTAGCTGATTTTTTAAAAAAGAAAATGGAAGAACACTGAAAAATATCTCACCATTTGGGAAAGTTCCCATCCATAGGACTTTAGCAATAAAATTAGAGAAATTTCCATCCCTGTTAGACTAGTAGTGATTACTTCTTCCAAAGAACAATGAAAAATAAATAAATGGTTCCATTCATAATTTTCAAGTAATATGAGAAAACAGGGATCATTAAACTTGCTGCATTTCTAAGATAGAATCATATTGCTTTGTTTAATGACACATATAATAAGACAGATTAGTGCAATTAGTGGAAAAAAAAAAAAAAAAAAAGGGAATTTTAAGGAGAATTGTTCCAGCATCTTTGGGGTTAACTGCATACATTTCCTAAAGGCTTTTCTTGCAAATATTATACCCTGTGTGCCTGATGTGACCAGCCAAAGAGCTGCTTATTGATCCAGGAGCCTCATTACAACTTGTACAATGTGAACTTAGCATCACCGGTCATGCCATTAGTGTAATTATCTTATTTCATTAGTGATAATGCCATTTTGCTTTACAGTTTATTGGCTTACTTAGAAAGTAATGAAGATTTGCAATCAGAGAATGTGTCTGTTAATTTCAGAGCATGCCTCTAAACAGTCCATGGTCATGGTAAGCTCTAGGATCTATACTTTACAGCAATACTGATGTCCACATGGCTTTTGGGGGGTAATAGCCTTCACAAACAGGTGGTGTAACGCTGCTTAAATAAGTAGAAGACACTAATGGCCCCACCTCGCTTCCCAGGAGTTATGAGAGAGAGATGTATCTCTGAGGTTTGAACCCTAAAAAGTAGGGGTTTTTTGTTTGTTTGTTTGTTTGTTTGTTTTGCTTCTATTTATTTATTTATTTATTTATTTATTTAATACACCACTAACTATAGTCTAGAGCCCACTGAGGAAGTAATTCTGCTCCTGACATCATGTTTTTTTTTTTTTTTTATTGTGGAGCAATGTCTCCATTTCATAGCAAACAAATGGCTACTGAGCATGATGCAAACACCAGCAGCTGAAAGCTGCCAAGGTAACATATGTACATCTTCCATAGAGATTTTCTATTCTTTTTCCTATCACATGCTGGCTATGCATGCAGAAAGATGGCCATTCTTGTGGAGAGCAGCAATGTCGTTCCTCTGCTTGGTGACAGAAATGTTAATGGCAGCTATGCCTGAGGTACTTCACTGCAGGACAGTAAAACCGGTGTTTGGATCCCAGATATGCGTTAATCATAGCAAGTATGTACTATTCCCACTCAAGCAGAAGTTGGCAAGTATTTCCTTCTCTTCCTTGTCCTCCTTGCTTGTCCTCCCACCAGTGAGTTCAGCAAGGGAGGAGGCTCTGTAGTGGCTCTATCTTTATTACCTCTGCTTCTCAAACTTTGAGTCACCAAGCAGAACATCCTCTAACAGCACATGATTTTGAAATAGCCGGGCATCATCAGAGACCTGAGCTCTCAGGCTTCCAATTCCAGATCACAAAGTACATTTGGATTGTGAAATGTACATACGCATCACATTTTCATTCATCCAATTAACCCTTAATTCAACACTGTGCAAGCTGAGCAGTGTTTTTCAGCCAACCAAGTGCTGAAGTAATTGGATACTAGTGTAGAAAATTGTTCAGAATAATAGCAGAAATCTTGGATCACAACTGGAAAAATATGCTATCACTCTCTTATCCTTGTGGATAGTTATGAAAACACCTCATAGCCCTTCCCCAGCTAGAAGGGGTAGATAAGAATATACTCTTCTTAATTTTGTCATCTTAACTTTGTCTTTTGTCTGGCTGGAGAAGTAGAGGATGCCCTAACACTGAAGGTGCTCAAGGCCAGGTTGGATGGGGTCCTGGCAGCTTGATCTGGTGAGTGGTAACTAGCCCACGGCATGGGTTTGGTATGAGATGGTCATTGTGGTTTCTTCCAACCCAAACCATTCTGTGATTTTATGATTCTGTTATTTGATAAAACATCTTTCAGAGTAGACAAAACCTTAGTCCTCTTTTGCAGTTGCATATAAATATAATTAACTTCCACAGAATTGTGCAAGTGAATATTTTAAGCAGTTCTTGTGGTCTCTGTTTCTATTTCTTCTCACTAGTTAGTATTAATGGAAACTGCTGCTTTAACTCTTCTGATTTGCTTTTAACCTTTGTGACAGTATGAGTAAAATAATGTTTCAGATGACTTATTTCTTACCAGCCCTTGGAAATACACCAACACCAGTGTGTTGTTTTCTTTCACTGGGCTTTTATCCTCAAGGATTACCATTAAAACCACAGTTAATAGGCTGGGACATTTCAGTTTGCAAGTTTGGTCAGTCTCAGACATTTGACATGGCATGTAATGGATACAAGAATTCCCATCTCCAGTGTCAGTACTGAATTACGTCTTGTTCAGTGCCCAAGAGCACTAAAATCTAGTCTTGCAGAACCAAATATAAGCAGTATAAGCAGTTTTATCATGCATAATTAGTAAATCATATGCAATTGTGAAGCTAATCTGAAGCTGGAACAGTATTTAATAGTTGAATAACATTTAAAATATGTTTCTCAGTTTACCAGTAGAGATACGAATCATCTTTATATTCACAGAAACATTGATTCTTACACACTGCCTTCAATACTCTTGTGTTATGATAGACAAGTATAAATCATGCACATAAAAAAGAAATTAAGTTGCTTAATAGTGGAAAGGAATTTATTAAAATTAATACGTAATGAATACTTTTGATATGCTAGTAGCTTGAACAAGAACAACAAGGAACTTACCTTGTGTAACAGTGTTTGAAAGTGATCTGTAGATCAATTTAAATTCTCAGAATCAGATGGACATCATCACCTTATTGTAAGACTATGCATTCCAGAGATGAATCTCTGTCAGCAGTAAATAGTACGGACCTTTAATGTAAACAGAGGTTGTCCTTTCTCATCTGAGGGATGCAGCAAACTCATATTTTAACCCCTTGACTTCAGGATGCAAGTCAGAGGAGCATTTGGAATATTTGCAGTGAATCACAAAATATGAAACTTGAACATTCAAACCTTTCTGTTTATCAAAAATTGTTGTCTTATCATGTTCTCACTGTACAAAATTGTCTTCACTATGAAGACCAGTGGGATAAACACTAGAAATCATCATACTTTTGGCATCTATAGGCAAGTACTTTCAAAAATGGTCTCAATTCTACACAGTCAGTCACTTTTTCTCTATGAAATGTAAGTCTAGACAGTATCAGAATACTATCAAACAAACTGTGAGAAACAGTCTCACAGAATCAAAGTGATGGATTAGCAGATTTCATCACTCTTTTCTAACAGTGGTTTTGTGAACTTTGAATTGTGGGCTTTGATTCGGTGTTCTGAAAAATTGACTTGATAAATGTCTCACTTTTGTGTTATTTTATTATTTTTTCACCATATTTATAGCTGAAACATGGACAAAACTTTTCTTAAGAACATGTGTGAAGATAGTATTGCTGAGGGTAAACCTAGCAGTATGATATACATGCAAAGTGTCTAATTTGAGGGGTGGGTTGAGAGGAACAGATGTTCATTTCAAGATCAATCTCGGGTATCAAGAGTGTGAATTACTACTTTCTAATCTCCTCAGTCATGCCCCTAGACTGTAAAACCAAAGGTTTTATTATAGAATTACTTCTAGAGAACCATCTAATAATTATCTGATCTTTGAAATGGATACAAACTCACCATATCCTTGGGAGCAGCAGGTAAAGGTCACACACAGAAATTGCTTGCTAGCACACCCAACCAGACATGCTGGCTATTGCTAGCTTAAAGATGTTTATAATGACTACCTAAATCTTCCTGAACCATCAAAACTGTGTAAATTATTATGGCTAGAATCTGGTTGGGATCTTATTGCATGTAGCCCTGCTGAAATTAATGACACACATTAAAAGGATACCATACTTTCCTGTAAGTACTTTCCTACAACTTTTACTGCATCTTTGCCTCTAGGACTCCACTGTATTTAAAAGAAAGAGTCAGGCTCCCACAAAAAATATCCAAAGCAAAAACCTTCCTTGGGTACTTTGAGCATCTTCCTGAGGAGCCCTTCTGGGCAATACTGGTGGTATGTGCAGAGTTGGACTAGATGATCTTAGAGGTCTTTTCCAATGTTATGATTCTATGATTCTCTCTGGGGTGCTTGGTGTGTTGTGAACATTACACCAACCATCTTGCAAAGCCCAGTACCACGTGATGGGAATACTCACACCAAACTGATTTGTTCTTGTTCCCCAGTGCTAACTTTTCTCAAGAGCTGGCATAGAGCTTCTCAGACTGAAGGCAAAGCAGAAATAGGGCTGAAAGCTAGGACCAGAGCCCAGGATAGTCAGGCTTTTCTAATTGCCACTACAAGGGCAAAGCATGGCTGAGAGGGTGAGACTCAGAGATGCCACCTCAAATTTTACACACCGTGAGGAAACTACTGCTTCAGGTGCTCTGGCCTCTCTGCCTTCTGATGTGTAGTATGGATCACAGTTCTTGTTTTTGTCAACTCTGTCTGTCAGAATGCTTTCCTGTGTCCCTCTGTTTAATATAAATCCGTTGAAAAACAGTAGAAGAAATACTGCAATGGATTAGGATAGCTGTGGATGGATTTACCTCACTAGCAATGAGTGTCTCTTCCTTTACAAGTTTGTCATTTGTTGGGAGGGAGGAATTAGTGGGAAAAGAAAATTCTCCTGATTAAATGCACATCAGGTCAGTTTTTGCTCATTAAATCTTTCCTCTGAGATTTGATTAATAGGAAGCACAGACGTCCAATAAGAAACGGGGGAAAAAAGAGCCTATAAGGGGTAAAACAACAACCTAAAACACATGCAAGAAACATGTAAACATGTCAGAGGACTTTGATGTCCAGCTGCAGGGAAGAAGGCTCTGTTTGGACAGACAGTGCACTAGGGAGGGTAGGAAGTTGGTTTCTGAATAGCTCTGTCTTGTAGGAGAATTATCTAAAAACTGTGTAAACAGCAAAAGGAGGGGGCATGGTCGAAAGGGCAAAGTGGAACAAGACAACTAAAACAAAGGGCCAGATGAGAAAGTAATCATTAGCTCACACTTGAAGGAGGTTAGTGGGAGTGCTCTGCCCCTGAATAGAAAGTACACTGCAACTCTCTTTCTATTGTCCAAGATTTTCAAAGGATTTATGAGCAAACAACCATGAGTAGTTCGACATCCTAATTATAGTTGCTCACCATCCATTTCTAAAGTGTTGCTGAGTTCCCTGGCACAACAGCTGTTTGAGCGCACTTCCCAGAAGTCTTGGGCTCCTTGCCATAGTAAAGCTCTTGATTTATGGCAGACTTTTACCAGGGGATCCAGGGGAGACTTGACTGTGTAGCTAATGATGGTTTTTTCCTCAGACGCAGGAGTTGAGAGCAGCTCTCGTCCTGTTCACTCTCATTGGTATCCAGGCAAAGGCTCTGGAGCCAGCTGCTCCATCACGTGCTCTATGGGGAAGCCAGAGAAGATCTTTTTCTTCCTCTAGCTAACTTACTTAACAAAGTGCTATACTTGTTAAAAAGGATTTCTTTTTCTTTTACTAGGTTACCAGAGGGTTTCAAGCTGCTAAGCAAAACCACAATCATTATTTTTTATTTTAAAAGAAAGAAGTAGAAGCACTGGGCCAAAACACCTCACAGCTCCCAGTGTGTGAGCCCTTGGACTCAGGCCATGGAGGGAAGGAGACTGAGTCCCTCTGCATAGGCAGCAGAGGGATTAATAAGAGTGAGTTTTTGCCCTATTTACACTGCAACCCCTATGTTTTCTTTTCCACCACAGAACCAGTCTATTGAAAAGGCTCAGAGCTTGGATGAAGCTGGCTGAAGCAGCCTTCCTCCTTTTTGTATTTAGAGTAGTCCTTATGTTTCCACTGCGTCAAGATTATTTGTTTCCAGGAGGCATGGAAACATGTTTGACAAATAGTGCAGGCAAATCACATGGCTTGAAACTTTCTTGGCTGGAAGCTCCAGAGTGAGACTGTAACCGATTATAGTTTCTTTTATATTCTAAGAAGGCTCAACAATCCTCAATACAGCTTCATAAATAATAGCTGATCATTACTTGCCAGTAAATAAAATTGATTTTAAAGTCATGACAATCAGGCTTCTAGTATTTGTATCTTATTTACAAATGCAATGTGGTCTAAATACTTCTCTGCAAAAGTGAAGAACGTGCATAGAATAAGTATCACAAATGTGGATGTACTGTGATTACAAAGTACCATCAACCTCAAGGCTATGTGTTCTTGTGAGTTAGGCAACATCCAGTTGTCTTCCTTATCACTTCTCAAGTAGAAGTAGAAGTTGGAGTGATGATGCAAGAGGAGAAAAAAGATAAAACTTGGTTTTGGCTGTGTGGCTGCTCTCAAAAGTAGGAGCTGCTAATGGTCAAAAGCCACGAGACAAGGAGATTCAAATGTGTTTACTATTTTCGAAGTGGGCACCAGTAGCATCTGTAGCAGAAAACACAGAATGTAAGAGTTGGTGATCAGATTTTCAAAAGTCACAACTTACTTTGGATGCCTGACTTGGGAATATCCGGTAGCCTGTTTTGAAAAAGGAAATTGTTAATTGCTGGTTGGAAAAACAAACAGAAGATAAGCCAGCTAAACCTGCACAAGTACCCAGTGAAATCACAGCAACAACCTACCCCTTTCTATAAGCATACAACTGCTGAATAGTTGGATATTTCTGTAAAGTATTTCCTTTTAGAAATTCATAAGTGTGCAATTTGAAACAGTAATTTAGGATCACAGGGCTAAAGTTCCTTAAAATAGAAATTAACAGAGGTCAAGTGTTACAAACCGAAGGTTAAATAATAAATAATAATCAAAAAATATATTTTTTGAAACACAAATTTCACAAAATTTTGATGTATTGGCTTATGTCTCAAAAAAGTTCTGGAAATACTTCAAAATATTGAGGTAGTCTACTAAGCAATGCCTTTTAATGATGATTGACCTTTGATATTTACAGACAATGAATTGATCTAACAGGTCTGTCTTTTGTTGGTGAACTCACCAGCTGATCCATACTCGTGTTTAGCAAGCCCTGTGACCATCCGTGTCAGAATAACCTAGTCAGAAGGCAAATGATGGAAATAGTGTCTCAAATCCAACCACCATTTTAATCCAAATCGTATGCCTAGGATATCCTATTGGATGCCTGTGGAATCATATTGGCTACATCTCTATAGTCAGTCCACCTAAGCAAAACCTTCTGAACTGTCAGGTCAAATTGTATTGTTTTGTGAGATCCTACAGGATATATGACAAATTTTTATGTGCTTGAGTCAAGACTAGTAAAATTGTCTAAGGAACAACAGAGGTTAGGAACATTTCATTCAGTACCACATATTTTGGGATCAAGTTTTTCTTGGGTAATGTAGGGAGATGAAAGCGTCCACAGTTGGACACTGTAGGTGAGGTATCTCCCAGTTTTTCTGAAAATGCTAGCAATATGGTTGTCTTTATAAACACAACTAAGTTTTAGCTCATTTAGTTACACGTGCAAATTGGTTACTTACATAAAGGCTAGATAAAAACTTAGGCACAAAGAGATTTTTTTGATTTAACTGTGCTGGTGTTTTTATGTCATTTAATATATGGGATGCTTGGGGTCAAATGGAGAAAGTGTCAAAATGCTCTGCTCTCCCAGTCTGATGAGCTGGACAGTGTTCGAACTTCCATTACTCTCTGAAGTAAGAGCAACCTTAGGGCTGGAGCCTAAGTAGAGGCCAGGAATAGTAACAAATTTGAACTCTTCTATAGTTGACTTCTTAGTCTTCAAAAACGAAAAGTAGCTTTTGCTGATTTATTAAACCCAAAGCACAAGACAAAAAAAAATTATATCAGACCTTCAGTCATCCATGTTCTGAGTCATGAGAGTAGCAATTTATTCACACCAGTTCAGAAGAGTGTGAAAATGAAGAACCCTCTTTTCTAATATCTACTTCCTGTGTAATTTATTTACATTTTTATAAACATTGATTAGCACAGATGTTCCTAATAAGATTTTCACATCTGATATGAATACATTTTTCTTCTATTTTGCCCTTGAGAAGCTAGGAAAGAAGAAAATTCCCCCAGTTTCCTTTAAAGAAAAAGAGAGGTTTTATTTCTTGTGAAGAAAATATGTTTGTGGGTAGATCTTATATGTGTTCTTTGGCTGAACTACCTTTTAGTCAAAAACAAAGGTGTAACTCCAGAAACCAAATCTTAATCAACACATGTATAGCATTACATTACCAAGTTATTTTCATTACGTATGAGATGGAATAAATATTAATACTAACCTTGGGCAAGAGACATTAAGATCATTTCAGAAATCATGGTATAAGTAAGCACAGTGACAATGTGCTCATTGTCTAGCCTTACTTAAGTATCCTTTAAGAAGCCAACTTAATCAGGAAATGCTAGCAGGCTTTTCCACAAAGAAACAGTTCAACTTTTACTACTGAAGCATTACAAATTTCCCTCCTACACAGATACCGGCTCATTGTGACAGAGTTCCCTCTCTGACAAGGCTCTAAAAAACATATGGCAAAATGGCCAATGGCTCTAGATTCATTTGTGTACTTACAGACAAACAAATATGAAACTCCCAAAATATTAGATCCTCAGATACAAAGAGGACCAGATTGGATGATTACAATAGTTTTTTCCAAGTAAATTACTTTTCCACTTTTGACTCACTTTTGTATCCTGTGATGTAGTCAAAATGTCTAAATAGGCTTGAGATTCTTGACAATACCTTCTTTTGGAAAACAGAAAAAAATCTTATCATCATGGTCAGTTAAGTTCCATACCAGATCCTCTACAGGACTGATGTGACAAACAATGAAATGGGGAAAAAAAATACTCTTTTCCCACTAGAAACAAGATAATTTACACAAATATTCTCTGGACACAGGCATCATCCTAAATATCAAAAAACATGGATTTTCACAGAACCATACTCAAAACCTTTTAACTAATCTTAGCAAAAACAAAACAAAAACAACAACAACAACAAAAAACAAACAGCCAAGCTTCCTGCACTACAATCTGGGAAGCCCTGTTTTGCAGTAATAGTGTCTAGACTAGCAAAAATGGTATTTAGTTAAAATGCTTGGATCACGTACCTTACGTTAGATAGTGTTAATATAACCAGGATACCCAGACATAACATAATAAGCCATGTTAGGATCAATATGTAGTCAAAGTAAAGACACATAATGAAGCTGCAGTTCTAAAAGAGTACTGGGCAATATATCTATATCTTCTAAAGAAACTTATTATCAAATGAAAACAAACATCTCTTTCAGATTTCAGGGAATCCATTTAGATCACTGAGAATGCAGATGGAGTGTAAGATTGCTGACATGGATTTTATATCCTACAGAAGAATTTTGACATCTTCTCTGGACTTACAGAGCATTGGTGTAATAGCAGGCTCTAGTGACTAGCTATAAATTCCACTGCTGGTCTGTCTCAACATGTATGGCCATGAAATAATGGTGGTATTACAACATTGAGACTTACATACTATGCAGAATAGTCATAAGCCTGTTCATTATGGAAAGTACAAAGATAACACTTGCACAGAAGCTTCAGTTCATTGCCTGCAATTTTTATTTGAAGCGATAGGTTATTTCACCAGGTGCAACTGTGAATCACACACAGTACCACATGAAGAAATTCAGTGTATTTTAGTATTACTGGGTCACGATTTTCACAGCAAGGTCTTGAAGTTCTAATCAAAACTGATGATTAGAGGAGTGCAATGATGTATAACATTTTATAGACATCATTGTATTTAAATTGCTTCAGGAATACACCAGACTTCCATGCTTGCTAAATGGAGTGGAAAAAATATCTTAATTACGCAACAGAGGGCAAAGGCAAATATACTTCACTTATTTTTAAACAAAGAGAGAAGAGGGAATATTTAAAATTTGAAAAGAAATCAGGATCTTAGCTTCAAATATTAGTGTTAGGATTATAAAATATCTCTCTGTTTCTTAACCTCATCACTATGATTTCTGATTGTCTTTATGTAAGGCAAGATTCACCTTCTGTCCATGCTTGAATGCAGTTTTTCACGTTAATAACCTATTAAGGAAATGCAGTGTCCTGCTTCCCAAGAGTAATGTGGAACAAAGAATAAAAGTCTCTGTAAAAATACATACTAGAGAAAGCCTGAAAGACATAAAATTTCATGAGTATTTCTCCAACTTGTATTAAGAAGGTGAGGTCATGCCCAAAGAAACAACCATTTTGTCCATCTCTGTGACCATATGTTGTTGCCAGGGGCTCTTGCCTTAAGGAAAGGAAGACCTATTAGGAAGCAAGGATAGAGGAATTAACTCCTAACATCTGAGAAATACACAGAGGCTACTGTTGAGTCAGAAGTTGAAGAATGAGATGTGAGGATAGAACAATACCAGCATACATTTGTCTTCTGTTTATTGTGACACTCTAAAAGGCACAAGAACTTTTGTTTCTCATGGGGCCAGCTAAAATCTAACAGAAAAAGTGAGCAAGATAAAGTGAGGTGATAAGTGATAATTGTTTAGAAGTGTGTAATTTGGTAAGGAATAGGGAAACTTTTGCCCCAAATCAAGTTTTCTCCATGTCCCATGCATTCAGTTTATTAAGTTCTTACAATATCTATAATCCAGCAACAATAATGGAAACAAAATGTTTAGTAATTACTGTAAACTTCATACACATCTGGAAGTCAGTTCACCTTTATGAGTGAGGGATGACCACAAAATTAACAAGTGAGAAAGTTCAGAGAAACCATCAGTGACAATTACACAAGGTTATATTCCTAGAGAGAAAATACATTCAAGCACCTCACATTGCATATTTGATTTATATTGTGTCATCTTCTCTCTTTATATTTATTATAATGTTTGCAATACCTGCTGGCTACTGTCCTTGCTTTGGCCCTCTAAGTAATTTTGTATCTAAATGCTAAAACAGTGACAGGAGAGCTTTGCAATATTAATCTTAACAAATACATGTGCACAGTATTGAAACTGCATTTCATAATAAGGACATTTTTGAGGTAGTAAAAATTATCTCACATTCTATTTTACACCAAAACAAAAAACAAACAAACAAACAAACAAACAAAAAAACCAACACCAAAATGTGTGTGATCCCAACTAGTACAAGGATCTCAGGTGAAAGAAGAAAACAGACTTCTGAGTCAGATGCTGTAGAAAGAACCAGTATGTAACAATTTTTTCCTCAAAAAGAGCTAATCCTGATCACTAAGGATGCTCAAAATCTTAGACAGAAATACAAGTGACTTTTATAACTTGATAGTGCAACTAAACCACAGTTTTTTTTTCCATGTGGCTTTGGGTATGAAGAGTCCCAAACAGAAGAAGTGTGACAGGTGTATTGTTTGAAGTGATCTTGCAGCACTTGTCATCGTTGAGGTTGGACTGGATCAGGATTTCCTTTAATAGGACATCTTTGGGCAGCAATTACAGATGTGAAAATCTACAGCAGGCCTTAAGGCAGGGCTGTGGTAGATGGGAGAATAGCTGCCTCCCTGATACCAGTGTGACTTCTGACATCGATCTCAGTGATGCCAGAAGTTGTCTTATCCTGTTCTGTTTTCTAAGTTTTATCTACAGTTTCCACTTAGCCAGCTGCAGTTCTGGAAAATTACTGACCCAGTGAATGGTGTCTCAAAGTTTCTGCTTCCTAATTCATCTCAGTAAAACCATTTATAAGGAAAACTTACTGCAATCATTTTAACACCGAGCAATACTTGTTACTAAAGGCTTTTTTTTTTTTTTTTTTTTTTTTTTAATATACAAGAGAAATATTCCAACCAGTATTCAGTCCTTTTCTTCCAGAACAAATCTTTCTACCTTCTTTCCACTCTTTCCCTTATGGTTTATTCCCTTCTTTCTGTAGCCCCCAGTCTCACACTTCTCACTGGCTAGGAATGCTGTTTTCCTTTGGGAGAAAAAGAAAAAAGAAAAAAAAAAAGAAAGTCAAGTTCTCTTCAGAATTGGGTCACTTTATAAGGGGTTGGCTGAACTTTGCAAACTTTACCGAAGGGGGAACCCTTTCCCACAATCCATTTCAAGACCAGCCCCTTTGATGTCACAGCTGGCTCAAGTAAACTCATTTCCTCCTTCCCTAATGTGTGTCTGATGCAATTTTGGCAAGTCTTCTCTCCCTGCTGTTGCTGCTGCCTGTTTTGAAATGAGGCCAAGTGCAACGTTTAATGTGAATGTTTGGTTTGGCCTAATCATCTGTGCTTTGTTTCACTGGTACTCCACATTATATGCATATATATCCAAATCTATCTATAGAGATCTACATGCATTTTTTCCCCTCTCACTAGCCTCCTCTGCAAATAATTCACACCATATGTTTTCAGTTTATTCCTTTGTGGTCTACTCCACCTAGTTCCTAAATCAGTAAATCATCTTCATGCTTCTTCCCACACTGAATGAAAGCAAGTTCTCTTTTACAGAGAGACACAGAACAGAGTTTTCAAGCCTTTGTGGTGGACGTTCTTAAGTTTCTCAGTGCATTACTGGTAATTTTTGACACATGAAAACAGTGAAGGTTTCAGAGCTGCAAGATTAGCCCAATTTGCTTTAATATCAGAGGCAATTTGAAGATGCCAGGAGCAGGTCAGAAACATCTTGTGAAGGAAGCTGTGGAAGTCACTTTCTTTCCCAGACAGGAAGATGTTGACAGCTGTCAACAAATCCTGGGACTGTAGAAGCTCTGAGAAATGGGCTGAGCAGCCTCAGAACATGAGATGTGAACCTGGAGAGCAATTTGTGTTGGTGTCACGTGTGGGATTCACACCCTTGTGGCCTTCTGCAAACCCTCTTTGACTCATTGCAGTTATTGAAATTTGAAAAATGTGACTTTAAGCCTGCATTAGTAAACTGAACAGTATCAAGGAATATTCCTGGGCTCTAAAGCTTGACTGTTTATTTTGCTGTGCTGTTAGAATTGCACTTGGCATTGTCTTGGCCCAAGACAACTCAGACTCTTTCAAACAATGTTGAGAGTTGTTTAAGGAATAGTGGGGGCCAACAGCCATTTGCTGAATGGCCTTTAGTGACCATTAGTGTTTTAAAAGGTAAGGTGAGTTAAGAGTGTTGTCCTATGATCTTTCATATTCTTTAGCTTCTCTGCCAAAGCAGGTGCTGGGAATGGTTAATTTACCACCACAAACATGATTTAAAGTCACTTTTATAGTATATGTCATAAAGTACTTTGTTTACTACCTAAATGTAGGAATTAATGCTTCCCTCTCTGTGTTCAGAGAGACATACAATGTCTCTTCCTCTTTCCTAGAAGGAAATTCAGAATATCTGAGGCACTCTGTATTGATTCAAGAAATCCATTCTGGAAGACTCTCCTCCTCTTCACTGATGAAGGACGGAACTAGATGCCCCTGAAAATAGATGAATAGTATCTTAGCACTTCAATGTGGCAGGTTGACTTTGGCTGGTTGCTAGATACTTATCCTGCTTTTATCGCAAATCCAAGTAAATCTCAGTGGCACTCTGAATTGAGCAGAAATAGAGAGCACTGTAAATTCAGGGGAACAGGAGGGACTTGCAAAGTTTAGGACACATAAAAGAGTCTATCACTACTGCCAGCTTCTGAGGTCATGAGTTAGGCACTTAGATTATTAGTTGGCTTTAAAACCCCCTAGATTTCCTTTTGCATCGGGTACCTCTGAAGTACCAATGAAGAAACAATTGGTGCATGGTAAAATAGATACTGGCCATGAAGTTCTAAGATCTTCTGAATAACAGGTGAGAAAGGAGCAATAAGGTGAGAAACTGACAGAAACTTGTTACAGAGTTAGAAAGTTGAGATTTTTATGTGTCTGTGTGATGCCAAGTGTGCCTTCTTAAATTGAAATGAAAAATCATAGACTAGAATACCATGTAACCATGATGAAGTAAGTGGTACTACTCCTACTCAACCAAATACTTTTTCTATTAACTTTAAAGTAAAGTGGTTGATATAAAAGCATACACTCATCTTCTGTCAGCATCAGAAAGGGGTTAATGTAAAAGGAAATGTGATATCCTCAGCTGTGAATGAACATGGGTGCGTGTGTCCATAGAGCAGGATGAACAAAATGTCCCCAGAGAGAAGTTTTGTAATAGTCACTTTTAGTTGGCTATTTGCATCCAACTGATTTTCTGATGAATGAGCCTTGCTTCATTGAATGTATTTCAGTTACGTTTCATAGGTTGTGTAAGAATGTAGAACCACAATAAACGTTTTCACTGACCACAATAAGAAAATACACTCTGACCAATATCAAGGAATTTGATTGGACAATGTGAATCTTAGTAACGTGAAGGGGTAAAAATATTTTTTTAAAAAAGCTTTTTCATCTTAATAAGGTGACCATGGATCTTCCGATAAATGTACAGACTATGCTTATTGTAGTTTAATACTTTCAATTTTATTCTTACATTAAAACACAAGCTGCAATAGAAAGATAGCTATTAAATTATACTGAATATTATGGATTTAGTAGATGAATAATATGTTTAAAAATCTTTTCTGAATTAAGTTATTGGGAATTATTTTCAATTGTATTTTAGATTTCAGCTTTAACTTAGAAGAACTATATTGAATTTTGGAATTTCCTGCAGAACGTGTATTTCTGCTTTTGTTAAGGCAAGGGAAACTCCTTGGCGTAGGAACTGTTATTTATAGCAGATTTGCTTAGCACACAGAGTGACTAGTCATACTGATCACTAGGAATTATTGGAATAGATATAAATCAAACAACAATTTATGAATTGAGTAAGTGTTCAGCAGTTCTCATAGCTGACAATTTCAATTATCTACTGTAGTTCTTGTAATTCCTCTAAGTCAGTAACAGTGACTATATCATCCTTACTGCCTGTTATACCCAAGGAATTTTAAAGAGATTGTAGAAAGCAAAGCTTATCTGGCTTTGTGATGGTGTTACCTACACTTGTGAGTTTGGAATCACACTTGGGTTTGCAACGCAGATATCAGCGTACAAATGTTGTCTGTTTCTGGTGCCATGCTGCAGTACACTGTAGGGATGTTACCTATGATTTTCCAAGCTGCAGCCCAGACTCTGCCAATATCTGGATGCATGTCTTGAAGGAACTGAGCTTCTCTGTATCTATGCACCTTCATCCGTTGCAAACAATGCAGAAAGAGCTTTCCCACTTCACAAGAGTGTTTAATGGAGAATTAATTGTTGCTTATACATGATTTTGAGGAAGAAAATGGTGTGCATTATTTTTTGTGCACCACTCTTGAGCTCCTGCTGTCAGGATGCTCAAAAGAAGAGATAAACGCTGTGATGAAAGAGGGGCCTTGAGCACACAGATGTGAAATAGCTCTTGAAACCTATGTGATCTTCCCACCTGCACATCTCTCTCCACCTGCTCAGCAGCCCCTGCTGTCACTGAACAGAAAACATTTGGCTTTTCTGCCAGTGCAACAAAGTGAAACAGTGTGCACTAAATATCCACAACCCCTCCTCTACATCTGTCCTTGCCTTTTCTCATATACAGACTGTGTGAACCACTCTGAGAATATTTTTCTTACCTCCTGAATAGACATTGTAAGAAATGCAATGGAATACATCACCTCAGTATGTGCAAAGGGGGCAGCAGCACCAACATTTTGATTATTGGCGTAAAAGCAAAATGAATTGATGTTCTTTTTCAGCAGGATTCATACACAATAGAAATCAAATCTTCTGCTCACTCCTCCACAAGGCTTTACTTAGAGTTATTAATTGTGACTTCATTTTAAACCACCAGAAAAGACACATTAAGAAGATAGTGGCCAAAGAGAAAGATACATATTCATAAACATGCATGGTTTCTGCCATGACGTATTCCTGCTTTGACTGAGATTGTCATGGAGAACAAATCGGAATTAGAATTAGAAGTAAAATAGCACAATTGGAAGGGACCTACAGAGGTCATCTACTCCAACTACCTGACCACTTCTGCTAACCAAAATTTAGGATATTTTATAAAGAGTATTATCTAAATGCCTTTTGAACACTGCCGGACATGGGGCATCAGCCACCTCTCTAGGAAGCCTGTTGTAGTGTCTGACCACCCTCATAGTAAAGAAGCATTTCCTAATATTGAGTTTGAACCTCCCCTGGCACACCTTTGTGTCATTGGTTACCATGAGCAGAGACCAATACTTCCCTCTTCGTTTCCCCTCCTCAGGAAGCTGCGGCAAGAAGTGAGGTCACCTCTCAACTTCCTTTTCTCCAGTTGGACAATCCAATGCCCTCAACCTCTCCTCGCAGGACATGCCTTGAAGCCCATTACCAGCTTTGTTGTCTTCCTCTGGACATACCCAAATATAATGGGATAATCACCTCATCTGACCTTCTGACTATGCTATGTTTAATGGATCTCCAGTATGCAGGGGTTTCACAACACTGATGATGGCTTAATGCTGTACTCTCTTTGCAAGGCCTCATCCCTTGAGAGAGTCAACAGCACTCCCAGTTTATCATCAACAAACTTGCTAAGGATCCATTCAATTCCTGCACCCAGATAATTAGTAAAAATACTGAATGTCAACAAATGCATTGACATTTGGTCCAACTGTGATGTAACTGAGGGAGCCCACAACCTCTCTTTAACCACATACTTCAAAAGAGAAACTGTTTCCTGTCACAAATAAGGGGCAGTGTTTTGTACTAACAGTGTGGGAAAGTGTCACCCGCAGCAGGGAAACAGATTCATGGAAAAGCATGAATGCTGCCTGAGCTTCTGTACCACTAAACCATGACCTCAGCTCTCTGACTCTTAGTTGGCTATCACTCCATCAGTCCTCCATTGCCATAGGGTGTTTCAAGGTAGCCAAGACTTTAACTGCTGATACAAAGCATTTGTGTTCTCTTTCATCCCATGTGAAATAAAAATAGAACAAAAATACACATTTTTTTCTTGCCTTGCAAGTTATCATTAGTAAGTTCAGCAGATGGCAATGAAATAAACATATCTACACCTATTATTTTAAGAGATAACCAATTAAGGTTCTTTCTCATATTTGTAAGTGTAAGATTAACTCATTAATCTGGTTTGTTATTTGGCCCCCAGATCCCATGCCTACCTCTTCTTGTACATTGGAGAAGTCAATAGCACTTAATTTCTCTAATTGAAATCAGCCTGGTGACTGAGTCTGCCCATGGATACAGAAGCTGGACTGTAATAATCTGTTTCGCTGAGAATTAATCTCCTGGGAGTGAGGCAGAGCTAATTACCAACCTCAGTGAAAAGTCTGGATTTGCTATTGCTGCTTGTGAGCCCAGCTGGAGGAAAAGGCCCAGTATGCCATTTAACTAATCTCTTCCTGAAATGTTTTGAACATGCCTTACGTTGCATCTTGTGCAATTGGTTTTAGCAGCTCCAGTAACAGGGTAAAGGCGCTCTTCAATCACACTTAACATTAAAGGAATCTGGGCCTCCTGTCTGGCTCAGGGCAATGGTATGAAAGTGTCTAGAACTTGTGAGTCACCATAGACTTATGAATGGCATTTAGACCATCCATTTTACAATTACAAATCAGCATTTCTGTGGATGATAGCTATGTTGCTAGAAAGAAAAGGAGAATCTCTGCCAATGGCAAACTGGGACTATGAAGTATTTTCTCTGCATGAATGATGCATCAGCATATCTTTTTTGTTTTGGTCAAGTGATATATCCCATAAAATAAAAGATGGGGAGTTTGCAGCCAGCACATGGTTAGTTGGGATATTTTCCATGGCAGACTCAAATCTTCCTGAATTTGTTTCATTATTTGTCCAGAATAGGCTCTTGAGCACTGAATATATATATATATACAGATATATATATACATATATAATAAAATAAAAAAAATTGCTACCATTATGAGAGTATCAAATCTGGTTTCTTAATTGTAAAATGAGAAGTCAACTCCAAAAACTGGTTTATGGCACTCCTGGAAATGAAATTCACTGCTCTTATATGAGATATCCCATATAATTTAGAAAGACATCTTGACATGAAGAGTATAAATTTGTACTAGTTTTACTCTAGATGAAACTAACACAAAAGTAATGTCTTTTAAAAGGGTCATAACATTGTAACAATAAATGCCTCATACATTTTAATGTTTAATTCTACATGTAAACATGAAACCCATGCTGGAGTCATTTACCCTATGTGGACTGTGAAAACCGTATTGCTGAACTCCTCATACTCTTGCAATATTTTTTGGTCTGATCTCAGTTCAGTACATTGTAGATACCTAATTTTCAATGCAATAGATTATGGTGGCAGTGGAATGCCAAGTTTGATATTTCTCTCATTCATTATCAGCACTGACATTAGTTGGACTCAGAAGTATTTCCAGAGTAGAGATTTAATATAAAATCATTTGTTCTGTTGATCAGATCTTAATCAAACTCTGGAGTGTACCAAATGTTTTGTAGTGTGTGCACTGGCAGGCGGCAATCATGACAGCTGTTTGTTAAGCAATATGCATCATTGGATGTATTCATGTAAATATAGATGAACCTTCTTTACTGATAAACGCTATTGTACCAATGAACTGACAACGACCAAAGTCAGTGTTTTGGAGTGACATGATAATTCAGGACACATTCTTAGCCACCCTTTTCTTAGCTGTGAAATTGCCCTGTATTCCCCTTTTGAGGCCCAAGATCTCACAACCCCCCTGTTAGGAACAGGAACTTTGTGTGTGAATGGAAATCAGACTTGCATCCTGCTGTGGCTATGCAGAGGCTTCAGATGAAACCAAGCAGCAACAAGATGCCTAATAAGAGACAGCTTGCTCTTGCATAGTAAGGTAAAAGGAAGTAGAAGGAAGAGAGTCTGAAGATCTCTTCCACTAATTGGCTTAATTAATTATGGCTCCATTAGCCAGAGGTGCTACCAATCCTAGAAGTTAGAGACTCCTGAAGACCAGTATTTACAGCTGCTAATACTACTGGAGTTTCTTCTTCAAGTTTTGTTACAGTGATCAGCTTGTGTGTGGCTAGTAATATTGGTTTTCTTAATGGGAACTTGAAAAACATGAACAAAAGAGGGCACTGGCCCATGAATGAGGCTACTGTGTTGCTTATGTTGAGCTCAGAATCAGAAAGTTTTAGTCATACAGTAGACTTAGTTATTAGTACTAAATATATATTTTTTCTTACTATGCAATTAATGCTTTTGCATTCATGTTTTATTTACTTTATTTTAGTTGTCTGTATGCAAATCAGAACTCAGCCACCTCAAGTGCCAGCTCTCATTTTACAGTCTGCTCTCATGTGTGCATTTATTTGGTCAGTGCCGGCATCCCAAATCTTAAGATGGGACTGCTAGGGCTGAGTGAGTTGCACTTCTCATTCAGAGCATTCTTGAAAACTAGCGTGGCAGAAAAGAATACCCCAGAGGGTAACAGCTGGTGCTTACACATAGCTGATATATCTTGCTCAAGGGAAATATGAAGACTGAGAGACACAGAACTATTGCAGGGAATTTTTTATACTAACAGTATACATTGCAATTACAGTGATTGAGATTTTACTCTGGTTTCTGTTGGAAAGTTCTTTCTAAGTTCACTGGAAATGCTTTGATTTATTGAAGCCACACTGATATCTGATTTCAGGCTGGATATTAGGAAAAATGTCTTCTCAGAAAGAGTGGTGATGCACTGGAAGACACTACCCAGGGATGTGGTGGAGTGACCATCCTTGGAGGTGTTCAAGGAATGTGGAGATGTGGCACTGGGGGACATGGTTCAGTGGGCATGGTGGGGATGGGGTGATGGTTGAACAAGATGCCTTTAGTGGTCTTTTCCAACATTAGTGATTCTATACTTCTATGATTCCATGATAATCCAGTTTTCTTCCCTGTATGCGAGTTCATGAATACAAGAAAAATTTACAGGGAGAAATTCTTGTACGCATCCCAAGAGTATTACACTCTTCCTGGCCTCTTTCTCATACACATACATAGTCTTTGGACATATCCTTAATGTCTCCATGAAGCAATCCAAATATCATTAGCAAAATTATCTTTTAAAGCAAAAACAGATATTAACTTGCTTCATGTGAGAATATGTTGTCCTAATAAGCTGGTCTTAACCACACTGTTAGACGTAGCTGCAATACAAGTGATAGAAATGAACCAGTAAAATTATCATTTATTTTCTCTGGCTTCAGGGGAAATTGCTTGTGTGCTTTGGAAATAAAGCCCTCACTGTGTTGAGACATGGAAGTAACCCAGAGGAGACCACAGGAGAGCACACTGTGGTTTTATTTAGGCTTACCTCTGTTTAAGCCCTTCTAGATTTTAAGTAAAATGAAAATGTGTTGTAGCTTTCTGCTAAAAATGAAATAATAAACATAGAAAATAAGATGACCATGTCTGAAACCAGGAAGTAGCTGACTGAGTTGTTCTTTGTAGGGTAAGAATAAATGTGATGAAAGAATGAACATGGTTTATGATTTTCAGCTAAGAAGAATAAAAAATTTCAGGGTTATTAATAATAGTAAAAAAAAAAAAAAACATGAACAGATCTGGTAGTTACCTGAAAAGATAATTAAAACTCTTCTAAAAAAAAACATATATGTATACAGAGAATCCTTTACATCCTTTAACAAACATATGTGTATTAAAGTCTGATTTCATCAGGGTGACGTAAATGTTGATATAGAATAGAAAGTCTCTTTCAGTGTCACTGTTCAAGTATTGAAGATCAGTGTGACAGAAATTCATAACTTAATTACAAAGATAAGGAAATAGTATAAAATGGAGAAAGATGTGTACTATGATGTGTACTATATTTCTCTTGTAGGTGAAACTGTTTTGTTAATGGATTTTTACAGAGAATTACATGAAGAAATAGACATGGGTATATATAATGAAACAAAACTAAACTAACTGGTTTACATTGAATCTGAAAGATTATTTTATTTAAACACTTTGGCCAATATTTTATTTCTCCAGCAATTATTATACTTATCGGAGGGGGAAAGGTATTTCAATTCAAAACTGTAAATTCGATATATTAAAACAAAAGATAATATTCACAAATTAAAAATTAAAAGCTGGTTATAATTTCTGAATAGAAAATAACTGTTATCTTAAAGGTTCCTCCTCCGCTGTTTATTTCCACTGACCATATTCTCCCTTTTTTTTTTCTGTTGCAGAAACTACTCACTGTTTCCTAATTGCTTCAGTGACCTCCAGAAACTGCATTTTTTATCAATTCACTGTTTAGTGAAAATGCATCACCCAACTCTAATTGTAAAAACATTTATTAGTGTCAGCTACTAATACCACATATTAATCATCAATGTCTTCAGAACAGAGACATTTCTCACCATGTGAAGCTGGCCTCCCTAGAACACATGGTGTAGACCTTGTATGAAGCTGCATAAATGGTAGGAGGATCGTCACAGCTGACTTCCCTGTGAGATTCCTTCCTCAGACTGGAAATCTTTTTATTATTTACCTCTTTCTGACATAGGCAAGAGGAGAGCTGGGGCTGATCTTGGCCTTTTATAAAACACACAAAGCTTGACTTAATTAACTTTAGATTTCTTCACTGACTTTCTCTGAGATACCATTGTACGTCTCCTCTTCACTCCTAAGCATACAAACTATGACTTCTTGCTGCTTAACACCATCAGAACCCCATTAGTGGAATATTTTTAAGAATCGCTTTGAAAATAGGCTAAGTAGGATTGGGGAAAATAAGGGAGAGAAAGCTCTACCCTACCCCTACCCTACCCTACCCTACCCTACCCTACCCTACCCTACCCTACCCTGTCCTACCCTGTCCTATCCTATCCTATCCTATCCTATCCTATCCTATCCTATCCTATCCTATCCTATCCTATCCTATCCTATCCTATCCTGTCCCGTCCCGTCCCGTCCCGTCCCGTCCCTTCCCATCCCATCCCATCCCATCCCATCCCATCCCATCCCATCCCATCCCATCCTATCCTATCCTATCCTATCCTATCCTATCCTATCCTATCCTATCCTATCCTATCCTATCCTATCCTATCCTATCCTATCCTATCCTATCCTATCCTATCCTATCATATCATATCCTATCCTAACCTTGGAGGGCCAGTGATGCAGTGTCTTATATGCTTTAAACTATCCAGCTACAGCTGTGAAACTGGTGATAGAAATGCTTATCAAAGGGCCTTGAAAATGCTTGCAATTTGTACAAGTCTCCCTAAGGAGAGGAGGGGGAGGAAGGAATTCCATGGTAATCCATGTTATAGAAAATACTCAAATGTATGTAATGCTGATTATTACCACCTGCTCAGCCTCTTCTATGTTACAGCCCTCTTGAGAGAGGCGTACTTAAGGGTCTTGTCAAAAAATGTCAACTTTATTTTTTTCACCAGATGCAATAACTTTCCTTGAAGACCGCCTGCTTTGGATCCCATGTGAAAATAGCATTAAGCCTTCAGAGAACGAGCTTGGGGATGACAATCGATCTGGGACTTGTTTACAGCTGTTGCAGAGCTTTGAAGGGCTCAGTGCTCCCCCCACCATTACCGAATAGGAAAGGCAGGGGGAAATACTATCTGTGTCATTCCTTTTTTATTAAACAAAAAACAAATAGGAAGCACTTGACTTAATCGCCTATGATTTCTTTTAATCAGAACCCTGAAGCCATCTTCTTCCCACAGGCTAACACTGTTAGATGATCTTAAACAATGTGTGCATTACACCACTGGCAATTCAACCACTTCTGAACTACAGTTATGTGTCACAAATGAGTTGACTGCGGGCATTAGGAGGTGCCTCCTGTGAGCCGGGAACAAGGATGTTATACGTTTGTACATAAAGAAGTCAGACAAGGTTTTTTCTCTGGCCTCAGTCAATTGGAAACAAAGACAGTGTGTTACCAGGATTTCCGGCAGATCTAATAAAAGTTCTTTCACCTTTATGCTTTAAAATGATGCCGTCAATGATGATCACAGTGAAAACTGTCCTGTTGAATTCCACTGTTTTCCATCTATTTTGCTGTGTAGTTCCTTTTGCCTTCTGTAGTAATCTGAGGCAAGAAAGGGCAGAGATGTAGGTTATGTCTATTTAAAGATTTCTAAGTGAAAGCTGAATGCCTAAGAACAGATCAGATGAGAGCATCTTCAGTGTTTGCATGTCTGTCCCTAGCACACTGCATGCTATTGTTGATTCATGCTTCAGACCGGCCCCTTGCAAGGTTTTAGTTCTTTGCCTGGTTAATGTTTAATGTTACATGCATTTGAAATAAGGGTCAAAGTGTGGTCACTGCTAGTTACTGACTGGTTCTTTTTCAGACTTGTGTGATATTCGCAGCGGTAAGAACTGAACAGCCCTTTCCTTTAGTCTGTAGGATGCAACTACAAGCAGAAGGTTTAGATCAACATACATGTGGGTCCCAGACTCAGATCCTGATACCGATGCTGACTTTCCCTATGGCTTAAGGTGAATATCCCACTGTCTAAGCCCATGCACATAAAAATCTATCAGTTTTTGCTTCCTTCCTATTGTATGATGTCTTGCCAGCTATATCATGAGCTCCTCAGGTCTCAGATGCAGAGCTTGAAAATAACTGTACTCTCACATGCTAACATAATCAAACAGCAAAAGGAATGACAAGAATTCATAAGTTTTGAGGATGCTAAACAAGTGGCTCTGTCTGTAAGCAGTCAAGAGACTTTCTGGCTCGCTCTTCATTCTTGTAGGCCAATATAATTTCTTTAAACCATGTCAGTGAAATTATGATATGTATTCCTACCAGATATTGTGGAGGGAAAGCAATTTCTGGGTGAATGTGATATGTAAAAGGCCTTGCTTTAGCGATGTTTGACCCATTTGATGCTGAGTTACTATCCTAGTCTTTATTGTAGAAGCTGAAAATATCTGTTACGGGCTACTGGCTACTGACCCCAAACAAACAAAAATATATTCTGTATTATTTTCTGCTAATTACTGAGTGAAAACCTAGTGAATTTTCTGGGGGGCAGTGAAAATGTATTAGGATTTTAATCAAGTGGGTTGTACTTAGTTCTTGGCAGAGTCCATCCCCATGTCTACAGAACTGCATGCGAGAGCATGTTCTAGAGCTGATTCCTTATAAAATGATTGAGAGAATAATTTATGCAGTGCATAAATCTGTCAGTTACTGCTCTGTAACCCTGTGCTGTTATTTCAAGGGTCACTGTCATTGGCAGAGGAAGTATTTCATTTTTCTCAAGCATCCTGTAACAATGGCTCCTCTACAGGTGTTTCATTTATTCCCAACTAATTGTCTGTGGTTTTACCAGTACCTCTTAGACAAGAAAGAACATAAGAATGAAGATCATCCTACCTTCATATTTTCTTTCTCAAATAACTGATGACTTTTATGCCACTAGATAACAAACAGAAAGCTGATTTTCCTGGATTCAAGTCTGCTTTGAACACTGGGTTGACTGTTAGGTGCTGGCTGTGCACTCTGAAAAATGAAACAGTCTGTATTTTTGAGTAGTTAGAAATGAGTGAGGGGGCTTTAATTCATTCCCTCCCACAGGGCATTTCCATGACCATCGCAAATGGCTTATGACTAAATTTCTGTGGGAATTATTGGAATTCTCAGTTGATCTGGTGCCAGACTGAGTATATTTACTCCCTTTGACAATACAAGGAAAGGTTCTGAGATTTTCAGCTGTGAATCCATCAGAAAAGGATTTTATAATTTTGAGACAAATAGCAGAAAACCAGACATCACTTGGAAAAAAAACAATGAGATACATTCAGACTATTGGAGCATAAAAGTCACAGATGATCAAGTCCAAGACCATTTCACTCATTGCTGAAACTGGAGACCATTACATATAGGAAAGTTAGCTTGGCAGAAAAGTGGTCCTGTGGATATGGCATGATAGGAAATAAGTATTTATAGTGTATGGACTCTTTGTTGGTGATCCAGGGTACTTTCAGTGTTAGTGCATGTATACCAAAATGAAGACTTTCAGTATCTATATAATTTCATTTTATTCACTGAAAAGGGTCTGGGTAATGGTCTTGTGGCTAAAGCACAGACCTGGGAGTGAGGAGATCTGGGCTTAAGACAGACCACAATTGAAAACTTCAGGAAGTAATTCTGAGTACTTACATCAGGCACCCAGAAACAGAGGTATCCCAAGTTTTAACTATCTCCTTCCTAACTGCTGACTTAACTTCTCACTACTTCTGATTTAACCTACACCAAATAAATAGGTTTAATGATAAAGAGAAGAATTTACTTCCTGTATATAAAAAGTTGCTTGTCTGTAGAAATAATACTCTCAGCATTCTACCTCATAGTAATACTACGTGATTTGCTACTTATTTGTTATCCATTACACGTGTAAGGTCTCCTGAGACATGAACATCTTAACCAAATGCCTATTTTCACAATAGAGAATTATATAGAAACATTTTGCAAGAGTATTTTCTTCAAATTTCAGTATTCTGAATGTTTCAGCTGACACAAAAACCTTCAGAATTTCATGTTAGTTTTAAGCTTACTAAGGTAACTTGGCCTTGCTGTTTTAATGGTTTGACTTCTGCAACACTGCCAATGTTGAATGCTAAACAGAATTGGTGGGGGGTATTCTTACTAATTGCCACTTGTGAAAAGATAATTATATTCTCTCTCTGTGATAATATGCTGTGGCATCTGGGACTAAGCGTGACCTACCTGACCTTTCTTGTTAGTTTTGGAGTGAGTGGTGTGTAAAAATGAAGGCTAGTTGAGAATAGGAAAAGTGATTGGAGGTCTTCAGCCTACAATAACTCATTTGCAGGAAAAACATTTAAAGTTCTTTCAAGAAATAAAAGATATATATGTTACTGGGTGTGACTGGGAGATGTTAGCATTGAAAGCAGTTCTGTTTTATTTTGTGGTGCAGTCCTAGTGACTTTCTCAAATCCCAATACATTATACTTATTAGCAGTTGTTGCACAAAAGTTTTATCAGCTAAATGCTACTAAAAGAAAAATTTGCTGCCAAACTTCAGCATAACCTGGCAAACATGGACTCTGAGAAGGTGAAAAAAACAGGTTCTATGGAACAGTTACCTGGTGAAAAATGACACTTCTTTAAAGCTAAAATGTCCCATCAATTCTGAAGGCCATTTTTCTCAGGCCGAGTATGACTACATGATTACATGGACTGATTCAGAGTTACAGGCCCTCATAGGGAACACAAGTCACTCTAGTTCAAGTCCCCACTTGTAGTTTGGAGCATCTGTGAACCTGGTTTCTTACATCCCATGCAAAGAAGGAACTGGAGTTGTTTAGTCTGGGGAAAAGGAGGCTGAGAGGAGATCTTATTGCTCTCTTCCAATATCCGACAGGTGCTTACAGCAAGAACGGTGTTGGTCTCTTCTCACTGGTGACAGGTGACAGGAAGAGGGGAAATGGCCTCAAGTTGCACCAGGGTAAGTTTAGGTTGGATATCAGGAAAAACTTCTTTACTGAAAGGGTTGTTAAGCACTGGAATAGGCTCCCCAGGGAGGTGGTTGAGTCATCATCCCTGGATGTGTTTAAAAACCATTTGGATGTGGTGCTCAGGGGCATGATTTAGTGGAGGGTTGTTAGTTAGGGTAGTATGACTAGGTCATGGTTGGACTTGATGATCTCTTAGGCCTTTTCCAACCTGAGCAATTCTATGATTCTATGATTCTAAGACCTATGACTAAGTTTTCCCGGACCTTCCATCCCATTTGCTTTTGATGACAAATTCTGAAAAGTTTCACTTTCCCTCTTTGTAGGAATGAAATCACATTTGAAGATTCAATGCTTTATGAAACTGAAGTGCTATTTTCTACCATCTCTGCTTTGAGCATTCATGTTCAGCTTTGAGGTACCCTGTCACTTCTGCAAACTTGATTGTGATGACTGAAGTCAAAAGGTCTGAAGGCCCATACTGATCCATCTGGAAACATATGGAGTGTTTGTAAACTACTCCATTTTTAAACTGGGGAGATCCTCCTTTCCCCTCCTCTGCATCATACTTGTCCTGTTGTTGTTGTTATGATTCTTATGTGTCTGTTGGGTTGTCTGTTTTTTTGTTTTTAATTTTTGAGGCTTACTAGCATAGAACAACCCACTAAAGTGAGAGTATGACCTCCTCTGATATCCACCATGCTCTTACTACAATGCAAATAGGAAACAAGGTGCAGGAATCATTATTAGAAATCTACAGGGGGGACACATAAACAAAATTAATTTAATTAGATGATGAGACGTTTGTTATACCTTCACAATCCTTTTTTAATGTGCCGTAGTAGAAAAGGAGATAGAGTCATTCATCCACTGGATTTTTTTTTTATATAGATTTAGTCACTTTTCTTAGTGCCTTACAAGTTTATGGTCCATTTACTTTTGATTGCTTTCTGCACTGTTCTACTTGTTGCTCTGCTGTGTTATTATTAGACTTCAAGAAAAACTTCAGCATATTAGTTCAGTTAAGGTTTTTTTTTTTTTTTTTCATTAAGCCACCATTTCTTTTCTTTAAGTATCTCGGCAGTTCTCGCTGACAATTAACATATACACATTCTGTATCTTTCCAAAATTAAAGTGAAAATCCACAAAGCTCTGCATTGACAAATACTTAACATTGTGAATGCTATAAAACAGCAAGTATTTTTGGACTGACAATTTTTAGGCAGGATCCTGACATCTCTGCCAGTATAATTAGGCAGTTCTAGATTTCATCCCTTCATAAACCATGAAATTCCTAAAAACCAAGCTAGCCAAGGACATGAGTCAGCAAGTTCTACATTCACTCCGGTCTTATTACTGTTTCTAGAGCAATGACTATTTCCAGCTGTGCATTGCTTGCCTCTGAGTTAAATGTGGGTGGCAGCATGTAACATTGCTGACTGGTTTATGAGACCAAGCCAATGCTGAAAGAAACCACTTCAAACAATGCTACCACAACAACTAAGTGATATCAGATGGACACTGATTCAAATTTGGTTTGTTTCAAAACAGTTCCCAAAAATGCAATTCTTTTCCAGATCTCAGTGTGGTGTTCCTTTGTACAGACAATTGGGTAATTATGGGGGACATGCATCTTCATAGCTATATCCAACCAAAAACTTTTCTGGTCTTTATTTTGACAGAACAAGGATCTATGAGGAACACAAGCCTTTATCTCATGCATGCTGAATACAATCTGTTCACTCAGAGCCACATGAGAGGAGGGAATAGTGCCTGCTAGGATCCAGCTCTCAAAATGTGTGAACAGTGGACAGGATCACCCACTCCACTTTGGATAGTGTTGATCACTGTGAATTCTCACTGAATGCAAAACAATGATGAGTCAAATCCTGCCATATAAGCCGGATGAAATATTCCCACTTAATAGTAACGTCTGAGTAAAATCTTAAACTGTCACCCAGGCAGTTTGCCTTCTCTTCATCTTAACTTAAGAAAATGCATATCCTAGAACACACATCTAAAGTGACACAGAGCTTCAATAAGTGAACACAGACATCCTTTGAAGTCTCCTCAATTCTTCCAAGTCCTCAGGCCATTTCAAAGTGTGTTCTGGGAAAGGAATAAGTGCAAGAGTTGGACCACCTGCCTTGGCACCAGAACAGTGACCTAATTGTCCCTTCCCAAATATACAAAGAAGGCAGGAAGCAGTTTCAGTTTCTTAATTCCAGTTTTGTGAAGGCATCTCCCTACTTGCCTGAGCTCACTGTTGCTGTTCAAGGAAGAGACAGATTCTTTACACAGCCTTTCTTTTGAGCATTTCCTATCAACTAGCTCCTGTCTTCATAAGGTGCCCTGTGTTTGGCACTTACCTCTCTTCAGAACTTGGATGCCTCATTTGAATTATGCTCTCTCACCAAACAGCTCCAGCTATCATAAAATCTAAATCCCCCGTTCTTATTCCAAATCCCAGGACTGGACAACCTCTATATTTTCTATATTAATTGAAGATAGGCAAAGGTGTGGGGAAGCTGGGAGCAGAAGAAAATTATACTGAATGACATTAACATACATTATTAATAGAAGAATATGATGAAAATAAAAACATAGTAACTGAATCAATTGAGATGACTTGAGACCAGGTTGGATGGGGCCGCAGGCAGTGTGATCTAGTATTAGATATGGAGGTTGGCGGCCCTGCCTGCAGCAGGGGGATTGGAGCTAAATGATCCTTGAGGACACTTCCAACCCAAGCCATTCTACAGTTCTATGATTATGATTCTATTACTTATGGAGAGAGTGTTAGGAGGAAGAGCAAGAAGGAGATCATAGGTGGAAAAGACTTAGAAGGAAGGAAAATTGGAAAGATAAGCAAACAGAATGAGGAAAAAAACCAACAGAAGAAATTAGTAGAATCATAAAATAATTCTGAAGAAAATCAGGTTGAAGAAATGCCACAATAAAGCCTGAGCTGAGCTGTTTTGAGGTCTGTTCCCTGTTGTAGATATCTGTACATTTAGCTCTGAACTTTCTCAAGTGTTTGATTCCACTTAACTGAACTGGAACGCTCTAATACTGTACACTACCTCATAGAGATTGACAAAAAAAGTGTTGACTGGGACACTGGTGATTGCTCACTCTGGATAGGTCCACATCCCTCTGCTTATATCCCCTTGAATTTTGTAACAATGGCATAAACTCATTCTACCAGCATCCACACAATATCTAAATGTTGTATGAAGCAAATTGATCCAAAAGTTGTGTATGCCAGTTTTAGCTCTTCCAGCAGGTATCTAATACATTTCAAAGCACGATGTTTTAGTATGTTTGAATCACACTCAGAACACAATGAGTGCTTATATCTCTTTTTTCAAAATGCTGTGAGAACATAAGCAAAGGAGAAGCTGACTCGCTGCTATGCTATGATCCCACGTTCCCACTAAAAGTGCTGCTGTAATTTATAGCCCTTCTTGTTCGTATCTCCTAGAGTAATTTTAGCACTGCCATCAAGGAAAGTGATATATGTGAATCAATTACTAACTGAGGCTACTAGGATAACAGCACCTGAGAAATGCTTTGTCTGAAGGAGGGAAGTGCGTGGCTTGGAACCTGACTGAAGAGAATACAAAAAGAAAAAAAAAGAAAAAAAAGTTGTAAAAGGAAAATAATACAGTTTGATAGCCTGAAGTAAAATAAATCTTTAGTCTTTCCCTGTGAATTTGCACAGTTAACCACCTGGACAGTGATCAGTTTTGTTGCATACCGTCTTGTTGGGCCTTAATTCAAGAGTCTATTTCCTTTCTGTGGCACACGGAAACAAAGGCTTAACCTCAGGAACTCTTAAGCCTCAGTAACTGGTTTCAAAAATTTCACTACTTCCACCCTCTGCAAAAATAAAAGAAGGATTCATTCTCATGCTGCTCATCCTTTTGGTCTCCATTTTAAAATGGAGGAAAAAGGAACACCTGGACAAATATCTATGGCCTCTTTCAGTTTTGATGGTGCAGAACAAAATTTGTGTCCCATCAATGCTGTGCTGCATCCAGTCACAAGATACGGGATAACTTTAGTACTGAAAGATTTTGGAAAATTCCATACAAATGAGGCCTAGCCTTATAAGCCTTAGAGGTAATTATGGTGTTTCTTTCCATTTAGCTTTGAATTAACATTTGTTTGAAATAAGAATGAGCTTTTACTCCTTTTCTGTCTTTTTTTTTCTCCTCAATCTCTCTTTCTTTCCTTCTCTCTTTCTTTCCTTCTTTCTTTCTTTCTTTCTTTCTTTCTTTCTTTCTTTCTTTCTTTCTTTCTTTCTTTCTTTCTTTCTTTCTTTCTTTCTTTCTTCATTTTTTTTTAAGCTTTGAAGACATTTTTTTCATTTGGGAATTGGAATCTGTCCATTTATAATTTAGTGAGAGGGCTCTATTACTTATTTTGTATTATTACCATAAGTAGTAAACTTTTGCAAATTCAGTACGGATAAATCTCTCTATGTAATCTAGAATAATTGGAAAGTGAAACAGAAATAGCCTCACTCAGTAATAAGAAGATCTCTGCAACATAAGTGTAAGGTTTTGTCATGATTTTTCTACATACATGATTTAATAGGTCTCTGTTTAAATAAGTCAGTGAAATGGAATTTACAATGATTTTTATTCTTTTTCATTCTTATTTCCTTTAAACACCTAGCTGGACAGACTACAGAACTCTCTTTAGAACTAGCTAGGTAGTAGCTAATGTCCTGTTGAAAGCAAGTTTCTGTTCTCAGCTTGTAAGGGTGGAAATATTTTAACTTAGTTCTCAGGGGTGAAATTCTGCCCCATTGAAGTTTTGCCATTAATTTCAGCTGGGCCAGAATTTCACCCCAGGTCTGCAAAATGAGCTTCCATATGTACAGTAAAATATCTGAGTTTTGGCCAGCTTTTCACCTCTCATTGCCAGCAGTATGCATAGAACAAATACATACAGGAAAGAAATCTTTGCAAAAGTCTCAAACTTGAAAAAAAAAAAAAAAAAAAAGAAAAAAAGAAAGAGAGAGAGAGAACAAAGGATTTATAGAAATGGAGAGAAACTCTACATGTAAACGTAAAATGACAGTATTGATAAAGTTGCATGGAGACAGAGTAGCAAACAAACGTTCAGGATATCTTCCAGGTTCACCAGTAATGTATGTGGTTATTTTGGACAAAACTGTGCAGATTTCTTCCTGAATAAATGTAGGAATAAATTTGAGTTCATACAGAGAATATACATGAATACACTATATAGTTTTGTCTTTCTTTTTTTCTGGTAAATACTGTACATTCATTGTTCATTTTTGACATTTTGCAATGTACAATTTAAAGAGTTGTCTTTACCATTTGTGTAGTTTAAAATACACTGATTGGGCATCTTTGTGATGCTATAACTGGAAGCAAATACACCAGTCTATTCAAAGCAACCTTGAAGGAACCATTCCACAAAACAAAACCATTCTCTCTGGAATGAAAGCCATAGGGCATGTGCCTGCATCCCAGGATATTATGAAGAGTCCATAAAGTAAGGAGGGCTCCAAACCCAGTAGCTCTTATCTGATTTTGTTTTCAGGAGAAATTTCTCAACAGCTAGAAAAATTGACTACAGTTTATGAGAAATATCATAAATACTTAAAAAACCAAACGTAACTATTTACAGTTGTAGTTTCTGAAATGAGACCTTTTAGAAAGGCTTGATAACATTTGTTGTTGTGTAATTACATTTCTTTAGGATCTGACTTAGTTCATGTGATGGAATTTTATTACTTAAAATGACGTCTTACTACGATAAGCTGTGTAGGAATGAAATACATGAATTGTGTTCCCAAGAGAAATGAATTAACAGAGTTTACAGCCAAGAGGTATCATTAGAATATTTACCTAGAACTCCCATACATTACAGGCCTTTAATTGTCACCTGCTTACTCTTATATAAAAATTATAATTTCTGATTCTACTTCAGTTTAAATACATATTCCAGAAGGACAATCTACCAGTTCAGTCAGTGGTTTATTATATTTTAACAGTTCCCCGGTTAAAAATTTACCCCTAACTTTTAGTGTGATGTGATGCCTTTCTCTGCTAGATCAGAGAGAGTTCATACTACCCATTTTCTTCTCCCTGGGAAATGGCTCATACTTACTGTCTTTCGTTCTTTATGATCAAATAGACAGCTTGTGATCTTTTAAGTCTCTTTATGGACATAGTTTTCATCATTTTCAAAATGTCTGAAGCTTTCTTCTGAACACTCTCTGGCTTTTCTACAGCAACTGAAAGATGCAGTCACCAGAGAAGCGTGCACTATTCTGCAGAGAGCAGCAGAAGCCTGTGTTGTACACAGGACATGCTTACCACTCTACAGGCTTGGTACTTTTTGCATGCATGCTAAAGATGGTATTAACATATTTTGTCATTGAAAGTATGCGATGCTTGCATTCAATGTCCCTCAGATTCTCTTCATCGTCCCTAAATTCAGACATTTCACCAATTCTCTACGTAGGAGAGGTCTGCAGTCCTTTTGTAACTGGTATAGTTTTGGAATCTTCCCCTTTACTGATCAAAATGTTTAATAATACAAGGACTGTGCCTAGTGCCCATGCAGTGCTATCCATCCCAGCACTATGTAAGACTGAAAATCTTACGTCTACTGTTGGCTCCTACCTGCTGTGCTGGTATCATGTAGTGCAAATGCTTTGCCTGAATGCTAAACTGGGGTAGCTCAGATATCACACCATAATCTGCACTTAAACATATATTTAACGTTTTCCACCACACTCAAGTTCTAAGGTGAATAATAGCAATGGATACAAGGGGGAGGGCCTATAAAATATCTACTCAGAGATATATAAAATAAATGGTACTTCTTATCACAATCCTATTATTTTACTGGATTTTCAACATATTACACTTTCCAGAATAACTAGATCTGTCCCAAAATTTTTAAGGTACTCTGGAATAACCACAGAGGAATTTTTTTTAGCATTTCTTGACCTAATCTCTGCCAAATTCTGCAATAATGCTACCACTTTCCTGGTACTTACTATTATGGTTTTAAGCGGTAAGTGAAGTGAAACTATTCTTAGAATGTGAGGTGTTGAGGTAGGAACTGGTGTGTGGGTCAGCCCTACAATGATCACTTGCCTCCACTGTCTAACTGCAGCATTTCCCAAGAAGAGCATTCACCTGGTGGCCACCACAAGAGCTTTGAACCTGTACTCCACAAAATGTATTTCCTTCAGAAAATACCTCAAAGCTCTGAGAAATAACCATGAGAAGCATTTCTCTGAGCATCCTTCTAAGTATTATCTTGACACAACTGCTGTGTTCTGGGTACTTAACCCAGGAGATTAAATCTTTATGCACCAGTGCAAAAAGATCGTATCCCTGTAATTTTTCATGTATGTAATTTCTCAGCTGCCTTAGTTTAAACCTGTCATATTTATGGTGCAACTGTAATTTAGGTGAACACTTTAAAATGCCATTCTAAAAGGACAATTCTCTTGAACTACTACAACAAACGCCTTTGCAAGTATATTGGGTGGTGGAACAGATCATTGCAGTCAGTTATATTTCTGAGTCAGTGACTTCTTAATATTCTCTAAGAGAAAAGTCATTAGGGAGCCCATACCAATAGATTATAGTACAGTGTAATTGAAGTAGGAACAAAAAGTAAAACTCCATACTTCACTGTTTTTACTGCAGAAGTGAATTAGACAGGAGTAATTTACCTTGTATACCTAGAAAAATCTGGGCAGGAGGGGGCATTTGTAAAAACTGCTTTAGCAGCACCCTATTTGGTTTTGGTGATTCTGTACCTACTCTTCAAACTGCTTCTGCCTGTCTAGTGATGAGCTAATGCTTTCCATGCCTCCTATCAATCACTGCAATATTTGCTATATTGCCTACTGGTGAAATCCCTTCTGTGCCCCGGGGATCTTTAAACAGGACACGTTTTTGAAGTCTTCAAATTGCAGTCAGGACTGTGCCTCACTAATAGAAAGCGGCTGAGATGACTAATGCAGCTAAAGGCAGCTGACAAGAAGCCTGTGCTTGAATAGCACTAAATTCTGTGTGATTTAAGCATTTCCTTACATGCATTGACGAACTGGGGCATTTATGTTCCTGTCAGCACTGAATTCTGTATTGAACTGATTCTGTTCATCAGTCCCAAGGGACTGCAGTGGTCAGGAAACCACATGACTGAGCACCTTTAGGCACACTGAGAAACACAACCTCAAAAGCCAACTGTCATTAGACACTGAGGCAATGTGGGTAGCTACCAGGCAGCAAAATGTACTTCTGGAAAACTGCTGTTGGTTTATATAATGTTTCTGGTTACCCTCTTGTAAGATCTTTGAAAAAGTCTTGGAATTTCCAAGAATACAAGAGAATAAGGGAAGCACAGACAGTTTTGGAGCAGCAGAGAGGGTACACCACATCACACAAACCTCCACCACCATTAACATTCTTGCAGTTGGCCTTGGATAGCAGCCTGAGGACTGAAAGGCAAAGGAGTCTGAACTCCTCCTTCTGACCCCCTCATCAGGCCTGGAGCCCATGGAAAATTCTCATTGACATTGTTGCCCATTGCTTCCAAGGCGAAAGCTCCTTCTCCGTATGAAAGCTCACTCTCCATATGAAACCGGTGTTTAAATCCTCATAGTAATCTAATTAAGTAGGGTCATATTTCTGTACGGGTTTCTCTGTATGACAACACCTCAAACCTCAGGTAAGTTCCTGTTCATCTTCTGCTGGATCTTAACCTCTCTATGTGTACAGCTTGCGAGGCCTAAGTTTTCTGGACTCAGAGCTTAGACACCCAGATCACCAATTTATGGAGAAAAGACAATCTCAGCAACAAGTAAGTGTCCCATGCATCCACACTATCAAGTCTTAAAGCAGAAATGGATCTTGAAAAGTATCACATGCAGACCTCTAAATACATTAAACTCAAACTCTTCCTTATTTTCAGCTGACAGTTTTTTTTGTGGATGCATTACCATATTATCTTTTTACAAGAGCATAGAGTCTGTGCAAAAACAGTGTATATGGGCTTGGAAAGATTCAGTTCAACATTTTCTAAGAACAAAAATAAGGAGAAAACTACAATGCAGCCACTGAATATGAAAGCAGTGAATTGCTCCATTTACTGTATGGCATGAGCAATAGGTTAGCAATGGAGTGACAGTGTGAAGATCAATGATAATAAATAAACAACCTTTTCCTAACCTCATCTTTTATCCTGGAACTTGTAGTTAAAAGGAAGACTACAAAATAGGTGAGGTATCCACAAAAGAGCAGAGTTCATATGTATAATCTGTACCAGGCATAAGAAACAAACAAACAAACAAATAAACAAAAAAGTTCTGCACCTTTAGAATTCTTGGAAATCTAATGTTGTTGTTCACAGCAGAAAGTTCAAAAGTTGCCAGTCTCACATTGTCCCCATATATGCAATATAAGTTACTCAAACCTGCTGTATTGAGCTTACTGTTGGCCTAAAGAACACTTTCATACAGGACAACCTCCAAGAGAAAGGGAAGATCTTCAAACTGAAGGGCTAACAAAGGGATGTCCTTCATAGAATCAGAGAATCATAAGAATCATTTGAATTGAAAGATATCTTTAAAGGTCATCTAGTCCAACTCCCATACAATAAACAGGGACTCCTACAGCTAGGCCAGGTTGCTCAAAACTCCGTCCAGCATGGTCTTCTATGATGGAGCATTTAACACCTCTCTGGGCAACCTTCAAAATGGATCACTCCAATATTCTTCTTTAAGAACTCTGTGTAGTATTTGTCTCATGTGACTTGCACTGTACACAGCTTATGTTTTTGAAGTTGGAACAAAGTTTTATGACCTGTAATTGGATTGCTGATCTATGGTTTTCTTTGCTGAAGGTGAAGATGAGCCAGTAGGATCTACATAGCTTGATCATTGTTGCTGCAGTATACTCATCAGGGCCTTTCTCTGATAGTGAAAGAAAGACATCACATTTTCACCTTTTATATACAAATCTCTGTCAGCATAAATCAGCACTGCATATACAACTTGCTGGGTCAGCAGGAATGCCTTCCTTTGAAATGGACAATTGCCTCACAGCTTTTTACAACATGATATTTCACATCCCCCTGGGATGCTTTTAAAAAAGATGCTTGGAGATGCAGTTCACCAGCACAGTCTCTGAGAATAGCAAATGTTCATATTCAAAACAATCTCTGAAAAAAATAATATTGAGTCAGCCCCAAAGGCTATTTAGTAGGTAACTGACTCATACTACTAAGTTTAGCTTTAATTTTTAGTGACAGTCCTGGAAGTGTGCAATCTTATTTGTCTGCTCTCAGTCGAGTGTGCCTCAGTTTATTGCTTGGATAGTGTCCAGGTACAGGAGCTGGGTCTATGGGTGTTATTTCTAAACTAGTTGGAGCTATGTGTCTCTCTAACTAGATCGTTTCCACTACCTATTTGGCTTCTTCATGCTACCTCAAGCGTGATAGGTTTTCTCTGTCTCCTCCATCTGTAAAAAGTTCCTGGAAGAGCATGAGCACATAACGACTGCAAAAACTGTAATGTGTTCAGACATCCAGTGCTGTAACCTTAGCTGTGGTCATATAAAGTCACTATCTATGACAAATTAAACAAACAAACAAACACAAACACAAAAGAAAAAAAAAAAGAAAAAAAAGAAAAAAAAAGAGAGATTTAGGCTGGGTAATCAAAGGTAGCTCATTCAAACTGAAGTACCTTGGAAGATGGCATAACTTTCATTATCTAAGATGGAGAACTGAATTTTCTCTCTACAAGTGTTGAACATCAGTTCTTTTCACAAGTGTTGAACATAATTTACTGATTTGAATCAATTCCCTAATTCTTTCATCTTTACTGATGTTCTACTCTCTCTTCACTGATCTCTGCTTAGACAGAATGTTTTATATTATTCTTTTCCTTCAGCAGTTTAGGTGGAAAGGATTAGACAAATGTTTCTGACAAAGAAAATTGTAAATACAGATATTTATAAGTGAGTAGAAGAATGAGTGGCTACATGTGAAAAAGTGAAAGGTAAAACCTGGTGTTTGTGAGTATGAAGCCATTGTGAAAGGAAAAATCTTGATCCTCTAAATCTCAGTCAACCGGTTTCCAGTTGTGAGATTCCTTATAATTTTTGTAAACTTCCTTTAAACTGATGACAGATACAATTTCATGGCATTCAGCTCTAGCAAGCACTGGCAAATTTAATGAAGATCTGAGTATTTTTGTTGTTGTTGTTGTTACTCAGCTACTAATTCTGCTCCCTTCACAGCTGTAGGATGCCTAGGATTTTGCTTAGGTAGCACAGGTGTAGCTGGAAGATGAATTTGGCCCAGAATATTTTTACACATTAACAATTCATTTGACATTTTAAATAAACCGTACAAAGGCAACAGATTAATCAAGACAGATATTATAGCTATGCCTGGAGTACAAAGGATAACAACTCCACTCTGCTAAGAGCTTCATTGCCTGAACTACAAGCGAGAATTCATTATGTGTTATTCAGACAAATTAGGAACTGGATATAAGGGAAAAAACAAACAAACAAACCGAAGCTGTAATCATTCCAGCACATAAAATGAAGATTAAAAGAAACAGAGCTATCTGACACATTGCTGACCACATGAATTTCCATGTCTATGTTCTGAAACTATTTTGCATCCTCTAGAATCTGCCAACTTCTGGTGCTATTTATTTATTTATTAATTTTTATCCCTTCTATTGCATTGTTGAAGACTCTTGCTAAACCTGCAGAGTTTAGACCCAGATTAGGATACCTTGTGAAGCAAGCTCTATGAAGCCACTAAATCAGAAGAATTTCCCACCTACACCTGTTTTTAGAAGTATCTAGCTTTTCAGATGTTGCAAAAAGGGTTATCCTCTGTAAAAGATGTTATTTTATACACTGAGTATGAGGGCAGTAGTAGTGTGTGTATTTAGTTCCTTATTTGAGAACTTTATTGTGACAGAAATATGTATTATTATTTTTTTTAATTTATTTTTTAAAAAACTTCACTATTATAGAGGTTAATATGAAAAATGTTCTATTGAGTAGGGCACTAATTTTGTTCAGGACTCTATTCTGTTAGAAAACTTTCTGACCTTGGGTAAGGCAACTAGCATGCAGTAGGCTATAGATAACTAGATTGCACTGAAAATCTGGAGCTTTTTGACTGTCTGTGATTTTGTACTGTTTCTGCAAGATTATAGAATCACAGAATCGTAGAATAGCTTAGGTTGGAAGGGACTGCAGAGATCACCTAGAGAAAAATCACTGCAGCCCTTTGTAAATTATAAAAGGAATTTTGATTATTTAATCATCACAGTAGGCAATGTCCAGCAACAGATCTTGATGACCATCATAAAAATAAAGCTGAAAAAGTAATCATGACAATTTGTGTACAAATGGCAATAAACAACATTGAAACTTTCAGTTACTGTTGTCTGATTCAATTGATAAAACATAACATAATAATCTAGCAACACTGAGTTGTTTACTTAAAATTCTTTCAGGCTCTAATAAGCATGGTACATAATAACACATTAGAAAAAGTTTCCTACTGCTTCTACTTCTCATCATCTCACAGCTCTCTGCCGCAGTCTTGTTTTGAAGCAGTGCTCCACAACAAGCATAGGAGCCACAGTCATCTGAAACAAGGACATGATGAGGGCAAATGGAGGTCAAACGTTATATTTTAGGAAGAGATCTTACCCACAGTGCTCAGATACTGATTCAGTCTTCCCCACATTACAGAGGTTTCCAGATCCAAAGTTTGGCTTTAGGCTCGGTGCATTTTATTTAATGTTTTTAAAAGCATAGATTTTGTTATTCACATCCCATGTTGATCTTGTGAGGATACTCAGTGAAGCACATTTACTGTTTGCAGTCTGACTGAAGATTTTCTTCTCTTCCCATATTCACTTAAGAATCTTTGCTTAATGATAAAAAGCATAAAGTACATTACTGAGTGGGAAACTGGCGTAAGTGGAGGAGGAAAGGACAGGCAGTCAAAAACACCTCTGCTTTTTTTGTAGCCTTCAAGAGAAAAGAGTAAGGCACTTTGTTTTTGTTCCTTGAATGAGGCTGTACTTCAGGATCTAGAGGGCAGTAACCCTGCCCACAAAAGAAATTTTGAAGCTCAGTGGTCTTTAAGTTCCCTTCCAACTTAAGCCATTCTATAATTCTATGACTCTATGATCTTGTGGAGAGAAAATGCTACTTCTCTGCAACCTGAGAAGGTCAGTAACTATTTATGAAAATGTATTCTTAATTCTCCAAAGTGTGAATGTTGAAGGACATTATAGATTCCTTTCAATTTCATTTTGATTCTTTTGGAAAACATTCCTAAGCCATTTTCAGAAAGGTGGTTGATAGCTGGAAAGTGTGTCTCTTCCTCATCACTGTTTAGGGCTGAAGATCTCTTAACTACCTGCTTGATGTTAATTAGAAATACTTTGTAATCTCTGACTTTCCCTTTCACCTTTCTATTTAACTTATCTCAGTCCACTCTTGATAAAGTTGCTGAAATTAACTGTGTCTTAACTAACTCTATCATAAGTGGTATTTCCTAGAGGTCCGTAGTGGAGCCCGTCCTGTTTAATATCTTTACTGATGACCTGGATGAGGGAATTGAGTATAATCTCAGTAAGACTGTAGATGACACTTCTCTGGGAGGAAGTATCAATTCCTGGTGGTAGAAAAGCCCTTCAGAATGATCTGGATAAAATGGATTGTTGGGCTGAAACCAATGGGATGAAGTTCAACAAGACCAAGTGCTGGGTCCTGCACTTTGACCACAACAACCTCAGGCAACACTGTAGGCTTGGGGCAAAGTGTCTGGAAGACTGTGCAGAGGAAATGAACCTGAGGATGTTGATCAGCGCTCAACTAAACATGAGCCACCAGTGTGCCCAGGCAGCCGAGAAGGCCAATGGCATCCTGGCTTCAAACAGAAATAGTATTGCCAGCAGGGAAGTAATTGTCTCTGTGTACCCGGCACTGATGAGGCTGAACCTCAACTACTGTATTCAGTTTTGGACCCCTCACTACAAGAAAGACGCTGAGGCCCTAAAGCATGTCTAGAGAAGGGCAACGAAGCTGGTGAGGGGTCTGGAGCATAAGTCTTATGGGGAGCAGCTGAGGGAGCTGGGATTGCTTAGACTGGAGAAGTGGAGGCTCAGGGGAGACCTTATTGTTCTCTACAACTCCCTGAAAGGAGGTTTTGGTGAGAGTCGGCCTCTTCTCCCATGTAACCAGCAATAGGATGAGAAGGAATTGCCTCAAGCTGTGCCAGGGAAGGTTTAGATTGGACGCTAGGAAAAATTTATTCTCTTAAAGGGTGGTCAGGCACTGGAATGGGCTGCCCAGGGAGGCGATTGAGTCACTGTCCCTGGAGGTATCCAAGAACTGTTTAGAAGTTTATGTTTATGGGCAAGGTCTGGTGGGGAAATATTGGTAGTAGATCGATGGTTGGACTGGATGATCTTGGAGGCCTTTTCCAACCTTGATGATTCTATGATTCTGTAACCCTAATGCAAACATTTGGATTTAAAAAGATGCAACTGAAACTAAAACAAGACTTTAAATGGGAGCAATTACTGATCTGCCAGTGATGCTTATTGATCTGAAATTCTCAAATTTGGCTGCTGTTCTGAAAATTTCTTGGTGTACATTGCTGGTGCTGGTGGCTGAACAGAGACGTTACCACAAAAGGCTGTCTGGAGGTGAACTGCAGTTAGTGTGCTGTCTTCTGACCTTGGTTTCACCCTCTTACTTTGGTTACTTGCAATAGCATTAACAAATTTTTTAAAGAGGATTAACCACTTCTGAGATGCGGCATCTTACGCATCCTAGGAGTTTCCATTATAGAAGTAAAATCCATTTTCCTCTTTCCTGCACCATAGTAGTAAAACATGCAAGTAGTTATTCAGATTGTGTTGTTCAGCAGAAACAAACAGTTGAGAAGTAGTAACTTTTAAAGAAACGCTAACATCAGCTCACTTTCTTCAGTTTCCCAGGTGAATTTTCTTCCCCACTGGCTATTGTGTACTGTAAACCAAAGATCTTAGTTTCCTTTTTTTTTTTTTTTTCCTGAGATGTTTCCTTACAGACTTGAGGCACTGAAACAGAATGCAACCCCTCTCAACTGACAATTAGAATACGTATGAGGAGTGCAATGCTTAAATTTCAGAATTTTCCCTAGTGAATAATTAATAACACAAAGTATCTATGAAGAGAAGTAAGCCAGTCTGCATGTAAAATTTCAGTGTCTTGACTTATCCAAATGCATGATTTTTTCTTTCCCTGAAAATGCGTTTTTTGTTGTTGTTGTTTGTTTGTTTGTTTGTTTTTATGGGAAAGGATTTCTGGTTTTCAGCCAGTACAAGAATATGCATTGCACTGCTGGAATCCTCATTCTGTCTCTTCATATCATTTACAGAAGATGCAAGCTGAGTTGAATAAGCTGTGCTGATATTATTGCTGAAACACACTGTTTGAAACACAAGAAGCTAGATATATTGACAGGAAGAAGTCAAGAATTACATTGTGGGGTTGTTAAAAACTTAATTGTAAATCAAGATATTCAATAAAATATTTTAAAATATCTTTAAATATTTTAAAGAGCAGTCACACTCTAAAAAGTGATTGTAAAACATCTTTATGGGCATCGTATTTATATTCTCTCATAAATATACTTGATGCTAAGTGCAACCTCTTACATAGACCCATTTGGCTAGCTGCAAATTTCTCCAACCTCTGTGGAGCCCATTCACACATCTGAAAAGAGAGCCGCGAGAGAAGATCTTTCTCATTGGCTGAGAGCCCTGAGAAAGAGGTGAAGGGTGATACAAACTCCTTGGTCTCATCTCAGACAGCCCAAGTGCTTAAGGACAGCATCTGTCCAAGCGCAAAGGAATCAATATAACTAGCAGGGCACAGTGCTCGAGCTAATTATCCTGAAGGGTGTCCTGCTTTCTGGTCTTGAAGTCATGTCCCAGAAGAACACTGGATCATGTGGCTGTACTAACCCATAAGGATCATATGTGAAGAAATGAATGAACATCATCTTTGCAACCAGATTTTCCCCCAGTATTTGTCCCATTCATTATCATTCCAACTTTGAGTGAGAAAACACATCCGTGGTATGAAGAGCAACTCTTGGACAAGTACATTCCCAAATTAAGTATGTGGGCTCTGGGATTGCACTGGAGCAAATAGGGAGTTGGATATGCAATTTAACATTTACAGAATTAAGAGTTTTTGCATGTTTGCAGTTCAACCTGCATATGTAGAAATGTGTTTATTGTTGAACACATACACCTTTCTTTAATGAATCTTTGTCTTGCACATTTATGTGTTATTTTCCAGCTGGGGCAACTACTTTTAGCCTCCTGCAATAAAATGTAACACTAAGTGAAAAGGCAATGAGCTGAGGATCATAGAATCACAGAATCATTATGATTGGAAAAGATCACTAAATCATCTAGTCCAACTATTAGCTCTTCCCTACCACACCCACTAAATCATGTCCCTCAGTGACACATATACATCACAACTCCTCCATGGTCAGTGACTCTACCATGTCCCTAAACAGTCTGTTCCAATGCTTTACCACACTTTTGGAGAATAAATTTTTCCAAATATCCAACCTGAACTTCCCCTGGCAACTGTCTTCTACAACATAAGGATACTTCTATTTCGAAGTGGAACATCTGATCGTGCTTGAGCTTTGAATGTGCATAAGCAGAGTATAGGCCAGAAGTTTCCACAAAGCACACATGTATTTTCTGTAGGACCAGATCACAAATAGATTTTAAATCCTTTTTCTACATGTCCATCTTTAAAAGATTTGTTTATAAATCCTCCCATTTTTAAATGTAATTAAACAGTAAAGACACTCTTTAGAGAAAAGCATACCAGTATGAAAAATTCCCCCTTTCCCAGGGCAATAACCCAGAAAAAGACAATGTTTCTTCTCCCAAGAATAGGTTCTGGTTGCACTAAACCACATCTAGCAAGAGGATTAATTGTCTGTGGTCACAGATGGATCAGGGCTGTCTTTTGGTAATTTGGCTCAAGATGCAGGAAGACAAATTTACTAAATTGAATTTTAGCACAGACATTTCAGAACTAAAGGCTCTAAAAAATGTATGTCTGTAGCTGGCATTAGTTGCAGAAGGAAAAGGAGTCAAATATCATAATGTACTGTGCAATCCATTTTGTGGGAGGTTACTACTTTGCACTCACTTATATTTCAAGTGCTAAGTTAAAAGCTATATGCCTAAGAAGAAACAAACACATTTCAAATTTATATTATACAGTTATCAATTAAATGGAAACAATAAGCTGGGTCTATAGTTTGTATTTTTGTATATATTACAGTAACAGAAATTACAATCAGAAGTTAACATGTTAAACATAGAAGGAAAGTGTGAAAGTGGGGCAGTTCATAAACTACTTAAAGACAAAAATTGCTGTGGGCTTAACTTCATACTTTGGCAGCCGTAGTAAAGCTCTAGTGTCAAATAAGGGGGTCTCTTTTCTACGTGGGAGAAGAAAGCCTTCTGACCAGCTGATGGTTTGAGTCATTCATTATGAGGAACTTAAAACTCTTGGTTTCCAGATTCCTTCCCACAGTAAGCTAGGATGTCCATTTCTCTCCATCTGTGCACCATAGCAAGCATGGAAATGGTTGCCTGATACTCCTGACACTAAGCCGAGTCTTCTCAAACTCTTTCCATCACCACTTGAAATAAGAGCATACTTTTCCCTTGTTAAAGAAGATTAATCTGCCATGATGTCAATAGCTGAGTGGACTTCATATATTTGGTCTCAGTCACGGTATTTTTAGTCTAATTGAAGACAATGTTGCTGATTTAGACCATCTGCTGAAAGATGGCATCCTTCTGAGGCACTCTCAGACCATGAACAATAATTGTTCAACATGAGTAGCAATGGTTTACACTTTTAAGCACCATTTCTGTTAGAGGTCCTCAAAGTTCTCTCCACAGCAATGAGTTTAACTACCCAGAGTCTTTGATGAGTGGACAATACTTCTGCTTTACAGATGGCAAAATGAAAGCCCAAAGAAGCCAACATACTTAAATTCAAGATCACTCAGTGAATCATTGGCAGGATAAGGAACAGAAACCAGGTCACCTTACATGTGTATCTGCACTTCATTCATTTTCCTGATGCTCTGACCTAACTGTACTCCACGAACCTCATCATAGCTGTATGGGATATGCAGCTATTGATAATAATACACTACCTGTTTGAACTAGAAACATATCAGTAAATGGAAATACAGTAGGTTAATAGATATTCCAAGATGCAACCGTTTCAGGTACCAAGAAATTGCTTCTGTTAACCTTTTCCCATTGTGACATTTGACCAGTTTATATGCTGGTTACAAAGGTCACGCATTATCACCACTTTATGAGAGCTGGTAGCCTCTGATCTTTCTCCACATTCTGTATTCAATAGCCTTTACCTGATCTGGAGAACGGAAATATTAACCAGCTACAATATATTTTTTTTCTTTATGACCCATGTTCTGCAGCCAGAGAGAAATTCTAATGCACTTTTCATTTTAATTTTTACTCTTCTTAGAGTCTTACACCATCTTTATGACAAAATCTCCATCTCCTATATCACTGACTTAGCCACAGTTTCACATGTATTTAAGAGTCAGATATTACAGTGCTGAATTGATTCTGGATGTTCTCTGTTATTTCAAATATGCCTGTTTTGTCAACATACCTCTATACTAATCTACCTTTTGTACTACTTATGTCACTGATTACATATTTACAGCTTCTACTTTATAGCAAGCTTTGCATAGATCTGTGTGTTATCTAACACAGTTGTAAAATATTAGGGTGTAACTGGTTTGACAAGTCCTTTTGAGGCTCAGGCAATCAGCACTACTGACTTCCCTGCCTGATTGGTATGCCTTCAAGGACAAAAGTCATTTGTGAAATCATTATCCAAAGCGGTATAACAAAGAACCCTTAGGGGAGAAAGGGCAGGTTTAGCTCTAAATTCATATCATACAGGAAGTTCTACAGAGAAAAAGGAATGTGGTGATGATTTAATTATTCTCTTCAAAGAGAAAAGCATGCTATTAGCACGGGTCTGTGACTCAGAGGTGTACACTTGGTTTAAGCTCCTATTAGTGGTTCTGAAACAAGGGAGACTGATTGATTCTTGTTTACTCATTAAACTCATTAATTTACAAAGATTCATTGCAGTGGTGTTAATTTGATAGTTGCAATAAGTTAAGGAAAAATTGAATGTGGTGCATATAAAGTTATTTCTTTAAGACTGATCACTGATTCTTCATGAGGCTTCCTTTGCCTCACCTTTTGAGGCTTGTTTTCAGTAGTTTTAGCATGTCCAGCTAATGAAAGAGGAGGGCTGTGGGCAGTCACCTCCTGACCCTTACAAAAAGCATTCTGTAAAATTGTCTCCAGAAGAAGCTACTTTAAAAAATAGCATTTTTATGCCTAGAAGTTTTATAGCTATTGTTTCTACCTTCTTGAGATTTTCTATCATGAGAAAACAAACCCAGAAGTGTTAAATGCCAACTGTTTCAGCATTAACAGAGCAACCTGAGGACAATTTGGGATTATTTTCCTTTGAGGCAACTCATACCTAACACAATTTCTACCTTATATATCCCATCAGCAATAAAAGATATGAGTACATGCTGTGTCATGCAGGAAGATATTTAGTTCGTTCACAAGGCTAAGGTGAAGTAAGGAGTGGGCTGAATGAGATGAAATAAAAATATTATCTCACCTTCTGCTCTAAATCAAAACCAGACAGTATCAACAAGTGCATATGGCAAAATGTGTCAAGTTAAACCTATTAACAGCTGCCAGTAATCTGTTACAGCCTTGCTTTACAGTGCTTATTACAGAGTATCAGGATTTAAGGAAGAGTCGTCAATTCTCAATATCCCGGTTAGGATCTGTTTGCCTGAATGCAAGTGGTCAGTGCTTTTTCTAGAAATAAAGCATATTTTAAGTATCTCCATTTGGTTACAAACAGTGCATAATGCCCACTCTCTTACTAAGCTCAGTTTCAGAAAATAGTGGCAGTGATGTGACAGTTGAGCTGCCCATGATGAAAAAATATGTTCCCATTTACGCTCTCAATGGATTAGCATCCTGTTGGTGGAAGCAACACTTCTCTCCAATCCTTGACACTGAAAGTCTAGATAGGAGCACAGAGGTCAGCTCTGTTACTTTTTTATGGAGACAAAAAATGGCAGAAAATGAAAATAATTTCCTGTGAAAGCTGAAGACATTCCTTCTTTGCACTTGTTTCCTGTCCTAGGCCACGTGGCTTTTTTTCTTCCCTTCCTTCCTTCTTTCTTTCTTTCTTTCTCAAAAAAAAAAAAAAAAAAAAAAAAAAAAAAAGCAAAAAACAAAACAAAACAAAAAAACCTAACACCCATATCTTTGCAGCTTTCCTGTGACCCAAGGGCTTTAATGATCTGCTTTTATGAGACCAGGCCTACCAGTGCTGTTTTGCATGTCAGGAATGAAAGTACTAAGTGAATTAGAAACATCAGAGGCACGTTTGATAATGGAAAACAGGTGATATTCATTTGATAGAAGCTAAGTTACTCAAGTTATAAAACAGTGAGTTATTACACAAACACTTTCTAAATCAACACTTCACTTCTGTACCTCCCAACTACAGGTGAAACTTCCTCTTTCCAATAGTCCTGCCTGGAATTGAAATGGTGCTGTTTACTCACCTGTCTCCTTTTTCACTACTAAACATGAAATGTTGAACAATAATAAGATCCAGAGATTATTATTTTTTTTGTTCCCCCTCATAGAAGCTGTTGTTGCCTGGTGGGAGGGGGAACAGCTGGCCACCTCTTTCCCCAGACTTTGGCGGAATGCAGAACGAAATGGGATCCTTCATTCCCATCGTCAACAGATATGAATCCTGGGCAGACTTTCAAGAGAGTCCCAGAGAGTGAAGGAAGAAGATTATGTGGCATGTCATATAGTGCTAAATGCCTGATTTCTCTGCAGTATCACAGCTGAAGATTACTTTTTCAGATCTTTTCATGTCTTTAAGATGAAACACAGCAGAGGTGAACAATGATAAAAAAGTTCTTTAGATAGAGTGATGGGTTTTGAAATGATAACTACGTCCAAGAGACAAAATCTTGGGGTTACAAAAAATAGTCTGATGAAAATGTCAGTTCAGAACTCAGTAGTCCTCAGAAAGGCAAACTGAATACCAAGATGGATTAGGAAAGGTATAGGAAACAAACCAGAAAGCATCATACTACTGCATAAAGCCATGTACACCTATATTTTCATTACTGCATTCAATTTAGGATGACTTTCCTTCCACTCCTCCCCCTACTCCTTCAAAAAGTATGTAGTAAAAGTAGATAAGTTTTTGAGAACAACAAAGGTAATCAGAGACAAAAAACATCTTCCGTATGAGGAGCAAATAAATTGACCAGGACTTTTCAGTCTGGAAAAAGTAGATGATGGAATGGGATCTGTGAAAGCATGAATGACATGGAGAAGGTGAATAGGAAATTATTGTTCACTGTCTCTTCCAGTACACGAACTAGTACATCAAACTAGCAGGCAATAGGTTCACAGACCAAAAGATAATTTTTTCTTCACTCAGACGTGAAGAACTTCTTGCTCCCTGAACACTTGTGGATGCAGGAAGCTTCACTGGTCTCAAAATTGATGAGAGGAAAAAAGAGAAAGAGGAATTTTTGTTATATTCAAACACACCAGTATCCATATCAGCCACTGAGTTGGTCTAACCTGCTTCAGCTGTTCGTATGTTCTCACACTGTGTTCTCACAGTGGGATTATGAGATTTCTTCTGTTTTACCCCTAGATTTGGAATATTTTGATTCTGACTGGTTTCTAAGCTTAAAAACCTTTGCTCAGTTCAAGTACAAATTTTGCCTGACTGTGGATCTATTAAAAACTGGAAAAGGAAGGATGTCCTCAGGATTTTTTTGTGAAATAAAATACTCCATCAGCACAAGTGCCTATGGTAATCTCAAGATCCTGGGTAATTATGCCAAGGGGCTGCATATAAGACTCCCCTTATTTTAAAGCATGAGCACATACAAGGTTATTTCTAAGGTTTTTCTATTTATTGTGTCAGGTAGATCATACAAAAACTAAGATCTTTGGGAAACATTTGCCTTATTCTTTTCTTTTTCTTGCTCAGTTGGCTAAAAATAAACTGTCTGAAGTAGTGCCTCTGAGGCATTTCATTTCTTTTAATTTTAGACACCTTACCCACCATCTGAACTCTTGAACAAAAGCTTCTGTACAACTCAGTTCATTATTTTGTGTTCTACAGTACATTAAATAAATTCACTTCTTCCTAATGGAATTCAAGACCTGCAATCTTGTCATAGTTTTTGCTTACTAGCTCTTTTTCTTTATTCTGAAAATTTCAGCATCATACAGTAAATATCTTACAACAGTGCCTGGTTTTCCATCAGTAATTCTGGTGTGGAGGAACCATAAGATCAGAAGGAAAAAGAAGTCTTTGTATTGTCTGTAGCTGGAAAATATTAAATTCCCCCACAAGAAATTTTAATATGACAGATGTGTTTATTATGCAAGGAAGAATCACAAAAGACAAAACATTTTGTTATTAATGGATTATCTGTTATCACTACCTATGGAATTCATGCCACTTCTTTTCAGTAGTCAGCTGCTTATGTCATTTGAGCAGCAATTTCTAATACCTTAATTTTCTGGAATTGTTGTCTTAGAGGGAGGTGATGCTGAAATCCAAATTATATCACAAACTGAACAGGGGATCTCAAAAGCACTAAGAAATAAGACAAATTGAAGATATATTAAACTATAACTAAGATATTGCTGTAATTATGTTAATTTCAGCCCTCCAGAGAGTCTTAACTGAAAAAGACAAGAACTGTATAAGTAAATTCATGACTATACTGACTAAGATTAAAATAGTGATATTAGTACACATTCCAGTGTGCATCTGGAAAAGAGTCAATCCAATGTGAAGCATTCACAAGGCTGTAATCTGGGAGATCAATTGTTTGAAAGGGACTATTTATGTCTAAAAAGGATGAAACAATGATGGAAAATGCAGCTAGGCAGATGATGATCTGGGCTAGGATCTGAAATTGAGTATGTCATGGTACATGGTTGTGGTGAAAGAGCACAGGAAAGATGTAGATACAGATCTCCATTTAGAGATTTAATCCTATGTAGGAAAGGGCTATCAGGCTGTAATCAAGAAGTAAATATGGTGGAGCAGATGTTATCCTTTCCAGTCCCACTGGTGAATATTCAGATATTTTCATAACTGTATCTGTTGACCAAAAAAAACTGCAAAGTTAACCTTCTTTCCAGATTTTTGCTAAAGAACTAATTAGGATTTTGCCTTCCAAAATGTGGTGATTGAGATTCGTAGATAAATATTACATACTACTGACACAAAGAGAACTCAGGCACTGGAAAAAGCTGCCCAGGGTGGTGGTTGAGTCACTATCCCTGGAGGTGTTGAAGAAATTTGTAGATGTGGTACTAAGGAATATGGTTTAGTATGACGGTAGATGGTTGGACTAGATGATCTTAGAGGTATTTTCCAACATTAATGATTCTATGATTCTAAATTATGCACGTCTCAAGCAAACTGCACTTCTCTGAAGACCAAATTTCTTGCATGTAACCACTCATATACATCTGTGCATAATTTATTTCACCAGGTACCACAAAAATTCATTAAAAAACTAATAGCAGTATGAGGCAGCATGAGCACACTTTAAATTATTGCCTGATGAATAAACAGTGCTATAATTTTGTACAATTTTAGAAAATGGCAGAACAACCCAACATTTCAACCATGCTTATCAAAACTGAGTCAACTCGGTTGCTTCAAAGCATATGCTAGATTTTGTGTTTGAAAAGAGCATTGCTTTTGGCACGTTTCATATTCACAGTTGGCACTAGGAGATAGAGCATAGTTCTATCAGTTCAATTTTCTGAATTATTGGCATGATCTTCCCCCTTTAATTCAGCCTGCATATGCTTGGGAAACTTCTTTCTTTTTTTTTTTTCTTTTTCTTTTTCTTTTTATTTTTTTAATTGACATTCTTACAGTCACTGACAATCCAAGGTTTTTGTTTTTGTTTTTGTTTGAAAATGTTCCACAATTATTTTTCGTAGAAAGTTTTCATTTTTCTCTATTTTTCTTTTATTTTGTAAAAATAATTATAACATATAATTACTGATTGTCATATGACTGTAGTAATTTAACCCAGCTTCTACAAATGGCCAGAGCGGTTCTAACTCAGTAATATTTTGCCTACTTTTCCACTACTAAAGATGAGGCAATTTTGAGAATAACTCCCCCTCCAACAGATTTCAGTATAGCTCATCATTATTATTCAAACATGTATTTCAGTTATCCAACAATAATACCTCCTGACTAAATTTCAGGAGGCATCCCTTCATGCTTTTAAAGGGTTTCTATTAGAAAAATAACTTGAAACAAGCATAAAGTTAAGTTTCTGATGTGTGGTACTAGAAATAATCAACCCTCTTGTATTTGCTTTATCAGCTGTTCTCCTTACAGGGTTGCCAAACATGAGAGAATTCATCAGTGAGGTATAAAATACTTTCTACAAGATTTGAGTTCATTTTAAGCTAGTGATAGATAAAGAAAAGCTCATCACTTTTTGTCAGAAGACATTGGGCATCTCTTTGCCTGAGGTTTTACAAGTTTTCATGGATGACTTTGGTTTTATAATTGTATGTACTAACTTGTGCCACCTTGAAAGTTTCTGGTTTGTATTTTTGTAGACCTGAGCAGTTGCTATTAACACTGATCCACGTTCTGCTGAACAGTAGAAGCACACCTTTTCAGATGTGCCTCAATAGTACTTTACCGGCAAAACCATTTCCCTGGGATGTTACATGCAAGGGAGGTATTTCTCTCTGCAATAACTATAATCACAGACTTTTCCCTGTGTTAAACTCATATTTCTCCATTGCAAAGCAGAGGCCACAAATTCAATCTTGAATTCAAGCTGTTGTTCCTGATGTCACTGAAACCACTGGATCCTGCTGTCTGATAGCTGGATGTTATTCATGAACAACCTGTATCCATCTGTAGTTACCACCTTCTCTGGCTAAAGAGATATGGTATAGCCAGTAGGATGGAGATATAGACACAGGTGTTTTTTTTTTTTTTTTTTTCAGAAACAGGAGCCCGGAATATAGTGCAAGAAAAGACAGGACAAGGATAGGTGATAACACTGAAATGTGACTGACTTTTCTTATGTTTACATATACTGCAACTTTGAAAATGCAATATGTTGAAAAAGGTTGTTCTCTTATTAACTTTAGCAGTAGAGTTATCTATAGATTGCACTGGGAGACCTTGGTTTCTTTGCTCTGTATCCATGTTCTTCACCAGTCAGGATTTCACAGATCTTCTTGCAAAAGCTTTCTGTGCTGATATCATGCCAGGATCATCTTCAACTCATGCCCGGTGGAGAATTAGAGGGTCCCGGTGAATGAAAAGCTAGACATGATCCAGCAGTGTGCATTGTAGCCTAGGAAGAGCAACAGTTGGTAATCAGCATGGTTTCACCAAGGACAAATTGTGCTTGACAGACTTGATGGCCTCTAATGATGGAGTTACAGCATCAGTGGAAAAGGAAGAGCAACTGATGTAATCTACCTGAATTCGTGCAAAGCTTTTGACACTGTCCTACACGACATCCTATTCACCAAATTGGAGAAAAATGGATTCGATAGCTAGACCATTTGCTGGATAAGGAATTGACTGGATGGTCACACTCAGAAAGTTGTGGTCAACAGCTCAGTGTCCAAGTGGAGACTGGTGATGAGTGGCATTCCTCAGGGATTGGTGTTGGGACTGGTGTTATTTAATATCTTTATAGGTGACATGGACAGTGGGATTCAGTGCACCCTCAAAAAGTTTGAAGATGCTCTCCAGGGGGACCTGGACAGGCTTGAGAGGTGGGCCCATGTCAACTTCATGAAGTTCAACAAGGCCAAGTGCAAGGTCCTGCATCTGGGTCAGGGTAATCCCAAGCACAGGTACAGGTTGGGTAAAGAACGTTTTAAGAGCAGCACTGAGGGGGATGCTTGTTGATGAAAGACTCAGCATGAGCAGGCAATATGCACTTGCAGCCCAGAAGGCCACCCATGTCCTGGGTTGCATCAAAAGAAGAAGAATGGGAAACAGCTTTAAACTGAAAGAGGGTTGATGTTAGACTATATATTAGGAAGAAATTCATTACTGTGATGGTGATGAGACACTGGAACAGGCTGCCCAGAGAGGTTGTGGGTGCTCAAGGCATTCAAGGTCAGGCTGGATGGGGCTTTGAGCAATGTGGTCTAGTGAGAGATGTCCTTTCCTACAACAGTGGGATTGTGATCTTAATAGGTGATCTTAAAGGTCCCTTTCTACCCAAACCATTCTATGATTCTATAATTGTATCCTGGGCTGCACCGAAAGAGGAGTAGTCAACATGGAGAGGGAATTAGTTGTCCCCATCTACTCTGCCCTCATGAGATCCCATCTGGAGTACTATGTCTAGGCCTAGGACCCCCAGCTCAGGAAAGATGTGGAGACTTTAGAGAGGGTCCAGAGGAGGGCCATGAGGATCAGAGGGCTGGAGCACCTCTCCTACAGAGACAGGCTGAAGGAGGTCAGCTTGTTCAGTCTGGAGAAGGAAGGGCTCTAGGAAGACCTCATTGTGGCCTACAGGTACTTAAAGGGAGCTTACATACAGGAGGGAGATAAGCTTCTTACCTGGTATGATAACATTGTGACAAAGAGAAACAGCTTTAAACAGAGAGGGGAGATTTAAGTTTGATGTGAGGCAGAAATTCTTTACTTAGAAGGTGGTGAGGCCCTAGCACAGGCTGCCCAGAGAAGCTGTGGATGCCTCATCCCTGGAGGCGTTCGAGGCCAGGTTGGATGGGGCACTGGGTAACCTGGTCTGGTGAATGACAACCCTTCCCATGGCAGGGGTTGGGTCTGGATGATCTTTAAGGTTCCTTTCAACCCACACCATTCTATAATACTATGCTTCTTTGATTCTGTGATTCTACATCTATGATTCCTGACTGACAGTAAGTGAACTATTTCCAATCAATGGGTTAATGTGAGGAAACTGCAACATGCTCACACATATTCTTGCACAATGAATAGACTAAGCATGTCAAACCAATTATTCCACACCCATGACTCCTTTGGTGCTCCTCTGAAAGTTGAGGAAAGTTCTGATAGCCACGGTGGGATTTAGATTTCTCCTCTTAAGTAACTTACTCACTTCTCATGTGAGGCCTGGAAGAAGCAGGAAACATTTTGCTGGAGAGTAAACAATAATTCCACTGTCTAAAATCAATGGCTCCAGTCAACAGTGCCAAGGTTCATTCCTGATCCTGTAATGAGAAATTCTCAAACCCTTGCAGTGGAAATTTCAAAATGTTATTTTTACCTCAGGCTTGTAAGGAAATGAGGTTTGTTTGATCATACTGTGTGTGTGTGCATGTGTCTATCTATCTGTCTGACCTTGGTAACATTTGAGATCTTTGACTAATTTCAAGAAAATCTGATGAAGCAGAAATCCCAACTACCTAAAGACTTTCAGAAAAGTAAGCAGTTGCTTAAAAAAGGGATATATTTTTGGTGTCTCCACTGATGGAAAGACAAACATGTTTTACTAGCTATCAGAAAGGGCTGTTGAAAGCCAGGCCTTATTAGCTCTTTTCCACCTTGAACTGCTGCTTTTAAGAAAAGTTTCCTTTTACCACTTGACTTTTGCCCATGAGCCTTTTTGCAGCCATTACATGCAAAAGCAGTAATGCAGAACAGGCACTTAACCAGAGCATCCCATGGGAAAAAAGTTCAGTCTGAGTAGATGGTTGCAGATCTCCACTTTATAGCAGATGAAAACCTAAAACATTTTGTCTATGTTGTAGTCTACAAGGTTGACAGCTCCTAATTCAGGGTACTTGTCCAAAAGAGAAAACTGATTAATTTCAGTGAAAAGCCATTGCAGCGTAGTTAAACTCCAATACTCCAAGGTCAGAAGTCAGACCACATTTTTATATTTTTATAAAAAATAATAGATTTTTTTAAAAAATCACAATTCTTTGTTGCTTTTTACTTCTTCCCCTGTGACTTGCCATAACACAGAGAAAATTAAATCACACAGGCTTCGTAACCAGATGATGTAAATAAACATCAATAACAGTTGAAGGACTAGGAAGGTGGGATTTACCAATTATCATTTTTGTTAAAATGTCTGAATTTTATCTAAAAAAATGTGGAGATTCCCACTGTAGCAGTCTTTGTTTCAGCAAATGTGGAAAGAAATTCTTCCCCGTTGTCAGAAAAATGCCACTCCATGGAGTAGTCTCTCCCATTAAGCCTTCATCTAGCTTAATTCTGATTACTTTTGAATCAGTGTTGCACTGATTCAAGGTCAAATAAACAATGTTAATGTAGTTGGATTCACTTACAACTGTTACTGTTAAACAGAAACTAGGTCAGTAAAAATTCCTGAAATACAAAGTTAAAGGAAAGTACGTCATTAACCAGAACTGAGTAAATTATTACAGTGCATTGATAAGAAAAGATTACAGTACGGATTGTAAAAATACTAAAGAGATAGAAGCAATAATATAGAAACTATTGTAAAAGGGCAGATCTGAGTGTTTAAAAGCACATAATAAAAATCAAGCATTTGCAGACACAATAGCAAAAGACTCTCTACACCCAAGTTGTTGAATGCTTTTTGAAACAGAAACAGGTTTGCCACTAGGTATTTTAGTCAGATTTTTGATCACTACTATAATGTTCTGTAGGATATTCAGAAATACTTGATAAGTTATTTTAGAGATATTTAGAAAAATTATCCAGATATATTTGAAACAGGCTAACTGTTCTCACTGCAAGCCTAAAATGTCATAAATTTGCTGAGTTTCTGCACAGAACTTAGAGACTTTGTGTCTGAGCCTAGTTTTTCAGAGACTTTCTCAATCTATGTCAGTCTCATATCTTCTACTGCACATTATGTCACTTGGGAAGGGAGCAAGCAGTGCTGGGTTGGGGTGATGACACTTCAGGGCAAGCTTCTGCATAACCTAACATGAAGTCCGGTGACTATTTGTAAGACAACTGATCTGCATGTTGGAGAAGCAGCTGTTTCCACCTACATAGCAGTTGAGTCAAATTGCAGTCTTCTCTATAGGTTGCTGTTTGTCCAAAGTCTCAGATAAATTGTATACACTATCAGTTTACACTGGAACAAAATTTCCTGGTGGAATTAAGCAATATACCTGGGAAAACACAATCTTTTCACAACTTCTGTCTATGGACCTTTGTGAGAAGGCTAGAACCAAATGCTCCTCAAAAGTTCTTTGGACATCCTCTCACAAACAGCATTTTCCTCACTTTGTAAAAAATTTTTCTCCACTCATCCCTAAGTATAATGACAGAGCACAAACCTTCTCAATCAACAAGATGTCTGCAGCATTGTGTAAAAGCTTTGTTTGCAAGTGAAACAAATGGCACAAGTTCCCAGCACCCTTTTCCTCAGTAAACAGCAAGAATTATCTAAAATATGAAGAGTGGAGAATAAAAGGGCCAGGAAACTGACAGTTTCTGATCCATGAAAAAGAATAATATATCTGGAAATATTAACAATTTTGAGTGGTGATTTTTTTTTTTTAATCAGAAGAAAGACACATTAAAAAAGTTGATTTTTTTATTTTGAAAGGACTCATTAAAGTCTGCCTTTGAGTGAGTACTTTCAGATTATCAGAATAAAATGTTTTGATTCACTTGAAATAATAGCATACCTTTCTGTAAAATAATTTCGTATGACTTTGTTGTTTTTTTTTCCCCATGAATGGAAAATCCATTTGCTGGCAGGATATACAAACTTGTCACGAAACAACACTTTCTCTTTTCTGTCAAGCAAATACTTGTATTTTGAACAAGGATATAGCAGTCTCTGATATTTTATAGACACAATGCATAAAATATTTACCATGCACTTAGCGTACATTGCTTGATTCATGTCCAAACCACTAGACTTCTCAAACTTTAATTAAATTAGCTTCAGAACTGACTGCAGGTAAGAGAACAATTGCAAAGGTATTTTTAGGCTTGATAGTTAGTTTTAGGTACCTGATAAACCTGATAAATAGGTTTATCAGGTATAACCTGAGTAACTTGAGATGTGCCAGATGAATGCCCTGTCCCAACCTGATCTGCTGGGAAATTTGACCAAGTCCCTTTGCCTCTCTCTGAAGAAGTCCTGGCCCTGGAAAATGAAAAATAATGTTATTTTATTGTTAATGTATATTGAAACTAATGGATAAAAATGTTACCTAAGATCTAGGTAATAACTGTGATTTGTTACTTTATTACTGAAGCTCTTTAGAAATGAAGAAAATACATGTGAGTACTTGCAATTGCAAAAATAAAGTGTAGAGGTTGGGATTTGTACTTCCTAATTCCCTGCTTCTGCAGTTTCTTCACTTTTTTAATAGTCTAGAATATGTAGATAGCTTCTCAGGTATTCTTTTTTCTTATCAGATCTCATAGACTACCTCTAGTTACGAGGTTCTAATTTCCTTCTGTTGTGAGCTGTGGTGTGAGATTTAGTACTAATATATTCATTAAGAAGTAAAATAACAAAAAACCTGTCTTGAGGGTAAATCTAGCAAATGAATCCAAGTACTCCAGTACTGTAAACATCAGGGATCTCATGGTCCAGCCACAAGTGGAATCTGTGTGGACAAACAAGTGAAGCACCGGACATGTTCTGAAAAAGAGAAGCAGTTGTGACCAATCTTATCCCCTAATCTCTTTACTGGGCTTTGCCTCTGGTGATACTACCAGTCAGGAGGTATTCACATCACCAGACAGAGATGGAGTCTGTCATGCTGTAGTGAGTGGATAAAAGAAGATACTCTTCTAGAAGCTGTTTCTGAACAGAAACCTCATTTAACTTCCCTGAATTGGCTCCCAGAGATGCAGTTCTGTCTTTTACCAGAGATACAGCCAGGGAATTAACTTGCTCTGTTTGGTGCCAATTCAGCAAGCTTCTTTTCTTTTCCTACTTTTCTTGCCACTGTAACTATTTGCAGTGTTGACAGCATCCTTTCTGTTCAAAAACATCCTAAGAATGGATTAAACATCTCCCTAGGAAGGTGACATAGCAGAAATTGTAATTTTAACATTCCCTGCATGGGTACTTTCTGGAAATGACAATGCCAAAGAAGGCCCAACACAGCTTGACCTCTTTGCAAGAAAGCAGTGGTTTTCTATGTTCCTATTGCACCAGAATATTTTAAACTTTTTACCATTTCTTTCCATCACTATAAGCTGAACCACTTTCACTTATGGAAGCTGTATTATTTTGTCAGTAAGTTTGGTAAGACTTGCATTTTATTTCAGTTCAGATTCAGCTTCCTGAGAAGGTCTAAGACAACTTCTTGATATAGCTGGCATTCATCTTCATATGGTGCTCTTCAGGTGTTATCCTTCAAATGCATGATCAAATCAACCAATAATGGGAGACAGAGGAGAGGAAGACCTTCTTTCCACTGAAACCAGTGTTGATTCTAAATACTAGGAACATCCTATTGGTTATCCTTGCTTTAATCCTTGCTTTATCCTTGCTTTGATAGAGGTCCTGTAGCATTGGTTGGAAGGGACCTCAGGAGATCCTCGAGTCCAACCCTCCTGCCAAAGCAGGTACCCTACAATATTTCACGCAGGTAGGCATCCAGACGGGTCTTGAATATCTCCATAGAAAGATACTCCACAACATCTCTGGGCAACCTGTTCCAGTGCTCCATCACCCTTATTGCATAGAAGTTCTTCCACATGTCAGTAAAGAACTTCCTATGTTCAAGTTTTAGAACATTGCTCCTTGTCCTATTGATACACACCACTGATAAGAGCCTCATTTCATTTAGTAGGGAACCCACATTTTTCCTAGTCTTCCTAATGCAAATACCTCAACCTTTCCTTCATGCAAACAAGAGATAAAATTTTTCAGACTGGAATAGGATGGCATGCATGATCTGCCTGTGAAAAAATAACTGTTTTGTTTTGTTTTGTTTTGTTTTATCACAATGGAGATAAACTGAGAGACAGAATATGGCTACACCTACTATGTGTGTGTTTGTCCTTAAAATTATTCTGTATTTCACAAGTTGAGCATTAGCTTCATGAATTATCTCTTCAGCTTTCCCGAATTTGTGGTGCGTTTCATTCTGTTTGAAAAAATGGGCAAACCCAGGGAAATGACTTCAGCTGTGTGGTGAGAATTGCTAGCTGCTAACTCTGAACCACAAAGTACTGCTGGGAAACTACATACTTGCATCTGATAACCATTTTATGGGAATGTGTGCTGACCCACAGCTGCGGTTCTCCACAAAATGCTAGGAGCATGAGTTCTCTTCTAAACAAGCATACTTTATGTTCTATTCTTGGCCACATTTTTGTAGCAGACTTGTTCTTGCTTCAACTAAAGGGTTCTCTTTAGTTGAAGTGGAAGAAAAAAATCAGTGACGGTGTTTCTTGTGCCTGATTGTATCAGTAAATAGTTTGTAAAGGGAGGTAACTCCATTAACTACAAGTCTGATGTATGTTGGTGCCAGTGAGATAAGGAACGAACTAATTGTGTTTATTGGTTTCTTCTACCACATCTGCAACTTCTGAAGAATGAGTATTCATTTCAGTAATGGCACTTATCAACTGAGATTGTGCAAAGATCAAGGAGAGAGAAAGCTTAACTGTCCACACAGGAAATATTCCAGCAATATTAGGACAGTTGTTCCTTGTCCTCCCTTCTCCCCTTTGTGCATAAAAACATAAAAATAAATATATATTGAATTAAGTCTACTTATGGGTAGTAAATAAAGTATTAAATAAGCTATGTTGATAGTACAATTTTATGTTTGATCTCCTTTGGGGCAAAAATTGCTTATTGTGTTTTTCTAGTGTAATCTCTTCCCTGTGATGATAATTGGAATGATTATAGCGAAACCAGCTGAAAATTATCTGATACTTTAGCATCAGTACTGAGGTAGATTCAGTCACAAATTTACTAAATTGTTTAAATGTCTTGATATGTGAGATACAGATCTATAAAATTCCATCAAGGTTATATTCCTGGGAGAAATCTTCAGTGTGAGTAGACCTTTCTGTCAGTTTGGAAAATTGGAAGACCTAAGCAAGGTGTAACAGTTTGAATCTTATTTCCATATGTTCAAAGGATGATGAAGGTCTCAAAAATCTACTGAACATATATAATTTACCTCAGAATTTACTTCAGAATACATTCAGCTTTTTGTTTCCCAGCTGTGGGAACAATGGTATCTCTTGGTTACTTGGAACTTACCTATATGTTTCAATGAGATCTGATGATGTAATCATGGCATGTACGTCTGAGGAAAAATAATCATAATTCAAGAAGAGAGAAAACTGGGTATGCCAGTACAGTCCCACCACTCACACAGCATCACACGCATACGTGAACACACACACACACTTGAATTTATACAAGCAAGCATATATTAATCTGGCAAAGTAAAACAATGTGGAGGAGAAGGTCATTAAATTCTACTTAAAGGATCCTTTCTTTCTTCCCCTTTTTATTGCCTTTAGCAGTTACTTGGCTGCCTTTAGAAGTAATTAATCTCTGGGCTGATAACATTTCGCACAGCAGACTGGAGACCTCTATTCAAGCTGAGTGAAGACAGCTATAAAGTTTCCCTCCTGAGTCCCCCATCTGACCGAGAAAGGCTCCATCCTGTTCTCTGCTTGAGAATTCAGATATTTTCACAGTCTCTATATCTCATGGGACTCGCAAGTGGTCTGCAATGTCTCTCCTTTTCTCTGTTGCACTATCTATCATCTTTTAAATACCTCCAGGCTATTATCATATATTCATTCCTTGAACAAAATTAATATTGTGGAAATATAGTGGTGAGTACTGGCAATACATGCTGAATGTACATACTGTTTCTCAAGAGTTTTGCTCTGCAAAGAAAAATGAAAGACCACAATGTGTGCCATAAGGCAGCTTCCTCAGATACAAACCTCTCTTCCTTGCTTCTCTCTTCTAAAAACCAAACTCACACCTAACACATCACTTAGGAAATGACACTATCATAAACCAACCCCTCCATTCCTTCAGGAGCTTGTTTTGTACTGGAAAAATAATTGTGTGGAGATGAGAAATACTTTAATACCATGGTGATGGGGAACATGTAAGAGACAAAATCAGCATGTAGTCTGTTCAGCATTCTTGCAGACTCTTTCTGTTTTTGCACAATCTGATTGGGAGCATGGACCTGCTCATTCTTCAGTGTGCAGTTCTACAGTGCAAACTACTTGTGTGCAGGCTGGGAAACTGAGGAGCCGTGTCTGCCTGTCCCACACTTTGCCTCCTAGCACGGCCATTGGTGGGAGCTTGGGCTGCTTCCAGTGCTTTTAGAAGGTGCAGCATGTCCGAGCCTGGCTGCCACCTGCCTGCAGATCAGCAGTGGTAAAGGAAGCTGCTTCCTGTGGTTACTTCTGCTAAGTCCTCCTCTTAGGGCACTTAAGGCAAGAAAAGTTTGCCTATTTGAAGTCATTCATGTAAACATTTCAAATCGCTTGTCTGCTTTGGAGTCAGCAATTTCACTTGCATGACAGTCTAGTTCAGTGAACAAATGGAATGGTTTATTTATAAGCTTGCTTCTCACCAGGGAGCCAATTTCTGTTTAAAATTAGCTAATTGTCCCTTTGATGGATTTCTACTTGAAGTAAATAGAGGTCATTAAGTTTCTCTGTTAGGCTGCATTCAGAAAATAGCTATCTGACAAGAGGTTGACCTTACTGAGAAATCTCAGGTAAAGTCAACTATTTGGAACAGCTACTTAGCTTTACACATTGCTGAAGTGCCTAGAGAGGAAAGGGATGCTATTACACTGGCAGTCTCCTCATAGTGCATTTTATGACTGCATCTATAGCTTAGAATGAATGAGATGCACTTGTAAACAAGACATGTTTTGGGGTATGAAATGAGTTTAATTTCCTTCCCTAGAAACGCTGGTTCATGAAACATTTCTCATCAGACCTCCCAAATGACCACTGTCTTCTCTTGAAAAGAAGCAGAAATGCTAATAAAACATTAGGCATTTTCCCAAAGTCAAACATTTGGCTCAATCTATAATTCCCAAGCTCTGCCAGACCTGTTAATATGACTCCTCTGTCTACTAAGACATGGAACACCTGCACTTTGAGCTTCAATGATACAAGGAATCTTCTGAAATGCAACTTAAATAAGCTGAAGACATCAGAATATTCCACTATGCTGTTACTGGGTCTTTTCAGTGGGTTGATGGGATGAGCTGATTAGGTTTTTGGAATGAGCTTGTGGTTGAACTAAATTATCATAGTGGTCTTTTCCAACTTTAATGATTCTATGATTCCATGATATGATTTTACACTGTGGCACTAGGATGTATCATGCAATGGAATATTCACTGTTGTATAGTAAAAGCACCAATGCATGGGGAACTTCAAGAGTGATGGGATTTAGCTCAGTGTTATTCAACATTTTTATTAATACACACACCACATTTGTTAAGTCTGCAGATACTGCTAAACTAGGAGGCACTGCAAGCACCAGGAGATTGGTGAAGTAACAGAGAAGGATCAACAGAGAAGGATCTAGAGTTTCAGATGCGTTAATTGGGAACAGATAACTGAAATCTGTCCTGAACACAGAATAAGTCAAGCAGGAAAACATTCTCCAGCCCCTGTAGTTAGTTGAAGAGTAATGCTGGAGAGATGGAGAATGAGCAGAGGTGGCTCTGGTCAGCCCGGTCTAGTGGTTGGCAACCCTGCCCATGGCAGGTGGGTTGAAACTAGATGATCATTATGGTCCTTTTCAACCCAGGCCATTCTATGATTCTAGGACTCCAGGATTCTAGGTGACACTTAGATAAAAATGTGCAAGTTGGATATATATCAGTGAAATATAGAATCCCAGCGCTGATCCCAACTCTGTCACCATAGAGTCTGCTGTTGGTGTCACAGAATAAGAAATGTTTCCCGTATCTCAAACACAACACTGGTTAAACATTTCCGAGTATGATATGAAGCTAAACTGGGGGGTCTATGTAGTCTAATATCCTGTCTTCAGAAGGGGCTAGGCAAATGAACATAAAAGATATTTAAAAAAAATAATAAAAAAAAAATGCAGGGAGCAAATGTTATCATCATCATCCTTGATAGGATGAAGACATGGCATGTTCAAAAAAGCCAGAATCAGCCCTGAACAAGGCTTGTATCTGTCTACCATCACAAAGACCAGGAGGATATTTCTTGATCATGGTGAGACAGTTGAGTTGGAGCACTGCTGTGTATTGCTTTGATGCTGTTAGAACTGGCGTCAATCTGTGTGGTTATTTTCAGGGTTATGGAGACTGGAGTTCTACCATATTCTAAATTACCTGTCCACAGTGAAAATTCCCTTCCTAGCTCTACTAGCTAGAGGTTGTGTTGCGTCCTGAAGAGTGATGGCTTACATTCATTCCAAAATTCTTTAGGCAAAATGTTATTTCTGTGATAACTATTGGTAAACTCCCACTGTGTTCAGTGGGAACAGGATATCTTCCAAAGGTTATATGTAATATAGCAAAGTCTATGGAGAAGCTGAAAAGTTTGAGTTAGAAATTTCTTCATCTTAGAAATATGTTGTTTTGCTTTGGCTACTGCAGTAACAACTTACACTCCCCAAAGGTAATCTCTGGAAGGTATTAGTTAACCATGAAGTATTATACACTATTTAGTCAGGAAAAAACCCATGGTAATCTCTCATAGAACACCCAGAATATTTTTGAAAGCTCAGTTCAAAACCAGCTTTGTGGAGAATAAAATAAAGATATAGGAAATTAAAATTTATTATTTGATTGCCTCTGTTTTAAAGCACATAAATAGAATTGATAAAATTACCTCCTTTATTAAACAATAAAAATGCTGAGTAGCCAGTTGTGGTTCTTTCCTCCCATCCTTCGTTTTAGGTATTGCTTGGATATGTAATGTCCAAATGTACTTTTCTCTGAGGAGAAAGGCACAGTGAAATGCACTAGATAAGCAATTTCCACTAAACTCTTAATTTTAGGACATTATATTTTTCCAAAGGCATCATTTTCTACTACAGAGTTGTCTGTAGGAGGCTGTGAAGCTGCAAAATAGGTTTAGATCCCTTGCTAAGCACCAGGAACTTACCTCACTGGACAGACAACCACCCTGGGACAGCCTCCTGACACTGGTCCTCACTGTAAAATTTCCTTCATATGGATTTTCTGTCCAAACTGAACTCACATCCAAAAGCCCTCTTCTCCCATTCCCCATACACTCAGTCTTTTCTTTTCTTTTCTTTTCTTTTCTTTTCTTTTCTTTTCTTTTCTTTTCTTTTCTTTTCTTTTCTTTTCTTTTCTTTTCTTTTCTTTTCTTTTCTTTTCTTTTCTTTTCTTTTCTTTTCTTTTCTTTTCTTTTCTTTTCTTTTCTTTTCTTTTCTTTTCTTTTCTTTTCTTTTCCTTTCTTTTCTTTTCCTTTCTTTTCTTTTCCTTTCTTTTCTTTTCCTTTCTTTTCTTTTCCTTTCTTTTCTTTTCTTTTCTTTTCTTTTCTTTTCTTTTCTTTTCTTTTCTTTTCTTTTCTTTTCTTTTCTTTTCTTTTCTTTTCTTTTCTTTTCTTTTCTTTTCCTTTCCTTTCTTTTCCTTTCTTTTCTTTTCCTTTCTTTTCTTTTCCTTTCTTTTCTTTTCTTTTCCTTTCTTTTCTTTTCTTTTCCTTTCTTTTCTTTTCTTTTCTTTTCTTTTCTTTTCTTTTCTTTTCTTTTCTTTTCTTTTCTTTTCTTTTCTTTTCTTTTCTTTTCTTTTCTTTTCTTTTCTTTTCTTTTCTTTTCTTTTCTTTTCTTTTCTTTTCTTTTCTTTTCTTTTCTTTTCTTTTCTTTTCTTTTCTTTTCTTTTCTTTTCTTTTCCTTTCTTTTCTTTTCCTTTCTTTTCCTTTCTTTTCTTTTCTTTTCCTTTCTTTTCTTTTCCTTTCTTTTCTTTTCCTTTCTTTTCTTTTCCTTTCTTTTCTTTTCCTTTCTTTTCTTTTCTTTTCTTTTCTTTTCTTTTCTTTTCTTTTCTTTTCTTTTCTTTTCTTTTCTTTTCTTTTCTTTTCTTTTCTTTTCTTTTCTTTTCCTTTCTTTTCCTTTCTTTTCTTTTCCTTTCTTTTCCTTTCCTTTCTTTTCCTTTCTTTTCCTTTCTTTTCTTTTCTTTTTCTTTTCTAAACAAACGAAATCAAATCAAATCATGACTATGTTTGGAATTTGCTGTATAAAAGGACTGTAAATCTGACCAGAGTCTTAAACAATAATAATGTACAACCACAAAGCTTTCTTCTCAGACTTTCTGTGCTTTCTCACATATCACACGTTGAGGCTGTATGAAACAGTGCTGATTATGGGCTACATCTTGTATATGGATTTTATGCAACATGTTGCATTAGATAATGATTACTTGTGGCAATATTCTGGCTTCTAAATTTTAAAAGAGTCATTTCTTCCTTTGCAAAAGGATGGACTGACTTCAAATCTTATTGTATGCAGCTTAGATTGAACTGCTCTGACCATCTGCTAGAACCAGTACAAAGTGAAAGGCGTCAACTGAGTTTCACATTTGATTCTTACTGGATGTTAGAATTGATTAAATTTTTTTATAATAAACCTTTTATTTTTTAACATTGTTTTGATTCTAGACATCTTGTCTTTAGTTCTATTACATTGAAAGTCACTAAATGCACAAAAAAGAATATTTCTTCAAACAAAATTAGAGTAAACGTTAACACAGATTTAGTATGAAACAGTGGAGTTGAGATTTAGGAAGTATTTCTAGGATGTGATGCTGCTTATGATATTTACAATTTTTGCTGACTCCTGTCAATCAAAATATGTCTTGGTTTTCTCACCCATAAAATTCAGATAACCAGGGTTCCTTTCCTAGCTGTGCTTGAAATTTTCTTTTCTGATTATTTTAATATACTGCAGGTTATTAATTAATTCTGTATACAGATAGAAATCTTGGACTCTTCTGTCTGATTTTAATGTGGACCTGTTTAATTATAATGGTGTAACCATAGAATTTTAGGAGCTGTAATGGACCCACAAGGATCATCAGGTCCAATTCCAGGCTTGCACATAGTGTGACTCAAAAGTCAAACTAGATTCATGAGGATATTGTCCAAACAGTTCTTGAACTTCAGCAGGATCAGTGCTGTGACCACTGCCCTGGTGGGTCTTTTGTGCTCTCAGAAATTGTCTGAATTTTCTGTAACAGTAATGGGACTTCTTAGAGAACAAGACTGTATTCAAGTGTATTCTGGTGAAGAGTTAAACCTTGATTAAATTTACTCTTTTGAATGAGGGAAGGTGGACTTACAGCTTGGTAGTTTGAGTGTTTTCTGGAAGGAGTGCAAATTTATGGACTTTAGAGTCCAGTGGAAAAGGACAAGTTCCCTCACTGAAATTGCATCATCCTTCTGTTGAATATTTTAAAATTCATTGGATATTTTTAAAATATCAAAGATTCAGGTGTCTCTCCCCATGACTTATTAACCTTTCTGAATCTTTTCCTTGTCACTAGCTTTTCTAGACTTTGAGTAGGTGAGTAGAGACACCTCCTACAATCTGTGGATTCTACTCCATGGCAGAATATCCAAAGCTGGTATTCGGTGAGTCTAGCTCTTTGGATGCACTTCTTTTTCAAAAGGTAGATAAAATGATTATACTTAACTGTTATTATGGGATATAACATGGTAAACTCTACGCTTGTTGACACTTTTTATTACAAGGGATTGGACTCTGATCATTCTGCTTCAGTTAATTTTATGGTGAAAATGATGTTGTTCCATCGGTTTGATGTATCTGAGTTTGCAGCTGCTCAAGATTATTAGAAGATAATTGAATCATAGAATCATTAAGGTTGGAAAAGACCACAAAGATCATCTAGTCCAAACATCAATCTATCCCCACCATGCCCACTAAACCATGTCCCCATATGCCACATCTCCACTCTTCTTGAAAACCTCTGAACGCCTCTAGGGACAGTGACTCTACCATCTCCCTGGGCAGCTCATTTCAGTGTCTCACCACTTTTTCTAAAAACATTTTTTTCCTAATATCAAACCTGAAAAGATAGAGCAGTATGTGAATGATCAGCTATGGTGAACTAAAGAGAAAGTAAATGATTATTGTGTGAAACAAACAGAATATAGCTTTGTGGAAATAATGAAAGATGAATGCTTGCAGCAGAAGAGTAGCTGCAGGCTAATTGTGTAAGAGAGCTGGCAGGTAGCAAACATAATAAATAACCACAAAATGTGGGTCCACTTAGTAGCTCAGAATAGTTTATTTTCCTAAATATTTTACTGCTATAATGTCTTTAATTCAATAAACAAACAAACAAACAAATAAAAAATTAGCCAGCTGTTTAATCAAAGCAGCAGCAATAACAAATCATCAAGTAGGAATTAGGTATTTCTAATTTTCTCCGTATGGGAGTGTGAGAGTCCAGCAGCTGCTGCAACTGGCAGTAAAGTCACCATTTCAAAGAGCTTATTGAGCAGTAACTGTTAAAAAATCCAGGTTGCCACTAAATCACAGTTCTGCACTTGTTTCCCACACTGTTGCAATGCCCTAAGTTATTCACAGCTGCCACACATCTCCCCAGAGGTGGCTGCATTTCAGTGGTACGCAAAGGAATATCAAAATTACATCAACAAGCAGATTAATATACTCTCTAATTCTACATGACAAGCAATAAATAAATGCAAACCATCATTTTATTCAGTGAGTGACACAATTTCTTCTTAGACAAGAGAAACTTGTGTCCCAGCACGTTACTGGGAAATACCAAAAGGCTACCAACACTTGGCTGCCTCTCCTGCTTCACTGCAATGTGTGTGGTCACATCAAACTACTCTGATACAGTCTTGTAATGCTACAGAACCAGTGTGGCAACATTTCATGCTAACTTTATTTTGATTTCCACAGTGACAAATAGTTAGCAATAAGCAATGCAATGTTGAATTATGTTTAGTCTCCTTGAAAATCCCAAAATATTAAATATGAATTCAGGATAGAATTCTAGCCAGTTTATTATCACTGCGGAGGGCTATTATGTGCAGCGGAAATCTGATAGATTCAAAGACACGTAAGTGATAAGGTGAAATAATTTTTATGTACACAGCTCAGTGAAAGATGCTTCTTACATATCTTCCCAAAGCACAAAAGACAGTTGAAATGTAGAAAGCTGGACCAATAAATATGCAAAGAGGAGAAAAATGTTGCTCCGATAAAACCATTTTTCCCTTATTATTTATCAAACTTCTTCTGTGACTGAAAGGGAAAACTGTAACCAGCGCTTAACTTTCTAGCAGATGTGATGCAGTTCTTTTCCTATGAAGTAGAGATACTCCAATGTTTGTATTAAATCAGAGATGTATTGATGCCAAGTAATAGGTTCCTAAGACACAAGTAAGATGTCAAACACAGCTGAAGAGGAGATGAAAACCAAGTGATTGTACAACTCACTAGCATTAAAACTGTTCTTTATCTCCTCCATTTAAATATCTCCACAATTACAAAGTGTCCGTGTATTTAATGTTTCCCATAAATGTCCTACCAATGAGTAAAATTTTCTTTATACAATGGTATTTCATGGAGCCACACACAGCCTGTAAAAATAATTTCACAGCAACTGCAGCATCATCCCTCCTATTTCCCTATACAGATTCTATTATCACCACTTTAGCTGATTAGAACTCCAGTCTGCTGGGCAATTTTCCATGTAGAGATAATGCCCATACTCTCCATTTTCTTTATCCAGAAGCATAAAAAGCCCTTACATTAGCAAAAGTCCACAATTATTTGGGAAAAAAAAAATAAAAAACAAAACAACACTCACTCTAGCTTCTCTTAAGTCAGAGAAGAGATTCAGACTGTAAACTACTGTTATAACCTCAGTAGGAGTGATTTATTTGAGCTGCCACTGTCAAGAACATATTCTTTTAATAGTGTGTGTGAGCTGGGTGTTAAAATTGTTTATATAATCTCAGTTTGTTATTTTTAGAGTCTATTTTTTGCATCTGTATGTTTGAAGTGAATATCTGTAAGGACATATCTTCCTCTGAACTGCACTTGGCAACCTGAACTTAACATAACAGCTTTTCTTTTTCAGTTTTGTCACTTTTGGTAGCCCACAGACAATAGCTGCTTAATGCCAAGCATGTGCATTTACAGAAATACTTCTTTCCAGACTTTTTTCCTTTCTTTGCAGCATAGAAGAAGAAGAGATTTCTGCAAAGTTGGTCTGAGTTGATAATCCTCCCTGATATTTTATTCCTTTCAACTCAGGCTTTGAGTGCTAATGCAAGAATATCTTCCCCTTCGTGACTAAGCAAGTGTAACGTGACTATCTCTGGTGAATGACGGACCAATAGCAAAAAAAACCCTCATCTTGTCCACAAGCCTTCTCAGAGGCCAAACTTGTGCAATAAAATGGTGCAGGGGGTTTTCAAGTTCTGAGCAAACAAAATTCACCGCAGCCATACACATGTCTGGGGATCACATTTATACTGTGGTCACTTCAGACCAAGTTTCTAAGTGTGAAAAAGATGAATTCAGTTTGTCTTAGATTACCAAGATAGGTCCTGAATGTGCCATTGGAAGCTGCAGCCATACCTGGTAGCTTTCATGCGTGAAGGAAAAACACTGATAAGATTGGAAGAATAATGTAGGTGAGATATGGACAACAGGAAAGAAACTAGTGAATATGAAACAGCAGAAGCAATATTAGTCCAAAATGTTCAGTCCTTTAAGATCAGTGATCTGTTCCATGGAATGTTCCTAACAACCTTCGCTTTTAAGTAGAGCATTATGCTGTATGTGTAATCAGTAATTCAGTATGTTCACAAAGCCACAATACCTCTTTTTTCCACTGTATTTGACCATCCTAACCTGTTTTAATCACATGGAATATATACAGGAAAATATGACTTTGCACTGTCATTCCTTATTCTTATCACCAAAACACATTAACACAGATCAAATGTATTCACAATTCCAGATGCTGTGTTTATAAATAATTTGAAGGGAGAGCAGGTGGAAGGAAGAAAAACATGCATCAGATAAATATGTGTGGTTTCTATTTGGAAAATCTGAACTAACCGTTTCCTAAGAGAAAAAGCATCCTAATTTGGAAGATTTGACAAGGTGTAGCTGTACACAATTTCATTTCTTCATATTTATTTTCCATAATCCCTCATTTGTCCAGGCACATGGCTTGTGTGCATATTCTTACTGTATGTGCATACTTCTACAAATATGCATACAAGTGTCTTTATGGAAGTAATAAATCAGAAGATATTGTTATGGAAATAATAGATTAGAAGATATTATGACTATTATTATTACTACATTATTTGGGTCCTGGTTATACGTCCTGTTGTAACTGAAATTGAGATTCAAACAAATCTGACTCTCTTCAGCCCATCACCTTTGATATTTTTCACTGACCTTTGACTGTTCTAGCCTGTTGCGCAGAACAGATTTGCTCATTAAAATTATTTGAATAAAATTTAACCAGGAAAGCAAATCTGTTTTAAACAGCTTCCACTAAATGAAATCATTTGCAGTTGAGACAAGCTAGGGTGCATTCATAGGAGCAAGCAGGGTGGCAGAACTACAAGGGCTGTAACCTCTTGCAGACTCATGAATGAGCAGCAGAGAGCAGACCATGAGGTCTTCCGTTGGCTTGTAGTCTGGAGAGTGTCCAGTTTTTTTCAGCCTCAGCCAAAAGTTTCATTACTGAAGCTATCCACACTTTCACCTTAGGTGGACAATGTAAATCTGAATCAGGAAAGGAGCACTATATAGATGTTTTCTATATGCAAACTCTCATCCCCCATAGTTCTCCTGAATTAAGGTCAGTCTGAATTGTGCTCCTTGTCCTCAAGTACTGACAAACACACAAATTTAGTACAACATACATGTTCTTTTAGTCTTAACACTCAGACTAAGACTTGCAGATTTCCCAGGTTGCTCAGTTTCCCCAGAGACCTCCTCAAACATACAGACACAGTCATAGAGGGAACTCTTTGAAAATGACATATTTTCTGTCAGCAAACTCCAGTGAAGCAGGAAATTCCTTCCATCGTTCTCCCCAAAGAAATGATGCTTATGTCTTGCTGTTCTTTACTGCATGAAGTAGTGACAAAAGTAAGACTAAGCCCATGGTGTGGTAACAGACGAGCACAAGTGCTGGCACAGCCTCCTTCTATTTCAAGACATCAGTAAGGTTGGAAAAGAGCACTGACATCATGTAGTCCAAAAACGAGTCCATCCACAATATGCCCACTAAACCAAGTCCCAGATGCCAGATCTGCATGTTTCCTGAATGCCTCTGGAGACGGTGACTCTACCACCTCTCTGGGCAGCCTTTGCCAATGCCTCATTACTCTTTCTGAGAAGAAACTTTTCTAATAGCCAACCTGAACCTCCCGTGGTGCAACTTAAGGCCACTATCTCTCATCCTACTTCTCAGATTCAGGAATAAAATGAAGAACCTGGTAAATTTAAGATTTAGATTCATGAAGACATTTAAAGACGTTGTTGCAACATGAACGACTACAGCTTCCATAATTTTACAAAAAAAAACTATGGCCTTCTAAAAGATTCATGGTAGGCTCAGAGCAAAGCACGACGACTTCCTGAACATTACATAGGTAGGAAGGAAATAATTTCTCCATCTTCAAAAGCAGGAGCATGTTGTCTTTGATTTGGGGTTTCTGGTTGTTGAGCTGCTAGGAAGATGTGATTCTGTGCAGCAGAGGGCAGTCAGTAGCTGACACACATACACATGCCCCCACACAACTGGCAACCCCAGATCACATGCACAGAAGCACCTCTTCACAATATTGTGAGGATACTGTCCATGTCTGGGATATAACAAAAAAGGACCATCAAGTTTAAGATCTCTGCAGGTAAGTCAGTTGCTCCCAGTCTGAACTACTGAGTTTCTTATACTGGACAGAGAACTGGGGTCTCTTTGTCTCTGCTTAAGTAACTTGCATGCCCATTTACAAATCTCAGATGTTCTCAGTACTGCATTGTTTCAGTTACAGCAACAAGGATTAACCTTTAAAAAAAGGTGGTGGGATATTTATTCTGAATGCTGTCCATTTATGTCGTGATGAACTTCTAAACAACCAGCTGCAATGAGACCAGGAGACCAGAAAGTTGACCACGACACTGTATTATCTTGCCATTTGTCTTCAGCTTTCATGACTTTTTCTCTGCCTACCTTTCTGAGGCTCCCTAATAACCACTACAACACACTACAGTGAGGACAGAGCAATTACTTTAGGTATGAGTTACATCTCTTTATACAGGAAATTGTAAATATACTCAGCTTATTTCTATGAAAAAGAAAACAAATCAACAAAAGCAGAGGTGAAAGGAAGAGCAACACAAAGAATGGGCAATTTCACTGGTTCTGAAGAAAAGGAAATTTCATGTTAGCTAACCTTGCTGGAGCCCATTTGAAGAACATTCTCCTGTAATTCAATCAAGGCTGATCATGATCTTTGATGAAAGTAGTTCAGTTGTTCAAAACACATGTAAGCTAAACGGTCATGAGTCTTTAAGGGAAAGTCAGGTTTGGCTGTAGAATTTCTTCATACTTGATGCTATTTGGTCTCTGCTCTGGCTGATAACAGAAGTTGCAAATAGCTGGAAGCAAACAAACATGTCTAACTTTTTCCATAATCTCCAAATTATTTTGACTCAGTCTTTCAGCCTGTATCTGCCTAACATAAAAAAAAAAAAAAAATTACAATTGCTTTGGTGGGTTCTGGCAACATTACAGGAACAGTTCTCTATCTTCTTCGAACTGATGAAAGAAATCTCTAAGCAATTAATGGAAAAGTCTGCTCACAGAGAAGGGCATTCTAAACCTTTAGCAGTTAGTAACTGGTTTATAGATTTCCTTTTGATTGCTTCAACAGCAACATTGCTACCCAGTTCACTGTCTTCTCCCTGTCTTATGAAAGTGTTAGCCTCTGTGTTAATCCTTATGATTTTTCAGCACTTAACAGAATAAATTAGTTTGTAAATCATATTACTTTGAGAAGTGCCTTCAACTCAATACCTTACTGAAGATAAAGGAGCTAAAAAAAATGCTCTTTATTTTCTATGGTATAAGATACTCTAAGATACTCTAATGAATAAAGCATTGGGTTGCTGTTTTTTTTTTTTTTTTTTTTTTTAATATTTGCTCTTCAACTCTTAAATCCTGGAATTTAAGTATAAAAGAATCTTAATGTTCTTTCCTTCTTGTCTTTATAGGTAAAGGGAAAAGTTTTAAAATATCATTCAAATGCACTCTTTAGTCTTAAAAAACTGATGACACAAAATGGATCAATATTTAGTATTATCATCCACAATACTACAATATTTAGTAGTATCAGCCATCATTTAATTCTATAATCTCTGAATTTTAAGCATGTATCACAATTTTAGGGTCCTTAATTAGAAACTTTTGAGTGTTGAGAGATAACAGGATTATTTCTGCAATGGAACCCTTCAGAGTTTTAGACTCTGTAAATAAAACTGCATGGGAAAAAGCATCGGCTTAGTGATGTCGCTGAATCAAATCATTTTCATGGACACTCAGGCAGGATAACAATAAATGGTGCCTTCAGTGCAACCAGGAAGTGTCAAGCAGCAACAAAAACTGAATCCAAGTTTTCTATGGGAAATTATCCCTGCTTTCTTATGCACAGTTCCCTCCAATTTACAGTGAAAGTGATAAATGGATAAACATTTTTGTTAGTCGTCAGGAGCATCACTCAAACTGTGCCTACCTGGAACTAAGGACAAGGGCTCTTCGCCTGAACCTGTGACATCTCCTGGCTATACCTGTGACGGGTTCCTTTCCCTCTGCCTTCACGTCCTGGGACTGACAAAGCAAGAAAGCTCATGCTTTTGTTGCAAGAGGAAGAAAGAACCTGAAATCTAGGTTAAGCACACAAACCCCTATGACCTTATATTTCCGGCCACGTTCCTGGCTGTAATTCAGGCTGAGGGCACCTCCGCTCTGTTTGGGGAAAGCTTTGTTCAGGATATCTGCTGAACAGAGCAAACTGTAGAAATTTAGTCCTGCTCAAGCTCGACTCTATCAGATGGCATGAAGAAAGTTTTCCTTTATGCAACAGCACAGAGCAATCCTGGATCACCAGAGCATACTGAGAGCCTGGATCACAAGAGCATTGGTCCAGAGGGTTTGGTTTCCATTATGAATGTTGGGTTATGTGGGACTAATAGACAAGTTTAGTTTTGCATTGCATTGATAATGTGTTCAGATTCATTCCTGTTACCCCATTTCATTAAGGACCATAAAAATGCCGAGGGGATTGGAGCACCTTTCCTGTGAGGAAAGGATGAGAGGGCTTCTGGTATGATAAGTCTACTTCATGCAGTGCCAGAAGATTTTCTGGCTCACAAACTTCCTCATTTTCTATTTACTCACATCTGATGCTTGCATGAGTTGAATGGGAACTAAAGCTAAATATCTGAGAAGTGCTTTTCATTCACATTAAGACAATTAATAGCATGCATTTGAATAGGAACAGACAAAGTATGGTTATAATGCAAACAAATAAGAAATACTTCACATACTTAATTAAAACATAGAGCAAAAGGTCTCGAATTATGATCTGTTTAGCATATAACATCAAGGGTAGAATTAAAGTATCAAAATAAGAAAAATAAGTAGTAACTTAAGTAATAGCACAAAGGTTTCAATTTTGTTCTTTAAAAGTCTCTTCTTTCTCCCTTTCCACTTGTTATTTCAGGTTCCAGTGTCCAATTATTAAATAATCTCTGCCTTCATCATTCAATAGCTACGTGAGATGAATAAGAAGTAAGAAGGAATGCTAGTGATACCAATATAGAGTTCACTGGCAAAAAAAGTTCTCAATTAGTCTAATAAAGCAAATCTAGCTAAGAATATCTTTGGAGAGTCACATAAAAAGTTCAGAAAAAAAACAGAAGTTTCATAGGATGCATGCAATTATACTCATTATAAAAACAACACCATGGCTGTCATTGCAAAATCATAGCTGTGATCAGCTTTGTACAGTCCCCAGACCATTAGAGCAGCAATCAACAGCCACTTCAAAGGACATAAAATAACAGTGCAGTAAGTAGAAAGCAGTGGTTTTGCATGAGCAGCAAGGAATGAAATGAAGCCAGCCAGTGGCCTGTGTTTACCTCCCGTTTCTCCCATCACCAAATTTTGTACCTACTATCCTCTAAAATAATCTGAAGAGTCACCACTGGAACATGATCTGTTTGAATTTTCTTTCTTCAATTCTATCAGTTATTTGAAACTCGTGTGGTCACCTCACCTTCAAACCTGTTATGGAAACAGTGAGTGAACAGAGAAGAATGCAAATATCTGTGTTGGTTAGTTTATACATTACGAAGTATTCATCTCTGTACTCAAGATAATCTAGCCTAAAGCAAAATGTATGTAGAAATACATTTCTTCTCATCTCCAGGGTGCTCTTGAAATGAGAATATTAATAGTGTAGGAGAGTTTTGAATGAACTTCTTTCACTGCTGGAGTAATTAGACACTCATACACAGCAAGATTCATAATCAAGTTAGAGGTGTGATTAATTCAAGAAAATCACAAAATGTTATACTGAGAATACAAACATGTCAGCCTTTAAACATTTTATTCATAACTTCAGTATCTTCATCTTTGCTAAACAAACAATCAAAGCCAAACCAAAATGAGGTTATCACATTTTTTGTAAAACCAGTAGCAACAGGGTCTTTTTACTTACATTTGTTGACTGAACCATCCAGTAATCTGAAGTGGAAAGGAGGTATTGAAATATGATGAAATGACCAATACATGTTCTACTGCTGTCACTAGAAACAAAGAAAGAGAAACCAAAAAGATGTGTCACCTGTAGATCCTGAGTATAAAGAGTCTCAGAAGCTTGATACAAGCAGAACTTGATCCCAAATACAGCATATGTCAAAGATGGCAGTTTTGACCAAAAGATCAGGAAAAAAACTGAATATCAGAGATAAAGATTGGATCATGAGAAGGAAAAGAGTTTTTCAGATTTCTTGATAAAAAAAAAAAAAACAGCTAATTACAAATCATATATGTCTTCACCCATCACCTAAAATAAGAACTAGAATGAATCATCACTATCAATAAACGTGGAGTGTAGTATTGTGAAAAGTGCATCATTCCTTGACTGTATTACTTTGCTTCAGTGCAGTGGGAATACTTTATCTGCTCCCAGACTTACTTCAGACAGGGAACTATTGTTAACCAAAAAATCTTTGACAGGAAAGTAGAGCACAAAAAATTTAACAAAGACCACTCCTTTTTATCTGACAGATAATCATGAGACCAATTAAACTGTTTAAGAGAGAATTTTGGGCAGGTTCTTCATCCTACGATACAGAGTTAGAAATGCACAGATGTTTTTCTTAAAATATGATATTTCTACTTAGTATTTTTCTTCTATGAAGGCTTCACAGACCTTCAACTAGTTAGTTTTACAGCAAGCCTGTGAACTGCTAATTATAACATTAGTTTTATAGATGGGAGAAGCAGTTATTTATAGACTAAGGGATCTGCCAAAAAGTCACAGAATATCTGACCCATATCCTCATGAAATTGCTTGTCGACTTTGCATTCATTTTACAGTACTTAAACCCAGGGAGAGCTGAGAGTGGAGCTCAGTTAATTGCAGTCCTAGGACAGTCCTGTACATTTTGCCATTATGGGAAACCCAGGTCATTTGTTATGTCACTGGAGTATCCAACTGATCCTGTCATTAATCACTATGACATCACAGGACAGCTACCATATGGTGTAAAATAATCTCTTCCATGTTACAGAAATTAGATATCGTTAAAGACAAGATCATTTCTACACCACTTGGAAAGTACATTAGCTTTTTGTTTCCTGTTAGAACCTTGTCTTAAAAAGACTGCTTAAGATTTATAAAGAAAAAGTGAGAACTTCACAGACATCCTGCAAGAAAAAAAGGGGAGTCATGAATGTACCTTCTGCCCATGTATGTATCTCCATCCTAAGCATTTAAACCTGAACATTAAGAATCCTTCTCTCAAAATGCACCTTCACAGCATATCAAAGATGATAATTACTGTTCTCTCTCACACACACTTAGTCCCTTGTTATCTTCTTTCCACTGATGGAAAGTTTTGATTAGAAGTCTTCTCCAGTGGTGATTCCATTCTTCAAGGATGAGTATTTTGCAATGAACAGGATGATACTCCACTATAACAACCAGAGTTTTATTTCTAATGAAAGCATACTACCTACAGAATTTTATGTTTGATTTTACATTTCATTCATCTCCAACATGAACCAGTAGCTTGAATGATGACATGCTTCGGTTTCATTGTTCTTCAAGCAGCAAAGTCATTATCAGCTTTCGGGACTTGACCAGTCTGCCCTCACTGAAATGAAAAAGATTCTATTTTCATAGGAAAGTTGTGTCAAATCTGATTTCTGCAATATCTAACTTTGGTTCTGAGATTTGCAGCAGAATCTGGGACAGCATGTACATCTGTACAACACATTTCAAATATTCAGCATATTCAAGGAGGAGCTGCAGATCTCAGCCAAAGTAGAACATTAAGCATGGTCTGACACTTTATAGACGTAGATTTATTAGAGAGGAGGTTAAATACCAGAGATTTGTTTCCATCTCTCATTGGATCCTATTTCCTTTTTCTTCACCTGACTGCTAATAACTCACCTACTTGCAGGCTTTAGATACCTATTCAAGCAGCCCTTGGAGAAGATTATTAGTATTGCAGTTTGGGATTTTGATACCCATTATTTTTTTGTAGATTTAGTCTTTAGTCTTCATGTAAAAGAATTTGAATGCAAAATTAGAGAGAGGCACATGTCTATCCATGCTTGGAGAGGTCTCCATGCACCTACAAATATATTACCAATTTTCAAAGATTCATTGTGTTATGAGCTTCCTTTGTGTGCACTCATTCTGTATGGATTCCTGCTCAGAAAGATTTATAACTAATACTGAGAGTGGCAGAGGAAGGACTTTAATCACTACCTGTTTTAATAATGGGAAACTGAGTCTCAATTAGATTAAATCCAGCTAAACTGTAAGATCATTCAAACCAAGGAAGAAATTGAGCCAAGATCTAAATCAAGTGTGTTAAATACTATCATTCTTCCTTCGTTCTCAATCCTTTTTTTTTTTCCTCATTTTTTTTCTCCATTACCTTCAATGGAAGATTTGAAACATAACTGGAATTCCTAAAGCTCTAGTCAATCAGACTTAATTTGGTCTATTCATAGGCACAAAAGTTTCAATATTTTCTTCTTATTTCTCCATCACATTAAGTTAACCACATAAAATCTTAGAGTTAGTACTTCATTTTGAAAGACTTAAGCTAGTAGGAGAAATTATAATGCAAACCATGTGATGCTCTTTCTCTGTTTACAAGGTTGTTGAAAATTCTGTTTCCCAAGAAAAAAAACATTCCTCATGGATAACCAAGTCCAGATTCTTATTCCATTTCATTTGGTTTAAACAGATAGTTATCATTTTTACAGTGTTTCATATACGTTTTGCACACGTACGTAATTCTTGAAGTAAAACAAACACACAAAAAAACAAGCAAGCAAACTTTCCTACCTGTGGCTGTAACTGCATTTGACTTAAGGCAAACATTCATTAAATGATACCTCATCTAAATCAAAATTTGCAGGAATGAAACTCACCAGAATACTGTTAAAATGTTTAATTATTACTTACTGTTGAACACTGTGTTAATAGTTTAAGGTAACAGAAATTCAACTAACCGTAAGTCAAGACATTAACTTTCTATCAAAATGCCTCAATAGGCAAGCTAAAGGTCTGCCTAATAGAGCAGAAAAAAACAAATTACCATGGAATTTATTGTATTGTACTGCACTGTATTATTTATTAATTTTGTGCTCTTCTAGTTAGTTAACGAAACAAACAGGAGCTTCCTTTGAAGGGATCTGTTGCTCTCTCTTCCAGTTGAGTATATCCAAGATGAGTTCATTTCTGTTCTCTCACATCTGGTCTACAAAATGGACACTGAAACGATAGCTTATGTGGATAATTATAATCTTGAAATGCAAGAAAAGTTAGTCAATGAAATTACTTTTAAAGCACAGGAGAGTCTGGATGTCAACTAAACTACTAAAGATTCCCTCCTGAGAACTTTTATTATGTACAATTTCTTAAAGGAAAAATAGGAAAAATGAGTCACTTGCATTTTTTTTTCCAGATAAGCATGAAGTGCATCCAACAAACCACAGGGTAGCCAGGTACTACATCCTATGTTATGTCAGTCCAGCCCACAGCCAGCTACTTGTGGGTGGGGAACTGAGTCCAAACACTCCACTAGAAGCTGGAGTGACACATAAATCTGGAGATATGGTCCTTCTCTCTATTAAAAATACATCTTTGATGCAGCATGATTCACGTCTTAGGTGTATAGCCAGATCACTTCCTCTAGTTCAGCATCATTTTCACAGCCAGCATCTGACAAGCTCATTTCCAAGTGGTATGAATGCCAAATGTATAAGTCATTGCAAATGCAGTTAAAAGGAAAGTTCTCTCTTTTTTTCATTGTTCTGCAGTGCCCCAAGATATAAATTTGTATTTGGCACGCAGAAATGACCTTTGTCTAAGAAAACTGCTTAAGAGCACCTAATCTCCAAGCTCTCTCTCTACATTGTTCACCATTTTTGTCTAATAACTACAAGGAATAGACTGAATATTTCAGATATGTCAGCAAAGCTATGCTGGAGAAAGCCTTCCTTGGTCTTGCAGCACTCTTATTCAGACCTCGTGATCCCTAGGTAGTCCAGCTGATTCCACCAAATGCCAAGTATAGTTGTCATTGTTCAAGACTATTTCCAGAGCACACAGCACCAGACATTAAAACTCAGAATGCATATTTATCATGTTACACAGCATTGGATGAATGCCCACATCTGTTCCTCATACTGACTAGACAAAAATGGGGCAGAGTGAAGGAAATAAAAAACACCAATCTCCCACACGTAAAACAAAAACCCGTAAACCTTCTGATCTTTAACTAGAGCATTTCTACTTCCTCCATTACAGCACACATTCATAAGTATCTCACTGCTGGTTGTTTCTAAGAAACAAGCAGCTTCTTCTCAGAAGGGATGAGGTTGTTATGATTTGGAAGTCAGAGATCAAAGGACATATTCAGGGAAAGTGTTTTGCAATCACTGTATCTCCCTGTGCTTAACTCAAATTCCACTGCACGTCAAGAAAGCTGGGGAGATGTAAGTTTCTGAGCCAGAGTTTTGCCAGCTCAGAGGGTACCTTTCCTGATGGCCACAGATGGGAGCTCTGGCACGCTTGCTTGCCTCTTTTTCTTGACAGTAGGCTCTACATCCATCACAAAATGCTTCACAAAGGGGAAGAAACTATATCAGTTCTCACCTGTAGTGGGGGTAAGTATAGCACAGGAAAGCATGTACTTTTGTTCGTTATTACATAAAAGGCCAGTTACCAGACGTCTGTTGCAAACCTACTTGTTTATTCCAAGGGAGCAGAGCTGCTTCCAGTCTGAACTGAGCTTCGTGCCCCCTTGTTCTCATAAAATATTTAGGACAGGTTCTCCATGCAGACTTCACTTTGTTCTTGATTTGTGATCTTTTTTTACCATTTTGAGTTATAAGGCCACCAATTGTTTGGGAAAGAAATCTTGTTTTCCTCAACACTGACTACTACACAGGTCATCTTTTCAATATCATAGCTGGAAACCTGGATATGCCAAGAATCAAACTGTTGATATGCTTACTTGCACGTGCATGAAAAACTATTTGGTTTTGTATTTTATGAATTAAGTTGAAGGCTGCAACAGAAAAACAACATAAAAAAAAATAGTAGCAACTTTTTGTCAGCAAAATACATTGTTCCTTGAAAATATTTTTCTCCTCAAAACTCCATCACTGAAAATTTTAGCGTAAAGATACTTTTGAAAGCAATAAAATGTCCATTTAAAATCACATTAGAAAAACCAGTCAACTAACCAAACAAAAAAACTTATTCTCCTTTTTTTTTTTTTTTATTTTTTATTTCACAAAGCCTGGTACAGTTCTGTTAAAGAGAAAAACAAGCAAAAAAACAAACAAACAAACAACAACAACAACAAAAACCTCAAACTGCTCTTTAGCAAAATATTCTTTTATATGTCGATAATACAACAATTAGATAAAAGAATTAAAGAAAAAAATTAGGACCCCTTCAGAAAACTGTAAGATAATCTTGCAGTCAAAACATATTTAAGAGAAATCTCAGTAAGAAATATGAGCTCTGCTCTGAAAGTAGTGCCTGCTATTTTATTATTTTTGCTCACAACATCAGAGGTGGATGTTAGCAGTAGAAGCTGAACATTCCCACCCATATTCCATTACATTTTGTTGCTGTGAGACAGATGGCAGCAAAACGACAGTCTGACAAAATGGTGTCTGACACACAAGTGTGTATGAAGTAAAGGTGTGGAATTGAATTCCTCCATGCAGAAAAAATTGCACTCACAAACATTCACTGATGCTTGCTGAACATTTATGCAGACCGAAGAGTGGATGTCAGCACACTGAGGCAGTGGGTGGTGCACTTTAGCAGTGGTGACAGTGACATGACAGAAAAGCCATGCTTTGGATGGCCATGCACAGCTTCACACCACAGAATGAAGAATGCACTGATCAGCTCATCATCCACATAATCTGGCAGATTACAATCAGGAAACTATGTACAGAGCTGAATACTGTCTTACTGCATTGGAAATAATGATGGCAACATCGCAATATCACAAAGTGATATTGCCCTTAAACCGATGACATTTTGCTAGGTGGATACCACCAATGCTCACACAGGAATGCTCATGCTTCTCTTGAAACAAGGCCTTGTACTTGTCTGAAGACCAGGGAGCACGTTGTCAGTCTTGGCAGGACTGTTCTACCACATCCACCCTATAGTCCAGATTTGATCGCTTCTGATTTGCATCTGATCTGGCCAATTAAAGATGGACTGCATGGATAACATTCTCCTAGCAATGACACCATCATGGCATCTGTGAAACGATGGGTCACTTCCACAGTTTTTGTGATTGTGGCATGCAGGCTTTTGTTCATCACTGGCAACAACATACAGCTAATGATGGTAACTATGTTGAAAAATGGAGTTTTGTACTTGAGAATTTGTTTTATCAAATAGTGCTATTGTGCTTTTTGTATATCTGTTGTAGTTTCAAATAGAAGACATTATTTTTGGAGCGAGCTACATATCTTCATGTCACTATATTCATTTTCAGTGCCTTGGTTTCCCCATGCAGTGCTCATACTTTGTTCTGTAGAAATGGTTCCTCTATTCTGCAAGAGCCATCATTTACTTGCCTTCATTGGACAAAGAAATACTTTTCCTCATAAAGCAAAGTAGGAGGTCCATTCACTCTGGGCATGTACAACGAAAATGGGCAGTACTGATAGTAGGTTACACAGCAATGGAAATTTTTCTGTTAGTTGAAAAAGCTGATCTTCAGTATTTACATTTATGTATAAGAAATGAAGAAAAAATACACCCATTATTTGAGCTGGAAAACCAAGACAAAGAAGTTCAGTTCTCAGCTCTGGTTTATTTCAATGGGAGAAAGAAAATAAAATATCACAAAAGACAGGGCATAACCATCTTGTGGAAAATCTCACAGGAAACCTTTTCACCCTTTCACTCATGTCTTGCAAGTTCCTACCTAGCAACCAGTGAATGCAAACTATATTCATGGTTGGTATATGAAATCAAAACATGAAAGATAAATGAAATGCTTTCAAAACACCTCAAGCACTAAGAATTACTGCTCTTCTGGTTACATTTCTGAGGACTTCTTTCCTTTCCAGTCAGTCTATAAACTGAGACTCAACCAAAACATTATATTTCTTCCTCACCTTCCATGTTCACAAAGAAGAAAATAGTTGAATTCAGGAAATTCAGAACTTCTGACTTCATTGTAACTCTGATTCATTACTGCATGAACTAAGCATTGCTAAGGCTCTCTGGAGGCTGATGACAAATTAGTAACTACTCCTTTCAGGTATGAACCAGTCACAGTTCCCACTTTCTCTCAGTTGAGGTCCACAGAAGGCACCATATACATTCAATTCTCACCTATGAAGTGCCCTCATAGGGGGAAAAAAAAAAGAGAGAGAGAGAGAGAGAGAGAGAGAGAGAGAATTATGCCAAAATTAAAAACAATTGTCATACATGTGGCAAATTAATACTCTTTAAAAACACACTGCTAACTTGAAGTATCATGTTTAAAATGGAAAGCAAGGCAAAATCTTTGTAATGTAATTAAAAGGCAATAGATATCCATTACATGTTTTTTTTCCAAAAAGAAGCTGAAACATAGCAAATGAATGTTTCATTTTCTGAAAGATACTCTGAAATAAAAGTGCATATCTGTATGGACCACCCCTGTGTTAGGGCTGATTATGGTCCATGATTGGAGCAGGAGCTGTCAAAGAGGAACTGCAGAAAACAGTTGAGAAGAGGGAGCAAGTATGGGAAAAGACAGCAAGTTGCAAGTAGCTTACATTTACATTTTGAGGTTGTAAAAGGAGAGTACTTGAATAAGTATATGAGTTTCTGATTTGGTAGAAAGAGAAGAGCCTTCTACTCCTGACTTGTTCTGTTCATTATAAACATTTTTCTTATGAGATGTGCTCCCCAAATCCCATTGAGTCCAATGGAGAAGATCCAGATGATTTTGTTGATCATGGATATATAACAAGTATAAAATGGAATTTGATTAAAATTAATGCCTTCTATTAAGACAGGTAATAGACACTCTGGGAAAACTGAATGGAAAATACCAATCACAGCCACAAGGCTACTGGCTAGAGATGATCAGAAAACAGATCATCATTGGTACTTTCGCACTCTGGAAATTTTCAGTGAAAATGAAAAAACCCACCACCACCACCAACAAAAAAACAATGACACACTGCAGAAATCCAGAGAATATTCAGGCTCTTGCCTGTGGAAAGGGAGGAGATATCAGCAAGAGCATGAAAGTATTTTCAAAGAAAATAATGCATATTAGTATTTTCTCAGGAGAGCTCACATTTTTAGTAAAGTAAAAGCATATTCTGACTGAGAGTATCATTGTTTCTTGTGGGAACTGGAATGTTTCCCTTAGTAAGTTAACCCTCCTGGCTGATGGCCTCTTCTCTAGTGAACCATGATCTTCTTGTTAAGGAGTAGAAAGGATGCAAAGGAGACCAAATTGTGACTCAGTATGGAAGAAGGTCCAATATGGACACATTACATGCCTGAGGAGCATGTATAAAAGAAGGAGGTGAAGAAATAAGATAAGCATCAGCCAGCCAGCACAGTGCAGTGTCTTTTCTGATGGAGATATTTCTTGTGTCAGTGGTCTTATTTTTTATAACTAAGGAAGTATTTCCAAGAAAACCATACTTTAAGGAGGAAAATAAATGTTTATTTATATCTAAAAAAAATAATTTTCTTCATTTAAAATCTGTTCATCATCTTTTTTCTAGTGCAAGAATGTTAAGCTAGCATACTGCTGACGTTACTTTTCCTTTTAATTTGACAGAACAAGATCAGAATTCTTCCTTTTTCCCTAGTTAAAATTCCCAGTTTTCACTTTTACATTTTGAAGCATGGTAAACTGCCAGCTGGATTTCAAGGTTCCATAGTAGTGCCTCCAGGGACTATAAACATACTGCAGCAAATGCAGCTTAAGGAGCATAAAATGTCTTTTTTTTTTTTTTTTTCCCCAATTGAATAGGAGGCAGTGACCTTCCCAGCCCATCCAGAACTAAGAAACCTGATAGTAGGGCTAGAGAAGGAGGCATGACATTAGTGACTTGAATCTAGTGATGCATGAGGATTTGTGAAAAGAGATTAAAATCAGTGGGTGGATAGAATCTCTGTGTTAACGTCTTGCTAAAAAAGCAGCCTTTTCCTCTCCCTTTGCGTCACTTGCAGTGTCACAACTGCAAACATAACCACATGTAAAAAATGAAAGCTTCAGTCTACGCTTCACTTTCCCCAGCATCATGTAGGAAAGTATGTGAGCTCTTTGACCAAGCAGAGCAGTCACATGAGCAATGTATTGCGTACAGGAGATGATAGTAGGATAGTGCTGCTTACTTGTCACAGCAAAATTAGCAGAATCAGAACCCCTGCCCTGCTGGAAAGACAGTGTTGTGCTCCCTTCCCCTTTACACATACCCTGTGTCATGGAGTTATCTAGATCAATCTAGATAAACCTATGCCCGTGACAAGGGGGTAGTAGGCCCACGGGCCCCCTGGCTCCCAAAAATGGGAAGGGAAAAAGGAAAGGGGTAGGGGTATGGGAGCTGGGCTGAGAGGGAAAAAGAACAGAGCAGCAGCAACGATCTAAGGAGGAAAGCTTATTTTACTAACTATGATATTGGAATGCAAGATAACACAATATAATACAATCTAATTGAAATTAAGGGCAATAAATGAAAATAAGAGAAAGAAAGTTTCTGAAACTGAAAGGCCTACTTGAATGAAGGCACATGGCTTGGAAGCACACCCACACCTCTGCCTGGCTGCCAGAGAGAGAGCCAAAAGAGCCAGATCCCGTGACTTCCGTGCCGTACCTTCCTTCTCTGACCATTAGGTCCTCTGGGATGTGTAGTACCTCTCTTTTGAGAAGCAGGTATCTGGAAGGTTGTCAATCCACGGAACTGGAGTATTAACTCTTTAAGTACCCGTGATGTACATGATGTTATGATGTGGAGTACAAATAGCAAAATTACAAAACCATGACACCTTGAAACACCACATCCTGGGTGTATGTGTGACTTAGACAAAGAGTAATTGCTAGTATCTCATAATTTCTACTGGTTTATAGCCAATTAAAATATAGCCTCTTTCTTTCTTTAAGATATCTAAGGTGGCCTTACAGATAATTTCATTGAAACATTAAAGGATAGCACAGAAGGATATAGTTAACACACTTTCAATTATTTCCCAGAGTTGGTGGCTTAAAGGAAGAGTGAACAGCCAGCAAAGCAGTGCCTGGCTCTTCTGAAGCTGTTGAAACACTGGCAGACCAAGGGCAGAAGGACACAGCAGCAAGTTTCATGTCGGATGTGAGCAATGAAAGAAGAGAGATCATAGAGACCCACAAGTTTATACAGACCATGAGCTCCAAAAGAAGCTGATTGACATCTTCATTCATACAAAGATAAGCTTACTTTATATGTAAATTTTTAATTACTAAGGAAAATCTCCTCTGTGCAGCCAGCCCCAAATTTCCAGAACTTTCTGTCTTCACATTGTCTTCTGCTAATTATATATCACCTTCTTGGATCTCAGAATGAGCCAGACCATAAACTTTGTAGGAGAGATTGCATCCCATGTTCTAATACACTGGCAAGAAACATGGGACCACAATTCTTAAAATAAGATAAATCTATATGTAATATAGTTCTAGATGTAACATAGTTCTCAGTTTAAGATGAATGTATCCTATTCAGCTCACTTCTCAGGGCTCATTAACACTGAAAAATTAAGCAGCATTTCCCTTTGGAGCAGTGTCATTCCTCAGAATATCACACTGAAGGTTTTCCTTTCCAAATCTTCTCTTTATTTTTCACTTTCAGGCTACAAGAAGTTACGGAAATATATAAGGAAATTCAGATTCTCTGAATACCCTGAAATGTTCGATTCCATGAGAGTTTTATTAGTGACTTCCACGAATCCTAAATTCAAATGAACTTTCAAGGCACATCTAAATAGCTAGATGCTTATCTGACCTGTATCTAACCTCCCAACCTTTTGTGGCTGACACCATCACTTAATCTCTTATGTGCATGTGTACTCACACTGCAGATAGATGCATACAAACTGCTAAAGCATCATCTTTTTTCTTATATTTTTTTCCCCTTGAGCTCTTTTTCCTTTTCATGAAGTTTCTTCCTAAGTATCATCAGTTTCTGGGGCTGCCTGACCCACATGGATGACAGGTTAAGGAGTATAATCTGTCTGGTAGTATGCCAAGAAGCAAAAATCTAATTTTAGTAAACAAGTGTTGATGCAAAAGGTCACCAAACTCTGTTAGCCCTTACGTGGGAATTGGGAACTAAACATTGTAAAGTGAGGTTGTTGCCAAGAACATGACTCTAATGGCTTAACATACTGCCAGTGACATGTGGGAGTGGTGAAGGCAAGAGGAGAAACCCTTGAAGGAAAGGATAGACTCTGCCCTTGCTGGTGTGGAGAAAAGATAATAACTATGTACAGTATATACGGGTCAGTTTGTACTAAGAAGCAAGTAGTCTCTTTCAAAACTGTTATCTTTTTCTCCTTTACAAAGTGAAAATTGTTATAAAGACATAATCTTCAGAAAAGGTTCCCAATCCTCAATGCAAATGTTTTTAAAAGAGTATTCCTCAGGAAAAAAAAAAAAAAAAAGTTAATTTTTATAGCATTTTCCTTCTCAAAGTCAGACATTTAATGAACTTGACCTCACCCACTGCAGTAAGAGGCAAGAAAGACCAATGTCTGTTGAGTATGTTCTTAAGTGAGAAAACAATCTACTTAAGACGTACAGAGCTCAAGTAGTCTGGCTAAGTCTGTGCTAGTAAATCAATTGTACCAGAACTGGTCTAACTATATTAGTGTATAAACAGTCATGTCGCTACACCTGGGAACATTTCCTGACTCTGAGTCATTTGCCAGTAGAGACAAGGCTCTCAGTCTCTACTTGACTGAAAGCAGTAGCCACTGATCATCCCACAGCCCACAGCGTTTTCCAGGTTTGGTGCAAACTTCAGTATTTGAGATATATGTCTACTGGCAAAAGCCTTGTCTTTTTTTTAGTCATTTTTGGAGGACCTCTTAGAAAAGTTCAGAAACTACTGCTTGGAAAACACCGTGTGATCCATCCCAGCCTGGAACCCTGCATTTAGTGTGACAAAATTATTTATCTCCCAAATTCTTGCAGAGATCCAACTGATGTTATCTTCTGAGCTGCTGTGAAGGCTGAGATTTAGTTTATAAGTAATCTGTCCTGAGATTCAGACCATGGAAAATTTTATTTAGCTAAACAAAGTTACTTAAATTTATCTGAAGATAAAATGAGGAAACTCAAATAGAGAGGACGATGGAAAACATTGGAAGGGTAGAAAATCCTAGACATGCTGTTGATGAGAAACATCAGGATAAATTCATTTTAAATAATGGACCCAACAACAACCAGAATCTATTGCCCTATGTCCACTGGAGTCATAGATGCCACGTGAGATTTTAAAGCCATTAAATTGCTTAACAATCTCTAGGAGGGACTAGTACAAGCACTGTTTTAATAGAAAGCCATTTGGTAGCTTCCCTTCATCCCTTCTTTTTTTTTTTGCACACGCACACATTTGCTATATATAAAATCAGCTTAGTTAAACTGATAGATCCAAGGTCATAATTTCTCAGGGAAGTGGCAGACTAATGGAAAAAGGTTATAAATATAAAAAAAACATGAGTCCCATGACATTTACCAAGGACAATAGTTTCATAATAAACTATCAGGCACTTTGAAGTCTTCAATAAGACCCCCAAAAAACATCCTGCAATATCAGTGAGGAGGGGGTGGAAGTGAAAGATGGAGGGCAAACTAAGCAAACTTTGAAAGAGATGAGGAAAAATAAGCCCGTGGTTTCCAAAATGGCCTGAGTTGCTAATGCTCTCTGACGAGTTGAAGGATTAAAAGTTCAAAAGGGCAGGTCATGGGAGGGCACTGAGGTCTTGCCATGCTCTGACCTAGGAAATACTGACTGGTTAGAGAGTGAACCCATCCACAGCATGTTACCAATTAGTGTTTAATGACCAAATGTGGAATGCATTAGTGCTTCTGAGAATTGAATATGTTTTCAAAGGGCCCAAGATGTTCTTTACAAATATTCCTGTGTGGTTTGATTCACACTGTGTTTGGGGAAATCTTCAAGCTTTGTCCAGACTACAAAGCAGATATGTTGCAAATTCCAGTGAATGTAAGAATGGAACAAATACGGTTTACATTTCTAAAGAGACAAAAAGTTTCAATTCAGGGACCCAGGTAGGGCCTCTAGGAGTTAAAAAGGAGATTCTCTTGTTATTATTCAGTCACTAGCATGCTTGGTACTTAATTCAAGACTAAAGAGCAAGGAGATTCAATGGAACTCTTATTTTATACCACCTGAGAAACAAGTCTATGCTCTGAAGACATTGCTATTATATGAGCCTAATTTTGCAAACACTTCCTACCATATGCTTTGCCTTTAAGTCACATCACAGTAGCAAATTGTACATATCAATAGATTTTAGGGAATGCAGGGGGAAATGCTGAGGGAAGAAAGAAAGGCAAATTCACTGGACTTGAAAGCCCAAAGCTATTGACAACAAAGAAATTGGTGTGTTTAACTTACCTTAAATCTTTCCCTTTTTCCCAAACTTGATTCTCACTTCCTTTTCTCCCTTCCTTTATTCCCTTTCAACTCCATACTGCTTTCTTCTTACACCATTTTTCCTTGCCTTTCTTTTTCTGCTTTGTGCTGCCTTTTCAAATATTTCTTTAGCCTTCCTCTTCATCTTCATCTTTCTTCTGAGAAGTCAGTGTTCTTACTTACTTTCCATATTACCATGAACAAATCTGACTCATCTCTAGAGACTATGTCAAACTAAATTTTGTACCCACCGTATTTTCAAATCTTTCTTTCAATTGCCTGTAAACTTGGATGCTTATTACTGGTGAGCTATGTTGTATAGATAGATCAGAAAGTCTAGTCTTGACTGGTGAAGTGCAAAAGGCTAAGGATAATGCCTCTTGATTCTTTACCCATCCTGTTCCATTTTATTTATGCTATGCAAAGGTGGCGTAAGGCAATTCCTTACATCTCTGCCCACTACAACAAAGTTTATTGCAGTGTATATGCTACAGAAATGAGTATGAGACTGCCTTAAGTAGGACACCTTTGAAAATCTCAGTAAAGTGAGTTATGGGCCTGTTTTGTACTATTCTGTAATGGTGTTTGGTTGGACTGTTTTTAGCCAGCAAAATTGTAACTGCTCTAGATGGTCCCGGGAACAAGGAGCACAATGGTTTAAAGCTACCACAGCATCTCTCTGTCTTCTTGGCTGGCTGGTTCAATGTTTCACATCTGTGGAAACAGATTGACACAGTGATGGTGAGGGAGGCATGTTCCTCCTCCTTTTAAAAATAAGATACAACAGGAGGTTACCTTGGATAAGATACAACAGGAGGTTAAATTGGATAAGCTGAGATGTGTGGTTCCCAGCTGACAAAAGAAGTAGCAGTTAGACAGTGGAGGGTGAAAATTCTTCATGAGAAGATGACAATATTACAGGGAGATACATCTCTGCTTATACAGCAAAGTACAAACCAGATGCAAGCTAGGATTTGCTTCCCTAATCTAAGCACTTTTGTCAAAAGGTTAATCACAGAATGCATACACTTAATGGTGTTTAAATATTCCTTGTATTTTAAAACAATTTGTTAGATAAAACTCATCCTTGAAGTAACCAGGAGACTTTTTACATATCTACAGTGGAATGCCTGGAAAATAATGATAGAAATAAAAATATTTATTCTAATTTGCTTTTTAGGAAGATGAAGAAAGAAAGGGAAATGCCATCCTTTGGATTGATTGGAGATGCTAACTGACAGAACATTGCCAGACAATTGGACTGGGAATTTTCTGGCTATAGGGAATGAGTGTTGAATTTTTAAAGAGATTGTTCTTTTTTCCTAGCTATGTAATAGGTCCCAGCAATTGAATAAGCACTAGAACAATTTCAGAGTTAATTGGTCTGAACAAATGTCACTTTTCTTCAGAATTTATCGCTCTCTTGGTAGCTGCTACATAATTCATCCTCAAGATCTTCCCCTCCCATAGATACCTCCAGCCATCTCCCTTTCCAGAAAGATCATTCAACACTATGTGGATACCTCCCAGAAATACTTCTGAAGACCATGAAGTGGGTGAAGAAGTCTTACCATTTTTGAAGTAAAGTAAAAAATAAAATATAAATGTTTACCTTTTCTCAGTGTTTGAAGGTTGCATTCAGTCTGTTCAGACAACAGCAGTTTGTAAAGGGCTAGAAAGTGATGGACAGATCAAAAGGTTGATCTATATGAATACTCTTTAACATAATTTATTTTTCATAGGTCCAAACAATGTTGGAAAATAAATGTCTTATTGGCTATGGTATGGATTATGCATTATATTGTGCTTTCATATCACTATGAATGTTGTACATCTTCACTCAGAAGAAATTGACTTTGTTAAACAGATGCAAATTATACAGATTTTTGAGGAAATTATGTTGACTTTAGAGTAAAAATATTGACTGTAGTAGAGAGTATTAGCATACTCTGTTTCTCTATTGCAATCTTCACCTTTCAGTTTTTTTGAAAAGTTACTTTTCCATATTCTTTTCTAATTGCATTGTATCATTTCTAGTCTGCAGAGCACTGGCATATGTTGCACATACATGCACACCCCCATTCTCATGAAAACGTCTACTTATTCTGAAGTGTTCCAAGTATCTGGATTCACAGGCACATCCCTGTGCATGTTCCAACAGGAGTTTATCAGACTGAGCTGCCCAGCACCTGTTCAGGCTGGGCTGTCCTATGAGTCAGAGGATGTACATTGGAGTTGCATTTCAATGGGAGGTTAGATTAAGGATCACTGACTCAGCTGACTTGATCGTGTGCAGCTGACCCTTTCATTCATGGGCTGCTCAAAGTAGCAGCTGGTGAGTGCCAGAGTGATGTTAATGACTGTGCACTCAGGCAGCAGGTTGTTAGGAGAATGAACGAAATGGTTGCTCACATGTCCCTAGAGTACAATTCACTGAGATACTGGTGATTGGAGCTTGAGAGACACTGCTGTTGATTTCCACTGGTTGTAGGGACTTACAGATAGGATATCTGGCATTTCAAACACTGTAGGTTGGCACTCAAGAGCCAAGAAAATTTTTGGAAGTGATGGATGCAACTCAAGGGACAGGTTGATGGATACAACTCAATGGCACACTGGGAGAGGATAGTCCAAATGCTGAGAAATACTATGGAATTTAAGAAGTAATAATATGATGCTTTGTTACACCGTATTTTCTGACTCCCTGAGAAAACACCTTAGAGTTGATGTAAATTGATGGGCAAGTCTGATCTCCAGAGACATCCTTACTCAGCTTGCCTCCGCCTGTCTCTGCAGTAGCTGTGAAGTACAAGCTAGCTTGATACTGGTCTTATTTCTTATCAGGAATAAAACTGTTAAGATCCTATCACATCTTCCCAAAATTATATTCAGATATGGGCATAAGACAAAAAAGGGATGCCAAGAGAAGTCAGTATGTTGTTTTCAAGACTTAGGAATAACCTCACAACAACAGAAAGGGTAGAATCATGTTATCATAACATTATTATCAAGCCCAATAATCAACCTAATACTACCAGGTCTGCCAGTAAGTCATGACCCTAAATGCCACCACAAGCAGTGTTAGCCACATTTATTTTCAGCAGTTTCTGGTCAAAGGTGATTTTTTCTGATTTCTCAAGTAACACTTCACATGTTACTAGTGGATGGCAGTGGTATGCTTTTATATTACCTAATGATTTTAAGACAGTAAATAGCAAAAGCTGCAGAGTTCCTGATCAGCTGTGTAAGATTATATTTGGCAGACTAGCACTTAATAAGAGCAGGCTGCATACCCCTTCCAACTACTCCTCACCATCCTGTGGTAAATCTGATCTTTTCATAGGAGTAAAATGCTGGTTATAGAGGACTTTTTGATCTACTAAATAAATATATAAACAGAGTTTATGGCTGAAAATCAAAGACAAGATACCTTAGACAGAAAACAAAATGACAGGATGGATAACCATTGGGTAAATTTCCAAATGGAAAAACTCTTTGTGTCTCCAAATCAGGACGAGGGCTCAGACCAACTTTGTCTTACTGTAGGGATTTACATGAGATGGCCAAACTTGCAGCCTATAATACTATGGCTCTCCTGAGAGTAATTTATATCTTCCCTTTCAGGGATCATCCATTAGAGGAAGTTCAGATTTTTCCATTAACTGCAGAAGAAACTTACAGGGACTGTGCTCCTCTCTGAGCTGGAGTGTTTTCCTAGGAGATGTATTTTGCCACTTATGAATCATGGGATAATTTAAAAAATAAGATGATAAAAAGTAACATCCCATGATAGGAAGGAGGGCAGTGTGGGTAATCTAATAAGCTGTTCCAACATTAAATGACATAAATTAAGAATGTTACACACAATCAATGTAGGACTGCATTGTTCCGGTTTCTCTGTATAGGAGAAGGACTGCAGACAACTCTCTCATTACTTTTCCTCTTGATTTTACTGGTGAGACAGGCACACTTCTTTATCATTAGCTAGTGTGACAGACACATGGCTGCAGTTGCCCCTTCTTCGACTTCCTTCATTCAGACTATGGCTGCCTCAAACCCTGACACTGCAAGTGAGAGTCCTGGTGCAGTGATTGCAGGGGAAAGTTCATGTCAACCCAGGCAGGCAGCCAAACACTGAGCTCATGTTAACACACTTCCACCCAGGCGTAAGGAGAGCATGCTGCAAACACACAGATTGATATTAGCATTTGGTGGGAACAGATCCAAGAGCTGGATGTCAGTGGGTTTTGTGATGAAAAAAAAAAAAAAAAAAGTTAGAAAAAAAAGATCATGCATAGTATTCTGGCTCCAGGTTACTAAATTGGAGGGAGTTCAGAGGAGAGCCACTGAAGTGATTAAAGGATTTAAGAAAGTTCAGGATCTGAATTGGTTTGGTTTAATCAAAGAAAAATTTTAGCAGTGGCTTGATTATAATCTTTTAGTACCCTTTCAAGAATAAAACTTTAGTAATTGCCTCTTTTGTCCAGCACAAAAAGATTTAACACAATCTGATGGATAAATAGCAAGGCTGAAAAAAGTCATTCAAAACATGCTAAGTATAGTGAGCAGTTTCTTGAAAAGAAAGCCTGGACATCTTTCTTTTTTAATGTTGTGCTGCTTTTTTTTTTTTTTTTTTTCCCCCCCATGAATAACATGTTTCTCCATTCGCTTCAAAGTGCCCTAATTTTACTAAGAGCAGTAATTGGACCAAATACGGATATCCATGGGGGATACATACAATCCAATCTCATTGTTTTGCCTCCTATATTGAGAAAAGAGGATGCACTTTTAAGTGTATGGTTCTCCTTATGGTCAGGCTGATTTTCAACTGTGTGGATGGACATCCTCAACATTGAACTACATGGGATGAAGGCAAGCTTAGTGAACGTAGGTACAGGGGGAAGTAAATTTTAGACTTACATTTAGTGTTACAAAAACAGATGCTTTAAACTAGACAGGAATTAGTTCAGGGGCTCTTATAGTGTTTAGAGATGACACAACCAACTAGGTTATTAGAAACATATTCCAAAGTTCTTTAGGGTAAATTTCAGGGAGAAGTAAGAGACAGTTCAACAGTTCTTAACCTTTTCCATGCTGGCTGGTCTCACTCCACACATCTCCTCCCACTTAGTAGTGTGATACTGACAGTACAGTTGTCTAGTTCAAGAAATCAACTGCAGAAAATTATTTCAGAAGAATTCTGTCACAGCATTCCAACCTCAGGGTCACATAACTTTTGGATTAGAACTGACTGATATCCTGATATCTTGGAAAGAGCTCATACCTGTCCTTAAAGTACAGAACAAAAACACCTGTGCGCCCATACTGAGACTAAGGCTCTCCTGTTATTCAGGGTTACATGACATAGCTACAAACTGTAAACATGATTTTTCTGAAGAAGATTGTTCTATTTGTGCCATTTGGCATTTTTATTTACTTTATGAGCGAAAAAAAAAAAAAAAAAAAGAATGAATCAGGCAAGATTCTTAGCAAAATAGCAGGGAAAAAACCCAGCAGAAAAAAAAAAAAAAAAAAGCACACATAGGAGACTTAGGCCACATGGTAAGGAAAAAGAGAGAGCTTTACAGACTGTTTGATTCAATATCCTGTTCTGATTCCTGTATGGGAGCAAGGAAATGCCATGCATTCCAATTTAGAATTGTTATCATATACAGAGATGTGGTAGTGTACAAAAGAAAAAAAATGACTTGAAGACAGGACTCCTGTTGTGGGAAAAATAAATGGGGAATGAGGAAATAATATATTCTATGTACTCTTTAAAGCTGTGTACTCACAGCTTTCAGATTAGTGTCTGCAATGTGAACAAAGGAGAAACAAATACCTTTGACTTCATTTATTACTGCTGAAGAAGATCCGAACCTTTCAGAATTAGTCACAAAGACTTGTATCCTTTCAAAGTGCTCAAAAGCATGTTGGTCTGTGGAGTTTTTAAGACTGTTCAATACTTAAAGGAAGAGTCTTTATGGCTAACTCTCCCAAATACAAAAAGAAATGCATGCTATTTTATGTAAGTAAACAAGGACAACTTTTCTAGAAGCAATCTGAGTAAGGAAACTAAGAATGAATTCTCCTTTTACTTCTTGACCCCTAAGAGGGCTTAACTGGACTACATTCTTCAGACATAAAAAAAATAAAATAAAAAAAAATCATATTTTGATGTGACATCATTAAATCACTTCCAAAAATATTCAACACTGACTCAAATATGATGTTGGAATCACTTAACTGTTCTGGTAATTCCATTTATATCCCATACAGGAGAAGGTGCTAGTCCTCAAGGACAGTTACCTCTATACCAAGCAACAAATCTCTGCCATTTTGGCTGCTTGCCTAGCCAAAAGTGTGGTATGAATTTTTTCCAAGTACACACATCACCTTCAGACAGAAACCAAGCATGGAGATCTGCCAGAAAGGCTAATGTATGAGGAAGCTATTAACATGTGAGAACAGGAAGTTATAAACGAAGGCAAAATTACAACTTTTATTTTGGAGGGTGTTACCAGGCTCCTCTTAACCTGGTAAATATTTGTTCAGCCATCTAGGAAGTTGACCCTACTTCCATAAGATTCAAGACAGTGTTTACTATTGCCTTACAGATACAAAAGCCAGGCTATCAGGTATATTCAATAAGCCTTGCAGTTTTTCCTGTCTTGAGGAAATGAATTTCAAAAAGCATATACATTTGGATATACAGAGACTGTCTTTCTGAAGTCTTTAAGGCAAGAAACACTGTGATTTTCTAAGGAAACAAAACTTGTTGTCATTCAGAAAGAGGTTTTGAAAAGTGCACATTAGAACCTAAAATGAACTGTTGCTGAAATTTTCATTTTTCTACTTTACATCCATCCATTTTTGTCCCCACAACAAGGCTTGATGTGGGAGCACACGTTCAAGTCCTACCTATTAATAGACATACCAACCCTCAAGACAACACATCACACAGTTTAAAATGCCATTTTCCAGCCAATATATTTTTTAAATTAAAGGGAGGGGAAAAAAAAAAAAAAAAGGATAAATAGAGATAAAGATCATTTCCCACTTATGAAGGCTTCACATAGATCTGGCCACGGGCATGCAGCCCAGAAATTCCAAGAGATTGCTGCTGTAAAACAAAATGACTCTTTTTAAAGCATTTACTTGAAATACCAAATCTAAATGTTCTTAAGATAGAAGAGCCTCTTTGGTTAATTTTAGACAAGGCATTTCTATTTTGGCTGTGGACTGGAAGCAGGGAAAAGTAAAATGTTTACTCTCAGAACAATAGTGATGAGCACCAAGCTCAAATACAGCTATCTCCCATTTTTCTCTTACCATATAAGATATGGTTCCTACTAGAAATATTTATATTGGTCTGAATTACTGCAAAATGTAGCTCATTATCAAGCAATAGACTTTTATGACTGGCTCAACTTTTACACACTGTGGTCTTGCCATTTTATTTAGCCAATATCCAGAAGATTCTGTGGCAAGTTATAACAAAAATATATTGAAGAAAGCAAAAGGAGAGATGTGCATGTGAGATGTGGATCTCAACTTTCAAGATATTGAAAGTGAGGTCAAGAACACTAAGCCTGCTAAACTGAACCTGTGGTTCAAAGGATGTGTGAAATGAGCAGGAGAGTGTGAACATGTGTGAAAGAGGCCTGGCTCTGGAAATTGCCTGCAGATGACTGTGAAAGACCAATTTTGGAATTAATCAGAAAGGCTGAGATTCATATTCCAGACCAGGTATAAGGGTCTCAGACTGCCAGAATGGGATATTAATAAGAAAAACTAAGAAGGAAATGATTCATTCTGATAATGACCAAATTCTGTCCATAACATCACAGTTGTTATGTATTTTGGCCTGTTTTCTTTCTGTGAAACGTGTAAAATAATACACTCCTTAGAACAGGCCTATGGTAATGACTCACTAGATGCTGCTTGTAAAAGGCACTGATCGCAAAAAAAAGTAAAGATGCAATCTGTACTGGAGCCATAAGCTACAGAAATATGTGTGTTAGGTCATTCATAATAAAAAAAAGTACTAAGAATTTTTAAAGAAGGAAGCAAATCAAAAATGCTGGTACTGTAGTAGCCAAACAGTTCTGCCAATAATAATAATAATAATAATAATAATAATAAAGTTAATTTATCTTTAATTGTAGCTCAGGAAAAAAAAGTTTATTTCCTATTTTACTGTTTGTTTGGTTTTTGTTGCTTTTGTTTCACAGAAGGAATTTTTTCTTTCTTTTCTCCTTTTTAAAACTTTCCTGTACTTGGGTGATTACAAAAGCAAAACAGACAAAGGGCAACAATAAAACATTTGAAATAATAGGCTAGAAATGTAAAGGAGGAACAGTAGTCTTGATTCACATGATGAATTGCCCTTTTATTTCCCAGTTTCCTGCAAAAAAACTTCAACAACAAATACAATTCTTCCACGTAAATGCCTGTGTTGTTTTTGTTGTTATTTTTTGCATGAATGGCAACTTGAATATAAATATAGATGCAAAACTTTGGAGTCTTAAATGTATCAAATGTGCCCATTAAAAATGAAGCAGAAATATTAACTTAAAGAAACAGCCTCTGATTTCAAAAGAAATCAATGTCCTTTAACTAAATGCACTTTGTTGTCATTTTAAACTGTATCTCCAAATAGCCCATCAAACAAATCTTTGATCACTTATCAAAGTAAGGAGAGTTTTTTAGCAGGTGGAGGGTCAAAGAATAAGACTTTACTGTTTGGTTTTTTGTTTGTTTGTTTGTTTTGTCTACAAACCTCAGTGGTGCAGCTCTTCAAAGTCAAAGAGGTTTCTTAGTCCATGACTGCAGAGCACTTTGAGATCCTTTGGGAACACTGTTTCTATCTATGTTTCAAACAACACCAAGAAGTGTGAAAGTCAAAATTACTGAACTGTACTCTGTCACAGGGGAAGAGAATTTTAAAATGATCTGAAGCCAGGTACTTCATCACCTGTATGAGCTCACAGAAAATTTTTCTTTAATATTCCCAGATATGGCTACTTCTGAGTTCTGAAGAAAGCAGCATCTAACCTTAATCAAGGCTCTTACTACATCTTAGCAGAGAGGCAAGATCAGGTAACCAACTCTGTCCAACATGAAGAACTTGTCTTTTGTTATTAGGGCCTCACATCAAGAGTAATGGGAGATAGAGGGTATTTTGAATGCTGCAAAAATATTTTGCCCCCAGTACTGGAGAAGATGTAAGAGAAGGAGTTCATAGAAACAGAATCATAGAATAGCTTGGGTTGGAAGGGATCTTAAAGATCATCTACTTCCACTTCCACCCCCCCCCCTCCCCCCCCCCGCCATGGACAGGGCTGCCGCCCACCAGATCAGGCTGCCCAAGGCTGCATGCAACCTAGCTTTGAACAACCTCCAGAGATGGGGCATCCACTACTTCTCTGGGCAGCCTGTGACAGTGTCTCATCACCCTCTGAGTAAAAAAAATTCCTCCTCACAACTAATCTAAATCTACCCTCCTTTGGTTTAAAACCATTCCTCTTCTCCTATCACTATTGGATCATGTAAAAATTCGGTCTCCTTCTTGATTATTAGCTCCTTTAACGTGGTGGAAGGCCACAGTGAATTCTCCCTAGAACCTCCCCTTCTCCAAGCTAAACAAGCCCAGTTCCCTCAATCTTTCTTCATAGGAGAGGTGCTGCAGCACTCTGATCATCTTCATGGCCTTCGTCCGGACATGCTTCAACAGCTCCACTTCTACCCTGTACTGGGGGCTTCAGGCCTGGACACAGTACTCCAGATGGGAACTCACAAAGGCAGAGTAGAGGGGGACAATCACCTCTCTCTCCGTGCTGGCTTCCCCTCTTCTGATGTGGCCCAGCATTCCATTGGCCTTCTGGGCTACAAGCACACACTGCTGGCTCATGTCCAGCTTTTTCTCTATCAGGACACAGAAGTCCTTCTCTGCAGGGCTGTCTTTATTATGTTCTTCTCCCGGTTTGTAGAGATAACTGAGATTGCTCTGGCCCCGGTTCAGCACTTTGCACTTGGCCTTGCTGAATCTCATTAAACTTGCTTGTGCCCACTTCTCAGTCCTGTCAAGGTCTCTTTGGATGACATCCCTTCCTTCTGTGCACCACTTAGCTTGATGTCATCTGCAAATTGGTTGAGCATGCACTCAATCCTTCTATCCAGTTCACTGATAAAGACCTGGAAACAAAAAATAGCAGTCTTACTGCTTTCAGAACTGGGGAAAATGCCATCAAATTATACTCTTGGGAGAGCAACAGAAATCCTCTGAGAAGAAAAGAATTGAGAGGAAGGCTTTAAACTGGAAATTTGTCATAAATTTGACTATATGAACTGGCAAAAGCTGGAGATGCCTCAACTATCTTTCTAAACCTTCTGAATCCAAAAGATCTCTGCTCACTACAGGGATGTGAATGCCTTTATGATTATAGCTCTTAACAAGATCACGCACTTAAGTGCTTACAGGACTTTTTACTGTCATTCCCATACCACTGTCCTTGCTAAAAAGTGAATGATTAAATATGAAGCGGTCATACCAATTCTTTATGATTGATGTTTTTTAACTCTAATGAGCTCTTCCAGCTGTTGAGAAATAGTCTTTACCTTCATCTGTAGATGAGACACAAGAAGCTGAAGGAGCTTGTATACATACTATGAATACATTACAACGTATGTATAGTAACGAGTGCATTTAGTTACAAGCTCACATTTCACAGCATTCTGACTTCCTTAACTACCACACTGTGCTGATTATGAAATTTAACATGTGTTTCACCACTGGCATGTCTTTCTCCTCTAATCTTCAGGCCTGCACTTTATTCACTAAGCTACCACTTCCTTTCTCCAAACTGTTCCCGACTCAGTATATAGTGGAAGTTTATTGGTGAAGATCTTGTCTACTTCTTTATGAAGCACAGAATTATGAGAATGTTTCTTACAAAAAATAATTTCTGAGTATTAAAGCAATCTTTTTTCCTGCTTGGTTGGCTGTCATAACGTGATGCACAAAAGGATCTCTCTACTACGACGGTCTTTTCTACATCCAGATGTGATAAACCACAGCTCCTTGCATATTCAGTATGTTAATAATCTCTATACGTGAAGGTCTAACAGGAAAAGCTCTTATTAAAAAAGTGAGTAAATGGGTGAATGGGTCTGTGAACTCTAGAGAAAAAACAAAACAAAACTGATGACCATCAATAATTTCCCCACAAAACTGGCTGAAGGATAACTGGAATAATCTGAGGCTTGAATTTCAGTTGGATTAAACAAGACATAGCTTGGAATTTGATCCCTAACTTCAAACCGTTTTTTATTTCTCTCTCCTAAAAAAGGTAGAATTTCTTCTTCTTTCATCTAGTTCTCAACACTTGCAGTCTGTGAAAAGTTTAATCCTTAAACGATCATATCTCATATAGTGCACAGATTTCTGTTTTCTTGTCATTTGAAAACCTGTTTGTTCTTTGAGATGCATAGCTCTAGTATAGCCTAAAGAGAAGCTCTGTTTGTAATTTCCCCCAGGATTACTGCTTTTAAAAAAATTGTTTCTAGACCTAAACTGATAGCAGAGCATTTTAGATAAAGTTTTGCAAAAGCTATGACAACTCCTTTTAACTCCTTTATCAGCTCAACTCTCTTCTCTCCGTTCATATCCTCAAGTGAAATCATGCATGAGCAGATCTGAAAGATGCTCTTTCTCACTGAGATACTGGTTGTTCTCACCTCCAGATGATCAGATTGTGGTTGAGAATATGTGAACTCTCATTGCAATTTGCACTGTGTATCAAATTAAAACACCAGTGCTCACATGAAACACATCTATGTTCCTGCCACCATGGTGGAACATAGACGTGCCTACATCAAGCACCGCATGAATGTGTGGCAACAGTTAAAGAAATTAGCTTTAAATTTGGTTCACTCTCTCTTGGACCTTATTCCCTAAGAATACCTACCAGAGATTTAGAAATAAGAAGTCACATAAAACAATCTCTTATGTTTAAAGAGGGTAGTTAGATTCTTCATGTACTAGAACGTTTTTCTGAAAGACAGCTAGGAAGCTCACGCGACTGAGGTGATAATGAGGAAACAACACTTCTGAGAGCTTTAAAAAAGCTGAACATCAAAGCCTCAGTTTTAGTACCTGAAAATGCAAGCTATGTTGCCATGTGAAATTTCTACCTATTCCCCAGGGAGAGTTTCTGTACTGTGAATGAAGACCAACCTCCCTAAGGCCAACTTCTGTGAAGTTATCCCAGAATATTTTTCAGGCAAGGATACGAAGCAAGTCTTCAGAAAAGGGAATACATGCAGAAATTCTGTGGCAAACAGTGTGACTTCTGCAGCATCTTCCCCACAGGTATACCCCATGAAGAGTTATTTACAGAATGTTTATTATATAATAATTGATTTTATTACATAGCTTCTCAATAGAATAGTAACTACCTGAAAAATATTGACATATCCCATGCTAGGGATGGGATTTTAATCTTTATTATTCTGTCAGATAAGCTAGTAGTGTACATAAAATAACAGTAGACATTTCTGTCATCTTAATGAAAGCATATTTAACTTAGTTAAGTTAAAAAAAAAGACAGAAAAAAAAAGACTAAATACAGTTCTGAGGTCTGTCTGAACATTTGTTTTTGCTAAACAAAAAACAAACTAATAAAACAGCAGCAACAAAACTTTATGTCTTTTGTTAGACATGCTTTTTTCACAAATGACTTTTCATTCCTCACATTTCTTTAGTGTGTGAAGAAAATTTGACTCTGGTCTCATACCTCTGGAAAATTCCAGGTGTTCATGTAAAGCTAGATCAGGTTTCCCAGGGCCTGATCCAGACTCCCATTGAAAGTCTCCAGGGACAGGACATCCATCACATCTCAGGGCAACCTGCTCCAGTGCCTCACTACCCTCATTGTGAAAAGACTTCTTCCTTATATCCAACCTAAATCTACTGTCTTAAAGCCTGAAACCATTTCCAGTTCTATCACCACAGACCCTGCTAAAGAGTGTGTTCCCCTCTTCCCTGTAGCTCTCCTATAGATACCAAAAGGCTGCTATCAGGTCTTCTCAGAAACTTAAATTTATCCAGTCTGTACAGCTCCAGCGCTCTCAGCCAGTCCTCATAGGAGAGGTATTCCATCCTTTGGATCATTTTTGCAAACCTCATCTAGATGCACTCCAAAAGCTCCATGTCTCTCCTGTGCTGAGGACTCCATATATGAACACAGTACCCCAGGTGAGGTCTCACCAGAAGAGAGAAGAGGGGCAGGATCACCTCCCTCACCCTGCTGGCCACAGTTCTTTTGATACAGCCCAGTATATGGTTGGCCTTCTGGGCTGCAAGGGCACATGGCTGGCTCATGTCCAGCTCGCCATCCACAAGTATCCCCATGTCTTTTTCGGCAGGGCTGGCCTCAATCCTTTCATCTCCCAGCTTGTACGGGCAGTGAGGTTTGCCTCAACCCAGGTGCAAGACCTTGCATCTGGATGTGTTGAACCTCATGAGGTTCACTGGGTCCTACTGCTCAAGCCTGTCTAGGTTTCTCTGGATGGCATCCTGTCCCTCTGTTGTGTCGACCGCACCACACAGCTTAGTGTTATCTGTAAACTTGCTTAGGGTACACTCAACACCATTGTCAATGTCACTGATGAAGATATTAAAAAGTATTGGTCCCAGCACTGACTGCTGAGGGCCACCACTCATTATTTATCTCCAACCAGACCTTGAGCTATTGACCACCACTCTCTGGACTCGATCCTGCAGCCAGTAAAAGAGATTAAGGACAAAGAGAATGGGCAAAATTGTCTTTGCTCCTGGAGGAACAGACTTGAATAGGGAAAGGTTTTGAGAATATGAAAACAAATTTTTCAAAATTCACCCAGAAAATATAAGAGATCTCCAGTTGTTAAAGCTCTCACAAGACAAAGTTCATCTAGGGCTCTAAGAGATTGTCCTGTCTCTTTCCATTATTTGGAGAAAATTATACTTGGAGACGATTTGAGTACTGTGCTCAGTTTTGGGCCCCGCACTACAAGAAAGACATTGAGGCCCTGGAATATGTCCAGAGAAGGGCAATGAAACTGATGAGGGGTCTGGAGCACAAGCCTTATGAGGAGCAGCTGAGGGAGCTGGGATTGTTTAGTCTGGAGAAGAGGAGGCTCAGGGGAGAACTCATTGCACTCTTCAAGTTCCTGAAGAGAGGTTGTGATGAGGAGAAGGTCAGCCTCTTCTCCTAGCCAATAAACAGGACCCGAGGAAATGGCCACAAGTTGTGGCAGAGAAGAGGAAAGAAAAAAAAAAAACTTTTTTACTCAAAGAGCGGTCAGGCACTGGGATGGCCTGCCCAGAGAGGTGGTGGAGTTGCTGTCCCTGGTGGTGTTTGGGCTTAGTGTGTAGTAACGGTGATAGGAGGACAGCTGGACTAAGCAATCTTGTAGGTCCTTTCCAACCTTGTGTTTCTATGATTCTGTGAAATGATTCTATGGTACTAAAGTATTAAGACTCTGATTATGTAAATTAATGTGGAAACAGGTGAAGACTGCTATTTCTTCTGCAGAATGTCCTAACATTGGAATTTTTATTTCAGGAAAGAACAGACCCATATTTTATAAATAAATAAATAAATAAATAAATAAATAAATAAATCAGATTTAAAATGGATGGTACAAAAAGCTGTTTCATGAAACAAGATGATATACAAACTATCTGGTGCTCATTTTATCTTTTTATTATTTATTTATTTTTAATGCAAAAACAGTCAGATAATGAGAGAACAAAACACCTTACAACTGCAACATAGATCCTGCAGAGAAAAGGGAAAAGAAAGGCTCCATGTATGGAGCCTCCCACTCATCATTTATCTAAAAAAAATATGTGCCTCTTTGTGTGGAGGAAGATAAAGATTTTGACCCCCCACTAACTTATTGATCTCTTTGTTTTTCTATCTTTCGTAGTAGACAAAATGGTCACACTGAGACAGGACAACTGACATTTCATTCCTCTTTTGTCCCTCCACTGTCCTCCTTTCAACCATCTCCAAATTTATACCTCCACAATAGCTTCAAAACAGGGATTACTGCCTTGGGCTTCCATACCTACTACTTTTTCTGCAGACTGCCATGAGCCAAAACAAGAAACAACATGACTTTAGTGCTGCTGTCCAAAATTTGAAGCTACATTTCAGGCCTATGTGATCTCCAGGATCTGTGAGACGAGTGATAAGGGATAATGTGCCAGATGGGTGATTTTTCTCCCCTGTTTTTTGGTGATTTTCCGAGACTGTGAAATTTCCACAGAAAGATGAAATGATGGTCAAGTCCAATGACATCAAATTTAAGTTTGATCTCATTTTAATTACATCTTTTAGAAGTTTTGATCTTGGTGTACACAGCACTGACTCTTCATTTTTATTTTCCTAGTGACAAGCACTAAAAAATAACCAGTCATACAGGAGCACTTTTGCCTGAGATTTGAGGGAAACAACACAAATTTGACTGTAAATGCATCCTTCCTCACATTTTCAGCTTTCATCCCATCAATCCTTTGATTTTTGAGCAAATCACTGTGGTGCTGATGACGATGCCCAAATTTTGAAATGCAAGACATATAAGCATATATAAAAGCACATAGGTCTACCTAAAGAGACATTCCAAATTGTATGGACGTGAGCTCCATCTAAGCTTGTTAAAGCTGGGAAAAGCCCCTGTTTACAAGCAATTATTGACTGTTTTTTCCCATCTCATCAGATGCCTGCTACACACATACTGAGAAAATGCTGTATATCCATAATCAATTCAGTTCCTGTTCTCTTGTTTCTAAAATGGCTATAGTTGTCACCTTGGTAAGAACCAAAGTTATTTTACAGCAGCGTGAATTTTCTAAGAGTATCAGATGCTGAGCCACTATATCCACCTAAGTTTTACTTCTGCTTCAAACAGAATAAAATTTGATAAAGCACTTCTTGTTCATGAGTAGAAATGCTTGTACAACTGCCAAAGCAATATAACGAACACATGTTTTAAATAACATGGCTCACATATATGCCTCATTCACAGAACTGTGCAAAGTAGTTCCTGAATAGTTCCTAGGATGTCATCTGAAGTTTTGCAAGAAGCCGTTTGTTTAAGGGAGGGGGTGTGAGAAGACAGCAAAGCTGGCACCAAGTCAAGAGTTTCCAGCAAAGAAAAGGCCTCTCTGCAATTTCCCCATAGAATGTTTGCTTTAAGATATTCACAGTTCTTAGAAAATGAAGTTACTGACATGACAGGAGAGTAGAAAACTCCTGCTTCATTTTTCCTGAGAAATTAATTATGATGTCCAAAGCATTTATTTCTTGATTATGGAGATAGGGTGATAACAGCAAATGAATGCTTTAAAAGGGGTGCATCCTCAGGTCAGCACTCCAGCCACTATTTCCCAGTGCTTGATCCTTGGGAATGAGTGAAATTGAAGAAGTTTTTTTAAAAAAAGAGTAGAGAAAATGGAACAAGCTCCCTAAAATTTAGTTACATAATGAAGACACTGAGGGATGCTACTGAAAGTGAGTTAACATCTTTCTGGTGAATAAAGGGGAAAAAAAAATTACAACTAACATAAATTAAACTAGGAGATAAAAAAGAGAGAGTAGAATGAAACTGAAGCGTGAGTTAAAATCTAGCACTGAATAAAAGTGAATTAGTTTGTCATAGAAATCTCTGGCCTTGATTTAACTATAGTATTTACCAATTCTGAAAATCCTGTATCAAAAAAATACAGAGGGATATTTCTAAACGAAAGGTGCTTGACCCCAGCTGGTATTCTTTTTTCACTAGAAACTGAGCTTTTTTTTTTTTTTTTTTCCTAATGACTGATATAAAATCTCAGAGGAGATCAGTGTTGAAGGTCAGGAAAGTGATATCAAAGGGAAAAAAAATAATAACTGTTTTTACGTCATCGCTTTTTGATTAATAAGAAGTGAAATATCCAACACATGAAAAAAAAAAGACAATAGAAAAAATAGAGTGATACCCTAACATGTGAGAAGAACCACTGGGATTAACCGTGAAACAGGAATCCAATGCTGTTCTGTTCTATAAATAAAATTCAGTATAATGTGCAGTTTTTCCTGCACCCACTTAGCACTTCAGAATTGTAAGGAGAGTACAAATCCTACTTAGGAAATCTTGTTTAGAAAACTTGATATCTTCTAAGATAGAAGTCTGGGCGTCTTACTGCATATGGGAAGTTGTTTCTTGCACTTAGGCAATCAAATGAAGGTGAATTCTTGTACCACTCTGTATTTCAGATGATGTAATTGACCTAATTTAAATGCATTAATTGAGATTGAAACTTTTACCTAATTATCCTTAGAAGATCTTAAATAGTCATATTGTGTTTCCCTTAATGTTTAGTAAGCTAATTTACTTCTGAATCAACTCTTGTGTTTTACTAAGTAAAGGTCAATTCTAAACCACCATATTTTGTCTTTTGGAACTTAGGGCATCAAGAAAGTGTTGCTACAATCTGTATATTGACAAAGATAGCATAACAGTATTTCATTAGACATAGTTATTTCCATGAAGTCCTTCAACCTCAGGCACCTAATAACTTTGCAGCTGTGAAACTTGATGGTAACTCATTTACTGTTTGATTACAACTTGGAATTCCTACCCAGATTTATTCCATTTTTTGTGCCTTATTAGATTCTGTAAGAAAATGTATTCTAACACTTTTTGTAAATCTTTACTTCATGTAAACTTAATTCAGCTTTCCTACAAATTTCATAGCCACAGCAAGACCTCAGCCATATTTCAGTACCACTAATTGTCAGCATCTTTCTTTTGCATAAATCCTAGCTGGATGGATGTTCTTAAATAAAATTCTCACTTTTTTTTTTTTTTTTTTTTTTTAATAAAGACTATAATAGAGAAAATCTGTATTCCATCAAAGCAAACTTCTAGACTTTCATTCAAAGTAATACTATTTGGCTTCAAGTGTTTCTACTTAATGCTTTTATTCAACATCTTCCTGCATTTTGTAATATTTGCTCCAATTTATCACCCCCTATATTTTACTTCCTTTGTATCCTACCATTCTTATCAGGAAGTAAACTAGGAAGCTTCTGAGCAAAACATACAGGATTTGACTCAGTTCTTTGGTAAATTATGTTTAAAATTTTTTATAGCAGTCATCATAGAACTCCACCAAGAAGGTAAATAATGAATGTTAATAGCTATGAAGGAAATGAGCAATACAGTTCTTGAGACATGTCATTAAGGAAAACTCAAACAGACTTTTGATATTTATACTGGCATCTAAGAAAAAATAAGCAAAAATAATCCAATTATAAATATGACTATCCAGATATATGTATATTAAAGAAACAATCTTATCAATGATCTATTGTTAAGCAGGGAATTGAAAGCATTGTTTGCATGAGCTGGTAGGCTTCAGAACAAGACTAACCTGCTAGCAGTTACTTGACTAGAAATTGAAAGTTGTCTTCAGGTTATTACATGAATTTGTACAAAATGCCAAAAAGAGTTTCAAAATCAGTGAAATCTAGTATCTGGTTTTCACTTACCTATTTCTATGCAACCCACTGAAAGGTAAGATGTACAAGATAGTCATCAGTTTAAAATTTACTTATTCCATACACTGAGAAAGGAATGTTTTTTATCTTCTGAACTGAAGTTTCTAAGCCCTAGCTCAAATGAAAGAACTAAGTTACTGTGCAAAACCTTGAGGCAAAGACTTTATTGCACCATTTGCCTTCACAGAACTTCTTAATCATGATCTTCTGTGCAAGCAGTCATCACAGCTAGAAGATCAATCATGACCTTCTGTGCAAGCAGTCAACACAGCTCTGTCTATTATCCAGACATTCCACACTGTATTTTTAAATCCCGATGGCATCTCTCATACACATTGTGTTGTTACAGCATACCAGCCAGTGAAAATGGTTACAAAAATTTCACATCATGATTTTTATTTGTTATACACGCTAGCACTGAAAGAGTGTGTGAAGGAGTAGACTGGTGTGTGTTGAAGGGCTAGAGTTTTCAGTGATGGCTTGTTTTTAAGACAAGCTGCTCCTCAAACAACATTTGATGCTTAGATGAGGCTGTGATGCCAGATTTGAAGGGCTATTTTGTCAGAAGGAATCATTTGTGTTGGTATTTTGTTGTTTTTGACATGCAGTTTAATTAAGCCTTTAATTTCTAAACCACAAACTCTTCTTAATTTAGAGAGGAAAAAAAATTAGCTGAGGCTTTATGCCACCTGGAAGAAATTAAAATAAATATCCTGCCTGACTAATCTTATTTCAAGTCACAATAATAAATGTGCTCTGTATTCAACAACTTTATTAGCCTGCAGCTAAGTAGAGTCTTCAAGGAAAATGAACATATTCCAGCACTGATACTTTGACAGTAGCAAATTAGCAAGTAACAGTAAAATCACTACTGGTTGTGATGTATCCTAACTGGTATTATCAAAATGTAGTCATTTCTGCATCTTTTTGGCTGGGGATTATATATGTCCTGGGGATCTTGCTGCTGTTGGCAGTCTATGCGTTTGGAATTGACGAGAACAGAACAGCCCTGCTAGTCCAAGCTTCCCCCTGCCTCTGTTCCCCCTACCACCCAACGAGGGATCCTGTTTCTTACACTTACCATTAAAGATAACACATTTCAGGATCTTTGTCCAACTTTCCAATTTTGTCATCATTACAAGAACTCTTAGCTGGACAGAGGTTCCCAGTGGCTGTTGAACAGTTTGTTCCCTGTATCTTCACATTTCCACAAAGATTAACTGCTAGCTTTTCAGGTATTCTTAGGGTGTGATGGGTACTGTTGATCCACATTCTTCTCCTATTTTGCATTTTAAGTCCATAGTGTCGTGCTTATTTATTTGCACTCCTTATCTTCTTTCCTCACTAACTGTCTCACTGGTCTTGCTGAAGTTTCTTCTTTGTATAATTAATACCAATTCAGGGCCCTTTCTATTTCAGGTTACTCCTTGAACTTGTCTTCCTGAAGGCATTAATGGGAACAGATATTTACAGATTAATATGTGAAGATGCATAGTGTGATTAAGCTGCCTTTCATTTTTCAAAGGCTTAAGAGATATAAGCAATTACTGCTGTAGGACTGGTCAAAGCTATTTTGAAATACTTGCAAACAATGAAATACCTCTATGTGATTCCTATTAGTCCAACAGTTTGACTGCTTTATAACATAGGTGTCAGCAATCCATTAATACTTCTACCTTCCACTTCATGCCCATTAATTCCTTTTATGTAACAATTCATGACCATCACCATTTCCTCACAGTTTAATGACTTCAGAGAAAACCTTTCATCCTATTGTTAACCCCCTTCTTCAGCTATTGCCTTTTGCAGAGAAAACACAGACTGCTAGACCAGCAGTAGTCAAGTCCCCCACATACTCTGAAGGAGGATTCCCTCAGATATAATTGTAGCTGTCTACTTTCCCTCTGTGAAAAATGAGTCCCAAACCAGCTGAGGTACAAAGATGCACGGTTGGGCATCCAATTGTGTGCTGAAGTCATTAGCAAGACAAAACACTCTGTGGAATTTAAGCTTTCAGAATCTCCTCTGCAAGGAGGATTTGTAAGAAAAACCTTGCATTTCCAACTGGGAGAGGAATTTCTTCTGCTAAATAGAAGATAAGGGAAGATTAGTTAAATGACAACAAACTAATATTTTTCAAGTGGGAATGTGCTTCAGTGACTTATCCTTCAGAGGATTCAATGAGATTATATACATAAAAAACCCCCTTTCAAATATTGGCAGTTCATATTAATTAATATCTTGTCATTACAGAATTTTTTTTAACAAGATCTACCCCGTTTCTCTCACTTCAAATCAGCAGAACAATTACCAACACTGCTCATATTTTTACATCAGTTTTGCAAATCCAGAGTAAAGTAATGAAGTTCTTTTATGTGGAGTATCATAGAATAAATGTTCCATGTACCTTGCCTAATTTCCCACACCACCTCAGATTTCTGCTTTACAAGAAAACCTAGACCTACAGAAAGTCACTGCCACACAGCTGGAATTAATGTCTACCAATTAAATAACCCCTTCTGAAGCAAGTGAAGAGGCACTTACTATTTGTATACCAGGCAAGTTGCCTATTACAGTAAAAACTTGTCATCTGATTATATGTCACATTATCCCAAACTGAAATTTGTTCTTGGATCTGATATGGTTTCAATGTATAATTTCATTACCAAATTACTTATCAATTGGAAACAATATCTATACATGTGAATCAGATTTGTTATCAACATTCATTAATCATTTCATCACTCATTTGTAATGCTGAAAAAAACTCCACAAAAAAACATATGTTTTTAAAGCTGTTAAAGGAAAATGTTGACATAAATTCAAAGGAGAGTAAAAACATGCAAAATTTTTCCTTTTCCTCTGGGTAGGGGAGGAGGAGGGAAGGGGGTTAAACCACAAAAAATTCCATGTCTAGCATTTTGAACAATGAAAAGAAACACATGCTTGATGAAATCATGTTGTGAAAATGACAGAAGTGTAAATACACTTAACATTACATTGGCATCACAAGCTGGACTATAGTCATTGGGGAGGCTATTATTTTGCACAGTGAAATTTTTACTTACTATGAGTTACTGTGGAACTGGCTATGTGTATCTTAAAACATAAGCTCTTCTTAAGGTCTCAACAGTGTCATGCTTCTTTTTTTTTTTTCTTTTTGTGGAGAAATAAAGCAAAACCAATACAAAATAATAAAAAAAAAGTAAAAGTAAACAAATAAACAGGAACTCCACCTTTTGACTCCAAGTTAAGAGAATTTGAATAAAGAAGAAAAGGAAGGTGAAGTCATTTGAAGTCTGGCTCAGGTTGACTTATCACAGGTCTCTCACAAAGGCAATGTAATCTCTTTTTTCTAGGATCAATGTTGTCCCCACAGATGCATCCCCTTTATTTATTTATTTATTGAGGAAAAACCACAAAGGTTCCTAGATTTGAGGGATAGTTAATGTTCCCTTTTTGGCCTTGATTTAAACTAATTCATTTTTCATTTACTTTTTTTTGTAATTTTATTTTATTTTTTTTTTTTTTTTTGTAATTTTAAGTAATCTATTCTGTGTTTCTCGGAATCAACATGTTGCTGATTTACCTATGCTGGCTGTATTACATTGCCTTAATTTTAAGTCTTGAAGACATACAATAATTACTTTATTCAAAAACAAAAACAACCTTTCTGATGTTAAATGTTATTGTTACTAATAACAACAGCAATAATAATAATCTTAAGATATCACATGATTAAGAAAACAATGTTAGAATGAAAACCAACTCCATTTCTGACAGTTGTTTTTAACTACTGCATGAAAGCAGAATTGCTTCTGTTTCCCCTAAAAACTGTTAGTTTTGGCATGGCTTGGATGCAGAGGTACCCAACCAATGAAGATTTCACCCTAGGTGGAGACAAATTCCAGTCAGACTTCTCTCTCACTGCTGCATGTTTCAGTTTTACTTGCAGCAAATGAATCACTATCATTTCTATTTCATCATTTTCCTAATTTCTTTTTTTTCCTTTTTCCTCTTTTCTTTTCTTTTCTTTTCTTTTCTTTTCTTTTCTTTTCTTTTCTTTTCTTTTCTTTTCTTTTCTTTTCTTTTCTTTTCTTTTCTTTTCTTTTCTTTTCTTTTCTTTTCTTTTCTTCTCTTTTCTTTTCTTTTCTTTTCTTTTCTCTTCTTTTCTCTTCTTTTCTTCTTTGTTGCTTAAATTATTACCAGTTTAATTTTATTTTTCAGACCACTTTCCAACATCACACTGTTAACCATGATGGATCTGCAGCTGCTTCATGAGCAACAGAAACATCCTTGTAACTGGATGTGAGGCTCCAGAAGACCTTTGAAAGTAGCTGTGGGTAACTTTGTTGGCTCAAGTTGAGCAGGTGTTGATTATGATTCAGAGTTTTTAGGCCCTTGTGTTGCAAATATGTTCATATAAATTTAGGTGAATGTGAATAAGATAGATAAAATAATTTAGATCCTCCCCATAACAGCTTAGTTTACATAGCTTCCACAGGTTTCCAGTTTAGCAGTTCATTAAACTGAATTTGGTTTAGCAGTGAAGAAAGTTTTTTTAATATGGAGAAAAATTTAATATGGAGAAGGTCTGCCATGCTGTTAACTTCCTGAGGTCGATTATCTTTGTCTGTTTTACTGAATATTGACACTTAAGTCCAAGTAATTCTAAAATACAATCACTAAAAATATTATTTAAAAATTGAAAGAAAGGAATAAAAACACAGAAGGATGATTAAAAAAAAGGATGCATCTGAATGTTTTTCCATTTTAGGTTGATATCTGTAGATAGTTATCTCACATGGCAGCTCTGTGTTTTAATGAGTAGAAACATTTTCACTTTGTGATTAAATACATATGGTGGCAGAAGAGGCCCTTGGGGTTATCACAAAGACCTCACAGGAAGCTCAGTGCTTCAGTTCAGTGCATAATGGGGAGGAGGGATGCCTGGAACTCAGGGCTCAGAGATAGGAAACAATTATCATTCAGCTGGCAAAAGGCTAAAGATGTCCCTAAGCAACATTCCTGGGATGCCCCAGAGCAAAATTTACCAGGGCAAAGGGACAAGGAAAAAGGAAGTGCATTGTTTCATCCAGGCTGAATTTCAGATCCTATTACATTCATGTAATGAATAAGAAAGTGAATTTTTTTCAAGTTTCTGAAAAAGAGAGTTTTAAAGATAATCAAAATAGTAGCAAATTCAACTCAAAGTTGGTGTATAGGTTTAGTTAATTGGACATGCTCACTGTGCTGTTAACTTGGATAGCCTAAGTCAAGAAATGAGTAGCATGAAGGTTACATATAAGATTTCATCTCAGCCTCTTATTTCTGAGCAGGTTTTGTAACTGGCCTGCTGTTTTGAAAAAGGAATAAGTCTCAGTGAATTATGTCAGAATACAGAAAATAACAAATATCATTTGAACACTGAACTAAATCTGTTGAAATTAATATTTTCATCACAATGACAAATGACATCACAAGTGACAAAAATTAGGTGTAAAAAAAACGAGCAAAGAAGTTTTGAGACTTAATACAATGAAAAAAATATTTATCAGGATATAAACTATTGATGCATAATAATAATACATAATAATCTACATAATGGTGAACTGAATAATCTATTATTCACACAACTCATCTGTATATATTAGTATGTAAACAGAAAGAAAAAATTAAAGAGTTTGTTAATTTCAATAAGAACATTATCTCTAAATAATGAGTAAGTGAATAAAAGCCTAGTGACTGTGTATACTTCTTGTGGTAGAGACTGAAATTTCTTAGATGTAGATTCATAGGGAGTATGAAGAGAGCCAAACCACCATTTAGATTTCTGGGGAAAACCAATGTATTTTTTTAGCAATATGCAGCTTTAAAGCATTCCTCATTTTTTAAAACATTTATTTGTATCTCTCAGAGCTTCCAGGGACTGTCTAAACAAAAATTGCATGTAGTATTATCACCCATTGTTCAACAGTAACAAATTAGGTTTGAAGGGGAAAATAAATAATCTCCATCTGAGAAAACCTAATGATTTGTTTTGCAACAGTGACCATTTTCTCTCATTACCTCCAAGGGTGCTAAGATGAGAAGTTGTAGTAGTCTCTATTTAATTTTCAGTGGCAGAATCTGTAGCCAGCAGAAGATCACATCAGTGATTTGAAATGACCAATAATTTACTAAGATTGCTTTTATTTCTGACAGAAATTTGTAACAGATTCTACACCATAATAAATGGAATATGTACATTTGCATTAAAAACAAAACAACAACAACAACAACAAAAACCCACCAGAATAGCTAGTGTTGATAAAAAAATACAGTTAATTTGCCCTTCAGAAATGCCATTTCCACTCCAGGTCGAGTCTCATGAGAGCAGAATAGAGGAGCAGAATCAACTCTCTCAACCTGCTGGTCACACTTCTTTTGATGCAACCCAGGACACAGTTGGCCTTCTTGGCTGCAAGTGCACATTGTCTGCTTGTGCTGAGTCTTTCATCAGCTGACATTCAGCCTCTTCTCTCGGGTGACTGGTGATAGGACTAGAGGGAATGGCTTCAAGCTGCGCCAGGGAAGATTCAGGCTGGACATTATGAAATACTACTTCTCTGAAAGGGTGGTCAGGCACTGGAATGGGCTGCCCAGAGAGGTGGTGGAGTCACCGAGCCTGGTGGTGTTCAAAGAGCGTTTGGATGTTGTGTTGAGGGACATGGTTTAGCGGGAACCATTGGTGAAGGGCGAGTGGTTGGACTGGATGATCCTGTGGGTCTTTTCCAACCTTAGAGATTCTATGATTCTATGACATCTCCAAATCTTTCCCCTCCTCAGTGCTGTTCTCAAGCCTTTCTCTGCTCAACCTCTGTCTGTGTTCAGGATTGCCATGATCCAGGTTCAGGACCTTGCACTTGGCCTTGTTGAACTTCGTGAGGTTGGCATGGGCCCACCTCTCAAGTCTTTCTGGGACAGCATCTGGATAACATCCCTTCCCTCTAGCATGTCAACTGCACCATTCACCTTGGTGTCATCTCCAAACCTGCTGAGAGTGCACTTGATCCCACTGTCCATGTCACCTACAAAGATGTTAAATAACACCAGTCCCAGCATCGATCCCTGAGGAACGCAACTTGTCACTAGTTTCCACTTGACACTGAGCCATTGACTGAAATGCTCTGAGTGCAACCATCTAGCCAATTCCTTATCCAGCAAACAGTCCATCCATCAAATCCATTTTTCTCCAATTTGGTGAATAGGTTGTGAAAGAAGATGTCAAACACTTTGCACAAGTCCAGGTAGATGATATCAGTTGCTCTTCCTTTATCCACTGACACTGTAACTCTATCATAAGAGGCCACCAAGTTTGCCAGGCATAAACTGCCCTTGGTGAAAGCATGTTGGTTACCACTGATCACTTGATCTTTATTTTCCATGTGCCTTAGTAGGGCCTTCAGGAGAATCTGGCCCATGATCTTACCAGACACAGATGTAAGACTGACTGGCCTGTAGTCCCCTTGAACTTCTTTTGTTCCCCTCTTGAAAATGCATTTACCCATTTATCATTCCAGTGATGTCAGCTCTTTATTATCAGGATGTGAACTCAGTCCCTTGAGCTTAATTCTACCAGTACATTCTCCCCAACAACTCTTGCGAGTAGCAGTGTAATGCTTTTCCATTGTCACTGTGCTGAATGATCTGTAAAAAGGAGAAGGAACCAATGAATTACAGACAATACAAATTAAGTATATTATCTGTTTATTTACTTTATGATAGAATAGACTGATGTATACTTGTGGTGACTTAACTTGATCCTACAAACGCTACGAGCACACAGTTGCTTGTGCATTTCCCTCCTATGGAGGTTAAGATCTTTATGCTAGGAAACATCCAGCCATTTAAAATCTTGGGTTATGTTTCTTTTTTTTTATTTTCTTCTCCCCCCCCCCCCCCCTTTTTTTTTTAAATAAAACAGCGTTAAACAATTGAGATGAAGATCGTATTTGTAAGCAAGAGCTTCCAAAAATCATTTTGAAGTACAAATAATAGAAATTGAAATTAAGATTTTTCATCTCATGCCCAGAGAGGTGGTGGATGCCCATTCTTGGTGGCATTCAAGGTCAGAGTGGCTGGCCCTCTGAACATCCTGATCAAGCTGCAGGTGTCACTGTTCACTGCAGGGGAGCTGGACCAGATGACCTTCAAAGGTCTCTTCTAATACAAGCAGTTGTGTAGTTCTATGATTCTGTGATCTCCAACCCTGGTAGCTACTGTAGGAGAAGTTAATTCCATAATAAAACTACAGACAATAACATTTAGGACATCTGCTCTTGCCCAAGTTTTCCAAATGACATTCAGAAAAGCTCAAATGAGGTGATTTTTAGAGGTGTTTTATCACCAGTTTCACTGCATTCAAAATTCTGAGTACTGACAGCATCTGGAAAGTTAGCTATGTCTCAGTCTTTTTTCCTTTCTCTTGTAACAACACCTTCCTGCCTACCAGGATAGTAATCGGGCTTAATGTGGTTTAATTTAACCCATTTTACTTTGCCACTAGGGCAGCTAGAAGCTGGCACATAACAATTTTCCATTTCCTTTTTTACATACTACATCAAAAACAAATAAACAAAACAAACAAACGAACAAAAAAACCCTAAACCCACTGCTTTGCAGGGGATACAAATTATCTTTCAAATGCGCAGTTAAAGCATCCAGACTAGACGTTATTGAAAATTCAATTATGAAGGAAAGGGATCAACAACAGCCAAAAGAAATGCGTAAGAAAAGATCATTTCTGGACCAAGGATTTCTGCTGCACTACTGAATTTCTGAAAAACATGCATATGCAAGGAAAGGAAAAAATTCTGGTAGAATGGCAGATCATGTTGCTCTTTAATGTTTAAGAAATACATTGCACTAACTATGAGCATTATGCAATTACACTGGATTGCTGAGTTATTTCACCCCTCTAACACATATGACAGACAGAAAAATGTGTGCTTTTTACATGAATAACCTTCTTATCAGAGTAGTCCTTATTGTGGTAGAATACAAAACTGTGTAAAAGTTAACTCCCTATCAAAGCAGGGAGTTAAGCAGTAAGAAAATATGGATATATATATATATATTAATCTTACCTGTTTATTAGTTTTCTTGGAAGAATAGTGGTATTTTATATTGAAGAAATTCCCTATTTTTAAAAAGAGAGGGGAAAAAAAGAAGATGTGGGGAACTACAGGCCAGTCAGTCTCACCTCTGTGCCAGGAAAAAGTAATGCATTGAGTGCATCCTCCATTTTTTACCAGTTTGTGAACGATACCAAGCTGAGTGGTGCAGTCAGTACTCTAGAAAGGAGGCACGCCGCATGTTCAGAGGGACTGTGATAAGCTCAGGACATGGGCTCGTGTGAACAATGTGTGGTTCAAAAAGGCCAAGTGCAAGATCATGTATCTGGGCTGGGCTTCTCTGGGTTCTTACCACCCTCACAGTGCACACTTTCTTGCAGGTTCCATAATCAGCACTTACACAATTCAATAGCTTCTGATGTTTCCAATTTTTTATTTTATTTTATTTTTTAAATAAGGAAATGAGCTGATCTCAGATAAACATTCAATAAAATAAAAGTTGTTCTGCCATTCCTTAGTAAAGGTAATCCACAGCTCGTAAAGCTTACACTTCGAAAGATAAATTACCATATCAGCTCACTGCAGTAGCATCCTGATTTCCAGTGATGAGAATCACATTGAGAACTCCTCTCTCAGTCCTCAGAACCACTAGGAATTAGCAGATTACTTCCTTTCTGTAATTACCTATAATCATATTTGCTCTGTGGTTAGCTGTTGTTAACAGACCTATTAAACTGCCTCCCATGCAATTAAACAGTAGTGGCAGACACATGGATAAAGCTTTACTAACAATGTATTATTTGCAGAGGGGAAAATGTAAGATCAAGTGGTAACTCTCTCTGAGGTTTTGACTCAAAATATTGCGGTCATATTTTATATTTATTTTGTTGTTAACTGAGCATCATACATAATTGGTTGTTACGTTGTTAACTGCTTTGCTTTCAACCAAAAGGTTCCATTAAGCCCTGCTGAGTATTGTAGTGTTTCTTTCTTCTGCACTGTGACAGCTTGCAGGGGATTTATGAGCTGACCCCTGCTGCCTTGCTTAAAAGTTGAGGCTTTGCAGAAAAGACCTCCAAGAATTGCACCCCTTACCACAGATAGTCCCCAGGAATCTGTATCCTATCAATCTTTCTTTTCTTCTTGTGGGGCACATACTCCAATCCTACCTCCTATACATGGCAGTGTTGGATGGTCATTTTCCTAGATTTTTCTCAAGGTACCAAGTTGCTATCTTGACCTTGTGACTTGAAATTAATCTGTTCAAGTTCAATTGCACAATTTCCTGTCCAAACCACCTTATCAAGGTATATCCATTCACTCACAGAAAGTTCTGAACAAACTTCAGACAGGTTGCAGGTAGATGAAGAAACTAATATCATAAGAACTTAAAAATAGACCATTGCTAAGAAGGCAGACCAGCGGTGCATAAAGAGCAGAACTGTAAATACTGCACAAATACAGATGCACACTTGCAAGAAGGATGGGAAACAGCTGGCCATTGGTGTTATTAAAAAGAATGAAAAGTCAAAGTACAGGAAGAAATCCAATGCTATTCATATCTACGTGGTATATGCATAAGCTCACATGAGTATAAGCATTTCTTTCAATGCTCTGATCATTATGAATGCACACATGAGAGAGTCTATAGAGGATTAAGAATTTTAGAGGATACATCCCTGCTAATTGCTTATAGTACCTGTCTTGGATCTGTTCATTATTTTGTTTATTTTCTTTCAGTATGTGCCGTTTACAAAACTTTGTGTGCCAAAAGTAAATTCCAGAATTTTGTGGCCCAATCTTTAAACCAGTACTGAAATTTTAAGCAATCTACAAATGGTGTTAGTGATGCCCTAGAGTTCTAGTACCTAAGGATTTAGTGAATAAGAACTCCCATTCATACTATTTACCACTCTCAGAATTTTGTAAATTTCAATGAAATCTCCCATCAGGTTTCCTCTCTCCAAACTGTGGAGCACATGTTTAGTTGGATGGCCTGAATATGGGTCCTCAGACTGTCAATGTTTAACTGGAATGTTTTTTTCTATTAGTAAAACAAGTAAGAAAGAAAAAGAAGTTTTATTTTAAGGGTGACTGGAAAGCTATCTTTATAACAGCAACAACAAATGAATAGCAATTTTTTTTAAATTCTGAACCAGTGTGTGCTCTGTAGAAGCTGTCTGAACATGACAGAACTAGCAGGCAGAGCATTATAACTTAATTTTGAGCATGTTCAGTTTTCTGTGGGTCACCTAATTTGTCTGCAGGAGAAACAAGCAAGAACTTCTGCTAGCTAAGAACATATAGACAGCAGCACAAAAGCAGAAAATAATTGTCTGGAATTTGGACAAGAATATAGAGAGCATGCCTGTGTCTGACATGTACTGAGAAAGTGAGATATCCCCAAAATACAACTACTGAATTTTACAGTGAAGTCATGGTGACTGATTTTTTTATTACACTAGTAATATGCACTGTAGAGGACCCTTTGAAAAGGATAAAAGACTCAGGTCCTAGCCTGAAGTAGTCAGAAGTGATGATTTCCTTCCATAGATTAGATTAGATTAAGGAGCAGCAGGAAGGGGTAATATGCCATTCATTAAAAAAAAAAAAAAATCTGAAAAATCCTGCTTTCATTTGACTTTTTCCTCTTTATTTCCTCCATCTTTTTTGATGGTGCTCTTCCCTTCAGTGGCAAGTGTTCCGATCAAGGTAATTTGGCAGCCTATGAGTCAAAGATGGGCCTAATACCATATAGGAATATAGAAGACGGAATAAAAAGAAAGAGTCAATTCATTTACTGGGACACTGTGCCTCTCACGGCTTTGTTCTTATTACATCAGCATTACACATACAGCCTGTAGTGAAGCCTTGATCAGATTCTGTCAGTGTTACTCACATTGGTGTCTAATATTCAACCCTCAAAAGACCAAAGGTCCAAAGGACCTCTGTATAGACAAAGTTGCTCTTAAGTGCAAGACGTGACTCTCCATGGACTTAACAGGACTGAACAGAGGTTATTCATCACGTCTGTCACTATGGTAGGTTCTACAGTATCACACATCTGACTATCTTCTATTTTGATAGCAGAGAGTTTTAGAGCTTCCAAATGGCATTATGTTGTTCTTCAACAGCTGCTCTTCAGCACAACTTTGAATAGAATAATTACAATCAATAGATCAGCTGAAAAGGACCTCTTTGGTTTGTAAAGAAATCATATCATTGAAATTTCTTTCAGTGTATTTCTTTCAAATGCCACTGAAGTAAATACAGTATGTGGGATTCCATTTGAGCAAATATTTTTGCTAAAATACAAGGAGAGTCCTACTTTCTAAACTGCTTTGAAGATGACCATGTCAGTGTTATTCTGACTGACCTGAATCACTGAAGCCAACATGAACCAAAATTTGAACACAGCTGAAAAGAGGCAGTACAGACAACTTGTATTTACACTTACAATTCTAGTTGTTGTTATTTGTTCCATGTCCTATAGATTCCACTAGCTACTTAAACTCCAGGCTGCAGTAAACAGTAAGGTAAGTTTTTCCTTAACCTTGGCCTGTTCTTCAGTGGATAAAACGGAGTAATTAATTTTAACATAATTAATTTTGGCATTAAGAAGGTTCAAAGTGAATTTAAGCCTTCAGTTAATCCTAATAGGTGCTTCTGAATCCATTTATCACCATCCGTTGTGACTGGCAGCCAGCACAAACCCAGTAGTAAATGCAAAACTGGCTGCATGCCCACAGAGCTGGCAGGCTCTGAGTCACTGAATGAATGAATGAGAACATGAGGTATGCAAGAGCCCACTGAAGCTCCTATAAAACTCTGCTATTTTCAAATATCCCTGCTAACACAACACAATAAACTAACAAGAGACAGCAAATCCACTCAAATAAAAATAAAATTGAAATTCACCATGATGTTCTTACAACTGCAAGACGAGTATTTCTCTAGCCTAGGCGAACCTCTGCAGCTGTCCCATGGACAGGATGGAGAGAGAGGGCTGAACATTTAGAGTGGCTGGATTATTCATTGTGGTCTGTTCTCATTTTTTTCTTTGTATTCTGTTTACATTTATTCCACATTGCCCTTCTTGCTTAATAACCAAAAAGAATAAAGAATTGATTTGAATTGAGGTTGTCATTTTCTTGGAAAACAATCAACAATGACTGCACCTTGCCTAGAACCAAAGGTAGAATGCTAAGAAGTGGATATGGAATCATTTATTATTTTTTTTTCAGGAGAGTATTTATTCTTGGTAATTACACTGAGGGATATCAAACACTGCACAGAGAAACATTAGAAGAAGTGTATAATGTGTTGCTTTTCTTATGCTATACATGCAGGATAGAGAATGCAGATGACTAGCTGTTCATGCACAAGAAATAGGTATCAGTTTAGAACTTGATCCACATACACGGGATAGAAATGAACCAAGATTAGTAGTTGCAGTTGATAACGAGTAACACTAGGTTCATGGCTCCAGACCTTAGAAGGTATCTACATGTTCTTTTACTGAATATTTTAGCAACAACCAGCAACATAATTGCTACCTAATGTCAGTCTCCAGATGATTGTAATACACAAGAATAGTCTGAAGTAGAGGCTGAGGGAGCTGATGCTCATTTAAATCACTGTAACTATTAACAGAATTGAAAAACATCCCAGGAAAATTCAAGTTGTTCTATTCATTTGAGCTCAGTCAAAAAGAAACATTCCTGAGAACTTCTTGAAGATCAAAATGATCAGTATTTTCATTGTCCTAAGTAATGAGAAAAAGGAGGACTTAAAACCAATAGCACAAAAGGACTAACTGAAAACTTCTCTTACTTGACAGTAATGTTGGGATTCAGTAAAGATGACATAAGTAAACAAACAAGAAGCAGTAGTTGCTGAGATGGATTCTTTGTTCAGGCATTAAGCTTGTAAACCTAGAACCAATATAATTTGTTTTCTGTTAATAACATTAATGATGCATAATCCATATCCCTATCTCAGGAAGAGTGAAGTGTTCCACTTGGATTTTACTTTCTGCTCCACTTCACTTCCTGGCACTATAAAATGCTGAATCTTCTAAAAATAGTCTGATAATTAAAATACATTAATGCTTAATGACACAGTAGCAAGATTGGACCTAAGTCTGAATTAAAACTTTGATGGTAGTGAGGAAGGTGTCCAGAGCACACTCTTGGCAGCAAACAGTAACCTTCATTATAGAAAGGGGCCCTTAATCTAAGATCCTAATATGAGATAACACCTTGGGTTGCACAGTCAGTTCTCAGCACTTGGAAAAAAGAGGTTCATCAAAGTTGCTTCAAACTGAGATTTATAGAAGTGTCAGTATTATCATTTAAAGTAAAATTGTGTTCTCAGATCACACAGAAATATTCAGTCCTGCATATGAAAACAGTCCTCAGACTGATAAATATTTTCCTGTGTGACTTCATACTGACTCCAGTGTGGTGAATCTCCATGTCAATAAATAATGAAACAATTGCTTTGTCTTAAAGCTTTTCTTATAAAGTTTAACACAAGCTAGTCTCTGAAAAAAAAAAGCTGTAGTCATAGAATCACAGATTGACCACAACCCTCTAGTTGTGGCCATCCATCTAATTCTTTATTCTTTGAACAGTACACCCTTCATATCTCTCCTATTTAAAGATAGCAGCGTGGTATGGGATCATGTCAAAGGCATTGCAGAAGTCCAAGTAGATACCATCAGTTGCTTTTTGTCCACCAGTGCCATCACTCATTTGTAAAATGCCACCAGATTGATCAGGCATGATCTGCTTTTGGTGCTTTTGATGATAATGAATACTTGTTTTTACTTCATAGACTTCCTAACACCCTGAGAGTCATTTAGCAATCTGCTTTTGTCCATGTCTTCTTGCTCTGGAGAGCTTAGCAATTAAGCCAGAAGTATTTATTGGGATCTCCTAGAGTGGCCCAGCAGTACATTTCAGGTGAGAGAGTTCCAGATCAATCCTACTCTGAAGCAACTACTGCAGTTCACGTACCTCTGTTTGCAGATAGATGGCTAAACCAGAAGTCTGTGTGTTTCTTTCTTCTTTTGTCACAAAATTGTTATGGGTACAGTTAGGTTAAAATAAATAAATAAATAAATAAGAAGAAGAAGAGGAAGAAAAGCAATCCAAACATAGTGATTTAGTTGCTAGTTGCTAATTCTCTTGCTCCCTCATGGGAGAGCTGCCACTTTAACACTAAACTGAGAAGCTCTTGATCATACAGGAAAAGAAAACATTCTTACCTGGAGGACACAAGCCAATCTGCTACTGTTTTATAACCTGACACTGAACTGAAAGAGTTCAACTGATAAATTACTGATTAGTTTTTTACAAACTCCACGTGTGAGAGATGGAGCCTGATTTTATCACACAAGGAAGGGGCTACAGAAATCAACAGGACTTTCTTACTATTGAGCACAACACATTTTGAGCTAGACGCTGAAGATGAGTGATCCAGAAAGAACTCAGTTCTGCTTAAGACACTAATATTAATGTCTTCTTTATAAAATAATAACCAAGAGTTGTGTTTGCATATTGACACTTCCACCACATCTCCCAGGCATCACACATTGCAAAGGGCACATGCAGCTCCTGAGATCAGTGTGCCTTTGAACAAAGGTCATAGAACTCACAGAACTTAGCAGGACCACTGTAGTAACCTCAGGGCACTTCGGTAGCTTTCCAAGACTGGAAAAAGCTCAATTTTCTGATTTTACTGAATTCTTTCTTTCTTTCTTTCTTTCTTTCTTTCTTTTCTTTTTGATCAATACTGAAAACAAGGAGAAAACAGATGTGTTCAGCCAACCTCAGATGCCTTTTGCATACAAAAGTCCTGCCTGTCTGAGATTTGGAAAAGAGTTGCGAACTCATCAGAGGCTGAAGTCAGAATGTTTTTCATCAGTGTGCCTGATCATCCCAGCCTTTTGACCATAAATGATACAAAATGGTGGGACTCCATCTTTGGAAGTACTTTGTTCTTCCCTCATCCTGAGAGGACAAGGAAATTGCAAGATGACTGGTATAGTAATATGTCTGTGTGATATGTGCCTTAGCAGACGCAGGCCTGAACTTCCATCTAGTTCATTACCCAGCAGCACAACTACTTACATGCAAGCCGCAGTCCATTTACTTCTAACTGGGAATAATTGATCCAACTGAAGAGGAGAAATACGGAATCTCCGTGTGTCAGCTACAAAGAGACCGCAATACTTGGCCTTCAGTTCTCTGATTTCTATTGCAATATATTATGCTCCTTATTAAGGAGAAGAACCAGACAGATGAAAGAAGGTACAATTCATGGTTAGGACACTGAGCTGGAAGTCATGCAGTCTGGCGAAGCTTCCTCTGTGAACATGGGAAAGTCACTTGATTCTCTATATCTTCATTTACTGTACGATACAGGATACCCCCTTTCATGGTAGTTCTGCCTGTCAGCACCAGGTAAATGTGCCAAATTATGTGATGTGTTACTCAATAGCAACTCTGTGAGTGCTGGAGGTGATGTACTGCACCAGGCTACAACACTGACATAGGAAAACTTGAAAGGTCTAGTTAGAAACACAATATGGTAAAGTCATATAGGTGTGCCATCCTCCTTCTATGTAAAACAGCAAAATATTTATTTTTTTTTAATTGTTCTGTTTTATTTTGCTTTTCTGTCACATTCACTGTTGATTTAGATGCAAAAAGTCATCTCTAGAGTTATTTATATACTGATCTGTGTGGCCATCTTCCTCCCAAGAGTCTCTAAAGAACGTGTGAGCTACTCACTTTGTTTCATCCTCATATAGCAATTGATTTTACTCACTCAGCATAGTGTAGTTATGCATGACATTGAAAGATGCATGCATACATAGATTTTCAAACGTGCTTTATCACTTAGGAACACAAACCTAAGGGAAGACAAGCGTCTAGATCACTGAATTCCTGAAAGTATTTTCTAGTACTTCTTGCTGAGACCAACATTACCTTCTAATTTCTCACTGCTGCAACAAATTCATTCTCTGCTTCCTCTACCACCACTCAATGCATTACATCTTTCAGCATGGAAATGCCACAGATCCAGCAAATGGGATAGAGGCATCCCTGAGTATGAAATTAAAGATTATGAGAAAATGCTTAGATTTGTAAGAGGAGCTGAAATGAGTCTAGATCACTGTTTTCCTTGTTCACATTTGTCGATTCAGATAAATCTCATGTTTCAGATGTGTACTAACCACCCAGGAGTCACTGAAAAGGAACCTTATTCTTTCACTCCTTGCTGCATACTCATAATTATATTGCACTTGCATTCAAATTTTTCTCGAGACTCTGATTAGTATATCTTTGTTATGCCAACTCAGAGTTAAGGGAATGACAATTGGAATCAGGAAGTAGTTGTCTCCCAGAGCAGAGAGAAAGAAACAACTGGGTGTTGTTTTATGGATTTTCTCTGCAACATGGCTTATTTTCAAGCATCATTTAGTAGAAATGAAGCCAGTTCTGCATTGCCTACAGCCTCCTTCTCTGCCTACTATTTATCCAAAAGATTCCTTGTCTACTGAGGGCCAACAGCCCACTGGAATTGTCTCATGGTCTCATGAATCTGCCACTGTAGGCCTGTGTGTTTTATATGCCATTGGAACTAGATGTGATTTTGACATTCAGATCTGATTTTCCCTGCAGTTTATGAGCATTTGGATCCATGATTTTTGGATCACACATATCTCTAATGTCAACACAGCAAAATGGATGTGATAGAATAAAATGAAAAAGCAGCAGTGTTCTGTCAAGATCAGACTTGTTGCTGCATAATAAAAATTAGTCTTCGACAAAGACTTTTGCTTTTGTAATGCCCAAAGGACCTGGAAACTAAGATAAAACCTAATTTGTTCAATGGCTTTCATGCCCAGAAAGAATAAAGACAAGCTCTATACACATACGTTAGCAGATGGACATCTGGAAACCTTTGCTTAGAAAGAAATATTAAAATTGATAGCAATCATTTTGTTCCAGTGTACTCCCCTTCCTCTCTTTTCTCAGGGCAGTCAGTAGCACTTTGCAGCTAGTAAATCTGTTTGGCAGGTAATCTGCCACCCATGGACCAGATGCTTCTTTGGCAAGGTAAGCTTTCCTGTTGCTATGGCAAAGCTCAGGCAGGCAAATGACACGGATGCAGTGGCATGTAGCCAAAGTAATTGGATGGCATAGGCCTTCGTTAATTGAAAGAGGGAAGAGAGCTGGTGCAGCCTGCTTTTGCCTGCCAATAAATGCTGAACTTCGGGCAGGGTGCAGGACTAATTAACTGCCTCCACCAGCTGTTGGCTGTAGCATGCCAAATCTGTCAAGTGGTCAGGACCATGCATCCTTAACCTTTCTGGAGGAGAGGTAGCAGTTCCTGATGCTGTTGGAACATTTGTAAATTTTTCTTTTCTTTGAAATTCCTCAAAAAAAAAAAAAAAAAAGAAAAGAAAAAAAAAAGATGTGGAAAAAATGATTACACTTCCCCCGAAGACCTGTGAACTTTTTGTTTGTTTGGCTAATTAATAACTCTTCCTGTGAACTGGTGATTCTGTCAGGAGACAGAAGAAACTAGGGTATGAATGTGTATTCCAGATGCCTTGAAGAATAAAAAGGTAAAGTTCACTAAAAACTTTAACCATGACTAGTAATGTGTTAACAAACTATGTCTGTGGGAATCACCCCCAGTTATGACCATGATTACCTGTAGACATCTATGGCTCTGACTGTGCTAGGAAAAGCAAAGCAATTTGGGTTGGAGGGACTGTGAAACTAAGCCTTTCTGTAAGTGACTGGGAACAGCTTGTAAGTCCTGTGGTTTCATCAGAGGTTGCATTTCATGTCTTATAGAATCATAGAATCACAAGGTTGGAAAGGACCTACAAGATCATCTAGTCCAACTGTCCCTCCCTCACCATTGCTTCTAAAAGCTACTAAACCATATCTCATAGCTCCTCATCCAGACGCCTCTTGAACGCTGCCAGGGATGGTGAGTCCACCACCTCCCTGGGCAGGCCTTTCCAGTGCCTGACCACAGTTTGAGTACATAAGTTTTTCCTCATATCTAATCTAAACCTCCTCTGGGACAACTTATGGCCATTTCCTCGGGTCCTGTTTGTTGCCTGGGAGAAGAGGCCAAATCCCTCCTCATCACAACCTCCCTTCAGGAAGTTGTAGAGTGCAATGAGGTCTTCCCTGAGCCTCCTCTTCTCCAGACTGAACAAACCCAGCTCCTTCAGCCACTCCTCGTAAGACTTATGCTCCAAACCCCTCACCAGTTTAATTGCCCTTCTCTGGACATGTTCCAGGACCTCAATGTCTTTCTTGTAGTGAGGGGCCCAAAACTGAACACAATATTCAAGGTGCGGCCTCACCAGTTCTGAGTACAGGGGGATGATTACCTCCCTGCTTCTGCTGGCCACGCTATGTCTAATGCAGGCCAGGATGGCATTGGCCCTCTTGGCCACCTGGGCACACTGTTGGCTCATGTTCAGCCAAGCATCAACCAACACTTCCAGGTCCCTTTCCTCTTCACAGTCATCCAGCCACTCTGCCCCAAGCCTATAGCGCTGCATGGGGTTTTTGTGGCCAAAGTGCAGGACCTGGCACTTGGCCTTGTTGAATCTCATCACATTCACCTCAGCCCAGCTATCCAGCTAATCTAGATCCCTCTGAAGGGCCTCCCTACCCTCAGGCAGATCCACACTACCTCTCAACTTGCTGTCACCTGCAAACTTACTGAGGGTACACTCAATTCCCACATCTAGGTCACCAATAAAGATATTAAACAAGATGGGCCCCAGTACTGACACCTGGGGGACACCACTTGTAATGGGTCACCAGCTGGACTTAACTCCATTAACTACTATCCACTGGGCATGGCAACTAGCCAATTCCTTACTGAAAGAAGGGTATACCTGTCCAGGCCACAGGCAGCCAATTTCCCCAGGAGAATACTGTGGAGACCGTGTCAAAGGCTTTGCTGAAGTCTAGGTAGACTACACCAATAGCCTTTCCCTCATCTACCAGTCTGGTCACTCAGTCACAGAAGGAGATGAGGTTGGTCAAGCACGACCTGCCTTTCATGAGCCCGTGCTGGCTGGGCCTGATCCCCTGAATGCCACACATGTGCCATGTGATCTCACTCAAGATTATTCACTCCATACCTTTACCTGGTACCGAGGTCAGGCTGACAGGCCTATAGTTCCCCAGATCCTCTTTATGGCCCTTCTTGTAGATGGGAGTCACATCAGTAAGCCTCCAACCCTCTAGGACCTCTCCAGATAACCAGGAGCACTGGTAGATGGAGGAAAGCAGCTCGGCAATCACCCCCGCCATCTCCCTCAGCACCCTAGGGTGGAGCTTGTCTGGTCCCATGGACTTGTGACAGTCCAGATGGTGGAGGAGCTCTCTAACTGTCTCTACCTGAATCACCAGGGGCGTATTCCGTGTAACAGTCCAGACTTTCAGATCGGGGCGTAAAGCGCCCTGAGGATAACTGATCTGCTTATTAAAGGCAGATGTAAAGAAGACACTGAGGACCTCAGCCTTCTCCTTATCCTCAGTGGTCACATTCCCCACTGCATCAAGTAAAGGATGGAAATTCTCCTCGGTTCTTCTCTTACCATTGATATACTTCTAAAAGGATTTCTTATTCTCTTTTAATGCAGTGGCCAATCTGAGTTCAGGTTGGGCTTTTGCTTTCCTAACTTTCTCCCTGCATACCTTAGCAACTTCCTTGTAATCTCTCCAAATATCCTGTTCCTTCCTCCAGAGGACATAGACTCTCTTTTCCTTCCAGAGTCTCAGCAGTAGTTCCTGGTTCATCCACACCTGTCTTCTTCCTCTACAGCTTGTCTTATGGCATTCAGGAACAGCCTGTGCTTGTGCCTTTAATATTTCCATCTTGAGGAGCGTCCAGGCTTCCTGGACCCCTTTACCCTTAAGGAGTGACTCCCAAGTGACCCTTGCAACAAGCGTCCTGAGCAGGTCAAAGTATGCCCTCTGGAAGTTCAGGATAGTAGTTTTACTAGTCACCCTTCTGACACATCCAAGAATAGAGAATTCTACAGTTTCATGGTCACTCTGCCCAAGACAGTCCCCAACCTTCACATCTCCCACCAGTTCTTTTCTGTTAGTGAAGAGCAGGTCTAACAGGGCACCACCCTGGTAGGTTCTCGTACTGTCTGTGTAAGGAAGGTAGCTTTCATGCACTCTAGAAACCTCCTAGACTGTTTCCTATGTGCTGTATTTTCAACATAGATCAGGGAAGCTGAAGTCTCCCATGAGAATGAGTGCTGGCGATCTCACAGCTTCCACAGGCTGCTCATAGAATGCCTCATCCTTCTCTTCATCCTGATTGGGAAGTCTATAACAGACCCCCACCAAGATGTCGCCCCTACAGGCCTTCCCCCTGATCTTTATCCACAGACATAGTCTTCATCTCCTGTGATGTGACATAGCCAGAACTTTGGTGAGAATCATAGAATCATAGAATGACCAAGGCTGGAAAAGATCTTCAAGATCATCCAGGCCAACTGTCCACCTATCAATATATACCCACTAATCCATTAGTACCTTAGTACAACATCTAAATGTTTCTTGAACAACTCCAGGGACAGTGGCTCAACCACCTCCCTGGGTAGCCTGTTCCAGTGCCTGACCACTCTTTTAGAGAAGAAATTTTTCCTGATATCCAACCTGAATCCAATCTGACACAACTTGAGGCCATTCCTTCTAGTCCTATTGCTAGCTACGCTGGAGAAGAGGCTGAAACCTCCCTCATTACAACCTCCTTTCAGGTATTTAAAGAGAGTGATAAGGTCTCCCCTGAGCTTCCTCTTCTCCAGACTGAAAAATCTCAGATCTCTCAGCCTCTCCTCATAAGGCTTGTGCTCCAGTCCCCTCAGCGGCATTGTTGTCCTCCTCTGGGCACGCTCCAGGGCTTTGATGTCGTTTTTGGACTGAGGGGCCCAAAACTGAACACAGTACTCAAGGTGTGGCCTTACCAGAATTGAGAACAGGGGAATGATCACTTCCCTGTTGCAGGTAATAACAATATTTCTGATACAAGCCAGAATGCTGTTGGCCTTCTTGGCCACCTGGGCATACTGATGGCCCATTTTCAGCCAAGTGTTGACCAACACCCCCAGGTTTGCTTCTTCTACATAGTCTTCTATCCACTGTGCCCTAAGTGCTGCGTGGAGTTACTGTGGTCAAGCTGCAGGACTTAGCACTTGGTCTTGTTCAACTTAACTTTTACCCATTGTCCTCAGCCCAGCTACCCAGGCTGTCCAGATACCTTTGCAGGGCCTTCCTACCTCCAGGCAGACCAACACCATTCAGTGCTTCTGTGATACTTCCTCCCATCTTGGTGTCATCTGCAAACTCACTGAGGGCACAGTCAGTGCCCTCATCCAGGCCATCAATAAGCACGTTAAATAGGACAGGCCTCAGCACTGACACCTGGGGAACACCACACATGACCAGTCATTGGCTAGATTTAACTCCATTTGCCACCACTCCCTGGGCCTGGCCCTCCATCTGGTTCTTTACTAAGCAAGTAGTGTACCTGTCCAAGCCATGGGCTGCCTACTTCCCTAGGAGAACCTTTTCCAGGTTGAGAAAAGTCATCAGCTGTAAATGGCCTACATATCTTAGTGACCCCAGACTTCAACGACATCTTGCTCAGCCAATTTTGAATTTCCATACTCACTGCCAGTGCCCAACCCAATCACCTGATAACAGAGAAGAAAAGAAGAAACAAAAACAAAAAGGGAAGGGAAGGGAAGGGAAGGGAAGGGAAGGGAAGGGAAGGGAAGGGAAGGGAAGGGAAGGGAAGGGAAGGGAAGGGAAGGGAAGGGAAGGGAAGGGAAGGGAAGGGAAGGGAAGGGAAGGGAAGGGAAGGGAAGGGAAGGGAAGGGAAGGGAAGGGAAGGGAAGGGAAGGGAAGGGAAGGGAAGGGAAGGGAAGGGAAGGGAAGGGAAGGGAAGGGAAGGGAAGGGAAGGGAAGGGAAGGGAAGGGAAGGGAAGGGAAGGGAAGGGAAGGGAAGGGAAGGGAAGGGAAGGGAAGGGAAGGGAAGGGAAGGGAAGGGAAGGGAAGGGAAGGGAAGGGAAGGGAAGGGAAGGGAAGGGAAGGGAAGGAAAGGAAAGGAAAGGAAAGGAAAGGAAAGGAAAGGAAAGGAAAGGAAAGGAAAGGAAAGGAAAGGAAAGGAAAGGAAAGGAAAGGAAAGGAAAGGAAAGGAAAGGAAAGGAAAGGAAAGGAAAGGAAAGGAAAGGAAAGGAAAGGAAAGGAAAGGAAAGGAAAGGAAAGGAAAGGAAAGGAAAGGAAAGGAAAGGAAAGGAAAGGAAAGGAAAGGAAAGGAAAGGAAAGGAAAGGAAAGGAAATTCTGATGCAACGTTCATAGTCACTGACAGCGCCAGAGACATCTCAGTGCTTCAACATTGCCCTCACTAGTTCTGTCATGGCCAGAAGCACAGATATTAATTCTGAAAATGTGGCAAAATAATCAAGACCTTTTACTTGTAGGCTTTTGTCTTACACTCTCTGTCAATCCTACCAGGAGTTTTTTCTTGTCTAAGTATCATATTTTAATTTAAATATTAACTGCACACTTACACAATCAGATATTTCCCTGATTTTAAGAGGTTTGGAGGCAACACACGTAGGTACTCATGTAGCTGTGTTCTATTTCTTAGGGCACTTACAACACAGATGCATGGGAGTTCAGCTACCACCTCAAAGACTCTCAGAATACTCATATAGGAAAAATTGCAAACTGAATTCAGAAGGGTTAAATCAAACTCTTTCTATTGCAGGTGAAATTCATAGCTCTGGCCCATGTAGGAAGATAAGATCAGAATGTGCTGTGTTGTGGACCAGGAAAATAGTTTCTATGATATCTCTCCTGGCACCTGCTGCTTATGCTTTCTGTATTGTCATTTCAGTGAGTATTGCCCAGTGTCATTACTGTCAATTGGCACCCTGTTTCATCCTTCTGTAAATAATCTCATCAGGTCCTACAGTATCTCATCCCATCCCATCCCGTTCTATCCCATTCCGTCCTTTTAGAAACAGGCAGTAGCAAGAGCCTCCACTCTCCACTTTGACAAATCCTTTCAACATCCTTGGTTATTTTTGCTGTTTGTAACCTCTACCCAATGTAGGTTGCAATAACCCTCCATCTCCATTGTCTTGGACAATAATTCTCTTCTCTATTCATTTTCAGGTTAATTCCTTTTATTTCTTCCATTGAAGTAAGGAATGCCATCCAAACTGTTAATTAAGTGACAGGCAAATGATAACTTGCCCATGTAGTTGGCCCCCTTTTCTCAGGAAGGGGAGTGGCCTTCATCTCTTGAGATCTGACTTGTCTGCCTTCCTGCTAATCATCAGTTTTCAATGAGTGACCTTTACACTGCAGATTTCAGCTATGGGGCTTACAACTGTAAAGGATAAAATCTCTAAATTAACAGCATCTTTGGGCAGGGTTAATTTTGCCAGGGTATATCTGTATGGAGAGAGAGAGAGAGCGAGCAAAAGAATAACAGCCATAGTATTCTGTTGTTTGAAATAAGTCTGTGGCTTAAAAGGCTCTGGGCAGTGTAATTTTTACTTTTATAGGCATGGCCTGAATGTGTTTGACGTTTCAAATCCTCTCTCCAGAGATCCAAAGGGGTCTGTTTATAAAATCTACATCTCAGACTCCTTCCTATATGAAGTTCAGAGAGCAGTTTCTACTGCTATATATAAATTTGTCCCTGATGCTTTATCCTTGGAACGATCTCCTTCTAACTCAAACACTTCCTTTCACAGACAAAAAAGGGTGTCCTAGGCAGACTGTTTCCTATACAACTCCCTCCCAGACTTACATATGGAGAGAGAGAGAGAGAGATGTTCTGTCTGCTGTGGGAGCCTTTGTACAAAATCTGAAGCATTAACTGTACAAGAAGCAGAGGAAAATCACTGCTCCTTTTGATCAATTCATTTCTCATGCCAAATAACTGCCTCTGTCCTTTCATACCTCAAAATGCTTTCAACAGTTGTCAAGGCTCCCAGGAAGAGGCTAATATAACTCCTATCTCCTGTTTCCACCAGGAGGTCTGTAATTCATGCATTTGCAGTGTACACAACCAATCTTGTGCTTTTTCAGCATATGCACAGTAAAGGGTAAAGAAAGAGGTCATTAACTGAACTGAACTGATGGTGGTAAGTATGTCCTATAATGGTATCCTATTTTCAAAAACTCCTGGTCAGTGGTGAATTCTTGTGTACAGTATCCCTTCCAACTGTCCTGAAACATGCCATACATACCATAGAATCACAGGATGGTTTGGGTTGGAAGGGACCTTTGAGATCATCTAAGTTCCAACTCCCCTTCTATAGGCAATAATAACTCCCTCTAGACCAGATTGCTGAAAGCCCCATCCAGCCTGGCCTTACATGTTTCCAGGGAGGGGCATCCACAGCCTCACTGGACAACCTGTTCCAGTATCTCACCACCCTCACAGTAAAGGATGGCTTCTTAATATCTAGACTAAATCTAGATATTCCAGTTTAAATCAATTTCCCCTCATCCTCTTACTATCTGCCCTGACAAAAAGTCCCCCCCCCTGCTTTCCTGTAGGCCCCCTTCTGGTGCTGGAAGGCTCCCCTCAGAGCCTTCTCTTCCGCAAGCTGAAGAGCCCCAGCTCCTCAGCCCATCCTCGCAGGGAGGTGCTCCAGCCCTCTAATCATCTTCACGGCCCTCCTCTTGTCCTGCTCCAACAACCTCATGTTCCCAGCTATGTTTTCTCCTATGCTCATTCTGTAATCCTTTAACTACATGTCAATACACATGCAAAACCACCAGAGTGAAAACTTTGGAAAGTAAAAGGCCTGGCTTCATGAAATTAGATTATAGTATTCTTAGAGGCTGATCCCTATAGAGTAAAGTTGTGTAGAACCTTCCTACACTCCTCTCTCCTAATCTTTGCATCTCTTGTTGCAATCATTCCTTCTGTTGTTTCTGTGCAGGACTGGGTGGACTATTTGAAAAACACGTTCTAGGAAGCTGGGTAAATGAAAACCCATGAAAAGGTCTATAGCAAGGTACCATAAGGAATTGGGAAAAAAAAAAAAAAAAAAAAGAATTGAAAATGGGTCATAGTGTATAGCAGAAAGAAGAAGAGAGACAGAAACAAAACCAAACACATCAGGAGAGCAGAGCAACTTAAACCAAATATACCCCAAAAGAAAATTATCTTATTGACCTTTGTAGTAAACAGAAGATGAATTGTGCTACACCGTGGAATGACTACTTGATTTTGGATGATTTTCTAATCCACAATTTGCATTCTCCATCTCTCTCTTCCAAAACATGCCATCATTAAGTGAGTTGCACACACAGGCAGTGTCAAGGTAAGAGCAGTGTTAACAAGCAGTGAGAGGCATGTAAGGAACCACTTCTGTTGCTTTCCAGTGGATTAGTTTAATTTCCATTTTACAATGTGTTTCCACTGTATTTACTTTATTCCATGTCATGGAAAGTGTATTTTTGGTCCAAAGCACCATATTAGCTTACTCTAAGTTTTGTGCTGTAGCTAATTAATATACTGCATAGCCATGAGAATATGGTTTTGACTGTGTGCTTGTAAGACAAAATAAAACAGATGCTCAATCAATGCGATCTCATAACTGGTCATCTACAATGAACAGCTGGAAGTATGTAAAGAACTCTGTCAGTTCTGATATAAAAAAGAAGGTTAAAAAAAAAAGGAATACATCCTCTTAACAAATAATTGGCATGTGATACTGTCATGGTTTTATGATTTTTGGTTATCAGTATTCCACATCACAACATCATGCAGTGTACTGGGAGTGAAAGAGCAAATGCTTTAGTTCCAGGTACCTGTCTGGAAGAGAAGAAGAACTACGTTCCTCAAGAGCCTTTTCGAGTACTGTTATCATTCCTGCTCAAGGGAACAGATATAAGGGCACAGGTCATCTGACTCGTCCTCTCTCTTCTCGTCTCGCCGTGTTCCCTGTCGGATCGGCTTGCTACTGCTGCGCCCGACTGCACGCAAGGCTTCAGTATTAGCGTAGGGCCTTTGGCTCTCGGACAATCTTTCTCTCAATTATTGTTGATTTATATTGTATTATAGTGTGTTATTTTACATTCCGATATTATATTTAGTAAATTGGTTTGTTTCTCCTCAGATCGTTGCCGCTGTTTTTAATTATTCTGAGGTCCCCTGTTTCCTTTCCTGGAGGCGCGGATTTTGTGAAATCCCTCCGCCCCACTAGTCGCGGAACTGGGCCAGACCAGCCCTTAAACCGTTGACAGATACACATTGAGTGTATATCAACTATGTCTTAAACATAGATTAATGGTGTTTGTAAGGACACTTTTCCTTGATAACTTGTGATCAGAATTCATATGTAAGATCATCTGTGGAAGGAGAAGTACTAGAATATACCTGTACAGTAAAGATCAAAGATTGACTAAAATAATCCTAGAATGGAATCATAGAATGGTTTGAGTTGGAAGTCACCTTAGGGATCATCAAATTCTAACCCCCTGCCAAGGACAGGGTTGCCACAGTAGATCAGGCTGCCCAGGGCTGCAGGCAACCTAGCTTTGAACACCTCCAGAGATGGGGCATCCATGCCTTCTCTGGACAGCTTGTGATGGCGCCTCATCACCCTCTGAGTAAAAAATTTCCTCTTAACAACTAATCTAAATCTACCCTCTTTTGGTTCAAAACCGTTCCCCCTGTCCTATCACTACTGGACCATGTGAAAAATTGGTCTCCTTCCTGATTATCAGCTCCTTTAAAGTGCTGGAAGACCTCAGTGAATTCTCCCCAAAGCCTCCCCTTCTCCAAGCTAAGCAAGCCCAGTTCCCTCAATCTTTCTTCATAGGAGAGGTGCTGCAGCCCTCTGATCATCTTCATGGCCTTTGTCTGGATATGCTTCAACAGCTCCATTGTTCCTATCTATCCTGTACTGAGAACCTCAGACCTGGACACAGTACTCCAGATGGGAACTCACAAAGGCGGAGGGGGAAAATCCTCTCCCTGCTGACCACCCCACTGTTGATACAGCACAGGATATAGTTGACCTTCTGGACTACAAGCACACACTGCTGGCTTATGTCCAGCTTTTCATCCACCAGCACCACAAGTCCTGCTCAGGGTTACTCTCAGTGAGTTTTGATACTCATCTGTACACATATCCGGGATTGCCATGACCCAGTTCAACACCTTGCCCATGGTCTTGTTGAATCTCATTAGATTCACCTGAGACTATTTCTCAAGCTTGCCCAGGCATCTTTGGATGACAACCCTTTCTTCTGTATATCAACTGCACCAGTTGATGGTGTCATTTGCAAACTTGCTGGAGATGAACTTGATCCCACTGTCTATGTCATTGATAAAAACATTGAGGAGGTAAAGATACTGTAGAGGAAAGAAAAGCCAGAACTCTATTTCCCCTGTCTCTGATTTGTCATCAAACTTGGCATTTCAGATGTACAGAAGATTGCTTTATCTGGTATTTGACTGGTACAAGTAGTACCATTAACAACATTTAGTGTTTTCATGTTTAACAGTTATCTTTGATATTCATAGATCCTATTGCACTCATTCACACTAGTTTCTATCCCTATATTATTTTGGTTGAGAAAATGAAAGACAATGGAGAGAGAGAGAGGCTTTCTGGAGGACTGGCTTTTGAGACTGTACCCTCATTTACAGTTTTTTGTCAATGCCAAGGTACCACTGATAATAACTACCTGTAAAGAAAGTACTGAAGTTTGTTTTGCCCATCCAAGTTTTTGATGTTATGATGAGATCCAGAAATGTGAATGTTTTTTTCCAACTTTGTTTGTGATTAAGAAATTTTTCCCAGCTTGTGTCATAGTAATAAAAATATGAGAGCTCAGAATGTTTCCACAGGCATTGCCATATTAAAATAACTACCTTTTCCTGGTGTGGGTATTTACACATTATGACCAGGTTCCCACTTATATCTTCACTAAATTTACCTCCTTAAACATTCTGCCTACATTTGGATCAATCACTGGAAGAAAAAAACTAAGAAAAAAACAAGCAAAACAAGAACAGAAACAACAAAGCAACCGGGTCCCCATAAACTCGTAATTCTATGAGAAAATAAAAGGCACACCCGACAGTCAGAGCATGGGGAATGTTCATGATGTATGCTGACTACAAACCACAGGGTAGATAGAAAAGTACTATCAGGACATGAGTAGTTGCAAAAGCCAGGGTTCATCTGTTAGAAGAAAGTTTAAGTTACTAGAGAGCTAAAAGTCACACAAATCAATGTGCACTATCATGGTTAGATATCTCACAGGCTGTGTATCATTGCTGGCATGGGTGATGAGGAAAAGATTATGTAATTTCTGGATCCTTAGGAGCTGTGATACCACAGGACCAAGGCACACATTAGATATGGCACTTAACTTAAGGTCATGGACTTACTATAACTCAAAAGCAGCATAAATTAATCAGGATGTAGATTAGAAATTTCACTGTCTCCATCTTTGTCTACCTTGGAATAAAATAATTTCTACTTGGTTCTTAGATCAGTGCTCATGGTTCTTAGATCAGTGCTCACCGTATCACATAATGCTTTGAAACAGAAAGCAAGGGTTCATCCACATCTGGCATATGCCTACTTGCAGCAGACTGCAAGGACTTCCCTTCTCACCAGCTTATTTACATGTTGAAAGTATCCTGTGCTTACAAGTTATATGGCATGTATGATCCAGGCACAGATGGAGACGTGATGGGAATGTGAGGACATGTTTGAGCAACATAGTTTAGTCTACATGGTGGTCATGGGTTGACAGTTGGACTCGGTGATGCAAGTGATCTTTTCCAACCTTAGTGACTATGATTCTACAGTCTATGCTGAGCAGAATTTGGCCCTCAGACGCAGTCACAGTTGCTAGGAAGGTCATGCAGGCACTGCAGACACTAGGTACCTGTCAGAGGCCTGTGCAGTGTTTGTAAGCAGTTAATTAAAATAATTTATGTAGGCAGATTAACACTTCCCTCTGTGTGAATGTGTGATATCTGCAGGAAGGGAAGTGTTAATCTGTTAGCAGCAATTGTATTGTACATGTATGTAGATCTTATCATAGTGCCTTCACTTTTGCTTTCAGTCCTTTACTGAATGCTTTCATACCTCTTACCCCTGCAATTCTCAATCACAGCATATATTTTATTCACATGAAATGAGGTCTTGTTAAGTGATTCTTGTATCTCTGGTTCATACAACAGTCTCTGCACATGCAAAACTGATAGTAGATATTCCATGCTAGCAAGATGTGATGTTGTAACATTTCTTGTTTTTCCTGGGAATAATATTAATTTGAAAAAAATAAAGAAGGAAAGACACCCAAATTTAAAAACAACAACAAAGAAAAGTACATTTACTTTCATTTTTCATGTCATTGCTGAGATTACATGATAACATCAATACTCTCAATGAGTATCAATAGGATAATTGGTGTGTGTAAATGCTGTTATTAATGACACATAATAATCAGAAGTCAGTGACAGAGGAATGTTGTAAAATGCAGCTGTTTGTGATAACATTTTTATGTATTTCAGATCTGAATGTGACCCCTTTGAAATATAGTTGAAAAAAGACTATTCCTTAAAAATGGTTGTGATGACAAATCATTAATCTGCTTTGCACTGAATCAGATGCACTGGTCATAGTACAGAAATCGAGGAATCATTTCCTGTTTTTGACTTCCAGTGTCTCATTATTACGGAAAGTGAGCATTTTTATAAGTTCCTTTAAAATTAACATTTGTGTACACATTTTTGATCAAGAAGAATAAGTAGAATAGAGAACACTAAACAAAATGTCTTGCTGGCTACTACAGCTTGTCAAAAAATACTTATATATTATTTGAGTGACATGGTTTAGTGGGCATAATGGTGATAGGCTGACAGTTGGACTAGATGATCTCAGTGGTCTTTTCCAACCTTAATAATTTTATGGTTCTATTTGACATCTCATGTTTCATTTTTGACCTTCTACCTCTATTTTAATTTTGAAATTTAATATTGTTTACAGATGAAAACAGGACATTCTTATCCTCTGGAAACCTATGTATAAGTGACCTGATGGTACAAAACACGCAGGTAAAACAAAGAAAAACATTCTTGGAACTGATCTGTAAGAAGTAGTGCATGTTCTCAAGTTGAACCTGTATTTGGCTTTTACTACTGTGGTTTCCTTGATTTACAGACTAATTGGTTTAGGCTTGCTTCGAACAGGAAAACCTATCATACTCAGGGGTGAGCTGCTTCCTCCGCTCAGAATGGTTAACATATAAATCTACAGAAACTTCAGGCTTAAAAAAAGCCAAGTGATTAACATAAAAAGCCATTTAATATTTATCAACGCTTAATACTTCTTTTAGCTGCAGTACAGGGAGTGAGACATAATTAATCTCCTACAAAGAGTAACCCAATATAGCAGAATACAGGATTATCTTGTTTTGTCTACATTGTTATACTCTGTGACATAATTCAGAAAAAAAAAATCAAAACAAAATACCTCTACTAAGGACTGTTTTGGGGTGTCTGGAAAATTAGGCTGAAATTTTATTGAGTGGATGGAGAAGACTAAAAACATGTCAGAAGTTCTGTCCTCTTTTGCAATCAACTTAAATGCTGGCTAATGCATAGAGTGGAACTGGTGCTAGGAAGAAATGTCTCCTTAATTCCCACTCCATACCTCAACTCTTCACTGTCACTCATAAAAGAAAACCCATACAAATTATTTCTTACATATAAATTTTCCCTCCTTCCTGCTAGCAAGAATCTCTAACATTAGATCAAAGACAAATTCTTTTGTGAGAAACAGTTGTTTTGATGATGAAAGTTAAAATATGTGGTTGAAAATATATAGTTGGAAATATTTATATTTTAAGGAAAGAAATAATATTTGTAAAAGGGAGAGAGGAGGGAAATTTTTGTTCAAAAATTTCTAATTATTTCCTACAACTCTTCAGTAGGAAAACACGTAGTAAGTTTTACCATCATCAAATAGTATAATACTGTTCTCCTTAAGTACGTAACTCACCAAAGCTTAACCAAATGTACTAATGCATGATATGCAGAGAGGAAGAGCAGTTCTTTGAGGCTATAAATAATTCTAGGCTAAGAAGAGCTTACAAGAAGCTGGTTTTATTTTCAGTAACAATCAACATGATTGGAAGGACAGTTTTTACCACAACCATTGGCAATGGTCTGTTGGGTGACTAAGAGCACCCTACAAGGAGAAGATAGGAATCTATTTTTGTTAGGTATGAAATTATTTGTAAGAAGACCTTATGACTTTTTTACACTGGAGTCCTTATTTGAATTTAAAGTGAAGATGTAATACAAGTTTGGTTGGCTGAATGAGTAATTCTAGTACTTCATCAACTCAAGTCATTTATAGTACTTATATTTCACTTTCGCTCTTCAGTTAGTAGCAAAGATCATATCCACTGCTTCAGACAAGATAGTCTTCAGTAGTAAAGCAGCATTAGCACAGACATACCATTCTGCCAAGGTGTGATCTTTGCTAATTTTAATTCTAAGAGATGAAAATCAACTTTTGGTTAGAACAGATTAGTCAGTAATCCGTATCAATGGAAAAAAAAAAAAAAAGAAAAAAAAAAGAGAGAGAGAACTATAGTCTATTAAAACTTTAAAAAGTAAAACTATTGAGATAGGTAATGATTTATCTTTTTCTGAGATTTCTGCTTCTGTTTTCTTCCCTGATCATCAGTACTTAGATAAACAAGACATCATGCTGTTTCTGAAAGGACCAAAAGATTAAATATAACTCCCAATTTTCCACTTGGTCCTTTCCATTCTCCACTCCCCCCAGAAAAAAGAAAATTGCTTCAGCAACAAAATTAAAGAGTTCTTGCTTCACAGGCTGCTCACAGAGATGCTGAAGACAGGAAAAAAAAAAAAAAAATTCTACTCCTTGATCATTGGGCTTTTCAGGCTTGGTTTCAAAGAGAATGCCTATATTGTACTTTACCTTTTTCATTACTTCTTCCTTATCTCTTCATTGCCAGAGCTCCTATCCCAGCTGATTTTGGCAGATGTTTTTTGTTTCAAATATTGAACATTTTTATATTTCTAGTAAGTGATTACAGGACGCACCTCAGAATAAACTCTGCCCATAACTTACATATACGATGCACTGCAAATGGATTCTTCTGTTTGTGAAATGGTGTCTAAGCAGAAAACAAGTTTCCACTACTTTTCAGGTTACATTCTTCAGAAAGGAAACAAAACGTCTGACTTATGAGAAAAGAAAAGAAAAACAGCATCTGTTGTTAAGCCTTTGACCTTCTTAACTCTTGAAGGAATAACTCTTGCACCAGTCTTCTTACAGGGAAGTCAGACTGGTAGACGCTTTCCACAAGGACATTTATTAATCTTCCAGGTTACGATGTTCCAAAGCCAGTGGCTTAAATTGTATTTCTAAATCCATACACATGAAAGTGGAAATTATTAGTGATCTTTCAAAAATAATTAAATGTAGACAAGAGTCCACCTTTATAGCCCTGCTCTAACATTTGTAGGACTTTGCTCTGGTCTTCAGGAACATCTGAAACTTTTGTGAATTATCTTATCACCTTAGAACATATGATTCAGAACCCTTTTTCAACCTGAAAACACTTCCCTTCTCATCCCCATCTATAGGGTCCTCACCCAGGACTTGCCTGAGACAGTTCTGTCCTCACCATGCACAACAGAATCAAGAAGTTACTTATCTGCTATTTGGATAAGAGAAAAGGTTAGAAAAGCACACTGGGGTTTTGACTCAAAGTTTTGACTTTGACAAAAAGACAGAGCTGTGTGTATGTACAGTGAAATACTATTGTGCACTGCTTCTTGGGCATGGAAACAAAAGATTTAGTTGTAGTGAGTAGTTGATAATGCAGGCTGCCTACACTGGCTGACAGCTATTCATAGCCAGAAGATATGAAAATTCCCTTAGCTTTCTCATAGTGGTGCTGCTTTCTTGCTGTCCATCATCTAAGAAATGAAAGGATCTTCCACCTCCAACATCATCTCAACTGTACCTCATTTTTTCCACTCTTCTACCCTCCAACTCAAAACCTCAGGTGGTGAATGTTTTCAGAAAGGAAAGTCTTGATATCATGAGAAATTTCCTAACTCACCATGTTAATAAATAATTTGACAAGGCAGAAAGTTATAAGGGAAATACCATTAACAGAAGACAAACTTTTAAGCAGAAATGACAATACAGAGTTGTAATGGAAATATTTCTCTCATCTCATGCATTGGATTGAAAATGCCCTAGACTGGCATGAGTTCACATATGAGACTTCTGCTTTGGGCAGCCATTCTCAGCTTGTGACCCCAGAGGTCTCCTGAGTTTGTTGACTAAACTATGGAAAGCATTTTCTCAGTAGGCTAAAATTTACTACACAGAGACTTGCACCTCTGCTTGAAGACATTCAGAGGGCTACAAAATGAATACAGTTTGAAAAGTACAGGTTTAGACTGTTACAAAAAAGCCCGGTAGAGTCTCAGACACCCTGGCTGTGTTCTATTATCCTCGAGAAAACCCTTCCTGTCAGGAGGATTGAGCTGGAGCCAATAAATGACCAAGAGGAAAGAAAAAAAAAGAAAAAGAAGAAGCAGGAGAAAAGTGCTGTTGGTTATCTGGCAGACTGAAAGCAGCTTTACTGGGGCTGAGTGCCTTCGTGTGAGCACCGCTGCAGCCAAGGAGCAGCTCCCACTTGTTACACAACTCAGCTGAAGCATAATTCTCTTAATACAAAGCCAGGAAAAGCAAAACACACATCAATGAATCAGAAAAGTATTTGACTGCAAACAATGATCTCTGCAATCTGGAATTTATACTAAAAGTCCAAATGCAACTCATGTCTACAAGATGCAGTTTGGTATCCCTTGCAGTCCTGACTTGCTAAATGGGAGAGGAAATGTTTACATTAATTAGAGCATAGAGATGGAGGTCAGTAGTCTTGGATTATTTTCCAAGCACTGACATTGATTTTTTGTTGTCCAATCCCTGCTTGTATTAAAACCATGTTTACTGAACTGGTTCAAGAGTGCTAAAGGCTACAGTGACTTAAGCACAGTTTAGCTGGATGGAATAAGACATTACTAAAGCAGTGCTCTCTGTCTTCTACCAGTAATGCTCTTTCACAGTAAATCGTATTAACAGTTACCCTTAAAATCCAAACTTCTATAACTGAGGTAATAAGGTATGCATGCTTTAACAAGAACACTCAAAACTCTGAAGAGTGTGACTTTCATCCCATGTGAACCACCTCTCTTCTCTGTTTTCTCATGCATAGAGTCCCATATTCAACACTTCAGAAGGGTTTTTCTCAATGTTCTCAATTTATTTGCAGTATTTCCACAGGCTGATGTGTTGATCAATACAGAGCACATTTAAAAGTCAAAGCAGTCTGAAGGAGAAAAAGTTTCTATGTAATCTGGAAAAATTTACTTCTGTAAAAACATCCACCTAACAAATACGGGGATTTTATTAGCTAGATTTCTGAAATGTATGGTCACTTACTTCATCCATAGCATGAGAAATACAGGCCACATTCCTTATTAATGCTTGATGATATTTTTACAAATAAATTATTTTGCCATTAAAATTAATTTTTTAACAAGACTTATCAGTTAAGTTTAAAAGTTAATACAAAAATATAATGATCTACCTAACGAATAAATAACTATTAGTTTAATATATTAAGCTGGTGACATTTTAGCAAAAATTTTACTTTATTTAATGAAATTTTCAATTGTCTCAAATCTAGAATTGCTTCAACCATGTAGTGAAAGATGTCAGAAGCTGATTCAGATACTTCAATTTGACAAACATGAACTTTTACCATGAATTGTGTGCCCTTCAGTTGAATATGATACAGAGAGACCTGAATGCAAGTATAACAAATTGCTGATGTGTTCAGTCACCATCATCTTTGATCCTTCAAGTTGTGAACAGGTAGGGGATGTTACTAAAGGAGGAGGAACTGCCCTATTTCTCCCCATATTTCCCAGGTAGAACTACATATAGTAAATAAATAAAAAGTATACATTATATGTAATGTTTTGCAGCATTTTACATTTGCTGCACATATGTGCACCAAATGTTTAATACCTGAGAAGTAAGTCTGACACTTTCAGAGACACAGTGTCCATGGGTAACATATCTGGGAACTACTGCACCAAATGCCTATACTACTGAGTTCAGCATGTTCTGCAGAAAGATATAGGATTTTTGGACCAAAGTTTATTAGAGTTAATACACAGAAGGTTTCAACGAGACAGAAATACTGGACACATGTATAAATTCACAAATTTCTTTCAGTAATGTAGGACATGCTCATGGATACCAATAATGAGGGGGAGAGAGTTTTACTTGTAAGAGGAGCCTGAAAGGCTTGGCTCGTTTAGTCTGCTAAAGCAGGGATGTCATTGCCGCTTCTTAATGCAACAGGGTATATTTCAAGACAGAACTGATTATTAAAGCTGTAGAAACATTTCAGCACATGGCTGAATGAGTGAAAACTGGCCATGTATGATTCAAGGCTGGAAAGCTGTTGCAAGTTTCTAATTGCCAGAGGAGTTTCCCGGAACAATGGGAATAGTGGGGCAGAAAAAAGCTTTATTGTTTCCACAGCACTGCTTGATCTATTTAGGAAGAAGACTGCCTGCCAAAGAACATCTGTGACAGCCTGATCAATACAGTCAAGATCCTGGAGTCACGTAGACTGGAAGTTAAGCAGGGATTTGGATGCACTGGGACTCACATCCACACCAGGAAGAAGCAGTATCACACATATTCATTTAGACACAGCTTCAAGGGTTTTAGCCACATCCACAGTGGAATACTTTTCTTCTTTCAGTCAGAAGCACATCTCCTCAATGCAGCTTTTGAGGCTTGTGAAGTCAGTCAGTCAAAGAGACATGTCAACTCAAATCAGCAGTGGGCTCTTTCTGAAAGCAAAGCTCAAGAGGTCAGTCAGAAGTGACTGTTTTACACTAAAAATGGTACAATATCAGCTTACTTTTTTTTTTTTTTTTTAATCCTTCTCGACCAGTCTTATAGGCAAATAAATTTAAGAAAATAATTGTAGGATTTCCACCTTTTTATCTATCAATTTAACACATACCTAAAGGCAGAGGTAACAAGGAGGTAAAACAGGAAGAAACAAACATTAACAATGTTTTGCCTGCTGTAAGGAAGTGTAAATGGTGATCTCAGACATTTGATCAATTCGTTAAACTCTTGCTAAACTTCTTCCTACTCAAACTATTTCTTTTTAGTTCAGTAAGATCTTTATTTTTGTATCCAAGCTCAGGGACTGTGCAACTTAGAAACACTTACCTCAAAACCTTAAATGCAGAAACTATCATTTTTTTGTTGATCTTTTTTTCCAACGGAAAATTCCCCATATGTTAGAAAAAAAAGACATACCCATATATACATAGGTATGAGAGCACGGTTACATACAAAGTGGGTTTTAGTGAGCGTTGACACTTCGAGAGCAAAATGTATTTTTTTGTTGAATGTTATTCAGTACAAAACAGAATACTTCCTCTGGTTTGATCATGATAATATAATCTCCTTTTACAATGGATTTACTCTCCTTAGTTTTACAAGAAACTGAATGCAAATTAATGTTGACAAATAATTACTGAAATGCACATCAGTAATCTTATGATTCATGATTTCATCATTCTATGATGGAGCATCCTGTTCTTCAACTATTTTTTTAATCTCATAAGCTCAAGATAAAGGAAGGGAGCCTTTACAAAAAGCAAAAAGCTAGCCTGTCACTTCATAGCTGGATTCATACCTGAGAACATGTGAAATATCCAGGGCTTCAGAACTACCATCTGCATTTCATTTGTGACTTGGTTGCATAAATTCAGCCATGGTCTTTTCAGTATGTCTTAAGTGTGGTGTAAAGGACCAATGAAAAACACTTTCATGAATCTGGTCCCCCCCTTCCCTCCCACTACAGGTGAGACATGACACGTGCTCACTGAAACACTTAATTCTAAAATAAATGGACTCTATATATCTTAAAGGTAAACTTTACCTCAGGCAAAGTTACAAATTGAGGTCTTATCAAGATGTGGGAAAGGAATACTTAAATGAACCCCTCATTAAAGTCCATAAGCTAGCAGATGGATCAGCAACAAACCTGCTGGAACCTGTGTCAAAAATAGAGGGACAGAGTTGTTAAAACAACTACATCTGGCTTCAAGCTGTGCATGGCTTCAAGCTGCACCAGGGAAGGTTCAGGCTGGACGTTAGGAAATACTACTTTTCTGAAAGAGTGTTTGGGCACTGGAATGGGCTGCCTAGGGAGGTGGTGGAGTCACTGACCCTGGAGGTGTTCAAGGAGCGTTTGGACGTTGTATTGAGGGACATGATTTAGTGAGAACTATTTGTGATGGGTGGATGGTTGGATTGGGTTATCCTGTGGGTCTTTTCAAACCTTAGCAATTCTATGATTCTGTGATTCTATGATCTCCTACTTGACAAATTATAATGTGGAGAGCTTGCTCTGTTCTGCTTGTATATTCTTGCTATCAAAACTTCAATATTTCTCAACAATTTTTTCTTACATCAGGGTACTTCTCCAAGCTCGTGGGCTTTTTGTAGCTGGCAAAGAGGCTGATTACTCCTTTTGTCTCAAGTCAATGAGCTTATGGATGGAGACCAGGAGGTCTCTGTGTGATATTGCTGCTTGTGCACTGTCTGGTAATGATTGGCTTTTACTCTTCTTTGACCTTCATCTGCAGGTCTTGTTAAGGGAGTTACAACAGCCTCAGGACCAGTCATGGGAGTTGGATCAGATCCAGTGGTATCTTCTTCCTCTAAAGTGTGCTGAATATTGCTGACTACTGTTTTGGAAGGTACAAGCCAGATCTCAGCACAATGTGGTGAGCTGTAGATCTCTGACAATGCCAGGATGGGGAATACCTTTTTAAACTACCATTTTTTTTTTAGGATTGGACACTTATTCAGGGGTAAATTCAAAGCCATTGGAAGTAACAATCATGATAGATACGTGTCCGTACCCTTCCACACACGCTGTAACCTGTAGCCATTCTGCCTCTGGGCAGATCTTTTGGTCGTATTCTAAAACAGTTGATTAATCCTTTAAACAAAACTGGAAACATATGCAGAAGACAGCAGTAAGATCATGCTAGTTTGAATATACCATAAATACTCAAAAATATAAAAAAATATTTTATCTCACATGGAATAAGGAGTGTATTTGTTAATATTTTCTGTGATAAGGTTCCTGAAATGCAAGAATGATGGCAGTACTGAGTAGAAACACTGGATTAAGTTCATGGTTCGTGTAATATGAGTGTATGCTCTATGGAACCGGGAAAACCACAAACAAACTTCAGTCAACCCCTGCAGATGATAAACAAGAATAAAAGAATTAAGAAAAGCAACCTTGAAAGCAAGCAGTTGACGTGCCTGTGGGACAGTATGCCATCCAGAGAAACCTAAATAGTCTCAGTAAGTGGGTCCAGGAGTACATCATGATGTTCAACAAATCCAAATGCAAGGTCTTGCACCCAGGTCGATGCAACCCCCATTACCAGTACAAACTGGAGGATGAAAGGATTAAGCATGGCCCTGCTGAAAAAACCTGGGAGTACTGGTGGATGGCAAGCTGGACATGAGCCAAACATGTGCCCTTGCACACCAACCATAGAAAAGAAAGCCAACCATATCCTGGGCTGTATCAAAAGAAGAGTGGCCAGCAGGTTGAAGGAGGTGATCCTGCCCCTCTGCTCTGTGCTGGTGAGGCCTCAGCTGGAGTATTGTGTCCAGATGTGGAGTCCTTATTGTAGGAGAGACATGGACCTGTTGGAGTACATCCAGAGGAGAGCTACAGAAATGATCTAAGGGATGGAACACTTCCCCTACAATAGCAGACTGAGAGATCTGTGGCTGTTCATTCTGGAGAATGTAAATCTCTGGGGACATCTGAGATTGACCTTTCAGTATTTGAAGGGAAAGTATAAGAAAAAGGAGGAGAGACTATTCAGCAGAGTCTGTTGTGGTGGCAGAAGAGGAAATGGTTTCAAACTAAAAGAGGGGATATTTAGATTGGATGTAAGGAAAAAGTTTTTTATAAAAGGGTGATGAGGCACTGGAACAGCTTGCCAAGAGAGGTGGTGGATGCACCATCCCTGGAGACACTCAAGGTCTGTCTGGTGGGGCTCTGAGCAATCTGATCTAGCTGTAGGTGTCCCTGTTCATTGCAGGGGAGTTAGACTAGATCTTTAACAGTCCCTTCTAACTCAAATGATTACATTAATAATTAAATGAATAAATGAATCATAATTTGGGTAAGCAGCTGTTAATGAGGATAAAATCATGGTCTGTACCAAGAGGAAACAGAGTTCCTCTAGAAGTGATTTAAAAATGTATCTAACAATATTTTTATTGGAAACAATGGCCAAAAAAAAAAAAAAAAAAAAAAAAAAAAAAGAACCTAATAAACTTTGCTGATGAAATGAAGTTGGGAAACATCATCTGCACAGAGAGCAGGAACACTGTAAAGGTGAAAGAAAAAATTAGGTTGCCTACAAGAATCATGGTGGATAGTTTTAGTGCAATATGGAAAATTTACTGGAAATGACAGAAATAGAACTAATTTGGGCCTTAACAATTCCTAACAATAAGCTTTCCAATATTCAGACTAGTGAGGATCTTGAACAACTTTCCAAAATAAGTGCAAAATAATCTACACAAATTGAGGATTGAGTTTGTTAAATTTATAAAGAGGATTATATGAATTCTTATTGCCTGCAGTAACAGGAAACAGAAACAGTGTCACAGAACTTCATAAAATCCGTTACTCTTGTCCTTTTTCTCCTTTTATTTCTCCAAAATTTTATATACTTTTTTCCTAGTCCTCTCCAATAACTCTGTCTTTTCTTAAAAGCATGAAGAGCTCTTGCTAGAAGGTGTGGAATCAGATTTGAGGAAATCAATAATAAAACACACAGAAACATTGTCTAGGCTTTTCTAATTTGCAACATTGGAGAGGTACTCTGGGTCTGTTTCCTTTGGAGCAGGTGAGATGGTTACATTTGAATTTCTTTCTTGGAGAAGACCCAGAAAAGTCATTCTAATGGAAAGTTGGGCTATCAGTACCGTTGGGACTTTATTAACGAACACCATTACAACACTGCTCACTAAAAGGGCAGTAAATCTTTCTTTTTTTTTAATAGACTGTTGTGGGTGTGGGAAGGCTGAAGACAGTCAAACATATCTGTTTTGGTGCCTGACTGATTTTCAGAACCCATAAGCGTGGGTGGAGTAAATGGGCAATATCACCATCTATCTAAAAGCATCAGATACTTTGACATCTGTAGATAAGTAGTTCAGGCTGTGGGAGCCAGTTAAGGAAAGGAATATGTTTGCTTTGACAAAATAAAATACAAGATGAAAACAAGCAGAAACTGTGTGTTAAGTCATTCTGTTTGTTATCTTTCAATGGAAAGGTAACTTAAACCACACATTTTGGAGTTATAATTAGAAAAGGGAAAAAAAAAAAAAAAAAAGAAGAAATAGACAAGTGCAACCTCAAAACTTCCTGCTCTAATCTTAGGATTCATAGATTCTCTTTCTCAATCCTAATGCAAGGTATTCATGCATGTAAGATTTTTTGGTTTTGGAAAAAAAAAAAAAATACATCTCTCTTGCCTATATCTGAACCTGACTTAATTAGTGAGATTTTCTGGGACTGTAGCTCTCAAGAAAACTTGTATCTGAAAAGCCTATAATTGGAACACTAAACACAAACTGAAGTGTATGGCACCTTGTTTCACTTGGTCTGGCTGTTTTGTTGGAGCTTTGCCTACAAATGACAACTGTTCTGCCTAGAAAAATTCCTTGCCAGTTTTAACTCTCCAGGAGTTAACAGGGTAAAGAGAAAGGAACAGTGCAAAATCTCAATTCCGCTGAAGAAAACAAGTGTATTACTACATTTGGATTGACCCATTTCTTGACCAGACTGATCTCATTTTATGATTGAATGATGCACCTGGTGGATGAGGGAGAGGCTGTAGATGTTGCATACCTAGACTTCAGCAAAGCCTTTGACACTGTCTCCCACAGTACTCTCCTAGAGAAGCTGGCAGCCCGTGGTTTGGACAGGTACACCCTTTGCTAAGTAAAGAAATGGCTGGAGGGCCAGGCCCAGGGAGTGGGGGTGAATGGAGTTAAATCCAGCTGATGACTGGTCACAAGTGATGTTAACTAGGGGTTGGAACTGGGGTCTGTCCTGTTTAACATGTTTATTGATGACCTGGATGAGGGCACTGAGTGTGAGCACAAGCCAGAAAGAGGCTGAGGTATCTGAGACCATTTAGTCTGGAGAAGAGGAAGCTCAGGGGAGACCTTATCACTCTCTTTAAATACCTGAAAGGAGGTTGTAGTGAGGTAGGTTTCAGCCTCTTCTTCAGCGTAGCTAGCAATAGGACTAGAAGGAATGGCCTCAAGTTGTGTCAGATTGGATTCAGGTTGGATATCAGGAAAAATTTCTTCTCTAAAAGAGTGGTCAGGCACTGGAACAGGCTACCCAGGGAGGTGGTTGAGCCACTGTCCCTGGAGTTGTTCAAGAAACATTTAGATGTTGTACTAAGGTACTAATGGATTAGTGGGTATATATTGATAGGTGGACAGTTGGCCTGGAAGATCTTGAAGATCTTTTTCAGCCTTGATGATCCTTTGATTCTATTATTCTGTGATTCTCGCAGACATTTTCATTTAGAACTGAATATTCAAGAACAATCATATAATTGGTGGACACCTAGTGATTGCATGGCAGTCACAAGGATGAGCGAAATACTAAGTTGCAGGACAACACCTATGTTAATGGAAGAAAAGACAAGACTAGGATAGGTCATAAACATGACCCAGGATATGGGAAGATGTTGAAATTATATACCACAAACAGGAAAGTCCTCCTATCTGTACGTTTCTTGTTTTTAAGCATTCTTAGGACATTTTTCAGAGTTAATGTCTGATTTATGTGTTATTATTTGACTGTATTTTTAAATCCAAGAGGAGGACAACTTATAATGATCTACATATTCCTATTAAGAAATAAAGTAGAAGTGTTTGCTTGTTTTAGAATGCAGACTGGGCTGAGAGCAGAATTTAGCTTTGTCCGGTTTGCCTAAAACTAGATATCACAGTGTATCATGCTTAACTTCAAAATTTCCAGGTGTCTGGAATTATTTCAAAAACAGCACCTGGAATATCATCTTCAAGGGAAACAAAGCACTGGAAGCTTCTGCAATTTTCCTAAATGACATAGCCTCTCAGAATAAAACTGGGAAGAGAACTCAGCCCTCCTAAGAATTTTGAGCTTACTGAAATTTGCCTGTTGTGTCCTGCATTTACATTCATGATTCAGTCACCAGTCAGACAAATGCCTTTCTGTTAAAAACAGTGTCCAAAACAAAATGGCTTAAAAACATTTCAGCCTCTAATCAAAGAATTTTTGATTTAAAATTTGTCTGTAGTTATTAGCTCTATAGTATTGCTTAAAGATCAAGATATTTCTTTCTCTCTAAGCATAAACACTACTCATTTTCCCCAAATCACTTTTATGTTTATTTAGACTGCTGCATATGTAAGGTATCATGCATAGTAAATCCCTTTCACTGTTGCTCTTTACTAATCTCTGTGCGTTTGTTTCTCTATTGTAAGAGAGTTCTTGAGCGGAGACCAATCTAACATACTCATGACAGTCTTGCAAGAAATAAATAAAGTAGTCTTTAACAATGATCTTCAAAGAGCCTTCTGTGTTGGTATAAGCTGTATTTTTTAAGTTGTCTAAAGACATGATATGTCCAGCTCAGATTGAAATTACTAGAATGTCTCTCCTGAAAACTGGATGCTTTTTGAACATTTTGTGCAGATTACTTCATCTCCAAAATCAACTGTTTTTCAGTGTAACAGTGTTTCTCAAGCTGTCTCACTCCTGTTATGTCATGAGTAGGCTTTCTAGTTTTGATAAATTTGTTTAAACAGCTTTACAAGTAACTTTTACCAGGCATTTCTGTATTGCTTTTGAATATTCTACATTAAAAAGGTGTCTTAAGATGCTGTTCAGTAGATGATATAAATCCAAGCTTTACTCGTCCACTTTTCCCTTACCTCACAGAATTTACATTTCAAATCCACTTAGCAGGACTTAGATGCAGGAGAGAGTGTCAGTTTTATTCAATTGGCCTTTTAAACTGGCTAAAAAGCTTGTATTTTGTATCATTAAATAACATTTAATAAGACATTTTATTCTGTTTGCAATAAAATAACTAACATCATCTGTCCTGCAGGGAGACTCAGAGTATCAAATTTACTGTATTGTACTCACTATTTTTTTAGCTTGTGTCCTCGATAACTACTGCTTTAGTTCCATTTAAGGGAATTTGGCCTACAATAGTTGTCTCAGAATTTAAATATTTACTGTGAAATTTAGACTTACTGGAAAGGTCTGAATACTTGATTCCCACTGACATTGAAGATCATCTGGGAGACTGTGAAGAACAGAAAATCCTGAGCTTTTTTATTACTATTAATTTTTATAGGAATATGTGTATATTACATTACATTGGAAATTTAGAAAAATATCACACTTTCATTAACAGCTTTAAGTTGTTGAAAGGCTACAAAAGGCATATAGTCCCAAAACACAATATTTGTTTTAAATTGAAGTTGTTATTAAACACCTATCCAAAACTATAATATCCTTGAAAGTAAGAAATTCTGACTTCATGATCTTAAGTATCTTTGAAAATCTCACCTTTAACACTACCTTAGGAAACAATGAGACATGAATGTCTGCTCTGTATATGCATTTTTTCTTAATTTTTATTAACAAATAGAAAAGTGCATCATTGTAATGTGTTAATGCTTGATAAAGATGGGACCTAAACTATAGTTTTGGTTAATAACTGATTATCATAAGTCTTGGAAAAAGAATATATTTTATTTTCAAGGCTCTAGATAGTTTGATTTGTAACAGTTACTCTACATGCCACTATATTATAGCATTGAGAGTGACATTATGGGTCTAAACCAGGTTTCAAGATCAAGTAAGACAAGTTATTACCTTTAATGAAGAACACCACCCTGCTCAGATCCCACAGCTAAACAGGTCATATATGTAATGCCTTCTGTTTTAAACAAAGACCTACTTCTTAAAATGCCTTGTCCTTGGAGACAGGTTGGACTGAACTGGGCTCTGAGCAACCTGATCTAGCTGTAGATGTCCCTGTTCATTGCAAGGGAATTGGTCTAGGTGACCTTTAACTGTTCCCTCCAACTAGAACAATTCATGATTCTGTGATTCTATTCCACTTCAGTTGAATAAACTTAGGGACTGTTCCCATTGACGAGCAACAGCAAGCAGCTAAGACAGAGAGGAGGACAGCAACCTCCCCAGCCAGCACTGGGCACACACTAACAGAAAAATTTCTCAATAGCTTACCAGCAAGTTAGCTGGGTGAGAAGCAAACTGTTCTACTTACAGTAGAAAATAGGAGACCATTGGTATTTTTCTGCTCAGTTTTCTGCATTTCTCAGTTGTATATTCACACTGAAATACAGAGCTCAGTCCTAGCTTCAAATGAGACTTTTAACAACTGGTTTCTTTACTCATTTTATTTTCTTATGTAAATAATGTAAACACTCATGTTTGAAAATCAGACCTTTTCTTTTTCCTTGTTCTTTCTCCTTCCAGCATCACATCAGTGACCTGGTTTTCAGAGGAACAGCTCTCAAAGTCCACAGGAGGTACTCAGCATGTCTGAAAATCAAACCATAAATAGATGTGAATCTCTCTTTTTTCCCTCAAGGAACTGAACTGCCAAGTCTCAGCAAACAGCCAAAGAATCCCAGCTTGTTCACAAATGCTAATTTAAAGCTGCATGTGTGTTTGCATAGGCTGGATTGAACTGAATAAGTCTGAGTCACAATAAAGGGAAACTTATTTTTCTAAAAGGAATCTTTAAATTCTTGGGGGTTTGGGATTAAAAAAAAAAAAAAAAAAAAAGGTTGCCATTTGTGAAATCTGCATCTGTGGGATCTATGAGTAAGCCTGGAGAGGAAGTAAAAGAGGAAATCCCCTACACCACTTAATTAAATGCTATTGTGGGATAATCACTTCCAAAGAAACTCATCAGTTCAGACTTTGAGCATCTTTGTCTGTTAAAGAGTCTGAACTGAGCAAGAGAAACATGCATTTCTGGCAGTGGGGGTCTTCTTTCTCCTATTGAGATCATGTTGCTTTCAGCAACTATGATGTTAGCCACCTGTGTTAGCCCTCTCGCGCACACTGACCAATTACCTGATCAGGACCAAATGACTGCAAACGCATACCAATATGATGAGCAGCAAAATGGTGTTTATTCACTACTAAACACAGCTTATATATTTTACTTAAGCAACCGTGCTGTCATGTTCCACCCTGATTGGTTCGCACTAGATAACATTATACCTTATTTGGCTGCTTCCTCATTCCTTCACATCTTTCCTCTTTTCTTGTTTTCTCTGCATCAAGTTCAGCATGATAGCACCGTCTCACTACGCATAGGGAGAAGCCTGTCCCGTACATCCCGTATCCCCGCAAGATGCCTACTACAACAAGATCAGAGTTACTCCCCTGTAGGAAAAAGTATCATTTCTGTGGTGGAGAGATGTAATGTATTTGATCTTCTTTCTCATCCAGGAAGTGAACTGAGTTTCCGTTTTGAAGATCTTGAGAATAGAGAACCAAATTAATGGTAACACCCTCATTTGATGAAAGAGTCTAGGCATTGCAGATAGCTAGACCAACAAATGCTTTTGCTTGCCTTTCCTTCAGTGATGCTGGCAACAAAGTCTGTTTCTTTTTCCTAGAAAGTAGATCCCACTTTTGGTGTGACATCCACTATTTCAGCATCACTTCGGAGAAGGTATGGAAAAGATACATTGGGCAAAGTTTCAATTTGTTAACTGCATTGTAATATTTGACCAGGTAACTATGATCTCACACGATCATCCATCTTAGTGAACTTTTTATCATAGAATCATAGCATCATAGAATGGCCCAGGTTGAAAAGGACCACAGTAATCATCGAGTTTCAACCTCCCTGCTATGTGCAGGGTCACCAATCACTAGACCAGGCTGCCTAGAGCCACATCCAGCCTGGTCTTGAATACCTTGAAAAACTTCCTCCTAATATCTAACCTAAACCTCCCCTGTCTCAATTTAAGACCATTCTCCCTTGTCCTATCAATATCCACCCTCATAAACAGTCATTAAGGGAAGTTGTTTTAGACGACATCTCTTTCACCTTATTTGAAAAACAGTAAGGGAATTATGACTTCTTTCAAGGAAGGGAAAATGAAGATTCTGAGGCCAAGAATCACATAGAGATGCCATGGCTTTTAAAAAGCTGAACAAAACAAAACAGCAGATCTTTTTTAATTCCCTGTTTAGCTGATTCTTGTAGCCCAGGGCAGCCTGAGTGACAGTGGCAAAGGAATTCTGGTTACAAGAGATGATGTTGTTGTGTTTCAAGCCTGAGTCATCTCTGACTAAGAGTGAATCACAGACTTATCTGACAATATGTATTTATTAAAGAAGATACATGTTACTTAACTATTTGGATTTCTCATACAATTAAAAATGGGTATTACTGTTATCTTTTTATTACAACACTTAGGGATGCAAGTCGTGAACTATGTTCTTATAGTTCAAATGGAACTATAACATAAAAAAAAACAGTATTTGTCATCAGTCAATAAAGACTGCCGTTGAAATTATTGTTAGAATAATGATTCAATTGTCTTAATTTCTTAAGTGGAGGGATCAGGTTGGATATTAGGAAAAAATTCTCCAGAAGAGTGATGAGTTGTCGGAACAGGTGAGTTGTCGGAACAGGATGACCAGGGAAGTAATGGAGTCACCATCCATGGATGTGTTCAAGAGAAGGGAAGATACCACACTGAGGGACATGATCTAGAGCAGTCACAGGCTTGGGCTGATGGTTAGACTAGACAATCTTACTAATCTTTCCAACTTTAATGATTATATGCTTTTATGATTCTAAAAAGCCATTCATCATTTTGCCTCTGAATTCTTCCATCTTGTAATTCTCTTTCACTATCTCAAGGAGTTAATCCTCAATCCATAGGATCAAGATTTCTATTCATCATTCTGGGATACATATATACTCTTCCATCATTTTTTACCAATGAGATGTATAAACTTCCCAGGTAACAGAATGTCATGCTTATCTCTTCTCAACTGAACCCAACTGCTTGCCCCTGAGAAACTCTCATTTGCTTCAGTTCTTTCTCTTGGAGTGCTGATTAGCCTATCTCAGCAAGAGATGTGGAAACTAGTTCTCCTTACTCTGATTCTCCCAAATAGCATATGATGCTATTCTCCCAGTCAGGTGATGAAGACCATTCTGGGGTCCTGAAGTTATTTTCCCAAATACCTGCATACAGAGAGAACATAAGACATAAAGTCTTTTATTTCTAGCAGCAAAAGAAGCAATTTTTAGGCTACCATGGAAGAAGTAGAAATTTGTGCCACATCACTCTTTGCTTAGTGGGATATTGCCTTACAGGGTATTAGTTAATATTTAAGTGATTGGTTCTCAGGTGGCTGCAAATACCGAGAAGCAAGACCTTTGCACCCTCTGCACTCTGATATACTTCTTGTGCTTTGCTGTTGGTAACTCTGGACAGCTCCTCATCCACTCTTCTAGACTTTCATCTTCCAGAAGCACTTTTCTCTCTCCTTTCAATGTCTGGAGAACATAAGCATCTAGTTGAGGTGGTCCAGATGATCTGTATGGAACTATTCATCTATGTTTTAGGTGCTGCATTTCTCAGATTCAAAACAAGAAATGGAACAGTTGCCCTATTTCCTTTTATTATTCCTTATTCCTTTTATTCCCTATTATCCTTTTATTTCCTTATTTGCAAACAACATAATGGAACATTTTTACGCCTTTCTGCAGGGCTTAATGTCTAAACTGGAGTAGCAGTTGAACTACATAAGACTAAGATTTGAAATTGCCTCCTTTAGTTCAATGGTTTAGTTCTAAAAAATTAACCAAATACTAGAATTTGGTTTATTCATTTTATCCTTGCTTGTATTCTCTCAGGAGAGTAAAAGTATGATTAGATGAAAAATATTTTCATTGCTTCATATGTAATCTAGATCAAAATAAAAGGGAAAAAAACAGATGCAATAATACTGATGAAAGGAAAAGAAATCCTGCATAGAGAAAGCGGGCATTATAGAAGTGAAGGTCTATCAAAACACTGATCAAGTGAAGGTCTATCAAAACACGCCAGTATGTTTCACAGATACAATCCCTTTCTCTTGGAAGCAGTAGTGCAAGGAACTATTACTCTTCAAAATGGAAAAAAACAAACAAACAAACAAACAAAAAACCCAAATAGTCAATTATTTTAATGTGCTGAAAACAGGTTTGAGATAATTTGTAAGCAAAAATTTAATATGACAAATGCTACAAAACGCTTTTTCTTTAAAACCTCATTAAGCAGATACTGCACTTGGTGAGACGATCATTTCCTTGCTCACAAATGCCCACACAATGTATGCTCTGTGCATGAAATATGCTTCTTCAGGTGATCCTGAAGAATCTCTGACATACATCTCTGAATCATTTGATATATGACAAATTTTATCAGTGCTACACTTTACTGAATATTTGTTGTTTCTATTTCATTTTTTGTTCTGAAAATTTCTGACAATTTTATTTTGAATCATCATGGAAGCATATATTGTCCAGGTTTCAGAATGAATCATTTTATGAGACATTCTTTTAGTCCATACTAAAAAAAAAAAAAAAAAAAAAAAAAAACAACGCAGAATATCTTATTTCACTTGTTTGAAACTTCTTGCTATTATTAAATTTATTATCACTATACATTTGTTCAAGTTCAGTATGTTAGACGTCAATTCTGAAAATCAAATATTTTATTATCAAATTCACAGACATTAGTTTGAAGTATTCAGCCAGATTGGTTTACTAAAATCATCATACATGTTACCAGCGTTTTGACAATACTGTTCTACATTTTATTGATAAAATTTTGTCCATTTTGTTTTAATGAAGTTTTATTTAAGATGCAATGCAGTATTATCTCAGTATGATTTGAAACAGAATGAAGGGAAGAGAGAAAAATGCTTAGTTAACTGTTTTGTATTGTTGATTGTGTTCAGTGTTTTAAAAACCGTGGAATATTTACCTGGAAGTCATTGAAGGCCAAACAAAAAATTAAACTGCTGTTGTAGAACTATTCAAGATCTTTATGTGATGATATCTTAATAATGTCTTAGTTGGTGACATGGACAGTGGGATTGAGTGTACTTTCAGCAGGTTTGAGGTTGACACCAAGCTTAGTGACACAGTTGATACTCAGAAGAGAAGGGATGTCTTCCAGAGGAACCTTGGCAGGTTTGAGATGTAGGTCTGTGTGAACACCATGAAGTTCAAAAAGGCCAAGTGCAAAGCTTTCCTGCTGAGTCAGAGCAACCCAAAACATCAGCAGAAGTTGGGGGATGAATGGATTGAAAGGCGATCTGCAGAGGAGGACTTGGGGATAATGGCTGATAAAAAGCTCAACATGAGATTTTTATCAAGAAAGATGTGAAGGAAATGAAATGATACAAGAAAATAAGATTACAAGATCAACAGTCCGTTCCCATGATAGATATATAAGGAGTGAACATCCAGATTTTCAGTGGCTTAGGATGGAGAATAATTTTACCCTTTTTTCTTTTATTGGATTTAAAAAGAGAAATCAGCTAAAAATTCAATACAACAGGCAAAAGAATTATTCCAGGGCTGAACATTTTAAACCCACACTATTTATAAGAATAGTTCCCAAAGTCAAAATGTTTTTTGATCTCCCTCAACATAAACAGCCCCAGAGGCTTTCTAGGAATCTTCTGCTGTGGATTTTATTTTATTTTTTTCTGGAATGAATGCATGTGATCTCCTCTGTGGATATATAACATGATACGGAAGGCAAGAGCAAGGTGGACATTCAAAACTATGAAGAGGGATTTTCACAGTTATGATCATGCACACATAGTAGATTTACAATTTGCCTTGGTGATTGGGTTTTAATTTGAAACAGTACCACATGATCTTTTCCTATGTAAGTAGCATCAAACTTCTAAAGTAGCACAGTAAAAAGGAGTAAGAATGTATTAAATCTTTGTGCTCCAACATACAAAGTCTTCATGGTTTTACTTGCATATTTTAAGCTTTTGTGTTCACAGAATAACATAACGGCTAAAATTGAAAAGACCTCTGAAATTCATCTGGTCCAACCTTTTTTGCTCAAGCAGAGACACTGAGAACAATTTGACCAGGACCACGTCCAGAAACCATGTTCACCTGAAACCAAAACACACAGCAAAAGACCAGTGGAGTTCTGCTGGGTTGATCTTTTTTTTCTTTTGCAAAGTCACCAGTCATTTCTTTAAAAGTTCTGCAAGATGCTGCAAGACACCAGGATCAACCCTAATCTGAGTGCTGAGCACTATATAGACAGCCAATATTTAAACACCCTCAAAATAGCTAAGTGCAATAAATCTTTTAACCATTAAGGATTTGCAGTAACTAAATTAGTTTTTAATTGCATTGTTGAAATTAAATTCCTGAGGTTAAAAAAAATAAAAAATAAAAAAGAATACAAGTCTTCATTTATTTTTTTTCTAGCAGAGGAAACATTAAGATTTAGGCATATATCAATATTTTAGTTCTTAATGTTCTTGCTGTTTTAATATTCCAATTGCTAACCCATTTTTAACAACTAAACCTATATTCGTAGAACCGCAGAACCATAGAATCATAAAGTCATAGTATCACAGAATGGCTTGTATTGAAAGGGACTTTAAAGTTCATCCAGTCCCACCGCCTTACCATGGGTTGGCTGCCACTCACCAGATGAGGTTACACAGGGTCCTGTCCAACCTGTCCTTAAAAGCCTACAGGGATGGTACATCCACAGCTTCTCTGGGAAACCTGACCCAGTGCCTCATCTCCCTCTGAGTACAGTCATCTCAAAATATAATCTAAATCTACCTTCTTTTAGTTTAGAAACATTCCCCCTTTTCCTGTCACTATCAGACCATGTAAATTGTTGCTCTTCCTCCTGTTTATAAGCCCCCTTCAAGTACTGGAAGGCTTCAGTGTAGTCTCCCCAGAGCCAAACATGCTGAAAAAACTGTGCAGAAAATTGCATAATTTGTCACTTGACCTAGAAGTTGGAAGGCTTCAGAGAAGGGTGTTTTACTTTTACATATTTTCTTCAATTGATATCCTTGCCTACACACTACTAACAGGAATTCAGTGAGCTAGATGAACACTTGATATGACCCCAAACAGACATTTTTCTGTTTCTTAGTAAATGCAAGATCTGAACTTCATGCAATCCTGCAAAGAGCTGCAGACCAACTGATTTCACATTTGAGGCGAGAGCAGTAGGCAAGATTTTGAGTATGCCAGCATCATTCTTTGCAAAAGTATGTGACCAGAGTAAGGCACATGAAGGGAAGGCAAAACACAGTGATTTAGAAACTCCTGTGGTCACAAAAGACCACCATTATATTTGTTCATGACCTACAAGCTCCAGAGACCATGTGTGAAACAGAACACGCAAGAAGTTACTTTAAAGAGCAGCACATACAAGTCTGGCAGCGCCTGCTGAACTGTGACCTCTTGTTGATAATTCGTAGTAGAATTTTTCAAAGAAAGCAGGAAATAGAGGCTTACTGCAGAAAAGAAAAAAAAAAGTAAAAAAAAAAAAAAAAGTTGACTCCTACTTGAAAGTAATCTATATAAAGTGTTTCAGAAAGACCTTATCTTAACCACTTACTTTTATCATTTTTGTTGTTACTTTAATTACTATGTTGGCTCTCTTGAAAAAAAAAAAAAAAAAAGAAGAAGAAATAAATAAGAGAAGCATGGAAGTAAATACAGGAGCAGAAGACAAAATATTTCTGCTCTTATTCTAATTTCTATTGCAAATCTAGCTGTATGATGATGTTGAGGAAGTTATTCAAGAACCTCTGTATCCTTGCCTTTAAACAGAAGATAAACATACTTTCCTCTACTACTCACAGTGGTGTTTTGAAGCTTATGTCCTTCAGGATATTCTTAGAAAACTTTTACTGATAATAGAGAAATTCCATGGGGAGAAGTTGTTCAGGAGTGTATCAGAAGCATTATTAAAATTACTTATGTTTGGTCACAACTGTAATGAAAGCTAGAACTATGGATAACAGGTCTTGTATATCATCATTATGAGAATAAGGACAAGCTGATAAGTGGTAATGGCAAAATAGATGGAAATTGCCACCTCCCCCTCAACCAGGATGCATGCATACTATGTTAAGGAACTGGTCTAACACTGTCCAGTATAAGAACATATGGGGCTGAAACAAAGTTTTGGAATCATATTCTAATTCTGCTTAAGAGTTTCATTACATCCTATTGCTGTGTTTTTGTTTAGATATATATATATATATATAATTATTATTATTTTCCAGGAGATATTACAGACATGGAGAGTTACCTTACATTTATATAGGCATTTAGCTCTATGTTAAGCTACTATCGCTTTACTGACTTGGACAGAACTGTACTGATTAATACCAGAATATTTGGCTCTCATTATAGCCTTCTTTTCTAATTCCATTTTAGTACTGCCAGTAAAAATCAAAACCAAACAAAACTCTTCTAAACTGGGTCTCAAGTCTTTGTGCATAGTCATGAATTTGGCCCTTAGCAATATCTTCCCATTGTGTCCAGTTCCACCACAGCATTCATTTTGCTCCCTGCTGCACCCAGCCTACAGCCTTCACTGACACTGGGACATCTTTCCTGCAGAACATGTCAGTGTGTTGTTTTAAGGAGTCATTATCTCAGGATTTAATGTGCTACTGAGATACACTGTTGAGCTTTTGAAGATGGAAGGTATGTCAGAGCACACTTTGGAGTTGTTAGTTCCTGTTACTTTTTGCTTAGCAGCTTAAACAAGAATGAAATGGCCCTCAAGGAGAGTTGGGAGGTTGTTTTCTTTCTCACCTATTCTTGGAAACTGTGAGAAGGAAGCATTGATTCAGATATATGTATACAGGTTGCTGATAACATGATCTTAATAGTTACTTCCAGATATTTTGGAACATCTCACTGAGACTTCTGAAAATACCTTGCTCAAACTTTACTAACTGTGTTATTGCTGCACACCAAGAGTTGATACAGGTGTTTAAGAGTTATGCTAAGAACTGAAGTCTGTGATATACAGAACAGCACAAAGTGTGGAGCCCTAGTTTCACCTGTGAATGGTAATAAATCATAGTATAGATTAGAACTGTCTTTCTCACTCCTTTCCACTGCACCATACTGACCACTAGAGTTTGCTGTATTAACGTTTGAGTGAACAGATCCAATAGCTCTGAACCAACTCTACAGAACAATTTCCAAGGAGAGAGTGAATACCTTTACCACAAACTGTAGGAATACCTTTATCCATCTGTTGAGATGAAATCTACTTGAAACATAGAAGAAGATGTAGGAAGTATGTGATTAAATAATTGGCACTATTTTCTCTCCATTGGTACACTGCCAATATTCCAGCAATTTGCTAAGGGGCACTGTGCTATTTTCAGTTTAAGTGAAAAATTAAGGTCCTGACTGCCGATCATTTTAACTAATTAAAGATCCCTTGGCATTTATTTGCAGGAGGAGGGATATTAGCTCTGATGAGCTGATGGAACTACAGCTAGGAGAAGCAAATGCTTCAGAATGTGAAGTTTAGAAACATGAGTGTCACCTTTTTTCTCTTAGGTTCATACAGTGTTACCGGGTCACACTGGAGTGTTCTGTAAAAAAGAACTGCTTTTCACCTGGAAGATGGTGGCTTTGTACAGCCCTACAGGAAACAGTAGGTTGGAAAATGAAACAGACTAGCAAAAGCTTGCTTTGGTTTTTGACCCTAAAGTGGGCAGTGATTTTGGCAACTGATTTCTGGATGATTCATAGAATTATGGAATGACTTAGATTGAAAGAGAACTTAAAGATGATCTTGTTCCAACCCCCTGTTGTGGACATCTCTAATGTCATTTCAATGTTCTCACATTTAAGACTTCTCTTATCTTTACTCATGTGCTGAGGTTCAGCCGAACCTTTTCCCAGTGATGGGCATTAGTGAAGAGAACATTGACTAAAGACAGAATAGGCAACACTTGCTATCTCATTTTCCATGACTGCTGTCGCCACAATACCAGAGAGCAAGACACAAAGGAAGATCAATTTTAAAGTAGTCTTCCTTCAGTTTTTCTTTCTTCAGTATTGAGTGTCCTTGTTCAGTGTCTGGATGGGGCATGTTCTGTCAAGACGTAAAACCGATCCCCCTGATCTTGAACAATGTCTCAGCTTGTGAAAAAAATGTATCTTTTCACACTTTTACAAAGACAGAAATAACTCTCCATACCAAGCTGATCCTTTGACAAATTTCTATCCCCTGTTTCAAAGGCTGTTGGAGCCATGGCTTCCCATCCAAATGGAAAAACACCTTTGTAATGAAGAAAAAGCATTACTCCTGTTCTCATTCTTAGACAGAGACAAAACTTCTTCTTGTCTGTCTTAAAGGATCCAAAAAGGGAGGAGGAGGAAGAGGGAAGAATCTTGAGCAAATTAAACTATTATTGCCCAAGTAAATATAATTTGGTGAAGAGATAAGCTAGGGCATTGTAACTACATCGACTCTTAGATTCTCTTAGTTGCTTGAAATAGTTATATACCAGGAAGTTGATAGAGAAAAAATCGTGGACCTCGAGACAGCAGTTACGTACAATCATAATGTCCCTCTTCTAATATCCTTTCCATCTGTTTCCATTACTCACCACTTGTGTCCGTACTAAGGTCATAACCCATCTCATTCATGGTGAGGTAAACACAGTTTAATGGGACCACTTGCAGTGAGTATGTCACAAGATGGTACTTACTGGATCACAGCCAGGAGTGAAATTTCAAATAATCATACATATAGTACCTAGTCTGAGATCTCAGGTCAGAGGTCTCCTACATATTCTTGATTTTCATAGAAAATCAGCCTAATTATTTTTGGAAATGAGTCTAGGCTATCTACCAATAGCAAATTGAACCATGCTTGCCTTTCAGTTTAGGTATCTGTGCAGACTTATGCAGTTAGAATATTCATAAATAGTAACATCATAGTTGTTGTTTTTCCTGAACTGAGCCCCTGCCTGACAGATGCAGTTATAAAGAAATTAACAGAACTAGAAACAAACACTTTAGGAATTGCCAAATTAGCTAAAAATAAGAGCACGTGACATGCTGCAGAAGTAAAATATTCTGCCTCTGAACTTGAACAATGGTGACCAGAAGCAGGCTGCGAGGGCAAGACAGAGAAATAACAGCTTTTGAGTGCTCACAGTTCAGTATGACAAACTGCTCTCTATTGAGACCCATTTGAAATGCACAAGACTGGCTGAAGAGTCACAGGGAGGACTGACTAGGTAGTAAATTGGGAAAAGTGGGGAAAGAAGCAGACCCATACCTCAGAACAGTTTGGGTAACTAGAGGAAGCACTGATACTCCTCCTGGTGCTCATGAGGTAGCAGAATAGCACAGCTGTTCAATTCTGTTCCCAGTTTGTGGTGAGTTTGCATAACTGTGTGACTGTATGACTTCAATTTGCTTTGCACAGATTCTTGGAATTGCTGTGAGTTTATAGCCTCTTGCTTTCTCATTCAGAAATGCAAATATAGTCTCCATTACACAAGAAATCCTATCCTTTCTGGACTACAAAGATGCAAAGTGAAGTGAATTAACCGTTTTTTATCAGCCTTTTCTTCAAACAGTAAGGAAACTTTAGGTGTGACCTTTAGAATCAAGCAAGCTGCAAAATGAAGACTTCCTTTACATCTTTCTATCCAAATTTTTGACAAATATCACCAAACACCTCCTAAGTTGTAGCACACCTGATATTTTATGCACAGTTTTGAGCAAAAGAGCAGACAATGCTCTGCTTTAAAGCTGAGGCCACAGCCTACTCATAACTGACATTGTCCCCAGTAATGAAATACTCAGAACATTTGCAAATGATTTTCTTGCCAGTGTGTGGTCTAACTATTCTGCAGAAGTGATGTATCCATTTGGGGCTAGTGATCTTTCTGTTCTGAATCTTTAGACTTTTAGCCCAGGAGCAGCACTTTGGTAATTCTCTTATTCAAGCTCTTGAACCCACAAGTGACTCACCAAAAGACAGCCCCTCTCTTGGAGTCAAAGCATAATCCTTTGAGTTTCATTTCATTCCAAGATAACACATACCTCTTCATTTTAATAAACTTGCTTGAGAAGCAATATAACACTTTTGAAATCGCTTCTTTTGAGTCCTTTTCGGTGCTGCTGCAAGTTTCACCTAACACAAAACCCTTTAAGAGAAGAGATTTTTCATGTGCAGTCATATGATTGCCACAATATTATTATAACTGTGTGAATAAGCAGGGACTTCACTTATAGATGTACTCTACTGTGGCTAGAGGTACGTTGCTTGAGCGCCTTTGATAATGACGCCAAATTAGTAAAACGAAAGAGGCTGAAAGTTTTCATGAATAACTGTAGAGTGAAAAATCTATAATAAACGATCTTTTCAGCTGATTTCTATTAATGATTTAAAATAAGTGACACACAGACCTCAGCTACAAGTTCAAATTATGGTTTGCTTTCCAGACTCAGTGCTTAGATCTTAGATAAATGACCACAAAGTGATACATTTCTAAGAAAAAGAGATTATTTATGGACAGAGCTTCTTGTGTAGCCTCCTGAAAACACAGCAGTGCCTCTTTTACTCACTGCTGTAACACCAACTTTATGATTGTTGTACAAACAAACCTTAACAACTACAGCAGAAACTTGTGTATGACTGGGTTTGACTACTGGATTTTAGGAGTGCTATTTTGCACAAGTAACAACAGTAAGAGTAGAACAGTATTTCTAAATGATACTACTTAATCCCAATTTTAGCACAGGTACAAGCACAAAGTGAGAGTCAGGTATCTCATCCCACATTTACACTAAGGTTTCCATATGTGGCTCCACAAAGCTATCCTAATCTATACTGTGAGAATGAGATTTGTGCTCCTGACATAAGCCTCACACTCACCTGGGCTTGTTTTATACCATAAACATTTGAAACATAGAATCACAGCCTCTTTCCTGGGACTTCCTGTGCTGGAGGAGGACCAAGGTGGTGCACTGCATGTATCTGGCATTTTCACCAGCAGGTAGGAGGCAGTGTAGTCACAACTAAGAAAAGCAGATCCTTCAGAGAACCATAACTTAATGCACTAAGTGTTTTTGTTAGTGTGCAGTAGACTACGACGCTTTATTGTCAGCAAACAATAAAGAAAATTGAGGGGTGTGGATCCCACAGCTTTAAAGTGCCATAAATTTCCTCAGTACAAAGGGCAGTGGGAAGATCTTGCCCATTGGACTTGATGATTCTTACGGGTTCCTTCCAACTTGGGATATTCTGTGATTCTATGACCTACGAAAGTGATCACTATCTCTCCCTACCTATCATCGCACAGCAAATCTTCCACTATTTTGCCTCTCACATAACATGTAGCCACCTGCCTACAGACTGTGCAGCTTCTCTATGACTGTATTACCCTCACCCGTACATCAAATGTCCTACAGTAGTACAGTCTATATTGATGAAGATTGAGAGCTTACCAAATATTACTTCAAGGGGACGATAGGACAGTACGTGTGCATGTAATCATCAGCTGTTGTTAAGTTTTATGGCTTTTATGAATTAAAACAGTTGGAGGTTTTTTTTTGTTTTGTTTTGTTTTTATTTTATTATTTGTTTGTTTGTTTTAATATCTAAATGCTTACCAAATATTCTGTTAATTGCTTCCATTCTGGAACATTAGAAGACAGATGCTGGAGCAAACTCAGAGACGGTATTGCTAGTCCTGCACGAGTAGGTTAAGAGGATGTATGTGTACTACCCTGCATGTAAACAAATATTCATGCTTACAGACGTGTATGTACAAGTGCTTAAAAATTCTATTCTGGCAGCTGAAAAGAGATAAATTATCGCATCCACCTTTTTCTGAGTGTCTTGACAGCTGCTCTTCACATTCGCTGACTTTGAGGAGGTATAATTCTAAATTTGTTCTGAAAGATACCATTTACCTTTTTACAAGCTTGGTGGCTGTGGACCTGCAAATTTTCTAGACTGGTAAATTCCTTGGTTCAGTACAGTTGGCATATTGCTGCCTTCATTCTTAAGGTTCCCAAGCACATCGTAAACTATTCTCAGGGATCACACCTGAGCCATCACTGAAATATAGACACCTCAGCAGTGGAATTTAGCATCTGCTTAATGGTTCATAGCTCGCTCTTGTTCCCAATTAGGCCAGTAGCAATCTTTTTGCTGCTTTCAATGTGAAGGTTCTTGTGTGTTAAGCCAGGCATGTGCTTAAGTACCTTGTTAAATCACAGTCTAAAGGCTTGATCCTTCTCATATAACATTCATACTGACTTCACTGGATGTGGATTTGAGCCTTCAGGGAGGAAATAAGTAGGAAGATCAATTGAAAGCACAAGGCGAATTTTAGGCAGATGGAATAATAGGGTGAAAGTGGTATATATACAGCTAGTAAAGCAGACAATCCAGATGTTCCCTGGCTGCTCTAGCTGGGCATGTCAGACACCAGAAAGGGACCAATTTACTCTTAGTACAGTTTCCAGTCCCATAGAGGGGAATTCTTAATGTAGAAAAGGTAAGTAAAGAATACCTGTTAAACCCAAGCTAATGAGAGTACTTTGAAAACTCCCTCTAACCTAATATGAACTGAATAGTACATATTTCAGGCTAAATGAGTTCCTTGGGGCAGACTTGAAAGTTTTTCTTTCTTTAGTGAAGGAGGAAACAAATTACAGAAGGTAAAATTTAATCTGTTAGATTATCTTTACTCCTAATGTCCACATCCATGCCAGTAAGAAACCTTTGCTAATAATCTAATTCCCAGGGCCTAATACAACAGTAACTTTTCGAAGCTTCAATACCAACCATGAATACACAGGGAATATGTCTTAGTTATCTTTCTGATTGGGTTTGGGCTGTATTTTTACCAATAAAATCTTTTCTCTCTCTCTCTCTCTTTTTTTTTCATCCGTATTATCCTCTCCCTGCAAACATTAACAGCACATTTTCCTGTCTACTATGCACAACAGTTGCTTTTTAAAAAGTTTGATTATTCATCTTTCTCAAAATGTTTTCCCACTGTGAAAATCTTAAACTAACAATCTAATAATCATATGATTAATTTATATAAAATTAAGATGTTACAATATAGACTAGTGATTCATACGAACTATTAGGAAATTTACTTATGCTCCTCATCACCACAGTAACCCTTCATTTATAAATTATCTGGCTGAGACTGGTATTCATTATATCTTATATAGCATCTAGAGGGCTGAAATTTGTTGCAACTCTTTATACATTGCTAAAAATATCAAAATTTAAACAGACTAGATTGGAAACATTTGTAGATGTTTAATTTATGACCACATAACTGTGAAGTTATAAATGTGAAAGTGAAACAGAAAAATAAAATGCCTCCATTACAAAATTCACAGACTTTTAAGTAAGAGAAACCGCTTGAAGAATACATTGAAGGGCTTAAGACATTTTTTTAGCCTGGGAAGATTCTAATGGGCCATTTGAGAAAATGTTGATTGATGTTGGAAAATGTAGTATTGGCTACAGCAAAATGTCATCTGAGTATTAAATTTGTCCTTCAGAGAAGGACTCAGTTCAACATCAAAATAGCTAATTTTGGGGTGTCTACACGCTATCTAGATATCAAATATACTACAGCCACTGGAGGTTTAGAATTCAATTCACTTATATAGTTTCCTAGTATAGTTTTAGACAGTGAATTATCAAGTCTAATCTCTAATTACCACTTAAGACAAGCTCAGTGTCCCCCATCAAGTTCCCCATGAAGTCCATCAATTATCCTCCATCATTCCATAGAATTGTCTGGGATTCTGTGTGACATCTCAGATGACATTAAATGCTTACACATGGGCAATTGGGTTAAACTTCAATAGTACTTAACAAAATAAACTGAACTGAGCTACATGGAGTCCTGTGCCTGTGTTGGCATCATATACTTTGAGCCCTCAGAGGCACTATGCACACACTGAGATGCATACGTACCGACATATACATTTCTGCAGTTGTATCTGGAACTAAATCTTTTTCTTTAATGAGGATTCTTGAAAGGCTGGGATCAAGAAATTTGTATTTTCAACCACATCACGCTCTATACGATAGTAATTCAAAGAAGGGCATAGTGAGTAAAATCAGGTCAGCCACTTGTTTTTCTTGTATGCATCAGTCCACTCCAGGCATTTATTACTTTAAAACATCCTTTGCCATTGCAAGTCAATTGGCAAGTGTCCCACTAAGCTAAATTAATCGGTCAGAAGAAATAGGAAAAAAAAATAAGAAAAATATTGACAAATTTGAGAGTAAATTTTTCCTGTGTTTTTCAGCAGAATTTTCCAAGTCATCTACAACTTAGTGGGAATGAAAATGTCACAGCTAAAGAACCAGCCTGTCTTATGAGTTCGCACAAACAGTATTTTTTAATTTTTGGATTTCCCTGAACTTCCGAACCCTGATTTTTCACAGACATCTTGAAATTGAGAGAGATAATCTAAAAAGATGGGATGATACGTACAGATATTTTGCAGTGACTCAGTAAGTCTGAATTCACTATTCTGTGAAATAAATATCACACCCATACAGAATCCATTCTCTAAGAGATTTTTAAGGTGCCTGAACAAAGTAAGAGACTGAAGGTCTGCCTAGCCAATAGCCCAGTAGTTCTAACTTTAGTAGATTCTTCCCAAGATACTTATTCAAAGGAAAAGACAGAAATTACAGAGTTATTACCTCAACTAGTTTCTCTTTTATTCACATTTTCCTTCATTCTTTCCTTCTGTCTTACATCATTTTCTGTTTTTCAGGTTTTTCAGCATTTTAGTTCTTTGCCTGTGAAGGTGTGGAAAGACCAGAGGAGGGCAGGCAGAGTCTGGGATGGAAAAAGGCAATAATTGAATAGAAATACTTAAAATATGTCAGTGAAATCAATAATCCAATTGGGGGAAAAAAAATAAAAATAAAAATGGAAAGAGCTTCTGCAGTGAATCATGGAATTCACCTTTACTATTCACACAAAAAGATCCCTGAAGCTGGATGGTGTCGCTTCTTACTGTTTTGTCCAATTAACAAACGTGAGGCGTGGTGATGGGCAAGTTCTTCACTTCTCCACTTCACTTAATCTTCCTTCCTGGAGTCTTCTTCTAGGTGAAATATCTATGAGTTGTCTGTGTGGATTGATTTCTCATCTCAAGGATACAAAGTTTGTGGTTATTTATTATGCTGCTGTGGCAGACGCTTCAAAGAATGAATCAAGCACAGACAACGTTTCTTTCTCATTTTATATATGATAAGATAAGTAGTGGGCAAAGAGATTCCTATGGGAAAGTGAGGTGGGAAGTACATTAAGAAAATAATGCCCATAATTGTTTCTGGTCTTTGCATAACTCCTCAGAAAAAAAAAAGGCAAGAAGAAATCCTTCCATTTTAACTTACAGACTTTGAACATAAAATTGGACAACAAAGGATAATGCCTTTTCTCTGAGGAACAAACAACCAAGAATCTCCCAAAAGATAGTGCTTTCTATCTAACGGTGCCATAATCCCTCAAACCATGATGAATCTCTGAATTCCCATCAAAGGATGATGCCTCTCTTATGGTAGAAGTTCCCCTACTATTCAACACTGGGAGAATAATTTGAAAGTGACTGTATCCTAGTATATCAGGATTGTGAGCAGAGGATGGTGCCAGATATTTAGTCTTTGACAAATCATATACAAAACGAGAAGACAAAGAGTAAGATTTTTTTTTATTTATTTATTTATTTATTTATTTATTTATTTATTTTTGTGATTGTAGAACACGATTCTTTACTGTTGACAAGAATTAATGAGAGGACTGATTTTGCAAACTGGAAAAAAAACAAAAAGAAAAATCACAGATTAGAATTAGTAGGAATACTTATATATTCATTGTGTTTTGGTTGATTCACTTGAATGGTAAATCAATATATAACAACAAATTCATCCCTATATAACCTCATCACCCTACAAATGAAAACTTGCTCTATATTTGATCTGAAACCAGGATGAAATATATCTTAGTCAATAGTAGATAGGAGTAGTGAGAAAACAATATTAAGCATTAGTGTCTAAGCTTTGTATCTACAGAAAGAAGGAAAAGAATTGTCAGTGAGACTCACCTCCATTAGTTGTAGCCAGCTAGAACTTGGGTGTTAGGTGTACAAAATCATCTAGACTCCCCTCTGCAGTTAATGGGGAGAAATAAGCAGTTCTATTGGAAAATCAATCTTATTGCAATATAAATCTGCCCTATGCTGAGTCATCCTTTCTACAGATGATGAACTTGGTTGGATTACATGCATAACCAACTAATGTAGGCGAAGGAAATCCCACCTGCTGTGTGTGCTTCTTAATTAGCTGGAGATGCTAAGCTCAAAAATTGTTAATTATCTTATTCCACATAAAACAGGAAAATACTGCCCATATAATGTTTCCAGTCTCTAAACCACCTGAAATATATGAAACATTAAATATAACATATATAATATTTTAAATTTGGATCTCCCAGTTTACCATTAGGTCGTTTCAACTACATAATTTTACAAGGCACTGTAAGCACTCAAATGGAAGCAGTGCAGTTTCAATGTGTAGAAATGAGAAATTAGTAGCATCAGACTATGCACAAAACCAATCATCTGAAAAATGTCATAGAAGAAAACTCTGTCAGGAACTGGATTATACAGTCATAAAAACTTATCAAGAGAATATATGAAGCCAGAGTTGCTCTTATTTTTGTTCAATTTAATTTCTTAGCTCTGCCTGTTTTTCTTGCTAACGTGTGATTCTGTCTCATTAAAAAAAATATGGAAAGAAGCATATTATTTTCTCTCTCTCCATATGCATATTAATATAGTAGCACTCTAATACATGTGAGCTTTTTCTTCAGTAGCCACCGGTTGAATTTTCAAATGTATTGTTAATGAAGGTGGTAACACTACCTACAGTTTTTGTTTCCCTGCTCTCCAATAAAATCTGTTTTTCAGTTTCTTAGAATGCTGTCAAACTGTAACCAACCCAGATAAAATTTTGTGGACTTGGTATTTGACCTAGGATGAAATTTTAGAGGCCATCATTCAAAAGACCTCATCAATTTCTCAGAAAGGGATAGACCGAATACCCCCTCTTTGCCCATCTCAAAAAATAAAAACAAAAACAAACAAACAAGCAAAAATCTGTTTCTTTGAATAACACTGAGAATATTAGATTTCATGACAGACACTTAAATTTTAACAGGTGAGCTAAGGCACATTTCTGTCTCTCTTAGCAATAGACTTTCAAACAAAAACTGAGTTTTTCCATGCTTAGACAAGAGCTGAAGCAGTTGGCAGCTGCATGTTTAGAAATTCCTTCTGCACTGGTTGCATTTTCCTGCCTGCTTCCAGCTCTCAAAGCCAGGAAGTCTCTCTCACTCACTCTGTGAACTTGTGTTTTCCTTGCTGCTTGCAAAGCTCGGGCTCTGTCAAGAAGGATACATTTTGGTTTGATCTGGACAAAAATCAGTTCAGCCAAAGCTTAGAGGCATCATAAACAAAGACAGGGACAACTTAGAAAAAATGCAGCAGATGTTTCAGGTGCACCACAGTTCCTAAATCTTAGAGTTTTCAGCAAGCATTTGGTACACCTCCACTAGGAAATGTACATTTTAGAGTCCATGCTGCTCAGCTGAAAGGATGACAATCTCATCCAACAGTTACAAAATAATTTCAAGAAACAAGAGGTCTGTACAAAAGTTCTAAAGCTTACCATGCACATAGAATTTCATTTGGAAGTCACTTGGTTGCTACCAGATACAGTTTGCTCATTTAGTTCCCCTTTTACTCTTTAATATAAAGAATAGGAAATCAAAATTCTCCTCTTTCTTGCACAGACACTCTTTTGAAGGAAGCCTGACGCTGCAGATATAAGTGCTGAAAACTTGGAAATGATCAGGTGAGATGTGCAATACAGTCAAGTTCATATGCTCAGAAGGGTCTTAATATCTGTTTTTAAATACTCCTCTTCAAAATAAATGTTTAACATTCCATTCTTTTCCATTCTACACAATACACTGACTATGACATCTGTCTTCAAGTCATGTACACATATGTAATGAACAAAGTTTGATTCTATTAAGTGTGGATTCTGTTTATTTTGTATGGTCTCAGGCTATGTTCTTCTTCCTCTGTGTTCTCCTTAGCACTATATTAAGGTGAAATATTTTCCTTCAAAACCTTGAATTTTTTTTTTTGGACATTTTACAGTGAAAATCCTACTTTCTTGAAAAATGGGTTTAAACTGTGAACAGACTTAAAGCTGAGAATAAGATTATTTGCTGTTGTCTGGCTAGAAACAATCAATGAGATATAAGACCAGATTGGAGGGGGGGGGGGGGGGTGCAGGGAAGGGGGAGAAGGGGGCAACTTTTGTTTTACCGTACCCGTTTTTCCTAGCATCAACACTTCTGAGCTTTATCTCTCCTTATGGTAATTTACTCTGTAACTCAAACATGAAGTTTCACAACAGTTAATCTGGAATATGTTTTAGTCATTATCATAATGCTAATGAAGCTGCCTCTATTTATTGCATTCATATTGTACCAGAACCCCTCCTAATGACACAAAACAGTACTTCAGCTACAGGGTCGGAAGAGTTTTATAGTTTCTTCATAGTTTTAGAATGGATCTGTAAGGGCTGGAATTCTGACAGATAAACTCCATCTAAAGTCCCACAAATGTCGAATGTTTTGGCTTGCCTGGGATGCATTAAGAGAAGAGGAATTATCTTGGGTTGCATATACAATATGTAATATACTTAACATATATAAGTAACAAAATTTCTTTCATTATTTTATATTTTCTAATAAAACATAAAAAGGAGGGCAAGGAACCCATAAAACTAGTGGATTGTACATGTATAAACATGTACAAATTCTGAACTACAACACAAATCACTGAGATCAATCAATTTAAATAAGTAGGTGTGGGGTTTGGATCTTCTGCTACTTTGCAAAGGAATCCTGGGGAGTTAGTTCTGTGCCAAAAAAATAGTCCTAATGCAGGATAGGGGCCCATGAATGAGGGGTTTTTCAAAAGGAGAGGAAAAAACTCCTGTTTAAATGAAATCAAGATTGGTCAATGCAAACTTAAATACTTTTAAATACTTTATTTTCATAAAATTGGTCTTTGGGCCCAGCACCTTATCAATTACAGTCCAGAAAGAAGGATCAGACCCTGTATCTAAGTTACTTATTTCCTTAGTTTTTGGAGAGAAACAGACAATGGTACGCAAAGGTATCATTTGTATATATAAAAAGGCAGCACAATCCTTTCAACATACTGATTCCTGCTGGAGCCAGATGATCTGGTCCAAGTCTACACAACAGCCTGTACTGTCTGCCTCCATCCAAGAAACTTTTGGGTTCTTCATATTAAACAATGTTGAGATGTTGAGTATAAATACGCACATTAACTCTTGTAGATGTCTTTCATTTGATGTATAATGGGAGCATTCTGGCATGAAATTCACATATAAGGGAATGCAAGGACTGTATGAAATCTCCTCATATAATTTTCCAAATGAAATATGACAGTACTGTAGGCAGGAGACTACTGTATCTTGTTTGCATATGTTCCTCTGGATACTGATGCCACAGTTAGTAGTTCAAGCCTTCATGGGAGAAATATAGGCTGAAAAAAAAAAAAAAAAAGTCTATCTAAGCAAAAACACATTTATTTCCCAAGGAACACAAAATGGTCAAAGCAAGGCACTGTTTCAAGACGTACAAGGAATTATATGAGCATTTTTTCTTCTGATTTAAGTCTATTAGGCTCCTTCAAATATAGCAGTTTCCTATCACAATACTACCTTTCCTGGGTAGATATTCCAAATAAATTATATTGTTCTATTGCCATTTCAGCACATCTTGCACTGAGGCCTGTACACACTACATTTTGTTACAGCTTTGGAAACAATGCTGCAATGTTTCTACTTCATGATTTTTTTCTCAATATGCAAGTCTTTGTTTACTGCATGTAATAGAGCTGTAGAGATCAATACTTCATAGGGTCAGAAATATTTTTAATGTGTTCTTAATAAATTAAACATTCCAGTATCTCCTCACAACTACTGTAATCACATTTTGGAATCAAAATTACCTTGGTTCACATGTTAGTATTTTTCTTTATGCTATATGCAGAGCAAGTGCCTCAAAATTTCAAAACCAGGTATCCCTCCTGATCCTCTTAAGAATGTTATCTGTGTTGAATCTTATTTTCATTTTTTTTCCATTGCCAGTTAATCATGAAATTATTAATCATCAATTGATAGGAAAATTGTTTGCCTTGAAAAATAATGAAATATATCTGTCATCTGAAGCTGATTAGAAGTTAAGAGACAAAATATCAATTTGGATTACTCAGAACTTTACATTTGCTAATCATCTGTAGGCTGAGGCCACCTAGAATCTAGATCTACCCTCTCCAAGCAAATTCCTCCTTGCTCCTTACTGATGGCAGTGTGATGACTGGAACACAAACAAATGCAGCTGTGGCTATACCCACACACTCATTTACAATTAGAAAAGTTCTCATTGGATTGATTATCAATTTTTTAATCTTTTGTTTAATCTAAATAACTTTCTTCTAACCCATTTAAATTGGGAAAAAAAAATGAATAATGACATTTTTAGTGGCTAAGCTTAGCTGCTTAGCACTTTGCTTGTCACTGTGCTATGCACACATCCCATCAGAAGTGGGAACACAGTTGACTTCTTGAAATTGAGCAGGTGGGTTCCACAGTGATATTTTTTTCTGTTTGGAGAGTGTCCTTTTCTGTATCACATGATTGTCTCGTTCTCATCCTTTTCCTCTGAAGAGAACTGAAGACACAATGAAATGACATTAAAAACAAGGAAAGTGTTAAATACTTCTACATTAAAGGAATTAGTTCATCTCTGGTTCTCTGGATCAGGTAATGGTCCTTGAAACTGTAAACTCTTCAATTACTTTCTGACACTGACTGTTGTGAATGTGTAGGGAATTCTGGGAGATGTATCACTGGGATGCACTCAGAAAACTTAGGGAAATAATAAAAATTGTGAACAACTCACTGTCATAGCAAAACCTTTCTTTAGCCTTTCGGAAGAAGCTACGATACTACACACCCTGAGAAAATACTTCAAAATCTATTTGTTTTACTTTCAATTGTCAGGTCTGCAACATGCGTACAGGGACAAGTGATTTATTTTCTGCTACATGGATATCTCTCTGCACCACCATGATGGTCCCAAAGCTCTTTTGCTATAACCTCCCACATTACTACCAATCATGACCTTCTTTTTCTTATCTAATCATGGAACAGAAATTCAGGAGGTTTTCACTCGCTCAGACATAGGTGTCTGCAATCTAGGTGTATACATTTGGCCAAACTTAATTTGGCTTGTATTGTTGCCATGTTTACTCTCCTAGTACAGATGTATTAAAAACTTGGTTCCAGGATACAGTCTAGAATATATTCTGCCTTTAATACATCCACATTTTCTCCTATTAACAGTAATGGAAATTTTGTATGCGCATCAAGGTCTAATATTTAGTCAAGCATTTGACTGCTTTGACATACATTTATGAACATAACTATACATTTATCCTATCAGCCAATTTAAAAACCTGTGATTCTGTGTTTAAATTCATTCATTAATACTTGAAAACAGAGGAAAGCAGTATGGAGTCAACATTAATTTAAAGAAAAATGATCTGGAAATGTCAGGCATAAGGAAGAAAATGAAGGTTAACTTTTACTTCCTTGACTTGAGATTTGAGATACTGTCACAATGGTTATCCTATTTAGATCAATTGTTTGGAGAAAAAAATTAGAGATTAAAAATTTATGGTACAATTATTGACTGGGTGATTAGTGTCAGAAAGGGTGCTCATTATTTTGCATAGACAATAATAGAAATTAATGTCTTAGAATGTGAGATTTTAGAACAATATCTGCCGCTGTGAAGAGTTTTGACTGAGATATTTTATATAATCAAAATCTATCAAAAATTATAGAAATATGTTTTTATTCATTCAGTTAGAAGTTAATTTCCTAATTGATTTGATATCACTTTCAGAATTACAGTGAAATGAGTGAAATTAGGATGTCTGAGAATTACAACATTTTAGATTCATAAAACAATTGAGAATTGATTACAGATTGCATATCTCCTCTACCCATCTACCTTAAAAAAAAAAACAGCTAAAATTACTCTATCCTGATCTATTTCATAATAACTATTGTTTTACTTTATTTTGATGTGAGTACTAAAACACTTGTACCTGTATGTCCTAAAAACCAAATTGCTATATTTTATCAATCTCCCACTAAAAATGATGAATAATCTGTTTTGTGAAAAAGCATGTATCATTGCATAATCCTTCTAAAAATAGTGAGTCCTATCTTTCTTAGTATTGAACTTTGATATATATAAAAAAGAAAAACCTTTCCCAGCTAATGAGGTATAAAAATAAGGTCTGTCTTAAAGTCAAGGTCCATTCTGAGCACAATGATTTATAAATAAATAACAACATGACAAAAATTCCAAACACACATAAAACACAAATCTGAAAAATTTAACATCCAGTTGTTATTGGTTGCCTTCAGATCCCCTGTATTTGCAAATTGTTTGGCTTTGAGGATCTGCTATATACATTATCTGCAGTTGTTATTTTTAAAATACAATGCTACTGGTACTAAGAACTAACTCATCCTCTAAAACTCCTTCCTAGATGAAAAGGCTAGTGTTAAGAGGCTAATGCTTTGCTTTTCAAACAGAGTTTCTAGAATGCTGAATTCCATCCAACCTGGCTCTTTTATTACAGTGTTAATGACCTATCCTCATGTTATGGGCATGCCATAATGCTGAAACACGCTGGAACTGATCAGCTGCTATTATCAAGGAACTCAAATGTTTATTTTTATATCAGGAAATCACATAATCTCTCTTAAAGCTCTCTCATAACAAACTGACCCAATTAAAATGCAATAATAATGTTCATGAACTTTGAATGGTTTCTGCTGATAGCAAATTTCCATATTTGATACTGTAGTGTTATTTATGCTGGGTGCATCAGTCTTACCTAGTTCACAATCCTTCAAACTACCAACAAAACAATTACCCAAGCCATAATGTTTGAGTCATAGAATAATAGAACCATCCAGGTTGCAAAAGACTTTCAAGATCATAGAGTTTATCAACCTGACCTACTGAGTCTCATCACTAAACCATGCCCCATAGCGCCACATCCACATGACTCTTTAATACCTCCAGGGACAGAGACTCCATTAATCCCCTGGGCTTCATAAGTCTTAGACTTATTTCAGCCTTTTGTAAAATCTTAATTCCATCTTTCCCAAGCATAAATGGATGAGATTATGGTTAGATTATGAGAAAAAACAGATTTCTTATGAGGACCAGAGTATTTTTAAAACATGATTTAGAAGTTCCTTCAAATCCTTGTTTCTTTGAATTCTTTATAAGTTTACATATATGTCCTTTTTGACATTTCTCATAAATCATTTCACTTTTTTTTTTTTTTTTTTTTTTTTTTTTTTTTTTTTTTTTTCCAATTCTGGTTAGAGTGTGAACACAAATCTTGGTCAGTACCCAGATAAAAAATTCCAACCTCTAAATTATTTTAGATTAAGAAAAAAATATCTTTCAACTTGGAATACATATCCCATAAAGGCTTTATAGGTAAAATAAAGTACTGATTTTATGATCTAATATTTCAAAATAAAAATTAAAGTTTTAACAGTAAGAAAAATTTTCATTTATTCAGTAATTTTCTTCAACTGAAAGTGATTAATTAAAAAAAGAATTCTGAATTTTGAATCAGACCACCATTTCTCTGTAAATAAATGTATGAAAAAAAAATCACTCTGCTACATGAATGACTTTGAAACATGGACAGAAGTAAATAAGTTTAAAAGCAAACCTAAAACATGCAATGAAATTGTTCCTATATGTGTATATCCCACCTTCACTTCTTGATGCAGAAGGGAGTCAAATGTATTGTTACAAAGTAACTGAAATATGGTCATCCAGCCCATTCCTTTTCCACTGGAGAATGGAGTTTGTCATCAGCAGACTGTCAAAACACAGACCGTAGTTCTATTGCCACTTACTTTCTGTGAAGTGTAATAAACTACAAAAATCCAGTCACTAAAACATAATCCTTAACAGCAATTATCTTACACAGTCATCACGTATAGCTACAGCTGCAGAATACTTCAGTACCAAAATTGATTAAATACATACTGTACACTTAGCTCTGCTTAGGGGAAAAATTAAGAAAAATATGAGTCTTTTCCTGTACTCCTGAAATGACTAGAGTCAGTTGAGAAAGTTCACCCTGCCTCCCAACATTACTGTGTAGATCATAACAGTATGGACTGCAAGTAAGAAACAACAATGACAAAGGCCAGTGGAAAGTGAGTGTCACTGGGAAAGCTGATATAGGGTTCTTTCCAGGCCCACTTTGGTAGCTTATCTCCACAAGATTTATTGTATCATCTCCTAAGTGTTAAGTACTTTGTTGACGAGCTCTAAGAAAAGTAAATCTAAATTAGAAGAGACAAGAAAAGAAGAAAATCAAAATTCTACTAAAATGAAAAATTGCCTTTTACACAGAGGTCTTCTTTCCTTGAGTCCCACTAAGGAAGTGGGGTGAATTACATCCATTGGAAGAGATGAATACTAATCTGTGCATATATATAAGAATCAATAAGCTGAAGTTCTGTCCACTACTAAATGAGAAGTTTGATATCAGTAACAACCTACAGCATAAAGTATAGGACATATGTAGATTCTTTACTCAAATAGCAACAAGTCTGTACAGATTCTAAATTGAAAAGGCAACTGTTATCCATCATGAATTTCTCAACATATTTGTCCAGAAGGAAGAGATACAAAGCAAATGGAAAAATAATGGAAAAGCACTGTGTTGTTGTGGTTTTTGTTTGTTTGTTTGTTTGTTTTAAACACGCTCCTGACAACTGTTAATTTCATTAAAGTTAACACTCTGTTTCCTTTCTGGGAAGTCCTAAGCAACCTTATTTAAGGTAAGTTAATGTCAGGGAGCAGTACTGAAGATTTTTGTCTCCTTCAGAAACACAAATGCCTATTAAATGTAGCTAATTTGATAAAAATCTTTTGCCTCTCATCTGCACATTAGTAAGGAAAAAAAAAAAAAAAAAAGAAAATATAGAAAATTAGGATTTTAGAATTAAATCCAAGCCAGGTCCCCAGTCTGCCAAGCACTAGAAAAAAATATCATCTGAATGGACTGGGTACATTCAATGACAGTATAAATCATTTTCTTTTCCTCTGTAAGCTTTAAACCTTTTATATTCCCTCCTTCCTCTCATATATATATTTTTTTTCATTCACAGTAATGTAATTACTTCAGAAGCTGACATGCTCAAGAAGCAAAGGTTTGAATAGGTATTATGTGTAATTAGAAGAGGAATGAGTTTGACCTTACTGACATCAAGAAAAAAAAAAAGGAGAGCCATGGGTAGATAAGTATAAGAAACTAAATATTCAGATGAATATAATTCTTTGTTAGAGCTGTACAAAAGTAGTGAAAAGTGGAGGCACGCTGATGAATGACATGGCATAGGTCAAGAACAACCAAATAACAGAGCTCCAAAAATCAACCAAACAAGCAAACACACTAGATATGAAAATATCAAGCCAAATTTTTCAGCAGAATAACTGAGCAATTAACAATGTAAACAAAAGAGAACTTGCACCTCAGCAGACCTTACACACTAAAAACACCTGTTCACCAAGCTTACAGGAGAGAAAATACAGGCATAGTAGTGGAGGCATAATAGGCAAGATTTAAAATAATTTATAAAGAATTAATTAGTGAAGTAAGATTATTTTGTCATAAAAGCTTCTACTGATTCAAGGAATTTGGATTCAAAATCAGTCTTCTCAGTGGCTCGGAAACATCTCCCATTTGTTCCACTGGAAATGTGTAATCCTGGCATGTATTCTGCAAAACATGTATGCAGAGGTGTTAACTTGTGACTGCACACAGCAAATGGGCAGTTATAAGTGCAATCATTTGTTGGCACAAAATTGGTCATATTGTGCACAAAGCAAATCACAGTTTCTGTATAGTTACTATGGAATGACTGAAAAGTCCATATTAGACTGGCAAAAATGAATTCTGAAATAATATCTTGAATTTCTTTGTTTCATAAATGCATAAAATCTACTTTTAATGTACATGATATTTATTCCCCATCAGTCATCTGAATAGTTACATAGGAAAGTGTTGATCATACTTAAGAATGTCATACTGTTCCTTGATAAATCTGCAATGTTACACCTCATAAAATAAATCCAAAAAGGAAAAAGTAAATATATTGGTGAAATTGAGCTGGAGATAAATAGTTTAATAAATAACCCGCAGTAAACACCCAAATACAGCATGAAATCTTCTCCAAATAGAAGCCTGACTATAACACATAGCACAATATCAAACAGTTTTTTTTTTTTTTTCCAATAAATTCACATGAACATTTTCTTGATTTGAAAGTGCAGCAGTTCACACTCCATGATTTCCACTTGGAGAGTTTTGATTTAACAGAAATTTTCAACTGAAACTGTAAAAACTGACAATATTCATCTGCGTTCTCCCTTTATGCTTTTGTTATGATATGACTAACTGCACCGAAAAGTGCATGGAAAACTGAATAGATCTGTTGTGAGTTATACCTAAATGTCTACGTTTTCTATTACTCCAGACAAGTACTGATAGGGGCAAATTATTATCACCATTATTATTGTTACAGTGTTACACATTGTTACAATGACAAGTGTATTCATACCTAAAAAAGAAAAATGGGGGTGAATACACACTGAATAGGTAATTACTTACAGAGGCAGGAAAGCAGCAGTTAATTTTAGAGATTCGATGAACATGGTTCATAAGATGTTTCTTAGTGGAAAAGGGAGAAGCAGAGAGCACTCTATCAGGGATTACTTGCATTGCTGTTTTTACATGGGCAGGATGATGAGCTGCATACTTAGGATTACGTAGACATCAAGTTACTGCATTCAGAGTTGTTGCCCTGCTTCCCCACAAAAGATGTTGAAACACATATCATCATTCATGACCTAGGAGAGCAATGGTCTGAAAAATAAAGAAATAAATCAGGAAAAAAGGAAGAAAAAAGTCTCATAATGACTTTTCTGTACGAGTCAGCTGACAACACGAGTTTCATAGTAATTCTGAAGGTTGTGGGTCTTCATAGAAAATCTTAATAGAAATGCCCTTTCCCCAGGCAAGCTTATTTACAGATATTACAGTCATATGTTCCCACAGAAAGGCAGATAATGTCATAAAAGACCACATTCTTCAGTTTCAGATGCCACAGTATCATGAAAAATAAATAAATAAATAAATAAATAAATAAATAAATCTGTATGAAGGTCAAAAAGAGTCTGTATAAAAATATCCAGGTTACCGATGGTGATAAAGCTATGTATTAGATTAAATCATATCAGCCACTAATATTCCCTAATTAGGGAAAGAGAATATTATCAAATCATTTGAGGAAAGAAAAAAAAATAGATAGAAGAAGAAATAGAAGATTAACAATTTCAATTAACCATTAACCAAATTCATCATGTATTAGTCACATACATCTCTTATATTGCACTGAAGGGACCTTTCTAGAGACATAGTATGGCTCTTCAGTCGTGATACACTTACATCAGCAGAGCTATCTGAGTCATCTTCTTTTTAATCTTATACCTTTTAAAACATTCTTTTTTTTTTCTTTTTTTTTCCCTCACTGATATATAGTTCTTAATGAATGCAATGCAATGAATGCAATCCCCTCCCCCCCCCCCTTTTTTTTTTTCATTATTATTTCTTAGAGAACTGTTTGGTGCCCTCAAAAAGCCTGCAGGGAGAGTCATAGCACTGGCATAGACCATCTATCCATCCAGATGTTGGATTTCTGTCTAAGAGAGCTGGGGAAGAATGTGAGAACCATGAAAGCATATAGCAAGAGTGCTCCCACAATGAATGCTTAATAATAGCAACAATAGGCGTGTTCTCATTTAGCCTCAAGAGCTGTCCTCCAGATCTGGTCTGGTACGGAAGATGTATTCCTGTCAGAGTCATAATTCTGTCTCTGCTTTATGTACTGATAAATTTATATGTAATTACTTCAATTAATAACATTTAGAGTATAAAATACATAATTCATTCATTTTGGAAACTTTTCTGACATCACTATATTGTATGTCCACCACTCACTTCACAGTAGAACAGAACTATCTATTCCCAAAATATCATTTTATGATTTTCAAATGGAGTAGGTTTTGATTCCCATCAGCCTGGTTTATATTTACACTCTGTGTGGCCTTCTTTCAAGCTGAAAGCATCATGAAAAAATCCATTCTATGTCTGAGAATACTTCATTCTATGTCTACATTCTATTACATTCTTCAGAATTCAAATGTAAAATCATCATTAATCTGATAACCTTTCCTCTGCAACTGAGACAGTTCTTCATGCTCCAACTACTAAAATATTGTTATGCACTTACTTGAGTACAAACATCCGTGCAGAGGTTAAGCTTATCTCATAGATATGGACTAGGACTCTATGCTAGTAAAACTAGAAGTCAATCTGAAGAGACAAAAACCCAGCTGAGTTGTCAATTAAGTGTTGACAGTTCCCCAAAGTAACTACAAAACCCCAACACGGCAAATGATATAAGATGTGGAGAGAGAAGCTAACATGCCACATGAGATTAACCAGCAGGTGACTGACAATGTGTATACCTCTGTTTCTCAAAACGTCATAGATTACACTGAAAATGTAGCTATTGCTTTAACAAAAAATCTCATCAGGATGAGCTGGATATTCTTTGGCTTCCTATTGCTTTTGATGGTGAACTTTGGAAGCTGTCCATCAAGAATATCAACAAAAGCAATCAAAATCCAAAGGAACGAGGAAAAAATGTTGACATCAAATGCTATCAAGAGAAGGTAAGTGAGAATAAGATTATTGCTTTTCCAGATACCAGAGGTATCTGCGTCATGAACATACCTGATACAGGTGAACTGAAGCTATCCTCTGTATCTCACTCAGAAAGCTCATAAAAATATATATTTTTTCATGATAACAATAGATATACCAGAAATTTTTAAATCCTGACCAAAACTGTTTCTTGCCTGAATGGTGATAAAAGGAGCTACAAGTTTAGTGACTCACTCTGTTACACCTGTGTACACAGAACAACAGTTATGTTACACATAGACTTCCAGTTGTAGGCTCAATGTCTCAGAAAGAAGTAGAAGATCAAGAGCCTCAGTTTATATTAAGGTCTTAATCTACATCCCATTAAAATCAAGATAGGCAGGATATATCTCATCATTTACCATGGGTTTTCTTCAGAGTCAATAGAAAGAAGGTCAATAAAGTCAAAATACTTTAAGATGTAATTCCTTTCATCCTAAAGCAGATAACAGTTTTAGTTACATCAGTTTCACTATGAGCCGTATTGACTATATTGACCAAATCTCCATTGAGTATAATACCACGACTAGCTCAGACACAAACTTACAGTGTGGTTATCAAAATCCAGATTAGGTAATTTCCACCAAGGTATTTTATGTCATTTACAATGTACACTGCCAGAAGCCTTGTTTGGGAAAAAGAAGGCTAAAAAGATGAAGGAATGAATCAAAGCAAGAGAAACACTGAGATAAGAAGCATATGTCTTAAATGCTATCTGCTGTTGAATATATTATCTGGATTGCTTTGTATTCTGACAGTCCTCATTTGACAGGACTTCATAGCTAAAGACTATATTCTAAGAGGTAAATCTAATGTCAGCAGAAGATTTCTGAGATATGGGATGAAAGGCACAGGGATCAAAGTTAGAGATAGAGACCAGTCTGCAAGACCTTAAAGGCTATCAGAGCATGTTAACTCAGCTAAAGCAGTATGAGTAGCACCAAACATTAATGCTAAACCCAATACTGAATTGTTACTATCTTTTCTGTATTGACATGACAGTCATTCCCTTCTCTTCATTTGATTGATCACAAAGGGCAGTATTTTCCTGCCTGGAACCAGGCCATATTTTTCTCTGTTTATATGACATATACACAGCAGTTGGAATTAAAGAAGATTGTCATTAGAGCTCCATTCCAGCATTCCATCAGATAAACAACAAATTATCTGAGTTGATTAAATTCACCTTGATAAAGGGGTCAATGTCTGAGGAATCATCTGCTGACAAATTCATAGCCACAGACTTCAGGAGGAGTATTTGTTAGTAATTAATTTCAACTCACTTCTTGGATAGGAATTTAAAGGCTTTATTTTGATTTTGCTTTTTTGAGTCAGACATATATTTCACTGGTCTCTGATAGCAGTGAACAAGAAGAAGATAGAATGCTATTGCAGTGCTTTACTTGGATTATGAACAGCAAATGGTTCTGTGACTGTTACACAACCAGCTGTATGGATTCCCAAACCACTCTCATGGTAGGTCTGAAAATACACTCAGTTTTATCTGGGAAAAAAAAAAAAAAAAAAAAGATAAATAAACAGTCATAACATTCAAAATGTCCATCATGTACCTGAAACAGGCTGAATAATTTCCCTGAGCCTTGTTACATCCATTTAACCAAACAGTAACAAAAGAATATACTCTTATTGCATTTTAATATTGCAAAAGGATGAGTAAAATATTCTTCTTCCAATGGCAAGCTGGAAAGAACATGCACATGCACACACATACATAATTCAAGATTTTTCTTGTTGCTTTTTTTGTTTGTTTTGTTTTGTTTGTTTGTTTGTTTTTTCCAGAAACTACTTCATTTGGACTGATAGTGAACACCAAAGCCATGTTATAAAAGCATAGTTAGGGATTTCCATTTTCCTCTGAAGAGTCATAATATATTCTGATTTTCTGTACTAGAAGGAAAATTCATCCTTGAGAATGAGAGGATACTAGCTAACAATTTTGGGGTGGCTTAGTCCTAAATTCCATGCTGCTAAAAATTGCTTTGATCATACAATTGAAATAGCTGATATGCATTCTGAGACTAAGAAATCTGACTTCCTTTCTGTGTTAATTTCTCAGAGTACAAGCAGTTTCCTTAGTAAAAATAGTATGTCATAGAATTCTGCTGTGTCTATCAGAACAGACAGGGGGATAACTTTACAGTTGAAGCCAACACAATGCTGTTGTACACTAACAGTTGATCATGCTCTCACTGTGTTGTAGGATGCATTCAGCACCTACTCAGATTGGATAGTAAACAGTTTAATTTCTGTGTGAAAATATGACAATCCTTTTGACTAGCAGAAATAGTGAATACATATATTGTTTATTTAAGCTGGCATCTCGAGTCTAGATGGTTCTTAAGTTATTCTTCTACTTGATTTCCTGGTGGCCCCAAAAGAGATTCAAGAAGCTCATGTGAAATGACCAAAATTATACAGGAAGTCATTGGATCAGACAGAATTAAAACGGCCTAAGATCCATTTGACTTCCATTATTGCCTATTACGTTGACCCACACAGTGTGCCTAGAGGATGGTTTCAAAGCTTTGTAAAAATCTGGCTTTTGTATCTTTCCTGGATTGTTTCCAGAAACAAATACTGGCAGCTCATCATGATCTTTCCTCTTGGCAATATTCAACTAAATGACTGACCGCTCTCAGCTTCTCTGATGTAAATCCAAGACAATGTCACTGAACTCAAGAGTGGGAAACTCATTTCTGTTTCTTCAAAACTGTTGACTTCTGAGACTTCATATCTACAAATCAGAGAACAGACCAGGTACTTCGCACTCTTTCAGTGGAATCGCTGCATTCAAATTTGACAGATAGTCATATCTTCATCTGAAACCATCCAAGCCATGGAAATAAAGTCAGGTTGTTGGTATTGCTGCGGGCAATTTTCATTTCTTGATGAAACAAGTAACATATACTTATTCCTAATGTGTAGACTGCTGATGATATTTTATCAGAAATCAGTATAATTACTAGGTTGTTGTGTTGTTTTTTTTTTTTAATAGAATTAATTGAAAAATATAAAATCCTCTGGACAAAGAGGACATCAGAGTTTAAATTAGTTGGCATCTAAGCAAAATTCTTAAGCAACTATTTCAGCCACAACCCTTTCATGGAAAACAGCAGCCATAATGATACTGACATAAATACAAACAGAAAACATAGCAAGAAGTGTTAAGCAAGGCAAGCTGCAGAGCGCTTACCTGAATGGAAATGCAGTGTAGTCTCAATAATGTCTGTAAATTCAGTGCCAAATTTCCTACAGACTTCAGGACAAGTAAGTCTTCTGTCCTACTCTTTGATGATCACAAACTGTTCAGAACTTCATTATTCATGATGTCATTAGTCATGATCATGAGAATATCTAAAGTCTTAATGCTCATCTGTAAGTTTTGAAAAGCAAAAATAGCTCAATGGAATTTGGAAAAGACTTAGATTTATCACTTTTCAAGTTGATTTCTTCTGTCACACAGAAAAACTTACAAAAATCTGTTGCTGACTTTAAAGTGGGCAAAGATGTACACCAAACAGCATGGAAATCCATTTAACTATTCCATCTGTTTTGTTTTGAGTGAGCCTCAGGAAGTCACCTACTCTGCTGTAAAGGTTTTTGTGAGCTCATCACATCAGAGGGAAAACCCATCTTTGTGCAACAGAGTTCACTGCTACAGTTTATCTACCTGCGTTTTTGATGTCATAGTCTTCCCAGAAATTAACTTAGACTTCCCAGAAATTTGTCTCTCCTGGCCTTTTAGAAACCTGTGACTCATTTTCTTTCCACGGTGACATCTCTTATGAAAAGTGTAAGCAGAAACATACCAATTACCTGGGACCATCAGTGATTTGCATGCCCATAATAATAATTTAGCTCTGAAAACATATGTCAAAATATGCAAAATATTTATCAGCTTCAATTGAATTTGTTGCTCTCCAACATCTTTGAGTATCAGGCATATTTGGGGAACTGGGCTACTGACAGATTTTGTTTCCAATTTTTAAAGTTCTGGCCTTCAATAATTTTACATTAAAAATATAAAGATAAAATAATAATTTAAATAATAATAAAAAAGATTACAGTGTATTTTGCCAAATGAGAGTAATCTACAGGTATATCAGTTGGATAATGAGAGCCATTGTCAACAGACCACTAAGCTAACCTAGTATAATTTCAGCTTAGCTGGCTGGCATTTAATAGCTTTGACGATCACTTGCTGAAAACTTGCCATGTTACCTGTATAACATGCCATCTTGTACACTGAGCACACAAATATTTCTTGGATTAAAGCTCAGAAAGGAAAAAAAATGAAACTAAAAATTCTCTGTGAGAGGCTCAGCACAGTCCACGTGATCTGCAATGGCAACAGACCTACATCCCTTCAATGGACAAGACTCAAGACTTAAGACAAGACTTCTGTGCTAGAGAGAATAATATGATGTAGCAACAGTGCTGCTGTTAATATCTGAAATAAGACACCATGAAGTCCTATCCTATCCTAAACTTCTATTATGATCATAATCATAATATTTGTATTGTACCGATAAAGTAATGCAAAACTCTTCAGGCTATTTCTTTCTTGTGCACAAACCTGTCCAGTGAGTATGATATCATTTGGTATGAAAGCTTGGGCAAGAAAAAATGCATTCAGTCCCAGAGATCTTCCTCACCTCAGTCCCATAGTGGCAGACTTTGATCAGAGTGCTCTGCATCTGTACCCACATTGTTCTCAACATATGAAGGCAGCACAGCGTGCCCCTCGCTGCGCTCCTGTTAGCTGCCACATGTGATTTGAGAGCTCCCTAAAGGGAAAGAGAGGATGGAGAGATGGTCAAAACTGTGCTGCCTTGTCTTTGTTTTATTCATGGCTAATGCATGATGCAGCTCTGTGGGACATTTCTTGTTCTCTCCATCTCCCCCTGGGGTCTTTTGGTCACGCCAATCATTTAAAGAGAAGATAAAGGCAGCTGGATAAAAGCATGGTAAGGGAGGGGTAGTGTGTCCTCCAGCTACTTTGCCCAGTCATTGATGGTTTTCCTCACACACACATACTCCTCTAGGCATGGTGGAATACACTTTGATTTTCCATCCTTTCTGAACTCATTATCATCTGAAGTGGGTGACATTGGTACAAATTAACACCTGGTCTCTGTTTCTAAAAAAGAGCGAGCTTACCAGGTGGACATTTAGAAAAATCAATTCCCCTGATAAAGCCAAGGATATTAAAAAGAGAGAAAGAAACACACAGAGATGACAGAGCACAGTTCTCCCACAGAAACAGACAGAGTGGCAGCCAGCCATTGTTCCGAAAGGCAGCATCAGCACCAAGAATCAGATGACTAAGCTTCTGATAATGAATGAAATATTTTTACTATGCTGAAAAAATTCTGGCACTGCAGAACTCAGGATAAAGGAAGCAATTTGAAGGGCCTTTCTGAAGGACACCATCAGATACCCTTTGCTGCAAAATTTCCAGTTCCCCGAAGAGAAGAGATAATTGTGGATGGTAGCAGGGGTAAAAGAATACAGTCTTAAGTTAGTGTGGGCTTAATGGGAGTGAATATGAATGATTCCAACACAAATACAAAACGAAAACATAGAAAGGAATGTTAAGCAAGGGAAGTTGCAGAAAGCATACCCAAAGGGCATCTCACAGTGATGTGAGAAACATGGACACAATATGGAGATAATAAACAGGAAAGGTCAAGTATTTCTGAACCTTACAAGTGAACAAACAGATGCAGAATCTTGAAATGTTGTGTCTGTTCAAGTGCCTATCGTCACCTGTCCATTGAAAGATGAAGAGCCTAAGCAGAGACAAAAAGGAACCTGGTACATCTTAGCACAAACCTATTTCATCATAAAGCTGGAGAGTTGTAAAATCTCAAAGGAAGATTCACCAGGATTCTCCTCTTCACTTTATTGGAGGTCCTTCCTATCACAGTGACCATCTGATACCCTGCTCAGAGGAAACCTGTACATCTGCAGTGTACTGATGTATTGTGGATGCACAAATGTGATGGCATCCAGCACATTGCATTGGTAGTGTGACACTTTTTAGGCTAAAAGAAGACACTGACCAAGTAAAAAGTGTTGGTAGGAAGCATTCATAAGTTGAGGTTATATCTGAGAGTGTCATTCAACGAAATAGTTTACAAATATTAAAATCTTATTGAGCTTCATTCTCCGAGAAGAATACCTACAGACAATCTTTTTTAAAACAAATCTTGACTTCAGTACAGTCAAGAAAATGGACAGGTTATATATCAACTAAAAGTTGTGGAGCTGGCAGCACAATTAGGACTGAGTCATCCATAAAATTCCACTACACAGAGGTACAGACTCTGATCCAAGGTTTGCACTCATGTTTGCAAACCAGGATATCCTCTACTGATTTAGTGAAGTCATTTTAAATGATGTAAACAAGTTGGGCTCAGGTGTAGAGGTCAAAGTTGGTCCTGATTTCCTAGGAACTTCATTCCCTTTCATATTGAAAATCAGGTAATTCTAAATAACATAAGATTTCATGCATTAAATATTGAACACAAAGTCCAAGGCTTCACTGGGAACACGGCATCTATAAAGCCTTCATTAACTGTGCTGTGAGGCTTTGAAGCTCCGCTGTGCAACTATTAGCTGATCTTATTTAACAAACAGAGATGTAGGCCTATGTGTTGTTTGTGACTGAGCAGGTGATGATTTTCTCTCCACTGCCGCCAGTCAAGGACTTTCCACTGCCAGCACCCAGGCTCCAGCTCTGGGGTCAGGGTGTGAGTACTCAGAGGTCCAGGCTGCAGCAGGGGAAAAGGGAAATGTTATCTCCATTGATTTCTAGTTCAAAGAAGCTTTTTGCTTTTATACTTTGAAAAACACAGACTATCAAATCATCTCACAGCCAGGTTAATAGTAGGATTTGTTTTATTTCATGGTTAACATACTGCTGTGTTTAATGCTTGCAGGAATAGAATCTGCTCAGACAGCTATTCTCCCTCTGTATTCACTAACTTCCCTTATAAATCTACAGCCTGCTAATATCAAAGAGCTTGTTCTCACAGATGCACAGACTTAAAAACAATTTTGTCCAGTTTTTCCTTACAGATGAAAGCAATTGTACACATGAGGTTTCTGTGTAGTGACAAAAAATAGTGAGTATTTTTACTTATTTTAAAGTAAGATCTGGTATTTTAAAGAGCAGTTCTAAACCAACTAATGACACGCATGACTGGGTTTGAAATCTCATCTTCTAGTGACAATAATCTAACGTGAGAAGCAGTATAAATTTATGCAAAGATAAGGTCAGGACACAGGATGAATTAAGCATGACACCGGTACCACAAGAACAATGAGGATCAAGTATACCTGCAAATGACTTCACAGGAAGAGGAGCAGGAAGACAAACAGGATACAAGCTAGAAGATATTAAAGGACTATCAGTCTAATAATGAGCATTAAATGACTTAACGCAAGAGAGACTCGTAGTAAATTCCAAAAAACAGGGAAGATGATGTATGCTAGAAGAAAAAGATGAGCAGCATTGATTCTTGTCATTTAAGGTACCTGAAAACATTTGTGGATTTCACTCATTGACTCATCTGAATTTGTAATCTCTGTTGGAGAAATCATAAAGGAAAATGACAGCCTTAGATCAGTAGACAGCAGCAGAAAAAGATCTAATTTCCAGAAATTTTTATTAGTTTTGGTGATAGACAGATTATGAGAGGCAGTTAATAGATTAGTGTTTTAGTGCACCAAGACATCTACTCTGTTATGTCTTCAGTGTGAAGTGGCAGAAGTTGTGTTTCATCTTCAATATGTCTTACGAGCTTTGCTCTCTGTAGGCAAATGAAGTTTCATTTGTCACAGAAATCTTCTTATATAATACATAATTTTTGTTTAATACATAGAGGGACTGGAATAAAACTGGAATGATTGAGTATGTAAAATATGATTTGAAGCCTTCTACATAGTCCTGTGGGAAAGAAAAAAAAAGATCATAATGAAGATCCATGGAGGCTACAAAATTGCTACAGTGGAACCAACTGGTGAATATAAATTATGTCTCTTCCTTTAAATCTGATCTCCAAAGGAAATCAATAAATGCTACAGATCTCACTGAAGATATTCTGCTTTTATTGGTGGAAGTTTTCTCTTCCATTCTTTGCAGACTGATCAACATGACTGCTGTCACACCATCCCTGTGGTGTTCAGTGAAGGTAGGAGGGTTTGCACCAGTTCTGGACTCACTCCCAGAAGGTTTCTGGAAACTCAGAAGTAATCCAACCCCAGTGAAATCCACCCAAATATGGCATATGGTCCACCCTAAAAGAATCCTAATAGAAACACACATAATGACTAGGATGTGTAATCACATTCAGAAACTGTTTGAAAAGAGACAAGTTTTCTGATTGCTGTGTAAACGGTCCCAAGGCTTGCATAAAAGCCCTTGCTAACATGGCTACACAAGCCCTTTACTAGCAAAAGCAGATAAGATAAGGATATTCTGTTACGGTTGTCTTTGAAGCAGTGGCAGTCTAGACAAACCAAGTTTTGCTTAACCTCCAGTTAAAGATGAAATAAGTATGCCTAGAAAGAAAACACATAAAGTCACTATGTATTAAATATAGGGACTGAAAAAGTGAGAGAGGAAAAAAAAATCACATAAAACTCAAAAGATTATGCAGTTTTCAGTGTCTGTTGACTGGCAGCTCTTTTCAAAGATTACAGTTATTGCAGGGAAACAACCAACCTCTGTCAGAAATTAAGAGAATATATGAAGTAAAATACTAACATCTTAAAGTGAAGCTTGGCCTCTGGCATTCACATCAGTGAATTACCGAGTCATTCATGCCTTTGAAACCATGCCAGCCTGAACAGTGACCGCTTGACTAGCTGAAATAAAGCACTGTTATTGCTCTTTTTTTAACAGTAAGGATATGTTTTCATACCTAGAAGGCACTTCAGAAAATGATCAAGCAGTAAATCTAACAAGCCAAAGATCATTCTTTTTGAACATCATGCAGTGCAGTTGTGGATGCAGAATGGAACACTCTGAGTGGGTTGGAAAGGGGGTCAGAAGATGCATAAAATAAAGACTCACTGCTGGTGATTAAATGTGATTATCTGGAGAACCATCAACTCAGAAAGCTCCTGAGCTGCTGACTGCTGGAAGGAGGGATGCCAGGAAAGGGTCACCTTGCACATAAACCGTGTTCCTTACATTCTTTACTATAAAGTCCTCCACTGGCCAATGTCAGTGAGAACAATAGGCTTTCTCTTGTGTGGTTCAACCATTATGCTTCTGTGTACTTCACCTTGGCTGCTATTCTTCATCTCGTAGTTCATGAGGACAATTTTGAAATAACATATCTCTGTTCTTTCTCTGCTTTTATAATGAAGTATGAGCAACAGAGGTCGATTTCTCTTGTTCTCAAATACTGTCTGTTCCACATGATTAAGTGTTAATTCATCATAGCCATTAATTTCATAGCTTCCCTATAGAGTGGACTAAGTTGCAGTGTCTTATGATAACAGATTTTCTCCTTAGTACAAAAAAATATGTGGAAAAAGAAGATCAGTGCAAAATGTGAGAAGCAAAGGACTGATGGAGGTAGAAATACGCAGTTACCTATGAAGTAGGCTTGTGCATGTCTCCTCAAATACATATTTTTAATAGCCATGCCTTAATTAACTTGGCTGATTGACAGTGATGAGGGAGGTTGCTCTGGTCAACTCTGCCTCTGAACCACAGAACTGTGATACTAGAATTGGAAGACAGAGGTGAAGATGACCTCGAGGAAAATGGAAAACATTGCCTAACTTCTTGCCATATCTTCAAGGGTGACCATTGTATCTGGCTGTACTTTTACTTCTGACTGCAGGAGGTATCCTAATCTCCACCAGATCTGGTCAGCCATGCCACAAACTACAGCACTGTACCATTAGTATATCTTGTGATGAGGTGTAGCTCTTCAAATCCTGTGATAAATGCATCAGTCCTCCTGTGTGCTAATGATTTTCTTATAGGATCTGAGACAATTTGCACTTTATTAGAGCTTCTGAGAAAACAACTTATTACTGTCAAATGTCAAACTCCAGTGAGCATGTATCAGCCTGTGCACTACCCTCTGTCCCTCACCACAAAATCAGAATATTTTTTGGTTTTGTTTCTGTTGGTAATTCTGATTTTTTTTTTTCCTGTTGAAAACTATATACAACATAGGGTCATTTTGTGATACAGGGCACAAACCCATTCAAACTGGCAGTCAGCGTATGCCTGGCGGTAAAGTAGATGAGTGATGGTTTTGCTATATGGAAACATGAGGCCAATGAAATGAAATTATACAACTCCAAATTTAGATTATCTGTGATTGAATTTGATTCTAGCATGAAAGAAAACAGGTTTACCTTAGTAAATGGCATAACATCAGTGAAGTACTAGATGCTGAAAGCTGTGGCTTCTAGTTAACATTTCAGCAGATCTATCTCCTAGGCTATATGAAAGTGATAAAAGAATTTTACCCTCACATTTTTCTTCCTCAAAACCAGATGAAGGCTGGACTTCCACCCCACTGGGACATTGTCTGCAACAGGGAACCAATCTGTGTTACTTGTGATACCAGAGTTGACATCTCTGACTTCCTACCATAGTATTCATCTCAAATCACAAGCTCCTATGAAGAGTCACAGCCTGGAAATTAGTCCAGGTCTCTATAAGTGGGAAAAACCTACCTTTTTATCTCTTACCTTTATGCAAGAAAAACAAGCAATTAACTGCCACTTCCATGTTCATACTTCCACAGTTTCAAAACAAATTATGTTTGTTTATGTGTCAGAAGCTAATAAATATCTTGATTTTTATGTACAAGCCTCACTTAAGCTTCCTTGGATCCCCAGCACCACAGAGCTCACAAATTACTGTTTCTGGATTGAACTAGAAAAGTAATTAAAGCAAGGTGATACTATCTCTTGAAGAACTAGTGTATTCAGTGAAAAACAGAACAAATAATTTAAAATCTTACCTTTGCTATGAAATTCAGAGGAAATATTTGGTATTTTACTGAGGGAAAGTCACAGAGGATACAAACTGGAGGTTCTGTTCCAAGCTTCACAGAATCCCAGATACAAGATAGTGCCTGGGTTTATCTCCTAATTCTTGACCCCAGGTCAAGCATGGATGGTTGTTTGATATGTTGGTCTTGAACTCAAACAGAAACAATGCTGCTGTACAGCAAATGTGCTTAGTAAAATGCATTGAGCACCTCAGCTAGCACTAGAGACTTGGTAGCTCTCCTTTGTGCTATCGGATATACAATCTCCTTTACTGGATCAAAAAAGAATTGGGAAAATAAAAATAAAAAGAAGCAGCTAGAGAAATTGCATTTATCTTCCTCTGTTCTTTAGGAGAACAGCCCATCTTTGGTTTTCTTAACAGCCATTGTTCTCCTGGAAGACTAGAAAGTTAGTACGACCTTTTTCCCTTGCCTTGAATGAGCTACAGTTTTCCTTTCTCTGTCACGCTGAAAGAACATGGAAACATGAATGAAAGTCATGTGATGTAATTTCCACTCTTCCTCCTACATGCTCTTCCATTCTGTTGTCCACTACATGTTCCTTGGAGCCTCCTGATCGTATGTTTGTGACATACAAACTTGAAAATTGTGATGTCAGTTTTCACTGGTTTGATTATGTATTACATGTTAAGTTTTTACTTTTGTGGAGTGGAGAGAATGGTTGCAGCAACTTAACTGAAGTCTCATCTGGACTAGCTTTGCATCATCATCTCTCACGCGTCCTCCATCAGTACAACCCAAAACACTGTGTGATCCGAGAAAGGTGTCAGCAAGGAAGAATGTGACAGGAAACAACATGCATTAATAGAATGACGATCTGTTGCTCAAACACCTTAGTCTTGATAATTTAGCATTTTTCTTTTTTGAGTAACATCTTCCATTTCCAATTCCCATTGCTGAGTAGGACTTTCAGCTTCCTTCCACTGAATAATCTGCCATTCTCATTTCTTCCATATTCTTCCCAGTTCTATCTGTACAGAGGGGGTCCTTGAGGAGGAGTTGATGATCTCATTTCAAACTAATTACCACACATGCATAAATAAATATACTCACACTGCTGTCTCAAATACATGGCCATAACAACTCCTCATACTTTCCTGCACTATCTTCTGCATTATGGTCAGTAATCTATTTCCTGGCAATGTTTCCTCCTTCATTATCTTCCCTGTTCTTTCATCTCATCTCAGATATTTCATGGAGGTAACCGGATGATAGAAACAAGGTGCTCTCCTTTCATTCCACATATTTCTCAGTAAGATCAGTCTGAATTTTTCCTGCCTGAACTATGCCATTCTCATAGTGGAGTGAGCCACTAAGTGCTCTGCCTTAGGATCTAAAGGGGAGCTATAGAAAAGAAGGGGACACACGCTGTTGTGATAGAACAAGGCGAAATGGTTTCAAGCTTAACGATTTAGGTTACATATAAGGAAAAAGGCTTTTGCAGTGAGGGTAGTGAGGCACCAGAACACGTTGCCTGAAGAGGAGGTGGATGGTCCCTGGAGACTTTCAAGGCGAGTCTGGATCAGGCCCTGGGCAACCTGATCTAGCTGTGGATGTCCCTGTTCATTGCAGGGGAGCTGGACTAAATGACCTTTAATGGTCCCTTCCAACTCTAAGGATCCTATTATTCTATGATTCTATGTGTTTAGTGCAAGCTGGAAGTGGGCCACTGGGACTTTCCTTGTAGATTCCAAGGCTCCAGATGCTGCTTTGGTGAGTGCTATAACCTATTTGCCATAAAGAAGCTATTTCTGCTGGGACTGGAGACAGGCATTTGACATTAGAGTGAACTTTGCTAGCTTTATATCATCAGCTTCATATAATTTCTATTCTATTCTATTCTATTCTATTCTATTCATTTCATTTCATTTCATTTCATTTTATTTCATTTCATCTCAGAGCTCTTCTCTTGTAAGGGGATTTTCCACATGGGTGTTGCTGTCAATTGACAGCTTTGCTTTCTAAAGGATAAGATCCAGGGGAAAAACTGCCCTTAACAATTATTCTATCTTTGTTCATTATCCCATGTCAGAAATAATTAAGCTAGGCTAATAAAAATGCTTTATGCCATGTACAAGGAAATACCATGTCCCAGCTCTCCTCCTCTGAAGGTATTTCCCTCTGCTTCCTCACTCTTCTCCTGCTCTCCCCAACCTTTCCCTGCCTCTCACCCTGAGATAGGTACCCACTGCTTATTGTGGAGCATCCTGATTTTCTGCCACAATCCTTGTTTCTGTTTTGTTTGATCCTACTTTATTGCAGTAAGTTTTTCTCCAGTTGCAGATTGTGAGTTATGAATCCTTTTTGCTAAGTGTGGAGATCAAACTTTCTGTTGATTTACTGGCAGTAAAATATTGTCTGATGAGATTTCTTAGCACAACTGTATTCTCATCCAAGGATGAATTTTTACCTTTCAAAGACAAACAGAGCTTCACTTGAAGATAAAAAGGCAGGGAGATGAAGAATGTAAACAGAGTTTAGATTCTCTTATCACAGTTAAAGAAGAAAAAAAATGCCCCAAACTATTTTAAACAAAAGCCTTACATAAGGAAGTCTGTAAAACCACTTCCCATTTCATAGGACAGGATATGCCAAAGAAATGATACAGCTTGGCATAAATAACAAAGATAATTTCAACTTTATTTAAATATTACAAGGACGTTTAAAGACCTCTCAGGATATAAATCCCATTTTGATTACATTCTTCAGCTTTACTTTAATGTTCAGCTTTCTCTGGGTAGAAGGGGAAACAAGGAAGATAGTCAAAACTTGTGGTTTCTAGAAATTATGAGCATCCTGTATGCAGGTCTGGAAATTTCTTCCCTTTGTGAGCCTAGAGAAGGAAGCATGTAATCTTCTCCCCATTACTTTACTGGCACTCTTTTATTACTTATGGCTAACCTGAAAGATGAGAGGTAATTTAGACTATAATTGTCTCAGTAAGAGTGAAGCAAAGAAAACAAAACTATATTAAAACAAACAGATAGCAGCCACAGAATCCATGCTCAGTCAGGCTCATCACCCTGGGGACACTGATGGATGGGTCAGGATTCAAAACCTGCAGGCTGGGATCACTGATGAGAACCGCCCCTGCTGGCTGCTGAACAGATGAGCACCCTCAAATATACACATCCTCAGCGGATGGAAATCTGTACTTCTCTGCAGGAGTCAATAAAGAGATATTAATATTCAACAGCTGGGAATCCAGCCTATAAGATTTTCAATTTGGGTTAATCTCAGCATTTTAAAATATTGAATCCAACAACATGGCATGAAAGGTCTCTCAGGACTTTGCCATTTGTAAGTGCCAGTAAGAACCACACAAGTGTCAAATAAACTGTTCCGCAAACACAGGCTGTCACCTCCTGCATACATGCTAGATTCTAAAGAGAGAAAAGAAAAAAGAAAAGAAAAAAAAAAAAGGGGGGGGGGGAGGAAACATCTTGAGAGAGCTGTAAGAATTTAATTAGGAGTGCAATCCTATAGGCATCTTGTTCTTAAACCAGTTACATTAGATGGATGAGTAATGGTATTAAAAGCCAGTAGCTCAGGTCCCATGGGGAGAAAAGCTGGGGGAAACTGAACTGCTGGGGAAAAAAGAACCAAAAACATCTGTTTTCCATTAGGGAATGATTCTGCAGTGTGGCACAAAGAACTGACTATGTTTTGGTTCTTCCTTCTATACTGGGTTTAGTTCTACTCCTAAATGAAAACTCTAGAAATCACTGTGTTACGAATAAAAGAAAGGACTTACAGAAGCTCATGGGAAAGAGAATGTACGTAGAAAACTCTAGTCCAACCTAAACTTTATGCTTCTAGTTCAAAACAGTGGAAAGCATAATTGAAATCAGGAAAAATCCCAATTAGGCCTACAGCATACATGATATGTATTGTTTAAGTAAACCAACATGACTGTTTCTTTTTATTTACTGCCAAACAATAAGCAAAAAGCAAAGCGAAGAACTACTCCTCCATGTCTGTACCATTTTCTTAGACATAGTAATAGTTCTCTTGCTAAGATCTGACAACTCTTGAAAGTCAGAATGGGCAGCACTATCCAGATACATATTGCTGATCAATTAAATCTGTTCTGGAAATAATAACTGCATATTTTAAAATATTATTCCTTGTTACAGACAACATAGAAGCAAGACATCTTCCAAATAATCCCAAATTTCCCAAATTACTCCACAGATACATTTGTAAGTTTCAAGAGGGAAGCCTCATCTGTGCACCACTGTTCAGTGGTCTCATTGGACAGATGTAATGAAGGAGTTTCTCCTCGGTGTGCAGTATGACTCCAGGCACCGTTTCACACCTTAGTTCAAACAGTGCACATTCAAGTAATGTTGTCAAAGACACGAACTGGAGTTCAGAGTCTAGATCCTCCAGGTAAATTTTGACGGTGCATCTCCAGATGTGAAATTATTTCAGTCTGTGGCCATTGCACATGGGAGGAAAGGCTCCTTGAAAATATGTTCCCCAACCTTGTGTGAGACTGGGCACAGCCCACCTTTAAATTATCTAAGGAAAGCATTTCTGATCTGAGGAGAGAAAAGGACATTTGCCAGAGAAATATTTTCGGGACATGGTTAACAATAGTAACTAGAAAGGTCATCATTGGGCATCAACTAATGTTTGTTCCTACGCCTTTCACCGAGCAAGCTTAAAATAAGTTAGGTTTCATATAAATAATAACTCAGCCAATTAAAAAAGAAAACTAAGAAGGGCCCCTGTTCACTGTCACCTTATAACACAAGTGAACTTATGCAGAGATCTTATTGCAGTTCGGTGATAGCATCTTTGCTCCTTATTAAGCCAGCCAGTTAATAGAAACAGCTGCCAAAAATAAGTCCTGTGCCTCCTGGGCAAGGACACAACAACCCTAACTGGGACAATGGAGGCAGGCTGGAGAGTGTAGAGTCTGAAAAGTGAAAGGAAGAGGGCAATCATAAAAACAAGTTTGTTTTGTTCTCACCACTGGGTGTGTCCTTGTTTAAGTGAGGAAGTAACTCAGTGTAACATCCCCGTGAGCTGAAAGACCTCAGCTTTACGGTAATTAAAGTTCATTTTTTTCACATCACGTTGTTCTTCTGTAACACTTTGCTGCATTTTCATAATGGATCAGTGGTCTCACATCATTCCTGGTAAAACTGATTAATTTTACAACCAAGGCCTCCCTTGTGAAGCAATTGCTGCAAAAAAAAAGCTGTTCCTGTATATTTATCCACATATGTTCTCTTCCCATTACTTCTCAAGCACTGAATGCAGGCAAACATGAAGCAGAATCTCTCTTTGGGAATTCTGAGGGACAAAGGAGCCTTTTTGTGTGGATTGCTACTGAAGATAAGAATACAAATGGTCGCAGAGTTCTCTGTCCTTATTTCCAGAGCTTTTTCGTCCATCTCAAGCATCACTGCAGAGCGAACAGCAGCCACAACTGCTATGCAGATCTTTCTTTAAATATCTCTCCAGACTGCCATTAGTTTGTCTTGACTCTGCCATACAAGAAGTTCAGACCAAGATACAGAAGCCTGGATGGAGTCCATGATTGTGTATATCCATCAGAGACTCCAGAAAACAAAAGATACCCAAAGAACAATGTCTTTTATTCAATTATTTCTTCCCAAGTACTTTTGGAAACTTAGTTCCATATGGGTAAGAAAAGAGAAAAAGACATCATGGCTTTCCACTGCTGACAGCTGCTTAGAAGTAAGATGACACATCATAAAGTCATGCATAGTGCTTCAAGGCCTTTATTTCCTTCTGTTGTCCTGGAATTAAAAATTAAGTCACTGGACTGATACACAATATATTTTATGGTCCATTATGGAACAGTTGATATGGAAACTTCTGAAAGTAGTAACGCAACTTGCAACAGCTGTTTGTGCAACACCAAGGGCAGGACCATATCCAGCAACCCTGCAGATTTGAAACACCTGATATATAAACAATCAACTGGGGCTGTGTTCACTGCTGAATGCTTTTTTTAGGTAACCTCAAAAATGCTGCAGGTTTCACTGGGGAGAAGAGATGATGGCAATAATAGGTTAATCAGAACTATTTAGTTAAAAATAAAACCGCTTAGCTTGTGCAGGTGCTCTATCTTAAAACAGGATGTGGGGTAAGCTGTGAATATCATCAGAAATTGTTCTTTTTTGGGGGTGGCACCAAGAATATAGGTTCTTTAGCAACCTTTCTATTTAACCTGTGTGGTTTCCTGACAACTCTGCTTTTCTGTGACTTCTCAGAAAGTGTGCAAGTCATAGGACAATTTTGTTGATGAGCATGGAATCATTACCTGTTTAAATCGAACAGACAATGATCGGAGGCTATAACACACTTAGCAAGGCAGAGTCTTTCTCTGCTTTAAGAACTCAATAGTTTATTTTTCTTGACAGTGGTCCTGATTTCCAGGATGAGTATTTTTCAAATCCAATCACTGTTTTCTCTATCAGTTATAGTTTCGTGTCTATGGCTTTCAATTTTACTCTACAAACTGGAGATCAAACAAAATTCTCGTCCCAGCTCAGGCACAGCAAGATTGCCAGCAAGTGCACAGTAAAAATCTAAAAGAAAGTCCACAATGATCTTTATATTTAGGGAACTATTCAGTGTTACTAGGAAGGAATAGCCTCTGAATGGCACAGTTTATTATATCTTTTTACTAGTTTATTTGGTTTAAAACTACTTAACAGTTGTGTAGCAATCTACCATAAAAATTTAAACCACTGAGGTTTTGATGTTCTACATCAGGGAAAAAAGGCAAATATATAATCCCTGAGCTGTCCAATTTTCTGTCCTTAAATTAGCTCAGTGGAGCAAAGAAATCCCTTCTCGAGCATCTGAAATATCATGTCCCTGACTTGGAAGGAATACGTAATAGTAACAGCAACGTTTGCATAGCTATTCCTGAGAACTGATAGACAAGCAGGTAACAGGTCTGTGAAAGTTCACCAGTTGTCCCTTCTTTCCCACCTCCCTTCCCTTTTTATTTTCGCAGCAGGATATAATAAACATTATCAATAACTCGAACGTTTATCAGAATTAATTAGAAAGAATTAGTGTGCTCTTTTCTTCATTCGTGGTGGTTAGTCATCTTCATTTCATCACATTCAGAAATGTATTTAATATCTTATGTTCTGTCCATATGGCTGCCTGTGGAGTGAGTTCCGTCATTTAAGCTTATAGAAAATACTCACATTGCTATATCAAACTTAAGGGAGAGAGCTACTAAAAATTGAATTGCTGTTTCTTACCTTTCCCACATTTCACTCTAATCCCTTGAATGAATGTAACAGCTAGCAGGGAAAAAAAAAGGGGGGAAATACAAATGGTATTTTGGTAGCCAAGGGTGTTTGGGGTTTTCAGGTCTTAATAACTTCATAGTTCTGAAGAACTGGCTTACAGCATGGGCTGCAATACAAGCCCACACATCAAAAGGGTGTGGCATTCAGCAGTTTCACAGTTCTCTATGCAGAAAAACTGCATGTCTCACTTTTGATCATCACACAGTTGTGTATGATACTGCTCACACACAAAACTGTGAGTTTGTAAACTACTTTGTAAACACCATGGTGTTTGTAACCACCAAGTAGATCCAAGAGAATCATTTCTTTTGTTGTTTGCCCTCAAGGTAAACAATATCGCTAATAGCAAGGCTGTGAAAATTCAATACATTGACAGAACAATTTTCACTGTGAAGTACTTTATGACTTAGAGTTTCAGCTGTGATACCATTACCAGGTTTCTGCCAGGAATGCAGACAAGAAATACTTCCATCAGCGACTAATACAGGCACTTCAGAGCAGCAAATTCCACATGCTGCTTAGTAACTTTATCAGATAGCAGAAATGCCAGAATTTTCTTACAAACAGTATTTTAATGACCATAGCTGTGAAGGCCTTGGGCTTCTGTTTCACAGAAGGCATGACACTTTCAGAACAGACCTCCTCTGCGTCCAGATGAGGCTCTGGGTCTGGGGAAGGATGCAATGTGTTTTATCACTCTCATTGCTTCCAGCAGTACTTAAACACTCCCTGCTTTCTGTTGTTGACTTCCATCTTCAGAGTTCAGATGTAGTGCAGTGTCTTGAAGCAATGTACCAGTTCAGAAAAGAGAGTGCATCAAGTTTTCCTAATGTTTGCATGAGGAACATTTATAGTCTGACTCACAACTCACCAAAATCAATGGATATCTCACTGGGACTAGACTAAGCCAAAAGCAAGGAGAGTCATTTCATATTGTGGACTTCTGTTGATTCTTTTTGGCTAAAGCTCATTTATTTTTAAATGGCAACAACTCTCAACACTTGACTATTTACACTGCTCTTGTATCAACAAATACTTTACCCAAAGTGTTACAGTAATTAACATATAAATAAACCATGTCTTTTCAAAGCTGGTGACATATGTTAGCAAGTGTTTGCCAACACAAAGCTTAGCACAGCAAATACAGGGATATCCCATTTCTTCATCTTTTAAGGCAGGCTGTTGCTAAGACAGGTCATTAACAAGTTGTGGAACCTCCAGTTGTGTTCCATATGGCATGAACTAACAGCTATCAACCAAATCCGTCTCAGCCTAAACTGCACATATGCAAAGATTTTCAGGAATGCAGGTTACAAGGTACACAAAAGCAACAGGGAGATGCATCTAGAGCTGATGTAATTTGGCATGGCTCAATCAAGCAGTCGCAGCTCTTGGTATTGATTCTCCCCTTTTCTTCAGCTTTACTTCAGGGGATTTTTTTCCTCAATATTAGCACTGTAGCTGTGAAGATCTACATCTTTGTCACGTTGGATTAATGCAGATCATGTCACTGAGCTGAGAACTAAAGGTGTTCTATCTGTTGAAATCTAAAAAGTTTCTTTAAAAAAACTACTGCAGTCTATAAAAGCATTACAGACTTTAAGCATTGGCATATTAAAATATTTAATAAGTTAATATGGTAGTACAATAAATTCTACAAGATGGACAGATTGCTGCTGTCCCTTTATGGTCACATACAGGGAAAAGAGTGCTTGATTTTCATATCTGCCAGTGGAGATGGAGGCCTCACTGTACTGAATTTAAATAGTTATTTGTAGATACTCTTTTCATTAGTAGATGTTTAGAAATACTATGTGTAAATATTTTTATTTATATACATAGATCTTAGAAATAACTTCAAAACCACTGTTGGAAGAAGTTTCAACTCCCTGAAGTAAGAGGCCTTGTGTTTTTGCTTTGTTGGAATGAGAAAAACTCAACTCAAGTAATCTGAAAAGACTCAGAAGATTGCACAAGAGCAGAGAGTGATGGGCAATACACAGGTATGTCAGCCCGACCTTGATATCAGGGAAGGACATAGAACAGATCATCTTGACTGTCATCCCATGGCATGTATGGGACAACTGAGTGACCAGATGAATCCAGCATGGTCTTATGAAAAGCAAGTCCTGCGTGACTAAACAGATCTGATTAACCTGATATATGACAAGATGATCTACTTAGTAGTTAGAGAAAGGCTGTGGATGTTGTTTGCCTGGATTTTCGTACAGTGTTTAACACTGTTTCACACAGTACTCTCCTGGAAAAACTGGCTGATTGTGGTTTGGACAGATGTGTGGATAGCTGGCATGAGAGGCCAGCTGAAGAACTGGCTCAGTGGCCAGGCATAGAAAGTCCTAATGAAATGAGTTAAATCCAGATGGTGGCTGGTCATCAACGGCATCCCCTGTGGCTCAGTGCTGGAGCCAGTTTTCTTGAAACATTTCTGTAAGTGATCTGGATGTGGGGATTGAGTGCATCCTCACTATGTTCACAGACATTATCAAGTTAGGTGGGAATGTTGATCTGCTTGAGGGCAGAAAGTCTTTGAAAAATATCTGGATAGTCTCGATTGATGGGCCTTGCCCAATTGCATGACATTCAACAAGGTTAAACATCAGGTGCTACACTTGGTTTGTAACAAACCCATGCAGCAATATATGCTTAGGGAAGACTGTCTGGAAAGTTGCCCAGAAGAAAAGAAGCTGCGGGTGCAAGTCAACAGCCAGCTGAACTTGAGCCAGAAGTGTTCCCAGGTAGCCAGGAATTCCAATTGCACCCTGCCTTGTATCAGAAATAGTGTAGTCAGCAGGCCTAGGGGAGGAATTATTCCCCTGTACTCAAACTGGTGAGACCATGCCTCAAATATTGTGTTGAGTTTTGGAAGGATACGGAGTTGCATGAGCACGTGCAGAGAAGAGCAATAAAGTTAGTAGAGGGACTGGAAAAGAAGAGTTATGAGGAGTAGCTGGGGAAACTGGGCTTGTTTAGTATGAAGAGGAGGCCCAGGGGAACTATCATCACTGTTTACAGCTACCTGAAAAGAAGTCGGTCTCTTTCACAGAATCACAAAATCATGCAATAGCTTGGGTCAGAAAGGACCTTAAAGGTCATCTAGTTTCAACACTCCAGCTGTCAACAGGGATCAGGCTGCCCAGAACCCTATTTAACCTGGACTTGAATGCTTCCAGGGATGGGGCTTCTACAGGCAATCTGTTCCAAACTGAGTGAAAAATTTCTTCCTAACACCTAAACTAAATGTCCCACTTTTAGTTTGAAGTCATCCCCCCTTGTCCTATCACTATCAGACCATGTAAAAAGTCTGTCTCTCTCTTGTTTATAAGGTCCCCTCAGTTGGGAGGGGGTCCCCTCCCTGGACTAGAAGTTATACTCAGTGGTCTCCAGGAGTCTTCTGGATTGCTTGCAGGTTGCTGTGCTGTTTTCCCAGGGGTTATCTGTGTGGTAAAAATCCCCCACCAGGATGAGAGCCTGCAAGCATGACACCTCTTGTATTTTAAGCAAGAAGGCCATGTCAGCAGACTCCCCTTGATCAGGTAGCCTGTAGTAGACCCCAACCACCAGATGCCCTTTATTGGTCATATTTTTGGCTTAGCTACCATCTTTCTTTGTGACCTTGGCATATCATTTCCCTCCCTTGTCTCTCTGTTCTGCCTCCCACCAGTTCTCTGCCTTGTCTGCTTATATTGCTTATATCTGCTTATATTGGTCTGTTGAGATCTCACATGAGAATAAGAAGTGCTGGGTCAGTTTGTCTACAGTTTCATCTTATGTGCCTATTTCACTCAATGCCTCATGTTAACAGAACCCACTGTCCTGATCTTTTATCCCCTCCTGCAGAAGCAGTGGCTGACTTTACCAGATTATCAGCCATTGAAATAAGAATAAGGAATCTTAAGTAAATTATAGATTGTATTATGGTACTGACACCATAAAACCCTATCTGCTCATTTCTTAGACTAGGATGTCATGGAAATATACAGTCTTGTGAGTATAAGATGCCCACACATTTCACATAGAGCTGTGTGGCCTATTACAAGTCTAGGCTCAGCCTGGGTTTGTGAACCAAGTGTTAACAGGGCCTCTAACAAGGCAGATCATCCTAGAGTTTAGCCCAGACATGAATTTACCTTTTAGAACCACTTGGTTAAAACACACACACACACACACACAGAGAAATAATAATAATAATCAGAAAAAAGTAGTAGAAAGAATCTTCTGTGCTTTAAGAATTAAAAACCCTTTAGGGCCCTTTGCCTGTGAATTGTATCTAATTTCTCTTCATATAGCGCTCGTGTGATGTTTTGGCAGGTTATAATAGAGCCCATCATTTTTGCCTGATAAGAAATGTACTTGTCTGTTGTAACAGAGACAACTTCTCTCATTCCTGCTTTACTTTTGGCCCGTCACATCTTCCTCTTGTTTCTACACATTAGTACTGCTACAGTGATGGTGAGTGGGAGTATCCTGGTGCTTAGGACCTGCCCCAAAATGGCCTGCTGAGGAGATCTGAATCCAGGCCTCCCTGTGTCTTATCACTGAACAACATAAAAGGCAGTCTTCTCCCTCAAAACGTAGTAGCTGCTTTTTAAAAAGGAAAAGTGATTCACTTCCTTGGCACTCAGCATGATATCTTTGGAGTGTATGGCTGGGCTGTGAATCACTAAATCTTGGAGGTGGAAACTCTGAGCTGCAGAGGTAACATTTCAGATTTGTCTTCCAGGTGTGTCCTATAGAAACCTGTAGGTACTGCTCTGTCTGTGCTATTATTTCCGCCTTCGCAAACACTGCCCACTCCAATAGGCACTGTATGCAGACAGGTACTTAAGTCCTTCTGAGGACATCCTGGTCATTTTGAGCTTGAAACACTAAGGTCAGCATCAGGAACTGCTTAGTATATGCATTAGGTTAGGATTCAGTAGAAGAAACTATGGGGAGCATTGTGACACAACTAACTGCAGAGAGAAATAAGTGGTACTGACTGACAGAGTTGTCACACAGCCAGGTATAATAAGGTTCTAGCTCCATGTGGAAGTAATGTTTTGTGAGTGCTTATTTACTTTTCATTACTCTCAATTTTTATATTCTAAGGAAAAATTTGGATGTCAAAATGCTTTAGAGGACTTTACCTAAATAATGGAACAGATTCAGTTGACAGAACAAATAAGCTTGAATACTTGAGCATAAGAGTAAGTATAAATAGGCAAGAGAGAGGAGTGGTGGAAGCAGAACAGAGAGACAATGAGGGAAATGACATGCCAAGGTCACAAAGAAAGACAGTAGCTAAGCCAAAAATAAAATTCAGTGCAAAAACAGCAAAGGACTGGCTTTTGTAGGTATTTTTTCTACATTTTAAAAAGTTACATCTGTTTATTAAACTTACACAGTTATTATTATTTCTTCAGCTGATTCTAATAGCACTTTTAAATATGGCTCAGGTTTTTCCTCTTTTGCATAATGTTCCCCTGTCCCACCTTATTCTACATTGTCCAATCGGAGCAATGTGTTTTTGATGAGAAAGCAACCAACAAGAGATCTGGTGTTTTGACGTCTCTGAGCCAGCAAAAATCCTCTAGGTGCGTACACAGATCCACTGTTTTGGGGATTTGCACCAAACAGTTTTCTATAGAATCATAGAGTCATACAATCACAAGGTTGGAAGGGACCTGCAAGACCATCCAGACCAACCGTCCTCCCATTACCATTGCTACCACATGCCACTAAACCATCTGTCAGCTCATGTTCAGCCGAGCATCAACCAACACTCCCAGGTCCCTTTCCTCTTCACAGTCATCCAGCCACTCAGCCCCAAGCCTGTAGCATTGCATGGGGTTATTGTGGCCGAAGTGCAGGACCCGGCACTTGGCCTTGTTGAACCTCATCCCATTCACCTCAGCCCAGCAATCCAGCTTATTTAGATCCCTCTGAAGGGCCTCCCTACTATGTGAGACATGGGCCATCACACTTTCACTAAATGAGCAAAACTTGTCATACTGAGCTGAGAGTTGGAGTTGTTGCAGTCTTTGTAAGGGCCCATCATAAAGAGGGCTGCAGGAACACTCCGAAGGACCAAGATCCAGGATGTTACAAACTCATCTGCCCTAAGCCAGCAATGCTGGAGCATGATGTAAAAGCAAGACAAAATAACAAGATCAAATATAGTATACTTCAAATCACATCTTTTCAGATGGTCTGAGTAATACTGTGATCCAACAGCCAGGTATTATTCTAATTTGAGCAGAGAACCAGAGAAATAGGAGGAAGCAACACTCAAAGATACTTCTAATGAAGTGGAAGATGAGAGTTTGTTGTAAGTACTGCAGTTTTAGCCTTCAAATCCATGGAAACACAATAAAGATTATTTGCTCAGTTTCAAAGCCTTCCCTCTTCTCTAGTAGCTAAATGTGCCATCCTTGCCCCAGGAACCACAGCTTTTAGGGGCTCAGTTCATTTGGCAAAGCCTGCCCAGAAGCAGCAAAAGAATGATTTCAGGACAAAAGCAGTGTGGTAGGTAAGCAATTGGCTGATGGATCAGGCTAAAGGGTTATAGTGAAGGAGGTTTCAACATGCTGGCAGCTGGTCACTAGTGGGATTCCCCAGGACTCCAGTTTAGGGCCAGCTCTTTTTCGTGTTTTCATTAATGTAGGATGTAAGAGTATAAGGTGTTTTGTGCAAGTTTGCTGGTAATACTAAACTGGGAGGAGCTGCTGACTCTTACCAAGCAAGGAGAGGCCTTGCAGAGTGACAGAGCTTGGCAATCACTAACTGCATGAAGTTTAACAATGTTCCAGATTCTGCACCTAAGAATGGGCAAGTCTGGCTATAGGTACAGACTGGAGGATGACACTGGAAAGCAGCCCTGCTGAAAGGAATCTGTGGGTCTTGATCAACAGCAAGTTAAATATGAGTCAGCAGTGTGCCCTGGCAACCAGGAAGGCCAACCATACCCTGGGGACAGCATTGCCAGTTCAAAGGAAGTAATTGTCCCTCTCTACACTGCACTGGTGCAGACTCACCTTGAGCACTGTGTGCAGTTTTGGGTGCCACAGTACAAAAAGGGACATAAAACTATTACAGAGTGTCAGTGGAGGACTACAAAGGTGGTGAAGTGTTTGGAGGGCAAAACATACGAGGCTCGGCTGAGGTCCCTGTGTGTTCTCAGCCCAGAGCAGAGGAGCTGAGGGGAGGCCTCATGGCACCTGCAGCTCTTCACAGGGTGTGGAGGGCAGCGCTGAGCTCTGCTCTCTGTGACAGTGACAGGGCCCGAGGGAACGGCATGGAGCTGTGTCAGGGGAGGGGCAGCTGGGGGTGGGTAGGAAGAAGTCCTTCACCAGAGGGTGATGGGTGTGGAACAGGCTCCCGAGGACAGTGAGCATGGCCCTGAGCTGCTCAGTTTCAGGAAGGTTTGGACACCACTCCCAGACGTAGGGTTTGGATTTTGAGTGGTTCTGTGTGGAGCCAAGAGTTAGACTTGATAATCTTTATGAGTCCCTTCCAACTCAGGATATTCTCTGATTCTGTTATTCAATCTGGTGTATATTTAGTTTTTCAAGATCCAAAATAAAAATAAATTGCACTTTTCGAAGAGTTGCATCTCCTGATTTTTCAGTGGCACAGCAACATACAGTTGAAACACTCATAAGCTTAAAGTTAAGAAATAATCAATGGAGCAAACAAATTAAAACAAATGTCTCATTCACATCACTATTTCATGGGAAATACTATTCATTGTCTGTCAATTAGCCTTATTAGTAATGCCAGCAAGACAGAAATGACCTGAAGGTTAGAAAGAGATTGTTCAGTCTTAAAGCTTGTTTCTTCAAAGAAAGTTGTGTCTTGGTCTTTTAAAATAATCATTATCTGAAAAAAAACATAGATGAAATCTGGTCAGAAATCTTCACTGATGATCTAAAGTTTTTATCCTTAGGTGTTACAGATAGTAAGACCAGGATCTGTCCAGTTAATTTCTTCCGTTGTACAATGCAAGGATATGTCACCCAGCTTACCACACTAACCAGCAGAATTTTTTTATTTTTGTAATAGCTGGTTCAGGTTCACGCTCTGCCTGATATGACCTGCTGGTTTCACAGGCTCAGATTTGCCTTCATTACTTTGAGAGTTGTCATTCTTTTCAGTAACTTCAGCTGGAACAATGAATCTAAATGTCCATAAATCATGAGAATATTTGAATTCAGATCTGATTTTGGTGCCATGGAGGTATCTGTTAAAGACAGACTAACTTTACTTCACTCCAAAAAGTTGCAGTCTTGTAAGTATTGTGGAAACAAGGTCCTCAAGAATAATTTTTATGTTGTTTCAGTAGAACATAGAAGTTTTTCAGTATTTGTGAAAAATATCATATTGCTTCTATTTAATTGCTGAACCATGAATTTGGGGCTCTAATTTCACATAATCCCACATTAGAATATGTACCATATAATCTCTCTTCATCTCAGATTCTCCATCAATCAACTAGGAATAATAGCAGCTGATTTAGAAGTACTATGGCCTTTAATTAATGTGTGCACAGCATGTTGAGATCCGTGGAGAATAAGATGCTTTAGAACATCAAAGAATAAACAATGACATGCTTTGTGTTATGTCTTGGAGTAAGGATATTTTGACATTAAGCTTCAGACCTGTAAGGGATACAGAGTGAATCCCTGTGCAGCACTGAGTAAAATCGAAGTATGTCTCTGCCAACAAAGTAATGGGCAAATTCAAAAACATATATTTCCTATATTATCAGGCTGAGAAAATATTTCTGCATGTTTTCCCACTCCTTGTCCTCTTGTTAACCCCACTATTGCTGAAATGTTCAGTTATGGACTACAGCAGAGTGATCCTCATAATCTCCTTAATGCCATGGAGGGGTGTTTGAGGTTGCCAGCACAGGCAACACCCATCTGGCAAATCTTGGCTGTTCTCTGTCTGTCCCAGAGGTGTACTTATAGTCCTTACAGAATATAACTTTTTAGTAGTGTCAGTGGAACCAGTTTGGAAGCTCAACTTCACACTGTGGTGCCCTCCACTATGACAGAATAGTTACTGGTGGCTGACCTTCATTTTCACCTTACTGGTTCTTTGTGAAGTAAGTCTAACTTCTGATCTTGCTGAAGATTTGGGGAAGAAACTGGATGACTGTAAGCATTTACTGAACTCTTATTACTGTGAAGTGGAGAAGCTTCATGCTTGAAGTGACAGGTAACCTAAAGTTACCTGCTTAGGAGAGGATGTTTTTTTTGTTTGAGAAGTGAGCAGAAAGCCCAAGAGAAAATCACAGTTAATTCTACAGTGATTGTAAACCCACAGAAGAGGTATCATATATAAGAAGAAATAACAACAGTGTTTATATGTAGTTTCTGCTGTACCTATAGACACAAAGTGACAGAGTTCACAAAAGCTGTGTATTTTTCTCATATAAATTCTCAGTTTTTATCATGTAGTTGATCCCACTGCTGCAAACACTGAGTGCAAGCCATTCAGAAGTGCCAAGTAAACTGTCTAGAAGACTTAAAATGGGAAACAAATCTGCAGCTGAAATCTGGGAGGGATCTTCTTGGACTTGAGGGCTATGCTGTTGATAATTGAGACAATGTCTAATTGTGTTGTAAAGATTTTGTTTTGTTTTGTTTTTTACACAAGAGTATAGTGAAAATTGGTCTAATGCAATGGAAAATGTCCCTATTCATATCAAGTGGGTTAGAACTAAATGAACTTTAAGGTTTCTTTCAACTCAAAACATCCTATGATTCTATGATAGAGTGTCTATTGCAGATAATTGTATGTGTTCCTTTTTTCTATACAAAATGTTGCCTCACACCTGAGCCATTATTTGGGATACACAGTTTATCTAGGAGTTCAGTTTGATGGTAATTTGAATGTGGGTCAGCACTGTGCCCCAGCTGCCAAAAGAGCTGATTGCACCCTGGGGTGCATCAGGACCAGTGCTGCCAGCCAGACAAGGGGAGGGATTGTCCCCTCTGCTCTGGACTGTGTGGCCCCACTCCAAGCACTGTATGCAGTTTTGGGTGCTACAATACAAAAAGGACAAAAAACTATTAGAGAATGTCAAAAGGAGGGTTACAAAAATGGTGAAGGTGCTGGAGGGTAAGACATATTAGGATCAGTTGAGGTGCCTGGGTTTGCTCAGCCCAGACAGAGGAAGATGAGGAGAAGCCTCATGGTGGCTGCAGCTCCTCAGAGAGAGCAGTGCTGTCTGGTGACAGTGACAAGACCCAAGGAAACAGCATGGATCTGTGTCAGGGGAGGGTTAGATGGAAGGGTTTCGTCACCGGAGGGTGGCGGGCATGGAATGGGCTCCCTAGGTTCCTTCCAATCCAGGTCACAGCAAGTCATCCTTGCATTTTGAATCAACATCAAGACAGAAAGTAAAAGTTACTAATAGATGTTATATTTATGCAACTAAAGGAAGTTCAGAGTAGAAATCCATAGGTGCTTGTGCTCTTAAATCTTACAAAATGTAGCAGAAAAGCAGAGTGAAGAACTACATGTCAAATTATGCAAATGATACACATCCATCTGACTTAATAAAATCTACTAGTAATTAGGAAAGTTGTAGGAAAATCTTGCAAGGATGAGTGAGTGAGAAATAAAATAGCAGATACAATTCATATGGCAAACAATATGAATGAAATTATATCCACAGTGATGGATTTCACCTTAGCTTTTCTCACACAAGATAAAAATCTAGGAACTGCTGGGTGTAATGCCCAGTAAAGCAGAGAGCTATCAAAGGGATGAAAGGAAACCATAAAACATCTATATATATGTTCTGTATAAACTTACAGAATATAAACTGATGAAAAGCCTTTGAACTCAGTTATGATGACCCCATTCTTTTGTTATGTATGGTCATTTTGAGGGGTAGGTCATTTAGGTAAATGGACTTTTGTTTTGACTCTCAGGGGTGGTTCTTGTGTTAAGCAACATAACTAACAGCTGCTTTGCATTTGTCCAAAACCCATCACCAGGGAAAATTACATTTAAGAATAAGACAACAATTGGATATTGATAAGCAGGATGATGACATAAGTTTAGCAGAATGAGTGATTTCTGAGTATCCAAAGCAACTTGGTGATCAAAGAGTAAGTTTTTCACTGGTACTATAAATTAGACCTCATATCCCTCAGGTTGAACAAACAGTGGCACTGATTATTTCTAAGCACTTCAGTCCCTAGATGCATTATTACTAACAATACAATCTCTTAAATTATTTACCAGATCTTTAATTTTAGGATACTATATTTTAGTCCACACTGCTGAAAGACATTTCTAATCAATACTCAATCTTGTTGATATTTTTCCCCATCCATGCTGATTTAACATTAGCAGTTAGGAAACACAGCCCTGTTCCTACAATGATTTACAAGTATATTGATCATCCTCATTCTAGCCATGTAAAAGCAGATCAGTGGCATTCATAAGACCGCAAGTAATTTAGCCTCCATTTTATAATAAAACAAAGGTGGCCCTGCCGCAGAGAGAACATATTTTTGAAGGGATTTTGGATCCTGAACCTACCCAAGCACCTGAGCATATAGGAAGAAGCAAAGCATTGATAGAAAAAACGATGGGAAAATCAGAAATGATGAGAAGCACATCACGGTTAAGTGCACTCTCAAGGCCTCACCTCCTCTGTGGGGTGGACACACAACCCCATGTGGATTTCTCTCTGTTCTTTTTTAGAACTGGTCCCCCACTCTGGCACTAACGTACCTGCAGATGGTGGAATCAAAATTGCCATGGCTGAGTGCTGTGAGGGGTGTGATGAAGCAACTCACAGTGTAGAGTAAACTTCACATCTCCAAGGCTTAGGTGAGATGAAAGACTACTAACTGCAGAGACAGTGAAGGTGCAGGACAGAAATGCTGGAAGCAGAGATACTTACAGTCATAGACCTGATTATGTTATCATAGCTACTGAACTCTCAAAGCTCCTTTGACCACCTTTGGCCAGCAGCTGTGTAGACTTCTCAGAGGAGTCTGAGGTTGCTTCAGCCAGGTCAGCAGGTGAGGAAAAGTTCAGCTGAGCCTCTGGGAATTGCCCTTCCTGCTTGTCTCCAAGGGAGGCATGACCACTGAATGCATGTTTCAAAGGAGGCAGATTAAACTCTTAAAGATCTACTCTCTCTTTTTTCAGAGTAAAATACTGCCGTTACAATGATAACAGCAGAGACAGCTTAGCTTCTGTTTTAATAGAGACAGTAAGAAGTAATTCTGCTGTGCATAGCACTCAACTGACTGCATCTTACACCAAGCATCCTTCTCTTGGGGCTCATCAGCATGGCGTCAGCTCTGAGCCTTACTGACTGATGTTTAAGACTCCCTAGCACTGTCTGGAGCACTTTAGCTGAAAGGGCAGTTCCTCTTGGCTGAGGCAAGTGTATCAGCCCCAGCCCCTCACCTCTGGAGCTAAAATTCTCTTAGAAAAGTGCCACTGCAGCAGCTATGCTTTGCCTCTCCCTTGTCAGTCATAGCTGTCTGCAGGCTGCTTCTGCATTTTTCATCTCCCATGCAAGTTGGAAGGAAAGAAATAATACATAGCTCAGCTGTTTCTGTCTGTAGGCATTTAAGCTGGTAAGACTCAGCTGTATAAATCTTCCCAGCTGTGAGAACCACAGTGCTTTTATTCCCGTGATAAAGCCTTTGGCTCTAAATGTGTTTCAGGGATATTCAAAGTGGAAATCTTTCTTTCCATCTGGGGAATTGCTTGGTGTCGACTGACAAGGAAATGGGAGGTCAATAGCATTAAAGAAAAAAAAAAGGAGGGGGGGGGATAGAATTAACTTTATACTAAGCCTCAGTGTGTGTTTTAGGAAGAGAGGAGCAGAGAGAAGATGGGGGGGAGGGAAAATTTACTTACACAGTCTTTCATTGGAAAACTAATGCAGCCATCCCCAAGGCTATACGCTGCTAAGATATGGTATTTTCGTGCTTCAATGGAAAAGGAAGACCGTTACTTTCCCTTATAGTAACCTTTACTGATTAATCGGTGTAGTGACATTGAAGTCAGTTCCAGTGGGAAATAATTGCTGTCACTCTCAGACACGATATGGAAATAAGATGCCATGGTGATAGCAACTGTTTTGAAGGGCTGGTAAGAAAATCCAGATCAAAGATCAATGTCTAGTAGGCAAAGTTTTCACTTCAAGTCAAGGAGAAAAGAGTTTAGGCATAGAGGTTTATCCTAAATCTGACATGACTTGGACAACAGGTGGACAAATTTTAATAAAAATCTGGATACAACAAAATGTTCATGCTGCCGCTTCAACTAAAACCCAGGGCTCAGTCTTGCAGCAGAATATAAGTATCTCCAAATCTGAAGGGTATTTCAAAGGTCAGCTGCTTAGACAAGTAAGGTAGGTATGTTACTACAATCCTAGATTTTGGCTTCCATGCTTGGCTCTGCCAGAGACGTCCTGTAACCGACCTTGTACATAACCTTAGGTTGCTTTTTCTGCTTCAGTTTCTCATCTGTAAAAAGAGCAATGAGCACTCTCCTGTCTCCAAGGGAGTTATAACAATATCAAAATGCCTAATGTTTGTACACATGTCAATGAGCTGAGATGGGATTGAGATACTTTTTTTTTTTTTTTTTTTTTTTAATCATTAGAGAAAGCTGTTCCATCTGTATATAACTCTTAATTTTGTGTGTGTGTGTTCCAGATAAGCTCTATAGCTCTATTTGTGGGGCCAGTTTGTATTTGGAAGCAATTCTGAACCTTGCAGCTCAGTTTCATTCTTGAGTTGCCCAAATGAGAGTCAAATCTGTACTCCTTTACCACACCAGAAAAGACCAATGACTCAACAGACTGAATATCCTGCTGCAATTAATGTCCTCAGCAGACAGGATTTACAGTACATAGAAGGGAAATTCCTATGTACAAAAAGTTGTACAGTGACAGCAGCCTACAAACAAACTTGATCTTAAATGTTTAACCAAGAATTTCCCAAGTTTATACTACTTCAAAGGGCTAATTTTAAAAATAATAATAATAATAAAAATATATTTCATCTTTCTTTAAAGAATGATATATTGTCAGCATTATTAATACCTTAGTGATATTTCTCATCTGGGAATAAATATGTGGATTTGAATTATACACAGAGCTATAAACAAAGTAAAAGCAAATACAGCACCTACCATTTCCCCTGACATCCATATTTCTGGGAGGTAAATGAAAGCAAACCAAAGCAAATGACTGTGATCATGAAAACATATGGTACTGAAAGCAAGGAACTGCACCACAAGACTTACAGGGAAATCAGAGTCTTACTGACATCAGCATAATGAGAATTTGTTCCCATGCTGTTCTGACAATGCAGTCCTCAGCCAGAAAGATAAATGTGCTGGTATACGGTGATAAATTCAATTATTTTATATTTCCACTGAACTTATGTGATCTAGGAATGTGACTTCTTTCCTTTCCATTTGAAGGATTTGGATGGCTCATTGCTGCCTGCAATAAATGAGCCTGGATATGTAACATCTCTCAGGATCCAAATAAAGGATATTCCCTTAGAATCACTCAGTGGTGTAGTCAAGTGGTGCATGGGCAGTGACAGCCTGCATTAAGACCCTTGGTACTGGGAAACCTTCAGCTGCATAGGTACAAAGATGGAGGAGCTGAGAAGAGTGATGAATTTGCCTAGTTAGCAATTAACACCAATTAATACCTTGACTCAGAGTCTATATTTCAACACAGATATCTAACTTACAAGATGTTTGGAAAGAAAGATACAGGTCTCGCGAACAAGTGTAGCATACTCTTAAAATGTTTCCTTCAGGTCATACGTGGACTGTAAGTGCTAGTGCATAGCCCATCCAGGAAGAGCAACTGGACAACTTGAAGAGGGAATTTTACTCACCACAGGGAATGTATGAGAGTCCAAGACAATTTCCCATCCTCTGAACAAAGGAAAAATGCAAAAAAGGTACAATTCTGTAATAGGACTTGAAAAGCTTTTGGCTGTAGTCCACAAGTTTCCCCCGTGAGGGACAAATTGCTCCACTTCTCAGTGCTACCTACTGATGTTATTTGTGGAAAATGATTTAAGTGGGCACTTAAATTCCTTTGGAGATAGAAGTTAATCAGTTTTGGAACAAAATATGTTAGCACAAAGATGGTCTACCAAAATGAGACTTTGTTGAGGGTTAATATATTACTGAATGATAATCTTTTCACTATATAGTAATAGATGGTGTGTTTCACTTAATAATTCATACAGCACTTCTTATGTCCACCTTCTCTTTTCCTCACCTGTTATGTCAGCTTGATGATGACCATCAATCACTGTGAATCACATGCCAGTGTATGTTTTAGCCATTTGAAAGTGCATTTAAAGTGGCAGAAAATAAATTAATGACCTACTGGGCAGAAATCACAACTGCAGTGTTTCAGAAGTTTTATTAAAAAATCCAATTAAACTTCGTGCCATTCACCCAAGACAAGAAAATGGGATAGATGCCAAATTAGTTCTCAAAATAGCTCCTTTTGAGAATACAAACTTCTTTGTTTGGCTGCTTGAGGTTTTTTTGCTTGGTTAGTGGCTGACTTCACATTTATAATCATTTTAATTGTTATTATATTATTGTATTGTATTGTATTATACATTATATATTATATATGATATTGTTATATAATATTTTACCATTGTTTTTACTGCCCAACATTACACATGGCATCTATTACTTGCCTCTCATTTGTAGCCACTCTGACACTCGTTCTTGATCTGAGTATTCAGGTAGCTCCTCTCTTCCATCTACTATGGTGAATGCAAATATTTAGGGTTATTAACCTAATTACAAAGACTTTATTCTATATTGAAAACCAGTACCTCTCACAGAAGAGCAACATGCATCAGATTCTAGCAAAGAGTGATCGTTCTATCAGCATACTAATTCATAGAATCATACAATTATTAAGGTTGGAAAAGTCCACTAAGATCATCTAGTCCAGCCATCAACCCATAACCACTCTTCCCACAGAACCATGTCCCTTGGTACCACATCTACACCTCTTGAAAACCTCCAGAAACAGTGACTTTACCACCTCCTTAGGCAGACACTTCCTGGAACTGAATACCTCCCCAGACCTTCACTTTGTCACTGTGTAGCCATTCTTAGGGAAACAGGAAGCAACACACAGTACTGTAACAATGAGATGAAGTGAAAGAGAATAATAATTCTAATTCAAATCCAGTGATAACTAGATGGAGAGAGGTGGTACGCAAATGAGATTGCCAAGAGGAAGGTCTCTCTTCAAGCTAGGATATTAGAAGATATATGCATATTTCCTGCCTTTGAAGATTTCCTGTATGAGACGCTGGAAGACTCACATTCCAAACTTCAATGCCCGATCTACAGAATGATGCTATGATTTTTGGTTAGGCCTTCAAAAAATTCTTATTAGTCATACATGCAACAATGATATCTACAAGTTCTTCAGGAATAAAATGGTATGATACTCCTTTATGACTCCTATCTCTTCATTTGCAATCTAGCACTTAGGTACCATAGAAAGAAACATCTTTGATGTACACTAGATAAACTTATCCATAAACCCCTTTAAACATGCCATAGAAACTTTTGGTGCATAACGATTCAGAACTGAAGCATTGTTATAAAGTGAATGGGAAATTCAGGAATTATTTCTATATTCCAGCAGTTATGTAGCTGGGAATTACTTCTCTAAAAACACTGACATCTTCTAAAGGGGAAGGAGTGTTTATTTTTGTTGTGGTTTAAATCTCTCAGGTGGCTCAGCACTACACAGTCATTCTCTCCCTCACCCCCACTTCCCAGTGGGGCCTGGTGAGAATCAAAAAAAAAAAAAAAAAAGAAGCAGAACTTGCGAATTGAGATAAAACTATTTACTAAGATAGAGAAAATGAAAAGGATAATTGTTATGACTGTATATATGAATGTATATAACAGGTGCTGCACAAGCAATTGCTCGTCACCCACTAACCTGTGCCCAGCTAGCTCCTCAGCAAGTGGAAGATCAGAATGAACTCCAATCCCCTTCAAAATTCCTTCTGCATGATGTCTCTCTGGACAGTTTGTTTAAGTCAGCTGTCCTAATTCTGTTCTCTTCCAGCTCCTTGGGCCCTTAGCTGATAATGACAGTGGCTCCATGCAACACTGCTTAGTAGAAACTGTAAACATCAGTGTGTTATCAACATTGTTTTTCTCCTAGAACCAGAACATAGCATCATTTAAGACACACTGAAAAAAAAACCAATTCTGTCCCAGCTGAAACAGAAAATTTTCTTGTCTCTAAGGTTAGCACAAACTTGTAATAACTTTTATCTTGAACAACCGTATTCTTATTTACACTAAAGATATCCTACAGAGAGTTATAAAACATCTGTTACAGCCTAACCGAAACCAATCAGCAAGGGACAAATCTTGAGGAAGAGAGCTGTCTAATGGATCTGTTAGCTGGATACATCATTTTGACTCGAATTTGGGAAGACAGGTACCACCTTAAAACAAAACCACTTGCAGAGGAAGGAGGAGGAATCTAGAGTGGTTATTCACTGTTCCGCACTCCTTCAAATATAATGTCTGGTCCTTAGGCTTTAAATGTTAAATAATAAACTACATTTGTTTTTGCCATCAACTCTGGACAGTAATCAAATATACTTCAGAAGGGCTGGCAATCTCATCCTTCTGTTCCCCAGGGACTGATCACCCTGCCACAGATTCATTCGCAGAATTGCATAATCCTCATGATCACTCAGCAGGGAGCTCCTCCATTCAGGATGAGAGCTTTTCTGGATATTATCAAGCCCTTCTCTGCTAAGATAAAAGGGCCAACTTTGGAGTCAACAATAATGACATACTGAATAGGGACACAAACTTTATGATGATAGTTTTAACTATTTTTACCAGAAGGCATCCAAATCCTAGAATTTGTGACACCAGTCCCGTAATCCTTCTGTCTTCTTAGTCAGTATTAGGGAAAGAAGAACATGGGTTACCTACTCATTCACTGTGTGAAGCTGCTATGTAGTTTATTCTGGCAGACCTGTGGATCCTGTAACTTGAGAAAAATTTCTTTATCACCCATGAGAGATTGAGCTTATTTCTCATTTAAGTGACCTGTATTAGCACTTTCGTTTTCTGTGAAAGAAACTTGTTTTCAACCTGAGACTCTGCCCACATCTGGCTATATGTACAGCCCGACAATTTAAGATGCCTCCTGATGTTTCTGTTTAGTTACTTGAGATGAAATTCTCAAAATAAAATAACTCAGAACCGTGCTCCTCTGTCAATTGAACGTCTATGAATTTAGATCTCTGTGGAAGTCACAGAGGGTAGTAAGCTGAGATGACCATTGGAAAGTCCTTTGATTTAGCTGTCAAGGTCATTTAGGCACTTTTGAAGATGATCTCCTTATTTTTCAGTTGGGGGAAGGCCAGAGAACAGCCTTAAGAAGAATTAAAAAGTACTTAGCCCGTATATTTATAGTTTATGTTAAGTGTTGAATATTTTGATTTTTTTTTTTCAAAAAAAGCTTTAATTTTTTTAGACCAAGATACAACCAACCTCAAAAAAGTTTGTTTTCAATAAATTCCTAATCCTCTATGCAATAGATCCAGGGCACGGTGAACTGGATGCTATTTCTTCAGGCTTTTTATTTATATGCACTTAGATCAGCCTTTTGGGATATAGGAGTGTCTGTTCTAGAAGTTCGCCTGAAGTTTAAAGCACTAAAATAACATTTCAGACACAGTGGAAGTCATTTGATTTAAGAGAATTTGTGACCCCAGAATTAACTATTGTTCACCCAGGTTTCCAGCAGCACACTATCCTCCTCCGTTTAGCAGAGAGGGGAGTGTCATCAGATCCACCAAGAAACATGCAATACACTGCATGGTCAAACGAGCAATGAACACAAGCTCTGTCATTTTATTTCCCCATAGATCTAATTTTCTGCACAGAGGAGCACTTCGATCTGCAGTTGGGATCAGTAGGAGGCAGAGATGGAGACATACATCAGCAGTCCACATTTTTAGAGCTGACATATACATGCATGCTCTTGCCACCTAAGATGACCCCTATTTCATTCTGATCCTGTTGTTCTGGCTTGGGATGATGATAAAGGAAACTTTGTGAAATAAAGACCACCAGGAAAACACTGAGCTGTTGCTGACTCTGAGCAACTAGGTCATGTGTAGGAGGTGGCAGCATGCTTGATTGCCCTAATTTTTGCTTTGTTCCTGGATCAGCCCCAAATCCAGAGAGTAGCAAGATAGTTTACAGCTCTGTCTTGGGTCCATTCCTCCCTTGATTATATCTGATTTGGTGTAACTAGTTTCTTTCAAATTGATCATTCTTGTCAGCGAGAAGTTAGATATTAAGAGTCTGGATTGGGTACCCACAGCTACCTCACATTAGTCCTGTACTGTAGCTGACACCAAATTCTGACTGTAGGACAAAAGATTCTCCCTCATTGCTTCAACTATCATGTCCAACACAAATATGCAGTGCAAGATATAGACAATTTTTTAAAAATATTCTAGTCCTAATACTGTGAAATCTGATTAGTGCAGAATGGGAAACTCAGACATAACATTTGATAGTGGTGATGATCGCATTTAACCTCATTAGTCATTCCTGATCTACTTAAGCATGTGCATCATGCTGAACAAAAATATTCACAGAGACGCAATCAATATGTTTCTTCTAACACTGGATGACCCTTCAATTTTTCGGATCACAACGATCTAAACTGAAAACATCTACTTTTAATACAAGTTTCTATTTTGTTTACACTGCTAAATAGAAAAAAGAACTAAGCCCAGCACTAGGGAAAACAAGAGTTACAGTCATCCTGACAATATAAGGAATATTATTTTGTACTTTGTTATATATCCAGTGGTACCACTAGTAGGATCATTGATCCTCTGTACGTAAAAGGCTGCAGCAGAATTGTTTGCCAGTATCTGTTAAGCAAAACAATAGTTGTGATTGGTAGAATATCGACGACTTTGCATGCTGACATTATGCTGTGTCACAGCTCTTCTTCAACTGGATTATTATACTACAATCTGTCATGAAGCACCTGTTCTTCAACAAGTTTCTTTGCATATCTCTTACTCTCTTTTTCTCTTTTCCTCTAAGTGAAAACATAGCTCTAACAGTGTCTTTGGTAAGCCTCTCAGTTCTTTCTCTTATTCTGAAGAAAAGTCATACCACCAGTTCACAAAGAAACCAACTAAGCTTTTCTTTATGACACTGCCATTGTGTGAATCCACCCTGCTTCATAGCCAGAAGCTGTCTTGGTATTTTATTTGGCTCTTTGGCAGCTCCTTTCTGGATAAAACTGGAATTTTACTTTTGGAAAATACTACAGGGGAAGAGAGGGAGCAAAAATAAGAAGGAGAAATACCTGATGTTCTATAAATAATGAAAAATATCAACACTACCAATGATGCAGCTGAAAAGATGTAATGAATCAATGAGACAGCTGGACAAAGGCATGTTGAGAGCTAGGAATCAGGGAAACATATAGACATTTGGCAAATCTAATGAAGTCCAATAACAGATATATTTAGCACTGCTGCAGGATTTGAAGGATGAATCCTACAGTCAGGTTAACCCTTTGACAGTGGTAGGCACATTGCCCATCATCTTCCTAATCAATGGATGAGATGATAGGTAGAAAAATACAATCCGCTTATGGGAAGACATTAATGCAAAATGGTCAAAAAAGGAGATACTTTTCTATTTTCTTCTTATATTCATGGAACTCACACCCAAGTACAAAACTACTGTGAACTACTCAGTATAGGATTATCTAAGCACATTCATAAATGTATTTTTCTCTAAGAATGACGATGATTTGTGCCACTTTTCAAGACAAATGGGAGGGGCTTGTTTTTTTACTATCATATAGAAAACCAAACCCAGACCTGAGTCTACAGGTTGTATAGGAGCAGGCTGGAATCAGAAAATATCAGTGTCACATAAAAGCATAGAAGGGCAGTACAGAATTGTAAAAATTTATCATCTCCACAAATGGCCAAGCCAGAATACTGCCTAGAGCAAGTCTGCTGGGTACAGTCTTGCGCAAGAGATAGAAAAGTGAGCTATACTGAGTCATGAATGAGTCAAGAAATTTGGAATTATACCTACTTGAAATACATCAGGGAGGTGTAAGATTACATTCAAATATTACATCTGCCTCAAGAGACTTAACTGTGCACCTTCCACTGTGAGAACAATTGCTCAGCTGTGGTTAGCTCTTGGTAGGATGGACTACTCACTGCTAACAGTATTTTTCAAGTTATTTATCTAATAACTAGAAGTGGATGGGCTATGAGAAAAAAAATATTTATTTATTTATTTATTATTTAACATAATTTTCAGGGAATATATCTATATTCCATTCTGCTTCAGAGAGAAATAAGAAAATGAATTTCTTTACTGTGAGAATGATAAGGCACTGGAACAGGTTGCCCAGAAAAGTTCTGGATGCCCCATCACCTAGGAGTGTTCATGTTGGATGGGACTTTGAATAAACTGGAAGGTGTTCCTGCCTGTGGCAGGGAGGTTATAACTAGATAATATTTAAAGTCTCTTCTAACCCAAATCATACTAGAATTCTATGATTCTATCAGTAACAGTCCCTGTTTACTTCTATCTGAAAACTGTGTTCTAGATCACTTCTAAGTGACATGATTAGTATGCTTACAAGGTCCAGAGAAAGTCACTGAGAAAATATCTAGCTAAGCACCAGTCCAGAATACTCTGGAGGAGGTCACCCTCTTTTAGAGAGGTTAACAGAATGCCATTTTAAGACAGAAAAGAGGTTAGCTGTCATATTGATACTGCTGCTGACTGTTCAATTTCTTTCACTCCAGGGTAGGAAAAGGCTAGGGCAGACATTACAGAAAAGCAAAAATAGAAAGTTTAGGGAAAATAAAACTCAATGGCAGCAAAAAAAAAAAAACAGGTTCATTTTCACCAATACAAATTTAAAGGATATTTTCAGTTGTCTTTGCTTGAATTGAGTGAGAAAAAGTAGTTTTCCTGATTAAACATTGGATTATGATTTAGATTTAAGTCCAGGCCTTACAATCATCTTACTATAATCTTGACCAGTCAGTCACTGTGTAGTTCAGGCCTTCATCAGTAAAACAGAGCTCACATTGCTTCTTTGTCGATCATTTAATTTATCACACGATGGAAGTCAAATGTGGCCTTCCTTCTTCTCAGAAGAAATAGATGCTCCCAGAGCAGAAATCCCAAACAATTTCATCATTTGTTGGGACAGGAGGGTCATGTCCTGATCTCTAGATGTTACTCAAAGAAACTCTGATAGTAACAGTAATACTGCATTTGAAGTATACATTAGCTTTTGATAAGAGCACCTAGAAGTTCTACATGGATCAGTAAAAACACAACATGTAAGTTAGCAACCAATTCACCTAAGATTTCAAATATTTGCTGTGCTTGTGAGCAACTCACCTAAAATTTCAAAGATTTGCCATGCTTGAGAGCAATCTGTAATTCATTAGAAAAGACATCTGCAAATAAATTTACACAACACAGAGAACTGACATCTGAAACAATCATTGCAAATGATTTATCCTCTTTAAGTGAAAATAGAGCATGAAAGGTCCTTCCTCCCACTGCTTGCAGAGCAATTTATAGCTGATAAAAATGGTAGCATTCAGGCAGTCAATCTCTATCAAATCCAAGCAAATTTATTACAGTGGTTCAGAGCTTAATACTTCCTTTTCACAGAGCAAAACCACAAAATATGTGTAAGTTATGTTAATGGCATGTGTCAATGATCAAAAAAAGAGTTTTTGAGATGGAAGAAATACCACACAAAATACCTTCTGTGCATTTAGTGAACATCAAAAACAAGCAGATTCTAACTGCAGTGTTTCTAGCTGCAGTTTTTTGGAAAGACGGTATATCCTGAAACTTCAGCACACAGAAGTATGGAGGAATGAATACCTAGTCTCTTTTCATCATTGTTTTGTAATACAAACAAGTAAAGTTAGGCAGATTTGTGAAGGGGAAACAGAAGCCTTACTGTTAACTTTTGGAAATTCCATGCTTTGGAAAGAAGTCAAAATAGAACTCACAGTTGAGTTATCTGTCCCTAAGCTTTGCCCTGATGATCTATATATCTTAATAAAAAATAGGAGAATTCAAAAATGCACATCTTAAAGGCTTGCAAAGTCTCCAGCAGATGGTGTTTTATTTATGCATCACCATTGGGTCACATTTGCTAAGGCTGACGTCTATTTATTCTTCTGCCCCAAAACATTTTTATTATAATTTGTATATTTAGGTGCCAGATTTTCTGATCTGGCTGAGCTGCTCTCATCCCTAGAATAGGCACAACTGGCTTTAAGCCAGTTATATCTTCCTCTGGAGTCTGGAGGCAGCCAGATGTCAGTCCAGAACCTTGCATAAATTAGAGCAGCCTCAGGAATCTTCTACCCAGTTATCCGTACACACAAAGGGTTACTCTGGTGCCCGAGAACAGTCAGGACTGGGAGTGCTCCAATAATGTTTCTTTTTCCATTCATATTTCTTTTCCACAAGAGGAATAAAAAATACATTGCAATTCTTGAAAAGTCTTTGTCTTATGCCATGAAGAGTTTTCATTTACGTAGGGAATCTGAGGGGTAGGTGCTACCAGTTTCATGGTTCCCTGAACTGGAGGACTGGGACAAAGAGATGGTAGCATGATTGTGTTTTATTACCAAACATCAGACTTGTCTTTCTTTTTGATATCAAAGAATACGGGGGGAGGAGAGGGGAGGAGGAAGTCTGCTTTTTAAAATATATGAGATACTTTTTATTACATCCATGAGACTGTATTTCACCTTTTATACATAGCAGCTCAATAATTTAGGGCCCAGTCTATTGCTACCTGTTCCAAGGATCTAAATTACACCAACAAATTGTCGATGTAAAATTGTATCCATAATTTTACAGGTTTAAAAACTAGATTTTGGGTTAAAGCCAATCTGGAAAAAAAAAATACTATATGTGTGTATGCATGAAGATGTAAATTCTAACTGGTTTTCAAGGAAGCATCAGAAAAACATTGCCAAAGGGAGAGAACAAAATTACTGTGTCTTTGATATAATCACTCTCAGACATTATTTCATGACTAAGGTAATTTTTCTTTCTCTCTGGCAATATTTTACACAAATAATGCTAAAGAAATCTGTCCCTGTTTGTTTCATTATAGCTCTCAGTGTAAATCTTCATGGAAGAGCCTTCTGAAAGAGAAAGTGAATGCTGAGTTGATGGGGTTGTGTCCATAAGCATAGTATGGGAGAGACAATGCCTGAGTCACCAGAAGATAACTATTACATATTCCATATAATCAGTTCCCATGCAAAGAGAATCAAGAAGAGTTAGTACAGGTGTGTGCACGTCTGTGCATACTGGTATATGTCTTTAGCACAGAAAATGTATTTTTCTTCCGTGCTCAAATCTTTTTGCTTCCTTGAAGTATCTTCACATGGCAGACAGCTATTATTTTGAACTACTCTTCTTCATTCTGTGCCCTATTCCTTTGGTCTATATTTCTCATAGGGATGCTTTTTAAAATTCTCTCTCCTACATAGTCCTGATCACACTCAATATATGTAATGAATGAGACAGTTATACTCCATACAGTTTTGGTATGAAGAAAAAAAGCTTTGAAATTATATCTATACTATTTCCACGTAGTTTCTAAGCATGTCATTTTCCAATCTTTTAAACCATCAAATGGGAAAAAAAAAAAAAAAAAAAAACAGACCTTCCTTTGCATAGAGTAATGCTGACACTCACACAAGGCTATTGTAGGTTGGAAACTTGAGATCATAGAATCATAGAATCGTAGAATGGCCCAGGTTGAAAAGGACCTCAAAGATCACCTAGATTTAACCCCCCTGCTATGTGCAGGGTCGCCAACCACTAGACCGGGCTGCCCAGAGCCACATCCAGCCTGGTCTTGAATGCCCCCAGGGATGGGGCATACACAACCTCTCTGGGCAACCTGTTCCAATGTGTCACCACCCTCTGTGTGAAAACCTTCCTCCTAATATCTAACTTAAATCTCCCTTGTCGTTTAGTTTAAAAGCATTTCCCCTTTTCCTATCACTATCAACCCATGTGAACAGTCATTCTCCCTCCTATTTATCTGCCTTTGCCACTAGGCTTAAAGAAGAAGCTGATAATAATAGCAGATTGTCATTCTCTCTGTGAGCAGCTCTAAAGAAGAGCTGGGCATTTTTGAAGAGGGTTGTGTGGAGGTTTGCTGACAGCAAACTCACGAAATTTGGGTTTCACTTTGGCATCTGGTGGATAAAGTAAACCAGAAAGTGCATTTTTTCTGAAAGGAAAACTTTCTTGTGCCAGCTTAGTCTCTGTTGCTTATTCCATCAGACCCATCCATTTCTCTTCAGTAGAGGATAAAAGTCCCAAATATTCAGCTGGCAGCACCTTGCCCTATTGGGAGCTCCTCCACCAAGCAAGACAGCAGGATATATTGCTCACATCCTGGTGGTTTTTTGAAAGAAGACAGTTCTCCCCCACCTCAGATGCAGTTACATCCATCTTAAATACAAAATAATAAAGATATAGAATCATAGAATCATAGAATCGCTACAGTTGGAAAAGACCCACAGGATCATCCAGTCCAACCATCCACCCATCACCAATGATTCTCGCTAAATCATGTCCTTCAACACAACATCCAAACGTTCTTTGAACACCACCAGGGTCGGTGACTCCACCACCTCTCTGGGCAGCCCATTCCAGTGCCTGACCACCCTTTCAGAGAAGTAGTATTTCCTAATCTCCAGCCTGAATCTTCCCTGGGGCAGCTTGAAGCCATTCCCTTTAGTCCTATCACTAGTCACCCAAGAGAAGAGGCGGACCCCCAGCTCACTACAACCTCCCTTCCGGTAGTTATAGAGAGCAATAAGGTCTCCCCTTAGCGTCCTCTTCTCTAGACTAAACAATCCCAGCTCCTTCAGCCTCTCTTCATAAGGGCTGTGCTCTAGACCCCTCACCATCTTTGTTGCCCTCCTCTGGACACACTCCAGGGCCTCGATGTCTTTCTTACAATGAGGGGCCCTAAACTGGACACAGTACTCGAGGTGCGGCCTCACCAGTGCTGAGTACAGGGGAAAATTACTTCCCTGTTCCTGCTGGCCACACTATTTCTGATACAATCGGAATATACCCACAAGCTAACTTTTCTCTCCCTTTTACCACAGTCTCTTTCCTTCCTCTCTACCTTCTGGTTCCCTCTGACTTTTACTTCCATACTGATTCCTTTTGCTATCGGTTATGTACCTGTCTCTTCTTTTGTGACATCAGTCACTTTTTCAACCCATTCCTGGGCCTAGTTTCCTCCTTCCACCCTATTTCTATTTGTAGTCTCTTCCCACATGCTACTTCAGGTCCATGTAATGACCAATCAAGAGTCAAATGACCTACTTTCCCTCTCTGTGTACATCTTAAGAGGTAGGTTTTAGGGTAATCTTTCACATAAATGCCTGGAAATCACATAAACATCTATTATTCTTTAGTCTGTCTGTCTAAGAACATAGTCACACACCTTCTTTCAGCTCCAGCTTTTTCAGATGATAAATTTAGTCCCCACAGCTGTTCATCATTGCATCCATGCTGGAAATTACTACCTTTTATGATGTATTGGAGGAGTTTCTCACATGAGCAGTACGCAGCTTGCTCCAATCAGGTTATGAAACAAACAAATATTGGTCCCCTTTTGTCTAAATTGTCAGAGAGCTACTCAACACGTGGATGGGGAAGTTCCACATTCATGGTTCAGGTAGAAGGACTGAACGAGGAGGAGAAAATAAAGTGATCATTTTAGGAAGCACATCTACAGTCAAGGATAAAAGGCATGCCCAGTCTTTGCAAGCAACAGTCCATTGCCATCATAGTGTGAATTGAGAATATCAAGTTGTTTCTGCTTCATTCCTGACTTGTAAAATTTTACAGATCTACCAGCTAGTCTGGAAAATCTTCTTTTAAATGAGCTTTGAGCTGTCTGCACCTCTGGACAGTTAATTACATCTCCAAAGCACTGGAGGCCTTGGAATATTTACCATTTTGAAGCAATATCTTATTACTATCACCATGAGTGGAGAATAAAGAGGTGATATTCACAAAGAAATTGCATGCTTATTAAAGATGATTTGAGTAGCTTCTTCAGAAAAGAGAGAGAAGATTACAGGGATAAAAAATATTTTACATTGGGATGCATGTCTCTTCCCTTTCACTCTACCTACTTACCTCTTTTCAAATTTCCCCACAGAAACCAAAGTCCATGTTTTTCTCAAAAACTAGAACAGGCAACTCACTGATAAAGTAACAAGAGAGCCCAGAAGCCATAGCTATGCCCTTGTTGAGACATGAAGGAGTTAGGAATCACTGAATAGAGGAAAAGAAGTTATGGAAAAAAAATTATAATCATCTAACAGATTCTAATTTCCATGAGTGTGACTTGTCCCAAAAGATACCCTGTTTCCAGAAGCCATTACTTGGCTAGCCACACACATAGCATTGTATTGTTATCTCCTCATCTTGTTTTCCTGTCATCTCTCCTCTGATTTCTCCTTCTGAAAAGAGGAGAGGTGGGTCCTATGATTCCCAACCTCTATTATTCTATCAGTAACTTGCTACTTCCTAGTTCAAGTGTTTATTAGTGTGAAATGAATTATTTAGGACAAGAAATGTATTGCATACAAAGTGAAAACATTAAAGAACATCTAACTTCGCTAGGTAGAAAGTATACTGCACAGAAATGCATTCTTCATTTTATCAAAGTACCAAAATAAGGACAAAAAACCATGAAGAACTTAAGGTGTCAAGCAGCAATACTACTTTCCATGATGACAGCTCTGTGCATTCAATTTCCTTTGCCATTGTTAGATTTGGAATGTTCATGGGTAAGTTTGTCTCCCATATGGCTCTCAGAGTGCATTGTTCAACTTTTCATCATCTCCTAGGATCTCCTGTGGTGATTTCAGGTTCATGTGTGGGAAAGCTTGTGAATCTCTGCTTCTCGCAAACAGTTAACAGAGCAATGCTGTTCTTGTTGCTCTTGCTTCCTTGAGAGGGCAGAAAGAAGGTCTTGTCCTCAAACATTTTCACAAGCTCTTAAGTAGCAGGTGAACCAAAGGTTGTTTTTTTTTTTCATATTGACTATTGCACAATACTTTCCTAATCCTTTATGATGCTCTAAAAATAATATCAGTAGAAAGTACACAAGTTTATACATATCATACGCCCTTCAAACTTATCAGTGTGTACTTGGATCAGTATCATTAGGGCTTCACAGTCTTTGTAGTGATTGTGATAGTGAATAGCACCATGTATTTGAATTACAGATTGATATGTGTAGTTCACATAACTTTTAACATAGTTGAATCAGAATAACATAAAACTGTTGTAGTGATAAGAGTGTCAATAAATGATTAAGTGATCTTCTGAAACAACGCTAAAACAACAACTTTTTATGGATTTTGACTGCATTAGATCCTTCTATCATTCCTCTCTGCAAAAATTCTCATGTACAATTTGATTCCCTAGAGAATGCACTTAGTTTCAGAGGAACAAACTGGCTGTGAAGGCTAACTCTGGTCACAACCCAGAGGACCCTATTCCAGCCCAAGCTTATTTAGGAAGGGAACAGCAATTTGTTTTCAATGACTTCACCCACCCTTACAGCAATGTTTCCAGTAAATTCAGGCGTTGTTCTTCTCATGTGAGCTCAGCATGTTATTTCTAATGTGCCCTTGACTGAAATTTTACACTAGTAATTGAAATAAGTATTTTTCTTTGAACATTCTTTATCTCCCATGTAATTGTGCTGATTCATTGTAAAAAAAAAAAAAAAAAAAAAAAAAATCTGATGACCTATCCATATAAATACTAAAATACATGAGATCATCACAACTGGTGCTGTTAAAGCAAATGTAAATACCTAATTATTAGCCAGCAGATCCAAAATGCTGCCAAATAGTTTTTGGTCGCTGTGTTTATACAGTGACAGATTCTCATGTTAGTCATATCCTTCTGAACAAATGTTTTGGATGGACTCTTAATTCACAATGAAATAGAAGGAGGCAGCCAAATTCTCTTGAACGTCTGCCATTGACAAAGGTTAAGCATTTACAGTCACTCTCTGCCTAGATATTCTAAGGAAATATTAAGGAGTGAAAAACAGAAGTCAAGGATGTTCTGTACTCTCCACAACAATGCAGCAAGGGTGTCAGAAGCAACTCCAGAACAGCCGGTAACTGGGATAGATCCTGTTCCCATTAACGTCAATCTCCCTTTTGGTCGAGAGGGATGAGGATGTGGCAACTGGTCCTTAAACTGACCAAGGAAAAAATAGCAAGGTATTGACTCTTCTCTTTTTGCTTCCACGTCTTATTCATGAAAACTCCCTTTGGGAGTGAGTAAAACTCAGTCAGGATGCAAGCATCTTAGGCTGTTAAGAAGGCTAATACAAGTTACATCTACTTAAAGTAACCCATTTTCACTATTTTATTTTTTATTTTTTTTTGGATATTCATAATATTTAAGTTTTTTTCTATTCCAATTAATTTTATTCACAAAATCAGTTGGAGTACAGTAATGGAGATATTTGGTTCAAAGAACAGCAATCATAGAGTGGGAATAAAATTTATACCTAGACAAAACTTGTGGCAATTCTCTCATCACCAAACCATAAGGGCATATATTTTGAGATAACTTCAGTGTCACTGCCCCAGCCTTTAAACCTTACCCTTCATATTAACCTTATTACATTGGTTAAGGCAGATAAATGCACCTAATTCACTGATTCAGTGGCCAGACCATGGCATCTCTATAGCAAGATGAACAAACCTGCAGCTATTTCAAGGGATGTACAGCCATAGAGGACTGCTTGCAAGCATGCGGGAGACAGGGTATATATTATTCCTCACCTCAGCTATGTGCATCTTCATCTCCTTCTTACCCTTCAGATAAATAGGCAAGACAGACAAAAAACAGGTCCTTCACCATCCTTTTTCTGTCAGCACAGAAAATACGAGCACAAAACATCTCTGGATTTTCTCAGTTTTCCAGGTTAAAAAAAATAAAAAATCTGAAAGGGTAGATAGATATAGATATGCAAATAGAAGGAAGACTAGTGGAGAAATGTACATAGAATTTGGACCCTCACTGCTTTTCCCCTTTAGCACTCCAGTGGTTTTTTTTTTTGTTTTTTTTTTTTTATCTCTAATGAACAAGAGATGAAGATTTGTGTATAAACTGAAAATATAAATTTTACTTCTGAAGTCAGATAGTATCTACAGATGAAATATTGTTTTCCCAAAGTTCTGTTCTGCAGTTCTTAAAAGAAGTGTCAGTAAGAATATAAAACTATTAAGTAGATCCAAAGATGATTTTATATTACTTTAACCTTTTAGATTTTTAAGATAATTTGCTTTGTATAAGTTAAGATATGCTTCATCTTCCTCTGTAGTTAATAGTGAAATCTATGAACGTCAGTGGAAGACAGACTTTGCTCTGGATTCAGCAAAATGCATAAAATCTGTGCCTGTGATGTACCTGCTGTACCATGGAACAAATGAGAGCAACAGCCACAGAGAAGGCCATGGTAAGAAGGATCAACAGGCACTATGAGACAGCCTCTGCATCCTCGCTTTGTTCTAACCTATCAACAGCATCTTCTTTAGGAAAGAGATGATGCGATTGAGTGAATTAAGAAGCATTTGGCATCCAGGCCAAATAGTAATCCAAGTACCAAGTAATTCTGTCTCCATGATTGACCCTACAAAAGTCATAGCAAATTATGAATCAGGGCATTCTGAACCAGAAGATTCTTACAACGAGCCATATCAACCAAAATCACCCTCTTGAGCAATGAGTTTGGAGTCCACCTTCCCTTATTTTTTCTATTATTCTTCTGTAACAAGAAGAAGTTATAAGTAGTTCCTCTGTTTCTCAGAGCATAGAAGCTCTTCAAAATGAGAACGGAAATCTTTGGCCAGCTCTGGCCCCAGTCCTTAGCTTTTACATTAGACATTTTACTTAGGACTATAAATTTTGCAGTGGCAGACTAAGAAATTTCCCTGAAAGCAGAAACAAAGTGGGGAGGAACTGGGGCCAGAATCTTATCTCCTACATCAGGAAACCTCTCTTCACCAAGACTGTCATGAGGCACTGAAGACTTATCCTGGTATAACTGGACAGCTCATTCCTCTGTTTGGCACATCTAAGTTCACTTGAACTAGTAACACTAATGAACAATAAGTCACACTGATGGAAGGCAAATTGAACACATTTTTTCTAGAGTGTGTTCCACAGTAAGAGAGGTTTTAAGTACACATCTAGACCTACAGAAGCCTATTTGTAGATTGGTTGCTGTTCTTACTATGATGTGAGGATGTAAACCTGTTCAAATATCTTGAGATAACCATTAACATTTTCTTATTCAGTTAGGGACGAGTGACAACACATAGCTAACCCAGATGGGTCAGTGTTTTTACTGGAAAAAAGCTAAGTTGCAGGGTCTTAGCCATGCAAAACACCCTAAACATGAAATTCAGGATAATCTTCTCCTGAGACTAAATCTGAGTGGGGTTCAACATATATATTTTAAAACAATATGCTCTGCATTTTTTTGGTTAAAAAAATTTAAAACAAAGAACAAAGAACTGGAAGTCTTCCAAGCTCTCCAGTGGAAGCAGCAGTTTGATGATTCTCTATATAAATCTAACATTTTTTCATCTTTTATAAGTGGAATTTTGCAGGTCATTAGTCCCTTAATGTTGTATATCTATCAGTTGTGGGGATTTTTTGTGTGTATGTGTGTGCATGTGTGTGCAAAAAAAAGCACATTAAAATGGTTGAGATATAGAGAAAATTGACTGCTGCATAGTCACCACTTTTCATAAAGATTTTTACTGCACCCTTGGTATTATGGATCTATAATATGCAAATGTGCAGCATCATTAATATGCATTTGCTGCATACACCCTCCTTAACAGAGTATGTTATGGGAATACAAATTAAAAACAATTCACTCGACTCAGCTAAATTTTAATGGCTCATTGTAAGAGTGATCCCTTTTTGGAGGTACCTAAGCCCTTTGTCTTCAATTTTTCCCTTCCTTTCCCACATCCATTCTCTTTATTCAGTTTTATTTTTACTGGCATCTCCATATTTAAAATATTTAAATTTCAGCATAAAAATTAAACTTGTATTCAAGTTTCTCCTTTTTGCCTTCAATAGAGTTAGCTGGCACAAATAGAGAAAACAAGGATCTAGAAATAATTCCAGCCAAGAGCCCCCATGGTGGAATAAGCTGTGCAGTCCAACTTGCTGGTTGAATGTGTCTTGACATTACTTTGGCTTCTGTTTGCTGCTGATGGCAGCTTAGGCGTTACCTAACTGAGATGAGTTATCTGAGCACATCCCTTGGCACATTTCCTCTAGTCATCTTCCCTTTCTGGTTGCTTGTCCAGTGAAAAAAGCTTTCTGATACATCCTTTTCATGCAACAAAACGTCAGTACAAAAGCTCTGCAGCGCCAAGCTGACTTCATCCAGAAAACCAGACTGAATTCTATCTCTGGGAACCTAAAGGTATTGACTCACATATACCAGCAGCTGAAATTTTGGCAGTAGTGATCGCATAATCAGTTGTCCCAAGTTTTCCCTTTTGCATCTCTACCAGACTTCACATTTGTCTAACAAAGACAGACCTAAACATGAAGTATTTTTAAACTGCTGCAAATCATATCCCAGTATCTTAAGGTCAACTGGTAGTGATTCAGGCTTGTCCTAAGAAGCTGAACTTTATAATAAGGTCTGTTAGGAGACCGATCACAAACAGCTCAGAAAGGGACAGGACTGGCATTAAGGAAAGTGGATGCTATTCGAAAAAGAAAATGCCCACCCTCATTAGCTAGTGCATGTAGTCAGACCTAATAATGAGACTGCTGTTCTTATCAGTGCTCTTTGCTTGCAGGCTGTAAACATTGTAGATCAGATGCACCTCCATACACTGTGGGGACAGTGCCATCTGACAGAGGGTGTGACAAGGATCCATAGGGAAGATAATTCTTTTTACTGCCCCAGTTAAATCCAATGAAAAATTGGGTTAAAGTTCTTAGTGGTCACTAGGTATTTAACATACTGCCAATTTATCTGCAGGCATTTAAGACAAACCTGTAGCCTTCTGGAAAATATGCAGGCTTCTATAAACTGAAAAAGTAAAACCACACATGCATCTCTGTATCTTCCTTAGAATTAATTATTCACTGATGGACTCCAGTGTTATTTTCTCTTACTTGGCACTGACTGGGCCAGAGTTTAATCCTTTCAAAATGCAATGGGGAGAAAAATAATACAGGAAGGTGCATTCTGCTGTGTTAATTGGGCTTCCCAATATGGTGTGAGGACATTTGTCGCTCAGTCTGCATATTCAGAATGCTGCATATACAAGCTGTTTCATCAGGTCTTGCTACTCTTATGGGAAATTAAACTGCAGTCAGATTCTGCAGTCATCCAGGTCTAGACTGTGATATTGATCACAGAACAAACTGAAGGAACAAAGTTGAAACGGCCTCTTTATACACAAGTGTAGTTACTCAACAGAAAATGACCTTTTGTGGATGCAAATCTGTTATGTGAGGAATAATGTGGCTGATTCTAAGAGCTGCAGTACTGCAGGGAAGCCATTGCATAGAAAAAGTGCTTATTTTCATTATACCTCTCTCGTTCATTTTTTCTTTGTCAGCTTTAACCATGAAGCTGCATTACACTGAACTTTAGAGTAATTATCAGGATTTCTTCTGGATTTACCATCAGTTGATTACAATGTCTTTCACAAAAATTTAATTACAACTGTGAATGAAATTTAAAAAATAAAAAATAAATGCTGCCCTGCTGCAGAGATTGCAGAATCTTGGAAGCAGTTACTTCACTGTCAAATACTTTTACAAGTCTCAGTTCCTGCCTATTACAGGAATCTAAAAGCTGAAAGTCCCTGGAGATAGACAACTTCCCATCCATGTGCCAAATTTTCTGCTGAAGTACATGTTAGATTTGATTCTGATTCCTTTGACAATATTTGATAACTACTGAACAGTTTTCTTGAAGTTCTTTGTAGTTTTGAACTTATTTTATCACAGCTATAATTAAGGTATTGACCAGTGAAGAAGGAAAAGGATGACTTAATGGGAACATTTTATTCTTCCACGTTCAACTAGCTGATGATTGGATGTGCAATATAATATTGGTAATGTTCTAAATGTTTCAGTTCAGAGACAAGAGAAAGAGGGTATGTAATGTGAACTGATCTCTACTTGTTTTAAAATAATTTTGACTAAGATAGATAAAAAGCTTCATCTTACTTCATAAGAAAAATATAAAATCACCTACCAAATATTTTATTCTTAACCAATCCTTACAACTTACGTGATAGACTCTACTCAGAGCAAACTGATGCATCCAGTGGATTGACATAATGAGTAAACTGATGCAGTAAAACTAATACAGTGACCACCGCCACAAGTGAAAAGGAAAGGGATCTTCCTCAGGATAATCATAGCTGTGTGTTTTAACAAATCTCATAAAATATAACTTCCCAAATAACTTGTGATACTATCCTATAAACTCATCTGAGATCATAATATATTTCACATGCTGTTTTCCTTGTGAAAGGGATGACTGAACTTCATATGCCTGATGAAAACAAACAACCACATATAAAATAAGCACCCTTCAAAACTATTATTTCCCTTAGTTTCCTATTAGATACTGCTTGATAAACTCCAGGGTTAACAAAATTATTGATTCATCTGAAATAGATTGAAACAGATTTTATGTCCCCTTGTATCCCAATCTTACATGAGAAGATATAATTGATTTCTCTGTGGACCAAGACTGGAAACTGCTCAGAAGCTATTTTCTTTTCAGATCCCCACATTGTCTGCCAGCAATAAGCACCTGTCATCTTTTTTTGCTGGAACTGCCAAGGAGAGTTCCAGAATAACAGAGAGTTTCACAGAAGTCCCTTTCTGGTGGGCTACAACAACGTTTGCTAACAGCACTGGTCTAATTTTTGTGTGACTTTCTAACTTTTAACAGAAGGACTTTGTGCCAAGTTCATGGAGGATCTGGGGGTGTTAGTTGACAAATGTCTGAACATGAGACAGCTGTGTGCCCAGGTGGCCAACAGGACCAACAGCATCCTGACTGGTATCAAAAACAGGAGCAGGGAGGTGATTGTCCCTCTGTACGCAGCACTGGTAAGACCACACCTCAAGTTCCGTGTTCAGTGTTGAGCCCCTCACTACAAGGAAGACATGGAAGCCCTGGACCTTGTCCAGAGAAGGGCAGCAAAGCTGTGAGGGGTCTGGAGCACAAGTCTTAAGGTGAGAAGAGCTGAGGGAACTGGAATTATTCAGTCTGGAGAAGAGGATGCTCAGCGGAGACCTTATCACTCTCTTTAACTACCTGAAAGGAGGTTGTAGTGAGATGGATATTGGCCTCTTCTCCTAGGTAACAGCCATAGGATCAGAGGTAATGGCCTTAAGCTGTGCCAGGGGAGTTTCAGATTGGATATCAGGAAAAATTTTGTATCCATTAGAGTGCTGAGGCATTGGATCAGGCTGCCCAGGGAGGTGGTAGAGCCACCATCCCTGGAGGCATTCCTGACTGTGTAGATGTGGCACTGAGGGACATAGGTTAGTGGGCATGGTGTTGGTGGGTTGATGGTTGGGCTAGATGACCTTAGTGGTCTTTTTCAACCTTAATGATTCTATGACTCAACTCTTTGATTCTGTGATTCCATCTTAGGACCTCACTGGTGCCAAAGAACTTCCCCCCCCGCCCTTTCCCCCCAAAAACATCTAGAGAGTTCTCTATCAGGGTCTGTCAGAGTACAGAATGCCTTACATCTTTGAGAATAATCAGTAGCCACCTTGTGCCTTAGCAAAGTTTTAGAAGTTTGAATAAGTATTGCTACTCTTTTCAGATATAAAAAAGCAAGGTGATCAGGATCAAATAAAAGGCCTGGGAGACCAAGAAATTCACTGCAATAACCACCAGAATGTCAGTGCAACCTCTGAGTTTTACAGCAAAATAGACTTTTACAGAGAGATATTTCCCTTAGCTTAAAAAAAAAAAAAAAAAAAAAAAAAAAAAAAAAGCCTGAAATGAAGGAAATTGGATTATAGTGATCGACTGAAAATCTCCTATGATCCAGCGTAGAGTTTCTTCACCTTATTACTGCAGAACAAAACCAACTGGAGCCAGCAACAGGTAAAAAAAAATTAATCTAACAGTAGATTAATTCCATCTGTCACCAGTAAGAGGAATACGGCAGGTCACAGTGCCCCTGGTAACAAGGAAAAGAACTTATTCAATGAAACTTCTCTGTCTCCATAAAGACTTTCATTTAGAAAGAGGATGAGAGATTCTGTGGAAAGCCATATATAGGGAGGCTCAGACTGGTCTGGCCAAATTGGCTTTGAAGCACCAGTCCCTGAACCACTTGCTACAATTATTGCATCCCATTTCTCATTAATACTGGACCCAATTAGTTCAGGTCCTGTGTGGATAGTTCATATGATGCCCTGATGAGATCACAAAGGAACATAAATGCAAACAAAAGCCACTACTATCAAAATAAGCTGTTTATTCAGTATAAGAAAATAACTACTTAACATTCATTAAAAAAGAAGAAAGAAGAAAAGTGCTATCTCTGCTTCTCTTACTGTGACCATTAATATCACTTGGATAATTTCTCAACACCCTGGAAGTACAAGTCAACACATATGGCACAGTACTAGGGATGATAAAATAAAAGATGAGAGGAAAAAACAGTTGTAGCTCAACCCCAGAAGTTTGTTTTGTTGTATTTCTTATATTTCATTTGGGAAATTGTTGATTTTATTTCTGTTAAAATGAAAATATATTGAGCCAGATAACAGTGTAGACACAAAACTTTGGAACTGATATGCTCACTGTATAATGTTTTCCATCCAGAGATTTCTAGATGCTTTAGAAGAATTGATTAGATTCCAGTGCATTTGGGAGTGTTATCTTCCTCATCTGACAAGCAGAGAAATAAAGCAAAGAGTATGATATACTTTGCTACTGTCAGAAAACAAGTGTTTATTACAGGTTGAGCCAAAACACCCAAATCCTGATCCTCTACTTATGAGGGATGTTATGGTCAATTCCATTGACTTAGGAGGTTATAAACACTTTGTTTTCATCGACTAAGCCATATACACACATATCTATTAAAAACAAAACAAAACAAAACAGTTAAACCAGTTATTTGCTTCTTCAGGAAGCCAGTGTTTTGATGTTTTGACTGTTCCAAATAATTGCCCTATAGAAGCCCTAAAATAGGCTTGTTTTATCAACTTCTTTCTTTTTGAAGCAGAAAAAAACAGAACATCTCTTTTCATTAAATTGACAGCCACTGCAACCCTCAAGTCTTCAAAACAGCCAACTTTTCCATTTCTGCAAATTGGTGGAGTGGCACCCGAGTACACTCATTCATTTTTCACACAGGCCTGTTAAACAGGGAGTGCACTGGTGAGCTTATAATACCTGCAGTTCCTGCAGGAGAAGGCTCTCCTTGACAAGCATCCCTGCAGAGTTTCTCTGGCAGAGCCTGGGACCTAGGGAGTGCAAACGTGAGAAAGCACGGCCTTCCAGAGCTGTTGAAAACACATATTACGGGAAGAAAATTGTTATTCCAAGTAAATCTTATGTGTCAAAAAAAGAAAGAAAGAAAGAAAGAAAAAAAAAAACCTAATCTTCAGAAGTCTGTGTTCAGCCAACTTGATGGGATGAGGGCATTTGTCCTGAGGTAAATGGTCACACCATCATCCCCAGGGAACCCTGTGCTCCAGAAATCTATCTAGAATACCACAGTGGATGAATCATTCTTCTGGTAAAAGTGATCCTGTGTGTACTGTTAAGAAAGAAAACGGGACTCAGTGAATTTAGCAGATCTTTAGCAGGAGTTGAGTAACGAGGCCAAGCCCCAGACTTTAGCAACATACGCTGCTCTACCCACCCAGTACTCGTAAACAAAGTGCTTCCTTGCTGCTTTCCAGCCAGTTCACTTCCTTTTCTAATCCCAGGAAGTCACTGCCCACCCTTAAAGACTGAAAGATACATTTTAATCAAGCGGGGAACCAACAGTAGCATAATTTTACTTAAAGCACACACCAGGCCACACTTCAGAGCTATTTGGGGCAGAAAGTAACCACAGCTTGGCAGCCCCCCTTGCAGAATTCAGGCTGGGTGGTCACTGAAGCCAGGGACAGCAGTCAATTCAGACAGATGGCTGCTAAATCAGCCCCGTGCTCAGGGAATTCAGCTCTGTCGATGTCTGGGACATCAGAAAGGAGATGTATGCCTTCAAGTCCCCATGTCTTTGAACAGCATATACCTGCAGGAAGAAACAGATTTCCTTTTTTTTTTTTCCTCTCTCTTCAGTGGCTCATCTGGGGAACAAAAGAAAAAAAAAAGTATTAAAAAAATTAAGTTCAGGCTGAACAAACCTTTTTTTTTTTTTTTTTTTTTTTTTTCTGCCAGAATATGTGTGTGTGTGTGAGTTGAGACTGTTAGAGCAAAATATTTTTATGTTTCAAAATTCCCCCCAAGTTTTTTGTCCCAGTATCGTTTGTTGAAATCATAGAATCATAGAATATTTTGGGTTGGAAGGGACATCAAAGCCCATCCAGTTCCCACCCCCTGCCACCCACCAGCTCAGGCTGCCCAAGGCAGTGCCACTGCTTCACTGCCTTCTGAGTAAATTTCATCCTAACTTCTAATCTCCCCTCTTTTACTTTAAAACCATTCCCCTCAACCTATCACTATCTATCCATTTAAAAAGTTGATTTTCCTCCTGTTTGTCTTCTCCCTTTAAATACTTTAAGGCTGCAATAAAGTTTCCTCACAGCTTTCTTTTTTTCCAGGCTGAACAGTCCCAGTTCTCCCAACTTTCTTTGTGGGAAAGGCGCTCTAGTCCTCTGGTAATCTTCATGGTCCTCCTCTGAACCATATCTTCCATGTGTTGGAGGGCCCATACTTGGACACAGAACAATTAACATCTTCTTAACAACTCAATTTTTCTGTGACTTCTCCATCCTTCATTTCTCCCTCAATCTGCTCTAATCTTTAGTCCATACTTCTTCACATATTCAGGAGGGACCCAGTGCCACAGTGCCTACTGTAGTTGATCAGGCAGAGCTGATACACCACTCTTACTCATAGATTGTAGAATCATTTGAGTTGGAAGGGACCCTTAAAGGTGGACTAGTCCAGTCCCCTTGGAATGAACAGAGACCCCTACAGCTGGATCAGGATACTCAAGTCCAGCATGACCTTGAATGTCTTCAGGAACAGGGCATCCACCACCTTCCTGGGCAACCTATTCCAACCTTAACAGCCATTTCAGAAACTGAAGAAGAAACAAACTACACTTCGGTCCTTTTAAGACATAGTGAGAACCAAGGAATGTGGTGAAGAGAATGGTAGCCACCAGAGGCCTGCTGAAGTCCTCTACTTGAAGAAAAGTTGGGCTTTCATGCCTGCAGAAGGGAAGGAGTAGAAAAGAGGCAGGAAGGAAAAACTTTGCATTAAAGGGCGAACATCAAAAGTTGAGAAATGATTTAGCAAATATTGAAGGCTAAAGTCTATCACTAATATTATGTAGCTCTAATGCTTTGTTCCCAAGTATGTTGAAAGCAAACATTTTACTTTGAGTCAGGAGAACTTGGAAACATCAGAAAGCACATTGCCTCCAGTGTTTCTGTTCAACTTATTTCCTTCCTTTCTCTCTTTCTCTTCCTTTCACTGATGCATTATCTTCTGCTGCATCCTCCAGATGATGTCCACTCACTAAGCAGGGAACAGAAGTATCTAAAAGACTCAGATATACATTACAGCCACTGTCTGACAGAGACTCAGAGAGAGATGGGACAAAGTTGCCATCATATTCAGTCCTTTCATGCATGTCATCTCAAGGTCAATAACTCCCACTACTTGTTAGCTGTAGTCACCGAAATTAAAATTAGTAGTCTTTGGGTCCCTTTAAATATCACAAAGGGAGGCCCAAACCTCTTTAACCATAAAATTAACATCTGCCTCAAATATGAAAAGCCGGAGAAAAAAATACCCAGACAAAACCAGTTGCCTACAGTATGTAAAGCATTGGACTACTCATTAAATACAAAAGACATGCATGTAGCAGAAAAATCTGTAGCAGAGATTCAAAAAGCCCTGAAAATGTTGAATTTTTATATTTACATTGTATATTTTTGTTGTGTATATTTAAAGATCTGTAAAAAAAAACATAGGTATGTGTAACATATCTAGAAATGTCACAGTTTTACCAGGGTCACTTGTAAAGTTAGCAAAAAGAGGTCACGGTTCCAATCAGATTAATACATTTACGTGCCTAGTAGTAGATTATGTTAATTTTGACAGTATTTTTTAATATTTGTAATGCAACACATTACTCTATAGGATTTCTAAGCCTTCTTGGAGCTTATTACTCTGCTTTTATAAGCCAAATGTCAGCTTTATCAAAGCCAGACATTAATTATTAGTGATGGGCGAACCTCAAAAGGTTCAGAGGTTTGGTCTAGTTTGACTAGACAGGCATAAGACCAGCTGCTTTGCAGATCATTTGGATGACAGATTTAGACTTACAGTTCTGCAAATGTTACACGCTTAATGAAATGTGAGCATCCACTGTGTTTTAGGAGACAGCCAACATGCATTCAGCTCAGCAAATGTGGTGCTGCCTGATCTTAGCCCTGCAGCACCAGTGTTAGACTGCAACTCTCCACATGTGGAATGGTGCAGTGAATGTCATAAGATAGTGCACTGCAGTGAAACAACTTTAAGGTGTTATGAATATAACTGTAAAATATAAAGGAAAAAGGCAAGCATGGAGAAAGAAAATTAGAGAAGAGAATCTTACAATATGCTGTGTGATTATACTAATGAGGAGACAGAGGAGTCATATAAATGTCTCAGGACAGATCTGGACAGATGTGTACAAGCTAAATGACACATTAGAAGCCACAAACCCATAAGTCTCAGACCAAATCAATATATTTGCAAGTACTGTGCTTGAACTAAGTAGCCCAGCCTTTTAACAGGGCTTATTGGCTGAAGTAGTCCAACTTATTTCTTGCGCAGAGCGTACCAACATAGAATCATAGAATCATAGAATTGCTAAGGTTAGAAAAGACCCACAGGATCATCCAGTCCAACCAGTCCCACCTGGGCACACTGCTGGCTCATGTTCAGTCTAGCGTCAATCAACACCCCCTGGTCCATTTCCTCTACGCAGTCTTCCAGCCACTCTGACCCAAGCCTGTAGCGTTGCCTGGGGTTATTGCGGCCAAAGTGCAGGACCCGGCATTTGGTCTTGTTGAATCCCATCTCATTGGCTTCAGCCCAGCTATCCAATCTATCCAGATCCCTCTGTAAGGCCTCGCTACCCTCAGGCAGATCAACACTTCCAGCCAGCTTGGTGTCATCTTCAAACTTACTGAGGGTGCACTCAATGCCCTCATCCAGGTCATCAATAAAGATATTAAACAGGACAGGCCCCAGCACCGACCCCTGGGGAACACCACTCGTGATCGGTCACCAGCTGGATTTAACTCCATTCACCACCACTCTCTGGGCCCGGCCCTCCAGCCAGTTCCTTACCCAGCCAAGAGTGTATCTGTCCAAGCCACGGACTGGCTTGGACTACATGGGTATATGGCTTTTGCACCGAAACTTATAATAAAGAATACTGGGTGTGACTGCATATGTCTGTTAGGACAGGCCTGAGGAGGGCACATGAGGGACTAAGGATTTGGTTACGAATTTTAATTAGTTACAAGAAAATAGGGAAGTTCTTTTTGTTTTTGTGTTTCCATGAGTTTTACGATATGGCAGAGATACAAAGAGAAAACCTGTGAACAAGTCAAATAAGCAGCAGTAGGATTTCATTAACTAAAATTCTTCAATGTCTTTCAGTATTCTTTCTTCAAAGCATAGTTACAGTGATGTTTTTCCATATGTTTTTTAACCTGAATTTATTGTTCTGCTTACCCGGAACCACCTGTGGGACAAGCATGTCAGCTCAGATTTGTTTTCCTGCAAGCTGGATTGCAGTTATTGGAAAAATAAAGTCCTGTGCTCACTCCCATATCAATGAACAGATAGAAGTTTTGCTAACCACAGAATGTGGCAGACTGTCAGATGCTGTGCTTTCTGAATTATATGTTAGTATCACAGTGACCAGGTCTAGATGAGCTTCCACTGTTTTGTGTGGTAGGGGGTTGATGTCATTCAAAGCCAGCAGGATTATAACAAATGTTCTTTAAGACCTCTTTCAGTTCTTACTTTCTCAGAGCACGTTATTGTGAGTGAGAATGCAAAAGTTCGTTAAGATTTAGTAGGTTTTTTAGTTTCAGGGATTTTTTGCAAGGCACAAGCCTCAGGCCTCTTTCATATTATGGCCTATATCCTTAAAAAAAAAAAAAAAAAAAAAAAAAAAAAAAAAGACTAAGACAAATAAATCTTACAGAGATGTGATATTACATAGCCTAGTCCTCATCTTAGAAAAATGAAACCAAACAGACTAAACAAACAAAAAAGCAGAAAAGAACATTTATTTCAGCTTTTCTCTAGCCTTGTATCCCTGACAGTGTCCAATAATTTTGGATGATGAAATTCTTCATGTCTCCCATGTCCCATTCCCATGGTAAAGAGCAATCTAAATCCATCTCCTTGGCTGGTCAGGATCTCATTTGTGACATGTTGCCATATTTGTCAACTAGAAGAACTTCATCATCAATCGTTCTCAAAGCACAATCCAAAGAACAGAGATGAGAGACCACTGCTGTCCTCTGAGACTCCTCAGGGCCTAGAGCCACAGACAACAGAGGTTGTTCTGGATTCTGCCAAAGGGGATTTAGGTGAACACCTTTCACTTTCACCTAGAGAACTCTGGTATGGATACCAAGCTTAGCTGTGTCCATACGTGGTCCACCATCTCACAAATTTTTAAGGATTATATGCAGAGTTTGTAGAAGACAGAATGAAAGTTCCCCATATGCATTCTTCCTTTTATATGTTTTTAAGGTGTTCTTGTATGGGAATGGTGATTTCAAGCCCACAGCAGAAACCACTGAGTCCTCGTTATTCTGTTAGAGCACTCATTTTCAATGCTGCCATTGCACACTAAGGGAAATATGGGCACCTGTCATTTGTGGTTGGGGAAAGAGGGACCAAGACCGACAGTTCTGAAAAGAAACAGTCGTTCTTCCATTTGGAATGTCCTTACAATTTCCACTGGGGACACCGTTCCTCAGTGTATCAACATTCCAGAGATTCTTCTGACTTTCCTTATCTACTGCATGGAGTACATCAAGTTAAAGACCTCTGTATTTTTTTTGTTTCTTTATGTTTGTTTTATTCACAGTGAAAACCAACAAGAGAACTGTCAAGGATGACACAGCATAAAGCTCCACTGTGCATCTGGGGCTAGGTAATCTTTTTGAACTTAGTGGTAAATAAGAGGCAAAGCAGAAATCTGAACCTAGTCATCTCACATGCCAGACCAGCACCATAACCACTACACCAACTGCAGGAGATGGCAAAGTTCAGCAGCAGATCTTTCCCCATTTCCTTACTGTAGAGTTCCCACATCTTCCTTATGCATACATGGAAGTGGTCAGTGGTGGAGAAAGCATGGGTTTACAATAACGTAAATTTCAGTCCTGTCTATCTATGTCTGTGTTCTCAAGTAAACACAGAGGCAAATGTTTTAAGCAATGTGTTAAGAGCAGGATCGGATGCTAGTGTCATTATACAGTAACAGTAGCAGAAAGTACAAGAGTGTATGACTTTATAACCATAATGAAAGTAGCAGTCAGTGGTCGAGCAGATGCAATTGTAATCATATCAGAAATAAAGACAGCCACTGTGGAGGCAGATGGGACACTAATTGTAGCAAAGGCAGCTATGGGATGAAAGGTCCTACTGCAAAACTAGTGAGGCACATGTTGCTGCGACCAAAGCAAATCTGCAGCAGGATCATCAGCAGCAGAAGATGCTGCAGTTATCACAGAGCAAATGGTTACATTCTTAGCAGTTCAGTGGCTGGAGTTTAAGTTGCAGTTGTAAGTGCTCTGTTGTTCCTTGCTTTCTGAATTCCTAACAGTAATCACTTGTTGAACAGAGCAAGAGTTTTTGTTTCTTCAGAATCATATCCTCAAATAATTTATTGCAACATAATTTCATTAATTCACCAAATGATTTGTCTCTGAGGATTTAAGGCCAGAAGTCTCTTCCATGGCTCTCTGTTCTGTCTCCTGACTATGTCAACTACTGCATTTCACTCAGTCATCTGCCAGGCAAGCCCATAGTGCTCAGCTTGGTTATCAAGTGATGCTAATAGACACTTATTTTCTGGAATTCCTTTGCACTACAAGATGTCAAAAGCAAAACCTGTCTGACATCAGCATATCCTTGTAAAAAGCCTAGATGGGTTCAGAGTCACACCAATTTTAATGTCCATTTATGAAACTTCAGCTTAAAAACTTTCCAACACAGCTTTTGCCCTCTATTAACATTTTTGTTCTTTGCAAAAGATGTATAGCTTGCCACAAACAATGACTGAAGACTGCAAATTGGTGATAGTTGTAATCATGATTTTCACCTCTGCTACTCACAGGGTTATGGTACCTGGCAGCCAAACTCCCATTAGAATGGCACATGTAACTTAATAGCAGGAAATGATAGGGTTGAGGCAATCAGTGCCTTCTTTACACTAGTCTTTAGTGGGCTCTTTGCTTGGTGGAATTGAAGGAGAAGAGCTAACTTCAGAGGATGAGAATCAAGACAAGGATTACCCCTGAGACGTAGACCCACCTAAGCCCCTGGGATCCAATGGGCTGCATACAAGATATTGAGAAATCTGAGTTACTTCCTTTCAAGACCTTCTTCCTCTATCAGCTTTGAAAAGTGATGGAGATCAGGTGCAGTTTCATGCAAATAAGGGATAAATGCTGCATCCGTTTTCAAAAAAATCCAGAGCACTTGCTCTGTGAGGTCAGGTTGAGGCACCAGGACTTGTTCTGCCTTCAGATGAGAAGAGGATCTGGTAATAGCTTGCCATTGTCTGTCAGAGGGTTATCCACAAGGCATAGACAAGGTCTTCTGAGTGCTGTATGGTGGTATGTGAGGTGTGAGACAATGCATATGACATAAACTTTATTTGTCCTGTCAACACTCAAGCAGATAAACATTTCACTGAAAGAAGTTGTGCAGCCTCTGTACATCAAGGTTTTCAAAACCCGGTCAAATACGGCCCTGAGCAATGTGATCAGATTTAATAGATCTCCCTTCTCAAAGCAGAAGGTTGGTTTAGAAAATTTCCGAGGGCCTTTACAACATGAATTCTTCCTTCATTCTCGGATTTTAAATCCCGGGTAGGTTTTGCTCTTCTTGTTGCAAACAGATTTTGGGGATGAGGTGTTGTTTCAATATAGTAGACAAGTTTGCAACTAAGAGTTTTAAAGAGCAGCTATACTGGATGGAGAGTTCATAATCAGTATAAGAAGGTTAGCAGAGGGAAGGACAAACCAGATCTCAGTGAAATCCTTGCTGAGAAGAGGGAAGTACTCATGCTCGTGTCATGACACTGAGCCCAGACTATGCAAGTATTTCTCAATGACATTTAACCACTAATCCATTTCACAACGGCCTTGTAAAGGCTATTCAATGAGAAACAAAAGAAAAAGACAAGAAAAGAATAGAACTAACCTCATGATTTATATTGTTCTGTAACTGGGAACATTTTTTTTCACCAGCCATCTCTCTCTCCTCTCAGTAAAGGAAAGGTGACTGTGGTGCTCTTGAAAACCATTACTACACATTGGGTTGCTCCAAGAATTTTGTTCACTGATCATCTCTGCTCACAGCCTGTGTCATCTCACAATCTTACAACAGTCCTCCATTGTGACTAGACAGAGATTTGTACTGCCTCTGTTGTTCAATGTCCTTGCTCACAAGCCACAAATTTATTTGACAGTTTGATGTTCCCAAAATTAGAATTTTGTTTGCAGAAGACAATCTTGAACACAAAAATCCAAAGATTTGTGAAATTGGAAGATAAACTGGAAAATAATTCTCTCTAAAAGTCTTGAAATCTTGGCGAAAGGTGCATGAATATTACTTTCATTGCCACTTAAAAAGATATGAAAAGATCTCACTCAGAACAGAGATTCTTAGGTCTCTCTGAAAAAAAAGAACATAATGCTTTCATTCACTGTATATTAGAAATATTTGTATATTTCTTAAAGTTCTTTGTAAGTAATTATAGACAGACATTTTTGAACTGTGTGTGCGGATGATGAAGACAGAATCTTAGCCCCTGAGAAATGAGTTGTCTTAGTTACATCATAATGATTGATATGACAAGCTCCAAATTTCTTGTTTTGCGTGTTTTTTACCACCTCATTTCTAACTGTAATTTCTATTCAAATGAAAACGTAAACATTCTGCCCTGACCTTTGCTGGTAGGAATTTAATTACCTGCAGAGTTTACATAAATTATATGGTTGCTTGTCTAAGATTAATCCTATACAAGATCAATAGAGTAATGGAACATCAGGATAAAATGACTCCTTGCAAATGCCACCAAAGGTCGCAAAGATCTTTACTGAAAGAGGGGGCAGGAGATGTGATGTGACACATTCCTGCTGTCAGTCCACTGTATGTCACTGCTACTGCCTCTACAGCCACTCAGGAATGATTTATCAGCTGTTATAGGACATCTGGTACAAACACTCTAAAAGAACCAGCTGAGTAAAATTAGTTGAATACGATGATGACTACAATTCATCATTCTCAAAAAAATGACTCAAAAAGTGTGAGAATTGTGATGCATTGACCACAGCACAGATAAATTGCTTTTCATATCAGTCTTTGGGAACAAGCTTGTGCTGCCGCAAATGCCAGGCCAATTTTCACACTGAAAAGAAAGCTCTTACTCTGGGTTTATAAGGTGGAGAGGACATATAGAGTATGCACAGCCAGAAGACTCATTATATATAATGTGTCCATAGCTTGGCAGATCTTTCTGTGTGCCCTATCTACATGTTTACAGTAAATTTGATTTCATTCTCATGTTACCTTCACAGAATGAAAGCAGTGAAAGCACTACAAGTCAACTCTTCCAGGTTGACTGAGGCTGAATTGTGTGTCAGGAAATGTTTTTCCTATGTCAAAAAGAAATCAGGTGGACAAACAAAAAGAGAGAAACAGCTAGTATCCTTTCTGTTAGAGCAATGATGTGAGAAATGTACCAGGACTTTACTATGGCTGATCCAAACCACAGACTGCAATCTTAGTTTTCCACTGAGAGAAACACTGATCTTGATGAACAGCTATATCCAGAACTCTTACCAGAGCTGAGAACCAAGTGCAAATCTCTTGCTAATAGTGCTGATGTGAAGGCAGATTTCCACAATTGTTCACCGTCCAGCAGCTTCCGCTGCAACAGGTTTTGAAGAATAGTACTCAGCATATACAGTTCTTTTGACTTCTATCCAATTAGTTCCATGCCACAACAGGAACTCAGATTTCATGAAAATCAGATACTCACTGTGATGACTAGCATTATAATTAAATCTGCCCCAGGTGAACAGAACAACTTTAACTTGACTTTGTGTGCTAGAATTTGCATTTGCTGTCTGAATGAGGAAAAAAAAAAAGGGACAAAGTGGTACATTAATTTGTAAAAATATGATGGAGGTCACTGATGAAAATCATATTTTGGATCACAGTGTGAACTTCTTCCTCAGCTCTGTTTGGGATAAACTTCTATTGAGAAGTAGGTCTTACTAGTCTTATCTCCAGGGCATATATTACTGGGACTGTAATAAGTGTAGATTATAAACCAATTGGGAAAATTTATTTTATTACATTTCTGCATGGTGTAGAACAACAGTACTTGACCAGAGAATTCTGTTACAGAAAGCAGTACAATATGCAATTTTATACATAGGAAGATGACTTGCAGCTACACAATCTGGAGCTTTATTCAGAGTATATTGGATTCAGGCTCTTGGTTTGATTCACTGTGGAGGGGAGGCTCAGAAGTTGAATTTGAAGTGGCATAAAACTTGGATATTTAAAATGGTCTCAAAAGCCCAGCAGTGTTTTGATGTGGAATTATGCTCTGAACAACATTAGCAATATTAACAATCTTTTAATTACTGCGCAAGTCTCTGTTGGCAAGCTTCAACTCAGAACACCATGCTGAGGGAACATTCAAACAGAAATGATACACTCAGGGTAATAAAATGCTCATTGTTTCTATGCCCTATAGCAAAGCCTGGAAACCACAGATGAGATCAGGCCCATATTTTGCAGGGCACTGCACAAACAAACAGGATGAGACATACCTTCCTTAGCTCATAGACTGAGAGTAAGGGATAAGAAGAAAAGGGACTTCTCTCTATTGCCTACTTTGGTGAGAGCTTCAGGAGCAGAGTGCAACTCTATCTTCTCATTCATGACCCTGAGAAGGGAATAGTACTGCCTTCAAACACTAGCTAGAGCTCAGCTGGACAATTTTTCTTCCTGTAATAACATTAGGTCTTAATGGGCAGCCTTCTTTTCTGACTTGGAGCATGTAGGTGTCAAGACTTCTGGTATAATGCTGCATCTGGCCCTTCATGTAGGGACATTTGGAAATTGAAAGGCTGAGAGAGTTGGGCCTGTTCAGCCTGGAGAAGAGAAGGCAGCTTTTCAGTGTCTAAAGGGGAACTTTAAGAAAAAAGGGGACAGACTCTTCAGCAGGGTCTGTTGTGACAGGACAAGGGGAAGTTGTTTCAAACTTAAAGAGGAGGGATTTAGATTGGACATGAGAAATAAATTTTTTACAGTAAGTGCGGTGAGGCACTGGAACAGGTTGCCCAGAGAGGTGGTGGATGACCCATCCCTGGTGACATTCAAGGTCAGGCTGGATGGGGCTCTGAGCAACCTGTTCTAGCTGTAGGTGTCCCTGTTCACTGCAGGGGAGTTGGACTGGATGGCTTTTATGGCTCCCTTCCAACACAAACCATTCTGACAGACACGGACAAAAAGTGTCTGTCAAGCAGCAGCGGACACTGCTAGCATGTTTAAAAATATACAAGTGGGAGCATCCTTGAGTTTTTCACCCACTTTCCACTTTGGTGTTATGCAGGTAGTGTGGGTTAAGCTGACCACAAAAACATCCATATGTCTATCACGCTATTGTCAAAGTCTTACTAGCTTTGCCAAGCCTGTTGGAGACTTCTAGCACTTGGGCTTCACACAAGGTCTGGGCGAATATCTACATTTTTGATACCTTTTATGATTGAGAACCAAAAGAGGTGACAATTTAATTAAAACCAGCCTATTTTGGCACAGGTCAATGGACAAACTCCCAGCAGCCAGGAGATGAAGTGGCCTTTGGCATATAGGCCTGTTTTAGAGCATCCCAGTTGCTTGTCAGAGCACCTCACACATGCCTGTGTCGTCAGTCTCATCTCTGAGGGAAACATGTCCACCATTGAAGTTCTTCTTTATGTTGGTTCTCAAGAGAATCTACAGCTCTGTTTTTGTTCTTAAAAGATGCGGTTCTGGAATAAGGCATCTCAATATCACTGAGCACCATCACTCTTGTAAAAGTAGAATGTAATGACTACGCAGTTTAGCTTTGTCAAATTTATCCACATGAGGAGTGTATGAAAAGCAATTGCCAGTGAAGACTGAGGCAAAATTTTTTTGAGTACCTCACCATTCTTCTTGTTGCCAGCCTGCTTGTATTTGTCACTTGGAGGTTACATCTTCCCTTCTTTTTCTTGTTGATGTACCTGCAGAAGCCTTTCTTGTTCTTCTTCGTACCCTTGACAATTCCAGTTCTTGTTTAACCTTGGCATTCTTGACCACAGTCTAGGGGCATCCCTATACTCCTACCAGGTTACCTGTCCCTGCTTCCACTGCTTATGCACTTTCTTCTTGCTCTCCAGTTTGAGCAGTAGGTCCCAGTTCAGCCATGCTGTTTTTTTGCCTTCCTTTCCTGACTTCCTACATCTGGGGGTGAAGAGCTCTTGTGCCCTATGGAAAACTTCCTTAAAGAAGTGACAAGAGAGTGCCAGCTCTGCTCCACCCCCTTGTCCTTGAGGACAGATTGCTAGCGGGGTTTGTTGACTAACTTTCTAGAGCTGAAAATTGACTTTCATAAAATTAAGCTTTCTGATTTTACTCTTTGTCTGTCCAATATCCCTCAAGAGTGCAAACTCCATAATTACATTGTCACTACACTCCAGGCAGCCTCCAACCCTGGTGTCATCAATCAGTTCACTAGCACTGGTTGAGTATTGCATCCCCTGGTGGGGCTGTCTTTTACCTGGCTCAGGAAGTTATCCTTGATACATTCCAGGAGCCTCCTGAATTGCCTACAGCTCACCATGCTTCTTTTCCAGCAGATGTCAGGGTAGTTGAATTTCCCCAGCAGGACAAGAGCCTGCAATCACAATACCTCCTGTAGCTGGAGGAAGAAGGCTTCATCAACAGGCTTTGCTTGATCAAATGGCCTGTAGTAAACACCAGCAACAAGGCTCTCTTTATTACCTCAGTCTTTAACTCTCATCCATAAGCCAGTGATCACAAAGCAGTTTTTAAGTTGTGAGATATGTGTTTCAGAGAAAGAAACACAGTAGAAAATGAAATATATAAAATGATGCAAGCTGAATTACAGCAGTTTATAACCTGGGCATGTTACTTCAGCAAAAATCTGTGCAAAAAAAAAAAAAAAAAATCGCTCAGTTGGGTCCCTTTCAACATATTCTTGACTAACATGTAGTAATTAGAAAACTAAAACCCCTAAAAGAGTATTGCAAACATCATTCTTGGCATGGTGAAAAATAAAAGCAGTTGTAGTTGAACATAAAACATATTTTCCCATATCTAACTTTAACTCTGGCCACAAATTTTCATCATTCCTTCACCATCTATTTCAAATATTAGGCCGAGGCAAAACTGTTTTGGCATTCTGCTTTAACTGATCATCTCATATTTGGTTTTAGTGCCTTAGTCCTTTTATTGGCCATTTCTTAAGGCAAAATTCTTAGTTATGAAGAGGCCATACTACTTTTCCTTCCCTTCTTTCCAGTGTCTTTCAGGCAATCCCAACTTCTAAGCAAGAACAGTAAATGTTTATGCATGGAACTAAAACAAATCAGCACTGATGCTACCACTGAGAACTGAGTGACCTTTGGCAGGGGCGCCTTGCTTCCAAGGTCCAGCAAGCAATGAGGATTAATTTTATGGCCTGGACAGAGCCCTGAATTCCAAACATAGAAATTGAATGCTTGTAATAAACTATTTACAGTTGCAGTTTTATTATTTTTATTGGTCCTCCAGGACTCACAAACAATGCTGCACATTTTGGTTACCTTCTCCTAACACTGTGTATTCACTGTCTCCATAAATAGATGTTGCTTTTTGGACAGCATCCTCCATATCTCTATTTCAAAACATGGCCATTGGACTATGAATTACAAAGACAGAGAGTTAAATACATACAGTGCCTCAGATTCCTCACCAAATGACTACAACTGTGTTGCCAGAGGAAAAGGGAAAACTGGGAACTACAAGAGCCACAGCAATTTTCGTGATGCTTATTTACAAAATGTCCCGAAGAGGAATGTGCTATCAGAACTCATAGGGCAGAATATTCTGATGAATTTTCTTCACACTGCTGCAGTCAAAGCTTTTCCTCAATGCTACTCACGGGTATCTGAATATTAAAGGACTGCTCTTTAGCACATTTTATCTTAGCATGCAGTTTTCAGTTTGTTTATCTACAAGGCCCAGGCAAATAACTCATTCTAGTTGTATAGAATATGTTGGACTATGAGACACAAGTTACTTTTTCCATGCTCTTAGCCTAAGGATCAAAGAGGAGGGGACCACAGAGGCTCAGTCTGTTTGGAAATCATGGGTGCAATTGATATTGAAAATCTTAACTCTGCCAGACACCATCTTCCTATCATTCAGTTTTTCTTCCTCCTCAAATTTATGGAATATTTCAAATGCTCAATAAAGTCAGTACAGATTTATCAAGCATAAGGCTGAGATCTTCATATACTAGGAATGTCGTGGCTTCCAAGCATTTCAGGCATCAAATTTGGTCCGCAGTCTGCTCTTTGAAACACTTCTCTTGAACCAGACTCACAAAATGAATGATGGCTATATCTTAATGCTATGACATTAGGGTTGAAGCAAAAAATGAACAAAAAAGATGACAGCAAGCATTCATTTGCAGAGAAATCACAGAATAAATTATAACACAAATTCAAAAGGCTCTTTTTCATGCTTTGCAATTAAATGGCTGAAGGCATCAAGCAAGAACTGGGGAGAGAGGCATTATATATCTCCATATAAACGTACGTATCATTTGAAGCACTGATAGCATCAGCATAATATCTTCTCAAAAACATACAGAAGTATAAGTAAAGAAACTTCATGGGAAGAAGCAAAACTCCCAATCAGTAGTGTTTGACAGAAGTAGACATATAATCCCATAATCAATTATTAACCAAGGTCAATATTTATGGCACAGGGAACCATTTTAAGTGTACATTATTTATGTCGAGACTTGTAATGAGCACTTCATGCTTGAATAGAGAATGTATATAGTGGAATAATTTAAATGAGAAAGCTGCCCGTCATAGGAAACAGGATATATATCCTCAGAAATTGCCTATGTGTCTGCCTGTCTCTCATTCTTACTCTGATGGAATCAGTCAATATTTTCCACCATTACTATTCATGGTCAGAAATATCTTTCAGCTGTATGTTGGCAAGAATGGAATGAGATGTTTTAAACTTTGGTTTTGAAGCTCCTATTTATGCAAACTGAATCCAGACTGAGGATTTTTTTTAGGGAAATGGTAATGTAACCTAAATTATGTGAGGAACTCCAGCTATCCATTCCACATGTCCAAGTAGACAGAGGCTGCTGCTGGGAGCATTTTCGTTCCTTGACTTCTTGCAGTATCTGAATAACACTTTGATTTGCCTTGTGAATCCTCCTCATAGGGTATTCATCAGGGATGAGGAAGTGATAAAGACTCTTGAACTAGGAAATAACAGCTTTGCTGTGACAACTGCTGAAGAAACAAGTGGCTGGGTTATATGGCTGTAACATATGAGCTTTTGCTTTTGGGATTTGGCTTGTATTCCACGCATTCATACAGTATCAGTCATTCACTGACAGTCTGCTCTTTATGCTGCTGCTTCTACACACAGAAGAGTATCACAGTATGCTGAGTCAGGTTTTAAAGGAATTTAGGCATATAAAGATGCTGAATGGCTTCTAATAGGATTTCCAAATATGCCTAAGCACACAGCTTCTGAAAGGCACCACTGGAAAAACAAACAAACAAACAAAAACCACAAAGCACTTTGGTGCTCACTGAATTGAAAGAAAGTAAATTTCTTACACTCTTGCCTCACACTCTTGACTTTCAACAGGGTCTGGAGAACTGTCTGAGTTCTGGGTTCTTCAGTTGTTGTGTTTCTTTGAAAATCCCGACCTAAGACCTTAGCCAGTGCCAACAACATCAAAGAGAAGAAGCTCAGCAAGGCAATTCAGAAGCTGGTACTAACAAGCACTTTAAATCAGTCCAAAACATGTCTCATGGTGGGTGACATCTGCTATTGATCAAAAGGACAGGATGAGTCAAGTCAAGGAAACATGATTGAGAAAACAATAAAGCAGCGCCAATGAATGTATCAAGGTTGCTCTTAGCGTGAATGGCTACACTAAAACACATTGATGGCCAGGAGGTGACATCTGTGGGATAATCCCTAGACAAAGAGGAGACAGCGTGCATTAGAGAAACAGTAAGAATGAATTTCCTTCCTCTCAACCCTCTGTACTATCTGCAGTTCATTCATGTTCTTCTTAACATTAAGATTATACTCAACTAATTATTTTCTGACAAATCTTTCTTTATATAGCATGGCAGATAGGTAATTTTAAGGACCTGGCAAAGCAGCATGTCCCTCAGTGTAAAAGCTATGCACAGAGGCTGTCTGCTCACAGACCTGCTGATTGAATTAAATAGAATCACAGCCTGAAAGAGAGAAGCTTGGGGGATCTGTTTCCTGGATAGGGCCCTTCTCAAAAAGAGATCAGGAGCATTCCTCTTACCTGGAGGGAGCATTTTCCCTAGGGTGACTAAAGGCACCTGCTATCTTAACAGAAGGCAGACTGTTATAGTCTGCTGGCCAGAGCTCTGTTGCTTCTTCTTTGTCTGGTAGAAGTAAAATGTGGTGAAAAAAGAGCTTACTGGCATGATTTCTGAAGACCACCCACACATCCCTGTTAGTTAAATTTCTGTTGCTTAACACAGAGGTAAGGTTTCCCCAGGGAAGAGTAGGAAGGTCTTATGTTGCACAGCTACAAACATCTGCAGCGAAGGAAGCACATGAAGCCTGTATGTTTTACAGAAGGAGCTCAGGAGAGGGGGAAAGAGAAGCTCATTTTTGCTTGGAAGGAAGGATGTTCATGCTCCAGAGGGATATGAGGAAAGGGATGTGAGGTCATGGCTCAGAAAGGTGATGTGAACTAGAGGTGGATGTTACAAGATATGAACTGGCAAAGCAAAAAGGGGGGTTGCGATGATAGGGCTGTTTCCTTTCAAAGTGACCTAACTGTAGGTTGTCCTGGAAATACATCCCTTATAAACAAGCTGTGAACTGAACAATACATATCTATCAAAAAACTGCACAGAGATATAGTGTGAATTAGGACAAACCAGAAGCCCCTGCCTCACTTCAGTATCTCCTAGTCAGAAGGATCTTACAGCAGAACAAGGCAGCTTGTACTCTTGCCTTTCCATTGCTGTAACTTAATGTAATTAATGAATTAAAAAATAACAACCTAAAAGCTGATGCAAGATACTCCATTGCAGCTGTAAGAAAATCTACACCGGCCCAGCTGGGCTGCTGTGGAATAACTCAGGACAGCTGGAGGCACGGATAAGGAAACACAGTCCTTCAGTCCTTCACAGCTGTGATTCCTGATGAAAAAATATCATGTGATGATCTGGGAGAACTGCTACTATGGGGGAGAAAAACCCTGGAAACAAGGGAAAGGGAGTCTTTGGGAGGTGCAAAATCCTCAGTCAGCCAGAGAAAGTGGTTGTGTGTGCAGGAGAGCTCATGTAGCCTGGTTGCCTGTGGTTACATTCATAGTTGTCTGATCTGAAACAGATGCCAACTGAAGCTTTTATCAAAGCTGTGGAATTAAAAATATCTCTCACTGAAGGATTCTCTTCTCCCCAGTGAAGGGATTAGTGGAGTCTCTGTCTCTCTCCTACCTGCCTGCCTGGGACTTGCAGGAATTTATCACTGATGACATAGCCACAGTTTTTTGTGATTGGACTGTAAAAAAGTTCATGGGTTAAAAATTTATCAGATGACAGAAGAAAGCACGCACATACACAACACACATTTTTAGGAAAATAAGATGAAAATACAGCTGATGGGAAGCATGCCAACTATGCAACACATAACCTCTTTATCCTCTGAAGTGCCTTCCAAGTTTGGAAAATTTCTGTTATATAAAGACTGAGAGAGGAATGTAGTGCTATGCAATAAGGACACTGAGTGTACAAAGCACGTAAAAACAAACCTGTTATTTCTAGCTACTTTAAGGAGCTCTGGATAAGAACAATCCTGCAAGCAGCCTGCCTGACCTATGTAACAGGAGTTTCACTGGCTTGCATCAGCCAGCTACTGGCTCTTCTTATGCTAACTAGTCCAGCATTATTTTATTACATTTAATGGAGCTCTTTATGTCATTCCGGCCTTGTTTCCGTTTTCTAATCCTCCTTTCCCTCTCTTCTGTCATCTCTCCTCCATCTTAGCTGGTGTATGCATCCGTGCTCCTCTTCCTTCTGTACCAGACACCACTGCAGTACAGTGCTTATGATTACAAATCATTTCATTAAAGCCAGACAGCCACTCAGCTGGATGCAAATTACTGACCTCCTCAATTTATGAATGTCAGATTTTTCAGGGCAGGAAGGGAGGGGTAAGCAGAGTAGAAAACGTTCCATTAAATGGCATCCATCAACCCTATCACATTTATACGCTAATAAAAAGGCTAAAATGAAGTTCATTGGGACTGGCTGGATCTTGTAGCACCAGCTGGCTCTATGAAATATTAATAGAAACAAGACACGTCTCTGCGTTACATTCTGTTCAGTGAAAAGGTGATACAACTATTGATAAGTTACTGCTCTATCAATTCTTCTGAGTGGCATCTTTGCTTTACCTTCTGTCTGTACTAATCCTATGAACATAATAAGACAAGGCTAAAGCACGGGACATCCTTTCACTGAAAAGTAAAGGCCCAGATTTTACCAGGTATCAAAAAGCAGTTTGCAGGAGATACCTACTGTTTTGACCCTTTTTCATCATCTATGAACTTTGTTCTATTCCTGTGATTCAAAGTTTTGGTTTGAACTGGGAACAGGGGATGCATTAGGAAAGGTGTTGAACCTGAACCCTGCATCCTGAAGTAAAATCTGCAGGTTGTGTGGAAGAGTTTGGACTGCAAGAGCACTGTTCAGCAGTACGGCAAAGAGCTTGTCTCAGTCCAGATGATGAAGGTCATCCCATTGTGGTGGCTGTTCAGTTCAGCGAGTTCTTAGACTTTGAACTAGAAATAAATGCATGCTAAAAATCTGCTGCTTGCTAGGATATCTAAGCAACCTTGACATTCACATATCAAGGCAACTAGCACAGCAGATTCAGACAGTTAGGAAAGAAATGGAAAAGCCAAATAATGAACAGGCCTGCACTAATCTCAAGGATCTACAGATGGTCTTTTCAGGTTGCATGGACACTATACAATTAGAGGGAATGAACGTGTACCAAATGACGTCTGTCCCATGACAGAGCAGACCTTTTCCATCCATATTAATATCAATTAAGCACTTCTCACCAGCACTGAGAAACGTTTTCTTCTAGTCTGGGCCAGCCAGCTGGGCTGCAGGGGGGAGCATCTCTGCGATTTCTTGGAAGTACAGTCTTCAAAAGTGAATGAAAACAACTAATGGAAGAGATCTCTCTGAGTTTATGTCATCAGGAGTTTCAGGAAGACAGGAAGATACATCACCAAATTTTTGTTTTTCTCCACGTATCTTCTCTCAAAGTAATGGCCAGTCACGAGCTTTTAGGAACAGAATAAATGCGCTGGAACATATCCTTGGCAGAGCAAGGCAGATGCAGCGATAAATTAGCTGGTGGGTGTAAGACTACCTACTGTGCAGAGAGCAGGTTGTCGAACAGATTCATTTACGGCTGTGAGAGTGATCAGCTGGATTCTGAATGGTTAGTGGAAATAATTGTATCACCTATAAACAGTGTGCTACTTACAAGGGACAGACATGCTGTTGACTAGATAGTAGAAGCACAACTTGTCATTCAGCAAACATATACACAATAAATTTGAAGCTTAAAATCAAATTCTTTACATTTTCCCCTAAGAGTTCAGTGCTCAGCTGAGCCCAAATGTAAGCAATGTCAGCCCAAAAGGTAACAGCAGCAGTCAAAGACTGGCAAGCAGTTTACAGAAATGTATTTCTATTTTCAGTTCACCGAGAGGGAACATGGGCCAAATGAGTCTCCAGGAAACAGTAGCTACTGCACACACAGGCATCTGTTTGCCAAGTGTCCTGCTGCATTACTGCTTACAGACAAAAAATATCCATTACTACATTGAATGGATGTAAGAGTAACAAGAAAGGAGCAGTGTTTAAGAGAAGTTATTCAGTGATTCAGTGACTCAAAATGATTTGAAATATGATAATACAGTCTCTGGGCAATGGCAAGAAAACTACATATTCACAAAATGTTTATATTGGTCCCAGTTTTACTAAAACTACTGACATTATAAATCATAATTCTGGAGCACTTTGATGGCGTTGGCACCCCTGCAAAGATGAACACTGGCTTATCAGGAAGTAAACATCCTTTGAGATGAATGAAGGATGAACAGCAGTTAACATGGCAACCTACACTGTCTTATCACTGCGCAGATTTTGGCCTTGCCTTGTGTGCTGTCCTCGAGGCAAAAAACAGGTTGCAACTTTTTCTTACACAAGTCACTTGAAGCTACTAAAGGTGATGTGGAGATTCTTTAGTGAATCAACTCTCCTCTACTGATCAGCATCTTCTCTTTCTTTGAAGAGTTCTATTACGGAAGAAAAGAAATAGAGAAAACATTTCAAAAAACAGGCACAATGACTCATGATATACACCTGCGCTTCACAGCAGTAATCTACCCAGGGGCAGCAGAATTTCTGTGTGTCATGGGCAGGGCTGTTTGTCAAATGGCCATGTGCGAGAGTGGCATTCCAGTTTGAGAAGGAGTCCCAAATTGATAGGAAAACATATAGTTGATAATAAATATTGTGGTGTTCCATACTGATAGTACACCTGACTTAGAAAAAGTCTACACTGGGCAAAGGAGTCTTACAGCTTTCTTTGATCCTCAAATTATTTTAAGTAAGAAAAAAATAATGTTATAAAGCACTTTGTGAATTAAGCATACAACAAAACTTCTGTGAAGTTCTATGAACTGTCAACTTGACTCATGTTGTGGAATACCTTGAATTATAAAACCATAAAATCATTTAGGTTGGAAAAGACCTTCAAGATCACCAAGTCCAACCATTGGCCTGACCTGCAGAGTCCCGTCACTAAACCATATCCCTTAGTGCCACACCCACGTGTCTCCTAAATCTCTAGAGGTGAGGACTCCACCACTACCCTTAGCAACCGCTTCCAATGCCTGAGCACCCTCTCATGAAAAAGTTCCTTCTGATATTCAATCTAAACATCCCCTGGTAAAACTTGCAGCCACTTCCTCATGTCCTAACTCCTATCAACTACAAGAAAAGAGAATTAAAATAAAAAAATAATGCCAATGAATCAGAGCCTACAACCTACTAAGTGCTCATTCATTGGTCAAGGTTTTTTGCTTGTTTATTTGTTTGTTTTGTTTTGTCTTGTTTTCTGATCAAAAACAGACACAAGGAAATTCCATCTAAGCTACTATCTGGTCCCATCAACAGATTATGTGTACTGTAACCATGAGTGTGTGAAGGAAAATCTATTAAACTGATAGTGTCAAATACCCATATCTCTCTTTCCCTCAGGGATTATAGTCAGCCTTGCTTTTGTCCCGGAAAGTCTTGAATCCTCTGCTGCACATGTACAACTTCAGCAGCAGCCCCAGAGGGTAACAAAATCCAGCTTGGTAACTATTGGTAATTAGTGACACTGGAACTTGAACCTGGATTGCTTACATTCTGGGTGAGCACTTCAAACATTAAATATTGTACAAATTGTGATGGGGTAAAGAAAGCTGTGACGTGACAATGAGAAGATCAGAGAGACCTTGACAGGCTGGAGAGGTGGTCAGACAAGAATCTTGGGAAGTTCAACAAGGACAAATGCAAGTCCTGAAACCAGGGAGAAGCAACTCCAGGCACAAGGACTTTCTGGGGGCACCCAGCAGCTCTGCTGAGAAAGACCTGGGAGGCTTGGTAGGCTCCAAGTTAAATATGAGTTAGAAACATGCCCTTGCCATTAAAAAAGCTAATGATATCCTGGACTACATTAGAAAAATTATTGGCAGGAGGACAGAAGAGGTGATTTTTCACTTGTACCTTGTCCTGGCAAGGCCAAATCTGAGTTCTGCTCCCAGTTCTGAGCCCTGTGATACATGAAAGATAAAGACATGTTAGAAAAATTCCAATATATTGCCATCAAGATGGTCAGAGGACAGGAGCATCTCTCCTGTAAGGAGGGTCTGAGAGAGCTGGGACTGTGCAGCCTGGAAAAGAGGAGACTCAGGGGAATCTTATCCATTTCTATAAATATTTTAGGGGCATTTGGAAAGAGCACAGAGTCAGGCTTTTTTCAGTGTGCCTAAAGCCAGGACAAGAGGTAATGGGCACAAATGTGGCACAAGGTGTTCTGTCTTACTAGCAGAAAACATTTTTGTACTGTGCAGGTGATATGCAATAATACGAATTTCCCAGAGAGGCTGTGGGGTATGCTCCTTGGAGACCTTTGGAGATCTTTGGACCTGACTGAACTTGATCCTGAACCCCCTGCTCTGGGTGTCTCTGACTGAGCAGGGTTTGGACCCAAAGGTCCCTCCCAACCTCAGCCATTCTGTGATTGTTTGACTCTGAGACCATGACCACTATTTCAGAGGAAGGAAGTAATGCTTGATAAGTTTTCTGAAACCTCTGGGAATAGTGTACCAGCTCTGGATCTGGAGTGCAGACTCTTGAGACTTGCATCTTGCCTCTACCCTCCCAGGCCCTGAATTTGTCTCCTGGTTATCTCTAGTCTGCAGCTCCCTACTTAGCATACAACCTGCTTTGAATCCCACTCTAAGCACTTAATCTCCCTGTAAGCTGTGTAGTGAGCCATGGCATTTGCTTAAAGGTACTGCACTGAGCAGACAAGGTAGTTGCTGGGCCTAGTCCTTACCATGCTACTACAAGCAGTCTCTGTTGAAAAAAAACAAATTGAGATACAGCCTGTGCAGTGCATGAGCTTGAACTGAAGCTGAATATGAATCATATATGAATATGATTTCATATTTTTATACAATACATGAAGTTAGATAACAAGTGCTTCCATTCTAGGGGCGAGGGCTGTCTTAAAGCCTTGTCAACAAATTCTGCTAGATGTGATGGTGTATTCCTCAAAAACACTGCCCTAATAAAAGACTCAATCCCTGATTAGATAACTTTGTAAAAAGAGAAAAGTTTTGTAAGATCACATAATGTTCACTTAGGGCCAAATTTTTTTGGTGCTTTGTCATTTATTATTTGTTACTAAGGCAGTTCTCCCACTGAAACCAGTGAACTAGAAGAGAGCATGGTCTCCGTGAGCATCTAGGCTATATTTAGCCAAGGGCAATCAAAATAGAGGAAAAAAAGTGCAATTTCTTTTTTTCAAAAGCTTGGAATGAACATGCCCCTGAAAAAACTGAGGTAGATGCACTTATGTGGATACTGATCCACAAGGCTTACTCAGACTATTGATTGCCAGCATTCTGAGCCAGCAGAGGAGAAATGCATTGATCTGAAGAGTGGTTGGAGCCAGTGTATCACACTGATCATCTGCACACGGTGTCGTACTCTAATTTGGGTCAGAGCTCAACTCTGGGATGCTTCCAAGTGCATTTCATCCGAGAAGAGCTTGTACAAATATTCACCTGGTGAGATGGCCTATTTTTGTCTATGTCTTTGCTTAGCTTTACATCATGTGCTTGTCGGATTCAAAATCTGCTGGAAAGTCTGGTCAGGGTAAAGCAAGAATTGTTTCTGCAGCAGACTTTCTTCTTTCTCCCCTTTGTTTCTGTACCATCTCCTATTTTTATTTGGGCTCTGCTCATCCTTTCTTTCTCCTCAGTGAGGTAATGTTTCTCCAAATTTGCTTGTACTTCAGTATCAGATGCTCACCCTGTCTTCTTCATTTCATCAGCTGGCTCTGTCCATGATGCCATGTGACACAGTGGCTGACAGCAGAGCTCTTACTGACAGTTGCATCAGAAAAGACTCATGACACCTGCTGCACGGTAATGAAAAACGAGTGAGCTCACACCAGAGGTGACTCAGCAACGCTTCTTTGCTGCTTATTACAAAAGAGACAGACACGCTTTTATCAGTACAAATGCATTACTCCTCCACAGATTTTACTGTAAGAGGATTTAAAGAATCTTTACATGAGCCAAATGGCAGAAACAGCATCAGCTTATGTAGACTCGGGGTATTTCTGTCTGCACATGCTTTTATTACCCAGTGCTTGATGAGTCTTGCAGTTTCTCTTCCAGCCAAGCTAGAATCCGAAAGAGCCTGAAACGTCTGATTCATTATTCATCTTTCCAGTTAACCAATATCCAGAACAGGTGGGAAGGAGGAGGTTACCAAAGGCCAGCTCTGCTTTTGAGCTCCAAACAGTATGTTGCTATCCAGCTGCTTGAGATTTCAGATAACAAAGTCAGTAGTTAATTTTCTTTACTTTTCTGTTGATCTTGGTACAATAAAATAAAGAAATCAGCTCAGAAATTATTTCATATCCAGCTCATTACTGCAATTTGCATTGTTTGCATGAATAAAAATGATGTGAGATTGCATTGCCCTTTATCCAGTCTGGATCTTATGTAATCCCTGTTCCTTGACTTGAGTTCAATGGGGACTGCTCCACAACTGATGCAAGAAATCACCAAATTGCAATATCTGTTTTGATCATAGTATTTGCTACCTTCAGTCCCAGCTCTCAAGTATTTCCTTTTACAGTCCAGTAGAGGGACGTTTCACAGAATGTGGGAGGCCTTGGCATACTGTTTCATCATATGACATTTGAAGAGCTCCATCTTAACTGGGCATACTGCCCTCTGTATCCAAACACTGCATCTTCTCCACCATAATCCTACCTAACACATAGGTGTTGGGTCTCAGCAATCTAGCATACAGAGCAGGATATAGTCTTAAACTTAAGCATCTGTCTGAGATTCTGAAATATAGGCAAGAAAGAAGGAGACAGGGAACCGTATTTTGTGCTTTTGATCCCTAGTGCCACAAACGGAACTGGCTAATAGGCCTGCAAATTGTTGAATCAAACACTACCTTGTTATGGAGGGAAGGAAGTATGGGAAGAAATATCTACTTTATACACTGCCTCCATATTCTGTCTACTATTGTATGGATGAGATAAGACCAATTCTGCCCCGTCTTAGTCTTCATGTGTAAGAGACAAATGTGACCCTCCTACCTTATTCTTTACTATGACTCACACCTTTATGCTTCATTGTACTAATTAGTAAAACAAGGATGAATTAAACTAATTAAAGTCTCAACTTCTGTAGCAGTAACCTAGTGCTATAGGTTAATAGCTGGTCTCTCAGAAAAGCTAAGCTTCTAGAATGCCCACATCCTCATAAATTAACCACACAACATCGGAATGACAAGTCAAGACAAAATATTTTCCAGACTTCTTATGGCTGCATGAATAATGCCACTGCTGTCATAGAAATATCAGGGAAAAGGTGAGTAAAAAAAATTATATCGTATTTATACCTTTCAGCCATGTCTTATTTATTTTCTCTTTATCGTGTATTGTATTAATGAGTAGGATAATCGTTATTTAATATCCTCTTCCAAAAAAGGCACTCAACCAAAGCACATGAGGGCTTGAAATAATTAGGACAATATAATTGGGTACATTATAGAGGGCATGAAATTAACTGTAGTTAAATTAACTCTTCTTTCTCAAATGAGCATAAAGGAGAAAACACTGTGAGCACATCTTTCTCATACTAATCAGAAGCAGAGGAATGCAATATTTTATCTGCATGAGCCTTAATTCTGAACCATATTTGCGCTTGTACACTCTTCTATACACCACCTATAATTGTGGTCAGTCCTTGATTCAATCTGTTAGAGTTTCTTCCATCTTTAAGTAGCACTGAAAATATGGGTCGTGCTATAATCCAGCCTAAGTCAGCAGCTGTATGGGAGATTTCCAAGAACATTTATATATGTCATAAATTTATTAAATCGGGATTGCATAAATGTTCTGTTGTGAGAGAGAACACTGGAGAACATTTTTCACAGAAGACATAGAAACACTGGTCATTGGTCTTCTCTGCATTAATTGCCTTGACTGCAAAAACCTGCCTTCCTATGATAGGTGTCTGACCCCAGTTCCCTGTGAACTCTGCATTTGGACTGACATCCTAGTGCAACCTCAACTACTCTTCATTCCCAAGGATAATCCTGAGTAAAAATTTAAGGTTAATTTGCTATACAGATAGGGATCTGAAAGCAGCTGTTTAGTATGAAAGCAGTTACTAGCTCATTTGGAATTAGTATGTTTGAAAATAACATACTGTGGCTGTCCAGGAAGGCTCAAAACATAATCCAGAGCAAAATTCTGAAACTCAGCCATCCTGGACTCATCCTGAACCCAACAGGAATTTAACACTTGGAGGTAGAGTGGTGGAGTTTATAAACAGGCAGAACTGTCTTCAGTGAAGAAGAGATCAACATCGTAGGGTATAATGTTTCAGCCTGACAGGGTGCCAATGTTTTACCACAGTGAGGTAGTGTGGGTGGATACAACACAGGACTGGGAATCAAGTGAGCAAGTCTCAAACTCTGTGTCAACCATACATTAGCTGCACCGTCTCAGGTAAATTCTCTATTCATACACATATTTCAAAGGAGAGGGGTAAAGATGGTGTTGACCCTATCTGCTCCCTCTACTACCCACTCACCTTCTGGGTAGCATAGGCATTCAACTAGAAGTGGAGACATATGTATTATCCCTTCCTCTTTTAAATTATAGTTGTCTTCACATTCTTTGGACCTGTGTTCTTCCTCATTACTCATATTGCAGATACACACATTTCTGGAGATGTTAGTCAGTTAAGTCATGGTACTGCAGAAGTGCCTAAAAGATGTATTCAAGGCCAACCTGGGTGTCACTACTAAAAGTGGTCTGAAGTCAAACAGTAATAAAGAGGAACCAGAAGAATTCAGATGAAACCAAATGGGTCTGGGTCATTGCACTTACATTTATGCAACATGAAGTCTGGTTTACAAGAAAAGGGAATGTAGTGAAGACGGATGGAGAAGACAGCAGTAAAACACATGCATATCCAAAAGTGAGACTTAGGTGAGTCAGTTTATCTTAGATTCAGATCATTCAAGCTCTGTTTTATTTCTTTGCAGTGAATGATGTAGGATATAACAACATTTCTTCAACTGATGTAAACTGGTGTCATTCTCCTAAAGACAATGGGGCACCACCAGATTTCATCAGCTGTAAACCCTTGGCTAATTTTGGAAGGAGCTGCAACTACATGCATGTAGAGCTTGCTTTGGTTTTTTAGCAGGTTGACTGAAATCGTTTTCCCCAGCTCAAGGTCTGAGATGCGGAAAAACAGGTTGACTTTTTAATGTTCTTGACAATGGGGCAGCCCAACCAACCCATAACAGGAGGCAAATGTGAAGTAGAATCAATAGAAAGCATTAGGTAAAAGGTTCAGGGAAAGAAGGAAAATTATGAAAATGATTGGAATTAACCCAAGAGGAAATAAAAAACAAAGGAAATCCTGAAAAGGAAATAAATAATGGGATAAAATTAGAAATTTGGGCATCCTTAAAAGCAGCTGAGCTGTACAGAGGAAGAATGGATAAAGGAGGTGAACATGTGCAATTTCTAGGTTTTCTTTATAAAACAGTAATTATGCAGAGGTGTTTCAGTAGTCAGTACTTCCATGTGAAGGGATGACAACAGATAATGCTCTTCCCTGGCTCTAAAGAAATGACACCATTCATTACTTCATATAGTTGGAATGTTCTCTTTGTATATATTTTTTTATATTTTTGTTGTTGTTTTCATTTGTTTTAAGATAGACAGAGAGGAAGTGATGAGTGTATTACTATAGCACAATCTCAGATGTTGAGACAGACATCAAGCATTCCTTTTTCCTCCTCTTGTTAACTGGCTGCAACATGAATGCTATAAATATTTCAGGTCTCATCCTATTAGGAATGAAGCTCTGATTCCTTCAGGTCTTGAAGGTGCTCCCTGTTTCCTTTTTCTAATCCAAAAACAACAACATGCATAAAAGCACCTGGCAGGGGTAAATTTGAGACATATGTGGTAGCATTACCATGCTCAGTCAGCTGGGAACACTGAAACCAGGCTTAAAATTCAGTCCCTCCCCAGAAACAAATATGTGGGTATCTTAGGCGTATCATCACACACACACACAAGTTTATATATGTATGTGTATATACACTGTTGTGGTTTAACCCAGCAGGTGGCTGAGCACCACACAGTTGTTCACTCACTTCCTCTCTTCCCGGTGGGATGGGGGAAAGAGTCAGAAAAAAAAAAAAATAAAGAAAGAAAGAAAGAATAGATGCATAAGATTAAATATAACAGTGTTTTCTAGAAATCAGAGATGTAGTTCTAAGAAACATGGTATAGTGGACAATGTTGGTAGTAGGTAAATGACCGAACTAGATGATCTTAGAGGTCTTTTCCAACCTTAATGATTCTATGATTCTGTTCCATGATTCATATAGAGCCAGAAAACTGCAGAGTGTCTCTAATGATAATATCACTGCTGCTCTGACTCTGAGATTATAATTCCTCTTATTCCAATACAATATCTGAAAACAGTATTCAGCTTTACTGGAAAAAAATGTCACAGCTGACAACAGAACTGTTATTTGTGAAAAAAATGTGATTGCTGCTAAGCTGCACAGAGTACAACTGCTTATGGGCTAAAGAAATTCCAGGGCTTTGAAGAGAATATGGGAGAAGAAGACACTGGCAGGTAGGAGTCCTCGCCTCACCCATACTGGGTAGGTACCACACTGATGCTTTACAAAGCACTATCAAAACACAAATTGATACATAATAATCATAACATAATCCTGAGTAAAGCTCTTATTAATTGCTATTAATTCCATTAAATTTACTATTAATTAACTAGAAATGAGTTTATGGGACTTACATGTCTTAACCATCTTTAATGACTCTGAAATGAGTCACTGAGCATTTCAAACACTTGCCTAATAAAGAGAAGATATCCCAAGCTGAAGTCCAAACATAAGATCCAGGAAAGAATAGTAGTTATTCTTTATTTGAGAGTCCCAGACTCCATGAAATGGAAAAGAAAAAAAAAAAAGTCATATAGTCATATTTACATAGGACAAAAGTTGTCCATGGACAACTTTCCATAAAGACTGGCAGACTGATGTGTAACATATATTTATATTTGATGGGAATTGAAAGCACATTCATCTAAGTCATTGCTGTTATGTTCTCTGACAGCTTTTGAGAATTGCCAGGCTAGGCTTTTGTGTTTGATCTTTTGACATTATTGGAGGTTGTATAAACAGGAAACAATGAATAGTTTCATTATCAATTAATATAATTCTAAACAAAAATGCTGTCATGACACTGTCAGTTCCAAGTTGTAGGCACAATCATGGACGTGTTAAGATCACAGTGCAAACTCACATACAGTGGAAATGGCAGTCCTGGTGTTTCTCCACTGTAATTGTTCAGCCCTGCTATACTAATAAACCTCACACATCCACAATGTGACCTTAAATACTACCAACTGTGGTCCATACAGATTAATAGTTATTACATTATCTGTAACAGTGGGAAGAGAGTTTTAGCCACATGAACACACCTCATGCTGTGCCACCTGTCCTTAGGGTTGGAGGACAAGTCTTGACTGGTTTTATTGAGTAGTGGCCTATGACTCCTGTTCATCTGTCAATCACTTCAGGACACACTGTATAAAGCAGATGGACTGTTAGCCAAACCATCCTTAGCTTCAGGACTTCTCTGGCCATCGTTAGGTATATCTATATGTATTAAATAATGAACAGCACAGGAGAATCAGGTTGGGGTAGAATCTGGTGATCATTAGGTCAGTGACATAAGGAGGCATACTTATTAAGGGATGCATTTTGAACATCTTTGAAGAAGAAAGTTGCATAGGCAGCCTAGTGGTCCGTCTCCCAAATAAAAATGGATGAATTGTGTGTGAAAAGACCTATTCAATTTCTGTGCAGAGGCTGTAAACTCTTTCTAACCATTAATTCCTTCCACTGTTTCAGACCAGAAATATCTTCAGTATTTCAACTGTGAGCTAGTGGGAAGTTTTCAACTGTATTCAGTGAACTTTTGATTAGATTTTTCTTTTAGCTGGTTAGGTCCTGCATGCTTACAATGGCTTCAAGTATGTAGCACTGGGTTTCTGACATTTATCTGGAGGAGAAACTTCCTTTTTAAGACGTTAATTATAAGTGTCAGTCTGAGATCTTCTTATGCCCTCCCGTACCATGGCATTACAAATGGATGAACATGATTTCATCGATAATTTCCACGGTATAACTCTCAACAGCATTCAGCAGGGTGACCTCATAAGTGGTCACCTTCCAGGAAAACAAATACTCCTTCAAAGCTGAATAGAAGACTGAAAGACTACATGACAGCTTCCCAAAAGGTTTTGGGTGAACATGAAGAGGTAGAGTGCATTTTCTCCTGCCCATAAATCCTGTGCAGATAGAATTCTTCTTGCATGCCCTCTGCAAAGTATGGGCTAGAATGGCACGAATGATTGTCTCATGAGTGAGGGACTGTAGACTATCTAGGTTTGCATTCACACTGACGCACTCATTCCATGATTACAGACAATTCATTAAGGGAAAATCTCATCATACATGGTGCTGTACAGAATTAGGTCTGGAAGATGAGAAAAGAACATTCCATGCAATGATTTTCTCTGGTGAGGCAAAGGTGATGCTTCAGCATCGTCTCATACTGGAAACTCAAAAGCAGAGAGCTTTTTCTAGACAGTTTCTGTATATGTTTTCCTCACCTCCTAACCTGCTGAGCTGCTAGTGTGGAACATGCTGTGCAGCAAGGTCACAGAGAAAGGAAAAATGAAAAATCATGAGAAAGGAAATATTTGATTTTCATTTCCTTACCACAAATAACTTCGTATTTACAGATTTGTTATACTTAATTTAATGATCAAAATGGCTCAATTTATAACCTGTGGGAACATCTGCCTGATGTATTACCCAAGAAATACACAAAAGGTATGCTCAGACTTTTTTCTTTTTTTCTTTTTTTTCTTTTTTTTCTTTTTCCCTTTTTTCTTTTTTCCTTTTTCCTTCTTCCTTTTCCTTTCCTGCCCTCTCTTCTCCTCTTCTCTCCTCTCCTCTCCTCTTTTCTCCTCTCCTCTTCTTACTTTTCCTTTCCTTTCCTTTCCTTTCCTTTCCTTTCCTTTCCTTTCCTTTCCTTTCCTTTCCTTTCCTTTCCTTTCCTTTCCTTTCCTTTCCTTTCCTTTCCTTTCCTTTCCTTTCCTTTCCTTTCCTTTCCTTTCCTTTCCTTTCCTTTCCTTTCCTTTCCTTTCCTTTCCTTTCCTTTCCTTTCCTTTCCTTTCCTTTCCTTTCCTTTCCTTTCCTTTCCTTTCCTTTTTTTTTTTTTTAATTAGAAAATTTAGAAAAGATGATGGCATTGAAGATTGTCCCTGCAGAATAGTTTTCTCATCTAAATATGTGTGTACATGCACATGCATAAGCACCTTTCTGAGTAACTATTTGTTTAGTAGGATGCAAAATACAGATATTTTGGGAGTAATTTTGGCATGTAGAAAGTGTGCAGTAAATGTCTCAAAGGGAGAACAGGGAAAAGTTAGCGTTTTGTAGCCTTGTATATTCCTTCCAAAAGCAATGTGCATGATTCAGATAGTGGTCAAATTTGAATTTGTTCCATTTTGAAACCCATATAGACTTCAGAGCTCATCTGCTCAGTCCAATTCCCCATCAGTAACTCTTTTTTCCAAGTTTTATAATAATTTCACAGTAAAAGTTTGTATTACAGGCCTTTAAAAGTGCACCAGTGCAAACACAATTTTCATTTGAATTTGATACTTCTTATTTTTTGGTTGCTTGAAATCAGCATCAAAATATAGAATTGTTGGAAAGTAGAGATGAGGAGAAAAGGCCTAGATATAAAATGATAGGCTAGATAGTCCATCCTGGAATGAGAGGCAGTGCTTCTCTTTAAAGAACTGGACTAAATACCAGCCAATCTCTGTTTGTTTTCCTGGCTCCCCATGAAAACCTAAAAAGAAGCCACTTGAGCTTAGAACTTACCAACACAAACATCTTTGCATACATACTTACATTATCTTCAAATTCAATAGCTGGTTATGGGAATTAGCTATTTACTGTACTAGCATCTTTACTACTCTGGTTTATTATGTACGTATGTTTCACTAACACTGTAAAAACACCATTTGAAGTGCCACAGTGCCCTACAAATACAGGACAAAAAGGCATTCTCTGCCCCAAAAATGCTATAGTCTGTTCTGAAGTTGCTGATTTGCCAGTTTCCATAATTTAAATTAGCGTGTAAAGCTTTTCTGACTTTTCTCCCTGGTTATACATTATTTATACATGGAGAATAGAAACCCACACAGTTTACCTTGAGCAGCTTCTTCATGAACACATATTTGGCTTTTGTAGGCAGTATCATAGCAGTTCCCAAGGGAATTTTTATACACACAATAGCAGTTATCTATAATCCCCATAGCAATTATTATCAAATCAGTGCTGAGCATTTCTGTAAGATGTCTACTATAATATTATCTATATCACTACACAATTCTACCTAGGGAGATTTTTTTCTTTAGATTAAATGAAATGGCAGTTTTGCATTCTAAACAATGTAATCTTGTAAGAGATTTATGCATCAAAATCCCATTAGTGTGACTGAGAGTAACACAAATGAATGCACATGTATCAATCATTACTATAATTGTTGTTATTATTCAGCATGATTTATAGAGGATTATTACTTTTGTCTAGGATCTAAGTACTCAATCAGGTGTGCCAAGCAAATAAGAGGGCTCCAATTTGATGACTTTGGTGGCTAGTGAACAAATTCTCCTACCAATTGTCATGTAGAGATAAGTTACGTGGCTGTGTTTGCATTGATATGGTATTTTAAGAATGGGCCAAATCCCTCACTGTCTTCTTGTTATTTATAATTATCCTAACTCTATCAACCTTGCAAAAAGATCTGAGCCACCAGATACAAATGGTGTAAAAGCATTTAGCAAACAACAGTTGGCACTCTATAAGAGTACAACAGAAACAGACAAATCCCATCAAATATTGTTTTTCAGACTTTCCAGTAGATAGGGCATAGATTAGGGTTACATGAGATCTCTGTAGTAGGGCTAGCAATTCAGCTCCGTACCTTAAAATGTGCTGAAGGAGATGTCAAATCAAAATGGGTAGGGTTTTCAGAGATGAGAATATTTGCCTATGAAGAAAGGAAGTGAATGCAAGAGGCTGCCTGTAATTACCAGTGATGAAGCTATTATTGCAACAAAAAACACACAAAAGAGTTGTATGAGTACGCAGGAGGAATAAAACTCTACTATGAAACTCTATCAGAAAAAAAAAAAATAGATTAAATAGCTTCCAGTTCTAACACTGATATTGATTTTCTAGTAGTTCCATTAACAAGATACTTCATATAAACACTCCATCATCCCAAACATTTTGGGAGTGTAAATAATTACACTACTCTAATCCTGGCTGACAAATCTTACATCTCTTCCGTATGGCCATGAGTCAGTATGTATCAGTCAAAGCTGATGTGTATTTTGACATGGGAGGCTCTTAGATGTAGCACATCTTCCTTGTGTTTACCACCACTACGTTCTGCAACATGATAATAACCAGTTGAATCAATCTTGAGATGCAAGCATGGGGCATGAATCATAACATTCTTTCATGCTGTTATACAATTTCTGAAATGCATCAACAGTCCATGTCTGAACTTGGGCAGAGTCCTTTTGAAGGAAGAAATAACAGAAATAATTGATTGCCTTGTTCTGACACAGGTGTAGAACAACTGATTTTTTTTTTTTACTTTTTTTTTTTTTTAATCTTTCTTTAGCCTCATGGCACAATAGAAATGTTGCAATCTGCATTTGAGAGTTACAAATGCCTGTAGAGTGTTAACACAGGACCAAAAAAAAAAAAAAAAAAAAAAAGCAAAGACAAAGTAGTTCGGGACAAGAAATCAGGTAAAACACAATGTTTTAACTCTACTAGTGACTTCATTTGCTACTGAAAAGAAAGCCCAGTCTGTCAGAATGGAATCTGAAATCATCTGCCATTGTATACCAGAGATTTTCAGATGAAGAGAATGGTCCTAGCACCACCGCATTTAGTTGGTAGACTGAAAATCTATAGGAAGATGGGCTAGATTCATCTACTAGATTACGTGGGATTATTCCAAGCAGGATACTTTCTGGAATCTCAATTTTTTTTCCAAAACGTGCAGTGTTAAATAAAATATACCACTTTTCTATTTTATTTTTTTAATAGATGAATAACCTCAAAAACCTCAAAATAAAGAACTGAACTTAGAGGCAGACTCACAAACTGCTGGGAGCTGAGGCATCACTCTCAATGGCTAGAACTGTTCCATAATGTAGAGGTGATAAAGTTTCAACCAATTCTTATAACCCTTTGATGAAAGGACAGATATTTGAAGCACTCTTCGACCCTTGGGCATTGACTGGAATTGTTCTCCCTCTCATAGCAGTTGAATCTTCTCAGCTTTCTTCAAAATACATGAGTTTCTCTTCCAGGGATGTGGAAGAAATGTCCATTTATCCTGATAGTTAGGAGAATTCCTCCATGAAATCCAGCAGAGCAGAGATATGATTTAATATCAGGACTACATCTCAAACAAGCAACCCTATAACTGAGCACCAGAATATAACATGGACCACATTTCCAGCTCCACTCAACAAATTTAGGATATTAGTGTAAAAAGCAGGAAAAAAATGGGATCAAGTCTTCACTAAAGTATTCCCTTTCTGTAACCTCATACTTTTTTGTACAGTTCTAACAGGAAGGATATAAAAAGAGTCTATTCTAAGACCCCGCTGGCAAAGCGAAGCAACAGCTTTCAATTCCAGCAAGGCAAGGACAATCAGACCTTGTCTGACACAGGACAAACAAAAAAAAAGGGAGAAAGTACATTAAAGGTGAGATGACAACAGCATCCCTTCCCCTCCATCCCACTGTCTTTCTCAGCTAAGGGGATCATGGCTGCCAGACTTCACAGCCCCTGATGGGTCCTTACCTCCAGGGCATTAAAGAGAGTCTGAGTTTTGCTCTGCACATCTCTGGACTGGCAGCTGAGTGCAGAAAGAAAGCAGGCACTTAGCTTTTCAGCCCATGATGATGCGTGAAATTCGTTTTCAACAACTGAGGTACTAAGAGAAAAAAAAAAAGAGAGAAATTATGGAATTTAAGGGGCTTCAGAGTTATCTGATATTGGTAAGAAGGCTGTCAGAATTGTTCTCCCAACTTTAAGCATTTAATCCTACAACACGAATCTCAGTCTATATCCACATAACCTTTTTTTTCTATCTTATCTATAAAAACTCAGAAAATACTAGATAGAAGTAAAGTAACAGTACATTCGATTTTATTTGTGATAGTCAGAAAATCTTTACTTGAAATACAGTTGAGTCCACTTAAATCAATACATGTTAAGGGAATGTACCTGTTAAAAGACAAATGTTAATTTACAAGAGTAATTCAGCTTTATAAAAGGAATAACATCACTAGAAGAATTCTAGTTTAAGTCAATAATCATGGTGATGATCATAGCCATATCAAATCTTTCCAAGTAATAGTTTTTATCAGCAAAATAAAGAAAAAGTTAAAATACATTTTATGTGAACGAAGGTTAAACACAGCCAATTTTAAATGTGTTCCTGATGGTTGGAAATCAATGTATACCTTCAGGCAGATATTGTGTATAAACATACATAAAAGCAATGACTAACATTATATTATAACTTGAAAGTGCCCAGTAGGTGTGTCTTATCTACAGTGTTATCCTACTGAAAAATCGCAGGCACAATTTGTTGACTAGGTATCAAATATAGAGCAGCAGAATTGCTCAACAGAGAGGTGTTAAACAGGGTTCACGTCCTGAAGGTTTAGAAGAAGAAACTGACACTGAACTCAGTGAGAAAAGATGCCAAAGGAGGTGGAGCTCTCCATATCTCCAGCCTCTGTGAACATAAAATAAGAAACTGAATCTACCCCACTGTCTCCAGATAGCACCTGACTAAGTGACATTTTTTCCTTTCTGTTTTCAAAACATCTTATAGCACTACTCTCCTTTTCAGGTGTACATGCAATCGTATTTCTGAGAAATGAAAATTTATCTTCTTGTCTGCAGAGTAATTAAGAATGGGCTTGTTTAGTAGCTGCAGTCAAATTCATTAAGAGCTGATGTTGCCAGAGCCCACAGATGCAGTCAGCCTTCTATGGAAAGGAATGTCATACTAGCGGGACAAACATGTTCAGAACTATGTGAGAGGAAAAAAAAGAGAAAAATAGGATGTCTGATGCTAGGAAGAAATTCATGTTTGAATTAAAAAGTGAGACATTTGTATGGGAAAAACTGGAGTCTGGAAAGCAGATTTGTTGTTTCTGAAGTGAGTGTAAAATGCTAGTGGCACTTTAACAGTTCTTTCACTTGACTAGCTCATGAGTATGGGTCATTTCTTACATCAGTGAATAAATCCAGCTCTAAAGCTCAAGGTGCCTCTGGGAAAAGAATTATCACAGGAACTCCTGCTACTACTCCTAAGGGCATGTCAAAAAAAATTTTGAATTGTTGATAGTTCTGTCACAAAGGAAATGGATGTATCTGGTACTCCTGCTGTTTTCTTATCCTTTTTAAACATCACATTTCAAATTTAAAAGGAATGATGTTTCATACACACTCACAGAATACTCTTGTGGACCCGATTTTATAGCATTAAATCTTTTTTTATAGGTATAAAGATGGTACTCAATTAAATATTTTGTCAGTCAAATAAGTCAGTTTCTTCACTGGCATCACTAAGAGCAATTACATCTATTTACAGTGTCTTTGCATTTGCTAATATGTGTTTTGATAAATGTTCACTGAACGCTTCCTACAAAACTGAAGCAATTAAATAACACACAATACATTTCCCAAAACTGGTAAGGAACATGGTAGTGCCTACCACAAAACTGTATAAAAAGAAGTCTGCATAGTAGCACAAAGACAGAAAGTAAAGAAGTAAATATTCATTATTTCAGCCTGTGCTATTTAGTTATGCATATAAGATATGGAAAGTGGCCAAGACATGGAATGATAACAACACTCCTACTAAGACACAGCTGCACAAGTACTAATATCCATGGTTAAAAAAAAACCCTTGTCTCAAAGGGTAACAAGGCTCTGGTGGGATAAGCTATCAACAGTCTGACAAACTCATGAAGAGTCAGACTCAGAACTGGTATGAAAGTGAAGAAAATTACATTCCCTTCTTTAGACCTGAAGCTTTGTGTCACCCCTCAAAATCCCCTAGGCCTGCGAAACATTTACCTTATCAATGAGCAGGGGAGTCTAAATGGATGTAATTTGGATATCAAGGCCTTAAAGAAGGCTGTAGGCAGAAGCAGAAACATCTCTGCCACCTGTGGTCTCGTGGATTATCTGCTGTCTTCTCTATATGGAAGCTACAAATATTTTGCACTTCATTATACAGTGATAGAGTAAGGGTGAGAGAGATTTTAGAACTAGATCATTAGGAAATATGAAATCAGCTGCAATGCCTCAAACTTGCTTCTTCCTCTGTTTCTTTGCTGGGAGAGGATATAACTTTCCACACTTTCAGCACCAGTAACTTGGAAAGCATACAGATAGCTAAGCTCTGGGGAGAGCAGAGGTATTTCCATTTGTTTATAAAACTGTCAAGCACCACCCACACTCTGTCCTCAAGTGACCCAGTTATATTATGCTGTGTAAAGATGAAGCACTGAGATATCTACCAGTACACAGAGTGCAAAATGTGTTCTATGCTCCAACAGGATAGATGAGCACTCAGCATGGAATTATAGTAGTAAACAAGCAATGCATAATAAGACCCTTGGTGTCCTCTCCTACTGAAAAGTGTCAATCCACGTTTAGTGTTCTAATTGTGTTTCACTTTTTTGATTTTCTAGGCTTATTCTGGCTAGTATGTGAAGCAGAAGAGCCAAAAACTGTACAACATTCAGTTTCGAGGATGAAACAGTGGACTAAATACAGATCAGAATATGAAATAGGCAGAAAAGGTGTTCTTTAGGCAGTGGTGGAAAATGGAAATGTCAGTGTCTTTTTGTGACAGTCAGGCCAGCTCTGTCCCAGCTGAGTAGGTTTAAATGGTTCATGTCAACACTAAAGAAGCAACAGGAACAGAATAGACATGCACTGAAGTACAGCCCAGGAAACTTGATCTATGCTCTTAGCCGTGACGTAATTTGTCATGTGACTGAACCAGATTCTTTAAGGCAGGATTTTTTTTTGTTTCACTGAAGCCATTTAAAAGAGTCATTATCTTTTTTGAACTATTTGAATGTTCATTTTCTAGTCAAAGTTATGTATAGAGACTTAATCTGTAATCAATTAAGAGAGTTTGACACCCTCTAGTCTTCCCTACACAGGACAGGCATGTAAGATAAACGAGGCCTACTATCTATTATGCTATTACTTTTCATGACTGTATTTCTTAAACAGCTTAAGTTTGATGAGAGAAATCTCATTTTCCCTTCTTTCCACCTTTCTTCTGCGTAAAGTCAGTAAGTGCTTGTGCCAAATATATTCTCACTCAGTGTTTTTCTAGCGTAACCTCACTTAGAACTGAGTGCCTACTGAAATGCAAATATTTAAAAGCGTTAGATAAATTGTACTGTTTTTACAAAATGAATCTGATACTTATCTCCAGTCTGAACTTTATTTCTCCTTCCACGAAAGCCAAAGGTTTGTCTGACTGAGAACAATACAGGAGTTAAACGAGCCTCCTGAAAACCTAAAGATACATGATGGAGAGCAAAAAATTCAGGTGCAAAAAAAATTGTCTTCAGGCTTGTGTGACAATTGTTTCCATTCTACAGTCAAGACAGAAGCAAGGTGAGACCAGGTGATAACAGAGTCAAAAGAGATGCTTGAAGCAGTGTTCAAGGGAAAACATATGTAGGCATCGTATTCCATGTAAGAAAAATCTTCTGCATTTTTTGGCCAAAAGTCAAGTGGGAACATTTTGTTTGAGTTTGCCAAAATGCTGTGTGAATGCTGCACCAGAAAAGCAAACAGTTTACACAGTCCTTGCAGTCCAGAACAGAAGAATAGAAGCTGAGTAAATGTGGACTAAAGCAGGACACAGAGCAGTGATTAATGGGTGCTAGAATTTCAGATATGATCATATACCTGAATAACAGCCTGAGAAGATGAATTGCCAAATGATCTATGAGAAATTAGAGCTGGGGGAAAAATATGTTTCAGTACGACACATTCATTCCAATAGAGAAAAAACTGATTTCTGAATTTCACCTACTGTGGGATGGGAAAGGGAGGGTTATTCCTTGGGGAAAAAAATAAGTTATCAGCAATTTAATAATGCTTTAATTTGTCTCTGTTATACTGACTTGTATCTTCTATTCTCTTCCAATTGTGTCTTCTTTCCACATTTTTAATTTGTCTATAAATTATGAAAAATCCCAAACATAAAATCTTGGGTAACAAGGTTTTAATAACAGTGATGGATGAAATTTACATTGCACATGAAAGAATGATGTTTTTTTTTTTTTCTGATTAGACTATAAAATTAATTTTTAATCTACTAGAAGCAAGTTGTACATAGCCCTATGAATAGCTTTAGCTTTATTCTAATTCTAAGGCAACGTAGGCTAATAAGCCTTAGACTTAATTAGAACGCTACAGTGATATATATGACATTTCAAATGAACTCATTACCAAATTTAAGTTTATTCCATGAAAAAAAAAAAGTCATTAATGAAGAGATATTAAATGACAAATCCATATACCAGTGGTGTTTTTCCAAGGGAACCAAGAGAACTAGAAATAGACCAAAAAAAAAAAAAAAAAAAAAAAACCACACCCTCCCATGTTTTGGAAAACATGATATTGCCTGTATCTTTCTGTTCAAATAGAAGTACCCTCAACCTACAATCCATGTTTATCCCATCCTACCATCCTAAGAAAACGGAACTAACCCACAGAATGTCAAATGTGATTCCTTATGTCAAATAATTGATTCAGAATCTCAACTCCTTTTTTAAAAAAATAATAAAAAAAAAACACCTATCAATCATTTTACTTGTAACCATTGCACTCACAAAGAAATATAGTTAAGTTATAACTGAAAAGATACCTGCCAGTATCAGGAGTCGTCTAACATGATATTCCTGGGAGGTATGAGAAGTGAAAAGGTGTTTTCAATTCTCAACCTGTTGATTTTTTGAGTAGCAATAATACCAAAGTTCTAGGCATCCAGTTGACTAGGAGTTGAATCAGATGACCTCCATAGATCGCATACAACCTCAACCATTTTGAGATTCTTTGTGTGCACCTATCTCAGTTGAACAGAGTGAAAGGTGAAAGCTAAAATCTCTTAGCCAGAAAAGGCTCTTTCCTTTCTGAAAACAGCATAGAAGGAGAAAAATGTGCAGTGGTTGGGAGAACCAATCCTACTTACACACAGGACAAAGCAGAGGGCACCAGAAACATTTGGCCTTGAACAAAAGGAAATCACTTGTGGATTTGACAAGCTCTGGGTTACCTTTGTAACCTCCTGATCTTCTTCTATCTTTAGTCAGGAGTAGCTTAACTGGTGTTAGAGATGGCATCCTCAATGTTCCTTCCTTTCCATTAAGTTCAGGTCAGTACATTGTAGTGACCAATTTGCAACTTTTCTTTCCACACTAAGAATCCAGAAGTGCTTCAGTGAGAACTCAGAAGTTCACAGCAACAAGACGCCAGAGGGGTTGGATATATTGTGTGTAAGGAGACTAGCTGTGGCATACAAAAGGGAAGGGAAAACAGATATTATGTGATGGGGCTCAGTGAATTTCCCTACAGATTTGAATGGGTAAATGCGGGCATCGAAGACTGTTGCCATCTGAAAGTTGGACAATTTAATGTTCCATTTTATTGCTGGTGTAGACAAACCGAGTCACATGCAATATTTGCTACAGGGTTTGTTTGGCTTCTTTTCCCCTTTTTTTAACAATCCATTTTACAGGGCTATTGCAGGAGATGCCTGTGAGCACGCCGGAGAGGTACTATATCAAAACAAAGTACACCTGATTAATTATCTAACAAGGGAGATGTTTGCACAGCCAGTACCATTCATTTTTCATGTGACAAAGCAGGCTTTAAGCATTAGTAACCACTAGTCCCACATTGCCAGAAGGATACAGTTGCCCTCCAGACTATCTTTCCTTTCTGCCTCCTACAATTCAGTATACTGTCAGGAGTGTCCCCAGTTCCACCTCTAATTTTCCTTTATACTCATCCCAGTGACTTGTGATTTCAAATAACGGTATGCATTTCATCAATGGCATCAAATAGTGGTTTAAAAAAAAAAAAAGATAGAGTCATTTAAAGATGTTTCTAAGTTGCTACATTAGAGAACAGATTCTCTTTTCTCTCATGCTCATTAGATTCATTCCCCACTAATGAATACAGAGAAGAATGAATCTCCAAAGAATTTAGACTTGAGTTTTAAAGGAGGTTTAACATTTGGATTTGGCTATAACTTCAATTTCCTTTCATGAATATTTTATTTAAATCCTGTATTAATCATAGTCACAAAGATAGCCTGCCTCCTTCTTCTGCTTGCTCCTATTGTCTGTCACAGGAGCACTTTCTCTCAACCTTAAATATCTCTAATTAAAAATTTCCCTGAAGCCAACTGATACCTGTGTGATTAATGGGCTGGCTAATAAATAAAACGCACCATGCTGCTTTAAGATCATTGTACCATAAAAACACAGAAAGGGTACCAGTGGCCTCATCATTTTGAAAGATGTTTATTAAAGCAACAGCACTGAGGTCCTAAGGGTACTGAAGTTCTCCACATCATTAACAACCAGATAAACTGAGAAACCTGATTCAGATACATTCATTATTCTTTGTGAAGAAGCTATGCAAACAGGAAAAGAAAAATTCAGGACAACAAGAAGAATCAAAGGAATATTTTCTCCAACAGATAAATATCTGCCTCCTTGGTATAAGTGCTACTTATAATAGTGAAGTGCTGGATACTGCTGAGGTGAAGGCTTTCATTCCTGGATTTTAGGTTCAAATGCAAGCTGGCTTACTGAACACACTTCCTATCTGGAGGATCTTCTTTGGGTTTTTGGTTGAGCACTCTTGGTAGAGGTTTCAGAGAGCCTGAATCTCACACTCTAAACTAGCACAGCTTCCACAGAGAGGGGCATGAGTACTCAACTACAGCCTCATCTGTGCATATGGGACAATCTCTTTCAGTGAAAGGAGGTCAGACCAGGTAACTGCACTGGTGTCAACTTAATCTGACAGTCAAAGAGGTATACAGAGGTAGTATCCACCCTATGGTAATATATATTGCATCAGTCCAACAGCTCATCTTGGGCTAGTTCATGAGACAGTAACAAGATCTACTCTGGATTAGATCAGAGAGAAGAGACCTCACCTGAAGCCAGAAGAAACCGCACATTCATACTCTGAAAGAGGGTGCAACTCAGTGCTAAACTGAGTTTGGTATAGTTGTCTCCTGTTAAGCCAGTGAGAGACTGTTAAGTTTGTATGAAATAATGGCATTAAACCTTGACAAGATGAACACTCATGCCCTGATTCCATTACATTTTTGTATAGTTCGTATTTTCTCACTCCCGTTTCTGTCACTGTGATCACTGGTTAGTGGGTAAGTTGCTCACTGCTTGTATAGCCCAGGCTTCTCACAAAAGCAGTGCAAGCCACTAACTAATATATACCATGAGGACACACTCAGGTTATATATCCATAGGAAAACCATCAAAATCCTTTTTCTTGCACCCAAGCCTGGGCAGTGAGATAGGTGTGGAATATCCTCAGTCTCCTGTGGTGCTCTGTAGTTTGGCACTGATTAGCAAAAAAAAAAAAAAAAAAAAAAAAAAAAAGGAAATCCAGAGCTGACTTTACTTTCAAAATGTGGTTCTACTCCTGTTGTCCACAACAATAGCTAGTCAAATAACTTATGGAAAAAATACAGTATCCCAGAAAGCAAGCCTACAAAAGTAGTTTTGCACCATTTTGGCCATTTCTGACAACAAAACCTTTGGGGACAGCTATAATTGGTGGACAATCACTTATCAGTAGCCCTTGTACTAGACTTGAGCAAGAGGTCAAGTAGTATCCCTAGTCATTCCTGTTTTGTTTTAGACATTAAAGAGAATATCATTTCATTCAAAAAGGCAAAATGTGGGTCAGCAATCCAGACACACATGTCCAGATGATGTGTCAGTTTACTGTCAGCACCAAAACCAAATGTAGTCCCAGACTGTAAATAAAACAGACCCCCATACCTACTCTTAATCTGAACACACTTCATTTTCCTATCCTTGGTTTCCTCTGTCTTCCTGAAGCATCTTTCTTTTCAAAACTTGTTAAGACTCTTTGGGAGGCCAAAGTGAATAGCCAAATTGCTCCATAGACACATAAAACAGAATTCACAGTGGTCCGAATTAAGTCCCATCCAACCAACAAAATGTATCTTATTTAGATTCAGCCAAGCTTACTCAAGGTCTGAGACATTTCTTTCAAGGTACCTGAGATGTAAGCATCCATATCTGAGACAGCTGTCTATGAGTTGTTATCAATGGAAACCTAACCAGTAGATCCACGATGTTGGGAGAAATACTTCATACTGAATAGAAATGTCTACTTTTACTGGAATTAATGCAGTACTACCATGACTGGCTCTGACTCTCCTCTATAGATGTCTATATGCTCAAAACGCATATTTTCTTAGATGAATCCCTCTTTGGATTAATTGTTAATTTATTTAACTGCTCCTCTGAAATGACTAACAGTAACCATAGTCAAGATCATAGAGCATAGATCGCTGAGATAATGGTTTAAAATCTGGCTTGTTTACGCCATCCAGAGCTGATCAAAACTGTAATATAAATAACTCCCACCTGTTCGCACTTTCGCAGGAGGCCATACAGACCTCCAGTGGCATATAAACCACATGCATTTTTACTGACCACGTATCAGATACGTCATCAAGATTTCAAATGTCAGCTGCATTTCACCAGCCTGACACACATAATTGCATGAGACGCATCTGTAAATACGAGTCATTTACACTCCATAAACATGTGCTTCAGCTGAAGCTCACTTAATATTCATACAGTAGATTTATGTCCTCTCAGTGGTATGTAGAGCTAATACATATAATATAACTAGCTACATTCCATACCAGTAAACAGTATTGTGACAGCTGTTGTGAAGTGAGCCAAGGGTTTTCCTTGGTTCTTCAAGCTGGTTATGGTGGTGTAGACTTGGCGAGAGAGAAAAGAAACAATATTAAGTATTAGTGATTTTCACTAGAACCCGTGGCATCTGGAACATTTGGAGTTGTCTGTGGTGAAAATATTTTCAAAATATGTGTAATTACAAAACAGTAAGATACTCAGTACATTTCCAGACATGAGTTTGACAAGTCACAGGACATCTGAAGACCATTTTTCATGAAGAATTCACTAGCTTTTTTCTTTTTTCAATAAACTTTTTTTTTCTTTTTTCTTTTTTTCTTTTTTTTTCCAGCAATATCTGACTCCATATTGCAACTTCCACTTCAGGTTCAATTCTCAACTCTCTTATCATTCAAAGTGGAGTGCATCTAATATTTCATTTCAGGTTCAACTCAAAAGATGATTACATGAAAGTTAGAAAGAAAAAAATATACTTTGTAAGTTCTAATAACATCTTCTAAGATCTGCTAAGGGTCCATTCCTGTTTTATATCTTCACTAAGGATCTGGATTATGGAGTGTAGAGTGCCCCCTCAATAAAATAGCAGGTGATGTAAAACTGAGGGGCTTATTCTTAAAAAAGATCACTGCCAAATTATGTTCGTTATGTTGCTGCTTCATTGCAGATGGAAATTATGGGGAAAAAAATGTTGTGGCTTATGTTACCAAGAGAAACGACCATTTCATTTTCTGACATATCCTGGCCGCATAAAATGCTTAAGATTGTACTAATGAATGAAGGATGTCATCAACTTGAATCAAGCACTGCCAGGAGTACAGGAGTGCTGATTTATTTATTTATTTATTTTTATGATCCCTCCAATGTAGATGTTAAATAGGGAACATTAGTATTGCAGTCACATTGTATTTTGTGTAATACTTAAGAAATCATCTGGAGCAAGGCACTCAAAATGTACTTGCACGTATTGTGTCTAATTTGCTGTTTCAACAAATATTTTAACTCTAATCTGCAGTCTAAAGTTACAGCACTTTCTGAAAGATAAATATTCTGATCCTAGTATCTGGGTCTGCATTATATTCAAAGGATAAAATCCTGACTCATTTTCATTTTTCTGTTTATAGGTGTCAGTTACTTTGTGGATTTCTCAGGAGGTTGGTTATAGAGCAAGGAAGGAATTAGTTCTCATAGAATTACAGAATTGTATGAATTGGAACATGAAGGCCACCTAGTCCAGGTCCCCTACAATGAAAAGAGACAACTACAGCTAGATCATGTTGGTCAGAGCCCCATCTATCCTGACCTTGAATATCTCTAGGAATGGGGTATCTACCACCTCTCTGAGCAACATGCTCCTGTGCTTCACCACCTATTAAAAAAAGAAAAAGAAAAAAAAATCCTTCTATCCAATCTAAATCTCCTCTCTTTTAGTCTGAAACCATTTCCCCTTGTCCTGTCAAAACAGCCCCTGCTAAAGAGTCTGTGCCCATCTTTAGTATAGCCCCCTTAAGATACTGAAATGCCACTCTCAAGTCTCCCTGGAACCTTCTCTTCTCCAGGCTGAACAGCCCCAGCTCTCTCAGCTTGTCCTCATAGGGATGATATTCCACACCTTAGATCATTTTTGTGGCCCTCCTTTTGACACACTCTAGCAGGTCCACATCTCTCCTCTACTGAGGACTCCACATCTGGATGCAGTACTCCAGGTGAGGTTTCACCAGAGCAAAGGAGAGGGGCAGGATCACCTCCCTTGCCCTGCTGGCTACACTTTTTTTGATGCAGCTCAAGAAACAGTTGGCTTTCTGGGCTGAGGGCATATTGCTGGTTCATGTTCAGTTTCCATTCCACCAGTACTCTTTTTTGACAGTGCTCCATCCTTACATCCCTCAGCTTGTAGTGATAGTGGGAGTTGCCTTGACCCTGGTGCAAGACCTCACACTTAGGTTTATTGAACCTCATGAGGTCTTCCTGGGCCCACTATTCAAGCCTGTCAAGGTCTCTCTGGATGTCCCTCAAGTGTGTTGACTGCCTGGTGTCATCCATAAACTTTCTAGGATGCACTCAAGCCAACTCTTGATGTTACTGAGGAAAATGTTGAAGAGCATCAGCCTCTGTACTGATCCCCGAGGGACACCATTCATCACAGATCTCCATTCAGACATGGATACATTTACTACTTCTCTGGGTAAAATCTTGCAACTATTTCCTCAACCATTGAACCATCCACCCATTAAATCTGTATCTTTCCAATTTAGAGGGAAGTATGTTATGGGAGACCATGTCAAAGGCCTTACTGAATTCCAGGTAGATGACATCAGTAACTCTTCTCTTGTCAAGAAATGCAGTTATGCCATCGTAGAAGGCCACTGGATTGGTCAGGCAGGACTTACCCTTGGTGAAGCCATGCTGGTTGTCTTGTATCACTTCCCTCTCCCCAACATGTTTTGGTGTAGCTTCCAAGAAGATCTGGTCCATGGTCTTTGGCACTGAGGTGAGGCTAATAGGTCAGCAGTTGCCTGAGTCATCCTCTCTATCTTAAAAGTGGGTGTGACACTGCCCGTTTTCCAGTCACCAGGGCCTTCACCTTACTGCCATGACTTTTAAAATATCATTGAGAGTGACAACTCTGTCAGCCAGTTACCTCAGGACTATGGGAAGTATCTCATCAGGACCCATAGACTTATAGGTGTTCAGGTTCCCCAGGTGGTTATGAACCTGGGAGGGACATTGGTCACCTCTCATGATTTCCATGGGAGGGATACATGAAGAGCAGTTGGCAGTGAAGACTGAGGCAAAAATTTGTTGAGTACCTTAACCTTCTTCTTGTTACCAGTCTGCCTGTATTGCTCTCTGGGTGATATGCCTTTCTTTCCTTTACTATTTGATGTACCTGTAGAAGCTTTTCATGTTTTTATTTGCACCTCTTGACAAATTCAGTTCCAGCTGGGCCTTGGCTTTCTTTACCCCATCCTTACGAAGCCTTGCACCTTCAAGACCATCCAGTCCACCTACCACCAATATTTTCCCAATAAACCATGTCTGTTACAGCAACATCTGAATGTTTCTTGAATACCTCCAGGGATGGTAACTCCACAGCCTCCCTGGGCAACTCATTCTAGTACCTGACCACTCCTTCAGATAATAAATTTTTCCTAGTATACAATCTGAATCTCCTCTGACACTCTCCTCTGACACAACTTGACAACATTCCCTCTAGTTTTATTGCTACTATCTGGGAGAAAAGGCTGACCCTTACTTCGTCACTTCTTCCAGAGAGTTATAGAGAGCTACAAGGTCTCTCCTGAGCTTCCTCTTCTCCAGACAGAACAGTTCCCTCAGTCACTCACCATAAGACTCGTGTTCCTGAAAATTCACAGCTTCATTGCCCTTCTCTGGATACACTCAATGTCTTTCTTGTAGTGAGGGGCCCAAAACTGAACACAGTACTTGAGCTATAGCCTCATCAGTGCTGATTAGAGGGACAATCACTTCTCTGCTCCTACTGGCTACTCTACTTTAGATGCAAGCCAGGATGCCGTAGTCCTTCTTGGCCACCTGGGTATACTGCTTGCTCATATTCAGACATCTGATAACTAACACTTCCAGAACTTTTTCCTCTGTGCAATTTTCCAACCTCTCTGCTCTGAGCCTGTAGTGTTGCATGGAGTTCTTGTGACCAAAATGCAGGACAATGGCACTTAGTCTTGCTGAACCTCACGAATTGGCCTCAGTCCATCGATGTGGAACGACCAGGTGACTTGCTTTTATTGCTTTTTCCAGTTGGAGTTAATTGAAGGTTTCAATCAGATATCTGTATCTGGAAATTCTTTACATTCCTGAAAAGAGTACAGCAGCTCCTCCTTAAACAGCAGAGATAACGTAATGTTGTGTCTGGTCTCTGGACTCTGTGAGTTCCACATTACTGTTTTCATGGTCACCAGGCTGTCCTTACTGAAATGTAGGCTGGACTGTACCAGAACTTCTTTCTGGCCTGCAAGTCCACAGTTCCCATTATATCCAGAGCACTAACTTAGGTAAAATACAGAGATACAGTGCTGTTCACTTTGGTCTTGTTCTAATTTCATATCAAGCACCACAGCATATATAATATTAAAATATGATAATATCTTCTGTTGTTTTCAATACAGTATCACTATTTGCATGCATTTGCTCATATAACTGCTTGTGTTCTTCAACCTACTTAACAGTATCCAATTAGGAAACTGATAGCATAGAAGGAGCTGATATATTACAGCATAATGGCAGTGCAGAGAGGTACTGAGGTTACCTGTTGAAAGAAGAAGCAAGGTGCAACAGGAAAGGGAGGATACTGCTTGCCCATAGGGCAGAGGAACAAGGGCATCTTTAAAGGAATCAACTAATTTTAGAATATCTCTTCATTCTGTGGTGGAAAAAAAAAAAAAGATTTAGTAATTTTTTTTTCCTTGCTGGAAGAATTTATAATCTACAAAGATAAACAGATTTTATCCCAGCTTTTGAATAGGGAAACTTGAATTATAATTACCATTAAATGGCTTAATTCACTATATTTACTGAAGGAAGAAGGATAAATAGAAAATTGAAAGCAACGTATTTCTAGAGACAAGAATTCAATAAACACTGTAAATTGGTGGGCAGGATCTCCTCGGAAACAAGTTGAAGTGACAAAGGAGTGCAGTAGAGTTGGCAATTCTTTAAAGAAATGACAGTGAGGGTACAATCAGAAGCCATGCCAACATGAAGGAAGGATAGGAAGTGTAATCAGAAAACAATTTGGCTAAACCACGAGCTCTTCAATGACCTGGAGCTAAATAAAATGTACAGGAAGTGAAAACTACATTGAAATACTAAAGACAAATACGAATGAATAGCATAAATATGTGGGGGAAAAAATCAGGAAGGCGAAGGTACAAAAAGAGAGGAAATTAGCAAAGGAAGCAAAATGCTTTCTGTAAGCACATTTGTATTTAGTCCAAGGAAAACATTGGTTCATGTCTAAACAGGGAGAACAAGCTCCTGCCAGATGAGTCTGAGAAAAGTAAAATGTTCAGTGCCTTTTCCATTTCAGCTTTCACTGGAAAGGTCAACTATGACTGGTTGATATAACTAAGGACAATAACTCAGAAAGATCAGATTAGAAAATACTTAGATAAGATAGATGTCTAAAGTTCAGTGGGGCAGTGGGAAATATATCTCAGGATATTTACACAACAGGCAGAAACTATCCGACAGACACTAGTAGATTTTTAGGAGGATCATAGGAGATGCATAAGTGCAGAGAACTGAAGAATAGACAGCAGATCACCTGCCTGTTGGAAGAGAAAAAGAGGAGACAGAACTATCAGTCTGACAATCTAATTGACTCCTGGAAAAATACTGAAACAAATAATCTGAATACTTCTAAGCACCTGGTCAAGGACAAGGAGAGGAGTAGCAGCCAGTATGAATTTGTAAAGTACTAATCACGTTAAACCAATCAATTTTCACTCTATAACTTCATAACAAACCTTGTGGGAAGAGGAGGAAAAGTTAATGTCATACTTCTTTACTATAGTCAAGCTTTTGACATTATCCCACAAAATATTTTCATAAGTAAGCCAAGAAAACATGATCAAGATTAAACTCAGAGAAAGGGTGTGAAAAGCTGGCTAAAAGTCTGCACTTTAAGAGTAACTTATCCATGCTTCACAGTCAAAATGGTAGGATTATATCCAGTGGGAACTACAGAGATCTGTCCTGGGTCTGATACAATTCAATATTCTCACGAATGATGAACAGAAGGGATAAGTGTGTCTTTGATATTCTTACAAATAAAGTAAGGCTCAAGCAGGCAGTCTGTAAACACACAATGATAGGGCAGGAATCAGAAAAATAATGACATATTAGGGAGTTTATACAGAAAAATGAGGCCTTTCCTAATAAGAACAAAATATGTTTAACAAAAACATCACTCATGAAAAACCCCTCTTGTTCTATCCAGTGGTGTAATACTGCATCCATCCTCAGGAAGGACTGATAACAACAGGAATGGTATAGTAGTGAGAAAAGTGTGATGCAGCAGGAGGGAACTGAGTATTTCTTGGACTAAGAGAAGTCCAAGTGAAGAAATGAAATTCCTCTTGAGATACTATGGACACAAAGGGGATAAGTTCTCACATTCTGAGGATAGAAAAATAATATGGATTTTAACTGTAGGAAGAAATCCAACATTAAAATTACTTTGGCAAACATACATCAGGAGCAACTTACGTAGAGGTGATCCTAACACAGAATAGAAGGTCAGTCTAAAAAAGTTGAAAATATTCCTTTTCTCTAAGTTTTATTTCCATGACACAGCATGGGTTTCAGGAATGATGGTCCTGGATTGCTAACTAAAGTTCACATGGGACAGCTAAAATCGAACAGAAAATTGAAGTCTGACCTTAACAATGATGGTTCAAGTGTCTTAGCCTCAGAACAACTTACCTCTCACTTCCCCTTTCTCTCAATAAACAGATAACACACTTTAGTCAGCAATGATTCCACAATTAAAACCTTTTCATATACAAAATGAAACAGCATTCAGGTTGATCTGTTTATTTCCATGTTTGCTGTCCCTGTTATCGCAAAGCATGTGAAAAGAAGGTGATGTCAAAGCACAGGTTTTTGTGAAAAAAAAATGTGTACAGCTTTATGAACATACCATTGGATGTCTGCATAATTAGATACTGGATGATTAAAGGTCACCAATAAAAAGCCTTTTGAGACAATGCCTGAAAAAAGGTGTTTCCTCATGTAGCATATGTCTATATAGTACAGATAAATGACACGCACAGTTTATTCTACTGCATATGCAACTTACAATGGATTATTACTGACATTATTTCTTTTATTGAAATAGCAGATGCCAATTTTTTATTGGAAATGCAGTGAATAGTAATTAACAGCCTCTTTGGCTGTGTTAATAATACACTTCTTCCTAGTAAATATTGGCTAAATAATTAAATGAAGGATTTTTTCTTTCCTGTCTTCTGTGCAATTTGCTCAACTTGATAGATTTGAGATGGAAAAGAGAAGACCTGGTTAATATTTAAAAACCAAACAGTTAACCACGTTCATTTGCACTCCTTGTCTGTATCAGCTCCATTACAAGAAGTGTGCTCTTCCAGAACTCTTTTTGAACTAGTATAAAGGCATCGTAGGTACCTGGAGGTTTCTTTGAAATGTGGACTACTTAAAATACATGTAAGTGATTTTCTTCTCAAATGATTTACTCTTATTTGATGCACTGGACCTAAAATATTCTCAATTCCCAACCCATTCTTCGCATGCATTTTTGACACATATATTCTCTGAAAGTCACAGGAATTGAACATCTATTTAGATGCCTTTAACAGTGTCACTATGTGCTTAAATAACACAGTGAAGCTCTTCCGATTTAATAATTGCTGATTATGGCTCAAGTGGATAAAGGCAATCAGACACAGATTGCTATATATGTATACACTATTTCCGTTTAGAGGTTTCCTGAATTATTTAGTACTCACCTTTTAATCTAGAGTAGCTCAGCTTTAATCTGAAATAGCAGTTATCAGTAGCACCCATAAATCATTTTCTGCAAACAGCGGTGGCGGAGAAAGGTGTTTTTAGTCCTTTGCAGGTCTGTCAAAATGTTTGTAGAAGTAATTCATGCTTGCACAAACTGAACTTACGAAAGCACTCTCATTCAGTTCAAATAAAATACCGGTAAGTGAAAGGCTAACTCCTACCCTCATTTTTTTCTCTTGTGCAGTCATTGCAGGCAGTAGGTTTGCATTATGGAAGAGACAATAAAACTAAACCCAGTTACCTATTATGAACTCCATGTTTTTTTAACCTGAGATTTGAACATTTCGCTCCCATTAAGAGAAACTGAGTTTTCAAAGCCTCCTGATGACTTTGAATTTTTCAGCCTGCTTGTTTGAATTCTGCTGAGGGACTGACTCTCTACAAGTTCAAGCAAATCCTATTAAAGTCGATGGAAGTCACAAGCACGTCTCTGGGGCAGAGTGGGACCCCCTGCTATCTAGTCAGTGCAAATTAACAGCTGGGAGTGGAAGGAATGTAAAAAAGCAAAATCTCTTCACAGGGCTGCATTGATATGCAAGGGATTTGCCTGTCGGAGAGAGATGTGTGATATGAAGTGAATGTTTATTGCACACTGCAGGGAGCTTCCAATAGTAGCCAAAAGGAGATATCTGTAGTAGATCTGGATCGGAAGCCGTCTAAAAGCTGCAGCACAGTGAAAGGACTTTTGATATAGAATGCCTTTGTGACACTGCTCGTTCTGCGATAGAGGAAAAAAATATCACCAGCGTTTACAGAGTGATGGAGAGGAAGCTGGGGGATCGGGACATTATAACAGTACCAGTAACCTGACTATTCTGCTGTATTTTGAAGTATGCATAACTACAGATGTGGGTTAATGCACAGAACCCATTAAACTTCAGCTGTTTCTCCATAGAGAGTGAGAAGGACATTTTCCACAGAAATTTTGTGCCCTTCAGTCTGGTCAAGTGGGTAAAATATCATGGATCCTGGCCACAAGCACAAGGTTAGTTGGTACAGATACAATCACTACCTCCCTTACTTTAACACATCCTTTTACTCACTTGTCCTCTTGTAATATGTGTTGTATTTGGGAGAGTCTATCCAAGATTTTCTCCAGAGAAGCAAGGAAAAGAATCTCATTGGCTTTTCCAACAGGGACCAGAGATAACAAACCACTCATGATTTATTCTGCTCTGCTCCATTCATGTGCATGGTGCAATGACAAAGGCTATTGCTGCTTGCCATTACAACACTACATGATCTCCAACTTTCAGGGAGCCAAGCCATGGAGGTAGGTCCTTACTCTGGCATGCAGAGGACATGGAGCCCTGATTTCCTGAGGACTCACTTCTTTGTCGTGGTTTCCTCCAGCAGATCTAGCAGGCAGCCAGGTGACCAACACAGCACTGTTGCATAGTCTGTAATTAGCTATGGTACTCATAAACCACTTCGTTGATAAATTAAGCAGTTAATTAGAAACATATGTTAATTACAAAGGTTACCTATGTTATAGCACAAATCATATCTCCAATACTAGTATGAACAACAATTTGACTGACTTCCTGTATGTAAAGAATTTTATTTCAGAAGAAATTTTCAAATTATTTTTTTTTCTATTGACTACACCAGAGAAATTGACACTATTCATGAGCCATTTGTAGACAAAAAATGAGGAAACTATCAAATCACTCATTTTGATTTTCTTATCATACTCTCACTATGAGCAGTCCTGAATTCAGCTTCGGTGCAGAAGAAATCTGGAGAATCTGAGAATAATGTATTAAAGGCTGGTATCAGTTGAAGACAGAGCTTGATTGCAGATCACTTAGCAAACTCACGAGGTCATCAATGGACTCTGACAGATGTTTGCAAAACACTTCAAATGTGAACACATGGGCAGATGTGAAGTGTTGTGTGTCTGCAGTGTAGCTTCATGCAAACTTTGCTGCTTTCAACACAACAGGTCCTACCTTTGTGGTCAGCTCTCTTGGTTCAGTCCCCTTTCAGTTCCTTCTGCCCCCTAGTCCCCTCAATGGCAGGACAGTACCAGAAGCTGAAACTTCCTTGGTGCTGTGCAGCACTGATCAGCATCAGCTAAAACATCAGAATGTTATTAGTACTGTTTTTCTCCTAAGTTCGTAACATGATACTAGGCACTGTGAAGAAAATAAACTCTGCCTCAGCTGAAACCAGGACACAGCCGCATAGACTCTATGTCCTTTTGGTAAAGTCCACATTTTCAGGTGCAGTTATCTGCCAGGGCTAAAGGGAATTAGTGAGGATAGCTATCTGTATACTGCAAAGGTTCCAGAATTAAAGGTTCTGGTCTGCTGTCTGTTCCTGTGTGGAAACTCAGAAGGTTTGACTTTTCTTTTATGCTGTCTTTCTCTTCTTTCAGAATAAAAACTCAGCTTTCTCCATTAAAACCTGGGACAGCATTGTACCAAACCTGCATCATCAATCCATATTTAATCCTAATTCTTTTTTTCCCATTGAACATCTGCACCTGGGGCTTCCTTCCTCCAGTTGTGCTAGGTAACATTTTTTCAGTCTATCTCAGTTTACATTCATGTTTGCATAGGTGGTGAGGGATGGTGGAAAGTTTTGGCATCAGCAGATCATTTCCCCACTGATCTCAATAGCCGCTCAGACTTGGAAATCAGAAGTTGTCAGCCAGAAGCTCTCAGCCTCCGGCACCACCTCTCTTTCCTACCTTCAGCTGGCACTGAGTTCAAAGCACAACTTAGCAGCAAATTGTAGCTATGTCCCTTGAGCCCCATGACTTAGCACAGGCACATCACGCTTCCACGTGGAGAACTGCAGTGCAAAAAAATACCTTCCAGGAGTCTTCTGCCTAATACTGGAAAGCACTGATGCACTCTGGCTCCAGGGAGAGGTAAAAAGTTGATTGCCACCCACTCAATAACCATTTCCTTCAGTGTGATCGATGGAGCGTCGTCAAAGAGTGGTCTGGTGACAGATGCCCGTTAGCTGTCAGAGGCAGAGGATAAGAATGACTCCATGATAGATGTTTATGGAGGGGGAAACAGTAAAGAGCACAGGAGTAGTAAAAGGACTGATATAGGAGGAGCAGACAGCCGTACAAGTGTAAGGACATTGATTGAATCAGAGCATTCCTTTAAACTCAGAGCCTCAACTGCAGCACTCACATCAGGCCACATAAAGTTTCTTCCAACGTGTTCCTGGTGACATCTTGACACACTGATTTGAGTATTGCTCACTCTATAATCCCTGGGGGAAGATATCTGAGCTCTGAACAGTGCTTTTGAGTCATACCTTCCCACTAAACCCATTTTCCAGTTCCCTCCTTGCCAAGGTCACTGAGTTTCTGATCTCACAAGTGAAAACTTTACAAAAAAAGATGAGTTGAAAGAGGAATGAATGCTTCTGCTGCTCCTCTGGGGCACCATCCACTACAACTCAGCCAGTGCAGTCTGAGGACAGCATTAACTGGCAGCACATTAATGCTCTCCAATGCATGCAGGTAGAAGGGACGGCTGGGAGCAAGGCTAAGTCAGGAACATATTCTGCCCATGTCTTGCTTTGGAGATTGTATGGTGGGATTTTCACAATAGGCTATGTGCAAAAGTCAAGTCAGTCTTGTATCTACAGGAAAGACAACAGAGCCCTGGTGGGCTGGAGTAATTGGTGGCAGGAATGCAAGATGTGAGTGTCTTTATGCTGTGCACTTCTGACTATGCCCATGGATGCAGCGCCTCCCTTTGCAAGTCACTGCTGCACAGTTAGAAGATGGGAGAGAACCCAAAGCAAAAATGGTCAGATGTGGTGAGGAAGGTCTTTCCTTCCCTTATCTCAGTTAATATTTATGACAGAACGGACAAAGAGAGCTTATATGTCAAATAGATATATAAATATTCTGGAGTCCTATTTTCCCCATACATTCATACACAGAACCAACTTATAATTGTGGATTAATCCTGCTTCAAGAACCGTTGGTGTGATGGTGCACGGGCTCCATCGCACAGGCCAGCCAACATTCAGCTCCTCCCCAGGGCAGTGGATGCTATTTTATGGCTTATCTCCTTTCATGGTATCCACACTGCAAAGTGTGAACAAGTAGAATAGCAGTGTGCACTACCAGCACATTCTCATAGAAGAGAATTTTGTCCCTGAGCCACAACACAGATCCTTTGAAGCACTCATCATGAAAGATGTAACAACTACTTCCTCCACTACCTGTGCAGGATCCTTCTAGTGGAGAAGTTATTTCTCCACTTAAGGATATTTACATAAAAACTTTTAAAATTACATATAGTTACATACTTAGAGATGCATCTTAAAATGAGCTTTTGAATAATTGTTTTAATTCCTTTAAAATTTATATGAAAGTAAAATGGTATTTCATCTAAGAGTGTAAGATGTATTTCCACAGGCATGTATATATTTATCTAAACCATGCACTTTGTGGTTCATCGTGAATGTTTTACTCCATGTCTTAAATGTATCAAAATTGCTGTAAGGAGGTAGCCTTGAAGATTATTTTCTTTATTGATATCCTCAGAAAATCCAGAAAACGCTGAGATATGAAGGATACATCAGAGAATTTCATTATAACTCCACATTTCTTTTTTTTTTTCTTTCCTTTTGTGATACATTAAAGGTTTTCTTCAAAAGGTTGCAACATGTTGTATTGCTTAGCTGAATTGAGAGCATATTCTCCTGTCCTTCAAACATCATCAGCCAGACCTGGGAGATGAGGGTACCAAACAAAATAAAGGTTCAGCTAGGTGGCTGGAGACTAGATGCTTGTAACAGGTGTACAAATGCTGACCCAAGCACAAGCCAGCCTCAAAAAACCAAGACAAACCAAGAGAGCAAGCCAAAAGGGAAAGCACAAAACAGATCAAAACACTGAAATATTTTTTTTCTGAAGTTATGCTATGGGCTCCTCTTTATGCATAAAATCCATGAAAAATCCATGGAAAATCCTATTTGCTCCACAACCCCAACAGAACCATTTAGAGCCCTGCTACTCCATCCTCAGCCACTTCCTCATATGCTGATAGCTGCACAACCAGTACGGATCAATGGCCCTGCATGAGCAGGGGTTGGACCAGATGGCATCCAGAGGTCCCTTCCATCATCAAGCATTCTGTTATTCTGCGGCCTGCTAAATATTCCTAGGAAATTGATACTCCGACCCAACTCCAGAGGAGACTTCATCAGTCTCTATAATTCCCTGAAAGAAGACTGTGGCAAAATAGGGTTGGCCTCTTCTCCCAGGTAACAGTGGTAGGATGAGAGGGCACGGCCTCCAGTTGTGCCAGGGGAGATTCAGGTTGCATATTAGTAAAAACTTCTTCTCTGAAAGAGTGGTCAGGTGCTAGAACAAGCTGTTCAGGGAGGTAGTAGAGTCACCATTCCTGGAGGTGTTTCAGGAAACGCTAGATGTAATTCTTAGGGACATGGTTTAGTGGGCAATATTGGTGGTAGGTGGATGATTGTACTAGATGATCTTATAGGTCTTTTTCTAATCTTAATGATTTTATGATTCTATGATAGGTCTTCAATCCTGCTCTCTCACCCTTCTCATTTCAACAGTTCCAATGAACTCCATAGATTTGAAGGCCTGTACGGATCATCCAGTCCCATGGCCTCATCAGTCTGAGAATGAGAAAGGACAAGAGTAGTTGGAGAGACAGTGGACTGCAGTGCAGGAAGTCTTACATAGCTGGAGTCAGGGTGATGTATGTTAAGGTGTGCAAAAATGACAACAACATGGCATGATGCACACACTCGCCACCTTGCCTGCCCTCTATCCTGTTGCAAAAGCCCCATAAAAATTGGGTTTTGCAACCACCACCACTCTGAGCCAGTCATAGGGGGAAGATAAGTCCCTCCTTTACTCTAAGGTCATGGCCTTTGGGTTTCTGCACCTAACTTCCAAAGAGTTGTAAAATGAAGATTTTCACTGAAGTAGTACCAGGCCCTTTTCTGGAAGGATACAACAGAACCCTCTCTGGAAATCAGTAGGAATGCATCTGGAATCTATCCCCTTCTCAAAATTAACTCTCAAAGATCACCTGGGTATCTTAATGATCTGTGTTTAAAGGTGCTGGATTAGCCAAGTAGCTTCAGTGCCCTTCTGGGCAGATCTGCCAATCACAAGGTTGTTATGGACCAATGAGGCTGTAAAACAGCCTAAAACAGACTTTTAGCTTGTCAGATGATGGCAATGATAATCTATCATAGCCAGACCTGCAAAATCTCCTTGGGGATGTAGAGCTGCTCTGATCACTCCTTGCCAGGAAAGATGAATTCACAGTAAAAGAGATGCAAGGGGAGGCTATTAAACTAATCAGGGAAAGGGAAAGCCTGTTTTACTGGAAGAGATAAGATGGCCAAGTTTTGTTTGCCTTTGCAGAATGAGGGCTGGCACAACAGAAGTTCTGTGTCTAAATATCCCATATTGACAAACACCATGGAAGAACTGCTTGAAGTACATGACTGTTGGCACAACAACAAGAACAAGCTTCCTATGAATAAACTTAAGATAGAGAATAGGGCTTTTCTACTCATTAGAGAAAAGAGTTTTTAAAAACATTAGAAATGTGAGATTTTATCAAGATATCCAGTGAAATAAGTAATGGAAATTCATGGTATTACTTAAGATGGGGAATGGGCTCAGCAAACCTTCCCATTCCTCCCAGTTCTATGTCATATGAAAGCAAAAGGAAAGTTCCATGAGTTCAACTGGACTCACAATTAAAATGTTAATCCTATCAGCATGTGCACTTGGCCTAATCAATTCTGGGTCTTGAAATCATTCACGACAGTTTTGTAAGACCAAATAGACACCTTAAACTGAATGAATGCATAAATTGTACTTCCAGCAGCAGGACTGCAGGACTAAGTGTTACAGACCTTAGTGCATTGGATAAACTGTGGTGGCCACAGATACAGTTAGTTAATCAATTATCTCTGTTTATTGGGGAGCAGGATCTTCCTGCAGCTGCTAAACCCAATGACACGCAATGACAATTATGTAAACTTTCATGGAACTCCAGAGAAGCTATCAGTGGCTTCCTGGCTGTAATTTTTGAGTTGATCCAATCTGACATATGGTGATTTTTTGAGTCATTTGATAGCACAGAGACTTAAGCAAAACCCTCTCCAAACAGCTATAAGAAGTGGCTCTTCACTCTCTTATACTTTTGGAAACTCAGAATGTTACTGCACACAGCCATGCATGAATGCACGAAGGATTACATCTTACAGAAAATCCTGACCTTGGATACATCAAACCTTTTAAAAACTAAACTACTTTCAGGTAAACAACCTATTTTTGTAAATGGAGTTAGTCTTCTGCAGTAGAACATGACCCTTCATCAGAAAGTCCAAAATCTAACAGCCAAAACTCTTCATCCCAACACAATATTTTTGTCAATGGTACACTTGCTACCTAAGCTCAGTTTTCAGCCATTGAAAATGAAAATATCTGTAGGGAGATTAATTTTCAGTGAAAAAGTGAAATTAGTCACTCTTCTGCAAATGGCAGAAGCCTGTTCTGCAAATATATATCATTCATACAATTTCCAGGGCATGTTTTTAAGTCTGCCTTAACTGGACTTCTGTATTTTGCTTTAGGTTATTTCATTTGTTCATCTGAGAAGGGATTGATGCTGTAAATTCACTATCTGGATATACAGCAAACATAACCTTCAAACTGCAGAACAGGACTGCATTTTCAGAACTGTCTCTCAAATACATGGGAAAGACAAACAGTTAGAAAACCTCCATTTTACAATATATACCTATAGAATGAAAGGGAGATTTGTTTAAAAATAGTGTATCAGTTTATGTTGAACTGCAGAGGTTGCTTGCAAGCAAGGCCATATTTCAATTTAGTGGAAAGAAATTGTTCCTGTTAATTACCTATTGCACACAGGAATAAGCTATACCGAAGGGCACCTACTCATTCACATCTCTACAGTCTGATTTCTGCAGCACCAGGGGATCTCAAAATCTCTTGTGCATTTAGTCTGAGAAGGAGAGCACCACTAACTTTCTTGCTTTCTGGGGCAGAAAAATGAAATACATTAAAAGGGTGAATCATGAACCACTGTCCAGAACAGAACTCAGTCCACTTCACTGCAACAGTATCTTAATATTACACTGAATGTAGATGAGGCTCCTTGTTTCCACAGAGACAATCTTGCTTAAATTTTCTGGAACTGACTTACAAGCCCATGCAGATGTACAGAGGAAGATGCTGGGGGTGTGAAGGAATTTGCACCCATCAGCAGCTGCAGCCATTGCTTGTGCCATACAGCAGCTGGTGTGGGGGGAAAAAAAGAGGTGAAGAAAAGGGCCTAAGCAAAGAGCAGAAAAAATGGAGCTGGCATCCTGCCTGTCCCCCAGTGCCCTTGAGTGGACACAGGTGTGAGGATGATTTTGTGCCTGTGGCCGAAGCAGAAGCAGAAAATATCGAATGTCAGAAGGAAGTTTATCCCCACAAGCTTTCCAGCCCCTTTTTGCACAACAAAGAGATCTGGCTTGTTCAGATAAGGGCTGGATGAGCATCCCAATTTTCAGTTGCTTATTTATCTTTGACACTCCACCCATCACTAAACATCTCCATTCCCAGTGTGATATAATTCCCTTGATTAAAACTGTGTGGCCCATTACCAGAATACCTCATCCCACTGTACTCTGCCTGTCCCACTCCTAAAGAGCCATCAGAAAACCTGATTCTGTCCTCCCAAGTTGGCAAAATTCACACAGACCTCAGTGGAAATAGTACTACATCTGGGTAAGTATCCATCCGTACATAGGTTGTCTCGACTGATCTTTCACAAGAGAAGAGTATATTAGACACACATACACACGCACACTTCTACATCATTCTTAAGGTATTCCTTTAGCTTTGTTCATACAGATGTGTATCTTGAACTGAAAGATCTTCTATTCCAACTGCCAGAATGGCAACTGCTTACAGAATCTGACAGTTTCTATCGACAGCTGCTTGCAAAGAGGAGGGACAACCTTGTGACAGGAATGACCTTCCTTTCCTTTTGAAACCTTTTGTGTTTCTGTCATGTGCTTGTTTCTCTCCACCTGTGGGCTCAACTGGTTTTGGTATGCTGCCCAAGAAGATCCTGCTTAATCAAAAAGTAAATCCTCACATAGTAAATGTGCCTGTAAAGAGTGAGCTCCCTTTCTTAGCTGTCTTGGTTAGCTTCTGCCAACACATCAGAAGTGCTCCCTAGGCTTCATTGATACGCATATGGAAAAGCATTCCTGCTCACCATTCAAACACCCATAACTTTGTATGATGTCACTTATCCATCATAGAGATGGAGCAGCTTTCAGGAGAGACAAGATGCAAATCACCAGCCTGAGCCTCAGTTGTTGTTCTGTATCAGACTGAAAATATGGAGAGGGTGTAAGATCAAATGCATATCTAGAAAAGAACAGCTTTTCTTCACTGAGGTCAGTAGTATTATCTTTAGATGAAAAACTCTCCTCAGATTCACCCCATCGTCTTTCACTCCATGAGTGACATTGTCTCACCTTTCTTCTCTAATCTGACTTTTCCCTCAGCCCACTAACACTGTTAAAATCTCTCCTCTGTGTTCAAATATAAGTGAATTTGTTCATCATATCTTCCCAGATTTCTACATCTTTGGATGCTTTTAATATCTATTTCTATCTCTTCCACTTGTCTGCTATACTTCAATAGATTTAGCCTGAATAATCATTTAGTTTGATTTACTCCATATGTAAATCAGTCTTTTGAGTTATTTGTTTGAAGAAATTTTAACAACTACTTGTATGCAAGATGTTACACTTCTAGCCTAGTTTGTCTCCTTGACAAATTAATATTCTAAAAAGATGCAAATTAGCAAGGTAGATATTGGTCATTAGAAATGTATATTCATGTTTATCAAAAACAAATTACATAGCTGTAATAGAACACTTTTTTTTTTTTTCCCTCCTCTGCATCTCAGTAGATAATGACATAATAACTGCAGGAATTTAAAGCAGTAACCAACATTTTTCTAAGACTTACAATTATCACAGTGCGCAACACACAGTGGCATTCCCCAAGACACTGCCTGCAGATAACCTAGCTCTGTGTATCTCTACACAACCTTAAGAACTGACTTAACATTTATGTAATATGTGTGATTGCCTGTATTCTCTACACTCCCATTTAAAATCTTGGCATTTCAGCAGTTTGCAGCTAATTAATAGGTCACTCATAGACTGTAATGTGGTCAAATATTAACATATGAAGAGAGTAGCTGCCATCACTGTACCTTCACAGTCGTGACTTTGCCGGATGAAAAAATACCAACCAGCTTCACTGGGATCTCCATGAGTGAACATCTCACTCTCAACAGCCAAGCCTAACTTGCCCTCTGGAATATTGCAGCATCAATCTGTCACATATTAGGTATTTCCCCTTCATGCTCTTAACATACCTTGGACTCACATGTACCAGCAATTAAGAGACATGTTGAGGAAAGATAATCAGTTTACTTAGGTTTTGTCTACATATGGAATTCTTTTTTTTATGGACTTTGTGCAGAGTTGCTCAGGTTTTATTTTCTTAAGCTAGCAGATAGAACACAATCATAGAATCATAGAATTGTTTGAGTTGGAAGGAACCTTTAAAGGCCACCTAGTCCAATTCCCCTGCAATGAACAGGGACACCTACAGCTACACCAGGGTGCTCAGAGCCCTATCCAGCCTGATCTTGAATGTCTCCAGGATGGAGCATCCACCACCTCTCTGGGCAACCTGTTCCAGTGCCTCACCACAGTTATCATAAAAAACAAAATAATAATAATAATAATAATAATTTTTAAAAAAATCTTATATCTAATGTAAATCTATCCTGTTCTATTGTGAAACCATTTGCCCTTGTGCTGTCACAAGAGGCTCTGCTAAAGAGTCTGCCCCCTTCTTTCCTTTAGATACCGAAAGGCTGCTGTCAGGTCTTCCCAGAGCCTTCTCTTTTTCCAGGCTGAACAACCCCAGCTCTCTCAGTCTGTCCTTGTACGAGAATTGTTCCATCCCTTGGGTCATTTTTGCAGTCTTCGTCTGGAAGCGTTCCAACAGATCCACATTTCTCCTGTACTGAGGACTCCACAGCTGACATGGTAGTTGAGGTGAGATCTCACCAGAAAGAGCAGAGGGGCAGGTTCACTGCCCTCTCAAGTCTCTCCCTCCTAGAAAGAGACTTCAAGCTCCCATCTTGTCAATTTTCAGGAAACTAAACCCTGGATCTGGATCTTGCAAAAACAAATAAATAAAATAAAATAAAATAAAATAAAATAAATAAATAAAATCAGTAGCTGTAGGTCATAGTATGTGCTGCAAAACGGATGCCAATGATTTCATGGCAGTCATCCATCTGAGTCAGATTAAAACAAATGTGGCTAGATTGTGTCATAAGAGTACAGAGCCACCAGAAGTGCTGTCTTTTAGATTAATCATAAAAGCTAAGTTAAATACTTGCCCCTCAAGGTGCATTAAATATAGTCTCATTTTGTGGGCTTCTAATTCTGTTGCCCTTCATAAATCCCAATCTGGTGAATGAAGTTAGATTCCCCAGTAGATTCTGGCAGAGCAACAGTATTTTTTTTTCCTGGGAACATGCAATTGTGGTTGCAGGTCCTTCTCTTTGGCAATGATCCTTGTCTTTGGCAAAGAAAGAGATATCTTTCTTTTTTTTTAATAAAGCAAAATCTGTTTTCTATAAAATTTCTGGCATTTATCATCTCTGAAATATGTTTCTTGTGGAATTACTCAGTGTACCACTGCCTGGAGGAAAGGAAAGGGAAAGAAAAGAGGAAGGAGAAGGAAAAGGAAGGGGGAGGGAAGGGAAGGGAAGGGAAGGGAAGGGAAGGGAAGGGAAGGGAAGGGAAGGGAAGGGAAGGGAAGGGAAGGGAAGGGAAGGGAAGGGAAGGGAAGGGAAGGGAAGGGAAGGGAAGGGAAGGGAAGGGAAGGGAAGGGAAGGGAAGGGAAGGGAAGGGAAGGGAAGGGAAGGGAAGGGAAGGGAAGGGAAGGGAAGGGAAGGGAAGGGAAGGGAAGGGAAGGGGAGTTTCTTTTTCGTTAACTTGCCTTAACTAAAAACCTAATAAAATATTTTAGTGAAGAATGAGCCTCCCAAAGGTCTCATCAGAAAAATAAATTAAGAAAATCAACACATTGTGTCTGTGGGGGCACTTTGTGTTTTTCAATAGAAGCCGCCTTTCAATTCGCAGACCTGCCTGAATTAGAATGTCCCATTTCAGATTTCTCATTCAATTCAACATTTCTACTACAACTGCAAATTTGTGAGATCTGACCTGTTGTTGTAACTCCTGTGAAGTATCTTCTCTGCAGTCCCTTTCTATTTGGAGAACTGCTTTTGGGGAGAAGAGAGGGAAATCTGGGTATAAAATAAGGTGCAAAGCATGCTGAAATACTCCATGACAGGAATGGAGCATCCTCTCTTCTGGAGGTTACAACATTTTTACAACCACATTTGTAAACACCAAGAGGATGGCTTAGCTCAGCCATTTCTGCAGTGAAAGTAGATAAATCTATGGGATTCTCTCCAGAGAGCATAAATCCAGTGACCTTCCAAAAATCATCTAGCTTCCAGAGGCATGTACAAAGTCAAGCCTGTAATTATGGCTATGAGAGACAGACCATGTAATGAACGACAAAAATGAGTCAGAAGTGGGAAAGAGCACTGTAACAGTCTCTCAGCTCATCATTCAGGCAGCAGGTGTGGTCATCAACAGGCAAGACTGAAGGCAACAGATCAAGAACTGCAACCCTTTCTATATTCCTCGCTATAAGGGAAGGAAAAAGGGGCACAAGAGCCAGAAGAGAGAAAAAAGAGGATGTATTTTTAGCCCTGTGCAAGACAACATAGTTGCAGGAAAGGAAAAGCCACCACTCTGCATAATCTTTCTGATGGCTACAGAAGGTGTCAGGAAAGGAGCAAAGCTTGGTCTTTACTAATTTCTTCCAGCTAGAGACAAGGAAAATGGCATACATCCCAAGCAGTGATGGGAGAATCTCTGAAGAAACCTTTATGAAGTCACGATGCCAGATCCCAAACTAGGACGTAAACAGATGTGTGGAGATGGCCTCACATTTAATGGATGGTAAGGAAAAATACTTTTGGACTTTGCCATTCTGAACAGTGACAAATTACATGCAACAGTGGTCTCTGCACTTCACTAGTGACTGAACAGAGTTTGCAAAAGGCACTTCACTTGGTTCCTTTGGATAAACAGTGAAAACCTCTCTCACACCAGTAGAAAATTCTTTTCCTTCAAGATGAACAATAGCAAGGTTAAAAAATAAGTGAAATAAAACGAAATAAAATAGAAAGGGGGAGGGGGAGCGGAAGGAAAAAGCCCTTTAAGGAATATTCACTTTTTAAAATTACACCCTTCTTCTTCCAACAATTGTCCTGCTCTTCTCTTTGTAAATTAAATCCCAAGAGAAAACCCTTTTCCTTTTTCATCATAAAATGTAGGTACATGAAAGTACTGACCCTGTGAATCAGGGGTCAATTATTACTTCTAAGTGTGTGCTTACTGACAGAAAAGTAGCCACTGGACAGACCTCAACAGGCTGTGGACTGTGTTCTGGTTGCCTATTACAGTTATTAAGTAGGTGATTCATTGTCTAATATTTAGGGCTGCCAGAATGTGCCTTGCTATGCAATAAGGAGGGAGAAGCAGTTGCAACATCAAAGTCAGGCAGCTGTTGCTGGTTGCCTTCCTAGAACTTTGACTTATGTCCCTTTATTATACATGGGTAAAGATCTGTGATGCTCACTTACTAACCGTCAGCACCACTGTAGTCTGAGTAACCCACCAACTGAATCTGGTAACCAAGATCAGTTCTACCTAAGTAGAGACATGGACAAAAGCACAGGAGGACTCCGTGAACAATACATGAAGGAAGGCTGATGATGCTAAAGAGAGGAATGGTTTCTACATTTTGTGTTGTTTTCACCTGCCGTGGCATAGGTTTCAATGGAGCAGCACTGAGAAGGAAGCAATGCAGGACTTTCTCCTCAGCACTTCTCATGGGCTAACCTCAAGGTGCTTTGCTAAAGAGGGTGAATGTTACTGATCTGCATTTTCCTAAGGAAATGGAAACAATACAACTTCACTGAGGTTGTAAACCAGAAGTGTCACTCCCCAGAGTCTTTGATGTGAGGAGGAAGAGCTGGAGGGCTGCTACCAGCCTCCAAAGTACCAATGGAAATCAGGACTGCACTGCTAATCCTTGTTTAAACCAGTTCAGTGCACTAGCAGGCAATTAGCATTTCTTTGTTGCACAGACTCTCCTTCAATGCACTGAGGGCTGTCAAAACCACAGGTCTGCTGCAAGCCTCCCTATTTGGACCAGGCATTAGTTCTGCAACAGAGAACAGGAGGAAATGCTTTGACAAACCTGCTCTTCTCTCAAGAGTCACAGCGTGTTTCCTCCTGAACAAGCTCAGTCCTGCCTCCTTGCTTAATTGTAGGGCTGCAGGCTCCTGTGTAGCTCTCTCTCTTCTCATAGGGCTGTGTATGACCTGTCAGGCTTCACGCACCAGCTGTGAGACATGCATGCTGAACTCTCATCTCCTCCTCCTACACGTCAGACAGTGACGGAGTAATGGGTGAGTCATCCCATGCAGTAAAGCTGCCGTGCATCACTGGAAACCTGAGTGTGACAGCCATCAGAAAAGCAGTGCCAATACAATGCATGCCTTGTGATCACTCTTGGTAGGCACTGTGCAGGACACATCCCTGAACATAGACACTGTGAGAAACTCAGTGCAGTGTCTGGGCTGTTCTTTGACAGCTACCTGTGAAACCCTGGTGGCTTCCAAGTGAGCTTGCTATTTTAATGTATCATAGAATCATAGAAACGGTTGGAAGGAACTTTAAAGTGCCGTGGGTTGGTTGCCAGTACCACCTGCCCAGGGCCCCATCCATCCTGGCTTTGAATGAGGATGGGACATCCACAGCTTCTCTGGGCAGCCTGTGTCAGTGCCTCACCACCCTCTCAATAAAGAATTTCCCCCTAAGATCTAATCTAAATCTCCCCTCTTTTAGTTTAAAACCATCTCCCCTTGTCCTATCACTATCTGCCCAGATAAAACATCAATTTTCCTCCTGCTTATAAGATCCATTGTACCCTGAAATGTACCCTGAAATATTTCCTATATCTGGATACCACAGACCTCATTCAGCTGAGCAGCTACTCTGCAAATTGTTTCTGAGGAAAACATTTAGGAAATACTGTTGGAATATTACTGCATTTATTGCTTCTTGCTGATTTGGTAATTTTGAGCCACGTCTGTTTTACTTTGTTTTTCTCACAAACATACACGCAGACGTAATTCACTGTGCCCACCTAATCCCTTCTGTTCTGCTGTAGTTTATTTGAGATTCACACAAGCAGACAACTCAAAAGGGAGATAAAATCACCCGAGAGGCTTTATCTCACCTATCTGTTCCTCAAAAGGGCCCATTTGACTTGGAAAGGAAGACGATGATTTGATTCCTAACAATAAGTGTCCTCCTTTGATCTGATATTCCTGCAGAACCACCCATTCTCCCAGATCTTTTCTGTGTGATACTTTCCCTTTGTTTTTTTTTCACCCCGGCTTCATTTTACAGTAACACATTTGAGATACCCCCCACCCTTCTCCCAGGGAAACATCACATATCACCCACTGGTGCTCAGGCATAACTGCAAAACTCACATCACTGCCTCTGCCCCAGCTGCATCTTCAGACGATAAAAGCCTATCTGGCTGGTCTTGCATTTAAGGCAGCAGATGCTAGTATTGCCACATTTCAAAGGACCCCAATCAATCCGCTTTCTTCATTGTCCCACTCTTGCAAAAACCTAGACAGAGAAGCCTGAGGCTTTGTAGTTTTTGAAGTGCTCTAATCTGGACAGATCTTACCATCGCTGTCATAATTGATTAAGCCATTGCCAGCATCCCCTGCATCTCCTGAGAGCTGTCATGGTTCACATTCATCAGGGCATGCTCCAAAGTTCACACACTTCCACAAGGCACAGCTCAGTGAGGGTTGGGCATCATTAGAATAATAATACTTTGCGCTTGCATCTCTCCTTTCATCTCAGGCTCCTGAGGCACTTTGAAAATACTCAGAGTCCATTTCTGCTCCCCATCGTCACACTCTGCTATATTGCACAGCAATCCCCTCCCCTTCCAAAAATATTCCATGCAGCTGTTTGCAGAGTGAAATACACTAAGAGCAAGTAAATACTTACCAAATAATTGGCACCACATTTTTAGAATCATAGAATCATACAATAGCTTAGGTTGGGCGGGAGCTCAAAAATCATCCAGCTCCAAGCCTGCTGCCATGGGCTGATTGCCACCCACCAGAACAGGCTGCCCAGGGCCTCATCCAACCTAGCCTCCAACACTTTTTAGGTGAAAACTTATTCCTATTCTACGAATGAAAAAACAAGGGCTATGTTTACACTTGTCTGCTAAGGGTGGGTGAAAGCTCATCTCCCACACGGCACCTTCAAGCATCATCTCCAACAGGATCAAATCATACTCAAGCAGGAATTTTAAGACCCAAAATGCAGACATTACCATACAGTCTTCTTGTAGGCAGACTGTGAAGGAGCCACGTGGATGGGAGATGGGCACAATGGGGAATGTACTACATTTAGAGGTGGTCTGAAGCATCTTTCAGTCCTGCAGATGGTTTGCCAATATGAATGTAGATGACTCATTCCAGGAGCTAACAGAGAGCATAGCATTCCTAAATTCCAGTTCAGTGACTAGTCACTGCAGCTTCCCACCTTTCACTGGCCCGTGCATTCATCAGCTATTTATTTACTGGCTGAAAAAGAAGTATAAATGCATTTCTACAAAAAAAAAAAAAAAAAAAAAAAAAAAAAAAAAAAAATCCATGATCCAAACAACTAGAAGGATGCTTATCCCATTTGTGTAAACAGAGAGAAATGCAGTGGTTACAAGTCTTTTGTAGTGTTTTTTTTTGTTTGTTTGTTTGGTTGGTTTTTTTTTTAATGCACTTGCAAAACCAGGCAACAAAGAACAAGCACATATTGATCTTGGTGTTGATTCTGTAGGAAAAGAGGATGTCTGTGTGTCAAGTGATTTTACAACAGTGCTTTTTCTTCAAAAGGAAGTGTGTATAAAGGGGATTATTCCCCTCTGTAAATGGGGGCTGTTTTGAGCTCAGGCTGCAGATCTGTCAATGAGTGGCCAAGAAGGAACAAGGGAAGAGGCCACCAATGGAGATAAGGAGGCAGGAAAACTGCACTGCAGTTTGACCAGAGGACTTGGTGTCTTTACAGGCTGCCAAAAAGCACAAAGGGAAGACATTACAGCCAACATAGAGCAGAGCCTTGTTCTGGGATGCCGAGGAGTCCCATTTTGCTTGATCTCTATTTGTTCCTTCGTTGCTTCCTAAGATAAAAACTTTGTACCTCTGCTATCTGTTCCCTCATTTTCTTCCATCCAGACTGAAAGAGAGAAAAAACAGCAGGTTACTAAATTAAAACAAAATAGATTTCTACAGTAAGGGCAAACTGACTTGGAAAACGAGGAACCATCTCTACTCCTACCAGCTGGAGTTTCTCCCAGTTCTACAGCCATTAAAGTTATGAAGTGTTTGGATGTTTTACTAATTCCATTAAGAACCAGAAAGGCTATTCCCACCATGACCAGAAAATGAAGCAGCGGCAATCACACGGGAAAAAGCTCAGCTTTCCAGACTCAGCAGTTTTATTAGTGCAAATACCCTCCAGATAGGCAGCCAAACTTTTGACTGCTTCTTTACACTGAACCCTAGTTCAGCCTGCAGGAGCTAACCTGGTGTTACTAGCTCGCTTCTCCAGCCCATTTCATCGGTGAGAAGGAATCACCCATTGATGAGGGCTCTGACCTGTGATTCAGATGAGTATGACTGACTATGGACAAGCTGTTAATTGTGTCTGTGTCTCAATTCTCTAGCTGTGAAATGGAAATAAAAGCACTTCCATGCTGCAAAGCAGTATTAAGGTTACTTTTGAGGCATCTGGTGTATAATGCTAATAAAAGTCTTGGAAGCACCACCCCCTGCCATTCCCAGACTTGATGTCTAGGCTGGGTCTAGTTCTTCCCTAGGACTTCTCTAACAGCAGTAAGTATTAACACAATGGGCTTAGGACATTTTTTTCCTGAGATTTCTGGTGCTATGTATGCTTTTTCCTTGATCACTCATCTCCTGCAGTCAAGTGATTCTGGATAATCTTGATCTTTACTAAAATAAAACTTAACATTTCACAGTCAGAAGACTGCAGGATAGAAGCTGGTGGAGAACTGAAATGAAAACTTGGAAGCACAAATACAAAAACAGCTGAAACAGCCTGATGTTAATTACTTTAGAACATCGTGATTTCTATGTTGATAGAGGGTTTTCTCAGGACAAAAATAATGATTCTTAAGTGCAGCGTTGACAACACTGAGTTTTGCTCTTCCTGTTTTTTTCCCCTTCAGGTGCTGTTGCAGCGCAGATCAGATCAGCACAATTCGCTCCAACTCACTCTTGCAGGTTCCCAAAATTACAAGCCCAGCACTGCCTGGTGCTTTGAGAAAAACTCAGCGAGAAACTGAGTATGAAGCCAGCTCATGCTACGGCAGTCTTGCTCACCAAGCAGCAGTGTTATAAGTACATTAGCATTTAGCAAAATTGTACAAAGCCACGGTCCTGCCTCGAGGAGCTCATGGCATCACCATACAGACAGAGGGACGAGAACAGGAAGCCACATTAAAAGCAAAATAATTAAGCAGACATGTTTGTTATGTATTCTTGCAACCACATCAAGCCCAGGCAAAGGGAGGAAACTATCGTGTCCTTGAATGCGATCCCCGCTCACACATCCAGGTCTTGGCAGTCACGCGCAGCTCAGCACAGTTGGGCACAGCTTCCCAGTGCCTTTCCCAGGGCCAGACCTGCACTGGGCTGTGCAGAATGCAGCAGGGAGGCACTCAGGAGTTTGCTGCAAGCCACACATGTAATTAAATCACAGGCTGGTTCAGCTAGTGAAAGCAGGCACAAGCTATGTAGAACCTGCTAACATTTTCAAACCCTGTGATGAAAAATTCCTCCTTGCAGCCTGTGCCAAATGGAGTGAGTACAGTCTGCAGGTCCCCAGGTCCTCCCAGTGCAAGCTGGCTTCTTCTTGTGGCAGCCCTATTTCTGACACAGCTGCACAGACCCCAACCCAGCCCAGACCCCTGTCCACCATAGATGGACAACTCCTGTTAGCTCTTTCACCACACGCCTGGGGTGGATTGCATGTGGTCCCAGCCTGAAAGCAGGGACAGCTGTGTCTCATCTGGATCTCATCAGAGAGGGGCTGCCTGGTTTTTCTAGGAAGCTGAAAGTGTACCCAGCAGTGGCACAAAGGAAAGAAAATATTCTCAAGACCCAAGGAAAAGCATCAGATGCAAAGAACCATGTGGGGGTCAGCTCAAGGTCATGCAGCGTGTTCTTGCTGGAGCTGAGCAGAGAGGGGATGACCTGCATTTCCAGGTCTGAACCATACTCTATTTCCTTAAATGAAGTCAAGGCAAGATAAAACAGGGTTTAAAAAAATGATCAGGCTATAGAAACATCCTCTGTAATAGGGATGTGTAGCGACGTGAGCACCTCCAGATGATGATGCTACTAGCAAGAACCTGTTCCTAAAACCAGATAGAACATGATTTGTCCTTGACTGCTTCATGGAGTTTAACTACAGTGAGGATCACTGCAACTTCTTTGGGTATCCCAAGTCCATAATAGCAATTTTCACAGTTCAAGTCACAAGGGGCAATATGACCCGATTTTACTGTGTATAAGTGGTCGGTATGTACCAGAAATTTAGCATCGCTCTGCAGAAACACACAGGCTGCTGCATAGAGCACTGTACATCCTGCTTTCCCTCTGCGTAGTTTATTGATTTCTTAAAGAGAAAAAAAGTAAATGGACTGGATCTGTAGCTGACGTTAATCAGCTTCTCCCTCCTGCAGTCAATGGAGCTACTTCAGTGGGCACTAGCTAAAGATATGGCCCAGCGAGTTTAGTGCCACAAGGTTATGAATCACTGCTATTATGTGGTGCTGCATGTTCTTGCCTGATCCCTTCTCCCTATCTCCCTGAGGGGTGCAGAGCAGCCCTCCTCACAACGCTGTCAGCAGCAGGGGGAGAAGAGTGTGTAATGTTCAGTTATCTTCTGCATGTTTTTCCAATTGTAAATCACAGCGGAGGATGTGACCCCCTGCTAATTAGAAGTCATGTCCTGTGGGGTTCTCTTTTCCCCCTGTGCTCCAGTGTGTATATTTGTATTAAATACTGATAAATGACACAAATGAGGAGAAGTAGTAGATTCTGTGCCGTTGTTGCTGTAATGGAGATTCCTTTCACAGGCCTATTTTTACCTAGCTTCAGAAATGTTCAGTCAGCCAGCCTGTTTATGCTAGGCTTTAGCACGAGAAGACAAATCTGATGGAGATTTCTTCAGCCAAACCTGACTTAAATCAACTGATCTGTTCCTGTGTTATGAGAGGATCGTGTTTCTTTCACTGCCATCCACTGCATGATCTGAAATCCCTCCATGACTGCTTTGTGTTTCAGAACGGGAAGAACCTAGAGACGGTAATGCAGTACACAGGAAGCATTTCTGTGTAGCTCATCTACAATCAAGTTTAAGTTTTCAAAGGGACCTAATCTTGTTGAAATTCAACCCTGTGGTCAATAAAGCCCTTACATTCCTCCCAAAGCTCAGCAAAGAAGCATGGGCACTGAAGGCTGAGATTATCAGGCAGAGATATCCCATAGGGATGACACAAGCTGTGACATTGTGCTGGCACTGTGGAGTGAAGAGTGTGCTGCCCCTCGTCACCCAGGTCCAATGGCATACCTCCCTTGCTTTTGCACCAGGGTCAACTCCATGCTTCATGTGGAGCTTCTGGTGGTGAGGACTCTGCCAGAGCAAAGCTGCTGCATCAAAGATGCTTTGAGCATCACACAGAGAGAACACTGTTCTCCCTTTATCCTGATAGCTCTGTGTCTCAAGCTTTTACAGACTTGCAAGCCCATGGAGCACAAGTACCCGGTCATCCTGTTCTTCAGGTTGTCCCCAGCATTTGGTTGCAACTCTGTAAGAGCCCATGGCACTGGAGCATAAAGAGCATAACCTCCTAGCAATGTTATCACCAACCTCTTCCTCCACCCTGTGCCAATGTATCACATATGCTCTCATTCCATCAACCAACCCAGCCCTGTCTCACACGTAGAAGGATGATACTTGAGATGCCTGTTACATCACGATGCTGCGAGACACAATTGCACTTCTTTGAAATGTACCCAGCACCTATTGCATCATGAGAGAAGGATGAAAATGTTCCTTTAATAACATATTAGCCAATGTGTTTAACAAATGCATTTTAAGTGCCAACTGCAGACAGAAGAAGGTGTATTTCAACATGCATTAGCAGATCAAGGAAAATCTCAGGAGGAAGTCCAAAGGGAACAAATGAACTTGGCAATCTGGGGAATCCAGCCCACACAATGTAATGGGAATTAGGACCCTAATTCATCAAGGTACTTAAAGACAGATTTTTAGAAGTAGTTAGTGAGTTAAACATTTAAATACCTTTAAAAATCTCATCCACAAACATGTAATGATCTCTAAGCCTGTGCTCAGATCCATCACTGTTTATTTCAGCCCAGTAAGCAGTTCTAAAATGTTCTGCTGAATCACACCCTACATCAAATTTAACAAGCTAATCCAGAAATTATCTAAATCCTATGCAAGCTGCTAAAGGAAGATTACTCCTATCTTTTGTATGTTTTGGAACCCTCTCATAGAATAACATCTCAATATTTTGTTAAAATCTGTAGGCTTGTTACACAAAAAATCCATAGCTAAGTAATCACTTTGTGTCAGATTCTGCCAGACCTCCTGAAACGAGCAGAGTTTTGAGTTTCAAACAGCAGAATCAATAATCACCAACTGTACAACAATATGGAGATTTACAACACAGAAGGATCCACATGACACATAGAAGTTAGATTTTATAAACAGCACTTCTCCCTTTTCATGCCTAATTAGGAATACCAGTCACAGTTGCCTCTGAACACTAACCAGTGGGAATCTCAGAGGGGGAGGATGTGAGATAAAGCGGATGCTCAGATACCGCAGGGATGGGCATTGTGTAAGAGTGGGAGTCAAATAATGAGTCCTACCCCCAGCAAGTGAAAGTGACAGAGAACTAGGGAGAGACTGAGGTTATGAAATTTGTCTCAGTTGAACAGGTGCAGAGCGAAGAGGTAAAGACCCTGCACTGAGACTCCCCAGCTCTGACTGACTGCTCCTAAAAAGTTTCCAAAAACATTTTAAGAAGCAGAGGGAATGATTATTAGGGTGAAAAAGAGATCTTTGTCTCTCTGTAATTCTCTCATTCTGCAGTGAAAGCAAAAGAAATCTTGGGCAGATCTTGAGAGAGTGAGGAGATCAGATACTGGTGAGATTGCTTTAAAGCATCTCCAAAAGAACTAGCTGACACCACATGCTGCAATGAAAACCTGATAAGCATCAAGCACTCAAGCTTCAAATAGAAATAATGCGCTTCTTTGCACCCCAAGGAGTGAGTCTCTGCCCACATCTCCAGAGCCTGAGGTGTCTTGGGCGCTGGTCGTGCCACACAAGCACTGCACAAACACCCCAGCTTTGCCAGGGCCCCAAGCCACACTCAAGGTGATGTGTGCACATGTAGGCGGTGAGGAGGTGTGAAAGCATCCCGTCTCCACTGGTCGCGGGGACAGCTTGTTCTACCCTGCTTCTCCTCTTGCAAACCCCACCCTGGCACAGGCAAGTGTTACCCTCAAACAAAGCTGAGAGCAATTTTTCAAGTCAGTACAAAAAATGGTTTTTGTCCATACCAAAAAAGTAACTGTTTTAAAAAGAAGAACTCTACATGTTTGTCAATAGTCTCAAAGGTGCTATTCTCAGTATGTGCAAGTGCAAAAAGTTGGACTACATGTATGTTTTACTAAAATTACTCTGCTGGGTGACGTTTGTGGAAGCTGGGTTTTCTGGTGAAAAGTGGTATTGCTTTTGAAAAGATGTTTTAAACTACATTTTTACTTCCCAGGTCAAATTATTATATGCTTTGGATCCAGCCTGGACTACCAAAGTTGGGTCAAGTACAGGAAGATGTGTTGAAATATCATGGCCATAAATAAAGTTGTGCAGATAAAACTAGACTGCCTCGATGGAAATTCTAAAAAACTCATCAGAAGAATTGTTGGTGTGATTTTGGTGCTTTCACAGTGAAGGAGAATAGCTGCTATTGGCATCGCAAAACATTTTAGGCTGAGGTGATACCTGTCCCTCACTAAACAAACTGCAACAAGATAAGAGAGTTCTATGAAGAGTTCTATGGCTATAAATACACTAGCACAATTTTTAATGGAAATTTTACTCTGCAAACAGTGAAGTTGTGAGGAAGTTTGTGTTCACACCATTTCTTCCTTTCAACAGATTTCAAATGGCTTAACTCCTCTGTCCCACGCAGAGGTGAGAATCTATGGTAGCTAAGGCTGCAGCAACATTCTGTGCGGAGTGAGTGGACAGTCGTTCGTCATCTGGAGCGGCTCTGCAGATTCCCCTTGCCCAGTAACTGCAGGAGACCACCTTCAGCTCTGCTGCTACAGCAAAATGTGTTGATTCTCCCTCCTCCAACCCAGATCTGCTTCAGTTCAAGTATTTGCACTTTTTTAATTGACCAGATGCAAATGAGACAGCATCTTTCCTAAAGACCCCTCCAACAGCAGCCCATATTGAAGACTACTTTCAGCAGAGGGATAATGACAAACTGGAAGAAGGTATTAATGAGTTTGATCATGTATTTTTGCAGCCAGAAGGTTCTGTAGCTAGAAGGATGCTTGCAGTTAAACTGTGTGCTTAGCAACAGCACAGAAAATCTGTGGAAACTTAATAAGCAGTGGCTTGCCCTCGTGTTCACTTCAGTGTTCAGCATTGGAGGTCTTACCTCTGAACAACCCACGATAACTGTTTCCAAGTGGGTAGGAGTAAAAAGGCAGTAAGAACACAGAAATAGCTGAGTAACAGTCCAGTGAAAGAGTTACAAAAGGCTAAGACCTAATCAAAATCTGGAGGAATTTCAAAATTTAGGGAAAATTACAATGTAACATTTCAGAAGAAAAATAAAAGCATAGAAAATTCCTTAAGTGTAGAGAAATTTTTAAAAAACACCACTGAAATAATTAAATGTTTGACTATTCCTTATTACTCACAGTGGTTCCTTATTACTCACAGTGGTTCCTAATGCTTCTTCACAAGGAAATCCTATGATCTTTGAAAGCTTGACCAAATCTGGATTTTTAGAATTGGAAAAAGCAGCTACTGACGTTTGGGACCTGTGAAGAATAATCTGGGTGTGTCAGTGTCCCAGAAAAAAGCAGAGATGTTCTGATTTTCTAAATTCCTGGGAGCACAGAGGAGACATGAGCAGTGGCTCCTTGACTTGAAGGCACACCAGCTCCATTTCACTATGTCTGCTGTGGCTTGATGTTGTAGGTAGAAGCTGTGTTTCTTTGTATGTTGATGTATGTGCTCTAGAACAGTATTTCCTGGGAGCTTAGGCTTCCCTAATCATTCAGCAAGAAGAGAGTTGAACACAGATTTTGAAATGTCTCCTTGGTCAACACCTGTGAAGTGGAAAACTAACTACAGCTGATTATTTTTTTCTGTATTTTTTCCTCTGAAGACCAGAAGGAAGCAAGAAGTCTCACACTGCAATCTTCAATCCAAAGGAACAGTAAGACTCATGCTGGGAAGATGAGGGTAAAACCTCATCCTACTATAGGTTTGTTGCATGGCCTTGGGATGTTGATGACATGGCCATGCATAAGATTCCACAAAACACGAATATGTCTGATTTACTACATGTAAAACAGTCTGATGACATAAAGTACCATATCAGTGTGAAGAATAACACCCATGAGTTAAGCTTTGCAGTTCCAGACTTACAGGTAATAGATTGAAAGCGTCCTACGAATTTTACAAGAAACCTTTGCAACTGTCCATTGACTATGAAATTGCATTACACTTCAGTGGGCATTTCTCCTGTTAGAAAAGTGTGACGGAAATACCTTTTGTTCCCTGCTGAGGCATTAATTTATGTGCAAATGTTTTTTTGGGGGTTTTCTTTGAATGGGAAACCAAACACCGAGGGTAAAAAACCAAGCTGGCACTTAAAAGAAGCATGACCTTTGATTTTTATCAAAGCATCTCACATTCCTGGTGCTTTACCACACTACATATTAGATGAAATATTTCATCAAATGGAAGTAAAAGGCAACTTGCATAAATAAAGCAATTCACAAAAATGTATTGTATCTGGAACTGGCAGGAAAGAGTCTCCTAGTGTGGGCCTAAAGGTTCGTAAGTAAATACTAATTTCAATTCATTAAGGGGCAATGCCTGTAAGTCCTTCACTTTCAAAAAGTAGTAAGTTGTCAGGGATTGCTGGAAGATTAACCATTTTCAGAGGCAGAAAGAAAATTAGAGTTTATTAGAATTAGATACGCAAATAGTTTGGAAGACCTAGGTCTTAACTGCTCCAGGTCTTCATGTCTCAATGTTTACGTGGCAAAATCTAGGCTGCCTTCTCACAGAAATACTTCAGAAAGTACAGCCAAGAGGCTCTGAAAGCATCATGATACTCCTGCTACGGGAAGAGATATTTAGGACTAATTGGATATGATTTTACGATTCTAAGAGCACAAGCAGAAGAGTGAAATTAGCAAACCAATAATATTTAATGATTTATTTCAATAGCAAAGATCATTTCATTCTAAGAATAATAGCAACCATGTGCAGTATATTAATATTTAAAGACTGAAATGGAGTTAAAATGGAGAGTACAGATGCACTGTCATCAGTAGTCCTTGTAAGAAATTCCTGTGATCAGGATTTAGTTTTCATTAAACTTGCAAAATTAATGTTCAACAACTCTGTGATAGTGTAGTAAGGTAAGTACTATTATTACCAGTTACATGAAAAGGGACAAGGGTTTCATGGAGTACCCAGTCTACAAGCATAGTTCATAAAGCACATATAATTTGGATGATATGGAAATTTTAAAGAAAAAAGTATCTGTGTGCTTTTTATTGGTTAGAGGAAAAGGTAAAAAGACCTGTAATAGCACTATAGGTCTTGTTTTTTAGTCTGATAACAAACTGTTAAGACCTCCATGTATTTCTGTTAAGGTTGCACTGAAGAACAATGAAGAGTGTTTAACTTGTCATTTATACTAGATGAGCAAACTGTACATCTATGATTTTCAGAAGACCTTTCATATGACATTCATATGACATAATGACAGAAAGCTAAATCTTACTGAAGAGTTCCCTGTATTCATCTCCATCTTTATTAACAATACACAATATAAAAAAGTTTTACAATAATATACATAGTATTGCTGATAACTACACCAGAATATATAGTCCAGCCATCATATGAATTTTCAAAAAAAAATTGTAATAAATGCCAGTTCAGAAAAAAAGCAAAGATAATGTGCTTTATCAACTAGATCTGTCAGAAGCATGGTTGTAGTATAAGCAGAGTTTGAATTAATTTTAGCAATTAGTTCAGGTATCAGTGTTGATGCTTAAGCTAAAACATGGTAATTCTGCCTGTACTCATGCTTGCCTGATTACAGACAGCTTGAGTGTCTCTGCAGAAACCCACAGCTGCACTCTAGACTGCCACAGTGACTTTTTAAGCCAAAGCCGGGAAGAGATTCAGCAATATGACCTTATTTCTACAGAGCGTGTAAACTCTGCAAATGTTAAAGTCAATGGCACTAGAGAAAAAGTGTAAAATTAAAAATCTACTTTGCAGAATCAAGGCTTATAAAATGCACTAGCACTATCAAATGCTCTGTAGATGACCAGAAGTTCATAGACATTTTGGGAACTGACTCTTTGAGGGTCTGCCACTACAGCTGAAAAACGCGTGGTCACATAATGACTCTTTTGAGTTTTGCATCTATCAGAAGGGAATCATATTGCCCTGACTGTTCATGTTGCAAAGCTGCTTGCACTCGCACACTCCGAGGTACACCAAGCTTATGCCACTAGTCATGTAGAACCTTGATGTCTGAACACTTACTTAAGTGTTTACTTACTAGAAATTCAGCCACACTGACTGAATCTGATGTAGAAAGGTGTGAGAAGTTCATTTGTTAAGATATGACTAGTATTAGCAGAGTGCCTCTAACTTAAGTAATTAAAAATTTTCTTAACTGCCTCCCATAGGTAGAATACATGTCTGGGGGGGGGGGATTCAAGGTAAATCCATGTCTCTCCTACCAGCAGATGGTAGTGGAATCCTGTTACTGGAGGACCACATTCCCTCTCCACTAATTCACACCTTTGTGGTTCTGAAAAATGAAGAACTGCTGCTGTATAAAAATGAAGCATTTGTCCTTTGGTAATGTATTCATTACAAAATGCTGGTACAGCACAGAAGGAGAAGAAACAGAGGACCTGACTATTGCTAAGACAGTACTTCCTCTTGATTTTCCAGTAAAAATTTGAAATTAAAAACTAGTTCCTCCATACAGTAGTTTGATTTAGCAGAATTACACATATGCAAAAGTTCTGAAAGTAGAGCATTTCGATTGAGGATGAAAAGCTTCCTATAAGTCATGGTTTTGCTGGAAAAAAAATTGTACGTGTTTAGAGCATGGATTAAGTTTATGCTGATTCTTTGCTTCACAGTTGAATCTGGAGACCTTAAGTGCATTATGTCCTTTATTTTACAGTGTGCCAAATGAATGGAGAGGTGAAGGGATTTGGCTATGTGGAAATAGCTGTTTGGTAGCAGTGTTGACAAGTAGGTGGTGTCAACACAAGAAACGTGCTGATACATGCTAACTAGCATGGCCATTCTTCGTTAGCAATACCAGGTTCAGGATCAGCATGAACACCCTTCCCCTATCCCAGCATCTTCTTTTGACAAAACTTATTTCTTTGAGGAAAACAAAACCGTACTTTGAAACATATCACAGAATCATAGAATGGCTGGGGTTGAATCATAGAATGTCTTGGGTTTGATTCTATGAAAGAGAACTTAAAAACAATTCAGTGCCAACCTCCATGCCTTGGGCAGAGTTGGCCTTGAATACCTAAAGGGATAGGGCATCCACAACTTCTCTGGGCAACTTGTTCCAGCATCTCACCACCTGAATAAATAGTTTCCTACTAACGTCAACTGTATCTTCAGTTGGAGAAGTTGTTACTGTATGCAGCCCCAAAATAGTTTCCAATTTATAGAAATTACTTATTGTAAATCTCAAAAAGAATCTGTAATCTTGACTGTAGGAATAACTTCCACCAAGTTCTGAATATTTGGCTTTATAGGGTTTTAGATTACCAAGTTGTATAGTAGAAATGATAATCTTTACCCTCTTCATTCAAGGAATACAATTTGCTACTTCGTGTGATAGTAGTAATTATACAGAATCAAGAACTTGCTGGGGTCTTTCAGGAAATATTTGTGCCAATAAATTAAACAAAGCCTTGCTCCCAGGCAAGGGAGCTTGGTCACTGTTTATGGTTCTTGACATAGTTTGGGTTTATGTATTCTCTGGAAAAAAAAAAATCCCTAGGTAAATTTCAGAGGCTACCAATGGCCAAAGATCATTCCCAATAGGCAATTTGGATGAAGTCAACCCTTCTGGTATGAAAAAAGAGATTAGCCATAGGAGATGAGACACGTGGGCCCAGTGTCAGAGAATGGTCCTATATATTCTTACTTGTGTGGACACATATTCAGAGAGCCCTAAGTGAGGAAAGAACAAGGCAATTTGTTAGAGGTTTTAAAACCATATTAATCACTGCCCTAGTCAGACACATAAATAAACGCACAGGATGTTGCTATCATTAAGTACCCTGATGCCAAGTCTCTGTGGCTATGCCTATACTAAGTAAAAAGGCCAGAGGCTGTCTCAGGATGGGATGGCTGATGCCCAGACAGCTGGATTCCCCCTTCTCCTAGCAGCACCACTGAGTCAGCCCACCTGTTGCAAAGCTGTTGGCTTGGTCTGCCTCTGAACCATGCCAGAATACTGCCCAGGAGAGCTATCTGGGGGAGGCTTTTTGGATGATGACTGCGATTGACCTCATGTCTTTACAATAACAGTTTATACATAGCTGTGTTCTCTGGAGCTCTCTGAAAACACAGACAGTATGGCAGGATGAACAACTAGTAACTTCTACTGAATATTTGCAGCATAGTAGATTTTCTTTCCTATTTTCTTTACCTTCATAGCATCAACTAAGCAGCCATCCATGAGTTCTGTGCATCTCTTCCACATAATGAAATTCCTCAGCTAGTGAAAGGTGCAGATAGAAACAGTCCGGGGCTCCAAAGGAAAATCCCTTCTGTGGAAAACAGGAGGCAGAGGTGCCCAGCTGTGGATCGTTTTGTGTTGATTCAGCACTATGAAAGCTATTTCTGTCCTCATTTTAGAAACTCAGAATTTTTTTAGTGTCTGTAAGTGCAGAGCTGAAAAGTAGGTCAGGTAGAATAAGTGTAACAAGACAGGCCATTCCTGTGGAGGTGGAAAGTTCAGCTATTATAAGGACAGTCGTGACAAGTTTAGCTTCAGCGTTCTCTGATCGGGATCTCTCAAACAGCTAATAACTTCAGCCTTCTCCCTAAAGGACAGTGTGGCTGTGCTTGTCCTTAAACATTTTGTGAAGTTAACAGCAGAATAGTGAGGATATATTTTAGGGACTGAATATTCAATTAAATAAGCAATTTCAAGTTACTTAGGACAGGATAATAAAGTAGCTTCAGAAATTATTCTTTGCATTACGCAGTCAGTTATAGGGCATTTCATTTTTAACTACAGTATGTTAATGAGAGGGATCTGATTAACAATGAACCTAACAACTGTGTGTGACATGATCCATGCCTATTAAGATGTATTAATATAATGTAATGAAGTATTTTCCAATCATAACACTATTTATTATGTATAAACTATCTGAACTTAATTTTTGATACAAAAAAAGAGCAATAGTGTTGTTACTTATTATTTTACTTACAAAATAGCTGCCAGCTTTCAGAAGCATCGCTGTAAATATTAATTATATAAAACCCTAATTTTAAAGCTTCTTTAATATTCATACCAGCGAAGCTGGAAATCTTATGTAGTTTATAATATAAGAATATCTACAAAAGCCAATTAAAACTCCAAGTTCTAACCATAACAGTTACAAGCTTGACCAGTTAAAAGTTAATGGATGTTAACATAGAGGCTGTTCAAATTTTTTTGCAGGGTTCATGCCAGACTCCTTCCACATTCAGCACCACACATATCCGGCTCAGCTCTCACTCATGGTATAGACAGACACAGTCTGATGATCCCATTAGAAGGCAAAAGTTTGTAGAATCGTAGCCAGCAATACTAACAATAGGAGAATAGTTGACTCTGTGGGGCACTAGTGCAGGATTTTGAGGATATCATTTCTCGCTCCTCCTGAGTTCTGCATCATGGGACATCTGTATTTAAGACTCCCTCTGGAGAGTATGAAGAGTAACAAATGAAGTGCTCAGGTGTGTCAGTGACAAGGGTCACACAAACATGCTCGGTGGCTTAATTCCTTCTTTTGATCCTTCATGCACTTAAGATGTACCTGAATGCTAACTAACTGGGATGTTGATCTTTGGGTGGCCTCTAAACAACCTGAAAATTCATTTGAAATGCTTGAAATATTCTACTTAATATATGTAAAGTCTACAAATTACTGTCTGATTTTCCCTCTTTCCCATAAATACCTAAAGCCAGTTGTGTTTTAAAGTAGAGTCAGAGATTCTTGCTTTAGTGAGGCACCAGAACAGGTTGCCCGGAGAAGTGGGGGATGTCTCTGTTCCTGGAGACATTCAAGGTCAGGATGAATCGGGTTCTGAGTGACCTGCTCTAGCTGTAGGTGTCCTGCAAAGGAGTTCAACTTGATCACTGCAGAGGAGTTCAACAAGATGACCTTTAAGGGTCCCTTCCAACTCAAATGATTTTGTGATTCTGTAACTCCATGCTAGTACCACTATGCTGTAGAAAATCCTTATCCAGCATCCCACCACCACTTCCAGCTTACATCACCACAATTCTCTAGAGCAAAAAGGCACCATAGGACTGGTAGCACTTGTTTTGGTTATGCCCAAGCCTGGCTAATCTTCAGAGATCAAAACAAGCTTTCAATCTCACTTACACATCTACAGGCATGTTGTACACAGCTTTATGTGATGCTCAGAGCCGAGAGACTCTCTTGGGAAATGTTTTTTGTTTTTTTTTTTATGAATTCCCTCACACATGTACTGCTTGCACAGGAAACACAGAAACACGATAAACTGTGTAGTTAATTAAATTATCAAAGGTTTTTAGAATCATTTGTGATTTGCTTTGCAGGTTTTTCAGCTGAAGGAAGTCATCGACAGCTGGGTGGCTCCAAAATACTTTTCAAATTAGAAAAGTTACAACTAACATTTCACAGTCACTCAAACATCATTAACCATTGCACTTCACATTCTTCATACTTAATAGCGTCTATTAATAACAATCTGATATTCTGAGTTCCCTTTCAGAAGGAAAATATGACACATAACTCTACAGCCATGAAAACTTGTGAGATACCATAACATTTGGAATTTCCTAGCTTTTCAATGCTTCATCTCACATGAATCAAATGCAGGAAATACTGGGGGATTTTAAGGGTGACAGGAGATGAGGGGGTTCCGCTTTTGTTTTAGATTCTTCTTTTGAGGTAGGGATTTGTTAATTCTTGTTTTGCATATAATTTCATAAGTATTTTTAAGCCCAAAATAAGGAAATAAGAAAATTTGGTTCAGTGTCTAAATTCTACTGCTCAGAATTTTTAATAGCTTTCCTTTCTGTACCAGCTTAGTGGGTAAATTTCCCTCCTCATACATGGGGAGTCTTATGTTCGTTCTGTTAAAACTGTATCCTCAAACTATGATTTTATCTGACTTTCCCAGAATTTTGATTTCTCTGTGAAAGAAGTGGTGTACCAATAAGACCCGCACACAAATGACTGCACACGTATTAAGATTTTGGTGGAGATCTCATACGAAATAGCAGTGAAGCCCACATGATATAAATGGGCACAGTGCCCTAATTTGCTGGGGCTTCACAAGCACAAGCACATATTTACCTACAAGGGCTGCTTTTACAGTAATATCTTCTATTTTATTATGCTGGCCTACAGCATCAGAGGAAAACGTTGGTGGTGTGGAAGTAGAAGTTGAACCTTCCCACCAATATTCTGTTACATTTTTTTATTATTATTATTATTATTTTGCAGTGCAACAGACGGCAGCAGAGGGACAGTCTGACAGAATGGCAACTGATATGGAAGTTCAGATGAAGCAAAAGGGGTGCCATTGAATCCCTCCATGTGGAAAAAATGGCACCCATTGACATTCATCAATGCCTACTGAACATTTATGGATACCAAACAGTGAATGTTGGTATAGTGAGGTGATGGGTGATGCATCTCAATAGTGGCAACACTGACAGTGGGTTGATTTTTTGCAAGTGTGATATGCAGGCTGGTGAAAATGTGAAGCTAATAGTGATGACTGTATTGAAAATTCGTCTTTAGTAGGTCAGAGTTTGTTCTACAAAATAGTGTTATCATGCTCTTTGAATCTGTTGTAGCGTCTATGGAAATATATAGGAGGCATTACTTTTCCGTAACCTACATAAGTAAGCATGTGTTTACCAGTGTGTAAGATCCAGTCCTTTCCCAGCAAAGTGGAAATGTTTACTGTTGCTGTACCTATCACTTAATTGCCATTCAGTCATCCTTCATTCATCAGCATTCAAACATACACTAGACACATCCACACCATGAGATAAACAACAGGACAGAGACACCTGAATAAGTAGAGACATCATACAGCATTTGCTTGTTCATAGATAAACTTATCTCCAAAGATGTATTAGACATTTACAACCACATACAATGGTATTAAGGCATATATATTGACCTCATTCCTGGGGCTGCTGAGGTCATTGCAGAGCTCACAGAAACATAGAATTGAATTGAAAGGAACCCTTAAAGGTCATCTAGTACAACTCCTCTGCAATGAACAGGGACATGTACAGCAACAGCTGGTCAGTCAGAGCCCCGGTCAGTCTGACCTTGCACATCTTCAGGGATGGGACATGCTCTGCCTCTCTGGGCAAGCTGTTCCTGTGCCTCACTACCTTCCCCACAGAAAACATTTTCCTTTTATCCAATCTAAATCTCCTCTATTTTAGTTTGAAAACATTCCCTTTGTCCTGTCACAATAGACATTGCTGAAGAGTCTCCTTCTTTCTTATAGTCACTGTTTAGATACTGGAAGGCTGCTATCAGGTCTCCTCAGAGCCTTCTCTTCCCTAAGCTGAACAGCCCCCCTCTCTCAGCCTGTTCTCATAGGAAAGGTGTTCCATGTCTTGTATCATTTTTGTGGCCTTCCTCTGGATGTGCTCCAACAGGTCCATATCTCTCCTGTATTGAGGACTGCACATCTGGACACAGTACACCAGGTGAGGTCTCACCAGCGCAGAGTAGAGGGGCAGGATCACTTCCCTCAACCCGCAGACCATGTTTATTTTGATGTACAACCTCACCAGGTTGTACCACATCAAGAAGATATGTTGGCTTGCTCTTTACATGTTCATGCAAGCACATCCAGAGAGGTAGGAGCAAGGGTTTCCAAAATAAGATGTGTGAGCTACTCTGACTTGTGCTATAGTGTGTCACAGAACCAGAAGCCACAGCAATATTGCCTGTGCATGGCAAAAGAACTTTGAAATCCTCTGTCTTATAGACTCCAGAAATAAGCTCATCTCCTGGTCAAGTCCCATCCCAGGAAATTTCATGCCCAGACAGGAATTGATTGCTGTGTGGTTATGAATAAATGAGGGTCGTTCTGAAGGATCTCCCTGTAGGGTCTCCTCTAAGACATATGTGGGGAATTCTTTCAAGTAAGGTAGTTTTCTTGTTGTTTTTCTCTGTTTAGGACACTGGTAGTATGAGATTTAATTAAATATGTGACTAAAACCGAGTTTTGTGTCTTCCCCCTGTGAACTCCCCTCCCACCTTCCCCATTTCTTCCGAGAAAGAGAAGCTGAAAATGGCTGCTTGAGATTTTCCTTTCTGTCGAACTGAAAATGAGAGAAAAGCTAAGACTTTCTGGGTGCAACTGTAGTTTCCCAATCAATAGCAACTGACTGAGCCCGAAATGTTCTGCACAGAGCACTGCATTTCCTGTCACAGCCTGAGGTGAAACCTTCCACTGCCTAGTGCGATGATTCATTTCCAAAACTTCAGTTATCACAACGCAGGTGACCTCCAATTTTCACCCATGTCTTTTCCCCACCCTTGCTTTCTTTTATTCTGTTTCTATTAAAATGTGACTCACTATGATGGAATTTTGTCAGAGTCCATTAAACTTGATTCTCTTCCTCTCCAAACCCTGTTTCTAATACATGTGTCACAAACATGTATTTTAAATCTTGTTATTTGTTGTTGTCATTTCATTGGATAGGTCTGCTCTTTCCAGAAGCTGAATTCAGAAGGGCTCTGCTGTGCCAGGTGCTGTATACACATAATGAAACCTTTTCCCAGGAGCTATTTTTAAAAAGATCTTCCAGGCCTTTAACGATACGCTTTCTTTCTCTTATTTTTTTTCTGTTTCTCAGGCTACTGTTGGTGCTCTCATGAAAGCTGTGGCCTGGCTGCACACTTGCCTTTTGCTATCATTGCAGTAAATGAGCTGATGTTGTTGGAGGTAGTAGAACTACTCCAGATTTATGCTCCGTCTAGCCAACACCAGGCTACACCCCTTTCACTCATTACGAATCAGTCATAGTTAAATGCTGGGATTGGTGCGATGGGAAAGTCCTCTCAGGTTAGAGATCTGATAAACCTTTTTTTATTTTTTATTTTTAAATTCCATGTGATAGTACCTGCTCTAAGATATTTTAATTACTAATCAGCTATGCTGTGCATTTGTTATGTTATATTCGTCCCTGTTCTCAGCTGGGATTTCAGCATCTGCTGGAGGGGAAACCTTGGAAAAAAGCCAGAAAACTGCAGTAGATGTCAGCAATGCTCTTTTCATGTCAGAACTGGACTGCTGACCCCATTTGATGGTAGTTACCCCACTGTGATTCTGTCTTGGATAGCATCCTGAGAAGGTGACATTACTTGTGCTCATCAGAGCCTGGAAGTTCTCACAGCAAACTGCAATGCATTAAGTAGAATTCAGGCATCTAAGTGAAAAAGAAAATTTTAAAGAAAATTTAATGGAAAAGAAAATACATTTTCTTATAAACTGACCTACCTAATGAAGAGGCTAACAGGAAACCTTTGACATAAGCACTCTTGGGTAAACTCTTTCACATAAGAAAATGCTTATCACTTTCCCTATCAGTAATGGTCTTCACTTCAGGTGATAATAGCAGCCTGACACATAGGCAACCATATACTGGTAGCAGAGCTAATTCATGCAAATGGATTTCAGGAAGATCTTCACCGTCCTCATATTCCAGGCTATGCCACAGTTTTGTTAAACAGGTTACCTTCACAAGACTTTCCTGATGGAGAGTTGAAACATGGCTGAGAAGCTGCTAACAAAATCAAGTACTCAGTATTTGAAAAATGAAGTTAGGTGTTGTGTTTTAACATTATTGTTATTTTCTTAAGCACCTAATAGTTTTTCCCACATAAATAATAAATAAATACATAAATAAATATATAATCATGTGCCTCAGATGTTAAGTCTTCACTTTCAAAGTTACTCAGGTGAAGCTGTTGTCTGTCCCAGTTCATAGAGAAACCCAAATCTTAGTGTGTGCTTTCCATTCACAGCAGAATTACCAATTGAAGCTCAGGCTTTGTTTTCACAGGGACTAACACTATCTCACTGTTGAAGAAGTAGTTACTGCATGTGAATACCGTGTTACTCAACACTTTCCCACACCTCTCTGTGCCCTTCAATTTGCATGTACTGACCTGGGTGGGATGCCTACATCATCATCTCACTTTCTAACTCACCCTTGGTCTTAATTCTCTGATTCTCTGTACTGCATGATTAATTCACTCCCATGACATCTTTGGAGTGTTCTTAAAAACAAAACTGAGGTGTTTTTTTCCTAGATATTCTACTCTGAAAATATTTCCCAGCAGATAATATGGATAAGAATGAACTAGGATTGTTTTGTTCTGTTCTGCATAGTCCTTCAGCATCTTTCCTTCAGGCTTTGAATATTCAAGCACTTCCAATTTTATGATAACACTCATAATAAATAAAATATAGAATTATATTATATATAAGATGTTGCTTTGATGAGTTAAATGACACACGCAAATGCATATGCTGTAAAAATCATGTGTGGAATGTGACCAAGATTTGCAAATTTGAGTTTTGCTCTATGATGAAGTCTCCCACATTTTTGCAACAAATATCTTCCCGCATGATAGGAAATGGTTCTACCAAAGTATGCAGTGGCCCCCACATTGAAACTTTGTCATGAGTATGACAGCTTCCTTAGATGAAGATTCTGATGAAGGGAAAGGCCAGTGGCACAGCCTCAGGAGATTTTATGACACAGACTTCAGCTGTGCAGTTTTCTGGGTGATTATGAACTTTGCAGACATTAACAGCTACGGAGGCCTGTTACATGGACAATTTAACTTAGTCTTGATTTGAACATGGGCTTCCTCCCATGATACTTTTCTGCTCAAGGAAAATACATGCTGTGGCTTAATTAACATTTGAGACTAACCATAATTGAAGATCTCTTACCTGCAGTGAAAACACAAACAGCACAGCTGTCAATTTACTGTTTGAAAAAATGACTTTTCCACTAGCTTGGATCAGACTCTTCGCCAAAACCGGTTCCCATACCCAGAAGATCCCAAGCTGGTGCTGAGATCCGGACTCCAGAAGAGCTGAGTGTTCCAAAACTTGGAAAAATCTCATTAGATTGCTGTGGTCTTTACTGTGACAGAGGGAGAACACTGAGTTGCAGGTTGCTAGGATGAAGAGATCGTCATCAGTACCATAGCTTAACAATGCAGAGTAGTCTCCTGATGTCAGTGCAGGTGGGAAGAGGTGGAAGATCCCTTATAGCCTCACTCTAACTGACAGTCCTGTAGGCAAAGGTGTGTGCCTTTAGTGCAAGATGTCATGCAGATGGAGCATAATATAGGTGGAAAACTCAAGAGTTTCTTGTACTCCATATTTGGTACACTGCACTAATGCATAGATCTATTTATTACATGGTACTTATATACAAAAGAGGGAGACAAAAAAATCTCTTCCTGAGCCTGCCTAGAGCCTTGTTTCAATAGCAAAATATTGGCAGTTTTTAGATCTGTGTAATCATTTTGTTTAAATAAAATTCTCCCAAACCACTTCAAGCAATCTGGAAGAAAATACTGCTGTAATTGGCAGCAAGGTACATCCCCTGTGCCTGAACACACACAGAAGGTGCCAGGCAGCTTCATTTAGGACAAAGAAACATCTGCAGCTTCCTCAGTGGTGTGGCTGTGCTCTCTCATGTGATGTCATTGGCATTTTTTTCCTTCTCATCGGAAAATCAGTTCAAACTACATCAAAAATAGTATTACCAGAATGTGACTTTTAGTTGTGGAGGCATGTAACACAGGTAGCTGGAAATCTGCACTGCAATATGGCAGGCGATAAGGAGCTCCTTCACATCTGGGGTAGCCTGCATATCTCCTTCGCACTTCCAAACTAAGCAAATGTCTTTGCTAAATGACAGCTGCAGAATTCAACAAACCATTGGCTCCATCTCTTCTTGCATACTGTAAATATCCATATCAGAAAGCCCACAAACACCCACATATATTGGAATCTGGGCAGATAAAAATCAAAGGAGAGATACTGAAGTCTGGTGTCTTCATCCAAAGCTGACTGAAGGCAATCTCTTAAATGACTTGGTATTTATAGCTATCCCTAAATTACCCTTCATTCTTGGAGGGGGGGGGGGGGGGGGGGGGGGGGTGTAGCAGAGGCTGAAATCTCTCCAAAGCAGGCTTAAGAAGCATTCATGTGATACATATATACCAAGTTTGTGTCACCTTCCTCATACTATGCCCAGAAAATCTGTAAGACAAGCTGGAGCCTGCATGTATATCATCAGCCCTAGAATTCCAAGCTTATTATAAAATAAATAAATAAAAATAAAAGCCTCTCCGGTTAAACTACCCCTTTTCAAATCCACACTGGTGACAGAAACCCTATTACCAGTCACGCACTAAGTGTGCTGATGTGAGCACCGCAGATCATTTCTAACATGAGTTACTGCCCATTTTCAATGGCTTGTTCCATCAGTGGGTTTTCTAATTGCTTTGGGGATTAATAACGCAATGGGAGGCCATTTCACATTGGTTGACAATTATTTTATCCAACTGTATAAAGAACAGGTGATAAATTAATAAATTATAATCAGTCAGTTATTAAAGCTTAATGGCAGATGGCTGTAACAAGAATAAAAAGAGCCTGAGCCTCTCAAAATGGTATTTTGATAGTATTTTTCAATGCATTTTTAATGAGAGGCATATAAAATGCATAAAACTTATAAATCATTTATAGAAGAACAAACTACAGAGTAGAATGGTCCAGTTATAATGCTGTGATATTATTAATACCACAAGATCACACAGCAGCCGGCAAATCTGCTGGAAGCACATCGTGCCAGGCACTACACAAACAAGCAGCACTGTCCAGGAGCCATACAGCTGTAAATGGAAGGAGGCAGAGATGGAAAGTGACCTGCAAATGTCACAGCAGGTCCCAGGGCTTAAACTCACTTATCTACAGATATCTTGCACTCCAATTCTTAGCAACTGCTGGACCTCGTCTAGGACTCTGAGATTTTAATACCCATGTGAGTTAAACGCAAATTTCTTATGCATTTTGGTGTGCAAAATGTGCTGAGCTGTGAGACCAGAAAACATCTCATATTCAGATGGGGAAATGGATGTTCAACGGTATTTTTTCTTTCATTTTTGGTAGACATATGTTTTTTTCACAGCACAAATGTATGTGCTTGTACCTTTTTTTGGTATAACATTCTGAAGACGTGGTCAACCAGTTCAGTCTAGAAAGTCTACTGCTTTCTCAATTTTCTTTGAGACGATGCGTAACCTATGTATACATTTTATAATTTCTGTATTTTTGAATGAAATTTTGGCCCATTGTAGGCTGATAGTACAACACTTTTTGACCATAGCTAAGTAGATTGCCTCTACTTTCAGGTTTAGAAAGCTACAGGGTATGATTTTGTCCAGTGTATTCACACAGCACCTGCACAAATAACACCTTGGTGTCCCAGTCCAATGAATATGTTAAGAACAGATAATAGTCTCTGACTATTGCTTGCTGATGTCTGGCTTGGTCACTTAAAATTTACGATATTCTCCATGGGCAATTTGATGCTAGGAGGACAGAGGCACTTAAACACATCTGTGCACAGGAACTTAAGCTCCTCCACCTCGAAACTCATTTAACACAAAATTTGACCTAATTTCTCACCACTGAAGTGATTTAGCCAACATTAAGTTAATATTCCAGTTCCCCAAAGCCAGATGCATTCCTCACAGAGCAGTCATTGCAGGTAATAACCCACTGCTCGTATTAAGCCACAGATCAAGAACTGAATAACCTCTGGAAACTCAAGTATGCTTCTTGTCTTGAAGGTAAATGCTTTGGCTCTGCAAGACTCTAAAACTGTGAATGACAACTGAGTAACTATCCAAGAATGTGTCCTGTCACACTCACTGTCTCTATCTTCATGCCTTCTCACAATGTTCTCCCTCCCATTTCTGGCCATCACTGCTGGCTGCTTGCTCCTATCTCCAGCCCACATCTAAAGCAGCTGCAGGAAGCAGCTCTCTTTGTTTTCAGTTCTTGTACAGCCCTTAGAGTCATGGGGAGAAGCTGGTCCTTGAGAACAGCACTTCCCATGGCATAAACCAGAAAACAAGGATAAATACTCAAGAAGTTGCTTGGCTACATCTCCTTCACTTTCTACAATTAGTCCATGGCTAAACATGGGAGCACTAATCAAGCACCTTTTGCAAGAAATGGCATTTATGCTGCAGCATACCCTTATATGGCCTTGAGGGGCAGAGCAGTCCTAGGAATGCCCTAGGCCCTGGGTACAAGTTGGCCTGTGGAGCTGAGTGAATGAGGTGATGCTCAAGGCGGGCTTTACACAGACCTCATCTGTGATCGACCTCCCTCCAGCACAGCTAGACTTCTTCTCCTGGATGCTGTCTACTTCACAGGCATAATATCAGCTCCAGGTGCCCATTCTCTTATATCTGGAGTGATATGGGCCCAATCTTGTGCCAAGACTGGACATTGTTGAAAGAAACATATAGATGAGGCACCTTCAAAGCTCATTAAGTTTCATAGGTATTAAAAGAAAATAAAGGATTACTGTATTTTCTTCTCTGTAACACCTGCTTTCCTCTTTGTTCAGAAGGAAACAAAACCCCCCATAAGTCATGAGGCAGTTTCTGTCTTCTCATATGAGCTCTCAGAGTCCAGACTGTTACTTGTAACCATAAGAACATGGTACAAGGTTTTAGCAAGCAACATGGAATTACCAGGTACAGAGAAAATTGAGGGACTGGATCTTTTGCAACCAATGAAGAGCATAGCCAGGTCAAAAACATGAATTTTTCCAGGCTGTGAAGGAATCTTCAAATGGTTGAGAATTTGTAAGAACAATCTTCCTCCTAGAAGAATAGTCTGCATCTCAGAGACCTGAGGGAAAAGTCTGACATAGTTAATAAGTCATTCTCAATGATAACTGAAAAGTCAAGAAAGTCAGGAGAAGTCTCTGGTGACTAGAAAAAAGGCAATACAGGACTCATTTTTAAGAAGGGTAGAAAGGATGACTTGGTGACAGGGAAGATCATGATGCAGATCCTCCTCGAAGTTGTGTTAAGGCATACAGAAGAGAGGGAGGTGATACAGGATAACCAGTATGGCTTCACCAAGGGCAGGTCCTGCCTGACAAACAGTGCTGCTTTTTATGATGGCAGAGAAGAGCCACTGATGTCATCTATCTGGATTTCAGTAAAGCCTTTGACATGGTCTCCCATACCATACTTCTCTCCAGACTGGAAAGATATGCATTTGATGGGTGGACTGTTTGATGGATGAGGAACTGGTTGTGAGATCATACCCACAGGGTGGTGGTCGATAGCTTGATGTTGGATGGAGATCAGTGAGGAGTGTTGTTCCTCAGGCGTCACTACTAGGACTGATGCGCTTTACCATCTCCATCAATTGCACTGACCATGGGATGGAGTGCACCCTCAGCAAGTTTGCAGATGACAAAAGCTTGTTGACACACTCAAGGGACCCAGTGCCATCCAGACAGACCTAGACAAGCTTGAGCAGTGGGGCCAGGAGAACTTCATTATTTTTGACAAATCCAAGTGCAAGGTCTTGCACCTGGATCATGGCATCCCCACTATCAGTACAAACTGGGGGATGTAAGCACAGCTCTGCTGAAAGGGATTTGGCAGTACTGGTGGATGGGAAGCTGGATGTGAGCCAGCAATGGGCCCATGCAGCCCAGAAAGCCAACCATATGCTGGGCTACATCAAAAGAAGTGTGGCGAGCAGAGTGAGGGAGGTGATCCTGCCCCTCTGTTCCATGCTGGTGAGGCCTCTCCTGTACTGCTGTGTCCAGATGTGGAGTCCTCAGTACAGGAGAGACATAGACTTGTTAGAGCACATCCAGAGGGAATTCTGCCCTTCCCAGGACAAAATGTGTGTTAATTTCCTCTTCATATCACTCCTCTCTCAAGGACAATGAAGCATTTTAGACTCTCTTTCTGCAAAGGTCTGGGAACTGCAGCTCCCACAACTCCCACATTAAAGCTCCCGATACACAAAAAAGCTCTCCATCAACCCCACCTCTTCCTTCTCCTGGTTCGAGGGTCTTTGGCTTATTGTCAAGATGCTGCATTTATCTGACCTTTATTGAATATACCATCTGCTGTGCTAGAAACTTTAAAAATCATTTAATTCCACTTGTATCTAATTGCAATTTTCCTCATTGCCCTCCAAATTTAGCACAATATCATCTGCAAGTGCTGTGGATTCAGCTGAATCACAAAAGCCAATTATACCAATAATAATAATTTAATTTCTTTTAAAGAAAAGATTAAAAGGCAAGTATGCACCCAGGATTTCAAGAACTAAGAAATAGCTCCACTCCCTTCAGGTTTAAGTAACAGTTAATTTCACCTTATATTTTTACGCATTCTGTAATGCAGGCATCAACCCTGGTCTTTTCTAACAGCTTTATTTCCCCAGCCCACTGAGGTGCACAATGCCCACAGTGAGTTGCCTTTTTTTTTTTTTTTTTTTTTTTTGTCTCCCTCGGCAGCAATATCCTCAAAGAATTCCAGCCAGTTAATGAGGCATGCCCTTCCCTTCCTGAAACCATATTAGATATCCTTAATTAGGCCATGCTTTTCTAACCGTTCCTCCCTTAGTATCTCAAAAGAGGAGCTGAAGACTTTCAACTGCACAGATCTAGAGCTTCCCAGTGCATCCCCAGGCCCTTTATAAAAATAGAAAAAGAGATCACATTACCTCCCCCTCCACCCTAAGATATTTCTCCCCTGAAGGAAGCAAACTTGTAAAAATAGCAACTATGGCTTCTCCAGTTTCCTAGCCAGAGAAATAGCTGCCTCAATAGATGTGTATTTTTCTTTCTTCAGCAAGGATGAACCTCAGAAAGGTTGAAATGCATTTCAGATGAGCATGGAAAAGCAAAGGAGCACATGCCTCTGTTTGTCCCAAGCTTGTCTTTCTATTGTTTACTCTGATCACCTGAAACTTTGTAAGATAATTTTACGGTTTTCTAAGACAGAATTTTCTTCTGTTTTTTCTTGTTCAGAGTTCTTATTGCTAACCAGAACTGAAACATAGCTCTTCAGGCATGTAAAGCTTTGACTTTGCACCGGAAATAACCAAAGTTTCTGGAATTTCTTCTATTTTTCTAAAGATGGGCCCAAAACACATACCCAAAATTCTCTTGATTTCTAGGACCTGCTCTACAAATAAGGTTTTCAGATCATAACCTGACAAATCCCACCCAAGCAGATTACCACAAGTTTCTCTCCAGGTTGCCTCTTGGAATTGCTGGCACAAGTCAGCAATTTTGGGATCAGTTTTGCGAAAGTAATCCAAATCTGACCCTTCTCTACCTGCAATTACAGTACAATACAGTTCTGCCTCTTTTTTTCCATGTTAATCCAGCAGGGAAAACAAACTACTGTAATGATCCCTTTCTTGTCTCTCCTGTCTCTACTACAGATTTCAGTGATGAGTTGATGAGAGGGGTTACTTGTTCAAAAGACATGGTTATGTCCTCTTTTTTTCCTTTCCTTTCCTTTCCTTTCCTTTCCTTTCCTTTCCTTTCCTTTCCTTTCCTTTCCTTTCCTTTCCTTTCCTTTCCTTTCCTTTCCTTTCCTTTCCTTTCCTTTCCTTTCCTTTCCTTTCCTTTCCTTTCCTTTCCTTTCCTTTCCTTTCCTTGCCTTGCCTTTCCTTGCCTTTCCTTGCCTTGCCTTGCCTTGCCTTGCCTTGCCTTGCCTTGCCTTGCCTTGCCTTGCCTTGCCTTGCCTTGCCTTGCCTTGCCTTGCCTTGCCTTGCCTTGCCTTGCCTTGCCTTCCCTTCCCTTCCCTTCCCTTCCCTTCCATTTCCCTTGGTTTTTTTTTGACTGAGGTTTACATTTTTCCTGTTTAATAAGAATGATATTAATGTTAATTCCATACAGACGAACCCAAAACACAGGAAATACTGAGGTCCACCATCAGGTAACCCTGGCAGATGTGTGCAGGACCCAAGTCTCGCACAGTTGTCAGACATAGACTGAGCTCAGCCTCCCCTGAGGTTCAGAAGCTAGTTCATCTGATTTCAGGAGTATATGAACTCCAAAGTAGTTGCAGAAATGAACATCTGGTGCCCAGGTAAGGCCACACAGATATGTAGGACTGGGGATCAAAAGGTATGAAAGCCAGTGCTAGCAGCTCAGATGTGATGCTGTAGATAGGAAAAGTTGAGTTCACCACTGAGGCTGTGACACTGGGAAGCAGTGCAAGCAGAACAGATGTTTCAGCAGCAGGGTAGGGTTTCTGCCAAAAGAAGCTTCCTGTTTACTGATACCTGACATTTCTTTATGCAAATGACACCAACAGGACTAAAGAGTAATTTCTGTGACCAATACCTGCACCATAGAAAGTATTGTTCTGAGGAGCTCCAGATTCTGCTGTTGCTCAGTAGGCTGGTGACAGTGACTGACTGATGAAACTATTGGATTTAGCTAAGCTCAAGAACTCTTTGAACTCACACAGAAAAGCTACTTCCAGTAAAGTGAAAACTTTAAGAAATTATTTACTCTTTTAAAATAAACTTGCACTTACCCTTGATCCCGTTTAACATTGGTGATTTTCCTACTTCAAGTAGGAGGTGAAATGGGAAATATCCAGAGGTCACAGATTTCCAGCATTTTTATAGGCCTCTGAAGTACAAGCAGACATCTCAAATCTCATGGAAAATATATCTTGTTGGGTAAACATAACACATAAAAACCTCTACCTAGAAATTGATTGCATAATCATGGTCCTCTAAAAATAAGATATTATTTGTGACCTTTGAGAAATAACCAGAGTGTTTGAAGCCAATGAATATATACCACAGTGAAAGGCAGTCATATATGTGTGTACTGTTTCTTTGTGGGAGACATTCACATTTATCTCAATGTGTTACAATCAGTCACTACAATCAAAAATGTCTCAGCTGTGTTCGACACCAAGAAAAACATTTTTTCCCCCACCCTGTGTCATTTCTTGTTATTAGCGTGAGAGAAATTGAAAAACTTTCTGTAAACAAAACATACATCTCATCTCTATCATACTTGATTTTCTGCATCTTATTTAGTTGAGGGCAGTGGTGAGCTTATCTTCCTATCTGTGTGGCTAACAACCATTTGTGTTTTTCTTTAGGGAAATACATACAAGTCGTCATGATGTAAAAACACAGCACAGTGAAAGCATTTCAGTTTTACCTCAAGGTAAAATCATAAAGGTCAGCATTAAATGTGGGTATGAACCTGACTCTCTGTAAGTCAATCTCACATTTAAGTTGAAGTGCCTTTTGTTTCTTTTATATGTATGCATCCTTCATGTCTGAGAGGTGTTGGGTTGGGTACCCAACTCTATGTACCTGAGAAGCATTGCATACCCATCTCTGTACACTCGAGAAGAGCTGGATACCCGACTCTACATGACCACCTGCTCTCCAACCTGTTATTCATTCAATCGAATGAAACACAACTCTTTGCAGAGGACTTTAGCTGGGTTTCCATGTCAGAGAAAGCCCCTGTGGCAATATCCAGAAGCTTTAAGTCAGTATACACAACAGAGATTGACATGAGGTGCAGAAATCTATTTTGCTTGACAGTTGTATTCTCAGATTGTGGTTTCCTCTCTGTTTCTGGATTGATGAGTGCACACGGAGAGCTCTGGATATGCTGCTTAGGCTTGTCTGTGGTCTGGGGAAAGCTTTTTAGTTCCCATTTTCTGTGCTGCACTTCAACTTTTGTCATTGTTCATCCTCCTTTCATTGCTGTGGAAGGATGTTTCTTGCAGTGTCACAAAGGCTGCATCAGAAGCAGATAACACCTTGGGAGGCTGCTGGAGGCATGACTCCTTGGAGGTCACCCTGCTCTGCAGAGAGAGGGCATTACTGCATCATCTTCCTTCTTGAGCCAAGCCACCCACAGTGCTGAGCAGCCTGCCTGTCAGTCTGCCTGCCCTCCTGCCACTACTGCTCCTTGCTATCCTCATCCTAAGGTGAGTATCAGAGGCCAAAGGCATCTTCCAAACCAAAATCAAAGTAGGGCTCTCTTACATGCACTGCTGCTCAGCTGGCTGGCCTCACAGTACTTGTTACACTGAAGCCTGATGTTTCTGTCCATCTACATTTTAAGTCTAAGTATCGGTAACACTGTCATCATCTCAGTACCAATTGATTCACCACCACAGTACTTCACAATATTAAGGAAGGACTAATTGCCCTTTTTTTTTTTTTTTTTTTTTTAATGAAAAAAGAGAGTATCCTAATTCAGATCTCCTAAATTCAACACAAATTGTTGGATCAACTATATCTTACTGACTTGTCCTATGCTACAGAGGTAGCTGTTGAATCACAGAATCACAGAGTTGTAGGGGCTGGAAAGGACCTCTAGAGGTCATCTAGTCCAAACCCCCTGCAAAGCAGGCTACCTAGACCAGGTTGCACAGGTAGGTGTTCAGGACGGTCTTGAACATCTCCAGAAAAGGAGACTCCACAACCCCCCTGGGCAGCCTGTTCCAGTGCTCTGTCACCCTCACTGTGAAGTTCATATGCACATTTGTGCAGAACATCCTATGCTTCAGCTTGTGGCCATTTCCCCTTATCCAATCACTGCGCATCCCTAAGAGTCTGAACTTGTCCCTTTGACTCCTACAATTGGAGAGCTCCAAAGACAGAATCAACACTGTTTGAATACACTCCTGGCCAAAGAATAAATTAATTCATAGAAGAGCACGGATACCACTCCAGCCTCTACATGATTTCCTTCCCATCCCATTCTTCCGCTCCACCTCAACTGTTAAAAGTGTTGCAATAGCAGAAGTAGTAAAAAATAACCAATTTAGAGGAGTCACCAAGGCACATGACGAGCACTTTTTTTTTTCTTTTTCTTTCTTTCTTCCTTCCTTCCTTTCTTTCTTTCTTTCTTTCTTTCTTTCTTTCTTTCTTTCTTTCTTTCTTTCTTTCTTTCTTTCTTTCTTTCTTTCTTTCTTTCTTTCTTTCTTTCTTTCTTTCTTTCTTTCTTTCTTTCTTTCTTTCTTTCTTTCTTTCTTTCTTTCTTTCTTTTTCTTTCTGGAGCCCTCAAAAGCCAGTAAGCTATTCATCAGGTGAGAGTGAGACTAGCTCAGTAATAAGTGCTTACGAAAATGTCAGCCTAAAATCAAGTTAGAGAAAGCATTTTACTTCTCTTTCTGTTTTACACTGGAAATACAAATGTTTCCTTTAATATGCCACAAACAGAAATTTGGGAGAAAAAAGTTATGTGAGATTTAGTCATTACCAGGAATATTTCAATTCAGACTGAAAATGTGCAGGAATAAATAGCCTTCTAAGGGCAGTTTACATCATGGAATAGACCATGGGGCTATCCGAATATTGGATAAAATCTGGATCTGTTCCTTGAGTACATCAATGATTCAGAAACTCGGACGAGCACTCTGAAAAAAGTGTTTACATTAAGAAAAGCAAACAAACAAAAAACAACAACAAAAAGGACAAAAAAAAAAAACATGTCCTTATATGCAATGTTATTAATATTAAATGTGCAGAATACTGAAAGTAAAATGTGTCCTTCTAAGCAATTGTAAAATAGAAGTAATTCCATGGAATTCAATTACCAAGTGTTGGAAGTTAGCTAGGGATGAGACAGAGGCTGTCAAACCACTGTTGTCAAATCATTTATGTTGTGAAGACATCATTTTGAGACAGGTAAACATATGAAGACCTCATAAGAATTTAAACTGTTATAACTAGCCATAGTTAAGCGCTGCTGCAAGGGCCTAAGGATGTAGGATGACTGTGCAATAGCCTAAGCCTAACTGCAGAAATGAGGATGCGTCATTTATGTCACACGTGATCTTATGGTGTCACTGCTGTTGCAAAACTGGTCCTTATACTTTTGCAAAATACCCTGACAGGGGAGCAGACAGACACCGTAAAGAAAAACTACACCAAGGCAAACAACCTGCCCCCTAAAAGCAATTCTTATGTCTGTAAACTCAGTGTCTGAAATTGGAGGCTGGGATAGGAACTGGGGCTCAGCTTTAGTTGGGATCGCATCTGTTGCAACCCAAGCCTCACCATTCCAGCTGTGGTTGTGGAGACACAGAAAACAGGAGCTACTAAAGCAAATGGCAACTGTCTCCCCTATGAATTAAAAGCATCATACTTCATACAGCTTTTACAGCTTTGGGCTTGCTACTAAGGGTCTTAACCTCTTTACATGAGTTGTTACTCCTTGAATATTAAGCCACAATAAAGCCATAATCACAAGGCAGAATCAGAAAGATGTATGAACACAGTAACAGAACTGTAAAACTAGACCCTGTAACTTCATGTTTTTTCATAAAATTACTTGGATAACGTAAGAAAAGAGGACAAATTTCCATTTCTGTGAAGAATAATAAAATTCCTTTAAAGTGACTGGGAATTCACATAAAAAAAAAAACAATAATAATAATAATTCTATAGATTAATTAAAAATGAACTTTCTTAAATTTTCCTGTTTCCTTCTTAACCATAGAACTTCCCATACAAAGCACATCCAGCCACAGCGTAACTAAGCCCATGGTGCTATTCTAATTACAAAAACAAAACAACAGTTACACTTTGTCTCCCTTGGTATGAAATCCAGAGTGCAACAGAAACAAACCAATGAGGTAACCCTTTTTCCTGTTTTGTGCTTCAAAGCTCCTGTAGTTACACACTTTACAGCCAAAGGAGTTGCTGCTCGTTTATGCTTTTCCTTCTTGCAAACCATAAACTGCACTTTAATTGGTTCAAAAGGCATACAGGCAGGTAGGGATTAGCAGAGTCAAAGTCAGATAAGAGAGGGAGAATTTTTAAGACTTCCAGTGGCAAATACAGGCAAGAGGGTAATGCAAACACAATTAAACTCTTTTGATGCAAAGGAAGCAAATGCTCACATTGAACAGAATGAGTCAAGAAATTAAGACAATTGGGCTATGTCATGTTTTAGCTCACAGTCACTATAAAGTCTGGGGTTATAAACTCTTTCCTTTCAGACAAGCAAACAGTGAGAGCTCTGTTCTGTTTTCAAGGAATGGATGCTATCACTCAGACAAGATCCGAACTCCCAGTGAGTGATAAAAGCTTATCACTCCCGTGAACAACACAGCCCAGTAACTGGGGGGTGCCTCTATCTCACAGCCCCAGCTGCTGGTTTCCTCTGCCTTGAAGTTAAGGGAACATAAATAAAACAATCACCATATGGATATTGCATTATGTAAATGGCAGCGGTTGTAAGAAATGCAGTTTCATACAGTATTAGCAAGGGGCTGAATTCATCACCAGCAGTTTTGGGGCTGATTGAACCAAGAGAAACATTTCTCAGGCACGATTCTCCAGCAGCAAGGGCCATTTGAGCATTATCTTCAGGACACAGTCTTCCTGGTTAGCTGACACAGATACAGGGCTGGAAATTAATAGGAAGTGGCTGAGGATGGATGACTCAAACAGACATCTTGAAAGGACTTGGTACCAGAGGATGAACGGTTGCATCTTGTTTTTCGCTACCCTTCCAAGTAGCATCAGTCTACAATGTGTTTATGAAGCAAAGCATGGCTCGGGCCAAAGAGCTTAAGGAAGCATCATTCTGGGCCTGATTCCCTCTCCAAGTTAAAATCAGTGATAACAGCAGAGAAAGATGAAAGACAACTATGTGCTGTGACTCCCAGACCACAGCAGAAAGGTCTTTTTTACATTGTGCTTTACAATGACCCAAAAGGAGGACATAGTAAGGTGGGGGTCAGCCTCTTCTCCCAGGTAACAGCAACAGAATTAGAAGTAATGGCCTTAAGTTGTGCCAGGGGAGGTTCAGGTTGGATATTAGGAAAAAATTCTTCTCTGAATGAGTAGTGAGGTGCTGGAACAGGCTGCCCAGGGAAGTAGTGGAGTCACCATCCCTGAAGATATTCAAGAGGGTGGATGTCATGCTGAGTGACATGGTCTAAAATGGTGGTCACAGGCATGGGCTGATGGTTAGACTAGATGATCTTAGTTGTCTTTCCAACCTTAATGATTCTATGATTCTAAGGCCTTTTTCAACCTTTCTCCATCTCAGCCTTCTCTGTGCTGGGGCTGATTTGCTGCTCATGTCCATTTCCAGCCAAATAAGTCTGTTATTCAGTTAAACCAATGCAAATCAGGAGAATCCCCAGCAAAGCCGGTGAGCCCTCTGACTGACATGGGCGTAGGAGCCAGCAGCTTTCTGCCTGCTGTGTTCAGTGTTTATTACCATAAGCAGAGAGTTGCTCAGCTCAGGACAGAAGGCTGGGACCATGTTGGTTTACATGTTACTCACAAGCAAAAATCAGTTTAGGATTTAGGAATCTAGAACAGGACTGAAGTTGAACTTGGGAACCAAGATCTCAAACTGAGAGCAGCACTCCTCTGCACCTTCTGTAAGAGCAGTTTCTTTGAAAAATCTGTGGGCACTCACATGCCCAGCTCTGTCCCAGGTTGATTCATACAGAGTCAGGGCTGTCCTCCAGCCACAGCCCAGGGCTCTGCCCCATAAGCACATCCAAAGTGTGCACAACATGTCTTCAGAGGTCAATGGCTGAGCAATTGTAAATTCTATTCCAGGACCTAAAACCAGGGGATTGCAGAGTCTGTTATCAGGCCCAGCCCCCATCTTTGTGCCTGGCTGCTGGCACAGGTGTGAATTTCAGCCTTAAACAACTTGGGCAACTTCATTTAAATAAGCTGCTAGTCTGAACCCCCTTTAATCTCTGATATAGGGGATTTTTGTTGCTTGTATGTTCTGTGGTTGTAAGAATGAAAAATGAGTGGTCAGACCGGTAGTTTGCAGTTATATTGGCTGTTTCCTTTTCCAGAGATAATTTTTTACTCAATGAGTTGGTTTTCTTAATGACTTGCAGCGAGGTGTTATTTATTTATTTATTTTTATCTTTCATTGTTAGTAATAACTCTGTAGCAGCCTGCACACATTTTTACAGAAGTGTGAATGTTCAGCTGTGAACCTCATGCAAACAGATCACAGCCCATGGAGGACACATGCAAGTCTTAAAACCGACAGAACAAAATGAACAAACCTCCTTACATAACTCCTGCATAAACTAGGAGGCAGCAATTGCTTGCTATTCCTTTCACTGCACTTAATCAGAAAAATGTAATACACAGCAATAGACCTGTGGAAGCTCCAACCAGTTATGAAGCTTAGAGAAATCCATCCCCACCATTCACTGAAGGAAATCCACTCCACAGCTGAGGGAAATTATCTTGTGATAAAGTTAGGAAGTACATAGCAATATCGGTGACCATCCAGGGTTTTAGAAACATATTACTGGGGTTCTTCCCATCTGTTACAAGCCAGTGTAACTGAAAATAGTTACCTTATCCACTATGGGTGACTTTTGGACTTCCACTTTCCTTCCTTCTACAACAAAGTCAATACTATAACAAATTGGAGATCAGAGACAGCAGGGCCTCAGCTATTAATGGGATCCTAATGCCTATTATTCTTTCTAGAGGATATGTTACCCTGAAAACTGGGAATAGGAAGGGAAAAAAAATCCTGTGATCCTCAGGTTACACCTAACACAAGTTAATAGCTTGGAACAACCTTTAGATGAAAAGTTGTAAGATGCAAAGATCTTGCATCACTTTCTGCATTACCCGTGGCCCTTTGAGGTGATGCCTATCCAGGGACTTCAGACACAAAAGAACAATCTTCTTCTTCTACTGGCCTATTTTCTCTTGCCAACACTTGCACTTTCTCTTCCATAAGCAGGAACGTGGTTCCTGGATTACTCACAAGGTATGTGTAAGTCATAGTCACTACTGGTAGCTCAGATTCACAGACAAGGAATTCATTTCAGGTTTCAGACCAGCCTGTGAAGAGTAAACACCCATGCAGTTAGTCTGCACAAAGATGTTTGTTGCAACATCTACTTCATGTAAAGTCCAAGAACTAGCTTCAATTCAGCTGACTTACAGGTGCTAACATGGTCCAGCAAATAAACAAATATTTTCCTGGAATGTTTATACTAAATTCTGTCTTACTGATGGGAGCCATGTTATTTTCATTCCAGTGCTCTTGAACTGAACACAATAAGCCCAGCAAATTTTCAGTCCTGGATAATATTTGTAGCACAGGGAAAAGCATCACAGCCATAAGAAGTGTAGATTTGACCACCACACCTACTGGATGCACTCACATCTCCCTGTAGTGCTCTTTAGCTTGATTTCAAATTTAGAAGCCTGTAATGACTGCCGTGCTTTTGCATGCATTTCAAAATGAGGATTTCCAGAAAACTCCATGAGCTACCCATCTTCATTATTGCCACAAGCTGCTGAGCACACAAAACCTTGCACTTACTGTTTTCAGTCTGATAAGGGATCTTTTACTTTAATCCATCAGCAGAAGAATGAATTACAGCAACTCATGCATTTTTTTCCCATATATAGATTTAGGCTGAATGCTTTTCATTCTCTATATGATGAGGCCAAAGTGAAACCGTGAGTGGCAAAGAGTAGATGAATAGGGAATGATTATTCATTTTTTCCCCCCAAAACCAGAACCAGAAGACAGTAATGAATTATCAGATCAAATATTTAAACCAATGGAAGTACCTTCTCATGCAAAGAAAACTTGAATAAATAGAATCCACTGCTGCAGGAGTTCTTGCAAGCGCCAAGAATTCGGGTGAATTCAAAAAGCTGTTAGACAACTTTATGGAATGGAATGTTATTAGTGACAATGAAAAATGCACATACACCTTCTTTATCAGAAGTTGCTAGGAAGAGATGTCAGGGGAAGTGAAACTGGATGCTTGACACTTATTTATACCTTGTCCTTAGACATCACAGCAAATGAATGTTATAGGAAGAAATCCTGGGATAGATGATTCTTAAATTTCTGTGCTTAAGTTATTAATATTCATTCCTCAACTAATGCCAACCCAACTTCTTGAGCCAGTTCTGTTAACAACTATCTTCACAACTTGCAGGTTCCTTCTGGAGTAATGACTATGCAATGGTTTCCATTTGTTTCTTACATGCTGTAACTTCAGTTGCTAGCGATCTCCTAATTGCTAGAAGTGGCTACTATTTCATGTTCAATTTAGATATCAGTAACCCTCTTACAGAGCTGTTGGGCACGCTTGCCCTATGCAATTTCTTATTTTGATATTTTCACTAATACAAGTTGAAATTTTGACTGGCAATTTATGGTTATGCCAGTGTGGCATTCCATTGTTATTACATTAAACCACAGTATAGGAGTAGAAGCTGCCCATGATATGAAGCTCTGTACACTTTAAAACTCTCCTCAGAGTGTTTTGGCTTTTTTCTTTCTTTTCCAAATCTACTCCTGCAGTACCTGGGACTGACGAGAGGATGCACTGGTAGAGAGAAGTATGCGCTAACTGCAGCCACAACTCCCACATCACAGCCCCTGGCAAAGGTAAAGCTGCACGTTCCTTTGGGTGTGTCCGTAGAAACTGCTGTTCACGTATGGGACAGATTGGAAAAATCTGCCTCTGAGCTTTTCCTCTGTTCAAAAAACAGTTTGAAGGTAAGCATCAGCTTTATGTTCAATTAAGCACAAAGAGTAAAAGAATAAATCAGAAGAGGAAATTAACTACACTGGTATAAAGTACACTTGCTTTTTGGCTGTCAGGGAGGTTAAATTTTCCCTTAAAGGAGAAAATATTAATAACAAAGAGAACAAAACAAAATACTGTAGACAGAGGACTTCAGCTTGCAGTTGCCCTCTGCCTGGCAGCGCAGTCTCCCTGTTGGATATTCTCTAGAGAGCTGGGTACAAGTCAGCAGTGCTTGAAGTCCTGGGGAGCGGCCCATAAATGCTGATCTAACTCTGGAGCTGTTCTGCACAGGTGCAATTTTTGCCCTTGGCAAATGCAAGCAATGTAAGTGACACAGAAGCAATGACTTTGGTGACCTCTCTCAGATGATTTGCATCTGAAAAGAGACATTTTTGGAAACAGAACTATTTTGTCTCAGTGTCTCCAAAATAAAATGATTTGACTTTTAGATTCAAGTTGACTTATAATCCTGAAACCTCCTTCAGAGCTCAGGTATTAAAGTCCAAGGCTTTCTTAAAGGTTAAACTCCGGAAGGATTTTTTCTTTTTTGTCTTCTGATTTTTTTCAACCAGCTTTGCCTTAAAAGCAAATTGCCAGAAGGGAATCAATCAAAATGAGTTATTAACAGTTGTGTCAAAGTGAAACAAGGGGGAGCTTATCACAGAAGGTGTTGCCCACAAAATTTCCAGAGCTTTACTCAAAACACAGGGTCATTTTTGCACATTTTGGAGCTATTTTTTAAATGTGTGGACAGCAATAGTGACATATTAAGAATTAGCAGCTAAGCCTACAAAGAGAGCTGTGTGCCTGCAGAATTCTGTCCCAGGGAACTCACTATAGCACTGTGCCTTTGATATCCATGGAAATGTGGATTCCCAGGAATTGTAAGTAACCCTGTGGGGGCACATTTATCTTACAGCACTTGGGAAAAATAAAAGGCATCCAGCATGAGGTCATCACTTCCTACTGGGGAAACAATTGGCAAGATGTGGTTTAAGAGGCAGAATTTGCTTGAAATCCCTCTACATCTGGAGCTTGCTTCTCATGTTACAGAAGTCCCAAATGTTCGAAACAGCAAGCCATTAGTGACTGAAGGAACAGGAAAACATCTGTATAATGCATGAAATGTCTGGAAGTGTCTGACTCTCTGGGAATCAGCTGAAGCTTTCAATTGATGCTTTAATGGTTGTAATTGAAGTTTGCAGCACTGGCACATCCTCGCTCAGTAATTAGATGGATTACAATCTTTCTAGTTTGGCAGCATTCTTTAAACAAGCTTCAGCTTTTCATACAGTCAACACTCTTGCAGAGATAAATGTCACATCAAGTTCGGAGTGAAAAGTAATTTAAGGAAAGACTCAAATTTATCTTCTCTGAGTACCAAACAGGAGATATTTCAAAGACAGGACAATGGCCCTTTCTATCTTAAAAGAATGGCCCATTTCTCACATATAAAGGCTAGATTGTGAGTGGGAATCTATGGGTGTGCCTTCCCTGAAACCACTGAAGCTAAACTTGCTTATAATATTTCAGGATCCAGTCTACATGTTAATGAATGGATGAAATTCTGATAAATAGAAGTGTGTAGGGAAGGGAGAAAGGGAGAATCCCAAAGGAAAAAAATATATTGCCTATCATTTAGTAAGATAGGATTTGTCACTGTGATCGGTAACTATGGCCAATCTGAAAAAAAAAGAAAAAAAAAAGAAAAAAAAAAATAAAAGCTTTTTGTGAAAAAAAGCTCTGTGCTGGAATTAGTTGAAGTGAAATTAAATAAAGGCAGTGGAGATCAGGAACCAGCCTTCACCCACAGGGGATTAAGAGACATGATTTTCAGTTACTTACACCCAAACCTTGCTTTTAAATTAATGTTCAGTCTTAGCCTTGAAATGGCAGTATCTAAATTGTGCTTGCTTTACAGCTGCTGATAATTGTGCTATGTTTACCTATCTTGTTCTATTGGTGCTCTTTGAAATTTCAGAAAAAAAAAAGGTTTTGAAACCAGCTTTGTTCCTGATGTTTATGTCTAGATTTTCTTCTCCGTGAATATTTTAATTGAATGACATGAGAGCTTCTAAACATCAGCAGAATCATTTATCTATAGAACTGAGCAGCTTGAGGGTTTCACTGAACAAACTCACATAGTTATGTCCTTGGAACTGGATGTCATGTTTCAGTCACCACTACGGTGGAAGAAGACCTCCAAAGCAGAATGGAGTGTCATGGCTGATCTTGTGTTTACATCATCAATTAAGTTTCCTCTACTGTATCTCTCATCCTTTTCCATGAGTTTAAATAAAACCAATCATATGAACTTTACCTGTAAGAAATTTAGGAGCTGCCATCGTCGCAATTCCCTTATTACAGATTTCACATCCTGCTTGGTTCCCCCACAACACTTCTACAGTAAAACCTCTCTCCACACTTTTGGAGGTGTGAAGCAAGGCCTCCCCATGTGAACAAGTGAGGCCTATTTGAGGAAAATTTGTTAAGCACACAGAGATGAAACCTGAAGCATTGAAGCCTCAATGTAGTACCCACTGCCATCAGCAAAGGACTCTACTGATAGCAGTAACCAGGTCATCACTCAGAGTTCAGCAGAAAATTTCCAGGGAAAAAGAATCTTGCAGGACATGCTTCATTTTCACTATAATTTTCAAGATAGTCAATTACTTCAGTGATTAACCCGGAACAAATAAACAGAAAAAAAAATGAAAGACAGAGACACAGACAGATGAGTGGTAGAAACTTTTCCTGGCGGCAACAAATCACTCAAAGTCTGGGTTACATTTCCAGATTTGCTACAAGATGCTGTCTGATCTTAGGAAATTCTCCTGAAACCCATTTCCTTTCTGAAAACTGTCTATCTACAAATCACAACAACTCACTCAGTAGACCTCCTTTTTGAGTAGTCATAGTCATCATATCTTCATTCATGAAATAACAATAAAAAGAAGGGCTCTTGTTTTTCCTTCTGTTCAGGCCTGAAAAGCCAGTATAATTCAAGGTTTGGGCCTTCCTGTACTTGCTCAACAGAAAAAGAGTTGTATCCCTGCAACCTCAGTATCACAGGCTGTCAAGTCTGGTCCCTGAGGACCAACCAGCTTGCACAATGTCCAGTCAAAGTGTGCCTGTACTTCCAAGAAAATGAATCTAAATTCATTTTAATAGAGGACTGCAGCACCTATAAACACCAGGGCAGTGGTTTACCAGGAAAAAAAAAAAAAAATAAAAGCTTCAAGTAAGAACATTTGTGTGTAAAACATATTAACTATAAGACTAAGTTTAATCAGTTCATAAAAGGGATTGTATAATGTGATTGCCTGCACACATGAGACCCCTTCCAGACCTGCACTCCTTAACTGCAGAATACATCTTAAGGATAAGAGATCAATCGATGGTAAGGACCCTTCAGAGATTTGTCTGTGTATGGAAGGTATATTTTAAATGTAAGTGCTTCAGCTGTACTTCACTTCTCATCTTCTAACACATCCAGTAATGTAGCATTTAGGAGGATTATGATAAACGGCCTGTATAATGAAGGGGCTGGGATATCCCAAGGGAAAGGAAACCCTGGATAATGCTGCTGGTAGCAGTGGTCTGAGTACCACAGTCCTTAAACATTTCAGAGGTCTCATGCAATATGGTGCAAAAGAACAGAACCTTCTGGACTTGAGATGATACAAAGAGCACTGAACCAAAACCAGCCACTCTCTGTGAACTAGGAGGTGATGGATAGAGCCACCCACAAGGGCCTTGCAGGAGCAACCCCACATCCATCAAGGGGTGTTTAAAGCCTCTGATTAATATGTGTGTTTCCACATACCTCATAGAATCATAGAATCGTTTGAGTTGGAAGGAATTCTTAAAAGCCATCTAGTCCAACTACCCTGCAATGAACAGGGACACCCACAGCTACATCAGGTTGCTAAGAGCCCCATCCAGCCTGACCTTGAATGTCTCCAGGGATGAGGCATCCACCACCATCTTGGGCAACCTGTAACTGAGCCTTACTACCCTTACTGTCAAAAAATTTTTCTTTATATCCAATCTAAATCTTCCCTCTTTTAGTTCAAAAGCATTTCCCCTCGTCCTATCACAACAGACCCTGCTGAAGATCCTTCTTATAGCCCCCCATTACATGCTGAAAGGAGCTGGCTCTGAGAACAGCATCAATGCATGCACTTGGCACCATGCCTACACTAATAAATGATGATATGCATGGTTCAGGGCTGGATCTCTCAGCACCCACTACATGGTTTATGAGAAAAACCCACCCATGGATAATGGCGAATTGACTATAATGCTGAATAATTTCTGCTCCCACTTGCACTGTATCAAATGAATGGTCACACATAAAGAAACTGAAATCTCCACACGGAGTCAAGATAGAATTGCAGAAGCTGCAAAAGTCAGTGTTGCCCCATGCAGAAGAATCACTAGTGGCTACCATTCACAGTCATCTGTCGCTCAGCTTTACAAAGGGGAACTCTATGTCCTTACTGACAGCTTGACTCAGTAGTTCACAATTACACTTTCCTCTTGCTCCAGGCTGTACCTTTGAGCAACACAATATGTGAGCACACTATTTTAAAACTCCTCTTAAAAACACAGGATCTCACCACTTGGGAAAGCTATCAGAGGTTGTTCAGGGTAACACTGACTAGCTGCAGAATACAACAGATTAACAATTCCCACATGAAGTGCAGAAAGTAGACTGGATGTCGAATGGATATCATTCTCCTAGATGCAGGAGATTAAGCAAAAGAGAGATATACCATCTAATAAACTTGATTTAAAATGATATTTATGGAAGAATATTTCAGATTATATTCTACAAAGCACTCGGCCTCCTACTCCTTATTCAGGTGACACAGGAACTGTACAGACTGGTGATAGCCTGGGGGTCAGAACTGCAGCCTTTAGGTCTGCAAACTGCATAGAACAGATATATCAAGACCGCATGAAGAACAGGTGATGCTCCCTCCCTATGGGACAATTGCCAGTTGGCTCATATCTGCTGAAGGGTGGCCGGAGGTCAGACTGCTGTAATTCCTATACAACATTATGCTTTCTTTATATCCAACAGAAACATGCTGCAGCAGTTTCTTCTTCTTCAGGGCCTGCCCTGTGGCATCACATAAGTTAACTGGTTTGCTATTTGCATATACATGAATTTATTATTTCTTTGTGAATGTATTGATATCTACGGACCTCATCCACGCCTGTATGACATACATATGAATATGATTAAGGTAGGAAAAAGAACAGCAATAGTTCTTTCAGTTTTAGTCCCCCAAAAAGTGTAAAAAAGAAAAAACTGTTATAGAGAGTAGTTTCAGCCTGACACAGTTGGATTTGTTGCTGTCTATGGAATTCAAGTGGAGAAGGTCAACAGCATAGGAGAGAAACTAATCTCAATAGGCAGAATTCATTTTATCTGAGATTAGCTAAGAATCTAATATAAGGCTGTTTTGTAGGCTCCAATCTTAATGGAGAACAAAGGCAATGTCCAGCATGGGCAGGATCAGTGACCCTCTGAAGACATCTCTTTCTGATGACTACTTACGGGGTTTGGACTTCTAGCATGCTTAAAATGTCCAGTTTTTATTTGGTTCTGAGAAGCAAATACCCTCTAAACATTTTGTGTCTGCAGGATCCAAGAATTGTGCATGGCATGCCATTTTGCTTGGATTCTCCCTCTGATTTCATTCATTTTCTGCCAAGGTTAGAATATACCAGATCATACAGATATAAATAGGACACCACTTTGTTTCTCTGCGTAACATATGTATGCTGTGGGCCTTTTCTCTTAATATATAGGAAAATTATCAGTCATTAACGCATTCAAGAGGGGAACCAATCCTGAATTTCAATGGAATGTTCCCCAATACCTGCCACTGCAATGGAAAAGAAATGCCTATTGTTTGGTATAAGCCCTGCTTAAGAGACCCGGGATAAGAGCCGTGAAGCAAGCGGACACTGTTGGACTTTTGTATCCTCAGAAGTGTGATTGAAAAACAGTGACTGGTTCAATGCACTATTGTTCAAAGATTAAGGCAAACAGAACAAAAAAGCAGCGAGGTCATCCAGCCCATCAGAGAAGACACACTTTCTACAGTGTTTTTTGAGTGTTTTGTCCAGACTCATTTTAAAAGTCTCATGCTGTGGGGGCCATACCAACCCTTTTGGGACCTTGTACTAGTCTAATAATAGATCTCCCTCTCAGGAAGAGTGCCTTGGTATTTGCCCTGTTATTCTTTGTACAGTGTTAAATTGCTACATTCACTTCTTCGATAACTCTGTATAACCTTTCCTTCATTCAGGGCCTTTCATGTACTTATATACAAACATGATTTACTTATGCTATAGATAACGGTGTTTAGAAGACTGTGAAAGTAATGAACTTATGGTGTCTTGATGCTGCAGATGGAGATGTGAATTCAAGCTCAAATGAATATAATAGATACACATATTTCTGCTCTGGACAAGTATCAGCCTTCTTCCCATCCACCAAGCTACACATGAATATTAGGTGGAAGAGTCAAGTGTGCTTTCTGAAGTACCTCCAGCTACAGAAACATCACTTCATATTTTAGATCATGCTAGTCTACTGCACTCAGGATCTTTTTTTTCCATCTTAACTCAGCCCCACACTTTATTGAAGTCCTTCCTGTTTTTCCAAAATTGTTTTGACATAACGAGTGTCCAGCATTGAATATTTTATCATAATATTATATCATAATATTATAATATATAATCATAATTAATGTTGTTGTAGCACATAGAGGCTTTGATGCCACCACACAAAGTTCTGTAAATAAAGAACTCGGTCCCTGTATTAGGATTAAATTACCCAATTCTACATGGGACCCTAAGACAACATATCATACTCATTTTCATTAACTCTTTGATCACTCCCCCATTTTGGCTACAGTTTCTTACTTCTTAGCCATGGGTTATCACAGTGTTTTGAAAAGTGTTCAAACTTTGGTTCAAATATTCAATACCAATATAAAGAAAAACAGTAAAACATCTGCCATCTCAAAGCAAATGTTCCAGGATCGGTGAAAGATATATATATTTTTTTAATACTGTACCTGCAATTAAGAACAGAGACAATACTTCAGGTGGAAAGAAAAAAAAAAAAAGTGTTGTTCATTAAAGTAATAATATTTTCTTTTAAGTAGAAACAGTGGAGAGCAAACTTGAAAAGCAGGTTGAGAGAGCTTCTAAGTAACAAAATACAGTGGAGGAGAAATAGAAATGTGAGTAGGGAAACAAAATCAGAACACTTTTATTTTGAGTCTAATATTCATGTAAATGTATTTATCACAATTCTTTGCACTATAAAAAGCCTTACTTACAAAATAAAGTTGCCACTATCAGGGAAAATAATAGGAGGAAGTATATGGTAGATTGAGAAATTCACACACCCACATGTTCTTCCTCCGTCTCTCCATCCCAGTTGTGACTGTCATTTTTTTCCATATAACTTAATTTATTTTACTTTCTTGACCTGTATCTGATCATGATCTTGAATGGGGTAAGTCTCATGGTTTGGCTTCTCTGTTGTGCATTCCCTGTGTTGAGAGCGGATGTGTCCCACTCAGGAGCTCACAAGAATGAATGAGTTGATCAGTGTTTAACTTATCCTAAATTCTTTGACCTTTCTCATGTTAGACTTATTTTCCTTTTTCTCCCTACAAACCACTATATCTTACTTTCCAGTTGAAACACACGACCTTTTTCCACTCTTCATTATTGTCAGATCTCAGAGTAACTATGTCTTCTTTGTATACTTATTTTATTGACAATTTAGCCTGGTGCCACTCTTCCTGTGATATGAGGGGGAGATAAAGCCCTTGATGCCAATCAGTTACTCTACACAGAAGATACAACATTCCTCTGACAAATATTTAAATAACTTTTCCCTTGGCCTACTCCTAGCCACATATCTCAATGAACCACCATGAAATCCTGCAGCCTACCAGATCTGCTTGATATTTCAAGGAAAGGATTTACAGGAAAATTTAAGTGGAAGGATGGACAGACAGAAGGACAGAAGAAAAGAAAACTAAATTATGAGGTAGAATTCAGCTGGTATGAATTAACAAAGCTTCCCTGAAACCAAGATCTGTATCATTTTACTTTGAGTAAGGATTATGTCACAGAAGTTTATATCCCCAGAATCTCTCCTGGTATAAAATTTTAGTATTGAGAATTGTTTCAATTAGACAACAATTTGGCAGCAAGTTTAGCCACTTAATGGGCTCAGTATTGAAAAACTTCTGTATAAAATAAAATAAAACCAACAAAAACCAACATTTCCCATAGATGTAGTGTGACTCATTAATCTTTCGCAAAGTCCTGAGTTTTATACAGATCACAGAGGGCTGGAGCACCTCTCCTATGAGGAAAGCTTGAGGGAACTGGGCTTATTTAGCTTGGAAAAGAGAAGGCTCTTTTCCTTCTCTTGGAAAAGGAGAGACCTCATTGTGGCCTTCCAGTACTTGAAGGGAGCATATAAACAGGAGGGGGGATGGCTGTTTGTGAGGGTGGGTAGTGATAGAACAAGGGGGAATGGTTTTAAACTGAGACAGGGGAGGTTTAGGTTAGATATTAGGAGAAAGTTTTTTACACAGAGGGTGGTGGCGCACTGGAACAGGTTGTCCAAGGAGATTGTGAATGCCCCATCCCTGGAGGGGCAAACAAGGCCAGGCTGGATGTGGCTCTGGGCAGCTTGGTCTGGTGGTTGGCGACCCTACACATAGCAGGGGGTTGAAACTAAATGATAATTGTGCTCTTTTTCAACCCAGGCCATTCTATGATTCGATGATTCACTCAATTCATATGAATATCTTAGCCTCAGTTTGATCAGCAATCTTTTTACAGAAGATAACTCTTGAAGGATGAAAGCAAATGAAACCTTTTTTCATATGCCAAAAGAGGTGAGCAGGGATTCAGCTGATGGGAAAAGCTGAACAGATAAATGAAGTGGATATGTCTTCAGTGAGGACCAGTGAACAGCCTACAGCCACCAGTGTCTGGAGTGAGGTTATCATCTGGGATAGCGCTACTTCATAACTACCCAACTTAAACTCTGAGCAGAGTGAAGGACTTTGGCACATTTCCAAAATATTAACACTATGATAATGACCAAAACTTGAGATTTAGGCAATCAGGAACTAAGGTCTGCAGTGTCTGTTGAGAGCCTGAAACCAGAGATCAGACAGAAAGTACTGAACACATGCGCACGACTCAGAAACACAAGTAGAGTTGCCTTCATTGTACTTCAGCTGTGTTGTGTGCCAGCGGCTGGATGCAGTGACTGTGCAAATCCAAAATGAGGGACAGTAGCCTAAAACTGCAGAGAAGGAGCTGACTAACAGGGAGGGTTGTAGACTACATTTTTGGAGTTCCTCAAAGATGGGTCTCACAACTGATGTGACTTAATAACTTCATTAAGAACCTTACCACAGGGAAAAAAAGAAAAAAAAAAAAAAAAAAAACACCCGCTGTAAATGGAATTTGCTGATGAGAAATTTAAAATATGTGGTACTGCCAATGAGGAAGTCACACAGAAAGCACCAGACAATGTCAGTGATGGGAGTAAGAGAAAAAGATGACTTTCAACAGGGAGAGCAAGTTTTGGAGCTTCTCTTACAAGTCAATAAAAATAGGATGTTTGGATCGATGGTGTGAGTATATTAACACAAGCCTGCAGCAATGTGGATCCTGCAAAGTTTCTTGCTCCCCACCCCAAAGGAATGGATGATCTGATCAGATAAGCTGGGCTCAGCACCAGCTTTTCAGATAAAGGTTGACCTTGACTTGAAAACCACTCATACAAAAAAGAATTTGGGATAATGATGACACTATGTGTATCCAAGCTCTTCTGAACCAGCTTTCAGAGACATTTTAAGGAAAGTTTCATATGGAAAAATACTCTCAGTGACATAAAGAATAAATAATTACTGGGACTCATCTCTCTTGTGCTCATGAATTTCTGTAATACTTCCTTTTTCATTATTGCCTCAGTGAAATGTGCACAATAGGCACAGAGCAAGGCCTGCTGGGGAGGATTCTGTTGTCTGAGCACTTCAGAAGGACAATGCAGCTGGAGGCTTCCGCTCCTCAGGCAGCCTGGGACAGGCTCACAGGTTCAGAGGAAGGAACAAGCTGCCTTGGGACAGACAGACAAACCTCCCTGACCCATCCCTGATGGTCTCAGCAAGATACCACAGCACTGCTGAGGAGTCAGAATGAAGAAGGGGGTGCTCCAGAGATGGGGATGCAAATGAAACAGAGTACTAGTATATCTCCAAAAAGCACTGCTAGGCCTGCAAGGAGGCTAAATCCCAGAAACATCACCTGGGTGCCCACTGCAAAACCCCTCTGTATGAGCTGCTACGTAGCCAATGGCAGCCTCATGGTATTAGAAAATCAGAAATTTGGTCCACAGGCAGGCATAGCCCAGAGCACCTACCTGACCCACACGTGCTGCAGGGATGGGCATCTCTGAAATGCTGTTATCACCCAGCAAATTTGTTTAGAGTATGAGCGGCACGTCCTCAGTTGAATACGCTGTCTGGAAGAAATGCAGCCCTGCCAGATGTACGGCAGTCTCTGTCCACGGACACACAACCGTGCCTGCAATCTCACATGGGGCAGAAAATGTTGCAGTTTTTGATCTTGGCCATCAATACAGGCCAGCAGATTTAATCCCTGAGTGTTTCCCTTAAAAGTTACAAAACATGAAGGGATTGGCTTTTGCTCTACAGACTGATTTTTGGCCTCAGCATTGAAGCCCTCTTTACAGAAATTGTTGGAAATGTCATTTTTTGGGGGGGAGTAACTCACATCAGGCTTTTCAGAGACTTTGTGCCAAAACCTCATCAGATAGAAATTGAAGGCACTGAGATCTACAGGCTGAATTTTGCAGAGTGAAAAAGAGAAAAAAAAAATTAAATCAATAGTAACTATAATTTAAACTCCAGGCAAATTAAGCCAAGGTCTGCAGATTTCCCACTCTCCACTGCTTCTCTCGAACAAGGAAAATACGCCTGATCAGTTAGTATCTCAGTGTCTGAATAAGAGAAATTGCCCGTTATAGACCTAAAGCTTCCACTAAGGGACAGAATGAGTTTGGTTGTTTTGTTGTCTTTTTTGTTTATTGTTTTTGTTCTTGTTCTGTTTTTTTTTCTTTTTTTTTCTTTTTTTTTTTAAGGGGTTGAGGGGGGAAGGAGCATTTGAAACTACTGCTAGACACAAACACTAAGACTTCTTTGGCTCAGGATTTTCAGTCAAACCAGTAAGTCAATATAAACACACTTGCAAATTTCAATTTAGCCATACACCCCCAATCTTATGATTTTCAAACACAAAAGTTGGGTTCAGGCCATTCCCAGTAAAGATGTTATCAAAACTAAAAATGTCTTACTCTGCTGGTAAATTTATTACTCAGAGAGACTACTTGTCTAGTTTCTTGTCAGCCTACAAAGGTTTTTTGTTGGTTTTATTTTTTGACAGCATAGTAACATTTTCTTTCTTCAATGCTTCATTACCTTGTCTTACTCATACAATTTTCCCCATTTTTTTTCATGTAAATCAAATTACTCATCAGCTCTGTAATGCCATCAGTGTACAAAGAGCCTTCTATAAAAAAAATCACCTATTAAAATCGCAAAACCAATACTTACGTAGGTAGTTTAATTGGTTGAAGAAATTTTCATAAAGATTTATATAAAGTTCAATGCTCTTATAAGGGCAGAAGGACTTGGAAAAAAAATTAACAAGATTAGGTTCTCCAGTATGTAGCTGATGTAAGGCGGTCAGGAAATATTTTCCAAACCTTACTACATTTTTTTTTAAATTATTATTATTATTTTTTTTTCTTTTTGGTAAGTGTGGCTAATGGTACTCGTACTTCAAAGTCTTAATTCACATTCCCTTTTGCAGAGCTGGACCATAAGCAGAGCATGTTCTTATTCATCAGCATAGGCAGCTAAACTGCAAACAGTTTACAACTTTGCATGCAAGTATTTTCTCTGAGATAAAAAATGATAGCAGAAGCAAGTAGCGGGTTTGTATTTGACTGTGTGAGTGAGGTTTTGCTGAGGGGGGTGCTTGCTCGTGGCTGTTGGCAATGGGAACAGAAGCCCACATGCGTGCAGATCATTATTTAAAAATGTCTCATTTTACCAAAACTTTATGTTCCAGGTTTACAGTAGAGCCAAGCAAACAAACTGCTGCAACTGACAGCATCAAAGCAATGAAAAAGCAAATGTCTGAATGTTGAGTGAGCAGGCAAGAGAAAACTGTAAGTCATACCTAATAAACTGCCTCAAGGGTCTTACCTAAGTATGCTCAGTAACAATCTCCTGGTCACAAGAAATTTCTTCTTGGCACAGACAGACAGCATCATGTGACATTTGTCACTCCTAGACAAAGCATATAGGAAAATGTTTCCGTAAGACATAGAAACCAGCCAAAGTGGCAACTTGGAGGATTGTCTCATATATACTGAAAGTGATGAAAGAAGGGCCTTGCTGTATGCAGGCCAACTCAGGAAGAAAGCGTTGAAGACGTATCAGTATGATGTTAGGTGAGAAGGCACATCTGTGAGAAATTAAAAAATAAAATAGAAAAAGCATCTGATCAAAATCTCAGGGAGAAACTTGGTCCTAATTTCATTATAAAGAAGCTTTCACCTGCAACAAATGACCTTGCTTGCAAAAACCTTTTGGTTTCACACAGGAGGCAAAGTGGACAGAGAAAAGATCACTACACATGACAGGGAAAGAGCTAATTAGCCTACAGGGACCCTGGGGAGTAAATCTGTGTATGACTATGAAGATTGTCAGGCTGAAGCAAGAAAGGTTGCATAGCCAGGAGTAGCCTCTTTGCACAGTATCACTGCTTTCCACTCTGGTTGGAATTGAGAGGTAGAGTGGTTTGTGAGAGTTAACAATTATCTTTCTGTTTTTCACCACAATGTTGAATTTCCCCTCTCATTCCGGGATGTAATTCCAATAACAATTTTGTGGGTAATGAAACCAGCTGGGGATAAAGCACCAGCTAGGGCTAGCAAGCCTTCAGCATGCTTCAACTCTTCAGCCTCTGCTCCCAAGGACTTTACTGAAGGAAAAATGATAGGGAGATTTCAACATCCTCTACCCAAGTTCTTGCCTGTGATTTGTCCTTGAAATGCACTATACCAACATAACACTAATCCAGAGCCAAGCACCTGTCAGATCTCTAATTAGCATTGTTCTTGCTGTTTTGCTTTGGATTTTTTTTCCCCTGTGAAATCATTATTTTTGAGCCCAAACACTCTTTGCATCTTAAAACTATTTCAGCTGTGTTTATTCAAGACGGTTTGTTCCTACCTGACCACAACTAAAAAGCTTTGCAGTGAATGGTAGTATTTGAGATAATGTTCATTTCAGAGCAAACTTTCAGGTAACCAGGAATTTACTGCAAAATACTGCCCTTCATTTCTCTTACTCATTCTTTTACATGATTGCAGCTGACTGGGGTGGAAATTTGCAGCAGGTAAATGCTGAGCAATGCTATCTCCTTGCACTAAACCTCATTTTCACAAGATGAATGTTTTTGTACTTTTAGCAGACCTACCTCATGATTTGGTGTGATCTTTCAACTTCTTGTACCCCAGCAGGCTAGAACTTCCTCTCAAGGAACCTGATCCTACACCAGTATGAGTCCCTGAGAATCTGTGGATGCCCCATCCCTGGAGGTGTTCAAAGCCAGGTTGGATGAGGCCCCGGGCAGCCTGAGCTGGTACCAGATTTAGTGGGTGGCAACCCTCTAAGCTGGGCGATTGGAACTGGTGATCTTTAATATCTCTTCCCAACCAAACAGTTGTATGATTCCATTATTCTATCTCTACCCCGAATTCCTATTTTTACTGGGAATTGAACAAAATGAAGCTGTTGTTCCCAACAGCACAGTGAAAACCATGGTAAGCATGAGACATGGATTACACCTTAACAAGGTTTTTGGAGCTCCGGCAGCTCCAGGGTCTCCATGCAGACAGAGGAAGTCCTGGTTTCAGCATCACTGCCAAACTGGAAAGAAAATGGTGACATGGGATGAAGATATGACCAATTTGTTATAAAAAGTCCAGTGTGGCTATAAAAAGGGCTGGAAGCTGCCCACAGTGATATGCTGACGCCAGGACATGCTCCTGGCACAGAGACTTCTCCACTAGACTCTGTTGAGGTGTTTTTGAGCTATCTTACCACACCAAAGGAAACTAAGCCTATTTCCTCCAGGCTTTAACTTCCTACACAGGGATCTTCACTCCACTGGAAAAAATGAAAGGAATCATTGTATGAAAATGAACTGAAAGCTGCAGACACATCCTGTCACATCAGATGTTGGACTAGATGATCTTAGTGGTCTTTTCCAACCTTAATGATAATTCAGTAATTCTATGTAAGGCAGGGAATTTTTGAGTTTCCAGTGCTTGTCCCACAGAAGGGAGCTAGTATTTTCATGGTATTTCACAGAGCCTTAGCTAGAGTTTCACTCTTGGTTTCCACTTGCTCTTCCTTTCCACACCCTTGACATTACCTCCAGCTGTGTCTGCTGCACTTCCCTCACCACTGTGCTTTGCATCACACTCACAGAGCTGCCAAAAAAAGGCAGTAGAGGCCAAGCACAGTACCTTTCTGAGTATAGATTACATGGCTAAAGATACAAGGTGAGGTTGACACAGGCAACCCTCCTGCAACAGAAGGCTTGGGAGGCTGTATGCGGGGCCATGTAGAACAGAGGACTCTGATGCTTCTCCTGAGACAGTGCTATTTTGGCTTTGTGCAGCAGTGGCTAAAGAAGTTCTTGGAAGAGATGAGTGCAGAGCTATTGCAAAAGAACCCACAGTTCCTTCTTCCTGCGGGAGAGCTGTTTGCTTCTTTCTGCCTCTCCATGTTCTGGGTTCCCTAGCTCTTAGCAGGAATCAAGAGCACTGTAGGCTGACTTTTTGTGTTTCTGCTACTACTGTGCAGCAAGCTTGTCGAGAATTCCCAGAGGCAGGAGGATATTCACCACTAACCCAAAAAATCCCTGGCTTCAGGAATGCACTGGGAATGTGCACCGACTATTCCATGCTGGTACAACAGCTCCTTGAGGGTCACTGAACTGAGGTTGCTCTGATTTGTTTCAGCAAGTCAAATTATCTGAGATGCTGGCAGGGGCTGCCCAGAGAAGCTATGTGTGTCCCATCTCTGGCGGTGTTCAAGGCCAGGTTGGATGGGGCCCTGTGCAGCCTGTCCTATTGCCTGATTTAGTGGGTAGCAACCACGCTCAAAGCAGGGGAGCTGGAACTAGGTGCTCTCTGCAGTTCCTTCTGACCCAAGTCATTCTATGATTATCCATCTAGTACAGGGATCTGGAAGATGCAGGCTTCCCTAAACTAGTCAGCGATCAGAAGTATTGGCCAAATGAGGCATCTGAAGTCTGAAGTCTTATGGGTGTGTTAAAACACATTTCAGATGCACTTTGAGCCCAGTTTAGGAGTAAGCTTTGGGGATGAAAATGCTGAGATTTGCTCCTTTTTTTTTTTTTTTTTTTTTTTTTTTTTTCCCTAGAGATCTGCAGACTGTGAGTATGGAGAAAAGCTCTACCTCAAAGAGCTGAGAAATCAGAGATGCTCTCCCTGTCAACCTCTCTCACCGCCCTGCCTTCCCAGAACATTTATCAGCACTGCTCCTTTAGTAGATATGCCTTCAGGTTGTTCGCTGCCCATTCCTTGTACTGATTCCCAAAAGAGGGTTTCCCCAGCTAAGATTGATTCCCTGTAAGGATTTAGTGGGATTTATAAGTGAGGCTCAGAAGACAGAACATGTTCCTTCCTTTGCTTGGTTCCAGTGGCCTCTAGAGTGGTGTAGGCAGAAACTTCCCTCAGACAGCTGGAGGCTGCCATATCTCCTCCAGCCCACAGGACAGAGAAGTACTAGATTACCATTACCCCAAATATATGTCATATACAAGATATTACACATATGTGCCCTTTCTATCTTTTATAAAGCATGAAGTAAATAACAAAATAATAGATTGATTTCTCTTCAAGATCAAGATTCTTTCAAAGCTTTGGCAAGACGTGTAAGCATTTCACTAGTAAGTCCATTTCCGCTGTAAACAAAATAGAATGAACCTGGAAATGACACAAATAGATATAGGACAGCAGTTCAAGTAGTTTGCTTGAACAGATGATATAATCAGAAAAGCGGCACTGCAAAAGAGCCTTGACATCATTTGCAAGTCCTTATCCCATACACACAGTGCGATCCTACAATTGTTTCAAACAGGATAAACTTTGAGCTTCATGAAGACTTGATGAAAGATGAAATTGTCATTTAGAACACTGGAATTAAAAATAGATTATCAGTGTTAGATCAACCTGTCCTTTTCTTTTCTGTACCCAGACACTTTCTTTCCAGACACTGTACAATACTTCCTTAACCGATTTTTAATTAGCAAATAAAAGATGGATCTCTCAATTAGTGTCGGTCTTGGGATGATCCTAGACCACACTTCTGTTAAACCTCCATCACTGCCTCCATATCTCAATTCACTTTCTCTTTATTCATCTCAACCCACTATAATTACCCTTTTTCTTAGGCATTTGCCTCCTTTATATGTTTGTTGATTGCTCTGATTTTGTTACTACTTTTGTCATCTTCATACCATATGCAACCCTACCCTTACTTAAAACACCGGGAAAATGCCCCATTTAATACCTCTTTCATTATTAGCATGGATCATTTATCTGATTCCTTGAAAGGCTGATGAAGAACAGAAAGAAGAAATAACTCTTGTAGCCACATTGTCAATAACATTCAAATCTGATGTGAATTTTAATTACTCACATTTCCTTGACTCACATAACATCTTTTTGGCATCAGGAGGCTCAGAGCAGCATGAAGTTTGCTTGGCTCACACTCATCTTTGCCAGGTAGGGATGGCTTGTCAAGTCTGTAACCTCTGCCGAAGTGCGAAGAGTCACAAGGTCATTAATAAGAGTTTGCCAGCACACCACACAGCAAGTCATATTTAATAGCCCATCTGCTGTCACACTTCATAAAATACTTTCCCTTTGTTTCTCCTTTCTCTTCTACACCTAAGAAGGAAAGCAATCCTCAGCGGATGAGTAACTGCCAGAATCCATTTTTGCAAATAAAAGAGCAGGAACAGAGTTGTTGCCTTTCCCATTAGCCCAAAAGTCTGATATCTCTTATCATTCTTGCTGACATTTTAACAGTGCCAGTTACTGCTGGGGATCAGCATTAGGATTCCTACTCACAAGCCAGGGCCTTATTTTACTAGGCACTATAAAGACATACCACAAAAGCTGTGCCCCAAATGGCTGCAGACTAAGTACATTGATAGGGCAATTCCCTTCTGACTCAAAATTACCCTTAGGGACCAGACTTGCAGTTCTCACCACTGCCTTTAACAAGCCTTTATGGTGACCTCTTTTTAAATACCTAATTCCTAATTGTTTTCCTTTATTTGCATGCTCAAAGCTAAGTAAAGACATTTCAGTAACTGGGCTACCTTATATCTGTCTCTGTTTCTACCATCTTTATTTTTCTCTTTTTTTCCTGCATTCTTAAAGATGTCTAAACAGCAAAATCTTTAATAAACTCTGGCTTCATCTTATCCTCTTCATGCTATGTGAGTCACATTAATCATCTTGAAATTTAGTATCTCCACTTTGTTGTCTGATATTTTTTTTCTAAGATAACCTGGAAAGGGGCAGACCCAAGAGGTTATTATGAATGAACTGATCATTTTATGTACTCATTAAATATGCCAGCAGTTATTAATTATTAATAGCAGTGGGGGTACATTCTCCCCTCCCCAAGAAGCCAAGAATGCTCTTTAATAGCTGTAAAGCAGCCCTTTGAAAATAGACAGTGAATCTGCTCCTTGGGGGTAATAGTAAATGATCTGGATTGATGCTTTCCATTCCTCTTCCTCTGCAATGAATTTGATTTCTAGACAGTTAATATTATGCTTACTACATCTCTGCAAATGCCTTGAAGTCTAAGTGGCAGATGTCACACACAGCATCCTCTCTAGAAACCTTTTTGTTTGCATCAGCTCCATGATGAAGTTGTATTGCAAACGGCAACAGCTTTCCACCAACAAAGTCTTTGGAGACATCAGCCCTGAAACCTTCTCACAGCATGAAAACACCCTTTCCTTGCTACAGAGGAAAAAAAATGAAGCAGAAGTTGCAACTTGCATGAAACTGTGGGTGTCTGAAGGCCAGAAGAAAAGAAGAAGGAGGAGGGAGACCAGACTCCTGACATGGGCAGCTCAGATATCCTCCAGGTAGTCACGCAACATCAGTCCTCGTGGCAATGGTCATGTAATCTACACTTCCTTCTTCTGTGCTTGTTAAATTCTATCCATCATGCCATGCTGCTGAGATAAACGCATTCAATTTTTGATCACTGGTGGCTGATACAGCCACAGCAGAGGAAGAATCTGAAGTACAGCATGAAACAATCTCAGTTTGACCAAATGAGACTCGCAAGATCTGGGTATACGTTCATTACAGTGAACGATGTTTGTCTCAGTCTTAAACAATTTAGCTGTTTACCCACAGAAAAGCAACTGAGTTCTCTGGCCATGGAAACAAATGAATTTAAAAATGAATGAGAGAAGAGAACAACAACAACAACAACAACAACAACAAAAACAAGTTATCTTTCCCTATTCCTGTGCAAAACAAATATAAAACTGGATCATTATAGCCATATAGAGGAGAAAAACATGATTTAAAGACAAAATAGTATTTGGTGAAATAACAGAAAAAGTTACGGCTTCACCTATAAGTAAAGAGGAAGAAAAGGCTGATTTTTTTAACTAATAATAAGACTTTTAGTTTCAACATTTCCAACTATAATATCAATTCATTTCTGGTGAATGGGGAAAGCAGGTCTTCCATATTCATTTATGTATAATTTTATTTTACTTTTAAGAGACAGACTGGTGAAATTGTCTAAAAGTATCCTTCAAAATATGTGTTTCTGATAGCAAGAGCAATTTTACCCTATTGCATAAACCAACAAAGAGGAAGGAAATGATCATCTAAAGAAGTAACAGCAACAAGAGATAGAGAATCTGCCTTGAGTTTATAATAAGGAGAATAAAAGGCATCTTGTAAAAAAGGGAAGTGAAGGAAGTTGTGATCCTCTAAACCAAGGCAAACTGGAAGTTGTACCAATACTCAGCCTTGCAGGAACACAATAAACCTATGCATTTCTAAAGGATGAATAAGAAGGAAAAGCTGTCTGCAGAATTTGGTGTCCATGTTCAGGATGTGGAGAGCAAATCAGAAAAAGGCCTCAGGTTACCAATAGTGGACCTGAAGTCCAGGTATCCTGCTGCTCCTGTTGAAAAGCTGGAGAATATTGAAATTAGCAGCTAAGCAGCTCAGTTCTTGAGATGTACAAATGTACAAAGCAGAGGATATGATTCCTGTGGCAGCTCTGTAGGAAATGGTCTTCCCAAACCATTCCCACTTCCGAGATTTCTTCTGTTTCACATCTGGATGAATTTGTGACCTCTGGAAGATTTTCTCAGACTTCTGAGTGCCACCCATCTCAGAAGGGCCAATAGACTGGTGGGCAGGGACCTTGTGTTGGACAAATGTTCAAGTCCCTTGTCAGTGCAAATCAGGGGCTGGATCTCAGATTTCTCATATGCCAAGCAAGTCCCATAAATATCAAAATGATATCTGTTCTGGGCAAGGCAAAATTAGTTAATTAAAGAAAACGACCTCACATTTAGACTTCATGTGAAAAGCATAGAAGATTGAAACCCTAGGAATCTAGTAGGAAAACTAGTGCAGCTAGGAGGGATCTTAGTCTGAGGAGACTTTCTTTTATGGATGAATGTAACAAACTGTGTTTGTACAATTTGCATGAACTTCAGGGGGGGCAAATAATTATACGTGACCAAAAAAAAAAAAAAAAAAAAAAAAAGCCAACCTGACTGAGAGAAAAGGACACCTACATCTGTAGGAGGCATCTTCAGGAAAACAGGAAGAAAGGAAAAGAATATGAGACATATACTCTAGAGATACAATCTCTAGAGTGTAAAAGGATATACCATGAGAAGAAATTTAAAAAAAAAAAAAAAGAGAGAAATAATATATGTATTTAAAATTAATGGGAGTAAAAAGTAAAATTATGAAAGACATCTCCAACTGCAAATGGACAGAGAAGGTGACTTAGAAGAAGCTCAGAAGGTTTCATCTGTAAACAAATGTAACAGATTTCAGAAAGCAAATAAGGAACTAATAGTAACAGCAAGAGAGACAGAGGGCAGAATATTTCAACATCACAGATGTACCCAAATCAGAGCAAGGAAGTGAAAGTCAGGGAGGATGGGTGATCAGGCAGGGGAGAGATGCAGCACCAAATGACACAAGCACTGAGATTTGTGCCTGGCAAAACTGAGACAATGAGTCCCTGCAGGAAAATAATAATAATAAAAAAATTAAAAAACAAACAAACAAACAAACAAAACAAAACAAAACAAAAAAAGGTGATAATCTCCTGTTGTGGTTTCAAATACAATGGGATAAGGAGGTCCCTTTCTCCACTTCTGGGGAGAAGAAAAGAAAAGCAACTGAATTAATACAAGGAGAACAAACTTACTACAAATGGCAAAAGAATGTAAGATAGTAAGAAGAAAAGAGTTACAATTAATAACTCAAATGGGAATGAGAGGAAGACCATAACTGTGCTGATGCTCACTGTGCAGCTGGAACCTGGAAAAAACCCTCACCCCCATCACTCGGAATCAGAGATCATGTGGAAGATACTGGGACAAGTAGTACATCTCAGTGTATCCTCCTCTTGGAGAGTCAGAACTTATGTGAAACTGCTAGAAAAACAGGAAGTACAGCTCCGCAGTGCACTGTGCCTCTGCATCCAACAGCTTGAAGCATGTCATCATGATATGGAATACTGATATCACCAGGACATCACCACACCAGACCTGCCCTGCGGCAGGCACCTCTTTCATTGCTGCCAAAAACCTGTACTATGGCAAGCACCACCTTCAGAGAATCATAGAATCAGAACCATCGAGGCTGGAAAAGACCTCTAAGATGATGTAGTCCAACTGTCCATCTACCACCAATATTGCCCACTAAACCATGTTCTTTAGTACCACAACTAAACTTCTGAATTCCTCCAGGGATGGTGACTCCACCACCTCCCTGGGCAGCCTGTTCCAGCACCTGACCACTCTTTTAGAGAAGTTGTTTTTCCTAATATCCAGTCCGAATCTCCCCTGGCACAACTTGAGGCCATTCCCTCTAGTCCTATTGCTAGCTACCTGGGAGAAGAGACTGTCTCCCACCTTGTCACAATTACCTTTCAGGAAGCTGTAGAGAGCAATAAGGTCTCTCCTGAGCCTCCTCATCTCCAGACTAAACAATCCTAGTTCCCTCAGCAGCTCCTCATAAGACTTGTGCTCCAGTCCTCTCTTCAGCTTCTCTGAACACACTCCAGGGCCTCAACATCCTTCTAGTGAGGGGCACAGAACTGAACACAGGTACTTGAGGTGCAGCCTTACAAGAGCTGAGTACAGGGGGCTGATTACCTCCCTGCTCCTGCTGGCTGCACTATTTCTGATACAAGCCAGAATGCCATTAGTCTTCTTGGTCACCTGGACACACTGCTGGCTCGTTCAGTCAAGCATCAATCAAGAAACCCAGGTCCTTTTCTTCTGCACAGCCTTCCAGCCACTCTGCCCCAAGACTGTTGCATTGCCTGGGGTTGTAACCAAAAACCTGAACCCAGGTTATCAGGGCTTTGTTCACGTGCCCTGCTGGGTAAAATTTCTGACAACTTATAAGAACAATCCACCACTGAAAACGGAGTTGGAATAAGTCTTAGAAGGTTACCTAGTTCATCCTCATGAACAAGAGAAAGTTTTTTGCACCTTGTTAACTCCTGACATATGTTTATCTTGTCCATAAGTTACTTTACATATTTGCATCCAAACTAAAACATTGCAATCATGAGACTGCATCCATTTTTAATAAATAAATCTGTTCAAATCCTACATCTAACTCTGCCTAGAAAGTTGTCATCTCTACAGGCTGATTGAGAAGTCAAATCATCCACTGCGCTTCAGGTGGCAGACTATTTCTTTGTGGATGGGAGTGAAGTTGTATTTACTGAACAGTGTTAAGTACAGTTTGGTTCCTTGCAGCATACATGTAATTCACAAATACACACATACAGTATGCAAAGAAAGAATTGAAGGTCTTCGTGCTGTAAAAATAAAATAAAATAAAATAAAATAAAATAAAATAAAATAAAATGCAAATATTGACTTTAGAGTAATCAAACTTAACCTGAACCTAAGTGTGGAGGTTGCCACATATCTCAGTGCTAGACAAAACCAACAGCTAAAAACCACAGCCTTAGGCACGATCATGGCATCTTGAAACTTCTCCTACAAGCTCTAGCAGATGCACTGTCCATACCTGTCATGCTTTGGCCCACTGCCACTTTCAAGACTTTCCAAATCCTCTGTTTACACACTTACAAGGACTGTGGGACATATTTCCATAGGATGCCACAAATGACATGAGTCTGCATAATGTTAATATGGACTCAGGCAAGGATTCACGAGATGAGTCAATCTTCACTGGTGTGGCTGCCCAAGCTCACCGCAGTTTCACCAGCACTGTCCCATAGTAGCAGTTCTTCAACTGACCCAGTGTTGGGTCTTGTGCAACCGGCCACACAGCTAAAAGTTCATGCTGAGCAATACCACGCTGACAAGTTTCCAAGTGTTTATCGTTCAAGCGTAGAGTAATCATAATGGGAACCCAGTTTGACCAAAGCTGAACTAAAAACATGCGAGGCTTCAGATGGAAGTCAAGTCAATTATTTTGTAAACAAGCTTGGTAGTATTCCTAAAAATAGAGTTCAGATCCACATTCGGTATAAACTAGTATGGCTTAAAGAACAGGTCAGGTTAAACAGCCAAGCACTGAAAGTCACATTATAATGGCAGTCCTGGCTGTCAAGAGGGCTAACCACAACTGCCCCATTTCTCTTTGTTTTTGCTGACCACAGGACCAACTCTGTACTGGGACAGTGGCATTTTCATTCCTGACATTAACTGTAATAGTAAGATTTCAATTGCAGTATTTGCTGTTAATAGAATCATAGAACCATAGAATGCCTTAAGTTGGAAAGGACTGTAAGGTCCATCCAGTCCCATCCAATCTGGCCTTGAACATCTCCAGGAATTGGGCAACCACAGCTTCTCTGGGCAGCCTGTGCCAGTATCTCACCAACCTGTGAGTAAAGAATTTCTTCCTAACATCTGAAGTAAATCTTCCCTCTTTAAGTTTCAAGCCATTTCCCCTTACCAAACCATGTAAAAATTCGGTCCCCCTCCTGTTTATAAGCGCCCTTCAAGTACGGAAGGTACTTGAAGTACTCACTGGAGCCTTCTCTTCTCCAGTCTGAACAAGCCCAACTCCCTCAGCCCTCCTTCATAGGGGAGATGCTCCAGCCTTTTGATCGTAAAAGCAATACACCTTAAAACAGCCCAAGACTTCTGCCACAGGAGGAATGCCCCAGTAGATGACTAATGGCTCTCTGTTCTATGCAGTTTGCTTTACCCAAGGCAGGAGAAAAAAATAAGATAGGCAAGTGAACATCAGATGAGTTGATCCTCCTCGGGCTGCTCCTGAAGGCCACCAAAGAGGTGGCAGCAGCTGGAAAGAGCCTCAGATGCCCAGTGGGTGACAGGCAGGGGAAGGAGGCAGTGGTGACAAGATGTTGTTCTGATGTGACTCATTTGTTTTCCACTTGAGACTATGATTGTTCCTACAGAAGAAGAAAAAAAAAAAAAAAAGTTGGACTGCTGCTTTGAGGCTTTATTTTAAAAGTTACTGAGACAAACAGCTCTTCTACATCTTTTCAGATTCTTCATCTGATATTTCATGTCTTAGTATGGGGGAGATTAGATTTCTTTTCTGTTTTTACCCCATCTAATAGCTAGACAGTGACATTTGTTCACATTTATGTAACAAATAAATGTTTTTCACTTATGTAAAACATAATGACCAAGAAGACAGTGATTTTTATTTTTATTATACCACAAATGTGGAACTTGAACCAAACCACACTGTGGGTGGAAGACACTGTCTTAAAGACTTGCCTTTCTAACTCACATTTAGAGAATTTTAGTACATTTACACACATTCAAGTAGTTTTTTAAGTCCTCCATGCTCTTTTCTTTTTTTTTTTTTTTTTAATGGTATCAGTGAGATAGGAAGTTATACATTATGTTAAGAAAATATTATTGTCTTTGACATTTCTTTAAGACTTATTTAGTTATCAGGACAAATGTTATGCTGAAGTCCATCTTTTACTTTCATTGTAGAAAGCAGTATTTTATATACCTTTATTACATCCATTCATCTTCACCACCTCTGAAAGCCAAGCAGCCCTGATCTGCTGGCTCTCTCCCCTCCTTCAAGTCTTGCCTGGTTTTCAGAATTTGCCATTCCCCTCTATGGAGCCATTCTGCTTCTACAACGTTTGAGAGTCCCTGGCAAATGCCTGCTACTTTCATTAAATTCTCACCCCTTCCTGACTAAAGATTTATATGTTTGTTTTTTTCTACTCCATCCATACAAAATAGCCCTTTATATGTGTTTTTCTCAGACACATGGAGAAAGGCTGTGTTTATTTCTGAAAATGGAGTTCTGAGCTTCTGTCAAAGGGAAAAAAAAATGCAAAGAAACACTCCCCCCATACGCACACACATACAATCAAAGGATTAATTTCTGCAAGAGCAGAGGGAAAACCTGGCAGATGGAGTTTTCCTCCCTCTGAGGCATTTTAGCTAATTTACATCCTCATTTTGGAGCTAAAGGCTCCCACTGAAAGGCAGCCATGTGTTCCTTTTAAACAGGTAGATTTGATTAAGGGCTGGACTTCTGGGGCATGATCCTGCTGCCTCTGTACAATCAGCCCTACCAAGGATAATGAGATTACTCGCAGGAATAAAGCACCGCAGAACCGAACCCTGGAGTCTCACTGATTAATAAGAAAACGTTCTCCTCTTTTCCCCTCCACCCCTTTCTTTATTGCCTTTAAAATACCAGGGGAGCTTCAGAGTTATAGCAATTATTGTTATGGAGAACAGGGCATAAAATGAACTGTTATTGCCTTTAAAAGAGCTAGAATCTCTTTACCTTTCAAGAGCAGGGCATAAAAATCTGTATGCAAATGAATAAATATAAATGCAAATATAATCTACATCAGGAAAAGCTGTTTTTCCCTGAGCTAAGGAAGCAGAACGATAATCATGCTCCCAGCTGTAAACGGTGCTCACTGTTTTGCAAGGGCTATGGAACAATGAGGTGAGGGCTTAATCCACTTTCTCCTCTAGTTGGAGGAAACAGGTGTGGCTCCATTTGTAGGTAGCTTATTATTTTTCATGAATATATTACAAGACATTTTACACATTCTGGGAGGTGGCAAATTCTGCTTTTCCTGCTAACAGCAGAAGCAGTTGCTGGCTACAGAACAACATGGACTGACTGAGAAGTTTTAAATGTTGCTTTGCTCAACTTTAATGGCTTCTGTAGATTTAAAGAGGCGGTAAAACATCCTTTAGCAAACAAAGGGTTCCAAATGCATTTAAGATGACTGCATCCTTTGTCTGCCATTGGACAAATAAGAGAGAAACTAAAAGACATGATTTGTTGTCAAAGGCCCCACCACACAAGTTCCAATGTGGAGAGCTTCCAGGATACTCCTGGACTCACATATGGGGTAAGTTCACATGGTTGGTCTCACAATTGATACTTTGCCAACTGTGGAGCTCCCTGAAGTAACATTTACATCAATTCAGTTTGTCACTGAGGTAAATTGTGAATTCACAGGGAAAGCATCTAGTGTGTAGCTGGGCTCAGGCATGTGGGCAGAAGAACAGGTGCTGAAGTGTGTGCTGGTCCATGGAGAACAACTTTAACCCAGCAAAACTGGAGAAAAATGTTTACAATAAGAACTGCATTTTTGTGTACTCTTGGTTCCTGTGGCTGGGAGTAACTGTGCTGGTCCAGATCAAGCTGAAACATGCTCTGAGCAACATGTTCTATCTGTAGATGTCCCTGTTCATTCCAAGGGAATTGGACTAGACGACCTTTAAGGTCCCATCCAACTCAAATGATTCTATAAGTCTATGAAAAATACTGAATACTGCTAATAACCATTACCTTAATACACAGTGAGAAAAATAAATAAGTTATGGTGTACTCTGACCTGGGGCAGAATGGGAGCACATGGACCATTCTGGAGAAAAGTAGATGATGGAAAAACAGACAGGGGAAAGAAGTGTTAATGGGCTCCATGTGTGCACTTTGTACCAAAATTCACCTGTGGTAAGTTGACGGAAGTGAAGTAAGCTTGATGAACATGAAAATGAAGAGAGTAAGTGATGTGAAAAATAAAGACAATAGGTCATGGCAAATGAAGGGAATCAAAATGACTCAGAGGACACCAAATTTCTTAAAATGAAAAGATCAGCAGTAAAATTCAGTTGCAGACAACAGTCTGGGAGAAACTAAGTGTTCAGTGAAGGAGACAGGTTGCAGTTCTCCCAGGATGCGACACAATTTATTGGTGGAAGACATTAAAAAGTCCCTAGTGGAACTAAAATTAAAGAGGATTATTTTTGCTGCAGTGTTCACAAAAGGACAACAGGGAAACAAACAACATTTCCCACGGGGTGCAAAGGTCAGAAAAGAGACATGAACAGATGAACAAGAAATCAAAACTGCAAGTGACTCAACTGTAGTGATGGGATTGTTGCCAGCTCTGAGAAGAATAGCAAATTTCTAAGAAAATTTTGGCAATAAATTAATGACTCGGGAGAGAACAGCAAAAGTAGGACATGATGATAACCTTGACTTCAGTCAGATAAGTGGAAAATCAAAGAACAAGGTATTTTAATCTGGTACAGAATAATACACTAGCAGACTAACATTTAAGATGGGTAGAGATGAAAACATTACATAAAAGGAAGACTTGAGAAAGAAACAGAAAATTTCTTCAAATTTAATGGATATGTTAGCAGAAGCATATAGTGAGGAGGGGAGGACAATGTATAAAATCAAATGTCCATAGCACTCACCGACTCTACCATGTCCCAACTAGAGGAGTGGCAGGAAACCAGCAGGGAGAATAGCCAGGAAAAACACACTATTAGGGACAAGAGTGCCCAGAGACTGAAAAAAAAAACCTATGGATGAGTGGGAGGGATACCAGGAGCATGAAAAGAGCATCTGTAAAGAATGCTTTGAGAGCATATGTAACGGTGAAATGTCCAGGGAACTGAAATGTCTTAGTATGGCTCTGTGCATACACTGATAAGCACACATCCAAAGCAGGTGGAGAACAGTGCATATCCCCAGTGAGGAAACCAGCTGGGACATAACAGGCAGGGTGTGTTGGCAAACGTTATATTCCCAAGGCACACAGGAAATCATTGCAAAGACACACACAGCAGGCAACAACTGTCATATGAAACTGCCTAGAAACTTTGAAGAAACAATCAATAAACTGGGGTAAACTAGACCAATATGATCATTACTGAAAATGGGCCCTAATGTTTTAAGCTGATGTTCTTCCTGGGCTCAAAACCCTACTGATTTCACTGACGTTCCTTATGTAAAACAGAGGAGGTTTAGATTGGCTATAAGGAAAAAGTTTTTTATGATAAGGGTGATGAAGTGCTGGAACAGGTAGCCCAGACAGGTGGTAGGTGCACTGTTCCTGGAGACACTCAAGGTCAGGCTGGACAGGGCTCTAAGAAACCTGATCTAGCTGTAGGCATCCTTGTTCACTGCAGTGAAGTTGGACTAGATGACCTCAAGAGTCCCTTCTGACTCAAATGATTCTACTGTTCTATATTCTCTGCCGTTATCAGTCACAAATAAGAAGGATGAGACTTCCTTACACACTCCAGTTCATCTATTTTTCCTGCAGCAGGCTAAAATCCAAAATAAGAGCAGTCTCCCTATGGGATGTCATTTAGAGTCCTGACTAGGGTACAGATGAATGACTGGAGATGGGGGAAATCATAGTGAAAGCCCCAAAATGATCAGCAGAGTTTTCAACATTATCTGGAGAAATTACTCACTGGTGATTCATAAATTCTATGGTCAGAAGGGGACGATGATCATACTGTCTGACTTCCTGCAAAACAGACAACTAAAGCCTCACTTTGAATTATGCTCTTCATCTCTGACTGTCAAGGAGCATGGTATTTAGGTTGAGTTCAAAACCTGCAGGGATAGAAGTAATCCATCTGCATTTGGGTGTCTGCAGTCAGCATTTCCTCTACTGACTGGAATGTTTACCAGATGGAAACTAGACACAGAGCTGAGATGTAAATGCATTGCTGGCACCAAAAGCTGGTTTAGAGAAATCCTGGCCAAGGATCATAGAGTCCAAAACATCTTTAAATTTGCTCTGATTGGTGATCTCCTTCAATCTGCATGTAGATAAATCACACTAGAAATGAGGTATAATTCTTCTGTCTTCATCATCCAACCACTGGTTTTGTAATCTCATTGCCTGCTTAACTGTATGCAATTAAATTCTTCTGCTGTTTTGCTTGCTTTTTCTCTGAATCATGGACTCATTATATATATTATTATGTTTATTAGATATATGGTATTATATTATTGAAATGTTGATAATGATACAAAAAGCAGCAGTTCCTGTCACAGGGGAAGAAATATGTATGAAGCAAATACCATGACAAAAGAATTGCCATTACTTCTTTATCCTGGTGGGCTTCCTTTTGGATATCACAAAAGGAGTCTGGATCACAGTGCAGTGGAGGCTTTGTGCCTCCAAAAATACCTCAAACAGGGAGAACAACCATCAGGTGCTAGTTTTGGGGTTTTTTTCAAACTCAGAACACAGATTCTTCCTAAAGATGACCCTTAAATGAGCCAAATCACTTGCATCTGGACCACAGAAGAAGACCCTGATGAATAAATTGGGAAATCCATCTTTGAAAGTTCACATTCCACTATCACACAAACCTACTGCACATTCAAGAAGAAAACTGCCATTCTGAGTATTGTATTCATGCATAACTTATGTGGAATGGTGCAGCTTTCTGTTCTATTCATGCATAGTCTTTCTTTTTTATGAAAACTATTTTTATTTTAAAAATATGCTTTCTAAATTTTATCTCTGAAGTAGAATCCCAAGTTAGAGGTGGGTGAACCATATTCCTGCTGGAAAACATACATTGTGTTTCACGCTGGTGAAGGATAAAATGAGCAGCTCAAAAACCATAAAGTTAGGCTTGGTGCATCTGCATAGTTTGTTTAATAAGAGCTGTTGTCTGCTTTGCAGTATCACTTCTCCCATTCCAGCTAACTGGAACGCAGACCAGCATTTCTCAGAGCAGGATCCTGTTGTTGAAGATAATCACTGAAATACAGCGCTGTCAGAGTCTTCAGGAGACCATCCAGATCAGTCCCTGGGAGGATCTGCATAAACTGTCTCTGACGAATTACAATAGCAAATGCATTATCAGGGCTTTGATGCTGAAGGCTGTGGTAGAACTGTGTGGACAACAGGAGACTGAATTGCACAAGTGTTTGGAAGATAACTTCATGCCAACCCTGAAGACTCCAGGAACTGTGTATTTCCCTTACAGCCTAAGGGCTTTCCTTACCACCACCAGCTGACCTGCTCCAGGAGCTCAAAAGAAAAGGGAAGCCAACTCCATCTCCCCAGAGGGGTTTCCCAGCATGTACAAAGCCTTCCATGGCAAAGGATAGCCAAGCTGCTCCACAGACCCTTGTGGACACATTGCTGTAGATAGATTGGATGCCAGGGAGAGTACATGCCTGTGTGGCCACTGACTGGTAAATGTTCCTGTTACGCTCTCTTAAGCTATTTCCAGTGTTTGCTGTGGATTCTTTACTGCTTTCGGCCCTAGGAGGGAAATTAGTAATTATAAAGTCAAAGCAAGAATCCAGCACCTTCAAAAAATGGTTGTGTCCTGGAGGCCTGAAATACACCTGAAACCTCCTTTCCATTTTCCCCAGCAAATTCCTTCTACACAAAACTATTTTCAGGTATGCCCAGGATGTTCACATGAGTCTCCCAAGCAACAGAAGGTTAACTCTGCTGAAGACTTCTTTATAACATAAAGTCTTCAACCTTATCATGATTGAGATCTGCACCAAGGGAATATGCAGGACGTTTAGGACATAGGGCACTTCATGCATTAAAGGATCCTTTCAAAGCCAAGGTAGATAGGTTGCCATCCCAAACTTTAATACTCCGTACAAGCAGATATCTGATGAATAGAATAAGTAGAAAACATTTGATTTTCACCACAAGTAGTACAGACATAAAGACTGGAATTTGAATGTCATGAGAAAAAAAGAAATTAATTTTTCAGTTAGTAGTAGTATAGGATGGCTTGATTGCAGGACATTTTTATCAAAACTACTCCCATTAGAAAAAGACATGCTGATGCTTTTGCACTTTAGATTTGACTTCTACAAGGCAAAGGAAAAAAAAAAAAAAAAAAAAAAGAAGAAGAAGTCTTTCCCAAGAAGTAATAACAAGAAAAAAAAAAATCAAAAGCTAAGATCTGGGAAAAAAAAAAAAAAAAAAAAAAAACCCTTCAGAATAATGACTTTGAACAATTTGGATGGATTTAAATTTAAGAGCACAATGAGCTATTCCAGTTCTGGGTTTTTTCTTAATCATCAGCATGGAGAGATGAGTCCTCTTCTTCATGCATATCACTTCTGTGCTCTCTTCTCTTGGAAAAGCAATCTATCTGACTTTCTCCGTAAGCTGCTCTCATCCACTGTTCTCTGTCAGAACCAAACTAATTTTTCAAACAGGAAGACTGTGACATCCATTTTTGTAGTGAGCTTCCACTGAAGTGTCTTTTAGAAACCATCTATAAGTAATTCCTGCTCTACTTTCATTTCAACAACTCACGTATCTCTACTCAAGCTAAGGCATTCTGTGAATCATTCCTCTGCCTCTGAAAAATACACTTGCCCATTTGCAATTTCTTCTTGTCTCAATACAACACATCAATTCTTGCCATCATCTGCCTTTAGTCTAACACAAAACTTACCACAAGAAGCAAAGTTTCATATTTGTAAGTATGAAGACTGGCTTGGAAAGCAGACAGGCATTCAGTTTACATGTAAGCAGGTAGAATTAACTTTCCGATTAGTGATATCTCAGACTTCCTGAGCAATGCAGGGCCCTACTCTGATTATAAGCCAACATTATTTTAATTCAGTTATTTGTATTCAGTTATAGCCTTTGTTCTGGGAACACAGCCAGCTGGAGTACTGAATACTTAGTGAGCATAATTAGAGAGGTAAGCAGCTCCAAAAAGGAAATAAATAAACAAACACACACAGAGTCATTACACAGGATGCATGAGGAGAAAGTTGAGGAGTAGAGGGCAGAGATTTGGACACACAAAATAAAACCCCCATGCCCTAAGTGATCCATCTCTACAAAACTGACGTCTCTGTCAAATGAACTCCATTCCCCTGATAATTTGGAGAAATGTTTGTTTGTGGAGTGGGTGGGTTGGACTCATGACCTGTTTGCTGAAGCAACAAAAGCTCTTGAAAAAGAACTTTCCTAAGATCTGACAGGCTTTGGCCTTCAGCAAACAACATGTTCAAAATAAGCAAATAAAGAGCAACCTTCATCGATGAACTGCCAGTACAGAATACCTTCAGATCTTGCGGAATAGCTCTTGCTTAGTTGTTCTTCAGGTCTTTCCTCATGGCTTCAAATAACTGTGTGGATTTCTTCTTTTTTTTTATTTTTATTTTTGGCTTTTCAGCATTCCTTTCAGCTTCTGAGCTGTTGAGAAGATCACTGGGAATCAGGAACTTAAATATTTTTAGAGATGTCCACCATTTTTCCTCCTGAAACATCTGTCCATCTCCTGTTCCTACAGTGGATTAAAAACCCTATTTTTCTCTAGTTTTATAACACAAGCTTCTTGTTCACCCACAGAGACCTCTGAGAAGTAGAGGTTTTGCATCTAACTGGAGCAGGTTAGTGACTAAAACTGGGATAACATGGTCGCAGTTATAAATGGCTGCAACCACCCTGCTTCTGGGTGCTTTACGTAAGAGGGATTACTCAGATCAGCCTTTTGGAACAGTCACTAGACTCTGTATGACCACATCAGTCCAGACAGAGCTACCCACCAGCTAAAAGGAAGAAATTCAGTTGAGGTCTGCTGCAGAACTCACCAGAGGTTTACAAAGATTTGCACTAACTTTGGTAAACTCATTAGCTCTTAAATGATCTTTTTGTCTCCTGTCTGTATGATATCAAGCAGCAACCAAGTGTAATGCATTTAAAAGAAAAAAAGAAAAAAAAAAAAAACACCTTTCCCTCCAGAGGTCAAGGTTGAAAAGTGCTGGGTAGGGATTCCAATATTTGCATTACTGTAGCATAAAAGTGACCCAAGACTGTAGTCTCCAAGCCCCATCAGTGCAAGACATAAACCAAACCCATGCACCTGCTTGGGTTTGCCCTTGTCTCTGGAGCTGTGAGAAGCCATTTCACAGTGCACAGAGCAAGCTGTCTTCCTCTCACAAGCAGCAAAATGTGTAATTCTGGGACCATCCACTGTTCCCATTTAAAATCTCACATCTGGTTTTACAGTGAGGAGGATTCAGTCTCCTACAAAGTACGGAGGATGAAAGGGTGTAACCTAAGGCCAGGCAAGTGTTACTCATTTTTCATGCCTAACTTTACCAGAGTTGGACTGAAATAGATGCATTAACTCCAGGACAAAAAACCAACCAAAAAAAAAAAAAACCCAAAAACGTTGAAACAGTCCTCTTATTAATAGAATTTATTTTGGTAATGATTAGAGGGTGGAGGGAAGAGGAATAAACCAACCAAAGAAGAGCTAGAATGTATAAAGTGTGCACACAGTAGACCTCTGTCATAAGTATCACACCTGTAACATCTTCCAGCCCAAATCTGGACTGAATGTTTTAAAGGAATCCAGGTATTGGCTTTACCCGTGCTGCAGGGTTTCTTTTCCCTGCCTCAGGGCTCACTCTCTAGAATCCCCTCTCCATGGCTTCAAGTGTTGTTAAACCACTGTTCGTGTCATGGCCTCTCAGTGGCTTTTCTTGTTTCATTCCATTTTGTTTGTTTGATTTGATCTCCTCTCACAGTTTTGAAAAAACTGAAGTTCTCCCATCCCACACCTAGTTTTAGCTTTTATTTTTGCTCTTATTCGTGAAAACCCATTCTCCTGGGCCTGAAACGAAGCATTACTTCCAACCCAAGCCATTCTATGATTCTATGATTAAAGTCATGCAATGACTTTAATTTCCAGCAAGCTCATGGCAGCTTCATTCAGCTTGGTGACCTTCCCAGTAGCTGCGGATTAAACCCAGGAATGACCTTATGTTCAAGTCACTCCTCAACAACTGTGCCTTTCAGTGTATGCCCTCACAGCACCCTTCCCTTCAAATCCACAGTGTGTTAGGAGGGAGATGTGTTTCACCTCCTTAAGTGGCTGTGGTACAGGTACAGTAAGTACTACCAGCGCACTCAGGACAAAGATCTCCATGCAAGAATGTAATTGATATACCTGTAACATTTTAGGCCCTATACATACCATTTTCACCCTCAGCCATTCCATCTGGTTGATCTGGATCAGGAGCTTGTCTCAGAGTCAATATATCACCCTTGTCCCATTGCACCACACCATACAAGTCAAACCAGCCAGCTCTTCTAAGAGGATTTCACTCACTGATGATTTGAACTTACTGCTTTAAATTGCATATAATGTTTACATTTGTAATACAAGACACTGGGAAAGCTAGTTTTGTTATGTCAGACTCCTGGCTAATATTTTAATCACTTAACCATCCCTCTGCTTTTCAATTGGAAAGGGAAGTCCTGTTATTTCGGCATATTTCTACTTTCTGCTTCATTTCCATTTTATAGAGGGTTGGTTTACAGCTGTAGACAGAATGATATTTGAATATCTATCCATTAAGAGATTTGAGATTTCTAGCTGAAAGTCACCGTACATATCTGCCATCACTACCAATTCTCCAACTTAAGCCAGGATTTAACTTTATTATGAAGATTCAAAAAAAAAAAAAAAAAAAGATGGAAAAAAAAATCATTTGTGTCTGAGTAGATTATGTAGAACAGCACACCTAAACTCACTGCATCTTTGTCACATTATGGCATCACTGCACTTTATTGCCATTCTGCACGCTCCTTCACGTCTTTCTGATTAATTGAAATTTCCGTGGTACTTTTCTACTTGTGAAGATGCTCTTTCTTGAGCTAAGGTCAGGTTATTATCTCTTTCAGTAAATCCACTCAGACCAAAGAGTACAGTTTGTTTTGTCCTCCTTATGTAGATGATATCTCCCTGATGTAAACCAACTCACCAATCTGCAGATCCCAATAACTTACTTGTAGTTTTGGCCTTCTCTGCGTTGTCTACAAAATGCATTTTTCATACAGAGACTAATTAAAGCACATTAGTCATCTCCTAAATGCTAGGGACAGGGCAATAGAGTGCTACAATAGGTCTTAACTGCACGGCAAAACTGTGTTACAGAAAGATCTGGCTGACACTTGCTTCCTATGGAGTCTCACAAGCTCTCATTTCATTTATCTTTCAGAAAAGTTCATTTTCTGAGCAGTGAAGATACAGACTTATTTTTTGTCTTTCCTTACAGTAATTGGGTATGAAGGTGATGAAATATAGGTGTACAGTGAAGTCATCGTAGTTTTGTATAACATTAGCGTTATATGTGATGCTATACCAATCCTACCACGTGACACCACAGCCCTGCTGGTGAGAAGATGGCTTCAGATCTAAGTGATTATGATTGCTTTCTCAAACTTGGCCCCAGTTTTGTCCCTTGTTTGTGTATATATAAGTAGATGGATACGAAACAGCTTCTTAAAATAACTTAGGACATCTGATGGCAGTAGTTTGTTAAATACTGAAATTAGTTAGTTAGTTAAACACTGAAATTATAGATAAGAAAAGCAACTCCATGAATAGGAAAAAGACACCATGCAGACAGTCTAAAACAAGGAGTAGTTGCAAAATGGAAAAGTCCCCAAGCAGAATAACTCAGACTTGAACTGATGAAGGAAGAGTACCCAGCAACAAAGGAAGTTTGGGAGGTAGAGAGGAACCAGATGACTCAGTTGCTTAGCAGAAGATAGCCTGTGAGACCAGGCAGGAAAGAAAAACGTCTGGTTGGTAAAGAGAGAGGCTTTGTGATTTGGATCAGACTTCATGTGCAGGAAAAGAGGATGTTTTCCTAAGAGGGCTCTAACTGTCAAATTTCAGGGGAAGAGGGGGCAGGAGAAGTGAAAATGAAGATGTACAGAGCACTGGAAAATATGAAGAGTTCGTGCTATTTTCTGTATGGTTTGTGAAAATAAAATCAGTAGCTTGATACAAAACTATTTTATTATCCATAGATCTTCTAAAGGGCCAAACTTTCTTGCCACCTTAAGGGCTCCTTTGAATGTTGACTACTGGATGAGGACTGGAGGAAGAACAGAAGATATGAAATGGCACAGGAAAGAGACAAACTAGCTAGATTAAAGAATCTAAACTCAAACCCACTAGTTTAACAGAGAAAAACTCCTGGTTTTATCTCTTTGAAATACATGATTCTAACTTTTACCTCCAGCTTCTGCCTCTAAACAGTGTATTTTGTGGATTTTATGAATGTGCCTGATTTTCTTAGAAAGAGTCCTTGGAATCTGATTGACTTACCACCTCAGATGTGTAGCACTCACTAGCTTATAAATATGAAAAACTAATATAAAACAGGAACAGTACTGCAGCTGGCTGAAAATTTAGCCGTACTCAAGAGTCATTCAATCTGCATTCATTGCTTCAGTGGGAACAATCCATTTGTTGCATGTTTTCCATGTTCACAATAACCTCTTAGAAACTGAAAATGAATTGCCATCAAACAAAGATGACTTCTTGGCAAAATTGGCCAGTTTAGCTGTAATCGTACAAAAAAAGCAAAAAACTCCTGGCCCTCCAAGAATCCATGTACCTATACCAGTGCAAAATTATTTATAATAGTGCTGTTTAGGTGATGTCTACAACGCAGACTTTGGAAAGCATCAGACATGAGTGTTCTGGACTGCGCTGTGTGACAGCCACATCTGAGTTGGCAAGAGTACCCAGCCTAAGTTGATTTCCAGATGGCTGTGCTGTAACCTGCACAGTTCTCTTTATTAAAGTACACAGGTGAGAGAGAATTTTTGTCCATATAACCTGCACCCCCTTTTCTATGTCTAATCAAGATGCTAGACTAAAAAACCCCAGGGAATCCTTCCCACCTAAACCATCCTATGATTCAGTTATCATTAGACACTGGAGGATCCACACAAAAAAACCTCAACTTTAAGATATAGATATATAAAATGAAACTTCCTTAGCTTTGCTACTCATGGAGCTACCTGAGCTCTTTTCAGTAGTGGTTTTCTCTTTGCCTTTGTTAAGAGGAAGTTGTATTAAAGCAGTAGTATTGAAAATAAAGAATGGAAATGTGTTCAGATTCTTCTTCAATAGGCAAAAAAAAAAAAAAAAAGAAAATGCACTTTTCAAAATAGTAAGAATGTGTTCCTCAAAAGTGAAAGGATTTTTATTGTACAACTTTGTGTTCTGGGGGCACTAGGAAAACCTATGGAAGATGAAGTGCGTGCCTTCACTTTCAGTGTAGGAAAGGAAACACCATAACAGCAAGGAACCAGACATTGCTGGTAATCTATGCCCAGTTTCTTTTTTCTCTGTCCTATCAGATGAGCACACTGACTCAGTTATGCCTCCGAAAACATTGCCTTTAACTTTAAGTGATCTGAAATATGATGTCATATCTGGCTCTGGACAAACTCTATGATATTTCTTCTGCTCCGTAAAATCAGTTGCTGTACAAAAACACTAAGCAGAAACTCTGATTTTACTTTTCCCAGCTATAAACTCCAGGTTCTCAGGCCCTAACCTGTGATGGCACAGAACAGAAGTGGAGCAAATTTGCAGCCCTCTCTTGTCACTCCCAGGTGAAAACAATGGCACATAGCATGCTGTAGGCTCTCTTGGATTATCCAAATACTCACCAGCCTAGCAAGAACAGGGTCTCCATTTTACATAAAGGCCCCAAGTAACCTAATCTGACCAAGGGATGGAACACCTGCCCTATGAGGACAGGATGAGAGAGCTGGGGCTGTTCAGCCTGGAGAAGAGAAGGCTCTGGGGTGAACTGAGAGCAGCCTTTCAGTATCTAAAGGGGGCTATAAGAAGGAAGAGCACAGACTCTTTTGAAGGGTCAGTTGTGACAGAACAAGCTAAATGGTTTCAAACTAAAAGAGGAGAGAGTTAGATTGGATGGAAGGAAAAAGTTTTCTACACTAAGGGCAGTGAAGCAATGGAACAGGAGACATTCCAGGTCAGGCTGGATGGAACTCTGAGCAACCTGATCAAGCTGTAGGTATCCCTGTTCTGTTCTCTGCAGGGGAGCTGGATTACAAAATCTTTAAGGGTCCCTACCAATTCAAACAGTTCTATGATTCTATGACCTCAGTGCTCTTCCTGCTTTCAGCAAGAGTCTGGACCACAGATCTCCTGAGATCGCTTCCAACCAATACTGTCTTACAACCATTCAGATATTTATTAAAGAGCTTTAATGCTAATATAGTTATCCTGCACAATTCTATTCTTCTGCATGCACTAGTCTCAAAGGAAAAGATGAATAAAAAATTTAAGATGAATTTGCTTTCTTTTTTATGAGCAGCCGAAAATATAATGCGGGATTAGAAATTCTTTCTTTCTTTCTTTCTTTCTTTCTTTCTTTCTTTCTTTCTTTCTTTCTTTCTTTCTTTCTTTCTTTCTTCCTTCCTTCCTTCCTTCCTTCCTTCCTTCCTTCCTTCCTTCCTTCCTTCCTTCCTTCCTTCCTTCCTTCCTTTCTTTCTTTCTTTCTTTCTTTTGTTCCTTCTTTCTTTCTTTTAATTAAGTTTACAGTTTTAGCACTTAACTTCTTTAGTTTAAAAAGAATTCCCACTCTGGAACAATTTAATTTCGGCGCTTTTATTCTGAAAACACATCATCTATAGGCAGGATTTTCAACACCCTTTAATTATTTTTAATTGAGAATGATTCAAAATTACTTTATTTCACTTGTTTGGCTCTAACAAGATGTTTTTAGCCCTCTTCCAAACTGTGTTTATTTTTAGATGAGGAAAGCAGTCTTGACTTCTTAAGGTGTTCATCAGGAGTTGCTTGTTGGTTCACCAAAAATACAGATTAACATAATTTTAGTCAGTTTGAAACAAATGTTAGTCCCAGAATTTGGGGATCATGAACCAGTTCTTTCTGTGCCCTAAGCAGCACAATCTCCTTGTGTCTCTTCACCCTCTTGTCAGTTTACTCTTCACCCTCTTCTCCCCACTTTGTCCATTTCACCAGTGAAACTGCTCCTAGGACTGTGTCCTCCCAGCTTTCCGGTGAAGCCTCCTTCCACATAATTCACCTGGAGCAATTTAACAGTCTCTACTAAGGTTCCAGGTTTCCCCTTCCAGAAAGCCTCCCTCTGCCAGCACCTCCCTCTCAGGGAGAAAAAAGGAGGCTGCTGCTATTGCACAGCATGGTCCTGTTTCTGACTCAAGTTAATGGTGGGACCAGACGATACTGGGTTTATTATTGTTCTGGAAGGGTCTAAATGTTGAAATCTTGGCATAATTACTAAATCAGGATGGCTACATAACACACTGCAAAAATATCAACAGTCTTCTAAGATGGTGCCTGCACTCAGTATACTTCCTTTACTCCCCCAGATAACAGCATATGTCAGCCTGAGAGAGGCCAAGTGTTCATAGGCCAAGAAGACCAAGTCTGTGTTGTTAGCTAAGACTGGAACTTGCTCAAAGGAAGTCCCTTGTGATATTTTTCATGCCTTGAGTAATCACTAGCTGAGGTTGACCATAGCTATGCAGTTTGCAAAGAACAACAACTCCTAGGCAAGTGACTTGACTCCTTAAAATCTTGCTGAAAAAGCCACACATTGAAACCCGGTCAGCTGGTGTGCCTTCCCACCTAGAAAATAAACGTGAGCAATCTAACATAATTACAATAATAAGCATTTGCAGAATGATGATGCTTTGAGGCAATCCATTTATGTGGCTTTTTATCATTGTTGTTTAATTAAAAAGATCTCCAGCTATTGAGATCAGCACAAGTGCATCACACCCAAATGAGTGAGAAAGCAACTTTATCCCAGATTCTAAAAATAAGAGTTATTTAGAATTTGGATACCCTGAAGGTGGCAGTGACAGTAGTTGGAAATTTGGTTCACACTTGTGTTTCTAAGTACTAGCCTATGCTTGGCAGATAAGGAAAAGGAGTAGAGCCAACAAGTTTCCTAAAGCCATCAGTGGAGTTGCAATTCCCTGCGCTGGGTCTCACTGTCCTGCCAGATTCAAAATATTGTGTACCTTTCCTGCTGTAGCAGGTGCAGATGTAAAAGATTATGAAACAAATCACATTTTTCCTTTATTTTATTGTTTACTTATTGTCTTAATCTATATTATTTTAAAAAAGAATATCTATTACGAGAATTGCTATGTAGTGTATTCTCAAATATATGGATTTTATGGCAGCTTGTGAAGTACAATCATGGGACTGAAGCCCGCAACAAGTGTTTGAAGGTGCTTAACACTCATTCCATCTTTGTTCTGATTTAATTAGTAAACATCTTCAAAGGGAACTGGCTGACTGCTCAGGCAAAGGGCACAAGCAGTCAGGCACCGCAACAGGCAAATAAACGTTTAAAGGAAGATATTTGGAACATACAAGAGCCTGAGGTTTGTCCATGCAGAGATGAGAACCAAAACCTTCCTGTGACTCACCACCTTAGTTAAAGACAAGGCAAATCTGTGCATTATTCTGAAAGAAGCCTGCTATGGAAATAAGGCTTTCCTTTACAAAGAATTGTGTTTATATGCAGATTTATGCTGAAATGCACTTGGGACTTGCAACTGCATTAGCTACCGTCAATAGTGTTTTCCATGTAAACAGGCTTTTTGTTATTGGTTATCATAACAATCTAAGAAATATTGACCCATTGGAAAATAGCGCCCCAAGGCTCACAATGAGCAGTGAGCTGTTTCCAGGCTTCTGCAGAATACTTATGTGCACGTGAAGTCATTAGGCTAGGTGCAGAGAAAGTTATGATAATACATTACAAAAACATCCTGAAAATAAAGAGTTTCTAAAAGGACATTGATATCTGCTAATAGGAAGGCAGTGTCAGGATTTGATAAACTAGCTCTTCTTCTCAGTGCCCAGACATCCTGAGCAGTCTGTTTCACAGCATTGATGGCTTGGCCACAAATGTTCACAGAGATCAGTGGAAGTCAGAATCACAGAATCATTAAGGTTGGAAAAGACATTTAAGGTCATCTAGTCCGTCAGTCACTTAAACACATTCATAGAACCCGTTCTTGGCCTCTGCAAGTATACAGCAACTGCATGGATCATCTCCTGCTCAAGGCTGGAGCAGGCTGCTATGAGGCCAGACTGGAGAAGGTGAATCTGGGCTGGGAAACAAAGCAGCAGAAATGCTGGTGGTGCCTATTCTCCTGCATCTGCTCGTGCTGGGTAGGGGGCCTTCTGATTTTTCCTTAGACCATCCCAGAAACATCCAGCAGGATCCTTTCAATCACAGCACCAAAAGAAGGCATTGCCTAAACAATCATTGCCAAACTGAGATAAAAATCCTGTCCTGCAAATGTTGTGATTTGATAGAGTAAATCATGACAAAATAACAAAGTGGAGAGAAAAGGGAACGTTGTTATCACGTTGTCTGTCAAGGTAAATTTGGTTTTTGATGACCACAAAATTTCCCTGAGTTTTTAAATCCTCTCAGTGCAATCTGAATTCACTCTGCAATTCATACTCTATAATCCTTCTTCTTTGCCACCTGTCAGTCACATCTGTTTTGAATGTGAGATCTTCTTGGCAAAGACAATATTACTACGCAGAAGAGTACAGACCTGCCATAACAGAGTTACTGCCTCAGCTGGAATGTCTGTATACCCTCAAATTGAAGTTTTAAAAATCAGTGGGTTTGTAAATGCTGTAAAAAGAACATTTAACCAACCACAGAACATTTTAGGACTCTGAGACACTGATGACTCAAGAATTATTCACTGCTGATGAAGAACATTTCAAAAGACAAAATAATGGAGTAATAAAAATCCAAAGATTCTTTCCTTTAAAATTATTTCATGATCATAGTAACATGGAGCACATAACTAGTATGGAATTTGAAAGTAGGCTTATGTCTGTAATTTAATACCATGAGTGAAAGTGAGTCAGGAATTTTTGTGTCTCAAATGAAAAGGTACAAATAGTTGTAGGGGATTTTTCAGTACCTCCTCCCCTGACAGACCCATGGCAAAACAAAAAAAATCTAATATTAAAAATGTGAAAAAAACATGGGGATTTTTTATTTTATTTTAGGCTTTCTTCTTCTAACAGAACTTTTCCACAATTAAAGGAAAAAGCAGACCTGGTACAACTGTTTCCATAGGAGATACTTATCACATCCCAGACTGCTCTCATCTTTCTCCATTCATGCTTTAGACAGAAGTTGACTAAACTCTGAATCCCAAAAGTTTACTCAAGCATCGTGACAAAAATGAAGATAATAAAATGGTGTTTGATGGACTATATATAACACAATGAGACATATTATCTAAAACCTATCTTGCTGTTATATTGCTTTATAGTTAAGCAGGCAACCTCAAGACAGCAGGGAATTCGCTAAAATACTCTTTTCCTCTCCATGAGTTTAAAAAAAAAAAAAAAAAAAAAAAAAGCACCTCTTGAACATATGAACCAGAAACCAATTCAACCTTTGCAGCCTTCTCTTTGCCATAAAAGGACTCCTCTCTCAGCAGCCACCAGAGTCCATTAGCTGGGAAAGCAGGCAGGTGTAAAAGAAGTTCATGTTTAACCTCACTGGGTTTGAAAGCCAGCGTTGAAGTTTATCAGCTCACAGGCCCGTGAAGGGAGGAAGAAAGGCAGAGAATGGGTTTTAGTCAAAGACTTACTCAGAGTTAACACAGGCCACTGGCGCTAATAAACAAACATTGCCAGACATCAAAAGGAAGTAAGTAAATCTGGGAAGGTTTAGTCCAAACAATGGCAGGACAAGCTAAGCCTGTTGCAGGGTGGGCAATGGGACGGGTGACATTGAGATGTTAACCCTTGCTTGGGCCACAATGGCATCAAAAAGGGAGGATCAACCCCAAATTTGTTCTAAGGAAGCAAGAAAATATTCCGACCAAGATTAGTGGGAAAAAAAAATTGCAATCTAAACTTCAGACTTCTCTGGTTCTTTATTCTAAATTAAACTGTTTGTATAAATTCAGAAATCGGTCCAGTGCAACCGAGAAGCTGCTCCATGAGTGACTTGCCAAAGGATTTGCAGAGACTGATGAACTCAACCTGATTTCCAAGGTTGAAACATGGCAAGTTTCACACAGCACCTGGACAAGAGGTGGGTGATGGCCTTATAGCAGAATCTGTGGCTGCTCTGTGCACTAGACAACTGGCACAGACTTCTGTATTTGGGAGACAACCTCTACTGTCATCAGATAGCTTTACTGCAGTGCATGGAGCCTGAGGGTGGAGAAATCCTGGAAATACATCAGTACTGCCTTGTTCAAGCGGGTTTGTGAGGTCTCCCAACAGCAATTTGAGAAGACCACAGGCAAGCATGAGTGCCACATCTTTGTTTAAGTTTCTCGGCCCTAAGTGGGATTGATTCAACACAACAAACCACATACCTATGTGCACAATTCAGCCGATGGGGCACCTAAGGCTTCCTGATCTGCATAACTCCCTTCCTCTCCTTTTCTTCTTTCAGTTTCTATTCAATTCTCAGTTTTAGCACAGCACATTGTGAGTACAGCTCCAAATGTGGCTCCATGGAGGAGGATTTATGGACAACTGTCAGAAATGGGAAGGGTTTGAGGAAGAGCCTAGGAACTGGAAGAAAGGAAATCTCAGGTGGTAGTACTCAAAATGTTTGGAGGGAGATAGTTCAGAGATATGAGTAGTTTCTAACTGATTCATTAACTGCAGGGTCTCCTGAACCACCAGAGGGATGGGCTCTACCACTCTCAGCCTAGGATCTTCTTTCAGGCCATATGAGCAGGAAGGCCACCTCACATGGGATACCCTAAGATTGACTGCCTCTCTGCAAAGCCAAAACTCTTCCTGAACCACCAGAGGGATGGGCTCTACCACTCTCAGCCTAGGATCTTCTTTCAGGCCAGATGAGCAGGAAGGCCACCTCACATGGGATACCCTAAGATTGACTGCCTCTCTGCAAAGCCAAACCTCTTCCTGAACACTTTGAAAAGCTGGGAGCTGCTGCTTCTCGCCGAGAAGGAGATATCAGTTCCTATGAGGGAGGGGAGAGGGGCGAGGGGGGACGGAGCAGGAGGCACAGGGGTGAATAAATCATGTGGTGAGTATTGCTGCTCTTTGCAAATGACGGAGGACATCTCCATGGGCTCTGGGTGCAGCATCCTCATCTGAAATAGATCTCTCATGGGTTTCTGCTGTGCATCTCCCCAAAGGCTTTTTGAATCACCTTGTTCCAGAAAAGAACGGAGCTTATGGTGATAACCATATGGTATGGTCATTTGTACCTCATCCCTGTATTTCAAGTAGATGGGTAAGGAGCTGAACCAGGATTGTTACACAGCTTGTCTTTCTTTGATTTGGAAGAGAAAAGAGTAGGGAAGATATAGAGCTCTTTTCCAGCAGCTGGAGGCCTTGGACACAAACCCTTCTTCCCAGAGGGTCTTCCTCTGGCTGGATGCAGAGACAGCATCCTGCAGGCTGCCAGCAGCTTCATCCCTCACGAAGAGCAAGTGTGTGAAAGGAAAAATGATGGAAAGAGTTTGGAGAGTCCAAGGAACACAAATAGAGGTCCCGAAAAGGTCCTACAGCCAGGCAGAATCAGGTAGGTTGTACTGATCACCATGTCATTGTATCTGCAGAGCTTAAGGCTCCTCTAACTTTGCTCCCTGTGCCTGAGCTAAGACAGCAGCATGCTGCTACAAAAATCAGTGATGTGTGAAAACAACAACAACAACAACAAAAAGTCCCATAGCAACTACAATCAAAATAGAGGTTTAAATAACATCATGCATAATACATTGCAAACTCCCACCTCCAAACGAGGGAGGGAAGGCTGAAAAGGAGTGTAAACTGAGCCAAAAACAAAGCAGAGCTTTCTTTCCAAAAGCTGGCAAATCTGTAAAATTCTGCAATCTGCTGTAGTGCAGGATGTGTGAAGCATGGCAAGCCAAAAAGGCCCCAGTGCCTGAAGAATATTAACTTTCTTTTTTGTTGTTACTTCTGATTAATCAAAGCTCAGCTTGGCACCTCATGAACACCCATCTGGTGCTGGGAGTGCAGATCTGGACTCTCTGAAACAAAACAGGCCCAGATCTTCATGCCAAGGTCCAGTGCTGCTCTGGCCCAACTCTGTTCCTCATGCTCCCCTGCCTCCCAGCTGCCCCTTGGACCACCATGCGGTGGTGCCCAGGCTACTGTCACCTCAGCTCTCCCCAAGCTCCAGTGCTAAACTCTGCATCACATCATCTTTTTCCCAATCTTGCCCTCTGTTAGACAAGGGAATGTGATGACAGGCTGATGGGCTGTGCGTTGATATTGTTTGCACTGGCATCGTGTACCTGCTATCCTTTTCAAGTGGTTTTCTGTGAAGTCAGCGGAGCTGTGTTTCTCTAAGAGGTCAAGAGAATTATCTGGAAGTACTGAGTGTGTCTACTCAGTCTTCTATCCTCCTCATTTCAAGATCATGTCAGGTACAGAGGCACCTAAAGCAGCCCTGAGCTTCAGATCCAAAGAGCACAGGCATATATTTGACTTTGAGTGAAAGGATTCCTCTAGACTCCAGTTTTATTACCACTGTGCTTAAAGCTAAGCACTTGTCTTTTGTGGATCCTAACAGCATCAATAATTTACATTGTGAAAGCAGCTAGAGGCCCCATTTAAGCTGAGACTGTTGTACAAACAAAATAATTGACAGTCCCTGCCCTAAAAATCTTTCAGACTGGAAAGTAAATCTGCAATTCTCTTTGTAGCTTGCTCTTCCCTGATTTATTTTTTGCTCATATTTAATCCAACTTAAACATTTCCATATAGCTACATCAGCATGTTATTTTTATATTCAGATCTTAATGACTAATGAGAAGACTTGACCCTTGTCTTTACTGTTCAAAGAGGGCAGCAGTAGTGAGGCTCAAATGCTGAAAGATTTACTGTAGAGTGACCGGTTCTGCTGAGACACCAACTGAGATATGAGCCTTGGATTAAGATGCTTCTGAAATATTTGTGCAAGCTTTCAGCACCAGCACAGACTTCTTGTCAGATCAGCTGTTTGCCAGTCAACAATAAAAATACTCCTTCTGAATTAACTCTCCCCCAAGGAGTTTGGGCCTAAACCACTCATGATGTTTTCCGACTGCATTTGGCTACTGATGAATCAGTGTCAGTCCTCTTGTAATTTGGAGCAGATGCAAAAGCAAGATAATGAATGGAACCAAACTCCGCTTTCTGATCCTGCTTCATGTATTTGGTGTAGTTTAGCAGATGTCACCCAACATAGAGCGAGGTCCTGAAGACAGAGCACCTCTGATGATCAGGCGACTTGTTGCAGTCTGAGTGGTTTTGTTTGTAATTGTCATGAGCTGCCCTTGCTCACTTCTCTTCCCTTCAGGTCAGAACCTCTTCTTTGCAAAAACACTGATTCTCATTTTCCACATGCTGCTGTGGTCTCCTCTCCTGGCTGTCACTTGTTCTCTCCCACAACATGAAGGCCCAACCTGAACTCCGTGGTCCAGTCACTGCTGAGGACAGCAGAAAATTGAGTGTCTGGATACTTTTTATTTGGTTTTTGAAACACACCCTGCACTGCCAGCAGCCCAGTAGAGCTTCCTTTAGTACTGTGGTGCCCCACTGACTCACAGTCAATTTAACATCCTTTAAAATCCCCCAGTACAATTCCATGATAGGAAAATACTGGTTAGAAAACAGCTCATTTCCTCTTTTTTTAAGGAGATTGATGGAACTATTTAAAGTTTCTTACAGCAGTAATTGTTTTTTATAACACCCTTATTATGCACAAAGTTGACCACGTTCAATATTCTTACTTAATACCTCTGTAGCTGTAGCATAATAAGGACTAAAAGAGAGACAGAATAAAACAATAAACAAATATTTTGAAAATACTTCAGGTTTTTGGATTTTTTATTATTATTATTATTATTATTTTTGGAGGACAGTGACAGCAGCAGAAGCTGTTTGCAGCTTTCCAGCTTTGCCTTTTCCAGTGGGGAGTGCTCAGGATGCTCCAGAAGCCCCATCTGATTTTCAGATCAGAATTACCCTTCATGCAAGACCCATTTGGCACCAAGAGGTACGGTTTGGACAGAGAACAGTTAAAGTTCAAGCTGTCCCTAAGCAGCTGAGTCCATCCATCTGGAGCAATGAGAAGCAGTTACCACTTCTGCAAACCACCATGGCCAGGAGCTCTCACAAACTCTCCTCTTTGTCAGCTGCTCCAGTGATGCTTTGCTCCAAAGTGGGGATCAGTGGTACATAGGATCCACATACAAATCTTGACATGGAGGAAACACCCTGGTCTCCCACAAGCATCCTGTGTGCTTCCTTGGTACCTATAAAACCAACAAAAGCACTCTGCCCCTCTAATCTTCCATGCCTTTGGGACTTCCCAAGAGCAGCTGCTCTTCTAATTTAGACCACTGACCAGCAGAATAAAAAAAATACACCTTCTCAGTGATAAAGCTATCAAAAAAAAAAAAAAAAAAAAAAAAAAAAAAGAAAGAAAGAAAGAAAGAAAAGAAAATATAAAATCCACTCTTGTTTTGGAGAGAGATTTGAAGCCTGTTTCCTTAGCTAGAGGTGTCAGGATTCCCAAAGATTTTTTCCAGTACTCCTTCAAACTTTTGGCCCTTTTAGCCTATTGGGGATGTATCTAATGGTGAGGCTTTACTAGTTTATAGGTCTTTTACTGCAGTAAGGATGGCTAAAGTAGGAGTGTAGGAAGTCAGTCCACTGTCATTCTGAAATCTGACTGTGGGACAAAGAGAGCAGGCTTCACAAAAAAGACCAGATTTATCTTCTATGCTTTTCTACTGAAATGTATTTGATAGAAAAGACTAAAAATCGTATTATATCCCAAAGAAAAATTTTCCTTTTTTATTTCTGTCTTCTGGGAGAAACAGCACTCTGACAGATCTGTTTCAAGCAGAGCATCCAGATGCGATGCTGAATGCATTTGATCACTAACTTTCTGAAATCAGCTTTCTAGAAACAAGTTAAATAAGTGCCTTCTGATTTCAGAAAGGGGTGTATGTTAAGAGGACAATCCAAAGATTGCTGACAGCATTAGAAAAAACTCTCCTCATCTGAACAGATCTTGGATTAAACCCAAAGCCAGCTGGTCTGGAAGAAAAGAAGGGCAGAATTAGAGTATTCCCCAAGTGTTAAGAGACATAAGCAAGGCTGCATGTAATGGAAATAAGAAAAGGGTGGCTGATAAAGATAGTACAGCAGAAGTTCCTTTCAAGTTTTTCTTTGTTCCTCTAGTTTTGGATATGATAGTTTCTGACAGATTAGGCAAGCATTCACTTTCCTTCCAGGAGAAGATGTGGTGAGCATAATCAAAGGCTGAATATACCACACAGCATAGCAACCCCACCGTTTGAGGTAATAGCCTTAAGCAAGGAGACCAGCCAACTGGTATGAACAAGAGGTAGGCACACAGGCAGCACACTGTAAGACACACAATTGTATTTGATGTACGTAGCTACCTGCAGTACCAAACAGGAGGTACAAGGGAATTTCTCTTGTCCAAATGCTGAGCAAAGGGCATTGAAGTACACCAGGCCCAGGGAGTGATAATTCAGTCGACAATACATTCCCACTACTGGTACCGAGGCAGTAACCCCCCTCCAACTCACAGGTGACCTCACTGGTGGTGCTTTACAGCCCAACCTGTACCAACTCTTGAAAAATCCCATAACCCTTTTGTATGCCTGAACATAGACAAAATCCCATACATGTTGCCTACCAACATCTTCCCCATTGCTATCCCCTGTAAAAACAGTACAGACCTCATCCTTGGTGGTGGTTGCATTTGTGTGCAAGGCAGGCATGAATCAATTACTGTTTATAAAATGCTTTTGGCTCCTAAAAGACTAGAAATACCTCTATAAACATACCACGCTATCATAAGCTTTCCGCTGGGCTCTGATGATTGATGAACTTTCAGGCCAGAAATGCCATTTCGATCAACTAAGTCAACCCTGGGCACAACAGAGGCCAGAGAATTTCCTGTAGCAGTTCTCATAATCAGATTAAAACACACGGTTATAGCTTGTGGCAAAAGAGGTAGAAAACAAACAGGAATGTTTCTGTTTTTTTTCTCAGAGAAAGAATAGTGTATCTGCAAAAAGTGTTTTAGCATCTGTGATTTTAATGCTGAAAAGTATTTTACGTTAAGTTTTCATTGAGGGAACATTGGTCTGCACTGCACATTGTAACTTTTTCTACTTAGGGCAGAAGGTTTTTATCCTTTTCCCTTGCACAAGAACCACAAAATATCTTTTCCCAGAATGGTTCGATTGAGTATAACTATAAATTAAAGATGAACTATCTCTATACTGAAGGTCTGTTCAAGACCCACATCAAAATATGTCTATGTCTCACATTTTCCTCATGCTAAGAAAAACTGACATTTGTGAGCGGCTGTGTGCTTTGTATTTCAGTGAAAAAGCAGGTTTTAGCTGTGGTTTGTGAAAGGTGGGATTTACTAACCAGAGAAAGGGGAGGATTGGTCTCATTAACATCCCGTTGAGGAGGAACTCTGCCCTGCTAGAAGGAATATGTTGCAAGTTATGTATCTAAAAAACAATGAAGAACACAGAGTACCCAAAATAATAAGATGTCCTTCATGCACGAGTTTAACCTGGAAGCAGGGTAGGTAGGAAGAATGAAAAATAGAAATGCTAGACAAAACTTTAAACATGTTTTCTGATAGTGGCATCTGCTCACCTCTCGCCACAATAGTAAGGGTGTCATAAACATATCAATGTTTTTCACAAGTCCTCCATGCTTATATAGCGAAAGCAATAGGAAAAAGGGCAGGAAAAAAATAAAAAGTAATGCAGATAGCACAACAGGGATAAAATTCAGCTCTCCCAAAATCAGTGGCAATTTTGCTGCTGGTTTCGGCAGAGCCAAATTTCTCATATACCTAATAGAGCAGATCACCAGTTTTTACACCAGACCAATTTCAGATTCCATGCATAGAAGATGCTCTTTGCAAAGGCAGTTTTCACTTACCTTTCTAAAGTCCTAATTCAACCTGGTACTTAAAATCCTTGAGAGAAAGATTATTCATAGCTTTACTTTAAGTAAGTGCTTATCTTGTCCAACTGCGGCACAAGATTACAGTCTTTTGGAAAAACACACATGTGGAAAGGAAGGAATGTGTTCTCACCAGGAAGATGACAGGTCTGAGTTCTCCCTAACCCTTGCTCTTGAAAATATGTTTCAATGAGTGACGAAAGAAAACATTTTTAATTTTCTCTCATTTCAGGGAAAAGTAGTGTTCGTGAATCCCAGATAATGGCAGGAAATGTCTCCATGTTCTCTGCTCAGTGTTACATTTCTATTAGCCATGACGCCCACAAGTCTTGGCAGGAGTCCTCATGCTCCGAGATTCCCAAAGGCTTGGGAAATTCTTTGAAACCAGAGGCCAACTGGGTGTGATCAGAGGCCATGGTAAGATGCAGAGTGGCCTTTTCCACTCTTTTACAGTCTTGCCAACCCTTGCCAACCACTGGTAGATTAGTTGCTGAGGACACCTGCCTTCACTTTCCAATGAAGCTTAAAAGACTTGAAACCTGTCCTCTCTCCACTTATCTCCTTTCTTCAAAAGGAAAAAGAACAACCATCCACATCCACATTCCTCTTATTGAAAACACCCTGCTGCATGAGACAGCACGTGCTTTACCTTTCAAGCTAAGGTGATGTAGAAAAGGTCAGTCAACACTTTAAAGAACAGAAATCCGTTCTTTTGGGGTATTCTCAGTTTTAGACAGCCTCAGACAGTTCTCTGGACAGAGCACATTTTTAAGAAATTGGTCCAGACAGTACTTTACAGATGAGTCACAGCAACTGAATATCAGAGTGGAACAACAGAGCTGTTGTCCTATCAGGGCTCAGCCAAAAAAATAGTTGTTTTCATTAGTCTTTTATCTGAGTCTCATCCTCACTGAAGCACAGTGGGGATGGGAGAACTAGTTCTATACCAGCTGTAAAGCCTTTCAAGATTTGTAGCAGATATATGCTACAGAAAAGTACATAGCAAATGGGATTGCTTGCAAATGACTAAAAAGTTGTCAAAAGTGTCAAAAAAGCTGGTAAGCAGGACATGGCATAACTACGTGTTTCTTCCTATTCAATAAAATGTTTCTATATGCATCAATCCTCTTTCAACATAAAATTCCATCACTTGTTTATTTGCATAAATGACAAGCAGGCCCAGTCTAGGCATTGCTGCTATCCCTAGCAGTCACATCACTCCTGAAGTACACAGTCAAAATGACTGCAGAATTGCCCTCAGCTGTCTTTTTATTTCAGGCTTACACAGGCCTTTCATAAAGAGCAAAAGCCACTGTCTTGGAAGAATACAGAAGACCACTATAACTATAGGATAAAACTTTCTTTCAGCCAAGACAGGTAACATCCCATCTTTTTATCACTCTCACCTCTACACTGATCCATGCTGGGTTAGGTTATGTGTCCAACCAAGACAAATCTGTGTCATGCCATGGCAGGGGTTTTCGGCCTAATTTCTAAATGGGACACGTTTTTAAGTGCCTGAATTGAGATCTATTAAATTGAATAGATTATCAGAAGTCTTAAACATCTGATCATAAAGAAAGAAAGAAGAGGGTTGTAGGGAAAGAGGGAACACTTATTTTTAGTTTGAATAACAAAAAAAAAAAAAAAAAAATCACTAACTTCTACTTTAAGTTGTCGAGATGAGGAGTCCTTAAGTAAGGCACACAGCACTCAGAGATGTTAGACAGTACAGTATTACAGATCAACTATCTAGCATAGAGAAATCAAATGATTTTTTAAAAACTTCTGTGGAGACAAGGGCAGAGCCAGAAGTTAGATATTTCAAGTGGTGACTGCACATCCTTCCCTGAAAGCTGGCAGCTAACTCCCCATACATTTTTTAAAAACCTTTATGGAAGTTGTCACGTTCTACGACATGTTGATCAAGGTTTGCCATTCAAGCTAGGGGCTTTACTTAACCTCAGACTGGCTTTAGAGTTGTGCACACATCCAAGCAAAAACACACATGCAAGTCAACAGATCCATACTGTCATGGAGACAAAGGATATTCTTTCAGGGCTGCAGGCTGGGAGAGGGGGGCCAAAACCCTTTGGCAGTGCTCAGACCTCCCAGTCTGCGAAGACAGGCTTCCAGGCTGCTCTGTGGCTGCATGCTTTTCTCTGATTTTCAAGCCACAGGAACATGACAAGACGTTTATAACCTCCTCCATCTTTTCTACCTTTTTGATGTGAGAGTCAAAAGACAAGACATGAGAGGTGACAGGGCAAGGAGATGGGGAATTTTTCCCCCACCCCCATAGTTAACCCTTCTTGGGTACTTTAGGGCTACCTGTGTATTTCTGTGGATCTTCTTCATTTTGGCTTAAATATGTTGCTAACCCTTGGACAGATCCACTGGCTTGAGCGGTTCAGCTACATCTAGATGCCCAAGTCAAGTCTCATGTCCCTTTCCTTCAGGACTATTTTTGTTAAAAAGCATAAGATGTAAAAGACTAGATGGATACAAAATAATGTGGAGAACTTTCAGGTCCATAGCATACCTTAAACCCTCTGAGATATGAAATCGCTGCTGCCTTTTGACCTTGTCACATACTTTCTCTTGACAATGTGATCTACGTATATTGGACCCCATACAACAGGTCATGCAGATGCACCAGCAGATACAAAGAGGACTGAGGCCCAGCACCTATTTTTCAAGTAAGACACATTTATAGCCTTAATTACTGAGCTAAAGACATGCCAACTCTTCTGCAGGTACCCTGTTAAAACTCAGGTAAAGTGCTACAGATGCCATAGCTGACCAACCAGGGTACCTTCTATGGTGAGACAACCGTAAGTTGAAAGAAGTAATTGCTCCCATTTAACTTACACTTGTGAGATTGTGTTCGGAGCAATATGTCCAGTCTTGGGTTCCTCAATACAAGCAATACATTGATGTACTAGATCAAAATGCAGTGCTGGGTTCCAAGGCTAATGGTTTTTAAAGAATGTGGCTTGCAGTATTGATTCAGATCTCAGTACAAGTTTTTTCCCAGGAACATCAGGTGAGGCTACTTATTTAGTTTTATAAATTCCTTCTGGGATTTTAAGGACAGAAAAATGAGTCATTTTTTCAACAGAAACTGCAGGCATGACCAATCTGAGAATAGTAGATGCATTTTGCAATGAAATTATGAGTAATAAAAGGTAGACAGTATTTATCTACATATAAAGTTTACACGTTATTATATAGAGAGTAAACCTCTATACATGGGATTGTATATCACTTCTTTGGGTTATATCAATGCTTTTGAGCTGTCTTACCTTCTGTTTCTCCTTCCTTTACTCTCAAGAGAAGCTAGAAACTGTTTTTTAAACGTATCAGCACCAATCTATGAATCATCAATCATTTCTCTGTTAATCGGAGAAAAACTTCTCACCAGACATTTCACATTATTTTATGCCTGCTATCTGAAAATGAGTGTTTTCTCCCTTCTTGAATCGCAGTATGGGAGTAACAGTAGATATACAACAAATACAAGGTTATAAAGATTGCATGAAAAGCAGTACGTGAAAATCCAACAGAAATGCATAATTCAAAAATGCACCTAGAATTGCAGAAATAACGTATGTTGTACTTCATTACTGAGACTCCTGTATCCCTCAAGCCTTCATCTTGTCCATACAAGAAAATAAAACAAGTCAAGGACTGTGCTTTGGCACAGGAGCCAGCTGCTCAGCAGCTCGTATCCAGACAGCTAAACCCTTTCACCTCCCCAGAACAAGATGCCTGTGGCCAAATTACCTACTGGTGATGGCCGCTGGCCAGCCAAGTCCCCAGACAGTGCCCAGGCGCTGTCTGGAGAAGCACTAGCTGGTGTGGGCTGGAGCTGTGCTAACAGCTTTATAGTATGGACAGGTATAAACCAGTGCTCAGGGCTATGCCTTGTCCCTGTTTAACCTGTTAGGATAGATGTAGCTATAACATCCTAAAGCTCTTGTATTTGCAGGCATTTCCTCTCTCTGTCATCGCAGAATAATGGCCTATGTTAAACCAAAGCTCAACTGTAGTTGAAGAATAATGTCAGCAAGGGCATAAGATAGACAGGCAGAACAGAAATTCTTAGAATTTAGTATCCATGAGAACTGACTATTTAAGGTGCTTTTAAAGGGCTAAGACAACTGTCGCTTTTCTGGAAGCCTACAGGTAGTCATATGAGGAGGAACTGGGGGTAAAACCCAAAGTATCTGTCAAGTTCTGGAAACACAGTATTAACAAGAGGAGACAGATCAAACACAGCACGTCCGCCACTTACAGCCTGGCTTCTAAAATGCCAAAAGACACAGCTCTTATTTTCAGGTCATGTTTCCACATCCTTCTACAGTATCTTTGCACAACTTGATGGAGACACATCCCTGAGGGGCCACCATGTACGCACTGGCTATGCCTGTCATTTATCATCACTCTGGAAGTGTTCATGAATTACTCTCCACATACACTAGTTTATTTAGAGATAATTCGAGTTGCTGCATGTGTGAACAGGGCCTTTCATTGAAGATCTGTAAGCAGCCAGACTGAGGGAGGGCTTGTGGGAAACTGTGATAAAGTGTTGCAAGCAAATGACACCCCAAACAGTTCTACCTCTGCAATGCCAGCATGCTGCCCACAAACAAGGGAAACATCATAGCAAACAGCTGTCACTTTTTTGCTAAGCCAAAAACAGAAGTTTACATATTTATTTAAACTCAGCTGACTGTTGAAGTATACACATGTAATACTGACCATAGATGCAGCAGTGGCATACTTCAATGCTATCTTGTTTTCCATTAACCTTCCCAGTGAGACCAGAAATGGGTAATTCCAGTGGAGAAGTAAAAAAAAGCAAAAGGAGAAATGACAGTAAAATAGGTAAAGTCCGCTTTCTATCTCCATGTCTTGGAATAACTTGGAGTTTATATTAACATAGCCCAAGTGGATGCCAGGTTTCAACTTTCCTAGACAGTGGAAGGCTTGAGGATACGCTTCATTAGTAGAGAATTAAAAAAATCTAACACAACTTCCAATTCCATGAGTATTAATAAAACTGCTGAGCCATGTCATGTCAATTGCCTTTCAACTACAATTCTAATTGCAGTTACAATTATTCCTTACAGTTTGAATAAATAGGCTAGTACCATTCAAGGTCTCAAATGAACCTCCTGCTCTTCTCAGAAGATGTATTACTAGCCACCAACAGCTGATATATAAAGGTTATGGTAACCTGTTGGGCTGGAGCAGAAAATAAAACACCTTTCTGTAGTGGGGAACAGATACTTCCTAATTTTAGCCAATATGATGGTTACAAAAATATTTTCTAAAAGCATGTTTCAATGCAATTATTACAGTATCTTTGAATAACCCCTGGTATTTCAAAGCTGGAAAAAGGGATGTTTAGCTTAATTTGCATCGTGAAAGAAATATATAGGTTTGGGAGTGAATGATAATGTATAGCTGATTCAGTTGGTGGCCCTACCTGTGCCAGGTGGTTGGAGCTTGATGATCCTTGAGGTCCCTTCCAACCCAAGGTATTCTATGATTCTATGATTCTGATGTAACTGTTCCAGTTGCAATTATTAAGGTCGAAAACTAGGCCACCTACTACATCGGTCTCTGCAAAACGGTAGAGACCTTTCTGTTAACAAGTGACCTTCAGAAGAGCTCTATTTACCTCTCAAAAGCTGAATACATCATCTAATAACCCCCATCTTTGTTCCAGACACCTGCACTCAATTTCACAGTGTGAAAGCAACCTATGAAACCAAGCTCACTCCTTCTTGCAGAAATTTGGCTTCCAATACTAGCAAAGAGGCTAAAATCTTGACTGTTGAATCCATTCTATATCAAAAAGTTGTCCCTGCTAATGAAATTCTGCAAGGACAATATTCATGATAGTCCATGCTACACCAAACTGTATTTTACTTAACCTTGACCTGCAAACAGGATTATTACACCATGAACAGGAGCATCTCCAGAATGTAAGTCATAACTAGATGTCACTATGGACCGTTGTTATTTCTAGATCACAATTTGTCCTGTTCAGCTAATTTGGGCCATTATCAATATATACATGGACCTTCTGCTCTTTGCATATTGTCATTCACGTGGTTTCAATCAATTTATCTGGTGTAGGCCAAGTTATTCCTTCCTTGCAGTGGAGCTGAAATGCTAAGAGTTAACAGTTTTATCCGGAGAAGAGTATTCTAGGCAGGTTAAATATATATACATACATACACAATTTTACATGTATATATATGCATATATGTATATATATATAAACATGTATATAGTCACTATGTGAATCTACAGAAGGGTTAAAACAAGAAGATCCAAGGAAATGCAGACAAGTTGGCTACATTTTAGTCCCTGGGAAAACTATGGAACAGGTCCTTGCAAAAGCAATTTCTAAGTGCACAAATGACAAGAAACTCTCTGTAAAACAAAACATGGGTTTGCTGAAGGGTGAATTATGCTTGGCCAAACAATTTGCTCAGTTGAGGAGAGGAAAGCTGTGGATATCATCTACCTTGATTTTAGCAAAATGTTTGACAGCATTCCACAAAATCCTCTTTGACAAGCTGTTAAGATAAGGACTGAACAGATAAAAAATCCACACTAAAAAAAATGACAGAACTGTTGAACTCAGAAGCTGCTGGTTAAAGGTTCAAAGTCAAGCTGGTAGGTGGTTGCAAATGAAATATCTTGAGTCAATGTGATTCAACTTTAGAAATGATCTGGTTGATAGGATTGAATGCACCCTCAACAAGTTTTAGGGTGAACTAGAAAAGGAGGTAGATACGCTAGAAGGAAAATGCACTGTATAGACAGATTTCAACAGATTTGGCAAGTAAGAATGAGTTTTACCACGAGGTTCAGCAAAGACAAATGTCAAGTCCTGAACCCTAGATGCAATAATCCCAAGCAGTAGCACCAGCAGGGCACTGGCTGTCTGGGCAGTAACCCTACTGAAAAATCCCTGGATGTCCTGGCAGACAGAAAATTGAACATGAGCCAACTGTGTATCCTGGCAGCAGTGAAGGCCAGCAGCATCCTGGGCTGGATTAGCAAAACTATAGCTGGCAGACCAAGGCATGTGATTTCCCTACTCTATTTGGCACTAGTTAGGCCACAGCTGTCTAGTGTGAAAAACTGTCCTATTTTTCTTTCCCCGGTTGAAGAAAGACATTGAGACACTGAGATGGTCCAGAAGGGGCTGGAGACCTTCACAACTGAGAAAATGCTGATTGAATTGTCTTTGTTCAGTCTTTGGATGTGAAGATTCAGTGTGGGGAAATCAAATAACTGCCTTCCAATACCTAAGGGGTGCTTGTGGATAAGACACTGGGATTCCCTCCAATGTGACAGGAAAAGTAACAGGAACAAGTGGCTTCAAAGGAAATTCCACCTAGATGTTAAGAAAAAATGTTGCTGTGAGAACATCTAAAGATTAGGATCAGTTGCTTGGAGAAGAGTTGAATCTTTCTCATCGGAAATACTAAAGATGTGGATTGACTCATCCTTGAACAGCCTAATCTGCAGCTCTGCTTTCAACAGAAAGTTGGACTAGATCTTAAGAGCTCTTTTCCAACCTAGACCTTGTGTTTCCGTGATTCTCTTCCATTTCTTCTTAGTATGTACTTTACTGCGTATAAATTCAGGGAAAAAATTGTCCTGAGCTACTGAATTTGGAGCAGAAAGCAGTAAGGATGCAAGAGTACTTGTTTCGTATGAGTGCATAAGATAGAAAGAGTTAAAGATCTTTTGCTAGCTCAGACAGCAGCTCCAGCTCCTGCATATCCAGACTCTTAATGGCCTGTGCTGCACCCTCACCTGGCAGACAGACTCCACGCCAGGTTTCTGTACAGTCTAACCCTGCCCAGAGGGGCAGTGAGCCTCCTGCTTCTCACTGTCTAGGTTTCCCCTGGCTGCTGACTTGTTTAATGCTCTGCATCATGCACCAGTGCAAAGCACAAGCACTTGCATCTTCCATCTCTGACATGAGTGAGCATGCAAGGTTCGGCCTCCAAGTGGATGCAGCAATTTCCCATGAAAGTGAGGAAAAGAGGCGATTCACTGGTAGAGGCAAAACTGGTTACAGATTAAGGTCTCAGGCCACCAAAAGCCCATCATGGCATGAGCTACAAGCCTGAGAGATGACCAGATTCCCACAGATAAGATATCCTAGAGTCATCAGCCATAGGGTTAACCATACCAGCAGTAACACATGCATGAGGCGAACAGATCACACCATGTAATTTTTGGCTGGGTGCCTTAAAATTCAAAAGCCTGCCTAGCAACAAAGGGTTGTTTCTCTGTAAGAATGTACTCTGTAATGGACACAATAAAGAGGATGGATTTATCAGTCACACTGAAGCTTTCCTGACCTCCACATGGAGGCAGAAGGGGAGATGGGCTGGTGGGAGATGGAAAACATAAGCAGCATGACTGGGGAGGAGTTGGGAACAACCAATCACCACGGCACACCTTTGGGATGTCTTCTACCTGAAGTATTGCACCTGAAATACCTCTCCAAAATTGTTTCAGATAAGTAGCAATTCCTACCCTGAGGAGCTGGAGATGTATCTTATCCCACACTTCTCCCTTCCCTGATCTTGGATCCTAATTTGCCATGTGATGCAGACACCTCCGTAGCTACTAAACACAATGAGATGTTTGAGACAATGGGAATCCACTGTGCGCAGCAACCCTGGAGGTGCCTGGGGTGATGCCTGGATGTATTTTGCTTGGCTCCACTTGCAGGTTGCCAGTAGACCGTACGTCACTGTTCTCTGTCCCAACAACATACTAGTACAGCTTTGCCAGCCAGGCAGGGAAACAAGAGCACTTGTAGTGGGTCAGGCAGCAGCCAAGCAGCCAAGCAGCCACTATGGAGCCATTTGGAAATAAGGAAGTGAACAGAGTAAGCACCTATTTTTGCAGAAATGATCTGCAATTAAATTGATATTAGCTGTTCCAGGCCACCCACAGGAAGACAGCTTAAGGCTTGAGAACAGGCATCAAGCACAGCTTCACAAAAGCAGGAAACTGATGCATTCATGTATTTATACCCATTTCCTACATAACAGGGTCTAGGAGATCAGTGTCTGTCCATCTTCACTCTGTTTAATACAGTTGCTGAAAGCAATTAAACATGTCAGAAAACTGAAAGATAATGAGATTTCTACCTATTGTGCAAAAGCAGCTGAGCGGAGGAGAGAAACCCTAAAATTGCCTGACCAGCTTGGGGATGAGTTTGCACGCTGCTGGAGATCAGCAGTTTCAGATGGGGACCAGCTGTGGCTCGGGGTTACGTGCGCCAGGAAGGCATAGATTCTGCCTGGGGATATGAAGAAGGGATGGGCAGGTGATTGACTGGAAAGGGAAGTGGGACACAGACCTTCTCTGTCTGTGTTAAAGAGGAATCACTGGGTGCTGTTCTTGAAGCTTGGGAAAATACGGTGTACCTGAAGTGACAGCAATGTTAGGTAGAAATTGCATTCCAGTTTCTTCCTTATATCTACTTAGGCACTGAGCGGGATTTACGGGGAAGCATTTTGCAACCACTGGATTCTTGACACCTGAAAAATTCTGATATTTAAAATGTTTTCCTCTGTTCCATAAAATAAGGTCTTCATATCATACACAAGCAAAGTGAAATGTGGGATGGCCAAGATGTCCAGCACTCTGCTCGTCCCCCTGCAAGCACTGAAGTGGCCAAGGCTGTAAGGAAGAGCTTTGGCTACTCAAGAAAAGTGCAGCAGCAGCTCCTGTCTACTCTGCTCCCTGAACAAAAGCAGCTGTAACTGCTGAAGCACTGGGGTTTTCAGTTGAAGTATTTTTAGATAAATTGATAAGGATTTGGAAGTTTTTCTAAAACACCTAGCTAGCAGCTAGAGATCTGGCAATGGCTGACATACTCTTGGATGTATGAATGTGGAGCTCAGCTCTCTGGAACTAGAGGATCTCTTCCAATCCAAACCATTCTGTGATTCCTTGCTACATCGAAGCATTTCAGGGTCTTCAACATTAACCTTAGAGTCCTTATGAGTGCTCATCCACCACCTGCTAGATCTGTGGACAGACCACTCTGATTTGTATTAGAAATCCCAACCTGATATACAGAACTTTGCACAAATGAGGTCATCACCCCAGAATGACCAAGTGTTATGACATGGGTAACAGTAAGAATGACAAATACTGCAGTTCTGGTTAGTAACAAAATACAGTTGGCTCTCAGTTGGTTCAAGGCTCAATCATAACAACCAAAGCATGATGGAGACACACAGTAATGAAGACAGACAGTGAGGTGATGTGGGAGTGATAAGAAGTGGTTAGATTCTTCTTACGCAAGCAAATCTTGCTGTGTCTTGTCTTAGGAAACTATTTCAACTATCTCTCCTTATGATAAAAGGGGCATACCCTAATTGAGGGTTAAAAATGGGAAATCCTGCTGCTGAAAGAATATCCATCACAAGGAGGCATACAGGAGAATGGCTGAGAGAGACATCAAGGGTTTCATGAGAGCTACAGACTATTAAGAAAGTGCTGGATTTTAAAGCTTTTTTTTTTTTTTTTTTCTTTTTTCCCTCTAACCTGGGATGCTTTCTTCTTAGCTTAGCAGACCCTGAGGTCCTAATCAGCACTGGGTGTTTAGACGACTTGGCTTCCTAGTCTTCCTGAAAATTTTCTTTAAAATGACTACACTTTACAAGCACTAAGCAAGTCACAGACTGCCTTGACTTCCAGGAAAAAGAAGGTTCAGAGAATGCAACCCTGGAGTCCCTGATGGAAATTCAGCATATCTCATGGCAGAACCTTCCCATCTCCACCCTCCTTTTCATTCAATTTTCTATCCTGTGCACATTTGCTACAAAGCAGTTGGGATGTCTCTGAGCAGCCAGGCTCATTCCAACTGGCAGCTCTGGATCAAAGAGCACTGGAAACATTAATCACCAGCGTGCCTAATCATTTCCAATCACAAGAAGCTTTTCTCTGTGACCTGGCATATAAACACGGAGTCATTTCATTCACTGGTTGACAGACCAGAAACCAAACAATCCTTATCATACCTAATTCATCTTACTCCTCTGGGTTATAGATGGATCAGCCTGCGGTTCTCCAGCAGCCGTGGCAAACTTTAGGAGCTTTACTTAATCAAACTAATTAGCGACCTGTCTGTAGCGCCTTTTATCTGTTGGTGCCAAAGTAGTTTACAAGCATTAAGTGCCATCTAATTTTGTGATAGCAGAGCAAGATGATGCAAATATTTTTAAAAGCACCTCTAGTAACGAGGGAGAGCTCTTGGTTTAAAGCCGGGAGGAGGCTCAAGGTGGCAAGTTTAGCTGATGCATGAAAACTGCTTTGAAAATTAAGTGAGCAAATGGTGAAGTCAGGGAGGGAGCCCAGGAATTTTGATTGCCAGCTATCTGTGCTGCCCGCACTGCCATATGGTTTGTAGCAAAAGGCAAGAAATAATCAAAGCAGACATCTGTGCCCAGAGCCTTATCTATTTGGGCACCATCCTCCGGACAGCCGCGCTTTGAGCACAAACAAAGCATGACGAGATCTCCTCTCCCATCAGTGAGTCTGAAGGAGACGTTGTACCTCCTGCTCCAGTTCAAGAATAAGTGTGTGTGTTTGCCACCTGTTTGGGAGTTTGCTCCCCCAGTAACACTGATTTCTAACTTAATGCTAGGAGCACAACAGCACTGTGACTGTTGCAAGGAGAGCTGACAGAACGCTAAGGGTGTTTTAGCTTTCCTTGCCTTGAGGGGAAAAAAAGAGAGAGTTATGTCAAAGGTCAGTCTGTTCCAGGGCAGCTTGTTCCTGCTTTGAAGGAGAAGCAAGGGGTGGTACAGGAACCTGCTGCTACACCTGGCAGGATCCTACAGGTAAGAGCCAGTGATGGGGCTGTGCAGGAGCAGTTTGCAAACATGCATGACCTGCCTTGAGCCTTACTCAAAACTGTTTGGTGCACATTTTGTACCAACTTCTCCCCAGTGCATGGAATCAGAGGTATCACCACAGACTAATATTTCAGTTCTTTTCCCTGGGAGTAGATGCCTTTGGGAAGAGGTGAGGGGAGTCTGGAAGGGGTGCATGAGCACGCAGAACCTTCCTTCCTATCCAATTCACTGCAGAGGGTTGGTTTTTAGTTAAATGAAGGATTTTGTGGCAGAAAGGCTGCCAATCCAAAGCTTGGGAGAGCTGGATTTCAACACCTGCTCAGCCACAGGCTCACTGCCTGGCCACGCACAAAACACTCAGAAGCCACTTGTATAATGGTATTGACATATCTGGCTCCTGGTAGGAAGTCCACAACACCAAGCTGGTGGGATGCAGAAGATTAGGCGTCTATGAATAGGTTTGGCAAGAGGCAGTGCATCCATTCATGGCTGCCAACCAGGGCAGAATGAAGTGCCAACAGGCAGAAGCAAATTTCCCCCAAGTCTCTGCTATTTAAATCACATGGCTCCATGAAAATTGACTGTTGGGTGAGCAGTGAGGGGCTGCTTCATCCTCCACTGCACCAGTATCTGTGTTGGCTTAGTCCATTATCCTCCTCACTCCCGTCTTTCCACACCAGGTTTCCAAAACACTGCAGACCCCACACCGAATTTTATCCATTTGATTCCCAGTACCAACCTGCTGCAGAAGCTAAAAAAAACATTGGGAGGAAGGGGCTGATCACAGGTGCTGGGTCCCTTCTGTTGTCTTGATCATGGAATCATAGAATCATAGAATCATAGAATCATAGAATCACAGAATCATAGAATGGCCTGGATTGAAAAGGATCACAATGATCATTGAGTTTCAATCCCCCTGCTATGTGCAGGGTCATCAACCACTAGACCAGTCTGCCCAGCCTGGCCTTGAATGCCTCCAGGGATGATCAGGGAGCAGGAACCAGACAGTGCAGCTGGAAGCAGAACCACCTTCACCAGCTTCAGGGAGAGGTGCCAGAGTCAGTCCCTGGTACTACTTTCTCTCTTCAAATGGCAGGGGACAGGGAACTCATACCTCTGCCTGCTGGTCAGGCACAGGGAGGAAGAGGGGAGGCTTTGGCTGCAGAGTTGCACAAACTCTAGGCAGCTCCAAAATGGCAAAGCAAAGCTGTACCTCCCTGCAGTTGTGAGCAGTGTTGTTTTGGTTGCTGACCTGGCAGAGGTAGAATCTCAGTGCAGTCTCAGTACTGTGGGCCTATAGGGTCCCAAGAGGGCAGAAGATAAGGCAGCCTGAGGTGTCATGGCCAGCACTGCCAGCAGGATCGCTCTGGGCACCTGGAAGTTGTACCAGTGTCCTAGAATCATAGAATTGTCAACTATTCAGAGTTGGAAGGGACTCGCGAGAATCATCGAGTCCAAATCCTGGCATCATCCAGGACCACCCAAGATTCAAACCCTGTGTCTGAGTGTCATCCAAATGCTCCTTGAACTCCAGCAGCTCAGGGCTGTGCTCACGGCCCTGGGCAGCCCGTTCCATGCCCACCACCCTCTGGTGCAGACCCTGTCCCTAACCTCCACCCGCCTCCCCCCTGACACAGCTCCATGCCGTTCCCTCAGGCCCTGACACTGTCACACAGAGCAGAGCTCAGCTCTGCCCTTCCACTCCCTGTGAGGAGCTACAGCCACCGTGAGGCCTCCCCTTATCTCCTCTGCTCCGGGCTGAGCACACCCAGGGACCTCAGCTGCTCCCAATACATTTTGCCCTCCGTACCCCTCACCATCTTTGTAGTCATCTTTGGACACTGTCTAATATTATGTCCTTGCATTGTGGCACCCAAACGTGCACCCAGTGCTCAAGGTGAGGCTGCACAGCGCAGAGCAGAGTGGGACAACCTCTCCCCTTGCCTGGTGGCAGTGCTGGGCCTGGTGCACCCCAGGGTGAGGTGGGGACTTGGGCCTGGTGCCCAAGACTTTTTCTATAGCTGCTCTATTTCCTATCATCAGAATGGGAACAAGGACAGAACACTACCAAATATCTCAATCCCATGGGGAGAAGAGGCAGATGCTGAAACACTTCAAGATATGAACCATTCAAAAAACTCCTCTTTTCTTATAGGTGACCAGCTTGCATTGAGACTGTCCTAGACACTGGCAATGGGTGCCTGTGAGGAAGGTCTCAGGAGCTGCACCACCAGGTTAACCTTTCCCTGTTCCTGAGAGTACAAGAAAAAAAGGAAGGACTCGTGAGAGGAAGGAAAGGAGCTGCTGATGCTGTAGGAATGAAACTGGGAATGCCAAAGTCATAGGAAAGTGAACTGTTTTGATAATGATCGTTTTCTGGTATGGAAAAATGAACATGAAACAGTTAACTTTTCCCAAGCTCTAAAGACTTGAAAACAAGGTCTTTTAACGGGATGCATCAGGCAGCCAGCGACCAGCTGCCTCTGACACATTCAGCAGGTCAGCTTCTTGGCTGGTGTAAAGCAATCCAAATCCATCACAGTCAATGGAGTAGCATTGATTTCTTTAAGTAAATAAAACATGGTTCTCCTGCTGCTTCTTCAAGAAGACAGTAGCTATAGGGCTGAATTTTCCAAATCTGTCTGAAGCTTCTGACGTGTCTTCCCTGCCAGTAGAAAGGCAGAGTTGCTGTGGTGAAGAATGGCTTAGCAAAATCTTGGATTAATCACAGGCAGCCAGACGTTCATCTTCCCAGAGCCAAGAAAGCTGTTGGTAACCTTGTTCTTCCCTGGGAGTTTTGCAACCATGCTATGATGCTGCTAACTGAAGTTAATATACCCTTCCTCTAAAAAGCAAAGCTTTTTAGTTGAGCCTTGGCACTAATAGCAGGCCCCAGAGTTCAGGGACCACGACAAGCACCCATCTGTCTGTCCCCACATATCTGCATGGATGTGCCCTACATAAAAACAAAGCACCAGATGCAACCATGACAACTGTGGAGATGCACACTGCTGTCACCTGAAGGAGAGTCAAGGAAAAATGAGAGAGGAGTGCTGGTGGCACCTTTTTCATCACCTCCCTCCTCTCATTGGAAATTTGCTACTGGTATCACAGAAAAATGGTAAGATGCAGTAAGACGCTCAAGTCTGAACATACCATCAGAGCAGGACTGCTACTGGCCTCTCCTGTCTTGACCTGCTGCATTTTTGAAGTTCAGATGAGAACAGCTCCTGTTCTCTGTTCATTCACTAATTAGATTTGAAAGTGGGTCAAAGTGAAACCCATGCCATTTTGCTTAAATAAAAAGGAAACTAGAACAAAATCAGCAATAATCAAAACTCAACTTTTGGCTTCCGCTCACCCTCTCCTTTGATTTGCCATCCAGTAGTTTATCACAAAATATTCGCTGCTATGAAAATCTGCATGTGTGAATAAACATTTTGAGAAAAGAACACTGCAGCAAGCAAGGGGGAGAAATCACAGCTTTTTCAGTTACATGAAATATATTTGTTAAAAACTGAGAATGAAATTAACGGAAAAAAATAATCAACCAGAGAAGCCACCATTTTCATATGTTTTCCATAATGAGAAGCTTTTCAGAGGGCTTGAATATATTCCATGTCTGTTAGTTTTATAAGAGCTTTGTTATCCTGTAAGTGCAAAAACAAACACAAAACCTTTGTCCACCCATCAGTGAATGAATGACAAATAGGGGAAAGGGGGTTGTACTTCTGTTACTCTCCCAGATGAAAGAAAAAATAAAAATAAAAAAATCAAGGAGTACACAGGGATGAGGAGTGATGGCTATGGTTTTCTCTTGCTTTGCTGAAGCCCTGGAGCATCATCTTCCCAACAAAATCTCAAGGAAGGTGTCACTGCTTATGGTTTTATGTAAATAGTCTGCTGCTATCATATTCTCAATGCCCATGGATTTAGGACTTTATTCCTACTCACTGTAAGACAGTACTTCTTTGTTAATGTAAATAATTTTGCCAACACCTCCATCCGAAGACACTGCAAAGTGGGTGCATCACCTTCAAGGGCATTGGGATGGCTTCATTGGGAGCCTCCACTGCTGACAGTACTGCTTGCAAATGGGGACATTTGTGAGAAGAATCATGCTGCTGCTAGCTGATAGCAAGAGCCCTCCCTCCACCACCAGGAAGGCAGGCTACTGCCTGGGATGAAAGCAGTGCCTTGACACCAGGCCACCAACAATGTTGGAGGTTAGCCACAAGGACATTCGCTCACAACAGCTTTCCAGCATAGCATGGATAGAGAGACTGAGATGCAGGGAGGGACCTGGGAATCAGAGCAAATCACAGAAACTCAGCAAAATCTATCTATTCAAAAACACTTGCAAGAGTCACATCTCAACACACTAGCTGCATTTTTCCCCTCTCATAGCCATTTAATCAGCCTGAAAAAAATCTCTCCAAATGCATTACTCCTCTCTGAGCATCCCCCAAAAGGAAAAGCTACAGAAGACAAGCTTGTCTTTAATGGTGATCAAAATATTCCATCTTGTTCTTAACAAAGTTCTGATGCTTTCTGCCTTCCCCTGTGCTTGTCTACTTTTAGATCTCTGTCCTTTAATTTCTCTGACAGGTGGGTGGAGTGCCTGGTGCCACATCAGTGGATCCCAGCAAGTGGGTCAGGTTCAGCATGGGACCTCCAGGGACCACTCAGCTTGTGAGAGCTGACTGAGTTTCTGTATTATTTGCAGCATAGACAGCGCAAGACAGATCATCACTGGGTGCTTTGTTCTGATAGTTCCTTCTGACTCATACAGGCAGATGCAGAGGTAAGGGGGATTAATCTCATTCAGCTTCAGACAATCTGAGCGTAGGAATAGACATCTCAGCCAGCTGTCTGCCCTCCCCTCATAGTTTCTGGAGGGAAACAGACATTATCAGAGGCAACTCACCTGTTTTCGGCCTTAAAGCAAGATGGCTCAATGGCTTTTGATCCAATAGTTTAAACTATGCCACTTACAGGAGAATTTCCCTATATCAGTGATGGATGAAGGAAGGTGCTGAGCATTGTCAGGACTCTGAATGTAAAGGCAGAATGACAGAAACGATCTGCCCTGCATGCAGTATCTTGCAGATCACTCCCCTTTACCCAACATCTCTACATAATAAGCTCAATATTTTAGAATAAAGCTGCAAAGCATATAGATGACCCTAGAAAAACACTGAAGTTTTCTCCAAAATCTGGAAAGCCATAAAGCTTCCAAGGGTTCCTTCTGCACATCAAACCACTGACCGAAGTTTCTTCATCAGACCTGGGAGTCAAGTCACCCCTTCCCAGCCTTCTTCCCAATTAGCCAGATAAATAGACTGAGCTCCTTAAGCCTCACATCAAGGAGTTATGCAATTTTGCAATCTCAAGTCACTACACGGCTCTCCTTGAAATACTTCCTGGCATTTCCCTATCCCTCTTCAAATACAGACACCTGCAACTCTGTCTTCAAAGGGCAGCATCGCTTCCCTGTACCTATTTGCTCTTCAGAATTAGAGGGATCCTTTCTGTCTCATCGCTCCATCAAGAGCTCACATTCCGTTAGAATGAAGACCTATTAAACTTCCCTGACACTGTGTTGTAAAGATAGCCCCACTTAGGCTTGAGACTGAACCTGAATTCATTTCTAACTACACCACAATATATTTAAATACCACAAATGCATGATTCTGTGTTTTGTTCTTTGTTTGCACAGTGCTATTTATCAGAGACAGCCCTTAAAGTGTTGATTATATCATTAGTAATAAACTGTTCAAGGGAATATTCCCAGTCACTGCTGATTAAATTCTTACCACTTTTACACTGCTCCTTCTCAGTGAGCTCTTGGCTTACAACATCTAACACCTTTCTGAATGTGGAGCAGCAGTTAAGACAGACCATTTCCAATGATAAGCTGGCTATGGTCACCCAGTATGGAAAGCTGGAGAGTTGATGCTATGTGGATACAGGCTGTCCTGTGACATTTGGCAAGGTGACAGAATCACAGAATAGTTAAGGTTGGAAGGGGCCTCTGGAGGTCAAGAAAGCAGCCTTGGGTGTGTCAGACTGACATCATATATCCCATAGCTTTGCTTCATTATTTTTTATTTCATTTCATTACTTCATTTACATTATTTTTCTTTTCCCCAACTAGAGCACTGCTTTGGGCTTTCCCCGGTTTCTCTGTTGCAGCAAGGTAGGGTACAGGATTGGTGTTCAGGGACTCCTGCACAGGCAACTAAGCTGTCTCTTACTTTCCTGCTGTCTTCTGTAGCCCCAGCTTTGGCAGCTTGCAAAGTATGTGGCCATTAGCATGCTGCTTTTCGATCTGTCTTTGCCTTGCTTCAGGATCACACAGTATACAACTCCCACTGGGAACACAGATGAGACCATTGTTAGCTGTTCTGCAGTGATGAGTTGGTCCTCAGATGTTTGTTAAATCAGGGCTGTCACTTGGCATCAGTCATTCCTGTAGTCGTGTGATGTCCATAATAATCAAGGTGGAGTTACTTTTTGCCACCCATACCGAAATGTGAATAACAAGTCCAATTTCATCCTTCTTACAGGACAATTCAAAAGCAAAACAAGATGATGAAAAGATGACAGAACAGGTTAGTTTTGTTGTCTGCATACTACCAATGCAATTTTTTCATGGAAGCTCAAAAAAAAAAAACCCCAAACCCTGACTATATGATTCGTAAATACTAAAGGCTGAGAGAAACCAGTAAAATGATTTTGTCTGACCTCCTGCCTAATAAAGACCACAGAACTTCATCCAGTGATTTCTGCCTGAAGCCCAATAATTTGTGGCTCTAAACAGAACATCTCGACCAACCTACTGCCCAGCTTTGATGTGAGGATGTCAAATGAGGTGCTAACCACTTCCTGTGCTGTCAAAAACTGGCTCTTCTACAGGGTGTCAGCAGATCTTCAGCACTGCATAACTTGCCGTAGCCTTCTTGAGGACACAAAAGTTTTCATGTGTTTTTACCCTTTCAATCAAAACTCTCAAATCATCAAAATGAGGTAAAAAAAAAGGATTCTAAAGCACAAAATACTGAATAAGGACATGCCAAAAGGAAGAAACAGAGCATCAGCTACAGCTACAATCTTTTGTAGCTGTTAAATGGGTGAAATCAACATTAAAATGCAATTCAAGGTCCACTTGTTTTCCCACTTGAGATAACACAGTAGAGAAGTTATTTTGGTTAGAAACAAAAATTTTCCAAACATACACTTATCTGTCTGTATGACTTGCTAGGAAAACACATTTATTTGGTTATAAAAGCAATTTTTTTTCTACCACTTGTAAAGCTTGCTACAGTTTCACAACAACAAATATTTCCAAAGCAGAGACCTTGAAGGGCAGGAGCAAAATCCACTTCAGAACCATTTACCATAAGACAGACTCAGTAAAAACACAGCTCGCTGTTAACTACACCTTCCAACCTTTTGTTTCCACTTTTCTCGTGGTTGGAAGCAGTGATGGAGTAGTGAAGACTTTTTCTTTTTTTTTAAGAAAACAAACCCAAAATGGCAAGAAGAAGGCTTCAAGGCCAGACCACTCTCAGATGAAAAGAATTAGGTGGAATATCAAGTTAATACAGGCTCTTCCTTCATTGTGCCTTGCAAGTGCAGCATTTGATGACAGCCCTAGTGATAAAAGTTCCTCCACTCATAGACCTCCAAGATGACTCCCGCCCTTGTAACACCAGCATGTGTTTGAGGGTGGGAAAGGATTTCAGGCACCACATCCCAATTCCACTCCTGCTTCTGCAAGTAGTCGTTCATCACTAAATAACCATATTCATGTTTAATAAAATCAAGCCAGAAGGTTCACTCCAACAGTGTCTCTTTCATTACCACTTTCAAAGAGACACTTTCTCACCTTCTGCATCTTACCCTCTACCTGCACTTGTGCTATGGCCAAACATGGGCTGAAAAGCAAAAGCTTGGGGTGGTCAATGTGGTGCCATTGATAACAGTGACCAGGGCTTATGCAGGGTGTCTCTAGGGGGCTGAGGTCCACACCTAATTACGTGCTTATAGCCATACTCCTTGGAGTTCACAGTTAGTGAAGTGACTGCTGCACTAGTGCAAGAGCACCTCTGGGTGTGGCCCCCTCAGCCACCCATGGGCTCCTGCTACCCACATGGCACATAGGAGTATGGCAACAGGAGCAACACACAGACCTAAACAAGCATGACGTGATGGCTTATGAATGAAGACATCCATTTAACAGTCCAGGTCTACATAAAATATCTTATGTTTCACCACATGTGAGGCTTTAGTTAAGGCACAGCTAAGGAAAACTGCCCAGTGAAGCTGTGGATGCCCCATCCTTGGAAGCATTCAAGGCCAGTTTGGATGGGGCCCTGGGCAGCCTGATCTGGTGGTGGGTGGCGATCCTGCCCACAGCAGCTGGTTGGAGCTGGCTGGACTTTAGGGTCTCTTGACCCTAAACTTAAACTTGAATCATTCTGTGATTCTATGATTTTATCATTCAAGGTTTAAGGCACAGTCATTCTGGTTGTGGGAACTCTTAAATCCATTTAAGTCTTGTTTGTATCTAAGTGTACAGGTGCAAGCCAACCTGATGCAGCCTGTATGAAACCAGAACACCTGAAGCATTTCTGTACTCAGAGATCTGTGAAAATGAAGGCTGCTGTCATGATGCAGAGATGCTGTATGTCCACATAACTGCACTGGCACTAAGTGGATTCATGCTGAACAGTGGCTTAGCTGAAAAGAAATTCCTTTTGTACATGGAAAAAGTCTATGGCACCCTGTCTGTCCAAGTTTTGGATAACCAACAGTTATAGCTCTGCTTTTAAATCATCCATCTTGACAGGCAAAAGTGCTGCTTCCATCCCAATAACATAGCAGTGTAGACAACAGGGTGAAACTCTGCAGCCAGAGTAACTGTAGGCCTCATAGTTTCCACTAATGGTACTGTAATGATTTTGTAACTCTCATTTATTTTACACTATTTCAGACGCCAGTTTGTGGCAAATATTTTGCACAAGAAAAAAAAAAAAAACCAAACCCCATCCTTGACAGGAACAGTCCTGGCATGTTTGGAATGTGCAAAACCACAAAAGAGCCATTTCTGTTCACATTACTCCTTATGAAAACCCTTTTCAAAGACTCAGTTTCAGAACCCCTTCAGGATTGTCTTTCACTTTGAGATGCCGCTTATCAGTCAAAGCCCAGGTGGGTTTGTGTATCTGACTGTTTTGCGTTTTGCTTTGAACTCCTGGACCGTTACAGGCATGGCTACTGAACTGGCCGAGCCATTTTTCTCTCTTCCTTTGTCCCCAGGTTCTGGGGAGATAAAAGCCACACCAGGCTTGCTGCCCTACCAATGCAATTTGACTGTTAATTTTACACTGAAGAAAAACCAAACAACAAAACTCATCACCACACACAACGATTATCGCCATTACCCACATGAATGCCGGAGCAACCACAATGTGATCCAACCAGACCCAGCTGCAGTATGTATCTCTGGACACACACAGCAGCAGTTTCTAGTTATGCAGTTTTGCAGTTCCCTGTTACTCTGAAGTGTTCTTTTATCTTTGCATCATTTCTATAGCTTTTTTTTTCACCCCTGTAACTTGTACTGCTGCTGTGAGCACAGCATGCAGACTCTTGTTCATTGCTGGCAAAAATGCATTGCTAATGATGGTGTCTGTGTTGAAAAACAGTGTTTTGTAGTTGAGAATTTGCACTATCAAAGAGTGTTATTGTGCTCTTTGTATCTGCTGTAGTTTCAATGGAAATAAATAGGAGGCATTACTTTCAGAGCAACCTACATAGCTAAACTCTTGCCAGCTTCTTGCTTTCCATCTCTTTCCTTTCCTGAGCTTTCTGAAGACTTCTGGGCTCATCTTCCCAGACAGAGCATCATCATGGACACATGACAGTGTACGGTGTGAGGTTCAGATCTAGCCCAAATACCAGAAAACGATGCAGGGCAAACCTGAAACACAGGGATGGTGGCCTCCAGTTTCCAGTAATTGCTGCCTTTTATTTGCACAGGTTGGCATAGAGCTTTACAGAATGCAAGGAGACAACAGAAAGTCTGGTGGGAAAAAACAGTAATGACAGTAAATAATAGAAAATAGGTATCTTGCAAGGAACTGTAGAAAGAAAAGGTGAAAAACTAAGCAGGAATACCCCAGTGGACTGAATTTATCTGTGCAATTGTGTTCGAGAATTTTTTTTTTTTTTGTATGACCTCAATGTGCATACAAAGGAACTTTAACCAGAAATATCCTGTCTTGGAAGACAAAAAAAAAAAAAAAAGGAAGAAGGATAAGGGTTTTTGCTGTGAAAGGTGGAATGAATGGTTTTTGACACTATATGGCATGACAGAAAGCCTCTCTCCTTGTTAATGCAACTCACAAAGGTACATTGCAGCTCCTCCTCCCTCTCTATCCTGGGGTCAGCAGCGCACAGTGCAGCTCCTCCAGAGAGCTTCCATAGTTAGAAAACCTGAAATTGAAAGAAAAACAAGCAGGTGAGTTTATTTGCATTCCAGAATCACAATTAGCACAACACCGAATTAGCTGGTAGGAAGCGGAAGAGTAAAAAGGAAAACCGCCAACTTTAAAATGCAAATCTTCACACTACAATGGCAAGCCACAACCAGGACTCCTATGGGTGAGGAAGGCAAGAACACATTTTTCACTATTTTTTCAACGTGGCCATCTCATGAACTTGACAGTGGCTTGTGATATGTGGTTTCATTCCTATCCCATATATAGTCACATCTTATTTCCTGAATAGAGCACTAACAGAAAAGCAAAAAAAACTCCAAAATCATTGTACAGGTCTTTCTTGGTCTTTCTTTCTGTCTTTCCTTTTTTTTTTTTTTTTTTTTTTTTTTTTTAAACTTTGCTGCACTAAAACCCAGCACCTTTGAAATTAGTACAATATAAAAAAAAAAATGGATCTTTTGCCAAGGCTCTTGAATCTTAAAGAATATAGGTTGCTGGTGTCCTTTCAAGCTCTCACACAATAACTACTGGCAGCATAAAATGAAATTTGGTGTATTCTGTTTCAGTATGGCTTATGTACATCTATATTTGCTCAGATAAGAGGAGGCTCAGGGGAGACCTTATTGCTCTCTATAACTACCTGAAGAGAGGTTGTAGTGAGCTGGGGGTTGGCCTCTTCTCTCATGTAACTAGTGATAGGACTAGAGGGAATGGCTTCAAGCTCCACCAAGGAAGGTTCAGGCTGGACGTTAGGAAATACTGCTTCTCTGAGAGAGTGGTCAGGCACTGGATTGGGCTGCCCAGGGAGGTGGTGGAGTCACCGACCCTGGAGGTGTTCAAGGAACATTTGGGCTTTGTGTTGAGGGACATGGTTTAGTGAGAACTATTGGTGATGGGTGGATGATTGGACTGGGTGATCCTGCGGGTCTTTTCCAACCTTGGTGATTCTATGATTCTATGATTCTATATATATCTATAATTCCTGTATACATGGCAACCAGGAATGGTGCTTCCTTCAGAACAGTAAACACAGTAAGCGAGGTTTGATCATGCTTTGCATTTGGAGCACCCGTCTTAGCACTCCAGAACCATCATCAGTCACAGCTCCACAGAAAGAACAGAGGCAAGTAAAAGCTTGCTTTACAGATGAGTAAGTGAGACAATCATAATTCTAAAAATGCATCTCTTTGCATTTTTCAGCAGAACTCAGTTCATCGTTTTATCTGCCAGGGTTTGACCCCTGCCTCTATGAAAGTCCATGTCATTAGAAGCCATAAAAAAACCAGATGGACGAACTGGAGTTCAGTTGAGAAGCACCAGGCTGCCTCAGGAAGGAGGACTTGCCTAGAGAGGCTGAGGTTATTGGGCTCGTTCGGTCAGGAGAATGGACAGCTTTGAGGGATCCAGCAGCAGCTCCCAGTGCTTCTGGGATGGCTGCTGAGAAGACAGAGCTAGGTTCTTCACTGTGGTGTCAAACAGAAGAATGAGAGACAATATATTTGAAACAAGAGGTTCGGACTGGAAGTTGGGAAAAGCTTTTTTTATGTGGAGCTTGCTGTGCACTTCCCATTCCTGGAGGTTTTCAAGATTGTACTGAAGTCATAAGTAACTTGGTCTAATGTCACACCTGACCTTGCTGTGCACAGGTATGGCTAGAAACCTCCTAGGTCCCTTTCAGACTGTTATCCTACAGTCCTACGATTCATCTTATAAATTCTACCAGTGTAGAGACTTTGGAAGAAAGGATGGGAATCGTTCAGTACTCAAGTACTAAGATATTATCCGAGCAAAACAGTTGAGAAAAACAACCATAACTCAAGTCCAGGAGGTCCATCATGAAGACAGCCCAGCCATGTTACTGTCTGTCAATCAAAGGGCATGATAATTACTTCCCGTCTGCTTTTTCCTCACCCTTTCTCCGGACATGAGCTGTAGGATATTCAGGCTAGATCAGGTTTCCTTCTTGAAGGCCCCAATAGGTACATCCTTAGCATCATAACTTACATTTAATAAATGTAAGTAAGGACATAATAAATCCCACTTCTGCCTCCAGTTCCACCATGATCCTCAAACTGTCCATCTCCATTTGGAAGGAGCAGTTTAGGAAGTAGTGGTCAAGGAACTTCTGTCAGTGTCCAATCTGTAGCACACAAACAGCAGTGTTAGAGAGCAGTCACAGCTCTTCCTGCTCCCACAAACACACATATTTACAGAATAAACAGGATTTCCTAAGCTCAGTATATAGCATCAGCTGTAAAAAGACTCTCAGTACTTCCTGAGGCTGCAACTTCTAATATACACAATTGAGACATCTCAAAAACCCTTCCCTCTGCTCCACCAGTTGCAATACTCTGGTGTGCAATGAGACAGCTACACTACCAGCATGACCCTCCCCCATTCTCCAGCCCTTGTGTTGTGAAAGGTGTTGGAGCAATCCTTTGCTTCCAGTCAAAATAATGCACATGGCTAAGGGACAGGAAATGTCACAATCAAGGAGATGAAAAGAGGCCTTACAGACAGAGCTGCTGAGCTCTCACTTCTTAGAAGAATCCATACCAACAGTGAAGCAACCATCACATGGAGGAGTAGGCAGGAGAGGAAGGAGTGGATGAGGAAAGGTTCAACTGCTTGCCAGAGGTCAACCACGAGGTCAGCAACAAAGTCAAGCTTCCCTTTTTTCCCGGTGTCTTGATGCTCCCTGCCCTCTTCATGCATTCTGTGTAAGGGGTCAAAGCTGCCCTACCAACACTGCATGTAACCACACTTCCTTTAAGAGACCAAAGCTGAAGGGATGCCAGTTCCCCACCATAAGTCATTCATGACCGAATAACACCTTTTAAAAATGCAAAACTGCATCTACACTGACACTAATCTGACTTTGAAAATACACTCACTAACGTGCTTTGTGATGCGGTCTATTCTCACAAGGCCCTGGAGGGCCCTAAGGGTTCCACATATAGGTTTTTATACTTGGAAGTGAGACCAATATGCATTTTTATACTTATCTGCTCAGAGATTTTTATTTTTAGTACAGAAAAGGGTATCAGATCACTCAGTTTCAACTTCTGCTGAAACTCCAGTGTAACCCAGGCTAGCTAATTTAAAGCAGCTTCCTACATATTGAGCCCCCGTAGTGACTTGTGCTGGCCTAAATTTCTGCAACTGTACCCATACAGACATCTGTACAGAACAGCAAGAGAAACCACAGCTTAAGTCAAAATTAGTACCTTGTTGTACCTTGGTACAACAATAAGATTAAAACCCCTGCCTTCTCTTCTTCCTGGAGAGGCGAGATCTTGGAGCCAGATGTGCCTTTGGAAACAGTCTCCCCCTCCTCCTCCCACCCTGTCCTCTTTCGTTGAGGTAATCTCTCCGAGTAATACTTTGCAGCCTTGTTTGATAGAGGAGAAGGATGGTTTCTGTCTGGGAAGCCAGGCAGACTGAGTCGGAGCAAAGCAGACCTGGGGCATGCAATTACCAAAGTAGAAGCAACAATATGTTAATTCACTGGATCCCTCTGAAACGAAGCACAGTGCGAGTCCCTGGGAAAAGTGAAAAGGAGCCTGTTAAGGAAACTCTGTGAAGGCCTTGTGCACAGCAGCCCCTTGGAGTCCAGACAAGGACAGGCTTTGCACAGCCATCATTTTTAGAGCATCAGCAGCAGCCAGCATGCCTTCTCTTCCTGCTGCAGTGCATTGTACATGGCCAGCAGGATTGAAGGGAATCACCTCCAAAGCCGACAGCTTACTCCTGCTGTGGTCCTTCAGGATGGAGGCATATCAGCAAATGACATCACATGCACCAGAAGAGGAGGGCTATGCATAGTGAGCTGATACATGAGGATATGGTGTAGTGGGCATGGTAGTGATGGGTTGATGGTTGGACTAGATGATCTTAATGGTCTTCTCCAACCTTAATGATTCTACGATTCTATGACACATCCTTATTTTAAAGAACTGCAGGCATGTGAAGTAGCCCTTGCAAGGAGTGGCTCATCTGCAGCAAGTTCATCCTGGACAGATCATGATCCTAAGACACGTGCCATGTGCCTTCTCTCTACATCCAGAGTTTTCTAACACTTCAGCACACGGCAAGGGTGCCTTGCTGCAGGCAACATCCCTTCCCATCTTGGGGTGAAGTGTTTAAGAAATTTTTTTTCTACCTCTGTCTGCTTGATGGACTACCCACTTGCCCACTCGCATGCTTCCAGTGCTGCTTTAAGATAACTACAAACCTTCCTGAGGAGTAAACAGTTATTTCCATCAACATGGCTCTAAATCTGTGCAGCTTCTACAGAACTTTCTTCTGTAATCAATAGATTAAATCTGCCAAGTGGAAGAGCTGTATACTGAGGATCTTTCTGCAGGACACTGACCACAGGGCTGGTATATTGTGGTCAGCTGAACATCTGTGCCAACACAATTCTTCGAGAACATAAAAATAGCCTTCATGCACACATGTAAGTGTTACCCCAAGGAGCAGCAGGCAACTGGTTTAACTACAAGAAATGAAGCCCACAGGTTGCCTGAAAACCCTTGGGTTTTCTGCAGGAACAGGATCTAACAGTAGCAAACATCTGACATGCATTGGCCTTTTTTGGATATATATATATATATTTTTAGTACAAGGCTATGAGAAATCACAGTTTGCTCTTGTTTAAAAACGTACCTATTTTGCATGGATTGACTTGAATCTTCCTTGTCCAGGGAGAACACAGGGAAAGCAGACCTCCATACTGAAACACAAAGCCACCAGAAATCCTGCCCTTGTCTAGACTTGAGTTCTAGCCTTTCACCGTGCTCCTGATGGCTGTCCCTGAAGCAGAGCACTTCACTGCCCAGTGACGTGTCTCAGACAAGGCAGTTTCCTGAAAAGCACTCACAACACACAGTTAAAAGCTTAGGTTGAGACAAGCAGTAAAACAAGTCTGCTTCTGGTTTCTGAGTGTCTCACGCTGGGCTGAATTTTCAATGCTTTCCATGTTTACTCACTCACAGGTTATCTGTGCTGCACAATCAGCAAAACTCCTGCAAAACACTTGCTGGGGCTCCGCTACCAGGTCTGTAATGGAGTTGTTCTAGAGAAAAATAGAACTGTTATCGTACCTATGGCTGTCTCAACACAATTAGTCATACGTGATGGAGAGATACGAGTCCTCTCAAGGCTCTTACCATCTCGTCAACAGCTGAAGTCAAAATGAAAACATCCTAATCATCAAC